>NW_023425347.1:66218053-68720553 GCF_014108415.1 Molossus molossus | reverse complement strand
TCTGCCTTTTTTCCCTCTCCCTCGTCCTGCTCCAACGTGCAGGGATAAGCATCTGGGATCAGGCAGATGGGGGAAAGAGCTGGAAGTCACGCTGGAGAAACAGAGGTCACCTTGAGCAGCCTGTTTGAGACAGGCCTGAGCTGGAGGATGGGGAAGTTTTCACTTTGAAGAGGTTTGATGGTTTGATTGGACCAGACGTGCTCATGCTAAACTGGGATTGTGTTGTGCCCCGAATCAATTAGAAAAATTTTAATTTGCTGAGGGTGACTGGAAAGTCATGGGGCCCCAGAGCTTTTACATCTTTAGATCTAGATCTACAATCTATATCCATGTATCTTTAAGGTCAATGGGAAACAATATTTCATAATTGTTCCCAGTCAGTACTGCTCGCTCAGTGCACCCGTCACACACCGTGGCCGGGCGCTGCCTGTGTTTACTTACCACCTGCTGCTCCGGCGTAGCCCCACAACCCTCCGGCACGCATCCAGGGAACGCGTGTCATCTCTGGCGTTTGGGCTCTCTCCTGGACGTCTCTCTCTGCCAGGAAGGCTGATCCACCCTCTCTGTCTGCTTCCCACTCACCCTGGACATCTGAACCCTAGTTCTCCTACCTGGCCAGGAGGTCTTTCTTTCCTCTCGCTCCCCACTACTCCTGCAGGCCCGGAGGACTCCCGTGTGCCTCCCCAGCCGGAGGAGCCCCCTCTGCCAGACCATTCATCCCTCTGAGCGGCCGCTGTGTCTACCTTTCGCCCTCCCCTCAAGACTGTCTTCTTGAAGGCAGGGACCACATCTCAGTCCTCTGCCCACTTGCACTGTCTGTTAGAGTCCTGCTGGATGGATGAGTAAAATCAGTATCTTCATGCCTGCTGTGCGTGTCAGAGGAGCCAGTGCAGAGCGTGCAGTAGGCTTCGAATTGAGACCAAGCCAGTGAACGGAGTCCTAAATCTCTGCATCTTCTCCTGGCCACACCCGTCATTCCTTCTAGCGTCAGTGTTGTCTGATTTTGAGGTGTCCCCAGCTGTAAGCCTGTGGAAACGCATCTGCTCAGGACCAAAGGTCTCTGTCCCCAATGCTTTCTTCACCCATTATGTCAAGGAGCTTCTTCCTTGTGGCTGCAACCAGACCATAAATGAGGGCCACAGAAGCTCGGGTACGTTTACGATTCCAGTTTAGCGTGTCTCTCTCTGTCTCTCTGACATCGTTTGAACAGAGCATATTTATTACTTGGCAGGACAGTAAAATATAAACAGCATTTGCTGAAGAATGGGCTAAAGTTCTCAGGAACTTGTCATTTCCCAACAACAAAAACAACGACTAATAGGGAGGAAGATAAAAGAGAAAACACGGTTTTCCGTGTTCAGGGCTAGAAGCAGGGGTCAAGACCATCGGGGTCTTCCCCAGCAGCCTGGGGACAGTCACCAGCCTGGGTGCTTACACACCTCAGGGGGCAGAGACTCACTCCCTCAGCAGAGGGGAGAGAGATGGGAACAGCATGAAGTAAGGGGAGGCCCTGGGTCCAGGCGCCTGGCCAAGACTTGGAGCAGAGCAGAGGTAGTTGGGAGAGGGGTGTCCATTAGAGGGCAAGGGGGAGACAGGACAACCCAAAGACGCCGTCAGCACAACCAGCCTCTTCCACCCTCACCCCAGATTTCAGCCCTCACCTGAGTTGGAGTCCAAATTCCTGACCCACCTAGGAACCCTGCCAGACCTGGATGCGAGCCAGCCCAGGGCGGGCGGGGCCCTGCCAAGGATACAGGCTTCCTCGGTGTAGGGCACAGCGGCCGTGGTGCCCCTGGCGATGTAGCTGTAGAAGGAGACCTCCAGGGTGTAGCAGTAGGAAGTGTGGTCCAGGACCCCTCCGAGGAAGCGGCGGCCAGTGCCCGCCTTCACGGCGTCCCGGTTGAAGGAGGTGCTGGACTGGGAAAGACAAGCGGGGAGCAGACGGTCAGGGCAGGACGCCTGCTGGCTATCAGATTTTGAGCAAATCTTACAGTACCTCTGGGCCCCAGCTTCCTCGTCGGAAAAGTGGGATATTAGTCCCACATCACAGGGTTATTGTGATGACTGGTGAAATAAACAAACATAATCAGAACCAGAGCCCCCAGCAGAGCTCTTGGGGGCACAGAAACTGCCATTTCCTAAATGCAGGGGTGGGCCTAGTGGGTGTACAGTTGCGCGTGCGTGAGACACTGCGTTTGCCCAGCCCCATATTCGTGAGCCTTGGGACGGGGACAGATGGGACAAGGAAACGCAGACCGAGAACAAGAAGCAATTATATGATGATGCTAATCAGAACTAAAATTTGGGCAGTACTTTCAACCTAATCACATTGTTTCCCCTGCCGTTGTGTCTCCTTTAGGCTTCAAAGTAACCCCTTGGGACTGAACATCGGGGGCAGCCTCCATGGACAACAATACCGAGGTTCCTCAAAACACTAAGGATGGAGCTACCATGTGATCCTGCAAGTCTTCCTCTGGGTATCTGCTCAGAACACGGGAAACACTTGTTTGTGAAGATCCCTGCACGCCCTCGTCCCCTGCGGCGTTGTTCACAACAGCCAAGGTGCGGGAGCGGCCTGAGAGCCCTTCGGCAGGGGAGGGGTAGAGAAGGTAAGTGCACGCTGAGCCATACGCAGAAAGATGAAGTACTGCCACTGTGACGGCATGATGGGTCTGAGAGCACTGGGCTAGGTGGACTGTAGGATCCACTCGTGTGTGGATATAAAACAAAACGCGACCAATGAACAAACGAAAAACTGAGTGTGTTATAACTTTGCCCCTCTAAGTGAGGAGAGCAAGCGAGCGATCCAGTACAGATTTGAACCCAGGATAAGGGACTTCAGAAACCCCAGAACTCCCTCTAGTGCACCCCACCCCCTAGCAGCGGCTGGCTCCTGTCCAGCCTCACCGGAGAGGAGGATCGTGGCCACTTCTTCACTAGGGTGTGGACCACACTCATCACTTTAGGCGAAGGAAGGAGCAAGCAGGTCAATGGCTCAAGTCCTCTGTCCAACATATGTGACCTGGGAAATGACTGGCCTTCATTTCCTCATTTGTAGGTGGAGGTGATGATAGTGTCTCTTTTACAGAGTTGTGAGGGTCAGTTCACTTCAGGTTACAAGGGCATCTGTGCTGACCCATGGAGATCTAAGTGCATAAAGAAGCTGTGGTTTTAATAAGAGAACGTGTGCCTTACTCAGCAGAAGGTAAGAGAAGACGGAGAAGATGGAAAGGAAGAAGGAGGAAGAAACAAGCAAAATGAGGCTAAGTGAAGAGCGAGAGAGAGAGAGAGAGAGAGAGAGAGAGAGAGCGTGTGTGCGTGTGTGTGTGTGTGTTTCAGTAAAGGAAAGGATCAGAAAAGCATATAATGTGAGATCTGAAAGACCACTGAAGTCCACGTAGTGAAATCCAACTCTCATTTTAGAGCTGACACTGAGGACCAGAGAAGAGGGGAAACAGAGATAGGACTAGATAGATGACCTTGACCCCGGCCTCGAGCTCTTAAGGGGGCCGCATTGCAGGAACATAGTCAGGCCAGGCCAGAAAGCAAGCCTAGACGGAGCCCTTTCGTCAGCGCGGGAAACCGCACCCCTCTGCAGGTCTCTGAGGCCTGTGGCCCGCCTCCTGGGGCACCTGGATCCAGGGGACCAGACTGCTCTGGACTTACAGTGGTTCAGAGACAAGGGCTGACCATCCTGTAGAGGTTCCCACAGAAGCAAGGATGGCTGCTTTTATCCCAGCACCGCAAAGAGGGAGCTGCCTGCTCTGATTAACCACCAATTCAGAGGGACCTTGCTGTAGAGACTCATTCTCTCTGGGCCACAGGCGTCTCTTAGGTGTAAAGAGAAAACTGGACTAAATAATCTCCCAGTTCTTCCTGTGGTCTGGCATTCAAAGATCCTGAGATTTAAGGTGCATCCTCTCTCATGGAGAAATGTATCATCCCCACGAACGCCCAGGCCTACAGCAATGAGCCGGCCAGTGTTCGGCTCATCAGCTTCAGAAAGTGCTCCGACCTTTGTGGGCCTCTCCCCGTCTGGCCACTTGGGAATAACAGGCCTGAGACACTTTGTGTCAAAACAAAGGAAAATGTGCAAAAACGCTCTCATGTCCCCACGCCACAGGCCGGCTCCCTTCCTTATCTTTTCTCCCTGTCCTTTGCAGTGTTGCTTTTTGGTGCACATTCTCCTAACCAGCAGCCTGCAGCCTCTCCAGCCCCGCTTGGTGTGTGAGGTGGGTGGCCACACGTTCCTGGAGTCCGCTGAGGTCTTTTCTCCTGCAAAGTACTTTCCCACCTAGTCCTGCATTTGTCCCCCCAGGTAGCTATGACGCAGGCAGGGCAGGACACTGTCACCGACAAATTATCGGCAAAGACATTCAGGCCCAGAAAGCATCGCGCAGGAGGAGAACAGGGGGCGGATGAGCCCTTCAGCGGACCAGCCAGGCTCCCACTAAAGAGCTGCGGCAGGTGGAAGCCAACGGGCAGAGCCTGGCGTGTGCTAGGTGCTCAGTCGCTCAGTGAGTTTCTTCTCTTAAAGCTGGAGTCGGATCGACCAAACCAATGCCAGCTCCTCAGACGAGCCAAGTGCTCGCTGCCATTTCAAAGTCTCCCTCCTGCCTGGTGCCGGGAGGCGTGCGGGCAGGACGCAGCTCGTTCCTGCTCTCTTTATCATCCACCCAAGCCTGGCGCAGGGCTGTGCTCCGTAACGTTACACCGTTACACCGACTGGTCTGAGTGCGGAGACGGGCAGAGGGAGGGAGTGGGGCCGGGAGGGCGGGGCCCGGCTGAGAGAGGGCTCTGGACTCACGTAGGAGAAGTCCTCGGCGTTCTGGCAGAGGAGCTTGGGGAAAACGGCCTGCCTCTGGAACCGGTCCTCATCTTCAAAGATGTTGCCGTACATGAAGCCATTCATCATGGTGGAGTGGGCGTGGATATCAATATAAAACTCCAGGCTTGTTTTCTGTTGAGAGAGAGAGTAACAAATAGAAGTCTGGGGTCATAGAGCTTACCTTAAAGGGACCAGGCACACTATACACACATACACATGTACACTCATGCACACACATACACACACCACATACACACATGCACACAGCATACATGCACACACACCATATACACATAATACATACACACATGCACACACATGCACACTCACGCACACACACCACACACACACGCACACACCATACATGCACACACACCACATGCACACTCATGCATGCACATGCACACACCACATACACACATGCAAACACCACACGCACACACCATACATGCATATACACACACCACATGCACACCCACACATTTTCTTTCTCGCTGGCCTTGTGTGTCAGCTGATTCAGCAGCCACCTGCATTGTGATAGGAGTGTTGGGACCAGTGAGAATCAGCGCCCGCTCCCTTTTAACACCATCTACACTCAGGCTCTGAGAGCACTACTTCTTAAGAGATCTCCTAAAGAAGTGAAGTTTTTGTTGGGTTAAGTCCTGAATAGCTGATAACATTCGCGGCCAAACACTTTAGCAGAGTTTGTTTCTCTGATTAATTAGAAATGCCTTTAGGCAACAGAATTGTATTTGCACTGGGCCTGCTTATGGTTTTGCCCTGACGAGGCTATTTCTAGCTGAGGCAGTCTGTGGTAAATCATGGCCCTGCCTTGAGCCTCAGCTTTTTTATTTGAAAAGTGATTGTTTTCGTTCCAATCTCAGAGAGGTACAGTGGGAATCCAACATTGCAATAATACTTACTATCAGTTACTACATATTTAATGCATGCCAGGCACCATTCTGGGAGTTTCACCTATGACATCCTAGTTAATTCTTTTATTTAACCTCATTTTATGATGCCACACCTACTCTTCAATAATATATAAATAGGGCATGGGGAAAAAAACACCTTGTAATCTATAAAGATGATGGTAACTAGCCTTTCTCTGCTCTCTACTTACTCCTATTTAAGGCACTTCCTAGCTTGATACGATATTACTTGCTCACATTCCCGTCTCTGAGCTCCCGGGAGGCAGGGGATTGTCTGTAAAAAGCCTGGTGCCTATGCATGAAGGATGCTCAGCAGCTGTGTGCAGAATGACTGAACAAACGGCCCCAGAGAGATTACTCCAGACACAGTAATGGGCCGGCAGGAATTGAGGACTTTTGTGGTCCTTAGATCTCCAATGACCCTCAAATCCAACCTTGTCTCCCTATACATCAGTCCAAGTTATGTCTATTAATCCTTCCTCAGAGTAGTAGGGGCCCCGAATGGGGAGGAGACTTATCCGAGCTCGTGGCATAACAGGGACAGACACCAGGGTCTCCGGACGCCTGGCACAGTTATCATCATCAATGGCCAGTGCTGGAAACAGCCAAGGCAAAACCTGGCCACCTGTCTACCCCTCTTCTAGCGAGTGGTCCTGGGGAAGAAGAAAAGTCCACTCTTAGAAGGATTCCCCCTCCTTGGGACGCTTTCCAGTGAAGTTAAAACCCAATGAAAACCATGCTGCTTTGGAACACGGGCTGTGACTGTCATTTCATTTGCCTCAGAGTCGGAGTGAAACCTCCCGTCTTGCCGAGCTCCCCGTTTTCTGGGTAGCATAAGCTGTCTTTGGAGACATATAAGATGCACTGCTCTGTGTGATATTAAACTCATCATTTTCAGCTTTGGAGGCGGAACACACAATGATTCAACAGGAGCCCTATAAAAGTCGTCTTGCAATTTTATTTTCTTCAATTGTCTGTCCTTTCCTCTGAGCTTTTGATGAGCTATGGAGGGAAGGAGGAGGCAGAGATGACTTAGGAAATGTGTGAGGAAACACTGCACTTCGTATCTCGGGGTGTGAGAGCCAGAGAGAGCCTTGACAACCAGCTTCTCTGGCCTTCACGGGTCAGCCCCGCCTGGGGAGGATGCATGTCTCAGGCCGGCCAGCGGGTTAGGGAAGGAGCAGGAACTAGAACCATTCTTCTTTTTCTTAATCCTCACCAGAGGACACTTTGGTTTTTTGTTTTTTTTTTTTGCATTTATTTTCAGATAGAGAGGGAGAGAGGGAGGAAGAGAAGGAGAGAAACATTGACAGGAGAGAGACACATCGAGTGGCTGCCACCCACACGACCCCAACCGAGGCCGGGGACAAACTGCAACCGAGGTACGTGCCCTTAGCGGGAACCGAACCTGGGACTCTCTGGTCCGCGTGCCGACACTCTAACCGCTGAGCCAAACCGGCCAGGGCAAGGACTAGAACCATTCTAAGGGGCTTCCATGGCCCTGTCCTGACACCTGGCACCTGATGTGGTTTACATAACCAGCAGGTGAGATCTACTGATTGAATTACATGGTTCAAAAGTAAAAAAATAATATAAGAAAGTAATAACAGGAAAAATATCCTTATCACTGCTGTCCTGCTAACACCCAGTTTCAATTCCTGGAGGCAACGCACGTTGCCAGGTTCTCACGCATCCCTCCAGAGACAGCTTATACACAAACAAGGACACAGTCCTCCCCCTTCCTCCCAACACACACAAGTGGTAGCACACTGACCACACTGTTCAGAGCTGCTTCTGTTCTCCTAACTTGTCGTGGAGGCAACTTTTTCCCAGTACTTACAGAGTGACCTCATTCTTTTTTAAAACAAGATTTTATATTGATTTTTTAGAGAGAGAAGAGGAGAGAGAGAAACATCGATGGGCTGCCTCCTGCGCACCCTTCACTGGGGATGGAGCCTGCAACCCCATGTGTCCCAATTGGAATGAAACCAGCAACCCTTCGGTGCATGGGACTACGCTCATGAGCCACACCGGCCAGGGCAAGAAGTACCACATTCTTTTTAGAAGCCATATATAAACTATTTTGCTAGTGCCCTATTGATGGACATTTATTTCCAAACTTTTCCTGTTATAAATAATGTCTTAGTGATTGATGCTGTATAAACACGATTTCACACATATACAATTATGTGTGGGGTAATTTCCTAGGAGCAGAATTCATGGGTCCTCTGTACATTTGCAATTCTGAGAAGTACTGACAGATCAACCGCTTTGGAAGGCCCACTCCTGGCACTGCCATAAAGTCTCATTGTCAATTACCTCGACAAGATGGGAGAAATCATTTTTTCATATTTGCCAATTTGATGGGTTAAAAAAAATGACATCTTAGATTAGTTTTAATCTGAATTTCTCTTAGTATAATTACTTTTTATTATATGGTTAAGTATCTTTTCACATGGTTAAGAACTAGTTTCATTTTCTTTTCTATGAATTGTCTGTTCATTTCCTTTGTCCACTTTAAAAAGTGAATTGTTGGCTTGAAGATGGCTGCGGGCAGAACCAGAGGGAGGGTGAGTGTGTGAGGGAGTGAGCTAGTGTGTGAGAGAGTGTGAGTGGACGTGAAGGTGGACGACCAAACCCGAGCAGTGCAGAGACGTGGAGCAGAAGTTCCTGTGCTGTGGATGGAACAGCCGGCCACCTCGGTAAGTGGCTCTTCAGGGCGCTTCTCCCTGCACCGCGGGGAGGTCCCACCATTTTGGAAGATCCTGGATCTTTCCTGGGAGGAGGCAGTGGGAATGGCTAGGGCCCAGCAACCTGAGCCCACCAGCGCACCTGGCACCATCGGACCAGTGGACACTCGGTGTCAACATAGACCAGTGCACAGTAGTGGAGCTCCCAAGGTGCCGATCGCGAAAGCTAGGGACAGTTGGGAGCCCAGCACCATCCCCCATAGTAGCAGCCTGATCAGAGTCGAGATATACCCCCAGCAACAGAGGCTGGAGAGCAGACATCCATCCCCAGGCAACAGAAGCACAGACTAGCAGCTGAGACCCATCCCCCAAAACTACAGCAAAAGCTGAGTAGGAGTTGAGCCCCATGGGGCAGCAGCACTCCCCAGCCACCGGTGGTGTGACCTGGGGCTCCACAGAGGCCTGTGCTGTCCAGCAGCTCACAAGAGCAGTGGGAAGCTGGAGCCCGAGAGGGACTGGTGCCATCCAGCTGCCTGCCCACGGGAACTGCAGGGTTTGGGGGCACCAGAGAGGCCTGTGCCACCCAGCAGGGACTGTGCAATCCAGTTACCCATGGGACCTACGGGGTGCTGAAGCACCAGAGAGGCCTGTGCGACCCAACAGCCCATAACATAGGCATAGAATTGGGTCCTTAAAGGGACTGTGCGATCCAGTTACCCACGGGACCTGCAGGATGCAGGGACACCAGAGAAGCCTGTGCAACCCAGCTTTGCACAAGATATGCGTAGAGGGTGTGAAAATGGAGGTGGAGTGAATGGAAGCTACACAGAAAATCTCCCAGGACCAAATGGGAATTACAACTAAAATAAAGACAAATCCTCAGAAAAAAGCAACAGAAAAGCAGCAGGACAGGACCATATAACCAGGGACACTGGTAGGATCTGCAGAGGCACAAGAGGGTGGCAGGCTGGGAGCCCACGGATAGCAGTAGTCTTACCTGTGAGCAGTTCCCTTGGGGAATAAAGACCAAGTCTGCTCCACAGCACAGAGAGCCAGGACAGAGCACTAAAATAGCAACAGCCACTCAACTGGGGCTATGGTAGAGGGAGGGCAGACTGGGCTGGAACTCTGTGGGGACACCCAGGATTTGGAGGGCACTCAGAGTTTTTGCTGAGTTGCGGCCACAAAGGATGGTGGCCAGTGTGCTCCTTCCCAGAGCTGTGGGGAAAAGCAGCAGCTCCCCACCCCTACCAGGAAATTAACAACCAGCATCTATCCCACCCTCTGGAAATCCTTTTGTGCAGAACACCAGGGCTACATTCCAAGGCACTGCATTACTGAGACTACTAGCTTCCAGGAAAAAGCTAGAGGATAACTGAACCTTTGCTGGGCTTGCAAATCTACCAAGAAAAGTAAGACTTGACAGTGGTGTTTAACGTGGGCCCACCCAGGCTCATCCAAACTCAGTAGAGGGAGCCACAAACAGCAGAACACCAACAGCCACAGGGAAAATTTGGCAGGCTCCAAAATCCACTGAGATAGTCAAAATGGTAAAAAAAAAAAAAAGAAACAAATCCCAAATGAAAGAACAAGAGAACTCTATAGAAGACGAGGTCAATGAAATGCAGTTAAGCAAATGATCAGAGGTAGAGTTCAGAGCCAGGATCTTGAGGAAGCTCAACAGCATGAGTAAGGACATAAGCACCGTGAATAAAGACATAGAAACATTGAAAACCAACCAAGTGGAAATGAAGAATGACATAGCAAAATGAAGAACACATTGGAAGGACTAACCAGCAGAGTAGAAGAAGCCGAGGACCAGATCAGTGAATTAGAAGGCAGGGAAGAAAAAAATCAACCAATAAGAAAACCAACAGGAGAAAAACAATTAAAAAACAGGAAGACAGCTTAAAAGAACTGTGAGACAACTGGAAATGTAATAATATTCGCATCATAGCGGTCACCAAAGAGGAAGAAAATGGGCAAGGGTTAGAGAATATATTTGAAGAAATAGTGACAGAAAACTTTTCTAACTTGGTGAAGGAAGACGGCATTCAAGAAGTACAGAGAGCCCCAAGTAAGAAGAACTCAAACAAGCCCACACCAAGATACATAGTAATTAAAATGCTAAAAATTAAACACAAAGAGAGAATCCTAAAGGCAGCAAGAGATAAGCAGCAGGTTACCTACAAAGGAACCCCCATAAGGTTCTCAGCTGACGTCTCAAGAGAAACACTACAGGCCAGAAAGGAATGGCATGAAGTAATCAAGGTCATGAAAAACAAAGATCTGAATCCAAGACTACTCTATCCAGCAAGGCTATCATTCAAAATAGAAGGTCAAATAAAGAGCTTCCCAGACAAAAAACAAAAACAAAAACAAAAACGCTAAGGGAATATATTAACACCAAACCAGCACTGCAAGATATGCTAAAAGGACTGCTGTAATTAGTAGAAGAAATAGGAAGAAAAAAATAACCACACTAAACAAAAATGGCAATAAATAAGTACATATCGATTATCACCATAAATGTGAATGGTTTAAATGCTTTGATAAAAAAAGACACAGAGTAGCTGACTAGATAAAAAAGCATGACTTGCATATATGTTGTGTAAAAGAGACCCACCTCACAACAAAAGACTCACATAGGTTGAAAGTGAAGGGATGGAAAAAAAATCTTGCAAGAAAATGAAAAGGAAAAAAAAAGCTGGGGTAGCAATACTCATATCTGATAAAATAGATTTCAAAATGAAGACCATAACTAGAGACAAAGAAGGCCACTACATAATATTGAAAGGATCTATTCAACAGGAAGATATAACCTTGGTAAACATATATGCACCCAATATAGGAGCACCAACATATATTAAAAATCTTCTGGAGGACTTCAGAGGAGAAATCGACAGCAATACAATCATAGCTGTGGACTTCAATACCTCACTGACATCACTGGATAGATCATCTAGACAAAAAATTAACAAGGAAACACAGACTCTAAATGAAGCGCTCGATCAAATGGATTTAGTAGATATCTACAGAGAATTACACCCAGAACTGCAGAATTCACATTCTTCTCAAGTGCACATGGGACATTCTCAAAGACAGACCACATGTTAGGGCACATACTAAGTCTCTACAAGTTTAAGAAGATTAAAATCATATCAAGCGTCTTCTCAGATCACAATGGCATGAAACTAGAATCCAACTGCAACAAGAACATGCAAAGGCATTTGAAAACATGGAGGCTAAATAGCATGTTATTCAACAATGAATGGGTTACCATGGAGATCAAGGAAGAAATAAAAAAACTTCCTGGAAGCCAATGAAAATGAACACACAACAACACAAAATCTGTGGGATGCAGTGAAAGCAGTTCTGAGACAGGCCTACTTCAAGAAATAAGAAAAAGTTCTAATAAACTATCTAACCTCACAACTTAAAGAATTAGAAAGCAAACAAAAAGAAAACCCCAGAGCAAGTAGAACGAAAGAAATAGTAAAGATCAGAGAAAAAATAAATGACATGGAGACCAAAAAAACAAAACAAAAAAACAACAACAAAAAAAAACAATTCAAAGCATTAATGAAACAAAGAGCTGGTTCTTTGAAAAGATAAACAAGATTGATGGACCCTTAGCTAGACTCACCAAGAAACAAAGAGAGAGAACCCAAATACACAAAATCAGAAATGAAAGAGGAGAAATAATAACTGACACCACAGAAATACAAAAGATTGTTAACAAATATTATGAACAATTATACGGCAACTCATTCGACAATCTAAGTGAAATGGACAAATTCCTAGAAACACATAATCTCCCAAAACTGAACTGGAAAGAGACAGAAAACTTGAACAGACCAATACCAACAAAAGAAATTGACGATGTAATCAAGATTCTCCCAGCAAGCAAAAGCCCAGGCCCGGACGGCTTCATGGGGAAATTTTACTGAACATTCAAAGAAGAACTAATACCTACTCTCCTCAAACTATTTCAAAAAATTCAAGAAGAAGGAAGACTTCCAAACTCGTTTTATGAGGCCAGCATAATTCTAATTCCAAAACCAGAAAAAGACACTACAAAGAAAGAAAATGACAGGCCAATATCCCTGATGAACATAGATGCCAAAATCCTGAACAAAATACCAGCTAATTGAATCCAGCAATACATCAAAAAAATTATTCACCATGACCAAGTGGGATTCATCCCAGGGATGCAAGGCTGGTACAATATTCGCAAATCAATGAATGTGATACACCACATAAACAAAATGAAAGATAAAAATCATATGACCATATCAATAGATGCTGAAAAAGCATTTGACAAAATCCAGCACCCATTTCTGATAAAAACACTCAGCAATTTGGGAATAGAGGGATCATATCTCGACATAATAAAGGGCATATATGAAAGACCTACAGTCAACATCATACTCAATGGGCAAAAATTAAAAGCATTTGCCTTAAGAACAGGAACAAGACAAGGATGCCCGCTTTCGCCACTCTAATTTCACATAGTACTGGAAGTCTTAGCCACAGCAATCAGACAGGAAGAAAAAATAAAAGGGATCCAAATTGGAAAGGACAAAGTGAAACTGTTATTATTTGCAGATGACATAATATTATACATAGAAAACCCCAAAGACTCCATCAAAAATCTACTAGATTTAATAAATGAATTTGGCAAAGTAGCAGGCTACAAAATTAACGTCAAGAAATCGATGGCATTCTTATACACCAATGATGAACTCACAGAAAGAGAAACTAAAAAACAATTTCATTTACCATCACAGCAAAAAAATTAAGATAACTAGGAATGAACTTAAGCAAAGAAATAAAGGATCTATTCACAGAAAATTATAGGTCATTGAAAAAAGAATAGAGGAAGATATAAAAAAGTGGAAGCACATACTTTGTTCATGGATTGGAGGGGTTAACATCATTAAAATGTCCATACTACCCAAAGCGATCTATAGATTCAATGCAATCCCTATCAAAATACCAATGACATACTTCACATAACTAGAACAAATATTTCAAAAGTTCATATGGAACCAAAAAAGACCCTGAATAGCCACAGCAATCTTGTAAAAGAAGAACAAATTTCTAGGGATCACATTAGCCGATTTCAGGTTATACTACAAAGCCACTGTAATCAAAACAGCCTGGTACTGGCACAAGAACGGGCAGAAAGATCAATATAACAAAATAGAGAACCCAGAAATGGACCCAAGACAATATGCTCAATTAATATTTGACAAAGGTGGCAAGAACATACAGTGGAGTAAAGACAGCCTCTGTAATAAATGGTGTTGGGAAAATTCGACAGCTACATGAAAAAGAATAAAACTAGACCATCAACTTACACCATACACAAGAATCAACTCAAAATGGATAAAAGACTTAAATGTGACTCATAAATCCATAAAAATCCTAGTAGAAAATGTAGGCAACAACATTTCAGACATCATACGCAGCAGAATTTTCACTGATACATCATCTAAGGCAACAGAAACAAAGGTGAAAATGAACACATGGGACTACATCAAACTCAAAAGCTTCTGCACAGCAAAAGAAACAACCACCAAAATGGAAAGGCAACCCACTCTATGGGAGAGCATAATTGCCAATGATACATCAGATATGGGGTTAATTTCCAATATATATAGAGTGCTCATACATCTCAACAAAAGGAAGACAAAGAACCCAATTAAAAAATGGGCAGAGGAGCTGAATAGACACCTCTCCAAACAGGACATACAAATGGCCAAGAGACATATGAAGAAATGCTCAACATCACTAATCATCAGAGAGATGCAAATTAAAATAACAATGAGGTATCACCTCATACCTCTCAGAATGGCCACCATCAACAAATCATCAAACAACAAGTGTTGGCGAGGGTGTGGAGAAAAGGGGACTCTAGTACACTCCTGGTGGGACTGTAGACTGGTGCAGCCACTATGGAAAACAATATGGTGTTACCTCAAAAAATTAAAAATTGAACTGCCATTTGACCCAGTGATCCCACTTCTAGAAATACACCCTAAGAAACCTGAAACACCAATCAGAAAGAATATATGTACCCCCATGTTTGTAGCAGCACTATTTACAATAGCTAAGATCTGGAAACAGCTCAATGACCATCAGTAGACAAATGGATAAAAAAGCAGTGGTACATATACACAATGGAGTACTATGCAGCTGTAAGAAAGAAAGATCTCTTATCCTTTGAGACGACATGAGGGACCTGGAGAGCATTATCCTAAGCGAAACAAGCCAAGCAGAGAAAGACAAATACCACATGATCTCACTTATTTGTGAAATATAATGAACATAACAGTCTGAGGAACAGGGTAGTCCCAGAGACGTGAAAGTGGGGTATATACTGACATCCCCGAAAGAGGGGGTGGTGGGGGGAGGGAAGAGATAAACCACAGAACTTATATGCATGTATGCATGAATAATGGGCATGGACAACAAAGCTGTGGACAGGGCCGGGAGGGAGGGGGTAGGGGGAATCAGTGGGGGAGAAAGGAGAAACATATGTAACAAAAATAAATTAATTAAAAAAAACTGAATTGTTGGGTTTTATTTATTATTGATTTATAGAAACTAGATGTTAGGAAAATTAGCCTTTTTTTTTTTATCCTCACCCGAGGATATTTTTCCATTTTTTGTTCAGATAGAGCGGGAGGGAGAGAGAGGAAGAGAGAGAGAGAAACATCGATGTGAAGGGACACATCGAGTGGCTGCCACCCGCACGACCAACCAGGGCCGGGGACAAACTGCAACCGAGGTACGTGCCCTTAGTGGGAACCGAACCCGGGTGTCTGTGGACCGCAGGCCGACGCTCCAACCGCTGAGCCAAACCGGCCAGGGTGGAAAATTAGCCTTTAAGTGATGTACGATAATATGTTTGCTCAGTTTGCCATTGTTTTTTACTTCACTTCTACAAGTATGTTGTTTTGCCATACAGAAATTTTTAAATGCTTATTTTTAAAAAATATTTTTTGTTTATTGATTTTAGAGAAAGGAAGGGAGAGAGAGATAGAAACATCAATGAGAGAGAACATTGATTGGCCACCTTCTGCATGCACCTTGGGGATCGGGCCCACAACCTGGGCACGTGTCCTGACCGGGAATCGAACCAGCAATCTCTTGGTACATGGGTCGACGCTCAACCACTGAGCCACACTGGCCAGGCTAAATGCTAATTTTTTACACAAATTTATCAATCTTTTCTTTTGTGGTTTCTGGGTCAAATTTTTCATTGTTTTTTACTTTTATTGTTTCATTTTTCATATTTAAATATTTTCTTTCAATTTTAATTTACATGGTGTGGGATGTTAGGTAAGAATGAAACTTTATTGCCTGAGACTATTTATTAAATTGTGGACATCTTTTTACCACTGCCTTGAAAAGCCATCTTCATCATATAATTTTTTAAATATATATTTGGTTTATATTTGGACTTTTAGCCTGTTCTAATCATTTTTCTATTCATGTGTCAGTACTATGCTGTTTTGGTTATGTTAAGTTTATAATGTATTTTACTTTTTGGAGGGATAGTATCACCTCATCATGCTTCTTTCCCTAAATTACCCTGTATTTTCTTGCATGCTTTCTGAATGATATTTATAATTGTTTAGTTTTCTTGCTCTCCAAAATTCTGTCAATATTCTCAATATTTGTGATATCATTATATTAGATTTTCAGATTAATGTAGGAAGAATTGATTCTTATCACTTTAAGCCTTCTAATCCAAGAATATATTTTGACTTTCCACTTATTCAAGTTTTGGGGGGATTACAGCAAGAATTTTAGAAAGTTCTTTAGTTTGTTTTTTTATATAAACTCTGAACATTTCTTTTGGTACTAAGGTAGTTTATATTTTAATTATGTGATGCTTTCCTCCATTAAGTCTTCTAACTGGTGTTTTTTTAAATAACTATAAAGATTCTTACTTTTAACACATTAAATTTTTACCCAGATACTTCACTGATTCTACCATTCTTTGTAAGTTGCTTTTTTGGTTTTGTTGAATTTTTATTTGTTTACTTATTCAAAAAATAATCACTGAGTACCTACTATGTGTCAGACAGTGTTCTAGGTACTGGGGGTAGGCACCAGGGAGTGTTCTGGGCACTAGGGATGTAGCAATGACCACAACAGGCAACTCTTGATCTCAAGGAGTTTACATCCTATGGAGAAGGAAAATAAATTAGCTATGAATATACAATATGTCAGGAGGAACTAAAGCCATGCAGACAAAACACAGTAAGGAAATGGAAAGTAATCGGAGTTCTGGAGAAAACAGAAACTTGAATGGAGTAAGAGAGACAGTCGTGAGGATATCAGGTACAAGAGTCTTCCAGGAAGAAGGAGAAATGAATGCAAATGTCATATGCACTTGGCAAGTTTGAGGACCAGCAAGGCGAGGAGGCCTGGGACTAAGGAGTGAATAAAGGGGATAGTATTTTCCAGGTCTGTAATCTTATCACCTGTACATAGTAGTTTTATCTTTTCTTTTTCGGTTCTTTATGCTTCTAATTTATTTTTCATGTTTAACTGCATTAGTCAGTACCTCCAAAACAATGTTAAAGGATTAGTAGTTTCTAAGATCCCTTCCCACTCTGAGATTCTAAGGACTGAAATTAGAGTAGAAAAAGGTCTGAGAAATTTACCTGAATAGGATCTGCATTTAAGTTCTCATTTTTTTAAATTTTTATTACACATATTTAGCACTTCCCTGGGAATGCCAAAGACCACAAATACTAATTCCAACAATATCCTGATAATGGTTGTGCCTACACTGGCTTTATGGACTTGTACTGGCCCAGATGGAATGGAGCAGGGAAGGCAGAAGCAGGGTTTCTAGAATCTGTGACCATGAACAAGTAGCAACTCTTCAATGTGGCTCAATTTCCTTATCTTTAAAAGTGGTTGAATAAGATAGAGGAGATATGACTTTCTTAAACTTTTCACGATTTCTTCTCACCCTCAATTAAAGCAAATCTCTCATGCCTTTCCAAACAGCTTCTTGCTTGGGTGTTGATATGGGCACTGGTTACTGTCTTCCTAATGTGGCTGATAGGCATGGCTGTCAGCCTGTGGGCTCTGTCTGCCATGTCCGGTCCACATCCCATCATCTTTTTCTTCTTCTACTACAGTAACTTCCTCCCTGGTTTCCTTGCTGCTGTAGAGTGATCTTCAATGCAAACAAATTATGTCACTCTCCTAGTTAAAACTATTCTACACTTTGCTATTGCTCACAGGATAGAGTCCGAGCCCCTAATGCATTTTAAAGGGCCCTGCGTGATCTAGTTCTTGTTCCCTGTCTGCTCTCAGCTTGTGCTACTTCTGGTCTGATATTCTACAGTCATGTGGAGCTACCTAGATGACCTGGGACAGCTATGCTCATGACTTTGGTCTCCACATTTATACATCACAAGTACCTCCTCTGCCTGGAACACATTTTCTCTTTTGGCTCACTTTGAGGCAGCCTTAAAAATGTAAGGCAGAAACTGAGTAGATGCTCACCAATCCCATTTCCTTTTCCTGGACCATGGGACACCATTCACAGTCTCCCTCGCCACTTGGGATCTAATGGGATGTGGGCAGTCATGACAACTTCCAGGCCTGGCCTTAAAACTCATCTACAATCACCCACATTCGCTCTTGTTCTTGTTCATGAAAGTTACATGTAAGAACAATGGTGTCATAAAAAGGAAGAAGCTTGTGTCCCTGAATCAACTCTGGGAGGAGAGAGGCTGGGAGAGTCACCTGACCTGGATCAGACTGTGATGAACCTCTGCTGCGTTAAGCCACTGAGATTTGGGAATTGCTTGTTATAGCAGCTCATATTATTCATCTGTCTAGTACAAAGTCTCAATTCAAATCGCCGTATTTTATCCCCTAGGATGCGTTAACAGCCTCCTCTGTGCTCTCATAATTCAGGATACAAATCTCTCTCCTGGCGCTTGGCACATGACAACAATGCTTTGTTTATTTCCATCTCCCATTAGAATGTGAGTTGTTGCAGGACAGGGACCACACATTGTTAATTTTTTAAATCCATAGGGCCAGAGCCGGTCCTAATATATAACAGGTTGCCATTAAAGATTTGGTGACGGGATGAATAGAAATGGATCGATGGAAGAATGAGTGAATTAAATGAATGAGCAGGTACATCTTTTTCCCAGCAGTCACATGATGTACTTTCTGGGGCCAAGTCAGAGAAAGGGGTGTGTCGCTAATGCAGGGCCCTTAATTACAATTTGGGATTGAGAATGGATGTGGGAAAAGCATCTCTGTTCCTTCTAAACTTAAGAACCTTAATTAAAACCGAGTGATGAAGGGCTGTCCCTTTGCCAGCAGCCACACAGCTCATCCTGCAAGCAGGGGCCTTAAAGAGTAAATTAAAATCAGTGCCAATAAAATTAAAATTACCTTAGGGCATATTTGCAACATAATTTAGTGTGGAGTTTGCTTCTTCCCTGACACCAGGGAGGAAATTTTTCTTTCTCTGTTCTGCATCCCGTGCTGCTGCCCTGCGTCACCTCGCTGGGCACACGCCGGAGAGCCCGGCGCTGGGGGTGCTGCTCGGTCCCTCACGCTCAGCAGCACTTGAGAGTGATCTCAGGTTCAGTCCCGCGAGGGAAGGGAAATGCAGTCCAGGAAGGGCGGAGCGGTTTATCTGCGGCTCGGAGATGAGAAACTGAAGCTTGGCTGGGCTCACGGCAAGCTGAGCAGGGTGAGCTGCGTTATTAACTCCAGTCTTACGGAGGACGGACTGAAGCTCGGAGAGATTTAAGGAACTTGCCTGGGATTTTGCAGCAGGAAAGCAACAGAGCTGGGATTCAAACCCAGGCCTCTGGTTACAGGCTCCCAGGAGCTCGCGGTGCCAGTAATTCTCCCCGATCGTGTCTAGTAAGAAAGCTCTATGCAGAATCATCCATCTTCCAGCCGGGGCCCGTGAGGTCTGGGGACTGACCCATCAGGCTTAGCCTCCCCAAAAGGCACTGAGGTGGGGGCTGGGAGGAGCAAGGAGTCTCAGAGACCTTCCAGACAGCTCCCTGGCTGGGCTGCCTGCCGTGTGTCCCAGGAGGCTGGCTCCTCAGGGCCTCAGGCAAAAACACAAACAAAAACCCGAGTGGATTGTTTTTATAATCAAGTAAAATATCTCCATGTCTGCTTTTGTTTTTAAGTTCAAGTAGGTGTTTATGGAAGTCAGGGTGCTGTCCTCAGGCAGAAAGGAAAGGTTTTCAGAAAAGTTGAGAACTCTTTAAAAACAGCCAAGCCAAGCAAACAAGACCAGGGAAAGGGTCTTTATTGTGCATAGCCCAGATCTCAGAAGGGCACGTGCAGGGGCTGGAGAGAAATGTCTGCCGCAGTAAAAGGAAGTGATGAATCTATGGGGACAGAAAGAGGGGCAACCACATAAGAAACCCAGGCGGCCTGCCCCGGAAAACGGGGTGGCTGCAGGCACCATCTCATGCTCTGTCCACCTCACACTCCAGCCCTTCCCCCTCACCGCCACCTGCACTTTCCCAAGCACGGCCTGTTCTGCTCTGGGCTTCTGTGTGACTCCTGCAGGCAGGAATGCCCCCCCCCCCTTCCGTTCCCCTCCTGGCAACATCTTGCTCATCTTTCCCCACCAGGCCTGTTGGCCTCTGTCCAGGAAGTTTTCCTTGACTTTTCCAGGGGCAGCAGCTTTCTTCTCTGGACTCCACAGACTTTTTCAATATCCTTCTGTTAAAGTGTTTATCATCCAGCTTGCTCATTCATTCATTCATTTGACAAATACTTACTACGAACCGCCTGTGCCCCAGGACCTAGGGGTAAACAACAGATGAGGCTCCTGCCTCGAAGGAGCTGGTACCCAGGTGGGGATGACAGACCGTGAACAGCAGCTAGGCGAGGTGGCTGCAGACTGCAATGCACGCGAGGCGTGCACTAAGGTAAGCCACGCAGTGAGTGGCTGGGTGGATGCGGGCAGGGTCTGCTTTAGATAGTGTGATCAGGACAGGCCTCTGACATTTGAGCTTAACCTTGAAGGATGATAAGAAGGAACCATTCCAAGAGGCTGGCAAGACAATGCTAGGCAAATAAAGGCCCCGACGCAAGGACAGGTGTGGCATTTTCAAAAGGCCGAGGGAAGGCCAGGAACTGGGTCCTGATAAGGCCTGGAGGTGAGCCTGGAGAGAGGTGCCGAGGGTCTGGCTCACTCAGGGCCCTGCTGGCCGGGGTCAGAGTCTGGAGTTTATCCTGTGTGCAGTGCAAAGCCATTTTAACAGGAGCCCCTGTAAAGAACCCCCTTGCCAATTGTGCAGATGATGGCTGCTGGTGGGGCACGAGTGGGGGCAGCTGAAGAGCCCCCCCAAGAGAGCAGAGTCGCCTGCCTGAGAGCGGTGGCCACAGAGATGAACAGAGAAGACACGTTGGATAAGTATTTCGGCTACAGCTCTGGCGGTCTTGTACATGGATTACTTACTATGTGGAGGAAGAATCCACGACGGATGAAGGGTTTGTGACTTGGGCGCCTGTAGAGAGATGGAGACAACCGGGACGAAGCTCAGATGGGGCGGTGGCAAGGATTCTAGAGTCTGATGCCACTGGACATGCCGAGCGGCAGGGGACCCTGCGGAGGGGCCGTCCTGGGCAGGCCTACGGCGCTGCGGCACCGCGCTGGGCTCACACCGCCGGAGCCGGAGCGGGAAGAGGGCCTGGGCCTCGGCCCGGCGCCGCTACAGCGAGGAGTCTAAGTAGAAAACGAAGCAGAGGTGACTGTGGAGGGCAGGGGTGTAGGATGAAACAGGGACTGTGTGGTTTCACGAGAACCAAGAGAGAAAAGAACAGGAGGGCATGACTGTGAACCCTGTGAGGCCTGGTCCACCTCTGGGCCCCCAGGCCAGACCATATAGTCCCAGAACGGACTGGGGACACCTCAGAGTGACTGCATTAGTGACTGAGTGAATGGGCCAGGACTCCTGGGCAGGAGAAGGGAGAGTGGGGCCGAGATTCCGTTCGGAGGAGCGCTGGCGGGAGGGTGACAGTGACGACACACCTCGCGCTGCTGTGCGGCACCCACCGACGCTCCCACACCACCGGCAGACAGACAGAAACAGCACTTACAAGTAAGGAAGCTGGGAAGTTGAAGGGGTCAGTAACTTGCAGGGGAGCCCCCGATCACAGTCCATGTTCTAAATCCTAACACCACCATGGGACGCTCTTGTCATTCACTGAGCGCTTCCTGTGGATGGTCTCGTAACGACCGATAACAATCCCAAGAGCTAAGTACTCTCATCGTCATCTCTAGAGACCAAGGCACAGAACTTGCCCGTGGCAGAGTGGCAGAGCGAGATTCAAGCCCAGTGTTTCTGACCTAGGGCTAAGCGCGTCATCTCCCAGCTATTCAGAATGGCCCAGCCCCTGCATCTGGGCTTCTTGGGCTTCAGCAGAACAGACCTCAGAACAAAGGGAATCTGTGAGACTAATGCTTAGGGATGGGGGTGGGGGACCAGTAGCTGCAGGATGAGAAGTAAAATCATTTTTCTACGTCCAGTGTGTCTCTTACAACCCTACTCTACTTAGAAGCGAGAAGCGGACTCTGCGTGGAAACGGAGGCATCTCTGCATCTCCTCCCTGTGAGGACCCAGGAAGAGCCCGGTCTGGCCTGGGGGGAGCTCTCCTCGGCTTCTATCCCCTCCTCCACCCTCTAGACCAGAGGCTCACACAGGAGGCTTGAGTTCATAACAGAACTTCCCAGGAGAAAAGAAGGACTCTGACCTCTGTCTCCTGCTGCCATTGCAGTGATTGGTGGCCCCGGTGTTGACCAGGACAATGATAATGGTGACAGGAGAAGGGTAGTCATGGCAGTCGTGTGGTTTGGAGATCGGGCAGACTTGGCTTCCTGTCCGCTTAGCCATGGGTAAGTTCCCCAACCTGTAGAAGTTTCCTTCCTTCCCTGGGCCTCAGCCTTCTCACCTAAAAATTGGGGTAGATAATCCCCCCCTCACGGAGTTAAATAAGGCAGCTACTTGGCACCCAGTGCAGTGTCTGGCAGCCTAGAGGCTCCTAGCATGTCCTTCTCAATCACACAGTGACGTTGAGTGCAGGTCTGTGCTTGGCCCCGGAACATGGACCTCCTTGAGCTCAAAACCTTGCAGGGAAACGAGTATGTTAAAAATAACTTCACGTGCACTGAAAGGTTTAAGGAGAGGTGAAGGAGCTGTGTCGCAGCACAGGGAGAGGCTGGGGCCCGGCTGGTATAAACGCAAGCGTCTTCCTTTTTCAGTAGGACATCTATTGACAATGATTGTTATCTTGCATATTTGCAGGGTTTACAAACTATTGTCACATGAAATTAACTGATTTGACTCAACAATGCACTGAAGGGAAGGGGATCGTGATCTTATTTCTCAGAAGATGCTCCGAGACCAGCCGGTCAAGATTTCACAGCAGGTTAGAGTCTGAAGTGGGATTCCACCTACACCTCACCACCTCTGCTTGACCCTCACCCATGGGGTCCCCCAGGGGCCCACTGCTGCACCAAGAGTGGGCATACATAGGAGTAGAAAGGCCAGACCTTCCCAGGAAGCCTCAGTCTGGCAGGAAGATGAGACAAACTAAGAAGACTGAGATATAATATTTAAGCCCGTGAGAGCCAAGGGACATATTAATTTCATAATTAAAAGTTAATGTTATTTCATTATAAATCAAAGGCTGATGAAACTAGGACACCCCCAGGAACATACTGGGAACTCAGTAAATATGTGTGCCTGCATATTTGGAGACAACTCCGGTAGGAGGCCGTCAGCTCTCAGGAGAGGTAGCGGCAAGCATCTCACCGGCAGCGGGGGTGTGGCGGGCCCGCGGGAAACCCCGGCGCCTTCCTTCCCAGGACTCATCTCGGCTCTCTGGCTAACAGGAAAAGTCCACTGCTCTTCAGGTTCCCCCATTAGAGAACGGGTCTGGGGACTTCTCGGGGCCCATTATGCCCTGCGAGGCTTGTATCTCTCAATCAGCTCACCACCCTGCTTTGCACTGGGTTTCTCTCCTTCCCTCAGCCTCCTTCAGGACCTGGTGCTCCGTCCTTTCCCCTGGCACGGCCCGTGGGGAGCACCCACTGTGGGCAGGCCCTTCAACCATGTCCCCGTGTGGCAGAGTAGGTATCACTGTTTTTCAGAGAAGTGTTCAAAATTCATGCTGAACTATGTACTTCATCCGGAGAACAATAAGACGGTTCCTGTCTGCTTTCTTCGGCGTGAGCGGCTGGAGGAGGAAGGGACGAGGACGGTGCCGGGGGCAGCTGGTGTCTGTTCCTTTACTCTCTCCCCTTCCTGCTCCCCTCTCTCCTCCTGCCCCTTCTCTCTTCCCCCTCCTTTGCTCCTCCTGCTCCCCCTGTCCCACCTCTCTCTCTTCACAGCGAGGTAAGGGAAGGCAGACAAAGAAACACGTAAGTGCGTAAGCCTCTCGGGGCTCTGAGCGGTGTCAGTGGAGAGTGGGTGAAGGACAGCAGAAGGACCCGTCAGGAGAGACTAGAGGAGATGACCTGGGCAGGTGCTGAAAGACAAGAAGGTGTGCGCAAGGTGGGTGACCAGGAAGGAGCCCCCCGTGGAGAGGAAGACGGTTAGGCAGTAGGAGCTGTGTGAGCAAAAGCCCCAAGGCCATAGCCCACCAGGCCACAGGGCACCTCGGAGTTTGGCCTGCTTGAAGGTCACGAGGGGCGCGGGCGAGGAAGGGGCTGGAGAGGCTTCCGTGGACCCCTCACGGAAGGTCCCCCAAGACACGGGGTCGGGACGTCTCCTGTGGAGTAAGCAATGCAGGGAAGTATTTCATGGAAGTATACATGGTTACGTTTACATTTAGGAAGACTGTTCTGGGGGCTGTGCTGAGGAGGAACTGGAGGTCGTAGGAGTGGTTAGTTTTGGTTTCAGTTCACGTGAGAACGGACTGCTAGGGGATGAATTTAGGCAGGGTGAGCAGAGGTACAGATGCGGGACCTACTTCACGTAAGATCCTCAGCGCTGGATCTGAGACCTACATTTGGACTAGTTCCCAGGTTTCTGGCTTGGGTGGCGGGGTGGGTGGTTGAACCATTCGCTGAGACTGGGGATGTCAACATTTTATATGTTTGAGTTGAATGTTTGCCTTCTGCGTACTTGTCCCCAGGTAGAGTAAAATGCTATCAGATGGTCAATGGTATTAGATTATGTCATTTCAATCCAAACAAACAGTTTCCTAAACATGGATATTTGAATGAAGGACACATGTTTCCCGTGTAATCATGAATATAATGAGGCATAAGCACTGCACATTTTTGACAGGGTAGAGAATCAGAACAAGAGTTTAAAAGTATCCACACGGAGACAGCTGGGCCCCCTACGGGAAGGTCCGTGGGTGAGGGCAGGGTTTTCTCCAGTGATCACCTGGCTGCAGGCTTTCACATCTCCGAGGAGAAGGGAATGAGTGTCAGGGGTGCACTGCTCCCCAGGAAGCAGCAAGGAGTGAGGGGCACTAGTGAGAGGTGAGCAAGGGTCAGGCAGGGAGGACGGGAGACAAACCAGACGTCACTCTCAGTCTGAAGGGAAGTTCCAGACGGCGCAGGCTCCTTCACCCACGTCTGCATAAAAACCGTTATCAGACCCACATGGAGTAAGTTTGTGGCTTCTCCAGCTCTTGGGATTGTCCGAAGACTTCCTCCCCCACTCCCTTTTCCTTTAACACATGACATGCTATCCCCAACAAACACAGCTTGTCTGTAATCATGGCCTCATTCTCACCACACCCATTTCACACGTAAAGACCGGCTGGGATCACACAGCCACTAGGTGGCAGAGTGATAAACGTAGATGTGTCCTCTGTGGGAGTTCTTCCCACCATGTCATTCTGTCTCCATCCTCCAGTTTCGGCCTGGTCTGGGGGGAGCCCAGAGAGCAGACTGACAGCAGGCCTGGGAGATATGTCCCGGGATATGGACACAAGGTTCTCGGTGATCGGTCTCTATTTGCAGCCTCATTTCCTGTGGTCTGCTGACCGGCACCCAAGGCTTCCACCACGCCAAGCGGACAGACGCGCCCTGTGCCTTCCAGGGCTCTGCTCTGCTGTTCCCGCAGCCAAGGCCTTGCTCTTGGACGTCATCCTCCAGGGCCCATCTTTTCCTCTGTGGAGAGCTCCTTACACCACCCGGGGAAGGTTGACCAAGTTCTCTTTCCCTTCTATTGTCACTCAACTTTCCAACTGTATTACTCTCATCCCGCAGTTCCATTATCATTGCTGTGTGTGTCTCTTTCCCCTCTGAACTCAGCACTGCCCAGGATCTAAGTTCTTTAGACCCCCAACACCTAGCGCAGCGCCTGGCATGTAAAAGATGCTGCAGAAATCCGGCTGAATGAATACGTGGGTGAGTTCACGAGGCAGAAGGAGACATCCCTGAGCAGACACGACCTTCATCCGATCTTCTGTGAGAAGTGTGGGGAGCGTGAGGGGCAGACATCGAAGCGATATAATGGGTAAAAATGCTTCCCTATTCTCTCCGGGTTCCTCCCCCTCCCCTTTTTTCTTCGTCTTGCTATTGGAACAAAAATAAAGAGTACATCATAAGCAAAGCTGTATTTTCTGTTTATTGCCATCAGGTTAATAACAGTAATGGTGAGAGAAGAAAATGAGGTGTTATGTAAAATCCTGCATTGCAGATTTTGCGGCTGATGCAAAGAACTCAATAAAGTGTAACACTTTAATCATAGAGATAAAAATCACACAGCAGCTCCCCACAGGCTCCCGGAGCCTTAAGACAAAATAGTTGTGGGGAAATGAGAGATGTGAGAAGAATGTTATCAGGCATCAGAAAAGCTGTGTTTGGCCGTGTGTGTGTGTGTGTGTGTGTGTGTGTGTGTTTTCTCCTTCATCTCTAAAAAATGGAATAAGGTTTTCCTATCTTCTTCCAAGACATCTTGTATGAATTTCTGTATACTCTGGAGGACATGCTCAGGCTTCTAGGAGAAGATGTGCTCATTCTTTGTAAAAAATTGATTTGTTTAGGAAGAACTGAATTCCTGCCTTTTAGGTGACTCGGTGGCCTATAGGAAAACAGGGACTGTCTCTAAAAATAAAAAGGGGATTGGGATGGAGGTGAAGGTTAGTGATAGTAAATGTTTTTATTGATTTTTTTAGAGAGAGAGGAAGGGAGAGAGACATAGAAACATTGATGTGAGAGAGAAACATCGATCGGCTGCGTCCTGCATGCCCCCTACTGGGGATCTAGCCTGCAACCCTGGCATGTGCCCTGGGCTGGGAATCAGACCGGGACCTCTCAGTCCACTGAGCCACGCCAGCCGGGCAAAACCCCTATTTTTTATGAGGTCTTGTGACGCAGGAGAAAGGTTCCCGCAGGTGAACCAAGTGAGGAAATGAGTGCTCTTGTACCAACTTGGCCACCTTGGGAAAATCACCTTCTCGTCTCTGTGACTCAGTTTGACCATCTTCCAAGAAGAGCTTGTGCTGGCCGGTCTCTAAGGGTCACCCCGGCGCTGCCGCTTAGTCTGGAGGCTCTGGGCAAGGAGCCCAGTGGCTTGGCTTTTGACATTGGCCACTGTGGTGATGGGGTATTTAGTAGCCATCGAGCTGACCTCTCTGCTTCTACCCCAAACACCTCCTTCCCTCTGTCAGCACCCGAATTCACTCTCCGTTCTGCAGTCGGAGCGATGGATTTATAGCACCAGGAAACCACACATACACCCTGGAGCCAGCCGGGTAAGCGCCAGTCGGAAGCCTGGGGCAGGGCCGGGTGCCTACAGCAGGGGAGCGAGGCAGAGCCACGGGAGAGGAGTGCAGAGGGCCAGGAGGGCGGGGCCTCACTCCTCCAGGCCAGGCCGGGTGCCCGGAGGCAGCGGGAAGGCGGCTGATGTCGCAGACAGCAAACAGCCAGGAGGCAGCAGGCGCACAGGCGGTAAACGGGGAAGGGCTTTGGAATCGGAGAGCTGGGCGCAAACCCTCACCTGGCTGTGTGACCTTGAAGGAGTCACTTTCTTTCTCCAAGTCTCGGTTTCCTTGTCAGCAAATAGGAAGTGACAATAAGACCATTCCTCCCACGAAGCCAACTGAGGTGGGTTAAATGGGTTCATGCATGTCCAAGGGCCGGAAACACGGCAGGTGTTCAGTAATTTTTTTCCCTACCACAATAATTATTTCAGGTGTCATTTAAAAGAGAAGGGCATAATCCAGGGCTGCACTAACACTGGTGACTGTTTAAATTTAAATTAATGAAAATTAGCTTGAGACAAATTCAGCTCCTCGGTACACTAGCCACAGTGCAAGGGCTCCGTGGCCGCGTGGGAGCTACTGGTAAAGGACAGCGCCGCAGGCAACACCGTCACGGACACGTCCACGTCCACGCCCGGCGCCTCTTCCAGAACCTCAGCCGTGGCAGGTGTGCGTTGAATTAGAGAGCATATGTCCACACACCGTGACACCCGCATGGACACATCTGCTTTCACACACAAACACATACATATGAACCACAAAAGCGAGGTGTTTAGGTCAGTGACAACACATTCCGTTAATAAGGAAAGATACATCTGAGTCCCCACAGTGAGTCGGCTCGGTGAGCACACAATAGGCCAGGGTCTGTGATAACTTTCCGCACTGGGCGCCACACCACTGCATCCTTACAGCAGCCCCGACAGGGAGCATGGTCCTCATCCTGTGGATTCTGACACTGAGGCCCAGAGAGGTTGAGTAACGTGACTGACGTCCCAGAGCTAACAGGCAGCCGAGCAGAACCTGCTCCTTACCATGCGATACCACTTCTTACGGGATATTTCAGAGACAAAGGGCTTCAAGGGCAAAGTCACCCGAACCCTTCGGGTGTTCGTGGAGGACGTGAATGTTTGGGACTGCCCAGGGACTCTCTGGCAGCCCTGGGTGAGCCACAGAGACTAGATTTGATGAAATCAGCTCCCAGGGCTTCAGCCTAGCTTTCTTGACCTGTGGGATGTGGCGGTGTCAGATCTATGTGGGATCTTCAGGAGGTCCTGGGAGCTACATGGGTAGGAAAGGGTGGAGAGAGTCCTCAGACTGGAAAGAAAGAAATCCCCTTCCGAGTCATTTACAGCAGTAGCCATTTGCAGTTTATTTTTCTCTCTTATTGTAAAGGCACAGGTTCTCAAAAATGGCACAGTGAAAGGCGGTTGGTCCCCAGTGTAAACGGGATTGCACGTGACAGCCAGTGTGACCTAGATGGTTCTGAGTGGGTGACCGCCTGTGATACAGATGAAGCACAACTGGAGAGTCAGAGAGAGAAAGGTGGATGGACGAATGGATGGATGGATAAGTAAACAGGCAACCAGACAGACAGGCAGCAAGTTAGTAACACACCACATGCTTCTATTCTAGCCTTTTGTATACTTCTATACTCTAATCCTCTAGAAGGCTGGTATCATTTCTGACTTATTATAAAACCCTTCTCCTACCAGATATAGAGCAAGGTACTCAGCCTAGGTTATATACTCAATGAACTTTTGTTTAAAAAAAAACCCCAAGACCAAACACCTGAGAGAGCAACAGCTGGATAATAATCCTTCACATTTGTATGGTACTTTGTAATATATAAAAAGATTTAGCATGCAATATCACACTTAATCTCTAATCTAACCTTTTGAGGCTGGCATTATGATCCTCATTTTATGGATGAGGGACCTTTATCTCAGAGTGGTGGAGTCTTGCCTGGAGTTATAGGGAGTCTGCTGGCCCACATATATAGGCAAGTCAGATAGAGGTAGAGACTGATGACTATATAAACACAGGCAAAGAGAGACAAGACAGAGGAGACCGAGACCTGGACAGATGATGGCGACAAATGGAGATGGATGGACAGATGCTGAGACAGCCTCCGCTTTCTCCTCTTCCATCCATCCTCCACACCTGGCTAGAGATAACTTCGCTAAACACAATCCGACCATGTCTCTCCTCCACTTAGTACACCGCACTGCCTCCCCAAAGACTGCAGGACACTTTTATTGGAAAGCCTTTCCGATCGGGCCCTCCCCCTTTCTCTGGCCTTGTATCGTGTCACTTTCCTACAGCATTTTTCACTCCCCAAAAGCCGTGCCCTTTGGCTGCTGCGTGTTGACCCCGTGCTCTTCCGCAGACCTGTGCTCTCTCCCCCTGCTGGGGGCGCCGGGCACTCCTGCCTAACCTCTAGGACACAGTGTCAGCATTGCTTCCTTTAGGAAGCCTTTCCTGACCACTGTCCCAGGCTGGGCCTCTAGGTCCCCCTGTTCTTTATTACAGATGTCAGTCGAGTAGGAAGAATGGAAACTCTGAAATAAAAGGGACCTGGACATAAGTCTTGTTTGTTCCACGTATCAGCTGCATGACTGGGGGCAAGTCAGGTAACTTCCTAGCCTGGGTTTCCTCACATCTGCAGTGAACATGGTAGTGTCTGCCCCGGATTACGCTGGGGTCCAAGACGATGTGCAAATGTCTGGTGTGGAGTATGCGTCCCGCCTGAGTGTGCTGCACCGTCACAATCCGACACCCATCGCCCCCCCCCCCCCCCCCCGCCGGACGGGAGCCGCCTGGGGATGGAGCTGGCTCGTCTCAGCCGCCCCGCTGCTCAGTGCCGAGCGCAGGGCTGGGCTTGCTGGCCCTTCCTGCCCACACTGTGCCCACCGGTCAGGACACGTGCCCAGGCACCCCCACAGTCAGCTCACAGAAGCATGGGGTGGGGAGGTCTGAGAAGTAGGGTGGCCGGAAAGTCCTGAAGGTGAGAATGAAGAAATGGACGACTGAAACCTACTTCAGGGCTATGTTGCGTGTTTAGGTTTCAGCTGTATGAATTCAAAGGTAAAAGATGATGTCTCAGTACATCTGGTAAGGAGCTGCTTGGTCTCCCCACCTCGAAATCTGCAGGACTCCGTGGGCTACGATGGTCTGTGTGCTTCCTTTCATCTCACAAGGCTCCTTGACTTCCCCGACTTTCATTTCGCTGTGGGCTCAGAATCCTTGCAGTTCTCCTCCGTGCGCCCCCTTCCTCTCCCACACCACCTCCCTGCTGGGCCTTCCTCGGCCCAGGAGACCAGCTTCTAGGTGGACAGGAGCGCCTCTCCCTCCCTCACTCACACACACACACACACACACGCACGCACGCACACACACACACACACACGCACGCACGGTCCGGAAAACGTGGGTGTCCAATGCAACTGAACAGCTCTCCACGTGGCTGGGGACAGAAATCCATCCCACGGCAGGGGCGCAGGGCTGGCCGCTGGCCCCGAGCAACATTACTTTCCTCCAGGACCACCAGGGCCGGCCCCGGGTCATGAACACCCACTGTAGGTTGGGCCAGAGACTTCATTGAGATTCTGTTCACACCTAAAGCGTTGCCAAGCCTGCCCAGCCCTGTCGGCTGCCCTGCTATCCGCGTGTGAAAAATGGACAGGCTGCCCCGCCCTCTGGCAGCCTGACCAACGGCTTCGGAGCAGGCCCAAGGCTCCCTGGCAGAGGCCCAGGGCCCCGGGCGTCCGTGAAGGGTGGGAGAGAGGGCAGGGCTCCTCCTGCGGGGTGTCAGACTCCCAAGGCGGGGCACAGAAAGCAAGAAGGAGCAGGGGAGGAGGACAGAACAGTGGGGGAACGTCGGGGAGAGAGCTGTAGGGAGTGAGGGCACGCACTCTGGGGCAGCACCGTCCGCGGGGCAGCAGGGGGAATGGATTTGTTTCCTCACCCATAACATGGGGCACATATGATACCTATCTCGCAGGGGTGAGAACTGCAAGAGGTAATACAGATAAAGAACCTCTCAAAACCGTGCCTGGCACTGGCAGGTGTCCTGGTGGTTATAACCCAGCAATCTCACCAGTTAAGGAGAATGGCAGGCACTGTGCTATGTTTCACACGCGTTATCTCATTTAATTTTCATATAAGCCAGAGCTTTCAATAGTACCCTCCTTTTAAAGATAAAGGTTCAGGGAGGGTGCTTCACCTGCTCAGAGTCACGCAGCTGAGTGAGAGAGAAGGGATTTAAATCCATCTGCGTGACTGTAGACCATACGCCCTGAACCACTCTGTCCCACTGTAGATGAGCAGCTTGTAAGACTCTTTGTGTCTGTTATGCAAGACTATGTCTATTGATGTACAGGAAATAAGATCTTTTTTAAATCCCTAGTCAGAAAGAAACAAACAAAAACTGAAGATAAAAATCAATCCTTTCATTTTTAAAGTTTAAGTGCTGTAACATTTCTTTTCCACAATGGGGAAAAAATAAACAAACAGGCTCCCAGGCAGAGGAGCCTGGAGGCAGGGATCCTGGAGGCAGGGATCCTGGGAGGCAGGGATCCTGGGAGGCAGGGATCCTGGGAGGCAGAGGAGCCTGGAGGCAGGGATCCTGGGAGGCAGGGATCCTGGGAGGCAGGGATCCTGGGAGGCAGAGGAGCCTGGAGGCAGGGATCCTGGGAGGCAGAGGAGCCTGGAGGCAGGGATACTGGGAGGCAGGGATCCTGGGAGGCAGAGGAGCCTGGAGGCAGGGATCCTGGGAGGCAGGGATCCTGGGAGGCAGAGGAGCCTGGAGGCAGGGATCCTGGGAGGCAGAGGAGCCTGGAGGCAGGGATACTGGGAGGCAGGGATCCTGGGAGGCAGAGGAGCCTGGAGGCAGGGATCCTGGGAGGCAGGGATCCTGGGAGGCAGAGGAGCCTGGAGGCAGGGATCCTGGGAGGCAGAGGAGCTGGGAGGCAGGGATCCTGGGAGGCAGGGATCCTGGGAGGCAGAGGAGCCTGGAGGCAGGGATCCTGGGAGGCAGAGGAGCTGGGAGGCAGGGATCCTGGGAGGCAGGGATCCTGGGAGGCAGAGGAGCTAGGAGGACAGGCAGCTGCGGTTCCACAGGCAGCAGCAGTGTTGAGGGCTGGCCACTACCCCCTCCCACTGCCCGAGGGCTGGGGGGCTGCTGCTGGGCTGGGCTCCCTACTTTGTGGGAATCAGCTACCTGCTTGGACGGAACAAAACCTCGTTTGTGTTCACTGAGCACCAATCTGTGTGTCAGACCCGCGGTGAGTGCTGGGATTAAAGAGACAAGTAGCCCCAGTTCCTGTGCAGGAGGAGTGTGTTCTCGGGGAAGACATGGGGAGAAAGCCAGCAACCCCATGCGGGGTGATCAGGACTGTGACAGAGACCAGCAGCCTGGGTTTGTGAGGGTGAGGAGCAGGGAACCTAACCCTTGGGAGCAACGGGGCAGAGGAGGCTTCCTTAAAAGTGGGCTCTACATGGAGAGCTCAGGATCCACTGGGTCGGGTAGATGAAGGTGGGGAAAGGTGGGGTGTCCATCCCTGGGAAGCTCGGAGTCCAGGTGTGGACGTTGTCTCGGGTCAAGACATAAGTTAAATTACTTGTAATTCTACAACCCTGAAACAATGACCATCAACTCTTCCCGCACACTCAGACAAATTAGAGTATCGTTGGCTGGCCGAACAGATGACTGACTAAAAATGCTTTCATAACAACAAATATGCATTAAATACTTCTGCTTAAACGGTATTAAATTCAATTTTCCTTAACTTTAACAAAACTTGAAATTAAAAAATATATATTTTTTTCTTTGTTGATTTTAGAGAGAGAGGAAAGGAGAGAGAGATAGAAACATTGATGAGAGAGAACGTTGATTGGCTGCCTCCTGCATGCCCCACACTGGGGATCAGGCCCACAAGCTGGGCATGTGCCCTGATGGGGAATGGAACCAGCGACCTCTTGGTGCACAGGTCCACATTCAACCAGGGAGTTACACCAGCTGGACAAATTTAACAGAACTTGAAAGAATCATTTCTTTAAAAAATTTTCCCTCACAAGAGATATACTTCCTAAAAGATATTTCTAATTTTTTTTTTAAAAGGAAAAAAATTATGAGAAACATTAAGAGAATAACGCCATTCTGGTTTTTATAAAACTACAGATGAGGAGATAGAGGTTGAGTAACCTACTAAGATCACACAGCTAGTCTGTGGTACAACTGGATCTGGAATTCAGATCTATCTGGTTCTTTCCATTATATAAATTTGCTTTCCCAAACCAGCTTCCTCATTTTATTTATTTATTTATTTATTTATTTGGTACATGCCCCTAGCAGGAACCGAACCCGGTACTCTCTGGTCTGCAGGCCGATGCTCCAACCGCTGACCCAAACCGGCCAGGGCGCCAGCTTCCTCATTTTAAAGAACAGAAACTGGGGTCCAAAGTGGGCAAGTGATATTGTTATTTTGATTCATCAATGAGGCGCTTTTGGTGGATCAGATCATTGCTCCTGACCTCTCTCCCCCGTAACAGGGCATCTCCTATTGCCGTTCTGTTTGCCCAAGAATCTGAGAGTACATATATTCCCACCTCGGTGACTTTGCCTTGGCCTTGGAGCATGCTTTGGCCAATGGCTGTGAACAGTCACGATATTTGCCACTGTGCATGGGAACTTTCCACGGGATTGTATTCCCGCCTCAGCGTGGAAACACCAGACCGAGGCTGCACTTTCAGCGGAGGCCCCGCGTGGGGAATCCCTGGGGCTGTGCAGAGCCCGCAGAGCTGCGGCCGGCTCCCTCCCCACCCTCCACTGAGCAGAGTTCGCAATGTTTGCTCTTCTAAGCTCCCAAGTCACTGGCATTATTTGTTACCACAGCAGAAGCTGACGAATACAGCACAGTTTCTTGCAGAAAAGCGTTCTTTGTTTTTCTCACGCTCCAAGTTGCCTCCAGCTGTGTAATAATTATGAATTCAGGCCATGAGGCTGTGTTTGTGAGCCTTTCAAGTACTGAATATATATGAAATAATTTGAGAAAGAGTTGAAATGTGTGAGGCACAGGGGGAAAACCAGGTGTCAAAGGTCTAGACTTCCAAGGTCACCCTTTGATGGAAGGAAACAAGACAAAGAAGTGTGGTGGAAGCCCACTCGGCCAGCAGCGGGACGAAGCTGGACCGGAGAACTGGGTTTGTTTCTGTACTTCTGCCACGTGAAGGACCGTCGGCATTGCTAAGATACGCGCTCACCCAGAAACGCCTCGCTCTGAAATGAAGACGCGGAGGAGGAAGAGGCAATAAAAGCCAAGTGAATCTATGCACCAAATCACTGTGTGACCTTGAGGAAGTCATTTTCCTTCTGGCGTCAGTTTTTTCATTTGTAAAATGAAGGGGCTTGAGCAAGAATCTCTTACTTTCCTTCTGGCTCCGGCATTCTATAATGTGATTGCCTCTACTCATTAGTCCCGACTGGCTTGAATAGGACCCAGTGGTATTGAGGATAATCATAGGAATCCATCAACATGTAGCCCAAAGAAGGTAATCTTGAGACTCACGCGAGATCGTGCTGGGAGGTGCTTGCACACTGCAAAGGGCTCTGTCGTGTGCTTTTTCAGTGAGGAGCAAAGATGCTGCTTGTCCCCAGCCTGCATTCCTCCAGCAGCCTTCCCCCTGCTTTTAACATCCAGCATCTTTCAGGCCATTCTGTCTACCTCACCCTCTTTATACAACAAAGAGAATAGCTCCACATCGAAGGAGTATGTGATCACACCATAATGCACAGATAATGGGCAGGGCGGGGAGGGGGCAGCGAGGGAGAGAAGAAACCCAGACCTCGGAGTTCAACAGATCCGGGCTGGAATCCCCATGTCTCTTTTTGTTCCTATAAAAATGGGGGTGATACTTACCTAACATGGTTGTTCTCAGAATTAAATGGTAGTAAAAAGCTTAGGGGCCTGGATAAGTCCTCATTTACAGCTGCGATGATGGCAGAAGACTTCCTGGAGGTGGGGGCATAGAGACAAACCTAAATCCTACCCAGAATATTGAGGCTGGACAGTGAGGGAGGAGGGGAAACAGCCCAGTCAAGGGGAGGGCGTGGCGGCGAAGGCGCAGGGGTGGGGATGAAGGCAGCAGGGCTGGCAGTGTGAATGTGGGTGGGCCACAGGTCCTTTGGGGAAAGAGGAACCGGCAGTCGGATGAGTGAACGTGCCATGCAAGGGAGTATAGAGAAACGCATATGTAAATTTCTGACTACCAAGCCGGAGGGTCCTAACCCAGTATGCAACGGAGACCCCTGAGGGGCTGCAGGCAGTGTGAGGGTGCTGGTGCGTCCTGGGAAGGAGCTGCACCCCCTCCACACCAGGACGTGGGACGGGAATGAGCCAGTCATTCCCCACGGAGAGCGGCTGCTGTACCCCTCTGAGCCAGCACTCAGCTACGGGGAACGTCAGCCTGCACCTCAATCACAACACATGTCACCGAGGTAGAAAACATGTCTTCAAGACCTTGAAAATTCAATTTTCTTCCTTTTCATCTCTTAAGAGAATCACTAGTTTTAAATTCAAAACAGTGAAAATCCCAGGTAATAAAATTAGCCCAGAACTCCATTTGCTGACTGGGTGTAAGTTAGTTTGCTTTTATTGCTTCTATTTATTTATTTATTTTTCAGCAATCTTAAACCCACATCCTCAGTGGGTCCACCCTGGACCCCAAAGCTTGTTCCTACCATAGGCGAGGCCCTCGCTGCTTAATAGGGTCCACGAAGAAGCCATATCAGGTGGTTAGAAATGCAGGTTCTCAGTTCCCACTCCAGACCCGCTGATCAGAACTGAGATTTAATAAGGTAACCACGTGCTTCCTGTACATTAAGACTTGAGAAGCACTGGGATCCCAGGAGTTCTCCCAGCCAGAGGAGGTCAGAGCTGGTCCAATCTCTTCATTAAACTAATGAGGAACTGAGACCCGGAGAGAGGAAAGAACTGGGTTTTTCCAAGGTCACACGAGCAGTAAGTATAATTGGTATAGTCAAGTTAATAACAGTGTGCCATGCAGCGAATCAAAGGTAATTCCCGCTGGCTAGTCGGCGACGAAGCTCCGCGGACTGCGAGCCACCCTGATCTCCGAGTCTACTTCGTGCAGACTTCCAACCCAAGCGGGCCAACGCACTTCGTTTCTCTGTGCCTCCTTTTCCTCTTCGGGAAAAAAATGGAAACAGTAAGACCCCTTTGATACGGATGTGAAGGCTCAGTGCGGTAATGTATGTGGAATGCTCACCACAGTTTGGGTGCTCAGTATCTACTACCTGCGATAGTTCCGAGACGGGGCCAGAACCCAACCCTAGAACCCTACCTACTGTCTTTTCTCCTACTCAGAGAGTCAACCCCAGTCCTGCTACAGGGCACAGGTGCCTAACAAAACAGTTCTCTCTGGGGGCGGGCAGCTCCTTCGGGTGCTCCCTGGGCACCTGCTCTCGCGTCCTGGGGCATTCGGACACCCGCGATGGCTGCCGTCCTGCTCTGTCTCCCCCACCAGGGCAGGGACTTCCATCTGTCTGCCCAGAGCGTACCATGGCAGCCGGGCAGGTGGGAGGAGTGGGGGTCAGGAGGGAGAGGGAGGAAGAGTGGGAGGGAGGAAGGGAAGGAGCTGGGAGACGCTGGGTGTTGGAAGGCAACCGTTTCGCAGCATGATGGATTCATTCAAAGAAATAACTTGACAGTGCGGAATTCATCTTTTTATGACTGTGACAACACTAATACATTTATTTCCCTTCTGAAATTAACTTTCTAATATTAAGAAAGGTCAAAATGAACTGCAGCAAAATGAGACATTTTGTCATTTTTAACAAATTGTACCAAAGTAGACTGTCGGATTAAAGGGGTCACGGTTTTGAGGCCTAAGCGCCGGTGCTGATTGCATAAGCAGAGCTAACGCCTGCTGTTCGGCCCTGTCCCGGCCCACAGACCTCCCTGCGGCCCAAACGATAAAACACAAATATCCCAGCCTGGCATTCTGAAGCCCTTTAGAATCTGATCACTTTTTAAAAGTCCATTCCTTCCCCAAAGGGACCTTGGATGCCAGCGAGACCCACCTCCTTCCTGCTATTCTCCTCTTCCTCCTGCTTTTGCTCACTGATGTCTCTCGTCTGAACTGCCATCTCTCCCACTGTGTCCCACGAACATTCTCTCTACCCGTTCTCCGCTCCCCCCTCCAACCCCCGGGCCGGCCCCTCGTTCCTCAGGATCTGACGCCTTCTGGCCTGAGCCTGCCACCTCTGCTCTGTTAGCCTCAGCTGGCCCTTTGCCTGTCCCACACCTTCCCATTCAGGAGAGACTGGTGGTCTGGAAGGGGACACTGGATATGGATGCTTTGTTAACAGGGAAGAGAGGGAAGGGACAGAGGGACCCCTCTGCCCTGCTCCCCGCTCCTCTCTTCCTCTCATTCATCCTCTGCGTGCTCAGCCCGGGCTGGTCGAGGGGCCACCCGGAGTCAGAACTGAGAGCCTGGCTCTGTCTTTTGTAAAAGTTACTTCGTAACCTCAGGCCTTAGATTCCCCACCAGCAAAACCAAACTGTAATCTCTGTCACTACATGGCAGTGAGGGGCGGGCGGATGCTTGTATATGAATGGGATCTGGAACCTGCTCACGCGGTGTCGGACTAGGGAAAGATGATGACCAGACCCCCGCGCCAGTGGTCCAGCCCCAGGGCCCAGCAGGCACACGCTCCCATCCGACAGCAGCCCGGGGCCTGAGTTTGAGTTCCAGCTCTACATAGTCTCCTGTGCGGCCAGCCCCCTACCTGTGCTTACGTGGTCTCGCTCTGTGTCCTCTTTCTGTAAAGGTGGGCTCAGAGCACCTCTTCAGTTTTTCTAGCTCTGACGTTCTCCGATTCCACATAGGGCAACGTGAGCTCAGAGAGCCCACACGGCCAGAAATAACCTACTAATTCAAGGTTAAAAGTGGCCAAACCAGAAGGTAGGGATGTGTATGTCCTCAAGTGGTGCCCACGATCTGTGGATGAAGAGGAGACACCCCCAGGTGCAAACCCCTGGACTGCATCCGTATTAGCTGGCCCCACTTACAACCGGCTTCTAATCTACTTATCACGTCAGCCTGTGGGATTCACTCCAGACTTCTCAGACCAAGTGGGGTGAAGGGGCAGGGTACCCAAAGTCATGATGGCAACAGAGCCTAAAGATTATGAGGATAATTCTGAACATCTGTTGTTAAAAGGTGTCATCATACTCAAGAAAAAGCTAAATCTACAGAACTCCTGTCTTCGAGGTTGGCCGTGCGTGTCCTGTGGAGAGGTGGGGGGTGGGCAGAGCCGGAAAGGAGGCAGGAGGCCGTGTTCGACTGCAGAGTGCGTGCCGTCATCCCTGGGGATGAGGGGCCTGCCTTGGTCCTTCCAGCTAACACGGCAGCGCTCACAGGGCCGGCTTAGCAGACTGAGACGGGACCAGGGTAGGAAGAAAGGGCACAATTCGATGTTTGCTCTGGGGAGGAGGAGTGTCTGCTATCCTTACAAGGAGGGGAGGAGTTGGCAGACATCCTACATGGCAGCAGCTGGGTGTGGGTGCCTCTGAGATGGGAGTTTTGAACAGACAGGGTAGAGGTACGACGGATGGGTGGGTGGAAGGAAAGACAGACAGGTGGTTAGTTAGAAGACAGACGCATCGATGGGTGTCAACTGATGCCAGTTTTCTTCTATAATGTGGGCTCGACCGGCTGTATGAGGCCCTTACCCTCGGGACTGGTTCAGACTGTGCAGGTGACCGTGATGAGTTTAGTTTTGTTTTCTAAAATAAGGCCCCTCCCCCTACCTGGGTAGCAGGACCCCTCCTCCTTCCATGATTTTTTTTTTTTCTTTCAGTTTTAAAGTTAATATAGACTTGTGGAGAAATTATTGGGAAATATTAAAGAGCAGGGAGGAAGAGAACAACCCCAGTACCCAGAAACAGCACTGTGAACATCGAGTTGACATCCATTCTCCCTGTGAGTGTTTAAACCTGGCTGTTACATATGTCTTAACATATACACACATGCAGCTCTGTCTTCAGCTTTTTCTTCAGCTAAAATTATAGCATACATATCTTTACAATATTATTAACTCTTCATAAACGTCCATTACATGAATGTATCGTGATTCACTTAATCAGTTTCCCACTGTTAGGCAGTTAGATTTTTCCCGTTTTTTCATTATTTATAAACAATGATCTGTAGATCTTTTTTTCACAAATCCTTATTCACACTTCAGATTATTTTGGTCTAGGTTTCTAGTACTGCAATTGCTGGTTGAAAGCTGCAAACAGAACAATATATTTTAAACCCCAGAAAGTCATAGTAACGTGTTTGTTTTTTGTCTTTCTTTCTTTCTTTTGCATTCCACGTCTCCCCTGCTCCCCGAAGGAGAGCTCCCTGCTTTCAGGATCGGGTCCAAGCTTCCTCCGGTAGCGCCCCCGGCTTTCTGGGACTGCCTCTGCCTGCCACCCAGCCTCCCCCTCCCCCACGGACGCCCCCAGCCCAGGGCAGCAGACTCCTGGGATTCCCCGAGTGTGTTCACCTGTCCGACACCTGTGTCCTCTACCTGTAATGCTTCCCCCAGTCTTTGTCTAAACAACTCCTCTTCCTTCCCACCTCACCTCCAGGGCTCACCTCTCCCGGCGAGCCCCGCCTAACCCTACGTCCAGAGGAGATGACCTGCTTTTCCGGCCGGGCACCCAGGGCCCTTGTCAGTCACAGTGCTCACATCCCGCCCAGCCTCACTGCTTACCGAGTCTGCAGCTCTAGCCCAGGGACGTACAAACTTTCCACGGCCGTGGCATCCTTATTCAAGCTCAGTTCTTAACACTACTAGAGGCGAACGTCTTTTGAGAATCTGTGTGCCGGGTGCAGGGCCTCACGTGGACCACCCAGTTAGTCCTCACAACACCTCTTACGAGGAGGGACTGAGGCTTGGGGGGGCCTAGGAAATGCTGCTGAGTGCTGAAACAAGAGTTAAACTGGGCCTGAGCTCCTCATCACTCAATTATACTGCTCTGGGTAGAGTGGAAAGGGGCCCCCTGGGAGGGGGTCCTCAGACCTCCTGCCATGTTTTTCTGAAAACAGTTTAAAAACCACTGCTCTGTTCTGGATCATCACTTCTTGAGGGAAGGGGCTGTTCCTGGTTTGCCTTTGTATTCTAGTGGGCTCGGGAAATGTGCACTGACAGGTACGTGGATGCCCTATTTTCTGCGGAAGAGTACAGGGAAGTTACAAGGCCTTCGCCGGCCTTGAGCGGAAGGCAGCAGTGTGAGCCTAGAGTGACCGGCTGCGTGGGAGAGCCTCGGGCTCACTGGCCAGAAGGCCAGGCTGGGCCCAGGCTGTCCGATGCCTCGGCCAGACACCAGGGGCTAGCAGGGGGCTCGGGAGGTAGGCGTTGGCACTTCGAGAGGATGGGGCGATTTCCTGATGAAAGGTTAAACAGCTCACTTCTTGCTGGAAGCAGTGATTAGTCTGGTCCCTTTCATCAGAATTCAGCTCTCTCCACCATGGTAAATAATGGACTAATTAGGCATCTGGCTTACTTGATTTCCCATGGCTAAGGCCAATTTCTGAAATGCAATGTGTTATTTGATGTACCAGCATGAATTCCTCCTGCGCTCGAGAGCCTCCCAGCAGTAACAGCCGAAAATAACTCTTGGACGAGCTCCACGCACGCCGAGCACGAAGCGCCCGGAAATGTGCCCTGCGCTGCTGCAGGCCGCTGGGCTCAGCGCCTCGGGGGAGGGGCTACGGCGGATCCACTGCTCAGCCAGGGGCCGGGGGTGGAGTCTGCTGGGGGGTGGGACGTGGACGGGTGGGTCAGTTGGAAGACTTCCTGGAAGAGAGGACCTGGAGGTAAGCTGGACTCGGTGGGTAAGTAGAAGTCATCGCAGGAGTGTCGGGTTGCCCGCAGACACCTCTTTTTAGCCCATGGTGGCCTGGATAGCTGGGTGCCCCTGGGGCAGGACAGTGGGGAAGCCAGCTTGGTGTCACCGAGCAACCAGGGTAAGGGGACGGACACCGGTGCGGGTGGTTGTGAAGAGAGCTTTGGCGCCCGTGGGTTTGCGAGGGACAGCCTAGGTGGCTGAACGCCAGCACCTAGAATTTCTGAGTTGGTGAACTAAGAAAAGATCCCTATGCGGAGCGCTGTGTGGCAGGGCATCGGCAGGACCGAGCATGAAGCACAGTGGGTTTCTCTGCGGTGAGTCAGGGCTGTCGCGCCGGGAAACAAGAGGCAGCTGCCAGCATTCCCCCAAACGCTCATCAAGCAAGTGCCTACCAGGCGTGGGACTCGGCCAGGTGCTGGAGGTCACCCAGAAAGAGACAGCGCCGCTGTCCTTGAGCAGCTCTGACTACAGGAGGCAGGAAATCTATCACTGAAACCCAGCAGGATGTGCGCCTGGACCTGAACCAGGCTGGATCCGCTCCGTGGTGCCCACAGACAGCCGATCAACCGCCCTTTTGGAGAGACTTCAGTGCCTGAGAGGCCTCATGGGGCCCCCAGCGAGGGGCCGCCCTGCTCAGGGCAGTGGGCAGGTGAGGGCAGGTCCTCTGCCCTGGGACGGGTGGCGGGTGGGGGCAGGGAAGGGGTTGCAGTTTGAGGAAATGGCACCTACAGCCGGAGGAGACCTTACTCTGGAATACACTCTGCTTGCTTAGGAGGAAAGCCTCGGTGAGAGCAGCAGCCACGGACAGCCCAGGTGGGCGAGGGCAGCGGCGCTCACCGTGGGCCCAGTGTCCAGGGAACTCTCAGGGAAGGGGGCCTGAGGCGGGCTCTGAAGGGGAAGTTACAGTTTGAGAGTGACTGGGTGCGTCTCAGCTGGGGATCCTGTTCCTTCTCTTTGCTCAGCATGTCATCATTTTTCAGAATCGTTAGGATGGCACCCCCAAGTCTTAAGGAGGGGATTTCTTCTTTTCTTCTTCTCTGTCCTGTCTCTCCCAACACCCGTTCACGGATGTGTGTGTGGATGCGTGTGTGTGCGTGCGCACACGCACCCTGGGCTGGGTGTCAGGGATACAGAATGATGAAGAGGAAGTCCAGGCGTCAATGGGGTCACGATCTCTGGTGGCTGTGGGAGCCGCAGGCGGGGGTAGGGACAGGGAAGTGAGTGCTACAATGGCCAAAGGCATAAACTATAATAGCTCCATTTTTCACATACCTGCTATGGAAGGTCATTTGTACACATATTGTCTTATTTTGGGAGAAATCCCATAAGATGGAAGTTGTTCATCCCAATTTTGAGATCGGGAGAATAAGACGGAGTTTAGCTGAACTCGCGCAGAACGAACCTCCGCAAAGCTTTGCGGACCTCATGCCATTGAAACAGTATGTTCTAGTCGGCTGGTGAGAGGTCGCCAGGGCCTCTCAGAATGAAAAGATGTCAGAGAAATTGAAGCCCACAGCCAACTTGACAGGAATATCACTCTTACGCAAGAGATCCATCTCTCCACCCTGCTTGCTGCCGGAGTCAAAGTTATAATCGAGAAAGTTAGAAAACCCATGTCTTTTATCACAGGTGGGAGAAGTTGCCCTTTAGAAAAATAATGATTTCTCTTAAAATCCCTTAAAGTTTCATAAACCATCTCCAACCACTGCAGGAAAGACTGTAAAACTTTCATGAACCCGAAGCACCCTCTGTTCTCGGGGCTCCCCGCACAATGCCGGTCCCCTGGTCTTTGTTCCCACGCGGAGGACCTGCCTCCTGGGGACTGTTCACTGATCTCGGGGCGGGCTGGCAGGAGCGGAGAAGCCCGGGGGTGGAGCTGAGGCGGGACCTGCGCTCTCGTGTGAGTGTGTTTATCTGCCCCCCTCGCACGAAACCTCCAGCAGCCCGCGGCAGGCGGGCACCTCAGCAGGGCAGTCCTGTCCACCCCACCCCGGCAACCCTGCCCCTCGCCTTCATACACGCTTCCCATCCACGCACATCGGTCTCTCCAACGTGTGAGGTGGGCAGGCCAGGGCTATTCTTCCCTTTAGCAGACGGGCACATCGAGGCTTAGGGACAATGTCTATGGGACATCTGCCACTGCTGAGGACCGTCACAGCATTCACTCCTGCCCAGGGCTGCCCTGCCCTGGCAGCTGCCCAACTTTGTGCCCTGTCCTGGAAATCCTACCTTTTACGGTCCCTATACTACAATCAGCAGATAACTACAAGACGACAGATTCTTGGAAAGGCCCCGCGGAGATCATCCTGCAAACCCTACAAGTACAGATGGGGACATGAAAGACCCAGAGAGGGGAAGAGACTAGCCTCAGAGCACCAAGCAAACCAGTGGTTCAGCCACTATGGCGGCGACCAGTGTCATCAGCGCCTCTCAGCGCCCCTGCAGGCATCTTTGGGTCAGTCAAGTCAAAGACAAGGGTTTGGGGACCCAGCGTCCAGGTTCCCCGAGGCCTCAGTGAGACAGTCTGCTGATGGCCCAGGGCTGCGGATTTCACCAGGTGGGGGTTGGGGGCGGGGGGTCCTGCCTCCTCCAGGGGAGATTAACATCCTGTCATCCTGGGCAAAGACTGTTCCACCCAAATGCCATGGCTGAAGCCGCCTGGTCTCTGTGCTTACCTCGAAGTGTGTATGTGCAGTAAGGATGGGGGTGCCCTAACCTCTACCCTTTATCCCCACCCTTCCCAAGGTAGGTTTACCTGTCCATCAGCAGGGTCTCACCCCGCCCCAGGTTGTTGGGTGTGAGCACACAGGTGCCCTTTGGTGTCCAGTGAGGAGCTGCCGTCTCTGGTGACCCAGTGAAACCTCTGCTCACCCTGAGAACAGACCTCATGGGCTGCTTCCTGCCACTGTAACTCAGCGGTGGAGTTGTGCCCGGCTGTGTGTGTGTGCGCGCGTGCACAGTGTGCCCTTTGTGTGATCATGCCGACCACCTCTCATTGGCCGTGTTTATGTTTCTACGTGGACGGATCCCGCAGATCTCCATGTTGTGTGTGTTCCGTGTGGAGTGAGAGTAAGTGCTGGCTCCGGGTGTGTTTGACCGTGTCGCCGTCTGCTCTGCCACACCAGTGAGTTTTAATTTATTTATTTATTTGACAGAAAGAGAGCAGCTTATCTCAAAGACAACAGGAGGCAAGCAAGGAAATTAAAAAAAAAAAAAAAAAAAAAAATCCCAGCCCTGTGTTGCTCTGTTTTAAAAACTGCTCCGTGTTGTTATGGCAGCTAATTTTCCTTAAATGATTTAAGAAAACGGATCTGTCTAAAAGAACTGCAGCCAAGTTGTTATAGCAACCCAGGCCTTACTCCTCTAGGAAAAGGGGGGACATCACTCCGGAGCATAGAAACCTCTCAGAAAAGCAACCTTTGGGCTCTGAGGGACTCAGGAAGCACAGGAAGGCAAGAGGGGACCCATTCATCTCCCACAGTCAGTTGGTGGGTTCTCCTCAGCAACAGCCCCGGCCAGGCTCCGGTCCAGTCTCCGTGTCCTTCCCCAGACTACCTGAAGCACCTGAAGGTCTCTCTTCCCATAATTAGTCTCAGCTCCTTTGATCTGCTGTGCACACTGCAGCCTGAGTGTTCTCTACAGCATATACTCTCGCCTGGCTGGTTTGGCTCAGCGGTTAGAGCGTCGGCTGGGGGACCGGAGAGTCCCGGATTTGATTCCAGCTAAGGGCACGGACCTCGGTTGCGGTTTGTCCCCAGCCCCGGCTGGGGTCCTGTAGGAGGCAACCAATCGATGTGTCTCTTACATCGATGTCTCTCTCCCTCTCTTTTCCTCCCTTCCTCTCTATCTGAAGATAAAAATGGAAAAATATCATCTGTTCACTCATTGAACATAATACCCTCTCTGGTGCCATGTTCTGTGCTGTGCCCTGGGTGTGACTAGGGCATGTCAGGGTCATTGGCCTTCGCCCTACAATTAAGGGGAGACATTGAAAGGGTCTAAGCATGGGAGAGAGACAGAGATGGATCTAAACTTCAGGGTGACTGCAGTGTGTCTGGATCGGGGAGTGAATGATGGAGATGCTGTTCACGGACCCCTCCCTGCTCCAGCGTGGCTGCCGCTGTCCGCGGGCTGCACCAACTTCAGGTTGAGAGGGTGTGTGCTGGGACATCCCCGACAGGCAGCATTGTGTTCCACTGCCTCAGTTTTTTTTTTATAGTCATGACATTTAATTCAACTAAAACTCAATTTAACAGAGGGTCCATGACTTTGATTTTAATGAAAAGGGGGCACAGAGAAGAAGCCAAATTCCTTGGCTCAATGTTCGAAGTCATCTATGAGTGTCCACATCTGCCCTTCACCCTGCCCTTGTGAAGCTCCGTCATAAACCCTGCACCCCGACCTCAGCAGCCACGGTCTCTGGCCTCCATTCCAACACTCGGCTTTCCCTGGAAGCCCTCCCCCGTCCCCCGTCACCTCCCTCGTCCACAAACCATCGTCATCGGACAGAGTATTACCCATTTGTAAAGTCCCAGTCCAAATTCCTTGAAAAACTTCCTTCCTCCTGGCCATGTGGCTCGGTTGGTTGAGTGTCATCCCATGCGCCAAAAGGTCACCAGTTTGATTCCAGGTCAGGACACATGCCTGGGGCGAGGGCTCAATCCCCAGCTGGGGGCATGTAGGAGGCAGAGGATCAATGTTTCTCTCTTACATGGATGGTTTTCTTTTTCTCTTTCTCCCTTCTTTTCTCTCTAAAATCAGCAAATACATGTTAAAAAAAAAAATCTTCCTTCAATGCCCGCCCCCCACACACACTGGATTCATCTCTCCAGCCCCAGTTTCCACAGCACTGTGTTTTCCCGATGATAGCACGTCTTCCTGGCTACCCTGGATTAGAATTGTCCATAAGGGTCGGACCTCCTCATCAGATTGCGAGCTCTTCCTGGCGTGAGACCTGCCCCACTGATCTCTGTGACCCAGGTCACCTGAGTCCCGCACATGGTAACACTGAGAGATGCGTGTCTAATCAGTTACCGGAGCATTTTAAAGCAATACCTGCTTTTTTATTTACCTCCACCCAACACCTCTGTGAGTGCCTCCCAGGTACACAGTTAGATGCTAACAGAGCGGCAGACGAGTGGTCCCAGGAGGCCCATCCATACGTGGGCGTGGCTTTTTAAGATTGCCACTGCACGTAGGTGTGCCAGGAGGGCCCTGGGTGTGCTCCTGTGTGACGGCGTGTGGCTGATGGTGTGATGTGAAATCAATGTCATGCTCTGTGGTGTGTGTGTCAGGATGAAGCCAAACTCCTGTGGGTAGGGAGCTCTCACCTGACAGGTGATGACATTTCTGGTGCTAATTACCTGGGGAAGAGGCAGAGCTCAGACGCAACATCAGAATAGGAAGGAGAGACCTGGATCTCGAACAGAGTGGTAGCTGGTTCCCCTGGTCTTCTCCGCTACTAAAGGTACTAAAATGTCTAAGAGCAGCCCCAGAACAAGGAATGGTTGGATGGAAAGACGGAGGCCTGGGGAGCCCTTGGCAGCCAGAGAGCTGATGCCAGTGGTGGTCAGTGCCGATGACCAGAAAGCTGTGTCATGGGGATGAGAGTGGGTGAGGCCACCTCGGGCTCTGTCCTGGGACACAGGACCACCTCAGCAGGTTGCAGGAGGGCCCAGGAGAGGGTCTGTGCACGCAGGCCGGAGCGTGAGTGGGAACGGGACCTCTGAGGGCCAGGGGAGGTGGGCAGGAGCCTTTTCATCAGGAGAATCTCATGAAAACCAAGCCACCGAGGCCCTGGATTTGCTTCCCCGTTTGCTGAGCTGAGTACCTGCTCTTAGCCAGGTCCCTGCTGGACACCGCCTGGCCCGGGGCACCGCCCATCACAGCTGGTAAACAAGGGCCGCGCTGTCGGCAGGGGGCTGTGCTGGGAGCTCCAGTGCCGTCCTCACTGAAGTCCCTGAGAGGGTGAGGGGTCAGCGAGCCCGGGCTGGGGAAGCAGCCCTCGAAGGAAGCAACATCATGAACACGGACAGCAGGTCTTCTGTTGCCAGACACAGACGAGCTCGTTCCAGGAGATGCACATGCGGGTCAGGTAGATCACGCCTGCCCATGTCTAGAGCATGTCCCACCTTCACTGTTCCCCGGGTTCCCATCTCGAGGGGCACTGCATCCGCTGTCCGAGCCAGACCATGGGCGTCGTGCAGACCTCCCCTCCCAGCAGGCCTCGCTGGGGTTCCTCCCGCCCTCTGGAAGAGCTGCAGGCTGCTCCCTACAGCACACCCAGCGGGCCCTCCAGACCCCTCTCCTCATAACTTCTCTGCCTGAAGTCCGCCGGTGGCTCCCCAGTCCCATGAGAATAACATCCAGATTGCTCCCTATGTCATAACCCCTCCGTCCCTCTGTCTGCCCCCAGGACAGCTACACCGAGTGACTTGCAGTCTCCAGAGGTGCCACCCTCATGAGATGCACAGGTGCTGCCTCTGCCTGGACAGCCCCGTGCCCTGGGCATCCTTCACGCCCCAGTTCAGGCAGGGCCTCCCGGGTTGGGCTCCTTCTAGGGGTTCCCATCACCCCGGTGTCTCCTTCCACAGATGCACCCACAATAACTGTCTGTAAATTCCTGTCCCCACCTGGCTGGAGGTCCTGCAGGATGGACACCAGCTCTGAGAGTTCCCAGCGTCCAGCACAGGGCCTGAAGGAGGTCACTGACGACAACGGTCACAGACAGAGTCCCAGCCCATCAGTGAGGTCCTGCTGTTCTCTGCATGTTGATTCTGTGAGCAGAAGTCCCCCGGGATAGAAGGAGCAAGACTGAGCGTTTAGGAACAAAGCCAGACGCTGTCCTGGCCGCTCAGACAGCTCCGGGCAGAGCAGCTGTGATGACTGTGTGGCAGTCAGGTCAGGAGCAGAAATGCATTTCAGTCTACTAGGCAGACACCTCGGGGCACTGAAGTGTCTGCAACTGGACACAATGACTATTAAGTCAAATGTGAATTTGAGTCAGATCCAAATAACGTTTGCGGAGGATCCGCTACACACCAGGTACAGTAGGCGGCGCTTTCACGTGGCTTTTAAGTGGAGAGAGCGTCATGTATCACCCAACCCGAGACACTGTAAGAGGAAAGGGGACAGAACTAACACATGCTCCAGGACAGGACTGGCCCAGGCAGGCGGGTCGTACGACCACCCTGCTTAGGGGTCGCACCTGGTGCTGCTCCGGGTAACCCCAGACAATCTGTAGATCTAGTTGTCAGTATTCACTTGTTTACCATCTGTTTCCCCACCAGGTCCCACGGGTTAGGGTTTTGTTCTAGTAGAGCCACAGTGACTGGTGTATAGAAACTACTTGATCCATATTTGTGGAAAGAAGGAAGGAAAGAATGGGGTGAAAGACTAGACAGGAAGGTGGGGAGACAGGAAGAGACGGAGGGGGCGGGCCCTGCTCCCTCGGCGGGACTCCCACCGTCGTGCTCCACGTCCCGGCCGGGTGGGAAGCGGTGGGTCCCAGGAGGGTACGTCCTCTCCTGCACAGCTGGCTCAGCGTCCAGTGTGTGACAGACACCAACCAGCTGACAGCCCACCTACGGGGCACACAGAGTCCCAGCAGCTCTGCGGCTCGGCCTTGTCACGTCTGTGTTCTGTGACGGGGGAGCGCCTGTCATTTGTGGGGAGACCCATGCATTCCCGTGCGTGCTGGCAACGGCAGGCCGAGCCCTCCCTCGGCTCTCCCCACACCCTCCTCCCCAGTGCTCACCCCGGGGTTCTCCTGAAGCCCCACTTGGTCGTGTGGCCCCCGGTCCGCCACTCCTCCTGCCCAGGCCTTTTCTTTGATCACGCCCCTCTGACCCCTGTGAACAACTGTTCTGTATCTATAAACCACAGTGCGTGTGGCGTAACAGGACCTGCCATGCTCAACCCAACTCAACTCAACAGATAGTTACTGAATATGTGCTATCAGCCAGGTCAGAAAAAAGCACGTAGGAGCAGTTCTTTCGAAGAGGCGGCAGAGGAAGAAAGCACCGTGATTCTGCAGGGAGACGGCGGTCAGCGACCCAGAGGCCGGCAGGCCGGACAAGACGCTTCCTGAGAAATTCAGAAGCGGCTTCTCTCTGCCAGGACAGCCGAGCAGGACGGCGTCAAGAGTCCAGAATGACCACAGCACGTGGTTGTGCAGACAGGGAAGGAAGAGCTGGAGAAGGAGGCACGTACCCTGCGCTACGGCCGCCCTCGCGCGGATGCCGCAGGTGGGCTAACGGGACATGGGAAGCCAAGTGCACAGGGGGTCACGACAGCAGCTGAGTTGACACGCTGCACCTCAGGATGTAGTTTTTCACTGACCCTTGCTCTAATGCCTGCATTTGTTTTTAATGCACTTCTCTGTCTCCCATGAGACCTCCACAACGGAGCAGTGTTTGTGAGGGGCGATCAATATAAAGTTGCACTTGAATTTAGGATATTTTATGGGCATCTTCAAAGAGCTACATAGATGCATCTCTGGAACACCCCAACCCTGAGGCCTTTGCTGTCTTAGCATTCACTGCCTGTCACCTGGTGGCAGTCAGGAGTCACAAAATCACAGTCACAGTTGGAAGAGATTCCAATGTAACCTCACTACAGTGTCTTCCAAACAATGGAGTCTCCTCTATAAACTGCTTTTAGACGGTGTCATTTACCCTCAAGTTGAATGTTTGGCTTCAAGTTCATAGCTCGCACACCCATTTAATCCACAGGCAGCCTAGTTATTGAAAAGTTCTGTTTTTCTATAGGTCTTACTTGGGCCTTGGGCCTCCACCTAGAAGATGTCTGTCCTGTTTTCTCCAACAGCCCTTCAGAGATAGAACAGTCGAGGTCTGCCTCCTTTCTCTAAGTTATGAAACCCCGACGTCCTCTATTTCTTACGAAACCTCGTCCCTGTGAGCACACTCAGTGTGGAGCCCCGCTGCCCCCTCGCCCTGGACTAGCAGGCCCTCTTCTCTGGGAGCAGGCTCGCCACTGCCTCCACACCCCCAGTCCCGCCCTGTGCTCCCAGAGAGGTTGTCCTGACCTCACAAATCCTTGCCTCGTGGGTCAGGGTTGACCTGCCCAGAGGTGGCCATGTTCTCCAAGCTAGGCCAATCATAGTCATGTAGGAACTGGAACTAGAAAATGAGAGTGAGTCCCTCTGCCGTGGTAGGAGCCCCAGGTGTGACATTTGGCATCGGCTCCCTACAGGTGGAGGCGGCCAGTCTACAGTCTTCAGTTATGTGAGATACTCCAGTGTTCTTCTGATAAACTGTCTATTTTGCTTAAACTAGATCAAGTTGTATTTCTTTTGATTGTAACCAAAGAGCCCTGACAAATGGGGATCGCTCCGGTATGTCTCCTCATCCCAGGGCCCTCCACCACCGAGCCCGGTGTCTGTGAGCAGTGGGGGAACAGTGGGTCTGTCCGGGTCAGAGCAGAGATACGCAGGCCCGGCCCCTCCCTGGAGTTGACCCTGCATCCCTAACGTGCACTCCTAGTGAACTTCCCAGGGCAACTCTGCTCTTCCCAAATCGAGCTGCAGGACCAGGCGCTGCCGGGGGGTGGGTTACTCACTGGGTCGTTGTGCATCTGAATGATGAGCTGTTTCACCCCGTGCAGGGTGGGGTGGGCCCACGGAGAGGGATCCAGCCAGTGACGGTTCAGGTCGAACCCCATCAGAGAGCACCTAGGCAGACCCCAAAGCCAGAGTCAGTTTAGACAGAACAAGCCAAGCTTCTCACTCACCAAAACACATCAGCAGGACAGTCATGTCGCTCGCCTGGCATTTATTTTTTTTGCCAGAGACGCTTTTAAGCATTTCACATGTATTAATTCAATGGTGCTTTCAATGTTCCTGTGGAGTCACCACAGTTATAATTATCGCTTTACATAAGAAGAAGCTGAGTCACAGAGAGGTTCAAACTATCTCTGTGGCGGCCGTACTTCAGCGTCCACGCGCCGAGGCCCGGACACGTCAACTCCTCCAGGGCGGCAGAAGGCAGTGCCCAGGCCGGAGCCACGGTGCCCTCTTCCCCACTACCCGCCACCTCCGCTTTCAAGGTGCACTCCGAGCCCTGTGCCTTCCCTGCCTGCACGGCTGTCACCATGAGTTTGGACCAAGGTCTCGAGTTTCGCACTGTCTGGTCTCCTTGTTTCCACACTTGAATCCTCCCATTTCACCTTTAACCCTATTACCACCCCACCCCACCCCCATTTTCCACACAACAGCCAGTGTGATCCTCTTTTTTTTTGGTATGTGCCCCTACTGGGAACCGAACCTGGGACTCTCTGGTCCGCCACAGGCCAACGCTCCAATCGCGGAGCCAAACCGGCCAGGGCAGTGTGATCCTCTTAAAACATAAGTCAGATTGTGTCCCTTCTCTGTTCAAATGGTTGCCTGTTAGATACAGAGCCAAGTCGAAGTCCTTGCAGCAAGCTCCAGCCACCGGTGGTCCTTCCCGGCTGACCTCTCCGAGCAGCTCCCGCCACAGCCCCTCGTGCTGCCTCTGGGCCAGGCCCCGCCTCCTCCCGTTCCCCCAACACGCCAGGCTCGTCCTGTCTCGGGGCTTTTGTACAGCTGTCCTTCTGCCTGGGCCTCTCCTCCTCCAGGCAGCTGGGTGACTCATCCTCACTCATTTCACATCTTCGATGGAATGTCACTGCTCAGTGACAGCTACCTGCCCACCTTCTCCATACCTTCCCGTGGGCACAGTAAAGACCTTCACCGGGGCGACCGCGACTCCTGGTTCTCCTCCTCTCCCTCTCCCTCCTTTCAGATCTGCTCAAAGCCCTGCTCGTACTTGGGAGAGTGCCTCCCCCCGGTCTCTGTCCCCGTGCCTCCACCGGCGGGGCCTGCACAGCGCCGGCTGAGGTCCAGCCTTCAGGAACACTGTGCTTGCCCCCACTTCAAATCGCCTCCCTTTCTCCGATCCAGCCTCCTTCTGTCCCCAGAACGTCTCCGCCCTGGTCCACCCTGCTCTCCTGATCAAGATTCGCCTGTGCCTTACAAAATTCTGCTTTGGGCGGACTTTTAATCATATTCAAAACAGATCATGGCCATCATCGCTTTCTCTGCCCAAACGGTCCCCCTTTTTCTTCTCTATTCCTCTGTCCCGCTATTTTACCCCCCAGCTTATCTCCCATGCTCCCCTGCTTCCTAAGCAATACAATTGTGTCACCTCTCGGCTTATGCAACTTGCATCCCCACCTAGCACCCTACTCAGAAAAATACAGGACTCTACTGGGGACCCACCTCTCCTTCAAGATGGTTGGGGTGGGGATGCTGGGTAAATAACAACGATTTCTTCCCATGACTAAGAACAAGCGTGGTGGGGATCCTGTGGGAGAAGAATGAATGTTTGGGGGACACATGGGAAAAGGCTTCGTCGAGGGGAAACCATCTGAGTTGGGCCGTGCTGAATGCACAGACTTTTTCTGGGTGTTGGGGGCAGAAGGAACAGGATAAGCAAGGAAAGGGACTGTGAAGCCACCTAGGATGTTGGGGGAGTGGCGGACAATCTGGTTTGACTGAATCACAGAGTATGTAGTGAGTGGGTGCTGCTGGCGAAGCTGTGGAGGGAGATGGAGGGGAAGGGCCTTGAATGCCCGGCGAAGAGCACTTTTGTCTTCACGTTGCTGTGTTTAGAGCTACCAACTGCTGACGTTGCCTTCTAACTGATGCAGTGAGACCAGAGACAGCCCTTCATCCACGTTACAACAACACTGTCACCATCGAGGGAACACAATCGAGCATCTGCTGACATGAACGTTGCCTTGAGAATTAAGTACTTTACTAGTACAAAATGCTTTACCTAAGTTGACCTTATGAGGCCAGCTCTATTATTAGTCCCATTTTGCAGATGTGGAAACTGAAGCTCAGAGAAGTCATGAACAGCTTGCTTGCAAGAGGAGGGGACGTCCAGACTGGCGCACAGGCAGTCTGACAGCCCCGCCCTCCGGACACACAGTCGAACAGGAGACAGAGGATGCCCTCACGGGCTTCCGTCCATTGATAATTCAGGACAACGTTGTGAGGAGTAAATGACACAACACGTGTAACCAATTTAATTTAGCATAGGTTCTGACACATAATAGCAGCTCAAAATGCAACACTGCTGTTTTTCTGTCCCTCATTGTTCTATGCTGCATCCTCTATGAGTGGCGGGGACCGTGTGCAGCTCACAGGGCTGGAGTGAGCGGCAGACAGCAGTGGTCAGGACGACACTGTCTCCTCCTCCAGCCTGGGAGCCGAGTTCATGTCCACGATCTGTGCTCTCCCAGTGCAGCAGGCATTTGTCCACTTTGGGGGACGCTCAGCATCCAACCCTGTGATTAGATGGAACTGGGACACGGTGGAGGAGTGTGTCCCTCCATCGTTCCAAGATGACAAGTCTTCTCCCACCCCAGCGGGACACAGGCAGATGCTCCCTTTGTGGCCTGGCAGCCAGGGCAGCCGCAGGGAACCCAGACTCAGGCAGCAGCGACTCCCACCCAGGACCGAGACGTGGACTGGGCGATGCCAGGGTGGGGGTGGGGGGTACGGCGGCGCTACCATGGGACCGAGGAAGAGGATTCTTGCAAACAGCCAGTTGTCTACCCTCGAGGGCTACTCTGTTACTGTTTGTTTTCCAAGTCTGGCTTTCCAGCGTCAGCTTTATTCTTAAACTCCTTCCTATAAATTCTCTCTGCTTCGGTGCTGGAGTCAGCTCTTGCCTTTGTAATGGAAAGCATCCCTAGCCGTATGGCTTTAGGGCCAGTTTGTTAACAGCTCCATCAGGCCCCTGTACTGCCCTCTTCCCAATGGCTCACCACCAAGCAAGCGGGGCCTTTGGTCTGGGCGCGAGCCCACTGAGCTTTCCCAGCCCCTACAGAGCATCTAAAACCGTGCAAAGGAACATCGTCATAGATAACAGGACTTAATCTTTGACAACGGTATCCTTAGAGATGGTTAGCTTACCTACTTCTCCTCTGCCTCCACGTGGGAGTGCCTTCCGCGATGCCTTGGCTACGTCACAGCCTGTCTCCTGACACTTCTGTGCCCAGAGCTCCCCCCCCGCCCCCCCGTCAGCGCATCTCACTCTCAGACGGCTGTTAGGACAGTCTTCCTTCCCGCTCGCTGACGCTGGCCCTCAGTGGCTTCCTCCGTCAGTCTCAGCCTGTACAGTGAGTGGGCTCACACAGCACAGTGAGGCTATGGCACGAAGACCAGGTGCTATAGGTTTACCAGCTTAGTGACCTTTTAAAAATTTCTCTTCTAAAAACTTCTCTGGGCTTCTGTTTTATCATATGTACAATGAGTATAACAACCTTGACCTTCTGGATTGCGTACATGAACTAATGTCTGTCAATGGCCCAGCAGAATCCTCAGAGGTGTGAATACTGAATAAATGGTGGCCAGTGAGGGCGCGGGGGGCTGTGGTGTGAAACTGTCATCCCCTAAATGCCATCTCCTCCAGGAAGGCTCTCGGACTTGGTCTCTGTAAATGTGGGACAGGCGCTGTTCCCTCTCCCAGAGCGCCCCTTGCTCGGCCTCAGAGAAGATGTGGTCATGGTCAAGTCTCCTCCCCACTGGACCATGACTTCCTCAAGGGCAATGTCGCATTTGTGCTTTATTCCTGTGCTGGACAAAGAACCTGAACTATGGTAGACGTCGAAGACGCAGTTGTTGAATGAATATTTAGTTCTTTCCCAAGCATGTTCCTGTATCGTATGCTATAGTTCTCACAATCATCAGCCACACAGGTGGGCTCCGTTAACGAGTGGGAACGTCGAGAACCATTCTGTCCAGGTCCCCTGACCACTACCCTGCGGGGCCCAGACTGGAATCCAGTGGTCCTGGCCCTGGGCCCTGTGGTCTCTCCATATGGCCGGGTTATTTCCAGGAAGCTTCTTTGATTCAAAAGAGTGAGATTCCAGACTGAAGGAAGAGGTTCCAGGCGAGAGAGCCCGAAGGACCCACTCCTTGATCTAGCTGTCTGATGCAGAGACAGTGTGGCTCGTGATTCAAAGGCAGCTTGAATCCTCAAAGGATCCTACGACGCTATAAAGCTTGAGCACCTGTGAAACGCGTGAACAGTATCGGTGCTGGCGACCTGACCTGGTTTTTACAAAATGCTTCTCATGGCAACAGTCTATCAGTAGGTAGGTATTTATGGAACAAAACATCTTCGTAACGATGTAGGAGCCTGGCGTAGGGGTCAGGGGGACAGGCCCCACCTCTAAAGTCTATATCATCTTGGGGGAGTCTCCTCCCTTCCCTGGGCTCCATGCTCTTCTTTGCAACAAGGGAGTCCTACGCCCCCCACAGGCCTCTCTTCCCGCCCTCTCGGATGACTCTGAGGCACCGCCGACTGGCTTCACTCCCAGGGCGGAAACGCAGAGCAAGCAAACCCCTCCAATACAGTGAAAATGCAAAGGAAACAAAATAGTCTAGGTAAAAAAGCTCGTACCGTTTTTTAAAAGAAACATAAACTAGCAGGGTGTTAACCAGTATCTTCACATGAATTACATCCATTTTCCAACAGCTGAGCTTTGCACGGACGCCATCCTTGCCGCAGGAGGTCCTAAGAGGAGGGGGTGGGTTGTGCCCAAAGTCGAGGCGGAGGGTGTTCCAGGCGGAGGACGTGCTGTGTGTGGAGCCAGGGAAGCCAGAGTGGTCAGAAGTCACACATACGCCACACAGGCCGCCAGTGTGCTGTGCTGTGTCCCCGGCCAGACCGTGAGCACCAGAGAGTAAGGCTAGCGCAGGGCTTTGAGGACCCAAACCGGCTCCCTGCAGACAGGGCCAGGGCCAGGATGACCTCCGCACGCCAGGCCCTCACTCCCACGATCGCCGGTGAGGCCACTGAGCGGGAAACCCGGTCTCCGCTCTGGGTCCTCGGCTCCTTGCTGCTCTTCTGCTATTTCTGTTTAAAGACGAAACATCTGCACGAGCTCAGATCAGGACTCGGGTTCTGACACGACTGGAGCCCCGATGGCAGCCACGAGTCAGAATATTTGACATGAGGACCATTTTAGAAAATTCAAATTTACGGAAATCGAATTCATACATGACTGCATAATATATGATTTCTTTCTCTTGCGTCAGAGACACTCTTGAGTATCTTTTCTTTCCCCTTTCAAACCGTGAGCCCAGCGAGGACAAGGAGTATGTCTGTCACCCTGCCCGTCTCCACTCGAACTTACCCACTGCAGGGTGAGGCGCAGAGAAGGCTCAGCCATGTGTGGGGTGGATGAGTGAATGAATAGATGCACAAATGCATCCACAAATATCCTAAAGGTCTGCAAACAAGGTTTAGATGATGACTTGAAGAAATATTTGAAAAATATTTAAGTACCTGTTACAAGTTAGACACATTTGCAATAACCAACTGAGATGTGTATTATTTATCGTGTTGTATAAAAAAAAGTGAATAAAATACAAGAGAGGTTGAACCTTGAGAAGGTCACTTGACAACTGCTAGGATATAGAGCTGGGATTTGAATCCAGGTCTTACGGATGCCAGGGTAGCCTAGTGACCCTTGGAGGTCCCCCCAGTGATCCGCGGGGCTGCTGATCTACGAAAGAGATAATCAGCTAATCCTTTGCTCTTCCTGCACCGGACTCTTCTCTGCCCACTGGCAGAGATACAATGGCTCCGGAGAACATCATTCAAATGGCAAATAAATAGCTCCATCTCGTGACAGGCCCCGTGCCTCATCCCCGTTGCAATAATGGCAGCTAGAATGAGAGCAATGATTTTAATTCCCCTCTTTATAATTTCCTTTTCATCTCCTGTGAAGGATGGAGAAAAACGCAGCTTGGTGGCTCCAGATCGATCTTGTTCTGAGCACCATGGGGCTGCCGCTCCCGCACGGAGACATTGACAAGCAGAGATGTATGGGGCTCGCCCGCAATTGTCCCTCAAACGCAGCGGTCTTTCAGCGTTACCAATGAGCCGGATTGTATTAAGTACATTTGCACCAAAAGCAAAATAAATATAGCTTTATTTAATACCACTAAAAGGTTGGGATTCAATTGCCCTTGGCCCGAGGCACCTTCCAACTCTATTGATTGGCCAGTGTCAGAATGCCAGGCAATCTGTCATCAACAGTGCCTGCAAAATGCTTAGCAGGTGGGGTGGCTGTGCTGTGGTGGAGATGGGGGACAGCGGGCAGTGTCCTTTGTCCCAAACACAAGGGACAATTATAACCGTCCACGCCTCCGCGCCAGCACCAGGATATTTAAAGCATTTCCCTCACGCCCTTCTTAGAGGATCACAACAAGGAGATACCTAGGAGCAGGGCCGAGGGGTCAGGGAGGCGATGAATGAGAACATAGGTTTCAAGTCAGAAAGACTTGGGTTTGTGTCCCAGACCTACTACTGAGTAGTTTTGTGACCTTGGGCAAATTCACCTGTTTGTCCTCAGCCTGAAAGCCCCCGGGCAGAGACCGGCGCTGTCTCGTTTCCCACGGGACGCAGCGTGGGCACAAACGGAGGCTCAGGAAGGTCAGGCAGCGTGGCCGCGGCCAGCAGGACAAGCGGCCGAGGAGGACGTGACTTCAGTCTGCCTGGCCCCGAAGCCTGTCGTCACTCTCCTCTCAGCCGTCCCGAGTCAGGTCGAACCCTGACAGAGGGATTTGTGTGGGGTGAGGGGTGAATGCGACACCCTTATTTTATAAATGGGGAAACTATGTCTCAAGTGGGGGACTAGCACGAAGGGAAACCTTTGTGCTAATTGACAAAAGGGGCCCCCTCCGGGCTGACAACTTTGAAGGTGCCCTTTCTGGGTGGGTGAGGTACAAAACACTGCCACTTACTCTGGCCGGGCGAGGGGGCGGGAACAGTTTCAGCCCCCACTGGCCCCCTGACCAGGAGCCTTTGCGCAGGGCACAGACTGTCCGCGTAGGGTGGCCTTGGGCCTGCCCAGGGTTCAGAGCAGAGCCACACACAGCGCTCGGGTCTCGTACCCCCAAGGGTCAGCTGGGTCTTTACTCTGTAAGTGGCCTCTCTAGAAGGTGGTAGGATTGGGGGAAAGGGTGCTGGGAACACACCTGAAAAGGGATGGTCTCCCACCTTACACTGCCTGGGGTCCCTTTGTCCCTGGACTTATTCCTAGTGGACAAGGAGCAGCTTTGTCGGGGTATCTTATCCCTTCTAGAAAGCCTGAGCTCTGGGGAGTCATGCTCCCTCCATCCCGTCTCCTGCCTGACGGCCACAAACACCGGCCTGGGAGATTTCCACGTTGCTTATTACACCGTGAGGGCCCGTCACAACCAGAAGGCACACGGGATTTCATAACACCGGACTCCCGCGTCTCAAAGGTGGAGAGACTGGGGCCAAGGACACACTGCCAGGCGAGAGTAAAGTTGGAAGTCCATCCCAGACAGCCGACTATTTTTCTCTGTATGAGACGCTGACAGGAGTAGAAAAAACCATCTTGACAGGCCTGCAGCGGGCACTGGCCCCTGGGGCTGGGAATTGGCCATTTCAATTTCTGAAGTGAAAAGGGGCAGAGGAAACACAAAAAGAGAGAAGTCCTTCAGGTCTTCACAAGATCTGGGAGCTGGCAAGACTCCCGCCACCTGGTCTGGGCCCGAGGGGCGGCTCCGAGCGCACGTGTGGACTCGGGAGCCGCTCTGCCTGCGTGGGACCCCGGCCCGCCGGGTTAGCTGTGTGGCTGGCTCCACCTCCCTGCGCCTCAGCACCGGTCTGCGAACAGCAGATTTTGCCCACCTCAGAGGGCTGTTGTGAGGATTAGATGAGATCAGCCATGTAAAAGGCTGGAGCGCTGCCAAGTTTGAGATGCGTGATACACACGTCACCTGGTCTTACAGTTTGATCTTGGGATGACCCCCGGGGTCCTCCGCAATCTGGTCCCCACTTACTCCTCTAGCTCCTTGCACCATGTTTCCGAGCTGTACACCACGAAGTCTCCTATGGAGCCTACGAGCTACTTAAAGAGACACTCCCCTTTCTGCAGGCTGATGCAATTCCTCTGAGTCTCACGGCTTCTCAGGCCTGGGCTGCAAGGCAGCTCCACCTGCCCTGTAGGCTGCTGCCTTTGTGCCGTGCGTGAACCTACACTGTGGGCTGCAGCCCTGACCACGTGCACCAGCCACGCCAGGCCACGTGACACTCCCCAAGGCTCCCTGCTCACTCAGGGCGCAGGCAGCAAGGCTCAGAGGCTGAGCTCCTGGGCTCCAAGTTAGCTCTCCGGTGTTGATGCCTGGACCTCCCACCACCATGGGACCTTGAGCAAGTGACTCCACCTCTCTTTGTGCTTCAGTTTCCTTGTCTGTAATATGAGGATGATGCAAGAACCTACCTCATAGGCTCATGGGCTGTTGGGACAAACTCCCCCATGCTTTCCACCCCAGTAGGGACTTTCAGTCCCCTGGAGCAGAGAGAGTGACTTTTCACCTCCTTCCACTGGCTGACTCTTCCCCAGGCAGGGGGTGGCACGCATCCGATTGGTCAGCACGAGAAAAGGGGTGAGCCCTTGGGCCTGGCTCCTCCCGAAGGATGGTTTAGATCAGCCGGGAGGGTGCGTTCGGCCCCCTCTCTGCTGCGTGGTGTGGCCGCTCTCTTCCTGCTCTGCTGTGGCTGGTGGGGAGACTGAATTTGAGGGTGAGATAAAAGGAGGCCAATTTTAGTGACAGATACAAGCCATGCCTTCCAAATCCCACTTTTATCAATAATAAGGCTAATACTTTGACCTCTGTCTTTCTGATCCTTGTAGCTCCTTCAAAATTGGCAGAAGTGGGGTGAGCGTGGGAGCATGCCCAGTTATGACCCCTACATTTCCAGTGGAACTCATCCATATAAACACTTAGGACGGGATCTGGGAGCTGGTGTAAGTTCAATCAATGCTGGGGTTATTATCGTCACTGTTGTCATTTGACATTACAATCCCTTTGGTTTAGAACGTGTCGCCACCCCAGGCCCCTGGCGAACTCCCACGCGCTCCGAGGGCACCTCCTCCTGCACTCAGCCCACATCAGGTCCCCGTGCATGGGAGGGAGGGCGAGAGGAAGAAGAGGGAAGGACGAGTTCGGTGGAAATCTTCTTCGGCAGAGGCAGTGCCTGCAGGGGCCGGATGTGGCTGGAGCAGGCTGCTGCCGGGCCCTGGAGAGGGGCCCGGAAGGCAAGGGGACCGAGGGAGGGTGGTGGTGCAGGGCCGGGCGGTGGACAGTGGGAGATGAAGCCGAGGCGGAACTCGCAGGACACTGCACGTGCCTGTCAGGAGGAAGTGTCCAGGATCCCCCGGTGGCCAGTGGTGAGCCACAGGAGGACTTACATGGAGAACCGACTCTCTTCAAGCAGTGGTTTGGGAATTAAGACCAGAAATGATGACATTCTTCGTTCTATCACCATCATTTGCTCCCCAGAATCCCCAGCCACTAATTCTGGGCTCCTGTGTCCTCAGAGGCCTGTCTACACCAGAGTCCATTATTAACATCAACTTGCTATCAACTCTAACTCGGAGAAGCTATTTGGCGGCTTGCGGGGACGGAGACGGGGAGCCGCCTCACAGACATCCAGCCATCTGGCCTTTCTGCGGAACCTGGCCGGGAAGCTCATTTGAATAATTGGTTTTGGCGGTGTGCACTTGTGGGTTAGACACCTGGTTACCCTGCCAGCCCCATGTCCTCTCGGCCTCCACAGAAACATCACTCAGGTTACATAACGCGGGAGAGAGGCTGGGAGGTAAGGCTCTGTCTGGCCCCTGCTGTCACTCACACTTCATCTGGACTGTGCGGCTCACTCGCCGTGTGACCTTGAGCCAGTGACTCAGCCTCCTTGTGGCTTGGTTTCTTCTTTGCTCAGAGAGGGGAAGTGGTTCCTGCCCCGCAGGGCCATCGGCTTCTGGAAGCAGGCTCTCAAAGGGGCGGGGAGCGCCTTGGCGGAAACCGGTGGAAAGATGTGGTTGCAGAGATCCCAGTGTTGGGCAGCGATGTGCACATGGGCTGTATCAGAAGTATGGTCCTCAGAGTCCGGCTTCTGACGGTCCCTTCCTACCCCTAACCACTAGCTAGTTCTATCACTTGCGGGTGTGACCTCACCTACCTATGCCTCAGCTTCCTCATCTGCAAAATGTGAATAATGATGGAGTTGTTCTAAGAATTTAGTGAAAGGATTCAGGCAAAATGCCTAGACTAGGAAGCTCACTAGACCTTAGCTATTCATCATCACCATCAACACTGCCGTGATCATCATCGCTGTCATTGTCTTAACTGTTCAGTCCTGGACACCGTGCCTCGGAGACAGACAACGACCAGATCTGGAGTATGTTCAGAGGACAGTAGGAAGGACAGGGAGAGGAGCAGGTTTCAGGTTCCCTGTGGAAAGTTGGAAGGTTCTGGGGATCCCCAGCCTGGAGAACAGGAGCGGTCAGGAATTGGAGTGGGTGGAGAGCGGGCAGGAGTGGGGTGTAGCCTTCAATCAGCTGAAGGGCTACCCTGGAAATGCTAGACTGAGCCTGAGTCCTTCAGGGGGAAGAAGCAGAAGTGGTGGGCCGGCAGGCTTAGCCTGAATACCAACCCTCCCTCATGGTCTGCATCAGTGCAACCGGGTACCTCGGGTCGGGGAACCAGCCAGACCTGGCTGGAGGTGGACAAGCAGAGCACTGTCACTCAGGGACAGTTCTGAGGGGATCCCTGTCCTGGGGAGGGCACTGGACTAGATGTATCTGCGCTCCCCTCCCACCCCAAGGCTGGTGACCATGTGACAGAGTCACCAGTGGGGGACACGGGGCTGGGCTGGGGAAGGAGGAGCCGTGAGGAGGGGCTGGCAGATTTTGTTGTGAGGAATCCTCGCATGGATCTTGGTTTTCCATTTCTAGCTTGATGAAGAATAACATGCACAATTTTTGTGCTGTCAGAGAACAAATAGGATACTGACATATTTTACATAGCTAATTTTGTGTTATATTCTGTTTGAGACAGTTTAAACTGGTTCTTTCTTCGGATGTGGAAGCGGCAAAGGTCGGACAGTTTTAATGCCTGTGTGTGTGCACCTGTTGGAAACACCTCCCTTGGTGTCCCCCTCTGCCCTCCTTAACGCTGGGTGCTGCGCAAAGCTCCCTCTGAGCCTGGTAGACCCCTGTACACCTTCATCCCTCCACACCCTCCTCACGCTCGGCGGAGGGGGACTCCTGTTTCCAGGGTGTGCAGCAGAGGTTCAGCCTGTAGGAGGCTGCGACTGGCCCGTCCGGTTCATCAACCTGCTCGGCCCGTTCCCGCTGAGGCAGCTGGGGCGTGTTCCTTGGCACCTCTGTGCCTCAGTCTCCTTCTCTAATTAAAATGGGGCTGTCGCCATGGCTGGTTTGGCTCAGCGGTTAGAGCATTGGCCTGTGGTCCAGAGAGACCCGGGTTCGGTTACCGCTAAGGGCGTGTATCTCGGTTGCAGTTTGTCCCCGGCCCAGGTTGGGGTGTGCGGGTGGCAGCCACTCGATGTGTCCTTTTCACATTAATGTTTCTCTCTCTCTCCCTCCCACTCTATCTGAACAAAAAATGGAAAAATGCCCTCAGGTGAGAAGAAAAAATAAATAAATAAAATAAAATAAAATAAAATAAAATAAAATAAAATAAAATAAAATAAAATGGGGCTGTCACACCACCTCCATCACAGGGCTGCAAGAGGGCTACATGTGATGTTATAGATAACGTACAGTTGATGGGCACTTGGCCATCACACTAGGCCCCCATGGCATTCCACACACCCCGCAGGCACACACAGGGCTTCTGTAGAGAGGCTGCCTCTGATGTCCATCTGCTGCCCTAAGGCCCCCACAGGGCCTGGCACTCCGCAGGCCCTCAGCACACCTCACTGTACTGGAGCCTTCTTCGCAGCGTGAGGAGTGCCAGGGACAAGACACGCACGAGGCGCGGGTCTGCGGTGTCCGTGCCCGCGCAGTGCCCGGCTAAGAACCCGCGCCCCTCTGTACCACCCGAGGAGCCCAGCTCCTCACCCACCTCCACACTCCCAAAAAGCACTGAGGTTTTCTGAAGATGAGAAATTTCACAGCATCTTGCTATCTTTTGGGTAACTGCGTATTTTATGATGACTAATAGGCAATTACTATGGTAATATTGCAATCCAGCATGTGTGAGGTTTGGGAAATGAGAAATTATGGGTAACTACTTTGGACTCATTTCTATGGTAACAAAAAGTAATTGTCATTAAATACCGGTTATACTGAGGCTGTACCTGGTAATTATAGATTTTTATGCCCAGAAACATAAATAAAACCAATAAATTTATTCAGAGGTCTATGACTGTTTACTTATATGTGGCTCTATGGAATACACAATGACAAGCACCTAATTAAGAAATGCAAACCCAACACAGAGTTTCATACTGTCATATGGAGATAGAGTCTATTTTTCAAGTGCAAGGCAACTTGTGCACTACACATGCTGGGGAGAGACCGGGTGGGGCCCAGGTGGAGGTGGGCTGCCTTCCCTGCGGAGGGAGGCGGAGGCAGTGCCGGTGGAGGCAGCAGAGACAGAGGCCGCGCAGACGCTGCAGTGCGTGTGGCAGCCAGCCCGGCTGACGGACGCCCAGAACTGCCAGTGACCCCGACAGACTCCCAGGCCCCAGCCCCCCGGCCTTCCAACTAGGAGTTGCCTTGCAGCTTGGCTTTGTAACACCTGAGGTTACAGTGTTCATCCCTCAAGGCCTCTAGGACCCAGTCCCCCAGAACTCTACAGAGATGCTCACATCGCATCAGCAGTCACACCATTATTTTTTGTATTATTGTGGTAAAATACACATCACATCCAATTTACCATTTTAATTATTAACAATTTACCATAAATAATTATTTAATTACCATATTTAATTATTATAAATGTACTTTAATTAAGTACATTTATATTGTTGTGCTAACATCACCATAACCTGTCTTCAAAACTCTTCTCATCTTGTGAAGCTGAAAGTATCCCGCTAAGCAATAACTCCCATTCAGCTTCCCCCAGCCCGTGGCAACCGCCATTCTGCTTTCTGTCTATGACCGACTACTTTAAGTAATAAGCTTCCTCCCTTCCTTCTCCTTTCCTCCCTCCCTTCCTCCTCCTTTCCCCCCTTCCTTCCTCCCTTCCTCCTCCCTTCCCCCCTTCCTTCTCCTTTCCCCCCTTCCTTCCTCCCTTCCTCCTCCCTTCCTCCCTTCCTTCCTTCCTCCCTTCCTCCTCCCTTCCTCCCTTCCACCCTTCCTCCTCCCTTCTTCCCTCCTCCCTTCCTTCCTTCTCCCTTCCACCCTTCCTCCCTCCCTTCCTCCCTCCCTCCTCCCTCCCTCCTCCCTCCCTTCCTCCTGCACTCAAGCTAACTTGAGAAGACCGTTATCTGAAAACAGAGATACCTTAACAAAGACCCTCCCCTTCACAGAGTGGTTGTGAGGATGAAATGAGGGAAATGTGGGAGACCTTGGCATGGCGCTAGGTGAGCGAACAGAATTCCCGGCGTGGCACCCCCCAGATGTGTGTTAGAACCCTAACACCACGGGGAGTGAGGAAAATGAGCCCGATAGGAAAAGGTTCCTTGACACCTTTGAAAAACACTAAATACTATATTCCCCTCTTAAGATTCCTGTTTATTAGCGTTTTTGAAACTAAAAAATCTTATTGAAAAAGAACATGTTTAACTTTTCTTAGCTCTGTGTTGCCCAAACTTACTCTGAATTCTTCCCGCACCCCCCGGAATGACGCAGGACCCCACCGAACTGTGGGAAATGGTGCGGTGACAGTGGGTGGCGCAGGGAGGGGCTGGCCCGGGGGACCTCTAAGGCACCCAGAGCTCTCAGCCTGAGTCTTTACGATGACTTCCCACGATGACTCCACATCGGCAGCAGTGAATTTTTGTGATTGATAGGCTCTTTTGTTGCTACTCAGAGCTGTTTTAGCAACAGGATTCATGCCTGTGGTTAGAGATTTTCTCCGTCCTCCTAATGAGAATCACACATTCTCACTAGGGTTGGAGCTCTTCCATTCTGAAATCCCACATCACAAAACCTGGGGCTCAAAGACACAGGAAAGCATCTACTTCCCCATCACCACCCCACTGGCCATCAGCAACCCAGAGAGGGGGGCATTTCGGCCAAGGTCACAGACCTTTCTCCAACTCATCATCCCTGGACAGCAGACGGTGACACAAATGTGTGTATGAAGTGGACAGCACTGCCCTCTCTCTGACCACTGCCGCTCTTGTAATTAAACAGAAATGTTAACATAAATCAAACGGTCATTCCACCACCACGGTCACTCACAGAACATCCTGTCCGGGGACAGTAGACAGACACTGCTCCCAGGCCTGCAGCCGTGAAGCCTGCCAGTGCTAATGAACCATTACTTGAGCCAATTAAGAAAGGAAGCAAAACTGTCTTTAATTAAGGCATCATGCATCCCATGGGCTCCCTCTAACTCATACCCAGGGGGACCAGGAGCCCCTGTGGGCCCAATTGCCACGCTCTTGGAAAGCAGTAAACCAGCTCCGTTAAAGATGAAGCTGGCTGGGTATCAGACAGTCTGGCTTCTGGTCTGAGCTCTGCCATCGACTTTGGGCAAGTCCCATGGCATCTCTGGGCCTCAGTTTCTTCATCAGTAAAGTCATTGCTTTCCTTCACTCATATTCATCAAACACTGTTTGAGGACCTGCTCTGCACTGATCCTTGAGGCCAGGCACTGGGGTATGCACAGAGACCACGAAGGCTCAGCTCCTGCTCTCTGGTGGCTGGAGGGTCAGTGGGGTCCAAGCAATGGGCTAAAACTGGCTCACTAACCCGCCGTGGGGGCTCAGAGAAGGCAGTGACCAATTCTGTTGGGGGGATACGGGGACGTTTTCCAGAAGAAGGGGCACAGCTGAGTTGTGCAGAGGGGTTAGTGAGATGAAGAAGGGATGAGGGGTTCTGGGCAGAGGGTAAGGTATCAGAGACCAACAGGACATGTCTACGGAATGAGGCTTTGCTTAGTGTGGCTGCAACAACAGTTCTAAGCGTGGAGCGTGAGAGGTGAGGCAGCAGGGTGGACAGACAGGCACCAGGCCATCCAGAGCCTCCATGCAAAGCTCAGGACTTTGTTTTCTTGAGAGTTGTCGTTGGACTAATCAGCAACAAAGCTGTATAATGTGGGCAGTGAAGTAAGACCATCAGTGGTTTACTTACTGGGTGTGTGACTGTGGGCAAGTCAGTTGCCTCAACAGTGAAATAAGGGTAACAGCACGATCTAAGAGGATCCAATGTTCTTTCAGCAGATGATCCCTGAGCAGTGGAATTTAGGCTGTGAATTATGGTGCTACCAAGAGAAAGAGAACCCAAGACATGAGTGCATGAGCGAGTGTGGGGCTAGCTGGTGCGCCCAAAACAAAGAAATTCTGTTCAGACGACCTGAGATGCCACTCCATCATTAATGATCTCAAAGAAGAAACACTGAAATGAAACAGTAATCATTATAACCCCCATATGACATTCTGCAAAGCACATTTATCCCCACCGTCTCTTCTGAGGCACACAAGTACCTGCCAGGTAAGTCATCATTATGCAAGAGAGACTGAGCATCAGAAGGCAAGGGAATTCCCCAAGGTTACATGAGGAGTAGGTGCCAAAACTGATATTAGGCTCCTGAATTTTCAGCAGACTTCCTGAAAACCCCAGCAAGTGATTGCAGGTGGCTGTGCATGAAACAGCCAAGGCTCAAGAGTCAAGGTGAAACTCTCTCTAATGAACTCATGGGGAGTCTGAATATCCTTCCTCAAAAACACATCCCCCTTTTCTTCCTGCTTCCATATCACCATCCCATGCCTTTTAGCTTCCTAGCACTCTCTCCTGTCGCTTACCTGTAATTGCCCAGGTAGACTCCATCAGGGTTGAGCATTGGTGCAATCTTGAAGACCAGGTGTTCCCTCAGGACACAGGCAATCGGGTGCTGGCTTACGAGGAAATCAATGATCCCTAGGGAAAGAGAAGCGTCTGGGTTAACCTCAAAGTGTTTTATAAGGAGGGAGCATGTTGTCCTCGGCTTGGAGAGCAGTGAGAGGTCAATAGGTGATGGGGTCCATGTTGTTAGCCACTGTGGATGTAGGGCTATGACTTAGGTGCTGCCCAGTGAATCTTATTAATGTATCTCTATTTCCAAGAGATAGTTCAAGGTGTCATATTGAAGCCCATGGGCAGGATGGAGACCATTTCCTGAGGCAAACACAGGAGGAGCTTCTGAGAAAAGACAGCACTTGAGCTGTGCCTTGGAGGGCCCACAGGGTTCTGACAGACAGAGAGGGGAGAGGCAGGATACTCTGAACAATGACTTAAGTTAACAAAATATTGACACTGAACTGATGACTATGATGTCAGGGAACTTAGAAATCTAAATCCTCATGCTGCTGATGGGCACACCAGGAAGCGGAGAGGAGAAGGGATTTTGCTAAAATCATGATGAGGAGAGAGGTTTCTTTCTCCAGTGCTCCCCAACTGCCCCTTTTCCCACTCTGAGAGGCCTTCCCAGATTCCCTCTTTGCTTCTCACTGGTACCCAAATCACCCTGCCTCCAGGTCACTAAGTTTAGAAAAGTTGAATTCTCCATGACTCTCCTTCCACAGTCAGGCAGTCTTCAAGTCTCTTCTTTGAATCTAGTGAAGATGCCCCATCCCATCTCTCTGCCTCTCTTCTACTCCATGTCACCCTCGCGTCTGGCCTGGATGACAGCAAACACCTCTGCGATGTGCCCTCAACAGTACAGTCAGAGGGATCTTCCTGAAGTGCACATCTGGCCCTGTCACTCCCCTCCTTGGTGGCCTCTGGTGATGGCCTGCATGTATGGACAGGAAGGGGAGGGCTCTGAGCCCCTGCCTGTTCCCTCCTCTTCTCCACCTTTCTTCTCTAAGACCTAAAAAAGTGGGCAGAATAGCACTCTGGCACCCCCTGAAATGACTGTGATGCTGGAACACACAGGAGAGTACACAACCCTCCCAAAGTGCAGAAGGGACTCCTTTCCTGCTGGGGAGCGAGGGAAAGGTCCCAGGGAGCAGCTCTGAGCTGGGCCCTGGAACATAAGTAGGCTTCGGCGGCCGTACAGGAAGAAGGCAGCAGGGTAACTAAGAACAATCTGTACACCCAGCGGCAGGCGCTTAGCTCTCAGAATTATAAACGGCTGCAGAGCACATTCCAGAGCTGCCTGACCAGCCAGGGACAGCTCAGGCTTTTTATTAGGCCAAGACGGAGTATCCATGGGCAGCCGAAAGCCAGTTGGACCTCGTTTACTTCTCGGCCGATGTGGCAGTAGACCAGATGCCCTAATTTATTTGTTGGTCTTCATAGTAAAGCTGCAGTTTGCCAGTAAACAGGCAGGGTAATGATGCCAGGCGCCCTTGTTAGGGGCTCATAATTGCTTAATCTGTCCACTAATTGACCCCGGCTCCCAGGGCGGCCCTTCATCAAGGAGCCAGCCTGCGCTCAGGGCCTGGCCACGCTGCCTCAGAGAATGGCTTCTGGAAATGGAGTAGCTCATTGTGATCCATCCTCCTTCACAGATGAACAGATTAATTGGGCTGCCAATTAGGCAGCTAATAAAAGGATGAGAGAAAACAAAGCCAGACCAGGGGCTGCAGCACCCAGAGCTCCCGCTCCCGGAGTTATGGTGGGGACGGAGAGGTTGCAGACTCATCTCCTGGCTTGAGGTCAGATACAGTTCAATAGGCACCATTCCCACTGATCGGGAAATGGGGAGGAGACCGTTCACTTGTTTTGGTGGGGAGGGTGGGTGGAGAGGAATATGAAGACGAATGTTGGAGAAAGTAAGAGTGGAGAGAAAATGCCATCCCTGGCCATGGGCCAAAGCATTGCCTGGGCCCAGGAAGCAGAAGGAGCTGGATTTGGGGCTTGTATTCAAATTCTAACTGCTTATCAGCTAGAGAAGTTACTGGCCTTCTCTGACTGGTTTCCTCACACTGAGCTCTGGATAATGATGCCTAGTCTGGAAGGCTGCTCGGTACCCACTGGAGAAGGACCTGGTGGGAACCTCACCGGGAGCCATCAGAACCCAGCTGGGGCTCCGGAGGGGCGAGGAGGATGGAGACAGCAGGATGAGTGCAGAGGGCCGGAGGAGAGGGGGAGGGGTCCCAGGCTGGGGAAGGCCCACAGGGAGGCTGGGCGGTGAGAAAGGAGGTGGCCCATTTGCTGACAGGAGCCCCTCAGTTCCAGGGGACACAGCTTCGGGTTTGAAGGCACAGACTGTGGAGCTGGACTGCGGGTCTGACTACCTTTGTGCCCTCCACCTCTCAGTTCCTGTGTCCTCCTCCGTTCAGGGAAAGAAGAACGATCCATTGTGAGGATCCCAGGGGCTCACAGAAGCGGTGTGTCTGGCACACAGGACAGGCACCCCGGAGTTCTAATCCTTGCTCTCACTTGGTGTGGCCGGAGGTGTGGGCGCGGAAGGGAGCTGACAGAAGAGGGAAACCAGGACCTGCTGGTCTGGCTGGAGAAATGGAGACCATTGCAGAGTGCAGGGCGGGGCTTGCACTCTGGAGGCTCTCCTGGCTCGGCTGGAATGCGGGTTGGAGTAAGTGAGGATGGCAGTGCGGGGGAGGGCAGAGAGGGGCGACATGGCAGAGAGCCAGCAGGGGTAAGGAGGCTGCAGTCAGGAGCCAGGGTCCGGCGCGGTGGAGACCTTCAGGCCTCTGCAGTGACCAGGGCCCAGACGGTCAAGAGGATGCAGCAGGTGTGGGGGAGCAATGTGGAGAGATGGAGACACCCAGGGCAAGATCTTGTGTCTACCGCCCCCCAGAGGATCCGAGCTCTTTGCTGAAGTCACAGGATTCGGGGGGAGGAGAGAGCAGTGATGGGTGACGTTTCTGGCCGCTGGCAGAATGGACCTCCAGTGGAAACTGAGCGCAGTGACAGGGAAGGAATGAGAGTTACTTTCCTGTCCCTCTGAGTTCTGGGCTGAGGCTCACACCTGCTCTGCAAGACCTCGTCCCTGCAGGCCGCGAGCCCCAGGGGGGCAGGGCCGGTCCACCTCTTTGCCTCCATTTCGTCAGTGCCTCGAGGGGGAGTCCTCAGTCGGTGTGAGCACAGGAGGAGGAAAGATGGCCCAGTGACGGCTCGAGATTGACCTGTAACCCTACTGGCCCGGGTTCACAGGCAGGGAAGCAAGGTCGGGGGCCGGCGTCACTCGCTGGGTGTTCCACAGGGACCTGGACGGGACTTGGACCCAGAGCTCCTGGCTGCAAATGTGCCCTCAAACGTGCTGGTTCCGGGAAGGCGAGCCGGAGAGCCAGGAGTCTCCGCGTGGTCCGCGGAGGGATCGGCAGGTCTGCCCGTCGGCCGCTCTCCAGGGGCTGGGCGCTCTGCTGCTGCTGCTGCTCCTGCTCCGGGTGCGGTGCTGCGGGGACAGACCAGGCTGGAAGCAAGACAGGGGGGTCTCCTCTACGCCCGAAGCGGGTGGGGAGGGGTCACCCAACAGCAGCCACTCGGGCCTCCACCCCTCCGGCAGCAGGCCCCTGTTTGCTCACAGCCGAGCCCCAGGACCCCAAATTTCACAAGAGCCCAAAGTTCACGGAGTCTAAGTCCTCACCCTCCCATCCCCAGTGCTGCCCATTTTACAGATGAAAAGACAGAGGCTTAGGGACAGGAAAGGCCCCATGCGAACCCGAGTGGACCTAGAGCTGCGCTCTGCGAGGCTCCTTGGGACTGAGAGAGAGGAGGGAGAATGGGTGAGGGTAGAGGAGGGAGGAAAGGTGGTGGGGAGGGGCGGAAAGCTCACCACTTCCCCCAGGAAATACTAAGTTGTATTGTCCTGGTGATTGTTAGTGCATGGTGAGTGTGCGCGCGTGTGAGAGTGAGTGTGGGTGTGTGCATGTGTGTGAGTGTCTGTGGGGTTTCCTTTCTCTGACCTCCACAGGATAACCTGAGGCTGACCTCGCTGAGGGAAGGCCAGCTCTGTGACCACAGTCAAGGGCCTGGTGGGCACCTGGCACATGGCAGCAGGTCCCCGGCTGGGGACAGGACGGCTGGGTCTAGTCCCTCCTCTACCAGGTGACATTGAGTGAGTCCTTCAGCTTTTCTGAAGAGCAGGATGAGAGCTGCCCGGCCACCTGGTGGGATTACTGAGGAAGAGCGAGAAGAGGGGTACGGTGGGCACCCCATATGCCTGACGCCGCACTGAGCACTGACACTCACTCTCCTCGGCCTCCCAGCGGCTCCGCGAGGGCCATGCTGCTGCCCCATCTTGCAGGTGAAGAGACAGAGGCTCTGAGGGTTGAGGACTTGCTGAGAGACTCGGGCTAGGAGGTGGGAGTGGCAGGACCCCTCAGGCCTGCCCAGGTGCAAGGCCTCCGCCCTGCCCCTGCCCCTGCCGCCCGCCAGAGGGCTGCGGATGCCCCCGCGACATTCACAGATGTCGGTGTAATGAATTCAACTACGAAGGATCTGAGTCGCGGAGGAGGCCTCAGTGACAGAGCAGCCATTGGACCCGGAGGAAGCCCTGAGGCCTAGCCCTGCGCAGAGTTCTGCCCTGCAGTGTGGTCTCCCAGTCTCTCAGGATGGTGGCGAGGATGGGGCATGGGTGCCCAGCACAGAGGTCACTCCTCTGGGTTTGGTTCACAGGAAGGACTGGCGGACCATACCTGGCACCTGCAAAGTGAGTGCTGCCTCGTCCCTGCTGATGACCCGCCCTGAGCACTTGCTGTCCTCGACACCAGCCCAAACGTCGAGTGAATCTTCACTCACTCAGTCTTCACAACAGCCTACGAGGCAGCATCCCATTATAATTTCCCCTCTGAGATAAAGGATCAGAGGCATGGAGAGGCCATGGGACCTTCCCAAGGTCACACCACACTGATAGAGGAGCTGGGGTCCAACTCCAGGCCGTGCACTCCTGAGACCTTGCTACAGGGCCGCCGAGCTCCTTGTCGCAGCTGATTTCAAGGACAGTGTGGCCTCAGCGGCCAGGGGGAGGGTTCAGGGCAGCAGAGGGCTGGCTGAGTCCGCTGTCCCACCACCAGGCGGAGTCCGAGGAGCCCACAGCTCTGCCCCCTTCCACTTCCCCCTTCCAGACCCGCGATGACGTGGCCTAAGCAGGTTGTCAGCAGCTCTGCGGTGAGAACCTCGGTTCCAGCCAGATGGGGCGACCAGGCCCCACGTCTGTTCCCTGCTCAAGGTTACCAAGCCAGTGGATGGGGAAGGAGTGAACAGAACTGAAGGTATCAGACATCATCCCCCCAGGCCTCGAGCCCTTTGGCGCTCCCCACAACCAGGTGGGCAGGGGAGGGGAGCAGGGGAGGGCTGGGCCTGGGGAAGGACCCAGCTGAGCTCTGTGGGTGTGGTCTGGGCTGTCCCCTGGGCACCCAGAGACCTTAGGAAAGACTGTGCCTCTGTCTCTCTTGGGTAAAGGGTGGGAATGATGCCTGACTTAAGCTGCCTTAAGGAAGGGGGAATTGTGTGTCTCGAGGGACAGTTGATACAGGGAAAGACAAAGGCCGGACTGAGAGATGGGCCCTATGCCACCTCTACCTCGAATTAGCTGTGTGGCCTTAGGTGAGCCACTTCACTTCTCCGAGCCGCCACCTCCTCTTTCGTAACCTGCACATCAAGGTTGTGGGGGGTCCAGAGTGCTCTGTTTCCCTAGGCAGGTGCTTGGCCTTCTAGCATTTCTCCTTGCCGAGTGCGGCATGTACAGGCGTGGGAGGCCCAGGTGCAGAGCCTCCTGCTGCCCCTCCTGCCCCGGCTGGCTGCGTGACTTTGAGGCTCCTCTCTCTGCACCCAGCTTTAGATCCCAGAGGCCAACGCAGCATGTGCTTCTCACCACAGCCCATGAGGTGAGCAAAATAACCCCCATTTCACTGACATGGAAACTGACACTCGGGGACCCAGCCCTAAGCCTAAAGTAGTTCATGGTTTAGAGGGGAAGAAACAAATATAATTCAAATATATAACAAATTAGGGTATTAAAGATGATTATCAGATAACCCCCAATACAGCCACGAAGCAGAAGGCTGCAGGGAGTGGGCCAGGGGCCCACAGAGGGCATCTGAAATAAGCCTTGGGGGATGGGGGCGTTTGCCAGGGGGCAAGGAGCAGGCAGAGGAGCAAAGGCCCAGGGGTGGAGACAGGACTGTCCATCAGGGACTAAGTGTGTGGGAAAGACTAAGGCTGAGGGCAGAGAACCTGGCAGGAGCCAGCTCTTGAAGGTCGAATGTCCGCAAGGAGTTTGGCGTTTATCTTGAGAAGGCAGAGGGGCGGCACTAAAAGGCCCTGCCGAGGCGTCGACGCGGCTGAAACTGTGGGACAGCCCCATCTATCAACGCGGCCCCATCCGGGTTCCTTTTGGAAGAGCAGGGTCCGCAGAGAGCACCTGAGCTCTGCTCAACGCTGTGCCCCAGGCCTCGCTGCAGGATGGACAGCCCTGCCCTCTGGCTGCTGCTCACAGGTGGGGGGGCGGGGAGTTCAAGCTCCGGACGAAAGTAGTGATGGTAAGGCCACTGCCTTTGTACAAACAAGGACAAAGTAGTTGCCTCGGACTAGCTGGGGGAACAGGTCTGCTGCCAAGTTTAGTAACTGACAGATGGCAGCAGCCGAACAAGGAGGGACCTGGGAGAGGTCATTGCAAGGATGGTGCTGGGGGAGGGAGGCTGCCAGTGGGGGCGCCGAGGAGCGAGCCAGGCGCCTGCTCCTCCAGCTGCTCCGCTGGGTAACCGCTTTTTCTCCCTAAACTGTTGCCTGAAAAAAAGGGGGGACGGCCGAGTCCAGTCACAGGGCTGGGAGAGTTTGAACGGGGAAAATATACCCTGTATGCACGTGCATAACGCCTCGCGGTGTACAGAGCAGATGACCTGCCTCGCCCTCTCAGATCCCCGCGGGGACGGGGGGACAGCTGCTGGGTCCGGCTGAGTGCCACGCGCAGGACTGGTGTCTGTGGACACTCCCCCCACGCCAGCTCCGCCACAGCCCTCAGACAGGCGTTGGCGCCCTGATTTATTCTACATCTGTGGGAACTGAAGTCCCGCTGCTAGGAGGTGGCAGAGCCCATAGCTGACCCCAAGATTATCTGAAGGCAAATCACCACATGCCCCCAGGGCAGCAGGCCACCTCCCTCCAGGCATATCACCTGTTGGGGCTCTTCCTGCCCCGCCGGCCTCATGGTCATTTGGAGACCACAGTGGGGTAAATTTCTTAACTTCTCTTAACTTCCGTTTTCTCATATGTAAAATTATAGTTCATATTAGTTCCTCTGACATTGAAAAATTTATATAATGGAAATGAATGGAGTCAAATTAATAAAACAAAATAACTAAAATAAAACGAGTGTTTTCTTTTACATACTGCAGTGCCTGGCACACAGAATGCCACACCCTGGGGCACCCAGGTGCTCCAACGCACTGCTTGCGGCCCGAGTGTCTGGGAAAGAGCAGCTGCGCAGGTCTGTGACCCAGCAGCTCCCGGCCATGGTCACACCCCTAGAGAGGACCGGCACCTGTGCACGAGGAGACGTGTGTGTGAACATTTGATCAGCATGTGGGCGAGAAAAGCGCTGTAAACAATTCCTTGTCTTCCTTCAGGAGAACAGACAGGTGAGCTGAGGTACAGACAGACGCGGAGTAGACTTCATGGTGAAAAGAAGTGACCCACAGCTAGCTTCACCAACATGGCATCGGGTGAAAACCAGGGTCGCTACACAGAATGATACCTTTTATAAAGTTCTAAACCATGCAAGACTAAAAACCCATTGTTTAGGCATGCTTACATGTTTAGTATAACTGTTAAAAAAGACAAATACAGCCCTGCTCGGTTTGGCTCAGAGGTTGGAGCATCAGCCCTCAGACCAAAGAGCCTTGGATTCGATTCCTGTCAAGGGCACATACCTCAGTTTCGGTTCAATCCCCAGTCCTGGTTGGGGTCATGCAGAGGCAGCTAATTGATGTGTCTCTCTCATGTCGATGTTTCTCTCTCTCTCTCTCTCTCCCTCCCTCCCTTCTTCCCTCCCACTCTGTCTTAAAATCAGTGGGAAAATATCCTCGGGTAAGGATTAAAGAAAAAAAGACAAATACAAAATTCAAGCTGATGGTTATTTGTGTGAGGAAGGAGGGTAGGAAGGAGGACAAAGGACTTAAAAGGAATTAATAATATTCTGCTTAAGTTGGGCATTGATTAAATTATTATATATATATTACTTATTGAATATATTTGTATTTCTGACTAATTGATGCATGTATATGCATGCATGTATTGCTGACTAATTAAATTTTTATACAGATGAAATATTTAATAAATAAAATGCATTTATAAAGAGAAATATTTGAGAAGAGAAATTATCTTATTTATCTCTGCTTGTCTGATACCAAGCATGCTTCCTTGCTCATGGTGAGCACTTCCAAAGTTGTTTGTTAAGTGAATAATTGGACACATGAGTGAATGGAAAGTTTTTAGTTCTTAATTCCCCAGTTCACTGCCTGCCATCCACTAACATGCACATTGGCCTGGGGCCAGATGTGTTACTGTTGCAACCCCCCAGAAACAAGTCAAACAAAGCTGGGAGTGTCGCTGGCTCGGTATGGCTCCCCCTCAACACAGTTCACTCAGCCCTCCCTGTTCATTTATGCATCCATCCACTCATTCATCCATTTATGCATACATCCATGTAGCCAATATTTATTGAAAATAAATCCTAGGGAAGATCAATGTAATCTCTTTAGAAGTGAAGTCAATTCCCATCCAAGACAATGATTCTATAGGTGACCACACTGTCTCCCAGACCATCACAGGGCCCCAGCGGATGCAGGGGGTAAGCAAGCATGCCCATGGGACCCTGCTACTCACCTTGGCACACAAAAGAAGAGGGTGTTTCCCCTGGATGGACTCGTCCCGTGATGAATACCACCTTCTGCTCGGCCCCTTCCCGAAGATTGTCTATAAGATCAAATAAAAGAAGGTCGCTAAGGCAGGCAAGGAAAGCTGAAACTCGGGGCTGGTATGTGGGAGGGAGGAAGCAGGAAATGGGATGGGTGCTTTACATTGATCTCTTAAGTCATTGGGTTAGAACCATTAAGGCCCAGCCATTGCTGACTAATTTAATTATGCCCCTGGCTACTCAATATTAAAAGACTACATCCCATTCCTCAATGCAACTGATTATATTAACATTAAAATCATCTCAAGAGGTCACACGAGTGAATAAATCCCAGACCCACTGATTGTGACCCTAGGCAAGTTGTGTATCCATTCTGAGTTTCAATTTGCTGATCTATAAATGTGAATGATGCTATCTACTTCATAGGGTTGTTGTAACGATTAAACAAACATATTGCCTGGTACTCAGTAAATATTCAGTAAATGATGGCGTAAAGAAGGTGGTACTTATGTTAGTAATAGTAGCAGCTGCCCTTCAGTCAGCTCCTTTTGTGTTGGCACATTATTTATAACCCTTACAGAAACAAGCACGTTAATATTCCTTTTCACAGAGGCAGAGACTGCATTTCAGAGAGGTTATACGACTTCTTCAAAATCACACAGGTAATAGGTGGGGGAATGAAGAGATGACCAGGGAGTGGAGAACTGCACAGAGAACTAGGAATCATTTGATTTCCCACCATTTTGAGTTCCCTCACTGATTGTTCAGGCCATCACTAGAGGACCCAGAAGGACCATGACTTAATGGTCCTTCTAGACTGCTCTAAACTAACAAAGTTTAAAAATAAATCTCAAAAGGATCAAACTGAAGAAAAGAAATGGAACTGTCAGTAGGCGAATGGATAAAAAAGCTGTGGTACATATACACAATGGAGTACTATGCAGCTGTAAGAAAGAAAGTCTCTTATCCTTTGAGGCGACATGGAGAGACCTAGAAAGTATTATCCTAAGTGAAACAAGCCAAGCAGAAAAAGACAAATACCACATGATCTCACTTATATACAGAATATAATGAATATAACAGTCTGAGGAATATGGTAGACCCAGAGACGTGGAAGTAGGGTACAGACTGATAACCCTCAGAAGAACTTATATGCATCTTTGCATAACCAATGGACATGGACAACAAAGCCGGGGACGGGGTGGGGGGGGTGGGGAGGAGGGTGTCAATGGGGTAAAAAAGGAGAAACATCTGTAACAAAAATAAAATAAAATAAAATAAAGAAATGGACCTGCCTGCTATATGAAGCTCAACTCTCTTTAAAGGAAGATAACAGAATCCAGACATACAACCATGTAAATTCACAAAATCCAGCATCCAATAAAAAATTATTAGACAAGCAAAAAAGTAGGAAAATATGGCCTTGAATCAGGACCCAAGCTCTTGCTGCCTCTACAGAAGTCTCACTTGTATAAGAACATTTAGCTACTGTGCAAAGATACTACCAGACAAAAGCAGTAGCCAAGAGTGACATTTCTGGAAAGAAGGAGCGAGAGGAGCGTGCTTAGCCATGGGCAGAGGAAGGGCTGATTGGCCCAGAACAGACCAATGACCTGAAGTGAATTCAGAAATGAACTTTGAGAGAAGTTGGAGTAAAGGATTCCGTTCATGTTAGAGGGTGGCCTGGAGGGAGGGGGGCAGTTAGAAATAATGAATAGAATTTCAGCTTCTGAAATGCTAGCGACAGGTTTTTTTGAATGCGGTTCATGATCCCAACTTTTGATACACCGATGTCTGGCCCTAAAATAAAAACTAGTAACTCTATTAAGCCTGGTTCTAAAGACTTGGAACTTGCTTGGTCTGTTGGAGTGACCAGTAGAGATTGAGGTCACTGCTTCCCTAATAATAGGAAAGGCAGCAAGATATACAGTGGGGTCCAAATACGTTTTTGAGCACACTCAGGGTGCACTCAGCGCTGTGTGAGGCAGCGTTAGGAACAAAGGGAGAAAGAGAAGACTCACGTTCTCTAAAGAAGTACGTGCTTTAAAAGAGGAGTTAGACTCCCGAGCTTCTCCCAGACTAAACACAAGCTCCTCGAGGGAGAAACTGTGATGTTCACTGCGTATTTTTAATGTCTTTCCCGGGATCCTGCATGGAGTAGGTGCTTAGAAATTGGCTGTTAAGTCAATAAATAAAAAACCACTCATATAGATAATGATTTATAGAGAAATTTAGACACATATTATCTTCTGTAGTCCTCATCATGCCTCTGTGAGGTGGGGAGTGTTGACCCATTTTACAGGTGAGGGGACTGAGGCTCACAGATGGAAGAGACTTGCCCCAGGCCAGGCAGCTCGCAGGGGAGGTCAAGCCTCAGCTCCCAGCCCGGTGCCCCTTTCACCACCTTATCTGTCTCCTTCTGGGTCCACTAACAAAGTAAGATTCTACACTCTCTGCATTTCCATCTCCAACGTCTGCAAAAGAGTCTGGTTTCATCCCTTATTCCTGGTGGAAATTGAACTACTGTCTTAGTATTTATATTGTTTTTTTTCCTTAATAAAAACAAATGCCACCAAACCCTTTTTAAAAATACTGTCTAACACTGACCCCGTCTATCCCAGCCGTTCAGAATGATAAATGGCATTACCGGGGGCCGGGGTGAAGGCTTTCTTTATGGATGTCTCCCCTGACCCGGTATCAGCTCGATTGCATTCAGCATTTCTGCTGACCGCAGGAAAATGTAAAATGGGCATTCTATTTGCACACTAATTTTACAGAGCCGCTGCATCTTCATAAAACGATAGCGTGGGGCTAATAAACATCAAGCATCTCGGGTGCTAATATAAGCAAATGTTGATGCAGGCAGGTAACAAACGGCTTTGTCATTTAGGGGCCGTAAAAGAGCATTATAATCATCTTTAGGCAAAATGGATGGCTCGCCTTTGCTTAGCTTTCAGCTTTCATTTGCAAAATCAATTTAAGGTAATGTAGAAGCTCTGAGGTGGGGTGACATGGGACCCCCGCTCCTGTCACCGAGTCCCTGGACTTGTGCAAAGCCAATTAAGCATCTTCTTGGAGGAGGCAGCAGGGAGGATGAAGGAAAGACGCTTGAACAAAGCCAGGGTGGAAAACAAGCTGAACAATGAGAACAAAGACAAGGGGCGGTAAACCTGGAAATGCATGGAGGGTGCCACTCAAGGGTGCAGGGCATACTCAGGTGAGCCAGGACAGCCATACCAGGCTCCTTAGTTAGCAGAAGGTGTTTGAAGTCAAATGTGCTTATGTAGCATCTCAGCACACAGGCGCGTGTGCACAAACACACACTCCTTTGTCATCATACCCTTTATCATCATCCACTATGTCCTTATTCATAAAGTATTCATTGAACACCTATTCGGTGGTCAGGCACTAGCTATTATTATCGTCATTTCACAGAAAACAAAGGGTAAGAGACATTCAGTGACTCGTCCTGGCTCTCCCAGCTGATGCTGGCAGAGCCCGAGTCCCCACCGGGCAGTCTGACTCCACACCTGTGTCCTCGGTCTCTGTGCCAGTGTGCCTTGTGAAGGAGGATGGTACCATCCAGTCACGACAGCGATTACATCATGCTTATTTAGTACTTATTCTGCGCCAAGCACTTTGCATACACAATCTGATTGAATTTCCGTGGCAACCCAGTGCAACATCTGCTATGCTTACCCCTATTTCACAGAATAGGAGACTGAGACCCAGAGAGGTCAAATGGCTTGTCTACACCTGAGTAGCAAATGTGGGAGCCAGGATTAAACCGAGGTCTTTATGAACCTCAAATGTATGCTCTTAGCCATGCGTCATATCGTCTCTCGAAGATTATACGGGTCCTTATGGGGGTTTTAAAAATATACTCACACATTCTTGGCTCATCTCCTCCCTTCGAGAGGTGGAGATGAGCGCCTCTCCTCCCCCCTCCCTTGGGCCGCACTCAGAGATGCGCTCTAACGAGGACGCTGCGGAGGTGGTGGTGCCTCACTTTCAGGATTAGGCTGTAACAAGACTGTGGCTTTCATCATGAGTGACTGTCTCTCTCTGGAATCACTCTGTGGATATCTGGGGGTCCAGCTGCCGTGACATGAGACACTCAGGTAGCCTCTGAAGAGGCCCACGTGGGGGGAACTGGAGAATCCAGACCATGGCCAAAACCACATGAGTGAGCTTGGACGGGCCTCCAGTCCCAGTGACTGCAGCCCTGACGGCTGACCACGGCTGCACCTCGTGAGAGACGCAGAGCCAGAACCACCCAGGTAAGCGGCCCCCGCGTTCCTGACCACAGGGACCAAGACAGTGAGTGAGTGTTGTTTTAGATGCTGAATTCTAGAGTAATCTGTCAAGTAGCGGCAGACCGCAAATTAATCGTATCTGTTGATGCCAGCCTCAGTGAGGACCAGAGTCGTGACCTTGGTGCCAAGACGGAGAGCCTCAAGGGTCTGGTCAGTTACCAGGGTCTGAGGTTGGTGGACGTTCTAGAAGATGCCAACAGGCCCCAAGGAGCACTAGTGGGGCTCTCTAAGGACAAAAGTCTCCCAAAAGTTCACAGGATCAGTTTTGCTTCCCTATCTCTCCTGACAATAACTTGTGGGGAGTGAGGTGTTACGCGCAGTGTTTTTTTTTGTTTGTTTGTTTGTTTGTTTTGTTTTTTATATCTAAGCCTTCTTCATTTTCTGAGAAAATGCCTTCATACTGGTTTTTACATCAGACCCGTTGCGGTCTTTTCTCCCCCACTCCAGGGCCCGGAAAGGCCCACACCCTACAAAGCTGGAGAAAAAGAAACCCTGGTGGCCATAAACGCATGGCTAGTGGGCGTCTGTCTGGGCCGCTCAGGGCTGGAACAGCCTTGTCACCGGTCCCCGTCAGCACCGTCCTGGTCAGTCCGTCTTCCACCTGCCGCCGAAGTGGAATTTCAACAGGCAGATGGCGGCGTGCCTCTCCCTTCGCTTCCAGGCCTCAGCAGCTCTCCGTGGCCCCGGGCAGTCCAGCCCCCTTCCCCCGGCATCTCCAGTCTCTGGTCCCTCCACAGACCTGGCCTCAGCGAAGTCTTGGCAGCTTCTCCCACACCTCCGCCTGGGTTTGCGCTCCGCTCTCTGTCTGGAACGCCAGCCCTGGTCTTGTCTGTCGGGCTTACTCCTACCCAGCCTCCCAGACGCTGCTCGGAGGTACCTCTTCCGAGAAGGCGGGGAGCAGACTGACACTCACCCAGCCTTCTCCTGGGCCAGTCCCCGTGCCCATGTCGCACTGGACCCGATTCCATCAGCACGATAATTCCATACGTTCCCCTACAAAGTGCGTCACGTTGAAGGAAACCTAAGGATATCACTGTGGCCGACCTGACAATAAACAGGGACGGGGCTTGGAACTAGAGTGAGAACGTGCCCAAGATGCAGAATTTCTCGAATATAATCTTATGAGAAAATGTAGGTTTCAGAGGCATCCCGAGGGATTTGAGGACAGTGGGCACCTGCGAGTGTGTTTGAGGAGGGTGAGAGTGGAGAGCGAAAACATCCCGGGTTGGGCGGAGGGCGAGTCCCACAGCAGGGAGCTGGACAGGGACACTGAGCAGGACGCTGGCCCCGTGCTGCTTCTGGCCCTGGCGGGGTCAAATTGAAAGCCTGGCGGCTTCTTGGCAGATGGACCAGGACTCATATCCAGGCCCCACAGGCTGTGGGCCCCACCATCCTCTGGTTCCCTGCAAAATGAGAATAATAATCTCCAGCTCACAAAGTAAACCTGAAGAGACAGACTTTAAGTCCCTGTCCCATTTATTGAGCCACGAGTCGCAGAAATGGGTTCCTCAGCACTATTGGATCTGGAGCTGGGTCACCGAGTGGCGTGGGGGCGGGGCTGAGCAGGGAGGATGTTCGTGGCATCTCTAGCCTCTCCCCACTAGGTGCCAGGAGCACCCCTCCTCCCAGTTATGACCATCAAAAATGCTGCAGGTCTCCTTGGAGACAAATAGCCCCTGGATGGGAATCAGTTCCCTAGGAGAATGTTTTCCTTTACTCGGATTGGCCTCATTATCTTCCCAAGCAAACCTTCAACTTCTTAGACTTTATATCTTTGCCCCAATTCCTCCAAAGAGCCTTCCCAGACAGCTCCGCCACAGTGGCGTCACCCTCCTCTGAACTCACAGAGCTCATCTGGACCCCTCGTCTCGTCATAAATCATTTGCTGTCTTGCCCAGGCAGGACCCAAAGCCACAACTCTGTTCTGCTGAATGCCCAGCATCTGGGCTTGAGAAAATCGTTCTGTTAGCAAAGTTTATTTTTGGTTTGCCCCTCCTCGCCCCACCATCCTCTGGTTTCCCTTCTCTCACCTCGGCTCAGACCCCCCGCAGCCTAAAGCCTCGTGTCCACGTGCTGCAGGGTTAGGGATGAATGCTCCACCTGATGAGGTGGGGAGGAGAGCGGGGATTCCCACTGAGCAGGGTATGCTCGCGATGGAGAAGCTAAGCATCGGTTCTGGAGTCAGTCCTTCAGGACAAGGGGCCTCTCTGGTACCACTCACAGGTCTCCCACACCTCAAACCCACTCTTTTGGCTTCAGAAAGCAGCAAGGAGGCCTCTGGCTGACAGGAGACCCACAGGGGCCCTCCAGACTGCAAAGCCTGTGGAGTCCCTGAGTAGAACATTCTCACTGTGGGGATGAAGGAGAGACCCAGAAAGGACAGGGACCTGCCTCGGGCCACACAACCAGTGAGTATTCAGCCAAGTCTGGATGCCGGACACAGAAGTCCAAGCCGCCTCCTGCCACACACTGGCTGCCACGGGCCGTGTCCATGCAGGCTGGTGCCCGGAAGTGCCCAGTGAACACCTGCCAAGGGAGCGAAGGAAAGCCAAACGCAACAGGCCTGCGACAGAGGGCCAGGGCCAGCTGCCATCACTGTCACCTTGACAGGCGCGGGAGCAGAGCCCCTTGGCCCCGCCCTCAGATAGGCCGCCCCTGCGGGCCTGGCAGTTTGTAAAGCCTCCTGCCGCAGGCCAGGGCCCTAGGCCTGGGGGCAGTTAGCAGGCAGCCTTCTGGGGGGTCAGCTAATGGCAGGAGGGCTCTCCCAGCCCAGGTCTATCTTGATCCCAGCACCCTCCAAGGACCCCTCCCCTCCAAGAAAGTCGGAACCAGAGCCGCCTACTCAGTAGCTGCTGAGATCGGCTCTCCTGGGAAACAGACGGAGAAAGCCCGAGATCTGCCCGGGAGCCTTGCTGGGGTTGGCTCTCAGGGACACGGGGGGAGGGGGGAGTAAGCAGGGTTGAGACAGTCTCTGCAGGGACTTTGATCAGTCCTTCGGGAAGCTCTGGGCCGGGAGGGCCCTTCACAGCTGCCCCAGGAGACAGTGGGGCTGGCTTGTGCCCTGCACTGACTGGATACCGGATGCCGCCCTGGGCACGTGGTAACCTCAGGCAAGGCGGCTTCCTTGGGCCGAGTACAATTTCCAGGGAGGATCTCAGCTGTGAGCTGTGAGCTGCGAGCCACCGACACTGCTGGGAACCGGGGGGTTGTCCTGAAGGGGGACAGGCAGCGCTCGCAGTGTTTGACACCAGCCTTTGCTGCGGCCGCTGAACGGAGCAGGGCAGATCTGAGGCCCAAACGACAAGAGGCCAGGGATGAAGGCCTTTCTTTATTTCAATTCAATGCATGTTTTCTAATACTGACCACATGCCAAACTTTGGGCTGGTCCCTGAGGACATGGGGAGAAATCAGACCCTGTCCTGTCCTCCGGGAGCTCAGAGACTGGTGGAGAAGAAAGACCAAGGCTTGCTTTGCCGGTTTAAGCTTGAATCAGATAGAAGGAGGGTTAGACAAGTCCTGACACACATGACCTTGAGCTCGAAGGCTGTTCATTTCCTCACCTGCACGGTGATGATAAGAGTCAGCCTCACAGGAATCTTGTAAGAGTGACATGAGCTAATGCCTCCAGCTATTGCATAAACCTGGCGTGTTCAAAATGGCACCTTACAGGCCACTCGGTCCAACTGCCTGTTCTTACAGGTGCAGAAACTGAGGCCGCTAGACTCTAACTCACGCCATAGCCATGCCCTGGCCTGTCTTTTCCCCAGTTTGCATTCCCAGTGCCTCACATACAGCAGGTGCTCAATAAACACTCATGGACTAGCTGCGGAGCACCTGTTGCTCTTTGGTCGGATGAGGGTATCGGGCTGGAACTGGGTGCCCAGGCTTTCCCCGACAGGGGCCATGCCTTCTGGATTCTCTCCCAGCCTGCAGAAAGAGCTCACCAGGTCGGGGTTTCAGGCTTATTAGCAAATGCAAACTCAATGCCACCATGCCCTTTTGCAACAAGGACAAGGAAAACAGTGTCCCCAGGAAAAGAGGGCAGGAAGAGGTGAAGGCTGGGATGAAAGTCGAAGACAAAACATTCTAATCAAACTTGATGAATGTGTAAATGAAGCAGCTAAACCCTGGGCTTTGACAAATGGCTTCTCCGTAATGGATTTTCCACAGTGGAAGGCGAGAGTTCAGCCCGCCTGCTAGTGCAGTGAGAGCCCCCCCCCCTTCCCGGCAGCGTGGCAGCCCTGCATGCTGGGGGCACAGAGAACAGGCCTTCCTTTAACACGTGCTGTATTTACTGAGCATCTGCTGGCTGCTAGGCTCAGCCTCCATCAACCCTGCGAGAGGAGACAGGCCCTGTCTCGTGGATGAGGGAGCCCACGTAAAGGCGAGTAAGAGCCAGATTCACAGACACCAAAGCCTGGTGCTGCTAAGGGGCCAAACAACCAGCCTTTGGGGGCAGTCGTCTCACCAACTCAAAAGTTAGTGCCTTTTAGATTTTGTTGTTGTCGTTGCTGTTTGTAAGATCCTGCCTTACAGTTTTTTCTCCCCTCATGGGAGCTGCGTGCACAAAGGATCCGTCCTTGCTTGCTCTGCAGCTGCAGAGGGGCCCCTCCCTGCGCCTGCTCTCCCTCTAACAGCTGGACACGCCGTCGGTCAGCCCAGTGCAGGCCCAGGCAGAACGGAGAGGAGGGAGCCCTCACAGGGCAGTTTCTCCGCCAAAGACAACCGTCCTTGTCAACACTCAAGTTGAGCTGGGGGAGGGGTGGAGGAGGTTATCACTTGGCGATCGATAACCAGCATAATTGCTATAAAATTGATGATTCCAGCGGGTTCTAAGTCAAGGCAGGTGAGAAGCGGCTGGAGAGGAACAGGTCTGGAGCAGTGACCGTGTTCCCGGCACCGTCCGTACCTGTGAGCCAGGCCTCTCCAGACCTGGCGGGAACTCCGTTGTTTTCTCACGCTGCAGACAGGAGGCCTGAGGGTTAGTGCCAGGCCCAGGGCCAGCCCAGCCCAGCCAGCAAGAGTGACAGCCTGAACCTGAACCCTGCCTTTCTTCTGACAACTTAAAGGACAAAATGTATTCCCAGCTGCAGGGGATGAAAGGTTCTGTGTGTATATGTGTGCGGGCACCGCTGGCTTCTGACTCCGATTCCTACAGGTTCTTGACTTAGTGCACCAAGTTATCAGAGTTGAGGTGCACACAGGAGTTCAAGGGGAATGGTCTGTAGTCTTGAAAAGACACCCACTAAACAATTTCCCCGAGCAGACGCGCCGTCTGTGAGCACTACGCTTTGGGAGAGGCCCCGGGGCTGGGAGCGCGTCCCGCCCTGAGCCCAGCCGGCCTTGCTGAGCCGGAGGAATGCAGATGTGAGGACTGTGCTTCCTCCCCTCTGGAGATCTTCATCGACTTGTATAAAAATTCCGCTTTCAATCTGAAAGTCCCACTGGCATCTTTATATAAGCACCGAAAATGCTACTGGGCTTTGGAGATTTCATTTGATGAAGGAAAAGTATTTCTATTAAAGAGTAATTTTTTTCCACTCTCGACACAACATCTTCAGAGGACCCAGGGTCGCCAGCTCATTCTGGGGTCTGAGAACACCAGCCCCCCCAGGAGCCCCCAGGCTGCGCGGGCAGCCACCAGGAAAGGCCAGGAAGGGTCGGCACTGAGGGAAGTACAGAGATGGCAGTAAGTAAACTCCCCTGCGCCCAGGACTCACAGTCTGTGAGGCACTTCGGGTCTCAAGGGGAGATGTTTCTCTTGCCACCTCCGAAGCTCACCCCCATCCTGTGTCGTCTGAATTACGACAGCTGCCGCTGCTGCCCCTCCTTGGCCCTGTGCACTCCTTCTCCGGAGGGGATGCTCCCCACTCACTGGAAGGGATCCCAGACTCCTGACGCTGGCCTGCTGGAGCCCTGGCCACCCCGCCCTCGCGCTCCCCTGCGCATCCTGCCTCACACCTGCTTTGCTCTAGTTCCTCTGCCCTCTGTCTGCAGGGCCCGCCTGGGTCCTGTGGGCTGGCTCCCACCCCTCAGGTCTCCTCCCACCGGAACTCAGCTCCATGACAACAGGGACTTGGTCTTATGAACGGCTGTGGATCCAGGTCTAACACTGCACCCAGCAGGTACACATGCCGACGGCATACTTATAGAATCAATAAATACAGCAGGTATCGAGGGGTGTGTGCTGGGGAAGGTGAGGAAGGCACAGGAATAAGGCAAGGGGAGAGGTTGGGGCCGGCTGACTGTCCAAGGTCATATAAGCTGTGAGAACAGGGTGGACCCCAGTCTGATGAACACTAAAGCCGCGACCCCTCTGCCCCCCGCGGAGGCTCCGCTCCCTCCGGGAGGGGCCTCGAAGCACAAAGGCGGTGAGCAGGCTCTCCGCCCACCATCCCTGTGCTCTGGGAGAGTCTCGGTCTCCTCATCTATCAAATGGGAATAATAATAATAATAATATTCACATCATTGGGTAGTTGAGTGGAACGAATAAGTTAAAATAAAGCACCAACGACAGCGCTCGTCACATGGTGAGCCTTCAATTAACAGTTGCTGTTCTTAGTCTCTCAACACATACTCTTGGAGCTCCCAGTCACCCCTTCTCCTGGGAAGCCTTCTCCACCCCGGGCAGAGTCAGGCTCTGTGCCCTCCTGGGCCCCCGCAGCAGCAGCTGCCCAGCGGTGTAACAGTAATTTGTTTTTCCTTCAGTCCCTGCCTTTCCCCTCTGGTGATTCTGAGCTTTTTGGGGGCAGAAGCTCTGTCTTGCTCATCTCTTTTTGGCATTTATTTCCTTTGTTTGAGACAGAGAAGGGCATTTTGACATGGCTGTTTTGATATAAGAGTTTTGAAATGCCTGCACATAAATGTAAAATTGCTTTTGAAAATTACCAGGAACAGTACTGTGTGAAACAGCCCCACCCCATACCCATGCCCGTCTGCTCCTTCACGCCCACCGTGCCTTCCGCCCCCGCCTCCCTCGTCACCAGCCTCAGCTGGAGCCCACCCTGAGCCCACCCTCTGCCCCGCCCCTCCCTGAGCCCCCTGCCAAAGGAGAGCCCAGGGATGGAGGGGGTTCTGGGGTGAGGGGGTTCTGGGATGAGGGGAGGTGGCGAAACGTCTCCTTGGCACGGTATTTGATATTGATTTTTAAAAAGCTGAAGGTGCAATGGCGTGTTTCTCAGTGTGTCAATGTCCCCATAGCACAGCAGTCATGTCACGGCAGCTGTGTCAACGTGGCCCAAACAAAAGGCCACGTCAAAAAGACACGAACCCGCGAGGAAGCCACGGGCGTGAATTTAAACGCACACACTGTTGCGAGTGGATTCACGAGCCATCGACCGCACTTAACCCCGACTCTCCTGTAGTGACCCCTGTCTGTTCCAGTGAGGATGCTCCCACCCCCGTAAGGATCCGAGCAGTTAAGCACACTGCCTGAGGCTGCACAGAACAGAGATGTTCAGAGTTGCTCTCATTAGTCTCTTTCATTTTACAGCCAAGGCGCCAAGAGAGAATGTGACTTGACCAAGGTGTCGCAGTGAACTGGATTTTCAACTCTTAGGTCAGAAACACATGGTCACTTCTTGGACAGGTCGCCCCTGCCCCCCTCGGTGCACTACATTCTGGACCAGAGCATCGTTGCTGGCTCACAGCAGGCACTCAGGCGGCCGGAACGGAGACCACAGCTGGCCGCTGAAGCCCTAGGCCTTTTACTTGAAAATTGGATTGGCCAGGTTCTCAGGAAAAAGCGTTAGTGTCCGAACAGGCAGGCTGTCAGGGTGGCACTGGTCAGGCTGTCCATCGAGCAGCAAGGCCTCTGTGGGCCCCGGGCCGCGGGAGGGAGAGGGAGCCGCGGCAGGGCGGGCGCGTGCCGGGGGCTCGTGCTGCGTCCGTTTCCATAGCTGATATCCCTGCAGCCAGTCAGGAAGGAAATGAACGCCGGCAACTGAGTTAGACAATTGTGTGTCTGCACTGTTCTCATGGCTTGGACGGAATGGAATCGTTCTTGAATAAAGTAAGTTTTAAAAACTGATTTTATAAGAACTTATTTCCAGAAGGTGTTTTTATAGAGTGGTGTTATATGTTCCTAAGATAAAGCTTCTAGGATAAGCCCAGACTCTGCTCACAGATTCGGCGCGGACCCTCCCTGGGCCCCGCGGGGGTGGGTGGGCAGACCTGGCTTTGAGCTGCGTGACCGAGGTAAGTGGCTGAACCGTAGCTTCACCGGAGACTAAGTGAGGAAAGGCTCTTAGTCACGGGGTCTCCGCAAAGGCAGCCTCTGGGATGACTGGTTTCAGAGGGCCCAGCTGCATCTCGGCAGACCCCTGTCATCGAGGAGGGCCCTGGGGCCGAAGGTACAGCCAGACACACTGCGCCTGAGAAGGGAGAGCTGGCGGAGCACAATGGTTACAAGCAGGTGACTCCACTCTCTGCGTGTGTGACCTGGGGCGAATTCACCTCTCTGTGCTTCAGTCTTCTCATCTGTGAAATGGGGATCATAATGGACCATCTCACAGTCATGCTCTGAAGAATAAATAAGTCGGTCACTTAGAACAGTGTCTGCACCTAATAAATCTTATGTAAATATTTGTTTGTTAAGTGAAATGAGTACTGGTTAATAACACCCATTCAGATGCTCCCCGTCTGCAGAGGGTGATGCTCATCTTAGGGCTCCCCTCTCTGAGAGCCCCCCAACTGTCTCCTGTGAATGGTAGTTACTGGATCCCTTTCCCCAGGTATGTGAGGGCAGTACATTGGCAAGAAACATTTTGTTCTCTGGTCCTCAGCCCCCAGCTTCATAGTAGAACCACCTGGGAGCTCTTTAGAACTCCTGATGACCAAACCCACCCCTTCCGAGCCCCAGGCAGGGTTCTGGGGAGGGAGGGACGCATGCACATTTTCCCTCATTTGCAGCAAGGACACAGAGCCCCGGCGCAATGTGACAATGCTCTCTGGGCCATGGTCTTCGTACTGCGCTGTCTGCAGTACAGTGGGCAGGGCTGCGTGGTCACTCAGCCACTCCGGGTCTGAAGCACTGGGACCCGGGGCTGGCGTGGGGTGGCTCTGACTAGACCACGTTGGTCATGGTCAGCAGGGACAGGTGTGTGTGTTGGGTGAGACGCGGAGGGAGTGGACAAGAAAACACACACTCCAAGCAGATAATCTCTCGCAGACAGTCCCTCCCGGGAACAGGACACGAGGAACAAAGATAGCAGAGAGGCAGCGTTCCTGGGAGCTCAGGGCAGATTGGGTGGATAATGTAAATGGAAGCCACACGCGTGAGAAGGAGAAAAGGCCTGTCTCAAAGGACAGAGGAGGAGGAGGCATGTATTTGGTGGACACAGAGGGGCCCGCGTACCAGCGTGCCGGGGTACAGAACCAGGTTCCTGGGGCAGGCAGAGGAAGGAAGGAAGGAAAGGCCTGTGGTTGGGCGTCTGATGGGTGCAGGCTCCAGGGCGCCCTGCACAGCTAACCTCGTTCTGTCCTGGCAGCCTCCAGAAGCAGGCGTGCTGACCCCACGCGGCACAGCCCACAGGGAGTGAACCCCGAGCTCCTCCCCTCGGAGCCTCGCAGCAAGGAGCCAGGAGGACACAACGGGCTGAGATCGACCCACATCTAGACACACAGCCCCCACAATGAAGGACATGTCGTCTCAGGAGAATCTGTGGGGGGCATTGGGGTGACAGGGAGGTACCCCCTGATTTCTAGGAAGAAGCTTACCTTCTGAGAGCTAGTCTGTGAGCACAGAGAGATAAAGGATGGAAACTGGCCAAGGCACCACCAAGAGACAGGCCCTCCCAAGACACGGTCCCTGATGCCGGACGCAGCAGGTGGGCAGCAGGTGGCAGTGGACCGGTGTGCCGCCGGAGCTCTGACGGGCAGTGACAGGCCGGCCCCTCTGTCAGGACGGGACAGCCGACAGCCTGTCCGGTGCAGCCGTGGCCCCGTGGAGGCGGCTGCGGCTGTGAGCCCTGCCCTTACCCACGCCCCCCTTGGCCCTCTCCCTGCCGCCCCCCTGCACCCAGCCTGCCTCCTCCTGGACGCCCTGCGGCCTCCCCACTCTCCTCTGCCCCTGTGCTGCGGGTGAGGAGGCCGTGCTCACGCGGGAAAACAGCCCCAGGCCTGAGAGGAGGACCCGGCAGTTCCATTCCACCCCCACGGGCCCTGCGCCTTCCATGGGACGCTGGGCACTGAGGCGCAGAGAGTGCCGTCACCGCGCTGCTCTTCCCACCTCGTGCCAGGGGACACGGAGGAAAAACTGAGCAAATGTGTTTTGGAGGCCTGGAAGCTGAGGGGTATCCCCTAGTGATCTGGAGAGTTAAAGAAAGAGGGGCGCTGGTGCTGGAGACGCCAGAGGGCCCCAGAGGAGCGAGCGTAGGCTGCCCAGGGTAAGAGCCATTTGCCATGACAGCTTCCCGCACACCGGCTCCCTCGCCTTGGTCAAGTTCAGAGCCCCGACCAGGGCTGGCCTGGATTTCTCCCTCTCCCACCACATCCCACCCTCTCTTCCCGGCCCTCAGAGTACAGCGAGGTCCCCGCAGCAGGGTTTGTGCCTTTCCTCGCGGGCACACAGTAGGTGCTCCATGTGCAGGCAGAAGTGCGGAGGAGCCCCGCGTGCTCGCCTGGGAACCGCGCCTTCAGAATGCACCCGGGTGCTCAACTTGACCCCGGAGGAGCTCAGCGCGGTCCAGTGCCACGTGGCGGTGACGGGGCGGCGGCCGTCTGTCTGTCCCCTCTCCTGGCAAGGCCTGCGCTCTGCTTCCCACGGGTGCCTTCCAAGCCCTTCCCTTAGCTGCAGACAGCTATTTGCATTTTCAATTCTAGAAATCATTAATATTTTAAAACTGCCAGCACCATGGTTTATTAAGGCACATGTCCTACCTACCTCTGTTAAAGGGAAGCTTTGTATTTGAGAAATATTCCAATATCCCAACTTTCGTTGAAATGTTGCTCTCTCATCCCCCCTCTTGGGAGCTCAGTGGGGAAGGCAGACGGGTAAGGAGAGTGGATTCTGAGTGACCTCTGGGTGAGGGGCAGAGGACAGGACAGAGCAGGCCCTGGGCACAGCCAGGAGGGTGAATCAGCCCTGTCAGGTGGGCTTCGGGTTCCGGGGCGACACTGCAGACAGGACAGGATGTGCGTGGAGGACCTGTGCTTAGACAGCGGCCCTTTGGTTGCGTTTAGTCACCGGGGCATTAAGTTGAGGGGCTTTGAGTCAGATCTCAGCTGACACCATGTGCGCGGCAGTAATCATACTGAACCGTTTTTGAGCCCTTTCTGGATTTCAGGGAGAAGGCAGCCTTTGAGGGGTGACCTCCCTGGGTGGCCACAGCGGTGAGACCTGACCTTACCCACCTCTCCTCCCCCCTCACCTCTGCACACACCGGTGTGGGGGTTCCCTTTAATCCTCACAACCCCCCTGTGGGGTGATCTCCTGTTGCCTGCGTTTCACAGAGCAAGAGACTGAGACTGGACCTGGAGCGCGTCTGGATTTGATCCCCGAGGTTCTCTGAGCTCTTCTGGACTTACTGCAGAGGTGGGTGCGAGCGTTAAAGTGGGCACCTCACAGGTGGGCACTCAGGGGGCTGCGAGGTTGCTCGTGTGTCCCCCAAGCCCGGCTCATCAATCTCTCCCTCACTGGGCCCCCCGGCTGCCGGGCCCTCTGGCCAGAGGCCGCGTGTCCCTGAACACTGCGGCCCTGCGTGCCGCCCCCCGTCCCTGTCACCTCCTCCTCTCTGTCCCCTCCCGGCAGCTCTCCCAGTTCTTGGCTATCATAAGGTCACAGTCCGTGTTTGCTAAACAGATTGAGAGGAAACATCAACCACACCGATTCCCAGGAGAAAATGTTTGCCAAACATCTTTGGCCTGGATACATCCATAGAAAAATACACGGCTATCATTTGCTTTCAGATTCGAACTGGGAAAGTGAACTTTGACCCTGCCAAAAATGAGAACAAATTAAATTGAAACACAAAGTCATTTCCCTCGTTCCGGGGCTCTGGATTTCTAATGAACGTGCGGCACAGTTCGGAGGGTTCGGGGGACCGGGAGGAGGTGTCCGCTACCCCGCGAGCCGAGCCGCTCAGGAGAGTTTTTGTGCGTGTGTTCCTTGGTTGGTTGGTTTGTCTGTTCCGGGATGTATCGTGTTTCCTGAGGTATAGGTCCCTAGATGAGAGCAATCCCAGGCGATCAGAAAAGAAATAATTGCTAGAAGCTGACCTTGCACAAAAGAACACACAGGGAAACAGCCCTGGCACAGTCACCACCCTCCCTGCCCCAGGGTGGCTCAGCCCGGAGTTAGGAACACGGCGCCGAATTCAGGGGCCAAGCTGAAAGGTGGGGCTGCCCTGGGGGAGGCGCAGGGGAGACGCCCTCCGCCACCTGGAGCAGGCACAGCCACCTGACTCAGGCCCCGGCGAGGCCGTCCTGGGGTTTGGGCCCCCAAGGCTCTAGAATGTGGGTGCCGGAGACAAGGTACAAGCTGGGGAAAGAAACTGACTGAGCAAAGAGCAGGACTGGAGCGGGGCAGCGGCGCTCCGGGAGTCCGCCATTCCTGCCTGGGGGCCGAGGACCAGCGACCCCGAATTGGCGTGAGAAAAACCCACCTGGGTTACTTGTTAAAACGGCAGGTCCCTGGGCCCGCTGTAGATTAGAATCTGCAGCCAAGGGCCTGAGAATCTAGATACAGGGTGTGGCAAAACCCAGTTTGCAGTTGTTCGTATGGAAAATAATACAATCATTAATAGTCGCACAAGAATAAACTCTGTTTTGCAAAACCACAGCTGTAAACCTACTTCTGCCACGCCCTGTATGTATTTTAAACTAACGCCTGGATGCTTCTCAAGATCACACAGGTTTGGAAGTGGGTTCAGAGCGCCGACGCTTTCATATTGGAGCCCCTGCGGAGAGGCCTTGGGCAGGCACGTCCCCGCGCGTGGACGGGGCGCGTCCCTGCCTCGCGGTGTCCACGGTGCTCGGGGAAGAGACTGCGAGTGTGGCAGGCGTGTGGCACCCCGAGGCGGCCGCGCGAAGTCCTGCCCTCGAAGGCTGCACCTCCGAACCGGTGCCCAAAGGTGCACGAGTCCCTCTTCCTCTTCCCACAGCCCGACTTCAGCCTCAAAAGCCCCTGCCCCCCAGGGGACACCCAAGGAAGGAGCCAGTGCCACAGGGCGGGGTGGCCTGCCCCTGATGGCATCCGCCCAGGCTTCTACTCCCCACTTCTGCGGCTCCTGTCCGGGCTCCTGACAACCCCAAACTGCAGGCTGGGGAGGGGGGCTCTCAGCTCAGAGGGGCCTCTGCCCAGAGATAGGATTAACTGGGGGGGGCGGGGGGATGAGCCATCAGGAGACCTGGGCGAAGAGATACAGGCCATGGAAGGGCCGCTATGGGCTGAACTGTGCCCCCCCTCCCCCCCGCAAAGCCCTGTGTTGAAGTCCTAACCCCAGTGCCTCAGAATGTGAGTGTATTTGGAGCTGAGACATTGAGAGAGGGGATTAAGGTAAAGCGATGTCATGTGAGTGGACCCTAATCCAGTATGACGGGGACCCTCACGAAGGGGCTGGGACAGAGAAGCAGGGAGGGAAGGCCAGTGAAGACCCCGAGAAGACGGCCATGACAGGCCAAGGGGAGAGGCCCGGGAACCACCCACCGCCCGGTCTCAGACTCCGGGACAGACCTGCGGGAAAGGGCTTCCCGGTGCCACACCCAGGGTGGGCTCCTCCCCCGCTCACTGGGGATCAGCTCCCAGCTTTCTCATCTGTTGGCTCTCGGGCTAACAGGCACATCTCAACGGAGATAAGTGGGGTGCCTGGCGAATACCAAGCGCATGACACAGGCCAGCCCCTCCCCCATTCCCCTGAGCAATGCTGGGCCAGTCCTGTCACCCCTCTGAACCTCGATTTTATCACATAGGAAATGGGGACCGCAGCCCTTGTCTACCTCGTTTCACAGAGGGGCTGGAGATCAGCAAGATAACTTAGGCCACGGGGTTGGTCAAGTTTTACAGATGGGAGGGCCACTGTGTCCACTCAGAGCAGGACGCCGTCCTCCTAAGATTCGCTTTAACCCACGACCTGGAGCACAGAGCAGCGGAATGAGCAGCGGGATTGGACCCGTAGGCTCTGGTCCCAGTCCAGGCCCCCCACTCCAGTGAGATCGCAGCCACGTCCCTCAGCCTCGGTGCCCTGCCCATGGACCGGGGACGGGCAGCTGCGATGGAGATGCTAACACCTTCCCTTCAAGCACCCCCCACCCCCAACTGGCCCACGTGCTTGTCCGATTCGAGAAGCTTCCCTGGAGCTCCCCGTGGCACCCTGTGGAGGCCATGCCGCGGGCCTCACTCCGTGACCAAGAGAAGCCCTTTTTCTCATCAGAATCCCTCAGGTACCGACACTGCACCTTCTAACAGCCTCACGCGGGCGACCTGGACGCCGGCTCGGCCTCCGACGGTCCCCAGCAGCCCGGAGCAAAGCTTTCTGCCCGTCCACGCGGCGTGCGGCCCTGCACAGCCGCCTTCTGTCGCGGTGCCGCCCCCCCAACCTGACCCAGAATCAGGACGAGGGAAAGCATCTGGGCTGAGGCAAAAAGCATGACAAGAGCGTGTTTCAAAAAGGTCTTTCCAGGCCTCGGAGGGTCTGGGTGGTGGGCTGGGCTGGCAGTCCTGGTGGGCCTTCCCAATTCCAGGCCGTGGGTTCTGTTAACGAGCAAAACACTGAGTCGCCGGGACCCGAGCACTGATGGGAAGGTGAGCTCAGAACCGACGAGTCACGGAGCCTCAGCTCTGTCATCACATGTCGGCCACCAGCCGGCCTACCCACCACCCGATGTGACTACTTTCTACCTGGTTACACGGCGGAACCAACGAGGAAGGCGGCTTAGGCCACCCTTTCGGTTTGGAGGCAACATTTTGAAAACTGAATAAGGAAGCTCTCACGGGCAGTCACGTGACTAACAAAGCCCCAGGAAGTGCGCCCGGTGAGAAATCAGGGCACTGGCTCCGAAGGCACTCGGTCTGGCTGCCCAGACCCCTGGGGCGTGGTGGGAGCCCGGTGTCTGAACCTGAATGGGAGTAGGAAGAGTGGGGACACTCCCTCCCCCGCCAAAGGACTGCCATGGGCCTCGAGCTGGAGGCTGGGCTCCTGGCCGAGGCCGTGTTGGCCGCAGTGCTCTCGGGCTGGCGGGAGCCCGGGCCGGCTCCTGCTATCGGCCGAGCCTGTAGGCCTGGTCCTGGTCAGAGCCGGCTGCCAGGTCTGTGTCACTGAGGAGTCCAGAGCAGGAGGGCGTGAAGAGGGCAGGGAGGCAGAGGCAAAGAGAACAGAAACGCCCCGTCCCAGCCACGGCCAGCGCCCCAGAGGCTGCGGCTGCTTCCGACCTCAGGCCCGGCCGACAGCAGGGCTGACGTGTGACCGGACGCTAGACCGAGCTTTCCCTCAGCTGTGGTTGGTAATACAAGTGACCGATGACAGGAGGATCGAGTTAGGGTCCCGGGAAGGACCGTGCCCTGGCTGGAGCAGGGGCAGGCGGGGGCCTACGTCAAGCCACGCGGTGGAGGGCAGCCGCCTGGCTGCAGGTGGTGGCCCCGAGGCCGTCGAGGCCTGGAGTTCATTACAGAACGGAGATTCCTTTTTCTTTATAAAACAACACCTGTCAGGAAAGGAACTTGGGGAATGTATCAGTTGAAAATGAGGAAAAGCGAGAACCTAAGGAAAATCCTCGGTGTGAACTAGAGGGGCTTTAACTGCAGCTGGACTGACCTGACTTCCTTCTGGAAGTTCTGTGGAGGAGAAACGGCCTGGTAGGAAACGAGGCACCGGGGCCCAGCGCCGGTGAAGACCCCGGTCGGGAGCAGCTCCGAGGAACCCGCTGCGCCCGCTCACCGGTGACTGACGCCGACCCTGGCCCGGAGCCCTCGGCCCGCCAGCCCCTGGGGGCCGGGACAGACCCCAGCTCCCTGCGTCTTCCAGAGGATTCTGCAGAGATGCTGGGATCTTGATGTTTATAAACTCTCTAATTTTTAGATACTGGAAGCAATTTTTTTTTTAAAGCAAGAAGAAGAAAGTCCATGGCCTTGGTGTGTTGTTATAGACTGTGGAGCCCCGAGAACCTCAAGGGGATGTTTTTGCCATCGGGTGTGGCTGGAATTCATTGTTTGCATCTCACTTTTTCCTTCCTTGAGATGAGAAACACTCCTGTCTGTGACACTGGCTGTGATGTTGCTACGACTGTGACTGTGACACCACCAGCCTCGTCAGAACAAGGTGCTGGGGCGCCGGGTCCCCGTGCCGGGAGTGGAAAATGAAGAGGACGTACAACGGGCTGTGCAGGGAGCCCCTGGGCCCTGTCGTAGGGGGTGTGCAGATATGCACCGTCTGGTGAGCCCCCGGCCCTGTCACCCTGCAGTCGCTTGACCTGGGGGGAGCCACCCCCCTCTGAGCCTCCGTATCCTCATCCAGCTACAGTGCGGGCCTCCAATTCTGAGGGTGCCTGGGCTCTGCGGCAAGGTCACCCTGGGTGGCATTGTCCTGTGGTCGTGAAAGCCCTTCTACAAGGACGGAGGACAGCCCCTCACCTGTCTGTGGTCGGCCAGCCCACAGGTGTATGTTCGCACCGGGCACGGCTCTCATGTCAGCATCAGTAATCCTGGGGGGTTCGAGGGCAGGTGACCAAAATTCATGGGGGGTCTAACACAGAGGAAACGGAAATGTAGGTCATGGGGGAAGGTCGGGTGGTGGACAGACAGAGGTCGGGAGACAGAGACAGACACACAGGCGGGTGGAGCGAAGGCGGAAGCAGACAGTGTGGAGAAGGCGAGAGACAGGCACAGAGAACAGGGAGGGGGAGGACAGAGAAGGGCATGAGCGGAGGAGAGGCCAGGGAGCCGCCCAACCCCTGGCTTCAGTTAAAACCTTAAAGGGTGTCCAGAGACGGTCAGGCTTGGGACGGAGCAGTGCTGCCTAATGGAGAGGACAGTGCGGGGAGAGGACCCGGCGGCACGGCCAGCTGGCGGAGGCTGCCCAGGCCCTGCGCTGACACCACCCGGCCTCGATGGGGAGGCAGTGCGACAGGCTGTCCTTGGACTGAAACTCTGGTCTGGCCCTGTGATCTCAGACAGGGCTGGTCAGGCTGCAGTGGAAAAAACCCACAGATCTGCCAATTAGCGGCCGTGCGGCCGTGGCCGCTGCTTCACCTCTCTGAGCCCCGCTGTCCGGATGCGGAACAGGGGCCCCGATGCCGCCTCTGTCCTCACAGAGACTTTCTGGTGATCAAGCAGGCGGTGTGGCCGGTGGCCAGCCCTGGCCCAGCACCCCCCACTGCGGGGCCTGTTCCTGCTGAGCCTCCCCCACGGCTGGCAGGTGTCCCTGAGGTCGCTACCAGGTGTCACCTCGCAGGAGCCTTCCCTGTGCCTTCCACAGGGCAGCAGCCCCCCATCCCCTTTCCTGCCTTTTTCTCCACAGCACGCACACCCCGGTGTGTATGTTTACCCCACACACCAGAATATAAAGACAGCAGCTTTGCCCTTCTGTGTATGGCTCCATCCCAAAACCTAGACCAGAGTCACTGAATAAATATCTGTGGAAGGAAGCTAGGAGCATCCATGCCGCTGTGTTCAGGGGGTGGCTCAGGGGTCGCCTGCAGGTCCACGTTTGGAGAAGATGATGGAGATGAGGACCCCAACCCCACGAGCCCGGCTGGTCCTGGGGGTGTGGCCTGGAAGGTGTCTCTGCTCTCAGGCCCACCTGCGCTGTCTGGGCCCCTCCCAGACCACGGAGCCCTGCGCCCATGCCTGCCGCCAGCCCGTCCTCGGCCCCTCCTGCAGGCCCTGCCTGTCTGCGAGGCTCCGCTTCGGGCCTGTCTCATTCGTTCACTTCGCATCCATCCAAGCACTTCTTCCGGGTGTGTGTGCGGCTGGGGGGTGCTCTGCGCGATCAGAACAGGGTCTACCAGCTCAGAAACTAGACTCTGGTGGCAAGGAGACCGTGGCCACCAGGGGCCCAGATTCCCCTGTGCTCACGCTGCGGGAGGGACAAGAGCGTTGCTGAGAAGCAGCCGGCACCTGAAGCAGACAATGACGCACTCCTGGGATTCAGGAAGTCATTGCGTCTTTGCACCCAAAGGGAGAAAGGGGTCCTGCGGGGGGGGGGGCTGTCCTGTCCAAGCAGCCCTGCAAGTGCAGGAAGAGCATAGGGATCCGAGTGCGAGGTGTTAAAGGCATCGCTGGGCTCTTGTGCAGGATGGAGACACGGAGGGGACAGTCGGCGCATCTGCAGGGAGACGGGGCAGGAATGCGAAGCACTAAGGTCAGGATGAAGCTTCTGCTTTCTCCTCAGGCCCGGCTTTGTCCCGGAGCCAGTGGACGTCCGGGAGCCATGGGGATCTGTGACATCAGGGCAGGGTCCCGCTCAGAAGCTGGGGCTCCTCCGCCCGGCCTGCAGCTGGCGTGCATTCTGGGGAAAGGACCTGGCCCAGGCCAACAGAGAAGAGGCCACACCGGGGAGGCCCGACCCAGTCGCCTTAAGCCCAAGCGACTCCTTTCTTCCTTCCTCTTTGCTTTCCTTCTCTCTCATCTAACAGCGTTTCTCAGGTCCCAGGACTGAGGCGACCTCCAGCGAAGAGGCAGCCCGAGCCCAGAGCAGCGGGGAGGCGCGCACACCCACCCGAGGAAGAGACTCCACGCACCTCGTGTGCGTTTCTTCTTTGCCCTAAGGCAGCCCTGTGTGTCGGGATGGGCTGCTTGTGACGGGGGAGCGGAGGGGCTGATCAGACTGTTCTGCTGTGAAGACCAGTCTGCTTTGGAGGAGAAGCAACACCCCACCTGGGAGACCCGGAGGCTCCCCACCTGCCTGCAGGGGCGGCTCGGACAACTCTCCGCTGTTACCTGGGGTGTCGCTGTGACATCATCAGTGCCTCGAGGGCCAAGAGGGCAAGTCTGTGCCTGGGTCAGGGAGCCAAGCCTGGTCCCGCCCAGGGCTCAGCGAGTGTTGCTGCCCGAGGGACCGAGTGCTTGTTAAATGAATGGAGCAAGTCAGGGCCCACCCAGGCCCAGCCTCAGGAACACTGCTCTGCTGCCCGCAGCTGAGCGTCCCGAGCCCAGCTGCACGCCAAGCCGGGAGACCAAGCTCAGCCCGTGAATTCATCGGATGCCCAGAACCGCTCTGGTTACAGGGGAGGAGGGCACTGAGAGAGTCTCAGCTCATTAACATAATAGATGCAAAGATGGTTGCACAGAAGGGGCGCTGTGCCAAATTTCCACATTATAATGGGGGAAAGATCAGAATTCATCAATAAGTCACTTGAGGTCAGAGCGAGAAGGACCACTGGAGACCCACATGTCCAAGCCCTTCTTTCCAGGTGACAAGCCCACCAGAGAGGGTCACACAGCCTTTGCTGAGGGTCACACAGTTTTCTGGCAAATCACACGTACGAACTCACTCCATACACATAAAATAAGACAGGGCAGTAAATAGCAAAGTGTCATTTGAACCAGACCAAGAGCTGAACTCTACCCCATTCAGGTAGGAGAAGGAGCAGAGGTTAAAGCCAGGCTGGGACTAACCCACAGAGACAGAACGCACGCCACCGAGGGGGGCCACGTAAGAAAATTCTCCACGAGCCACGTTAAAAAAGGAAACAGGTGAAATTCATTTCCATGATATATTTCATTTTACCCAAGTATCTAAAGTATCATTTCAGCATCACTATGACACATTTATTACTGAGATATTTATATTCCTTTGACACTAAGTGCGCGGTTCAGTGTGTTTTACCCGTCTCAGTCATCCGCCTGCGGTTTACGCTCGCGAGTGGCCGGGGCTCCGCCTCAGACGGCGCAGGATTCGCGCAGTCAGGGACGGCTGCCGGGAGGAGTCCTTGAGAAGGGAGAGCACCCAGCGAGGCAGCCAGGAGGCCGAGGGCATCGCAGGTCCAAGGAACATTGCAGGACACTGACAATGAGAACATCCTTCTCACGGAGGGCCTGCCGGCTGAGAACCACACAGGGGCCGGGAGAGGGTGGAGGCCCTGGGTTCCCCTCCCTCGCTCTACCCAGCTCCGTTCCAACAGCCATGCGCACCCTCACATCCCACACGCACGTGTAAAGCACCCGCACACCTGTGTGTGCGCATACGTCCAGGTCACCCTGTGAAACAGCCCAGTGCGAAAGACAGCTGCCCTCGGCCGCGGGCCACGGCGGAGTCAGGCGGAGCCAGCCTGCACGTCTCCTGCCAGAACACCGGCCTGCCCCCGCCTCCTTCTCCAGGCCCAGGTGGGCCTCGGGCTCTGCCTGGCCTGATCCCCCACCTGCCAGCCTGGGTCGTTCCGCCTTTGGGGAGCTTTCCTGACCCTTGTCTCATCAGAATCAACGTCTCCCTTGTATGAATGTCTAGAAGAATCTGGTTTTATTGTAAAAAAAAAAAAAAAGTTGTTTCTAAAGGTTTGTAAAATCAAACTGTTACCTCCTCCCATTAAAAGTCCAAGTGGGGGAGGAGGAGGGGCGTAGGAAGGCGGGGGAGGGTGAGACCCATCCCCCAGTTCCTGATGCTATAGCGGGGCTGCAGCTCAGGGCAAAGAAAGGTAATTTCAGACAGAGGGAAACAGAACCTACCAGCACCGGGTTAATTAGGAGCCCTAAGGGGAACTGACACCCAGCACCAGGACTGGGGCGGGTGCCGGGGAGACGGAGGTCTGCCCCCCTGGCCTCCCACTGGTAACTGGGGGGAACCGGAAAGGCTTCCTGAGCTGTCCGCTGAGGGAGCCTGGGCTGGCCACCCCCGCGGAACCACGAGGGGAAGCACTGTGTCTGAAACCCAGTTGCGACCCTGCTCCCACTTGGGCAGAACCCCATCCAAATCCTGGCTCTACCCTTAGGACTGTGACCTCCTGGGGTGATTCGGAAGTAAGTGGGCCTGCTTATGTCCTGGTGCCCAGTATGTGGTAGGCATCTGAGCCTGGCAGGCTTCCTTTTCTCCAGCTTCCCCTCCCCCCTCCTCCCCCCTCCTCCCCCTTTCCTTCTCTCACAGGGTCATGGGATAGGAGGGGGTGGTGGTCCAGGTGAGAAGCCACAACACCCAGGGACACCTGAGCGCGTTGAGAGGAGCTGTGTGCCTGGCACTGGTGTGGGCTCTTGGCTTCCCTCATTAATCCTCTCAATAGCCGTACTGGGTGAGAGCTCTCATTGGCTTGCCCACGCTCTCGGAGTTGGTAAGAGAAAGATGTAGGCAGCATTCAGCCAAGGCCGCGTGGCTTCAGGGCTCACGCGGCTGAAGCGGCCCCGCAGGTCCTGACACGTGGTCCAGTCTCTCTGCTCCACTCCCAAGGCATGATGCTAACCCTAAACTGGCTGTTCGTGTTTCATCCCCCTGTCGGCCCGCTGGCCCTCCGTGACCCATTCTCTGTGACCCGGAACAGAGGTGGGAGCAGACTGTGCCCAGGGAGTGTTTGCTGAGAAGGGAGTGCATCTAAAAACTATTTGACGGGAAAGACTGTAGTCTGCTCTCACCCTCAGCTCCACAGAGGAAACTGGACTAACCAGAGGTCTGAACGCTTGAACCCAGTTGCTCAGCACCGTGGGGCAGGACCAGGACTCCGGCCAGGGTGCTGGGCTCTGCCGGCCTGCGCTCCCTGTCATGGAGCCCAGCTCCTGTGCCACAGAAGCCGATACCTGCGAGCACCCAGAGGTCTAGACACACTTGTCTTCGAGGCTGTCACCCACCTCCTTGAACCTGCTGGTGTCTCTCCAGAAGGTGGTGCTCTACCGGATGCAGATTTTGCACTCAGGCAGCAGGACTTCCTTGAGAACATGCCAGGGAGAACACACCTGGTGAAATGCATGTCTCCAGCACTTTACAGATCAGCCATGGACTCCACAGTGCAAAACAGAACGCCCCCTCCAAGTCCACAGGGTTGTCCTCGCGGTCACCAGGATTTGGCCCCCCCCGCCTCTCTGACTCACCTGTGGCCTGCAGAGCCCTAGCCAGCCGTCCCGCCCCCGGGCGCAGGGCTGTGGCAGCACACGGGGAGCCCCTCTGGTCTCCAGGACTCACAGATGCAAAGCACAGGCAGTGCCCTCCTGGGCCTGGCACACCAGTGAGGGCACCCCCTCTCCCAGGAGCCCTGGCGCAGCAGGGAAGAGCAGTGTGTCTCGAGGGATGGCGTGCGGGGGGAGAGAGTGTGAACATCTATGTCCAAAGATCTATCACTGGAGACGAAAAACCACTGAGAGGGTTCACCAAAAGGCTTCAGAAATACACATGGATCTGGATTTCAGCTTCACTTACTAGCCGAGTGTGTAACTTCTTCAACTCGTTGTGGGTGCAAAGTGACTTCTTAAGTGTTGCTGTCCTTGATCGGAAAATGGGGATCATAATTGTGCCTTACGAGGTTTTGGGAGAAAACAAAACCGAGATGACTCATGTTATCTTGTCGCTTCGCACAGGGCCTGGCACAGAGGGAGCGAGTGTGGGGTGACCTGGCCCTTGGCTTGCCCTTGTGTTTCTGAGAGGGACAGTTTTCCCGTAGGGAGCAGGGAGAGTCGCCTCCTGCCTCCCCAGTGCCATGCCCAGGCATTCACCCGTCCATTGACTGCCAACAGCGTCAGCCTCCACCCTGGGCCAGCCTGGGCCAGCCTGGGCCAGCAGGAGGCGGCCTGAGGAGGAGGGGCCATGGAGCAGTTCCCTGGGAACCTCCCTGACCGCTTTCCCCTGCCCAGCCACCCCACCCCCACCAACCACCTTCACCCTCTGCCCTGGGAAGTCCTGCTTGGGATTCCCACAACAGCTTCTTGGACACACCTTTGTAGACTGCTCATCCACAATGTCATGGTCCTCAGTTTACCTGCCTCTCTACCTCACCCATTTGAGTAAGTCTCAGCTGGTTACTCTGCCTCTGTCCTCTGCACCCTCCAGCCCTGCCCGCTTGGTTCTGTTTAAAGATCACACTGTGGAGACTCTACGGTTCTCAGAGTCCGCGCCGGGCACCCAGAGAACCCAGGACTCCAGTGGGGCCACCAATACGCCCAGCTCCCGGGTCCCAGGCCTGCTGCGAGGTGTCCGCTTCCGTCGCCCGGTTCCCGGAGATGCACAGAATGCTGCTGTGATCCTCTCCAACCCTGGGTCCCACAGCTGCTGGGACTAATCACCTTCTAAACAAATGGCACCGTGACAAGCAGGGTGGGGGAGAGCTGGGGCTGCACAAGCTGGTGTTTTCAATTTAGGGGCCATGCATTATTTACACGGCCATTATTCCCCTCAATTTGACTTCACGCTTTAGCCCTAATTTCAGTATAATCAAAGCCAATGAATATTTAATCAGGATTGCTTCCAGAAATTGAGTGATGCCATTAACATAATGGCCTCAGGACTTCAAAGCTGCTTTCCTTCAAATGCATCTGACTTACACCTTTCCCCACTCCCTTCCCTTTAACCAGTTGTATTTCAGAACCTAAGGGGCTTTGGGACCCAGCAGACTGGCCGGTTACAGCTTTGTCTGGGCGCCAGAAAGGTGTCTGGCGGCTGGTGCTGGGTCTGAGCTGGACCCCGAGTTTCAGCGCTGACCGGTAACACTTGGTTGGATAGCCAGATGGCAGGTGGACCCCGTTATGAGGCACCTTGATTGATGAAAAGACTACGTTTCAGGTGCATCCCCAAGGGGCTTTAAAGACAGACCTTCCGAGTTAGTTTCCAAGCGTGGTGGTTGTACACAGCCAGGTTTGGGAAGGACAGGCCTCGACGCCCCAGCCCCCACGGCCATCAGAGAGGAGGCCACTCTCTGGGAACCACCGCCTGGGTTCATGTTGGAAGGTCCCAGTCAAGGGGTCTCCTCCTGCAGGTGGTCACATGGCCGGTCCTTGTGCTGAGGCACCACGGAACGAGGGTGCAGGATGACGGGGGGGATAGAAAACGCTTTTTATCTCTTCCCGTATGTCCCTTTCCCTCACAGAGCCAGGTGCCACTCGCACCCCAAGAGCTCAAGGTGAACATCCTCAGGAGGGGCACAAAATTTCCAAAGACGTGTCCCCTGCTGTGTCCCCGAGGACCCATATCCGCCTTCCACGGCGCCCAGCTGGTGACCTCCCCAAGGCCGCTCCGACGTCAGGGGCCTGTGGGTGTTAGACGTTACCGGGAGCTTTCCGAGGGCCTTCCAGGTCCCCCTTACTGCGCAGTGGGAAACGGGCCCAGGGCCACAGCTGGACAGTGGAAGGACAGAGCTGAGAATCTGGCTGCAGGGGCCTTGGCTTCCTCGCCCGGAGACTTTCCCTTCATAAAAGAGCCTGTGGCCTCGGAGCAGGAGGACACACCAGAGCGCACCCGTCACAGCCGTCCTAGTCAACGTCATGCTTGCTTGGCAAGCGGGGCACAGGGCTGGGGGGTCAGCCTGGTCGGCAGTGGGAAGGGGGGTGCTGGGGCCAAGCTCACCAAACCAGTAGTGCCCTTGAGAAACCTTAGCCCCCAGGTGGCTCCAGTGCCTTGTGCTGGAACTGTCTCTCTGGGAGGCCCTTGCTAACGCCCCTTGCAGGGCGGTGTACCCCTCACCGTACTCCCACACCTCTGTGCTCCCCCTGTTAAAGGACTTCTCCCCTCTACTGCCTGTCTATAGGCACCTCAGGCTCTCTGCTCCCCAGACTGTAGACTCCTTGAGGACAGGGGTGAGGCTGATGTTTCTTTATTTCCCGGGGGGAACTGGGTCACACTCTGTAGGTGCCACACCCACCAATGGAGACTCCGCTGCTCTTCACCAGTGGTACAGGACGCCGTCCAGCCTTGACCAGTAACCTGGTGTCAGGGAGCTCTGCACAGCAGGGGTTCATCTTAACCATCACAGCAGAGTGAAGGAACCAGTGCTTCGTGCTGCCACCTGGTGGTAACTTCCAGCACGGCGTCCTCCAAATCCACTTGTACTTCCTACCAAATGGCTAAGGACAGGAAGGCATGCTCAGGGACCCCTGCCAGGGGCCGGTGCTTTGCACACCATGTCTCACTTCCTCTTGATAACAACACGGGAAGGCGGATATGATCGCTCCCATGTCAGGATCGGGACACGGACGCCCAGGGAAATGTGGTAATACAGCTGCAACAAGGAGGCAAAGTGAGAGCTGGCTCCTGAGCTGCTGGCCCCCAGGCCAGGGATGTTTCCACGGCTCCGAGGACTAAGCCAAATGATGGCCCTCGAACCGAGGGATTTCAGTACTGACCAGACAGATGGAAGGAGCATTTGGGGTTTCCAGCAGCTCCCCTGCTATCCCTGCACTCACACCGCGCAGTCCTGCACCTGGCCCGTTAGTTCTGGCCCTTGAGATACACCCTGAGTGACGGGACAGAAGGAACAATCACAGAAACCTCTCTGCGTATGAGGCCAGCTTACCGAGCACGGACAAGTGTCCTGGGCCTGGGTTGATGTGAGGGGCTAGAACTGCCAGTCCCCTGGGAAGGGTGGCTGACTGCTAGAGAAAGAAAAGGGGTGTCCCCGGCTGAGCCTCAGCCACAGTCGAACCTGACCTTGTCACACCCTCGGCTGTTACCTGAGGCCGTTACCGAATGATCCCTGTCACAAAGATTCCTAAGGCTGGACTGAGCCTGGACAGCCTGGGCTCTGGCCCATGTTCTCCCTCCCCTGCACCCCAGCCCACGGCGACTCGGCGACTTGCAACTTAGGAACTCGGCCTCCACACTCATAGGTGGGCCTCGGTTTGGGGTGACCTCAGCTGGCCCATAGGCACTGAGAATGGCTATCAGGCGGCAGGTGAGTCCCAGAGCAGATCATGGGATGCAGGGAACCAATGAGAAGCAGCAAGGAGGCCAGAGCCAGCGGAGACAGAGCGTGAGCCTGTGACCAGGAGATGGGACAGCCAGGACACCGCGTGCGGCAGGCAGAAGCCCAGGATCTCAGAGCCTTCGGAGGTCGCCTCACCAACCCGTCTTTTTTTTTTGTACGTGCCCCTAGTGGGAACCGAACCCGGGACTCTCTGGTCCGCAGGCCAACGTTCCAACCGCTGAGCCAAACCGACCCAAAGAAAAAGGAAACCGCCCAAGGCTACCAGGCATACTGGAGGCAGAGACCAGATCAGAGCTGCACCTTGGTTCCTCACCCTGAGTTCCTCACTGCTTGGTGCCCGGGGCTGATCACCGCGACCTCGCTCATGCTGTCATTCTATCATCGGTGTCACCGAAGACCCGGGTGCTCGTGAGCCACGAGCTTAGCTTATCTCCACTTCAGGGGAAAAGAAACCAAGCCTCAGAGAGATAGCCTAGCCCAAGAGCAGGGGATCAAGTCAGAGCAGAGCCTGGACCCCGCAGGGTTTCCTGGCCTCTGATCTCACCTATTACGTGTCCACCGGTGCCAGGTACCTTATATGTGTCATTTCATCCTCGCGATGCCCCTGTAACACCCAGATGAGAACGCCAAGGCTCTGAGACGTCAAACAACTGGCTCAAGGCTGCGAAGTGAATGAATAGGAAGGAAAGCAGTATCTGAGCCTAGGTCTAGCTGATCCCAAACCCCTCAAGACTCCCAGAAGCTGGAACTGCCTCTCTCCATCACAAAATGTCAACCATTTAGCTCCCATTGGTGGTGGGCTGGCGGGGGTGAGGGGTCTTCTGCTGACCAATTCTTTTTCCAGCTGCTTCTCCACATCCATCCAAGGATTTTCCTTGTCTCAATTAATCATCTGAATAGCATTACTTATCTGAATAGCATTAGTTTTGCATATAGTCACATGTCTCTCTGTAGCAGATCCTATTGGCTGCCCTGTCTGCCCGTATCCTATCAGCCCGCCTCAGTTTCACCCTTGGCCCTCTCTCTGGCCGTTGCGGCGTCTCCCTCCATGTGTCAGGCGGCCAGAAGTGCCGAGGGGTACAGCTCCCGCTCCCACCCAGCAGCCCCCTATTGAGGACACGTGGGTTGTGGTCACCCCCCACCCCAATCCCTGGCCCTTGCTTGGATGATTGCCTGATCTATTCGTCTCCCCGAGTCCCAGACTCAACCCGAGTCTTGGCAAGATGGAGCCTCAGTTCCCACAGAGGGAACCTTCTCAGCAACGTGCCCAGGAGTGACCGGCTTCCTTCTCTCTATCTCCCACTCCCTGCTGGTGTTCCCTCACTCTCCAAAATATTGCCAGTGCCCAAATCCGTACCTCGGGGTCTGCTTCTGGGGTCACCCAGACTTTGGCACTCTCATTATTTTATTAGCTCTCGGGCCCCCTTCCCTCCCCTTGCTGCCATCAGGACGGTGCCCAGCACAGCCTCTCGGGGAGTAGGGTTGTTGCCTGAGTCCTGTTTCGGCCCCCAGGAATCCAGCTGGGGGGGGGGGGAGGCCCCCAGGGCAGTCTCCGAGGCAGGAGGAAGTTACCCAGCACTTCAGGCTCCGACAGTGCCTGCTTCAGGGTGGACCTTGCGTGTGTCTTCCTGGGTGGCTGAGCAGAGGGCAGCTCAGACCATTAAAACTGCACGGCACTTGCACGGAGCACAGGGCTTTCTTCTGGCAGCCAACAGGGGAGTCCGCCACATGCAGGGGATTGGCTGCCAAGGGCTTCAGGTAGGAGGAAATTAGCCTCACTGTTCAGAGGACAGAATGGGGGACGAGTTCCCTGCTGAGCAATGCAGCGTGCGCCCCCGAGGGGAGGAGGGCAGGCCTGGCCGTCCCGGGGTTGCCCCTCCACATCACACCACTCTGCTGTGCTCCCAGGGCATTTGAGAGGCCAGAGCAAAGGGCCATCTCCTACCTGCTCACAGAAGAGCCAGGAAGAAAACTAACAAACAGCAAGTCCCACACAGGATCCCATTATTCAAGGGGAGAAACTGAGTCTCAGGGGTGTGATGCAACCTGTCCAGGGCAGGTTTCGCAGTAAATGGAGGAGTCCACCTTCACCCCCAGGGTTGTCTCACTCCAGTGTCTTGTTGTTCCTCTTGCCCCCACCCTAGTGGGGTTACAATGTCAGTGAGGGGCAGGTGGCCACAGTGATAAGCTGAGATCAGCACTCTTAGGAGCCACTGGGCATCGCCCCATGACCCTCTGACCACGCCCCTGCCCGTGCTCCAGCGGTCCCTGCTTGCGGCGCTCCCAGCGCTGCCCCGACCATCCAGTCCTCCCAGGAGACTTCTCTGGCCCCTTCAGACTCCTCCTGCCTCCCTTCCCATCCACAGGACCAGGCCTGGGAGGGGGCAGGGTGCCGAGGAGAGCCCACCCCTGGGAGGGGCCGAGGCTCTTGTCCTAGCTGTGACTCTGTGTGACCACGGGCACGTGTCTGTCTCCTTTGGGATCTTAGTTTCTTCATCTGTAAACTGGAGAGAGTAATACAGTGATACCTCGGTTCTCGAACATAATTCGTTCCAGGAGGACGGTCGAGAACCGAATTGTTCGAGAACCGAAGCAATGAAACCAATAGGAAAGCGTGACTCCACAAAGCGTGACTCTCTCTGCACTCACACTGATGACGCAAGCAAGGCGCGCTGGGCCGAATGAACGCCATTCGGCTCAACTCGGCTCATCTCGGAAGTTCGAGTTCCAAATATTTGTTCGGATTCCGAGACAAAAGTTTCTCGAATCTCCTGGTCGAATACCGATTTGGTCGAAAACCGAGGCGTTCGAGAACCGAGGTATCACTGTACCTGTCTTGCCTGCGCCTGGATGGCTCCTCGCATCAGATCAGATCACAGATATGCGGGTGCTTCCCATTGCGGCCATGTGGTGCGCTGGACGGTGATTGACAGCACTAAACTCCAAAATAAAACCCTGAAGGTCACTTGGCACTGTTTTGTGCTGCGCTATTATACTTTCACCAAAGAGTTACTGAGCCCGCATTAGATGCCAGTTCCTGTGCTGAGTTGGGTATAAAACAATAAAAATACATAGTTTTCCTGACTCTCAGTCTCGTGGAGGACGCAGACACAAAGAGTGAACGAATGAATGAAACCCATAAAAGCACCTTCACTGAAATGTTTGGCTGTTAACATGGTAGCAGACCAGTAACACTTACCATGGCACCTTCTGTCTTACAAGTCTCATGAAGATTCGCAAAAGAACAAAAATTGACAAATTGCACTATAAATTAGGTCAAATTTGCGGGTGGGGTAATTTCAGGGCCCCATCCTCTGATTACCCCCACCCCCAAACTGAGGGAAAGGGATCACTCCCTGCCATCCTATTCCCACACCTAGGATGTGCTGAGCAGAAAGCCGGTCACCGGTGGGTTAGAGGACCTGGCCCTGAGCCCAGGAGCCGGAGCCCTGCCCCGCCCTCCCGACCCTTGGGTCCCGCATCTTCTCCCTCGCCTGTCCGCCTGTCCTGCCGCGCAGACGCGGGAGGCAGGAGAGCTGGCCCGACACTGAGGGCGGGAGGAGCCTGGACGCAGGGGCCAGGCGGGAAGCGCGTCGGAGGGATGGCTGCTGGGGGAAGGGCGGTCTCTTAGGTACCGCTCCGGGCAGTGATTCAATCCCGCCGTCTGAAAAACTCGACCTTGGCCCTGCACACGAGCCACTTCGGACAGGCGAAGTCACGCTGCTGCAAAACCTCACACGTGGAACTGGGGCCGGGGCACTGTCACCTGTGCTTCCAAGTCAGAGAGGGCCGGGGTCCACCGTGCCCGCTGGTGGCAAATGCCGGGCCTGCGCAGACCTTGCCCTACTCAAGGGCGATGAAAACCAAATACAATCTCCCAAGGAAAAGACGGGGTCTTTGAAGAGATACTACAGCAAGAAACCAAGACCAGAAACAAACAAAAAATATTTATTGCCCTGACAACTTGGAGGAAGAGAAAGTTTGAAAAGAAATTAAGACCATTTTAGAGACCACCTGCTTGGTGTCCTTCAGAAGACGCGGGAGGACTTGGTGTCTACGACGTGCAGGTGCGCTGGGGTCAGGGCAGAGATGCGGATTCTACTGCAAGTTTCCACAAAATAGAAAACCGAACTAAAATTCCGCTGAGACGAGGAAACAGTAGAATTGATACTGCAGAAAAGAGAATCAGTCCTGAGGACTAATCTGAGCACCACTCAAATAATGTGGAGAGAAACGTCAGCGATGAAAATGATGAGAAAGAGAACAACAGACAAAGACACAAGAATGGAGTGTAAGAATGACCAGTATTCCGAGAGGGGGCATACAATAAAAATAAAAGTAACAGCCCTGGCCGCTTTGGCTCAGCGGTTAGAGCGTCAGCCTGCGGTCCGGAGAGACCCGGGTTCAGTTCCTGCTAAGGGCATGTACCTCGGTTGCAGTTTGTCCCCGGCCCTGGTTGGTCGTGTGGGTGGCAGCCACTCGATGTGTCCCTTCACATTGATGTTTCTCTCTCTCTCTTCCTTCCTCTCTCTCCCTCCCACTCTATCTGTACAAAAAAATGGAAAAATATCCTCGGGTGAGGATAAAAAATAAAAAATAAAAAAAAATAAAAGTAACAAAATCATAATAGAAAAAATTTAATTAATGAAAAAAAAAAAAAAGCCAAACAAAACAATATCAACTTGAGTCAAAACCCGAAAGAGATCAGTGATCTAGGCAAAATTAATGAAAGAAAAAATAACTAGTAAGATCTTGGCAAAATAAACTTCAGGGATAAAGAAGATATTGTATGAACATCCAGGAAGAAACACAGGCTGGCAGCTCAGGAAAAAGGAGTTATGGAGTGTTGAGGAAGACGGCAGGGAAAATAAAAGCTTGTGAGATTCTACTTGTATAAAGAGAAGTAAAAAACTATTGCTTTGTTCTTAACTGATAATTAGAGAAATATGGGTGTAATTGTGTGTCGTGTATTTTATTTTAAGGCATGCATTAGAGAATTAAGTTACAAAGAGGATTTAAAAATGTTAAATTAATACAAAAGATATAAACAAAGGAAATATATTTCACAAAGAAAGAGAAACTATTGTTTAGAGGAAAAAAAATATATTTAAAAAAAGACAATGGAAAATTGGGTGACAGATTAAGGTCATACAGACCAGATATGAAATGACTACAAATAGTTTAAATTATTCTGTTGGAGGATAAAAATTCTCAAGCTAAAACGCAAACATTAAGTTATGTGCAATTTACAAGAGACACATCTAATTAAAATAATTAACATTTATTGCATACTTGCCATGTGTATCGCACTCCATTCTCATTCAATCCTCACAGCAACCAGACGAGGCGGAGACATTACCCGAGTAACCCGCCCCAGGTCAGCAGCTGACGTGGTAGAACTGGGATTTAAAACTAATCCGATCTCAGAGAACTTCTTAAACATTACTCTCTACTGCACCGCAGGCAAAATGACACAGTAAAGTTAAAAATTAAACTCCCAAAATATTTCAAGTAAACTCAACGACAGAAAGCAGAGGTGATAGTATTAATAACGCAGAACTCAAGGAAAGACCCATTTCACAAGGAAGAGGTTGGTCCCGTCAAAAGGCAAAGTCAACACTGAAGATTCAACAGTCATGAACTTATTGCAAACAACACAATACCCAAATGTTTAAACAACGAATATTAGAAATTCAAGGAGGAAGCAACAGCAGTTGTAGCAGGAGACTAGGTAGTATGAGTAGACAAAAATAGTCAATTATGTTGTTTCTAATTTCAGACATTCATATATAAGTGATTAAAAAAAAGTGTGTTTAGAAAGAAAAAGATAACTGCAAATTTAATGATGATGATTAATTCTGAGCGAAAGCAAAGTTACAAGACATTGATAAATGGGAGTTTTGGGTAATGTTCTAATTTTTAAGTTGGGTGTTGAGTTCATAAGTATTCATTATATGACTATCTTTTAGAACTCACACATACAGTATTTAATATGTAATGAGTATTAAAAAGATAAAGAAAATGCTACAGGACAAATAAATGAAAAGAGATTTGAATAAAAGAATAAAGTTGAGTTAATAACATATAACACTTTTTCACTCTACAAACAGAATAATTTGATAAATTCTAAATAATAATATAAATATATACAATGTTTATTCTATGACCATGACTACTAAAACCAGAAATTCGTAATAATGGCTCAACAACAACAGAAATGGCTGCAACTAACTGCCACGTGGAGAATAAAATCACCTCTATAAAAATATTATGTCATAAAATTAAAAAAATACAGAATAATTACAAATTAATGAACATTTTTAAAATACTTTCTAAACCTAATGTAATGCTGCCAGAGCTGTGTTCAGACAGAAATTATTATTCTCAAATGCTTTCTTAACAACAACAACAAAAAAGTAGTCAAGGCTACAACTGCATAATTTGGAAAGAGAACAAAAAAGAAACCCATGGAAAATAGTAGTAAAGATATAAATGAATGACTTAGCAGACAGAAAAAATAGCAGATTTAATAAAGAAATCCAAGAGCTTTTTTTTTTTTTTTTTTTTTACAAAATCAGTAAGTATGACAAGACTGGAAAACAGTTAAGGAAACAGCGACACACATGAACCAACAACATAAGGGGCTGTAACAACAATGGAGATTGTTTTAAATGATAAGAGAGATGAGAAGGATAGTTTCTAAAGGTTACTGAATTGCCTTTTGAAGTAAAAAAACCCTGAGTAACCATAGAAGAAACAATAACTTTGAAAGCCTCGTGGTCTAAATGGCTTTCTGAGCATTTCCCCCAACTGCTGGAGATCAGAGCTCTCGAGCGAATACCCGTCCTGAAGCCTACAGGAAGACGGAAGCTACCCCTCACATTTTAAGATGACACAGGGTTAGTATCAAAGCTATAAACAAATTTGTCTTGCGCTTATGAAAGCCAGAGTCCTAAACGAAGTGCCTGCACGTCCAATTTAACAAGATCAAGATGGTTCATACCAGGAATGCAAAGATGGGTTAAGGAAGTATAATAGCAGAAGGAAATGGGTCAAATCAGAAAACTCATGGACATCTGAGTAAATAAAAACTTTCACTGATCGTTTCTAAAGAATGAGTGAAGAACGGAAGCCACTTCCCCAACGTGCTCAAGACTAGTTACCTGACAGTGAGTGCCAGGTGTTCCCACTAAACATTAGGAACAAGACAGTTATCACGGTCATTTCAAAATGATGTACAGTGTAAGCATGGTGGGAATTAGACATCAGAATTACAAACACTGGAAAGGAAGAGATAAATTATCATTGTAAATGATATGATTATTTAACTAGAAAACCCTAAAATTATCGACTCAAAAAAAGCTCCTAAACAAATGAGTCTAATAGGTAGGCTTAATACAATTAAATATATAATAAACCTATAGCTTCTCTAAATACCGACAAGAATTAGGATTGAAACTGAAATTTAAAAATATTTCGGTCACATACCAACCAAACTGTAAAGTCTTTAGGAATGATTTTCCCAAGAACTGTGTGGGACAAAGGCGACCGTCAGCATCCCAGGTGCCTGGGAGCAGGGCCGCGTGCTCACGCAGCCAGGCTGGGTAGCACAGAGACATTCCTTCCCAAACTGAGGCATAGAGCTGGTTCGGAGCCAGTCCTGGGAAAAGTCATCCCGGAGTTGAGCGGGACGCATAGATGCGAGATTAAGCTGTTCTACAATAGAAGGAGGCTGGAACCTCTCAGAGGTTGAAACGTATTACAAAGCTACAGTCATGACATAAGCACATTAACGGTGTAAGAAGATGGACAGTCATGTCAAAGTGGGTAAAAGACAACTTTATTATTTATTTATTATTTGTTTATTTTTTATCCTCACCTGAGGACATTTTTACATTTTTGCATTTATCTTCAGACAGAGCAGGAGGGAGAGAGGGGGAAGAGAGAGAGAAACACCAATGTGAGAGAGACACATCGACCGGCTGCCACCCACACGACCCCAACCGGGGCCGGGGACAAACCACAACCGAGGTACGTGCCCTCAGCGGGAACCGAACCTGGGACTCTCTGGTCAGTGGGACTCTCCGATGCTCCAACCGCTGAGCCAAACCGGCCAGGGCGTAAAAGACAACTTTAAAACCAAATCCAACATGCACACTCAGGGACAAAGCCCAGCCTGGGGGGCCCAGACGGAAGGCGAGCCGGCAGGTCCATGGAGTGCGTCACACATGTGGGCGCACATGTATCCGCACATAGATACCAAATATGTGCTCACATGTTAGTTTAACGCAAGACGGGACGTACCTAAGAGCACGTGGTGGGGTGGGCACAGGGCCCTGTGAACTCGGTGGGCCAGGTCCCTCTGGGTCAGGTAGGGCCCCGCGGGGTGTGAGGGGGCGGCCATGAGTAAGGAAGGCAATTTCAGGGTAACTGCTGCACATTACGTTTGAAGGTAAGTTTGGCAACTGGATGGAGGGGAGGAGGAAGGAAGGAAAAAAGAAAGATGGAAGGGAGGGAGGGAGGACAGGCAGGGGAAGAAAGAGGAAGCAGAGCCTGTCTTGTGGGAGCAGGAGTTTCGGGGGCTGGTTAGGAGCAGGCAGACAGACAGCGCCCACGCCGGGACCCAGCGCAGGCGCCAGCAGGGTCTTCCCGCGTGTCCAGTTAGTCAGATCTCTGTCCGCTTGGCCCAGCTACACCATCTTCATAACACGGGACACTGCCTGACGTCGTGTGTATGTCTGTCTGCTTGCTCTGTGTCCGTCTCCCCCACTACAACGCTTTGGATATCTTCTGGCCCTAGGACGGGGGGGGGGGGGTTGCTGCACGGCGTCCCCACAGACTTTTTGTGGATGAAACCGAGAGGCCGAAGAGGAATGTCAGGCCCAGCAAACGGCCTTGATGTTGCTGGGAGGAGCCACACTAGATCCAGTTATGTTTGTGACAAATGTGTGGCCTGTCGGGCTGTTGACCTCTGTCCCCCGTTTTTCAAACAAGGAAACTCTCTGAGAAAGGAGAGGCTCCTATCAAGGGAGCCATGGACACAGACTGCACACCCACGGCAAGTCCGGGGACACCTGCCTGGACGGGGACCCCCAGACTGCAGAATTAGGGCTGCAGGTGGAGGACAGTCTACACACTTCATTTCCCGCTTGTTCAGGCGGCGTCTGGGCCCAGCCCATGGTTCACAGCCGCCCTCAGGGGTGAACAGCACTCAGAGCGGAGCTGGCTTCACGGAGGGTCTCTAAACCCCTGGGAGCGACCGCGAGGAGGGGCCGACCTGCCAGGTGACTCCCTGGTGGGCTGCACTGCCTCCCCAGCAGCTGCCGCGGCTCCCCACCCTGAACATCTCGAGGAGCCACAGGCAGAGAGGCGGGGGGGCCCAGCTTGAGCCCAGAATCCAGGACAGGAGTGTGTGCTCCTCACTGGGGCTCCCGGGCGCCCAGAAGCCCGGCTCCACCTGCTCCTGGGGGGCCTTTCTTGCCATCCAGGCCCTTCTAACTTCAGACCTGGCCCAGGCCAAACGCAGTTTCTGGTCTGAGGCACCTGCTCTTCGCTAAGGACCTTGCTGGGAACATTATAATCATGCTCTCCTCTCGTTCTAACAATAGCGAGGTGTGGTAAATGTCATCTTCCTTGTGCAGACGGGGACCCGGTGCAGAGAGGCGAGGCAGTTTCCCAGCGTGGCAGGGTGAAGTCTGCGCCCGGCCCCCGTGGCCCGGCTCTGCACCATGCCAAGCAGCCTCCACAAAAGGATGTCACCCTCGCCCTCCATCCTGCCAAGCCAGGCTCTTTCCAGGTCCCTGAGCTCAGCATTGAGGTTCAAGCGAAGGACACAGCCTCTGCTGGCCTGCAGCTCCCCTTGCACGCACGCCCTTCCCGCCCTGAACGTCTGGTGAACTCGTGCTTCCAGCCTCTGGAGAACAGTCACCTCCTGCATGGGCCCTTCCTGGACCATAACCTCACGCAGGAAGATGGGCCTGTCTCCTGGGGGCCCCTGTAGCTCCTCTGCCCCGCAGGTGGGCTCCCAGCCACTGCCAGCGCCTCGAGGGCCGGCGCTCCGAGCCGGGCGCCAAGGGCTGAGCTCAAACCAGGGCTCCACAAAAGTGCGGGGGACCAGGGTTTGAGTCCAGCTGTCTGTGATTTCAGCACCTTGCTGCCCTCCCCCGCCCACACACACTCACTCACGAAGCAGGTTTTATCCCCACACAGTCGAAAGCTGAAGGGTGTCTTAATAGCCCTCAACACCTGCAGCCCACCCATTACAGGAACGACATCTAAATGGCACACGGAGGAAGCGGGGGGCATTTTTTCCTGCCGCTGAGGGACACACCAGCAGGGACATTGCATGATGATGAATACAACGATAGAGACGAAGAGAGCTGCACATTCATCCCATCGTATGACCCGGAGACAGCGACTTGTTCATGTGACAGGTCAGAATCCAGCTGGGGATCAAACTCGGGCACAGGGTGGGCAGAGCTGAGATGCCTGTTGAGGGAATGAGTGCAGGAGCAGACCACCTCCCCCCCCATCACCAATGTGCGCGTTACGGAGAACCTGAGTGGGCGTGGGGGAGGCGGAGACAGGAGTCGGCCAGGAGGTCCTGCCCAGCATTCTCTCGGGGACAGAGGGGAGGTCTAGGCTCAGCAGCCGGCCGACGGGGACGCACACCCTGACTGCCCTCAGGAGCTGTGGCCCCAGGCGGCAGGCGGCCCTCTCTGAACATCCTCAACTGAAAACCAGGGACAGAAGGGCCTACCCGAGGCGGGGCTGTGGGGGCTCAGGATGACCTGGACCAAGTCTCGCGAGTGGTCAGCTCTACACTTCTGTAAACATATAGAATATTCACATAATTGTTTTTTTGACTTAGCCTCCCGACCAGGGGTGGCTAACTGTTTACTTCCTTGGAGGAAACGGGAGCACAGAGAGACCTGGCGCCGTGTCCCGAATCTTCTGTGCGGGCCTCTGTGCGGGGCCTGCTGGGGACTCTGTGGTCACTGGCCTGGCCTCAGGGCACTCCAAGGAGCCAGGGGCAAGCCTGGGGCAGAGCAGGGTTGGCCTGGCCTGGAGCCCTGGCATGCCTCCAATTTCCAGGACCGTTAACTCACGTCCCCCCAGAAAGCTGCTGGCCTGACACCTCCAGGCAGGGAAGGCAGCCCACTCCGTGGCTGAGAGGATTCAGACGGACAGAGGACACTCGCCTCCGCTGTGCTTGGCCGGGTGGGACAGCAGAGGGGTCCCGTCCCCGGGCAGGGGCCACGGCACCCCACTTGGCCCCGGGACCAGTGAGGACACGTGTGAGGACGGCTCCAGGCCCACCCCACCTGCATGGTGGGTTCCAGTGGAACCCTAGGCAGCCAGTCATGGCCAGACGTCCTCGGGCCCTCCTGGGGCCCATGTGCCAAGCAGACAGTCCGGCCCCAAAGTGCCTCAAAGCACTGATCACTACCTATCGTTACATCCTTTAGTCCTTTGGGTTTTTTGTCCGTCTCCCTCCACTGGAATATAAGCTCCATGAGGACAGGGACGTTGATTCTCACACTTCCTTTTACATACTGAGCATTCAATATAGGCCAGGAACACGGTAGCGAGTCCGTAAATATGCGTTAAATCAGCGAACAGCAGTGCATAAGCAGAGGAGCCATGAACGGATGAAGGGCTGTGTCCACGGTCTGCACCTCGGGGTCCAGAGCTCCTCCGTGAGCAGCTTCCCCTGGGCAGCCACAGGACAGCACCCGGGGAACTGGACCAGGGTGGCCACTCTGCAGAGGGTCAGCCTCAGCCACCTGGAGCATCACTCAGGGGACCGTCTAAGCCACCTGCCACATTGCTGAGGTTGTCCTTGAGGGAAGGGCCCCAGCCAGGAGAGGAGTCATCGTCTCCCAGGCTCCTCCCGCCCTGGGCTCGCCCGAAGACACAGCCCCCGGCCTAGGAAGAAGAACCCAGTCAGCCGGGCAGGTGTGGGCTCTCAGCTCAGCCCTGCTGCAGCCGGGCCGGCACTGCCAAGGGGCAGGGAGGAGCCCCTGCTGGCGCTGGCGCTGTGTGGCCGACCCTCAGAGAGCACGGCAGCTCGCGGAAGCAGCCTCCCTGGTGGTCCAGCAGCAGGCCAGGCTCGACTTCCTGGGCAGAAACCCCGGAGCCTGGCGGGGCCTCGCAGTCCAGCCGATCGCTGGGAGGCCCAGGCCCCCGCCGGAAGTCAGGTGGTCCTCTGCAGCTGCCCATGGGCGCTGCCAGTGTGGGGGTCCCACCCAGAGGCTTCAGGGCGACCCCCCAGCTGGTGTTCAAGCAAGGGCCTTGGGCCCTCCCATGTCCAGCTGGGGGTGATTTCTGTTGTCCCATGTGAGTCTGGGGCCACTTTTTTTTTTTGTATGTACCCCTAGCGGGAACCGAACCCAGGACTCTCTGGTCCGCAGGCCGAGGCTCCAACTGCTGAACCAAACCGGCCAGGGCTGGGGCCACCTTTTGGTCCCGGTAAATATACCTGGTGGCTCAGAGTGGCCTTCTCAGACAGGAAAGGAACAGTGAGGGGCATTTTCTATGTGTTAAGCGCTTCCTACACATTTGCTCATTTAAGCCTGTGTTGTGGGCAATGCCGTTGCCATTTTTCAGATGTGGAAACCGAGGCTCAGGTTTCTGTGGAAATACATCCCTGGGTTTTGAAAGTCCTATTTCCTTTAGTCCAGTCACAGAACTAGGGTCGCTGGGGTGTCGGTAAAGCGAGAAGCAGAGCCAGAGTTCAGTTTCCCTTGTGTGTCGGAGCAGGTCCAGCCCAGCACCAGGCTGGGCGCCGTCCCTCAGTCCACTGTGTGTGGGCTGCGTGGCCGTGCGCCACACGGCAGAATGCCGGGCAGCCAAGCATGAGCCACGAGCCAGCGCGCCAAGAGAAACCAGGAGCAACCAGAAAGCCAACTCCTTCCTTCAGGTAACCCAAATCCTCCTGCTGTGGCCTCGCCCACTCTGGCCAACATCTCTGTCCCCAGGTGTGACTGACGGGCAAGTCTCTTCCCTAGTCATCCCAACTCTCCCCAGGGTTTGCAGGGAACACGCCTACAATGTCTGGCCTTCCCTTTCCTTCTTTCCTATTATGAATAATTAGTTACTTACAACGGTATCAAGGGAACTTGACTTGAGGCCAGGAGGACTCAGGGTGTGGGGGGGGAGGGTGCCCACAGGTCAGCTGCAGAGAAAGGCACCAGGTTGGCCCTGATCTCCCTCTCCCTGAAGGAGCTCAGGGGAGCCCTTCCCCTCTCGGTCACTACAGTGGGGGGAGGACACAGTGACGAGTTGCGCTGTGCTGAGCATCAGAGGAGCCCAGAGCCGCGGCTCAAGGCCCACCTGTCCGAAAGCAAGCTCCACAAAGGCTGTCCTATTTGTGTGTACAGATGTTGTGGGTGTGTGGCTCTCACAGGTATACAAACACATGCATAGAAAACTGGAAGGATATCTACTCATTTGTTATTGGAGTGGTGGTGCTATTTCTTTTAAACTTTGGGGTTTTCCTCCCAATTTATTTATTTATTTTTGCACTGCCCTTTATTACTTTTGAAATAAAAAATCAATAGCAATAGCTAACCTTTAGTAGTGCTTGCTACCTGCCAGGCATGCTTATACAAGCTTTATAACTAATTTAATTCTTTCTCTGAAGCGCAGGCCGACGCTCTAACCGCTGAGCCAAACTGGCCAGGGCAAAATCTTATTATTTATTTAATTAATTAATTATTTTTGGTACATGCCCCCAGCGGGAACCGAACCTGGGACTCTGGTCTGCAGGCCAATGCTCCAACTGCTGAGCCAAACTAGCCAGGGCTAATTTAATTCTTGTAACAACTCCATGAAATAGGTCCTATCATTACCCCATTTTACAGATGAGGAACCAGAAACCCCGGGAGGTTCAGCAACTCCCCCAAAGTCACACAGCTTTGGCAGCGAGGCCAACATCCCAGTCTCCAGTGGTGGCGATCTGCCTGGAGAGGCCACGCCCCCACCCTGACCACACGGCCTCAGGCGAGCAACCCGCCACCAGGATGAACAGTTCCTGTGTCGGAGGAAGAGAAATACCAAGATGCGTCCATCAGGTGGTACCTGGGGGCAGCAGGTCGACGCAGGGCTGGGCTCCGGTGCTCCGGGAAGACTCCCCACTGTGGTTGACAGGACGTGTTCACCTGAGGGAACAGACCTGCCAGGCAGAGGAGGCAGCCGGACAAAGGCCTGAAGGTGGGAAATGCAGGACCCAAAGGGCGGGGCATTGCATCGGGGAGGAGGGGAGCCTGAGGGGACAGGCTGGCGGGTGGCCGCTCAGAGCCAGGCCAGGCTCTGCCCCTGCAGCTGAGGCTGGACTTGGTCCTGAGGTGGCAGGCGCCCTGGGAGTTTCCCAGCAGGGGAGACACTGGTCAGAGGGGTTCAAGGATCCCTCCCGGGGAACCTCCATACATTCTCTCTGCATTTCCGCTCCCTTCAACGTGGGGCAGGGAGCCCAGGAGCCTTCCATTCAACACACTCACCTTACACACGGCGCTCCAGGCCCTGACCTGGGAGACGCAAAGAGGAGTAAGACGGGTTCCCCACCCCTCCCCAGGAATCTTATAGCCAGAGAGAGACCAATATTGGGACAGAACACAGTTCTGCAACAGATGTCCAAAATTCACCACCCTTCTGGCCCACAGTGGAGGGAGGCCCTGCACATACTATAAGACCCAGCACAAACCTCACCTCCTCTGGGAAGGCTTCCCTGATGAATAACCTCTCACACAGATGCTCCCAGGGCTCCTCTTGGGGACTGCATGTCCGTGTTTGTCTGTCTGCCCCTACTGCTCACCCTGACTCAAGGTGCTCCAGGGCCTGACCCTGGGTCATCCAGCTCCAGGGCCCAGGGCCCAGCGCACACCTGACCCGCTGCCAGCATCCAGTGTCTGCTGACCGAGGGTGACAAAGGCTGGGCCTCGCTCGTGGGGCTGCGGGTGGGCAGGGATCAGTGAAGGGGGAGAGCCCTGAGGTTCAGAGGGGCTGGGAGCAGCTGCGTGTTGGAGGTGAGACGGCTCCGGCCCTGAGTGAGGCGCAGACCTCACAGCAAGCTGGCCCAGTGCTCGGACGGCCTCCCGGGCCTCGGGGTGGGGGGTCCGTCAGCTCCCACACGTGTGAGTCTGTGGGTGCCAGCGTCCCTGGCCTTAGCAGGGAAGCCACTGACCTTTGATGTTGAAGGCAGAGTGTCTGATTATAGCCATGGAGACAGGCACCAGGCATGGCGGTGTCAGAAAGGTCTTGTTCAATTCTCTGTCCATCCCCACTAATTAACAGGCCCAGACAGCACAGGGATAAGCTTATGCCAGCCTCCTGGCTGCTCCCCGTGTCGGCACCTGGCCTGGCAGAGCCCGCTCCCCAGCGCCCCACCCCCAGCAAGCCACGCCTTGGCCCGAGTCAATGGCCCTCTGCCTGGCATCCTTCTCTGGCCTGTCCCTGCTCTCCTGTCCCCACAGTTTCTAAGGGGCTCTCTTTCCCGCTGTCTGAGGACAGCAGCTCGGCCTCCAGCCTGCCCTGCTCCAACCCACACTGAAACCAGAGTGAAGGTTCTCAAATGCACGTCGGGTACCAAGACCACTTGCTGGGACCCTCTGCCAGGCTCCCCAAGGCCCCTCCTCATCTCCCTGGACCACCTCCCTCTCCAGCACTGGCCCCAGCCTCCATCTGTGTGACCCCCTTCCAGCTCCCCCCTCTCTCTGAACCCTAAGAGCTCCAGGCCACCTCAAGGTCCCTTCTCCTCCAGTAAGGTGACCTCCCCGTCCCTGAGACTCTAAGTAAGCTTCAGCCTGCACAGCCTTCCATGCACGGCCTTGCCTTCCTCACTCCACAAGCCTGTGCTGAGTCCGTGCCGTGTGCCAGGCACTGCGGGGCCGCCCACATCCAGCACCGCCTCCAGGCGGGCACAGGCAGGGCCCGGCTCTCAGGACCGGCCCTTCTCCAACGGTCCGTCCCACTGTTCGCTCTCTTTGTCCGGTGAGCTCGCCCCTGAGCACGTTATTATCTTTCTGGGACTCAGTTCCCTCTTTAGCAAAATGAGGTTTTAATCCCCACCCTCCAGGCTGGTGTAAGTTAATAATAATAGTAGAACAATAACAACAACAATAATAATGCGCATCACTAAATGCAGGATGGGCTCTGTCCTAAGTGCTTTGCGTGTATCAACCCCCTTGCCGCCGTGGGCTGGTCTGGTGGTGAAAGGGCTTGCTTGGCATCAGGCCTGGCACGAGGAAGCACCCAGCAGCTGCCGGCCTTGCTGGGACAGTCACATCTGGCCTGGAGGAGGCATGTGAGCCAGGAATATGCCAGGCATGTCCCGGGCCAGCACGCAGACGAGCCTGGCTGGAGCTCGGTGCCCGTGTTTAATATAAGATTAATGAAATTGTCAAATTGACCTTGTCAGTGGCTGCTCAATCCAATTACATGGCTGTGGCCCCCGTGAATGGGGTTAAAACAGGATGCACGCAAGAGACACTGAGACGGCGGCCCCGGGAGACTGCGCTGCCCTGGAAACCCTGCGGAACGGTCCCTGCTGCAGCCCAGCGTCCGGCCGGCCCAGGACTGCAGGTCACTCTCAGGGCACAGTGTCCCTCACTGCAGAAACAGCAGCTGAGCAGCCAGCCTCCACCAGACAGGGGCCCTCGGCGCCGACTGACGCCCAGGACCTGCCACACCCCTCGGAGGGGCACAGGGTGAGCAAGAGTCCTTGAGGAGTCCTGGGTCTGGGGATGGGACAGACACAGAAACAAACAGAATTCTCTAGAGGTGAGCAGTGCCCTGAGAGATGGCAACCAGACAAGGCGCTCAGATCGGTCCAGCACTCAGCAGTTTCCTGGCAACACGGCACCTGAGGTGAGAAGTAACCAGAAGAGAGAGGCGGGCAGAGGGCCAGGGGGCAGCGCCACCCTCCGGGGACAGCCAGGCTTCAGACGGGAGGACTGTGGGGGTGTTCTGCCAGGGCTGTGTGGGTCTGTGGAGGGCTAGGTGGGGAGGTGTGGGGCTGGGGTGGAGGTGGGCGGCTGGCAGAGGAGCCCAGAGCAGCTCAGGGCGCGGCGGAGGAGCAGGCTCACAGGTGAGGGGCGCCCTCCAGAGCCAGCCCCTGAGGAGTGCGGCGCAGCCTCTGTGCGCAGAGAAGCCCAGTCCCCTCCAGGAGGCTCAGGCAGGGCTGTGGAGGGCCCATGGCGTCAGCTGCGGCCTGACTGACTTCAGTTTCCCAGAAAGACCCGAGGGAGAGGCCGGGCACAGAGCTGCTCCCTCCTCGGCCTCTGCCCGCAGCAGCTCCGGGCCTGGCCCAGGCCGCAGCCGCTTCCCTGTCTCGCCCGCGGCACTTCCTGTGTCCTGAGGACCAAGGGCCCTCTGAGCTTGCGGAGGGGGCTCGCATCTCGACAGCGAGATCTTCACCACAGCACCGCAGGCCCTGGGCACCAGGATTCCCATCTCACAGCTGATGAGACTGGGGCGCCCATGTCCCTGCCTCAGGCCTGCTCAGCATGGAAGTGCCGACGCTGCCTGTCTGTTCTGAACTGGAACCCATGCCCCCCTCTTGCCACGTGTCCGTCTATAAGGGAACGAGGGACTGAAGCTGGACCTCCGGCCATGAGCAGTGGGCAGAACCGGGCAGACTCTGGGTGGCCCCTCACTCAACAGCCACCACCCGTCTTGTTTCATCAAAAGATAATCCTGCCAGCTGCATGTCCAGGGCTCCACAGGGTCCCCAAAACATGGGACCCACATTTGGATGTTGTCAAGCAAAATGATTCGTGTTTAGCCAAGGGCTCCTATTAGAACCAGTGCCATGTGCCCCAGGAAGGACAAGCCCCTCCTGCTGAGGGACATCACGGCTCACCGGCTCAGCCAAGCCAGAAACGGGGTCACCACGCAGTCCCCCTCCCCCACCAACCAGAAAACCAGTGGCTTTACCCCAGAAACACCTTTCTGACGTGCTCTGCCCTGCTCACCCCTTCATGTGCACACCCCCGCCTCGCTTCGGGCCCACTTTCTCGTGGGAACCTTCCCTTGGCCTCCTGACCATCCCCCCAAGTCCAGCCTCCCCCAGCCGTTCCTAGCTGCACGTCCACAGCTGTTCTTCTGAAACACGTCTGCCCACGTCACGCCAGGCTCACTCCCCAGTGACTCCCTGTTGCCACCTCAAAGCAAAGTCCAGCTCATGAGCCAAGCCCGTGAGGCCTGCGTGCGGGGGCCGGGCCCGACCACCCAGCCCTCTCGAAGCACCTCACCGGGACCCATCGCCCTGTCTCTGCAGTCCCAGCTCTGCAATACCGAGGCACCCAATCTTTCTATCTCTACCCTTCCTCCCTCCCTCCCTCCCTTCCTTCCTTCCTTCCTTCCTTCCTTCCTTCCTTCCTTCCTTCCTTCCTTCCTCCTCCCTCCTTTCCCACTTCCTCCCTCCCTCCTTTCCCCCTTCCTCCCTTCCTCCCTCCCTCCCTCCCTCCCTCCCTTCCTCCTTCCTTCCTTCCTTCCTTCCTTCCGTCCTTCCTTCCTTCCTTCCTTCCTTCCTCCTTCCCTCCCTTCCTCACTTCCTTCCTCCCTCCCTCCCTCCCTTTCTTCCTTCCTTCCCTCCCTCCTTTCCCCCTCCCTCCCTCCCTCCCTCCCTCCCTCCCTCCCTTTCTTCCTTCCTTCCCTCCCTCCTTTCCCCCTCCCTCCCTCCCTCCCTCCCTTCCTTCCTTCCTCCCTCCCTCCCTTCCTCACTTCCTTCCCTCCTTCCTTCCTTCCTTCCCTCCCTCCTTCCTTCCCTCCCTCCTTTCCCCCTCCCTCCCTCCCTCCCTTCCTTCCTTCCTTCCTCCCTCCCTCCCTCCCTTCCTTCCTTCCTTCCTTCCTCCTTCCCTCCCTTCCTCCCTTCCTTCCTTCCTTCCTTCCTTCCTTCCTTCCTTCCTTCCTTCCTTCCTTCCTTCCTTCCTCCTTCCCTTCCTTCCTTCCTTCCTTCTTTCCTTCCTTCCTTCCTTCCTGAACAACACTGCTTGAATAGCCCGCGGGGTCCAGGCCCTGCACTCTGCCTTGGGTTGACTCTCACCTCCCCATCCCATGCCCCATGAGCTCCCGGGAGGCAGGGGGACCCCGCAGCCACCCCACTGTCCGTGCTGGCACAGCCCCGGCCCAGAAAGGCTGCGGCTGAGTGCATAAACATTGGAGATCGTTTTATTGAAATACTTCAGAGTAAACTGGGAGGCATTCTTCTCCTCGAGAGTAATTTAATAACCACAAATGCCTTTAACACAGTGGGGAGGGGAGAGAGGTATGTGTTTCCCTTATTGCTGCTGTTAAAATAAAAGGCATTTTTTAATAAAGTGTCCCCATACCGCATATAGAATGTGCCCACATGATGAAATAAATAAATATGTAGTGAAATTATGCATTGCAAAATAGACTTTTTCTGGTCTTTCGGTTATTAAATGTAATCACTTTTGAGCTGTACCTGCACTCTCTTTCCTAGAGGCAGGCCCGCTTTCGATTAAAATGTGGGCCCCAGAGCACTTTCGCAGGGGAGGGTTTGGCGAGGTCCCCAGAGGAGCCTCTGACAGTGACGGGATGATGGGGCCAAGGCAACAGCCACCGTTGGCTTCTCGCTTGACGGACGTGTTTATCCCCAGACAGAGAGCAAGGCAGTCACGGGCGTATGGAAATCTTGCAATTAAGGCAAAGTCTAATTAGAGACTACGTATTCGAGATGCAAAGGGACCTCTCAGGGGCAGCCACTGCGGTCCCTGCCTCTGCCGCCCTTCAGCTGCCAACCGAGTGACAGGAGGTGGGGAGCATCTTGGTGCCATCCGTACACGGCTTCTCTGTCTCCCAGGTCTGGGGGGACCCCCTGGTCCCTGGAGCAGAGCAGGGTCTGGGGAGCCCCCAGACGTGGGCTTGAACTCTGACCCCACCTGTGACTGCCACTCCAGGCTCAGCCCCTCGCCTCCCCAACGGGAGCAGGGCCACCTTCTCAGGTCCATCAGGGAGCACGAAAGGGCTTTTCGGGGACTCAGCTCAGGGAAGCCGTTCACCAGGTTGGGTCACTTGCTGCCTCGGCGGAGGGCCCCACAGCACCGCTCAGCAGGGAAACTGAGGCCAGAGGCAGCGCAGGGAGGGGTGGGCCCTGACCACTACCCCCTCGCGGTGCGCACAGGCCCCCTGGCTTCCTCGGGACTTTCCACAGGGACCTGACACTGTACCAGCAACCGGTTTTATGAGCCCACAGAGGTGGAGACCTGGGAGAAGCTGTTTCCCCCTTAATCCAAACCGTCCCGGGAGCAACGGCGGGGGGTTTGGGCACAGGTGCGACGGCCAGGCTCGTCAGAGCCAAGCTCTGGGCCAGAGACAGTGTTTCCTGAGCTGGGACTGTGGTCAGGAGACGATTTCAAAACTGTTCCTTCCCTCGAGGAAGTCACAGTCCAGCCAGGAAGACCGACAGGAAGAGCGCAGAGGTGAGTGGCCATCAGTTTTCATCCCCCGACGTTTACAGCCTTTGAGGGAGGCTCCTTGAGGCGGCCGTGGGGAGGAGCGGAGGCCAGCCCACCGGTCTGCGAGTCGGGCACACGGAACCGTCACGTTGGCAGAACGTGGCGGGATCGTTTTGCCTTCTGCCTTTTGCTTGTTTTCAGCAGCTAAAACATTACAGCGGCCTCTGGTGCACTCGTCCCAACCCCGAGACAGACTCGGCCCGGCGGCTGTCCCTGCCCGCCGGCCCGCGCTGCACAGCTGTGCGGCAATGCGGAGTGTGCCTGGCACGCTTAAGGTTTTACACAGAGTCCCACGCTCTAAGTTCCACTCCACCGCTCGCCTTTCTGACGCCACACGAGGCTTCTGAGATGTATTCATGCTGACGCACGTAGTTCTTTTCATTGCTGGCTGTGTGGTATTTCGCTCCATGAAGAAGGTCAGTGTGTGTGTGTGTGTGTGTGTGTGTGTGTGCGCGCGTCTTTGTCCTGTGGTTGGAATTTGCTCCCACTCTTTCTAACGTTCTATGGTGCTTTACAATGGAACCTTGTATGTGAGCATGGCCTCGAACATGGCTAGACTCTGGCCAGGGAAGAGGAATGCTCCCCTGACTTGGTCACACCGCAGGGCCCGGCTGGCCCCCGTCAGGGCTGACTGAGAGCGTGCACTGAGGCTGTGGTACAAGGATGGCGGACTTGGTCTCAGCAGGGCCTGGACTTGAATCTTGACCCTCCCAGTTATTGGCTGTGTGACCCTGTGCAAAATTCGAACCTCTCTGGGCTGCAGTGTCCTCACCAGAAGAAATTAAAACAGTAATGCCAACTCCTAACCACTCTTGTGATGATTGGAGGCACCCTGTCTCCAGTGCGGGTCCTGACAAACAGGAGGAGCCCCGCAAGGCTGACGGAATGACTCCCCAGTCCTGGACCGGGGCAAAGGCATGGGGAGTCAGCACCTCCTGCTGGCTGCCCTTCTCACTCTGGGTGAAGAAGTGTAGCTCACAAGCTCAATCTTAAAAACTTAAGAAAAGATAGAGAAATAAAAAGAGAAGGAAAGAAAACGAGTCACCTTATAATCATAAATTAAAACCCAACACTGCCAGTCTGGGGGGTGACTTGGTGTGGGCCAGGCTCCCTGAAAGGCAGTCCTCCCTGCAAAGCCCGCCGCCCTCCTGTGCCCTGGGGAAGGCGGCAGGCTGGGCCCCGAGGGGTTAATATCTTCCTCCTCCCAGTGGTTGGAGCCAATGAGGCTTTCTGCCCAAATGGCCTAGAACCATCTCCCCAAGCTCCGAAGCTCAGAAAAGTGCACGAGTCAGCAAAATGGAAATAATTTAAAGAGCCATTGGTGGAACCCCAGTCTCCCCGCTTCTGCCTGCAATGACAGCCTCTCAGTAGTGGCTCTTATTGTTCATATCAGGGCCAGGGCCTTCCTTCCACTTTGGGGCTGAAATCCGCCCTCACGGGAGGGAGCGGCCGGGGAGCAGGAGTCCTGCAGGGACCCTCCCGCCCTGGAGAGCCCTGTGGGCGCCAAACCCTGCCTGGGCCATGATGATCTGTTAGGGCCACACCGGCCAGCAGAGGTCAGTGGGGCAGGGACAGTACACATGTACGCTAACTGAGAGAATGATGCTCAAGGTCGCACGGGTGCTGCGGCCGTCCTGGCCCAGGGCGGGCACTCCTGCCTGGGGCTGGAGGGAGGCTGGCGGGGCAGCAGGCCCTGTGGCTGCCTGAGCGCGCCTGCGGCCGCCCTGAGACCAGCACCACCACCCGCTGCGCGGCCCAGAGGTTCGAGGGCTCAGAGGCTGAGTGACTCGGACTGCGGACGGTGCAGGAAGGTTCCCAGCCGCACCCTCCGACCTCACACCACACTGTGGCCACGCGTCGGGACGTGCTCAGGGGAGACCTGGCGCACACACGTCCGCCCGCTATCTGCCGCCCTCTCCCTGACGGTCCATCTCCCCGTCTCCGCCACCCCTCTGTGGGCTGGGTCCCCCAGGGGCCTGACTGTGGGTCCCCCATGGGAACTGCATGGCAGAACTCTGCTCCAGCCACAGGCGCCCTGGGCACCCCGTCTGTGCTCACAGCCTGACACCCCCCGCCCCCCACAGTGCCAACACTTAGGACCTGCCACTCACCATCTCTCACCTGGGTTATTCCAAAATCCACCCACCACACTGATGCCAACATGATCTTCCAGCAGCTGTCCGTGGTCTTTGGAGTCTAGCACCTCAGCCTGGGACCATGGTCGCCCTTGATCCCGCCCAGACTCACCTCTCCAGCCTCCTTTCCTGATCCCGGCGTCACCTCTGCTCCTTGAAACCCCTGCCCTCTCCCCCCTTGCCTGGCTCGCTGTGACAACGGACACTTACACAGCACTTCCCATGCATCGGCCCAGGCCTGAGTGCTTATGGACATGAACTCATGCCATGGGCACCTGAGGCCTGCACTGTGTGGAGGAAGAAACAGAGACCCAAACCAGTGTGATAACTCGCCCAAGGTCACAGAGCTTCTGACTCAGGCAGGTGAGGCCACAGCCCTCAAGCTTAGCCCCTGCCGCACCCCTCCCTTCTTGGTCTGGTGATGCCTAGGCCCATCCTGGGGAACAAGGCCAGGGAGGTCTCATGATGGCGTGCGAAGGACATTCTCGATTCCTCTAGGTCTTAGAGCCCCAGGTAGAAAGAGCTGCTTCCGTCCCTGGCTTCCCAGAGTCTCCGGTCGCCAGGGGCTGGGATTCGAGGTGGAGCTCCTCCTCATCAGTGCCCGGCTCTGGGCGGGACTGGATTCAGAGAAGAACACACAGGTGGCACACAGTGACGGCCCAGGCTGACAAGACCAGCTGAGGCCTGGAGACGGCGCTCGGAGTCAGGGAGGAGTCCCCCGCCCGGCTGGCAGGGAGCTCGGCACAGCACCAGTCAGGAGGGGTGCAGGCAGGGCTCAGCAGGAGGAGCAGCAGCGTCGGGGACACCGACAGCCTGTCGCGTGGTCACTACGACACCAGGCAATGGAGATACTGAGGGTCAGTGCCAGCCCGGCTCCTCCCCATCACGGCTGCGCCATCTGGGGCAAGTCACCCAACGCCCGTCAGTCAGATGCCTTGCCTGGGAGACAGGAATAGGACCAGCAGGCCACCCTGCAGGACTGCGTAAGAAGGGAAGAATAAAGAGTGCCTTGTCCATAGCAAGTATTTCATAAACATCGGTTAATTTAAAAGTAATGTCCACATCTGTATCTCCCGCACCCAGCACAGAGAGGTGGGTGGGTGTCGGTGTAGAGAGGAGGTGGGGTCTGATCTCTCTCCTTCATGTCCTGGACCCTGGAAATGGTCACAGAAAATGGCAAACAGGGATGCTTCACCCAGCTGATTCCACAGATTTTAAAATGTACTTGAAATAGTCCCTCTCCCATCATCTCGACCAATCGACCACCGTCACGGGAGGCAGATGGCCAATCCTTGGACAGTGGAGAAGCGAGTCCCAAAGAGGCAGGACTCACCTCCAAAGCCACACAGCATTTGGCAGCAGAGATGGCTTTGGGCTCAGCCCCGTCCACCCTTCCTCTGCCCCGGCTCCTGCCGGTCACACCCGTGGGTCTGGAAGCCCACTTGTCTCCATCACGACATCGAGGAGCATCGAGAACGTCGTTCTCCAAGGGCCCGGCCAGCAGCAGCCGCACCGCTTGGGCGCCAGCGGGAAGTGTGACTCCGTGAGCTCCGCACGGGGCCTGCTGAGCCGGAAACTCTAGAGCAGGGCGCGAGGGGTTCGTTCTGATGCGGGCTCACGGCTCTGAACCACGGGGACAGAGAAAAGAGCACTGGATTGTGCCTCTGGGGACCTGGGTGTAAGTTTTATCCTTTTACTACGTGACTCGGGAGCATCAAAGTACCCTGCTTTATAACCTGTTCCCTTATCTTCAAATAAAGACACATCACAGACACTGATGAGAAATGACAAGAAGTCATCTGTGACAGTCTTTTAAATTATTAGTCAATATAATAAAGCCGTTTATTCTCTCACTCATTCACTCACTCATTCACTCAGTAGACATTCACTGAGCACCTGGTCTGCCAGATTCAGGCCACCAGGCCGAGAGCACCCACTTTGCTATCTTTTTAGAAACCATTGGGCTAAGACTCAGGCCAGGGATTCCGTTGGAAGAGACAGAGCGAGCAGACAGTCCTGCATTATGTTCCTTAACTATTAACCTGCAAATGTCGGGGTGGGGCTGCACCTGAGGGGTGAGGACAGGTGCATGCCCTGCGGGGACCTGAGGTGCTACACTAGCAAAAGGACCCAGCTTTGACCAGGGCCAGTCCCAGCCAGGCTCCTGCTCACACGTCTTTTCTCTTGGGGGTTCCCGAATCCTCAGAGAAAACCCTCTGCTGCTGCTACTGGGCTGCACACAGAGCAGAAGAGAGGCCCGGAGAGGAGCATCGCCTGCCCCAGGCCCCAGAGCAAGCCATCTGCCCAGGGTAGGACATCACGGTGACTGATGACAGGGGCGCGTCAGTGAAAGGAAGGTGGCTGGTGTGGAGTAGTCAAGACGCCAGTAACTGAGCACCTCCTGGGGTGGCTTTCTCCTGTGCGTCTTCAGTTTGTCCTCCCAGCACCACAGGTGAGAGTTCCCATCCTCAGGTATCTAACGAGATTCTGGAAGCCCAGCGAAAGGCATGGCACCTAGGGAGAGCCGGAGGCTGGATTCAAGCCTAGGACAGCCTGACTCAGACCCCCATGTGTCCGGGGCCTGGTGAGGAGGCTGTTCCCGGAGGGAGCTCCGGGGCCTCTGCAGGGCTGTGGGAGGCTGTGGGCAGGAGCACCCCGCCTCCTGGGAGTGGCAATTTTTTTTCTCCTTTTATTTCCTTCATGAAGATGCTTCCTCTATGCTATGACCTATCCTTACTTTGTGATATAAAGTGCTGTAACGTACCCGGTGAATGATCTCTTCCTTCCCCCTCCCCACATCTTGGAGTAAAACTGAGAGACTCCAAAAAAGACAGGATGAATTTAATGTCCTGTACTTGTGCCCAGCTGATGTGGCTCAGTGGCTAAACATTGACCCAGGCACCAAGAGGTCACCAGTGTGATTCCTGGTCAGGGCTCGTGCTCAGGTTGTGGGCCCAATACCCAGTGGGGGGCATGCAGGAGGCAGCCAATCGATGTTCTCTCTCATCGATGTTTCTATCTCTTTCTCCCTCTCCCTTCCTCTCTCTCTAAAATCAACAAAGGAAAAAAAAATGTCCCGTACTTGCCACACCCCTGCAGCAGGGGCCCCCAGGCAGGGCTCCTGCCCCCATGGGCCCTGGGCCGACCCTCACCACCTCTGGTCTTCACTCAGGTCTCACCTTCTCCACGTCCCCCCCCGCCCCCCGCACTCCACTGAGAAGCCAACCTTCTCCCGCACAGTCTGTCTTACTCAGCTCTCCTTTCTTCTTCCTATACTCCTATTATGTTTACTGTTTATCTCCCTGCCCCACTCCACCCCACTCGACTCTGAGCTTTTGCTTCTCTTTACTGAGACGTCTCTGCTGTTTGAAGCAGTGACTGACGCACAGGGACCAGATCAGAGGCGGCTGAGGGTGTGTCCTGGGTCGGCGGGAGGAGCCCAGGGTCTGGAGCCACTGGGGTAAGTCCCTGGCCGGCCCGTGGTGCCTGGCAGAGCACTCAGGGTTCAGGTGAACCAGCGGGTGGGGAAGACAGACAAATGGTCCACATTCACAGCGGTTCCCATCCTTCAGGCGCAAGCCCAGACTTCATGCCGCGGAGCCTTCTCCCGACCACACCCGATGGAGGAGCCCGAGCCCCGCGAATACCCCGCGGAGAGGGCTGGTCAGTGAGTGAACTGGGTCCCTGGTGGGGGCCGGCTCTTCCTTTCCCCTGGACTAACATTGTGCGGATAACTTGGTGGAGACACACAGGGTCGTGTTTACATCCTGCGAAGCCGAGAGGAAGGAGACGTCACACCTACGGTCCCACAAGGGGCTCAAGCACCGGACGCCTACCCAGCCCGTTCCCACAGGGAGAAGGTGGGAAGTGCTCCTGCATCGAGAGCCAACTTGCCAACCGTCTTTAAACCCCCGAGAAGGTCGCGTGGGGAATGGCCCCTGCCCGTCCCCCGCTGGGACAGACTCCACGCTGGAAAGCCGGGCACACGTCCCTGCCCTCGAACCCGCTCAGCCCACCACCGGCATCTTCTCTAAGAAACAGACCACCGTGAAGGGTCATGGCAGCATTCTCTCTAAGAGCGAGAAACTAGAGAACGAAACGTGGTGGAGAACAGGCAGGTAGCCTGGCCCCACGCCGGGAGGGCTTCCAAGTGGGGGCCACGCACGAGGCCGCTGAGGGGACACGCTCACCAGGACGTCGGAGGAACACAGCCTGGCATGGAGGCTGGCCGGCTGCCCTGAGAAAGAGGAGGGGACGCACCCCCGAAGACAGGAGGGGCGCCGGGGGGCGAGCGTGCTCTTGGGATTGTGGCTGCTTCTCTCCTCTTCGGCTTTCCTCGGATTTTGTTCTATGTTTTAAACACACGTGGAAAGGAAGAGCTCAGCCAGCTGGAATGTTGGGCTGAAACCAATCAGATGAAGTGGAGCAGAGAGAAATGCGGAGTTCTGCATTTCATTTAAGAAATGTATTTAAGAACACACAGTCGAGGTGCGAAGGGGGTAGAGGGAGCTGTTGGAAGGGCAAGGGGGGGAAAGGGTGTCGCCACGAGCTGACACGGGTGACGGGCGGGGGCTCCGAGGTGGCCAGCGCCATCGCCGGGTACCGCGCGGACAGGTGCCAGGGTGCAGACGTCCTCCCGGCTGGTGAACAGTGAGGTTGGAACCTGAGTTTGGGGTCGATTCCTCCGGCTTCAAACTCTGTGCTCTTTCTCGTAAAACACAGTGACCTGAAGGGACAAGTATGTTCGTCAAGGAGAGGGAGCAGGGACCACAGCTCAGTAGGACTTTGAGCATTGGTGACCACACACTCAACATGAGATGCCCTTGTCACTAAAGATGGTCCTGCAAGGCCAGGCCAGTTAACAGAGGTGACAACCTGCTCTAGTTGGTGCTGGTCGGGTGCTCCCAGAGCGTGTCCAGTCCCGAACCCCACCTTGTAGGGATGCATCTGTGAAAGAGCACCGGGTGCTCAGCGTCCTCGGGACGGGGGGAGGAAGACTATGGGACACCCCGGTTCTCTACTCACATCGTCCCCTGTAGTTCTTGGTACAACCCTGCGAGGCAAGTGGCATCGTCCCATTTTTAAAATGAGAAAAATAAAGCCGAGAGGTTCAGAACTTGTTCAAGGTCACATATTAGTAAGTGGCCGCCAGCATTTACAGTAAACACAGAGCTAAGGCCAGTCCCCTGCCCTGACCAGGCAGCTCCGTGGGTTAGATTGTCATCCTTATATGCCACATCCGATTGGTTGCTCCCCGAATGACCCGGACCAGGGCCAGGGACCGAACAGCAACCGAGGTACATGCCCTGGCCTAGAATCGAACCCAAGACTCTTTGGTCCAACGGCCAACGCTCTAACCGCTGAACCAAATCGGTCAGGGCTGGCAAAATAATTTATAATGTACACACCAATTATGTGCATCAAGTATGTTAAAAACATCATTCCTCTTGACCCAGGTCAAACGACCCTAAGAAAATGATAAAAGTTATAAAATAAAACAAAAAAACTGCACACAAAAATATTTATCAACAACCTAAAAAATTGAGGAAGGGCGAATGGGGCAGCTGGGTGGGGGCCAAGAGAAAGGCCCATGAGTACTGAGCACTGTGTGATGGGCACAAGGTGTCTGGATGGCCAAAGGCAGGTATGAAACCAAGGTCAGAGCAGGTTGGAAACAAGATAAGAGCACCCTGGGGGGGTGGGGGAGGGGAGGGGGCCAACATTAATATTTGTCCACTCTCACTGGGCACATTAATTACATTCTTAGCCCTCAATACCGATACTCATTTCTCTGTTTTGCAGATGAAAAGGCTGGTGTTCAGAAAGATCAAGTGACTCACTCTAAGTGAGGTAGTAGGTGCTAAAGAGGGAGCTGGACTCGAGCGCAATGACCTCCCACAACCAAGCTCCCTCTTCCGCAGTGCTGGGCCAGAGGGTGGCAAGGCCTCTCGCGGATGACACCGGGGGTCCGCTGCACCGCTGCACGGCCGGCCAGGGGTTTACTGGACTGGAGCTCCATGTCCATCACTGGCGGACGTTGGAACTGACAGCTGTGAATTTCACGGAGCAGCAGGAAGAAGGGTAAGTGGAAAGGGAAGGGTACAAATCTGTTGTGTGCTATGATCACGGGGCATGTAAAATATATAGTTACCTTGAGAAAAAGACTAGAAGAGATACATTGCAATGTTTACAGTAGTGCAATTGGGAATGTTTCCCCTATTTTTCCATACATTTCTATAAAGTGGTTTTCCTTTATAATTACCAAAAAAAAAAAAAAAGGTAAAATTTAGAACTGCACCCAAGAAAGCCTTGGGCACCTAACAGTCACCAGCACACCTTCTCAGCCAGAAGGCAGTGCCCATCCTCATCGGTTCAGGCCCTGCAGACTCAGTGCCGACCATCCTGTCCGCACAGCTCACTGGCACACTAAGAATCAACCACAGGGTGGCCCTGGCCAGTTTGGCTCAGCGGTTAGAGCGTCGGCCTGCGGTCCAGAGAGACCCTGGTTCGGTTCCCGCTAGGGGCGCGTACCTCGGTTGTGGTTTGTCCCCGACCCTGTTTGGTCATGCAGGTGGCAACCACTTGATGTGTCCCTTTCACGTCGATGTTTCTCTCTCTCTCTCTCTCTTCCCCTCTCTCCCTCCCGCTCTGTCTGAACAAAAAATGGAAAAATGCCCTTGGGTGAGGATAAAAAAAAAAAAAGAATCATAGGGTAAAAGCGAGGGGCACTGGTGCCCCCTAAAAGTCACCTTCTGCTTCTTGTCAAACTAAACAGCACTCGGAGAGCATGAAGAGGGGAGTCTCAAAGGCAGACCCTCAGCTCCTTAAGAGCAAATGTCTTCCAATTTCAAATGTCCTCAGGCCCTTTAGAAGGCCCGGCCTCTTCGGAGACACCCTCCTTCCTTCTAAAGCAGGACTTCGCGGAGACTGGTGTCCTTCCAGGGTGGCCGGTGTGTTGGAATACTCGTTCCGGCTCCATCTCAGCCCTACTGAAGCAGGCTTTCTAAGCTTTCTGAGCCAAAGCCCGGGAACCTGTATTCTAGGCACCTCGGCAAATCCTTAAGCTTGGGCAAGTTTAGGAGACCCTCTTCTGACACCAAACACACTTTTTATGAATGTGTTTGAACTTATGAAACTGAATCCTCATAAACAGTACTATTATTGCCTGGCCGGTGTGGCTCAGTGGACTGAGCCTCGTCCCATGAACTGAGAGGTCCTGGTTCGATTGCTGGTCAGGGCACAGGCCCAGGTTTCAGGCTCGATCCCTGGTTGGGGGCGTGCAGGAGGCAGCCGATTGATGTATCTCTCACATGGATGTTTCTCTCTCTCTCTCTAAAAAAATCAAGCAAAAACATTAAAAAAAAATAGTACTATTATTTCCAGTCCCTGCAAACAGCTTCAATGAATGAGAATGATTCCCAATGACTGGTTACCGGGGTTGGGTCTCCCCAGACCCTAACATCCCACTCATCTTTCGAGAAGAGTTGAAAGGGCAGATTTTGCGCAGACTCGAATTCCAACGCGGCTCTGAGGCTGACAGCTCTAGGGCCTTGGCCGAGGAGTGGTCTCACCCTTTCCGAACAGGTTCCTTCATCTGTGTGGGTGTGAGGACGACGGCCTCGCCTCGGATAACAGCAACAAGGCAGCCCCTGCACAACAGGGGCTCACAGGCCTCTCAGTAACTTGAGTGTGAATCGCCCGACTCCCCACTGGAACTGGCTCTCAGGTCTGTGAGCCACACCCCCTTCTGACTTTATTCTGCCTTAGAAGGTAAGGATGAGGAACAGGTGCGTGTCTCCTGGAGCCGTACAGAGCCCTGCTCAGGCATCACCTGGATTTCCCTGAACAACAGCCCCGAGTCACCGGTCGTTATTTCCACTGCAGAAGAAACGCCCCAGCGGGGTCAGGCAACCTTCCTGGAAGTGATCAAGTCAGGTTTTGAGCTCAGACCCCAACATCCTTCACAGTCCTGTCTGTGCCTAACACAGGCACCGTGCATCATCAGAGCACGTTCACCTGTGCCATAGCAGGTCTTAAACACAGTCCCCCACTCATCGAAAAGCCCTTGAAGCAGGCGTCCTGCGGCGTCGGCCGGCAGAGCATGCGGAGCTCCGGGTGTCTGGACCTTTGCCACACCGAGGAGCGGAGATGCGCTCCAGCAGGATGCGCCCTTTTCCCTGGCCTCTCGTGCATCCCACGCTGCCCCCTGCCACGGAACGAACACATCTCACTAACAAGAATTTATTGGACACAGCTGTCACTTACTGGACTCATGAAATGAGTGCACCTGCGCTGAACCCAGGAAATCCTGGTACACACCAAGTGCCGGTCGTTGCTGCCATTATTATTGTTTAATTATCCATGCAGCCGGTGCATAGACACCGTTTTCCTCACTATACAGATGAGGACTTGGTCCAAGATCAATCACACTGTTTGAGGAGAGCTGGGAAAATACCATAAAAGGCAATTCACATCCATACATCCTATAGTGAGCATATAGTATTTCATATTATAAAGGGTTATTTTATTTACTAGAATAAAACTTCTAAATAAAGAGGCAGCCACCTCCCCTTCTTGCCCCAGGCCAGCAATGGGTCAGTGGTCTAGTGGACTCCCCGGCAGAGAGACCAGAGGCCGGTGTTTTCCAGCCAACGCCTGAGAGCCAATCACCAGAAGTTAATAAAATAATGAGTGCTGATATTTACTGAGCCATAGGTATATATTCCTTACGGCAACTCTGCAAGGTCGACGTTATCGCCTTCCTACGGAAGAGGTGAGGTTAAGCCCAGAGCGAGCGGGGGGGGGTGGGCCCAAACCGGGGCATTTCCAGTCTACACAGCACCACAGCAAGGTCAGTGCAAATCAACAGGAAGAGCAGGTGCACACCAGATACCTCTGAGACTGTTACTGAATGAGATAAAAACGATGTAAGTTGAAAGATCATCTGAGATACAAGAGAAACAGACAGCAGGTGACCCTGCCCCCGACTTCCTGCCGGTAACCCTGGCCCACACCTCACCTCCCGCCCGACTCAGTGGTCCAGGAAGCTGCATCTCGGATCACCTGGAGTGCAAAAGGTGAGGGGTCCTACCGCTGTCCTTTGACGTAAGAGAAAGTAATCGGCTTTCGAGGCGGCCCTTGGGTTCTGTATCGGCGACCACATCCCTTACGGATATTCCCTCCTTCAGCATGAATGTCCCGACCCTCCAAGGACACTGGTCACCTCCACTGTACATTTCATATCCTTAAATAAATGAGGCTAATGATGATCTACATCAAAGAATGAATGGGCTTTATTATAGAACAAAATAGAGAAACAGAGATAAAAGTCCTTGAATGGTAAAAATATCAGTTTGAATTCTGGGTCGTTATAGACAAGTCAGAGCCACTTCATCCCCCGTGGAAAAGACCTTCTCCCGTCCCCAGAATGGCACGGTGCCAGGTTGCTGCCTGAGTCTCGGCAAATCCATCTGCCTTCTCTGAAGTGGGAAGTCCAAGTTCAGAACGTGCCGCTGACCCGAGCCCTCCTGGCCCCCTGCCCACACACCACCACGCACGGGGGTCTGATCCGACGGTGCCGTCGCCCGCAAATCACACGCCGCGCAAGGAACACTAGAAGGCTTTATGAAAAACCCAAAGTTTATTGCAAATTGTATTTTGCTTCCCTCCGTTCTTCATTTTTACAGGATTTGTTGATATCCATGATTTTTTCACAGATGTACTTGTTGACTTTGGAGAGTCTCTGTGCAATTTCAGTTTCGTCCACAGTTTCTTGTGCTATTCGGTCGTATAAACACTCTAGACAGGGAAAGAGACAGGAAGGCAAAGGGTTACTGGTGCGTTCAAGTACAGACCTTTGGGGGGCTTGGGGGGTATCACCCAAATACCAATTCACTTATTGGGCACAGGGATATGTACACCATTTCATCACAAAGTGTACGTAGAAAAGAGTACATGTAGACTGTAAACTTACCCTTTAAAAATAATGGCAGCCACCCGTGTGCCTGCTGCCCAGCTTAGCAGGGCACCCCAGCTCCGTGAGCCCGGACGCCTGCCCCATCTCCTCACCGGAAGTGACCCTGCTCCTGAACATTTTCTTTCCTTCTCCTTTCATGTTAACACATATGCATATATCCTTAACAACACTTTGTCCACTGTTTTGTTTTTTTAGTTTTTTATAAGTGTGCCCATACGCTATCTGGTCTCCGACTTCCCTTCCCCCCTCGATAGTACAGATTTGAGATGAACCCCAGTTCAAGTGCGGAGCTCAGGCCGTCCACCTGCTGCTCCCCTCACTCAGGGGCACCTGGGCTGCTTCCAGGGTTTGCAATTACAAACACCCTGGCGGGTGCCCCGGGCATATGGACTGGCCTGGGGCGGAGCTGCCGATGTCAGGGTGTGCGCACCTGGCTTCACTAGGTGCCGCCCAGACTGTCCTCCAGAGGGGCCTGCTGCCGGGCAGCCGCCCACACCTTCCGCCAGCTCCACACTGCCAGCTACTGAGGTCTGACAGCCTGGTGGGCGGGAGGTGGTGTCTCATCCTGCTGATCACGGACCAGGCCGGACAGCCACTGTCACTGAGCCTGCCGTCTGCGGAGATGAAGGAGGAGGCCCCGAAGGCCTGCCCGGGGCCTGGCTGCGGCACTTCCTGCCCGGGGACCTGGTGCCCGTCGTTACCCCGATTCCTCACCTCACAGACACCGACAACAGCCCAAGTGTCTCTCTCTAAACCCTGCCTTGAGGCATCTGAGACAAACTTTTCGCAAACCTTCGAACGGTAGGGAACACTACCCTGACATGGGGCCGTTACAGTCATTCCACTGCATATACTACTACTCATTCCCAGAACCCGGCTCAGTGCTCGGCAGAGGGCAAAATTACGTACGTATTTGTTAAATGAATAAATAAGTTTTTCCAGCAAAATCTGAGGGAACACAAGCATTCTGGACATAGGGGCTGGAGAATGTGCCACTAGGTGTGTCATCGTGGGCAAGACTTCTAACGTCCTGCACGAAGCCCCCTCCCCGTGGGACAGCGAGGACAGCGAGGACAGCCCAGCCTCAAGGGACTGCTGTGCAGGATGCACCAGTGGTGTGTGCCAGCCCCGCCCACGCAGGCCGGCACCGGCGGGCTGGCCCTCAGGCCTGACTTGCCTGGAGAAAGGAAGCCAGTGTGGGCAGTCACCGCGCCACCCACTCTGACCCTCCCCGGGCGTGGGCTGCCTGCCTCCCGGTGCTCCTTCTCTGGGGCAACCCCCCCAAACCACGGAGAAGGGCTTTGCAGAGAGAAGGTTTAAAATCCTTTAATTGACTTACACTGGTTCCTGACCACTCCCAAACCCCACTAACCTCCGCTTCACCCTGTCTTGGCCTTTTGTCAGGACTGAGACAGAGGGTAGGGCCCTGTCTCTCCCCAGGCCCACCTCTGCTGTCACCCCCCTCCCCCCGTACGTCCCTCCCCGTCCAGGCTGTCCCACAAGTCAGTGTCCGCGCTCTCCTCCCCCTTCTACCCTGCCCCGCCCTCTGCCCACCTAACTGCTCTTCATTCTTCCCGCCTGCCACCTCCCTGTCCCCCACTCTCCTGGGTCTGCCTGTCGAAGCCCCATCACAGTCTAAGGAAACTGCGCCCTCCGTCTTCCCTGCAGGGCCTGGGGCAAGAAGGAACCCGAAGCAAGTGAGGGATGCACCTGTGCTGAGAAGGGCCCCGAAGCCCAGGCGTGGGCTCTCAGCCTGGTGGCTGTGCAACCTCGGGGGTGGGGGCCTCTCTGGTCTGTCCACTACCTAGGAGAGCAGGATGTCAAACCAGGTGCTCCAGGGACGTTCTCCCAGCTCCAGGCCTCCTCCAGGTGAAGGGCTGGTGAAGAGGCAGAGGAGAGACGGGGAAGGAGAGTGGCCGACGGCCCTCGGGCCCCCAGCCTGAGCTGGAGGAAGGAGGTTCTCAGAGGCCGCGGCAGAATCCCAGCTCTCGTCCGCGGCGAGCGCGCCGAACGGCCCCTCGGGTTGATGAAAGGCTTTCATGAGACTCTAGATATTAATCATCGGCAGTTGCCGGGAACGTCTCCCTCTGCGAGGGAGCATTTGAGATTATTGCTTAATTAACAAGGTTTATAATGGCGCTAATGTGTCCTATTAAGAAAGTTATAAAAATTAACCAGAACTCAGTGCTGGGGCTCATTTGGGAAACTCAGACACTCTGCAAAAGGTCATCTGACCTTAATAAGGCTGAGCTGTCGTTCTGGAGCTCGTCGTGGACGCGAGCTGTCCTCCAGCCTCCTGCTTCCTTCCTCCCACATCCCCCGCCCCTGCTATCCGGGAAGAGACAGTGTCCAAGTCAGAGAAGAACACATTCTCACCAATCCTGTACGCGCCAAGGCTTTTGCCATTTTTATACCGCAAATGTGGCTGACTGTGATAAAATCATACAAAATAAACACACACTCAATCCAGCAGGCAGCTTGCACGGGAAAAGCCCGTCAACCGCAATCTGGGAGAGTTCAAGCAATGAGGCCCAAACGGTGAGCGGATGGTGGACGGGAGCCTGCTCCCGACCTGCCCGGCTGCAGCGCATAACTCAGTCTGCGGCGAGGTGGGAGGCCGAGACCTCTGCAGAGGGCAAGCCGCCAGCTCGGCTCTGTCCAGCTCTGTCCAGCCAGTCAAGGCTGTGGGCCAGTCCGCACGTCGCATCCCCCTGCCTGGCAGGCAGCACTCACGGGCTCCAAGCAGCGCTAGACCAGGCTCCTCAGCGGCAAGGCTACAGCAAGGAGGGGAGGCAGCACCGGGCCCTCTGGACTAGCCGGGAGGGGGCTTTCGAAGGAAGGCCCTCCTCCGCAGACGGGGCGGTGAGGCGAGCGAGCTGGGCAGAGCGTTCTCACGTGCCCCGATGTGCCAGGAAACAGGCATGTTCGGGGAGTAGGGCAGGTTGTAGGACGAGAACTTCAAGGGAATAGGAGTTCAAGGTAATAATGCTCAGACATAGGGCTGGAGCTATGGCTGGGCCAGGTCCGGATGGCGCTGGTGCAGTCCAGTAGGACGCTTACCCTTGGATGACGGCACCGTGGCCGACTGTGAGGGGGATGGTCAGGAGATCAGGTTTTTGTTTCTGAAAGAGCATGCGGTTACACAATGCAGAGCAGTCTGGAAGCTGCTGGAGTCGTGCACAGGAGAAACGGTGTGGCCTGGACCCTGAGGCCGTGGGCATGGGGAGGAAGGTTTAAGAGGTGCTTGGGGGCAGAACAGATGGGGAGTGAGGCCTGGGGAGGAGCCGAGGACGAGCCATCTCTGGGTCCCGGCTGGCGGAGAGTCTGGGGAAAGCAGAGGAGAGGGCAGTGAGGGCAGCTTAGCCAGTGCCACATGACGTCCACGAGGAGAGACCCGTGGGCACCTGTGGAAGGGTCAGGAGCTCAAAAGTGTGAACTGAGGTCAAATGCAGATTTAGGAATCATCCTTCATTGATTCAACACATACTTACTGCATAGTTATTACATGCTAGCCCTCAACAAGACGCTCACAAAGCTCACTGTGTTCTGACGGGTACGGGGAGAAGGACTGTTATCAAGTAAACAAACATCCAGAATGGTCCGGATGAAGTGATGGGCCGTGGAGAGGCTCCGGCAGGCCAGGAGCGGGGGAGGGCCCCGAGTGACCGGGGGAAGGGCCCTGCCGCCCAGGACACCAGGAAGGCACAGGCACGGTAGGAAACGAGAGGTGTGGGGAGAGACGAGGTCAGAGGGGCCACCAGAGGCCCGATCGGCCAGGACGCGGAGCGTGGACTTCGCCCCAGGGCCACGGGAACGATGGCCGTGAGCTCAGCGGAGGGAAGCTTTGCAGCCTGAGCGAGAAGGGCTGATGGAGGAGCGGGCAGCAGAAGAGGGGCCACTGGTGGACGGGACCCGAAGGTGAGAGCTCTGAGCAGGGGGCTCCTCGTCAAGGCGGAGTGGTCACGCCCCGCGGCGCCGGGAGGAGAGGAGGGACGCCCCAGGTTTAGTGAGCAGAGTCGCTGGGAAAGGCGAGAACAGGTCAGGCAGAGGCTGGGGAGGCAGCCCGGCCGCCGAGGGGTTAACATGAGCACAAGCGGTGAGTGGCACAGGAGAAGGGAGAAGTGGCCACAGCTGGGCGATGGCAGTGGCCTCTGGGAGGTGTGGCTTGTTTGGTAAGAAATGAGCAATCAAAGTCTATTTACATGGTGCTGGGGAAGAACCAGCAGAACGAGAATGTAATCGGAGGAACGAGGTACTCAGGAGGCAGGTGGGCTGGGATCCAGATGGAGAGAATGGCCAGCCCGCAGAGGAGAAGGAAACTCTTTGGGAGGAAGGCAGGAGAAGGGTGCAGTGAAGTCTGCAGGTGGGCAGTCCCCTCTCTTCCTCTCTGAAGGGAGAGACGAGGCATCTCCAGAGAGAGGGAGGGACTAGCATGTTTGGGGAAAGTAGAGGAGGTCTGAAAAGGCTTGGAAATGGGGGGGATCGGTGAGGGAAACCCGGGGGGCCTGAGCGCTCAGCCGGGGGTTCTCACCGGACTGTCCTGGGGCACTGGGGACCGGGTGGGCTGCTAGAACGTCACGGGATGGGGCTTAAAGTACAGTAGAAACTGGTCCAGTGTGTAGCCAGGACAGGAACTGGGATCCCGGCGTCACAGACGGGGAGACACCGGGCCGATGCCGCACGGCTCAGGGGAGCACAAGTAAACACGATGTGACCCAGGGTAAGCTGGGAGCTGACCCGAAGCGGAGCTGGGGCTCCACGCCAGGCTTCTGCGTCTCCACCACGCTGCCCTGGAGCCCACAGGGTGGGCCTGACAGCCCTGCACTCGGAGAACTTCCACGCTGCGACCGCCGGGAGGCACGCTGGCTCCACAGAGGCAGCTCGCTTGTCAACAAAGGCTGGTAACTTCTCACACCTCATCCCAGACAGCCCTCTTCACTGTCCCAAGAGGTCGGCTTCCAGCCGAGGAAACTGAGACAGGGAGGGAAGCGATCCACAGGAAACCACACCAGGGTCAGCGGGGCGTGGCCTGCTCAGCCCACGTTTCCCGAGCTCCTGCTGTGGGCCAGGCCCGGTGCCGCGCACGAGACGCGGAGGGGAATCTGGGGTGGCCAGACGCGTGCCCGAGGCGGACACCGCAGACGACTCGACACCACGGGCAACGGCAGGGCAGCCGGGCCTTCGAGGGTACCTGGCACCTGCTGAGTCACATTCCAGCATGTGTAACAGACTCAGAGGTCGGCACCTGTCAGGCGGGCCAGGGCTGCCTCCCAGGAAGGCCTTTATCTCAGGGTGACCTCCCAAATTAAGCTCCACCATTTCAGACAGCGGGCCGACTAAAGGTTACCTCTGATTGTCTAAAAATAAGTGGCTGCCTAAATCAATTAAGTGAGAGCAGCCAGGCAAGGGCGGCAGCTGGCTGGAGCAGCACAGCGCCAGACCAGAGTCTAGGGGCAGGGGCTCGAATCCAGGCTCCGAACCTTGTCACTGACCTCGGGCTGGTCACCTGACCTGGGCCCTGCCGCCTCACCTCCAAAATACATGCACATCTGGCCATTCTTCTCCCCTCACTCTACAGCCACCCTCTGTCCCCGAGACCACGTCCCACGGGTCACTCCGTGCCTGAAGCCTGCACTGCCCTCCTCCTGCAAGAGGAGTAAACCCAGTGCTGACGGCGGCCTCCACGGCCCTACAAGGCTGGCCCTTGCCCCCTCCCTGAGCTCCCTCTGCCTCACCCCTGTCTCCACAGCTGCCTGGGGCTGCTTCGCCCCATCAGCATGACTGCCTCTGTACCTGCTCCCTATTCTGCCCCTTCGTCCCACCACGTGGTGGGGAGATGCTCCAGGCCTCCTCAGGACCCCAAATGACCTGTCTTGTTGACAGGCACATCTGTCATCTGCCCCCAAACCTGCCTCAGAGCCTGCTCAAAACTGTGTGGTGCCTGACTGAGCCCCTGACTGAGCCCCGAGCCTGGGGCCTGACTGAGCCCCTGACTGAGCCCCACACCTGGGGCCTGACTGAGCCCCTGACTGAGCCCCGCACCTGGGGCCTGACTGAGCCCCTGACCGAGCCCCACACCTTGGGCCTGACCGAGCCCCTGACCGAGCCCCGCACGAGGTGCCTGACCGAGCCCCTGACCGAACTGCACGCGAGGTGCCTGACCGAGCCCCTGACCGAGCCCCTGACCGAGCCCCACGTCTCCGTCTCTGTCAGAACCTGGAGCTGACCCTCAGACTAGTGGTTAGAGATGCGGCTGCGAGGTGGGCCCTGGGCCCGGGCTCCTGGCCCCCCAGAGGCCTTTCGACTGCACAAGCTACCGGGTGCCCCTGGCCTCGGCGTCCTCAGCTGTGACACAGGGATGATGAGAGCAGCCAACAGGAGTGTTAGGAGGATACGTGAGTTAATACATGTAACATTATTTTTAAAAACAGAACCATAAGAAAAACCCAGAACCTGAAACACAGAAAGAGCCCAGAATAATTCGCGATTATGACAGCACTCTCTGCGGCGCGCACGCCCTGCCCGCCCGCGGCTCCTGTGCTCCCCAGACTGCGAGCCCCTTACAGACGGGCTCTGCCGCATCCCCCGTGTCCTCAGTACCCAGGCAAAGAATAAGGGCTCGGTGCCCGGGTGGGGACCGGCTGGGGGAGACAGAGGAAAGAGGGAAGACGGGCAGGGAGGGAGGGGAGAAAATCAGTGTCTAGGATACAGACAAATCTCTAGGGGGACAAGTGATGTCCTGTCTCTTTGCTGACCCCGACCCCTTCCAAGCCCCGGAAAAGAAGCTGGAACCGGGACCCTCAACTGGCCTTCATCTCATTAGCCGCTCCAGGCCTAAAGGGGGGCCCCTCAGACGGTGTCCCCCAGCCTTGACCTTCGCTCTCTGCACACAGCAGCGCTCCTTCCCCATCCCCATGCCTCTGTTCCAGAAGCTTCTGTCTCCAGAAATAACTCTTTACATGTTTGCATCCCCTTGTCTGACGGATCCTTCAAGGCCCAATTCAGTGACCCCCTCCCCCAGAACCCTTCCCTGACTTCCAGCTAGGGCCCCCCCCCCCTGAAGACGAACCCCTGGCCCTCCCTCGCCGCTCCCCGCACGGCACGGGTGCCCACAGCGCAGCTGCCCGGGTAAAGGGAGCTCTTCTGGGGCAAGGTCCGAGCCTGGGCCTGGCGCGGACGGCTTCCGTGTTTGTTGGCCCGAACCCGCCTGGCCCATCCTCGGCGAGGACCGGACAGTGGCTCAGCCCTTGCGTGTCTGCAGGGACCTACCTCGGACGATGCTTAGTTTGTGAGGCGACAGGGGTGGCTTAGGGACGGCATCTTTCTTTTTTTTTGTGGCAACTCCTGTGACGCTTCTGTTCTTCAGAACATCTGTTCCCCAAATCATGACTGCCAAGTTCTTTGTGTACTTGGAATCTCCTTGGGTTACTTGTAGCTGGTGCCATTTCTCCTCATCAACCCAGATCCCGCTTCCCAGATGGACCTGAAAGGGACAGGAACGCAAGCACCTGCTGAGTCGGACGGGTGGCAGCTGGGACTCCGCGCCCTTCAGAAGACATTCCTGCATGGCTCGGGAGCCGTCCGCACCCTGAACTCACTCTCCCTGGAGGAGGCAGCCACACTCGTCTGTCTCCTGAATCCCAGCTGACCCGAGAGCGTCAGAGCCACTATCTCAAGTCTCCTTGGCCACCCCGGGAGGCAGGTGCTGGGACACTTCAGTTCAGATGTGAAGAAAGGGGGAGCACCTGCCGCAAGTCACTCGACGAGGAAGCTGCAGACCCGGGATTCTAACCTAGACTCATGTTATCATGGGCTGCTCAGACCCGACCAAATGTCAGGACCTTTGTCCACTTACACCCACATCCCGGGATGCATGTCCTAGCACAGGGGCCCTCTGCCTGGCTGACACGGGTCACCGGGCGAGCCAGACCACGGCCGCTGCCTGGGCCCCGCTCCCCGAGAGTCTGATTTATTTCATGCGGGTGCGGCCTAGGCCGCAGGGTGGTTCAGAGCTCTCAGGAATCCCAGTGCACAGCCTCTGAAAACCACCTGGCTGGGAGGGCAGTGCCCAGGCTCTGCCATCAGTCGGAGCGTGTTGGTGGGGGTCCGCTCCCGCTTTCTGTGAGCGTGGACGGGAAGAGTTGGAGTTCATCATAAGTTCCTTTTGGCTCAGAACACCGAGGAGTTCACATCACACAACCAGAGTCCTGATTCTGCTGCACAGACTAGAGCGCAGTGTGCGCGTCCTGTGAAGGAGCCCGCGGGTTCCAGCGCGGAGTCCACGGGTCTGCACACCCAGGGGCTCCCGCGGCAAGCTCCACGCTTTGAAACTTCTCCTCCCTGGCTCTTCTAACCCTCAAAACACACTGCTAACATCAGTCACCAAAAATAGAGCTTGCTCTGGCCCTGCCATCGATGGCGTGTTTCTGTGAGCCTACGTGGGGTGAGAGGCCCCCGGGGATGGAGGGAAACAGCAACCCGCCCGGCTGTGAGAGGGGCAGGTGCTGTCGTCTTCAGGAGGACCTGCGGCCGTCAACGAGGACGGTGCGCAGATGTCCGGGAGAAGTCCTGTCTGACGGACGGCACACACCCTCTGCTCCAAGATGACTAAGGATCTTTCTGCAGAGGCTTGGAGAGGGAAGTGGGCACTGTCCGGTGGCCGGCAGGTCGGCCAACTGCACCCTTCCTTCGCGAGCTACTGAGGCTTTTCCACCATAACAACAACAACAAAAAGCAACACAGCCCACCATGGCTGTCAGTAAATAAACAATCCACCTGCCACATCTGACTTCAGTTCCTCTTGCTCAAGGGCCCTTTAGACCCCTGCAGGTGTGACATCAGATAAGCAGGTCCACCTGGCCCCCCTGCAAACTTCAGGGCTGGAGAAGATAAGGACCCTGGAGTGCCTGGAGCTGGCTGCCCCCCCCCCCCCGCCCCACCGGACCCAGGCCACCCCTTGAGCTACCCACACAGCTTCCAGAGGTGGGGAAACAAGGAGTCAGAATTAGATTAAACTCAGAAAACCAGAGATCAAAGATAATGTCAGTTCTTCAAAGGTCTCTGTTCTTTTCTACCCTGGGCCTTGCTCATTGTTAAGACAGATGACAGTCATTTTAGCCAAAGTTCTACAAGAGAAAGGGACACATAGTTTTTGAGCACTTATAATGAACCAGTCTTCAACGTATTTGTCCTTCTAATGACCTCAGGGGATGAAAATAGGTAGAAATTATTCTCATTTCACAGACATGAAGAGATTCAGGGGACTAAATTATTTTTCCTAAGACATGTTATCAGTAAAAGTTAGAATCAAGATTCAACTCCTAGTGATGCTGCCTTCCCGCTGCAGCTGTGCATGGGGCAGAGCAAGTCCACCAACAGTCCCCGAGGCTCCCTCCGAACCTGCGGTCCCGGCCCTGGCGGCACCCCACAGTCCCTCTGCAGATGGGGACTCGGGAACGCCACAGGCTGGCCTGCCTGCCTCCAACCCGCCCTGTCGCCTGCCAGACCAAGTCCCCCACAACAAGCCCCTCCTTTGACTAGAGGGTTCTGCAGCCTTTCACCAAGCCTGTGAGAGGCAGTGTCCACCCTCTGGAGTCCTGACAGCTCCGTTCCCGTCACATCAAGCCCAACCTCCTCTGCCGGCTGAAAAGACCCTCTAAATCCCGTTTCCGACCAACCTACGGACAGTTATTTCCCTACTATGTCCATCCCTGCAGGGAGCTCCCGACGCGTCCACCTCCTCCCTCCCTGTGTGCGGCCCGGCGCTGGCGCCTCCGTCCAGGGCGTGACTCCTGCCTCTTCTCCCACCTCACTGAGTATCTCGGCAGGTCCCGGTGCCTCCCTGCGCCTCCCTCCTCTCAGCTTGGGGCAGAGGTGCACTGAGGGTGAGACGAGGGCCTGGGGCAGTGCACACCGGTCATGTCACTTCCTCCCCCGGCTCGGCTCAGGCCTTTCCCCGGCCCGAAAGATTAGATTTTCTTAAACCTCTAACCTTTCAAGCCCCAGTCCCAAATCCAGAAAATACTCCAAACTACTCCTGGGGCTAAACTCCACCCCAGGGCTCAGTCCCATCCGCTCCGCTTGTCTGGCTAGTGAGAACCCTCGCCACCGGGTCAGCCTCTCCCGGGACACCTCCTTGGGAGAGGGTGGGCTCTGCCTCTTCCATCCCCTAGAAGTGAGCGGACGAGTCTGAACACAAAGTAGGAAAATGATGGCATGTTTAATATCTTTTAAGGGCGCTGACTTTCAGTTCTGAGGTGCTGCTGTGTCTCGGAGAAGAGAGTATTTTCTGATGTTCACTCAAGTATAAGGCCGACTCTGTAGCACAGAAAGAAATGTCCTGGGCTGAGACCAGTTACAGGTACCTGCTGGGCACCTGGAACAAGGGCTCCTGAGGTCAGCAAAGCTCAGGGCCGCCTAGAGCAATGCCCGGCTTGCAGGGGTGCAGAACAGCCTGGAAGGAGCACTGGCCTGGGGACCAGAGGTCTGGCCTCCTGCCTCTGCCCGGCTGTCCGATGGCAGACGAGTCTCTTCTCTGGGTGTTTCCCCATGCGCATCATGTACAAATTAGACTATAAACGTGAATGGTCTTTGCAGCTTTGTGATTCAATGGGTTTTTGAAATAAAGTATCTTAGACAAAGAAAAGCAATGCACTCTATCAAAATCAGAGAGTAACTTCTGTGGCAAGCCCTGTTCTCGTAAACCACAGTTTGCTATTGGACCAAAACGTGTCCAGGAAGATATTAAAAATATGAATCTGGTAGGATGGGACTTGACCAAACATGGTCTTTGTGAAATGTTTTGTAGGACAAAAGCAGTTTCCTCCTAGGAAACCTCCCATCCCAACGCTCTAGGCTTTGCAGAGATCAGGGCTTTTGTTGCTCGGGACAAGGGCTGCTTCTGGGATGTGGGCACCTGCTCTGGGAGGCTGCCGTCCACGCCCAGGGAGTCTGCTTCCGTTCCTTTCCCTTAGTACCCTTCTCTGCCTGACTACAGACTAGTTGCAGACAAAAGCCAAGTTAGTAACAGGTTGGCGGCAACCAAAAAAGGAAACAAAGAAACAGGCATTTTCAAGATTTGTTGTGCAAGTCATGTGTGAAAAAAATTAAATGAGATTTAAGAGACCCATCTTTTGGAGAAAAAGTGATCCCTTTGCAAAAGAAGCCCCTGTCCTTCTCCGAAACTGCCCATCCGTTTTCAAAGCAAGACACACGGAGATTTTTCTTGGAAGCTATTTTTAGAAAAAAGCCTTAGTCATTCGACAAGGTGATCACGACTAAAAAGAAATCAGGAAAGAACAGTCCTTCTTTTCTATCTTCAGTGGGGAGGGTTCACTAAGCTCAGATGTACTGTTGGAGTCTCCTCCAGGGGAAGCCACCACATCCACCTTCCACAGACGGGGGAGCTGAGGCCTAGACAAGGGAGGACCCCAAGGTCACACGGGGAGGACAGAGCTAGAACCACGCTTAGTGGTCAGGTTCCAGGATTCCTGCCGCCACTCTGTCCTGCCACCTCTCCATGGCCACTGGCTGGAACAAGGCCACGCGGAATGGGCCTCGGGCTGGCCCAGCTGTCCTGCCTCTGTGGGAGGAAGTGCCTCGCGGGAGATGGGGACATGGACCCACATCCAAGAGCCCTTAAGACCAACAGGTTCCGTTTCCCCAGCTTGACTGTGCTTGCCGTGGCTCAGTCTGGCCAGCTGCAGAGACATCTCTGGACAAACCCAAATGCAACTGCCTTCTCTGTCTCATCAACCCACTGGGGACAACGGTGGGTAGACAGACTGTTTGAAGCATCAGGCGAGAAAAATGCACCAACGCAGATGATTCTCCGGGAGAACGGGGGCGGTGTCGTCAAGTGCGCTGTGGCTTCCCTACCCGAGTCCGCCTGCGCCTGGACGAAGGGCTCCACAGATGGGCTCCTCTGGGTGTCAGAACAGGGTCCGGCCCAGCGGCCAGGCATCGTGTGACTGCAGGGCTTCCAAAGGCGGCCCCACTGCTTTTGATGACTGACAGCACTTAGGTCTCTTTCACGGTTCCCCCAAGGGTCTGAAAGCGACGCTGAGGCGTTCATCTAGGACCGCGGGCTGACTGCCACTTGGGGACAAGAAGGTCTCATTCCCATGTACGCCTGGCACCCAGCACGGGCGCGGGACTCATGCATACTGCTGACATGGCCAGTGGACACATGTTGCCTTGGTATCTGGAAGCCACTTCACTTCTCATTTACCTTAGAAATGTGCGCATCTGGTTTCATGCAAGGGTAGGGCGATTTTCAAACTATCATCTTTTAAATCTCTCTCATTAATAAGCTATTTTGAAATGTCAGTTTAGTTTAGTTGTTTTGGCTCAATGTTTAGAAAAACACAACAAAGACAAAATGATGAGAAAAAAAAGTCCCAGTAAAGGCCCACTAGTCATAACACATGAATTCCAGAAACAGTCACTGGGGGACTGGCCGGCCGGTCAGCCCCCAGGCCCTCCACCTCCACTCTGACTAGCGGACACCTGCAGGGAATCGATATTGAGCTTGAAACACTACCTTGCCATTGTCTAGGATATACTTGTCCATGACAGGTGCAGGAGCGGGGTAATAGGACGACGTATTTGCTTCCTCACTGAAAGTGCTCCGTAACTCCGGCTCGGGCTCGAGACATTCTGACTTTACTTTTTCCAAGTCAATGGCAGGACCTAGGCAGTTAAGAAAAGAGATCTGTCTAGAACTCCAAGGAAATTAAATGCAAATATTTTTTAACTATGCATCTATCAGTACATAGTGGCACAATATATATATGTATATATATATTTATTGGCTTATTTTTGTCCATTGCACGACACGTAAACCCAGGCTTAAAAATGATATGAAGTATGAATGTCACAAGCAAAAAAGTTGGAAAACTGGAAAGAAGAATGGACCGGACTCTAAGTATGAATGAGAAGCACTCTTCCAGGGTGTCACTGTCCGGAGGGAATGCAGGGGTTCAGCTCCCGGCCAGGAAAGAGGTCCTGTGAGCCGGGTGGGGAGGAGATGCCACTACAGCAATATGCAAATGGTGTATCTGCCAAAACCCTGACTCCAGCCTACAGCGAACAGGCCACAGCAGATGAACAGAGGTTAAGGGAAAAGCAGAAATGCAAAGGCCTCCCCCTCCCCAAGACCTAGTATGCAGGCAGAAACATTTCAACCAAGAATTAAAACACAATACAGATTAGGCCCCTGATTGCCTGATCCAGTAGCTACCCTGATTTTTATTTTAATGCAATCAACACAAATTATGTACGGATTAAACAGGGAAAGAAAGCTAGAGAAATGGTGTGGCTTCTAACGGGGATATTTTTTCCTCCATTAGCTTGTAAAAACGATGGACTATTTTTTAAAAATCTCCTATTGTGTCTTGATTACCAGAGGGCAGAGGAACAGGATGAAAATGAGTAAAAAAGGCTGAATGATTTGATTAACTTTTGCAGGAAAGCAACTCCAAAGGCCAACAGAGAGTTTAGCATCCTGGAAATTCACCCTATGCAACAATGCCAGGAGCTGACTGGGATCCGAGATTTAGCTGCTGTTAGCGAGTCTCCATGACTGTGCATATAATTTAAGTAACAGGTGAATTTCACGGTCCAACCTTCTCTTACCCTGACCATGTGGACAACTTGGTACAGACCTCTTCACATGCAAAGACCTGACCAACAATCTGACTGTGACTCTATGTTCACTCCCCACATCCTAGACTTGGCTGGTGGTAGGGAAGGTGTTGGTGATTTTATCACTAAAATTCCTTGTGACGGGGCTTCCCACAACAAGACCATCATTCCTGACTTGCTGGCAGCTGCCATCTGCTAGACAGCATCTCTGCAGTCTGCATGATTGACGCTCAATGCAAGACGGCCGGGGGCGGAAAAGCACAGTGCATCGTGGCGGAGAGTTCAGAGCCATTCCTAGCTCCGTGGTTTAGTCATGCCTTCCCAGGTGAGTGGACCGTGGCCGTAGCAGCCAGCAGAGGGACAGGCTGACAGCATCCCAACCTTCTGACAGCACCTCCCGAAGAGTGCCTGCTTGTTCACGGGCTGGGCCTGGGTCCGATGCATCTCCTTGTGCTCAGCACCTGGCACCAAGCAGGGCTCTCTGAATGTTTGCTCACTGAATAAAGAATGACAACAGGGAATGCATAATTCCAAAGTTCCAGGAAAGCCAAAGCTTTTCCTCATTCAGTGTGAGATCTGTGTGAATTTCTGAGACACAAACAAACCCAAGTGGAGTGCTGGGTCTTTCCTCAGAGCAGGGAAGAAGTCACTCCGTTTCCCCTCCGTGGCATGGCTGGCGTGGCCCCTGAGGTCTCCTGCTTTGACACTCAGCTGCAGGAAGAGGAAATGGGCCGAGAGCAGGCGGTCTGTGCCGCCAGTGCCCACGGTTCACCTTCGGCAAGATTGAGCCCTTTCTCTAAAGTCTCCTTTTTCTTCTCCAAGAGGAAGATGTGGGACAAGAGAATAAACCCAGTTCAGTTCTGACCCCAGCCTGGTCCTCTCCCATCAAACCAATGGCTGCCAAAGAGATCTCCACAAGACCATGTCCTTCCCTGCTCAGGCTCCCTGACCCTCAGAGTGAGGTCCCACACCACACCCTCTGCAAGGCCTGAGCCAGCCTCCTCTGCCCCTGGTGCTCACTTCCTGCTCTTCCCCAGGCCTCTGCCCCTCGGGCACACTGCGGTCTCGGCCTTGAATGCCACCTCGTCTGCCTGCCAGGGCCCCGGCAGACTTCAGAGCGACGCTCAGGTGTCTCCTCTGTGAGCCTGGCCCATCGCCAGGCAGGACGTCGTGCGTCAGACACCTCCTGCAGACAGATGCGCAGTCCTCCGCCCACCCCTGCCCACATCAGACTGACGCCCTTCAGGGCCCAGTGCTCGTCTCTCTGCAGTTCTGGCCCTGAGGACTGTGCCGGCACAGTGCAGGCTCCCGGTGAATTCTTCACGACAGGAGAGGGGAGAGCGTTGAGGGAGGAAGGGACGTGGTTACATAGGCTGAAGCAAAGATTCTGAAGTAAAGCCTGCTGTGGGGTTGAGGTACCTGGGGGTGGAGGCGAAGCTGTTCTTAAATGTCTATAACCTTTCCCGCAGCCTGGGAAGTAGACACTAGGGCTGTTAAATAGAAACTGGAACCATCTAGCCTGGAGAACGGACAATGCTGAGGGCTGTGGAGGGACATCTTAGGGACAGCAGGAGGATCAGGTCCATGCCCAGCGGCCTGCCCCACCTCTCACATTCACCTCTCCTCCCCGATGCTCGGTCTCCTCGTGCCACTGCCTCTGTCTGGGTCATTCTACCCACAACATGTCCACTTCTCCGCACTCCACCAGGGCTTCAAGACCTGCTCAAAGGCCACCTCTTCCATGAGGCTGCCCCTCCCCCCTTGGCTTGGGATGTGGAGGCAGAGAGCCTGCAGCTTGAGTCCTGGCTCTGCGGCTCTGTCCTGAGCCGCGCTCCCTGGGCCCTCAGCGGCACTGTCTGGCCGGCCCCGGCTCCCGCGCCCACCGCAGGCCTGAGGGCAGGCAGGGGCGGTCTGTTGTGTCCCAGCCCCCGGCCACACAGCGCTGGTTCAGATTCCCTCCCGTGTTTACACATCGACACTGCTTCACCTCTCTGGCCTGCTGCCTCGCCCCAGAGGAGGAACAGCAGCAAATTGTAAGACTGAAGATTAAGTGAGTCAACCCAAGTGTGAAACGATTACTCCAGAATCAGGCCAGAGTGGCTGCCAGGTAAATAGGGGCTCACCCCCACCCCTCCCACACACATGCCTTATTTTGGGGGCTCAGGCCAGTCTAGTACTAAACGCAGCCTCCGTGGGCCAGGGGCTCCGCTGGTCTTCGGCCCCAGGTGCCCTGCACAGCTCAGCTCAGAGCAGGTCCTTCCCCCTCAGCACACCCACGCCCCCCGTGCTCACGCTGGTCTCCCCAGGAGTCTGTCAAGTATTGAGGCTACTGTACCGGGATCGCCTGGCCCTTGGGGGAAACTGTCTCCTAACACTGCGGTCAGCACAGGTGTAGAGCTCTGCACCTGCCGCCTTCTCTGGCCTTGTGTGCAGAAGGACCTGGTGCCTCAGCCCTGGCGGGAGGGCGGACCGCCAAAGGCACATCTTGGAAGGGGTTTGTCAGGAGACTTGGGTGTGAACCCCAGCTGCATGACCTTAGACAAGTCACCTCACCTCCCTGCGCCTCAGTTTCCCACCTGCAAAATGGGGACCGCCCACAGCCACAGGCAGGCTGGTGATGCCTCTGGAAGAGCCCAGCACCGGGGCAGGCACGGGCCAGAGGCTCAGAAATGGCAGACATATGAAGGCAGCACTCAGGGAAGCCGGGAGTTTAGTATTACAGCGTCGGGAAGAAGAGGGACAGCAGAGCACATGGTTTCTGCGGGGGGGGGGCGGGGGGCCGCGAGCGCTCGGAGTTCAAGGCGGGGAAACACTCGCTGCAGTTTCAGCCAGCGCTCCTCCACGCTGCAATTTGCATCTCATTACAACACACGCCGCAGATTGCTGTTTTGCTTTTAAAAATTTCTGAGGCATTGTTCTCCTTCAAACACATGTGACCAGATTAGCCACAATAATGAGCGCTTGCACGAAGAGACAGCATTGTGCGATCTGGCGCAGATATTTTAAGCAACAAAGGAACTTTTTTCACTTGTGGGAAGAGTAGGAATAAAAAAAAAAAGCCTTTTGATCCACTTCAGGTTTATTTTGGGGGAAATACAGCTTTCATGGAATAAAACCTCTCAGCTGGGTGAAGGAAGCTTTAAGAAAGTATAAAAGGTAGTACCTGTCTGCATTCGGTCATCCCTGAACCCAGGGAGCTCCAGGCCCTCCCCACATACCGCATACCGAGGTCTAGGCCCAGTGACATGCCCTGGGGACCCGGAGACAGGTAGGGAAGGCCCAGCTCCGGAGCAGATAAGTGACCACAAAACCTATCACATCGCACATAGGCAGCAGGGACCTGACAGACAAGTGCCAGAGGATTTATTGTTAAAAAACATGGTACAACCCTGGCTGGTTTGGCTCAGTGGCTAGAGCATCAGCCTGTGGACCAGTGAGTCACAGGTTCGATTCCAGTCAAGGGCATGGACCTCGGCTGTGGTTTGTCCCCGGCCCTGGTCAGGGTCGTGCGGGAGGCAACCAGCAGATGTGTCCCTCTCACATCGATGTTTTTCTCTCTCTCCCTCCCACTCTCTCAGGTGAGGATAAAAACAAAAACAAAAACAAAAACATGGTCCAAATCCCGGCTGCCCCTACTTCCCTTCTTCAAGCGGCGGCGTCTTCCCTACGATGGGAACCATGGCACAGAGGAAGGGCTTGGGAAATGCGTGCTGGCACAACAAATAACGAAATTGTACCCTTCTTTGTTCTTATTTATCTCCAGTGGATGGATGCTACTCTTTCCGAAAATCTTTCTTAAAAACGAATGCTCGTGTCACTCCCAGCACGGTCAGGAAGCACCTGTTCCTTCAAAGTATGTAGTTTAGACGCCGACTACCACTTCTGATCTCTGCTGAAATACAAAAGCTAACAATACTAGGTTTTTCTAAAGAAGTGCTGAATCCTGCCATTTACTTCTGGGAGTGACTAGGAAGTCTCTCTGCTCTCAGTGTACTTCTAGTTTCTTCACAAATGCAAAGTGAACCAAGTCAAAATTCTTAAATGCATACAGGACACCCACTGCGCAGCAGAGGTATACCGGACAGGGCAGGGAAGACGGTTCCACCTTGCGGAAAGGTCTCAAGCGTAGGATCAGCATGTAACGATGAAGGAGGTACACAGGATCTTGGAAAGAGGTGGGGAGCTGGCCCAGATCCCCTCTGTGAACCCCATCATCCCTTCTCAACAGGCATAGGCCACTCTCACCTGCTCCTGTAGCTACAGATCGGCTTCTTGGTTCTGTCATGTGTCCGGTGAGGGTGGGGACAAATCTGTCTCATTCCTTCAGTGGGAATCTAAGGACCAGTCTGGGGCTAGGCCTTGATTGACAGTACAGCAGTGGAAAGAGAGAGGCAACAGATCACCACCACCCTGTGTCGCTAATCAGGGTCAGGATGCAGAGTTGGGAACAGAAGCCAAGGAGGTACTGCATCTGGAGGAGACTAGGAAGTCCTCAGAAGGACGGCCACCGACTTCTGTGCTGGGGCTCAGAGGGCAGATGGGCAGGAGCGTGTTGGGTGTGAAAGGCTGGGGTGGGGTCGTTATCTCTATGTGGCAAAAGCAAGTGGCACATAATTGAGACTCACTGACTGACTAGGAAGTGAGCAGTGTAATCTGCACAGATTTAGTGAGAGAGAGGTCACCACTGGGTCAGTGATCCTGGAGGGCTTCAGGGAAGAGGTGAGCTCTTACTGGAGCTTTGCTGGGGAAGGTGGAGGGGCACTAGAGGCAGGAGTTCTAGCTGGAGGCCCTGGGCTGGAAGGGACCCCTGCAGCTCCCATGGATACCCCCACAGTGGGGCCCGGCCCTCAGGGAGTCAGAACCACAGAGTGGCAGACGGGGGTGACAGAGGCGGGCCCAGGTCCCCAGTCACAGGGGTCAAGGTATTTTCACTGCTTTGAGGAATTACAGATGTCCATTTCAAAGCACATCCATGCTTTTCCCTGAGGAGGACAGTTGGCTGACACTTACTGAAAGTCTTCAGTACCTTACATCAAAAAATCTTTTATCTTTGTAGGACTTTTCACCCCACTGTACCATGATTATTTGTTTAACATCCCCGGGCTAGAGCTGAAACTCCAAGGATAGCCACAGTCTGGTTCCCTGCTCTGTCCCAGCACCCAGCACCATGTCCCAGGCACAGGTCAACACTTCTGTGTTCAATGAAAGAAGTCAACACTCGTGGCTGTCCTGCAAAACAGATATTATCTCCGTAGGGGCTCAGAGAGGTCAAGTAGTTTGTCTACAGTCACACAGGTGTTGAGTGCTCAGACTGAGGCTGTAGATCCCACCCCGAAGCCTGCTCTCCCCTGCTCTACGCCTCAGCTGACTGCGGTCTTCAGGCCTCACAGGCGTCCCGCATCATGCCCGCTCTGCGGGACCCTGGCTCATCTCTGATCTCCCCTGACCTTCTCAGGGGTCTGGGGGTGAGGAGGAGGGGTGTCCCCAGGGTTCATCTCACTTCTAGGAGCTCTGAGCCCTTCCTTTGCTCACTGGTTTTTCCACTGAGATTCTTCAACGTCCCTCCCCGCCCACCGATCTGGGCCGGGACAGCACCCCACAGCAGGGACCAGCAGAGAGCACGGGTCTGCCGTGCCCAGAAGCCCGAAGGCCCTGCGCATGCTCGAATGCGCGTAAGTGGCCTTCGGTCCTGGGCCGGAACTCAGCTGGGTGGCGAGGGGCTGGGGTGGGAATGAGGGGGACAGGACTGACTCCCGAGGGGCTGCGGTGGGAATGAGGGGGACAGGACTGACTCCCGAGGGGCTGCGGTGGGAATGAGGGGGACAGGACTGACTCCCGAGGGGCTGGGGTGGGAATGAGGGGGACAGGACTGACTCCCGAGGGGCTGCGGTGGGAATGAGCGGGGCTGCTGGGAGGCACAGTGGGTCCCGAGGGCAGGGGTTGTGAGGCAGTTCCATCCTGTGGCTGACAGCTCCCAACCAAATCAATCCATGACCTTGGCCTTGCTTAATCTGCCCTTCCGGCCATGAACCCTCCGACCATGGGGACCATCTGGGTTTCATCTTTGCTCAGTGGTTGTTGATTGACTGGCCTGGTGCAGAGGCAGTGGTGACTGGGAGGCTGAGGGGCCCCACTCCAGGTCACTCTGGGGGGTGAGGGACCCCGAGGCCCACCTACCGGAGGGCTGTACCATTCCAGCTGCTGTCGCCTGCCTGCCCCTGCCTTCCCCCGCCGCCCCACTGCTGTGCCCTCGGACAGGAACTACTGCAATCCCCAAATACTCCCGCCTCTCACAATTCCAATCTCTGTTCGGGTTCTCCTGCTGTCTGAGATACCTTCACTTTCTCATTATTTGGATCAACGTGACTAGTTCCTTACTTGGGGGCCCTCTCTGGCCACCTTCAGCAGCCCTGTGTAAGGACCTTCCTCTCAGATCCTTTCCCAACACGCCAAGAGCCGGAGCGCAGCCAGCTCACGCTGCATTTCCAGTCTGCTATGGGACCGTGGCTTCCTCGAGGCGGGAGCCGGGTCTCAGCTGTCTGACTTCCCTGTGCCCTGCACAGGGCCTGTGACCGGGGAGCCAATAACGTTCCTGCGCAAAACCCCTTCCCTGTAGTCAGAGGCGTCCAGTCATGGAGGGGGCTGCACTGGAGGGCGGGGAGTGAGCCTCCTGTCTCCAGGGGAATGGTACTGGAGGCTGCAGAAGGCTGCCTGCCCTGTGTAGGCTCCGTGGACCCTGGGGCTCCTTACAGGACTAAGGTGCTAGGCTCTAAGAATTACCTCCAACCAAACTAAGAAAGCCGCCGGGAACAGCAAGAGAGGGCGTGGCCAGCCTCTGGGTCTCCCTGGATCCTGGTGGCTGGACTGATCCCATCCATCCATCTTGGCCGAACATTAACCTTCCCTGCGTCGTGATGATTGTTTTGTCCAGATCCCACACGGCACAGGCATGTCCTATGTGCTCTCTGGTCTTCAGTGTTCCCATCTATAAGATGGGGATGGGAGGTAGGATTAAGTTCTCTTTAAAGAGATAATATCTATTAAAAAAAACTCTAGGAATTTTCTTGTTGGCATCTTGAGCCCATAAAACTTGGCAAAGTTAAAACTATGAAGGAATGGTGGGCTCTTAATCAGGCAGGAAACATCCCAGCCGACAGCTCGAGTCCGGCACCCCAGGGCCCACCTCGGTGCAGAGGGGTCTCACCTCGGTGCAGAGGGGTCTCACGGCGAGGGCCGGGAGGACAGGGGATGCGGCAGGAGCACGGGGGCCGAGCGCGTGGGCGCTGCCTGCCCAGTGCAGGGAAGTCGGGCAGCCTCAGTCTGACACCTGGCTCTACGCTTCCTGCTTGTGTGGCCTCAGGCAAGATAATCTCGGAGCTTTATCTGATGATCCTATCTGCTGCTGAAGTTGTTTTATATATAAAAGGCGTCTACCCTCAGGCCCGAAGCAGGTGTTCGGAGAGGCCAGCCCTTGCCCACAAGGAACACCTGCCACCTTCCACCTCCATTCCTCTGACTGGCAAATCCAGCAGCAAACAAGCCTGCCATCTGGTCACTGAAGCCAGAGACCAGCGGGCATGTTCCCATTCTGGCCATGGGGAGACACCCAGACACCCTGCCCCTTCTGGATGCCCGGCGGGTGGCAAAGGGACAGGCTGGAGTTGTCTCTCCGCCCCTCTGCCCCAGGACAGTGGGCTCCAGGGAGAAAGAGGAGAGAGGGTTCTGGACGGCCCTGTGCTCTGAACTCAGCTCTTCAAGTGATCTAGGATGACCTGTCACTAATTATGATTTGGTCACCAGGGCAACAGGTCCTTCAAAGTGGAAGATGACCCACGTGTTCAAGAGAAACAGTCCCCGTTCTCAGTGCTCTGTCTGGCCTGCCTTGGATCCAGGTGAAGGAGGCACGGGGCTCCATGGCTTCTGGCCCTGCTCCCCCTAACTGAGGCGGCTGCAGGCTGCGGATGCCCTGGCCTCCCCTCAGTAATTGGGATATGCAAACCTGACCTGACGGGGTGCCTCATCACCCTCTTCAGCTTCTCTCAAGGCCCAGCTTTTGTGAGCGCTTGTGCTTCCTGGTGAGGATGAACTGGGCTGGAGGAGATGGCGAAGAACTCAGGTAAACAGGCCTGGAGGAGAGCCTGGCAAAGGGGAGGCTGAGCCATAGCGAGTGATGTCTGAGAAGAGGGCTCAGAAGGAGTGGTCCAGGACTTGAGCCGGGAAGGTGGAATTCTGCCTGGGAACTGTGGGTGGGGAGAAATCTATAAACTACAGACCAGTGAGCTTGAAATCAATAGTCCAGCTGTAAAATGGACTATTCAAATATGCTTTCTGAGGAATTATAACGAAAGTAGCAATCTCCAGGAGACAGGGTTTGCGCAGATAGCCAGCCAGACGGCCACGTCTGTGCTCTTCCTCAGGACAGCGCGTGCTCCTGATGTCCTGAGCACGTGCACACATCACCTCACATGCACACTCAAATGGTCTCACATCGCTAACAGCGGGCCCACTGAGCACGTACTGTGTGCCAGCCCTGGGCAGAGGTCTTTACATGCATTTGCTCAATGAACCCTCTGAAGAACCACCACCGTTGCTGCAAAAATTCACTCTGCTTTACGGATGAGGAAACTAAGGCCCAGGAAGTTAAGTAACTTGTCCAAAGTAACAAGATTAACTTGTAAAAAAAACCCGGGTTCAAAACCCCAGGATTCCTGATTTCAGTACCCACCAGGCTCTCCCTCACTGAGCTGCCTTCCTACCTATACCGGGCAAGCTCGATGTCCATCGTACAGGAGAGAGCGGAGGCTGAGAGGTTAAACCACTGGCTTGCGGAGCAGAGGTGATGAACCAAAGAGCTGAGATTCACACCCGAGTAGTAGCTGCTGCCAAAGCCCTGGTGCCTCCAGGACAGGGACAGCCAGCAGGAGGCGCTCGGCGGGTGTTAGCTGCCTTTTCAGACACCGGCAGACAGTGCTTCAGGAACCCAGCTTAGCCCTCAAAGGGTTTTCGAGATCAACGCGGTGTTTCCTGGACCCTGGGCAGAACCCAAGGCACGTGGGGGACACAGGTGAGTGACAGAAACGCAGCTCTGAAGAGCCAAGATGGATTTGCAGGCCACAGAGGCTTTCTCCTGCTTCAAAATTCCCCACCAGCCTGTGACCTGGCCCACGGGGACGCTGTCTCTTCTGTTTTCATTCTCCTCTCTCAACCGGAGATGATCATTTATATCTGGCCTCGCAATAAGGTTACGGGAGGAGTCCGATGAGATAAGACTGCCAGGTGTGCTGCGACCTGTGCGGCGCCATGCACACGTGAGCTGCTGATGTTATTCTTGCTGTCTACGCCTCTTCCGGTCAGAATGCATCATTTCCCCTACATCCCCTGACACAGCACACACAAAATCTAAGACCCTCACATGCCCCTCCTCAAGTACACTTGTTCTGCTCTGCGGGGTGTCCCGCCGTGCACATTCCTGCGCTCCCCACCAGACTGCATGTGCACCCCGAAGGCAGGGGTTCTGTCTCCTCCTCCCGACACTCCTCACACGGCCCTTTGGAGCCTTAGCTGAACTAACGTTACCTGAATCTCACCAAAATGAATTTAACCACCTAAGAGGTGCTCACCGGGCTAAAAACTGAGGAGGCTATCTAAGGCTTGTCTTTGACCTCTGAAACAAGGAATCAAGTGGAGGAGAAACCAAGAGGGACCCCTGAGGTTACTCCTTTGCATACCAGAGCTCCCCCCTCCCGTAACAGCCTCTCCCATTGCTTCCCCCTCACTCCCCTAGACTTCTGAGGAGTCTGCCCAGCCCAGTTTCATAAACACTGCTCTAACCCCCTAGCTGGAGAATATTTAAAAAAGGACTGTCTTATTCATGTCTATATTCCTGCACCCAACAAACTTCCAGCACAAAGCATACCCTCGATAAATGTCTGTTGAATGAATGAGTGAAGAAATGGAGCTGTACTTCTTAATTAGAACATTTTGGTGCTTTTGCATCCCCAGCATTTCCTTCTTTGGGAGAGAGCGAACAGGAAAGGGAAGGAGAGAGACCACTGCTATGGAACTCATGACATCACAGCGCTATCCGCATCGCCCTTATCCACAGGGACACGTTCAAGACCCCGTGGACGCCTGAAACTGCGGCTAGTACCAAACCCTATATATACTCTGATTTTCCCTACACATACAAACCTTGTTTCTTAAAGGAAGCCCTGTAAGGCTTCTCTGTGGCGTATCTGATTGGGGCCATTACGGAGTATAGTCAGGGTCCCTGACCCAGCACCGCAATGCTGGGACAGTCGTCTGGGGGCCGGGACGGCTGCTAAGTAACTAACAGGTGGGCAGAGCGCACAGCGTGGACACTCTGGACAAAGGGACGATTCATGTCCTGGGCAGGACAGAGCAGGACGGAGTGAGATTTCATCATGCTCCTCAGAATGGCGTGCAATTTAAAGTGATAAATTGTTTATTTCTAGAATTTTCCACTTAATATTTTTGGACCTCAGTTGACCACAGATAACTGAAACTGAAGAAAGCAAAACCGTGTCTAAGGGGGGACTTCCTCATTCAGTTCTGATGGCACCACCCACGTCTGGAGAGAGGGCAGGAGAAGGAGGCTCCTTCCCATCGGAGGCGGCTGCTTGGCAGGCTAGGCTCATAGAAAAGGAAAGCTGCTTTACAGAGAGAGGTCCTCTGGGGGTCACCGCCACGGCAGGGGTCAGGGCTCGAGAGAGCATACAGGACCAGGTGCAGGCAGCCCCGAGGACAGGCCCATGACACTTTCTGGCCTGTTTCCTCATCAGCAACCTGCGGGCAACAGCCTGCTCCTCCCCGAGTTCTTTCACAACTCCCTGCCTCCCTATTCCAGAGAATCTTTTCCTGCTAAGCCCATTTTGAATGTATTTGTGGAATGAATAAAGGAATGAAGAAATGCACAACTGAAGAGGGGAGCCATCCAGTGACATCTCTAAAACGTCGTACACCTTCTTGCTACTGTCCCCACCCTTCTGCTCCCGACCTCTACCAGGTACACCAACCAGGCACTCCTGGTTGCTAGGGAACCTGCCCACCACTCTGAAGTCCCCACTGGCTCGAGAGGCCAGGCTCCCGCCCCTTGCTCACTCCCACCCACTGCCTGAAGGCCCCGATTCCTAGGAGAGTCAGCGATGCTTCTTCCCAGCGGGGAGCTTTCCTTTCAAAATGGAGCCTCTCCTGACCTGCTGGCCTCCCCTGTCTCTGAATTTGCCAGTTATGCTATGAACGATTCAGCCCTCAAGGTGGACAAAGGCCCTCGAGCTGGGCCATGGACAAGGTGGACATTAAAAAGACACAGGCACAGGCCTCCAAGAACACTGCTCGAGCCGGGCCGGGCACAGGGCATGCACCGCGCAGGCCGCACCTCAGCCCGCCGCAGGACGTGCTCCTTATCGGGCACGTCGCGCTGAGAATCAGGGAGGGTTTCTCAGCCACGTTCCGCTGTTCTTGGCCTTGTTCTAGGTTTCTTGTTGTTACGTATGGATCAGGAGCTACTAAGACAAGGGGCTTCTTCCCAGATGCACCAAAAGACAGATCGACTTCAAATGCTAGCTCCTCCCCAGAATTGTACTTATATGCTTACATCACTACCCCCTACCCAACTTCCAATGCCTAGTCTTCTTTTTATATCCTCAAGTTCCTAGGCTCAGAACGAATGAACTGAGTGACTGAATAAACAAATGAACATACTTAGATACAATCCCTTTTGTCTTCTACAATAGAAGACGCAGAGGCAGAGAAGTAGTTAATCCCTCCAAGGTCAGACAGCAAAGTACTGGTTGGGGAAGCCAGAGTTAAAAACCAAACTCCACTAAACAGTGTGGAAAAGGAGGGAGCAGAGATTGAGCATCAGCAGAACGCCAGGCACCGTGCATGTGGACAGGCTGTGAGAAGGATGTTATTATTTCCATCTGACAGATGAGGACGTCAAGGCTCAGAGAGGTGGTTCTCTGCCTAGACGGCTCCTCACTCGTCCCACCCACTCATTCCTGCCAGGATAACAAAGATCCTTCCTTCAGGAAGCCTTCCTTCCCTGACCCCCAAATTCAGCGGGTGCCCTCCTCTGCGGCTCGACAGCCCTGTGTGCTTCTGTCCCTGTGGCCTTCATGCCCTGTGCTGCCACTGACAGTCTCAGTGACACTCTCAGTTCCTCCAGGGCAGAGCGCAAGGGCTGTGTCTTCAATAAGTCAAAATTTTCATGCCGGGCAAAATGCCTGGCACACAGCAGAAGCAGCAAATGTTTGTGGAGAAACCGAAAGGCAGGGAAGGAAGAGAAGAAAGAAAAAATGGTTCCCTCAGCCACCGAACTGGGAAGTGAGGAAGCTGGGGTCTGAGCCTGGTCCCAGAGACCAGACCAGGTCCATGGAACCACCTCCCCGGGGCAGGGGCCCTTCCTTAGGTCCCGTGGCTGTCTCAGAACCGGATGCACGCCCGATCTCCCTTAGCTAGGGGCGCGGAGCGTCGGGCCGGGACAGTGGCGTGATTTCTGCGGGGCCTGCGGCGCCCTCCGCATGAGCACTGCCGGCGGCGGCTGCCCTGCACACGCGTGGTCTGAGCTGGTTTCTGCTCGGCCCAAGCCCTCTGATGACACCAGGGACTCGGCGGGAAGGGCCAGCCGCTGGCCCTCGCGATGGCATGCAGGGCCTGTGGGCTGGGACGGCCTGGAAAGATCACAACACAAAGCCGAGCGCGGTCCTGTCTGTCTACGTGCTGCGAGGCGGAAGAGGGGGTGCTGATGGAAACGCGGAGCATCTCCTGGCCCCAGGCGTTAGGGGTGGTTCCTGGGGTAAACGTTCAGTTCACAGTCACGTAGAACAGGCAGTCTCCCTGGGAGTCGGAACGACACTGCGGCGAGTTTACGCTACTGTGCTCCTCCCCAAGAAGTTTACCAAAGGCCCAGCACACCGACTGCAATGGAAATAAAAGGTGCTCGGCTGAAAACCAGGACCCTCATTTTCTCTCTGAAAATTCCAGTTCTGTCCTCATCCCCCAGCCCCACTCCAAGGCTAACACAGCTTTCACAAATTTTAAGTTAGGGTTTCTCTTTGAGATTTTATTTTGATAAATAATTTTACGTTACATACGAAATGTCACCGTGCAGCTCTTAAGGCTACACTTCGGGGAATGGCCGAGGCAGAGGCGGGAGGGAGGAAAGGACCCACCTGGGAACCGGGAGACTTGGCCGGAGACCAGCTCTGCCCTTGCCCTGCCTCCCCAAGTGACTGGGGAAGTCCCACCTCCAGCTCCTCCTCTGTGACCGGGCGGAAAGGCCTCTCGGCCGCCCCCGGGCCGTCCTGAGGATCCACCGGGACACGCTGCTTTGGGGACACGGGTGAGAAGCAGCGAGTGCACCGCTTGGACATACAAGTCAGGCAGGGTAAGAGCACAACTGTCCCAACTTCCGAGAGGGACGAGGCTTTACATGTCAATCTGTGCTCGAGATCATGGGACCTTCCTTCCTGAGCACCGGACCGTGTTAGGTTTAAACTCTGGGGACAGAACCCGAGTGTGAGCAAGGCACACTGCCCAGGTCATCACGGCCGTCGTCAGGGGTGTGGAGGTCCTGAACTTGGTTACGCTGACTGGCCTCTGCCTTTCGAAGTTCTGACCTTGAGCTCTGAAAGCGTTCTTCCCGCTGTGGTGAGCAGTCCTTTCTCCCTGCTGTCGAGGCTGGGGCCTGGCAGAATTCCCCGTGTCCCTGCTTCTAAACTATGGCAGCTGAGAAAACCTAAACCCCGGTTTGCTAAAACCCTAAAACCGGGTGCAGAGTGAGAGCCTGAGTTCCTCTGTGAGCAAACCAGAGTTTCACATCTTCGCAGGAATCTCCCTAAGGCCACGCACCTCTCTGCTCAAGTCTTTTTAATGCTTCTCATTCCTACCAAAACAAGTCCAGACACCCCAGGCTGGTAGTTTTCAAAGCCTTCAATTACTTGCCCTCAGATAACATTTACGATGTAGCTTCTTAGCATGTGCCAGGTGTTTTCCTGTACTCCGAGACTGCCACCCGTGGCCGCCTCCTGTGCCTTCACCCCTCCCCGCCCGCCCCTCCGAGGCCCTGTTCAAGGCCTCCCTCCCTCCTGCGGGCTCCCTCAGTCACAGATAGCCCCTCTCCAGCCTTTGAACTCTCCTCGCATTTCATCGACATCACCCCCTTGGCACCGATCACTTTCTGACTTTAAGGAATGACCTTCTAAGGGACATGTCTAGTTCTCTTCACTGTCCTAACCCTCCGTGGAGAGGTTTCCCGTGAGCCCGGGCACGTGACAGGAATGCATAAACGAGGGGCGAATGCCCCGGCAGCTCCTCACTCTCGGGTTCCCCACTGCTCTACGTCAGCTGCTCCCACCTGAGCTCCTGGCGGATTCCTGGCCCTGAGCCCTCCTGGAAGTGGGGCTGCACCAAGCACCCCTTGCGCAGCGGCAGGCGGCCTGCGGGCACTCACCACTGCCAAGCCGCAGGAGCAGCACGTCCTGGAGCCTCCGGTTGAGGTCGCGGAGCTCCTTCATTTCGGACACGAGCGCCCCGTACTCCTTGAGTTTCTTGGCCTGCTGGACCAGCTGCCTCCGAGTCCGCTCCAGCTCCTGCTGGAGGTGGCGCATCTCCTCCTGCTGCTGCTGGTAGTTGCGCAGCAGCTCCTCGTACAGAGCCCGGGGCACGGCGGTGTCCTCCAGACTGTCCATGTCCTCCGTGCCCGGCGAGGCCTCCACGAAGACCTCTTCCGGACACGTGCCGTGGCCCAGGCTCAGGCCGTTCTGCTTCTCCAGCCGGGCCACCACGGCCTCGATGCTCTTGTGCGCCACTTCGCTTGGCTTCCGCCCCTCTGGTCTCTGTGTAGGACAACGAGAGTCAGTTCAGGCAAGGGCAGCTCGGGCTTTCCTTGGACTGCAGCTCAACATTTCCCCAGACAATCCTAGAATCACAGAACCACAGAACGTCAGTGCTTGGCGAAGCGCGTGCGCACACTCAGTCAAAGCCTTCATTGTACAAACGGGGAAACAGAGGCACAGAGTGGGGCGGGGTCGTGCCCAAAGTCACACGGTGAGGTGGTGGCAGAACCAGAACTCTGCTTTCTGGGCCAGCACTCTCCGTCCCATCACTCTGCCTCTGGATGCGCATGTACCGTGACCACCCTCCCCGACTCCCAGCCCCGCCCCCCACGGGGCCTGGGCAGGGACGTGCTCACAGGGGTGTCCAATGTGCACTGTGGAGAATCAGGGAGCAATCGGGGCAGGGGAAGCCAAGTCATCCAGGGGAGTCACCCTCACACCTCTTCAACAAACACACCGAAGGGTGTTCCATTACACAGCCTTGTCCTCAAGAATGCTCTCACTGGGCAGGACGCTGAGAACTCGCAAAGACGAGCACTGAGGGTGGCAACCATGCGTGGTCTCTGACTCTCCTCTCCTACCCAGACTGCACCTGGCAGGGGCTTGATAAATGTTCACGTAATTGGCAAGTTCAGAGAGTGTGCCTTTGGAAGGTTCTTCCCTCACGCCCCGTGCAGGTAAGGAAGTGAAGGCTCGGAGGGGAAGGACCACCCTGAGGGTCACCCGGTGAGCTGCAGACAGAGCCCACCCACCACCTGGGCCGGAGGCTCAGGAAGACAGCGGGAGAGGGGACAGTGCAGCGAGCAGAGCGGTCCAGGGCTACGCAGGGCTTCAGCTGCGGAGGGAGCTCCGGCCGAAGTGGACAAAGCTCCCGCTGAGGGGGAGCGGGGGTGACAGGCCAGCGGAACCCTTCACCAGGGCGGGGGGCTGGCCGCGCTCCTGACTGGGGGCACTTGTGGGAGGCACGGACATCTGAGGACACACGATTCCAGACAACTTAACGGTGTCAGTTCAAGCCTGCCTCCATTTCTCACTAACTTGACTCTGAGGCTTTCACCACTGGGATAGGGTGCTGCTAGTCTAAATGAACTTATCAGCTAAAGTTGTAATGACCACTTTAGACATCTGTCTGCATCATGACACTGAGACCACCAAGGGCAGTGACCACATCTGGCTAACCTCCATGACCCAGGGACTGGCACAGGGCCAGGCCCACAGCAAGGATGCAATGAAGGCATGAACTGAGCTCCACTGTGTTTTTGGATTACACCTCGGGAACGTCCTTGACCTTGTGTCCAAAATCAGACCACAGTCAATGCAGGAGGCATCTTTCTTTCTCCTCCCTCCCCTGTGGTGCCCATTGCACAGAAGGGACACTGGCTTGCTGAACAAGATTTTCATTAGGTTTGCAAGCAAAGGCTGGAGGAGACCACCTGGCGTGTACACAAAAGGAAATGCAACCTCATACAGAACTTCTCTTCCAACCACTAAATCCCCCTCTGTGAACCTGGCTCATCCCGTTTCTCAGGAGTCCACCCCTAGCTGTTCGGGGCGATCGGACGGTGACCGGCTCAGAACTGCTGCCCGCGAACAGCTTGCTGAGTGTCCTGGAGCTCGGCAGACCTCTCCAGAGCTGTGGGCTGGAGAGAAGCGACCGTTCCAAACCCTCAGCAGCGATGACACTGCAGAGACGGGACACACAGGACTGTGCCTGGTGGCCCCGCATGAGTCAGGGCTCCCTGGGAGGGGCCAGCCAGCACACTAGCTGATGCACCCCTCTCCTAACCTGGGACACCGGGGGACATCTATACAGCGAGGAGGCCAGGCTAGAGCTCGTTAGCTCCCAAAAACCTGAAAATGCTCCCACATACCTCCAAAAACAGGAAAAAGCTGGTTACCTTGATGTGTCTAAGCTGTAAGTCTTCTTCCCCGTAATCCTTAACCTCCCCATCTTCTTCTACGTGATTGAGAGAAAGTTTGGGGATTTTTATTTTCTTCTGCATCACACTGTTTTCAAGGTCAGATTTGTCTTCTAAAATGTATATCAAGAGAACAAGGTTCATTATAAGTCAAAATGCTAAAAAAGAAAAAAAAAAAAGCCCACATCCTTAAAAGCCAGAGAACGATGGAGGCCAGACCAGTTAAACAGGAAAAGCAAACACCACGTCCTGTTCCCTCCAGCATGCGGGGACCCCAAAGGCAGCGTGCACCTCTAACTCTGGGAGCAGAGCTAGCTGCTGAACACTGCCATGCAGAGCTGACGTGGAGCCCAGTGAATCTGCTTAGGGGTTTCCCTAGGTACACCTCGAAGGGCGGCCGTTCGTGGAGTCTAGAATCTGGGAACCGGAATGGCCCTTACATTGCTGTCTGGTCTAAACCTAACTGGCACATGAATCCCTCAACCACCGAGATCTTTCTAAGGCGAGTGACCTCCCAGAGAGAGTTGGTGGGCTGCCAGCTCGGGTACCAACCAGCAGGAAAGGAAAGACAGCTCTTGTGGAGGTCAAGTCCCAGCTGGAAAGACAGGGGCCTCCCAGACAGAGGACGGGCTGAGCAAGGCCGGCACAGAGTAACAGGTGGCATTTACTGCCTTTGTACTGGTGTCAAACCACAGATGACAGAGTCTGAGGGCCTTGCGACCAACCGTCCCAGCCCACTCCTCTCGCAGATGAGGAGGGAAGGGGCGTGTGCGGAGCCAGGGTGGGCCAGGCCTCTGGCACTGCGCCAGGGCGGACGTGTGTGTGTGTGTGTGTGTGTGTGTGTGTGTCGAGATCGCGCTGCAAACCGAGCAGTGCTGCACGCTGGGGGACGCCTTTCTCCCCCGCTCTCATATCAACGGCAGTAATCTGAAAGACGTCTTCCCCTTCCTGGATTTCTTTTGTTTTTAACTTTTTTGTTAATCCTCACCTGAGGATATTTTTCCCATTGATTTTTAGAGAGAGAAAGAAACATTGATGTGAGAGACACAGTGATTGGCTGCCTCCCACACGTGCCCCAGCCAGGGCCAGGGATCAAACCTGCAACCCGGGTACGTGCCCTTGACCGGGAATCAAACCCGTGACCCTTTGGTGTGTGGGCTGACACTCTAACCACTGAGCAACACCAGCCAGGGCTCTCCTGCCTGATTTCAAACTGTATTTCCCAAATCTGTCTCTCACAGTGGATGTCAAAGGTAAAGGTTCAAACCGGAGAGTCCAGAGGTGGAAACTTGAATATGCTCTGGAACTAGCCCGAGGTACGAACTCTGGGGTCTTGTTTGGTGGGGTGAACTGAGACTCTGGGAATTGCTGTCTTATACTTGAAGGTGCCCACAGCTATGTCCTCAGAGCAGTGTCCAGCATGTCGCCGATGTACATCCAGCCTCCGAGCGTCCGCGTGTGCCATGAGTGTGCACACATGTGGCTGTGCCGGACACGCTCTCCACTTCCCCCAAGCCAGGCTTCTCTTCACAACTTGTTAGTAAAGCTGAGAAGGAAGCTTGTACGCTCACAACTTTTCCAGAATGCCATCATGAGCCAAATCTTCCCAAAGGGTCTTAGGAGCAGTGGTATGAGGGAGACCTCCGGGTGAACCTCAGCTCTTCTGGGACAGGGCGAGGGGGGAGGAGCCAGGCTTCGTCTCGCTGAGCGCAGGTGTGTCCAGGTGTGTCCTCTGCAAGGGGAGGGGGGAACACAGGACAGGACAATTCCAGAGCTCGCTGCAGGGTGCCTGGTGCACAGGAGGCACCTGATGGGTGTTAAAATGGCTGTCGTCAGCATGCTAGGAGTCCTTTTATTTCTCTAAGCACAGATACAATTTGAAAAACAAAGGGATAACATAAGGAAGCAGCAGAGTGTAAGGGACCTGCCCAGGGGAAAAAGAAGTGGTCTTTGTTACAACCCCTCCTGGTCAGAGGGAAACAGCCTTCCCCACTCCCCGCAGGAGCTCGGGCCCACTTCCACGAGCAAAGCCTGTGCCTGTCCTCTCTGTGTGTCCATAAAGCACAGCCAATGGGGCAGGCTCGGGCAGTCTGCTAGGGATGGGACCTTTCTCAGAGCAACGGGGTCCTTCCAATAAATCACTGGAACTCTTTCTAAGCCAAGAAGCTGCTAAAGTGTAAAACCTAAAGAAACTATTGCAAATGAAGTTATATTGAAATAGGATGGGTAGGTGTTTTCATGAGAGAGAAGAGATGAGATGGAGGAGGAGGAAGGAGAGAAGGAGAGGGGAGGAGAGAAGGAGGAGGAAGGAGGGAAGGAGGAAGGAGAGGAGGAAGAGGAAGGAGGGAAGGAGGAGGAGGAAGGAGAGGAGGAGGGGGAAGGAGAGGAGGAGGAGGAAGGAGGGAAGGAGGAAGGAGAGGAGGAGGAGGAAGGAGAGGAGGAGGGGGAAGGAGAGGAGGAGGAGGAAGGGGGGAAGGAGGAGGAAGGAGAGGAGGAGGGGGAAGGAGAGGAGGAGGGGGAAGGGGGGAAGGAGGAGGAAGGAGAGGAGGAGGACGAGGGAAGAGAAGGTGGAGTTAGGATTTCTGAATGTGTTGGGGCGAAGCTCCTGGGCCAGTTTTCAGTTTGACAAGTTCAAGGGCAAATCTGAGATGCAGCCGCCCAACTGGAAACGACAAGCTGTGCTGCCCTTGAGCTGAAACTCTGTAGCTCGGGATCATGCTGATGTGGAGAGAGGCAATCACTCAGACTCACAGAACTAATATTTAAACTGACAGTGATTCTCAGACCATCTCCTCCGACCCTCCCGAAGTGCAGGTGCTCCAGTGGTGCAGTCCACGACCCCCGGGGCAGCAGGCAGGCCTGGGGCTCCAGGAGCCGCAGGACAGCGGGGTTGCCAACAGGAAGTGCCCGGCGTTGTGCAAGGTCACAGAAGTGGGTCATCACCTACACGGTATGAGAACTACGGCTGTGTGACCAGGGTCCGGAGCTTTCCCTCCCATGTCTGAGCTTAACATTTGTTGAGAATTTACACTTGCAGGATTTAGCTTGGTCCCTGAGGACACTAAGCACCCGGCTGGGGGACACAGGATGAAAGCCCATGAAAAAGATAACCCGAGATCTCAAATACAGAGTGTGAATAAGGGGACAGTAACTGCTGTAGGGTCTCGGGACAAGGGATATCACTTCGGTCACTGCAACCAGGGCAGGCTTCTGAGAAGAGGTGGCATCTGAGCTAAACTCCTTACTTGCTGGGTGATCCTGGTCAGTCACGTAGCTTCTCTGAGCCTGGTTCCTCATCTGTGACTTGAAGGACGTGATTTCTACTCACAGCGCCAGGATGCTGTGAAGGTGATCAATTCTGTGTGTCAAGAACCTGAGCTGAGTGAATGCGCTTGGACAGTCGGTGCTCGTAAAAGAACAGCCATTCCAGGGTGGCGAGCATCTGGACCTCACCATAGGGTCAAGAATTGAAGCTAGAAAAGGAAGGTTAGGAAGGTACTGAGACTGGAATGATCGTAAAAGATGGTTCGGTTACAGGCAGGAGAGAGTGAAGAAGGAAGCCGGCGTGTGTAGAACAAATGGCCTTGAATGCTGAGGTAAGAAGAGCTGAGGTTCAGCTGCAGGTGTGGAGAAAACTGGGAGCCAGGCAAGCTGGAGTCCAAGTCCAGCTCTGCCACTTGGTGGGCTGGGAAGTCAGGCAAGCAGCTACGCCGGTGACAGTCACCTCCCTTTTTCTGTAGAAATGGAGATGTAGCATCTACTTCAAGTGGGGACCAAGGTCGTGAGGAGATGTGCCCTGGAAGAGCACCCTATGCAGACAGGCAGGCAGTGGACGGCAAAGCTCAGCACAGCCTGCTGCATGCTGGCTTGCTTCTTGAGGGAGAGACCTGCCCAGCCTCCTGGCTTGGGCAGGGTGTCGCTCAGGAGGGCTCACTCCCTACTCCTACCAGCTGTACCCAAGGCCCCTGCAACATCGAACTGGAATGCCTCCCTCCTTCCTGTCTGCTCCACCAACTCCACTCCGCCTCTACTCCTCCCCTCCTTCCCCTCAGAGGTCCCATTCCCATCGCACATGGCACAGCAGGTCCTTCGATAACGTCATTTCCTTATGATGATGACGAGATGTGTAGGAACTTAACTCTTGTTTGTATCAATCAGCGTATGGTAGAATTGGTTTCCTTATGCACTGTTCTGCGTCAGTTCCAAGAACCTACTGAGGACATTAAGTGGAGACTTGCTATATATATCTTCTCTCCAGCCTAATTTCTTCTGATATTGCAATTATCTGCTTTGAGATCTACCTTCCCCACTGGATTGTGGGTAACCTCAGGGCAGGGCCCATACCATAGGCTTAGCCATACAATAGGGACTCATCAAACAAAAATGTTTAATGGAAGAATCATAAAAAAAGAGGCTGTACCCATAGTCCTATGCAAAGACGCTCAAAATCATCAGTCGTGAGGGAAATGCACTGGCCAGGGTGGCTGTGATCAGAGAGGGGAGCGGCACACACCACGTGCCGGAGTGGGGAGGAAGCTGGACCTGCCTCCTGGGAGGGCCTGCACCCGGGCGGCGGGAAAACAGCGGCAGTTCCAGGTTCAATGGTGGCGACGGCTGCAGCGCACGGTGGGCGTGCTAAGAACCACGGGACTGTACATTCTTCAAAACGGTGAACTTTATGTGACTTGAATTATACTTTAATTAAAAAATAGGCTGCCACTGGTGAAATGTCTACTACCCATCAGCTACCACCAGAAGGCTCTTCACATGTTACTGTACCTCACATCAAGCCTGCCATTAAGTATTATTAGCCATAATTTTTTCCATTAAAGAAGAAATGAGATTCAGAGAGGCCTTTAGGCCACCCAGATGGTAAGGTGCAGAGCCAGGACTTGATCTAAGTCTCTGCCTTCCCTGCCTACGCTCTGTTCTCTGTCTGGGACATGGCAGAGCCAGAATAAACGCTGAATGAATGAATCAAGGCTATATAAGGACATCCAAACCCCCCGGCCTGAAGTTCAAAGAGGAGGACTACTTACTCCCGCTGTCCTACCAGACCCCTCTGTCCTCAGGAAGTCCCCACAAGGCAGCAACCATCCCCAGGCCCCTGGCCCCTGGCTCCCTCCTAACGCTCACCAGTCTCGTCCTCAACCAGTGCTCCCCGGATGAGGGCTCAGGAAGACCTGGGGCCTCCCTTCATCCTTTCCGGCAGGACGTGCAGAGTACTGAGCCCCTCTTCCAGGCCCTTGTCTTTTGGTCCTGGACAACCAGTATGTTGCAAGGTCTGACTGCCTGAGGGACACTCTGACATCGGTAACCTTCTAGCCTGAAGGCCCCCCTAACTCCAATCCTGAGCTGAAAGCAATGCTTCACATCCATAGCCAGTTCACAAGAGGTGACTGTTCATTCAGTATCGTCATCGACAGTGAAGAAATGATTGGGAGAGAGGGGCCCAGGATCGAACACAAACTGCTCAGCCTTTTGAATCAGGTGGTTCCGGTTTGGGATTCTGGCTCTGCTACATATGAATGCTGAGAACATGGGCAAGCTACTTAGCCTGTCTGAGCCTCGGTTTCATCATCTGTACAGTGGGGATAATCAGCTGTTTTCTGAAGACAGTGCATGCAAAGCTCCAGGCAGTGTCCGTGTTTTCATCGGTGTTCAATCAATAGCGGCCGTGAGGCTGCCGTTGTGGGTTACGTGCCTGGCTTTTATCCACGGCAGAGAACGACTGAGGGCAGCCGACACACTGAGGCATGATGAAAGAGATGTTTTAAGGAGATTAATGTGGCAGCGGCAAGCAAGATGGATGAGGTATGAGGAGGAAACTGAACATGGGGTGACAAGAAGCTATAACTCTTAACTGGTCCCATTGATGAAGGTGAATGAATGATCACCTAAGACAGCGAGTAACTTCACGTACTGTTTTAATGTGGCTTTGGAGTACGCTTCTGGCTTTGAAGTCCAGGAAACCTCACAAGCAACTAGCAGTTGACTCAGAAGGACGAGGAAAACTCTCTAGTCAACCTTTGCAATGGCTCCAAGCTGAAGACCAAATAATGTTTTACTGTGGACAGAGATGAACGTGTAGCCTCTGAAGAGACAATCTTCACTGGTTCTGACTTTGATTCTTGTGTTTCCAGGGCAAAGGAAACCACCAAGGATTTGGGCAGCAACTCTCTCCTCCTTTCCAGCTATGAGGAAGCCAACGAATTCCATTCAACACACTTTGAGTAAGCACCTACTGTGTGCCCAGGCCCTGCCCCAAATTCTTTACTAACATCACTATATTTAAACCCATAATAGTTCTATCAAAGAAGAAACTGAGGCTCAAGAAGTGAGGTGGCCTATTTCAGACAGGAAGCTATCCAGCAGCAGAGCCAGAATGTTGTCCCATTACGTCTTCATGGCCTTCAGGTCTTGTCCTTATTATCTAATTATCCTATAGCAACAAAAGAAAAATTACCAAGTTGCTGTAACTTCAACTGAAGTAAAAGGCACACAGATGATGGCGAGTGGGCCAATGTAACTTCTGAAGTGCCCGCCTTTCTCCTAAGACCTGGCCCACATTCTAGGAGAAGGCCGGTATATTCCCAAATCGAACAAAGTTCTATACCAATATGACTTGATGCTGAACTCCTGAACTACACAAGCTGATCAAGGCCACCGAGCTCCAAATAGTCCTCAAAGAGAGTCTCTATTCAAAGCCATAAAACATGGTAAAAGCTGACTTCAAAAATATAGAAGGACTTGGTATTTGTTATTAATCTGAGAGGGAGAAACATCCCAGTAAGGGCCACGGAGACACGGCGAAAAGCGAACCGTGTTTCAGAGAACAGGCAGGGGAGCAGGAAAGCCAGGGCAAGTCTGTCTCCAAGTGTGCGGACAGCCCTGAAGAACGCAGTGCGTGGTTAAGATGGAAGAGGCACCGTCTTGACTCCCATTTTACATATAATCGTGCCGGATAATGAAAAGAATCCAACATCACAGGGAGTTTAACTTGGTGTAGGAATGTTCGTTAGGAGGAAATTCTGTAAGGCTAAACATAAAATGTTTTACAAAGGTTTGGTCTTGTTTTAAAAATATCTATATGCGAGCTTAAAGTTTTTCATCTGTTGAAAAAATCCTGTAAAGTTTTATGTTTGCATTAAAAGCAGACCAGCCACAGAGGAGACACGCACACTGCATTCTCTGGCCTACGATGTTTCTTTTTATAAAATCTAAGGCAGACAAAACTCCCAAGTTTCAAGGACTAAATCTGGTCAAGACAACTAAAGAAGAGTCCCCTGCTGTGGTATGGCAGGAAGAACAGGAGACACTGGTTCGAGGCCTGGCTCTCACTCTGGGTGACCCATCATGTCTCGGTTTTCTTTTCTGAGAGAACTAAGGACTGCACCAGGACCTCAGCAGGTCCTTCCAGCTGTGTGACCACTGGCCAGCCACAGGGACTTGCAGGTCTCGCTTTCTTCTGTGCAGGACAGGGCAGGAGCCAATGCTCGAATCCTCCAGGTGGGCGCATCTGAAGAAGAAACGTCCTGCTGAAGCCACCCAGAGAGGGGAAGAGGACATGCCAGCCAGGGTTCAGTAAGCTGCCTCACTCTCACTCCCCCTGCCTCACTGGCCTTGGCACAGGCCTGGGGCACAGACAAAACTAGGAACCCATTCCCGCTGGCTCATTTTCCCTCGCTTCCATCGTGTGCTTCACCAGGCTCGGCACGGTAGTAAGTAGCACCGGCATAGAGGCACAGAGAGGCACAACACGGGGGGAGAGGGCAAGCCGCTCACGACAACACGCACAGTTAAACGCCGAGCTTGTCTGCTCCTCACATGAGCTGGTTTCTCCCAGATCACGCCTTCCACAGAGCGTGGTGCCCACAGCTCAGCAAGCTCCTCTCGCAGCAACTCCTAGCCACTGCGCTCCACCGCTGCCTGGGTTTACGGAGCTCCTACCGTGTGCCAGACACTTCTCCACATCACCTTGCCAAACAACAGGGTGGGCAAGCTGTCTCCATGCTACAGACGAGCACCTGAGACCCAGGGAAGGGAGGCCCCGAAGGCCACGCAGCTGACAGGCAGCGAGGTCGTGATGGGAACCCAGACTGCCTGACTTCGAAGCCTGTCTCTATTATCTCATCTCAGCTCTCGAACGCTTCCTCCCTGATACGAAAGGAAGTGGCCTAGCGGTCACATGATCACACTGGGGGCAGGGTTCTATTCCAGAATGTTCCTGACCTGCCTGCCGCCCCAGTGACAGGGAGCTCGTCCCCTTGCCACACTCCCTTCCCACCGGCCTGCTGTTATGACCTGCCTTCCACCAGTCCCTAGAACTCCATTCTCCGGACCTAACTCTGTTTTCTGGACCCCAAAGAGCAGTTCTGAAATTCCTCCGCTGGGACAAAACTCAGACATTTAAAACCCCCAAAATATCAGCCCATGGAAACCTTTTATTCTCTTGCTTAGATATGTCGCTGTCCTAACCTATGCCTCCCCAGTGAACTCAGAGCAAAAAGTAGTTGTTGTATAGTTAAAAGAAAAAAAAAAACAAAACAAGCCTGCACCTGGGATCCAAAGTCCTCCCCCCAATTTGATGTCCGGGATACCCAGCTCTCCTGTTTGTCACCGATTCCCTGTGGCTGCCCCTTCCCAGGCACCTTCTCTGTGCTCTGCTTCTCCGAGCTCTCAAAGCTGGGGTTGTGGAGAGCTCTGCCCTGCATACGTCTCTGGGCACCCTGTTCCGCTGGGACCTCACCTGCCCCAGCGACAGCTTCCACACTGGGACCCAGCCCCGTCCCAGTGCTGTCCTGACCCTCGGCCCACATGCCGAGGGCCCTCCTGGAGCTCCTCCCAGAGGGCTCCAACACACCTATCACCTCCCCTTCTCACCGACTCCTCCTCTGGAGCTCCCCACAGAGAGGGGGAGTCCCAGTCACCCAGTCAGCAGCACACATATCACCAGAACCAGTCGGTCCCCAAGTCCCATGGATTCGCCTTCCTTAGCCCGTCAGCTCCACCTGTTTGGGTGCCGTCCTCTTTGACTGACCCGCTCCCACTGCTCACCAGCCTTGCCGGCCAGGACTCAGCCCCTGCCTGGCCGCAGCCCTGGCTCAGCACGGCGTGGACAGCGCCCCTCTCCGGGTGGAACGGAGCCTCCACCAGGACGCAGGCAGGCCCTGGAAACCCCAGCTCGGAGCCTGGAGCCCGGTGACTACTAATACACGTTTAGTAAACTAGTCCTAGAAGGTGAAAACCGAGGCTATTCTTCCTCCTGAGTTTCCCTCCGGTGTAAGGGTGACCACCTAGTATAACTCAGTATCTGCAGACCTTAAATGAACCAGAGAAAACCTCTTCAGAGTACGTGTGCTTTCCTGATCAGCATTTTAAAATGAAAAGTACACTCATCTCCTCTCTCTGTGGAGCTTATACAACAACGCAGGTAGGCACAGTGTGAAAGGGAATTAATCTTGCAGTCAGATCTGAATCCCACTTTTCTGGTGTGTCTTTAAAAATAAACACTAGTGTGTTCTTAAATAACAAAACACCACAACAAAAGAGCAAGACCTCAGCTTGCCCGGGGCATTTTTCTTGCGAACCCCAGCCCTGGAGTACTCCGTACTGTCTCACTGCAACAAGCATGTGGTTTCTGAACGAGACGAATCACATCAGACCCAACCTTCAAGGGTTAACATTTCAGTAGAATCTGCAACAGATGATAGCAGGCAAGTTCCCATCTCTGCTCCAACATACATCAGTAGAACATGTCAAAACCTAAATTAAAAGTTTTCACTTGCTTTTTTTAAAGGAAATAAATCCTTTTGTTGGCAGTCTCCCACTTACGACACGCAACAACCCCCGCATGTGAGATCGGCTCGTCCCCTGCTTCGCTGCTAACTTTGTAGATGTTCCAAAGCGTTTCTGGAGCAAGTGATCTATTTGGACCAACGATGCCAAGCTGGGACCTGAGCCCTGAATGAGCTGGAACTACCAAAGCAAGAAGAACGTGGCTTTGGGAGCTATTTCCCCAAGTGTGGGGTTTCTTCTAGTCAAGGGAGTGATAAAGAATGTTGACTTTTTCCAGATGAACAAAGTTGAGTGAAACCTTAAAATTCCACTGCAAGTTTCTGTTCTGAAAAACAAGTTGCTGTCTCAGAGGTTCCTGTGCCCCTACTTCCTCTCCCCGGCATAGGAAATGCACCTGTCTTCCCGAAATTCCCTGACCTGGATGGGCTGACTGGTGCGGCCCACGAGCCAGGCACTGCGGACACGCACACAAGGCAGGCAGGCCTGGCCTGGAGCAGGGTGCCGTCTGCAGGGAAGACAGGCACACTCACGACTAACTGAAACAAGACAAACCCTAAGATCCACAAGCGAGGAAGCAGCAAAGTGAAAGGAGAGTGAGGGGGAGGGAGAGCCTCTCGGCAGAGGGAGCCGGGAGTGCCCCTGAGCACTGCATTCTGTCCTCTCCTGTCACAGCCCTCAGCTCAGTGGACCAGAGCACGTCACATGTCTGCCTCCCCACGGGGAGGTGAGCTCCGTGGGCAGAGGCCCAGTGTCGGACAATGATTAATCCATCCTGGTTGGCTCAAAGGAGTTCCTGAGGGTGTGTTCGCAGGGTGGCACAAAGTGCCGCAGATCTAGGGGCAGCGGGGAGGGTGGGCAGAGCTGGAGAAGGGGGGGGGGGGGGCTGGGCGCTGTGGAGGCCTGGCCAAGGAGCTGAATGAAGCCTGTCTCCGCAGGCAACAGGGCGCTGCAGAGGGTCTAGGGAGGGCAGTGAACTGACGAAGACGGTGCTGCAGATGGTTCTGCCAGCAATGTGGAAAGCAGACTGGAGCCGGGCCGGCAACTGAAGGCTGCTGCCCGGTTTGGATGAGCGAAGGCCAGTGGGTGGGGGCGGTGGGGTGGGGCTGGGAAGGAAGGACTTAGAGGACAAACTGCCAGGCCCAGTGAGAATCAGTCCCCTCTCCATGCTCCCCAGTGCCTGGCTCCACCTCTAAGTGGCATTGGTGTTGGGCCCTCAGACTACACACTCCTTGAGGGTGACGCCCATGTCTTCTCCATCCCTCTGGCCCAACAGAACCCTTCAGAGCAGCTCTGGGTTCCCTTCATCATGTGTCATCTCAGTCCCAGTGCCCAGATGCGCTGGTGCCCTGGTGCGTCTTCTTAGTGCCGCCCTGGGCCTGGCGCACAGGAAGAAGTAGGGGGCACTGGCCAACAAAAGGAATTTAGCACCCCCAAATAATAATCACAGAGCATAGGAGCCTGGATAGAATGGGACAGAATTTTAAGATTCTGAGTCTAGAGAAACCAGTTTTGGCCCCATAAAAAAAACAGCAACACAAAATCCAACACCACGAGCCCCAGTTGCAGGCTGGACTGCAGTTAGATAGCGGTGAGCTCTCCAAATGGGTAGTTCTCCCTTTCACAACCTGTCTGGCAAATAAATAAGAGCGAGCCAAGAACCACCACAGTCCAAAGGTAAGCCGAGTCTTGAGTTACACGGACCCTCCATGGAGGCCGTGCGCTCCTCTGAGATTCCCTCGGGAGAACGCCAGCTGCAGGGGCGCGCAGGTGTGTGGGCCTGCAAGGGAGGCCGGGAAGAGAAGAGGAAGAACAGAACGGGCTTGACAACTCAGAAACTAAACTGCCCTCTGGCTGGAAGCTCGTCCTGAACTGTAAGCTTCATGGACGGTTCTTCCACTTCCTTTCACTCTTTTCAAGCCCGTTGTGTCACTGGTGGGGACATCAGCTCCTTTCCATAGGAGACTGCTACGTGGGGGCCTGGTACCGGAAGACCTGGGTTCTGGGTCCGGCTCCGTCAGTTATTAACTGCACGCTGTAGGCAAGTCTCTGAGCCTCAGTGTCCTCAGCTCCAAGGTGGAAATGATAATGGCGCTCTCTACCAACAGGGTCGCAGGGAGAACTCACAGATAATGCGCGGGCACACAGCACGACTGTCTATAAAGGTGGCTTGTTCTTTTCCCTTGAACTGAAATCGCAATTTGGCAAGAAAAGGGCTAGACCCCAGGGTCTGACCCACACTGAAACCACAGTGCAAACTACCACGAGCTGGGAACATGCAGAGTCCAGGGCAGTGAGCGGTGACATTTCCTGAACAAGAAGAGGTGCACGGCGGGTGGCTCTGGGTTGGCCTGGGCCAGTCCTCAGTAAAGTAACACACTTCTCACCAAAAGCCATGCAGTGGCCCTGCAGCTGCCTCTGGAGCCATGCTGTGGGGCCAGACAGGGCTGAATTACTCGTGGCCAATTCCCGAACGGAAAGCCTGGAGGGCTCACCTCCTCGCCTCGGTGCGTCCATCTAGGAGATGGCAGAAGGTGAGCTCTTCAGGAAGATGTCACCGCAAGCAGTTCTCAGACCCCCACACTTAAGTCAAGATGGGGTTTCAGGACACACAGGAGAGCTTTTCCTGGGTAAACGAATCCCGAAACCCACCCTGGCCCTTCCGATCAGGACTGTGGCTAGGGCAGCAGCTCCGATTTAAAAATTAACCAGCTGATTGGAATTCCAAATGTGGTCTACCAACCTCAAGTTGTGGTTTGCTTCTTTGTTTTTTCCTTTCTCCTCCCAAGAAAAAAACTGAAGCGAGGTGGGAGAAAGTGCCCTGTCACTCACTTTGCTCAGGTTGGCACCCCACTTCTCCTCTGGATCTGCTCTGCCAACTTCCAGGTGCTGCTTACATTAGTTTGTTTGTTTGTTTTCATAACCCCAGAGACTTATCAGCATTCCACCTCGGAGGATGAACTGTCTATGGATTCACAATTGGTCCTCAGACCAGTAGCTACATGTGTCTTACTTCTGTGGACTTCCACAGATTCTTACCATCAGTCAGTGGGGCTCCAGTGGCCTAGGTACTCTGAGCAGTGCTTGAAGGGCCAAGCGCCAGTGTTAGTGTTTGCTGACTGAATGAATGGGTGAATGAACACTCTCTAAAGGAGGAAAACAGCGATTACACATGAATACGCATACATACCGCTGACTCCTGGCCCACATCACTTCCCCCTCTCCCAAGGCCCTTCCAGATCCAGTCCAATGCAATCACCAAGAAGCCAGCTTTCTTTTCTTTTAGGCAGAGGGAAGCTAAGGTTACAACCTAGTTACAGCTTCCTCAGGTCTAAACTCAGGGAATTAACTCGCAGTCCCTTCCTGCAGGCAATTAAAGGCAAGCAAACAGCCAAAATAAAACCTAATCAGCCACAAAGGTTTCCCTTTTCTACATCCTCTCATTCTGCTTTTGTGTCCCCAGGTGCTGTGAATGGAACCACACCTGTGCCCGGGGTTCGTCGGGGGTGGGGGTGGGGAGGATACAGTCTGTCAAAAAGGGCCCCAGGTACTCATCAGTTTCCAGTTCTGCCTCCACTCCTCACCTGCACACCTCCTCTCCAGAGGCAACAGGGGGTGGTGGGCAGGGGCATCTCAGGAGCTAGAGCTCTAATCTACTGCTAATTTGCAACGGACCCTGGGCAACACTTCTCTGTTTTGAGCCCCAGTTTCCTTAACTGCCAAATTTAAATATGCTATATGCTGGATTCATCTGTTAGGCTAAGTGTGAGAAGGCAAAGGAAGTTGGAAAATATAGGTAAGGTCTCAAACTATAAAATACTAGCAATATCTTCATTCAGTTCCTAACCCCTGGTTTTCCCTTCGAAGTGGAGGGCAGGTGGCTTACTGTCTCCACCCACCCTAAGGTACACCCTCTTACCAGCAGCAGCTAAAAGGCTGGACCCTAAAACAGAAGTGATACTTTCCTTTTCCTCTCATGTCTACACCCAAGGCTCTTACAACTAGCTGGGAAAGAGGGCCCGCTGCCTTCTCTCCACAAAGGACGAGGTGCTTCAGCATGGCAGAAGAACTTGGTGTGGGAGGTAGAAGGGGCAGTGTCTTGTCCTATAGCTACTGAATCTGTGTCCTCATCTGTTAAGTGGGGATGAGACCACCTGCCTTGTCTATTTTTCAGGGCCCTGGGGAAGCAGAAATGGGAGGTCCCCGTGTTATCCTGACCTAGACATGCTGCCCTGGCCCTGGGGTCTCATCAGGGAGCCTTCTGGGAGATTCTAAAGGGGTGTGGAGGCTGAGGGATGCTGAGGACACTACCTTCCTACCTCCACCACCTGGCCAGGGAGAGGCCAGGAGAGTGGTGCCCAGTGATCAAGGCCTCCTCATCCTGTCCAGTGATGGCCTGGATGGGACAAGGGTGTCATAGCTTCCCTCTGTGCAGAGGGACTACCATCTAGAAGAGTGAAAATATCCGCCTTGCTCCCTCACTCCCAGAAGGTACCAGGGGCCTTAAAGGGAGAGAGACAGATAGCTGGAAAACTTAAGGAGACCGGAGAAGCAGAGAGAAGGAGCTGGGAGAGAGGTGAGAGAAGGTGAGAGACAGAGACAGGAAGGTGCAAACAGGCAGACGGAGAAAGGGAAAGTGAAGAGCCAGCAGAATAGAAACAGAAACAGGAGGACAGGCACAGAAAGAGAGGAAGACAGACTGACAGCGCGGGAGAGTCGGGAGGCGGGGAAGACAAAGGGGACCATCCGGTAATTTTAACTGGTCTGGCCTTTTAGAGACACCCGTCCCCCCAAAGAAAAGCCCCGGGGGCAGGAGGAGGAGGCCTGAGCAAGCGTGGCTCACCCGGGCCCCCTCCGCCGCGGCCCCCGGCCCCTGCCCGGCCCCCCATCCCTCCTGGCCCGTTCGCTCACCTGCCAGCGCCAGGATCTGGGCCTTGTGCAGCAGCAGCGCACCCCAGTCGCGGGGGGCGCGCGGGGGGCTCTCGGGCCCGGCGCCCAGCTCCTCCGGGCCCCGGTACACAGCGTACACCTTCTGGTTGTCAAAATCCAGCCGCGAGCGGGGGCTGAAGTCGCGCACGCACGACACGGGCAGCGCGTAGCAGACGTTGTCCTCCAGGAACCGCACAAAGGCGTACATGGTGGGCGCCGGGGGCGGGCCCGGGGCGGCGCGGAGGTGGGGACCCAGCGGGGAGCGCGAGCCGCGCGGCCGGGCCGGGGGCGGGGGCGGCTCCCCGGGCCGGGGTCCCCCCACTGTTATTGTTCCTGAAAGCACCGCTCTGCCAATCGGCTGCTCTGGCCTGGGCGCGGAAAAGAGAGGGAGGGGAAAGGGGGCGGGGGGCGGACGAGGGGGGTTTGGAAGCGCACTGCCACTCGCAAAGTCAGACCCGAGCAATCACAGCCGGAGCGCGTTTAGAGTAGGGAGGGGAAAGGGCAGAGAGATTGAATTGCAATAATAATAATAATAGTAGTACTAACAATAGCATTGCTGAAAAGAATGCATTGACTAAAAGTCGCGTTTGGGCAGGATTATATTGCTTCGACAGTCGCACTGCAAAACAAATTGCATTGCAACAACAACAAAAAACCAAACCGGCATTGCAAAGAAGAGGAGAGAGTGTGAGGGAATGAATGGGGAAGGGGGCAATCTTGTTTGGATCCCTAACTGTAAACTTGCACTTGCTATAGGGCAGAATTTTGGAGTGCGGCAAATCATTTTAGCAATTCCTCTCAGCCCCTATAGTTCTTTTTTCTTTTTCTTTTTTTGCAAAACTGCCAGCTCTTGCTGTGGGGAGGGTCAGTCAGCCAGAAATGTTTCCCCAGAGCTGCCAAACTAGTTCTGACCGGTACTGGGGCTTACCCGGGATTTCCAGTGGGACCAGCTGGCTGGGGTGGGGAGTTTGCTGAGGGCTGCTCTCAGCCAGAGCATCAGAGCCCCACTGCCTTCCTCCACCTGAGTGCCCTCCACACCATTCCCGTCTCCCAACTGGACCAGCTGGAATGGTGTGGGAAGTGGAGGCTGTTCTGAGGAAGGCAAAACCAGGGCTAGCTGGGCATTTCTGGAGCACCCTGAGAAGTTCAGGAATGGGACTGGGTGGAATAGCAGCCGTTGGTCTGTCTCTAAGACCACAGGCAGAAGAGATCCTGGAAGGTTCTGGGTTTTCCCAGTCAGGCCATGAACACCAGCTGAAAGAGAGCAACTGGGCTTCACATTCATAGGAACCCCATCTCACATCACATGGGGGTCCGCACCCTCACACTGATGCCTCTGAGAGGGCGGGCTTTGAATCAAATATGTCTACGTATATCCCCAGATATAAGTAGTGTCTAGTCAGACCTGGCACCTGGTAGGGACCCAGTGAATTTTGAGTGAAGAATAATAAATAAAAATCCACATTCACTGAGCCATCTAGTCATCCTTTCATTTATTCCAACAACCAGTATTCATTGGATAGGCACAGCATGCCAGATTCTGGGACAGGCGCTGCTAGTGGAGATGAACAGACAGCACAGACTTGGATTCCTTCAAGTGACAGGCAGTGTATCACAACTGGAGTTCCAGTGTTGGATTCCTGTGCCCAAACTGGGTCACTATATGAATAACACCTTCCCTGTCCTCAAAACCCTTATAAGCTGCTTTAGCAATATTTAAAAAGTATTTATGCTATAGTGAGAAAAATGTTCTTATAGAGGAATGCTTACTGGCAGTCTCAATTAAGTGATATATATATAAGATTATATATATATATAATCTTAATGAACTCAGCCTGTAAGAAAAATAAAAATAAACACACCAAAGCATCATCTCTCTCTCTTTTTTTTTTTAAATCCTCACCTGAGGACATTTTTTTCCATTTTTTGTTCAGATAGAGTGGGAGGGAGAGAGAGGAAGAGAGAGAGAAACATCGATGTGAAAGGGACACATCAAGTGGCCGCCACCCACACGACTAACCAGGGCCAGGGACAAACTGCAACCGAGGAACCAAACCCAGGCCTCTCTGGACTGCAGGCCGATGCTCTAACCGCTGAACCAAACCGGCCAGGGCACATCAGCTCTTAATAGTGGCAGGTGGTTTTGTTTTTCCTTGTATTTTACACTTATAGGTTTATATTTATTTTCCACAGGAAGCAGGTATGGCTTTATAATCAGAAAGCATTAAACATTACTCTTTTAAAAGCACTACACTCACATTTCAGATTAGTTCTATTAATGATGAAGTAGATACACCAAAAACTCCAAATGATTTTGCTGTTATTTAGGGAATATGTTATACAGATGAACCCCATCAACACACCCCTCCAGATCCAAATGTACAGGTCGGGTCAAGTTCTCTTAAGCCAAGCCTCTGGCATGTATGTGGTGACAGTCAGACGTGACCATTAGTTGTCCTGATGCAGATGTTGGTCCTACGTTGCCCCACACACTTGTGGTAAAAAGAGGGCCATTCCATTGCTCCAGCACATTTACCTTCATAATTATGATTTCTTTGGACCGATCTTCAGTGAGTTTTTATTTTAATAGTACATTCCTATGGTCATCAAGGGGAAGTAATGTATAGCAAGACTTCTGATAATTCTCAAGATAGATCATGCAGAGTTGTCCATTTAACGAAAGTCCATGAAGCTCCAAACTATGTTCACACAATAATTTCCTGGCCAACTATCCCATCTCAATAAGGATGACCCCAAACTGTCACCAGTCTCATCTCTTATCACCTTCCTGGACACAGTACACCCCGGACACATTAAACTGACATTCCCCAAAGATAGCATGTTTTATGCGGTGCCAAGCCTGTGTGTTTGCTCCTGGGCAGTATTTCCTCCTGGAGTGCATGGTGACCTCAGCTTCCCCTGAAGCCCAGCTCAAATGCCATCTCCTCTGTGAAGCCTTCTTTGACCACCGACTCTCCTCAAGCACAGGCGGTCTCTTTCTACTGTCTTGTCCCAGAACCTTTTATCTTCCCTCATTAGAACGAGTTCTTTGAGGGGTGACAAAGAGGCTGAGTAACTTCAACATCCCAGATTCCTAGCACAGGGCTGGAGAGTAAATGCTTATAGAACAAATTCATTAAAGAAAGACACAGAGCATGAATAGCAAACCTTTTGCATGTTTTTCTCTGAAACTCTGCCCTTCTTTTCAGAGCTGGAGCTGAATCCCAGCTCTGTCTTTTCCACTCACAGTGGCAAAGGGCAGAACACTGATTCCACACCTTGTAAGACAGACATACTCATGAACGTAATAATACCACTGCACCCTCAAGTTCAAACAAATTCCCCACCCAAGTCAGTGTACATAATTCTCAAAAGGGGGCAGTTCCATTTCCCAAGAACTCAGAAAGAAGAGAAGAACAAACAATGAAATGAATGCCAACAGAGTAAACACAGACTGAAATCTCTTTTGCATGTCGGTGCGCAGAATGGATTCTTCAGAAGGAATGGCAGGCCCAGGATACGCAAGGAATCGCCCTTGGGCAGCCTCAGCGCAACCAAAAGACACGCCGAGTTTCTGCTTTCTGGGTGACTCTCACAGTCAGTCTTTTAACACAGCTGCCTGGAGAACCTACTAAGTGCTTCCGCTGCCCTAGTGAAAACCATCAGAGTACCGCTGCAACCCAGAGACCATAGCCCCAGGCTTTGCACATACCAGAAACTCAAGATGTTGATGACTCATTGATTGGCAAGTAAAGACAGTTCAAAAGTACAGATTCAGAGGTGGTTAAAAATGTCAAGATCAACCAAAGCATGGCTGAGTCGAACCCCCTCTTCAATATCCCTGCCAAGTGGCCATGCAGATCCCTCTCAGGCAGTTCTGTCAGGAAATTCACTGCCCCCCTTAACTTTGGGAAGCTACTGGCTGGCTGTTGGAAAGGCCTTTCTAACTTACACTGAATCATACACCTTGTAGCTGCCAGACTAGGTTCACCACCAAGAATCTCATGTCAGCCCCGCAGATATGGGAAAACTTGGGGTCTTCTCTCCTTAGGATCTTGTCTGTCTTCTGCCCAGACATCTTCACGTCCTTCATCATCCTCTCCTCATGTGATCTGGGTTCAGTGATGATAATATGGTGTCTACTTTTCCTCCAAAGCATGCACTAAACCTTGCATGCCAGGCACCAAGCATATATGATCTCAGTTAATTTCACACTGAACCCTTGAAGTAGGTCTTAGCCCCGTGATAGCGTTAAGAAAACTGAGACCTAGGGCAAAGCAGGTTGGCTCTGGGGCGTCCTGGAAGGCTTGGGTCATTTTTGCATTTTAGACATTTAGACTAGAAGCCATGTGGAGGAAGGTTTAAGGGGAGGTATGCCTAGGGAGGGGGAGGCCTATGGTGAGGCTGCCTGTCCTCTCCCTGGCCCTCCCGTAACTCTCTCTCTCTGTGGGCCAAATGTGCTTTGCCTCTCATCCAAGTTATTTTAATGGAGCAGAAAATGTACACATCTGGGGCAGCTTTGCAACTGCATCTCCACTTTCCTGCTCAGTTTTGCAGAGCCTTGGGTTCCTGTCAGGCTCCTTGGGCTCAGCCAGCTGAAGCGTGTTCGGGGGCAGCAGCGGGACTTGTGTTTCATATTACTGCGTGGAATTCTCGATGTGCTCTGCAAAACTATTTTAAGGAGACCTGGGTTCTGTGCATTTTTAAAGTAATTGGAGCGTGTCTTTTCAACCTCTCTGCTAATGATTGACCACATTTTTTCATGATTTTGCTTTTTTTTCCCCGTGATATTTGACTTTTTAAGTATTTGCTTTGAAATGTTTATATGTATTTTTTAAAATTTTGCCCAGAAAGTAACTTGTGCGGTAATCTCAGGACCACTGTCTTCTTGGGTTAATTTAAGAAAGACATGTTGGTACGTGGTTAGGAGGATCTGGAACTGCCGGGAGGCCCAGGGTGGGCGTTACCCTGAGCTGGGTGCTGTCACCCCAAAGCTGAGGCATGAACCCAGTGCATCCACGTGAAACCCCGATCATGATGTCTGGTACAGTCTGGTTGTGGGGTTTGGGGCAGGGAAGAGAGGGGCAAGAGAGGAGGAGAGAAGGAGAGAGAGGAGTTCCATGCTGAATCCAGGCTCCGAGGCCGGTGACCATCACCCCGGAATTAGAGGGAATGCCAGCTTGTCATGTGGGCGACAGCTTGGAGGGCTGAAGGAATGTGGGCTTTGGACTCAGACCAGAAGTTAAATCCTGACTTTGCCTCATCGTTGCTGTGACTTCAGCAGGACAGTTCCGCTCCTTGGGCCTTAGCGTCTTACCTGTAAGATGGGGCTGCTGAAACACACCTTCTGAAGGAGTTGTAAGAATCAGAGCAGGAGTTTTCGACCCTCTCTGTGTGTCTATCACCTGAGCTCCACTGAGCACCTCTGAGTGGGAAGCTTTTAAGTTAACATGCTAGTCACATAGGAAATCGACAAGGTGCACACGTTATCTTCAGGGAAAATACACAGGACTCTGAAATGTCTCTGAGGTACAATTTCTTCATCTCAAATATGACAAACTAATGTGAAAAGAAGACAGTATATTGTAATCTTAGGCTCTGGATCCAAATCCGGGCCCAATGTGTAAGGCCTATTCCCAAGTCAGTTTGTGGCCATGGACAAGTTCCTTAATCTCTCCAAGCCTCCCTTTCTTCATGGGAATTTTAATACATACAGCTTCAGAGGGTTGTTATGAGGGCTGAATGAGATAACCCATGTGAAATGTTTGGCGTAGTACCTAACACATGGTGAGTCCTCAATAAATGATAGTTGCTATTGTTGTCGTTATGGTTATTATTATAGTTATTAGGAGAGCTCTTATACCTATGCTGTGAGTAGGGGGCCCAATAAATGTTTATTGAATCAAATTGAATATAATGCGCTGAACAACACAGATAATTATCCAACACACACCCCAGAAGGCTTTAAATGACAGCCAGTGGGCACAGGTCACGGTCACCAAAGAAATGTTTAGATGTTGCGTGATCGAGCCTCGCGGCTGCTAGCCTTTAAACCTGCAGACACTTCCGAGATACTATGTTCGAAGCCACAGACACAGCCGTTCTTTTAAACTGACTTTGTTGAGTATTTTATCAGAAGAAATAAAAACCTTTGTGCATTATACAAAATATAAAATGCAGAAGCGATTACAGCAATCTAAGTTTGTGAATGTGACTCTTGGCTTGATGTTCAGATCATGCAGACCATGGTCAAGTTCAACAAATCATATCTCAGCTACATTATGATCTCATGTGAGTCACACACAGGAGGTGGCGTTTTCTCTAGAGGCAGTACAGTCATCCCTCAGTATTCCTAGGGCATTGGTTTCAGGACCATCCACAGATTCTTATATAAAATGGCATATAACAGTGCATTCGGTCAGCCCTCTGCATGCAAGGATTCCCATCCACGGATTAAAAATACTGTTTTCCATCCAATGGAGGTTGAGTCCTTGGAAACCCGCGGATATGAGTAGTGTTGACTGTATGTACTCTACAAAAGCAACACAACGCAAATGGATTCGCAGTGGTCAAAGACCAAAAGAAGTGTATGAATAGAAGAGATAGTCATGAGGAAACAACATGTGAATTCATTTTGAAAAAGAAACAGAAAAAGTGGCCTACCTTGGAAAAGTGCGACTTGCCTCAATTATGAATTTCAACTAGGGGTCAATTAGTTTTAGAAGCGACCTCTGGTTTCCCTTATTAAACGAACTCATGCTGTTATTTTCTCAGCTGAAATGTCACTTCCTCAGGAATGTCCTCCTGTCTTCCTCCTCCCATGCTCCTCCATAGGCGCAGGTTCCCAGCACATATTTCTACAGCTCCTTATATTACTCTTCATGGAGTTTATCACAGAGTGTAATGTATATTTATTCTATTATTTTCTGTCTTTGCCTCTAGATCTGAAACTCCACTAAAAAGGAGACGCTATCTGTTTTTCTCACTGTTGTATCCTGGCATCCTGCCTGGCACACAGGAGATGCCAAAAAAACACTAGTTGAATGAGTGAATGTCTGAAATGTAGACGCTGGGAGAGAAAAGCCCCACAGCTGAGGAGGGAGCAGTGTCCCCACAGCTGTACTTCGCCCTCTGAGTCTCACCTTCCACTGCGAGGGCATCTCTGTTTCGCCATCCCCACCACGTCTGCCTTCCACAACCTGGCCCCCAAATCAACTGAAGTCCCTTTGTAGTTTTCACTTGTAACCACTAGACAGATTGACATTTAAAAAATGTTTTTATAAATATCAAGAGAGAACAAAATAGAAATAATTACCAAAAAAAATGCACACAGCAGAAAAACAGTCAAGTTGACAGTCACCCGTGGTGGATACACTGATACCAATGATGATTGTATCAGGAACCTCACTGACACAGTCCATGGTCCTCCCAGAAACCAGATGGCGATTCCACCTCATCCTACAAGGCTAGACTCCTGTTTCACCTTGCTGGTGGCTGTAAATCATTGCCTTTCCAACCCCCTACTCAGGGGATTGCGGCCTCATCTTAGTCTTCTGGTGATTTCAACAGTAGTTGGGAGATAACACGGCAACCGATGTTCCTTCAAAGACCACTTGCTAATTCTCTAGTTACCTTCTCTGCTCATCTCAAGCACCCCAAGGCTCAGGATGTCTGTCTTTTACAGGCCTTCACAGGGCTGGAATGCACCCCACATTCTCATTCACCCTTGGGATTTTGCTTGATAGCTCGGAGCTTGCCATTTTAGGTCAGAGGCACAAAGAGAATGTTCATTCAGAGTTAAGACATTGTAGAAGCACACAGCAAACCATAGACAACTCTGATTTTCTCCGGACTGTCTCCTATCCACACCATAAATTCAGTGCAAAATCAGAGAAAATGAATGAAAATAGAACAAACAGTTACTGACTTCCGTGATAGGAACTGCACTGGCTTCTTTACATATTAGCTCCTTTAATTTTTCAAAACACCTCATGACGTTGGTATTATGATCTCTACTTATCTGACGAGGAAACGAAGACTTAGGTGATGGACGTTGTTAACACACGGAGAAGATTTGAACCGGGGCTTCTTGATCCAAAGTCTGCGTTTCGAGGGCTATTTGGATATGGGCTTTACTTACCTCAGTCTCCTGAGGCAACAGACAGCTCAATGGACTGGGAATTAATTCCTGCTCTGCTCCCCCTTTCCCCAGAGGTTTGACTCCCCATCTAGCAACATGAGTACTAGAGCTTATGGGAAAGTCCAGTATCTATCATTCTAAGCACCCCTAGCCTGAGGAGCTAATGATTCTGTGAATACTGATGATTTGACTACATCATCTGGGGTTCCTTAAATCATGTCCTCATTACTTCAGAGACATTGACTTTTTCAAGCACGCTGAGGTTTCTAACTGCTCAGGCAGATTCCTGTGGACGTGTACCCGCAGTCGGTGGCCAGGGAGCTGGACCATGTTGGGAAGCACCGGTCACAGCTGGCCTGGGTGCAGGCTCCCCCAAGCCAGGACAGAAGAGGATTGGAGAGCTCCAGTCACAGAGAGCTCTGTGAAGTGTCACCCCGTCCTGCTCCTACCCTGCCAGTCCTTGGAGGAAGAATAGGAATGATTGCAGTGAACCCTGTGGAATGCTCACCTCATGGCAGGCTTTGCAGACATTTCTCATTCAATCCTCAAGACCATCCTGGGGGGCAGGTACTAGTAGTGTTAGCTTCATTTTAACTTGAGAACCACAGGCATAGCACAGGGATGGAGGTAACATGCCCACGTTCACTAAGGAGTAAAATGGTGGAGCCAGGATTCAAACCCAGGTCCTTGATTCCAGAGACCCAATCCTGGACTTCTGTACCCCAATAATTCTGGTTCCCTCTGAGTCTGACTCTTGCCTCAGTGAGGGCAATCTGTGCCCTCCTGGCAAGGATGGGGAGACGATGGAGCATTCATCCTCAAAGAGTCGTGTGCTGGTTCCCTAGGAATGACCCCACCTTGACTGGTCCAGGTGAGACCCTGGCAGGCACTGTCTCAAAAAGCACCCTGGGATTCATTGATGTTTTCATCCTATGTTGTGGCGGATAGAGTATGTAAATACACAGGAGAAAGAAGGTTTTCTTTCATTTACTCGAAACCAGTTTCTTTATTTAGTAACCCAAAAGGGCCACTCATTATGCTAACCAAGAAAAAGTCCTTGACCTCCAAGTGTTCATATTATGATGGAAAAATGACTCATATATACGATACAAAACATTTTCTGTTGCTAGTTGTTTTTCACATACTCCTTGGGGGGTGGTAGACAAATAGGAGTGCAGACTGTCCAGACCACTCCTCTTCCTGACTATCAGGCCTACCTTTATTATCATGGAAAAGAAATAGCAAGAATAGAGGGAAAGGAGATGATCAGTTAAGGGTGAGGCATTCTTTTCTAAAACACAGGATGGAGAGGAGCCAGGCACACTAGGGTAGGCGAGACTCCGGCTGAAGCATTTGGGAAGAAGTTAACTCAGCTGGAAGGCGGAGTAGGTAACTGGCCAGGACACTACCTCCACCCTGCTAGTGCATCCTGCCGCAATGCTGGGCCAGTGGTCGCTGATCACTGAGCTCTGGTTATGGCTCTGTGGCCCATTCCGGGGAGGCAGCATGGCACAGGAGAGGACACAAGGCAATAAGAAAAGTGAAAAGTGAACAGGCCCTGGCCGGTTTGGCTCAGCGGTTAGAACATTGGCCTGCGGTGTCGAGAGACCCGGGTTCAGTTCCTGCTAAGGGCATGTACCTCGGTTGCAGTTTGTCCCTGGCCCTGTTTGGTCGTGCGGGTGGCAGCCACTCGATGTGTCCCTTTCACGTCGATGTTTCTCTCTCTCTCTGTTCCTCTCTCCCCCTCCCACTCTATCTGAACAAAAAATGGAAAAATATCCTCGGGTAAGGATTAAAAAAAAAAGAAAAGTGAACAGTGCAGAGGCTCTGAACTCAGAATTGGGATCTATTACTGCTCCATCACCAAGGTACTGTGGGTCCTTGGGCAAATCTGTGGCTCTCAAGGTTTTCAACCGTCAAGCAGAGTTTCATAAGGTTCTCACAGGGTCTGACAGACGATGCGTTTCACGCGCCTGGCAAGCGCACTGCCGCGTGCACAGTAGGTTCAGCAACCATCCGTCATCCTTTTCACTCCCATCGTCTGAGACAGTGGTTACCTGTTCCTTCCAGGGGGCTCAGTGTGCTGACAAGGACGGATGCCCAGCAGCCTGTTATTTCTGTGAGAAGTCTTCCCCCTCCTCCCCGAATGCGGGGCAGTATTACTGCAGAGGCACCGGCCACCATCCCTTCCTGGCTGAGCTGGGCAGTGGGCCTGTTTAAGAAAGCTGGGGCCTTCGTAAGATCTGTGCGCTTATCTTATGCAGTTTGGGGACTTGAGTTTGGGATTTTATTGTCTGCTTTTAAAATCATGTTCAGATTTTGAATATTTAAAACATGCCTCTGGAATTGTGAAATGTAGTCTTCTCCATCATAAAATAGAATGAATTATGTTATGCTTTTCTGTTCCCATTTCTGGGTTCTTTTTTTGTCTGTTTATATGAATTTTTCCGTAATGCCCTGCCTTATGGCTTGACTCATCTTGGATACTAGCTGTGAAAATTTGGGCAAGATTCTTAACCCCCTTATCTCTGCCTCATTCATTCATTCATTCATTCATTCAGTCAGTCAGTCAATTATTAATGAACTATTTGTTAAGGGCTTATTTTGTGCATAAGCTCTGCTTAATACTTGCTATACAGTGGAGAACCAGACAGACTGAGTTTTCTTTTTTTTTTTATCCTCACCCAAGGACATTTTTTCATTTTTTGTTCAGATAGAGTGGGAGGGAGAGAGAGGAAGAGAGAGAAAGAGAGAAACAGCGACGTGAAAGGGACACATCAAGTGGCTGCCACCCGCATGACCCAACCAAGGCCGGGGACAAACTGCAACTGAGGTACATGTCCTTAGCGGGAACCGAACCCGGGTCTCTCTGGACCGCAGGCCGACACTCTAACCGCTGAGCCAAACCGACCAGGGCAAGACTGAGTTTTCTTATCTGTAAAGTGAAAAACTAAAAATCTTCAGGATTGCTGGGAGGAGTGAATGAGATAATACAGGTAAACGAGAGAAAGAGACAAGAGAATTAAATGTATCGAGCTTCCTACACTGTCCTTGGTAATGTTTCACATGCAATCCTCATAGTAACCTTGGAAAGTCATTGCTGTTACCCTCATTTTACAGATGCATCAACCACAGTTCAGAGAGGGAAAGGGAGGGCCCAAGTCATGTCCTGGATTCACAGCTGGTGTGACGTCTATGCAGTTTCTACTTCGCTATGTTACCTCCCGTGGCCGCTGGCATGTTGCTTGCCATTCAGTAGGTACCTTAAGTTCCATCACCACCCCTATGTGAAATCTGGGGGGCGGTGCTCTTCTTCCTGCTACCTGACACAGGATAGCCCCGGCTGTGTGTGGGAACAGTGAGAGGTACTTGAATGGAAAACCCAAATCCTGCCCCCTACTTCCTTAGGGAACAAGATGCAAAGAAGACTCATGAGAGGTGGGGATGGGAACATATACAACAAGCTTACAGATTCAGTTTGCTGATGAAATATGGAAACAGTGATCAATAACTCCAGTTGCCAGGGAAGGACTCTGGTTCTCTGGCAGCCAGACTTATCCGCTCAGGAGACAGCTGGGACATGGACTCTTGGCAAGAGGAACATTCTTTTTCCCAAGCCAACCCTTCTCTCCTGCTGTGACCTTGAAAGATGAAATGTTCAAAACTCTGCATCCCTCTCACTCTCAACCACTCCCCGGGGGAGGCACACCTCGACTGCACAAACAACAAGGCACACTTTCCCTCCCGAGATGCTCAGTGTCTGCGGAAGAGAGAGGGCCGGGAAACATTTGCTTGGGGCCTGCACACCTTCACGAGGCTGAAAGCGAGTGGAGAGTGACACCACTGTGCTCACACCTGCAAGGGGGCTGCAAAATGGCCCCAAACTACGCAAGTTGGACCCACTCACCCTTCCTCTTCCACCTGTCTGTCTGCGCAGGTCACAGCAAGGACACAGAACAGGTTCGCTAGCAAAGGCGTCAGACGAGCACTGTTCACATGGTTTTAACTTTTTAAGCAGACCCTTACCTTTGGTATGGAGAAAAGGAAGGGCTATGCCAGCGTGCTTGCTGTCACTGAGAAAGCTGGAGAGGGTCACCTACCAGCACGGAAAGACAGACACGGAAGAAGCAAGGCAGGGCTATGCATGCAAAAAATAAAAGGTAATGTAAAAAAAGGTCTGTTCCTTGGCACAGAGAAATTGCATCCTTAAGTCCCCCCCTCCCCTTCTTGGCTGGGCAATGTAATAAACACCTTAAAATAGAATTATAAAATGGAAACAGATTCTGTAGAAGCAGGAGACCAAGAATAGTGACTTCAGAGAACTTACAGCCCCAACCTCTCATTCTAGAGATGATGAAACAGCACAGAAGGACCACGGTCTACCTGAAGTCACATAGTTGGTCTTGGACCAAGTCGTACTGGAGCCCGGCTTCCGTCAGGCCCCTGCTCTGCCCTAGGCGCCATGCTTTCTCTTGATTACAGGGGACGCCTTCGGCACTAGGCGGCCCCATCCATGCCCCGGCATTAGCCTGCCTAGTCCTAGAGAAACATATAATTCATCATTTTCAAGGCTTAGCATTGAGTAAAGCCTCTCCTAGTTGGGAAGGGGTCATGAGGGGCCCTTCCAATTCTGTCCCCGTAGGTGAGACTTCCCTGGAGTCTCTCCAATCCTACTGCCTTTTCCATTCCGCCCCCTCTGTACTTACCCTCCTTCCCCACCCCCACATCCAGGGGGCTGTGGATTTAACACTCTGGCTAAAGCATGAACCCAGCTCGTTTTGGGGGGGTGCCCTAAGTATATCTGAGGCAGCTTGGATTCCCAAAGAGGCTTGACTGAAACAAATATGAAAGACAAGATAGCAGAGTGTCGGCAGAGACTGGGGTGACACCACTCAAGGACTGACGGCAATTGCTAGAAGCCAGAAAGAGGCAAAGACGGATTCTACCCAGTCTCGGAGAGAGCATGGCTGTGCTGATGCTTTTGGACTTCTAGCCTCCAGAACAGTGAGGGAATAAACACATTTCTGCTGTTTTAAGCCACCCAGGTTACGGTAGTTGGTTACAGCGGCCCTTGGAAACGAATACAACTGGGGAGGCATGCAAGGGAGCCTATGCCGTCATTACATGAGCGGAGTGACATTTACTGAGCCTTCACTTTGATTCACTTATAATTAGTGCGTGATCTTGGTGTAACCAGGAGGGCTTCCTGTAAGCCTCGTGCTGCGGGGTGTGGATGCCTGGAGGTGGTCTGTCCAGGAAGGCGCGGCCTGCGTCTGCCGGAGGAAGCAGGCGCTGCGTCCCCAGAAGCTCCAGCGCAGGGGCGGGGAGGCGGAGAGGCAGCACTCGGGTTGGGGAGCCCAGTGTGTGCAGAAGCACAGACCTGTGAACTGGGTTTGGGATTTTAGGAAACTAGAAACTGCTGAAGCACAGTGCTGACATGTATCTGCCTTCTCCACTGCCTTCTCCACCTTGGTGTCCCCCAGGCACCTCCTGCGCAAGATGTCCCAAACTGAACTGGACCCTTCTCTCTAACCCCCCCCCCCCGCCTTTCCTGACTCTGCAAGGTCCCCCGCGCACCCATCCAGCCCAGCGAGAGGTCTTACAGGGCCTGCGTGCGCGAGTCTTGGAAATCGACTTCCTTTTTGTCTCAATTTAGACCATCATTTCTGAGCTTTCCTATCTCTGGTTCTGATGGATTCTCACTTGGCACAAGCGCCCAACTCTCCAGCTGTGTCTCTGGGCCATAATCCTTCCAGCCAAGCCTCTCTGCCAGATAATTAATGATCTGTAAACAAATGCTTAATTGTACCAGGGGAGCACATATTTAAAGAGACTTTGTGATGGAGGAAAGGATCCTTTTTATCACGTGAAGAATATTTCCCTCACAAACTCTCCCCCACCTTCAATTGATCATTGAGTCTGCATTTTCATCTCACACATTAAATCTTATGCTCTCTTGCAGCGGGATCTCCCAAATAAAAAGAACAAAAACCTGCCCGAAGGACAGATGGTATTATTCTGGGGTGTAGCCACACCAGGTGCTTCCCGAGACACTCTTTCCTTTCCGAGTCCAGCCCCTTTGGCCCGCAGACTCAAGATGGGGGTACTTTCCGACGGAAAGGACACTTTGGCTCCTGGCGAGAAGGGGAAGGAAATGTGGATTTATTAACAACCTGATGTATACCTGGCTCTTCTATGTATGTTCTCTCATTTCCTCCTCAAACAGCGCATGGACTGCTACCCGCCGTGTAGACAGAAAGTGAAGCCCCTTTCCAAGCTAGTGGCAGCGTGTGAGGGGGCGGGCACTGCAGGTGCCTGCATTAAACACGAGGAGGTGGCTGTCTCCAGGCACACCCTCTGATGCTGCTATGGTCGTCTGGCCAGCCGTGTTGCCTTTTCAAAGTGGATGTGAAGTCATCAGTCAGAGCTGATGCCTTCACCCAGGCCTGCTGACTCCCCAAGAGCGGGTGGGCACCGTGGGCTTGGTGGGCAAGAAGCCACAGTGGACACCTTCTGTGTGCTGCTGCTTCTGGCCTCATGCCGGGAGCTAGTTAGGTGCTGCTGTGGGAGGGGCCCATGCAGCCACATCGGCCCTGAGAGAGGAAGCACCTTGGCTCGGATCTGAAATTGAGACTCCTTTAGGGAGTCTGAAAAGGTGCTTTTCTTACAGTTCTTAATGGCCCAGCTGTTCCAGAAAGAGGAAACACGGTCGCATTTTTAGAATAGTCAGTGGGGTGTGACAGAACCCAGAGGCTGTACCCACAGAAATCCTCCCCCTGTTCATAGGTTTCAGAAATGAACTAATGCTCACGCACACCTGCTCGGTGCCAGGCCCTGGATCTCCACCCTCTGCCTCTTGGAGGGCCCCTTCTCTGCACTGACACGTGTCCAAGTCTTCCCCAGCCTCAAATCACGACAGCCAGCTCAACGCCCTCCCTCACCCCTGCCTCAACTTTGGTTACCTCCTCCTCCCCTCCTCGTCACAAGCACAGCTTTTGGCAAGAAAGTGCAGTCCACCCTGTCAGCATTCACCACCTCCCATGCATTCCTTAGCCCCACTGCCGTCCGGCCTTCGCTCTCCGAGGTTGCCAGTGGCCTCCTGGATTCAGGGTGCTTCCTTCATTGGGTCTCAGCAGCATCCTCACTGTTGACCTTGCCTTCTTTCAGAAATGTTTCTCCCTTGGCTTCAGCGATCTTCATTTCTTTCCTAACTGTTCGACAAGCCTGTGTCCATGGTGGGCCCCTCCTCTTTGACCCACATTTTCGATGTCAGTAGCCTTCAGAATTTTGCCCTGGAAGATTGGCCGTCTTATTCTGTGTTCTTGTACGCGGAGTGCAGACTTCTCTCCCAAGCTGACACATATGCATACAGCTGTTTACTGGACATGTGGACTTTGAGGTCTAAATAGCATCTCAGATATTCCAAACCCATCTCTCCAAACCTCTCTCCCTAAGCCTGTTTCTTCTCAAATGTTCTCTGTTGTACTAATGAGCACCACTATCCACCAGTGATCAGGTTAGAAACCTGAGTTCTTCACTCCTCCTGTGTCCTCACCTGCCAGTCGTCAATTCCTATTGATTCAGGCTCCATAAATATCTCTCAGATCTACCTGGGTCCCTTCTTATCCACTATATTGCATTTTAATTTCATTTCTCTGCATTCTCCAAACGGGGTGATCTTCTTCAAATGCAAATCTGATCATGTTACTCCTTAAATAAGACTTGCCAAAGCCTTCTCATCTCTCTTCAGATAAAGCCCCACATGATTTGAATCCAGTACAGACTATCCTCTACCAACTCTCTGGGCTCCACTCATGGGATGTATTCCTCCATTCTCTACTTCCGCCAAACTGGCCAGCACCTGGTTCTTCTCCTCCTCTTCCTTCTTTCAACTTTTTATGTGGACATAATTGTAGATTCACATACAGTTGTAAGAAATAGTCCAGAGAGATCTCATGTGCCCTTCACCCAGCTTCCCCCAATGGAAACACCTGCACTCTACAGCGTAATGTTCACGCCCAGAAAGCGGACTCTCATACGATCGCTGACCTTATTTATAATTTCACCAGTTCTACATGCACTCATTTGTGTTCTGTGCGGTTTAACCACACGCGTGGATTCACGTGATCACCGCTAACGCTGAAGTCCAGGAACAGCCCCATCAGAAGGAGCAAACTGGCCCTCTGCTGATTTCTTCAATGGGCTGACTCTCTTTGACTTTCAGGCCTTCTCACAAGCTGTTCCCTCTGTTGTAAAATGTTCCCCCCATACTGCTCATTTGGCCAATTACTATTTATCTTTCAGGCTGCAAGTTAAACTAATTCCTCAGAAGACTTTCCCTGACCCGACATGGTCAGGACCCTTGCTCCCTGGCCCATTCGCACTCTACCCCGTGTCTTTCCCAGCAGAGCCCCTATTTTCCCATCCCTGAGAGATAATAGCCTGCACAAAGGCAGAGGTTGTTTGTGGTTTGCTTACTTCTATATCTCCAGCACCTGTCCAGTACCTGCCACAAGGAAATTCCTGAATTAAAACGAGCAGGGATAATGAAGTCGTGGAAAGGGGGAGTCAGGTGGCACTCCCTCCTGGAGGGAGCTCCCAGCCATGGAACAAGCCACTCTACTACGTGAGTTAGTGCTGTCTTGGAGTGAGGTTGTGGGGATCCAGGGCATCCATTTTCCTTGCCGCTTCCAGAAGTACAAAGTTGGGCACAGCCGGGACCAGAAGAGTCCTCGAGCACACGTGCCCAGAACCCTTCAGCAGTTTGGCAGATTAGCTAAGTGGAACAGACACTGCGGTGATGAGTCCAAAGGCCTGATTTCAAAGGCCTCAGCGGACAGTTTTCTCAGCTCCATAGCCACAGACTGAGCGGCAATCTTGGTCACAGACTGCGTCCTGATATGAGCCACAGGATGAGCCCTGATCTTGACACAGATCCTGACACTATCCAGCCATATGATAACTATAGAATCTTCCATGGGAGACCTGGGACCGGTAGCCACTATTTTAGGGTAATGGCAAGCCTTCAGGCAACCCACTTGGATACAAGGAAGGCAGAACCCAAAGCATAGGTCCTCCTAGGGGGTCAAAAATGTCAACACCCTAAGAAGAGAAATCGAATCGTTGAGTCTCGAAGAGTCGAAGCTGGAAGGACCCTTCCAGCATTATGCCCCTTTGCACAGAGGACGGGAATTCCGCTGACTGCATACAGGAGTACAAATGTTAACATTTCATATCTAGATGCCAAAGCCCTTGTTCCCATTTCTGAATCTTCCTTAATTAATTTTTCCAAAGCATAACCGAACTCTGACTCGGAAACATCAAATGAAGTATTTCCCCTGGCCTCCAGCCGACCCTCTCAACACTCTCCCCCACCAACCAGTTATCTATTTAAAGCGCAACGCTGACCAGCTCGCTCTCCTGCTTAAACCCCTCAGTGGCTTTGCGTCACGCTCAGGGTGGAGCCCAGGTTCCTCCGTGTACAGTCTCGCCTCTCCTCACATCCCACTGACGCACACTGAGTACACCACCGTGTCTTATGCTTACGTTGAAGCCGTGCCCATTCCTAGAATGGGTTTCTCACTAATCTTTGCCCGACTAACTCCTTCTTAACCTTGAAAATTAACCTTAGCCATGGTCTCTCCCAGGGAGCTTTCCCGGAACTCTTAGGTTGGGTTGCTGCCCCCCCCCCTTTGTCCTGTCCCGGGGCCTCCCCACATCACGTCACAGAGAGCCTTTGATGGGCATGTCTTACTTATGAGTCTGCATCTCCAGAGGTCTGGAGGACAGGAGCTGTGTCCTAGTCATTGCTGTCTCCCCAGTGCCCACCACAGGACCTGGCATGTGGGAAGCTCTTGGTGAATTTTGATGGAAAAAGAAAGCAATTCCATAATTAACACCAAGAGTGTCCCATGTGCCATGTACTATGTCAACTCACTACCCTAACAGCACTGGGGCCACCCAGCACTCTTACCAAAGCCCTCTGCAGCCAGAGCAGTGACTGAGAGGGCCCAGAGGCTCCAGTAGTCCCTGCCCTGGGCCTACCTTCCGTTCCAACCTAGGGACTCCGGACCCACCCCTCTCCTGGCCTCTTCTGTCCTGAGAACACAAGCTCTCAGGTGAAATTTGAGGCTGGACAAAGAGAAAGTGCTTGGAGTTAGTTAAAAGTCCAGCTTTGCCTCCCGGGAGCTGTGGACCTCGGGAAGGAAACCTGAGAGTCATCCCACGCTCTCTCCTCGTCCTCACTCACTGCAGCCAGCCCACAGTCCTGCCTTTAGACCCTGCAGTGTTTCCTCTCCAATCTCTGCTGCATTTGAGAACTAGTCAGGTGATTAGGAACTCAGGCTCTGGAGTGAGAAGTGTGAGCTCAAATCCCAGTTTTCTTATTTACTATGTCATCTTGGGCCATTTACTCAACCTCCCAATGTTTCAGTTTCCTCATCTGTCAAATGAGGATTAAAAATCTCTGTTTAGTAACAAGATTCAGTGAAACAACCCCTATGAAGTATTAGCATAATCCCTGGCCCAGGGTAGGAGCTCATGAACGTGAGCCCTTGTTATTTCCTACTGTCTCCTTTGTCCAGGCTATTATCACGCACCTCCTCCCAGCCCTCTGCGCCCCACCGCACGCTGGCTCTCCCTGCGGTGTCCTGCCTGGCTCCTCTCCTCCAGTCCCTCTGCTCCAGCCCATTCTCTGTGCCATTGCCAGAGAATTCTCTCTGAAAGCAGATCTGACCATGTGATGTTCAGATGAGAAACCCTGTCCCACTGTCTGCTGGACAAGGCCTGAGCTTGCTAGCTTTACGGACAAGGCCCTCCATTATCAGGGTCCCTGCAGACCCCCCAACAATCTAAAGAGGGAAGTTTTACCCTCATTTACTGCCTCAGAGTGGTCAAGTTATGGTCCCAAGGTCCTACAGTTATTCATTGGTCCAGCTGGGATTTATACCAAGTCCCCTGAGCCCAGAGCCTGTGCTCTGTGCCTTGACCACGTGGCCCTCCCCACACGGACATCCTTGAGCTGCCAATAGGCAGCATCAAATAAGCAAGAAAGAACCAGCACTCCGGGCAAGAGAGAGGAGCTGGTGCGGACACATCACGGTGGCTCCCCACCGGGGAAGGCTCCCTGGGGCTGGGCTCCAGGTGCCTAGGAGGCCGGGTCTCGAGGATGACAGCCTAGAGAGTGCTGAAGCTGCGGTTAGAACTGTCTTGTGAGATGCAGCCAGATGCAGTCTGCGTGGAAACGCTTCAGATGCTGTCCTTCCCCAGCACTGGCAGAGCCCAGGCAGCTGGGGCTCCCTCTCGGCTTCAGGTACTGCTCGTGCAGGGGGAGCACCGGGCTCGGACTCCGGGCTGGCCAGGCTCTTTGTTACCCAGAGAGTAACGGGCCTCAGGTTGGTCGGGGAGGGGTGACGAGTCCCTCCCTCGTGAGCTCCTTTCCCGCAGCGATGCCACCACGCATCCAGCCGTGCGCTCAGCAAGCCTCCCAGACACCTGCGGCACACCAGGCCCAGGCTGGAGATGCAGGAAACAGTCTGTGCAGTGGGGGCAGTGCCCACATGCAACGACAGTCCTGTGTGGCAGGGCCCTGTGGCAGGGAGGGCCGGGAAATCTATTTCTGGAAATCTCCAAGTGGCGTCCCAGGTGAGCTCACAAAGGACGCTGTCTGCTTCCGTGTGCCATCCCCAGTACTGCTCTCTGTCCAGCCCCTTTCGAGAGGTTCCCTGCTTTCTGCTTCTTGTGGTTGAGAGGGCCCCACCCTAGTCAGGACTCCCAGTGCCCATCAGGAGAAATCTGACGATTCTGCCAGGGCTATTTCCCAGTTATGGTGCCAAGCTGCCGGGACAAGAAACACTATAGCAGCCAAAGCCACAGTCTTTTCAATCTAGAAATGGGAAAGTGCTCACTTTCCCTGGTCTGCAGTCCCAGCTCTCTCTGTGGCCCTTTAGGGAATGGCTTCTCCTGCCAGCCCCCTCCTGGGGCGCGGACCTGGGTCCTAGCGCAGAGCCAGGAGACTCATCTCGGGGTCAGACCCCGCTATCACCCTCCTGCTCCCTAAAGCAGGGAGGGTGCGCCTCTCCGCTGTGTGGCGTAGGCATCCAGGGATCTTCACGCGGGGGAACCCTGCGAGGAGGCTGCCCCAACAGCCCTTCGTGGTCTCCGCCTACGCCGGGACCCCCCTAAAGAAGGAATATAATAACCTCCGTCACTGTGTCTAACATCGTACGGTCCAAACACTGGTCTGGATCTTGTTCCTCTAGATGCACTACTGAGCACTTGCTGAGCCCCAAGCGTCCGAAGCAGCTTTCTGTGCTCACCTCGGCCCTGCGAGCAGCCCAGGAAGGGCAAGGCCTCCCCGGGCCGCGGTGCTGGCAGACCCGCTCTGCCCTGGCCTGGCGCTGGCAGACCCGCTCTGCCCTGGCCTTCGTCCTGCCGCGCCAGGGCCTCTCCCGGGAGAGGGCTGTCCTGTCTCCCGCTTCCTGATCGCCAGCCCCATCACTTACTCCCCCTGTTCAGTGAGAACTCTCCTTCAAAAGCATTACTTGGGTTTATTTCGAAAGGCAAATCTGGGTCATTGCTTTTTGTGATTATCACTGTAGAATAATACGCTCCTGCTTGGTGTTGTGGGTAGAGTAGTGGCTGGGCAGAGTCCCCGGGTTGGGGGACCAAAAATGTAGTCCATATCCTCACTGGAACTGCAGCTATAGACCAGGGATAAGTTCATCACTGCCCAAGACCTTATGACGTGCAGGGCAGGGAGTCTGCAGGTCACACGACAGGAGGAATGCGCTGTCTCTGGGGCTATGTTAGGGGCCCGTGAGTTCGTGGAAAAGGACAGCGGCCTCGGATGCAGGCAACCCTGCCACCGACCAGCTGAGTTCTTCTGCACAAGCCACTTAACCATTCTGAACCTCGTTGCTGCCTTTGTTCAGCGGGGACAAGGTCACCTTGCCTGGCCACTAAAACGCTGGCTACGGGTCCCAGGCCTCCCATTTCCAGGCTGTACACCACTGTTTCTCAGCCCATTTCCCCATCAGTGAACAAGACAGGAAGGTGAGGCTCTGTGCGGAGAGAGAATGGGAGGGTCTCCTCTAAGGGCTGTTCAGCTTCGACATCCCATGCATAAAACAACAGCCAGATTGGACTATGGCTTAATTCTATCCAAACTGCCAGATAGGCATTTGAATAAGTAATCTAATATATACATTTTTATTCTCTTCAATATTCAGGTCATCTCTTAGTTGGAATGAGTGTTCAGAATGATGATTGCTTAGAAACATACCATTCCAAATACGAATGAGAATATTTTTGCAATATTCAGTTCAACAAGGATGGGAAGGTATGAGATTAGGTTCTGCAAATAATCACATCTTCCACATCTTGGACGCCTGTACACATACTTCACTACACGGCATTCTTCATAACCTTGGAAATGCAAATCCCTGGGCCCTTGGAGGCCTAAGCATACTTCCTGTGCTAAGTCGATTCCCATGTGAAAATGGTAGAGCAGGGCAAAAAGACGTGACCTCTGCTCTGGTGCTGGAGGCCCGGTATCACCTCTTCCCCATCCAATACACTGTGGTTTGGTCTCTGCACTCCAGCACGGACAGAGAGCTCATTACTTCTCAGAGCAGCCGAACCCACCAGTGGGCAGCATTCATGTGATATAAGTAGCCTTTCACATTGAGCAATCTCCCTGCTTCGGGTGTTCCTACACTGCTCCTTTTTCTCCAGGCTTCTTCTTCTGCCCCAAAGTCCTGCAGGGGTTACAGGCAATGACCCTAGATTCCTTTCACTAAGTGAGCCCTTTCCCCAAGCTGAGTCCGTACCCCCTGCAGTCAGAAACCCGCGCCTTGTCCCATCACGGGCTCTGTAGGGATCAGCCTGGGGGAGACCAAGGCCAAAGGGAAGCTTCAAGATGCCCTGGTGAAGTCCTTCCTCTGGCTTCTTCCGCCATTCAGCAACAGAAAACACAGCTCTCAAAGTAACAGGGACAAAGTAGCAGTTCTAAGGAAGCTTGCCAGGGCTTTTCAGGAAACAGGAAACAACTGGGGAAGGGAGGCTTTCGGATTACAGCAGGAGGAACAGAGGGCTGCTCTGTCAACTGTCCCATCTCAGGGGTGTGTGTGTGAGTGAGTCCCTACCCACTCAGCAGTGCCCTGATGGTATTAGTGTAGGACACATCCCTTCCTTGGACGATCGCCGGTACCTTTACAAGCCCCTCAGGTCACCTCCTCTCAGCCTTCCCCACACTCCTCTGGGCCTCAACCCCCTCTGCACCCCGAGGAAACTTCCAGTTCCTTGCCTGGCTGTGCCTTGGATGCGGGCACCTTCTTGAGGGACCTGACCATGTCTGACGTGTGTGTTCCTGTGCCTGGCACAGTGTGGGTGCTTCATGCATGTTGGCTGCAGGAACGTCTTTGTGGAAAGGGGCCTGAGTCCTCTTCAGGGCTCTCGCCTCTGCTGCCATGGTTCCCCTTCCTTACGTGCGAGATTTGAAGGGGGTACAGACTAAGTAGAGCATGGCTCCCACAGACGGGGACCACTCAGATGAGCCAGCGGTATCTGCTCCTGACGGCCTCCCTGTGTGAGGTGGAGATTGGGGGGAGCATGCTGTTTCTCCAGCTCCATCTGCTCTGAGCTGACGTTCCCAGCCGTGACCTGCTGTCCTCCCCTGCCTGGCCCCTCTGGAGCAGCCATTCCTCCAGAGTTGACACTCACATTTTCCTTCTTTAAGGCCAAGTCACAGCTTTGGATGCTCCCTAGGCAGATGTGCAGGATTCTTGTACACATCTGCATATCAAAGCGTGAGGGAGCGCGGCTTGGCGGGAGGCCCTGGCGGCACAAGCGCTCAGCTGGCAGCCCTGGGCTTGGAAGGGAGCCCTCCCTGCACCATACTTGGCCAGAGGCCTCGGGCAGGAACGAGGCTGCTCAGCGATGGCTGTGTCCTGTCTGGGGAAAGTTGCAATGGGGTGCATTTCTGGGGGTAGAAGAAGTTATGTCTTCTTAGCCTCGAGGCTAATAAAATCAGTAGGCAAGTCTCGGCACAAAAAGGAGAGAAGGAAAATGCATTCATATACCTGTTCATTTCATAAGAGCAGCCCAGCAGCCCCACTGGTAGAGGTTCTGCTTTGTGCTGAGCAGTGTAAGACAGCAGGTCATTAACTATGAGACCCCGTTTCACATCTGAGAGCTGCCGCTGTCATGGTCTGAGCTCGAGTCTGTTCTTTAACTTATTTTGGTATCAGTTTCCACATCTATAAACTGGAATGATAATCTTGCCTGCCGTACAGGAGAATTAAATGAGATAAGCCCAATAAAATACTCAGCAGACATGTGACAAGCGTTTGGGAAACATCAGTTCTTTCTGAGCACTGTTTACTGTCCATTTACGATGTGTCAGGAATTGTTCTGGTACCTTAACTATTTTGTCATATTTATTTCCCACAATAAACCTCCAAGACAGGTATTATTACCCGTGGCTTGCACTCAAGTAAACTGAGGCCCAGAGACGGTAAAACACTTCCGAAGTCTGCACAGCTTATACAGGGGCTGTCAGATTTAAGTTGTGGGCCAGAGGAAGCCAGATGCAAAGGTCACTCTGGAGGCGGGGCCAGAGCTGGAGAGTTCGGAGGGCAAGGAGGCCTAAGCCTGTGTGTGAACCAGGGGACAGGGGAGGATCAGACCTGTGTGGGGAGTGGCTGGAAAGATGTGCTGGGTGTCAGATCGAACGGTGAAGCATGAAAGGACGGGGAGGAAGTGATGGGGCTGGCGATCAGGAGGCGGGAGACAGGACAGCCCTCTCCCGGGAGAGGCCCTGGCGCGGCAGGACGAAGGCCAGGGCAGAGCGGGTCTGCCAGCGCCGCCGCCCGGGGAGGCCTTGCCCTTCCTGGGCTGCTCGCAGGGCCCAGGTGAGCACAGAAAGCTGCTTCGGACGCTTGGGGCTCAGCAAGTGCTCAGTAGTGCATCTAGAGGAACAAGATCCAGACCAGTGTTTGGACCGTACAATGTTAGACACAGTGACAGAGGTTATTATATTCCTTCTTTAGGGTGTCCCGGCGTTAGCGGAGACCTCGAAGGGCTGTTGGGGCAGCCTCCTCGCAGGGTTCCCCCGCGTGAAGATCCCTGGATGCCTACGCCGCACAGCGGAGAGGCGCACCCTCCCTGCTTTAGGGAGCAGGAGGGTGATATTGGGGTCTGACCCCGAGATGAGTCTCCTGGCTCTGCACTAGGACCCACGTCCGCGCCCCAGGAGGGAGCTGGCAGGAGAAGCCATTCCCTAAAGGGCCACAGAGAGAGCTGGGACTGCAGACTGGGGGAAGTGAGCACTTTCCCATTTCTAGATTGAAAAGACTGTGGCTTTGGCTGCTATAGTGTTTCTTGTCCCGGCAGCTTGGCACCATAACTGGGAAATAGCCCTGGCAGAACCGTCAGATTTCTCCTGATGGGCGCTGGGAGCCCTGACTAGGGTGGAGCCCTCTCAACCACAAGAAGCAGACAGCAGGGAACCTCACGAAAGGGGCTGGACAGAGAGCAGTATTGGGGATGGCACACGGAAGCAGATAGCGTCCTTTGTGAGCTCACCTGGGCCGCCACTTGGAGATTTCCAGAAATAATTGAGCAAGACTTTGAGGGAGGCATGAGCCAGCAGGTCACAGGTGATTACTGTAAATAGAGCCCCGTTTGTGCCCGCAGGCTGGTGTGGTCTGGGGAAACATCATTCATACACGCTCTGCGTTTACCCCGACTTGATCCCAGGGGTCTGAGACCATTTCCGAAGATAAACATGATTGCACCTCTTTTATGCATTTCCTCCCTCACCTCAGACATCCTGCTTCTTCGTAAGTCCTCTATTCCACCCTGGCAAGTATGTCCCACATTTACTCCTCTGCTTCCCCAGCTTCATTCTGGGTGCACGAAGAGCAGGGTCCACTGTTCAGTGATGGAGGGTGGGTAGCAATTATTTAACCATTGTTATGTTTAATGCAGGAAACATAAGAAGCAATGGAGCATAGACTTTTCCCCGAAGGTGTTATCATCTAATTTAACGATTCATCTGGAGACTCCTCAAAATTGCCCAAGAATGAATTCACTGCCTCGTGCATTGGACCGGTGATCAAGCCTTCTCTGAGTGCCCTGCCAGGGCGGTGCTGGCCCCTGGGGACACCTGGCCCTTGTGCTGCAGGTGCTGGTGGTCGAGGGAGACAAGCAGACAGTGGGGAGCTGTGCACCGAGTGGCACTGTTGACAATGGCCAAGCTAAAGCATAACGCAGCTCGCTTCTGCGCAAAGACATGCCCTAAGCCATCGGCAGATGATACATGTTCCTCATCCTGTCCCCTGGAAGATGTGCCTGAATAACGTGGGTGAGGGAGAGGGTCCGCTCTTCACTGTCCCCTTGGGGAGTCAGTGTGGAGTCAGGAAAAGAGCACAGACAGACTTACAGCTGGATAGCCATGGGTTTCATCACCGGCTCTGCCATTTGTTGGTTGTCGGGCACCTGAGTCAAGTCACTTCCCCTCTCTGAGTTTCATTTTCCTTAAGTGTAAAAAGGAAATAATTTATCTAAAGTGTATATTATAGTCATGGGCATGCAATAGACACTCAGTAAATGGAAGCCATTTTTATTTCATCCCAAATTTCAGGTTTGCAAAATTTGTTAGTGTTCAACAAAGAAATGACCTTTCTGTGATGAGCTACTGAGACTTTGAAGGTCACGTGTTCCAGCAGCCTAGCGAGCGCGTACTGATGAACACAGAAAGCCAGGGTATGGCCTTCTCATGGCCCCCCATCTGAGGCAGCCAATCCAGACCTGCTTACTCAGTTCTTTTTGCTTGTTTCTCTTTTAAATACCAAGTCTCTAACTTGGCCTTCGGTGCATGCTGGTTGGTAGAGGCCCAGGTTTTCCCACTTGCTGACTGTGCCCTGCTTGGGCCCGGGCCCTGCACGTGGAAGCGATCCCGAGGCCGCGCTCCCTCCCTTCCCCTTCTCTGCATCCTCCCGGCTCTCAGCAAGCACAGAGAACACGCAAGGGCACGTGTGGCAGGAGCATTCCTGTTCCTGGCTGTGTCCCCACAGATGAGACCCCACAGGTGACCCCGGAGCCCTGGTCAGCAGCAGCTTGGGGGTGGGCAGAGGCCTGTGGCTGTTAGATGAAAGGGAGCTCAAGTGCTTCAGGTCAAACCCGTCTGTGCCATGGAGTTCATGGCGGAGGGGGGCTTCTAAAACCACTCCACACTGGCACATACTTTTTCTGGGCCTGTTTGGGAAAGTTGTCCACAGTCACATACCCAGCCCTCTGCTGATAAAACCGGGGCCAGACTCCGGTCTCCTGAATCTGTCGGAGCAGTCTGTTCCTGGTCAGCTTTGCTCCAGTGTCCACGCCGGCTTCCGGTGTCCAGCGCTCTCAGCTTCCGGTGTCCAGCGCTCTCAGCTTCCGGTGTCCAGCGCTCTCAGCTTCCGGTGCTGTGGTCTGGCATCCAGTGTCCGAGATCTGATCCTCGCTCGACCTTTCCAGCCTGACTTCAAATTCAGCGACACCTTGAACTGGTATGTCCCACTATTACACTCTGGATCCAAGTTTTCCTCTAGTTGTTCTAAATCACTCTTCTCTGGTTTCCATCCTAGGATCCTGGATCCCACTTTAGTGTGTCTTCTTGGTTCTGCCCGTCCCGACCGCTCTGGTCTCTGGCCGAGGTTCCGCCTTCTCCATGAGAGTCACTGGGGCTTATCTAGGAAGGGCACATTATGCTGCCTCAGAGGAGGCAACTGAGAAGAAAGTAGAATGTGATGTTAGAGCTCCAGCTAGAGGGGTTGGCCCAGCAGTGTCTCAGGCACATCTGTCTCAGGTCACGGCAGGCACGAGAGTCTGAGATGAAGGACATGGAGCCCATCAGCAAGGTCTTACATAAGCGATGGGTAATTGGGAGGTAAATTGGGAGCTCAAGCAGGAAGATAAACTCTAAGAATATATGCACCCCTATGTTCACAGCAGCACTATTTACAATCACTACGATCTGGAAACAGCCCACGTGTCCATTAGTAGATGAGTGGACAAAAGAAGCTGTGGGACATATACACAATGGAGTACTACGCAGCTGGAAGAAAGAAGGATCTCTTATCCTTTGAGACGACATGGAGGGACCTGGAGAGTATTATCCTAAGTGAAACAAGCCAATCAAAGAAAGACAAATATCACATGATCTCACTTATTTGTGGAATATAATGAACAAAACAAGCTGATGAACAAAACAGACCCAGAGACATAGAAGTAGGGTACAGACTGACAACCCTCAGAAGAAGGGGGTGGGGGAAGGGAAGAGATAAACCACAGAACTTATACGCATGTACGCATAACCATGGACATACACAATAATGCGGGGGTGGGGGGCGGGATTCGGAGGAGGGTGTCAATGGAGAAAAAGGAGAAACATCTGTAACAAAAAAATAAATAAATATAAAACTCTGTTTATTAAAAGAAGAAGAAGAAGGAGGAGGAGGAGGAGGGCGCTAAACTCTAGAAGGTCTTTCTGGAAGCCAGGGCAACATGGCCAAGGAAAGGCACAGGGGACCACCACCTGAAGCTGAGTCAGATAATAAATGTGAGTCCTCTTGAGTGGCTGAGACCGTAAAGGTGAGACATTATCTTTGGGGACATAATGGACAGACATCCCCAGAGGATGAATTAGGACAGAGGGGCATCTCCCAAGGCTGAGAGTTGCCCAGAAGACCACAAAGCTGGAGTCAAGAACGGGGATGTGTGTGGTGCCATGGGGAGAGGTTGGGTGTGGTTTTAGAATGCATGCAGTTTGGTGGCTATGGATAATGAACACAAGCAAGACGTCGGTTAGGAGGTTCATCTAATTCACATGGGTGAGTGGACTCTTGCTCTGACATTCCTTTTTTTCCTCCCTCTTGGATAATGGGCTGGACAAATGCATAATTTCTTAATTTATTTGTTCATCAAACACCCCTTAGAGCCTAGTCTGTGCCAGATCTTGGGCTAGTGACTGAGGAAACACAGATACAAAGACGAATCATATTCTCGACCTTTAAGGATTTCATTTCCGGGGGAGAGACATTCATGTAAACTCAGCAGTAAGGCGGGGAGCTCAGTGCCTGGGAACGGAAGGCCAGGCTGTGGAGGCGCAGCAGGCCCCTCGCCCTGCCTGCAGGCAAAGGTGCTAGAAGAAGATCACATCGCCCTGGCCGGTTTGGCTCAGCGGTTAGAGCATCCGCCTGTGGACCAGAGAGCCGGGGTTCGGTTCCCAGTAAGGGCATGTACCTCAGTTGCAGTTTGTCCCGGGCCCCATTTGGGGTCGTGTGGGTGGCAACCACTCGATGTGTCTCTCTCACATTGATGTTTCTCTCCCTCTCTCCCTCCCACTCTATCTGAATATTCTGATAAATGCAAAAATGTCCTCAGGTGAGGATAAAAAACAAACAAACAAGCAGGCTTGGGAGATGAACTAGCTGAAAACTAAAGCAAAACAAAAAGCCCCTCAGCTCACAGGCGGAGTTCAGCGATAGGCAAATCAAACAGATCTCAGATGTCCAAATGAGCGAGCACATGGCATCAGGGAGTTATGGACCCTCGGCTGGGGTTCAAGAGAAGGGAGGAGAGATTGTAGGCTCTGTTTAAAGGGAGCCTAGGCTGATGGTGTTGTCTCATTGACTCTTTACCAGATCCGCATCTGGTGTCCAGAGCTCTCTGACTATGGATTGGGGCCGAACTCCAACTAAGAATAAAGTTTTATCTTACTTCGCACGGGTCAGACTTGATGTGTTTCCCTCCTTTGGAGCCTTGGTGGAAAGGAATACCTGGTCTTGGAGCAAAACTGGGTGAGTGTGACCCAGCACTAGAGTTGCTACTCTAGTGTGAACGTCTTTGCTCCTGCCCCTCTGGCTCAGATGGGGACACTCTGGGTGGCTTTCTGTTGAAGCCAAAGCTCAGGCTAGGGCACTGGGGTAAACAGAGGAGGACTTGAGGGTATTTTGTTTCTAGACCATTTGAGCCTCACATGTTTAGGATCAAAGAACCCAGATTTTAGTTCAGCTCGGTGAAGTTCTGCACTGGGATTTGGATCCGAAGTCTCAGGTTAATAATGATAACTAACTTCGCCCCCTTTGTGAATATTTTCGCCCCAGTGAGCTGCCAGGGAGAGCTGGCTGAGAGCAAGTTGGCTATGAGTGTTTTTGAGTCCCCTGGCCAAATGCTATTATATCCCTGCAACACCTTCAGCAGTATTGCTGTCTACTGGCTTTAGCCAGAGACTAACTGTCCCCCAGCTCCCTGCCAATCTCCTCCTTGGGACCTAGAATCCCTTTATTCTTCTTTGAACCCCAGCCCAGAGTCTAGACTTCCCTGATGCCATTTTCTTGCCAACATGTACATCTAAGAACTAGCTGCTGGTTTTCCTGTGCCTGAGCTCTGCGTGTTTGCTGCTTCCATGGGGAGTCCAGGTGCAGACCTCTTTAATGATGCTGGAGTTTCTCAAAAAGCCAGGTGTACTAGATTTCATGTTTACTCACTTTCTTCCTTTCCCTTCCCCCACCACCTATCGAACAGAACTGGGAGGCTGAGTCCCAGAGAGTCACGCAAGGTGGGTAGATCTTCAAGGCAATGGTGGTCTTCCGTAGAACACGGGGCCTACTGGGAAGAACAACTGACTGGAGTCAGGTGGAATTCATTTTGAATCTGTGCTTAGCTACCGACAAGCTGAGTGGCTTTCAACATGTTACGTCACCCTTCTCAGCCTCCATCACTTTCTCATCTGTAAAACAGGGCTGATGGTCCCACCAGATAGGATCTTTGAGAGAAGTAGATTGCATCTAATCCCTCAAGGGCTGAGCCCGTGCTACAGTCCTCCCTGTACCCTCGCTGCCCACAGAGCGCCTGGCACAATACATGGAGATGAACGACAGCAGTTAGTAACGTTTGTTTGAGAAAGGCTATATTCTGAACATCCAGCCAAATCAAGAAAGGAAGAGAAGAAAAGACTCCCCTTGTTCTTCACGGTATAGACCTAGAAATCAAAGAGGCAGATGGGTCAGGAGTTCAAGGTGCTTCTAAATGCAACACGGATGTTATTGGCTGCTAATCATCTGCCTGTGGCCATTATCTCAGCTGAGTCAGATACGCTCTCTTTCTGAAAGCAAATCCTGCTTCTCTAAAACAGTGTTAATGTAATTAATATATGTCATTACCTTTGTTCCAGGATTAGCTACTCAAACTATACAGAACATGGGTAGATTCTGGCCACGTGTTGAGGAGGAGCTGCAGTGCGTGTGTTTGGCAGGGGGTATGGAGGGAGGGCGGGAGGGGGAATGTACACCGATTCTGTGGATTTATGGAAGACAGTTAAAAGCTTGTGTCAGGGTAGCAATGGTTGGGTCACAGAAAGTTTGCATGTAAGTTGAGCAATGTGTGCAACCTTTGAAATATTAACTGTAGTTGCTTTGCAGATGGGCAGGTAAACATTGAAGTGCCTTGATCAAATCTGAGACCATCCCTCTGTGGCAGAACAGTCAGATTTCACTCTGCCAAGTTACTAAAAAAGGAGCTCAAACAGAACTGTGGAGGGGACTGGACTCGACAGGCACGCGTTTGTGGGCATGAGATGAGGATTCAGTGTCTCTGTCACATGAGGTGTAATTAGTGTTTTAAGTACCTTTTGACCAGATGGCCACTTGGGCAGAAAACTGATCATATTTCTGAAGTGAAGAAGAACATGCGGCCCCCATTTCTAGCCTGTAACCCCACGATACAGAGATCAGCACTTATATCCCTAGAGGGGTATGGGGGCTGGTCCCTATAATGAATATGCATGAAATCTCCAGCACCTTGGACTCTTGCCCCATAGAAGATGTTTCTTCATGCATTCGTTCATTCAACAAATATTTGAGCATCAATTATGTGCCCGAGAGAGATTAATAAGATATGGTTCTGTTAGCAGAGCCCACAGTCTAATGAAGGAAAAAGGCATTATTATACTACAGTGTGATACATGCTAAGAGGGAGGTTTTGGGAAACCACTGGAGAGCACAGATGTGCCTACATCTGCCTGGGGAATTCCCTCAGAGGTGGTCAGGATGAAGGGGAATTAACCATACCGACAGCATGAGGGAAGTCACTCGAGGTCCAGGGACCACCACGTGCAAAAGCCTGAAGCTAGAAGAGAACTTGGTTTATCCTAGTTTGAGAATAGTTTGAGCACAGAGAAGAAAAGTGGTGGCAGCAGGAAAAAGTGAGGCAGGAGAGATATTTACCCAGGTGTTTCATGGAGCCAGGACCAGTGCCCCCACCCCCAACATCCATGTGACATTTGAATGCTGGTATTTCCTGCCCCTGGGGATTCCTGATCACCTGGGATAGTGTTCCGTTAAGATTAGGAGGCCTTAGCCTGTCCACTTAAAAGGGCATTTGCTTGATTTGTCTGAATTCCAGAATCAATGAGATAGTGGATAAAAAGAATTTAACATATTCTAGTCACTCCATGAAGTCAGAAGACCTGGTTTATTACTCAGCTTTGCTATCTAGGGCTGTGTGAACCTGGGAAAGTTATTAAACTTCCCTGAGCTTCAGTTTTTTTATTTATTAAATGGGTATGAAGAGAATTACTGTAATTATATTTACAAACTAAGGTGCACTGCCTAGCAAAAAGGGTTTATTAATTAGGTTCATCTCTATCCTATGCATACCCGGACCCCTATTCTATTGACGCATGGGTCTAGATCAAGTTTGCCCTTGCCCACACTACTGACCTTGCGCTCCTACCAGCTGTGGTCAGCTGAAATCCCAAATGACTACACATATTGGCTCTCTGCTGCCCCCACCTGTCTGGAGCCAGCTCCCACAGTAGCTAAAGGACCTGAAGCCCAGCCTGGTGTTACTTGGGGCTCCCTCTATATGTCTTGATATGGCAGGGACAGACAGCCAGCTTCATAACCCTCCCCAGCATGTGCTCGCAGAGGCACCTGGGAGATGTAGGGTCATTTTAGGTGGGTGGTAGAAGCTGTAGGGTCAGCAGGCAAAAGGCCAAGACATTCCTTCTTTGTCCAGAGCCCTGGCAACGTAAGCACCTGACTGTCTGCAGCCATACCAGGAATGTTCCTGGGTTTGGACCAAATTCATATCTGACAGGCAGATTTGGAAAGGCCATCATCCTCCTTCAGAAGCGAATGATTTCACCCGCTCCATCCTCCAGCTGCTCAAATTGGTTAATTACAAGGCCTGTAATTTGCAATCAATATTATCTCCTTGGCATCTACTTCACTGAAGGCAAATATTTATGGCCACATTTGAGAAAGGGCACACTGTCTTAATCAGGAGCCATACATGGGACACTGGGCTAAGTGACTCTGGGGCACCGATGACAGTTTTTGCTTGTTGGTCTGGAAGATCTGGGGAGAAAACACAGGCAGATGCTAGATCAAGGCCCTGATTTTCACAGCATAACAATAACCATATGCACTGATCCCAAGGAACAAACCCTAAGCACGAAGAGATGCTTTATGTGCAAGATGGTTGTCATAGAATTTCTTTATAATGGTGAAAAAATGTTAACTTAAATGCTCAATAGAAAAGGGGTAAATAAGTTATTATGCATTTATCTGATGGAATATTATCCAGCCATTACAAGTAATGGTTATGAAAAGCTGCATAGTAAAATGGAAAATTCTTGTAAGTGCTGTTAAGAGAAAAATAAAAAACAAAATAACGTAGGTGGCTGACACCTTAAAAATATGGATAAGAAAATGTCTGAAAGGAAATAATATCGATATGGCAATGATGATCATCTTTGGGCATTTCATCTTTTATTTTTTTAACTATATTTTTCTTGATTAAACATGTATTAATTTTACAATTTAAATATATTTTAAAAGGCAAGCTGAGGAAATTCTTGGCCATGCTGGCAGCATCACGAAGTCACTGTATTCCACGTCTGGGGTGAGGAAGCCAGCCTGACTCATAGAAGCATATCGTCATTCGTTCAGTCTCCATAGTTGCAGGAGCCAATTCCTTGTAGATAGATAGATAGATAGACAGACAGACAGACAACAGACAGATAGACAGACACCTATCTCTATTGGTTCTATTCCTATAACTTGACGTCTATTAATATGCTTTGGCCTTACTGGCATCCAAAATGACTCATTGACACAAAATCTGACCTAACCAGTGGTAGAGCTAGGGTGTAAGCCTAGGTCTCATGGTCTCTGAGCAACACATACCAGGACCACCTTAGAGAAAACATGTCCTGGGTGCCTATAGCAGTCCTCCTGGCCTCAGGCCTTCCGAAAGTCTAGAGGGGCAAAGGCTGGGTTTGAATATATTTAACTATTCACTACATGGTTACCCATTAATAGAGCAAATGTTTCCATCTTCCTGGTAGTGTGATTTTCAGTAGACACAGCCAGGAAAACAAATGTTAAGAAGCAGTTTTTCTTTCCCATCCCTGTCTATCACCTCTGGTTCCCTGTTATGTCCAGCCCTGCTCAGTAGGTTGGAACAGAGTGCCAAATAATTAACCAACCTCCCCTGCTAAGTAAGCCCACCCTACCTGGAGACCAACACACACTTAGAGGGTGGCTAGTCTCTGGCATCAGGGCAAAGGTCATCTGAAGACCGGGGACTCTGGTGATCAAAGGCACAGGTCCTTGCTAGTCACGTTTTCTGATTCTCTCCCTCCATTTCCCAAAGCCTCTGCTTAGAAAGCACTTCCCCTTCCCTGCCTGACAAGCTCCCCTCTGTCCTCAGTGCCCGGCCTCGCGTCTCCCGTTGGCAAACCTTCCCCTCCCGGGTGCTCACACAGCGCCCTGCACACATTTCTGCTTTAAGCATGACTATTGTATTTCTTAGCTTCTCATTTTCCTTTGAACTTTTTCTAGGTCAAGAATCAAGTCTAATTTCCTCTTTTTTCTTAGTGCTCAGCACAATATGAAATAGAAGATGCACCAAGGCATGCCCCATAATGAATGAACGAATAATGAAATGAGTGAATGAATGACTAATAAATTGAATTTCACTTTTATTTTACCTATGGATCAGGGCACCATTGCTTGGCTTTTTTAGGTATCTGTAGATTCAGAACACCTGTTTCTCAGAACGGCGGTGAGGAACATATGAGAGAGGACAGTGGAACTGTGTACTCCCACAGAAAGGCTGGTGTGCGCATGGGAGCATGCCTTGGGAGCCGTCAGGGTACTTAGTTTATCTTCTCCCAAGATATGGCAACAATATTTGGGCCCTCCATGTTTCTTTGAGTCCCTTTTCTCCCTCCCTCTCTCCATTCCTCTCTTTTCTTTCTTCCCGCCCTCCTATTTTCACTGACCACTTAAAATATGCCAGGTACTGGAGATACAATGAAAGGAGAGTCACACCTTTCTTCTGCTTTTAAGGAGTCAGATAGGAAATGACACAATCACAGCTCAGCAGACCCAGAGCGGGGACCCAGAAAACAGGCGGCTGTGTGACCTGGAGGAAGGGCATTCCCCGTAGCCCACGTGGCCGAGCACACTTTCCTTAGGAAGACTTACCCTCCCATAAAGAGGAATCAGTTCATCCAAGACTCTTCTAACCAGGGATGGATGCGTTAGGAGAGCAGGGCTAAGGGAAGGTGCAGAGTGTGAAGTTCTGGGTAAGGGCTTGTGGAGGAGACGGTGGTGGGGTACCTGCTAGACTATAAGACTAGAGGGCAAGCAAGGGCCAGTCATACAGGGCTCAACTAGCCGCGGGGAGGTATCGGCTTTTACCCGCAGGTCAGTGGAGCTGTGGATGAGTCTGCTCCGGGGAGGAACATGCCCAGATTTGCTCCCCTAAGTAGTGAAACAGGGACCCTGTGGAAGGAGGACACCTGGGGGGAGGTCTGCGGACTGCCATCTTTGAGATAAAAGGTAAAGGCTGCAGAGCTGGGCCTGGAGAAGGGAAGCCTTGGAGTTCGGCCAGGTTGCTGTCTTCTCGTCTGAGGCGGGGGCGGGGCTGTGCGCTCGGCAGTGCGGGACAGTGGAGGGGACTGGCTGGCCTGCTGTCAGCTCCGCCCCTTGCTCACTACCTCTGTGAACCGGCCAGTCACTGCCTCCCTGAGCCTCGGCCGCCCTCTGCAGAGCCGGCGCCCTGCGCAGGGATCCCGGTGACGCTGTACAGCGAACGCCTCGTGCGCTTGACACCCGGGAGACGCGCACGTCGGGCCCTCGTGGTTCTGAACACAAGTGCTGCGATGGGGCGAGGGTGCTCTGGAAGGGGGAGCACGGAGGGAGGGGAGAAACAAAACTAATTTCAGCTTCGAACACACACGCGATTCCATTTGCTCCCTATTTTGGGAACTGCTGCGGAGGCCAGGAGGGAAGGAAGGATTCCGTTTTAGTGAAACCCGCCCTCTCACTGGGGCTGCTTTCAATACTCCAACCTGACTCTTCAACCAGCTTTATAAAAGATTCATCTGCTCAAATTGATTCCTTCTAAGAGCCTCATCCGTCTGCCCCCCGCGCAACTCTTGGGACAGGAATGTGCACTATTTCATAATCACTCCTTTGGGAAAGAAGTTCTGCCCCACGGGTAAGGGAGAGGGTCACAGAGGCTCAGCCTCGTAGTCCTCCTGACCCGTGAACGTGCCAGTCAGAGAGGCCAGAACACCCCTCAGGGGAGAGTCTGAGGAACAGAAAATAGGGTATTTAGAAGGATTTGTCTTTCCAGGAGTTAAATCAGTTTAGTATGTAAAGAAGAAGAAGAAAAAAAAATAAACACCCACAAAAATGATTTTCTGCTCTTTTTTAAACTTAAAATTATGGAAATTATTCCTGACAGCAAATTGCTCCTAATTAATTTCTTGGCTCTGCTGGGAAAATGTACTGTTCTGTTGATTTCTAAATTCCATCAGCTTAATTATCAAAAGACATTTTTTTTCCCTAAAACTATTAACATGTGGGTTTGCAGTTGGGGGTTTATCAGCACAGTGAGCAGGGCAAGGGAGATGGGTAGGTGGGAGTTCAGTGGGCACCGGGAGGCACAGAAACTCAACTCAAGGCCAAGCCCCCATATTTCAAGGTCCAGGAGAAGGTCGTGTCCACAAGAAAAGAAATCTGAATGGTACAGACAGAACCATAATGCGGGGACCACATTATGGCGATGGGATTGAAGGAGCTAATTCCAGTTCCATCTCCACTACTTACTTTAGACAAACAGTTGCGCCTTTTTGAGCGCAAGTCTTTTCCGTGAAACGGGGCTAGTAACAATGTGAACTAACATTTACACAGCTCTTGCTACATGCCAAGCAATATCCTGAGTACTTTCAGGTATCAGCATGTTATTCTTTTTCACAGCTCCATGAAATAGGTATTACAACTCCTTCCATTTCACAGGTGTGAACAAGTTCAGAGGGGCCGTGCACATGCCTAAGGTTCCCAGGCAGCTGGCTCACTGGGAGAGAAGAGAAGGCCTTGTTCTGAACTACTGGTCAACCTGTTTGCCTTCCCCATTAGACTGAGAGTATCTTAAGGCCAAGGGACCACATCCTAATTGATTTTGTATCTGTAATGCAATTAATGTTTGATAAGTAAATACATGGTTTAGATGCTCAATTAAATATTGGCAGAATTTAAATCTGGAATCAGTTGATTTGGTGCAGTTTAAGAAAAACTATTCAATTTTAGTCACTCAGCAGATGTTAATCAAATATCCACTGAATGCCAGTCACTGTACTAATCAACGAATAACCTTGGATACTCAGCAATTCCGTTTCTGGGGACTGATCCTAAGAAAATAATTGGGCAATTGTGTAAAGATAGATGAACAAGAATATTAATTAATTTATTTATACATACAAAACATTTGTTGAGAGTAATATATATACAGGAGTGGGCAAAAGTGGGTTTATGGTTGTAAATATGCAAAACAGAGTTACTAAAGCTATTTTAATAATCATAATCTGGCCCTGGCTGGTTTTGCTCAGTGGTTAGAGCATCAGCCCTTGGATCGAAGAGTTGTGGGTTCGATTCTAGTCAAGGGCACGTACCTCAGTTGCAGTTCATCCTTGGCCCAGGTCAGGGTCATGCAGGAGGCAACCAACTGATGTGTCTCTCTCACATCGATATCTCTCTCTCTGTTTCCCTCCTACTCTGTCTGAAAATAAATGAAAAAATATCTTTGGGTGAGGATTTAAAAAAAATCATAATCTTTATGTCTTTTTCCATATGAACAACTGTAAACCCACTTTTGCCCACTCTGTATATATTAATGGGAATATATATATAATATATGTACTATTGTATATATATATATTCTCATTAAACAAGACAAAATTCCTGCCCGCAAGCAAGAATCACAATTTTGTGAGGAAGACGGACAAAACCCAAATGGATCTGCAATGTCAGGTAGCAGTAGGAGCTATGAAATAAAATGAAGCAGGGTAGGGTAAAGGAATGGACTGTGAAAGGAGCTGATTAGTTTTTGGTTTAGGGCTCAGCAAAATGTCTATGACAAGGGCAGTGTGAGTAGAGATCTGCGTGACGTGAGGGAGTGAGCTGTCGGGACGACCGGGGCTGAGCAGTCCAGCTTATCAGCTAGCTCCCCGTGACCTCTGGCGGACCACAGCTCCCCAGCCCCTAGGCTGCTCCACGGCAGGCCCCCTCCCCAGCCTCCCACCTGTGTCCAGGAGCTCCTCCCAGTCACCGAGCCCAGCATAAGGCTGAGCTGTGTCTAGGAGAGCCTCCTGTGACCAAAATATTTTGCAAAATCCCAAGTGCTACACAGATGTGAGTTAATCCTACTCATCTGCCAAGGCCAAACTCAATTATTACTTCCTCTCCAAAGCCTTTCCTCACTTTGTTAGGCAGGATGTTTCTGGACCCCCTTTATACTTTTTACATTCCTATTTTGTAGCATGTCGTTTTTCACAGGGCTCTATGATTTAACTTTTTCAGTCAAGGACAATGTCTCATCTGTTTCTGACTCATAGTCCCTGAGTGACTGGTACACAGTGGTGCTTAATATGAGATAGTTAAATTGACATAAAAGTGCATTTGGAGATTGCACAAGATTTTGACCTGAGTTAGGTAAGGCTTTCCGTTAGTTCAGAACTATTTTCTTGTCCATCGTAGGCACACATGGGAAGCACACTGACCGAATAAGCCCAAGCTTTGAAAAGCAGCTTGGCTTTTGCTGAGTGAGGATTACCCCATCTCTGCAAGAACTCTTGTTTTGATAATAATCAGACATGCTAGTACAGAGATGCAGAGTGAGGACAGGTGGAGAGATGTAAGAAATACTCACCTTTGCTAAAGATCCACAGTATGAAAGGCAATGTGTTAGGCAGACCCCTGAATCATTATCCTAGCTGATCTTCAGAGTAATCCTGACAGTAGTGCAGTAGTGTTGTCCTCATTTGATAAATTCAGAAAAATATGTGAGAAAGATTAAGACATCCCCTCACCCTCTTGCAATTCTTGCAGAAAAACAAAACAAACAAACAAACAAACAAAAAAACAAAAAAAAGAAAGAAAGATTAAGACATTACTTTCATGCACAACGTTGAAGGGGAGCAGTAGGACCACGAAGCCAGGAATGTCTGGTACAATGTTCTTGACCGCCTGAGTCCTGGCCGTGGCAGGTGGTCTAGGAGAGGCTGCACAGGCGTTGAGGGAGCTCCGAGAGATGCTGCTTTTCCTCTTCTGGAGGGGCATCGGCTCACTGGTTTGTACATGAGAAGATGGTTGCTGTTTCCAGAAGGCACACGTAGACCCAGAGTTACTCAAGTAAACATCTCGGTGCTTTAGAAGGGTCTGTTGTGGATTCTGCACAGTCCAGATTCCATCCCAGGAAAAACATGCCTTTCCCAGGTAACCGCGTCGTTCTACTCTAATGTCACCAGTTACTTCTCCCTCATATTGTTGCCAACAAGTTTCTGCCACTAGATTGTAAGCACTTGAGGCCCAGGTCTTGCTCTTCCTGCCTCTCCTGTGCTTGACCCAAAGCCTAGCACAAAGAAGACCTCAAATTATAGCAAATTAAAGGAAAGAGACTGTGCCGGTTAAAATTATATGTCAACTTGACTGGGCCGTTGAGTGTGCAGATATTTAGTTAAATGTTATTTCTGGGTGTGTCAATGAGGGTGTTTCTGGGTGAGATTAGCATTTGAACAGGTAGATTCAGTAAAGCAGATGGCCCTTCCCAGTGTGGGTGGGCTTCATCCAGTCCATTGAGGACCTGAGTAGAACAAAAAGGTGAAGGAAAGGAGACTGCTTTTCCCTCTGCCTGATGTTGGAGCTGGGCATTGGTCTTCTCCTGCCCTCGAGACTTACACCAGGGGCTGGCTCTCCTGAGTCTCCAACCTGCCAAACGCAGACTATGGCGCTTCTCAGACTCAATAATCTTGTGAACCAATTACTCATAATTAATTTCTTTATGTATATATATAAAGAGATTTATATAAAAATTAATATGTATGTACATATATGTGTGTGTGTATATATATATATATGTAGAGAGAGAGAGAGAGAGAGAGAGCGCACAGATATTTTAGTACTAAGAAGTGGGTGCTGCTGCAACCAAACTTAAAAATGTGGAGGCAACTTTAGGACTGTGAAATGAATATGAGTGGGAAGAATTTTGAGGCGCATCCTAGAAATATGGACATTCAAGGTGGTCCTGGTGAGACTTCAGATGGAAATGGGGTAGGTGTTATTAGCAACTGGAGGAAAGGTGACCCTTGTTATAAAGTGGCAAAGAGCTTCGCTGAACTCGGCTCTTGTCTCTTTTGGAAGGTAGAATTTGCAAGTGATAAAACTGGATATTTAGCTGAGGAGATTTTTAAACAAGGTGTTGAAGGAGCATCTTGGTTCCCCTTGACTGCTTATAGTAAGAAGAGAGAGATAAATTGAAGAAGGGATAATTAAGAAACAGATATATATATATATATATATATATATATATATATATATATATATATATATCTCAGAACTTAAAGATTTGGAAAATTCTCAGCCTGTCATATTGCAAAAAGTGAGAGTGTACTTGGAAGAGAACAGTAAGGATGTGTCTTGATAAAGAGATCATGAACTTAATCCGCCATCTCAGTAGAAGCCAGGATCAGAGATGAAATTATATCAGCAGAAACACAACCAGCTGGGACTAAAGGAGACAGAGAAAGTGGAATGAAAAGAAGAAAGGATCTCTGACTTCTTGGATTCTGCAAGATGGGACCGTAGAGCTATTTGGACGTGAATGTGCATCATTACTCAAGAAAAGGGAAGACAGATCCGAGAGAACAGGTAGGTTCTAGGAATTGGAAGAGGCCAGCGTAGAAAGAATGTTGGGGCAGGGGAGGGGTATGAGGCAAAGCTGGAGAGATCATCCCAAAAGTCTTGGGAAACCAATAAAAATTTTTAAGCCAGTGGAGGTGAAAAAGTGTTGTGCTGAAATGTTTTTATGTGCTGTTTGACAAGTGAGTTTGGGGAGACCAGTTAGGGGGCTGTTGCGGGGCATTTGAAAGACAATGACGTTCTGGACCAGAGTGGTGGCAGTAGAGATGGAGAAAAGTGGATGGGTTTAGATTTACAGGAGAACAGCAGAAGGATCAGGAGCAGAGGACAGGTGCCCCAGATGCCTATCCTGATTCTGTTACAAATATCTGTATGAATTTGCTCAAAGCCCATCCTGGGGTCTCAGCATCCCTGTCTCCCACCAGGGAAGCGCTCAATTCTCCTTCAAGAAATGGTATACATCTGAAAAGCTCAGGATTAGGGACTCTTTCAGTGACCTTCCAGTGCTGACATTATGGTTCAATAATTTTGTGATCTTAATCCTTTTCTTCTCTCTTCCTCAAATGCCCAAGACTTTCCTTTCTAAAAACATAATTGCTGGAATGATATCCAAGCCTATTGCTTGATGATAAATAGTTGCGACACCTTGGATCAGTCTATGCACCAAGACATTGCCAGGTGTCTACTACACAAAAGAAAAGAAAAAGAATCTCTCACTGGAAATTTCCCCCAGAGACCAAACACAATCAAAAACAAAAATCAGTGTCAGATGGGGAAATGCCTTGGATGACGATAATGAGGATGATACTCATAATAATTCCTTAACTCCATTTAGTGTCTCAATATGCCTTGTCTCATTTGACACAACCTTGTGAGGTACGCCAGTGCACAGAGAGGAACAGAATGAGTTCAAAAGAAAAAAAAACAAAACCAGTGCTTCAAGCCAAGCTATTCATTTATTTGACACATATTTATTAAAACCTTACTGTGTGCCATGCTGCAGGAGCCAGTGTCAATGTAACAGGCAAGGTCTCCATTCTCAGGGTGGTGAAAAAATAATAAAATTTATAATACTAAAAAGATATACTCTATAGCATTGTATAATATATAGTGTATAATATGTTATATAATGATATAGCGTACACAACAAAATATAAAAATAATAATTATTGTAAGTTCTTTGAAGGGAAATTAGGGGGCTGAGTAAATGGAGATGGTAGTTTTCTTTCTCTTAAAAAAATTTTTTTTTCTTTATTGATTTTAGAGAGAGAGGAAGGGACAGGGAAAGAGAGAGATAGAAACATCGATGAGAGAGAACATCGATCGGCCGCCTCCTGCATTGCCCCCCACTGGGGATCCGGCCCACAGCCTGGGCATGTGCCCTGACCGGGAATGGAACTGGGACCTCTTGGTGCAGGGGTCGATGCTCAACCGCTGAGCCACACCGGCCGGGCTGGAGAAGGTAGTTGTCAATGGCATAGTGAGAAAAGCATTCTTGCCAAAGTGGCATCACAGACAAGAAGAACAGTAACTGCAAAGGCCAGTTATGGGACAGGGCTTGGCTTGTCTGCAGAACAAGGTGGAGACCAGTTTGGTTAGAGTACAGCAGTGAGACGGAGAGGGTGATGTAGTAGGAGGTGGGAGAGATACAAGAACCCGAACCAAAAACACTCTGTGGACCATGGTAAGGAGTTTGGCTTTTATTTTAAGGGATGGGAAGCCATTAACGAGTTTTAATCAGGAAGGTGATATCATTTTATTTCAGTTCTAAAAAGGTCACCCTGGCTGATGTGCGGATGATGGACCATCTGGTGGCAAGAGTTAAAAGGACAGAACAAGTAGGAGGTTATTGTAGTAGTCCAGGCACGATGGGGGTCAGTGGCTGAAAAAAAAACAAAAAAAACTTAGGGGAGATGAAAAGCAATGGGTGAGTTTAAGATATATTTTGGGAGTAGACTAGACAGGAGTTGATGATGAATTTGGATGTTGATTGAAGGAAATCTTTTTCATCTCTTCATCTGTGCATGTGGGCCAGCTGAGGCCCAGGAGAGAGCAGAGATGGGAAATGACTGAAACAAACTTAACTTCAAGACTTCTCACTGCACATTCACTGCTCGTCCGGTGCGCCAGAGTCTCTGCTCAGAGTGACAGCCCAGTTCACGGTGGGCTGAGGGTGCTCCGTGAGTTAACCGGCACCGAGGTGCGTGGCAGGGTGGCTTCCGCGCATTCCGTATTAGAACAGGAGTCCGGCACTTGCTTTGTGCCCACTCGCTAGCTGCCAGCCCTCCAGCCCGGGCGGCAGGAAAGGGAGAAGGTCTCCACGGCCGCTGAGGGTACACGGCTGCTCTCCCTGACCCAAGAGAAAACTGGACGGACGGTGAGTGTGCTCTGCAGCTTGGCAGCTCCCAGCTTCCCAGAGGAAGAAATGAATTTTATGTCAATTTGAGTCCAGATTCCTTTACAATTTCAAGTCAACTTTGGACTCTTAGTTTTTATATTTTCACTGGGATATTTGGGAACCGTGGCCAATGAAAGTCCACCTGCCCTGGTTCGCCCCTCACCTGATGCTTGTGCACTATTCACAGAGAACCCTTTTTTTTTTTTTTTAAATCCTCACTCAAGGACATTTTTGCATTTATCTTCAGATAGAGCAGGAGGGAGAGAGGGAGGAAGAGAGAGAGAAACATCGACGTGAGTGAGACACATCGAGTGGCTGCCACCCACACGACCCCAACTGGGGCCAGGGACAAATTGCAACTGAGGTACGAGCCCTTAGAGGGAACCGAACCCAGGACTCTGGTCCGTGGGCCAATGCTCTAACTGCTGAGCCGAACCCACCAGGGCGAACACTTCTTGGTTCAAATATGAGCATCTGTCTTCCTACACCGTAGGGCTGTGAAAGGCAGTGTGGGCCCAGGGCCTCGCAGGTCACCTGGCATCGACTCTGCAGTTGTTTACTGGGGAAGAAAGCAGTTAACTTCTCCCAGTCTTGGTCTCCTCAGACTTTAAAAGGAGATAATTAATAGCTACCTCGCAAGACTGTGAAGTTGAAATGCTTTAACATGCACGTAAGTCACCTCACCGCACAGGAGCTTCAGAAACATTCACACACTATCTGTGTATCAAAAGCTTTCCCTTGCTCAACATCATTAGGTAGTAGGGAATGCAAATTAAAACCACAATAAGATATCACTACAGATTTATGAGACTGGCTGAAAATTTAAAAACACTGACAATTTCAGGTGCTGGCGAGGACGCCGAGCTACCGGAGCCTCACGCACGGCTGGTCGGAGTGGAAGCTGAAACAGTTCCTTGAAACGTTAAACGTAGTCATCGTATGACCCAGCAATCCCACCGCTAGGTATTTGCCAAAGAAATGAAACTCCGAACACCTGTGGGTGTATGTCCACAGGCTCTCCTCATGATTGCCTGAACTGGAAACACGCTGGTGTCCTTCCGTGGAGAAGGTATGAACTGGGCCACATCCCTCCAGTTGAATAGTACTCAACAACTAAAACGAGTGAACTAGTGACACATGCAACTTGGATGAATTGCAAACGCCCTAAGCTAGGTGAATCCAGACATAATGGGTTACCTGTTGTATGATTTCACTTTCATGACTTTCTTGATAAGACAAATCTGTAGTGACGGAGAACAGATCTGTGTTTGCTATGCTTGGGGGGATGGGTGTGGCCATAAAGGGGAACACCAGGCAGTCCTCTGGGGTGATGGAACTGTTTTGTACTCTGATGTGGTGGCAGCTACACAAATACATACCTGTGTTAAAATTTATAAGGGCTGTATATGCAAAAAATAGCCAATTGAACTGTGTGCTAATTGAAAAAAATCTGAACTAAATAAAAAGCTTTCCCATGCTGGCATTCACATCTAGTACCTGAGGCCTCCCATTTAAGATGTCTTTTTAATTGAAGGATAGTGTCTTGGTTAGTTAAGTTACCTCTCATTCCCGAATGTAAAACGCGAGAGAGAAGAAAAAGGTTGTAGACAATGTGGAAGTAAATGGGAGGCCGCTTGTCTAGAAGTTTCTAAAGCCAGAGCAGCTATTTCCTTTCAATTCAATCCTGAACTTTCAAAGAGGAAGCAGGCCCTCCTCCCCCTCTTAAAGCTTTGCTAGTAAAACTGTCCTTGCACTGAGCCAGCGATAAATCTGCAGAACGCTATGGTAATACCCATGGAGAAGGCAGAGGGGCCTCCATAAACCATGCAATTTGAACTAGTACAGATGTTGCTGCAGGAATTTATGGTTTTCTGCGGATCCTTATCTCTCCTTGCCAGTTTCTGCACATTGAATCACGCACTAGCAGAGTCTATTTTAAGAGCCATCATTTTTTTTTTTAAATATTAAAAAAAAAATCTGTGGCAATTAATTTCTTCCATACTGTTCTATCATGACAAATAAATGTGAAAGGCATATTTACAGAGCACATGTAATTGCATTTGGGCACATGCAAATGACATGCAAATCTTATATTCTAAATGAGTTTGTTTATCATTCCTGAATTCTAATCCAAGGACCTTACTTTTAAAATTCAGTTTACATTCTGACATGTATACAAATGAGTTTGACTCTGGAAAATAACTTAATAAAGTCGGGGTTAGCTATGCAATTAGAGGAGGCATCTGGGAGCTATAAAATCTGGGAAACAACATTTACATCTTTTTCTGCATTCATGGTTTCAATTTCCTAGCTCAAACCCTCTCCCCACCAGCCTGCACTCCCCTCTACCACCTCATTTCCTATCATTCCTGCAATCCCATCATTTAAAATGAATTCACCCCCCACCCCTCGGGGGAAGGCATATGAGTGCATTTCACTATGGATGACCTCAAGTCATTGTCCTCTGTGCAGCATTTTCAAAAACTAAGATCAGAGTGAGAAATGAAATGAAAACTAACAGAATTAGCATGGATCAAGACTTTCATTCAGGTTTCTTATTATGATGCCGGGCCAGTTCTCCTGAGGGTGGTAAAGTCCTCCCACGGATCACTGACCCTCTGAGGAAAGCTATGAGCAGTCACAAATCTAATTTGTCAAAGGTCATAAGAAAGAATACAGAGAGTGGGATCACATTCTGCCAGGGCTTTTAGAGGGAAGGAAAGAGAACCATAAAACAAAGTGGAACGGAGGTTCCTCAAAAATTAAAGATAGAACTACCGAATGATCCAGCAATCCCACTTCTAGGCATGGATCCAGAAGAGCAGAAAGCAGGGTCCTAGGAGATATCTGCACACCCATATTCACAGCGGCTGCTCACGTGGCCGAGGGGTGGACACAACTAAATGCCCATTGACAGATGATTGGATAAACAGAACGTGGACTGTCCATACAATGGAATATGAGTCAGCTTCACAAGGAAGGACAGTTTGACGCATGTGACAACATGGATGAACCCTGAGGACATTATGCTCAGTGAATTAAGCCAGTTAAGAAAAGACAGATACAATATGATTCTACTTATAGGAGGTATCTGAAGTAGTCATAGAAATAGAAAGTAGAATAGTGATAACCAGGGGCGGGGGGAAGGAGAGAGGGAGGAGTAGTTGTTAACTGGGTATATGATTTCAGGTTTGCAAGATGAAAAGGTTCTGGAGATCTGTGGCACAGCAGCAGGAATATTCTTGGCACTGTCGCACAGTGCACTTAAACATGGCTTGGATGGTGAACAAACATACCGAACTCACACGCTCCAGGGAAGGGGCATCTCGGGAAGAAAAGTATTACATGTAATAAAATTACCTTATGTTGACACAATAGCTGCGCTAAGTTGTAGAACTATGGGTGATTTTTAAAACTTCTACGATTCCCAAAATTTTCATGAGGGTATATTTTGCTTGTGGGATATACACATTTCTAGGAATGGTGTTTCAGTATGAAATATCTTGTTAAAATGGAGGTTTTAAATTAAGTTCAAAAGATGTTCTTTTTGCTCCTAATAAAAATCAGCTTTAAACGGTGGTAGGACAGCCTTTGGTGACTCAGGTTATTAGGTAAACTGCGATCCATAAGCCCACTCTGGCCTGCTGCCGCCTGTTTTTATATGGCCCATGGGCTAAAATAGCTTTCATATTTTAAATGGTTGAAAAATAATAATAATAAAAAGATAATATTCTGTGACATGTAAAATTATATAGTATTCACATTTCAGTGTCCATAATAACATTTTATTGCACATACACACAAAAGCTGAAAATTCCAATTCCAAATTTCAGAGAAGCATAGATTCCTGAGATATACCATTGGAAAGACCTGAAGGGATCTGGGCTGAACTTCTCATCTTTACAGATAAGAAACAGAGATGAAATGACTTGCCTTCAGTCCTAACGAGTTAACAGCAGAGCGGAAACTCGATGCTGAGCGGGTTCCTCTCTTACTATCCTGGGCAGAACGATGGGTGAAGCTGTGACTCGGTGCCCTCTCCTGCTTCTTCCTGCCCTCGTCCTGGGGAACATGCACACCTCCCAGTGCTCGAGCATTTGGTCCTCACGCTGTGCGTGGGGAAGGTTGCATGACACCTGCCCTGCAGAGCTCATTCTCCTCCTGGCCTACACTCCAGCCACGCGGACCTTTGTCAGGCTGTCCAGCCACCCTGGCTGCATCCTGTCCTCTGGCTCCCACCCACTTCTGTCCCTCAGGGCCTTAGTTCGACCCTTATGCCCTCTTACTCCAGTGCCTCCAGGTCCTACCCACATTAACCAAGGCGCTCAGACCCTCTCCGCTTGGAAAGAGCGGCTCTTCAGCCCCACGTTTCCTCTTTCCCAGCCGGGCTTTAGAGTATCCCGGACACTTGCACTCTCTCCTTAGTTCCCACGGATTCCTGACCCCACTGCCATCTGCCATCCGCCCACCGCACCCCACCCCTCCACAGTGACTTCTTTGTGGTTGGAATCAATGGCTACTTTTTAAATCTTTTGATTTCACTCTCTTCTTCTTTAAACTTATGCACCAACTGATCTCTCGTGTTCAGAGTCACATGTCCTATGTCAGGAAAGACGGAGGAACACCCTGTGGTCCAGCCATTTTCAATGGGCCTCCGTGCCTTTGTGTATGCTTTCCTCCGGCCCAGGGGACCCTTCTGTCACGCCTGGTGCCCCTGCCTTCCCCTGTGCTGTGAATTCTGATGTATCCTTTAAGATTCAACTGATATTAAATTGTGGCATTTACTTATAAAGGTCTTTGTAAAGATTAAGTGAGTTAATATATGAAAAGCACTTTGAACGGTACCTGGCACGTAGCAGGCACCGTCAGTATCGCCACGGTTACCACTGTTCCACAGCATGATCTGGACTACCTGGTCCAGCGGACGCCAACGTAGCAGGAGGCCCAGGGTGCCACACGCCTCATCTGTCCCATTTCCTTGAGAGTCTTGGCTTAATTAAGGGGTGTAAACTCCTATGGTCATCAGCAGTGTGAGACCCACAACCGGGATATCCTAGAATGGACCTCAGGCCCCAATCACATTATTTACACTAAACGTTAGATTGTCTCCCCCAGTCCCATACCCCCATGTATCACCAACCCCTTCTATAGTAGTTAAAAGAAGATAATCATTTATACTTTAAAAGAAAAGGGCCTCCTACACCTGGGTTGTTATGAGTCTCCTTAGTGCTGGCATATGGTAAGTATTCAATAAATGTGTAGATCAGATGAATGGTGAGTGGCAGGACACCAGCAGCAGGTACAGATCAGAGGAAAGTGCTTCCTGCCCACCACCGTCCTGACCTGGACACTGTCTCAGGCTTTTGGCCTTAGACATCCCACTTACAAGCAGTGAGATCTACAGTTCCTTTAACTGCTACTCATTCACTTCAGGACCTTAGGTGAGTCCTTTCCCCTGTTTGGGCCACTGGGTTTATATGCAAAGTGAAGCAGTTAGACCAGTTCAGGCATCGGAAGCAGGTTTTATCTCAGATGCAGATATCAGTGTTTGCATACTGGCTGGCGGAAGTATTGTGCAGAGACATTCTGAAGCTGAATCTAGGCTGAGCAGAAGAGAGTTTCGTGATGATTTAGTGATATCACGAGATGAGTGATTGGAGGTCCACGTGAAATGTATTTTTTACTCCTGAACTAGATAACATACCCTACAACAGGTCTTTCTAACAGGCCTAAAGAATCACCTGGCCTTAATCAACACACCAGTTGTGGTTCTTTTCTCATCACAAGATGTAATTGTGCTTTTGCATTTGCAAGTCACCCAGTAAAAAGACTTACCCAACTGGAACCGTCCCTATTACTCACTACCTGAGTAGAGGAAGTCAAGGGCAAAGAGGGCCCTCCCTGCGGGAAGGAGGCAGAAAGCCCAGACTTTGGAGTCAGTGTGCTCAGCCACTTACAACCTGGGAAATTCTGAATGAATCACACAACCTGTCTACACTTTAGCTGCTTCTACAAAATGGGCTAATAATACTTACAATCACAGGATGGTGATTAGAATTTAGAAAATTATAAAATACAGAGTACCTAGCACAGTAAGGGACTCTGTGAGGCGGACCCTCAATATCAGTTCCATCTCTCATCTTCAAAGTGAGCGCAGGGAGCTCTGGACTCCAAATGCCTTAGGGATAGCCACCGCGTCCTACTTGTCTGTGTATACCTAGTTCTTTTTTTTTTTTTTTTTATCCTCACCCGAGGATATTTTTTTTTCCATTTTTTGTAGAGATAGAGTGGGAGAGAGAGAGAGGAAGGGAGAGAGAGAGAGAGAAACATCGATGTGAAGGGACACATCGAGTGGCTGCCACCCGCACGACCAACCAGGGCCGGGGACAAACTGCAACCGAAGTACATGCCCTTAGCGGGAACCGAACCCGGGTCTCTCCGGACCGCAGGCCGATGCTCTAACCGCTGAGCCAAACTGGCCAGGGCATCTGTGTATACCTAGTTCTTGATGCAAAAGAAATGTTTAAGAAATATTGACCCTCTTAATCAAATTATATTAAACAGACGTGAAATTAGACTATCTTTTGGATGCCTCTCCGTGCCAAGCACAGAACCTGGCACACAGTCTGTGCTCACGCACGCTCGTAGAACACGGTCGCGTGCGGCCCGATCCCAGGACTGCATTAGTGGGAAAGCATGTGACTCCCAGCGGGGCACAGGCAGGGCCGCACGTCCGCTCACTGCTGGCACTGTCCCCTCTGAAGGGCCGCCTTGTGGCTACTGCTCCACACCCTCTTCCTCAGAGGAAGGAAAGTGGCCTTGATGAATTCATTGTGCTCCTTCTACATTTATACGGAGAAAAAGATTCGAATCTTCCACTCGGGCCCCCGGGGACACTCAGAAACCATGTCCTCTCCATCTAGGCCCAGCCTATGTTATCCCTACTGGGCAGCGTGGAAACCATTGCTCTCTCTGCCCATCTTGTTAGCTTCCCTTTGAAGTCCCCTTCCTTGTCCCCGTGACACTGGACCACAATTTCACATATCTGAGTCATTATCTCATTGTTCTAAACGACATATTTTTGCCACCGGCCCTGGAACTGTTCTCCTTCCGTGAGTACTGGAGAATTTCACGGCCTTAATGAGTACATCAATTATTGTTCATGGAGGAGCCGATGTCTCCTTAAAGGTTATTTGAAGGTTGATTGCTATCTTGGTGCTTATAGCCAGCAAATCTATCTCCGCCTTATGAATGCATTTGACCTTTTTACAGGTACAGAGAAAAAATAACAGAACAAAAGTTAATTTAGACCTCTATAATACAACATTTTTTTTTTTCTGAAAGAAATGAAAGGGCATTGAAATCGATACCTGCACCATAACACACTGATGAATGTTGGGACACAATTTTCTCATTTTGCTAACTCGACATTGGGAATTCTGAGCAGTTTTCAATCCTGCGTTCCTCGGGCACTGTGAAGGCTGCCGTATTGTGTCCACACAATGCCGCTGCACACTCATTATGAGAGTACCAGTGGTCCTGAAAAGGTCAGTTTGTTAGAAATGTCAGCGTCAATGGAGCCACACAGACCTGTGTGCGCACGGATCCAATTAGAGCGCCGGCACCGCACTGTACGCCAGAATCCTAATGAGCAGGTAGCAGGGAGAGGAGGCACCGGTTTCCCTTCTTATCCAAAAGAAATGGAGATTGCTTTTCAACCACCCTACAGGGGGCTGTTTAAACTTTACTAAACGCCACTTAGGCTCCAGGTAGGCCGGGAGGGAACCCCAGCTTCTGCAAAGGCTAGGACAGCCAGATGTGGAAGGGAGAGGAACGATCCGGGCGGGAGGAGCACCTCAGACTCCAGGCTGATGGACGGGTCTCTCTTCTCCAGACTCACCCCGGTCGTCAGCTGACGAAGAGGAAATGGCCTTCTTATTCAGCTCATTTCTAAATAACCTCTAGGCCCCGACTGTGTGCCAGGTCTTGTCATGAAAAGCTGGTCTTTGTCATTTCTGACAAACCTAAACCACTGCACAGACAGGTGTGAGGCGTGCCTGAACACCGGAATGTGCATATTGACTGATGTTTCCTGAAGTCGCCTCCACCAGTGCCCCTCTGTGTCCAGTCCATCACAAGCTGATACTTGGGGAAAGGCCACTGGTCATAAACTTGGATGCCGTAGCATCCTAACACTCACGTCTGTGGACAATGGATCCTTTTCTCATTCTGTGTTTCTTTTACTATCTCTGTAAACTCTGGATGAGTCTATACCGGGGACTGGGAAGTCAGAAGTCCATGGGATACTGAGTCAGAAGACCTGGGTTCAAGCTCTGACTTTTCCAACTTCAAGCTTTCATGAACTCAGTCGGATCTTTTCACTTCTCCAAGATAAAGGTGCCACTTCATAGGGTTGTTTTGTTGTTTAAACAAAGTACTGGAAACTAAATCATCTTGACATGGTAGGTGCTGTGGCAAAGCCAGTTGTGGTCATCATGGCTGCTGCTGTTACCTTCTCCAGTGAAGAGAAGGTGGTCGGGCTGCCCCTCCCCTGAACCTGCAGGGAGGAAGGAAAGAAGGACCCAGGAATTCGGAGCAGAAAAGCTGAGAGAACATCAGGGTGGGGACTTGGTGGGAGCAGCACGTGTTTGTCCCTGAGAGAGCCCTGGTGGTGAGCCCCAGGGAAGGAGCCGCGGAAGAGGCCAGAGCACGGGGGTGGGGGGGTGGGGGGGAGTCAGTGGTCAGGCCCTGGCCTCCGAGTGCGGCGAAGTGCAAGACGCTTCCCAGGGCACCGTCTAGAGCTGGGGCTGAGCCCACCTCACAGACTAACTTAATGACACTTGATGTGCAATAAGCAAGTTTTGTTTCCCCTACACGCAGCTGAACACCACCGATTCTCTTCTCAACACTGCATTTAAAAACTTCTCCAACGAGCTCGTCTTCTGTATAACCTTTGCAGAAAGGAAGCTTCTGAAGGGCGTCCAGCCAGGCACCCAGGAAGGGAGCTCTAGGCGCTGGGCTGACCGCCCTCATGTTCCCAGTTCCTGTTAGGAAGCGTGTCCAGCTTCCAGGACAATGACCAGGCCATCATCTGGGGGAGAGGGAGTTGCCCTGCGAGTGCCAAGCACAGACCCCGCAGGGTTTCCCGAGCTGGGGCTGGGTCAGTGAGAGAAAGTCGCAAACTTCTGCGGTGACCATCCTCAATGAAGGACTTCCGATAACAACAGGCGCATTTCCAAGGTTCTGGTGGTGCCAGATACATGACCTCATCTAATTCAATGACCCTGTGAGGTCAGCTTTAGGGATGAGAGAGCTGAAGCCACGAGAGGTTGTATTTTGCCCCCAGTTACATGAGGAGTAAACGGTAGAACTGAGGTTTGAACTCTGATCTAGCTGACCTCAAAATTTCTGGTGCACACTTTCTAGAATTTCTTTTCTTTTTCTTTTTTGTTTTGTTTTTGTCTCTCACTTTCTTTTTTTGTGCTTGAGATACTTCATTTTCTCTGTCCCAGCAGTGCTGAGTGAGCACTGGCAATGGCAGGCAGTAGATCTCGGTAAGAGCAAGTCCCCACATTCCTCAAGCCCGTCCTCGTCACCTGCTGATGATTTAGACCAGCGACATGTCACTGTGTCCCTGGTCGCTAGGAAATGCGAGTACTCTGCTTGCCTCAACTCAGCATCTGCCACACGCCCACGTACCAGGAATGCAAAGGTATGATGACAGAGACGGAACTGGGTGCTGAGGTGCACAGCCTTCTCCTTCACGGCAGATCTTACGCTTCTTAGTCCAGTGAGCCAAACATACCTCTCACATTTGTGACCAAGGCAAAGGCCCTTACCATTTAGGTCTGTGTTAGGAGAGAAAGACACAGATGGACAAATGCAGCTATTTATTTATGGAAGAGACAGTAGCTAGACAATTCTCAGTACTTTCTTCAGAAAACGCTGCTAATCTCGAAAAGCGAGGCTATTACTCATAGATCTTGGGAGTAAGGGGAGAATCCTTGAAGAAAGGAGAAAAGCTAAGTGTGTCTAAAAGGAACCGAAGACATAGTACAGATGCTCCTTGACTTAGAACTGGGTTAAGTCCTGAGAAACCAGTCAGAAGTTGCAAATATCATAAGTCTAAATACATTTAATACATCTAACCTACCAAATACAATAGCTTAGCCCAGCCTCCCTTACACGTGTTCAGAACAGAACATCCCCAAAACACTGGCAACACAGTCCACTGCGGAGAACCAGCCGTTCGCCCTCGCAACCGCGGGCCTGAGACACTATCCTGCTACATATCACTAGGCCAGGAAAAGAACAAAATTCAAAGTATAGTTTCTACTAAATGCATATCACTTTCACACCACTGCAAAGTGGAAAATTCCTAAATTGAACTATCATAAATCAGGGACTGTGTATTGACAATCATAATCATCAGCATTAGCATTTGATAGCCAGCCTCCAACACGGCCCCTAAATGACTCTCACTTCCTGGTGCTCATGTCCATGTCTACTCTCCTCCCACAGTGAACAGGCTGTGTGTGTGGCTGTGTCACAGGAGATGTTGCAGCTTCTACCTTGCTCTCTCTGGAGAGTCTCTCTGAAGGAAGTCGGCTGCCGTGCTGTGAGGATACTCAAGCAGCCCTGTAGGAAAGTCTATGTGGCAAGGAACTGAGGCCAAACGCCAGCACCGACTTGCCACCCATGTTAGTAAGTCATCTTGAGAGATGATCTTACAATCCCACTCAAGCCTTCATATAACCACAGCCTTACCGGACATCTTAACTGCAATTCATGAGAGGCCCTGAGCTAAAACCATTCAGCTAAGCTGCTCCTAGATTCCTGACCCACACAGACTGTGAGATAATAAACATTATTATTGTGTGAAACACTAAGGTTTGGAGTAATCTGTCAGGAAGCAATGTGATCACAACTATTTAAAGTCTACTGTGGGTCCATAAATAAGTGAGATCTTGTCTTTCTCTGACTGCCTTATTTCACTCAGCATATGGTCTCAAAGGGTAAGAGATCTTTCTTTCTTACAGCTGCATAGTATTCCAATGTGTAAATGTACCACAGTTTTTTTTTTAATGTTATTTATGGAATATAATGAACAAAATAAGCTGTCAACCAAAAGAGATCCAGAATCACAGATGTAGGGAACAGACTGACAAACCTGGGGATGGGGAGGGGTGGGAAGAGATAAACCAAAGAACTTATATGCACATATGCACAACCAATGGACATAGACATTAGGTTGGGGAAAGCAGTAGGGGGGTAGGAGTGTGAAGGAGGGGGTCAATAGGGAAAAAGGGGGTACATTTGTAATACTTTCAACAATAAAAAAATAGAGTCTACTATGGGTCATACAATTTACTATTCTAGCTACTTTATATATATCATATCTAATCTTTACAAAATTCTAAAAAGTATTATTATCATTCTTATCCTACAGATGGTAAAATGGAAATCAGGCACAGAAAAGCTTCTATGCTTTCCCAAGGTCTAACTCTAAGAAGAGGTGGGATTTGAACACATAATGTATATATGTACTACAAATGCCTTGTTCTTCCACCTGTGCCCTGATGCTGCACACATGCACAATAAATAAAGAGGTAAATAAGTGAATAAAAAGTGTACAGAGCATATGCTCGCTCTTGTGTTCATTTGGACCAGATTACGATGCTTCTTACAGTGAACAATTCTATGCCAACAAATTGGATAACCTAGAAGAAATAGATACATTCCTGGAAACATATAACCTACTAAGAATGAATCAGGAAGAAATAGAAAATCTGAGTAGACCTGCCCTCAATACCCTTGGCCACTGATGTGGCTCTAGCTTTCACCAGAAAGGCACCCCTCCTGGTGATGAGTCCTGTCACGGCCCCGAGAGTCTAGCTGCGGAGACCCTGCAGTGCCTCGCCTTTTGGATGGAAGTTCTGCAGAACAACAGATCAATGCTTGCTCTGTTCTCAGACCTTATAATTCACAGAGTTGGTTTAGCTTGACCACAGAGATAGTCATTGCAGAAATTCAAGTGACTTTGGGCTATTTTCAGGTAATGCCAGGCTCCAGTTTATCCTCCAATTTCTTGTATGGTGTTTCTAAGGTAACTCTTAGTCAATCAGCACAGATTTCCCTGAATTTTTCTATCAGACTAGAATTTGGGAGGATGTAAATCCTACCATCTTAAGGCCACATGTGGCCTCGGAATGGAGTTAACATTGAGCAAGTTGAGTTAAGAAGAGAAAAATAGACAGGGTCCCATGACTCCTACATCAAGATGCATAGAAAGGCAGATTTATTTCTGGATTATCTAATTACATGAACCAATGAATTACCTATTTTTGCTTAAGCTAATTTGAGTTGTGATTAAAGAATCCTACTTATGTATTTCCCATGCCGTTATGTATTTTCCTATTTTACCTTTCATGCTTTGACTTCCAGATCCTCGAGCCCTGGGGCCTGCACTCCATCTGATGGCCAATGTCTTGCCAGCTCCTTCCTGACCTGACCTCTCTCATGCTGATCAGCTATGGTACTCTTGGGTGCCACACCTCCAAATTCCCCTTTCCAGAGCTCAGCCCACCCGTCTGGATGTTGCAAATGGGACCCTTGACCTCTTCCCTTTAAGCTCCTTACGTGAGTCCTAGGATATGGTATCCTACATAGATTTCTCAAGAAAAACATCCTAGGAACATACTACTCAGATTGTCCCCTGGGGACCTAGAGAACAAACATGTTTTTTCCTCCCTTTTTGTGTTTCTCAGATTCTGGACTTTGTTTACATAGATTTAATTTATTTCTCAAGTCACACCCCATGCTGTTGTTTTTTGCTGCTGACATGAGATAGAGGTTAGGGGATGGACATGGAGTGTAAATTGATACAATCTTTCTGGAAAATGAAGTGGCAACAAGACTCAATAATTCCTTAAAAATATTAATGCTTTTTGACCCAGTAGTTCCACTTTAAAAATATTGAGTATAAAAAAATTATGCAAAAGAAGTAATAGGCTTTTTTTCACAGATAAGTTTACGGTAGAGTTATTTATAAGAGAAAAACATCTAGAAATAACACAAATGCACAACAATAGGATGTATATTTTTATAAACCAGGCTACATATAAAAATGGAAGATACTAGAGCTTTTAAATATAAGTGCGCCTTTAAAATTCTCATAAGCCTGGCTGGTGTGGCTCAGTGGTTGAATGTCGACTCATGTACCCGTGTACCAGTTCAATTCCCAGTCAGCGCATATACCCAGGTTGTGGACCCAATCCCCAGTGGGGTGTGTGCAGAAGGCGGCTAATTGATATTCTCTGTCATCGATGTTTCTATCTCTCGCCCTCTCCCTTCCTCTCTCTCTAGATTCGATAAAGAAAAAATTATTAAAAATTAATTAATTAAATGCTCAGAAAATGCTCATGGATCTTGTAAGTCCATCCCCAGTAATCTATTTTAAGATAATAACCTAAAAAATATACAAAAAGGTTGATAAATTATTCATAAGATCAATAAACTAGAATCAAATTAAATACTCAACTTTATTGGCATAGGAAGATATTTCTGTTATAATATTAAGTGAAAAATCAGGATACAATTTTATATCAATATGATCTAAACTACATAAAACAAAATTATACATGCATTAAAAAAAACAAAGATATAAATGCCTTAAAATATTAAACAGTGATTGCCTCTGGGAGATTACTGATATTTTCATCTTTATAATTTCTCTGTGTTTTTCAAAATTTGCACCATGGGCATGTGCAATTTTTCAACAGAGAAAGTTATTATAAAAAGATGGCAAGTCTGTAAACTACATAGCAACATGAAGATTGTTTATGAAATAATGTTAAGTGAAAAAACATGTATATAAAAATTTACTGTGATTGCAATTATGCAAATATGTTTCTGCATATAGACAAGAACTGAAAAGGAAAATGTATAAATAGAATTAGGTTTTGTATTGTGCTAAGGCTGTGGGATGAGGAGTAGTTTATTTTTCTTCTTGAAAGATCTCTTGAAAGTTATTTTGATGATGTGCATGCGTTTTTGAACCGTCCCCTCTTGCACACCCACTCTGCCGCGAGCCTTCCAGTGGCGAGGCCAGCAGACCTCTGACTTGGCTTTGCTCCCAGTCCTGGCCACTCGGGGCGGCTCCAAACTGGCCAGGAGGCAGGTAATAATGGCTGGTTTGGCCTCTCTTGTTCCTTTTGTCTCCAAAGGGGCTAAATTTACATCTTGAGGGACGTTAATTGGAAACAAAGCCTGAAATTGTCATGCAACGGCCAGCAGTCTCAGTCTACTACCATTTAACGTAATTATAATGTTAACAAGGCTAAGAGGAGATTTAAAAAGCCCCAAAACTTTGTGGATATTTTAAATCAGGAACAAATCTAGCTGCGATTTTTTTGGCGGGGGAGGTTTCTATGATATCTTAGGATATCAAATATCTCTTGAGGACATAACCCAGTTGGCAGAAAAGTCCTAGTGATCATGCTATCCATGACACTCCAGGCTTTCTGTCTCCCCAGCAAAGTGGGTCAGCATGAATTCTGGCTGAGAAAGAAGATTCCGTGGGCCAATATCACAAATGAAGTAATATTTATAGGTAGCAGCAGAAAAGACAAAGGATTTGGAACCAGACAGATCTAGATTTAAACCCTGACTCTGTCACGTATCCACTGCTCATGTGGGCAGTTCGCCTAATCATGCGGCACCTTCGCTTCTCATCTGTAAAGCAGGACAGATGATAGCTATTATGGGATAGCAGGGAACATTATGCGAGAAATATATGTAAAGCACTTGACACATCTTTGGCACTGAGTGCCAGTATCAGATCTTTCCTAATGCTCTCCATTTAGTCTACACCATCACAAATCCATGACCATTTGACAAGGCTGTCGAGATAATTCAATGGAGAAAGAACAGTCTTTTCAATAAACGGTGCTGGGAAAACTGGACAGCTATATTCAAGAGGTAATTTGGAGTCCTACCTCATGTCATATAAAAAAATTAACTCATAGGAGTACATCTTTGTGACCTTGGGTTAGGCAATGTTTTTTTAGCTATGATACCAAAAGTACAAGCAACTAAAGAAAAAAACAGATAAATTGAACTTTATCAACATTACAAACTTTTTTGCTTCAAGGGGCATCAAGTAAGTGAAAAGACAACCCACAGAACAGGAAACATATTTGCAAATCATATATCTGAGAAAAAGACCTTGTACCCAGATTATATATTTAAAAACTCTTACAATTCAAGAATAAAAGGCTAAATATAACCTAATTAAAAGTGGGTAATAAGAAATAATCTGACTAAATATTTCTTCAAAGAAGATATACAAATGGGCAATGAGCACATGAAAATATGTTCAACATCATTAGTCATTAGGAAAATGAAAATCAAAACCACAATGAGATACTATTTTATATACACTCAGGATGGCTATGATCAAAGGGCGGATAATAACAAGTGTCAGAGAGGATGTGGAGAGACTGAACACATTCCAAAATTGCTGATGAGAATGTAAAAGGCTACAGCTACTTTGGAAAACAGTCTGGCAGTTTCTCAAAATGTGTATCCTAATGTTTACCATATGAACCAACAATTCCATTCTTAGGTTTATACCCAAGAGAATAAAAAACATATGTTCACACAAAAACTTGTAAACAAATGTCCATAACAGCATTATTCATAATAGCCCCCAAATGGAAATAACCAAAATGTCTAATAGTTAAATGAATAAACAAATTATAATATAGCCATATAATGGAATATTTTTCAGGAATAAAAAGGAATGAAGTATTGATACATGTTATAATATGGATGAATCCTGAACACATTATGCTAAATTTTAAAAGACAGTCATGAAAGACCACCTATTGTACAATTCCATCTCTATGAAATGTCCAGAACAGGCAAATCCACAGAGATAGAAAGGAGATTAGTGATTGTCAGAACATGGTAGGAGGCAGGAATGGGGAGTGATGTGGGAGGGAATGGGTATAGCATTTAGTTTTGGGGTGATGATCATGTTCTAAAATTAGCAGTGATAGTTGCACAACACTGTAACTATATTGAAAACTACTGAGTGGTGCACTTTAAAGAATGACTTTTACAATGTGAATTATATTTCAATAAAGCTATGACCAGATCTTTCTTGAAGTGCGACAAAGTATCTTTATCATTGTCAAATATTCTAGTTCTCTTCACTGCAGTGTCCTTCCCTGTTAAGATTCTGCATCTCCACCCTTTTGAATTTAGGAGTTGTCATATGACTTGCTTTACTAAGGAAATCTAGGCAGAAATGAAGCCTTCTAAAATGTTTTCCGAGCGGGTGCATGGCTCACCATGTCTCCCTTTCCCTGTCACGATGACCCACATGGCAGGTGCTGTCAGTACCTTCACACAATCCCACACGTCCTCCCGCACTTAGTATTTCTTTACATGGGCGATGACGTCCGCTTGCTGGCACCTGCAGTCTCTCCTGAGGGCTCTTTCTGGCCACTAGACTCAGTTACGCCCACACACTGAGCAGATTGGACGTGTCGGAGAACGCACACACCACCGTCAACCCTGCTCCTTGGCCTCCCCCCAGAGGGATAACCCTGATGCATTTTCCACACTGACTCCCAGGGTTGCCCAGTGTGATTAAGCCCCGCTGCCATCAGTGGTAGCTCGCCTGCTGACAAATCTTTCCTGGCTTTCTTCCTTTCCTCTATCACTTCCCCAGCCTTACCACGGTCTCTGGGATCACCTCCTACTTGCACTAAATCTTCTCCTATAGGTCTGCTTATTAGGGAACCCAAGCTAAGGCACCCAGCATGCTTCAGACAGAAGGTTGCAGTCAGCCGGGTGCTGCGGGAAGCGGATGCAGAGCAGAGCTGCGCCAGTCCAGGTGGAAGGTGTACCTACCGTGAAAAACAGCCCTCTGGTTCTTCAGCCCCTGCAATTTTAATGTCACTGTTTCTTCAGTGTAACTTAGCCTAGTGAACTGTGTGTATTTTGTCAGTAATTCTCATTCTAGGGATTTTCCCCAAAGAAATAATTGAGATGCACACAAAAATATTTATACAAAAATGTTCCTTGTGGTGTTATTTGTAATTACATAATTGGAGACAAGTTACCATACAACAGGGGGGATATGATATAATAGAATGCTTTCAACTACATAAAATTCCCTCTTAGAGAATATGGGATGGAATTGAAAAATGTTCCCACTATATTCCAAAAAAACAGTTTATATAGTATCTTTCTAACTTGGTTTTGAAAATCACATATATTTTTATACGCATGTGCAAAAAATAACAGTTTCTCTTCTCAGTCTGGTGGTTAGGGTTTTACTTGGACAGAAAATAATACTTCCTCATACTGCCTCCCTTCTTTGACTAGGTTATGGGAGAGTACAATTTCCAAAGAGTAAGGAAGAAACTATAGTTGGACTTCTGGGTCAAATGACTCCATAAATTCATGCTTTAATAAGCCTATTAATTTCCATCAGATAGTAGTATTGAATAATATATTAAAAAGAAATAAAATATATAGTTGGGCTGCATTGTGAGAGGGAGATCTGCATGAGGCCGACATGTGCAGAAATGTTGAAGGATGGATGATCCTGAGGCTACTGGGCTTGCTAAGATCTGGATGTGGAATCAGGCAGGAGCTGCTGAAAGCTTGCTTTCTCCCATCTTTTCCTATGGAATAACAGAGACTAAAAGTGCTCCATGGGAGATGAGGATCAGAGATCTGAGCAAAGACCTGGCGTGGGGCCTCCCTGTCATGAAAGGAACCCAGGGGGAAAGGACGTTGCAGGACTTCCTGGGGGCGGCTCCTGTGCACTGTGGCACATGGGCAGGAGCGTGTGCAGGGCCAGGAGTGGTGCTAAGCTGTTCTGCTGACTTCCGGTCACTAGATCCGCCACATCTCCCGTATTTACTGGGTCCTACGCTGAAGATGTAGGTCAGGGCAACTACAAAAACCCCCATGTAGGCAGATGTGAAAACACTGGGAATTTAGGGGGGCGTCAGGGATGGGGAGAGAGAAAAACAGAAAACTTCCTCCTGAAAGTGATTTTACAAATTGAAACTTCAAAATGCATAATAAAATAGAATGCTAATAATGATTCTAAACAAAAGCAACAATTATAACCTGAATCCACTCCAGATGAAACCTATTTTATAGGACTGTTGAAGATTATAAAATAAGCATACTGAAGATGTCCAAAGAAACAATGAAGACATTAAAGCAAAATAAAAAATCATGAAACAGAACAGGCAGAAATACAATAAGAACAGGTGGATAGAAACAAAATTAGAAATCTTTTAGAAATTAAAAATATACAGTCATTAAAATATTGATAAGGACAGGAAAATTTTAGATTAGATATGGTCAGAAAGTGAACCTATGAATGTGAATTACTTGTGGAGAACTCAGAATCAGAGCAGTCATATAAAATGATAAAAAAAAATTACAAAAAATCAGTTAAGAACCAAGCTGTTGAGAGAATCCAACAGTTATCTAATAAAAATTCTTGAAGAAGAGAATCAAAGGAATGGGGGGAAAGAAATATTTGAAGAGATATTTTCCCAGTAATTGCTCAGAAATAAAGAAAGAGATTCTCAAGTGGAAAGTATATTCACAGTAGCAAGCAGGGTGGATAGAAATAAATACATATCTAGATACATCAGAGTGAAAAGCAGACCGTTAAGATTTTAAAAAATCTTGAAACCTACCCAAGAAAAGATGTTATCAAAAACAATTAAATGATGGCAGACATCTCATCGGCAATTATGTCAGAAAACATGAAAAAAACATCCCACAGTACAAAGAAAAGTCCTCAAAACAGCCAGACTATCATTCCAGAAGGAAGTCAAAATAAGGACATACATAGATTAAAAGGGTTGCCCATGGACTCTCACTAAATTAGGCATTAAAGAATTCACTTCAGTAAGGTAACATCAGATAACCTTGGGAAAATAAATAGGAAAACAAGAAAATGTATAAATGGTGTAAGAAAAGTCAATTAGCTAATGATAATAATAATAATAATAATAATAATAATAATAATAATAAAACAATTGTTTTTATTTTTTGCAAAAGTTTAACTTCAATCTAAATATTAACAATCAGGTGTTGACGGGCCGTGTGCAATAGGGGTTAAAGCATGCTAAGGCTCCTTTGTGGCTGAAAGGATCATAGTAAATTTGGATAACTGTCGACTTTGAAAGAAAATGTATAGTCAAGTATATATCCAAAGGATAACAAGTTAAGGTTAGAAATAAAATCTGTAGCATCCAAATCTGCAGAAGAATAAAAAAAAAATAGGCAGGTGGTATATAAAACATAATCCCATAAAAAGAAAGTCAAAAGAAAATGAATAATAAACAGAAAGCACAAATATGATGGTAGAAATATGTCCAAATATATAAGTAATTATAATGGATATAAATAGATTAAATTCACCTGTCACAATATAGAGATTTTATATATATATATATATATATATATTTAAAGGAGATAACTGTACATTCAAAAGGTAACCATAAAAGGTAAAGGAAGAAGGCTATCTCCATACCAAGTATAAAGACAATATTAAAATTAAGATGGATTATAAGGATGGCAATGTGGAGTCAATGCAGAGTCAGAGTGGTAGGCCAATAAATAGTACAGAGAGCTCAGAAACAGACACTGTATATAGGAAAATTGATATATGACAGATGTGTGATTGCTAATAAGTGAGAAAAAGGATGGACTAGTTTTTGTATGGTGCTGACACAATGGGTTATCCATACATAAATTAAAAAATAATTAAATTCCTACATCATATTATACACAGATATGACAAAGATCAGTCCTAAATGAGATCAAGACTTGTGTGACACAAAATCTGACAATTCTTAGAGGTAAATACAGGAGAATATTTTTCCAGGTAGCAAAATATTTATATTCTTAAATAAGTCACAAAAACAGGCTAATAAAGCATGAGATTGATACATTTGCTACATTAAAATAAGTAAAACCTTCCATACATCAAAATATATCATAATCAAGTAAGAAAAAACACAAGCCACAGTCTGGGAGAGGATATTTGCAATGCATATAAGTGACAAAGCAGTATTGATATTTAGAATAATAAGAAACTACAAAAAAAAAAAAACAATAAAAATTTGTGAAAAGATATAAAATGTCACTTCACAGAAGAATAAACCAACATGGCCAATAAACATATGAAAACATATTACCAGTAATCAGGGAAAAACATATTATAAAAGTAATGGGATACCATTTCACATTTATCATGACAACTAGTAAAAATGTATAAGTCTGACAATTCCATGTTTGTTTAGGAGTCAGGGAAATGGAAACTCTTATACTTTGTTGTTGGAAGTATAAATTTGTTTAACTACTTTAGCAAACCACTGGTCATTATGTAGTAAATTTGACAATGTGTACACTCAGTAATTCCTCTCCTAGCTATGTGACCTAGAGAAATTCTCATTCTTACGCACAGGAGGAGATACACGAACATGCTCTTAGTAGCATTGTTTGCAATTGAAAAATAACTGTAAATATCCTAAATTATGATCAGTGAAATGGATGCATGAATTGTGATCTAATCATTTGTGGAATACCATATAGTAGTTAAAATGAATGAACCAGAGTTACGCGTATCTAATATGAATAAATCTCTACAATGAGTAGGGCAAAATTAAGAGAATAACTTTTATAGTGTGACACCACTTGTAGGAATTTGTAAAGCAATACTAGTTAAACATGTGGATACAAAAATATGAAGAAATATTGAACTCATTATAGTGGTTACCTCTAGGGTGAAGGGAGAGAGATGGGATGAGGTATTATTAGAAAAAAGTCTCAACCAGATTTACACATTTTTTAAAACAGGAAACCCTTGGCATCAATGGCATACCACTGATATGACAAAGCCAAGGTGTTGGGGGAGAGAAGCAGTAAATGGCTATTCATTGTATCTCTACTCTTTTCTGTAATATGAAATAATTCACAATAAACACAGATGATAAGCCTTCCCCACCAGCAGTTTTGAAGTCATAGTCTATGAGGAAGGGAGCATCAGACTGCAGTCTGTGTTGAGGGTGGCCTGAGAGGTGTGCAGACAAGCTAGTGCCTTACACTGGCTGCCCCAGTGAGGTAGGAAGCCCACTGTGAGCTGCTGCTGCTTCTGGTGAGGTGGGGGAATGGGATGACTTGAAAAGTAAGAGACAGCTAATAACAATAGAGGAAAGTGCTTCTCGCATAGAATGGAGTTGTCCAGATAATTCAAGGTCTAATGGTGCTTCCTAACCTTCCCAAGTGATGGCGCACACAGACCATATTTGTATGGCACACTAGAGAAAAGCCCGCCACTGTGGGGCTCCAGCTACCTCAGGTCCTACTGTGCCTCTGGGAGCTGAGTGGGGCAATATGTCACGGTGTACATCTCATAATATCACATAAGTGTAGGCGATGCACAGTTCACCAGTGTGCCATAGCACACACGTATTCTTTCCTCATCTAAAAGTAGAGAAAATTATAGACTATTCTAAACTCGGGCAGCACTTAGCGTGTTGTAATTCCACAGCTGTCCACCAGGAGCGCACTGAGTCATACTGCTTTGGCTTGAATCTGTGCACTATCAGTCAGGAAGAGAGCGAGCTAGCAGTTAAAGAGAGTCTGAAAGTTTTCTTCTAAAGCAACTGCAGACAGATCCAGAACCCTCTACAGTGCATACTGTGGCATCATATCAGGGTGTGGTCAAATAAGACTGGAAGCAGGTAACCTGTGAAGTGGAACAGGACTGAGAGCAACCGGACAGGACAGAACAAACGGAATTGCTCACCAGCACCTTATGGGGGAGAAACTGGTAGGTCACACTGCTGACTGAGCCACTCAGTTATATTAGCTTATGATTGGGAATTTCTATATATATGTAATCATATATATGTTAAATGTAGCTCATTCGATGGCACAGATTAAACATTATTCATCTTTGTTCTTCTAAAGTCTCAACTTCAAAAAGCTCTATCTGGTGGAAATACAGTAAGATCTCCTGAACTGGGTGGATCCAACTCACATGTGCAGTCACTGTTGTATTGTTATAGAGACCAGATGGAGAGCTAGCCTTTGTGCCAGGCCAGTGCCTGCGTTGGGAAGTTCCTCAGCCTCCTGGGACATGAGCCGAATGGCCCTGGAATACAGCATAACAGGCTTGGTGAAGGGCAGGGATGACATGGAACAGGCCTGTTGGTACTAGAATATGAACATACCTCCATACTTATTGGTAATTAGCCATGCTCAGAGCCCGCTGACCCTGCCACGACCACTCTACAACCCTAGCCCCCTCCCAGGACCCCATCTCCTCACAGTCCAGCAACCAACGTATAAAGCCTAACACAGCAGGGGGTCACCAGGGCTGTTTTATATTTTTACGTCCACCAGTGAGTGAAGAGGAATCACCACACCTACTCTCGAATGCTCCTTCGTCCTGCTGGCACCATCATCTCCTTGGATCCTAAGAGAGAACAGTACCTCTCGGCCAGTTTTGCCTCAAGTTCTCAAAGTAAACTAAAATACCTTTCTGGCAAAACTGAGCAGCTCAACCTCTCTCTAGGCATTGCCAGGCTCAGGGGAAAAAAAGGGCCTTTTAATCCCAGGGCCACAGCTTTGTTGGAGAACTTGACCTTTCCCTATGAAGGTGGGAGACGAGCGCCATCCTGACCCTCAGCACAGAGGCCAAACCTGGTCACTCTCCCAGACTGGTCCTTCATCATGAGCCATCCCCTTTTCATCCCATGCCACCTGCCAGGCAGCTGCCCCATCCCCCACGATTTTAAAACTTATTTCTCACAATACCAGGACACTTCCTTGACCTTTGAGTTTATCAAGTGATCTGGCAAGAACCTGACCCGGGAATATGCAGCCACACCAGAGTATTAGCCCTGCCGTCTGCAGAGTCAAGAGGAGGCAGCAAGAGCTGGGAGGGAGAAAAGGCGCAGCCTGTGGGGCAGAGGTTGGGGGAGAAGGGTCATTCATGGCGCAAACGAGTTCTGCTGTTCATTCGGGGAGTCAGAGGAGGAGGGCAGGAATTGCATTTGGGTAGACAACCAGGCATCACTCTGGGAGACGCGGGAAAAGCCAAAGCACAGTGGCCACAACTACTCACCGGGGCTGGTTATTGTCAGGAGGTCAAGCTGCCGCTGTTGCTGCAAAAAAAAAAAGAAAAAGAAAAAAAAACACATTGTGAGAGCACTGATTTGAGCCAGAGACAAACTTGTGCTTAGCAAGTCAGATGGACATAAAAGGGGGTGTTCAGACGCCAGAGCAGGGTGATACATTGGTGCTCACAATTCTGCAGAGACAGAGGGAATGGTCAGCTTTTTTGTTTGCCCTTGGATGGTCAGAGCTGAGAGGGTCTTAGAGGTCTTCCAGTCAAAGCTACATTGTACTTACTATATTGTACCACGGGGTCAGTCACCTGCACCAGAGGGCCTTAGATGTTTCTTTGCTCACTCTGGCTGCACCAGTTACGTGGTTGACATCCTGGCAATTATCTTTGCCTTGGGTCCTTACGTCATTGTTACGCCTTGCTAGCCAAGATATTCCTGGGCTGCTTTATTTCTTGAATTTGCTCAGCAATGCTATGACAATTTCAATAACTGATGATCAAACTATTCCTTCTCTAACTGAACCTTCACTTCCTTGTACCACACAACATTCAAAGAAAGTATTATTTGTCAGGTGCACTGGGTCGTATGGATGAGGCCACATGTGTTTGGAGTCAACTAGCCTTGGGTACCCCAAGGGCTGAGGTGATCAACAATTCAGGAGGGTTGCCCCATCACAGCCTACTGTGGGGAAGCTCTGCTCTGTCTGGACTGGGTGTCACGGGAACCTGGGGATGGAAAAGTGGGTATGTGGTCGGGGGGTGGGGCAGTGGTGAGCAACTCTCTTTCAGTGCACGGGACAATGCCCAACTGAGCCACACTGGCCAGGGTTGCAACTCTCTTACAGACTTAAGTCAGGATTCCTTATGCCCCAGTCTACCTCTTTCTTCTTCCTACTCTTGATTTTTCATAAATAGTACCAAAAACTTGTAATTCTTTTTTCTTAAAAGGGGTCTAAACAAGCTCCACTTTGAGAACGTTGCACAGGCTACACATTGCAGGGGATTCTGATGACCTGGTGTTTCATCTAATGGATGCTTTGCCATCCTCCACCCTGCCTGTGTCTCCTGCTTTATCTCATCTCTCTCCAACAATGGCTTCCTGAAGTTCGCTTAAGCAGCAGAGGAAGGCAGCAACATTTTTTTGTGTATCAACTATAAGCCAGGCACAGTACCAGACACTTCGATGTGCCGTTTCTTTTTATGTTCTCGGCGAGCCCACAGGGTTGGTATTGTACAGAGGAGGGACACGAGGTTCCGAGAGGAGAAATGATCTGCCCAAGGCCACACCTTCCCTAAATGGCAGGGCCAGAACGAGGATTCAGTCAGTCTCATCCTGGCTTAAAGGCCCTGGTATTCCATCGGTGCTCAGCAAAATGAAATGTTTAACACTGATGTTGTTATTATTATATGCCATGGGCCCTCAGTTTATATAAGCTACCTTTTCCTCTTCGTAGAATTATGGATGCTCAGAACTCAAAGGTCACCGAGTCTGACCTGGTACCAGGACAGGAATGCCCTCTGCCATGTCCCAGCTAGTTGTACAAACTGCTTCTGTTCCATCCCTTGTCTTGATGAGGAACTCACTATTACTATCAGTCTGAGAGCTCTACTTTGAGCAGGGTTGAAACCCGCTTTCTTATGACATCATCACTCTTTCCAGCTGCCTTAGCCCATGGCAACGGTTTGGACAGATGAAGATCTGTTCATTCTTCTCTGCAGGCTAATTAGTCCCAGTTCCTTTGTCCTTTCCCCATAAGACCTGGCCTCCATTCTCCCTGCTCTGTGGTCACCCTCCTCCTCCATTTAACGTTGGCCCGTCCCAGTCAAAGGCTCTTTAAGATCTCGCTGTCCCTGCTTCAGTGACTTCTCATCAGCCCAGATGCACATCTGCATCCTCTCATGGTCTTCTCAATCACTCATCCTTGTTTTCCTGCCAGCTTATTACTTTCTAGTTGACATTTTCAAGCAAACAGTGCAATTCCAAGATGTCATTGACCTACATTGGGAGCATATATGCTTGTGCTGAAATGAAAGACACACATGGGCCAGAAGAAATGCCAGAGCTAGACCGCCTTCCTTCCCAAGCACAGAACTAGGCCAGTAGCACAGTTGGCTCAAGCTGCCTTTGCCGAGGCCAAGCTGTGTGGCCAGGCACCTTCCTCATGCATGTGGAAAGAACACAATGTGTCCTTCTATGTTTCCATAAGCTTGACTGCTGTTTATCTGAAGAATATCTATTTCCTAATTAACAGCTATCTCTAAAGGGTAGCTCTGTGTCCAGGGTTCAGCAGAGGAGAAAGGGAAGAAAACCTGACGGGAGGCAGACACCTGGGCTTGTGTCCTGACTCCTCTGTGTGGCTTTGGATAACCTACTCTGTGTTTCTGGCTTCAAACTTCACACCTTGTAAACAAGTGAGTGAGACTGAAATACCTTCAGGGACTCCAGTCAATGCAACCAGGTACTGTGCTTGTGGGCTCCCTCTGCTGGTATAGCGAGTTCCCAGAGGATCCCTGTAGCCAGGGTCCTGGGGGCTCAAAGGACAGATTCTGAATTTAAAAGGGGCCAAATTTAAGCTTTGCTTTTCTTTGAAAATTTCAGAGCATGTGTGTTTTCCTCACTAGTCGAGGAACATCTTAAGGGCCTGGAACATTTATTTCAATCCATGGCACAGAGTAGCCCTCAGTAAATATTTGCTTAAAAGTCAACTAAATTTCCTGAATCCACATGATTCTTTCAAATGTCCAAGCCTTTGCTCATGTTGGCGTCCCAGCATAGTTTAATCTCTCATAGTCTTTGTGGAGGTGCCTCCTTACTTCTTAAGGCCTGCACGAGGTCTTCTCTGCACACCAACTCCCAAACCTAACCTTTTCTCTCCCTTCCTCAGAACAGAATAAATAGTTCACTTTGTTCCAATGTATTTTGTAAAACATACCTGTGTATCATACTCTGTCCTAACTGACTGCTTCCTTCTGTTTCCCACAAGGCCCTTACTCAAAGACAAGGCTATGTCTTCTCACCATATGTCTCCAGTGCCCAGCACGAAGGCCTGGAAGGAATGTTTGCTATCGAGCTCAAATGATGCAGCTGCTCCATAATTCTCTCTGCAGTGACCCTGTTAGGTGTGAATGAATGAGCAAGCATGCCCCTTCCTCTTCAGGACTGTCCCTCTGCCACGCTACCTTCTCTGCAACCAGTGGTGTTGTCTGTCCACCTCCTCTGGGAGACCTTCTACTCCCTCCCACCCACAGGATTGTGTCTCTTCTGGACTCCCACAGCTCCCATGGTCTGTGCCACTCCTCCTGTGGTGATGAATGAAGGCTACCCTGGTCTCAATCCCCATTAACCTCCAGTTCACTGACATATGTGTGCACCACCTAGTGGCCAAAGCAGATAAGTGTAGGCTTAAGGTAGCAAAATCTGCATGTTCTATATGCAAATAAAAACAAAAGTATGTGTTCAAGAATCACTGTGTAACAATTTTTACCAATAAAACTTGGATATCCAAGCAATTCCCTTGAAGTCATTCAAAAATAAAAGGAATAAAATGAAAGGGGAAATGTCCCCTACTGGTCGACCTAGTATAATCATTTGAGATTGCCAATGAAAACCGTATGGCCTTTGAAAAAATAGGGTACATGATTTATGGAATTTTACCAGTAATGTACACTCAGTTTCATATAGAGGGTACATGTTAGATGTAAACATCAAAGTATTATAATCAGTTACCAACTGAGAGATAAGGGTCTTTTATATGGAGATATATTATCAAATTGTCTGGAAGGCAAAATGTACAATGTAAGATGGAGGAAATGAAGTTGGTGACCTTCATTTGGAAGGCTCCCGGGGCCTGGGGGTCGAGAGCTGAGCAGCTGAAGCACTAGCCAATCAAAAGCTGCTGTCTAAGGAAGGCGGGGCTTTACAGGTGTGGTAGAGTGTGCGTGCGTGTGTGTGTGTGTGTGTGTGTGTGTGTGTGTGTGTGTTTTATTGAGTGGGGGGCATTCCTCCTCATTGAAGGAACTCCACACCTAGACAGAAAGGTGTCCAAGTGGGCCGACATGGTGTTCCGGGGCTCTGGGAGGAGTGTGGGGGCACCAGTGTTGGGTCAGGTAGGAGCTGACGCGGGAACTCGTGGCTGTGCATGAGCCCTGCGTCCAGCCTTCCCTGGAAGAAGTGGTGCCCCGGGAACATTTTGAAGAAACCCATTTCTGTGCTTAAGCACCATGAGATGAACGCTCCATCGTGACCAGAAGGACCACAGGGGTCTGGGTATTCCAAGGACAACAGAAGCAATCTCCAAAGTTGATGCCAGCCAGGGATGCCAGCACACCTACGGTGAATGCTCAGGGAACTGTCTACCACATCCTGTCTGCCAGCTCCAGGAGTTATTCACAGTCTCCCTTGCAGCCAGTGGAAGCTGTTTTGTTACTACAATGTCACCTGACCTCTGGTCACAGTAGACTGCCCCAAGAGTGAAAGTACTAAAAGGTGGGTCAATTAGAAACCTTATCCAGGAATTTCGAATTTTTTATGGGTTCAATTTATTCTCAATGAAAACTATTGTTGTCTGAAGTTAAAGAACCTAACTTTAATTTTTTTGTAATTATGAAAACACTGCTTATTTTTGTCATTTTCCAAATTTTTAGAAAATTCAGAGAGTAAAAATTAATGAAATCTCACTATTAAATGAGAACCACAGGTAGCATTTTGTGTATTTTCTTATCATCTTTCTTACTTGTGTATATTTAATGAGATCATATTAATATATAAAAATAAAGTATGTTTTAATCTTTATTATGGTGTTTTTGTTCTTTTTTATTGTTGTTGTTTTTGGCCCCAGGCCAAGTCTTTGTTTTGAAGTGTAAGGTATAAGTCATGTATGTTTACTGTCATAACTGATATGTTTGTTCTTACTGCTACAATTTTGTTTCTAGTCCTTTTTTCCCCCCAAGGAAGGTGGCATTAATCAGCAAGACAGAAGGGTACCACTGGGTTGTTCTGTCACACGGAGGCGGTTTGAAAGGCCCAGCTACTGCAGCCCAGCGACTGCAGCCCCGCGATGCACACGAAGCCCTGTGAATCTGGGAGCGCTCTGGGCAGTCTCCAGCCTGAGAACTCTTCCTCATCCACGAAGCCCCTCAGACTGCAGTGACAGAGAGCATTTTGTAGAAAGAGCTCCAGACTCAAAGTCAGAAAGCCTCCCGATTCTGTCTCTCTGAGCGGTCATCGCAGACATGTTACCTAAGCTACCCGGCAGCTGCGCCCCTAAGAGGGGTGTGCACCAACCTCCAGGAGCCCGACAGGAAGAAGCTGAGAGAAGGAGTAGAACTGTTCTGAACTGGGGTCAACAGAGAGGGGGGGGTGCTGGTGGAGAGCCAGCATCCCGAGCGCCCGCTCAGCTCTGCCCCACCCCGGGCAGACCTCAGGCTTCTCACCATCCGGCACCGAGCGTTTCACAACAGCATTTTAACTGCTCTCCCGCTTCTACTCCTGCCTCCTCCAGTTCATCCACATTGCAGCCGGAGTGAGATTTCTAGAATGTGCACTAAAAACTCACCAGGGCTCCTACAGAATCAAGTCTGACTCTTCAGCTACTACTAAGGACTTCCGTGACCCCTTCCACCTCCTGTTCTCTGACTGAGCTCCAGCCACGCTGAACCACTTTCAGTTCCTCCAATTTGCTGAGCTCCCACCTCCAGGCCTTTGCACACATGGTTTCCTCTCCTTGGCACAACGATGCTGCACCCAGCCTACTCTCCCTGGCTAATTCACGCCTGTTATTCAGCTCTCAACTCACATACCACCTCTTCTTGTAAAGTCCTTGTTGATCTGCCAGGGTTGGACTAGATCGTGTCCTTGTCCTCTGACCTTCCTGTCATTCCCTGGCCTGTTCGCTCCTCCGCCCTCTCCACCGGCTTTGTGAGCAACCTGAAGGCAGAGGCTTTGTCGTCGTTACTTCCTCAAGGACTAGCCCAGTGCCTGATCAATACATGATACTCAATAAAGATCACCTATCACCTGTTACCAAGGTGACAGCTAGACAGGGTCCTACTGAACTGGTCATGGGAAGAGGTCTTTAGTTTAACGCCCCCTCCCAACACACACACACACACCCATAATTTTTAATAAAACTCTTTTGTTTCTGCCTTGGGAATCTAAGGATTGGGCCACAGAGAATGTGGCCTTCCTATCTGGATGGGTAATTAGGAGGCTATGGTTAAAAATGGACTTTTCATTTTGGTCACGAACTGCATCGCAATTACTTCTCAGAATAAGAAAGAGACGTGGTGTTCTGGGAGCTTAGGGGCTGTTTGATGTGTAGGGTTCTGCGTGGTAGAAGAGAATAGTCACTGATTACATGTTCTGTTTTGCTTTCTGCATTTCACGCAGGATAGCTATTTGGGGAAAAGTCAGCCTTTCATGGCACAGACGAGATGATTGACACAAGAGCGCCAGCCATCCCTGTGCACTCTCCTGTCACTGCAGAGGCCAGCCGTCACGGGAGGGCCTGAGGCTCGGCACCCTCCAGACAGGGGGCAGGGGTCCAGACTCACCCTCATTGCTCCAGGGCTCAGGCCCCTACTTTTCCTGTAGCTCCTTCCCTGCTCACTTCCTCCCCTCCCCCAGCCACTCTCATTTTCTAGGCATCTGGGGACCTTGTGCCCTCAGCCTGCCTTACCCCAAGCACCGTCGGCTCCTTAGAAAATATTTCAGGTGGTGTGGCCTCTCTTTAAACTCACTACTTCTGATCCCTCTTCCTCCCATCTAGCCTCGGCAGTGGCTGCAGGACTGATCATTCCAAAATTAAAATTGCTTCTTTCTTAGAATAATTTAATGATCCCCATTGCATTTCTGATAAAGACTCAAATTCTTTGCTTGATATTCAAGGAGGGTGTGAAAAACCTCCACGAGTTTTATGTGCTATTTTAAAAAGCAGTTTTTACATTTTAATATAACCTCGTATTTAGAAAATGAACAGGTTACCCGTTATTTTCAGAACCAAACCGTAGACAGTGAGGCGGCCTGGCCACGCCTCCCTGCCACTCGAGAAGACGCCCTCACCTGGTGGCGGGAAGAAGTGGGCAGAGCGGCCGCGGCAGCACAGGGAGCAGGGAGCACGAGCCTTGGGAAAGCACGGTCCCTGGGCACTGAGCTCCTGCCCACAGCCGCTGAAAGGGAGCAGGGCCTCTGTCTGCTCGGCCACTGCGCTCTGCCACCGTGACCGCTCGCCGCGCGGCCACCCACCTCGACCTGGCCCACTTCTCCTCCTGAGCAGCTGCTGTGCGACGCGGCTTCGCAGACACGCTGTGCTCTCACCCTCTAACGCCCCATTTATTTATCTGTAATTCAGCAAGTGTCTGCCCTGCACCAGGCACTGCTGAGGGTGGGGACAGATAGCTCCTGTCTTCAGAGAGAGAGCTAAAAGTGAAGTGGAGAAGACAAGCACAGTAAGCAAATAATCAAACAATATTAATTAATTTAAATTATGGTAAGTGCTCCAAAGAAAAATATGGGTAAAGGTACTAAGATCAGGGTTCAAAATATCCCTCAAGATTCACCTTGCCCACTGGCTAATGCCTGGCTGCCACCCCCAATCATCCCCAACGCCACCACCTTCTAGGAGAACCTGAGCAGCGGCTGGGGCTCAGCCTTCCTTTTGGGCATCTACTCCCACCCCGATAACCAAAGAGGTATTAGCCTTTGACTCAGGGAGACAGTGAACATCACTCAAGGCTGAAGTAGGAGCCCACGACCAGGGTTAAATCTGTGGGAAGCAGGGGGTGACAGACCAAAGCTGGGGCTGCACAGGTAGACTGCTTCGATGTATTTCGCCGTCAAGTTTCTACTCCCATAGCTTCCTGTGACTGGACAAGCCAGGCAGGCACGTGGCTTTCCCCCCCCGGGCACCTGGAAGGAGCACACAGCTCTGTCCCTGGCAGCATGCTCACAAGCAGGGCAGGGGGAGATGGCGAGGAGCATCGGAAGCTGCAGACACCCGGGAGCGGGACCGCCGGCAGCGGCTGCCTTTCTTGAGCGCTTACTGTGAACCGGTCCTCACAACCTTTGAGGAGGGCATTGTGACCCCCTTTTACAAATGAAGAACTTCAGGGTCAAGAGGTTGGGTCACTTGCCCAAGGTCATAGTTGCTAAGTGGCAAAACCTAGATTCCAACCCGTGCTCAGTAAGCTGTGAGAGCAGTTGGTCGTGAGAAGTGAGGGGAAATCTCAGCTGCTTCCCCGACTTCCAGGCAGGGCAGCAGTGTAGGCTGTGCTGGGTGACACGGGACAGTCCGAACAGCTCTGCACACAGGGCAGTGGTGGGAGCTACAGTTTAAGTGTGACCTTCTCTTCTTTTTTTTTTTATCCTCACCCAAGGACATTTTTGCATTTGTCTTCAGGTAGAGTGGGAGGGAGAGAGGGCAGAAGAGGGAGAGAGAAACATCGATATGAGAGAGACACATCGACTGGTTGCCACCCACACGAGCCCAACTGGGGCCAGGGACTAACTGCAACTGATGTATGTGCCCTTAGTGGGAACCGAACCCCGGACTCTCTGGTCCACAGGCCAACGCTCTAACCCCTGAGCCAAACCTGCCAGGGCCTCTCTACTTTTTTTTTGTGGTGCTCACAGTTTAAAATTCTCTATTTACTGTGATCAGTGATGGATGTAATTCCCATCACAGTCTAAGTTCCACAACAGAAAGGGTGGGGCTTAGCTCTATGAGCAGAGTGGACTCTGCCTAAATATGTTAGCAGATTGCACATGAAGGCTAGCTCAGGTTTCTAAAGAGGGCGGGGTCGGCAGCTGCAGCCCCCACTGCTGCTGCGGAGAAATGACACGCCATGAAACCCCAAGCAGTCAGACGGGGTTTGTGTGGACTGCACCTTCCCAGCTCCGGAGGAAGGGCCTGTGCGTGCATCGAGAAACAGCAAGAGGAAGGCTGTTAGTCACGAGTGAGAAGATCCATGCCAGGACAGACTGCTGCTCCCCCCACCCCCTCCGCTCAGTGACGCGAGCCACGTGGGGTGGGGACCTTCAAGAACAAACATGGCATCGAAAGTGATGGTGCAGCAGAGGCTGGGGAGAACGCACGCCTGTCTGACAGATGCTCACCTGGCACCTGAGGGACTTCACAGTATCCCGCGCTCTAGTCAGGTGCTTATGTACTAGTCTTTCTTTTCTCCCCACCTGTACATCTCTCCATTTCCTACCCCCTGACCTCTGCTTCTCCTCCATGGTCAGGAGCTGAGCATTCTTCTTATCTCTGTATTCTCCCTGTCCCTGATCTCCAATAGGGCTGCAAGAAGTTTGCTGCAGATATGATGTTTTGGCTTATTATTAGAGCAAGTGATGTGACTATAAATTCTCTTTTTAACCATGTTTTGAGTAACTCACAACATTTCTTTTGTAGAATCAAACTTCAGAGTTTAAAAGATATGCCTTTTAGCCTTCAATTTGTACTTTAAAGCTGTGATTCCTCTTCATCCTTCAGGTCATCAAGAGCCAGCCCGAGCGAGGCTTTCCCGTAACTCAGCCTCCTGTGGTATCAGATCCGAGGAGCCAGCCCGAGCGAGGCTGTCCCGTAACTCAGCCTCCTGTGGTATCAGATCCGAGGAGCCAGCCCGAGCGAGGCTGTCCCATAACTCAGCCTCCTGTGGTGTCAGACCACAGAGTGGGGAGATCATCTAGCCCAGCTACTTTATTTCAAGGAAAGTGAACTGAGTCCGCAGAGGGGCCCTCAGAGTCACCTGCCATGTTGTTCCGCCCTGTGTGCTCGTATGCCTCCTTCAGCAGAGTGGAAAGAAGGGCTTTAAGTCTATATTTTAGTGCCTAGAAAACCAGATGCCTAGCCCTGGCCGGCATGGCTCAGTTGGTTGGGCATTATCCTGTGCACCAAAACGTTGCTGGTCTGATTACTGGTTGGGGCACACGATCGGGTTGTGGGCTTGATCCATGTAAGGGGTGTGTGGGAGGCAGCTGATCAATGTTGCACGCTCACATCAAAGTTTCTCTCTTTCTCTTTCTCCTGTTCCTTTCTTTCTAAAATAATCAATACAAAATCTTAGAAACGAAAAACAAAAAAACAAAGGTGCCTAGAAAAAATAGTGTAAAAAAGCAAAGGAATGGGGGGAGAGGCAGGAGTGAAGGCAGGGGAGGGATTGAGTTAGGAATTTGTTCAGAGTTCCGATGTCTGGTTGTTTATTTGATTCAACTGGTTTTAACTGAGGAGTTACCAAGAGGACTTCCTTTAAGAGGTGGTCACTGAAATGGCTCCTCCAGGATAGAGACTATTTTACATTTTCCTGAGAAAGTGGGGCCAACTTTTAAGGCCGAATAGGACAGGAACGTGGATTGTCCATGAGACCTTGACTGCCCTCTGTCTCTGGGAGCTATTCTGTTGATGCTTGACATTTGGTTCCTAAGGTTGTCTCCCAGAAACGCTGTATTCTGTTTGTTTCTTTAAATATTTGATTATTTAATGTATAACACTAAGTCCAAAAATAATTTGAAGAAGCTTACAATAAAAGAATGCAACTAAATAAAAACCATATAACTAAAGACAAGGAGAAAAAGAAAAGTAAGAATAGGAGAAATTAGATGATGCTAGGTGTGAGGTCAGGACTCACATTAAGATACTCTGTAGCTAGAGGTGGGGTACGCATTTGGCTCTCAGCTTTTAGCAACCTAGCCACAGTGGAAAACTCAGTTACAAGATACCAGGGTCCTAAGGAGAAAAAACAAAAACAAATAAAACCCTCAAATAGAACAGTTGAGTTACAGAATCTCCGCCTTTCCTGACCTGAGGTCTAAGGGAAATCTCTTCGTAGGGTCCTCAGAAAGGGTATTTTGAGGCCTAGCGGGTGATAGGCTTGGCCATGTTGCTTCTGAACAAGAACTATGGAGCACAGAGGCAGCGAGATGTGGCGGCCGAGAGCCCAGGGCCAGAGAGGCAGCCATGGGTCTGTGCTGAGGATGAGAGCAAAGGACAGTAAGGAGCCCCGATCCCAGCTCGCACGCTCACGGGCGATAAGGCCCTTGGACAAACTGTAACCTCCCTCACGTCCACATTTCTAAAGTGGGGATGAAAAGAGATTTTAAACAGGAATATACTTCCACTCAGAATTTTTATATTACAACAAACACTCCTATATTATAGGATAAATAATAAAATAAAAAATCCATATCTTTTAAAAAGATAATACACAAGACTCAATAAAACAGTAAAATTTAAGGTTTTTGGGAGTGTTAAGGCCACTCTCCCCTACTTAGTTGGAGGAGTTTGGAGGCTCTCACTCCTACACAGGTTCTGTCGCTCTCACACCCGAGTGCGTGCTCAGTGAAGTCTTCCCCCCATTCTTCAGATTCTGCAGGTGTGCAAAGGAGTTCACAGAAGCTCCCGCAGGACTGTGGTAAGAACCGAATGAAATAATGGATCAGAAACACATAGAAGCCAGAAGCTGTCTGGCCCCCGTTTTCCTACTTACTTGCTGTATGAGCCAATAATTTACCTTCTCTGAACCTGTCTCTACCACATAGTGGTTAAATGGCCACGGGCAACTCAGTTAAATGCCATGAAATGTGTTTAGCAACCCACCTACTGGCAAAGCATTTAGCTTAGTGCTTGGCACATAACCTCTGGGTAAATTGGCACGTAGCCTGTTAAGACTTTTATTTTTAATTCTAAGACTCCTTGCTTGAAAAGCCTTTCTTCCTCTTTCTCTACATACAGACTTCTCTCTTACATCATCACCCCCTGGAAGCCTCTCCTCTCCCAGGCTGGGTTAGGTGCCTCCGTAAGGCCCTTCCGCACCCTGTGCTGCCCTTGGCCACAGACGCTAGCATGGTGGGTTGCAGTTCTCTGTGAGTCACCGGGCTGTAAGCTCTGTGGGCAAGGAGGCTGTGTGATTCAGACTGGTATCTCCAGCTCCTGCCACGGCACTGGCACAGAGCAGTGGTCCTTCAGTCGTGTTTGCTGAATTGCACGGAACCGTGGAGTTCCTGTAGAAAATATCGTGACATTCAGAATAGAACTCCAGCCTGAAAGTGAGGCAATGTTAATCTGTGTTCCGGCCCAGCTAGCGCAGCGCAGGATGTCAGAGTTATATATACTGCAGGAAGTAACAGTGCCAGGCCATAAAAGTCTATTTTCTGCATTTGACCGGCTCTCCTGGAAGCTCCGTTCCACGCTGATTGACCACGACTTTCCATAAGAAATCGCCAGCTTGATTGTGGGGAAAGAATCCAGATCTAATTGTTCTTTGTAAGCCTGGGACAGAAGGTATTGTTGCTTGAAAAATGGAACTGTCTAAATTAATTTTCCTGAAACAAACATCTTTGCCAAATAAAAGCAATGCATAATAACAACCCATAATTAAAAGCAAACTGATACCTTTTGTTACGTGGGGAAAGCAAATGTGTTCACCACACACACACACACACACAAAGACCAAAATGTTATTTTCTTGGAACTCCAGGGGCACATCTTGAAGTCTGATGAGACGGGTGTGTGTGTTTAGAGTGGCATGGGGGAGATGTCTTTCTGTCTTTTCCCCCCTTTCTTTTTTTTTTGCTTTTGAAAAACAAACCATTCATCTCTGATTTCTGAACAATACAGCTAGAATATTCTTAAATCCCATTACACTTTTAACCGACAAGAATTGGAAAGTGAGGGGAATTAACATTTACTGAAATGCCCTTATTTTTCCTTGACTAACTTACCAATTTTTTTTATCCTCACCCAAAGACATTTTTTTTCCCCATTTATCTTCAGACAGAGTGGGGCAGGGGGAGGACAGAGAGAGAAACATTGATGTGAGAGAGACACATCGACTGGTTGCCACCCACACAACCCCAATCGGGGCAGGGGACAAACTGCAACCAAGGTACATGCCCTTAGTGGGAACCAAACCCGGGCCTCTCTGGTCTGCGGGCTGACACTCTAACTGCTAAGCCAAACTGGCCAAGACCTAACCTATTTTTAACTTATTTTAATGTACACACACACACACACACACACACACACACACACACACTAAACTGATAAATATTCTCTGTAAAAGAGATGTTAAACACTTTAATTGAACATCTACTTGCAACAAATGCTTTATTTATATTTACTCATTTTATCTTCACGGCACTTTCATAATGCAGGTATTTAACCCCCGTTTTAGAGATGAGGAAACTGATGCTCACAGAGATTAAGTAAATTGCCTAAAGTCACATAGCTAGTACGCGATAGAGCTAAGATTAAAACCAAGCCTATGACCATGAAGCCCCATCCTTAAAAATACTCTTTCCATAATATTAAATAATATTAATTATATCAAAATAAAGAGAAAAAACAAACAAAAAAGCTCAACATCTTAATACTCATTTCCATTTTTTCCATGCTGTTTTTTAGTTCTAAGTATCAGTGCTTGTGATGCACAGCTCATAATTATATATAAAAACAAAGATGGAGTAATGATATGAATATGATTTTGTTACCTTCTGTATTCTGTTTCTAGGTTACATTGTATCATAAGAAGTTTTCCAATAGTGTTACACAGTCATTATAAACATTATTTTAATGAGTTCATAATGTTCCATTTAGTGAAAGTACATAGTTTACTTAAATACAGGACATTTAGGCTGTTATTATTTTGTTAATATAAATGACATTACAATAAACATCTTCCTGAATGCAATTTTTTTCCTTCATTTAGATTACATTATTTCTCTGGGATGAATACCCAAGAGTGGAATTACTGGGTCAGAAAGTATGTACCTTTTTATTACTCTTGATACATATTGCCAAATTGCTTTCCAGTAGGATCATTCCAATTTATACTCCCACGAAGAGTGTGTGAAATAAAGATTTTACTATAGCCTTGCCAACATGGGAGATTATAACTTTTAACATATTTTTTAATTAATGTAATAGTTATCATATGATACCTGACCATTATTTTAATTGTCTTTTTTTTAAAAAAAGGTGATTCAGTGGGTTTGAGTTCTTTTTTCTTTTTTATCCTCACCAGAGGACATTTTTTCATTTTTTGTTCAGATAGAGTGGGAGGGAGAGAGAGGAAGAGAGAGAGAGAAAAACATCGATGTGAAAGGGACACATCAAATGGCTGCCTCCAGCACCACCCCAACCAGGGCCGGGGACAAACTGCAACCAAGGTGCCCTTAGTGGGAACTGAACCCGGGTCTCTCTGGACCACAGGCCGATGCTCTACCTGCTGAGCCAAACCGGCCAGGACTTGAGTTCTTTTTTATTATCTTGTTCATTCATTGTATTTCCTACCATGAGAACTGATTTTTCACACTTATCTGTAGGCGTTAAGATTTTAGCTCTGTTTTATTTAAAACTCTCAGGAGAAAACTACCACTCTTGTTTTTGGTTCACGGTGGCACTGGAAAGAACCGATTCAGCACCATATAAAATGCTTACCCTAAAAAAACAAACAAACACATTTTTAAAAATTCTTACCCGAGGATATGTTTTTATTGCTTTTAAAGAGAAAGGAAGGGAGCGAGAGAGAAACATGGATGTGAGAGAGAAACATAAATTGGTTGCCTCCCATACGCACCTCAATCAAGGATTGAACCCGCAACCTAGGTATGTGCCTGACTGGGAATGGATCCCACTACTTTTTGGTGTATGGGACAACATTCCAACCAACTGAGCCAGCTGGCCAGGGCAAAAGGCCATTTTTCAGGTATCCAGTTAAGATGTATTCCACCGAAACTTGGAAATACACACCTAGATGGTGTTAGTACAGGCTCACGAGGATTTGAGGCTCTCTGAGCTGCTCCCCTCTCCTCGACCCCCTCTAGGGATTGATGATGTCACTTCCACAGAGCATGAGGAGCTCTGCAGGAGGTCAAGGGCACTGACAGGGCCACTGTGTAAGAAGGGAGTCTTTTCTCTGTGACACCCCGCATTTCTCACGGGGAAGATTCTGTAGAGGAGAATAATCCAAGGGCCTGCTGCTTGGGAGGAGGTATTCCCCTCTCCCTCACAGAGACCACCCAGGATCATCCTTGGGCTCTGGAGAGAGGAAGCCACACTGGCTCGCCTCCCCGGCCAAAGAGAGTGCTCAGAGAACACAGGCCGGCGCTGCGCACGGGGCCTACCAGCTTCAAGTACTTTTGTGTACGTTTTGTTTTTTGTTTTGCTTTTTTGGGGGGATCTTGTGGGCAACTGTTGTCTTCTGTGGATATGTTCCCTTCTGATAATTTGAGGGAAAGGCTTGGTGTAGGTTAGGATTTGGGAGTTCAGGACCCTGAGCAGCGGCCATCTCCTCCCTATCTGTAAACACAGGCGGCTCCTGTTTGGAGGCTTCAGAGGACAGCAGGTACTCAGTCAGCCATGGATGCACACTGCTCACGTGGACGGCACACACAGCTCTGCGCCCAGCCCTGGCACCGGCTGGGAAGTGGGCACAGAGCAGCACTCTCCCGGGCCCGGCCTTTCGTTTACATTGGCTCACACAGGCCCCACAGGATTATGAGGTATGTTTGATGAATCTATTTTATAGATGAAGAAACTGAGTTTCGACCATATAAAGGGGTTTATCCGCGATCACGCAGTTATAAGTTGGTCTCCCTGCCTCTAGTTTCACTGCCCACGACCCATTCTTGACCCTGCAACCAGAGTGAGATTTCAAAGATGTACATCTGACATGCTGCTCCTCCCTTTAAAATTCCCTCCTGACAAATGACAGTATCTACACTACCTAGTGGGATCATGTAGCCTCCGTGCTGCCCCCATACTCCTCGTAGTCCGGCTTCAGCCAATGTAGGCTGTTCCCTGCCCCCTCCCTCCGGTCACCGCCGTCCCTCTGTTAGCTACTCCCCTCTCCTTTTTCAGACCTCAGTTGATAGGTTACTTCTATCAGTAAGTTTTATCTGACCTCCCTGATTGGTTTAGACGCCATTCTTCTGTGCTTATACCCCCGCCCCCATCACAGCCCTTTAGCTACCATCCCATAATTGTCTGTTTATTTTCTCACTCAACTGTGAGCTCCTTGAAGGCAAAACTGTCTCATTCATCACTGCAGCCCTGGCATTAACTGCAGTGCACGGCGTACAGTAGAGGCTACCACAGATGAATGTTTGTGTTGCAAACGAATCCCCAATGTAATGGTATTTGGATGTGGGGCCTTTGGGAGGTGACTGAGTCATGAAGGTGAACCCCTAATGAAGGGTGTTAGTGCCCTTATAAAAGAGACCCGAGAGATCTCCCCACTTCTGCCATGTGAGGATGCAGCAAGACGACCATCTGTGAACCAGGAAGCTGTCTCACCAGATACTGGATTTGCTGGTACCCTCATTTTGGACCTGTACCCTCCAGAACTGTGATAAATTTCTATTATTTAATAAGCCAACCAGTGTACAGTATTTTGTTATAGCAGCCGAAACAGACTAAGACAATGCCCTAAAATACCTTTGAACAACTAATGAGTGAGGAGTCAGAAGGGACTACGAAGTTAGCAAACAGATTTCAATCCAAGAGGTCAGGGTTTTTTCCTTTTTTTTAGCTACTCTGAGGTGCTGGCTGTTCCTGCCTAGTGTTCATTGGATGACTGGTGGAATAAATAGTTAAAAGTTCTGATTGCCAATAATCAAAGAGGAAGGCATTATTAGTAGTTGATCAAGCCTGTGTCTTCTCAGCTACAGTCGCCCGAGGGCCTTCTGGTCCAGGCCCCCCACCAGCACTCTAAAGAGGACCAAGCACGGGTTCTGCAACCACACCCTGGCTGACCCCCAGCTCTGGCTTGCCAGCAGCTACCACGGAGCAGATGCCTACTGTGCAAGGCGCTATACTCTGTGCTTTGTTCTTTTATCCCCAATCTCTAATCCTGTTGACAAACCTGAGTGCAGGCATCACCCTTCTTATACAGATGAAAAAACCAAAGCTCAATGCGGTGTAACTACGTTTTCTAGGCAGCAGAGTTAGGAAGTTCCAGCCTGGGAATTCAAACCCAAGTCTTGCTGATTCCAGAGTCCATGCTCCTCGTCCCACGTCCCACTTCCCTGCTTCTAATAGCCTTCTAGCTGTGAGTACACAGTAGGTGAATAGGAAGTCTAATGGAGTATTTGCATTCTTCTTTTGAAGCATTACAGTTTCTCTGAATCAAACCTTTTCTTCCCTGAGCCAGCTCCAATGTGTGGGTAGATGGCAGATGGTGACAATTGTCCACTGCTTCTCTGAATATCACATTTGTATCCTGTTCAAAAACACATTTACAAAGATATGTCTGTAGATATAGATGGAGCACTGACTAGAGAATATGCTTTTTTCTTCATTGGCCTATTATGTTCCGAAACGTGTCAATATTTTTTTCTCTGTAAGTGGAGCACTACATTGGTCCTGTCTTGTCTCTGCTTCAATGGCTTTGTAATGACCAGGCAAGCATTCGGCAGCTGGCCTCGTGGAGAGAGCACCGGAAGGAGAAAGGGCTTCTTGTGCTAAGATGGATGTATCAGCAGCTTTTTCAACCAGGTGTGCAGGGTGTGTGTGTGTGTGTGAGAGAGAGAGAGAGAGAGAGAGAGAGAGAGAGAGAGAGAAACAAGCAAACCAGAAAACAGGGGAAAGGAAAATGAGAACAGAGCCCCAGCTCTCTGAAACTCATCTGAATGAGCCCTGGAAGGCTCTTAGAGATCATCTAGTTCAAGGTCAGCAAACTGCAAAAGTACAGCCCCGCTAGCCTGCTGCCTGTTTCTGCACGGCTTATAGCCAAATATGGTTTATACATTTTTAAATGACTAAGAACTAAAATAAAAATAATACTTTGGGATGTAAAAATTATATGAAATTCAAATGTCAGTATCCATACTGTCCATAAATAAAGTTTTATTGAAACAGTCACACTCCTTTATTCACATTCTGTCTGTATCTGCTTTTGTGCTACAAAAATGAAGCTGAGTAGTTGAGACAGAGATTGTTCGGTCTGCAGAGCCTGAAATATTTACTCTAGTGCCCTTCTCAGAAAAAGCTTGCCAGTTTCCTGATCTAGTGCAAACTCCAGACCCAACAGCCACCTTGAAGGCAGAAGTTATATGCATGTGATTCGAATCTGTGTCCCTGGTGCCCAGTTCAGGGTCCGGCGCCAAGACTGGCTCCAAGATGTGCAGGACCCAATGCAAAATGAAAATGAAGAGCCTCTTACTCAAAAAGCAGAACACATGTGCCCTTATAGGTGCTAAAACACAAAGCCTTTTCCTTTCTTCTGCTGTTTCTCTCAACCTGTTATGACACTTTCATTTTCTATGTAATATTGTGTTCCCTGGGCATGGCGACAGTTGCGGAGGGAGTGAAGACCATCATGAGTGTCCTGGGCTCCACCCTGAGACTGGGTGTGTAAGTGCACATGGCCTCCTGGCTGGGGGGCTGCTCACTCTCCTCCCTATTTCCCTGCCAAGCTGCCAGCTGGGGGCAAGGAGGGAGAGACTGACATTCCCATTCCATGAGCTGGCTGCCCCAGTCCACAGCAGATGGCAACCCCCAAGGGTGTTGCAACTCTCACACTGGTATAGGCTAGGTGCCTGGATTGGGGTGGGCAAGAGGCTGGCCCCTACTGAGTTGTCTACTGAACACGCCCTGGCACTGCCACCCCAGGAAGGGAAAGGCTGGGTCTGGCCCAGGACTCCAGAAACTGGAGGACTCCAGCCCGAGGAGGGACGGAGGTGATGGGAGGCAGGGCTGTGCGTGAGCCCAGGCTCCAAGCCTCTGGTGCAGCCTTTATTGCCTCATCAGATTTTGCCCATAACATACAAATTCATAAATACAATTACCATGATGTTTAAGATGGCAACCACAGAGCACGGAACCCCAAGTGCAGGGCCTTCTGCGGGCGGGGCCCTGAGCCGCTGCACTGGCCCTACCAGGGCCCGGACTGCCTGCACACGCTGGGGCTGCAGCAGGGGCTTGGCCAGTGTGTGGAGAGGTAGAAAGTACCTGGTGCTCAGCTCCACCACTTCCTAACGCAGAACGGGTGCTTCCTCAATGGAAACTAGGGGTCTCTTTAGGGGTTCATGTGTGCCATTAGGGACCAGCAACGTTCCAAAGCTCATTTGTTGGCTTCACGCTTCCCTGGGCGCACCCCGGCAGCTCAGTCGGCCACAGACTGTCGCAGCACCCCACATGAGCTTCTCCTCTCAGTCCCTGACTCCAGGGTATTCGGAGGTTTCGGGGTGGCGAGGGAAACTAGCCCATGCACCATTAGCTCCCACCGGAGTCAGGGGACAGACGAGCGATGCCGGAAGAGCGCCGTGGGGTTCCCCAGGGCGAGTCTGAGGGAGGGAGGGAGCGCTTCCCCAGGAGAAGGCCCAGGCTGCTTGCAGGGTGGGTGGAGCAGAGGGGAAGGGGGCTTAGGGTCCAGGCTGAGGCTTCTGCATGAGCAAAGGCGAGAGGTGGAAGGGTGTGTGCCCCTAGGGAGTGGTGCCATTTCCAGAGTGACCGGAACACAGGGCCAAGGGGGAGTGAGGGAGACAGCCCTGAGAAGCTGGAGTGCACAGTAGAGTCTCCTCTGCCCTGCTTAGGAGTTTACACTTCATTCCTGAGGCTCTGAGAGCCACGGAGGAGCTCAGTGGTAGGGAGACAACTTGCTCAGTGCGCCTTGGCCAGGAACAACCAGCTCGTAGGGAGAACGGCCGAGCTGCCTACCCCAGCGGAGGGGTAAGCACAGTCAGGGAGAGGGAGACGGCGTCTGCCGAGTCTGGCAAAGACCACACGTGTGTTTGGAGCTCAGTATCCGTATCACAACGTCTCCTTTTGCAGATGGGAACTGAGGTTAAGAGCAGTGAGGGGTCCCTCCGAGGACCACGGGGAGCCTTGGGTCTGTCTGACACTCTAGTTCAAACCCACTGATGCCCCACTCTGCTTTTCTTTTTTTAATCTTCACCCAAGAATATTTCTCCATTTATCTTCAGATAGAGTGGGAGGAAGGAGTGGGGTGTGAGAGAGACAGAGAGAGAGACAGAGAGGGAGAGAGAAACATTGATTGGTTGCCTCCCACACCAGGGCCAGGGATGAACTGCAAATGAGGTACGTGCCCTTGACCGTCATCAAACCCGAGACTCATTGGTCCATGGGCCGATGCTCTGACCACTGAGGCGAACCGGCCAGGGCACTCCACTCTGCTCTTCCAGAATCCCAAGCTTGCAGCCCAAAGCTACCCATTTCCCATGGGGTGAGCCACAGTTCCTGTCAAAAAGGCTCCTCCTGAACTTTCAGGTAGAAGTGCCATTCCTTGCATTTTGCTCCAGTTGGCCCTGACTGTTATGACATTGCCCATCTGAGACCGTGGGCACCTCAAGGGCCTCTCTCCTCCCTGTTCCCAGTGTCCGGCACAGGGCCTGGCACGGGGTAGACGATCGAGCCCAGGTTTCAGAATGAGTGGGCAAATTAAAGACCAGACTAATTCATTAATTAAATGATTCATCGTGTAGCCCACGACTCTCCTAACCGGAAGCCAAAGCCAACAGCTACCTGGCAGTTTTCCGGAGGAGGCACACTGAAGCCGAGGGCTGTGTGGGTGACGTATCGTTCTAGTATCAGAACAAAATTTATAGCAAGCAATGCCCATAAACAGCACAAGCTACTCAGTTAGGCTAATTTATGTTCACACCAGGGCCATCCCAGTCCCCAAAGCCCGGAGCTCTTTACAATTCCAAAATGATTAAAAGCATCACACAAACCCATATTTTCCATTTTTATTAAAAGCACTAAAGCGGGTAGTGCTTTCTGCATGTCAATGGGGAACCACTTCCCCACCCAGGGAGAAAAGTCTTTCCTCAGGTGGCCAAGGCGACTCCTCCACATCCCGCTCTGGGCATTGCTTGCCTCTAACCCACGTCCTTCTCTCCATCAGGGGAGGTGCCCCACTCCCCGCCACCGCGGCCGCCCCACGAGCCCCCTGTGCCTAGACTCTTCCATCAGAGGCCTATCCCTGCTAAGATCTTTACAGGTGTCCACTGCCCTAACAGCTCAGCCTGACATCTGAGGCCCTTCACAGAAGGGTGCACACGTTTTTCCAGTCACAGTCTGTCTTTCTGACAGAGGCTGTCTTGTTCTCAAAACACCTAGGAGTTTCTCCTTCCCTCTTCTAAGCCTTTGCTCATGCGTTCCCTGGGTCCAGGGTGGCTTTCTTCCAACTAGAAGATATCTGTGTCTCCTCGCTTTAGATCTAACTCAGTTCTCATCTTCCCTCTGGAGTATTGCTGGACTTTCTCAGGCCATGTTAGGCATCCTGTTCCCTAAGCATCGGTCCCTTTCAGTGCACCTCGTCCTGGACTGTGCGTGCGTGTGCCTGTCTCCCCCGCGTCTCTCCGCGCTGCAAGCAGGGCCTGGCTCAGGCCAGATGCTTGGTGCCTAGTCAGTAAATGAATGATGCACTGAACTCTATCTAACTCCCACCTCTGTGCCCCAGCACAGGCAACACTGAGATGTGGTAAAGAGACTAGCTCATCTGTGCTGGTGACCTTGCTTTTCACTCTGAAAGCAATCTGAAGAATACAGGAGTCCAAACCACATCCGTCAAGTGCCTGCGCCCACACTCGTGCCTTCTGCCTTCCTCAGGTTTCCGTGGAGCAGCTCTCCCTGCCCCTGCCCGAGGCCATGCTGTCCACTCCCCCCACCAGGGCCCTTCCCTTCTCCCCGACTCAAGGACATCACGCCAGCAGTTTTTGCTTATCTTTTCTGCATTGCCAGATTTGTCTAGTTTATTAGATCATTCCAAACAGTATAAAAACAGGTTATTTCCTCCATTAAAAAAAGCTCTAGGCTCCATGTTCTCATTTCATTACTACTTTATTTTTCTCCTTGAAACAGCTGTCCCGATCACTGTCCTTCATTCCTCGTCACTCCCTCCCTCTTGAACTCACTCCGGTAAGACGTCAGTCCCTGCGGGGCCGCTGACACTGCTGTTGTGAGGTCCCCTGTGGCCCCTGTGAAGTCTAAGGGCGCTAATCCGCGTCATGCCTGACGGGTGGTCGCAGCATTTGCTCCCTCCCCCCTGTGCTGCTGTTCACGTAACCTTCAGGAGCCCAGCCTCTCCTCGTGCCCCCTATTTCACTGGCCTCTTCTGCAACTCCTCTGCCGGTTCCTCTTCTCCCAGACTTTTCAACCTGGGAGTGAGCCAGGGCTCAGTCTCCGGAGCTCTTTTCTTCTCAAGCTACCTTCTTAAATGACCTCCCTCAATTTAACAGATTCCCAAACGTATGCCTCTAGCGTGACTTTTCCTCTAAACTCCAGACTCACGTCTAACTGTATCTTCAATCTCTCCATGTGACTGTGTAACAGTCACCTCAACTGTAATGTTCTAAACCAAAGCCCTACTTTCCTTCTCCAGATCCTTCTACCCACAGTCTCCCTTCTCAGTTAAGGGCACCCCACGAGTCCATCCATCTCAACGCTCCGGTCACGCACACCTTGGCGATATCTTTGACAATATTCTTTCCTCCGTGCCCCACGATTAATCGTTCATCAGATCATGTTGGTTTTGTCCTCAGAACATCCAAATTCGACCACTTCTCACCACCTCCTTCTAGCCCCTGCCACCATCATTTTTCACCTGGATTATTGCAGTAACCCCTTAACTGGTGTTTCTGCTTCAACACTCATCACATACTTTAAGACTATTCTCAAAACACTGTTTAAATTATGGTAAAACGAGATAAGACAGCTCGGAAGCTTAATGGCTGCCATCCACCAGTAGTAAAAGCTGAAGTCCTTACAGTGTCTGTAAAAGCCCTTTGACCTGAAGCTCTGTTGCTCCACTGACCTCCCCTCCTCCTGTCTCCCCTCAGTGGGTCCACGTCAGCCCCTGGCCTCCCTGCGGTGCCTGGACACACTGGTCATGGTCCATTCTAATGGCTACTGTCCTTACTATTTCCTTTGCTGCAAACACTTTCTCCAGACAGCCACTTGTGTGTGTGAAAGATTAGGTCTTGGCCTCCATTCAGGTCAATGTTCCATTTCCACACCCTGTTAAACCTCCAACTTTCAACAAAAAAGCCACAGTGAATCAAGGAAGGTCAATTTGTAAAGTTCATGCTATCAGGAATCTTAGCAATGTGATGGCTCAACCTCAGCCTCAGAGCAAGGAGGCAGTGCCTGGACAGCCCCAGCACAAAGGAAAACAGTCTGTATGTGTAAACACTGTCCACACCGTTACCAAACCCGCCCCCATCAAGGTACAATGACTGCGTTCAGTGTCGTGGGGAGGAAAACACACATAGCCAGACAGCAGGACGCACGCGTGTGACATTATCTCTAATCATATACATCTGTTTCATATCTACATTTTTGTGGGCTTCACAATTTATAATTATTGTGGAAAAGAGAAAAAAAAAGTAGGAAAATATTGGAAGGGAGGGGATAGATGAACGGGAAATTTTTTTTCTTATAGCAATAAACTATGTGAGAAAGATAGGCCAGAGCTTATTAGAAAATATTAGGAACTATGTTTGGATTAAAGCTAAGAAAAATGAATTGGACATAAGCTGTGAGACTTTGCAGTCAGGGAGATCTTATAAGGCTTTCAGATTGTCTCATTAGATTGTATTTCTAAGACACTGGAAGGAAGTTAGTGGGAAGTTATGAAATGTGTCAAACTTACAGTACAGCCTGGATATTTCATAAATCCGTACAGGCCTTGGAAGGACCTCTGAGGATAATGAGCTGAACTTCACCTTATAAAAGAGGGGAAGGACCTGCAGGGCAAAGACTCAAATGCAGGTCTGCTGATTCAGAACACAGCCGAGTCCTCCCCAGAAGGCAAGGCTAACAGGGAGCTCTTTCTTGCATCATTTACCCTGGGTCTTGGAGTGGGAGGAATTCCTCCAAGCTTGGAACAGGGACCAAGAAGATGGCAGAGTTCTGAGATAATCATGAGGCTGAAGCAGGACACCCTCTGGATCCAGTGATCCTGATACATGCAGATGGGTTAAATGTTCCAATCAAAAGGCACAGGGTGGCTGAATGAACAAGAAAACAAGACCCTTATATACACTGCCTACAAGAGACTCACATCAGATCAAAAGACACACAGAGACCAAAAGGAACAGAAAAAGATATTTCATGAAAATGTAAACAAAGAAAAAATATAAGACACCACCTCACACCTGTTAGAATGGCTGTTATCCACAAAACAAGTAATAACAAGTGTCAGAGAGGTTGTGGAGAAAAAGGAATCCTCATTCGCTGCTGGTAGAAAAGTAAACTGGTACAGCCACTGTAGGAAACAGTATGGTGGCCCCTCAAGAAATGACAAATTGTTACCATATGACCTCGCAAACCCTCTTCTGGGTGTCTACCAAAGACAATGGAAACTATTTATTCGTAAAGATACATGCACGACTATGTTCACCAGCATTATGCATGGCCGGCAAGACATGGAAGCCACCGAAGTGTCCTCCGGTAGATAAGTGGTGCCTATGTACAATGGACTAGGACTCGGCCACAAAAAGAATGACATCTTGTCATCTGCAACAACACAGATGGACCGAGAGGGTATTGTGCCGAGTGAAATAAGTCAAACAGAGAAACACAGATGCTGTATGAGTTCACTTATATGTGGAATATAAAGAACAAAATAAATGAACAAATAGAACAGAAACATTTATAGATGCAAAGAACATTCTGATGGTTTCCAGATGGGAAGGGGGTTGGGGGAATGAGTGAAAAAGGTGAAGGGATTAGGAAGTACAAATTGGCAGTTACGAAATAGTCATGGGGATGTAAAACACAACATAGGGAATATAATCAATGATATTGTAATAACTATGCATGGTGTCAGGTGGGTACTAGATTTGTTTGGGTGATCACTTCATAAGTTATATAATATCTAATCTCTTGGTTGTACACCTGAAACTAATATAATACGTCAACTGTTATTGAAAAACAAAAAAGGATTTTAAAGAGTTCAAATGCAAGCAACGTTGTACTTAGAAGAGTCACAGAGTGTCTTCAGTCAAGAAACAGTTCTAAGTTGAGTGCCAAAGATGGTCTACCCCTCCCACTTCTTTACAAATAAAAACAAAACACCTTAAGAAAACATGAGCAGAATGTCAGAAGGAAAGTAAACTCAAGGAACCGAAACAACAGAATCAAAAGCTCAAGAACCGAGTCTCTGAATATTCTCTTCTAAAAACTTTCCCTGAGCATCCATTTTGGACCAGGTACCGAGCTTGCAGTGATGATTCAAATACAGTCCCTGGCATCGCAGAGTCCACAGTCTGGTGCGAGACAGAGACACACAAAGAGGTCGTTTCAGGCCAGTGTGCTTGCGGCTGCCTCAGAGAGCTTTGCCACTGTGCAGCGTCCCCTCGCAGGTCTACTGCTTTTCCTCTCTTTCTACCAAAGGAGAGTCGTTCTTGCACAAGATTAGACGTCAGAGTCTAATCGGGGCAACTGAGGAGAGCACCCACTGGCCAGGCGGGGAGTTTGGGGACTGACAGCACAGGCATTTCCTAGTGTGGGCACTGCAGAGGGCCTCCGCTCCACTCCCGGCCTGTGCGAGGTGCTCCCTGCCCAGGGAGCTCACACAACTACTAAGTGGCAGCAGTAGGCTTGTAGCTAGGACAGTCAGACTCCCAATCCTAAACTTTTCTTATTATACTGTGCTGTCTCCAGAAATGACCCTAGGAATTAACAGCTTGTACTCTAATAAGGAGAGGAGAAGAGATACAAATGAGAACATACACTACTAGTTTCCTGGGGCTGCCATAACCGACTGCCAAGAGCTGGGTAACTTAAAACAACAGAAATTTCTTCTCACAGTTCTGGAGGCTAGAAGGGAGGAGTCAAGGGCCAGACAGGGCCGTGCTCCCTCCAGAAACCCTCGGGAAGAACCCTTCCCTGCCGCTTCTAGCTTCTGGGAGTGCCAGCTGTCCTTGAAGTCCCTTGGTTTGTGGCAGTATAACTCCCATCTTGGCTTTGTTTGTCACATGGCATTTCCCTGGGTGCCTCTGTGTCTGTGTCTTCACATGGCTTTCTTATACGGACACCAGTCCTTGAATTTATGACTCACGCTAATCCAGTATGATCTCGTCTCAACTGATTACATCTTCAATGACCCTGTTTCCAACCGAATAAGGTCACATTTATAGGCATTAGCGGTTGGGACTTCAATATATATTTGGGGGTGATATACATCAACCCACAACATACACCATCAAAATATATACCTGTATGGACAGGAAAGAGAAACACTCCGGGATTTGTTTGCCATTTATAGATTCACTCGTCTACCGTACACAACTCAGCACCCTGGAGGGCATCCTTACGGAAGAGGATTAATAGTAATGGCAATATAAATAGTTACCATAAGTTTACTTCACAGCAGACATTGTACTAGGTGCTTTGCATGCATTCTCACTGAATCCTCAAAAAAAACCTTTTATTTCTCTTAAGATAAAAACTGAGACTTGGAGAGGTTAATTTAGTTTCCCAAGAATACACAGCCAATAATGTAAAGAGCTTGGTTGGAAACCCACATTTCTTTGATTCCAAAGCCCAGGCTCTTATGCTAATTTGCATAAAATCATCAAGTCATCCTCGGGGGCCTCAAATAGAAATGCCAATGACTGGGAATCAGTTAAAAATGTTAAGATGCATTGGTACAAAAAACACAATGTCATTACATGTGGTGCTATCAATTAAGATCAAGTGATAATCGTAAGAAAAAGGTATGTTACACAACACTGCTTCCTGTGGGATTATTTGGGTATATGCAGTAGTTAGAGTGGATAAACAAATATAAAAACATTAACCCTCGTTATCTGGGTGGTGAGATGATGGGTGAGCTTTATTTTTGATTTTCTACATTTATAATTTTTCTGCAATGAACAAGAAAGTAATTTAGTAGCAGGGACAAAAGGATGTCTTGGTTGCGAAGCAAAGCGATTTCCAGCAGGCAGGGAGAGAGCCTTTGCTCGAAGGGCATCTCTGAGGCAGCATCCTCAGCTGGAGCGTATGCTTCGGCACATCAGCTTTACACTCCACGCAAAATGCGTTCGCCTGACCTGCCTGGCACAGGGAAACTGCAGCTTCTCACTCGTCAGCCGGGCTCATTCCTATCAGAGGGATTTCAGGGCACGCTGCCTCTGCCCTGTGGCTACGGGAATCTAATAATATCCTGCCATTTCTTTTTCTTCTTTCTCCCAAAGATGCAGCAGGTAAAGCTTCTGATTGAATTTCATCTTGATTTCATTAACTATTCATAAAGGCCAATTAGAAGGGGGGAGAAAGAGGCCATGAGGCAAACCCTTCTATCTTCCTGCCAGAGGCCGCCTGGCTTCCCATCGGGCACGGACCAGCCGCCATGGTCAATGTGCCATGACCCTTCTGCTCTCTCCCCCGGGGTCACTTCTGACCATCTCAGCAAGGGACTCGACCGGCAGGGAAGGAGAGGCAGGGGCCAGGTGAAGAACCAGCTCCTAATTCTGACTGCAAGGTGCTCAGTGTGTAGAATACAAAATGCAAATGCTGGGAAACATCCTCAATCACCACTGGAATGGAAATCTCTCCCTAATGAGCAATGACGATGGGAGAGAGCTGATTGCACTGAAGTAAAACTGCTTAAAATTCATAATCAATCAGGCAAGTTGATTTTAACCTTTTGTAACTAAGCCGTCCTGTTGCAGCTTCCATTATTGGCCGACTGGAGCTCATCTCGCCCCACTTTCTCCCCCTCACCCAGCTGGGGCAGAAGGTGGAGGCCCAAGGAGAGACCCGGGTTCATCAGAAAGACAGAGTGCAAGGGTGCGAATCGTCGACCCTGACCCCTGAGTTTTACAGTTGGGGGGACACGGGTCCTAGAGGACATGGGACCTGGCAATGCCCCTGGTCAGTGGCAGCACAGGCAGCGTTCTCGTCTGCACCAGAAGAGGAATGCTACGGAAGAACGTGCACCGAGAGCCAGAGCCCTGGGCTGGGGACTCAGCTTTGCTCTTGTGAGCTGTGTGGTATCAGAACAAAGTACGTCCACTCCCTTTAGACTGCAGACTCCATGTTAAAAAATGACAATGATTATGTCTTCCTCGCTATTACACAGGGTTCTTGTGAGACTCAAATCATAGTAAGAAGATAAAATGTGCTTTGAAAATGGTACTGCATCCTGTTATTACGATGCCTCTTCTATCCACTTTCCAGGCCCCCCAGTTCTCTTCCTTCCAAACCGCATTCCACCCTGGTGTCGGCAGGATCTTTTTAAACCTGGATCTGACCTTGCCAGTTTTCTCTTTCCACACTGTCCTTTGGAAAAAGTCTAAGCACTAAGCCAGGCATGTAGGATCCTCCATAATTTGGGGTACTTGCCTTCTCTTCTCTGAGCTCCAGTTTCCTGATTCATAAAACATGAAAACTCATACCTACATCAGAAGACTGTTGTGATATTTAAAATTCACGTCTGTAACGTGACCAGTATGGTTCCTGGCACATCTTAGCTGCTCTGTGTAACTTAATTATTGCCTTAGTGTTTCATGACAAACCTGGAAGATAGGTTGAGAAGCGGTAATTTTAACCCTGGTTTGAGCAATGACACACGAGAAGCCCGGAGAGATGAAGACATTTCATTATGACCACTTAGTTAGAATTCAGAGCTGAGATTTTACTCTGGGACGTCTGGCTCCTGGGTGTGGGATGGAGGGTGGGGGAGGAGGAGCCGGCGTGGAGCTAGCCAGGCTGCCAGCACGCAGCGATTCCTCTCTGATAATACTCTGCCAGCCCCAAAGGTATAGAATGCAGTTTAATTTCCAACGTGATTACAAGGCCTTAGGTCATCGGGTTACCCAAATTCTCTTGCCTCATTTCAAATGAGTGCCAAATGAAATGAAGCAGATAGTGCTTCCATTACGTTAAACAGTTGCTTGAATAAAAAGGGAAGACGAAATTCCCAAACAATAATTTAATAGTATGTTGTTGTTGTTTACTGCTTGGCTTCTCCTCTGGGCCCCATTTCAAGCTCGAGAGGAGAAATTAAGTGGAAATGCCTGTGCATGAACTGTTGCAAATGAATGTGTCATGCAAAGGTGATTTCCTAAAGACACTGGGCTCCACACAGTGGCTTGGTGAGCCCTGGGTGGGAGGCAGGAAACCTGGATCTGGCCTCTCTTGGCTCAACCTTGTCTCTCCTGGTCCCCTTGCCCATCAGTGAGGCCTGCCTCAAGTCTCAGATCCACCTTGATATGTAGCAAAGGGTGAGCATTCCAATAATTCTACCTTGTCATGCATTCATTTGACTAATAGTTATTGAGTGCCTAGGATTTGCCTAGCTTTTTCCTGGGCATAGTATAAAGATAGGCAAGCAGACACAGATTCTGCCCTCACAGCACGTACAGTCTACAGACATGTTAACATAACCACATATTGTATTCATATAAATGATTTCACCCTTTAATAACTGTCATAAAGAAAAATATTGGGAACTATGAAATATTTAACAGGAGAATCCAATGTAGGAGAGGGAGGATGGGCCAATCCTAAAAGGTATAGAGCACAGTTTTACTTTCTTTTTTTTTTTTTTAAATCCTCACCTGAGGACATTTTTGCATTTATCTTCAGATAGAGCGGGAGGAAGAGAGAGAGAAACTTTGATGTGAGAGAGACACATAGAGTGGTTGCCACCCACATGACCCCAACCAGGGCGGGGACAAACTGCAACCGAGGTACCTGCCCCTAGCGGGAACCGAACCCAGGACTCTCTGTTCCGCAGGCTGACGATGCTCTAACCGCTGAGCCAAACCAGCCAGGGCCAGTTTTACTTTCTTGCATGATCACAAAGCCTCCGGTTATAGGGCTAGCCAACTTCTCTTGCCTCACTTCAAAGTAGTGGAAAAAGAAATGAAGCAAATAGTGCTTCAGCTATGCTAAACAGTTGCTTGAGTAACAAGGAAGATGAAATTCCCAAACAATAATTTAATAGGGTTTTTGTTGGGTTTGTTTTTGCTCAGATTCTCCTCTGGCCCCATTTTCATGAGGAAGAGACCCTTGGAGTTAAGCGGGCAGGACTGTGAGTGCAGTGGGGTGGGGGTGGGGCGCTCCTGTGGGAGGGGCAGCGTGTGTAAAGGCTCCAAGGGAAACAGCATACTTCTGGAGCTGAGAGAGACCAGACTGGACTGCAGACATGGGGACCAAGAAGGTTGAGACTGGAGAGGAGGGAAGAGTCAAGACCACAAAGAACCTTTTAGGCCAGAAAATATAATTTGGAAAGCAAGTTAGTCTAAGCATGAAGGATGCCACGGAAGAGTTTGAGAGGAGAATGGGCATGATTGGATTTGTATTGTAAAAACTCACGAAATCCCAGCAGGCTTTGTTATATAAAACGACATACCAATTCTGAAATTCATATGGAAATGCAAAAGGCCTAGAACAGCCAAAATAAATTTGAAAAAGAACAAAGTTGAAGTACTAACACTCCCTGATTTTAAGACTTGTTATAAACCTATGGCAATCAAGACTGTGTGGTTTGGGCATAATTAGATCCATGAAACAGAATAGAGTTCAGAAATAGACCCACATATATATAGACAACTAATTTTCAACAAAGATGTGAAAGCAATTCAGTGGAGAAAGAACAATCTTTTCAACAAATGGAGCTGGGAAAATTGGTTGTCCACAAGAAAAAAACAAAAAACTTTGGTCCATACCTCACATTACATATGAAAATTAATTCAAAGTGGTTCATAGACCTAAATGCCAGACCTCAAACTTTAAAACTTTTAGAAGAAAACAAAATAAAATCATTGTAACCTTGGATGAGTCAAAGATTTCTTTTTTTTTTTTTTTTAATTTTTTTCCCTTTATTGATTATTTTTTAAAGAGAAAGGAAGGGAGAGGAAGAGAGAGATAGAAACATTGATGAGAGACAACATCAATTGGCCGACTCCTGCACGCACCTCACCAGGGATCGGACCCACAACCTGGGCATGTGCCCTGACTGGGAATCAGACCAGTGACCTCTTGGTGCATGGGTCAGTGCTCAACCACTGAGCTACACCGGTTGGGCCAGAGATTTCTTATATACAATACAGAGAGCATGGTCCATAAATGAGTAAAATTATAAACAGGACCTGATGAAAATTTGAAATCTTCTGCTCATTGAAAAAATGGTTAAGAGAATTAAAAGACAAGCCATGGACTAGGAGAAAATATTTGAAAATAATATATCTGATAATGGGTTTGAATCCCAAATATGTATATAAAGAACCCTCAAAATATAATAATAAGAAAACAAGCAATCCAACAAAAAAGTGAGCAAAGGATCTGAGCAGACAGTTCACCAAAGGATAGAAACAGATAGCAAATAAGCACATGAAAAAATGCTCAACATCATTAATCATTAGCGAAATTCAGATTAGAACTATAATGAGACACCACAGCACATCTATTAGAATGACTAAAATTAAAAAGTCTGCCCATACTGAGTATTGTGGAGGAATACAGAAGCTAGAACTTTTCACACTCTGCTGGTGGAAATGTAAAAAGGTACAACCACTCTGGAAAATAGTTTGGTAGTGTCTGAAAAATTATTTTCCAAGAGAAATGAAAGCATATGTCCTTACGAAGAATTGTAAATAAATATTCAAAGTAGCTTTACTTATAAAAGCCAAAATCTGGAATCAATTCAAATGTGAATCAGCAAATGAAAGGATAAACAAATTGTGGTATATCCATGCAATGGAATACCACTCAGCAATCAAAAGAAATGAACCACTGATACACACAACAATGTGGTTGAACCTCAAAAGAGTTGTGCAGAATAAAAGCCTGACAGCCGGGTCCATGTGGCTCACTGGGTGAGCATCGACCCATGCACCAAGAGGTTGCTGGTTCGATTACTGGTCAGGGCACATGCCCAGGTTGTGGGCCAAATCCCCAGTGGGGGGCATACAGGAAGCAGCCAGTTGATGTTCTCGCTCATTGATGTTTTTATCTCTCTCTTCCTCTCCCTTCCTCTCTCTCTCAAATCAATAAAGAAAAAATATTTTAAAAATAGAAGCCTGACAAAAAGTGCACATACTGTAGGATTCCATTTTTATGAAATTGTAGAAAAATGCTGTATTATTCAGTTTATGTAAATTGTAGAAAAAAGCCCTGGCCGGTTTGGCTCAGCGGTTAGAGCGTCGGCCTGCGGTCCTGAGAGACCCGGGTTCGGTTCCCGCTAGGGGCGCGTACCTCGGTTGCAGTTTGTCTCCGGCCCTGGTGGGTTGTGCCGGTGGCGGCCACTCGATGTGTCCCTTTCACGTTGATGTTTCTCTCTCTCTCTCTCTGTTCCTCTCTCTCCCTCCCACTCTACCTGAACACAAAAAATGGAAAAATGTCCTCGAATGAGGATAAAAAAACACACACACACACACAAAAAATAAATTGTAGAAAATGCTTACCAGTCTACAGTGACACAGATCAGTGGCTGTCGGGTGGTAAGTAAAATGGGGGAGGGGGAGGGATTATAAAGGACATAGGGAACTTTTGGGGGTGGTAGATTATTCATTACCTTGATTATGGTGATGGTTTCAAGGGTGAATACAGATGCCAAAACTTGTCGAATTATACACTTGAAATGTGAGCAGTTCATGGTGTCAATCAAACCTTAGAATTGTTTAAGATGAAAAGCAAAGAAGAAGGCTAGTTGTAATGAGAAAACTGGATAGGGACTATGTGGTGGCGGCGGCGCAGAAGGCAGAGACGGACTTAGGGTGAACCGTCGGAAGGCTATCATAGAATCCTGGGAGAAAACGGTGATACTTCAGACGAGAGGCAAACAGTGGAGATTGTGAGACGCAGCAGGATCCAGAGGATTTCAGAGTTAGAATAGAAAGGACTGGTGGTGGACTGGATGGAGAGGAACAGAATGAGGGAGGGGGGCTAAGGGACAATATCTGGGCGTGTGGACTTCTCAATCTGTGCCATTTGGTGAGACGTGGTCATTACTCAGGGACACTGAAGGAAGGCCTCATCTTGCGTCTCACCTCTATTTCCTGTTCCTTGCCCCATTACCACTCTCCTGGGGCAGACCTTATCGGCTTCTGCTTATATCGATGCAACAGCTTCTCTAACCTCCCCGTATCCAGACTTGCCTTCTCCAGTTGATCCTTCACATCAGAGACCAGAGTAATCTTCCTAAAAGGCATATTTTCCATTCCATTTTCCTACTAAATTCCTTTCCATGACCCTCCGTGGCCCTCGGGATAGTCTAAGATCCCTGGTCTGCGTGTGTGAGGCCTTCCGTCTGCGTGTGATTGGCCCGATCCGTCTCAGCCACCTGGCCTGCCTGTAGTACGCGGTTCCACCGAATTACTTGTAGCTTCTTGAATGTTTTCTCCCTTTTCCCCTGTATATAAGTTGGCCCTTCTGCTTTGAACTCTTTCTGTGGTTTGGTTTGGTGACTCCTAGACGCTCGGTCAGCATTTTGTACTTCCTTTTATCAGAGCATGTATTTCCTCAGATGGCATTGACCTGCAGCTCTGATTTGGTCCCTACTCTGAGGCCCTTTCTCTTGCACCTCTGTGAAGGTCTCCTTTTATCTTTCTTCTAAATCTGGGGATCTGCTCGCTCCTTCTGGAGCCCTCCCAGGAGCCTGAGTACTCTTCAGCATCTAGTATAGTATCAGACACACAGTAGGGGTCTCAGCTGTGCGCCTTGGGCTTTGCTTCCTGTGAGCCATGTTGCTGGTGCTGACCAGTTGTTTTCTTTCTGACTTGGCTGAACCCCCAGTCCCTGGGCTCTGTCACTGCAATGAAATCTCCCTACTTCGTCGTGTAGATTAATGACTTAGCTTAACGGGACAGTCTCACAGGCTTTGGACACCGGGTGGTGGCTCCCCTGGTGTCACCAGGGCTGTGTCTGTTGCTCAGCATTTGTCCCACCTCTAGAGGCATGTCCTGGACACTCTTTGCCTTTCAAGCCTTACCTAGTGCCACATCCCCTCCTTCCTCACACGCTGTCTTGAGTACCTCTGGAGTCAGACGTGCCGGACAATGGGGAGATGAAGACAGATGAGACAGTCACTGACCTCAGGGAGCTCTAGGTGTGACACTGAACAAGTTGATCCCACACTCTGATTTTTAGTTTCCCCATCAGCTACATAATGTCTAAGGTGACTTTTCCTCTATAATCTCATGCTTCTGAGATTACATTGAAGCTGAGTGACAGGAAGGTGAGTAACTTGTCTACAAGGAAGAAATAAACACTTGAAAAAAATATGCAGCATTCATAAAAGAGTCTCAAGTTACTGCTGGGCTAGTTCACGTAACTTCTCTATGGAGAGGACAACTATGGTTATGCTGAAACACGCATGCCCATGGGTTGCTGTCACTGTTCGAAGTGATGGGTCATGATGTGAGCAGCATGCCAAATGTTCGACAGTTTAAGTGAGGAAGTTTCTGAGATATATGGTCTCTATCTTCATGCAGAAGTTTAGTGTAAAAGTTAAGAATAATTATGGGGTTGTTTGCCTATATTCAAATACTAGGCCAACCAATTCTTGGTTTTATAAATTTGGGAAAATTACTCACCTTTTTGTGCCTCTTTTTGTTCATATGTAAAATAGGGATGTAATAAAAAACCTACCCATCTGTAATATGAGGATATAATAAAATCCACTTCGTAGGGTAATCGTGAGGATTAAGTTAATAAATGTACAGCTCTTAGAAAAGTGCTTGGCATGAGGTAAGGGCTTGGTGAATGCTAGTAATAATTATGATTATCCACAAACACTTAGGACCAGTTCTGAATTCCCAAGAAGAAATATAAAATTACCAAGACAGAAAAACTTTAACACAAGCATGATTACCAAGTCTAAAATTGATGTGTTGTTCCATTGGCTCATGCTTCTCGCTACTGTCATGAGGTGGCTAACTGTACCCAGCCTGCAAGGCACACGATTCTCAATAATAAATATGATCACATTCCCTGCAGAATCTTCTATTTCAAAATTATAATTGCAATCCAATGGCTTAATTTAATTAGGCCTTTCATCCTACCCAAAGGGTGGAGGCAGAAGAGAATAGGCAATCATGAGCCTAGGCAACTAACGAGAGATCTGATAGAATCACAGATTATGAGTTACTCGTTTGCTGCAAAGCCTTGTCTTTTTCGAGGGTTCTCAACCTTCAGCATCTTTTATCCTACCAGCCACTTTCTCCAAAACCCTTACAGCAAGAGCAAAGCAAAATGCACACTGCATCCAAGAAGTCCATCTCTATGCTTGCAGGCATTCTATTTTTACATTTATCACTTATGATAAAAATTTAGAGACATAAATACTACAATAATGTTTGTTAACAAATTTACTGCAATGCCTTTAAAACATAGTCAATCAAAGTAATGTAAAAATAATTGAGAATAAATACTAATTTGGCTGCAACTAAAAAAAATACAGATATAATACACAACAAAGAATTAAGGTGATATGGAATCAATATATCTCATAAAGATGGTTTCTGGAGTTGAGGGAAATATAGCAGCTGTCACTTACTGAGAACTCCTTGTTCTTAGCATTTTACATAGATTTTATGCTCTCAATACCCCCCTGTAGTAAGTATTAATATTATCCCCCTTTTACAGATGGGAAAACTGAAGCCTAGGATGACTAAGTAATTTGCCCAAGCACTGACTCCAGTGCCTGTGTGCAAAGTCCAGCCCACTTAGTCTCTTTCGCCCCACAGATGATGAACATGCCCCTTGTCAAGATCAGCTGTTCTAGATATTACCCCAAAAACAAACATGGCAATACCACAACAGCAATGATAAGGCTGCTGGTAAGGCCCTCAAGTCTTCACTCTATAATGGTACCTAACAGCATTTATTAATTCATTCAAGAAATACCGATTGACCACTTACTATGTGTCAAACACTGTTATAGGCACCGGGGACATGACAGCAAGCAAAACTGGTAAGATCCCTGCTCTCATGGGGTGCACTTTTAATTGAGGAAAACAGACATTAAATGAAACAAGTAAAGTATACAGTATGTTAAAGAAGTTAAGTGCCTTGGAGAACAATCAGACAGGAAGGGAAGATAACGGGTATTAAGAGATGAACTTGAAATGTTGGATAGGCTAGCCAGGGAAGGTGTCACTGAGAAAGTGATGTTAAATTAAAACCTAAAGGAGGAGAGGGAACCATGGGAAAATAAGTATGTTGATATCAAGTAATAAACTTCATTTTTCTGTTTGGGTGACAACAAATAAAGCATATTATTTTACCTAGAAATCCAAACCCCTTGAGCCTGGGGAGAGGTAAATCTTGTACTGACCTTGACTGTGTGTCAGGCATCACGCTAGACACTATGAAGGACGCAGAGCTAAAGGGCAGAGTCCCTGCCCTCATCAAGTTTGGGCTGCCAGGGAGAAGGCACGTGAGAGATGTGGTATTAGAAGAAAGGGGGCAGCGTGCTTTCAAAGGGAGGCACAAACAGTTGTATGGAGGGGTGAACAGGGGCTGGGGAGGGAGGTAGGCCTCGTGGCTGAGATGGGCCCCCAGGTTGGAGAAACAAAAGAAACAGTATACACAGAGGTACAGATGTGGGGAACAGAGGGAGGCTGGCGATGACGTTGTCCACAGATGGCCCCCAGGCGGTAAGGGGGGAACAGGGGGGGAGCAGAGGCTGTGCTAGAGCATATTTGTGAGGAAGGTAAGGGGAGGTAAAATTTTATCCAATCATGGAAACAAAGAAATCAAATGATTTGGATTAACTAGCTTATGTGATTAGGCAGCTTAATACAATATAAAATCATTTTAAATCCATAGAGGAATGATGTGTGCTATAAATAAGTAAATGAGTACATTCTGCCCCAGATGATTGAAGAAGACAAGTCTCCTGTGGCCGCAAAAAACGCTCCATTGTCTGCACATCTGCATTGAGTCTGCGTCAACCGTGAAAGCTGCGGGCATGGCCTTGAGGTCAGATGACCTACATGTGTGATGCTGGGATGCCACTTAACCTTGCGGCGCCTTGCTTCCCCAGCTGGGCGTGTGGGTGATCTGGAAACGGGCTGCCTTTCAGGACCGTGTGTAAATTCAATGCAGTCCTGCCTGCGGAAGCCCTTTGCAAGCTCTGAAGCACTCCGGCTTGACCGTCCACCCTCAGCCTGACCGCCCACACGCAACTGGGCCTTTCCTTGTTGGATTGAGAGAGAGAGAGAGAGAGAAAGAGAGAGAGAGAGAGAGAGTTACAGGTTGAAAAGGATATTGTATTTAGCTGTATGGCTTTGGGAAAAATCTTAGAACCTCTGTTTCTTATCTATAAGATGGGGCCCAATAGTATCACATAGGTTGTGATAAAGGTCTGAATAGAATAATACAGCTGGCATACTGTGGCGCTCAATAAATGAGTACTCTGATTATTTGGGGGGGGGGGCTGTTAGGAAAGCTCCAAAAGAACATGTATTTCCCTGAAAAGCAGGGACGTAGATGCAAGCTATAGGACTGTGATCCATTCTGGAGCAGGCCAGGGAGAAATGGCCTGCTAGCAAGATATCTGAAGGTTTATACCGAGCAGCCCGAAGGAAGCTCCAGGCTAACAGTTCCTCATTTCCCAGCATGGGTCCTCACCCTAAAATGGTCTTCATCTTCACCTTTTGGAGCTGTGACCCTCATCCAGGTCAGCTCAAATATCATTAACAGAGTATCTACTATGTCCCAGTCACAACGTATGTGATAAGGTCTAGACAAAGTTAAAATCCAGAGGGGTTCATGATATAGTTGCAGTGTGTAAAATGCAGAGTTATGGGGACCCCTGAAGATCTTGGATGAGATCTCTGAAGAGTAGAAACAGCGCTGAATCTTTGGCATATGAATTTGCCAGGTCAGGAAGAGGAGGATAAAGAGAGAATTGCTGAACAGAAGTATGAAGTGTTAAAAGAGCAGTGTGTGTGCATGTGTGTGTATGTGTATGCGTGTGTGGTGTGTGTATGTGTGTGTGGTGTGTGTGTGTATGTTGTGTGTGAGTGTGTGGTGTGAGTGTGTATGTGTGTCTGAGTGTGTGTGTGTATGTGTGTGGTGTGTGTGCGTGGTGTGAGTGTGTGTGTGAGATTGTGAGTGTGTGTGGTGTGTGTATGTGTGTGTGGTGTGTGTGTGTGGTGTGAGTGTGTGTGTGAGATTGTGAGTGTGTGTGGTGTGTGAGTGTGTGTGTGTATGTGGTGTGTGAGTGTGTGTGTGAGTGTGTATATGTGGTGTGTGTGTGGTGTGTGAGTGTGTATATGTGGTGTGTGGTGTGTGTGAGTTTGAGTGTGTGTGAATATGTATGCGTGTGTGTGCAATGAATGCCTTGAGAAAGCAAGGCTAAGGAAAGTTGACTTTCAAAATTTTTCTGTGAAACTTCCATGCTCCTTCCTCTCCCCCTTCCTCCAAAGTTCGTGTAGGCTCCTCTTCTGAGAGACCCTCCTGTTCTGACTCTATTCTTTTTGGGAAGGCAGTAACTTGGTCTGACCTTGTGAGAACAGCTCTCCGCCAAATTGTGATTCACTCTTCCAGGCCCCAGCAGACACCCTGTGCTCATGCCAAATTCCAATCACTTCACATCGGGTCAGCTAACTCTCACAGGGTCACCGCAGTTCATGGGCTGGCATCCTACGTGGTTAACAAAGTTACCTTTTACAGAGGTCTGGAGAAAAGACTCAACCAATACAGTATTTCCTTTTTCTCTTCATGCTATCTGATGCCGAGGTTCTAATTTTATAGGCAAGTTCTGAATCTCCCTGAACACAAAATAAAGTCCCTGTAAGGGAGCTATGGCTTTATTGCAACGGCACTTTCAGGTACACAAATGTCTCGTGTATTCTAAATTGTCCAAAGGTTTATGGGAATAAGAATATTTTAGTATACTGAGCATTAGCAATGTGCCAGGCAGCGAGCTAGTGCCTCTGTGTGTTATTTCATTTTATTTTCACATCACCCTATGGATTAGAAATATTTTTCATTGTACTGAAGCTCAGGGAGGTTAAAGAATTCCCCCTCTACAGCTAGGAAAGGGAATAGTTGCAAATTGAACCCAGGTCTGTCCCTCGGGGGTTGCTCCTCCTGCAGAGCCCTGGTCTTTCCAAACATGTTAGTTCTAGACAATTCAGCAAATTCCAAAGCTTCGCTAGTTTTGAGTATTTTGAATGCACCCTTGTAAATCATATCATACCCTTTCTTATGATCATACACAGGCAAAGCTAAACATAAATGCACCCTGCCCTAACCTGTGTCCACAGACCATTTTGCATCTACTGTACTGTTCTCATTTGAAGTGAAATAAAATACATCATAATGTTCAAGAACTAAATGAAAGTCACTGAACATTATTATTTATCAGGACTCTCTTTCTAAAATGATTTTACTAAAATAAATAAAACCCATTTTTAGTTGGTGCTCAAATGGAAGACAGTTATTATTCGGCAGTAGGGCCCTCTAGTTCTCATTGAAGGCTTCTGGTGTGGTAGATTCTCTAAGAGACATTTTAAGAGGCCCCCTAGCTCCTAATATAAAGCAAGTCTTTTCTTATATCCAAATGCAGAAAAATATGTAGACCCTCCAAGAGCTGAAGAAAAATATTCATTAAGAATGACTGGCATGGCCTGGCCAGTGTGGCTCAGTGGATTGAGCATCGTCCTGTGGACTGAGAGGTGTCGGTTCAATTCCGGGTCAGGGCACACACCCAGGTTTTGGGCTCGATTCCCAGTAAGGGGCATGCAGGAGGCAGCCCGTTGATGTTTTTCTTTCACATTGATGTTTCTAGCTCTCTCTCTAAAAAAAAAAAAAAATCAATAAAGACATATTAAAAAGCAAACAAAAATGACTGACATGCCCTAACTGGTTTGGCTCAGCGGTTAGAGTGTCAGCTTGCAGACTGAAGGGTCACAGGTTTGATTCCCGGTCAAGGGCACGTACCTGGGTTGCAGGTTCAATCCCCAGCACCAGTCACAGTCATGTAGGAGGCAACCAATTGATGTGTCTCTCTCACATCTATGTTTCTCTCTCTCTCCCCCTCCTTTCCTTCCACTCTATCTAAAAATCAATGAAGAATATCCTCGGTTAAGGAGTAACAAAACAAAACAAAAGAATGACTGTCAAAACAGTCAGCTCACAACCAAATTTAGGAATCTCACAAACAAATCATGGGGTGAGAGAAGCAAGAGAAACAATGGCAGTTCTGATGGGCTTTTTTTCCTTCAGTAAACTGCCCACGGGTGCCCTGGCCTCTGGCTTCAGGGTCAAGGCATTCCCTGGCAAGGACGTTCAGGAGGAGAGGAGATGGCTGTAACTGCTGCTTATCATTAAAGTATTTTTGCCAAATGGACTTGTCCATATGGCAGTTCCTTTCTGTTGTGGGTTATTTATATCCCTTCCGATCTTCACCACCAAAACTAATGTATACCACATCAGTAAAACATTCCTAGGACTTTGAATTTCCTTCATTCATTTCCAGGAAGCAGGGCTGCTAATGGAACAAAAGGCTGAGTCAGCACAGACGTGCTTATAGCTTTGTTGACTAATATTAAACATTGTTGACCGCTCACAAGTTAACTCGTGTTTTCCTGCCCAAATGTTGCTGATCGCTCACGAGTTAATTCGTGTTTGCACTTGCTTTAGCTATTTCAGTGTTTGAAACTCAGGGTAATATAAGATTATTGTATTTGTGACTCTTCACCCTGAGGGTTGAAGTTCAAAAAACAGCACACCGTTCTATATTCTTGAAGTAGCTAGGGAATGAATATCTGCTGGTTCAAATGAGTCCCTCAGAACCTACCACTTCTTCTGGTCCTTCTAAAATAGCTCCTTACATTGATTCACCTTTTGGGCTTTCAGGGCAACTAAAAGACCACGTTTTAGAAAAAATAGTCTCTGGTATAAAAAAAATCCAACTGGAACGTGTAAAGTGTGTGTTTCAAAAGGTGATTGCTATATAGTATACCACACCAAAAAAATTACTAAAATATATAATATGTATAAAAATAATATGTAGCAGATATGTACAAAGTTTCAGTTAAATTCATTGTGTATAAATTAAGTATACTGAAGTTCATTTAGATTGTTTCGCTTTCATACGCAATTACGGCAATTACGAAAAAATAGCCGGTGACATGAGATAACTTCTGCGTAAAATTGCCAGTCAACAATGTGTTAAACAGGATCCTTGGATGTCTCTGGACAGACTGTGTTTTTTGGTATTTTTTATTTATCAGTTTGGTGAAACTCTTTCAAAAAGAACACAGCCTGTATCTGACCCTATCAAGCTCATTCATCTTGCTTTTGAATTTACTTCTTAAAATTCTGTTTTCCCATTTATTGCTTCATTTGATAACTGTTTATAATTTAGTTTTTTGTAGCTTTACTGAAATATAATTGACAAATAACAGTGTAAATTTAAAGCACATGTGTTGATTTGATACATTTATATATTGCAAAATGATTACCCTCATAGTATTAGCTACCGCCTCCATCACATAGTTACCATTGCTTTTTGTGGTGAAAACATTTTAGACCTACTCTCTTAGCAACATTCAAGTATATAATACTATATTATTGGCTATAATTCCCATACTGTATGAGCTTCCCAAACTTGTTCATCTTATTTGATAACGGTGATGAGGTCCTCCTTTGTGCTAGGCACTAGGACACAATGGGACACAATTCCTGCCCAGGAGTGCTGGCTCCTCCCCTAGCTAGCTGGGGAACTTACTTAAGACAGCTTACCTTTCTGTTTCTCTGTCTATAAATTAGAAATAAAAAGAACCAACTTATAGGTTATTGAAAGGAATAAGTAAGATATTAAAGTATTTAGCATAAAGCTAATGCATTATATGTACTCATATATAGTAATTATGATCATCTAAATTATTAGTTAATATTTTATTAAGGGCTGGCTCCAATGCTGTGTCCTTTGCCAACCGAAATTAATTTCTCCTTTTCCTCTTCTCAGTACTTTACAGCTCGAGTTACTACTTAATCCATTCACCTCATGTTATAGAAAATTATACCCATACCTGTCATCTCCACTAAACTGTGAGCTGCTTGAGGACAGAGACTGTTTTTTATTTTTTCCATTTACTCATTATTCTTCATTCATTCACTCATTTGACAAGAATTTACTAAGCATCTATTGTATGCCTGGTACCATGGAGCCACTGGAAATACAGAAAACAATAACAACAAACAGTGGTCTGAGTCTTTGCTATCGAGTGTAGTGGTAGAGACAGATAAACAGACAGGTGGTTACAGACCAGCCTATGAAAGGAGTAGGCACAGGGATCTGTTAGAATGAACAGGAGGAGAAACAAACTCAGACCAAAGAAGTCAGAGAAAGTGGTCTAGAGGAAGTCACATACAACTTAATTCTGAAGGGCAAGTGGAATTTAGCCAGGACAGGGTGAAAGGGGCGAGGAAACATATTCTTGACAAGGGAAAGACCCAGAGATGAGAGAATGCAATGTGCACTCAGGGAACTAAAAATTTTGTATAGCTACAGGAGAAACTATAAAGAGAACAGAGGAAAAAGATTAGTTGGAAGACAGGCAAACACCATATCATGCAGAACTTATAGGCCAAGTGAAAAAGTCTTGTCTTTAAGAATATGAAAGTTGCCCTGGCTGGTTTGGCTCAGCAGTTACAGCATCAGCCCATGGACCAAAGAGTCATAGGTTTGATTCCTGGTTAAGGGCATGTACCTCGGTTGCAAGTTTGGTCCCCAGCCCCGGTAAGGATCAAGCAGGAGGAAACCAGTCAATGTGTCCCTCTCACATTGGTGTTTCTCTCTCTCTTACTCACTCTATCTTAAAAACTAATAATAAATGGAAAACATATCCTTGGATGAGAATTAAAAAAAAAGGAATACAAAAAGTCACCACAGGGTTTTAAGCATAAGAGTGACATGATGATCATCTGAACTAGAGTAGTGGGGAGGTCTGGAAGGACATTTTTGGAAGATCAGAATCAACAGGACTCAGTGACTGGGTCTTGCTCTGTCCAGGGAGGGGGAGTGGCAGGAGTCACAAAGACTGGAGGGTTTTTGGCTCTGGCACTGGAGTAAATAAATGGCCGTGAATTTTCTGAACCGGCACAAACAAAGAACTGGCTTCAAATCTGGAGAAGCATAATGAAATCAGTGTTAAAACACGGCTGGTGCACCTGTGTGGTATCACGCGCAGATACGAAGTGGGAAGTTGGATGGGAAGGTTTGGAGCTCCAAAGAAAGCAAAGGACTGAAGCACGGATTTGGTGTCTGCTGCAGAGAGATGGGGATCGAAGCCGCGAGGAACCACGCAGGGAGGCTGTGGAGAATGAAAAGGGAAGACAGCCTAGAACAGCAGCCTGACAAATCCCATCATCTGAATAATAGTTAGAGTTGCTAGAAAAGGAGCCTGGAAAGGTGGCCAGCAGAATGCTCTGCCACAGAAGCCCATGGAAAATAGTGCTTCCAGAAGGGAGTGGTCAGTGGTGTCATACTAAAACCAGAACAGCATTTGATGCCCTTGGCCAGAGCAGCCTCAGGAGAGTTGAGGGGGACAGAAGCCAGACTGTGAAGGGTTGAGAAATGAGTGGGAAGTGAGGAAGCAGAGATAGCAAGTGTAGTAAGTACATTTAACAAAGCTTTGCTGCGAAGGGGGAGGGAGAAGGAAAGGGAGTAGAAGAAGGAGGAAGAGAGAACCTGGGGGGGCCATGGGGTTGAAGTTCTTGTTGTTTTGTTCTATTTTAAGATGGAAGACTTTCACCGCGTTGGAATGCTGATGCAAATGCAGACGTTCTCCCTCAGAGAAACATGCATGTAACTAACTGTATGTCTCCGAAATGTTCATTACTTCCTTCTTTCATGTCCTAGCAGCCTTGTAAGGTGGGGTAGAGGAGAGACCAGGAACCGCATTTTTGTTGTTGATGTTTAATAGGTGAGTAAAGCCAAGCAGTAATGAGAGATTCTACCTGTAACCACACAGTAGGTTAGAGCAGAGCCAGACTGGTACTCAGGTCACGTGTCTCGATGGAAACACCACCAACGGTGACCTGTGATATGCTACCAAATGCCTAAATTCTCTGAGGTTGTCAATATTTTTTCAGCATGGCTTCCCTTCTTTACCCACATCTCTTATTGTACCTCTTACGCTGCAGAGTAACGATTTCTTTCCTTGTCTTCCCCCAGGAACCTGGCAGCACCTTGAGGACAGGAGTGTGTCTGAACTTTGTGTCCTCAGGGCCAAACAGTCTTGCACATAAGGAAGAGGTCAGGGTTTCTCAGAAAATGTCAGGCACTGAGCTAGGAAACCTCATGCATCTCAGTGGCTCTAAACCCAGGCTGCGCATTACCAACACCTGGGGAGTTTTCAGAACAACTGGAGCTCTGGCCCACACCAAACCAATTCAATCACACCCCAGCAGAAGGGGTATGTTTTCAAACTTTCCCCGGTAAGACTAAGACACAGTCAGGGTTGAGAACCACTGTTTCCATTGTTTAGATTTAATCGTATTAATAGTCACTGGGGGTAATTAACATTATTCCAAATCAAGGAGTAAGGATACAGGCTCAGAGAGGGCAAAAATGCATAGTAACCATGTGGTAGGGCCAAGATTCAAATGCTAATCTGGATGTTTTCTAATAGGTGCTTAGTGAATGTCTGTTGAACTTAAGTAAATGGCTTTTTAACTCTGTTACACTGCTCATCTCAGCATATTTATTTGTGTCTATATGTGCCCTGTCTCTGACTCAGAAAAAGAAGTCACCATACCTTGGGAATTACACCATAAAAACGCACCTAGAAATTCTACAAGTCAAAGCGGTAAGAATGTAGCATCTTACATCCTCACATCAGCAGAAATTTGGTGTCAAAAAATGACAATTGATCCAATGACCTCGGCAAACATTCACCCCCAAGTTTCTGAAATGTTTCCAATTTAACATACTCTGGACTTTGATCTTATCTATGACAGCAAAGCCCTAGAAATGTCCATGTTTTATAAGTGAAGGCATCACATCAGTACAATAAAATACCCTGGAGACAGAAAAGATGAGTATAAGTTAGCGTTACTCACCCAAATGTGGCCATGTTATGCAGTAGTTCATGGTCATGTACATTTAGTAAAAATCTAGGCATATAAACACTAAAAACAACAACAACAAAACTATTTAGAACTAATAAATTAGGTATAATTGCAGGATACAATATTAACATAAAAATCAGTTGTTTCTATACACAAACAATGAATTATTCAAAGAGAACATTAATAAATTAAAAAACAATAATTCCATTCACAATAGCAACAAAAATAATAAAATACTTAGGAATGAACTTAACCAAAACTGTGAAAGGCCTGTACACCAAAAATTACAAAACAGTGAAGAAAATCAAAGAGGACACAGATAAATGAAAGACATCCTGTGTTTGTAAATTAATATTAAAATTTCTAGACTATCTCAAGTTGGAGACATCACATTTCCTGATTACCAAATGTATTATAAAACTACAGTAATCAAAACAGTATGGTACTGACAGAAAACAGACATATAGATCAATGAAACAGAATAGAGAACCCAGAAGTAAATACAGCTAGGTCATCTAATCTTTAACAAGGTTGCTAATGACACACAATAGGAAAAGGATACACTCTTTAATAAATGATGTTAGGAAAACTGAATATTCTCATGTAGAAGAATAAACTTGAACCCTTATTGCACATCATATACAAAAATCAACCCAAAATGTAAGACCTGAAAGTATAAAACTACTAGAAGAAGACATTTTAAAAAAAATGCTTCTTGACATTAGTTTGGACAATGACTTTTTGGATATGACACAAAAAACACAGGCAAAAAAAGCCCAAATAGACAAGTATAATTGCATCAAACTAAAAAGCTTCTGTACAGCAAAGACAACAACCAACAGAGCAAAAGGCAACCTATAAAATAGGAAAAAAATGTAAATCATATATCACATAAGGGGTTCATACCCCAAATATATGAGGGATGCATATAATTACATGGCAAAGAAACAAATGACTTAATTAAAAATGAGCAAAAGACCTGAAAGACATTTCTCAAAAGAAGAAACACAAATGCCCAACAGGTACATGAAAAAGTGCTTAATATCACTAATCATCAGGGAGATGCAAATTAAAACCATAATGAGATGCTATCTCACATCTGTTAGAATGGCTTTTATGAAAATGACAAAAGGTAACAAGTATTGTGAGGATGTACAGAAAATGGAACCCTTGTGCACTGCTGGTGGGAATGTAAATTGGTACCGTTACTATGGAAAACATTATGGAATTTCCTTTAAAATATAACTACCTTATATTTCAGCATTCCACTTCTGAGTATATATCCAAAGGAAATGAAATCAGTATCTTGAAGAGCTACCTACATTGCCATGTTCATTACAGCATTATTTATCATAGTAAAGGTATGGAAACAACCTAAATGTTCAACAAAAGATGAATAAATAAGGAAAATGTGATATGTATATACATAAACATTATATATGGACTACTGTACACTTTTAAATAATTTTTTAAATGAGAACATTAACATCCCAAACATCAAAAAACGTATGATTTCCCTTTTTCTTTTCCTTGAGTCAGTGCCAGGGTTAAACAGTATTCCGAGTCATTTTCTCTGATTATCAGCTTTGTAGGATGGGAGAACTTTGTTGATAACTACCAAAGCTATCAGATCTCCCTTAATAATCCAAATGTATTACTCAGAGATTTGCCAATAACGTTTTGATAAAGAAGAAAGACTCATTTGTTAAATAAGGAATAATAGGATTTCTTCAAAACCAAGAGAAATCTTGTGATTGAGTTAGTAGTTTGAGTTCCCTTTTCCTGACGGATCCCTTTACCTATGCTCTCCTCTGCTTCCCGTTTTGGCATCTGTCCTAATATTTCTCTCACTGTCTTGTCATTGTCTGTTTACTTGACTGTTTTCCCCAGCAGGGACTCTTTCATCTCAGTGTTCCTCATCTTGGCACAGGGCCTGGCTACAAGCCTCTGCTTATGTGTGGAGAATGAAAGAAAGAGTATTCTTCTTCTTCCTTAAAGGGAATTTGTTAAGTCTGTAACAGGTGTTGGTACAACCTTTAAATCTCTATGAGAACTTTCATGTAAATTGCCAAATGAGAAAAAAATTCATCGTTAGTCTATGTCAAGATTGTTGGTTTAGGAAACATGACACCCAAATCCTGGGGTATTCTCTGATCTCCATGAAAGAACTATTCTAATTAGACACGAGGCCAAGTTTTTAGTGAACTATTTCTATAAATTCTGCTTGGTCCTAAAACCCCAATTCCCCATGCAGATTCTGCCCACAGTCCTTCAGGGACATCTCGTTCTCAGGAGCCGAGCTGCCTGTGATTGGTGTCCCCCAGTGACTTCTGCGCTCATCACTGCTCAGCTACATTCCAGACACCTTGGACAGCTTTGACTTTCCCCAGTACCTCTTATATTCTCTTGCTTCTGGGTCTTGAACCAGCCTGGACTATCCTTCCCAAAATTTTTGTCTGACTAGCTCCTTTTACCTTTAATTTTAGGGAGGCTGTTTTTCCTGACCCCTTCCTGACTAAGGTAATTGACTCAGCCAGGTGCTGAACTCCAAGAGAGCAGGGCCGTGCGTGCCACAGTGCCAGCAGGACGCCATATACATGATGTGTTCGATGGGTGAGAAAAGAGCAGGGGACCCACACTTACTAGGTACTGGTTGTGCATCAGGCACAGGCCCTGTCCCACTGACGTCACTTAATTCTCATGACAACACCACATAAAGCGTCAGACTCCAGTTCACAGATAGAGAGATGAAGACTGAGAAGCTGAATAATTTATTAAAGGCCACACAACTGGAAAACACAGAGCAAAGACTGTATCCAAAAATTTGTATTTTTCTATGTTCCATATGCCTCTTGTGGAGCCTGTAGTATGTGAGATGATAAAAAAAACAACACCTTTGTTAAGTGAATGAAGAAATAAATATATGGGTATAGCTGCAAACAATACAGGGTTGGACAAAAGTAGGTTTACAGTTGTGAGTACGAGAAACAGAGAGTTTATTCCTGTATTGATATTTATTAATTATTGCATTATTTTCCACAAAAAAAACCTGTAAACCTACTTGTGTCCCACCCTGTACAATTCATTTCAGGAAGAAAATACACACCCACATAATAATAATGACTATATTTGGGTAACAGATATAGGGATAATTTCTCCTTGTCATCGTCATTGTCATTCTATCTTCTTAAATTTTCTAAGTTTTGTTTAATGAATATGTATTCATTATTAATTATCATGTATTCAGAAAAAAATAAGCAAAATTATGGAAATATTTATTATGTATTCCACTTCAACAATGAGCTAGGTACATCATAGAAAAGAGGTAAATATCCCCTTATATCTTCTTTTGTTTTTTTCCATAGTATTTACTACTTCTAATGTTCTATTTAATGTACTTATGTTTGTTGTCTGTCTCCTCCAGTAAACTATAAACTTCACAAGGGTATGCACCTTGCTCACTGATGTATCCCAAGTGTTAAGATACTGCCTGGCACAGAACAGGTCTTCATAAATATTTACTGAATGATTAAATAGCCACATCATTTTCAAAATCCTTAAATGATGCCTTGATTTCCTGTGCTGTTTGGCTTACTTTTGCGAACACATTCCTGCTTGTATAACTTGAATTTTCTTATATTAAATAAAAGAATTCTGCTCAAATTGCAAGACAAATTTTACCAAAATGGGGATTCTTAGTTAATGGAAATGGCTTCCAAAGGAAGCTACAGGTTCCATGACAATAGTAACACATCAAAGCTTGTTCACATCTGTTACAGCAATTGATCCTCACAAAAGCACAGTGATAAATGCAGCCAAGAAGTACTGTTTCCCCACTAGATAGATGAGAAACCTGAGAGAGCAAGTAGTCCAGGCAAATGGCCTCAGGCCCTGAAGTTAAGATGGTGTGACTAAGCGCGGACCAAAACACAGATCTGACAAGAAACACGGATTTGGAAGAGGCAGGACTATAGACCCTGTAGAGAGAAATGGGACTTGAGACAAAGCCATCGGGAAGCCTGTATGCTCTACTGCAGAGCCCAGCAGGACCTAGTTGGAGGCAGGCAGGAAAACAAGGGTAGGGAGGTGGATAGAGAAGGAGTGGGGAGAACGGCCGAGCCGAGCTAAGTCCAAAGACCGCACACTTTCCCCTCAGGTGTGCAATACGGAGCCTGAGTCCTCCAGACCTCCCACCCTGTCGTGTCCTCTCCCTCCCGGCTTTAGTCCAGTCCCCATCACTGTTGCCTAGACCGTGGCAACAGCCTCCACCTGGCCTCAGCCCTCCAGTCTTGGCACTGGCCGTCTAACCTTCTCGCTGCAGCAGGACTGAGCCTGCGTAAGGAAATCTCTACCACATTGTTTTGCTGCCTTACTTCTTTATTATTTCTTCATTATCTGGAGGATAAAATCAAAACTTCTTAGCATGGCATTCGATGCCTTTTTGCTGACCTCTCACACATTTTCAAGGATATTGCCCATTGTCCTCATGTCCCGCACGCCGTACGTCCTTTGTCACGATCTGAATGAGCAAGGTCCTTTTGCACCGCCATGCCTGACACGTGCTGTTGACCTTTCCTGCTCCTGGTGAAGTCTCAGTCATCCTTCCGGGGCAGCTCCCAGGCCGCACCCTCTGGGGAGGTGCTGGTGCGCCCAGCCCCACAGGCAGGTCGCTGTGTCTGTGCGCGTGCGTCTGGAGCACTCCCCCCCACCTCTGGCACAGCCTGTGTGGTGCCTGCTTCCTCCCCAGCCTCTCCTACCCTCAAGGACCAGGACTGTCTGGTCACTGCGATGTCACTGACAGGCAGCACAATGCTCGGCACTCGGTAGTGCTCCAGAGCACTAAAGCAAGTGTGCTCACAGTGTGTTCCCGGGGCGGCAGCTTCAGGGCCACCCGGGAACTTGTTAGAAATGCCAGTTCTTGGGCCACACCCCAGATCCGCTGACTGGAAGCACAGACAAGGGATCCGGTCCCCCAGGTGATCTGGATGCACACTACAGCTTGAGAACTACCACACCAAAGGATGAAAGGAACAGAATGGGACTTCTGTGTGGAAGAATCAGGGAAGGCTTCCCGGGGAAGGAAGCACTTAAACTGGGCTGGTAGAGGCAAGATTTGTGTAAGAAGAAACAGACAGGAAGGGCCTTCTTGCGAGAGGAAACAAGAACAAAAGCAAGGAGACGGAGAAGCACAATGCACACTCAGGCAATGCTGCTGGGCCCAGTCGCCTGGAGTCTAGAGAGAGTGAGGGTGAGTCAGGGGAGGTCAGGGAGGCAGTGTGGTGGCTCTCCCCATGGTCACACTCCTGAGCAGGGACTGTTTGACTCAGCTCTGTGTCTGACAGCTGACTCAGGGCAAGGGCTTAGTGAATGTTTGCTGAATGACTGATTGATCAAGGGCATCTTAACTAAGAAGAGAGACAGGTTTTCTTGAGCCCAGCCATATCGTGCACTGTTCCTGAAAAGGAAAGTGCAGAGAAAATGGTTCCACTGCAGTCAGAGCACAAACTTTCCCATCTGGCTCCATCTAGTGTCGTCACGGGCAGATTTCTCGTCCAGGACATCTCTAACCACAGAGGAAACAATGCCTGGCTGTCATGCTTCAGTCACAGGGGCGGCAGGAGGCAGGGCAGCCGGTGGCCTTGCTTCAAATTGGAAACAACTTTAGGTCTGAGCTCTCTTGATTTTTCCATTTGGTTATTCCATTTGAATTTCCTGTAGTTTTGTTGTTGTTGTTGTTGTGTGAGAGAGAGGAGGGATGACAGACAAGTCCTTTGCAAATGACAAACCCTAAAGGTTATGCACCCAGAATCTTTGGCTTCGCATATCAGAGCATGTGAGTCAGGTTTTGGCGATGTTCTGTAATCTCCACCAGGGGGTATCCCAGACTCTATCTAAGAAAACAACAAGCAAACCAAGACTTGGGAGGGGGTCATTTGTCTTTAAAGACAATCAATAAATTATTGTCAATGCCTTTCATAAGAATGGAACCAATACTATCCCAAAAAAATAATCAGAGATAGAAATATATGTACAAGAGCGTTAATTAAACTATAATAGTAAAAACTGAAAATTACCTAAATGTTCAATAAGAAAACATGGGTAAATAATATTCACACGCATACTATGGAATATTATGTAATTTTTAAAATCACATTTTAAAATTATATTTAATAACATGGGAAATAGTTATGATGGAGTGTTGGGTGAAACAAGAAAAATGCAGCATGATACCCATTTTATTAAAAATGTACCAAAATACAAAGAAAAATGTTCGTGAGAAATGCAGTGATATGTTGACTTGTGGAATTAGCAGCTATTTAAATTTAAATTTTTGTACTTTAATATATTTTTACAATTAGTATATTTATAGCTCACATATGGTATTAAATTAATTGGGCAATAGCATAAAAAGAAAGAAAATGTTAGAAAATAAAAAGTAGATATCAGTCAAATTAGAAACATGTAATCAAATAAAAAGTATATAGTTGTAGTCATTTGGAAAAACATTCTGCCAGTATTACCTAGTATGTCCCAGGCCCCATTATTACTGACTAAGAGGTCATATGTTTGGTGTTTTATTTATTTATTTATTTTTATCCTCACCTGAGAACATTTTTCCATTTTTTGTTCAGATAGAGTGGGAGGGAGAGAGAGGAAGAAAGAGAGAGAGAGAGAGAAACATGGACATGAAAGGGACACATCGAGTGGCTGCCACACACACAACCAACCAGGGCCAGGGACAAACTGCAACTGAGGTACACGCCCTTAGCGGGAACCGAACCCTGGTCTCTCTGGACCGCAGGCCGACGCTCTAACCATTGAGCTAAACTGGCCAGGGCTATGTTTGGTGTTTTAATAAACTACTCTTTATTTTTAAAGAATTAAATAAAAGTCACTTGTACCTTGTGAGGCAAATTAGTTTTCAAGAGTAAAATTCCATCTATGAGATAACGGATCTGTAGGCTAGTTAAAAAGTTTAACCAGATCAGTCCAGGGTGGAAAATCGTACACCTTTGATATTGTCCATTCTTAAAGAGCTATTTATGAATAACATTATTTGGATAACAATAGCTATACTTTCCCAGATACAGTCACACAAATCTCTCAAAAATCCCATGAGCAATCCTGACCGATGGATACAGTTCTCTTTGCCTGAAAGAATGTGACTCAGAAATGGTGGGTCAGGTAAGATCTGCTGATGTTCCTCATGTGCCCAGCACTGAGCTGGACACTGCCTGTCCTCTCACAGATCTATCTCCGTGCATCTCTGTAGTGATTTTACAATCTATGTGATATTAGCTTTGTTTTACAAATGAGAAAATTGGGGCTCAGAGAGAACTGGCTTCCTCAAGGTCATATAGCCAGTATGCAAGTAGCAGTAGCTGGGTCAAACCAGGATTTGTCCACTTGCAAACTCAAGCACTTCCTACCACATTCTTCACTTCCACGAGGGGTCACTAGGGGAGAAGTAAAAGGATGGGGGAGGAGACGCAATGTCTGAAGCTCTCAGAAGGCACCACCATGGCCCAGCTCCTGTTCTGCACTCCAGTGACCTTGAGCTTGAAAGGGACAAAGGAGCAGACTCCCCTGATGCTCTGTGATGAGTCAAGAGGAAAGGCAGCTCTCGGGGAAACAGCTGGTCTTCCTCCAGCAGCCGGGCAAGGGAGATAAACAGATCAATGCAGACACTCGCCTCCACCTAATGAGCTAATGGCGCAGCCGGGGTACTGCCTTATTGGATTGCTGGTCATGCTCACAGGCTTATTGTGGGGGTGGGGGACTCATTGCCCTACCCTCTAGTGAAGTCCAGCTCCTTTATCGTAAAGCTAGGAATAGCTTGTTCCTTGATTTGTTTCACTTGTTTGTTTATATTTGTGTTTGTTTGTCCTGACTCTCCTAGGACAGGGGTAAGTGCATTCTGATTCCCAAAGGACTCGCTGTGGGAGTTGGACCACATCCCTGCCCTTCTGTGGGTACCGGTTCCCCATGTGAGCCATGCACACATGAGAGTGACTGGAGTAAAACGTGGTGTTGTGGCAGTAGCATGCCACAAACAGAAATAGCTCACCTGACACTGATGGTCATATTAAGCTACTGGCTTGATCCTGCTCATGCCTCTGTAAACCTAGACAACTTGTTAGTAATGATGATAATGACAATTCTAATCATAATGACAAGTGTATGTTTACTGAACATAAACTCACTCAGAGACCATCAGAATCGCTCAGCACTAACATCAAACTCTTGCTCTCTTTTCTTGAACAGTCTCTCCTTCTCAAAGTTTCTTTCTTGCCTCTTCCCAGTGCCCTTAGCTGTATTTCCTCTGGTCTGGTGCTGTTGGCACGAGGCAAGCACCCCCCTGTGGAGGCTGCCAGACCATCTCACTGAGGCAGATCTCGGGTAGTCCCTGCTCCTACAATGGTGCATTCCCAGCATGTAGAGGCTCCTGGGTTAACTATGCCAAGTGGCCATTTCCTGTTGGCACCTGACTTAGGCCCTCCTTAGTGGCAGAGGAAGCTGCCTGAGGTTGGGCGCAGGGGCCAGAATCTCCCCAGGACCCTGGCCTGAATACTCAGTGCCACTCACTGCTGGTGGCACAGGCATAAGAAGCTTGAGCTGGGCGGTTTCCAAACTAAAAGGGTGCCAGGTAGGTCACTGTTTGCAATCCAAGACTGAAGACTATAAGTGGAACCCACAGAGGCTATTCTTTGAGACTATTGAAAATAGAACCTTTATAAATGTCCTTCTCTGAGAAGTCCTCAGAGGGATTCTGGTCTAAAAGTATCTTTAGGGTTGAACTATCTCAGTAATTTACAAATTTTTAAAACTGTGAAACCCTCTGTATGGAAGAAATGACATTTAAACCCCACAGTGTAACAGACGCAGAGGGTGAGATGTTAAGGCCCTGTTTGAAAATCACTCATCTTTCACCTGTACCCTGTTGGTGAGGAGGCTGTGACCAGACTTGGGTCTCCCGACCGCGAGCCGGTGCTCCGAGCCGTGCACACCTGGCCTGAGCCGTGCACTCGTCAGTCCCTTCCTCACCCAGGTAATATTTACCGAGATTTGGCTACGTTGAATCTACTGATGTTATTACAGCAAGACATCATTCAGGTTGACAGACAGCTCACAGACCACTGATGCACTGGCCAAGGAAAGGGCAGAAGCCTACAAATGGGCGAGATTAGGGTTTCTTAACACTGGCTCTATTGAAATGTTGGACTAGAATGTCTTCATTGTGAAGTGCTGTCTCATACATTGTAGGATGTTTAGCAGCATCCATGGCCTCCACCCACTAGATGCCAGGAACAGCCCCCTCCCAGGTCTTGGCACCCCAAACTGTCTCCAGACATCGCCAAATGCCCTGGGGATGCAAATTCACCTGCAGTTGAGAACCACTGGATTGGTTAACAAAGACAAACAACATAATTGATCTCCCCAGGTTGCATACAATTAAAGGCCAGGTCAATGACAAAGCCAAGCGTTGTAAGAACTCTGAGAAGAAGGGCCTCTCTTATACCTGGGTGCTCAGCATGTGGGATCCCTGTGGCCAATGGGAGAAACTCTGCTTTCTAGAAGAGGAGGGGTGTGGGGAAGAGCTGCCAGGGTGGCTGGATGAGCACAGAGAGGGGGCGGGGGGCAGACTCCTGGCTGCATGCAGGCTGGCCCCGAGAGGCACATGCCAGCGTCTTCACAGGATTTCCTGGCCTGGCAGCTGCACGGAAAGTCTCCTGGATCAAGACAAGCCACCTGCCTCCGTACTTTCCTCTGCTGCTAATTCACAGTGGGACACTGGCCAAATCTCTCTCCCCTTTGGACCTTGGTCTCCTTACCTGTACCTAGGACTGGGAGTGAGGACCATCGTCTCACCAATGATCCACAAGTTCTTTCCTAGCTCCAGGCATGTATGTTCTATTTTTTGCAACAATTCTAGAAAGAGTAAAATCCAATCAGGCCAATGACGACCTGATCTTAGGTTTTCTCAGCCTACTTCTTTAGACAAGCAGTTTCCAAAGAGAAACATAGAGGGGGTTTATGCTCCTATTCATACTTTAGAATAATCATGATAATACTGATTAAGTTTCGTATGTAGTTTTATAGTTTACAAAGTACCTTTATGTATGAGACTCACATACATGATTCTCCAAACAACCCTGTAAGGTGGGAATAGCTACCACTGCTTCATGGGTGAGAAAAACCACTGCTTGGAGAGCTTGAGTGCCTTCACCCAAGGCCACCCCACCCCGCCTGACTTCCGTCCTTGCTGTCTGGGGCCAATCGGCTGCCTGTGCCTCACTAAAGCACAATAGAAGTCAACTATTGCTCCCAGTCTCCCGAGACAGGACGTGAAGGCCAAGTGACTGACACTCGGGCTGAGTGTGCAGGGATGAGAGCCTGCCGAGGAGACCGTGCCGGCTGCGACAGTGGTGACCGCTGGCCGAGCAAGTGTCAAGCCATGTGCTTTGAAAGGGTGGAAACAATTAAAACAACAACAAAAAGCATCTCCTCACTGTTTGCCTGCCAAGGCCCTGCCCTGGGACACGGGTATGGAGCTCTACTTAAGGCTTAATTCTATTGATTACACATTCCATTTTCCAAAGTGCCATTTGCCTGAAGGAGCAGGTGGTGTTTTCGGCATCCATTTAGCTGATGTATTAGCCATGTGGCTCAGTGCATCAGCAGGCCCGAGTCATCAATTTACAGGGAGATGACAGAGGGAATCACTCACTGCAGAATCATAATGGGAAGAGGGGGTGGGGAATAGAGCACAGAGAAAGAGACAAAACACTGGACTTGTGCTCCTTACTGGGACTGGGGGAAGCAGGGATGAGAGATGGCCCAACATAGGATCGTGGTTGGACAGCAAACATACTCAGGGCGACGCTGTTGCAGGGCCTGTGCTGGGCACTGGGGACACACAGGGGAGTGATGAGAATTTCCCCCGGGAAGGATTCAGTTTCGTGGGGAAGACACAGTACTAATGGCAATATCAGACACATGCTACAGTGGAGGCACACAGGAGGTAGCAGGAAAGTGTTTTAAAATTCCACAGCTTTGGTTCCAATCCCAGCTTTACTGCTTACTAGTTATGTGGTTGTAGGCCAAGTTAGACTGGGATCTCCTGGGAAGCAGGTACTCTATGTTTGCAACAGCTCTGGAGGCTGGGTATCCCAGCCCAGAGTTCGGCATTGCCATCATAATCACCAAAGAATGTTAATAGTATAATTATAACAATAAAAGTAGTAATAATGGAATAACATGTATTGAGCCCTTGCTATGTACCAGCTAAATGCCTAAGTGTTATTTATATACCTTTTAATACTCAGAACAGCTTTTGAATTGGGTATTATTACTATCTTTATTTTATAGATGAGCTGATGGAGCCTCAAGGAAGTTAAATAACATGCCCATAGTCACACTTTATAAGTTGTGGTAAAGACAAGATTCAAATTCAGATCTGTCTGGCTCCACAGCCATGTGATCACTCAACACTACAAAGTTCAACTACCTCAACTGTACTCAAGTGTTTCACCTTGCAGAGACTCAATTTCTGTATAGGTCAAGTGGATCTAATGTTTTCTTTTTTCTTCATTTGATGCTTCTTCTTTGTAAGCATCAAATAAGATAATATATTTAGAGCATTGGTTAGTACATTCTAAAAAGCTCAACAAATGGTATGTATTATTTTCATAATTCTTAAGGTTATTATGCTCAAGGAAGATCTTTGAGGGGGCAGAGCCCACCTACTTAAGGGAGGCTTCACCAGTGCCTTTGTGAATATCTACTCTTCTCTGATGAAACTAAAGTGCCTCCTCTGGCCCCTATTCTTGCCAGTGCTCCACTGCGATTCTTTTCAATTAGATCATTAACAATTTATTTATTAGGACTTTTCTTCTTTGACATGTATGTGTGAGGTGGATCATGGCAAAGGCAGAATGTGAGTAAAGCCAATAATAGCTTTAGATATTGTATCCCAATAAAAAGGCTCATTGGCCCTTGAGTTTCAGGGAAGAAATTTATCTGACAAAACTGCAGGGTGAAAGTGAGAGGAAGATGCTAAATATTTGCTTTGGAAGGGAACCCCACCACCACATTATCTCCCTCTGGTCTGGTCAGAGAATCCCCCCAACACCTCCCTGAGAAAGCAGCCACAAGGAAGAAAAGACAGTCACTGGTGTTCACTCACTCATTCACTTACTCATTTATTCAACACACATTTTTAGAAGTCTTGATTTATTCCAGGTATCATCCTTGGCACTGGACTTACAAAGATAAATAAGATTTTACTGCTACTCATAATTTAGAAGGTTGATGCTTATATAGCTACAAGATAATATGATCATTCAGTCATTGCCATGTTATTAAAAACAATGGCAATTTGGAACCATCTAAACTATAAACACTAGATTTTAAATAAAATCTGGTACATCATTTCAAAAGAGTATTACTCAATCATTTAAAGTATTTATAAATAATTTCAGATAATGTAGTAAAATGTTCACAAATGTTAAATGATATAAAACTGAAGATATATCAACTATATATGCATGTATGCAAAAATTAGGATGACGTTCAGCATATTAATGATAGTTACCTTTGCAGATAATATTAGGGTGCTATTTTCCTCTGATATAATATTTTTCTGTATTTATAAAATGTTCTACAATAAACATAGCAGAAATTAAACAGAATATTTTTCTATCCAAAAAGTATAAAAAATAATTACTATATCAGAAATGTGTATAGGATTCTCCTGGCACAGAAAGAGTGACTTTTTGCCCTGGCCGGTTTGGCTCAGCGGTTAGAGCACTGGCCTGTGGTCTGGAGAGACCAGGGTTTGGCTCCCACTAAGGGCATGTACCTTGGTTGCAGCTTGTCCCCGGCCCTGGTTGGATCGTGCAGGTGGCAGCCACTTGATGTGTTTCTTTCACTTTGATGTTTCTCTCTCTCTCTCTCTCTCTCTCTCTCTTCCTCTTCCTCTTTCTCTATCCGAATAAAAAAAAAAAAAGAAAGAGTGACTTTTCAACTTTTCCATTTTATAGGTGGGTATTTTGAGGCTCTGAGAAATTAAATGTTTTCTGAGGCCTTCCAGCCCATACATGGTTTAGGCACAACTGAAACCTGTCATCTGATTTTCAATCTGGACATTTCCCCGCTGAGCCACAGGACTTTCCAAGAGCTAGCCAGCTGGGCTCCCGCCAGGACTGCAAGAACTGGCCTGCAAAGGTCTGGAAGGGCCTGGCACAGCTGCTGCTCTGCTTGCTGCAGGACCCACAAGTCAAAGGGAGAGTCTGGGGACGACTCGGTGCTGGCTCTCCACCGCGAGTCTGGAGGAAGGAAGTGCAAAGCACTAGAACAGTAACCTTGACCGTCTGCATTTCAACTCGCCAAGATTTATGTAGAAGAATATTTGAATTAGAAGAACAACAGAGGTCTGGGCACGTAGATAATGTTTTCGTTTAGATTTAGAACATACAGCCTCAGCACTGAGATGCTTTTAATGTTTGAATATTTTAATATCACTGTATTGTGTGCTCAGCACCCATGATTAAATATAATATTTTCAAGTCCAATTTACTTTTAACTTCATTTTAGTCCCTTACAACTGGCATTCGGTGAACTCTGCATCTGGCCACAGAGCTCAGCTGTAGTGTTTTGCAGTTGCATGTTGGCGTGCGGCTTCCGTGGGCATCTAAAACCCAGCTCTTCCAAGAAAATTCCTTTTGAAACACAAGAATTTCCTGTCTTAAAAATAACATTTTTTCTTAGTTATCAGTGAACATGAGAGCATGGGGCCACTGAGATATGAATTCAACCTTCCAATTCTACTCTTAGATCTGGTTCAGAGGGTCCCCTTCTATGGGGCCTAAGCCTTTACTAAGGCAAACGTTGTCGTCCATCTTTCTGCCAAGAGACTATCCAGACAGATACAATAGGGATTACAGTCAGACCACTTTGATATTCTGCCAACTTTTCATTATATAAAAACTATAGCTTTAGAAGCAGCTATTTTGCCATTATGGAAAGTGTGTTTGTCGATAAGACTAGGTATATATTTTAACAATCTATAACCTAGATTTATAACCTATTAATATTAGACTTATACTTTGTGTGCTTCAATTTGTTCTCTCATCTGAGCCCTGCAAATGGTTCGAGGTGGGCCTGCGACTTCCCCTAGCTCCTGATTTTCTGACAGGGTCTTGTGTGGGCAAAAGACTTACCCAGGAGACCATGTCTTGTTAATCTCTTTCTGCTAGTGCATACAGTCCTTAGCACTTAGAACATACTCAGTGCTGAATTGAAGTAACTGATGAATTGAGGGGTTTGTTGGGTTTTTTTTTCTATTTGTTTTATATTTTAAACTTGGGATTATATAAGAGCAACAAAAACGGATAAATTTGGGAGCTTAACGCCAATAGCATTTATTAAACAATGACTATATATATATGTATGTGTATATATACATATACATATATATACACACACTGTGTGTGTGTATGTGTGTATGCCTTACCTATCTATATATAGCTACTTGAAAAATTACAATTAATATATTTATCCAAATTCAAGATGATTCTGCAGCCTTGGAGGATGGATGGAATATGCTGACTGACTAATGCATGAGCTGGTTATGTGTCTCATCTCTGACTCCAGGGGTTGGTGTTCCTCTTAAACCACATTTTTGAGTGATTCCTCCAAACAAGATAAATGTGTTATTATCAGAAGAAGAGTCAATGGATGCTGCATAACAAAATGTTTAATGCACTTTGAAATTGTTATCTTTGTGAGTACACATATATACATATGTGTGTGTATAGCATTATATATTACATAATAGTATGTGTGTATGTATGTTACACACATACACACACACACCATTATGCCATAAGACATAATCCACTGGGCACCTATAAGGTGCAGGTGTTTTCTGAAGTGTGCAGGATCGTGACTGCCTCTACCCATCCCTCAGAACCCCTTCTGCCCCTCCCCCTTCCGATGAGGCACTCTCATTACAGGGTAATTGTACAGGGTAATGAGAGTGGAATAGAACCCTGTCACTGGATAATGATCTCCTGTGGTTAGATGAATGACGAAGGCAGACTTGGGCACCTTAAGAAACTGAACAGCAAGGGGCTGCCAAAATGTTGATTTTCAAAGAGGAAGCTTTAGTCCTGTCACAACATTCTGCTCAAAGCTGAAGCATTACAAGCAGAAAGAAACAGCAGCATTAGGAAGAGCATGGCCCTTGGGAGACGGAGATAAGACTAAAATAAGGTAGCTGACCACTCTGCATGACCAGGGATGATTTCAAATCCTTACTGGGAACCCTCTGTTTCAGGTAGCTGAGCTGCTTTGCTGCCTAGAGCCAGGAAGCTGGCACATCTGTCCTCTTGACGTCAGTCTGGGTTATGGAAGACCACAGTCTGCTGATAAATGGCTGGAATGGAAAGAGCCCTGGAATGGCATTCGGGACAGAGATGCTTTTATCCCTGATCTGCCTGTGATGTGCGGCACCACTGTAGGCAGGTTTTAGCTTGTCCACACCTCAGTCCTCTTATCTATCAAATGGTGCTATCGATTAGAGGATTCTGAAAGCCTAGAGGCCTCAGACTGGCCAATGTCACATCAATATCAATGTACCTAACTTCCTTTCATTTCATGTGAAACAGTACATCTAGGATGCAGAGGGGAGAGTTTCAGCCTCCAATTGTACTCCTCAAGCAATTTTAGTACCTTGAACTCGAAGGAAACTCAAAAAGGTCATCTAGTTCAGTATCTCAGGAATCCTGGATGCTGTGTGGGAACATCTGAGTAGGGAGAGCTCACTGTCTCCCCAGACATCCTTATTAGTTGTTGGTGAATGTGATTGCCTAAAAGTCATTTCTTCCTTTGTTCGTCCGTCCGTCCATCCATCCATCCAGCACCCAGTAGGTCAAAGACTGCATAAAGCACTGGGGCTCCCGATGCAGACGAGTTCTCTGTTCTACAAAAAGCCAACACTGACTTGAGCAGCAGGCTGGAAGGGGCAGAGGAGGGGGCAGTAAGGCAACCTGACATGTAGATATTAACTTCACTAAGTGCTTTGGCAGAAGTAGTATTTTAAAGTCTATCTGCTAGCAAGAAGAAAGAATCAGCCTGCATTTTGTAGAAGCAGGTGGAAGAGGTTGAGGGAACCCACTCTCAGGAATAAAAGTTAGGGGCAGGACAGCCAGGAGGCTTATTAATGTTAAAGAAAGGATTCTAGACTCAAACCGTCTGAATTCAAATCTAGGCTCTGCCACTTCTAGTGTGTGGTCTTAAGCAAATGTCTTAACGTCTCTGTGTCCCAGCTCCCTCATGTGTAAAACGGGGGCAATGATTGTACCTAAGTCATAGGTTGGTATAGGATTACGTGCGATTTTACACGAAAGCCCTGACAGACCGTGCTGGTACATAGGCGCACAGTGAGCACTATTACTGACTAGGGCACAGTCGTTAGGCAGCAGCCTGCAGTCACTCGGGGGTGTAGTGATGGGGCAGCAGTAGAACCATCATCATATATTGCAGCAGCAGAAGTAGTAGTGATGTTAACAGAAGCAGTAGCAGCAGTAGTATTGGTGGTAGCAGTACAAGTGTTAGTAGCAACAGCCCTCGCAGTGTTAGTTATAGAACTGGAGGTAGTTGCTGTGGTATTAACATAGCAGACAAGTAGGGGAAAATGCTGAGAGAACTCAGAGGGTTCCAGATCCTTGCCTCATCCTCTCATTTGTTCCCGTATTACCTCTTGGCCTTTCTCTGCATCATCACGCACCTGTCCAGAAAAGAACAGTAGGACATCTACCCTAAAATCCAGGCAGGTCGGTGGCTTACGTGCAGAGGCCATCAGCAACAGGGAAGCCTGAAGCAGGTTTTCCCTTCCCAGACAAAGGGAGGGTATATGTGGAGTGAGGACAAGGCCCCAAGAAGAGTATAGATGACGGACACATTGGAGGGGGCAGTTAAGGGCTCATGAGTGAGAAGGAGGGTATTCTGGCTGAACAAATAGAAAGGTAATAAACTAACTGGCTCTTGGCAAATGTGTCAAGGACTGTGCTGGCCACTTTCCTCAAAACTGACATAGAAGCTGGGGATCAAACCCAGCTAAGTGAACCCCGGCGTCTCAGAGCTATAAGGATCGATGCTAAGACTCAAGCACAGATTTGCCTATGAAAAGTCCATGGTCTTCCACAGCTGAGGGCCAGGATGCCACCCCAGTCAGTCAGCCATTGTGATGATATATAGACATGTACATTTGATATATTTATAAAGTGTTAAAAGTGCACAATTTGAGGTCTGATCATTATTTAAAAGCCACGAACCCATCTGTACTGAGAGCTTTAGGAAGGAAACTAAGAGTGCTGCCTTCTCTCTGGTCGTGGCATTAATGGCAGCGAGAAGCCCCCACGCTGGAGGGGAAAGCCAACACAGTGTGACCAGGAACAGGCGGCCCCATCACCGGAGCTCAGGATTAGAGCCACATCACTCCAGCAGGAAGAATGAAAGCTTAATCAACATTTGGATTAGTGCATCCCTGTTTACAGGGGTTTGAACTCAATTAAAAATTTCAACTGGAATCTTGGCACAGGTGCCTTGAGACAGAATCTGACTGTTCTGGGCTCTCACCCCAATTTTAATACGTATTTCTGGAAGAAGATGGTTGGGTCGGATGGACCTGGGGCTCAATTTAGACACTTGGCACAAAAATGTAATAAAGTTCTGTTTGGAATTCCATGGCAATTTAGTTATGTTACAGAACCAGCTGTTCCCTGAGGTCCCTTTTCCCATTAGGCTTACTGTTTCCTCAAATTTGATGCCCATTCTTTAAAGAGAGTGGTGAAGTGGGGGCGCACTGGGCCTGGAAGCCAATGCCCTTCGCACACAGTTTGGTTCCATGTAACAGCAGGATGTTATTGCTGAGTCACTTAACTTCGCTGAGCTTCAGGTTCCTTACCTGTTAAACTGGAATAATAATTGACAGCCCTTCCTCAAATGGTGGCTAAGAGAATTTGAATGAGACAACAGGTAAAAGAGGAAACACACTTAGCATCTTGTTTGGAGATTATTTTCCTGCAGAAATCCTCTTACTTCTGATAGGTTATACGGAGTGACATCTCAGTCCTTACTCTCAGATCAGGGCCTGGCTCTCAAGAGTTGCTTTAATCGCAGAGCTCTGTGCTGCGTGCCAGGATTTTGAGATTACTTTTGCTCCCTGCCTTACATTCACCAATCACGTGCTCCAGACCAGGACCTTCCTGTTACCTTCTCTCGGCCGGTGTGGCTCTGAATGCACAGCTCGGCACACCTCCAAATCATTCTTGACACAGCAGGGAGATCCTTTCCAAATACAAATCTGATCCTTATGCCCTTACTTATTAATGGCTTCCCGATGCTCTGAGGTGAAAGATGAAAATGTTTCCCATGGCCTAGGAGGCCCTGGGTCCCTGCACCGTCTGGCCCACCAACTGCTCAAGCATCATCTTTCCCTCCGTATCTGCTCCAGCCACATGTGCATCCTTTCAGTTCATAAGACGTGGCACACTCCTTGCCTTCAGCCTTTGCTCCCACTGGTCTCTCCTGAAACAATGTTCCCTACCCACCCCCTCCTACCCATTCGTGTAATCAACTCATCTTCATATCTCATCTCAAAAGTCACTTTCTCAGTGGTGTCAGCCTTGAATTTGGAAATCACATAGGTGCTATGATGTTCTCTGATAGGACTTTTCATTCGTAGTGCTTTTGTAGGTTTCTAACTATATATTTGATTGATTCCTGTCCCAACTGTAAACTCCATGAAGACAGAGGCCATGTATGTTCACTCACCACTGTGTCGTCAACACACAACATGCTGCGTGAAGCTGTCAGTGTTGAGAAGGGGCACTGACACCCTCACTCCTTACAGGCTGTCCTGGAGCCACCTGCCTTGGCCCACTTCCGAATTCGGATTTCCTAGAGACCCTCTAGGCTGCTAACCTCATGACTCGTGTCCTTCTTTATATCAGTCAGACCTGATAATCAGCACCTTTATGTTATCTGGGCTTCTCTTTGATTTTTATTATTTTTGATCACTTCCAGGAAAGAACCCAGCAAGGGTAGCCTTGGTCTCCTGGGCCTCCGCAGAAACCAAATGTGTGCCAACTCATGGGGCAGGGCTGTCTCCTGCCCATCTTAAATATATTGAGCTGTACTTGGAGGTTGGAAACCACCAGTCCCCATGCCACTAGGCCTGGACGCCTGGCTGGTCTCTCTGGAGTGCCCCTTCAGCTAGACCAACCTTTTCAGTCCCCCTCTACGTTGCTTGATACATTTGGGCCCAAATATGATCACATACAAGAAGGAGCTTTGTAAACTTGAAAAGACTAGATACTTGTAAGGGATTAAGGGCTTAGTTCAGGCTCCCTCTCAATTCACAATCCAGGCTTCTGCTTGGCACTCTCTGCCATCTGGAGAAGGTCTCTTACTTCTTTCTTACCCAGCGCCAGTCCCGGCCCTCTCTCTGCTCTCTCTATCGCACTGGCACAGACGGAACAGACTGTTTCTAAAAACGTCAGATCTGTTGCCGTTAGACCAGTAAGGTCCCCCACCTTTAAGGTTTTGTGGGCTCTCAATATGATTTTCCAACAATGGAGTGGCACAGTAGCAACCTGGAGAGCCAACATCATTTTAGCGGATTGAATTTCGGGTAAGCTAAGTAATCCACGCTTACAGTTAGTTTAGGACGAAGACTAATGAGACTAAGACGAGCTCTATACCCATGGGCAGTTTCTCTTCCATTCCTGAACCTCAAATTCCTCACATAAGGAGTACATGGGTAAACGCCCACATGACAGGCATGCGGATTACAGCGGGTCACAGGCATGGAAGGGCTTGTAATGGCATGTTGTAAATATTAGGTCATTTCCACTTTTGAATCTAACTTGTTCACGCTACAAAACAGTTATTCAATAATTATTTATTACATGTTTGCTAGGGGCCAGGAACTACGCACAGGTTAGGGACTTACTCAAGGCCGCACAGCAGTTTCCTGGCTGGTCTAGGCTGTCGACAGGAACAACAGCTGTTATCTGTTCAGAGTTCCCTATAAAACTGACACTTGCTAAGTATTTTATATGCATGGCCTAATTTAATCCTTACAACAACCCTATGACCTACATAATATTATATATCTATATATATATATATATATATAGATATATATAATGATTTTATGGCTGAGGAAATTGTCATCACAATGAATATTCCGCAAATCTTTCTCCAGATTTTTGCATAGGGATTAGAAGATCCTATAGAAATGTAGAAACATAGAAATGACTTTGGATACCGGTTTGCCCAAAAACTTAAGCAAAAATTCCAACACAAAGGTACTTAAGTGTCATGTTCAAAGATTACAAAGTCAGTAGGCAGCAACATGGTAGGGTTGGGAACCAGACAGATTCCCTCATCCACAGGAATGGGAATAATTACTCCTCATTCACAGGGTGACTGTACGGCTAAATGCGGTAGTAAATGTACAGAAACATCCTCCCCCATGTATCCTCTCCCTCCAGTTCACATAGATCTGTTTAGATGTCACCTGCCCAGAGGGCTTCCTCCCCACCCCACCGGATAAGCCTCCCCTACTCTCTCTCTCTTACCCTGTTGCATTTTTCTTCACAGCATCTGACATCACATCCCATATGTGTTTACTTGTTCATTTGTGGGCTGCCTGACTAGGAATGAGTGTGTGTCCCTTCCCCCTCCTCCTGACTCCCATTCTGGTCTTCCTCTGCCTGTGTGTGAAAGCAGCCCATGCTTCCCAGGAAGGCGTATGAGGGTAAGTCCGAAGGAAGCCTGCACTTCCTCTGGGACTCCCAAAGAGAGGCCAGCAGTTCTGCTGTATCTGCTCAAGGGGCCACCCCCTCTCCCCAAGGCAGCATGCAGCAGGAATCCTGCCAGTGTGAGCCCAGTCTGCCCGCCTCCTTCCTGCTGCATGGCTTCTTGTTGCCCTGGAACACCGGTGGAAGACAGGTGGGCAGGATGCTATGAGTACCTTCCACAAAAGAAAAGCTTTGCAGGTTCAATTAAACCTTGGTAATTTCACAGGCCATGGGGTTGAAGAAGTAAAGGGGGTTGCTGAAGCTTTCCTTACACTTAAAAAAAAAAAAAAGCATTCCTTCTAAGTTTGATTTCTTTGTAAAAGAGTCATATAAAATTAATGGAAAGAAAATGTCCTGAAAAGGAAAGGTGCTTGTTATTCTTGGAATTTATAAGAATAGAGATGATGTTGCTGAACAATCTGTCAGCTGTCAAAGACCTTAGATCTTCCTTTACTGTTGTAGGGATACAAACTGTTCCTGTTGCACCCTTGCAGGAAGTGAGACCCGGGAAGAAGGCATTGTTTCCTGCAATTACACAGTTGCCAGGGAAACTGTGTACAGAAGTTAGCCTAAGAGCAAGTTAAAAAAATGAAGCATCTGGTAAATTGGTTTAAGAGTATTTTGAAAAATCTAGGCCAAGCTTGGCACAGAGTGACCCTTGTAAAACTGAGGATTTCTTAGCTGTGGCAGGAAATGACACTGAATGGTCACATTTCTGCTGTAAGCCTTTTTAATGAGTGTTTTTCTGGGAGTAAAAGTCTTCAGGTAATTTTTAACCCCCTAACAATCCCCCCCACCAAAAAACAAATAAAAAACAAAACAAAACAAAATAATGTTTGGTTGCAGGCTAAAGAAACATAAATAATGCACACACACACACACACACACACAACTTTAAAAAACAATATTTAGTTATCTGACATGTCAGAAAGAAAAGCCTTTTCTCTTCCTTACTATTTTAAACGAAGGCTATATGTTTGAACAAAAGATTTGTTTTAAAGGAAAGGCTGAATTAGCATCAAGGTATTTCCAGTGTATTACCATCTCGAGTCTCTGTTGTCCTTTTTACTAAATACAGTTAATCATAAATCTACCTTCCATGTTCTGAAAATAAAATATATGTATACATAACCATATATATGATATTTATCACATGGTAAGATGTTCAATACATACTTAGAAAACAGAAAATCTTAAGTCATTTAATTTAACCTCCTATTTAATGCAGAGAAACTCCTTCTAAAATGTAACAACTGCCCAACTGCCATCCAACTTCTGTTTAAACTCATCCAGGGACAGGGAATGCATTACCTTACAAGGCAGCCCATACCCTTAATAGATAGATGACCTCTTCCTTTTATTAAGTTGGAATCTTCTTACTATAGCTTTTATCAATCAGACCTGATTGCTTTTGGGAACACACTCCCTCTTCCCCAAAGCATCACCCAGGTTTTCTTAAGTCCACAGAATCCTATTCCTAAAACTAGCCCTATCTTCTAATATGAGGCAGCGCTGTGTGACCACAGGCAAGTTACTTCACATCTCTGTCCTTCAGTTTCTAGCACCATTAAATGGGGATAGTAAGCTTTCCCTATTTCCCTCTCAGGCTTCTGCTTAAGATCAGAATAAAATGCCAGATGGAAAATTGCTTTGGGAACTACAAAGCACTACACATTGTAACTATTGCCATTTTGTCCCAATCATCTCCGCTTAACTTTGCCTTAGTGGAGCCGCTGGACGTGCTTTAGTGGGGTGCAGGAGGAGGGCAGGAAGTGGACTTTCCTTGGTTCAGCTGCTGGCCTGGCCTGAGGTTGGTTTGCGTGCTCTGGGCTCCCCTTGCAGCGTGCACAGCGGCACCCCTGCCTTCTCCCCAGGTTTCCGTAGATGTTGCTCACCCATTTAGTTAAATGCTGTTTTGACGAGGTAGCCTATTTTGGTAAGTGCCCCTGGGGAGCTGCAGAAAGGTTTAATTCTCTTTCTTTTCCCTAATGTTTATCTAATGGTAAAGAATTGAGAATAGGTTCCATATCCCTAGAGACCCGAGGCTGAATGATTCAATAATGTATGTGTCTAGGGGCTGGCTGAGAGAGTAGCTTTCAGTAGCGAGAAGAGGTGGCTTGAGGACACCCAGCCATCATGATGGGGGAGGGGGGGTGTCACTCATCAGGAGGGATCCCTGGGACTTAGTAATGATCAACAATAATGAACCAGAGCATGTGGTAATCAGGACAGAAAGGCAGAGTGACCACATGTCCCAGTATGTATATATGTTGTCCCAATGCAATTCTTAAGGGGACCACGTTTCATTCTCAATGTGAAGAATAAATTATAGGCTCACTTTAGACACAGGTGAATGGACTAGAAATGCCATTCCACCAGTGTTCTTATCCCAGTTAAGGGAATCATCACCTGCCTGGTCCCTTACGCCAGAAAGCATGGAGTCCTTGGAGACAGTTTAGTGGCCCTCATGCCAATACCCGGTTTCCAAAGAATCCTTCAGATTTTCTCTCTCCTCTTCATTCTCATAGCTACTGCCTCAGTTCTGAGCCTCATTCTCTCCCTAGGACCTTTAAAATGTTAACTTCATTTAGGTCTGTTGAGTCACTGGTTCCAAGTTTTTTGAGCTCTCAACTCTGCCTTCTTATATTAGTCATCTCTCCCAATTCCCCTTTATGATGATGCTTTTGACTTGCTTGTCTAAAATCACCGATCCTTGCACCTTACCTCTAGTAGCTAACCTTTCATTTCATATATTCAATGGTCCATTCATTCATTCATTCTTTTCTTCAATGAAGATGTTGAATACACAGTTCTGAGAGTTCAAGTAGGTCAACATTATTGAATTAATCAGTTTTGATTACAGCCTGCTGAGCAGTTATAAAGCCATATAGTTGTAGCCATATCCATTATACTTTGGGTCCAAATCCAAATTCCACTCATATTCTAGAGTGTTGTTTCCAAAACATAAATTTCACTACATTATTGACCTTAAAACACTCTAGTTGCCTCCATTGGTATGGATATGAAGGAAGCCCCCCCAGGGAAATATCCGGCCTCCTCCACCCCACCGCACCCCTTCCCTGACTGGCATCTCCTAGGGGAGTAACAGTAACTTATCCGAAGTGGGAGAATTGAGCAGCGGAGGCTTAGCTTGTGCTCGGTGACTCTGGAACTAGCCTGCCTATGGGGAACACACGCTCAGTGCTCCCCCGGGCTCGGCCTCACTGCTGCCGGTGGCTGAGGAGGAGAGCAGGCGTCTAGGTTTAGTATTTATCGCCACTCATTTCAGCCATGTTCCCCACTGTAGCTTTGTAAGTGGTAATTTATGTGACTTCTGAGTCCATCTCCCAGGTGGTTTGATTATGGATTGGGAGTGGAGAAAAAATGCACTGAGTTCCACAAACCCCAACACTCAGGACTGTACTTGATCTTATAAAAAGGAGAGGAAACCTGCTCCTTCTTTTGGTAAAGTGAGAGCATTTGCCTTTCTGCAGCTGCTCACCTCTCCTCTCCTCATGCTCTTTTGGTAAGTCACCCACTATGATGACAATCCACGGGCCTGGCTAAGCTTCCCAGAGATCTTGTCTGAGCTCAGAAGAGCCACGGCAAGTCGGCTGGAGGCAGATTTGTGGTAGGAGTGCGGTCTGAGTGGCAGGCTCAAGGGGTCCTTGCAGTCCCCTCAGCCTCACAGTTGGCAAGAGCCGCACTCTGATGCACGATTCTAACATTGACGCAGCTTGGAGCCTTCCAGGAGAGTTTGAGCACTTGCTGGTGTTGAAGTAGCCACTCCCCACCTGGCTACACCTCTTCCAGTGGCTACATGGATGAGAATGAATCATCCCAGTCTCTCATGTGCAAAGAACAGTGAAAAGGCAGTTTGTTTGCAAATAACTTCCTTTATTCAACTTATAGTCTCAGGAAAACATGCCCGGTGTACCAAATTACTCCTTTTTACTGATGAGGAAACTCCATCTCGGGTTACGTGACTTTCCCAAGGACCCTTAGCAAGTTTATGAAAAAACTTGGGAAATCCATTCTGAATTAGTCAGAATCATACAGGTAGTTGAAAATCTCCCCTAATAATGACTGCAAAATCTACCATCTTTCACATCTGGGTAGAAATTTGTACTCTTGAAAACAAAATATCACAATAGGAAGGGGCCTTCACAAGCATATAGCTCTGCCTCCTGCCCTGACAGGTGCAGCAAAGGGAGAACCAGAGGGAGAATGTGATCTTCCTGAGGCCTTGAAGGCCCTGAATCTAGGTCTCCGATTCCCAGTCTAGGCTTTGGTAGAGCTGCCCGAGGAAGGCATAGACCCATCATGCAGATGAGAACATCGGTCTCAGGGGAGTAAAGCATCTTTTTCAAGGTGCCACAACTGGAGAACAGAACTGAGTTGTAGCCAGGTGGGGAGTGGCTACTTCAACACCAGCAAGTGCTCAAACTCTCCTGGAAGGCTCCAAGCTGCGTCAATGTTAGAATCGTGCACCAGAGTGCGGCTCTTGCCAACTGTGAGGCTGAGGGGACTGCAAGGACCCCTTGAGCCTGCCGCTCCAATATTATCACTGGAGTCCGATGATAATACTTGGCTGAATAAGTGAGAATTACTTTTATTTTTATTATTTATTTATTTATTTTTTAATCCTCACCCGAGGACATTTTTCTAATTTTTGTTCAGATAGAGTGGTAGGAAGAGGAGGGAGGGGGGGGGGGGGGAGAGAGAGAGAGAGAAGGGGCGGGGGAGGAAAACATCGACGTGAAAGGGACACATCGAGTGGCTGCCTCCCGATGTACGCCACCCAGCCAGGGCCGGGGACAAACTGCCACCGAGGTACGCACCGAGGTTCCTTAGTGGGAATCGAACCCGGGTCTCTCTGGACTGCAGACAGATGCTCTAATCGCTGAGCCAAACTGGCCAGGGCGAGAATTACTTTTAACTGTTACTGTTGTTATCCTGGTTATTTCTATCAACTCCAGCTCCCGTTCATGACTTTGTAGTGATCATAAATTCAAGCCTTTAGTGATTTAGTTTATTCAGACAGGTTCATAGATCCCTCTCCCCCCATCGTTACTAATGCTATTCTTGTGTGGTATGCCTTTAAAAAAATAAGGTATTTACTTACAGAACCCAGATTCTGGTGGGTTTCAAGTATATGCTCTCTCTCCACAACATTCACTAACAGCTACCCCAGAGCCCAGCATCTGTTAAGTTGCCTGCAAACATTTGACATTTGGAAGTGGCGTTTCTCTCTCTTCTTTCATTTTGGTTTGTAATCAATAAATCACTTTTAATGACTTTAATGGAAATTAAATAGACAAACAAAATCAGGCCTTACCTTATTATTACCTAATTATGAAGTTTACATTTCAACAGTCAAATTGGGCTGCTCGGACTCAAAGAACAGGCATTGCTAAAAAAGTTGAACCACGTGACTCTGAGGCTAGTCCCCAGGTCTCCAGGCTCCAGATCACCGCTGTGATCTTTGACCGCCCCACCGCTTCAGGTGCTTAGTCTCTGGAGAGCATTTCTCCACCCTTAGGCTTTCCAGGCACCGGTGTGGGAGCCAAACACACTAGGGTTTTTATTGCCGTCCCGCTATGTATCAGCATGATACCTTTGGGCAAGTAACCTAACTTCCCTGCGTCTCAATTTCGTCATCTCTAAAATTGGAACCATAATATTTATCTCTTAAAGTTAGTGGGAGAATGAGAAATAATGTACTTAAAGTTCATGGTTCACAGTAGGTGATCAACAAGTATTAGTTCCCTTCCTATTCATACATGATTCATCCACATGTATTTGTTATTGATCAAAATGATTGGGTCTTATGCAAAACACAGCATGCATGCCTTACAGCCTATTTTGCTACATCACTCAATCATCCATGCGACAAATATTAATATCTACATGTGTCTGACCCTGTGTTATGCTGGGACCTGATTATCCAGTGATGAAAAAACAAACATGGTCTCCGCAAACATGGAGTTACAGCCCAGCGAGGAAGACAGAGCTTAATTAAGTAAACAAGCAGATAAAATGAGTAATTATAAATTGTAATAAGTGCTGCAAAAGGAAAATAAAAACAGGTTCTATTAGAAAACAGGATGCCCTAATTTAGAATGGGTGGTTGGGGGTGGCTTCTCGGAGGAGGTGACTTTAAAGCCGAGAGTGAGAAGGAGTCAGCAATGAGCAGGGGAAGGACAGTCTGGACAGGGCACAGCAGCCGTGAAGCCTGAAGCGAGAATGAGATGAGGGTGTCCTGCAAACCCAGCTTCTGGCACCCCACAGACTTCCACCACCCCAGCCCTGCCTCTGAAGCCCTCGGCCGTCTCTCCATCCGGAGTGCCAGGCTCGGTGTCACAGACACTCCTTCACGCCCCTGAAGCAAATTGATCCCTCTTTCCTCCAGCGTTCCCCCAAATCTGTGTTTAACTTTTTTTTAAAATTTTTTTTCTTAATTGATTTTAGAGAGAGAAGAAGGGAGAGGAAAAGAAAGATAGAAACATCAATGAGAGAGAACATGATCAGCCACCTCCTGCATGCCCCACACTGGGGATTTGGCCTACAACTTGGGCATGTGCCTTGACCGGGAATCAAACCGGCGACCTCTTGGTGCATGGGTCAACGCTCAACCACTGAGCCACATTGGCCGGGCTGTTTAACTTTCTTATAATATGTGTTAGTAAGTACCTAATGGCTGTTATTGAACACTTACCCTGTGCCATGGGCTGTGCTAAGTATTTTCCCCGAATATACCGCCTGTAAACCTTATGGCAGCCATATGGAGTAGGTACTGTTATCGTCATTCCCACTTCATAGGAAAAGAAACCGGAGCATGGTCACGTACCCTGGCTGTCAGAGGCCGGGTCTGGATTTGGACTCCAGAACCTGAACCTTAACCCCTCAGTCATGTTACTGTGACATCTGTATGTCTTTCCCTCACCAGACCCTGATGACCGAAGGTTCCTTAGGGTGGGGTTTGTGTGATTCATCAACATCCTCAGCACACAGAACAAGTCCTGGCACAGAGGAGTTAACTACTTGCTAAAAGAATGTCTCTCAATTACAGACCCTGACTGATAAAGAGAAACCATGCACAGGTAAATAGGTCTGTCCCTTCAGCCTGCAGGCACAACCTGCACTGTGGCCTCTGCCCATCCGATTTGCACCGCAATTGACAGCCTGGGCCCCCCTCCTTCGGTCCCGTTAATGCCATTAGCATCTAGTCAATAATGCTCAGCATTTCATTTTACCACTTTAATTAACAAATCCAATTTGTTCAAACCGCTGTGAAAACAAATTAAAAGCTCAAGAGTGGGGCCTCCAGGGGGGGAGGGAAGGCAGGGGCTCCACACAGATTAGGCTGATTGTTGATTTGATCTTTGGCATTTACAGGGAGCTGAACACTGTCTGCCCTTCAATCATCTTCCTACCCCTGACCTACAGGAGCCTCAGTGATGGAGCCAAGATCAGGCAGACCAGCTTCTTTCTGTACCTTTCGGTTGTCCCCTCCCTCTTCACGTGGACAAGATGGGGCTGCAGTCTGCCCTTCGCTGGCCTGCATTCTTCAGAGGAGCACTCTGCTTTGGATTTGAATTCAACCACAATCCCCTTGACCAGTGGTTCTCAATGAGGATAATTTTAACCCCCAGGGGACATTTGACACTATCTGGAGAAACTTCTAGTTGTCACAACCAGAAGGAAGGTGCTTGAGGCATCTAGTGAGAGGCCCTGATGCTACTGAAACTGCGATGCACAGGACAGTCCCCTCACCAAAGTGACTTGGCACAAAAGTCCATGGTGCTGAGGCTGGGAAACCCCTTCCGAGTCCTTCCCCAGTTTTCTAAGCATGCTCTTTGTTAACGACAATGTCTCTGTGAGGCATGCAGGATAGGGACTGCTGACCCCGGTTAAGAGTAGAGGAATTGACTATCAGAGTTCAAGAGATGTGTTAGAAGCAGTCAGTGAACAGTCCAGAGCAAGATCCTTTCTCCACCTCTAGCTGAGTTAAAAGATGGAGAACATCTGCTGGAGTCTCCAAATAGATTTAGGGGAATGAGAGTTGTTCACGTTTATTAAGTACCTGTTGGGGGACAGGCACTGGGCTGTTGGGTGTGGTGGGACCTGACCTGGGAGAAGGGATGATGATGGACTGAAGCTGTGAAACGGCCTGTCCTCTACCCCCAACAGTTACATCCAATGCACAGCAGCTACACTCTTCTGAATAGAACACAGCACCCAAAAGGTCACTGGGTTCTTAATCGTTGTTTATCCCAAGTCTGGGATTTATTGCGCTTTCCATCTTAGAAAGCAAGAAGAGAAAAATGTAGTCAGAGTTACATAGAACTTTTGAGGTAGGAAAAATAAAAACCAAAGCTTAAAACTTGAACCCTTTTCAGGAGTTCTGACAAATACACAGCTAGGTGTGATAAGCTGGGACGGTGCATGTGTATGAGGGTGGGGGACTAGGCAGAGAGAGGGCAGAAGAAGGAGGCAGGCTGACCACATGCTACAGAGGATCCGTAGAAGGCTTCAGAGAGCAGCTGTCCACAGGAAAGGAAGAGTCCAGCAGGGTGAGGCAGCCGAGGACCCTGACGGATGGTTCCTAATGCAGCCGACATCAGCGCTCTGACAGCCCGCACGTGACCTGGGTGGACAGCTCTGTGTGTGTGTGTGTGTGCATCAGAAGAGTTGAATCCCTAAATTCAGTAACATATTGAACCTGGGGTATTCCTAAAATTAACATAACAAAGAGGGTGTTTTATGTGACGTTGTTCAGTGGTGAGTTAATTTCTGGAATTCGGATATAGGATTGGCATTTCACTTTCATTTCAATTAGTTATAGATTTCAGGCTCTGCAGATAAATTCAATGATGGACACACTGTTTCAAAGAATAAAGTTCCAGCCTAGAAGCACATAGCTCCCAGGTATACTGACATCTAGGGCTATGAAGTTCCTGATCAGCTTGGATGATGGCAAGTGATAACCAGGAGCAGTGTACAAACACCTGTAAGACTCCTTGGGGGATCCAGGAACTATCTGGAGGGAGAGAAACATATAAAATACTGGATTTCCTGCTAGAATAGGTAGAGGTACTGGGCTACAGAAATATAGCCAAAAATGTTCATGTGACCTCAGTTGTATTATCAGGATGCTAAACTCATGCCAGTGAATTTATTTATCTCATTTCATCCTCCTAACAACATTGAAGGTTGTTTTATATTCTCCATAGTCACCTTCCTAGAGCCATACTCTGGGAGATGACAGAGCGGGGATTTGAAGCAGGATCTGTCTGATTCTAAATAGCAAGGTGTATCTATCCTACAATTTCAGCTCCCCTTAGGAGGAGAAGTGGGGAATCGCCAGGACAACCCATGTCTGTCAGTCTGGCTTCAGCCCACACCAAATGCCTTTTCCCTTGTCCCTGGAGGTCTCTGTTTGGAACCCCTGGAGACAAGCAGAATTGCTGTTCCATAAAACCGAAAAAGCCGTGTTTTCAAACTTAGCAATTATAGACATATTCATGCAGAGAAACCTGACATTTGCCATTATGAATTTCAGTGTGGCATCTCTCCTGCCCTTTGCCCAGGGAAAAGCAGGCCTTTGTATCAGGTAAAGAGATACTGAAGAGATGCCTCAGCAGAGGATGCAGGCCTATCCAAGGGCTCATTGCAGAAACACTACCATTCCTTCAGTGGTCTCCTTAGGACCAGATGTTGACCTGGCCGTAGTGGAGGCTCTGGCACGGTGGAAGAACATGGCTTTACAGCCAGATTGGTGTAGATTTGAGTTCTGGATTCATAGCTCGCTCACTGAGTGACCCTGGGCACAATGCTTAATCTTTCAGATCCTCAGGTTCCTCATCTAATAAATGGGATAGCAGTAAAACTATTTAAGGACTCTTCTGAAGATTAGGTGAGATACTTTGGGAAAAGAACCCAGAACAGTGTCTGCCATATAAGTAGATATACAACAAATGTCAGCTCCTGTCCCCACATTCCTAAATCATCCTCTTGCATTACAGCAGTGTCCCAGTTCAACGCTGTATTCCATTGTTCAGAACAAAGCCCGGGTCACAGACTCGATAAATGCAGGTTTACTGGGCAGATAAAGGGTAGAAGAGTGGTGAGAAAAAATTAGGGGTTATTTTCAACTCAGATTTTAATTCTAGCTTCATCATTTTCTAGCTACTATGTGATCTAGAGCAAATTACTTAACTTCTGTCAGCTTCAGTATCCATATGGGTAAAATGGGAGAGTCCTTCTACCTCTAGGCTTTGCATCACAGTCAAAAAGTTGCCCGCACTGTGTTGGGTTTCTTCCACAAGTGCTTGGTTCCAGGTTCTATGCCAGGCAGTTGGCACACAGAGATAAGTAACACTGTCTCTGTCACGGACATAAATCACACCTAGTCTCTGTCCATAAGGACTCACAGTTGAGTGGACAACACACACTTAGGAACTCACAGGTAGAGGAGAAGGGCAGAAAAGAGGGAAGCAGAGATGAGGGGGGACTTAACTCCAGGGCAGGGGAATTCAGGGAGGGCGTCCTGGAGGAGGAAGAGTAAAGTCATTCTCTGTGGAGAAAGCTCCTGTGGGAACACAAAGGAGGGGCCAGGCCAACACTGAGTCCCACGTACACAACCGAGGGATGTGGAACGACTTCTGTACCTCTAGTCTGAGACTCTCCTCTCCCCAGGAACACAGTGTCCTCTGGCTACTTTTCAATTCCTCTGTCACACTGTGCTCCTTTTCCTGGCTTTAAACATGATTCACTCTTCCATCAGCATCTTCTCTGCCCAATTCTCTCCTCCTTGCCCCATCCTGTTAACTCTTCCTCCTTCTTCAGAGCTTCCCTCAGAAGTCACTTTCTCAGAAAAGCCCTTCCTGGCACTCCCGGTGAGGTTAGGACTCCCCACTGCATGTTTCTGTAGCACCCTGTGCTTCTCCTCCATCACACTGTTAAATAACGAACCGTGTGCTTGCCAGCTCAACGTTTGCCTGCTCTGCTGCAATGACGCCTCCACCAGGGGCAGAGACCCCTTCTCACCCAATGTTTCATCTCTGGCACTGTAGGGTCTCAACAGTGTGTTGAGTATATTGACCCTACTTATGGAAGGGTCTCCATAAATATTTGTAGAATGAATGGATGGAGGGATGAAGAAGGGGGAGAGAATAGGGGAGGGCAGCATTCGCCTTTCTCTAATCTCACGTTCAGACTATTTTTCCTGTTTCATTCAAATCCACAAAGCTTCTGAGGATAATGCTTTTCAGCTGCTCCATCCTCTCCCATTCTTCTACTCTAAAATCAAGTGAATCCTTAGGATTTTAAGTGCTCACAACAGGTCTGTAAGAAGAAAGAATAAATGAATACTGTCCAATCTTCTCCATGCATTGACTCACCAAAGCCTTTCCCACCCCTCAAAGTACAACACACTCACAAACTGCCTTCTAGGAGACCCACTTTATTCAGACAGCCCAGTCCCTCAATAGGAGCGATGTCAGGTTAGGGTGGATAGAAAAATAATCTGATTGAGCAATTTCACACTAAAGTATGAATGACTGATAAACCTTTAAGCCAACCCTCCTTTCCTTCCATCCTCTTTCCTTTTATTCTTTTTGTCTTTTTTCTTTTAATTTTTGAAAAAAAGGGAGAGCTGTTCAATCCAGGTGAATAGGGTACTAGAAATACACTAAGGTGAAAATAGAAAATGTATGTCTTAGCATCAACCCACAAAAGCAAGATGGCTTTTCACAAAGGCTAGAAGACGGGCCCTTAGAGAACATTTGGATTATCTCTTTTGACTTACAAATGTAGAAAAAGAAGTCTAAAGAGGCCAAAAGACTCGCTTGGGGCACAGAGCAAAGCAATGTCAAAGACGGGACTAGAACTCCCTGCACTGACCTAGTGCTCCGGCTCTTGGCACAGTTGCCTGGTGCTTTGTCAGCAGTTTGCACATGCAGCCCTTCTGCCCTCCCTTCTCTCTGGCTTCCCTGGCCTTTCCCGGAGCCCGCCGCCTTTCCTTCGCTGAGCGGCAGCCTGCCTGCTGCAGCTGCCTCCGCTGAGCACTGCTGCTCTGTAGATGGCTTTGCCGCCTTTCACTGATCCATCCACTTGCCATCTGCTTTCAGATTTCTTCCGAGAACCCCAGTGTTTCCACCGTTCCCGGGACTCTGTCACGCCCTCCTTCCCTGCTAATGGGCCCAATAAACAGCTGCTCTAATTTAGTCTCATCCATCTCCAGGCCACCATTTTCTGAAATTTACATTGTCTATTTTTCACTCTCTTGCATTTCTTGATTCAGTGATTTCAGAGAATTAATATGTTGGAAAGAGCAAAGGTGAAGCAATGATGACTTCTTCTGAGGAATCATACCGACAGTATTCACTCTTTTACTCATGTGACCTTTAGTTCAGCGAGAGGGCCCGACGCTCGGTGTGCGTAGGCAAGGACGGCGAGCTGCAGAACTGGAGGCGCCGCCGCAGGCCTGGCCGCTGACATGACGGATGCGTGCACTAAAGACTGCGTGGAAATGAGAAGGCTGCCTACTTGGGCTGATACACAGGGAGCCGAGAGTAATGGCAGTCACATATATTGAGCACTCACTCTGTGTTATAGAATGCTGAAGTGGACATTTATTTCATCTGAAATAAAGAGTGTTTATATAGAATACCCCCCCAAATGTCAGAGTTTATATAGAATTTCCAAATATGTATCTGGAAGCTAATTATAGTTCAATAACACGAAGGAAAAGAGAGGTGGAAGTTAAAGAGAGGGTTTTACGAGGGGATTTTGATGCCTGGAGTTCCATAGTCCACAACCCCAGAGGACGGACCAGAGGCAATTTCCTCCTCGGCTCCGCACAGAAAGAGTGGGGGAAGTTCAGTGGGTTGAATTCTGACTTCTTCCTGAGAAATCTGGTAAGCGAGTGACTATGGAAAAACTGAAGAAGCTGCACTAGACCGGCCTGTGATCCCAGTGCTGGCCCAGGAAAGGGTTCTGAGCAGATGTGGCTAGAACCAGTTTGGTGCTATCTCAGCTCCTGTGAAATCTATGCATACAGCGAACCACCAGAAAAGCAGGACATACGGGGAGTGACAGTGGGGAGGAATAGGATGCCCTCCCCCAGTGTTGGTCACAGCCAGGCACAGGAGCCTCTGAGGAACTCAGGAAAGCGCCCACGGAGAAGGAGCACACAGCAAACACCGAGCAGGCGTGAGGGCCAAAGCCAGCTTAGGAGAGCACCAGTTCCCTTCGGGGACTCTTCAGTTCCCTTCACCCCTCGCCCTCTCTCACTGCAACCTCGGCTGGGAGTCGAGTTACAAGGGAAGAGGACATTAAATCAAGTTCAGAGGTTCGATCATTGTCTGGGTCTGTACAGTTTTAATTACTGAATTGAGGCTGTGTTCATTAGTTAGTGACTGAAGGACATTCTATCTTGTAAAAGAGGTGTCATCCAAGGCATGGGAAGAACTAACTGAATAGGCTTGAAGTATTGATGGAAGCCGGAAGTAAAGCTGCTGTGATGAATACACTCTAAATTCTGCATATTATATCGATGTACTACTGGGTCCACCCAAATCCTGACAAGAATCCTGGAGGCAAGTGCAGGTGACCCTTGAACAACACGGGTTTGAACGATATGGGTCCACTTACACATGGATTTTTTCCAATAAATATATAATCGGCCTTCTGTATCCATGGGTGTCACATCTGCAGATTCAATCAACCGCAGATTGAGTAAAGTATTTTCTGTGCTAGAAATAAGTGCACGAGAGAAAATGTTAGGCCTTCAAGAGCAGCCAGCCTCAGCAGCATGGGATCAATGAGGAGTCACCAAGACCCAGCTCAGAGGTTCCTGGCTCCCTTTCTGGTCTGCTCTTATATTGCTCTCAGGCTGAGGGTCCTTCCCACTCTCCCACCTCAGCCCACAGACCCCCCAGTGTTAGTCCCTCTCATTACATCTTGATACTTATAGCTATAACATAACATTGTTCACAGCTTTTTTTCTGGAACCTCAAAATCCAGGTAAAAATACCTAAACAAAATCATATTACCTAAGACTTGGAGAAATTTTAAAGGTTATTTTGTCCAAACCTCTCATTTTAGAGATTTAAAAAATCTTAGGTCCAGAGAGGGAAAGTAACTAGACCAAGGTAACACAGACATCAGTCTCAGAGCCGAGACTAGGTTTGCCTCTTATCCTTTAAGCCAGTTTCCAGATGAATGGCTGGTCAGTATGGACTGGCCTGGCTGGACTGCTGTGTGCTGCGTTACCTCTTAGTGTCTAGAAAAAAGAGCTTGTCGGGTGAGGTTCTTGGGGTGAATGCGCCTGTGCTAACCACATGTGAAGAGAACTGAAGGGGAGTCGGCTGCATTTTATTACCAAGCCACCTACAGAAACGACACGCTAGGCCAACTTATCTTAACAGTAGTCCATATTTTACCATAACTGTTGGACAATTAGAACAAGCTACTGTGAAATGTTAAGGAAAAACACTTGATCACATTCACCCCTATGATGGCATTATGAGGGGAGAATTATTTCTCTTTGAAGGTGGGGAAATAAAAGCTCAGAGAAGCTACACAATTTTTCCAAAGTCACATAACTAATAAATGGGGGAATCTAGACATGAAGCCAGGTTTTGCCTAATTCCAAAGCCCAGTTCTTTCTAGTCTATGGCCTGAAAATCGATTCTCAAAGTCATTGCTAAGATAAATTTGTTCAATGAAAGTTAAGAAAACAATAATAATATCACTGGAATAAGTATACAACCTCTGTAGAAAACTACTTTGAGTGAGCAACACTTATGTTCATCCATTTGTTTGCTCATGAATGAATGTTCATCCATCCAACAAATATTTATTCAGCATCTACTAACTGCCAGCCACTGTACTAGACACTGAGGATACATCCTTGGGCAAAAAAAGGCTTTGCCTCATGGAGCTTACATTCTCTGGGAAGTGGAGGACAATCAAGTGACCAAGAAAAGGAGCATTTTATTATCAGATAATAATATCCAATATGAAGAAAATAAAGTAGAGTGATATGAAAGTGTCAAGGGCAGGGAGGAGTTAATTAAACAGTGGGATCACTACAATCTTCTCAGGGGAGCAGATTGGGGTCAGAGTTCAAGAGCAAGAGGATGAATAAGGGGAATATATGTTCATGTTCTTGGAAAACACACAGGCAGTTGTAAAGGGGATGCGAGCACTCCCTTCTCCTGCCCGTGCCTCTCTTTACCTGCCCAGGGCCTTCCAGCTTCTCAGTAGAGGAGGTAGGAACATGGGGCAGAGAGCCCAAGGCAGAAGAGCATGCTTTAGGGCAGGGTGGGGAACCTTTCCTCTGCCAAGGGCCATTTGGATATTGATAACATCATTCGTGGGCCATACAAAATTATCGGCTTTAAAATTAGCCTGCTAATTTGGTCAAACATTTAATTTGCTCACCCCTAAGTGATGGTTGGGACTGCTTCTCTTTGGTGAGGTGTGTGATGTTAGCTGGTGTTGACGTTACTACTCGAAACTGCTCTTCCAGGTTTGTGTTGGTCAGTCTGGAGCATGGTCGATTCTACGATGGTAAGTTTTGAAAAGAACTGCTCACAGCAGTAAGTTGTCCTGAACACAGATGCATAGCTCAATGCATGTCCCCTCAAAGCTTATGGAACGTTTAAAGTACTCAAGCAGTGGGAGGTTGTACCTAGCTTTCAGCTCATCATCACTTTGCAGCCGAATGATTTCGTGTTGTAGGTTATCAGGTACATCAGCTGGTTCCACACTGAACCTTGTAGCAAAGATGTTCAATTCCATTTGTTTACTTTTCATGTCCTTGAATCTTTCATTAAATGCCTCAATTAGTTTCACACATTCGCCAGCATATTCCATTGGTGCCAATGGACTTGTGAATACCAACTAACTGTAGACACTGTGTCTAGAAGGCTTTTGTCCTTCTAGAGTGGAGAAATGCACCATGCTATTCCTTTCAAGTTGCACTTTCCACACCCTAATTTAGCTTCAAATGATTTCACGTTTGAATGCAGGGAGCTGAGAAGCTGGTTGGGGCCCTGCAGCTTGACATTCAGCTCTGAGAGATACTTAGTAATGTCCGCCATGAACGCTAAATCACACCGCCACTTGCTATCATTGAGTTCCCTGACAGGTTTTCCCTTCATCTCCACCAACTGCTTGACTTCATCCTACAATTCATAAAACCTCATGAGCGTGTTCCCGTGACTGAGCCACCACATTTCACAGTGATAAACAAGATCACCACACTCAGTCAAGATCAGTACAGTTAACTCCTTAAACTGGCAGCTGTTTTGCCATAGTGTGTTAACTCTTTTGCAATGTGTGCACTCCCAGCCTGCCTGGCACTGACTGTCCTGAGTCACCACAATACAGGCAGACGGGCCGAGGGCAGCTGACGAAAAGCATACGTATCTGTCCCGTCATGTACTCGTACATGTCCTGTCTATCCCATAATGAACGTTCCTTGCTTGTCCCTCAAAATTTACATCATTACAATTCACTTGATATAAATTTATGTTGCTATGAAAAAAGCACCTATATTTGAGTCCAGCCTCTGCAGTTGCCTTGGCAGGGCCAGACCAAAGGATTTAGGGGGCCTTATGCAGCCCATAGGCCAGGCATTTCCCACCCCTGCTGTAGGGGGAAGGTGGTGGGTTTTGGAATTGGACAGATCCCTGGCTGTGGAAGTTTTAGTGAATTCTTTAAACTCCGAGACTTTCTGTGTGTGAGAATGATGACAGTAATGCCTCCTACTAGATTGTGTGGGGACCAACTGAAAGAGTGGATGGGTGGCAATTCTTAGTTGCCAGCAGCAGAAACTGACCAGCTGATTAAGCATAAGGGAGTTATTAAAGGCATCATGGTAGCTCAGAATGAGTTGAAGGTCCAGAAAGCCAGGTTGCGGCTCTGCTTCGTGCCCAAAGCCATGCTTGCGGAAACTCGTCTGATGAAGAACCACAGCTGCTCCCCTCACCACTAAGTGCCAGATGCCACAGTTAACTCTACTGCCACCAATCCAACCTGATTGCAAGTACTCTGCTGCCAGCACTAAGGGCACTCCTGGCCAGGAACTCAAGCGCCCAGACCTCACCGTTGCCCACCTTAGAATGGCTTTCTTGTGGGGGATGCTTCTGACAGGTGGAGCCTAGAATCATCTCTGTGCCCTCGCTTGTGGGAGAAACAGGAAAGTCTTCTACCTTCTGTTGTGAGGTGGAAGGACGCCTGAAGTATTCAAATGGAGTTGGGCAGGCAGCAAATGTGGCAAATAGCAACTGAGGATGGAAGGTACCTAGCAGGGTGCCTGGGACCCAGCAGACGCTCAGTGGAGGTAAGTTTCCTCTCTTCTTTCAGGTTGGCAGACTTCCATCCATCTGAGCCTAAGCTCTGAGAGGTATTAATAATGCTGTATGGGTAGATGAAAAGGCCACACTGTACTATTTAAGACTCCCAGCGAGGAATCGTAAATGTAGCCCGTGCTGTAAACACCTTCCAGAGAGACAGACTGCTGACTGGGACTTGGCTCAGAGCAGGAGCAACGTGCTTGGCATTTGCCTAAATCCAGCCTAGCCCCGAGGTAGAGTAGTCTGATAAAATGAGGTGAGTTGAAAATTGAGCCTCAAATGAGCTGCTGATCCATCACAAAAGCCTTTTATGAAAGGCAAAAACATGGAAAGACAGACCAAGGATCATCAGTAGACAAATGATGACTAATTTAATAATGGGTCTCGTTGCCTAAGCAGCGTGTTTTGGACGTATGCCTCAGTTTCCTGATTTGCACTTAAATTCCTTTTCCCTGCCATCACTTCACCTGCCTTCTGGGACAGAAGACCAACCCTGAACCCCAGCATATTTGGAAACCTGTTGTAACCACAGAACCAGCTCAAACTGGTCCTATCCTGTTTCTAAAAAGACCCAGAACCCAAGTTTAAACCTTGGCTACACCACTTATAAGCAACACCTGTGAAACACCAGTCATGAGTTAACACCTGTGAGCCCTTAACTACCACCTCTGAAACCCCTCCCCAAACCCTGGCCCTTAGCTAAACTGCTCCCTGTACCAAGGTTCCCTCATCCTCCATAAGATCCTTCCAGAAATTAACCCTGTCCTAGATGGAAGCTGATTTGACATTTATAATCTGTGGGTGAAATATAATTTACAAGGTACTTTGATTCCAATGGCATCTCTGAATTCTATTACATAAACATTTGAATACTATTGCATTTTCATTGCGTCAGGCACTGTGCAGAAGCTCAGAGACGGGAGCGACCTGCCCAAGAACACAGAGCCCAACCTTGTTTCTTCCATCTCGCCTTAAAGGTTCTCAAGATCCCATGTGAGAAAGTGCTACAGGAAAGCATGAAGTTATTATTAGTGTGGCTATAATATGTGGTTCTCGTTTCTAAGCCACTGCTCTAAAAATATGGCAGACACGACAGAGTCATGAATTCCTGTGGGCATGACAGGAACTTGTGCTGTCCCTCAGTATCTCATACCACAAACAGCCTTGCTTTCCCCTGATTGCCCCCTGTAGCCCCACCTACCCAATCACATTACTCCCAGACAAGGCAGCCATTGGTACCCTGGAAATTAGTGCACCACAGTTCTGGAAGATAAGTAAATCTTAAAACATAAAAAATGGCACTGAGCCCTGGCCGGTTTGGCTCAGCGGTCGGAGCGTCGGCCTGCGGTACAGAGAGACCCGGGTTCGGTTTCCGCTAAGGGCATGTACCTCGGTTGCAGTTTGTCCCCGGCCCTGGTTGGTTGTGCGAGTGGCAGCCACTCGATGTTTCACATCGATGTTTCTCTCTCTCTCTCTTCCTCTCTCTCCTTCCCTCTCTATCTGAACAAAAAATAGAAAAATGTCAAGTGAGAATAAAAAAAAAAATGGCACTGACCTAGAGGGAGTAGTGTGGATTATATCAGAGAGCGTATATGTTGCATTCAGTAAGTGATAACTGCTATTATTACCTTCATTATAAAAGTAACGAAAATAGGGCTCAGAGTAGTTAAGCGGCAAATACAAAGGCACACAGCTACAGCTAGTAAGGATGGAAGGGAGAATTATGGATCAGGCCTGTGCTTCCCGGTGCCGCACTGCCTGTCTGTAGAACCCTGTTCACACTTCAAGCCTAGTGCAACACCCTTCCTCCTTCCAAGCTTCCCAGAGCTCCTCAGCAGAATGTCCCCTTCCATGGCAATCTTCTTGCCTTGGCCCTTGGCAGAAGTTAGGAGGAATAGCAAGGCCACTTACACATGTTTAGTCACAGTTACATTGTTTTTACTAAATGGTCAGTCTGTATGGGCAATACTGCAGCTGGGTTTTTACCCAAATCTTGCCCTTATACAACTGTGGAGTTCACTCTCAGAGTTATGGAGAGACAGGTAGGCTGGTATCTGAAGGCCAGGGCCTGGAGCCCAGTGAGGTTTCCCCTCTCTGTTCCCTACCTTGCATTAGCTCTTTTTCACAGGCTATCTTTGTTAAACACTCTTGTACGCCAGTTTGTTTCCCTTGGTGTCATTGAAAAAACAGGAAGCTAGGCAGTCCTGGATTTAAATTTCGGCTTTGCCTCTGGCTGTGTGACCTTTGGAAAAACTTTTAACCTCCATGAATCTGATTCTTCATCAGTGAAATGAAAAGAATACTGTGAGTAATATGAGATAACAAGTGTAAAACATCCAGCAAATCATGCAGCAAATCCACAGTAGCTGAGAGTCATTAATCATTAACTGTTATTATTACCTTGCCAAACTGAGTCCTCACAGGTGGATGTCTGCCCTGACCCTGACTCAAATTGGAGCTGACCTTCCTTGTTTTCGGCAACAGGAAGCAAAAAAGACCCGCCTTGGGCAGAGGGCCCTGTTGTGTGTACCTAGATTGCTCTTCTCTGCACGAGCTATTCCTTGTTCGTGTCTTCCTGTGGGGAACTAGCTCACCAGGATTCCTTAAAAGACCCACAGCGTGGCCAATGCTGGCAGAACTGGACTTTGGATTTAGGGGGGATGCACTCGACACTTTGAATTTCTCGGCCATCCGTGGCATCTGTCCAGTACACAGCAGTGCCAACTGTCCACTCTGTCCCAAGGTGAGCCAACGCCCATTCTTGGAAAGATAGAAGCCATCAGTCCTGAGGTGTTCAAAACACCGGTGCTAATAGTGACAGACAAAATTGCTTTGCTTCAGATAACCACTATATTTAAAAAGTTACATTACAAACACTTAAGGACTTTCAATCACAAGGGTCAATTTCTTAGAGAAATATTTAAAGGCACCCTTATATTTTTCTTTAAATTCATTTCCAATGAAAATAATGAAAGTTGCTTATAAAGAGAAAGGAGCCTGGAGGGGGAGGTGCAGAAGCTCAGAGGACATAAGTTGAAGTCAGAGGAGGGAGGAAGGAGGTTTGCAATCATTCCGAGGAATTAGTTTGATTGAATCATGCCATCATCCAATAAACATTTACTAATACTTAACTAATTCTGTTTTAGGCTGCAAATAGAAATGAATAGGATATGGCATTGGCCCTCAAAAACTCTCTGGACTAGTATAGCAGGCAGATAGGCTAATAAACAATAATGATCAGTGTGATAAGTTCAACAATAACAATATACCCAAGGGGCCAAAGTGAGGACATTCACCGCGTTTTTCTTTAGACTAATGCTTTATGGACAAGGTGAATTTCCTTATCTAAGCATTTACATATTTCAAATATATCAAAAAGATACAGAGACTAACATAAAGGATGACACACTACTATATCAATTCTTAACATTTTGTTGTAGGCTTCATATTTAAAAACAACAACAAAAACGCTACCCACATACGTTTAAACTCTCATGGTTTAACCCAATCCCTTCCTTCTATAACAGAGGTCAACACAGCCCTGAAAGATTGAGTTTAGCACTCCATGCTTTCTCTTTCTTTGCTCTTATTACCCATGTGTACCTGTGAGGAAAACAGAACATTCTTCTGTACGCTTTCAAACTGTATATAAATGACATCACATTGCCCTTGTCAACCTGCAGCACGCTTTTCTCCCTTACCACACCGATCATTACAGTGTGCTTTTGGGATTTAGCTAACAGCTGTGGCCCTCGTCCATGTATTTCAACCTCGGCCTGCAATGCTATATGTGTGACCTGGCCAAATGCATCGATGCTCCCTGGTTTTCATTTTCTGTTATTGTGAATAAAGCTGTCACACACACACACAATCTGTCTATTGTGCACAGGTAAGACATTCTCTAGAAATGGAATTGGTGGCTAGTAAGATATAAGCATTTTCAGCTTTACTGGGTAATGCTGCATTACTTCACAAAGAGGTTGTACTGATTACACTTCCACCAACAGGAGATGACTTCCCATCGTTCCATGTTTCCATCAATACTTGGTATTATAAGCTTTTCTCATTTTTGTTGATCTGAATGATACAAAATTGTGATTTTAATGTACATTTATCCAATAGCTAATAAAGATTAGCAACTTTTCATAATATCTCTTCAGCTTCATTTCTGTGAACTGCTTGTTTCTTACTGTTTGTCCATTTTTCTGCTGGACTGTCTGTCTTCCTAAGTTGTAGGTTTTTAAGTATATTGGGGGGGGTGTGTAGTATATATACATTCTCTTCCTACAGTTATATGTTCTACAGTTATTGTCTACTAGTCTGTGACTTGTATTTTCACTTTATTTGGAGAGTCTTGCTATGAGTTTTAAATTTATCATAATTTTTTATTTTTTTCCTTTATGGTGTTTGCTTTTTATGTCTTATTTAAATGCACATCTACTCTGAGTTCTACTGACTTCAACTCCTCTTTTGCTTTTAAAAGTATTAAAGTTTTGCCTTTTATACTTAGACTTAATCTACCTGGAATTTATTTTGCTATGTGATGAGGATCCAAGGTTAATTTCTACTTTTATACTTAGAAAACTAGGCCTACAGTGAGGGACTAATAGAACTAGGAAGAAGCAAATGTATCTTCAATCGTTTATTCATTCGTAGCACCAAGTATTCATGACTTGGTGATATTCTAGCCATCTCACCTAGGTCCAGAAGTTCAGCTGCCACCCCCACGCTAACAACCCATCCTGAGTTGATTCTGTGCATGTCCCTGAGGCTCTCCCACAGCTGCCTCCTGACTTTCACTCTGCAGCCCCTGCAAAGGTTGCACTTAAAACAAACACCAAAGAGAACTGTCTATGTTCTGAACGAGTCCTGGCTGGCACAGCTTCTCACATCAAATCATGTCAGCAGCTTCCTAAACGAAGGCTTCCGTGATTCCGGCACTATCCTCACTTCATCTCCCCGAGCTCTTCCTGAAACACAGCTCTGACCATATATTCTCTCTTGCAACAACTCTCCAGTTCCTCTACATTACTGTCAGGATAAACTTCGGGCTCCTTGGCATGACACGCAACAGGCTCCCTAACCTGCCCCCTAACGCCCTCTGCAGCCTTGTTTGAGCCACTGCTCGCAGTCCTCTGCACTCCAATGCCCTGTTGTCTCTTGCCTAAGGGTCTTTGCTTGTGTTGTTCCTTTCCCTGTGTTCCTTTCTGCTCCCCAGTTCCACTTGAGATAGAAACACTAACTTCCTATCAAATGCTCTTGTTTTCCTGCTGCCACACGGTATACAGTTGTCACTAAGAAGTAGCTACTTAAGCGGGGTATTTCCCAGTCCCTGTAACAGTTAGGTGTGATCATGTGAGTGAGTTCCAGCCAATGAATTGTGAGTAGAAGTGGTGTATACCACTTTCAGGTCTGCCACGTGAAAACCAATTAAGTATTAGGGCCCCTCTGTGCTATCCCTCACCTGTGAGCTAGACGCACGAGACTCTAAGGCCCTAGGAGGGGGCAGAATGTAAGATGGAAGGAGCCTGGGCCTCTGAATTACCAACATTACAGTCCTTAGAACTGGCAAGAAGGTCTTTGGTCTGGGTCCCCCTCATCAGGAGAGCCTGTACTTTGGAGTGCCTTCCTCAAAATGTTCTAGCTCTGGGCTACGGACCGTCCACTTCTAATTCTTGTTGTGCGGTATGCTAACTCAGAGGTGTGGGTTCCTGCATCAGATCTTACTCCTCACCCTGTGCCCTCTCTGCTGTTGGCACTCAGAGCAGTTTTCATCCCTGCATAGGATCCTTGCCAGTGTCTGCTCAGGAGTCCTCTGCGGACAGCCTACCTGTCTTGTCTGAGGGCTTTCGAGACCTTCACAATGTCATTGAGCCCTTCCTATCTCTGTCCTTGCTTGCCTTTAGGTTGTTTTTAAGCCGTGCTATTTGAGGAACGGACATTCCTTGCACAGGTGAAATGACGCATTTCACTCTGCCCGCAGCACCTCGCCTATTCTCCTTGCTGGGTCATGTGCTGAAGTCAGGGATGCTGTCACCATCAGAGAGTTCACACTCTTGTCATGCAGTGGTCATGGCTTAAAGAGTTCCAGAGAAGACATGTTTGAAGTTTTACACTACAAAATTTCAAAAGGAAAGTTTAACATGACTAGAAAACAAATTATCGGTCACATTTTCCTGCACGTCTGAGAAAAACTTGAATTTTGGGTCATCGTCAACAAACACAAAAGCAATCTTTGAATCTCGTTCATGATGGACAATGCAGAGTCAGGAGCACCAGGGCAACCAGCTCGGGCCAAAGTGCATTATGGAGCTGCAGGGGCTAAAAGCTCTGTTTTGTTTCAATGGAAACAGGTTCCTAGGAGTCATGGCATTATGAGTAATAACACGATTATTTCTTTTTATTGAAGTGGAGATATGAAATTAGGAACCACACATTTGACAACAAAGAACACAAAGATATGGCACCTGGACACTAGGAAAGATCTTAATATGCATTGGTTAGACAATAAAAAAATACATAATTACCTCTTTCCCCCACATTATTCTAAATACTCTTTAATAAATCACTATACTTCAATAGTTATGGTGATTTTTATAATAATTTTTACACAAATTTTATAATTTTGTTAATCAATTTATTTATATAGACAGAAGTCCTATAAAAAAAAATTTGTCCAGAGTCTCCACAAACTTAAGGTCCTACCCAAATCACTGGTACAGGAAAGTTGCCCACGGAACAAGAGCATTCACACTGGATGGTTATACAAATGAGAATTTAATTTTCATTGGGTTAAGCTACTGATATTTTAGAGTTTTCATGCAACTAGCGTTTAGCCATTACTCCATTTTATTTGTGTCATTGTTATTCATCCTTAAATACTTGACCCTACACATCTCCAGAAATCTTTTCTTATGTCTCCTATTTCTCTTTATCCTCAGGGTTGGGTTAGGTAACTCTTCTTTGGCTTTCTGTCATATCCTGTGCCTTTCCCTATCACTGACCAACTATATCATATTTTACTCATCTGTTTATGTGCCAACTTCTCCTACTAGACCATGGATTCCCTGAGGGCAGGGAATTCTGCCCATGTATTTTATAGCCTCTAGCACCATGCTCAAGGCCTGGGAAATAGAAGCACTCAACAAATATTTAAAAAATCAATACCATTTCATGAGGGAGGCATCTGGATAGAGTAAGAAGGGCACAGGAATGAGAAGATGTAGATTTTTCAAGCCAACTTTGTCGCTGTTTTCCTACATAATCTTAACCAAGCCATTTCCCCTCCCTGAGCTCAAATATCCTCATGCATAAGTGGAGATGTTACTACCTATTTCTCATGGTTGTTCTGACAAATAAATACAATAACATATGAGAAGCACTTCATAAGGTGACCTTCAAAAGATGGTAGTTGTTATTACAGTATATGATCAATAAATATTTGGGGAATTAATGAATTTGGCAATTATGTGAGAGCCTCATGTGCTAGGCAATAACAAATATTCAGGCTGTCAGAAGTAAAACAGTAAAGCAGAGTAAGGGGGACAAGAAATGCTAAGGTGAGGAGTTGCCATCTTATACACGATGGCCAGGGAAAGCATGACCGATAAGGCGACATTTGGGCAGACAGATGAAGGGAGAGAAGCAGTGAGCCATGAGAATACCTGGGAAGTGTTCTGCAGGTAGAGAGCAGTAATAGTGAACCCTTTGAAGCAAGACCATGCTTGGTGAGTTCATGGAACAGTAAGAAAGCCAGTGAGCCTCGGGCAGCGTGATCAGGGGAGAAGGTGCTGAAAACGAGGTCAGAGAGGCTGGAGCTAAAGGACAGATCATGTAGGGCTTGTAGACCATTTTCTAAAGCCTTTGTATTTTTTCCTCTGGGTGAGATGAGAGGCACTGAAGGATTTTGAGCAGAGAACTGTCAAAATGTGACTAATTTCAGAGGATCACTCTAGCTTCCAGGTGTAGAATAAATTATAGTGAATGTGTATAGGGAAGAGCTAAGGAGACAAGGGCAGAATTAGGACCATCACTTGGGAGGTTATTCCAAGAATCCAAGGAAGACAGAATGGTGGTTTGGGATAAGAAGACAGAGGTGAAAGGGATGAAGATGATCAGGAATCTGGATATATTTTGATCACAGTGTCAATAGATATGATGGTGGGTAGGCTATAGGGAACAAAGAGGACTAAAAGATGATTTCAAAGATGAGGAAGCAAAAGAGACAGATGGAGTTACCATTTACAGAAATGGGGGAAACTGTGATAAGAGCAGTTTGGGAAATTAGAAATTAGACATTTGGTTTAAGACAAACTGTGCTTCATACGATTATCATATATCCAAGCCAAGTAGATAAGCAATTGGATGGATGATTCAGGAGTCCAGGGAGAGTTATGGGTAGAGACATAAACTAAGGAGTCATCATCTGATAAATAATGTTTTAAGCCATGAGACTAGATGAAATCATGAATAATATAATACTAACTGAGGAAAGAAGAGATTCAAACTCTGGGGTAATTCAACACCTGGAGGTCAAAGCAATGAAAGGAAACAAGTACAAGGTGATCTGGAAAGAGAATTAAGCAAACGTGCCTTCCTAAAGCCGAAGGAAGAAGGCCTTTTGAGAAGATGTGAGTGTCCATCTGTGTTAAAAGTTGATAGTTTTACTGCTTCCTGGTGGAGTTGACATGGAGCACTTTTGTCACAGAGCAGAGTCTGCTGTAGCACCAAAAGTTCTGGGCTCAAGCTCATCAGCGGCTTCCTCTGTCAAATGTGGACGTGAATTCCTGCACACTCTCTTCTGGGGCTTCCAAGGGCCCTTTATAAAATAGTAGCTGTGAGAAATTTGGTGATGCTTTGCTATTCAACTGTATATAACTTATACTCATTGATACCAGCTCTAAGCCAGGACCTGATCTGATAAATGGGGACAGAGGCAGAACAAGATACTTCACAATTTTCTGCCCTCAGGAAGGTCCCAGCCTGGTTTTCGTGTGTGCGTGTGTGCGTGTGTGCATGTGTGCGTGCGTGTGTGTGTGCGTGCGTGTGTTGCACCAATATGTACTACAGGATGTGCAGTTCTGGAGGAATGCCCAGGACATTGCAGTAGCACAGAGGAGGGGCAGCACAAGAGGAATTGGTAGTAAAATGGCAGCCCCAAAAGGCCACAAAATTGGACAGGAAGGAAGATTCTTTGGAGTCATTTCTCAAGCACAGATCACAGAAGTGCCAGAGTCAGCCCCTGAAATGCCAGTCATTTTTATCTCTCTCACCTTCAGACTCACTTGGAGCATCAACACTGTTAGCTGAATCAATACTTTCTCCTTGACCCAAGCAATTGATTTTCACAATATCTTTCTTTGTCACAGACAGAAAACTAAGAAGTAGAAAAGCAGAAAGACTGTTATACTCTGTGAGAGGGAGCAAAGGAGAGTAGGGGAGGGCTGTTTGTTAGTGGAGATGGACTACAGGGTGGCAGTGAGCTCAGGTCTGGGGACTCAGGATGGAGGAGGGTTAAGAAAGGAAGTACTAAGGAAGTCATCCTAGTGAGCTCCTGGAAATGCTGGATGGTGCTGCCATCAGCAAGAGGGAAGGCATTCATGCTGCCAAGTCCAGGACTAGGCAGCAGCAGGAGTCAGAAACAATGCAGGCAAACAAGCTACAATTCCAGTGTATAAGAGAGGCCACAGCAATAGCAGTGAGAGTGTACAAACCTTACCCAGGGGCCAAGGATGCCTGGGTCCCTGCCCCACAGCCCACTTCACTTAAGAGCAGGAGCCAGTTGACAGCCACTTACAAGTTCTCTACATCCAGGTCCACCAGGGAGCAATCTCAGTCCTTCCAAGACCAGTGATAATCAACCCTGGCTCCACGTGAGACTAATCTGGGACATTAAAAGAAAAATCAATGCTTGGAAAAATTTCTGACTCAATGGAGGGGAGGCAGGCAATTGATATTTTTAGAAGCTCTGTAAGTATCCCAATGTACAGCCCATGTCAAGAACCATAGCCTTAAACACCCCTAAAAAGCAATCCAATGTACTTGAAAGATCCCAGAGCAAGTTACATCATGCATTCATTCACTGATTCATTCAACAACTATTTATTGAGTTTTACTAAGTACTATAGAGCTGGGTTAAAAATCACAACTGATGGCCTGCGGTCCGGAGACACCCGGGTTTGGTTCCCACTAAGGGCATGTACCTCGGTTGCAGTTTGTCCCCGGCCCTGGTTGGTCGTGCGGGTGGCAGCCACTCGATGTGTTCCTTTCACATCGATGTTTCCCTCTCTCTCTCTCTTCCTATCTCTCCCTCCCACTCTATCTGTACAAAAAATGGAAAAACGTCCTCGGGTGAGGATAAAAAAAAAAAAAAAAAAATCACAACTGAGATACTTAGCAGCTGGGTGATGTGGGGGCACAGTGCTTCTCATCAATTTCTTCAACATGAGAGTAATGATACTACAGGGCTGTTTAGAAGATGACCAGAAATTACACACTAGCATACTAACACGCACACAATAACTGTGCATTTCCCTACCCCTTTTCTTAATGTGTTGGAAAGGAAACAGGCTGGATGTGGGGAGGAAGCAGAATGTAAAGAGCACTTGTTCAGTGACTCAGGGGAAGCAATACCAAGTCAGCCTATTGCTGGTCATCACGTTTCTCTTCATATGGCCAGAGCAATTAGAAACAGTTAGGACTCTGCCTTGTTCTTGTAGCTAAGACCTCCCCCAGCACCCAATCTTTTGAGGCCTTGCTCCCACTAGCAGTACAGGACCTGTCTGGCTCAGACTGTCCTACCCACCTATGTACAGGACTACCTGACTCTGCCAGGCCTGCACTAGCAGGACAGGAAGGGCACAGAGGTGGTGGGCAGACTTATGTTTGGATCAGTTCCATCGCTTAGGAGCAATCCACTTAAAATCTGAGCCTTTGTTTCTTCATTTTTATATTTAGGATAAGGTTATTGATTCAGCTCACAGACTCTGAAGTTAAGCAGCCTGGGTTTGAGTTCTCATTTTGCCATTATTTCTTCTTATAGATTAGCAATAATAATAAGATGCATCTTATAAGCTGTTGTGAGAATAAAATAATTTAAGGTACTTGGAACACTCTGTGGCATAGAGTAGGATATCAATTAATATTAGCTATTATTTTTTTATTATTATTACCATCATCTATCCTTTTGAATGCCCACAGGAGCCCGTGATCAGCTGAGCAGCCCAGCCGCCAATACAAACACCCAAACATAGAAAGCTAATTAATCCATTAAGGCAGCAGCTTCGATGACAGCTGGGAATGTGTACAAATCATGTCGTTTTTTCCAGGCCTGTCATCTCACACAGGATAATGGCTCCCAGGTGGGCCCAGTATTCTGTATGATGTTCCTGGGGAACTCCCATAGGGGTTTCAGGTGGCATGAAAGATGGGATCTTTCCCAGAGCTTTTCAGAAAAGGGGAAATAAACGACCTCACAGTGTCCCTTCTGACAGTCGGTGCCTCTGTGGGGCACCACGTGGCCATTTTGTGCCCTGGATGCCTAACTGCTGAGGCCAGAAACAGAGTAAGCTCCAAAGGAGTTTATTGGCTGACTTTGTAGTGATCATTGTTGATAACCACTCTCCTACAAACAGCATTTTACAGCTTACACAATCCTTACATATATATTGTTTCATTAGATTCATTCATTCAACTACTGAAAACTCGCTGAGTATTTACTATAAGTTAGGCTCTGTGTGAAGTAGTAATGAGTCAACAAAATATTATGTTTAAGTGCTGAGGGTACACTGGTCCACAAGACTCCAGATATGAATCACAAAGGCCCCAGCAGTTCCCAATCGAATTGGAGAGAATTGGAGCCAAAGAAAGAGCAGGAAAAGCACAGGTCTTGTGATAGAAGCCGGGCATGTGTGAGGCAGGGTACGAGCAAGAGAGTGATGGTCCTATCTGGGAAATAGTGGACAAGAAAGACTTTACACCTGGGACCTTTGCCTTAGGGCCAGCTCTTAAGTACCAACTGATCCTGCTGCCATACCTGAGTCAGTCCAGCACCTGGTTCTCCCAGATAAGGGAGTCCCACACACAGGTCTGATTTCTGAGCGGTATCTGATTTCTGGTCTCTCTACATCTGGATGTCACACCCGAAGTGCCCCTGTAAGATTCAGAATTTTCAAAATGTGGCTGCCAGTCCATAATCTGTTACACCTCTTGACAAATAGGCAAAATAATGTCTACTCTAGGAATCCTGCAGAATATTAAATGAGATCATGGATGTAGAAATAATGCCTATGATATAAGGGACCTTTTATTGAATGCATAATACATATTGATGCACAGACATCAGGCACTTTATGCAAAACTTTGCTCAACTTCCTGCTTTTCCCTTTCTGCAAATACATATGAAGGCCTCCATTTTACCAAAAAAAAAAAAAAAAAAAAAAGTTCAGTGCCTTCTCCAAGGTCAAATAGTAGTAGACAGCCGAGTTTGTCTACTGCAAAATCCCTTTTATTATTATGATGTGACTCTTCTACATGACATTGCCTCTCCAAAGGGAAAATAAATTAGTATATAAGATACATATAGGCATGCATGTATACATACACACATAAAATTAGAGAGCATCTGCCATGTGCCAGGAACAAAAGTAGGCATATTGTTTGATATGATCGTCACAACAGCCTTAAGAGATATCACCTTTAAATAAATGGAACATTATTTTTTTTTCTTCCTTGATTTTTAGAGGAAGAGGGAGTGAGAAATAGAAACATCAATGAGAGAGAACATTAGTTGGCTGCCTCCTACATGCCCCCCACTGGGGATTTGGCCAACAACCTGGGCATGTGCCCGGACCAGGAATCAAGCCAGGTGCATGGGCCGATGCTCAACCACTGAGCCACACTGGCTGGGCAAGAGATATCACCTTTTAAAAAACACTTACACAGATAAGGCAAGTGATGCTTTAGGGAGGATAAGCAATTCACACAGCTTGCTGATGGCAGAGTCCAGGTTTGAATGCAGAACTCACTGTCTGTCCACTATATCCAGCCAGCTCTTCCCAAGCCCCAGTCTAGTTCTGGTTGCCTGATGGCTGCCTGTTGCTTTTCTTCTCTGGGATGCAGTGTCCCCATCTGAAACACGATCTCTGAGAGCTTGCAGCTTTGGTGCTCTCAGGTTCTGAAGTGTACACAGGTGGAGATGAAAGATAGACAGAAAGGTATTCCGTACTGAGAAAGGCAGGAATACAGCACTGTAAAGCCCAGGGAACATTTAGGAAAAGTCCAGCATGTTATTGGGTGGGAGTAAAAACAACTCCCTTCTTTGGGTAGGGGGTCAGAGAAGGCTTCACATAAACTAACCTTGGGGGATGAGGAGGAATTTGAAATGTTAAAAAGATGGGCGCTATTTCAAGAAAAGGTAAAACACATGCAAATAACTCAGAGTCCTGTAATTACAAAGTTTGTTTTCAGAACAGTAACTTGTTTGGTGTGGCTTCGTTCCAGGAAGGAGCAGAGGAATCAAGGGGAGCGAGGCTGCAGTGACAAATTTTACTACAATGGTAGCTACAGTTTCTGTCAGATTTGTTGGCTGTCCATTCATACATGACAACTTTTGTTTCTGGTTTTCATTTTTTTAAAAACTTTATTCATCGATTTTAGAGAGAGGAAAGACAGAGTGAGACATCAATTTGTTGTTCCATTTATTTATGCATCCACTGGTTGATTCCTGTGTGTGCCCCGACTGGAAATGAAACCCACAACCTTGGTGAATTGGAACGATGCTCTAACCAACTGAGCTACCCAGCCAGGATAGGTCTTCATTAAGATATCACTCAGTTCCTGAGAAGTTGAAGTTACATAACTAAGCAGGAGTGGTGCTTTTAGAGAAGTGAATAATTAAAGCAATTAGCCAGACAATTAAATTGCAAACACACACACACACCCCTGTCTTTGTTTTTTGTGGATAGTGCAAAAGAAAGAAATTTGCATATGTGTTCTGAAGGTAATTTTGTCAGATCTTCTGTTGATCATAAGAGACAGGTATACACAGCATAAAATGGCAATGGTGAGCACTGTTTCTTGTTTTATTGGTATTAAGAGAACTGTTTTTCTTGCTGGAGTTCGGGGATATGCATGATAATTATACTTCCTCAGAGGTCTATGAAGATGCCCAGAAGCCTTGTATGTCTTCTGAAGACTGTACTGCAAGCCTCTGGCTGACTGCTAAGACCACGTTCAGATGGGTAATGGCGGGGCCTCATCGTGAGTAGCTTGAAGTCTGTACAAGTACAAAATACCAGGGTACCAATGAGTGTCTTCATAGCTGGGTCAAAGTTCATGTTTTCCACCTCTCCTCTTGCTCTTTACTTTTTCTATGACGTTTACAAGTATATTCAGGTCTCACAATGTGAAATCCTCCTCTTATACATCTCCAAGTGAACAGAGTATCTTTCCCTCATTTCATGTATCTTCTGTCACAGAATTAGCTGCAGTTATTGCCTTCACTGCCCCAATTCCTTAACCTAACCTGGGTTCCACCTCTACTTTTTCCAAAATTGCTCTTCCAAAGCCAAGCATCAATGCTAAATCTTCTTGATCCCTGACTTATTTAAAGCTATTTCGGTGTTAGACACTTTTCCCCATTCCCTCCTTAAAACTCCCTCTGCCTCTGGCTTCACTGACACTCCTTTCTCCTGGTTTCCTTCCTCCTCTTATTGCAATCTCTTTCACTGATTTTTCTTAATTTACCTATACCTTAAATTCTGATGTTCTCAAAGTCCCTATCTCTCAACTTCAAATTTCTCCACCCACTTACCCATCCACCCATCAGGTACACACCCAGTGGAGACCTCTAGGGATGCATCCTGCAGGATGGCTGCACTCCGGGAGCTCACCTGCGAGTGAGAGAGAGGCATGTACACAGACCATCCCCCACAGCATTCAGCTCTGCTTGTCTTCTGTGCTGGGTGAAGCTCGGGCAGTCTTGGACCTGGGCAGTATTAGCTGAGGCCTGCTGCTTCTGCCACTGGGGGGCCTTGGGGTAAACACAGTTTACATCCGCCTACTTAAACACATCTGAAGAGCCTACAAATGTTCACTCTGTCATGTCAGACCTAAGTATCCAAAAGGGTTAGAACTCAATGATATTAAAAACATTCTATTAGTTGCAATCTCTCAGTCATTTCGTTGTATTGTATTCGGGAGGCAGCAGACTATAGAAGAAAGAACACAGCTTTTAGGGAAAAACTGGCTGAAGCTGGTATTCTGGCTCCATTTTAACTAGCTGTGTTATCTCAGACAAGTTACTCAAATGTTCTGACCCTCAATGTCCTCAATCTGTACAATGCACATAATATTTTCTTATAGAATTGTTGTAAGGATTTGGTACAAAAAGCACTTTCTGCTGTTTCTGGCACTTAGTATTTAGAATATAAATCAGCCAAGTTTCTTCTATTCCAAATGTGGGACTAAGTCAAAAAGAAGACAGAATGTGGGTAATCAAGTGTATATCTATGCTCAGGTAACAAGGCGTGATGTGTTGGAAAAGGGGCTCAAGATAGCATTGTTTTAAATAAAAGTCCTAAATTCCCTTTCAATTTCCTTGTTCAAATCACTTAAGGGGAGTTTTCTGTAGTTCTGCTAATGAAGTCATCCTCAGAATCACTTTCAGACAGACTATTGCTCAATAATAAACTAACTGCATGATAATACACACACACGAGCCCCCAAGTTGGGTGATTTTTTAAGATCAGAATCCATACAAATAGTCATTGAGAGTCTTAAGGGGGTCATTTACGGAGATTGGATTTCTCCAAAAGAAAAGAATATACCCGTTTTATTCTCTTTATTTTGCCAGCTCATCAAGAAGAAAACGATGAAAAAAACTCTAATGCCTATGGTACAATTCATCACAGGGAATTTTATGGCAGAAAAATGTTTTCAATTTATAATGGCAGTAATAAGTGACACTGGGCAAAGGCTGAAAGTCTTTTTTTTTTTTTCTACTAGGAGTCAGCTAGGAATAGAAGAGGGATATAATCATTACTCATCCCTGGATGCTGAATGTTTAAACGCATCTTACACAACAGCATGCATTTTATTACCCTGCTACACACCAAGCAGAAAAATTTTAGAAAAACTAGGACTCACATGCCCTGTTTATTATAACTGGGTCCAATTAAGGCCACATGAGTAAAGGGGAGGGACCACTCTAGAACCCCACGGCTCACTTTTACAAGTCCAACAAAAGAGTCAATCTTAAGAAGGGAGACATGTTATAATGTTTGGTTTAAAAAAAAATGTTGTTTTAATGAATTTAGCACTGGGGGAAACACACACACACACACACACACACACACACACACACACACACATATCTTCATTAGAAGAGTTTTCTAATAGCCTTGGCCAGTTTGGCTCAGTGGTAAGGGTGTCGGCCTGTGGTCTAGAGAGACCCGGGTTCGGTTCCCAATAAGGGCATTGACCTCGGTTGCAGTTTGTCCCCGGCCCTGGTTAGGTCGTGCTGGTGGCAGCCACTCGATGTGTCCCTTTCACATCGATGTTTCTCTCTCTCTTTCTCTCTCTCTCTCTCCCTCCCTCCCTCTCTTTTCCTCTCTCTCCTTCCCACTCTATCTGAACAAAAAAACATAAGATGTCCTCGGGTGAGGATAAAAAAAAAAAAAAAAAGGAAGAGTTTTCTAATAAATGGAATGCCATGGTAAAAAACTTGCTGAGCAGTTTCAGAATCCACTAAGTTTCCTTCTACTTCATAGTCTTTACTTCCCTTTATTGATTTCACATGGCGAAGCATTCGTCCCTGTTCTCCTGTTCCACTCATCTGTCTGTAGACAAGAAGTTACCAAGACCTGAGCACTAATTACACCCATCGCCTGCCTCCCACCCAGATATCACCTTCATCATCAACTTCATTCATCATTCACTCATTTATTCATTCATTTACATTTACGGAAGAACTCAAATGAACAAATATTTATTGTATGACAATGTGTCAAGTATTAAAACTACAACACTGATTATGACATAATTCCTTATTTTTAAGGTAAAGAGTTCCTACTTTAGTAAAGTAGACAGATGAACAATCATACCACTGCATGCCTGCATAATAAGGACTCTGTTAGAGGGTATGCGAGGTGCTGAGATTCAGAGGTAGCAAGAGAGAATAGCATATTTACCATGGAAGGGCTGAGAGAATGCTTTCCAGAGGAGATGCCCCTTTTCAAGTTTAGTGGTGATGCACGGGTGGGCATTTTCTAGTAGAAAATGGGTAGAAGGACAAGGCAGGCAGAAGAAGAAACAGGATGTGCAAAATGAAAGAATGTGTGAAATAGTATGACGTGCACAGAACAGAAAGTAGTGGAGCTCAGCTGAAGGGCAAAGCCTAAGTGCATTGGTTAAATTACTTATGGTGGGTAGAGTTCTGCTCTCTGTGCTCTGGAGTCATAGAAGGAAAAACGTGCAGCTGCTGTCCTCAAGGAGCTACTGATTCACATGCAGGGAGACTTTCTTCTCTGGCATGGACTTCTTTCCAGGCAAGTTAGCTGACTAAGCTTTGTAGTGCTCTTGATTTCGTGAGTGTGTGTGTGTATGTTGTTTGGGGTCTTCGTTTTACTCTTTGACAGACCTAAATGAAGAGAGAAAGTAAAACATGAAAATCTGGGTCAGAAATCACTCTGTCTTTGGGAACAGAACAAGCCAAGGATGAAATGTTCCTAGGGGTCCAAGAAATAGCAAGAAGGCTAAGGTGTTGAAGCAGAGTGAGGAAGGAGAAGAACAGCAGGCAACACACTAACAGAACAATTTAGGGGCCAGATCACATGAGGCCTCATCAGCCATAGTAAAAGTTTTGGACTTTATTTTAGGTGAATGGTACGCTACCCAAGGGCTGCAGACATGGAAATGAAATGATCTAGCTCTCATTTTAAAAGGAGTAATCTGGCTGCTCAATGGAGCATTGACTTCAGGGGAGATATAAATGAAGGACAGATCTGTTAGGAGAGGAGTATCTTAACAGACGACATGATCAGGGCTTCAGCCAGAGTGGTAATAGTGGAGAATATGAGAAATGGTTAGAATCAAGACATATTTTGATTATCATTACTTAACGGCCCCTCCCCCTTTTTACCTAACTCCTCAAATGCCCAAATTGTTCATTCTACAAATAGAGGAACAGATCTAGAGGGAAAGGATTTGTCCAAGGCCACACAGTGGGTTTGTGGCAGAGAGGGACCTCAGACCCTGGCATCCTGCCTCTTTTCTTTGGTCTCTCCATATTTTCTGCCACCTCCTCCCCAAGAAAATTTCATTGTTTTTCACAAGCCTGCAATACCATCTTCCTGGTGGCCTTTTAAGAAAAACAGACAGCATTCAGCCGAAAGTCTGCCCAGCATCAAGAAAAACCAGGACTTTGATGTGCTCCAATTGGAGCAGAGAAGATGTGTGGAAAATACCAACCAAATGTTTGGACTCAGAATCCAAAATAACATGTACTTAACTTTGCAATTTTAAAAAGCTAAATTCAAACATGTGTCTTGTTGGTTTTCCAGAAAATATAGAATCTTGTAGCATAAAATTAAATAAATACCAACTCCAACTGTGGTCTCTTTCTCCCTCTTTCTTTCCCTCCCTTCCTTCAGAGTTTTCTCCAATTATTTTCGAACTCCCTCATCTTCAGATTAGGAACGTTCCATATGCTGGGCCTGCAGGAGGCAAATGGCTCGCACTGGCTAACACCGCAATGCACAGCAGACGCTCCTTTCCTAGCTCAGCCCCTGGGCCTTCGCTCACGTGTCTCTTTGCCTGGTACGTTCCCAATGTCCTCTCTCTCTGTCTGAAGTACTCCTTGCTGTCTCCTTCCTCCAAGGCTATTCCCCTACTCTTCTTGTCATTTAATTGGCTACTTTATCCCTCTAAAATCTCATTACAAAGACACCTCTGAAATCCTCAGTCTCTTCATCTTTACAGTGAACATAAGAATATTTCTACTTGCCTCACAGGAATCTGTAAAGATTTGAACAATGACTATCAGTGAGATAGCTTTGAAAAGAGTAAAGTGTTCAACTGTTAGTATTAATTTTTCTTCCTTTCTTCCTCTGTCCTCTTTCCCTCCCTTCCTCTCTCTCTCTCTCTCTCTCTCTCTCTCTCTCTCTCTCTCTCTCTCTCTCTCTCAGTTCTTACTTAAATATACCCTTCCCTTGTTGGGGAGGGAAAATTCCCCAAACATATAAGTGCAACAGACATTTTTGTCAGCTGCCTGATATCTAAAGAATGATAACTAGGTAAATAGCACCCCTTCAGAGTCTCAGGTTAGGTTAAGGAATTGGGGCAGTGAAGGCAATAACTGCAGCTAATTCTGTGACAGAAGATATATGAAATGAGGGAAAGATATTCTGTTCACTTGGAGAAGATGTATAAGAGGAGAATTTCACATTGTGAGACCTGAATATATTTGTGAACTTCATAGAAAAAGTAAAGAGCAAGAGGGGAAAGGAGGGGAGGGGAGGGGAGGGAGGGGAGGGGAGGGGAGGGGAGGGGAGGGGAGGGGAGGGGAGGGGAGGGGAGGGGAGGGGAGGGGAGGGGAGGGGAGGGGAGGGAAGTCCTCAACATTTCAATAATAGGTCCTGGGACTTCAAGACCATAAAATGGCAACCTCCTTGTTCCTCCTGTTACGGTAAGGAGCCTTCAAAGGAGGGTGGTTTATAAGAACAGAAGAAAACTGAAATGAGCTTGGGACATGTAGGTGTTTCATAGAGTGGTGATTTGACTATTATAGAAACAAATGGCTGCTAAGTCTCTGAATACAGACAACTAAGTTTCAAAATGAACAGATCTTCCTTAATGTGGCTTACACAGACACTCATATACTACACTTTTATTATTTTAATTTTATTTTTGTTACAGATGTTTCTCCTTTTTACCCCATTGACACCCTCCTCCCATCCCACTTGCCCCATCCCCGGCCTTGTTGTCCATGTCCATTGGTTATGCATACATGCATATAAGTTCTGTGGTTTATCTCTTCCCACCCCCTCTTCTGAGGGCTGTCAGTCTGTACCCTACTTCCATGTTTCTGGGTCTACTCTACTCCTCAGACTGTTATGTTCATTATAGTCCATATATAACTGAGATCATGTGGTATTTGTCTTTTTCTGCTTGACTTGTTTCACTTAGGATAATACTTTTCAGGTCCCTCCATGTCGTCTCAAAGGATAAGAGATCCTTCTTTCTTACAGCTGCATAGTACTCCATTGTGTATATGTACCACAGCTTTTTTATCCATTCGTTTACTGATGGACACTTGGGCTGTTTCCAGATCTTAGCTATTGTAAATAGTGCTGCATCATACGCAGCAGAATTTTCACTGATACATCACCTAAGGCAACAGAAACAAAGGAAAAAATGAACACACGGGACTACATCAAACTAAAAAGCTTCTGCACAGCAAAAGAAACAACCATCAAAATGGAAAGGCAACCCACTGTATGGGAGAACATCACTGCCAATGACATATCAGATAAGGGGTTAATTTCCAATATATATAGAGTGCTCATACAGCTCAACAAAAGGAAGACAAAAAACCCAATAAAAAATGGGCAGAGGAGCTGAATAGACACCTCTCCTAACAGGACATACAAATGGCCAAGAGACATATGAAGAAATGCTCAACATCACTAATCATCAGAGAGATGCAAATTAAAACAACAATGCGGTATCACCTCACACCTATCAGAATGGCTGCCATCAACAAATCATCAAACAACAAGTGTTGGCGAGGGTGTGGAGAAAAGGGGACTCTAGTACACTGCTGGTGGGAATGCAGACTGGTGCAGCCACTATGGAGAACAATATGGTGTTACCTCAAAAAATTAAAAATTGAACTTCCATTTGACCCAGTGATCCTGCTTCTAGGAATATACCCTAAGAAGCCTGAAACACCAATCAGAAAGAATATATGTACCCCCATGTTCATAGCAGCACTATTTACAATAGCTAAGATCTGGAAACAGTCATATACTAAACTTTAGACAGCTCTCAAGTCAGCCCAAAGTCACAGGTCAGTTTTCTTTTGTTCCATTATACCAGTCCATCAAAACTTACCCCTTCTGAGTCTCAGATTCCTCATCTCTAAAATGAGAATAAAAAAAATAATAATAAAATAAAATAAAATGATAATAATACCTACCTCATAGGACTGTCATCATGATTCAATAGAAAGATGTATGGAACGCCTTTTGCTCATTTTTGTATTGACATGATGATGATAAAATAACAATAGCTAATACTTATTGAGCATTTACCATGTGCCAGGCAGATTCTAAGACTATTGTTTGTATTAATCCATTTAATTTTCAACACAACCCTTTAGGGATTATTATTATCCCCATATCACAGCTAGGGCAACTGAGGCACGGAGAGTTAACTTAGCTTGAAAGTGATAGAGCTGGGATTCGATCCCAGCAGTCTGACTCCATGGTCTGTCCTTAACCAATGTCGTGACCTTCCTCGATGTAAGCAGTAGATTCCGTTGCTGTTTTAATGAGGTCAGCACCAGGAAGGAGAGAAGCAAGCACGGCGTCTGGGAAGACCTCACCCACCTCCCCCGCAGGCAGTCCTGCCGAATTGATCCAGAACACAGGAATGTCTGATGGTTCCTCCTGAAACGGCTCCTACTGATGGAATGCTGGATCCCCACACTTTGCTCTTTGGCATTAATTAAAACAAAGGAGTTAATCAAGATAAACTTGCACACCTGCCCAGCACCAGCCTGGAAGTTTATCATGTCTAAATATGTTTCTCATGCATTTACTGCAAATTAGTTTCTGAAAGTGAATTTCAAGGTCTAGTGACTCTGAGGTTCCCTAACTCCGTTTTCATTAAGTTTTCACAAATGATCTACTGTTGCATTTTTCTTTTATAGTGCAGATTTAAGGCCCCACTATGAAAAGCAATTATGCTGTCAGAAAAGTGTATTTTGACTTATTAAAAAATCTGAAAGGTTTCAGAAAACTATTTATTTAGGTTCTCATCAGGAGGGTATTTTGACAGTCCTTAGACAGAAAGCACTTTTCAGCTGCATACTATTTGGAGCGGCCTAACAAGGCCTTTCTGTGATGTACGCGGAGCACTCGGAGTGCAGTGCAGGGAATCAGGGGGCCTTGGGTGCTGCTCCCAAAAGAGAAGCCTTGGGCCTTCAACTGCAAAATAAAATAATCGCCCGCAGTAAACTCCAGAGTAACAGGAGCACAGAGATTCTATGATTATAGCTGCCTGTACTGAGCACTTACTGTGTCTCAGACACACTACTAATAGTTCTATATCCAACCCTGAGAGGTAGACAGTATTATTCCCATTTTATACATAAGGAAACTGAAGCTTAGCAAGGTTACAGTTTGATACAAAGTCATTCAGTAGATGCCAGATTTGGGGATGTGACCCTATGGTACATTCTAAGGACTGCTATTTAGAAAAAAGCAACACAGAATAAACTATTAATACATTCAACAGTACGAATGGTTGACTGAAAGAAGTCAGATACAAAAGAGTTCATACTATATGACTCCATTTATATGAAGTTCAAGAACAGACAAAACTAATCTATTGTGATAACATCAAGAGTGGATGTCACTAAAGGGGTGAATGGGAAGAGACACAAGGGAACTTTCTGGGGTGACAAAAATATTCTAAATCTTGCCCTGGCCGGTTTGGCTCAGCGGTTAGAGCGTCGGCCTGCGGTCCTGAGAGACCCGGGTTCGGTTCCCACTAAGGGCGCGTGCCTTGGTTGCAGTTTGTCCCCGGCCCTGGTCGGTTGTGCGGGTGGCAGCCACTCGATGTGTTCCTTTCACATCGATGTTTCTCTCTCTCTCTCTGTTTCTCTCTCTCCCTCCCACTCTACCTGAACAAAAAATGGAAAAATGTCCTCGGGTGAGGATAAAAAATATTCTAAATCTTGATTGAAATGGTTACACAGGTATATACATTGTTAAAGCACACAGAATGAAATGTTTAAATTCAGTCAGTTCACTGCATAGAAACCTAAAAAAAAAAAAAAAAATGTATGTGGCTTGTGGGCAGCTTGTTTGGCTTGTGAGTCCCATGCACAGATGCCGATATGCAAAGACCCTGGACCTCCTAAAATGGAGGCAGTGTGTGCTTCCTTGGGAACCAAGGGAGCTGCTGCAGGGCTCCTCTAAGCCAGGCATTTCCTCAGCTACACAGACCTCTGAGGCTAGGGAAGACCCCTGCATTGAGAGAACAAATTATTTGAGCCTGTGTTTACACTTTCTTCCTGCGTGACCTTGGGTCAGTCACTCTCCTTCTTGGACACTAGTGTGCTCCTTTTAAAATAAAGAATTCAGTTGTAGTAGCCTCAAAGCTCCTTTTAGCTCTAACTTTCTCTCGTTTCATACCAAGAGTTTGTTTCATGTCCAGCCCCAATGCCTGGTTGCTTTTATTATAGAAAGCTGGACTGAATTTGGAAAAGCACAGAAGCAAAAGGGAGATGGTCCAAGTGGGATATGGATTATTCAGTCCGCCCACATCCTCTCATATGGTCATTATAAGTAAAAGAGTAAAACTGAGCAAAGTGTGAAATAGTCGGTAGGACGAGGACTCAGATTAAGATTCCAGTTTAGATCTCAGTCCATGGCCAGGATTAGGGACAGTTGAGTCTTATTTTTAAGCTTATTGTGGTTGCCTTCTCTGTTCTAGACACTGCTCAGTGCCCTTTATAGGTGCAGATCTCATTCTCACAACAATCCTGTGGAGGAGGCATCCTTATCCCATTTTACAGGTGAGACACTAACGCTCAGAAAGGTTACATTATTGCCTAAAGTTACATGATTCTCCTATGGTATGGCTGAAATCTGATTCATAAATCCCTTTGAATCTCCATTTTAATAGGCATTGCCAGCCTAAAGTTAACCTATGGTAAGATACAGGTTACAAGGACTTGATTATTCTTTGGCAAACATTATTTTTGAGAAAAATTGTGCATTGAAAGAAAAATTAATTCTAAGTTGGAAGGAGAAAACTAATTCTTTTTTGTATCTTCTATTTGATAGGCAGTAAGAGGCTACAACAGAAGCAACTAGAAGGCTCTTATTTCATTTAACCCTAAAATATACCCTTTGCTATGGGTATTACCAGGCTCATGTATAAATCAAATGATTGGCCCAAATTTGCCAAACTTAAAACGTTCTCTTAATTGAGCAGTTACTTTAGTCTCTTGTGTGTGTGCATGTTTTGTGTGTGTATAAGAGAGAGTATTGGGAGGTACATATGTATGACAGAATAAAAGTTAAAGCATGGGTTTTAAAGAAGTCTATAAGCAAATTCTTTTTCTTTTTTAATTGATATAGATGGAGCCAAAAATGTCACTAAGTTGTTTTGGTGATATTCCATAGCAGTTCATAGTTATAATTTTAAAATTCCAAGCTATCTATTTGAAATATGGCACAGAAAATAAAACAGATAATGTTATCTTTGTAACATATTTGGAAAACTAATGTAGCTAAGCATTAAAACATAAACTCTAGCAGCAGTACCTGCTTCAGATTCCTGTGTGCCTGGTTGTTTATTCAGTGTGCTCCAGAGAATAAAAAAGTGTAGGTTAGAGAAGATCCCATCTTACTACTTTCTAGACCGGATGTGTCAGTCTAGCTTCTCTGGAAATTTGACCTAAAAATAGTAAGTATGTGCAGTAAACTTAATCGGGGACATGCCTGTGAGAGGGAGTGGGGAGGGGCCAGTGGGGAGGGACCAGTGGGTGGCTGGGAATCTGTCAGATGGTGATGCAGACACTCAAGGCCTGGCCTGGAGAGAAGGAGCAAGGCAGGAAGGAAGGACGCTTGGGTAAAAGTGTCTTAAGATGCAGTGGGTTCTAAGAAAAGATCAATAAGGCAAACAGGGAGTTTCAGAGCCAAATCTGCCTGTCAGATGAGTCCCCCTGCAACTCAGGAAGAAGACAACGTTAATATCCCAACTGAGTTCAGTCTCTGCTGGAGGGGCCAATGGAAAGAATGGCCTCATGCAAACACAGCAGCTGGGACATTTAGTCCATCACAGTCTGGCATGAGGAGCACTCTGATGGCTGCCACACGTGGACTGCGTCTGGTAGGGGAACACAACTTAGCTTCCTGTTGCAGAGCTAAGGAGGAGATATAAACATAGTGATGGGAAATGGCATGTTGTATATTTAATCAATCATCAAGACTGGATAGATCCCCATAAATTTTAGTTTTTGAAAAGGTTGGTAGGAAATAGATTTATGAACCAAAACAGAATTGAGTCTATGGGCATTCCTATCCCTCACTTCCCCATTTAACTCACCTATTTGGTCTATGGAGTAAGTGGGCGCATCTTGGGAGATGACTATAAAATACTATAACTTTAAATAGCTGATGACTACAATTGCACTGCTCTTCCAGATGTGATATATTTACTGGCTAATCTCAGTACTATTCCTGTCACCTTTATAAGCTATCAATTTGGCAAATGCCTTTCTCTTTATCAGTTCTCAAGGACCATAAGAAGCAGTTTGTTTTCACCTGACAGGGACAACAGCATACTTCCCCTATCATTTTGCAGGGCCATTTCAATTCTCCTGCTTTTTATCATGATCTAGTCTACAAAGATCTTGATCATTGTGACATTCCACAGATAGGTCAGCCCACTGATCCACTATAATGATAATGATAGTATCGTGAGGAGGAAGTTGCAAGTACCCTAGATGCCTTAAAAGGTGAGAGATAAACCTCATAGAAATCCAGGAGCCTACTCTTTCAGTTAAATGTTCACAGTATCTAGGGGTCTGGAGCATGTTGAAATATCCCCTCCAAGGGGACATCAAGTGGTTCTGTGGCCTAGGCTACCCATCAAGAAATGTGTTTAATCTGACCCACCAAGCCATAAACTTGAGCTCACAATCGATTAACAGGTAAAAATGGTATAGAAGTGATATAAAGGTATATGAGGCTCTAGAAAGTCCTAAAGGCACAGATTAGGTGCATAAACAAGTGACTTGGATTCCTACAACATCTCTTCCTGTTGCATTGTTTCCTCTCCTTCAGTGCATCTATGGCCTTATGGGGAGTTCCTTTTAACCAGTTGCTTCAGTGGAACCATTATCATGTTCCAAGACCTAAAGGAACATGATAATGGTTCCACTGAAGCAACTAAGGCTACCACTCGGCTACTTAGGGTTCCTTATGCTGTTAAAACCAAAAGGTAAAGAATCATGTTGCTGTATTGGTTGGGGTAATTGATCCCCACTGCTAGAGGGAATTTGGGTTGCTGCAACACAATAAGAGTGAAGGAATAATTCTGGAACCCAGAGGATTCTGTAGGATGCCTTTTAGTAATCCTGCATCCAATAATCAAAGTTAATGAAAAAGCAGAACTCAATTAAGGTTCACTGAGGATGCATACCCTTCAGAAATAAAGGTTTGGGTCATGCCACCAGATAAAGAACACCAAAAAGCTAAAGAATTTGCTGAGGGAAAAAATGGAAGTGGAGTGGATAATGAAAAAAAGAAGTTATAACTAGCACTATACACCCTTTGATCAGTGCAGAAATGAGTATTGTAGCAAATATACTTCTCTTCTTCCTTACTTGTTAGGGGGTGTGTGTGTGTATGTGTAAATTTACTTCTTTCTTTTCCCTTTTCCTTTATATAAAGTTCATTGTTGGTAGTTACCTTCAAAGTTAAACTTGAGATTGCATATTATTCAAACAGGACTGTGACTAAAAAAGATAACATGTCCTCACATAGAGATGAATACATTAGAACTTTGTATCTTCCCATTTTGAGGGGATGATGAGAGCATCTTTATGTGAATGAAAATTAGTGATATCTTCTAAGGTACAGGCAGGAAGTTGACATATGTGTTATATGGAAGTCCAAAATGTCTAGAAGGATATGTATAAATAATATCTAAACAGAGAGATGGACTTTGTCAGTTTCAGTTCCAAATCCATTCTGCTATGCTCTGCTTTATGATACTGCAAACTACATTTCCCAGATTTCTTTTCTATCCGGCTTCCTGGTAGGTTCTGTCAATAACTAAGGGGAAATTGGAATGCAAGAGGAGGAAGAGAGAAAAGTCTGCTTTTCTGATTTTTTTGGTTTGTTTGTTAGCTCCAGCTTCCTTGTTGTTGTTTGTTTTTTTGTTTGTTTGGGTGTTTTTTTTGTACACTCCTAGAACCAATCTGTTGGCACTCTCAGAAGTACCAGCTACAAAAAGGCAATGCATCCACCTCAGAGAAACGAATTCAATGCCACAGAGCCCCTCTCTAAACTACTGGTCTGATAACTCCAACTCATTCCTTTTGTTTCCATAATCCCAGCTTCTTGCAATTACCTCGGGGCTAGCTCAGTATTCCCTTTTTCCTTTAGCCCTCCATACCTAGTAACATACCTTCCGTTGAAATACAGTGTAGTTTTTGTTTTCCTAACTGCACCTAAATGACCCAGTCACATCAAGACTCGCCCTTGTATACAGCAGTTATACAAGATCTCAAAGTTCACTTGACAGGCAACAACTAAATTGCCTTAATTAATAGCTGCAATGTTTTCGGTCAGTTTGTTTTGTTTTGAGGATACAGAGTAAAAGAACCAAAGATCCCTATGTACTCAAGATAAAGATAAATAATTAAACACCTAGCAGTAAAAAACAATTGACAACAAATGTTTGCCCTTTACAAATGGAGATCTTCATGTAAGTAATAATCCAAGTTATTTTAATCCTGCTTGGCAAAAGAAGAAAACGTCAGTGACTCCTTTTCTCTGTTAACTACGTCCTGATTCTTTCCCAACTTAAATCATACATTCCAAATGGACCTATGACGCACTCTTTCTATGTGTGTGTATAAAGAGACTTATATATCAATTAATATCTTTACTCTCCTCAAATCACTGACCTATATTCTAAAATTGTGGTTTTTAAACCTATGGCACAGAATATTCTAAAGCATAATTCATTTTATTCATTCTTTCAACAAATAAATATTGCATATCTACTATGTTTTAGGGGACTATGCTAAGAAATAAGAATACAGAAAAAGCAAAAACAGATATGTTCCCCTCAGAAGCTTACAGTCTATTGAGGAGACAGGCATCAATCAAAAGATCACAATATAACTGAAAAATTCAACAGCGATAAGTGCTAAAGTATATAGTATATGAGAACCAATAACACACTTGGATAGGGTGGGGGAAGGGAATGTGGGGAAACAAAACAATATCTTTATCCTAAGAAGAATGGGAAGCCAACTGAGATTTTTTTATTTTAGAGGATCTTAAGTGATCAAATGTTTATCTGATTTATGAAAGAGAATATGTCCTATAAAATTTATACAGGTAGGGACGCAAAATGTAAGGAAAAAGCACTAGATTAGAAGATAACCTGAATTCAAAGATGATTATTATTTAACTGGCCACAAACATAGTACTTTCCAATTTTGTATACAATAAAGTTCTAATCAATAAGTTTTGTATACAGTTGTGTATAATTCAGTTATCTCTGAAATACCTAACTATGGTGTTTTCGATAATTAGTTACAAAAATGATAAGATATTGTTTCAGATATTTTTTCCTTTCCTTCAACTAGGCTGAACTCAGCTTGTCAGTGCTGTCCCCAGGTTGATTCTAAATGTAAGTGCAGCAGTGGGCGGCTGCTTCTCTCCGGCCACATCCATCCTTGCAAAATGCTGAGATGGTGCTTTTTTGCTTTAGCTTTGTTTTCCTCTAACTATGTTCAACTTAAATGGCTACAGGAATAAAAAATATGAAAAGAAGTGATAAGAGCATTTGGTAAAGTTCATGAATTAATGCCTCCCCCAGAAATCACTTTTCAAATGGCCTTGCTGCTCAATATGAAAAAATTCCCAGTAGGTTCTAACGACATTATTAAACCGGTAGCCAGATTTTTGCCAAACATAATCTATGGGATTGACAGTTAATCCAGTGGAATCATAGACTCAGATTTAAGGAAACACAGAACCTTAGAACTTTAGAACTATAAAATAGAACCATATATTAAAAATATTTTAAAAATATTGACACAGTTCAAAGGGATCTTAAAATCTGTTGTTTCAACCATCCACTCTATGCTTGAATCCGCTAGAATATCTAAGCCCCTAAGAAGCTGCTGACATTCTATTTGAATGCAGAGAGTGATGGGGGCTCACTGCCTTCCCAGGCAGCCTGTTTCATATTTAGGCAGTTCTGAATATTGAAAAGATTATCTGAAATCAGAGATAAAATCTGCCCCCTGGTTGTGCCCACACATTGGTCCTACTTTTATTATAGTACTATGAGTGTTCAAGGGGAAAAATATAAATAAACTCACTCAAAGTCCTTTGGATTGGTTTTATTTTCTTCACCCATGGACATAGCAACACTAGGATCCAATCAGAACATCTGTGCAATGTGTTATATGAATGGGGTCCTAGTTTCTTCTGATACTTCCTAATATTATTATTATTATTATTATTATTATTATTATTGTATTATAAATCTGAGTTAAGCCTGACTCCTTCCTCTCCCTATTTCTGTACACGTTAGGGAACATTTATTCAGTGAATTCTATGTGCTTCTCTCTGTTCTAAGGACCTTCTGAATGTAACTGATTAATCACAATCACACTATGAGACAGTTTCTGTCATTATCCTCACTGTCTAGGGGAGAAAAGTGAGGAAGAGAAAAAGTATGTATTATGTTCCAGTTTCTCCATAGTGAGTGGAGTGCCTGAATTCAAACTCAGGACATCTAGCTCTAAAGCTCCTAACTTCTGTGATAGAAAAGAATATGAAAACATCAAAAACTCTTGCAAAAATGAATGCTGAATTCCCCAGTTTGGCAAAGATAAAGCTTTACCCAACAGTGGGCAAATGCCATCAAATTATACAATGTGATGTTGGGCAAATTACTGCCTTCTCTTGGCCTTAGTTTTCTCAACAGTAAATGAAGCACAGCCTCCAAGCCCTTTCAAACAGTCTGACATGCAAAGAGCTCTATCAATACCAGTCTGGGTCAGAGTTTCGCCACGAAGATTTCCTGTGCTCCAAACACATGTCAGGCACTGAGTGTAGTCCTTCCTAGGAATACATGAAGAAACACAAATGAAGTCAAATAGAAAACAGTATGATAGCTGCAATAATGTGTGTGTGTGTGTGTACACAGAAGAGCAGTCAACTTTATCTTGGGGTGTGTGGGGGAACCAAAGAAGACGCTAGAGAACAGTTGACATCTGATCAAAGTTTTGAAAAATGGCAGATTTCACCAGGTAGATGAGTGGTAAAGGACCATCCAGATAAGATAACATATTGAGAAGGTATCAGGATATGTTTTAGACCCGACAAGCTGTCCACTATGACTGGAGGGTAAAATCTAAGGAGAGACGCAGTAGGGAATAAGACGGAAGAGATGGGTAGAGGCAGATGACACGGCCGCGATGCCTGGCTAAGGGATTAAAACAGGGCTTTTTAGAGGAGTGACAGGGTAAAAAACATAAATTTGCTTTTCTAGTTTTTAAAATACATATAAGCATGATCAGTTGTGCAGATATTATTTTTGGATTCAAGTTACTCATCAAAAATGACATCCCTGAGACTGAAATTGCTTCCAATATACTGACAAATTTTAACTCTCTTTTTTCTTCATATTCACATGAAAGCCCAGTACATTCTAACACTTTTTTTAAAACTACAATTCCACTTATGTTGTCATCTAGAGAAATTGTCCCAATTATGGGTAAAAAATGGTGCAAATTGCAACCTCCTAGAGGGCTGAGGAGAAGAGGTTGAGAACGGTCTGTTCTGTTAGGCTCTGACTTGGCAGCTGCTTGCAGGTTTATGGATATTCAAAGGGAAGCAAGGACAAGGAGGTTCTAGGGGAGCTACTCAGCACGCACGGGGATATCAGTAAGAGCTCACTGACAGCTCAGGCATCCCACCGGGGACATCTGGACCTTGTTCATTTGTCAGAGTTAAACAACATTATTGTGCAGCTCAACAAAGCAAAATTATGGAAAAAAACTTATCCTAAGTTTCTGTCAAGTAAACAAATAGTGGCAATGTAGAAAATTCAAGTTAACTTCATAAATCCACTCATTCATTCCATCAATACACAAATGTTAATTAAGGAAGCAAATATATTAGACCTTAGGTTCTGGTCATGGTTCAGCTATTTAGTAGTTGTGAGTCCCTGGAAAAATTAATTAATCTCATATGCCCCAGTTTCCTTTGATCATTTCAGCTATAATAAAATAAATAATAATACCAGTAATAATGCTTATATTTTTGGGTAGGAAATAAGGGGATTGATTGAAGATAGATCTATGGGATAGAAGAAAACAGAACCAAATTTGTTAACCACATATATGGGGAATGAGAGAAGTCTAGAAAAGTCCCCAAGATTTTGATCTAGGACTCATTGTAGAACCAGAGAACACAGCAAGGAAAGACTGAAGAAGTATTTATTAGTACTCTGTTATGTGCAAGCCATGCAGAAGAGGAGCAGATATTCTCAGAGCCGAGGCAAGACTCTTACACTTGGGTCATTTAGGAGAGATATACAACAACACAGTAATTGACAAAATAAATTTGGGAATCTATAGGAATTCACCAAAGAAAGAGCTCAGGGAAGGTTGGTGCAATCATGGCAGGCAGTAGATGATTAGAGGGCTGAAAATCAAGTCTAATTTCATCAAGTCTAACTCCTACCACTATTTTTAAGATGTGGGAACTAAGGTTTATAGTGGAACAGTAGCCTGCCCAAGGTCACACAACGAATTAGAGATAGGCCCAGGTCTAGGGACGTTGCTCTCTTTCTGTACACTGGGCTCTGTGCTCCCACAGACACCTGAATAGGGAAGCTCTCTGGCATATTACAGTCTATCCACTACACAACAGGGCCTTGGCTAGTATGCATTTTTCTTACTTAAAAAATAAAATCTCTTTGAGCCTCAGTTTTCTCTGCCTATCACATACCCTCTTGGAGACTCACAATGAGCATTCGGTTCTGAAAAGACTTGAAGTGGAAAAAACAACCCCCAGCACTGCTTAAACTAAAACTGTCCACAATTTGAGACGTGCAGAAACAATTCTGACAGATGCGAAGCTCACACCTTGGCGTGGGGTGGAGGATGAAACAAGCAGGGCTCTCTAATGTCTGGCCTGCATCTGGAGCAGTGAGGAGGAGTTACTCAGAAGGAGCAAAGAAACGGGGACGGCCTCATGGGCAGAGGGAACAGAAATATGCCACAACATGGTATCTAGTATTTCACAGTGGACAGTGAGTACACGGGCACACAGGAGATGAGGATAGAGGTCAACAGAGTCCACATTTGGAGGGGTGTGTCATGCCATAACACAGAACTTGGGAGAAGTTCCACTTCTGGTTGAAACAGAATAATGGAATGGAATTTATCTTCCCACCTGAAACAACCTTAAAAACCAGATAAAATACATGAAAAAATGAGTTTTAAGACATCGGGCATTAGGCAATGAAGAACAGCGATTACTGTGAGATGGAAACCAATGTGGCGAGCTATCAGAGTACTCTAGCTTTCACCCTGAGAGTTCCCAGGACCTGGCACAGGGAGGGAAACCCCAGCAGAGTCCCGCAAACTCCCCGAGTCAGGGTGACAGAGACTAAGGTGGCTAGAGTTTGCAGGTCAGAGAACTGGAGAGGACAGAGCTGGAGGGAGAAAATACTCTGGATATCTGTCAAGGGTATTCAGCAGAGTAGTGACCAGCACATATATGTGAGAAACTAGGAACAGGGAAAGAGTTACCTGAGAGGAAGAGCGAGAACAGTGTCTGATGACTCACAGAGGGCTAGGAGCAGTTCCTATTCCCACCAGCTAAACTGGAAAACCACAATTCACAGGGCATTTGGATAGAATACTCAGAAGGGACTTGCCTCGGTAGTGGGGAATAATTAGCCTTAGACCAAAAAGTGATCTTCTCCCTTGTATGAATTTAAAAGCAAGACCTGAAAAGACCAAACTATTTCCAAGTAACTTAACTGCATCTCAGGAGAAAGTTTAAGAACATTTATAGGAACAGAGAAATGTCTATAACCCAACAGGGTAAAATTCTGCCATCTAATAAATGTCTTCCATCTAATAAAAAGTACCAGACAGGCAAAAAAGAACGAAAATATATTCCATAGTGAGGAGAACACTCACATCAAAATGAGCCTGAAACTGGTAGAGATGTTAGCATTAGAAGAAAAGGACATTAAAATAAGAATAACTGTATTCTATCTGTTTCAAAAGTTAAGGAGACATAAAAGATATTTAAAAATACCCAAACTGAACTTCTATAAATAAAACTATAATATCTGAGATTAAAACATGCATTAGATGGAAATAATGGCAAATTAGACACTGGAGATGAATAGACTGATGAATTTAAAGATATAGCAATAAAAACTATCTGAACAAAATACATAGAAAAAAAGACACTCATCCATCTATAATTAACAAGTCATTAGTAACCTGTAGAAAAACTTTAATAATCCTAATATAAATGAACTTGGAATCCCTAAAACAGAGGAGATTAATGAAAAAATATCTAATGAACTCATGGATAAAAATTTTCCAAATTTGATAAAAACTATAAACCTGCTAATAAAAAAATATCCTCAATGAACATTCAAACATAAAGAAAACTACACCCAGGCACATTATAATCCAATTGTTTACAGTCAGTGATAAAGAGAAAATCTTTTTTTGTTGTTTTTTATCCTCACCCAAGGACATTTTTCCATTTTTTGTTCAGATAGAGTGGGAGGGAGAGAGAAAAACATCAACTTGAAAGGGACACAGAGTGGTTGCCACCTGCATGACCCAACCAGGGCCGGGACAAACTGCAACCAAGGTATATGCCCTTAGTGGGAACCGAACCTGGGTCTCTGTGGACCACAGGCCGATGCTCTACCGCTGAGACAAACCAGCCAGGGTAAGAAAATCTTGAAAGCAGCCAGTGGGGAGGGTAGGCGGCATTATGTACAGAGAACAAAGGTAAGGATGAAAACAGTTTTCTCCTTTAAAACAATGTAAATGAGAAGGTGGTGAATCAATATCTTTGAAGTACAGAAAGATAAAACTTTCAATTTAGAATTCTTTCCTACCAAAAATATATTTTCTAAACTATGGTAAAAGTAAGGGTTTTCAGACATAAAAAGCTAAAAGAGTTCATTAGCAAAGTCATACTCTCAGAAATGTGAAATGAAGTCCTCCGGGTAGAAGAAAATTAATACCAGATGGATAACTAGTTCTACCATAATGAGATTAAGATCACCACAAATGACAGTCATATGAATAAATATTTAAGGATATTTCTTATTATTTAAATAACTTTAAAAGACAATTCACTGTTAAAACAAAATAATAATGTAGTGTGGGGTTTATGAGAAATGTAAAAGTAAAATGTATGACAATTATTGTGCAAAGGCTGAAAGGGAGAAATGGAAATAGGCTATTTGTTAGGTGCTTATACTTTACAGGAAGTAGTACAATGCCACTTAAAGTTAGCCAGTGATAGTTAAAGATGTATGCTACAAACTCTACATAAAATACAAAAATACAGCAGTTTCCCTTATTCACAGGCAATATGTTCTAACATCCCCAATGGATGACTGAAACTTCAGATAGTACCAAACCCTACATATACTATGTGTTTTTTTCCTATACATACATGTCTATGATAAAGTTTAATTTATAAATTAGGCAACTTCATGAATAGAAGATTCATTCTAATGTAGATCTTAGCAGCCTCAGCATATAACTTTTTTCTTTCCTTATTAAATTGAGAACATTCACCTTTTCATTTAAAGAAAGCACTTTATGGCTTCTCTTTGGCATATCCAAATTGCCAGCATCACTGTTCTTGTGCTTTGGGGTCATTATTAAGGATTACTTAAACATAAGCACTATGATACTGCAACAGTCAATCTGATAACCTGGACAGCTACTCAATGACTAATGGTAGATAGAGTAAACTGTATGGATACACTAGACAAAAGGGGTAATTCACATCCTGAGTGAGATGGTGTAAGATTCTATTTATGCTATTCAGATGGCACATAATTTAAAACTTATGGATTGTTTGTATCTGGAGTTTTCCTTTGTACATTTTTGGGACAATGGTTTACCACAGGTAACTGAAATGGCAGAAAGCAAAATGGCATATAAGGGGAAACTAGTTTAACACAATAGTTATAACTAATAAATCAACCAAAGAGATAAAAGGGAAACAAAAAAATATCTTAAAAATGCTCCAAAATACTGAAAAATAAGACAGTAAAAAAGAAAAAAAAAAAAAAAAGGACAAAGAACAGATGGGACAAATAGAAAACAAAGAGTAAATGGACAGATTAAATTAACCATATCAATAATCATATTAAATGTAAGCAGTCTAATCACTAATTTAAAAAGCAGAGATTCCCAACTAGATAACAAAGCCAGATCCAACCATATGCTACCTATAAGAAATGCAGTTCAAACAAAAAGACACAAACAGATTAAAAGTGAAAGGATGGAAAAAGATATATAATTTTAACACTAATAAAGAAATAAAAATTGGAATGGCTATATATTAATATCAGATACAGTAGACTTCAGAGCAAAGAATATCATCAGAGACAGAGGTTAAGTTTATAATGATAAAGGGGTCACTTTTTTAAAAGGACCTAATAATGCTAAATGTTAATATATCTAATATCAGAGCTTCAAAACTCATGAAGCAAAACTGATAGAATTGACCAAATCTACAACTACAATAATAGATTTCAATACTCCTCTCTCAATAATAAATAGAATACATAGGTAGAAAATCAGAAAGTATATAGAAGAGTTGAACAGCTTTGTTGACCAAATTGACCTAATTGACATTTATTGAATATTTCATTCAACAACAACAGAATATATATTTTTCTAAAGTGCATGCACAACATCTAATAAGATAGACCATATTCTGGGCCATAAAATAAGTCTCACATATGACAAATCTTATGGAATCTACAGAAAAGCTACAAGAACAACTACTAAGTGAATTTAGTAAGGTTGCAGGATAAGATACAACCATTTTAAAAGATAAAAATATAGACATACTCAAGGATCCTAAAGTGGTTCCATGAACACACCAGACTATGTCATGTTTGTTTATTCCTCATGCTGAGCACTCCGCCTAGAATGTTCTTGCTTTCCCTTTCCTCATGCTGTTCCCTTCCCACCATGCCCTTACAACATTCTGGTAAAAATTCTGTTTATTTTTCAAGATTTAATTCAAGTACTACCTTCTCCATAAAACAGTTCCCGACCCACACTCCCACTCTCCTGTCCCAAAAGATAAAATTTGCACATCCTCTGAATGCTGTATACATACACCTAAAATAGAAACAACTGATGTCTAACTACCTATGTATGTTTCTGCCTCATTCAGCAAATTGGGGGATCCTTGTGAGTAGGTAGGTATTGTGTCTGACTTTTCTCTTATCCTAAAACAATGCCTGGCATATGGAAGACTCTTTAGATATATGTGCTGACTAAATGCCAAGATAACAGTGTGGGGAAGATCTGAGATTCCCCACCTCTGGAAGAGAATATTTCGAAGACCACAGGAGAAGGTTGATAACAAATGAAAGCATAAAAGACAAAATAAGTCCCTAGACAGCAAGAAGATTGCCTTCAGCAATCTCTCCTTAGAGGCAAATGTTCCACCTTTGCTACCAACCTGTTGGTCAATACTGAGAACCTGTGGCAGGGACAAATGCTACACTATCTTTTCTCAGCCAAGTTAAGAAATCTCTAGCATCTCGATAAAACATGAGATAAAAGAGAGGAGAATTCAATTTAGAAGGCCTTCATAACTCTTCACTGAGGCACTCAAACCATAGGCCTGGGCAGGTAGAGAGGAGGCCTGCCAGCATCAATATCTCATTATTGCTGCTCCAAGGCCTGAGAGGTCAGCACAGAAATGAGTGTCCCAGGGGAAATTTATCTTGAGAGCAGTGATTCTGCCCTTCAGCGTGTTGATAGACTAACTCTGCTCACTCCTTTGGCCAAATATATATATATATATATATATATATATATATATATATATATATATATATATGTTATTTATTTAGCCTAAGAAATTTCACAGCTGTGGGAGGGACCTTTTAGAGATCATCTGGCCCAACTCTCTCTTGGACAGATGAGGAGGTGGAGGCTCAGAGAGCAGAGACTCAGAGGCTCTGCCAGGGCGGGGTCCTGGCCTCCTGACTACTCTCCTCTGTCTCTCCACACAGATTCTACAAATCCCTTGGACTTCAATGATGACTACAGAGTGAAGTCTAAATTATGGGCATGTTCTTTGAGGCTCTTTAGTCCTGATCCTAACAAAATGTTTTACTCTCATTTCTGCTTCTTCCTCACCTGCCTTTCAGCTAGTGCGCACACTCACTCACAGCTCCTGGAACATCATGTCTTTCACACCTCTACACCTTTGCTTGTGTCATCCCCACTACCTAAAATGACATCTCCTTCTTTTGCTCTATGGAAAATTCCTACTCATCCTTTGAAGCTGGCTGCAGTGCAACTTTCCCCTCTCCCTTACTCCAGCCCTGCAGAGCCATGTGCCACTCAGCCCTGCCATACCTCCATACGTGCTCTTCTTCCTCCACTCTTCACCTGGCTGAACTCAACTTATTCTTCACTCTAACTGGCACCTCCAGATTGATCAGGGGCTTCTTCTGGCCTCCCAGAACTTCCTGGCTTCCCTCTGCCCCAGCACAAATCTCAGTATGTGATCATTTTCACATATTAGTCACTCTCGTTACACTGAAGAGCTTAAGAGCAGGAATACAATTGGCCAGTCTACAGATATTTACTAAACATTTACTAAGTGTTGGGCATTATTCTAGGTGCTGGGGATATAGCAATGAACAAAATAAAGGCCATGCTCCCATGGAGTTTACATTCCAGCAGGAAAAAAGTCTTAAACAAATTAACAAACTAAATGAGATTACTCCAACGATTGATGTATGCCATGGGGAAAATTAAATAGCACTATGTGATAGTGACTGGTGGTATATTTTCACTAGAATGATCCCTGCAAAGATGATCTTGACTAAGACCTGAATGATAAAAATTCTATGGGAAGAGCACCAGGACTTGGAGAGGGGAATGAACTTCCCATGTTCATGTAAAAAGGTCAGAGTAGCTAGGTCTTAGTGATTGGGTGGAAGGAGAAGAGGTAGGAGAAGTGGGTAGAGTTCAGGTCCTGTAGGGTCATACTGGCCATGGTAAGAAATTTAGAGTTTATTCTAGTTAGAATAGAAGCCATTGAAAAGTTTTAAGCAAGGAATGTGACATGATCTGCCTGCTGTGTGGAAAATAGACTCTAGGAGGCAAGAAGCAGAAAGATTAGTTAAGGGCTGTTTCAGTAGTCAAAGTAAGATGTGATAGTGACATGGACAAGGGCTATGGCAGAGAAAATGGAGGAAAGTGATTGGATTGTGATATACTTTGGAGATAGAGCTGGCAAGACTCATTAATGGAATGAATGTGAAATGTGAGGAAAAGAGAGAATTTAATGATTGGCCCTTAGGTTTTTACCTGGGGCTATTTACTATGACAGAAAAGACTGAATGTATTGATTTTGATATGCCTATTAGACTATGGATAGAGATGCTGTGTGGGCAGTTTTATTGTACTAGTCTAGAGTTTAGGAGAAGTTAAGGCTTAAAATGCAAATATGGAGCTTATTATTGTATTGTTGACATTTAAAGCTATGGGAACAGATTGAATTACCTAGAGAATTAGTACAGCTAGAGAAGAGAAAAGAAGAGAAGAGAAGAAGGCAGTGTGGCCAAGGTACTCACACATCTAAAGTATAGTAGGGCAGGAGCCATCAAAGATTCTGAGAAAGAATGGTCACTAAAGAGGAGAATGACAAAGAGGAGGAGAAGGGCCTAGTGAGTGTGGTGTGTTGAAATCCTGGAGAAGAAAGTATTTTAAGAAGGAAGTTATGAGTTAACTGTATGGAATGCTACTGGGAGGTCTAGAAATGTGTAAACAGAGAAATGACCATCAGAATTGGCCAAATGTTGGTCTAAGATGTTCTTGACAAAGACTATTTTAGAGGAACACTGGGGATGGAAGCTCAATCTGAATGGAATGAGAAGAGTGATGCATGGTGAGGGAGTGGACAGAATGAATATAGAAAATTCACTGGAGAATTTTTCTATACATTGGAGCACAGAAATGGCTTGTAGTCAGAGGGAAATAAGGGGTATCTATCTATCTATCTATGAAATATTATGGCTTGTATGAATATAGAAAAATCCAGAAAGTAATATATTTAAGATATAGATAACTGTAGGAATCAAATGGGATCTAGAACACAGGAAGAGCATGTTTCCATTCTGACAGAAGAAGAGGCAGTGTATGGATCCACATGCAAGCAGTTTGGCTAATTTTGAGGTTGTTCTCGTCACATGGCTTCTGTTTTCTCTATTAAGAATGAAATGAGGCCATCAGCCAAGATAACCTATTTGACTCCACCTTCCCAAGTGTTTAGAACAGTGCCCAGCATACAATAAGCACTCTGTAAATGTTTGCTGAATGTGACAATGACCAAACAAAATTACACATCATCTGACCCCATGAACTGATGAATCTTTGAACTGAAAAGGAAGAGCTCTTAGTCCCAGACTAAAATCCTGGGTCTGCCACTTGCCAGCTGTAAGACCCTGGTAAAGATACTTGAAGTCTTTGCTCCTGAGGTTTCTCATCCATAAAATGGGAATGAAATGCCTACTTCTCAGGAGTATTATAAAAATCAATCAGATGTTATATATAAAGAAAGCACTTAGCTCGGAGCCTGGCACAGAGTAACTTCTTGATAAATGAATATTGCCACCAATGATAGATATTGTCGTCATTGCTGCTACGCCTCCTAATATAGGTCGCCATCAAATTCTTCCATTTGTTTCCTCAAATAGAATGCAAATGGCTCTAAAGCAAAAGACTGTCTTAAGAGCCCTTCATATCAGGTTTCTGTTTGAAATGAAAGCAGCTAATCAACTGCTTTGGGTGATCCAAAGAGAGACAAATCCCTTCAGGTGAGGCAGTCAGGGAAAGCCTAAACCGGTCATTTGAGGATTGAAGCCAAACCGTTTCATGTTTATCTGCACTGTTAGAAGCACGATTGCGCCAGCTACCCTTTCCTACCTTCACAAAAGCTCGTGGGTTGACATTTTTATCCCAATTTCATAAATTAAAAAAATGGAGACTTAGAGAAGTTAAATGACTGGTTCAAGAGCTCAGTTAATAAAAGTGGGGGTGGAGATGTCTTCATTCAAATGCTCTGTGCCTCCCCTACATTCATTTTTTGAAACATGTCTTAGGAATTAAGTAAGAGAATGAAAGCTATTCCTGCCCACCTAACCTCACATGTTATAATGGGGGCTGGCATGTATTTCCCTAAATGTATTTATTTTGATATGCCTAAGTCTCTTCTTCCCTTTTTGGGGCATATGGTTAGATCACATTTCCTGGGGATATCCCCACTGTAGTGAATTCTAGCAATGTGACTAAGTTCTGACCGGTGGAAAATAAAGTGTGCCACTGGAGGCCTAAGCCTTAAGGTAGTGGGCTTTCTGTATATATTCTCTTTTTCGTCTTTCCACCAGAGTGAATCTGAGGGGGTGTGAATTCACTGTGCACATACAACAATGCCAGAGGTGAAGATTAATGAGGGCTTGGGAAAAAACACAGGTTCCTGAATAACTGTGCAGATGCAGAGTATGTACTGCTGGCTGTCAACCTAGACTGCTCCATTCAGAATAAATCTGTGAAAGAAATAAACTGTGTTGGTCTCTAAGTCACTGTACTGTGGTTTTCTTTGTGACAGCAGGCTGTCCTTCCCATTACTAAATACATAGAGACATACACTTGAGAAGACAGTTGCAGAAGAGGAGACTCCGGGGGAACATGGCAGCTGCCTAAAAATCTTTCCACGGCTCTTCGGAGGCAGAAAAGGCAGATATGCCCCACATTGTCCCAAAAGCAGAACCACGCAGATACATGACTGAGACCCAGAGGCAGAGTTCACTTCCATAAAAGGAGGAGCCTCCTTTGAGTTGTTCTGTCTTAGAGAGAAATGTCTGTAAAGGTAATGAGGTCCCTGTCAGTTTAGGTGTGTAAGCAGGGACTGGATGACCTACTGAGAAAAATACTACAGCCAGAGCTCAAGCTTTGTTGTGGGGTTGAACTAGATGACCTTTAAGGTCCCTTCCCTTCCTGACAGTCTAGACTTCAGAGGAAAACAAATCTCATCCAATTAAGGGCCTCAGAAAAGCAAGTGATGACTCACTGATACAGAAGCTGGCTGTGCCTGGAGTTCAATTGCCCTAATAATCATCATCATCACAGAAGTTCTATTGGCTTTTTCCCCCTTTGATTAAAGTCCTCAGAAATACCTTCAGGCTCCCTTCCAAACAAATGGCCCATTACAGAAACTCAATTTTAATCTGATCTCTCCTTCAGTAATTACATTCTTAGTCAGGGGAACAAGACATTCACTTAATGAAGGGGATGAAGCTCAAAGGATAAGCACTGCAAATGTCTAAAAGTGAAGAGAATGCATTTGGCATGACATGGCTCCATCAGAGCACATTAGAAATGTATTCTGCAGTGTGGAAAAAGCCCGGCTTGAAAGGCAGGATGACTGGGTCCCATTGTGCCCTTGACCCTGACTCACCTTCTCTCTCTCATTAGGTCTATGCACCCCTCTCCACCCCCACTAAATCTATATCCCACATAGCAGCTTGAAAGACTTCAAAAAAAATCTTTCACTGAACCCCCACTGTTTTTGTATAAACTCTAATATGATCTGTAAGATCCTCAATCCCCTTGATCTGAACCCCACATGTCTCAAAAGGGTCTATTTCAGCTGTGCTTAGCTTCTTTCAGTTCCTAGGAATGGACTCTCTGTTTCCTCAGTCTGTACATAGTGTAGTGTTCTCAGTCAGGTACACTTTTCTGAATTCCTGTTTCTCTAGTTAACTTCTACTCATCCATTGGATGTCAGCTTATTCTCAATTTTATTTAAAAATCCCCTGTAAAGCACTTGCCATGTACCAAATACTGTTTTTCATAAATATTAACTAATTTCATCCTCATCAGAGCCTACAGGGTAGGTACCATTATTATTCCTATTTTACAGATAAGGTACTAAGACGCAGAGCCAGTGTAACTTGTCCAAGGTCACACAGCTAGTAAGTGGCAGAGTGAGGATTCCAACTCAAGCCATCTGGCTCCAGAGTCCACGTTTGTAACCACTATACTATGTCAAAGCATCATTTCCTCAGGGAGACCTCCCTGACCAGGTGATTTCCCTTCTGTATACAGTCTGTTCCATTGTGATTAGTATGTATCATTCCACTGTGATTAAGTATGTTATGCCATCTTCCCTTCTAGACTGGGAGCTCTGGGAAGACAGAGATCCCATCTTACCTGTTCATTGTTTTATCTCCAGGCTGCAACATACAGTGAATGGCTTTTGATTGAATTAGTGAATAAGACTCAGTTTCCAAATATATAAAATAAGGAATTTGCTCTGGCCGGTTTGGCTCAGCGGTTAGAGCATCGGCCTGCAGTCCGGAGAGACCCGGGTTTGGTTCCCGCTAAGGGCACGTACTTCGGTTGCAGTTTGTCCCCGGCCCTGGTTGGTCGTGCGGGTGTCAGCCACTTGATGTGTCCCTTCACGTCGATGTTTCTCTCTCTCTCTCTCTCTTCTTCTCTCTCCCTCCCACTCTATCTGTACAAAAAATGGAAAAATGTCCTCGGGTGAGGATAAAAAAAATAAAAATAATAAAATAAAATAAGGAATTTAATCTAGATCTACATTTTTTTCTATTGCCTTGAATAAGAAAAGAGTCCTGAATTCAGATGTTGGCCTTGATACATGGTAGAAAAGGGTCAGTGCGAGTCATTTAAACTATTTGAAATTTAGCTGGTTCCTTTGTAAAAGAAGATTGGATTAAATCACTTTAAAGTTTCTTTCAGCTCTAGAACATCTCAAGTGTTTATAACCAATGCATATTTTGGGAGGTTATGGAAACTGTTGGTTATATTTGCCTAGTTAAATGTTGCCTATTTATGACCTGATGTAAAATCCTTACTGTATATACCATTAAGAACAGAAATCAATTTTTTTGTTGTTAATCCTCACCCAAGGATATTTTTTCCATTGATTGAGAAAGAAAGAAATATTGATGTGAGAAAGACACATCGATTGGTTGTGAGGAAGGAATCTGCAACCCAGTTATGTGCCCTTGACCGGGAATTGAACGCATGACGCTTCAGTGTACAGGCTGACACTCCAACTGCTGAGCCACACTGGCCAGAGGGAAAACAATTTTAAGGCTTGGAAGCACAATTAGCTTTTCAGGTTGGTGAGAAACAAAGGGAATTTGGGAGTAATAGAAGAAAGGAATAGTGAAATGAAAAGAACACAAGACAGAGACAAAAACTGAGAGCTGAGTTCTAGGGTTGGTTACTCACCACTGTATCATCTAGAACAAGTCAGTTGATTCATAAGTTTAGATTCTAAATTGGAATAAGTACATTTCTTATGGATACTGCTTTCTCTTTCAAGCATTATGCTTGATTTTTCAGGAGCTTGCAGATCTGTTTTCTTCAAGAAAGCTTCCATGGCTTAGTGTTCCAAATCTTATTTTCTCCTCCCTCTCCTGTCCACCCTCAGAGAGTCAAAGGAGGAACCAAAGTGCCAGAAGTTACAACGTAAACCATCAAATCATGGCATCTGAAAATGGTTGATATCAACTTGAAACCCTCAATGGACAAGTAGTTATTTTGCCCCTATTGTATGTCATATTCCAATATTCCATGGAAGAACTTGGGAAAACCCCCTCACTATTGTTCTTTAGTGTCTTCACCTATAAAATGGGAATGTCTGAGCACAACTGTAGGAAGTTAGGCACACTCAGGGAATGGGCGAGAAGATTCTAACCTTCCATCTGACCTGGTTCTTTGTGATGAGCTGTGCTTCCCATCATGGTAGGTGGTAGTGTAATCTACCAGGCTTACAAACCAGAAACCCATTCTCTTTGATTTGAACCCCAATCCTCCCTTTCCACAATCCACTGGTCACCAAGCCTGGTCAATTCTAACTCCTGAGTATCTCTTTTTAACAAATCAACTCTCACTATTCTGGTAGTTTCCTCATCTTGAGCCAAAGTTACTGTAACAGTCTCTTCATTTGTCTTCCCATACCAGTCTGTCCCACCAGAGAAATGTTCTTAAATTTAAGTTTGACCACATGACTCCCTTGATTAAACACCATCAAACCCCTGGTACATGGTTCTAAGAATTCCCGCAATATAGCCTCCACAAACCTGTCTACCACCATCCTACCATTAGCACCAGGGGAAAGTTATCCAGCCTCTTTACTTCTCTGTTTCTGCATCTATAAACTGGGATAATAATATCTACCTGATAGAGTTTTGGTAAATATTACATTAAATAGTGTGTTTAAGGTACTTAGCATCATTTCTGGAATATAGTTGTAGTACAATAATTGTTTTTGTTTTTTAATTAATAAGGAACTCAAGTCTTATGTATAACTGAGCAAGGGAAATACAGACATGGTAACAATTATGGAAAAGACCAAGAAAAGTATACATCTAAACAGCATTCTATGCAAGTTCAGAGGCAGGAGTCATAAACACTGACTGAGAAGTGACAGGAGACTTCTTGGAGGAAGTAGTATCTGATCTAGGCTTTGAATGGTCACCTGGGCAGAGAATGACTACCTTGAGCAGAGTTTGTCGGACTACTTTGATCATTGGTTTTCTTTGTCCCTTTCTGGGGCCTTGTTCATCGAAAGTTAAAATAATTAGCATGAAGATTCTGTTCTCTAGGCTATGGTGATGCACTTGTTCTACTCATAAAATGAAAGGCTTATTTTCCAGTTTAATTGCCCCTTAATCTTCAGAGACTCAAACATTCTCTCTCTACTTTCAAAACAATAGAAAATTAAAAGAACAATTTCTCTTTACCTTCTAAATCTTGGCAATCTAAAATAGAAGAGTGAGAGAGAGAACATTAAGGTCTCATTGGTTTCAATTCTCAACAATGTAATATATAATTTTTCTTGTTGGAATTTTAAGAACTCTTATTATTTAATCTGTTATTTATTCTGTTAAAGTACAGTCTTCCTTAAGAGCAAAGGGATTAATGGTTTCAAATTCTAGCACGTTGACCTTTATTCTACATTATAATGCTTATTTGAAACCATTTTGCCAGGGCTCCCATAAGCCATTTGGTATTGAACATTGAAGGAAATACAAAGTTTAACTTCCACTCCAGTCAGGAGGCAGAATTTTAGGAATAAAAATAGGCTTTTGTAACATGCATGCACAGGTGCATGGAAGATGCTTTGATGAGTTTGTGCACAGACCAGATGAGCAAAGGCTAGGTTGGATTAGGGCCTGTATCTCTGTTCAGCCAAGGCTGAATGTCCAGAATAGACTGAAGCAAGGTCATTTCCTGCATATTTACCCATCACAAAAGCAAATACTTTGTCCTATAGCATGGAAGAGGGGGATGAAAAAAACACAAAGAATGAATGAATCAATGAAGCATTAAAAATAAAGTTGAAGGTTTAATATGGGGGAAAAAGGAGGCACAGTTAAGATGGCGCATAGGTAAATATCGCCTCTTCTCACAACCACATCAAAATTACAATAAAACTAAAACACAACTATCATTCAGAACCACCTGAAATCGGGCTGAATGGAATTCCTACAACTACAAAATTAAAGAAGCCACCACACCGAGACTGGTTGGAGGGTTGGAGGCATGGATGGGCTAGTCCCACACCCACGTGTGGCAGATAAAAATCAGGAGAGACCTTGGCTGGGAAGGTCCTCCCTGAGGAGTGAGGGGTCCCCGTCCCACACCAGGCACCCAGCTCAGGGTCCCAGTGCCAGGAAGAAACGTCCCTATCACTTCTGGCTGGAAAAACCAGTGGGAACTGAGGCAGAGGGAGGCTGAGGTTGTTGAAGCTTCAGGCAGCTCCTCTTAAAGGGCCTGAGCACACACTTACTCAGACCTGCTCCCTCTGAGCTCCAAGAGGAGGCACCTTGAGGGGCACCAGGGAACAGGGAAGAATTGTGCTGTTTGGCCTCGGGACAAGGGCTGGAGGGGCAGCTTTCTCCTGGACAGACTTGCTGGTAGAGGCTGTTTTTCCTTTGGTGAGCCCTTCCCCCACAGGGAAGGTAGACAGCTGCTATATCTGGGACTCCAGCAACCTAGCTCACTCTGTTTGCCCCACCCTGGTGATTCCCTGAGGTCCTGCCCCACCCAACTTTCGGGCCCACCCAAGCTGTTTCCAAAGGTTTTACCATAGGATTGGCCTGTCTTTGATCCTGCTTCAGAGTTTCCTAAGATCTCTCAAACAAGCAGCCTCTGGTCTCAGTGAGCCCCATACCTCTTGTTAAGTGGCCCCAGGCCTGGCAATTGAAGCAGCCAGCCTTGGTTCACAACTTGGCTTTTCCTGGACACCTCCAAGCCCAGCACAAGAAGCAGCCATCTGCAGTTCACTTTGTAGCTTATGCTGGGTGGCCCTGAATAGAGCACAGGCAGTGGCTGACTTTGCCCTAGAGCTAGCACACCTGGAGAACAGCTTCAGACCACATCAGAACACCACCACCCAACCACCTCCACAAGTGACACACTCAATGAGTGGACTCAGTGGGTACCAGAGCCCTGCTGAAGTAAGTCTTGCTCTTTGTGGTGGGCTCCTATACAGATGATCCTCCAAGGTAGTCAGAAGCCAGTGGCTAGTGGGCACTGCCAGTCCTTGCAGCTGATCAGCCTGAGTAAACCCCTCCCATTGACATGCCAACAGCAATCAAGACTCAATTACAACAAAAGGGTGTACAGTCCACACTAGGGGTGCACCGTGAGGGCCCAGCTGGAGTGATCAGGGAGACCGTGCCACTGGATCCTTCAGGACACCTACAACAGTAGGCCACCCTACGAAGCCTAGGAGGCATAGCAACTCTGCCTGATACATAGAAACAATCACAGGGAAGCAGCCAAAATGAGGAGACAAAGAAACATGTCCCAAATGAAATAAAAGAACAAAACTCCAGGAAAAGAACTAAACAAAATGGAGATAAGCAATCTAACAGATGCAGAGTTCAAAACACAGGTTATAAGGTTGCTCAGGGAACTTGGTGAGACATTCAAGGGACTTAGTGAGACCTTCAAGGAACTTAAGGAGACCTCCGAGGAACTTAGTGAGAACATCAACAACATAAAAAAGGGCCAGTCAGAAATTAAGGATGCACCAATTGAAATAAAGAATAATTTACAGGGAATCAATAGTAGAGTAGGTAAAGCCAAGAAGCAAACCATCTATTTGGAATATAAGAAAGCAGAAAACACCCAACCAGAATAGCAAAAAGAAAAAAGAATCCAAAAAAGTGAGGATACTGTAAGGAGCCTCTGGGACAACTTCAAGCGTGCCAACATTTGCATCATAGGGGTACCTAAAGGAGAAGAGAGAGATCAAGAAACTGAAAAACTATTTGAAACAATAATGACAGAAAACTTCCCTAACTTGGTGAAGGAAACAGACATACAAGTCCAGGAAGCACAGAGAGTCCCAAACAAGTTGAATTCAAAGATGTCTATACCAACTCACATCATCATCAAAATGCCAGCGGTTAAATACAAAGAGAGAATCTTACAAGCAGCGAGAAAAAAGCAGTCCATTACCTACAAAGGAGCTCCCATAAGACTGTCAGCTGATTTCTCAAAAGAAACTTTGCAGGCCAGAAAGAAGTGGCAAGAGATATTCAAGGTAATGAAAAGCAATTACCTACAACCAAGATTACTCTATCCTGCAAAGCTATCATTTAGAATCGATGGCCATATCAAGAGTTTCCCAGACAAGAAAAAAGCTAAAGGAATTCATCACCACCAAACCAGTATTATATGAAATGTTGAAAGGTCTTCTTAAAGGTGAAGAACAAAAATATAAACAATAAAATGGCAATTAATACATATCTATCAATAATTGTATCTACAAATAAAATGAGCAAGCAGAACAGAAACAGACTCATAGATACAGAGAACTTTTTGTTGCTTGCCAGATAGGTGGGGGCTGGGGGGGATGGGTGAAAAAGATGAAGGAATTAAGAAGTACAAATTGGTTGTTAGAGTGATGAACCTCAAATGGAAGGGGGGAGGGAGGGTGGAATGAGATAAACCAAAGAACTTCTATGCATATATGCATAACCAATGGACACCAACAATAGTGTGGGGAAGGCAGGAGGAAGGGTGGAATGAGATAAACCAAAGAACTTCTATGCATTTATGCATAACCAATGGACACGGACAATAGTGTGGGGAAGGCAGAAGGGGGCGGCAATGGGGAGGAGGGGGTCAATGGGGAAAAAAGAGAGAAACATCTGTAATACATTCAACAATAAAGATGAGTTTTTAAAAATAATATGGGAGAAGAAAAAAAACATAATGCACATCTATTGACTACCAACGATGTATTAAATTTATTCTGGGAGCTTTTAATGTGACTTTAGCTGCAAACAACATTTGGTTCAAATAGGAGTGACTTTCCCCCCCTTCCTGAGCTCCAATACCATACCAAGGACTCTTCACAGCTTCGCCCTTCTCACCTTTCACCATAGCTACTCATTTGTGTCTTGTTTCCCACACTAGAGTGAGTGGTTTTCTTTCCAGGCAGGTACAACTGATGTCTTAACCAATTCTCTTTCCTCTGAGAGTCAGGTTTATATTTAGTGCCTGGTACAGTTGGATTCTGTTGAAATAGTCACTGGGAATTACCTCAGTCCTGTATATTCAAAATCTGCCCATCAGTTCCATTAGCAATACAGCTCAAACAAGATCCATTGCCTGGTTCCCTACAAAGTTCTTGGAGCCAGATATGGGCAGACATCCATCTCTCCTGCTTCCCTCCTCCTACCCCCAGGACTTTGGCTTTTCATTGAGTTTGATGAAATTCCAGAATCTCTGAATAATCTCTGAGTCCCTTATGCCATCATTTAAAATGTGTGCTAACTGGCACCAACTCAAAAGACTAACATCTCATTTTCACAGTGTCTCAGGGGCTGGGCCTCCATTCAGTCTACCTCCCTCACTCAGCATGACACCCACACCCTTATGTGGGATCCTCCAAATGAAATGATGGCTTTGTTGGCAGATCTCCTATTACCCAGAGTCTGGAGTTCTTTTTCCTCTCTCAATATGAGATGAACAAATTCAACTGCCAGGCGATTCCTAGTGCTGGACACATGGCATTCCCAGAGATGGAGTTCTGACTGAGAGCGCCCTATGGCACAATAGTTATATGATGGGCATATGAAAGATACAGCGTATTGAAGAGAGCACCAGAATGAGTAGATTGAAATTAAATGGAACTACTCATAAAAAGTATCTCTCCTAAAGGTGGACCAGAGCTGGTGCTCAATGAATGCATCATAGTACCTAATGTGTCATCCCATAAACTTACAGAAAACATCTTACCTGTGCCAGGCCCTAAGCTGGACACTGGGGATAAAGTGATGGATCAGACCCAGCCCTTTCCCAGCATTAGTTCAATCTAGTAGTGAGAGACTAGGGCAGGGATGATACTGGGTGCAAAATGCTGGGTCAGAGGGAAGCACAAAGCACTGAGGGAAACAAAGAGGAAGGAGGGCCTAGCTCTGCCTGAGCAGTCAGTGCAGGCTTCAAGTGATGGGACATTTAATCTGGGTCTTTATGAGTAGAAATTTTTAAAGTGGTTGATCTGAGGTAAAGGCAGATGGACCACTTGCACAAAGGCACACAATATACACAGGAAGTTTACACTGTCTTTCAAGCACAGTAAGCAGTTTGGGATGGATGGAAGCTTTGCCTGGTGGTGATGGAGGGATAGAACTGGAAAGAGTTTGGAGCAAAATGTTTGATGTCTGCGTGCTGTTTTTCATCTTGCAGTCCAAGTAAACTGTTATGGGAATATTGGAAGTTATAGGAACAGGCATGGAAAGAGTCAAGACTTGAACTCCAAGTCGCAGAACTTGAACCCTGTATTTTTCAGGTTAAGTAATATCTAAAAAACAGGAACCAGGTATATTTAGTGTGCAAAATTGTACCACCCATCTGTTGACAAATTCAGGCCGTTCATCAAAACACAAAATTCAAAGTGATATTCAATCCAGCGCTCTGAATTCCCAAAGAAACAAAATTTCAAGTGAGAAAGAAACCCTCATTAAGAAGGTATAAAAAGCAGACAGATTAGAGGAAAGTCCAGGGCCATTCAGAGTAAAACTTTCTTGATTGTTTTGCCAGAATATAAGGATGGCACAGTCATTAATTAGTGAGCATGAATTCCAGACCCAACTGCCTGCTCTTCAAAGAGGCACTGGGTGCAGTCAAAAAAGACAGACATACAGAGACACCAAGACAGAAACAGAGAGAGAGAAGAAACCTACAAGGGAGAATAAACATCTATTAAGAGTCTGCTATAATAATCTAGGCTTTGTACTCAGGATTTAACATAAGAGCGTAGAGTTCTTGTCAGTTGGGAAGAGAGATATCGGGGAGTTTCAGTTCACCCATAGGATAACACAAACCCACAGCTCTAGAAAACAGGCCTATTCCTAGAGGCCCATACTCAAAACTATTGTGCTTGCTGGTGCCATTGGAGAATTGCCATGTTATCCATAGAATAGGAAATATTCCTGACCTCAGCCCCAACTTCCACTATGCTGTCTGCTCTTTCAGGTTAAGTTTTTGTTCCCTGTTCCGATGTAAACCTCTGGAGAGAAAGATGCAGGAGCCCCTTCGGCTGAGTTGGAAAAGTGCGTACAACAGCACAGACAGATGAACTTGTGAAGATGGCGTGCTTGTGGTGGTATGGTTCGCTCGGTGTCCTGGGTGTCCAGGAAACCTCCACAGCATGTGACTGCTGCATGCTCGTCTCTTTCTTCCTTCATCGTGGGTTCATTACAGTGCACTTAGCAATGCTGAGCGATGTCCAGGAATTCTAATGAGAAGCTGGTTGTGGCAGAGGCAGAAGCTTTTCTAAAGGACACTGAGAGTCTTGATGAGCCAGAAAATAATGGCGGAACAGACATGCTTCAAGGAGCCCTTTATTCTACAAAGTTGAAACGGAGACAGCTTCACAACACAGAGGTAACCGTCCATTTTAAATGATTATAGGCTCCCTCTCTCCCACAGAAGATGCTTTTCTGTTTCCTCATGTCACTGTCCAGGTCATCTATTACTGTGCCGATGGCTACCTCTTCTGCATTCCGTTTGCTGCTCCCAGCTCTGATCCTTCTAGAATGTTCTTGCCCCTTCTAGCACTCAGTCATATCCTAATTGCTTACACTGGCAGGCAGCATAGATCACTAAGCTGGAAGTTGGGGCACTTGGCCCTGCATCTTGACAGTTGTGAGACCCTAAGTGAGTCCCTTCTTTTTAAGACCCTCAGTTTTCCAGTTTGGAAATATATGGCCTCTATGACCCTTATAACTCAAAAAGTTGATTATTATATTACCCTTTGAGATCCAATTTAAGCCTTACAGCCCCATTTCGGATTACTCATCAACTGCCACCTGTCCTCTTCTAATTTTTAAAAAAGTTTTATTTAAGTATGGTTGGCATACTTATATTGGGCCCACAGCAACATCTGGACAATATTCAAGGTGCTGAAAGTCTTGACTCAAATGCAATAAAAGACCATTGAGGACGTGGTCTTCCTTACCCTGTGCCATCCCATTCTTCCTCCCTACCCTCCTATGCACAGCGCAGGGCTAAATGCATACTTTAGAAATGGAGTGGGCAGGAATCCTGCCAACTAAGAATGCTTTCTTTCTGAGCGACCCACTGGCAATGGCTTCCTGAACACTAGATTAGCAGATTTCTGAGTGGACTGTTGGGAGAGGGCACTGCAAGCAGAAGGAAGAGCGTGAGGTACAAGATAAATGCTTTAGACCAAGAGGTAGTGTGATATTATGGTTAAGAGTACAGGCTTTCGAGCCAAACTGCTTGGCTTCCAATCCTAGTTTTTCCACTTAATAGCTTATCCTCCTGTGCCTCAGTTTCCCCCTTTGTAAAATGTTGGGAGTACTACAAGTACCTACCTCATAGAGTAGTTAGGATTATAAATTAGTACATGTGAAATAGCTGGAACAGTGTCTGGCAACATTGTAATGTTCAATAAAGTAAGCCATTATTAGTCCTGGATCATAGAATCAGAGGTCAAGGGTTACGGAAACTGAGGCTGAGTGCATTGGAAGGGGCGAGATTATGAAGGACTTTGCACAATCTCTATCAAGATAAGTGGAAAACTGAGAATTAAATGAGAAACTGAAGGTCCGATTTGATTTCTAGAGCATGCCTACAGGGTTTGCGGAGAAGAAACTGGCACGGGGTGAGAGTGGGGCCGAGAGAAAGTTAAAAGGTGGTTATTCAAATAGCCTGTGAGGGAAGTCTGACAGCTTGGACAGAGCTCCACATTCCCCCCGAGTGCTAAGCACCTCCACATGTCGTCTCCAATCCCGCCTTCCACTGGAGGACGGAAGGAGGCCAGGTTCTCACAGAGTGACCACCTTTCTCCCAGCAACCTCCACAGGTTGGGTCAATCTTTTCACATTTTTCATTCCTGCCTGTCAGTCACTAATGAAATGCCCACTCATCGATGCCTCCTAAAGCTCTCAGTGCCCTGCCAGACCACATGTGGCCCCATCCTACAGGGAGCCCCCCAGACTGCTCTGTCCCCCTCTGTCTTCGAGCTGTCTAATTATAGAAGACAATAAGTTTGGCCATCAAACTTATCACCAAAGTCAGGGCACTTCTGAGAATAAAAGATACTGTTAATAACTGTGTAGAACTGATAGCATAGACAGTGAGTATACAGTCAGTCCATGCAGAGGTGTGGAGACACTCTACTTCCCTCAGTCTTTCTGTTTTTGAATATTTCCCTTCAACTGCACATTACTTTCCAGTTTACAAAAAACTTCCACTCCATTGTGTCATTGATCCTAACACCAGCTGTGAGAGTACAGGAAGGAAGGAACTATTTCTTTCACTAAAGTGGCTTTCCTTTGGTCATTCAATTAGCCAGTGGCTAAAATAAGACAGAGCTTTCTGCCCTACTCTGGGGCCTGTTTTAGCCCCTCACTGTGTGAGGGTTTTATGGGTTATTGATTTCATCCCCTCAGGTTGGCAGTGGAGGAAAGGATCACAACACATTTCTTTGCTTTCATTTCTCCTCTCTCTAAAACTGGGCGAATGGTAGGGCACTGAGAAAATTGAATTGAGTGGCTAATAAAAAAAAAACAAAAAAAACTACTGAATGTGGCAAATATCAATCAATTAATAAATATAATCACCACTCCAGAGATAATTATAAATAATTATCTAGATGGTGTGCTGATTTTTTAATCTCTTTCTTATTTTTTCCATATCAGCATGTATTAGTTATATAATTTTATGAAAAGCTATTTTCATTTATTTATTTTTTATAAAGAAACAACTTGATAGTCCTCAGTGAAAAGGAACAATCTCAGTGGGGGAAAAAAAAGAAAAAGAAAAACATAAGCTTTTGAGCTAGACTTGGGCTGTAATCTTAATTCTACTCTGTGACCTTGAGCAAGTCCCATATGCCTCTGAGCATCCTAATTGGTGTACCCGAAGGACCACCATCCACCTTACAGGACTGTTGTGAAGATTCCTTAAGATTCAACAGGCAAAAACCCCAGGTAAGGAAGGGCCTGGCTCGTGGCTGACTCAATAAATGCTCATTCCCTTCACAGGGCGTTACCGGTGCAGCGTCCCGAGCCTGGCCGCCGCCTCTGCTCACAGCCCGGTGACAGCTGCGCCCCTCAGCACGCGGGCGGGGCTGTCCAGAGCCGCTGGTACCCAGTGTGAGGAGGCAGTCCTGTCAGAATCACTGGGGGGTTAGTCAGTCTGCCTTCAGGGTTTCTGACAGGATGTTTTGATAAAATAAATCTATTTTAAGTGACTGTAATGAAATACTAACCAGTTTCTGAAGGGCTTTTAAGATGTTTTTAAGAAGTTTCAGATCAAAGGCCCCGGGAAGGCTGACTTCGTGCATTAAATATTTAGCACTGATTCAGTCACTTGAGAGCTCAGGCATTTTGACACTGCAAGAGGGAGAAAACACATTCCAGCTGGGGCCATATTCACGTTAAAGACACAGGGGACGGACTCGGCACCAAGGGGCCTATCTTCTGGCTCCTATTGGCAGGAAGGTTAGAGGAGGTGACCTCGAAGGCTGTCTGCCTAAGGATTCGGGATCTGATAGAATTATTCATGCTCCGTAGGGACTGAGCAAGCAGGCCCCTCAGTGAGCCCTTATGGCAGGGATCTGCCTTCCCAGCTGCCACCACAGGTCTCAGCGCCTGTCACTCTGCACACCTCCACGTAGAGTCTGCCAAGTGCCTGACTCCTGCGACCTGCTCTGCAGTCAGCTGGGAGAGACTGTCCTCGAGACCACACGTGGCTTCATCCTGGCAAGTGAAGCTCAGTGTGAAGAAAAGGCTTGCAAGTTAGCGGCATGGCTGGGGCTGGTGTCAAAAACTTCTGTGTGGCGGTTCCAAGGTCTTTTCAATATATTATACTGTCCCTTCAATGGCAGACAGCCATCTTTGCAGGTGGACATAGAGGAAGAGGGAGAAGTGTAGAACGGGGTGTGAGGTAATAGTTCTTGACCTTTACCAGGTCATAGCCACATTTAAAAATCTGGTAGAAATGACAAATCCTCTCCCAGAAAAATGTACGTGGGCATATCACACTTGGCATCTAGTGTTGGAGAATATGAACAATCCTTTACACCCATCTTGAACTTCAGGTTGCAAAACCTTGGTTTAAGGTCAAAGCAGAGGAAGGTCTGCCTGTTTAGCTCTATTCCCCTCCACCAATGCCATAGGCCTTCGCCTTTCCCACATGGCAAGCTGAGGAGCTGCCGTTACCTCAGAGCACACCAAGCAAGTAGAAAATCTAGGACAAAGCTACCAGGCGGGGCAGCTGGAAGAGGCAGTCACCAGCCCCTACGTGACCCAGCCCAGCTCTACTTTTGAAACACTGTTGCCTCCACCTGGAAGATGAGCCGTGCTGTTCCTGTCCTGTCCTGACAAGGCAGGGGTACAGAGCCAGCCTTAGTCTTTCCTACAGCGGCATCTTGTTGCCAGGGGCTAGAATACACACCTGGAATGAGCCCCAGATCCTTACACACCCATGAAGTCGGAGTTGGCCGAACCACACTGCCTTTCCTGGAATGTGAGGTCCCTCTCAGCCCAAGCCCAGGGAGCCCCACCGCAGCTCCTTACTGTCTCTTCTCCTGGAGACCGGGGCGTGTTTCCAGGACCCAGGCAGTGGTGATGAGCCGAGGGAAGGAGAAGCAATAGATCGTCACCCACCTGATTTCCAACACCAAATATTGCTTGGAAGTTTTCCTGACATAACTGAACCCCTATAGGAATACATATGAGTGGCCAAGCACTTCTGGATACTGAGTATCCTGGTTGAACTTAACACATTCCTTGGAATCCCCTTTTTCCCCATTTTGGTGGCTCTACTATTCACCAGCTCAAAGAAGCCAGAGACCCAGGCATAGTGCTTAATTCCTCTCTTTCCCTCACCTACAACATTCAATTAATCACATATTTTGTGAATTCTAACTCATAGATATTTCTTGAATTCATCCACTCTTTTTCCTCTTTCTTACTATTGTCTTACTTGTTTGAGAACTATCTAAAAATGCTGTCTGCCTCCTAACCCATTCCCCACATAGCAGCCCAATAGCACTTAGTATAAAATAAATTTGAGCTTGTCACTCCCTTGTTTAAACCTCTACATTGACAATTCCATCACAACCAAAACAAAACCTAGGTTCTCCCTTTCATTCTAATTTCTCTGTGTGCCTCTCCTAGGTCCCTTGACTGTGTACCTTCAAACTCCACCAACTACTCCTTCACTGGCTCCACAGAAGGATAATAGGAAATGTGAGCGGTCCCAGGTTGGAACAGGCTGCTGTGGGAGGTAGTGAGCTCCCTGTGCCTTAAGGGGTGTCTGTAGAGCCTGGAAAGCCGCTCATTGGAACGTTGTCAAGAAGCACTGCTCTTGGACAAGAGACTGGTTATATGCCAGATGAGGGCAAACTCTGTCCTGAAGAGACTAACAAGTGTTTGAGAATAGCACACACCTTGGGGACAACAACACGTGGTGACAATAGCTTTGACCTCTGTGTAAGGAGGCTGTACCTCAAGCAAAGCTGCTCTTCCCGAGACCAGCCTGAGCCACAGCCAGCAGAGGCGGAAGCTGCGCTGGTATTTCCTGTTCTGGTCAAGGCAGTCAGTGCAGACACTCCGAGGGGATGATGTAGGCCTCCTACAGTAAACCAGCCAGAGCCAAGCCTGGCGCGTGCGGCTGTTACTGTGATCAAAGCAGCCAGGTAGATACCAGATCTCACTCCCTTCTCCTATAAACACAGCTTTTAGGCATTCCTTAACAACTGATGAGAAAGAGACACAGTCTTAAAGACAAAACAAATACTTTGCACTTGTGTAGTTCTTCTGAAATTCAATATGCTGTTGAATTATAGTTAGCAATTGAGAAACTAATGTGTGCTAGGCAATATGGTAACTGCTTTATAGACCTTATCGTTTTAAATTACAGGTTTTTGAGACAAATTGCTTAGGTTTAGCTCCCAAGTCCCAACTCTACCACTTCCTAGGCTGTGTGATATTAGTCAAGTTAATGAATCTCTCTGTACCTCAGTTTTCTAATCTGTAAAATGCAGAGTACAGGTCTCAAAAGGTGGTCTTGAGAATTATCCAAGATATTTACATACCAAGAGCTTAGCTTGTGCTGTTGTGGCTCATATAAGCACTCAAAAAATGTTAGCTTTGGTTTATATTACTCCTGACAAATGCCTTTAAACTTAAGGGTTATTTCCCCAAATGCATAGACGAAGAAACAAGCTGAGTAATGTGAAAGAATTTTCTTATTTTGGTAACGAATTAGTGACGAGACAGGGATTCAAATACGGATCTGAATCCAAAACCTCTATATTCTCTTTCCATTTGAGAGAGTGCCGTTGTTACTATTACTACTGTGTCTGCTGTTGTCGCTACCATCATTACTGATAGCATTAATAATAAAGCCCTTTCACATGGGCATAGAACTTTCCAGACTTCAGAGAAGATATAGATACATTATCACAAAATTACCAACCTTTAGGCCTACAAATGCCTGCTGGAGCCTCAGCCACACTCTCTGTCCCAGGACAGAGCCATCTCTGTGGCTCTCTCCACAGGTGGTCCATCTGTCCAAGTGGGACCGCACTAGTTCTGAGAGAAAATAACATGAAAGGATCATTCCTGTGAAGAGCAGAACTGGGCAGGCAGAAACCCAGTTATATTGGAGGCTTCAGTATTGAGGAAGATCTCAACGATGAAAACACACTTCATTCTTCCTGACCACATTCAGGCCCTCGGGTTGCACAGAGGGGGTGTCTGGACGAGGAGCCCAAGGGAAGGGCAGCCAGATGAGCACTTGGAGATGATGGAGGAAAACAGGAGCCCAGAGAAAGAACTAACACCAATAGAAGCTGGAGAGTCATCTCAATTTGCTTGTACCTTCGACTGGAATAGAAGCAGGCCTATGACTTTGTTTTGAGGGGCAAACAGGCGGAGAAGCGAGAAGGACCGAATCAGCCTCTCCAAGTAGGCTGAAGGCAGGAAGCTCGGGAGAGCAGGGTAGAAGCACAGTCCTAAGGAAAACAGGTAGGCTGGGTCCTGAGGCAAGTCAAGAAACAGGCAAAATAGAGCCCCAGAGGCAATTTTTCTCTGAGAAAGAACCATGGAGACTTGAGAGGATAAAGCCCTTCTCACCTCCTACTGAGTGCTTCCATGATCCCGTTAGGTATGTCCCCGCAAGTAATTCAGGGTAGTCAATGAAAGGATCCATGCAGAATAAGGAACATACATTTTAAAGTTAGACAGACCTGAGTACAAACCCCAGTTCTTACTAGCCGTTTGAGCTCAGGCAAGTGAGTTAACCTGAGCCCTGGTTTCTCCATCTGTGTAGGGAGTAATCATAGCAACTTATTGTTAGGCCTGAAGCTGAAAAGATAGCATGATAGACAAACAGAGCCTGACAGCCTACGGGGAGAAATGGTAGAACACGTGAGTAAAAGGGCTCCTCTTTGTCGAAATACAAAGGACATGAGCTTCCTCATCAGGAAACCGAGGTCGCGCCCCCAGAGATTGCGGCCCTCTCCTCCTCTCAGGCTGCAGCTTCCTCCGCTGGAACAGGGAGGGCTTAGAAAACTAACCTTTCGGGGTCTCTCGAGGTCTGAATGTCCATCACTTCATCTGCTTACGGTGCGAGCATCATGAATGGGAAAGAAAAAAAGATGAAAACTCCCACATCTGTCTCCCCCCAATTCTGGTAAAATGGCAGCTTGGACAACCAATATCAAGACTGAGGAATATCCTGCTGACCTAGTTACACAGAGTTAGGAAACTTTTAAATATGTATGAATATTATTTAATGAAAAATAGGAGGCTGATTCAAGCGGCTGCAGTGCATATTAATATCTTATTATCCATTTTAATGTAGGAAATATACTGGAAACTGCCTTTCCTATAAAATACAATTTGGAGAAGAGAGTACCTCTATTCTCTTCTCAGCAAATAATTGTCTTTTAATGCCAAACTGCAGTAAGTCAGAAAAATCAAATGATATTGGGGGATGAAGTTAAATAATTTTTAAAAAGAATCCAGAATTTAATAAATTAAATCAGTCCAAAGCATCTTAGAGAAAATGGGATAGATGTTTATGTTCCATTTTCTGAAATGATACCTCTTTGGGAAGGCAAACAAGGAATTTGAACATTTTTAACAGTTTCTCCTTTTTTTTAAAATGATCTAATTTATTTATTTATTTATTTTTTATTGTTGAAAGTATTACAGATGCCCCCTTCTTTTCCCCATTGACCCCCCTCCTACCCACTCCCACCCCATTCTTAAGAGAGATATAAATTAATATACTATTTAACAAAAAAATTCCTGAGAACTGACTGTGAATTTAGCAACTATATGGCTACAAACAGGAATAAAATCCTGTTACATGTTGTATCAGTACTTTATTTCTCGAATAGAATTCCATTACATACATATACAATATTATTTATCTATTTATCAATTGATGAACATTTGGTTGTTTCCCCTTTTGGGCTACTAGAAATAGTGCTGCTGTGAGCATTCATGTACAAGCCTTTGTGTGAACATATGTTTCTGGTTCTCTTGAATATATACCTAGGAGGTGAATTACTGGGCCATAGGGTAACTCTATGCTTAACATTTTGAGGAACCTGCTAAATGTGTTCAAAGTAGCTGCATCATTTTACATTCCTGCCAGCAATGTGTGAGGGTTTCAATTTCTCCACGTCCTCCTCAACACTTGTTATTATCTGTCTTCTTTTATTACAGCCATCTAGAGGTTAGGATAAGCACATCTCACTGTGGTTTTGATTTGCATTTTCCTGATGGCTAATGATGTTGAGTATTCATTTATGTGCTTATTGGCCATTTGTGTATCATTGAGGAAATGTCCATTTAAATCCATTGCTCATTCTTCAATTTATTTTTTCCTTTTTATTGAGTTGTAGGAAGTCTTTGTATGTATGTTCTTGATGCAAGTCTCTTTTCATGTATATAATTTAAAAATATTTCTCCCATTCTGTAGCTTCTCTTTTCATTTTCTTGATGGTATCATTTGCAGCACAAAAGTTTTTAACTTTGATAAAGCCCAAATTGTCTTTTTTCTCCTTTGTTTTAGGTGTCATATCTAAGAAATCATTGCCTAACCCAAGATCACAAAGATATACTCCTATGTTTTCTCTAAGAACTTTATAGTTTCAGCTCTTACAAATAAATGCACATTTAAATATATATATATATATATATATATATATATATATATATATATTTACCAAAGGAAAAGAGAATGAGGAAGCAGGTAAAAGAGGAAGCAGGGGTTGGCAATATTGGAGGAAAAGAAACCCAGCACCCTCACTGGGAGAATGTTAAACCTCAGGGAGGTTCTGGAAGGTAGCACCTAACCCATTTTCCTCCTACCCCTCTCCCCACCTCACTTCTGGTAAGAATCCTACAGAGGTAAGCAGAACCCTGGGAGAACATTAGTGCAACCCCAGCCATGTTGCTGGCTGAAGGATTCCCTGGGGCCTTCGACAGCTTGCTCTGGGAAGGAACACAGGTTCTAGCCAGGAGCCATCAGTCAAATCTCACCTGGATTTTCCAATTCCAACTGCCCTGTGCTTTGTTCCTTTCAGGGACTGTGGACAACATGTCCCAACATATTGTTCCCAAGCCACCATCCCTGGCTGGCCAAGTCACTAAAAGTAACAAAAAGCAAACTTTTTCTTAGGCCAAAATCATGTTGTTAGTTGCTTTAAAATCCTACTTTTTGAGACCTTCTTTCCAAAAGTCGTAGCCAGTAATCTGTTTTTTTAGCATTGAAATAAGCTCCCTATATACTAATAGGCTTCTTCTAGGAGAATGTCCAGTTCATTTAGCAAGTCTCCCTGCAGCAGGACATTTTTGTTAGAAAATGGATTATAAAGTTTTGCAACTGACTCTATTTTATTTTCCCTAAGAGGCTTTAGGAAGTCACCCCACACCCATGCCCACCTTTCTGAGTCTCCCATCATTGTCATTGTAATATTTTTGTCTTTAAGAATGGCCAAGAGATAATGTCAGAACTAGTTGATAGATAATTTTCACCCCCTCCCCCCTTCTCTTTTCTCTCGTGTTAACAATGGTGTTTCGCTCTAGTCAGGCATGATCCCCAGGGAGCTCTCAGCAGCAGCATTAGCACTGGAGCCTTATTCTGAGACCCACTATAAGCCACAGCCTTTCCCAAAATGTTTTCCTCAACAGACCCAGGCCTTGCCTCTCTGCACCCTCAAACCTCCTTCTCCACAGCCTTTAGCCAATTTTGAGCATGACCTTCTAGATGTCTTTCCAATCTGTACCCTCTTCTACATCACCAATATACCATCCTCCTACCCATTAAGTAGCCTCCATGACAGAGCTCAAGTACTGCCTCTCCTACACAGGTCTCCTGGCCCCCGGCTTGCTCAGGAGCCTCTTCCATGAGCCTGCAGTTCTCTTCCCACTCCCCACCAGTTGCCCGCACCTCGGTCTCTTCTATACAGCTATTACCACTTATAAGTAGTAATCTTGGAAAAGTTGCTTAACCTCACTATGCCTCACTTTCCCCATCTGCAAAATGAGGAAAATAGTAGTACCTGCTTCATAAGGTTGTTGATGCTGATTAAATGAGATAATAAAACAGCTAGAACAGTGCTCAGAATGTAAACACTCTAAATGTTAATTGTTCTCATTTTTATATAACAAATTGCATATAGTAGTCTCCACTTACCTGCAGTTTCACTTTCCACAGTTTCAGCTACCCATGGTCAACCGCGGTCCAAAATATTTAATGGAAAATTCCAGAAATAAACAATTAAATTGTTTCATCTGAGTAACATGATGAAATCTCACTCCATCTTGCTCTGTCCTGCCCAGGACATGAGTCATCCCTTTGTCCAGCAAATCCAAATGTATATGCTACCTCCTCACCCCGCTACCACTGTCACTGGTAGTCGTTCAGTAGCTGTTTTAGTTATCAGATAGCGCAGTGCTTGTGTTTAAGTAACCCTTATTTGATCGTTATCATTGTTCTCTTTCATTGTGGTATGGTTGTTAATCTTTTATTTTGCCTAATTTATTAATTAAACTTTACCATAGGTATGTATGTGTAGAAAAAAGTGGTGTATATAGGGTTCTATACTACCTGCCCTTGCAGGTATTCACGGTGGGTGCTGGAATATATCTCCTACGGACAAGGGGGGGGGGGGGTTGGTGACTATATTTTCAGGGAGCTTAGAGTCTGGCAAGGGAAATATGGAATTACAAATGCATTACATTGTTTATAAACAATTCAGTAGGCACTTTCACCTCTGTCATCTAACACCTACAGAAGCCTCTTGCCATGATAATAATCCTGAAGGTAAATCACAGTGCCTGGTTTTCAGAGGGGGAGTAGAGAGGTTGTTGGACACATCAAAGATACAAGTGGCAGAGTCAAAATTCAAATCCCAATATGGCTCTAGCTCTGATTATCTTTCTACTTAAATTATGATCTGGATATCTGTTGAGGGTGGGGGGACTAATGTATGAGGAAAAGAGGTATAGAGAGGTTAAGCAATTGGACCAAGGTTATACAGTTAGTGAGTGACAGAGTCAGGGCTCCAAACCATGTTGCTCACACTCTTGACGTAAGCATCTGATTTCTTTCTCACTGCCTTGTAGGTGTTCAGTTAAGGTTTTCAGAAAGAGTGGACAATAAGAACACCTTGCAGGTGGGCCTGGGAGTGAGAGGCAGTGGGCTGCAGTAGACAGTCTAGAAGTCAGCAGCTGGGCTTCCAGCTCGAGCTGTCCCACTAATTCACTTTGTGTCTCAAGAAGTCACCTTCCCTCTCTGGGCCCCAGTGCCTCCAGCTGCAGAAAGAGAGAGAACTTGGAAAATACTGTCAGCATCTGAGTCCTTTCTGCAAACCAAGTCTATGGGGAAGGCCAGTGATTAGGAGCTTACACACCAGAGAGGAAAGAAAGGCCAGAGCCCTGACCTCTCAGGGAGTCCATCATTCCCCTCCCTCCTCAGTAGCCCCTAGGGTACTGTTCAGAGCCCAGATCCTTCCTTAGGGAAAAAGGAAACATGATTTTAAAACCCCAGTACTAGAGGAACTTAAGATTCTCTTGGCTTTGACATTCTATGACTTACATAAAAGAAATGACCTTGTGCCCTGATGTTCTACACTACTGATCCAACAAAATGGAAATGTGGTTGCAGAGAAAGTGGCAAAGGATGACCGTACCAAGAGGTACCAAGAAAGAAGTTTGGCTATAGCAGTGTGACATTTCCACTTCCCTCCAGGCCTATTCAGTCCCAAATACAAAAATATCCCCTAAACATATGACAGATGAAGATAGATATCAAATGAGTAATCAGAAGAGTGATAGGTGTTTTAAAGGAGAAATGGAGTATATTATAAACACATGTAACCAAAGCTCTCAAACTAGTCTGAGAAACAGTGTATCAGAAAAAAGTTCCATGAGGAAGCAGTGTTCACATTGGATCCTGAATACAGAATAGGAAGTAGTCAGGCAAAGGACCACAGAGAAAGAACATTGCAGGTAGATGGGCCAGAGTGTGTACACGTCAGGGAGCAAACCCACGGCTCACAGAAAGAACCACAAGAGGCCAGTGCTGCACGGACCGCAAAGTGAGGGTGTGAGAGAGGTGGAGGAAGTAGGCAGAGGCCAGACTATACAGGATCTCATAGACCATGTTAAGAATTTGTTATTTTGTTTTAAACCACTGAAAGGCCAGGATGTTCAATGGGTCATTTTTGTGGATACTAAAACTACTCAATATGATGGCAGCACTGTAGTGGGAAAGATAATTATGGACCAATGCCATCCATGATTAAGGGCAGTGTCCAAGAAGTCAGATGACAGCAACAAGGAGTAGCTGGGGTTATGTAGACTGATGGCTTAAGTCTCAAAACACATCTTTTTTTTTTTTTTTAAGTCTCTTTATAAAAGTGGGGGGAAGACTGGTTTAGAGGCAGCAATCTTTTGGCAGGAAGGATGCAATCTGCCACCTTGCCGGGTGGCGTTCAGTGAAGCAGCGACTCTGTCTCTTGGTCAGGAACTACAAGATCAGTGAGGAAGTGAGGGGAACACAGGTTAGGAGGAGGGCTGGGACTTTCTGGAAGCCACTGTAATGCTAACATAGCTATGTGAGCAGAATAGAGAGAGTCTGGAGGCCTGTTTATCTCACATCTTATACACCTTGGCTAAAGAAGCAGTTGTAATTTCCTGATAGTTTGAACTAGGGTATTGACAGCAGAGACAAAAAAAAATGCGGGCAGGGATACATACTAAGGCTATTGAGTTGTAGCCTTGATAATACTTGGCCACATATACTATGTGAAGAGTGAATAAGAAAGAGTTAAATAGGACAGGTTTCTGGCATGGCCAACTCGTAAGATATTGATGCAATCACTGAACTAGGAAACCCAAGTTTGGAGCAGGTCTGTGGTAGTCTGGGTCAGCCTCTGCCACTTGAGGGGAATAAGACATGTGCCTTCTGTTCCAGAGGAGAACCCAGGGTCACAATTCCTAGCCTCTCCTTTACAGACCCTAGTTCACCCAGGGCTGAGGTTTGTAATGACTAGGCCACCTGCATCAGTAGGGTAAGCTGGAAACCCCTCAGCCAGACACTGAGAGGAAGTATCTGCCTCCAATTAATTTTGGATTCTTTTTGAAGGGAATAGCAAAAACTATGCCAAGATAGTGGGGACTTATGGAGTGGCCTGCTGGAAGGGAGCCAAAACACTGAGTTGGTTTAATTTAGAGTGTCTGATCCGGACAAGGTTTGGTGCTGATGGGGGTCCACAGAACTCTCCTGAGAGGTGGATTAGGGGATGAAAATTGAGATTACTAACTTCCAACAATTACTCAATTTAAAACTCAGCCAAAAAGATGTAATTATTTTTCATACATTTGTTTGGTCATGCTGCCAGCTGCAACTCCATGATGTTTTACTTCAAAGGAGAAGAAAGAACAGAGGAGAAGGGGCCGAAAAAAATGGAAGGAAACTACCTTAATTTGAAGTTATTATGCTGGTCAGAACAGTGCTCCCTCTCTCTGGCCTCTTTTCTGTGATATTATTGGCTTCTCTTCCTTGATTTTCCTGCCCACAAGATCATTGGTTCCTTCCAGCTCCTTTCTGAGATCCTGGCTTTTCCATGCAAGTCTATGCAAGGACTGTAGTAGAAGCTGCCATGCTCCAAATCTCAAGTTCTCCCAGATCTCCTTACACTTGTCCAGTATGCTCCTCTTCCTCCTGTCTCCAGCTTCTGGCTTTCTCTGATTATATTCTCTTCACTTTGGCTTCATAATTCAGCTTCCTTTATCTTTTTTCTTTTTTTATCCTCACCCGAGGACATTTTTCCATTTTTTGTTCAGATAGAGTGGGAGGGAGAGACAGGAACAGAGAGAGAGAGAGAGAAACATCGATGTGAAAGGAACACATCGAGTGGCTGCCACCCGCACAACCGACCAGGGCCGGGGACAAACTGCAACCGAGGTACGCACCCTTAGCAGGAACCGAACCCGGGTCTCTCAGGACCGCAGGCCGACGCTCTAACCGCTGAGCCAAACCGGCCAGGGCCTTTTTTTTTTTTTGTGTGAGGGGGTGGGGGGCAGTCTGACTCTCAGATTTGTATTTTGGTTTGGATTCTGAAAATCTTTCAAGATAAGGCTTTCAGAATTTTTCCTCTACCACCTGGCCAGTTTCACTGCGACTCTTCTAATTTGGGAGCCAATGAGCTGCTGAGCTGTGCCAATCTCCAGAGAAGCAACTGGAGTCCCAGTGGGGGTTTCTATTGCCCAGGGTCCTCATTGTAGAGCCCCACCTAGCCAGACCTTTCCCCCCGAAGCACTCTCTTTTCTAAAATTTGCCCTTTGCCATCTAGTCCTCCCTCACTTATCAAGGATTTGAACCAGCAATTAGATAAAACTTTACATATGATCCTTATGGACCCATGGAGAAACAGGGGCAGGGACTACATCTTGTTTATTTCTAGATCTCTCATAATATACGGTATATAAGAGATATTAACTTAAATTGAACTAAATTAAATTCAATTGGATTGACTGGGAGGCAGGTAAAATCTTGTTTACTTAAATGACTTATCATATTGGCATTATTCTGGCTACATTTCTAGAGATCTAGCATCCAGAGCAAGAGAGACAATAGTCAGCCCTATTCTATGTGGGGTTCTACATGGGATGCTTAGTCACCTCTGGAGTTTCACACTCAGTTCTGGCATTCTAAAAAGGAAATCAACAGCCTAGATCATGCCCCGAGAACAACAATGAGGGTACAACGTTTAGAAACCATGGAATGTGAAGCAATTAGACTTACAGGGGGAGATTAGCTTGGAGAAAAGAAGACTTAGGAGGGGTGTGTGGTTACTGTCTTACTATTATTGAAGGCCTTTCCAGGGGCTAAAGGAGGGCCCTGAATGGGGAGCTAGAACCAAAGAGAGGAGATTACAAGAAGGTAGCTCTTTCTGGTGATGGAGGACTTTCTTGTCATTGGCTACTTCAAGAAGTGTATGAATAGAGGCTGAAAAGTCACATTTCTGGGATGTTAGGAGAAGATGCTGGTCTATACAGTTTAGGTTTTTGCCCATAAGAGGTGACTAATGTATTTGTTAAATTTGAATGTTTCCCCTGTAGTCTTTTCCCTAGAGATTGTGTGAGGTGTTAAGATCAGAGAGACCAGCAGTTCTAGGTATTTCTATAACATTCTCATTACTATACATGGTGTCTTGGTGGTAAAGATTTCCTCTTGGTATTCTTGGCTTCTCTGCCAATAGGAAGAAAAGACTGACAGGCAGGAGTTAACCTTACTTCTAGATCAGCTGCCATCAGCAGGGATAGCCTGGAGATGGAAGGGTTAAGTACCACAGTGATCATGTTTCCTCCTGCTTATTTCCTCACTGACCTCAAGATTGAATCCAAATTCTTTAGCTTGGCATTCAAGGCCCTCCCGACCAGACTTTCTCCCACCTCTCCTTCTTTCTGCTTTATGACTCCCCACGTTCTTCTTGGGTTGCAGCCTGTGCTCTTGTCATTGGGAACCACACAAAATTATCAGGATTCACCAAGAAGCTCAGTCTCTGATCTGTGGGGGGGTTTTGTTTTGTTTTTCATTTTATCTTCAGATAGAGAGACAGGGAGGAAGAGAGAGAGAAACATCGATGTGAGAGAGAAAGTGGTTGCCACCCACACAAGCCCCACTGAGGCTGGGAACAAACTACAACCAAGGTACGTGCCCTTAGCGGGAACCAAATCTGGAACTCTCTGGTCCGTGGCTGACACTCTAACTGCTGAGCCAAACCGGCCAGGGCTCTGATCTGTGTTTTGATTATAAATTCAAGATGCCTCCTTCCTTAAGACTTCATTTCTTCCCTTTGCCCCTTCTCTGCCTACTATCTTTATTATATCAAATATCTTACCAACATTGCCATTATTCATTTTTATGTCTGTATTTCCCACTACACATAGTACTTCTTAGGGGTAGGGTATGTTTTTTACTTGTCTTACTGTCTCCAGCACCCAATACAGAGTCTGACAGGCAGAAGGTGCCCATGAGATGTCCACAGTATTAAATAGTGACTTTGCAAGAATTTGGTAAATGACTATATATGTGAATAGAATATTTGCCTATCCAGGACTGGTTTAGAGTTCATTCTTTGGACTCCACAAATCCCAAATTTATGATATAGACAAATTACTTAATCTCGTTGTATCTTAGTTTTTAAAAATGATAATGGGAGAACATAATACTTATATATCTCAGATCTTAAATGCTTCCTTATAAGTGAAGCCTTTACTTCAAAACTCATCCCCTTTTCTGATTTAATTTCTCCAATATTGCCTGTCTCTTCTGGACATGTCAGCCCCATGAAAGCATGGGTTTCACTTCTATATCCCCAGAGCCCAGAGAGTGCTGGTTACATGTTAGGCATTCAATAATAGTATAACCACATAATAGGGGTGTTGCAAGGATTGGGTGACATAGTGTATATAAAGGTTATGGCTTTGGGCCTAGCACATGCTAAGTACTCGATAATTACCATTATTATAAAATAGAGAGTGGATTCAGAGGTAACATTACAACAGGTTGATGTGTACCCAGAACATACAATCAAGATGATATAAAAATCTGAATCATAATTTATGTTGGAATTTGAAGGGATGCTTGAAATAATCTGAACTGACACTCTAAGGCCCATAGAGGAGAAGTGCTTTACCCAAGGCCAGTGGCAGAATATAGACAATATTATTTTCATATAAATAAATTTCTAAAATACACTATCAGATTATTTTCTTTGTTAGATGCTTCCTTTTGAAGTATCCCTAAGTATGGGAATGGCTCTCTATAGCTACTTCTTTCAAAACACACACACACACACACACACACACACACACACGTTTATGTTCATCTAGTTAGTATAGTCCAATGACATAAAAACAATACCATATTTTATTGTGTGACAGTACAAGGGTTATATGATTTAAAAACTAATGTTTGTTAAAATCTACTTCTAGCTATGTTGGAATGAGATTATTGGTAAATCCTATGCCCAGAAAACAGATAAAAAGCTAGACAAAATTGATACAACCATTTCAATGTTTCTGGATATTGCCCAAAGGCATATAACAATCTCAAAACCATTATGCTTAAAAACCTGCTGCCCTTCAATAATAGGAAAGGGAATCTGTGAGATTCTGTCCCGGGGTTGCTCCATATTCCCTAGGCTAGGTGAATGCAGGGTTCTGTTCCAGCAGGCCAGGCTGTGAGATCTGGCAGATTCTTTGTCATGGCCAAAGGGACTCAGTTAACTGGGAGAAGTGGGCAGTGCTCACCCCCATCAGCATTGTCCATGGAAACACTTATCACAGAGGTGAGCTAGTGAGGAGAGTCACAGATGCAGAGCTTGGACAAGCATATTCCTGGCTGAGACTGGGTACAGGCTCAACAGAGACCTGAGAAGGCTCAAGCCAGCCACACATTCCTGAATGAACTTGCGGCTGCACAAATGCACATAGGAAACATACCACAAAGGGAGAGTAAAAGCCAGGGCAGAACTTGAAAACTGCCCAAATGTGGACTATGTTCCCTACACCCACACACAGATCCACTGGCAGAGGATGGAAGCCTTATGGGCTCAGGGGTTTGGGCACCAACTCAGCCCAATCATAGCTGCCCAGTAACCTATGGAGACACAGAGGTGACTCCCTAGAAAATGAGGCTCAAACACAGAAAAGAAAAATTGAGCGGAAGCATTAAACAAACTTGTATGTAAAGTTTTAGTCTTTTCAACAAGTGTTGCTCGAACAATTGAATGTCCATATGCAAAAAGAAAATAAACTTAGACCCTCATGCCATATATAAAAAAAAAGAATTAAAAATTACTCATAGATTTAAATGTAAATAAAAACTATAAAAATGTAAAAGAAAATACAGGAAAAAAATCTCTGTGGCCTTCAGCTGGGCAAAGACTTATTAGATAAGACTCCAAAAGCATGATACTTAAGAGAAAATATGAATAAACTGAACTTCAAAATTTTAAACTTCTGTTCTGCAAAAAAGCATAGTTAAGAGAATGAGTGAAAACATAAGGCATAGATTAGGGGGAAATTTTTGCAAAGCAAGCATCTGAATAGGACTTACATTCAGAATATATAAAGAACTCTCAATATAAGAACACAAATAAGTCAATTTGTTTTTAATGGGAAAAAGATTTAAACTGACACTTCATCATAGAAGATATATGAATGGAAAATAAGCATACAAGAAGCTATTCAACATAATTAGTCATTAGGGTAATACAAATTAAAACCACATGAGATATCACTACACACCCGCTAAAGTGTCTATAATAAAACTACATAGATAATACCAAGTAAGTACATGAAGAAGCTATTACCCCCTCCTCCATTGCTGGTAGGGATGTAAAATGGCACTAACTTGGGGTCACAAATTGACAGGTTTTTTAAAAAATTAAACATGAATTTGCTATATGCCCCCAATGATTCCACTCCTAGAAATCTACCCAAGAGAAATGTAATCACACGTACACTCAAAGATATGTACATGAATATGCATAACAGCATTGTTCTTAACAGCCTCAAAGTGCAAACAATCGCAGTGCCCATCAACTGGAGAACAGGTAAACAAAATGTGGTACATCTTTTTAAAAGAGTACTATTCAGCTCTAAAATGAATGAACTACTGATACATATTACAATCTGTATGGATCTCAAAAATATGCTAAATACAAAATGTGACCACACAATATATAATTCCATTTATATGAAATGTTCAGAAATGACAATTTTATAGTGTCAGAGAGCAGATCAGTAGTTGCAGAGGGAGTGGAAATGAGGATTACCAAGGGAATTTTTGAGAGGCTAAAAATGCTCTAAAACTAAATCACGGGGATAGTTGTAAAACTATCCATTTACTACAAATCATAGAATTATACCTTACAATAAGTGAATTTTATACTTCAACAAAGTTGTTAGAACAACAAGAAAAAATACGTATTTATCTTAAATGTCAAATTGTGGCTTTGATCCATGTACAAAGGGATTTTGTTTGGTGAGGTTAGAAGGGGCCACTGGTGAATAACAAAGTAAAATGCCGTTAGTATATAATTAGTAGCAGTAGCAGCTATGCCCTTGGTGATTAATAGTTACAGCACTAGAAATTCAAAATCTTGCTCATTGCCGGGTCTCCCTGAGATCTGGATGTTGGCATGTTTAGCCTTCCCACTTGCAATTATCCTCCCCTAAATTGGAATAGGATTAACTAATTATAGTGGTGCCTTCAGACACAAACCACATCAAACGCCCTGGTAACCAAGAATTGTCCTAACTGCAAAAATATGCCAGAAAGCTTTAAAATTGCTGGTATCTGTTTTGAGGCCCTTGTCTCCAGAATAAGGGGGTTGGACCAACCCCCAGAGCTTCCCTAATCTAGTTTAGGTGGCACAGGTACACCCTGCACTTCCATTAACCTTATTTTCTTAAGATGCTGCTTTAAAGAGTAATCCTTTTTCCAAATATATAGCATGGGTCTCAGTAGGTCCAACCTAGAAAGCGGCAGTGAATCTCTCAAAGCACCAGGACACGGTGTGAGAAGCCATGGATTTACCTTTTGGCCCTGACATTAATCAGCTTTGTGGCTTTAGCCAGATAACTTTTTAGCCTTAGATTATTTAATCCTCAAAATGGGATAATCCTGCCTACTCCATAAAACTATTACGAGAAATAAGAAAAATAGTATATATTAAAGTACCTGACCCAGAAACTCTGTGTTGAATCTGAATAGAGGATATAGCCACAGTTCCTTGATATGACAATCAAAGCTTTCCAGAGTTTGGCCCAAACCTTCCTGTCTGTCCTAATCTTCCAGTAGGCAGATTCCCTATTCCAATAAAATCAGGCTCCTAACCACCTACCTCCGTGGAATGACTCATGCTGCTTCCTGCCTTCTGCCACCCTCTCCCCTGTGGTCGTCAGTGCTACCATCTCTCCAGACTCAGCTGGAAGCCCGTCTTCTCCAGGATGTTCACTCTGACCATTAACTCTTTAAACACCGTATGAGATCCTTAATGATATACTTTAAAAAATATGATATCTGTTTGAACATGTCTTATTTCTTCTGGTATAGAAGGCACTCCTGGAAGTGCACCAAGACTTTTCTGTCCCATTACACATCCCAATCGTGCCTCTCACAGGGTCTGAAGTAGGACAGGGGTCTCAAGTTATTTATTTTTTCTAACTGAGGAATTACTCGAAAGATAACTTGAAAACCCCTATTCAAGTCCACTTTTCTCATTTTATAGGTGAAAAACTTGTCTCCAGATAGGGGGAGTATCATCACTGTCAGTTCTCCTCCACATGTTTAGGACTCCCATTGTTTTTTTTTTGTTTTTGTTTTTTTGTAGAAACATGGTCACTCAGAATGAAAAACTCATTTCTCATCCTCCCTTTAGTTAAATGTGGGTAAAAGTAAAAGTGTAACCTAACTGCGTCTTCTCTTTTCTCCTCCTACCTCCTACATCCTGATGCCTGGAACATGGAAGTGATGGTACAATTCTACACTGACCCTTGAGAGTGAGCGTCATGACCCAGAGATGGCAGAGCACAAAGCTGAAAGAACCTGGCACCCTCAGGCTTCCAAGGAGCAGAGCCATAGTATCAGCCCCGGATTGCCTATATCTAGACTTTATATGTAAGAAAAATAAACTTCTATTTTATTCATGTTGCTGTTATTTTAAATATGCATTTGAATATTATTGGCAGCTTAACTTATCCTACTATCCCATCAGCTCTTGGATGCTCCTAGCTCTTCACATTGCCTCTAGACATACCTCTTAAGTCATTTTTCCATTCATTCAATAATTCATGCAGTAGCCATCCATGCCCTGGCCGGTTTGGCTCAGCAGTTAGAGCATTGGCCTGCAGTCCAGAGAGACCCGGGTTCGGTTCCTGCTAAGGGCATGTACTTCGGTTGCAGTTTGTCCCCGGCCCTGGTTGGGTCATGTGGGTGGCAGCTACTCAATGTGTCTCTTTCACATCGATGTTTCTCTCTTTCTCTCTTCCTCTCTCTCCCTCCCACTCTATCTGAATAAAAAATGGAAAAATGTCCTTGGGTGAGGATTAAAAAAAAAAAAATAGCCATCCAATGTGCACAGACATTCTGCCCATGCACATACATCTAAAAGGGGACTATGGTGGACACAGGAATGAAATGTACAGATCCTGCACTTAAAAAAGTTAGGGGTATCGAATGAACTTCACACACTCTTAATTCATATGACAATCCATATGTCTGACAAAAATTTGTCTCAGAATTTCTCTGACAGTTCCTTCTCAGATAATCTCACTGTTTCCAGTAATATATTGTTAATCCAACCATTTGTTCTTAACATAGTCTATTTGCCTCCCTCCATCCACTCTCTGCCTTTATCCCCTGTTTACTTTTCCCAGGGAGGCTTATCTGTATGGGTTACATCAATGGGCTCTCTTGCCCTCTGATTTCTGGTTGGGTTGGTCAGTAAGGACCCCTAGAAAGAGATCAGAGGGAAGTAAGAGAACCAGCTCTCTGTATTCATTTTTCTCAGCTCCCTCCCTGTGGGGTCATTTCAGGCCGACTTTGTTCTTCAATGGAAGGTCGCTGTTCTACTTAAGGTGGCCCACTACATGCCTCTTGACTACTGGGTCTGGTAACCATTCCTTCCCTTCACACCCTTTGAGCTGTTCCTAGCCCCAGGAAACTGCACTTTACCCTGTGGCTCCGTGCACACAGCCCACACTTGGTAAATAGCCCATTTGATAAGCCCTCCTCAGGTGATCCTACTGTGAGGCTGCCATCTGTCTCCGGCTAGTAGGCTGCTGATACAACACGTGTCCCAACTTCCAGCTCAAAATATGTAGGCACTACGTGTACATGGCAGCCATCAGATGCACTGTTAAGAAGTGGGTTAGAGTAGAGGGAAGACATTTTCCAAAATTTAGTGTGTAGAGAATCTCAAACTGTAAGAATAACATCATGACCACTAGCTTTAGGACAACATTTGGCTCTCATGTACCTGAGCTATGCACAAGTCCTCTTTATTTCTCTTTTTTTCTGGGGTATCCTGGACCAGACTATATCTTTTAAGCAGTCTAGTCTTGAAAACTTTTATTTAGAAGTGGGACTCATTTCTAGATGAAACCTGTAGTCACTAGGCAGAATTTATTTTTCAACCAACACATATCAGAAACTCGAGTATAGTATTTTCTGCCAATTCTACCAGTATTTTCACTTAGGATCTTTAAAGTATTCAATATACCTATTTCAGAGGCAAAATGCACGCTTCTTGAAGAGTGAAACATAAAATAAAATTCTCATCTGCTGCTTCTTTACTAATAATCAAAGTATTGCTGACTACAGAGAACAAAACCTAAGCATCCAATGTGAAGAACAATTTCAGACCTGGGTTGTGTGGGGAACAAAGGGGAAAAGGAGAGGAGAAAGGTGTGGTCCACAGAACAATGCACCTCCCTCCCCAAATCTCCAAGTTTTAATCCCTAGAACCTGTGAATATGTTACCTTACATGACAAAGGGGACTTCAAAGCATGGTTAACTTACAGATCTTGAGATGGAAGTATTATCCTGGATTATCTGGGTAAGCCCAACATAATCACAAGTATCCTTAGAACTGAAGGAGAGAGGCAGGAGATTCCGTGTCAGGGTGAGGTAGCACAAGAAAGACACAAGCAGCCTTTGCTGGCTTTGAAGATGGAAGAGAACCACAAGCCAAGGAATGCAAGCAGCCTCTAGAACCTAGAAAAGGCAGGGAAATGAACTCTCCCCAACAGCCTGCAAAAGGAATGCAGCTTTGCTGATATCCTGATATTAGGCCAGTGAGACCAAGTTCAGATTTCTCTTGAACTGTAAGAAAATAAATTTGTGCTGTTTTAAGCCACCAAGTTTATGGTAATTTGTTACATCTGTAGTAGAAAACTGATACAGAGTGTAAGAGTGCAGTATCGGGACCCAGAGAGCTAAGCCAGGGAAAGAAGAGGGGTGGGATGGACGGGTGGCGAGTCCGAACACACTGCGCAGCTCATCCAGACTGCGTGCTCCTTGTGAGCCTGCGCTTCCAGCAAGTTAAATTCACAAGTTAAATTTCATTCCTTTTGTGACACCCAGTAGAAGCCTTTTTCTTTTCTCTCAGAGTTTCTGAAAATTAGCAGAACCTTTATATTTTATTAGAGCGATTTGTCGGCTTAATTCAGAAGGATAAGCATCTGTCTTATACCTTATTCTGTAACTTCCTGGTGGCCATATTGCAGCAAAGAATCATACATTAAAAACAATAATTTTTAAACATTCCAAAGCATATTGTCTACAGAGCACCAGTATCCATTCTTTGCATTCCATGAGAGCCCACTGCAAACCTTCCCCCATGGCCGCCCGCCTGTTTCTGAATGGTCCTTACCATGCTCTGACCCAACTGCTCCCGAAAGAAATAATCCATGTTTCTCTTTTGCAGGTTGTCAAGGTAATGCTGAAAGCGGGTGTATGTATATGGGTAGCAGTAAGCAAACTGGTAAATATCTTCTTCTCGGTCAAAACAAAATGCAAAGGACATCACATAATTCTTCCTATGGTCTGGGCAGCGGTAGTAGTAAACATTTTTAGGTGGCAGCCTTTGCCTGAAATATACAAAGAAAGAAATTTGAGCATATCAGACAACTGTTTTAGCTTCAAAGGTAATAAGAATAAATACCCAAGAAAACTGTACCATCAAGAACCCTAAGTGGTGGCCAAGGACAACACATACCACCTATGGTCAAAAAGAGACTGGAATCTGGCAACACTTTGTTCAAATTCCAGCCCTACCCTTTATCAACTACTTGGACAATGCAACATTAAACAAAGCTGAACAAGTTTTATTTGAGTACCTATTACATGCCCAGGCATCATACTAGATTCTTGATGTGTAATGATAACTAGGATAGGCAAGGTGTTGTGTTCATGGAGTATATTTTATAGTGGAAAGCAGTCAGTAAAATATTAAAAATAACTATACAATATAGTTATAGACTCTAAAAAGGTTTTGAGGGAACTAAGAGTGTGACATCACAGTGACATGGATAGGAAATGCCTACTTTTCCCAGGGAAGTCAGGTTTTTGTATTACAAGACTAATTCAGACTTTAAAAAAAAAAAGTGAATTGGTGAATATTCAAGGGGAGAAATAATATTCAACATTTCTTTAGATTATGACTATTATTTTTCTACAGAACATTTCATGAGACAAATTTTCCACAGAAGCATTTTAGAAACTGCTGCAAAATATGCTGCACAGGCAATTTTGCTGAAGCCGCCATGCTCATTCCCCAGTGAGGAACACTAAAACCATGCATGAGAAAAGGCAAAATGTTCCAGTCCTGATTCCTATAGCTTCTTATTCACCCACCTCACAGGCTCACAACACCCTGCCATGCTGCATGACACCCAAAATATTCACATTAGAGAAAGCCTCTCATTTCTGTCTCTTCAAATCCTGTTAATCATGCAAAACCCAATGCGAACTGTGCCTTGTCCACAATCATCCATTGACAATTTCAGGCCAGTTCAGTTCCCATATTTTATAGTAACTTGCTTTTTTATTGACTGCTTCCATTAGGATCCGTTTAGAAGCTCCTTAAGGGCAAATCTATTTCTGGGATTCTGGCACAGTGGATGGAGGATGGAAGGTTCACCTGGAATAGCTTGGAATTCAACTAAGAGGCCAAGGGCACAGAAACATGGAGGAAAATGTGAGGCGGAGGGTATCAGATGAGGCTGAGAAAAACTAGGTAGAACGGCCTTAAGAAGACTGTTAAGAGCTCCAAGAGCATTATAACATGTCCTCAGTTTACTGCAGAATCTTGTTTTCTGAAACTGGCTAAATGGTCAGGGTGGGAGGTGAGGCTGGGGTTTCCTGTGGAAGAGCAGAGGTCACGTGACTCTAATGCTGTTCAGAGTGGCTTATATTGCGTTTCTGTAGCCCTGGATGCTATGAATCCCACTCAAACATTAAGTGGAATGCAGAGAGGGGAAAAAGACAAAAGGAGAGGAAGAAAAAATAAAGGAAAGGAAGGACTGAGGGAAAAGAGAAAGAAAGGAATGGACAGTATATAACTTGTATGGGTTGTTTCTAGGGCCCATTCTGTTCCTGATTTAATCCTCATAACTATTCTGTTAAGGTGAATATTGTTATTCTACTTTGCAGATGTGATCACTGAGGTTCATGAAAGTTAAAGAGCTTCCCTATGGTCTCAAGCAAGTAAATGACAGAGCTGGGATTCCTATCTGTCTCTGTGTGATTCCAAGTTCAGTACCTGTAACAATTCTCCATGGTCCCTCTTGATAACTTATGGGCTCCTGCAATTCCAGATATGAGTGTGTCAAAGGCCAGAAAACAAGAGAGGACAAGTATAATATTAGGCTGGCAAGAAATACATCATAGCTAAAGCACAAAGAGTAAGAAGGAAAATCATAAGCAATGTGTTCAAAGTGGAAGGCAGAAGCCAGATTAGAAAGGGACTATATAAACCATATTAGAAAATTTAAACATTATCCTGAGATCACAAGTACCTTTCAAGTGAATAAAAGAAGTAAAGTATCATGATTGTACCAGTCCAAGGGACAGAGGAGAATGGTCAAAAGGACAGGGTAGTAGAAACAAGACGGATTTTTTACTATTAGAGGAAAGTGGATGATGTGTAGGGTCATGGAGTCTAAGACGGGTAGGAACTTGAAAGTGCCGAGATGGACGGGATCTAGAGAGAACAGCAACAGAGGTTTGCACCTGAAGGTCAGTGGTAGCATCAACGGCTATCTAGGGTGTTAGGCCCATCAGTAGAGTCCCTTTGTTTCCTACTCCCAAAGCCAGGAGGAATAAGCATGCAAGTAGCAACAGTCTTCCTGTAGTACAAAGATAACGTTAAGAATAACTCCATAGGTACTCCTTCTTTCTTACCAGATTGCTACCCTAAACCTTCCTATATTGAAATTTTAGAGACGCCAGTGCTAAGATGAAGAAACAGTGGCCTGGAAGGTGCATGCGGAATAAAGACGAAAGTTGTCCCCTCTTGATTCTTCTGTACACAGAGTGGAAATAGGCAGCTCCTTGAGAGAGAAAAAAAGAGGGTAGTGGCCTCCAGGACAGTCAGGCCTTAGTTCATTGTTTTATTTAGCAAATTTTGTTAAGTGTCATGTACCAAGTATAGTTTGGTTAACACAAGAGGCAAAGAAAGCATTGGACTAAAACACTGAAGATCCAAATGAGATTATTAACCATAGAACTATTTCAAAGGCAAAAGTGGAAAGTTTGGGATAGAGAGGGAAGCAGTGGAAAGCCAAGAGCAGAGAGAGACCAGACCAGTGCCGGGATGAGGGAGGGTATAGGGAAAACAGACGGTCTACATTGGTGATGTGACTGAACGTGCAGGAATGTGAAGCTGGTGGAATAAGCTAGGCTCAGGGTTCCAGATTTGGATTCAGGGAGAATGCCAGTAAGAGTGGCCTTGAAGTCTCCAGCCAATGGTCTGTTATCATCACTTCAGTCCCTGACTCAGAGGTATGAGTCTGAGCCTCCTAGAGCACAAGGTGAGCATGTCTTCATGCGCAACTGATTCCTACAGTCATAGGTCCCTCAGGTTATGATGCTGATGTTTTCAACTCTTCATTTACTGGTATATCTGATCAGGGCCCATGCTTTAAATCCAATCACCCAGTTTTCTCATATTCTAGCCAAGTTTAGCAACTTGACTCTGAGAGCCTGCCGTCTCCACCAAATCTGATTATGGGCTATCAGGAGAATTCATCTAATGCCTGCAGCTGTCCCAGCTACTCTCCTGAGTGGGTTGGAATCCTAACCTGATTTGCAGACAGAGTGAAGGTAATGGGCCCTAGAGTAATCATTCAAGGAAACTGAGATGCTGCTCAGGGTTTAGGTTTTCCAGACTCTGCTACAGATACAAAAATCTATTTGAGAAGGGTTCAGCAGGACAAATTCATGAGGACGTTCAAGTAACACAAAGAATAAAAGAAAAGAGGGCTGGGAGAGGGTGTGAGAAATGTGTCTCTCTCATTTGGAATGAACTTCTGGTTTTTTTCTTATTTTGCTTATTATGTTTTCACTAAGTCTCAGGCATAGTGTTGAATGTTTTATATGCATTATCATTTAATCATCACAATAACCCTGTGCGCTAGAGGCTATTAACATCCCCTTTACACAGCTGAGAAAATCGAAGCTCAGAGAGGTAAAAAGTTCCCCAGGATTGCAAAGTTAAGAAGCAACAGTCTGTATCAGACACAAGCTGGTGAGACTCAGAAGTCTGTGTTCATAGTCTCTAAAGCATCTTGCCACCTACCTCTCTCCCCTTGCCACCCAAATCAGAGCCTTTACCTTCTGCTTCCAGAAAAATCTGATTGCACAGTACTCTCCCTAAAACTCTCCAAAGAACATTTTTTCTCACATTTTATTGGCTCACAACACTCCTCAAGATCACCCAGTAATTCCAGCATCATCAGCTATTTCTCCCTCCTTGTGCCCTATATTTTATTTATATGAGCAACTTACAAGTCCTTAACCCAATTTTGAGTAAAACCTCCAATACCTCTGTGTCTTTGTACTTGGTATTCCCTCCCCTTGGACTGCGTCCCCTGCCATCTTAACTACTTGGTAAACTCTGCCTCACAGGTGTGGCATGTTATAGGTTGTCAGTAAAGGTTTAAATATTTTTTAAATGAACTAATTAATTAATAAACAAAAGAATGTATAAATAAATATCTATCTTTTAATATACCTCATCTGAAGCCTTCTCTGACTATTCATTCTTCATTAATTTCTCTCTACTTTGACATATGATATTTTAAAATGTTTTATCACCTGGTTTGTCTCTTAATGGGCAACAAAAGTAAGTGGAAATTTCTTCAGAGAAAAGGTAGGATTCTTGAAGACAGGAACAGTGTCCACCTTTTTCTTCTCTCACTAGAAATAGTACAGAGAAGTGTCAAATGATCCTTGCTTTTTTAAAAAAGCAATAATAAAAGGAAGACTTATCTCTGAAGATAAATGGTAGGTATCACAGGGAGGAAAATTTTGGCTCAGCATAAAGTAAAGACTCTTTAACATTGAGCTGAAGGGAAAGCAGAAAGGTCCACATTACAGGGGAGGACAGGTGTGGGAAGCTTTAAGGGATCCCATAAAGAATGTTCCTGTACTTGATGTTAGGTTAGACAAGGCAGCCTTCTGATTTCATAACATAGATAGTCTGAGATATCAAGGGAAAAACAACAATGATAATAATAATTCTGATTCCTAATACCTGTGTATCATTGACCATGTGCTAGGCCATTCTAAGCCCTTTATAGTGTATTAACTCCTTTAATTCTCACAATAATCCAATGAAGTTATTCTTATTATTCCAATGATATGATAAAAATGAAGGTAGGATAGGGTCAAGAATGCATGAGTCCCCAGAAGACTCTGGAAAGAAAAGAGTCTATAGCACCTGATCCTACCACAGATGCAAGAAGAGTTCAAGACCTGTGTGCGCTCAGAACTCAGTGACTAAAGGCTCACCCAGCTCTTGAAATAAGCCATTATCCTGTGTCTATCCTGGTGACTGAAAAGGACCTGTAACTCACATCCTCATATTCAGTTGTGTGTGCACATGTGGGAGTGAGCACACACACACACATGTACACACACACTCATACACACATGCATGTACATACTCAACACATTCTCACTCATAGTACACATACCTTTCTATTATAGCCTGTATTTCATTATATCAATTTGACTTCATGCCTTTCTCCTTCATTAGATTGAGCCCTCCTTGAGAGCAGGGTCCATATATTATTCATCTTTGGTTCTGCAGGATCTATACAGAATCTTATGTAAAGGACGTGCTCAAAAATGACTATGGATTGATTGGATAAATTAATATATTTGTGAGTGAAATTTAAGAATTAACATACTAGAGTAAATAATTTCAGCCTCACACAGCAATATATATATAGATTGTGCACTCTCTCTGTGAAGCTGTGGGTGAGTCATGCCCTGAATACATTATCTTCTCAAAAACCTCCTTGCTTTTTTAAATGTTGATATGTCTATCTTTAATTGTCTTTCCCGTACTTTTCCACATAGTGAATTCCTATGTAGAGAAGTGAGGCCCAATTCATGTGACATTTCCTCTTTCAAGCCTTTGTCAGCAACTTCAGGATGAACTAAATGCTCTAGATACTAATTGCAGACACTGCTGTATTTCTGATTCATCTCAAAATCAGTAGCACTTACCACAGTGCTTGGCCCCAAAGGGGAACTCAAAGTATGTTTGTTGAATGAATGAGTGAATTTATAACTTAATGAGTAAATAATTCCTTTCCATATACTATCCTCTCTGCCTTCTCTCTAAACTATTAGTCAAATTCCGAATGCGTCATTTTGGAGGTTACCTGAGCACAGAAGAGAAGCCCAGGACCTAAAAGAGTACGTAAGACTCTCTAAAACAGCATTTCCTAGCCCTCCTCAGGAGCCCTGAAAGACAGGAGCCCTGATTTCCTCTCCAATAAAGCAGAAAATATGGATATGGGTAGATGAATTCCAACCCCAGGGTCTTCTTTGACAGTAGACACAAATTCTTTTCTTCAAATTAGCAGAAAGGGAAATAACAAATAAGCAATCTTTTCAGGTTGTAAGTCCTAAAAGAGGTAAGCAAAAACAAAATCACTCAGATACGTCCACAGGGAGAAACATATATTAAGCACTTCCTGTATGCCAATAATATGCTACTTCTTTGATGTGCGGTATGGTCCAACTGATAAACGCATTTTCTTCCCACCATACCAAGGCTATACTACATAAAATTCATTCAACAATTGCAGTAACAGTTTCTTGGTTCCCCCACTTTGTCTACCCAGGTGTGGGAAGCAAACTGGCGTCCAATTTCACGGGTGTATTTGAAATTGAGGTAAGATTTCAATTGCTTTTCCTTTCATGAGGGCAGCTGAGTCTCTGGTTTGTCATCCATGTCAATACATGGACTTTAGTCTGTGTTTGGCTGGAACAACCCAGATCATCACCTGCTTTGAGCCAGTTCACCTCCTCCTTTTCTTCTCGGGCATCTGGCACAGCCAGGCCCCTGGCATGGATACCCACATTATAAATCCATCATCCCTAGGCAAACAGGATCTGCTCCTAATTCCAATCCTATCTGCACACCCCCCGGATAATTATAATAGGGCTCCTGTCACCAGCATATCTATTCTTATCTTTCTCCTCAGTTTGTCACAGCGAATCTCTTGGTGAATCACAGGGAACAGGAGAAAGAGTGAAGGAGTACTCAGATATAGGCAACACAGTTTTACACCCGGTGTCCAATCAGATTATCATCTTATCCAGGGCTGATGGGCACTCACGGTGGGAGGAGAAACACAGTGCCACATATTGCCAGGGAGTTTTTGACATCAAGAAGACACCGCTTGATTTCTGAATTAACCTTTTTGTCCTACACACTCCATTGTTTATTTTTTTTAGTTTATTTTATGAGTAGGATTTACTTACTTATTTATTTATTTTTTTGGTCTTTGCCTTCTGGAGAAGGACACCTACACACTGTGGCAGCAGCTGCTTCTATTAATTTCAAGTCATTAAAAAATTAAAATTAAACCCAATTACTTCGGCTGCTTTAGAGCCAGGGAATAGCTGAGACTGATTACTCCCCCTGGTCATGAACAGCAACAGTATCCCTACCTACATGTGGCTGCTGGTAGAATGCTAATGCAGCTAGAAACTCCAGGGATGGGCTCCCTGTACCAGGAGAGACTATAAGTCACCATCTGTCTTCCCCAATGCAGATTCCTAAGAAGGAAACACTGAACAAGAACTAGGAGTTGGCTGACAGTCCAGGCTATAGTTTTGGGGCAGGACTCTTTCCCTTTTGGTGCCTCCGTGTAAAATTTGGTTACTAAAATGTGTCCCTCTTATGGCTGTTGTGACTCGTAAGTGAAAAGACCTGTGTTTTAGAACTGCCATTTGCTGGGATATAGGATGGTTTATGAGGCAGCATCAGAATGCTGGTGCTTTAAGATGGGGTGGCAGGCTTTAGCTGCAAGGGCTCAGGCTTGCACTCAAGTTTTGTATCCAAGTTACTTTGTTGCAGCATCATGGGTGGAATAATAATGAAGGTTCCAGCTGTGAAGTCACTAGACTGGAATCTCCTTGTAGTCCCCTTGCATAAAGCCTAGAGCGCAGCAGAAGGCACTCAACAAATATTTTGATCAAATGAATAAATGAGTCAGGCAGAGCTGTGTTTTGATTGAACAGACAGCTCTGTGTTCAATTCCAGCTTTGGGTGCCTCTTAGAAACGCAGTTATTTTATACTAGAAAAAAATGTGTGCTTGGGCTCTAATCCACGTCCAGTACTTATCAGTCAAGTGGCCTTGGTCTGGGTTTCCACATCTATAAAATAAAAATAATATACAGCTCATGGATTGGTTTTGAAAATTAGAGATGAGTACCTGACACAAAATAGATCTTCAGTAATGCTAACTGTGGTTATCACCAGGCTTTGTATGATGGGTAGTTGGCATCACACTACTCTTGATTGAGAACAATGAATTCCAAGTTCACACTAAGTGTACTTAGAATATGAACTGGGCAGAGCAGGTAGACTAGGGGAGAAAGAAAAGTGACAAGGGATGAGAAACCATTAAAATATAGTCATGAAAGAAAACCAATGATAACCTTGTTTTCTCTTCTTGACCATTCCTAGACCCAGTGTAAACAACACTTCCCTTTCAAGGAGGTGTGCTCTCAGATAAAACTAAGTATGTCCATCCAGATACAAAAAGGCAGTTAACTCCTTCCTGTCCCAAATGGTGGTGGAGAAGTATTCAAAGGTGCTGGCCCTGCAGGCAGCTTTCTGCACCAGCCAATCCTGCAGCAACCCTCCAAATGCATGGAGCTTCCAGGTCACTAGTTGGTGGGATCAATAGGCAATGTGGGAAATTATAGGTTAGGTGAATGGGAAGTATGTTTGAGAACTAGAGACTGAGCAGTCCTGCTTATAGAGAATAGTCTAATTGCTCCTGGCATATTTATCATACGGTGTAAATCTAAAATTATTTATTTTATTTTTGGTTACATTTTACAAAAAGAAATAGTGCAATGAACCAGCAAAGAGCTTAAATAAAATAGTGCACGGTTTAGGAAACTTAAGCAGTAATTTTCTATTTCTCATGAAATTCAGTGATGAGCATATAATTTGTATAAAAAGTTTCTCAGTATTTGTGATCCACCGAAGGGGGTGTACTAATAACACGACCATATAAAAACCAGAAGACAAAAATCTGCTATATAAACATCAGCATCTACTTCATTTAACAGTTATTTTAAGAAAACGTATGCCCAAAGGCTATAATCTACATGTGTAAAAGCAGAAGCACAGAAGAAAAATGATGAAAATATTTTAGAACATTCATATACGCTAAGTGAAAAGCCACACTTCAGAGTGATGTGTAGTATCACTTGTTATATAGAGTACATGACTGTTCTGCTAATATAATTTCAATCATTTTAATTCCAAATTTTCTTACATATAAAGTTACTGTCTTTTTTCTATTAGCATAACTAAAAACATCAGTTTTATATCAGTGTCATCAGATGTTTCAAACAGAAAATAATTTAACTTAATTCCAATGTAATTCAATTACTTTCATCCAATTCATGGACTCATAGTCAAGCTTTTGGAAATTCATTCTGTTGAAGGTCAAATACTCCATTAGTGGTAATAGTGCTGATAATTCAGTAAAACAAAGTTTCAATATTAATGTTAAAATTAAAATTTTATTATAAAAATATGAATACAAATTTTGATAAAAGCAATATACTTGTTAAATCAACAAACCTATGGAGTAGACATTTATTTTAAATTGGATTGAGGTGCTCATATAAATTATAACTTCACCCTAAGAAACTTTATTTTCTGCCTTCAAATAGGAACCACAGTTCTCAAAATTTACAGATAGTAAGAGAACTATACAATATTTTTATGAAGTTAACGCCGAACCACATGCCAAAATAAAAAAGGTTTTTTGTTTTTTTTAAGTTTCAGGGAGGCAGACCACGCTTATTTTCTTTACTGTCTGCCATCAATGGGATTTTAGAAATTTTCAGCCTTTAATAAGCTACTTTGTTAATCAATGCTAATTTTGCTTTTTGTGTGTTGTTGCTAATGAGACCCCCTACATTAATGAGACCTCTAAATAAGGACAAAGTTTTGGTTGCATTTTGTCCAAAGTCATTTGGAAATCTTTAATCAAGTACTCAAGTGAAGCACCCAAGCATTTCACCTTTTAAAGCGTATGTCAAATTGCAGTTACTGAAAATAAAGCTTACAAACAAGAAGACATTTATCTCTAGAAAAGCAAGGGAGGACCTGCACAAATTACATGATGACAACACAACTGGAGTACAAGATTTAATTTTGAAATTCAATGACTATACCTTAGGATGCAACAGTTTAGGAGGGGAATTTTTTTTGTGAAGCTCCTATTTTTAATTGGATATTTATATACTGTACCAGAGTGGAATAAAATTTGCAGTAACTGCATTTGATGAAAATTTAAGACTCAAGAAGAAGTGCCTTATTTGACAAAAGTTGTTTTATCCAAGAAAATTCTCTGAAGGGAGTAAACAAGATAGTAACTATAAAAACACTTGGACTGCCCTGGCCAGTTTGGCTCAACGGTTAGTGTGTCGCCTTCATGGACCAAGGAGTTGCAGGTTTGATTCTAGTCAAGGGCATGTACCTCGGTTGCAGTTCAGTCCCTGGCCCCGGTCTGGATTGTACGGGAGGCAACCAATTGATGTGTTTCTCTCTCACATTGGTGTTTCTCTCTCTCTCTCTCTCTCTCTCTCTCTCCTCCTCCCTTCCCCTCACCCCTCCCACTCTATCTGAAGATAAATGGAAAAATATCCTCAGGTGAGGATTTTAAAAAACAACAACAAAAAAAAAACATTTGGACTAAAATGTTTATATATTTGAGTACTAAAGAGCTTATAACTGAGAATGTCCTGTACTTAGGAGAATTTACTCTAAGCTTACCAGGTACCTCAGTACCTACAGAGATAGTAGCTTTTACTGGAGAATATTATAGTCTACAAAGAAGAATCAGTTGAATGTGTCAACAATTTCAAACTTAACCACAAACTGCAATTCTGATGAAGACTGAAGGCAATGTAATCAAAAACTAAAAATAATAAAGTCATAAAAATACTAATTCATAGTATTAAGTATACGCGTAGCTGAGAAACTGAAGCAGATGAAGTTATGCCAAAAATAACTGCACTGGTTTTAGAAGATAAATATTAGAAATTTTTTAAAATTATGCTTAAATGTACATGAATATATATTAATTTTATTTTTAGAACAATTTTTTATTTTAAAATAATTTTTATTTTATAAATCCAATATAATAGAATAACTGGTGGTTAATACATGCATAGTTCAAAAAAATACACAAGGATTTATTTTTAGTTTCCCTGTTCACTTTCAGTTGGAATGATAAAGTATGTGGTCCTATCTATATGCCAACCTGATTGCTCCTCTTGAATGCCTCAAATTCAACCTGATTAAAATGAATCTCCTGACCTCCCCCAAACCTGGCCTTTGAAAATGCTCCCAACTCAGTAAATAGCCCCACCATCCTCATCCATCCAACTGGACAAGGAAACCTCAGAGTCAACGTTGATGTCTTCTGCTCTTTCATCTTTCCTTCCTTATTTCATTCAATAAATATTGCCTGAGAGCTTCTTACTATGTTGACACTCTTCTAGATGTTGGGGAAGCAGAAGTAAAAAAGTAATTCCATGGAAATTAAATTCTAGTGAGAAAGAGAGATAAACAAATTGATATATAATGTAGTGTAAGGTAATGATGAGTGCAATGAATATACATAAAGCAAGGTAAGGGGATAGAGAGTAATGAAGGGGGAAATTGAATGAGGTGAGGAAATAACATGCATGTGTGCGTGTGTGTGTGCATGTGTGTGTGTGTGTGTGTGTGTGTGTGTCTAAGAAAATAGTGATCCAGTGGGAACAGCAAGTACAAACGTCCTAGGGCAGGAATAAGCTTTCTGTGTCTCTAGGAACAGCAGGAAGGTCAGTGTGAATGAACAGAAGTCAGGTGCTGACTAATAGAAGATGAATTAGAAAAGGAGAGAGACAACCAGAGTATAGGGCCTTGCTGGCCTTGGCAAGAGTTTTGTGTGAGAAGCCACTGAGGGTAGAGAGACTGAGGATAATGAAATGATTTGGTTTCCATTTTAAGAGGGGCCCTGAGTAGAAAAGCAGTCTGTGGTGGGGAGAAGAGGAATAAAAACAAGAAGACCACTTGGGTAACTATTTCAGTGGTCCTGGAAAGAAATAATAATGAGTTAGATTAGGGCAGAAGCTATGAAGGTGGAAAGAAATTCTGAAATTTGGAATCGATTTTGAAGGTAAAGACTACAGGATTTGCTGATGGATTGGATATGAGATGAGAAAGTAAGAGAAAAGTCAATAATGTTATTTTTTGGCCTGATACCATTCACTGAAAATTTTATATCCCCCTGCTCCCCAATCTCACTAAGATCTTTAAATTCTATCTTCAAAAGTTATCTCCAGTCTGTCTACTTGTCTCAATTTCCATGTTTTGGCTTATTTGCTGTAAAAGTCCCCTACCCTACTCAGCTTCCTTTTTTTCTCATTCTTCCCCTTGCCAATCCCTTCTCCACATGGCCTTTTCAAAGCTTAGTTGGATCATGTCACTTCCTGAATTAAACTCTTCTATAATTTCCAATTATGCTGAAATAAAATCCAAACTCTTTAACATGACTTTTTTATTTCCTCAGATGAACCAAGTTCATAGTCTATCTCAGGACTTTTGAATATTTTTTCTTTTCTTTCTGGTCTCCACACTAACTCCCTCTCTTGCCTAGCTGACTTCTACCCTTCGTTTTTGTTTTAGCTCAAGTGTTATCTTGCCTATCATCACCTGAATTAGACTCTCCTGTTAGTCTCCTTTGGAACCACTAGGTGTTTTCCTTCAAAGCACTACCTCAATTTACAATTATATGTGTATTTGTGCTTGTTTACATATAGTTTACATTTTTATGTAGGTGGGAACGATATCTTCTTTCTGTTCACCAATGAATAACCTAGCATCTGACACTGTGCCTGACACATGGTAGACTCATAGAATAAGTCTGTGACATGAATGAAGTGAATATATATATAGGTGGGGAGATAATGACAGAGGTAAGAAGGCTTGTCAGTGGCCTGCTTGGGACAAGAAGTTCTAAAGCCACAGCTGGCTAGTGGGTTCTCCGCAGAGCTGGGGTAGGAGAGGATACTGTGGTGGAGTAGTTTCTAAGCTGCTCTGCAGGAGCTGCACACAGGGCTCCTCTCAGAGAAAATATAAAGGCATTACTCATCCAGACAAAGGCTTCTTCTCCTCTCCTCTCCTGCATGATGTAGTGCCCTGATTTGTTTCTGGATTCTTCCTGCTTCACCATCCACCACCATCAGATCAACAATGTTAAGGCAAAAGAACCACGGACATAGTCCTACCATGTGAGGCACCACTGTGAGGTCTTCCAGACTGTCAGTGCAGAGCTGGGTCTAGTTCACTAAGCAGGAAGGCTCTCATCTTAACGGCCTCCCAGTGCAGAGTGTCTGCAGACTGTCCCCTGCAGACTGAGCTGGGTACTCCAAGCTCCCATGACCATGGCTGAGGTGGAGCACTTAGCAGTAGACCAAAAAATATAGGAAAACAGGACCAACTGGAGCACTGTCTGGTTTATCATCTCTTCCCCACCCTGCCATCACCACCACATCCTAGAACAGGGAGTACCTGTTCATTAAGTACTGAGTAAGATAAAGTAAGATAAACTGAGGCCCCAGTGGGAAAGACTGAGAAGGATAGATCATGAGAGCAGACTCAAGTAGCCTGAAGCCAGGAAATGGAATAAATTCCAGGTTGCCAGATATAGGGAGTTTAGCCAAAAAGCAAAGTAAAAAATGATCTAGTCTCAAACTAGGTTTCCAAGCTCAGAATGAAAGGGGACGAAAGACAGTGATGTTGAAGCCAACATTGAGTCAGCAGCTAAGGAACTAAACTGCCAAGGAGAAAAATAAGGAGGGTCAAAGGGCATGGGTAGCAAGTAGCTTTCAACTATCCAAGGCAGAAAGTCTTGAGTGATGAGGCTATGATCAGAATCAGTGAGAAAGAGGAGGAGGAGAGAGTAGGATTGCTTAGCAGAGATGATGTACATTCCAAGCCAGGTCACATGGAAATTATTATTTCTTACTATGATAAAGGGACTCAGCAATGAAAGCCTGGCATGAATACATAGGAGGCAGAATGGGAATCTAGAAGGGCTATCCCAAAGGAGGTCAGTCTCCAGACAGTGGAGGAGGAAGCCAGACCAGGCCCTTGTTCCACATGCAAAGTGAGAGCGACTTGATGAGCCATGGGTGCACAAGGACTGGCAGGCTGTGAGGTGTGGGCTTTGAGCTGGGGAGCAGAGCACTGACCGAAAAACAAAGACTGAGCTATGGCACAGTCCTGGGAAGATCTGGCACAGAGAAGGGCAGTCTTCCCTCGTGGTGCCAGAATTACTGCAGTAACATGACAGTTGTAGGACCCCAGAAGGATGAATTTATCAACAGGCATCAGGTTACTAGGGTCAGAACGAGCAGGAGGTTGTGATTGGAGCCAAAGATAAAGGTAAAGCAAAGATCCATCATCCTTGATAAAAGGCTGAGTCAGGTTCGGAATTGGTTGTGGTTCTGAGAAAAAATGCTGAGATTTAAAGGAAATTTCATCTTCTTACCAGTGCCTCTTACCCACTATCTGCAGGATAGGACTGAGCTTCTGATGGGCTGGGACTAAGTCTACAGGTAAGCTGAGTTGTCAAATCACAGGAGCCTACTAACAATTTTCCACTATGTCTAGCCTGCTATGTCTATAGTTACTTATCTTTGGTCTCACTTCCTCTGGGACGTCATCCCTCTACCTACCTTAGTTATGCCCCCTCCCTTCCTTCTGTGATCCCTGTACTATCCTATGTTAACATGCATCATACTTTATTATAGATTAATATTACTCTTCCTCTCTCCATTAGAGTCAGACCATGTTTCTATTTGTACATTGTAAAGCCCTAGTGGCTAACTCCAAACTGGTAAACAGTAATAACTAAACACATAATTTTTATTGAATGAATAAGTGAATGAGAGAGTGAGTAAATCAGATATAGCAAAAGATGAGGTCAAAGAGGAAGGTAGATGGTACCTTGAAAGTCATGCTGTGGAGTAAAGACCCTAATAGGAATGAAGAGCCAGTATATTCAAGTGACCCCCTATACTCAAAAGCCATTGGCTCCTAAGGGGGCATCAGCAATGCTCATTGGGTTATCCCCTCACAAAGAAACCAGCTAAAAAGCTGATTCACAGGAGTCAGCTCTGACATTTGGTCTTTACCACATGAAAGACAGTGTCTACGTCAATTTCTCAGTGCCCACCATCTGCCTATGAATGGCACAGATCCCTTTCTACACCACTGATCTTCAAAGTTAAAAAAAATACGTAAAAGGGTTTTATACTTCAGTGGAATTATTAATCTTAGAAATTCTGAATTCATACATTTCACAACCTCACACTTTTCAGGGTTATTATATTAATTAAAATAATAAAATGAACTCAATAAAGACCTTTTGTTAATAGAAAAGAGTAAATGAACTTTGCAAGTCACCCACCAGCTTCCTGAAATTTGGGAACCAGAAGTATAGGAGGTGAAAAACTTATTTTCTTCCAATAAGTAAATCTTTGAGAGATTTTTCTTTGTAATCTATCTGGGAGGTCTATAAGCTGTTACACTGACACAGCTATACACTTTTATAGAGAGATGGGACTCCAGGGATCATCCAGTATAGTGTCTTTCAAACATTTTTTAGTTTTTTAAAAACTTTCTTCTACAGAAGCAAGCAGGCAGAGAAGCACAATACATACAAACTAAACAAACAGAATTCAGATGGCAAGAAACGGGGTAAAGAAGGTTGAGCTTGATCTGATTCAACCTTTCCCTTCTCAAGTCTAGAGAAGGAAATGACTGGGCCAAAACCACACTCATGGTTACAGTGAGAGCTGAGAACTGCTCTTCCAATTATATTTGTTTTGTTCATTCATCAAATAGTTATTTATCGAGCATGGTCCTTGATGCTGAGGATAAATTAGTACATACATAACGTTTCTGTTTTTATGGAAAGGAACAGATAGACATATACGTATATATATGTCAGGCAGTGATAAATGCTATGAAGAATAAAAGCCAGCCTAAGGGAATAGAAAGTAAAGGAGGGGGTGGTCAGTTTGTCACACAAGGCTGTCAAGGAAGGCCTTTCTGATGAGGTAACATGCAAATGAAGTGAAAGGGTAAACCCTTTGGATTTCTGGGTGAAAAGTGTTGCAGGCAAAGGGAATGGCAAGTGCCAATACTGTTTCCCGGATGCTCCTGCTCCTCCAGGACAGAACACCTACCAGGTGCCAGGAATTGCATTAGTCCCTTTACTTGCACGAAAGCTTGGAGCATTAATGAGAATGCGGATTTTAGAGGCAAACAGATCTGGCTTGGGATCCAGGTTTTGCCAGGCAATCGTCTTACCCTCTTTTACCTTAAATTATTTTTAAAAATGGGAATAACACTATTTTCCTTGCAGAGTTCAAAAACATTTGATAAGAAAATACATGTAAAGCTCCTGATACACACCAATATTCTACAATATAAGTATTGTCTACTTCACTTTATTTGAATGAAGGACCCTTGTTGTAGTGGGCAATAGTAAATTTTGACTGCTCAGCATCTATTTCCTCTTCCTAAGTGCAAACTATTTTCTACACTTAATGTCTCTTTCCTCAATGGGAACAGTTTACTGGAGTCCCAGGAAAAGGACTTGCTGTCCCATGCCAAAGCACATAATCCTATCTGGGCTAATCAGATAGGACCTCCATAGAATATGTATTTTGAATAGAGCGAAAATGATGAAAGATTTTGTGTTCCTTCATGTCCTGAGTAGGCTGTTCTACTCAAAGGCCGCTTTTGTGGCTTCCTCTCCCTGGTGCCAAAGCTCTTACCTTCTTGCTCACCCTCAAGTCTAGGTCTCTCCCCACCTCCCATTAATTCTGTAAGTTCCCAATATCCTTCAAATGCATCTCCTTTTGCTGAAGTTAAACAAAATAGATTTCTATTCTTAGTAACTGAAGAAACAGTTCCTCACACACGTATACATAATCAATTTACCTGGAGACAATGAAAACAACACCAACATATGCCATATTTGCCTTCTAGATAATTAGAATTATATTGTTGAACAATAATGTTGATAAAAAAAAAACTTTTGAAATACTTATATGGTCTTTGCCAACTCATTTACCTCTCTGAAAAGCAATTTCTCCGACTAAAAAAAGAAGATTAAATTATAAACAAAACAAAACAATATTAAACTAGCTGATCCTCAAAGGATCTTTATGAAATTGACATTCTAGGATTCCAATGTCTATGAGGTTATGAATCTAAGAATTTCATTATAATGTTATCAGTTTTATAAAATATCTTTAAAACTTTAACCAAAGGCCAAATTTAAAAACGTTTTAAGGTCATATGATAGCCTCAAATCACATGTAAGCACCTGTTTATTTTACTTTTATGTAGGGGTAGCTCAGACATTCAATTGCTTCTTGAATTGAATAAAAAATGAGTGTGGTAGGGGTTATATAGTGGGTTGACTGCAATATGTCATTTAACATCACATAACTAGTCAGGGCTTCAACTCCAGAGTCAACACTAAAACAGAACTCTACCCTACTAAGTAATGTGGACATTTACAGGAGAGATAGGTGGGCTGGTGATCGGGGAAGGATTTCTGAGGAGGGTGGCTTCAAACTGAATCTTGACAGTGGGTTAAAATGTGGTTTCTTGAAGGAAAGATTTCTCAGACAGCAAGAGTGTATTTGACAAAGACTGGAGATGAGAGAACATAAGATGTATTCAAGGTAACTGGGCATAGGTCTTATATGGGAATCACTGGCGTGGAATCTGAAGAGGAGGCTGAACAGTTACAGGGAATAAGGTGAGCTCTGAATGTCAGACTAAGAAATATCACCCATCAAATGTATCATACATGTGTCTACTATCTCCAAGCAACTTTTCCTGCATCATATCTGCATCCTCTGCCTTGAAGACCATAGCACCAAGGGAGGAAGAAGATCCAGGTAATGTTATCAGAGTCCACACAGTGAACTTTAGAGAAGCATTACCTAAAATGGAAGAAACTGGTAAATTTCTTTTCTAGGCAGGACTATTGAACAGAAGCCAGCTTCACATAAAAAACTCTCACAATGACCCAATCCTTTCTGGGAGAGTTCTAGGGGAATCCCGAGCTAGGCCTGATTTGGGGGAGGGTATAGGAAAGTGGTAAGTGTGAGAGGGGGAGGGCTGTGACAATCAAGTGGATAGGGAGGCCAGACTTTTCTTCCTAAGCTGGTTTTCTGTCTTGAAGCATAAGACTGAGAAAGTATTCTGCAAGCTGACAAGTTATTGCACAGGAAAAAAGAAGGAGAAAAATAAATAAGTCCCTTAAGGTGAAGCAAAGGTGATGGGATCAAGAGGCAAAAGGAAGAGAGAGACCTTACTGGGAGATTCATTAGAGAGCATGGCTTGCATCAGTCCCAGAGGCAGGAGAGACTTGAGAAACAAATTCAGCAATGGTTCCTGTCCTTTGGGGCTGAGACCTTACAGAATGTGATATTTCTCAAAAATGAGTCCCAGTCCACCCCAAGGCTTCCAGCTTGCCAAAGATGGATTCCTCGCATTGTGAATGAGTATTTGGGGGAAGAAGGAGTGGCAACTTCGTCTTTTCTAGCTCAGTTTTTGTCAGAAATTGCACCTCTATTTACTTGAAATCCAGTCAGAGCATAGCTGTACCAGGGTCCATGTCACTGGGAGGAGCAAAGACTCAGCGGATCAAAAGTGCGTTTGAATGCCCAGAAGCCCACAGACGCAGCCTGCAGAAGAGAGAACTTCAGAGCCCTGTCTGTGAGGTTCCTATGCCCCATTTGGCTACTTCCGATTTCAAAATTTGGTTAATTCTCAATATTCTCAGAAAAAGACTTAGTAAAAGCAGTCTGTCTGGATAATGCAAACTCAAGAACATATTCAGCACCTCTTGTGCAAGTATTTTTCTAAGTACAAGAAATTTACAGATGAGTAAGATATAATCCTGTCCTCCTACCCCAAGAAAATCTCCCTTGCAATAAATACACATGTCCTGACCACATGTAATGGGACCACAGAGAAATCATGCGTGACGTGACATGGCAGGTCATCCAGACCCGTTTGAGCCGGGTCTGGATAGATGCATGGTTAAGAGCTCAACAAGGGATGAAAAGATGATGAAAACTTTTCTCAGCAGAGTAAAGCATGGGAGGATGGAGCTGGATTTTTTATAAAGTTTAAAGGAAAAGGTTTTTATTATTTTTTTTTCCATTTAATACTTTTTTAAAAAACTTGTTTTTCTTGCCCTGGCCAGTTTGGCTCAGCGGTTAGAGCGTCGGCCTGCGGTCCGGAGAGACCCGGGTTCAGTTCCCGCTAAGGGCACGTACTTTGGTTGCAGTTTGTCCCCGGCCCTGTTTGGTCATGCGGGTGGCAGCCACTCATTGTGTCCCTTCACGTCGATGTTTCTCTCTCTCTCTCCTTCCTCTCTCTCCCTCCCACTCTGTCTGTACAAAAAATGGAAAAATATCCTCGGGTGAGGATAAAAAAACAATTAAAAAAAAAAACAAAAAAAAAAACAAAACTTGTTTTTCTTTATTGATTTTAAAGAGAGAGGAAAGGAGAGGGAGAGAGAAATAGAAATATCGATGAGAGAGAACATTGATTTGCCGCCTCCTGCATGTCCCACACTGGGGATTTGGCCCACAACCTGGGCATGTGCCCTGACCGGGAATTGAACTGGTGACCTCTTGGTGCATGGGTCAACACTCAACCACTGAGCCACACTGGTTGAGCCATTTAATAATTTTTAAAAATTTATTTTTCAATTACACTTGACATACACTATTATATTAGTTTTAGTTGTACAACATAGTGAGTAGACATTTAAATACCTTACTAAGTGATCACCCCAATAAGTTTAGTACCTATCTGACAGTAAACATAGTTATTATAATAATAGTATCATTGATTATATTTCATATGCTATATTTTACATCCCATGACTGTTTTATAAATGGCAATTAGTACTTCTGAATCCCCTTTCCCCCAACTCCTCTTCCATCTTGCTACCATCAATATCTTCTCTCTATCTATGAGTCTGTTTATGTTTTGTTTGTTCATTTATTTTGTTTTTTTTTTTTAGGTTCCACATATACTATAAGTGAAATCATATGGTATTTGTCTTTTTCTTTCATGAGCATGATACCCTTTAGGTCTATCCAAGTTGTTGCAAATGACAAAATTTTGTTCTTGTTTATAACTGAGTAATATTCCATTGTATATACGTATCACTTCTTTAATTATCTATCTATCTTAGGTTGCTTTCATATCTTGGATATTGTAAACAATGCTGGAATGAACATGGGGTGCACATGTCTTTTTGAATTAGTGTTTTGGATTTTTTCAGATAAATGCCCATAAGCAGAGTTGCTGGGTCATACAGTAGTTCCAGTTTTAATTTTTTGAGAAACCTCCATATTATTTTCGATAGTGGCTGCACCAATTTACATTCCTACCAACAGTGCACAGGATTCCCTTTTCTCCATCCTCACTAACACTTATTATTCATTGATTATTGATAATAGCCATTCTTATAGATGTGAGGTAATATCTCATTTTGGTTTTGATTTGCATTTCCCAGATGATTAGTGATGTTGAATATCTTTTCATGTGTCTGTTCGCCATCTATATGACCTCTTTGGAGAATTGTCTATTCATATCCTCTGCCCATTTTTAAATTGAATTGTTTTGTTTGTATGCTGAGTTGTATAAGTTCTTTATATATTTTAGATATTAATTTCTTATCAGATATGTAATTTGCAAATATCTTCTCCCATTCAGTAGGTTGCCTTTTGGTCTTGTTGATGGTTTCCTTTATGATGCAAAAGATTTTTAGTTTGATGTAATTAATATCAGATCTTTTCACTCACATGCTTAAAAACTTCTATTGCTTTTTCATTTCACATGGAAAAAAAAAAGCTAAACTCATCACTATGATGTGACCTCTACCTACTTTACCTGGCACTGCTTTCTTTCATTCCTCCTCTGCTCTAGCCCCACAGCCCATCTTTCTGTTCTTCAAACGTATCAGTTGATTCCTATCTCAAGGCCTTTTTATTTGCTGTTCCCTCTCTCTTGAATGTTCTTCCCTCTACTCCTTATCTTTCAGATCTTATCCCAGACGCTACCCCTATAGGAAGTCTTTCTGGACCACTTAATTTAGATTAGACCTCCTAACTGCAGTCACTCTTTCTCATTCCCCTATTTTATTTTTTTTATAGCACTTGACACAATCTAAAATTTGTTTCCTTCCACTGCAGCGGTTCTCAACCTGTGGGTCGCGACCCCTTTAGGGGTCGAACGACCCTTTCACAGGGGTAGCCTAAGACATAACAGTAGTAAAATTATAGTTATAAAGTAGCAATGAAAATAACTTTATGGTTGGGGGTCACCACAACATGAGGAACTGTATTAAAGGGTCGCGACACTAGGAAGGTTGAAAACCACTGCACTAGAGTATAAGCTCCTTGATGGTAGGTACTATGTGTCTATATGTACCTCTTCATTGTCTAGAAGTTCCTGACACAATAATTGAATTGAATATATGAATTCAGTGGTCATAAGAAACTTGCACTGGGTATGCAGGTCACCTAATAATGACCGGTAATAGATATAAATGTAGATAAGACTAATAACAGTGATCATTATAGAAATATCTACCAATTAGTGGGCATTTCCTGTGTGTTGGGTCCATATTAAGCCCACTATCTTATTTAACCTTCATGGTAATCTTGGGATATAAGAACTATTAGCCATCTTTTAAAGATAAAGTATTTTAGATATAGTGAGTTCAGTAATATGTCAGTTTTATAGCTCATGAATAAAAGAACTAGAATTCGAACCCACTCTGTCTGACTTCAAAAACCAAAACTTACCATTCAATAAAAAGGGGTGATTGAACTACAGCCTCCTTCCAAACACCTCAGAACCTTGCCATCTCAGACAGCTTCTACAAATGTATGATTATATATGAGTGTATCATTGTAGTAGGGATGCCTTTCAGGGCAAACTGAGGAGACAAGGCAAACTAGTAGTAAATTACAAATCCTGGCCTCAGATAGCCGCAGATTCTCTCTATACTTAAACTCTATGTATACTCATTTTGGATAAAACACTCAACCAATATATCTACTTTTACATTAAAAATCTAGAAATATTGGAAAAATTCTATTTGCTTCAGATAAAACAATTGCATAGAAAAAGACCAACCCAGTTAATTTCCTGGACCTTTAACCTCATAATAGCCAAAATGACTCTGTGTGTGTGTGTGTGTGTGTGTGTGTGTGTGTGTGTGTATGTGTGTGTAATTTTAGGTCCAAAATAAATTTGAAGTGACTTATAAAAATTTATATAAATGTAAATAATAAACAAGAGGAAATTAAGACAAGAAATCATGGGCAGGAAAATGAAACAAAGTTTGAAGTAACATTATACAAACAAATTCATACCATGAAGTCCTGTGTACTCATTAGAAGTAGGGTTTTACATTTTAGCTTCCTAGTAGCCAAAGCAAAGAAGAAACTAGGACCAGTCATATAGTTCATAAAATTAAAACCAATCCAGTTGGTGGGGGCAAAAATTAGGCAGAGGCTCACAATTTTCCTGGCCATGAAATGTGACGAATATTTTTCATGCTTTCATAAGTGTTTTCTTCCTTCTTTAAATTCATTAAGAAAGTTCATACGACTATTTTTGTAGAGTCTCTCAATGCAGGCCAAGGGCAATATATCAAAGGTCACTTCTATAAAAGCAACTCTACGAAGCATGAAGATAATGGAGCCCAGTTATGCAGCTCTCAGATTATCCAGCATGATCCAAGGACAGAGAAGCTACTGAACTGTGTATCACCGAGAGGCTTCCATTCATGTTATTTCTTGCAACTAGACATTTACTTAGAATAAGATAGCAAAGAATTTGAGGTTCCACTTTGTGTCAAATTTCTAAAATACAGCTATTTCACTCTGGTAATTAAATGCACAATCTTTCATTATTTTAATCAGTTAAGTAGAGGATAATCTGATATGCTAGTTTAGAAATTAAAACAAAACTATGTGCCAGAATAGATGACCAGGGGAAGAACATATGAATAGGGCCAACATTAACCATGGACAAATATACAAGATCTAACACAATGAACTGACAATTGGCATAAAATTGTGGGCTTTTTAGCTTTCAATTTTAAATAAGACAACGTATTTAAATATTTTATCTTTTTATTAGAATCAAATTTCCATTGGAACTGACTATCATATTGAGTTGCCCAAGAGCTGCCTTACACTTCAAAGAGACAAAATCTTAGAAATGACTGTACATTCACTAGGGAGTGCATTTGACCTGAGGTCTAAAATGCCACTTTAAGAAAAGGGAGTCCGGGCAAGTTCCAAAGGCCTCCGAAGGCCTGCTCAGTGATTGTGTTTTAATAAATAAAAAGGTAGCTGCGATGAAGAGAATGCAGAATATGGGACAAAATCTCTACAACTAAATTGTCTGCAGAGTGTTGCAGTAATCCCCGTGGCACATGCTTCCTAGAGAACTATGGGACGTTTGTCAACACACGTAGAGCAAATGATAGGAAAAGACTCCCATATATAATTCATCTCTCTATCAAGTTAAATACACAAATACCTCAGTTGTGGGTTAGCACAGACTAAATATTTAAAAGCTTCCCACAGTGCTCCAGGTGCTCATTGTTGCCATACCAGGAAACAAGCATTTCTCTTCTAAGAGTCACTGACCAGAACCCCTCTTCCCTTGATCACCAAGCATCATCATTTTATGCTGGATGCTAGTGCTCTCCTTGGCTAGAAGCAATTAGAGAGAGACTTCAAGCTAGAGGGAATACACCCAATTATACTGACAGGTGTGCCTCATTTTTAAATCAGTTAGGTGTAAGATTCCACTGTCCCTATTCCCTGAAAACACTTTTTACCATAACATCTATATCACCTTGATGAACTTGTGTGTGTGTGCACACGCATGCACGTGTGTGTGTGTGTGTGTCCCTCTCTCAGATATAAAATACTTGAGAACAGAGAGCTTTCCTTATTTGTCTTGTTACACCCAGTGCCTCTCACATAGGGGATGCTTAAAAATTGGCAATGACTAAATAAATACAAAAATAGATTCCCTTAATAAAAATATTTAATATCTGAGAGTTTAACACCATCACCATCACCTCAGTAATTGCTGTGTTCTATCTTACTGAAGATGTCTGATTCAAATCATCAAAAGCACATCAAGAATATGCCATACAATATATTCTGTGTGAGAGGTTTACATATAATTTCTCATTTGAAATCCAATTCTATTTACAAAACTGCACTTCACACAAATATTTTTTAATCATAGTTACTATATAAACTCAGATTCATCTTCAGACTAAAACTGTATTGAGTCATCCAAGTAGATTTGCAAAATAAGAGTGAAAATTAGCCAAGCATATGGATGATGACTTTTTATTAACTCTTTAGTTTCCAAATCACTTCTTTGATCAAGTGCTGTTTTTCCCAAGTCAATTTCTTTCTTTTTAAGAAGACTTTCTTAAGAAGAAGACATTAAATACAATGAAGATATAACCTATGTAAATAAACAGCAATTAAAGATAACATCAGTTGTAAAAATAAAGCCTGCTCTGTGCATCAAATGAGATATTGTAATGAGCTGAAGAAGCAATCATTTTGCTTCCCAGTTCATTCATTCCCAGACATGCCCAAGAGGAGGAAAGAAGAGATAAGAAAGGGAAAAAGCTGTGATTTCCTAACATTAATAAGTATGATCATTTTAATATTAGCAACTAACATTTATTAAAGGCTTACTATGTAACAGGCACTGTTACATTCCATTTATTATTATTAACATGTCCCTTTTAAGAATAAAAAACAGGTTTGAAGAGGTTAAGTAATTTCCCAAAGGTCACACAGCTCACTGGTGACCTTCAGAATCAGAATCTTGATGTGTATAACTCCAAGCCTGAGCAGGTCACCTACACTACATTGCTTCTTGACCAGTACTCTGTGTCCTGTGCTAAGGAAAGAGCTACATACAAATGGTAATGGTCCTGTCTTACAGGTTCTCATAGAATTGCAGGGGAGGAAAACAGCAGAGCCCGTGAGCTCTCCAAAGGCCAGCATGCATTCTGTCCCTCTCGTACACTCTGATCCAATCCTGGAGCTTTAACACCAGTTAGATACTGCTAACTCTAAAACTGAATCTCACGCCCTACCTTTCTCCGAGCTCCAGATGTATATTAATGTACGACATCTTTACTTGGATATCTAGTGGCATCTCACACCTAGCATGTCTGAGATAGAATTTTTTATTTTCTTCCTTCAATTGCACTAACCAGTCATTGAGGCTAAAAGCCTCGCAGTCATCCTTGGCTCCTCTAACATAAAATCCACCTGCACATTCTTTGGACACTCTCTGAGACATGCTCAGTATTCCACCTCTAGTACCTCAGCCCTAGACCACTGTAGTCACCTTCTTACACATCTCTCTCAGACCACGTGTGCCTTCCGTTGGGCCATGCAGCAGTCTCCCCACCGAGGACCTCCTCAGCGTCCTCCTGGATTGTTGCAGCAACTTCATCACTGACCTCCTGCATTCACTCTTGCTCCTTCCTTTCACTGTCCCCGTGGTCTGTTCTCTAGCCAGCAGCCAAGTGATGTTTTGGACATATAAATTAGATTCACATCACTTCCCTTGTTAAAGCCATCTAGGGGCTTATCATGAAAACTTAAGGCAAAATTAATCCAAAGTCCTCACCACGGCCTACCAACTTCTACATCGACCACACCTCCTGGCTATTTCTCAGATCACATCCTCACTGCCTGCTCACTCTGCTCAGTGACACCGGCCTTTGCAGGTTCTTCTCTAAGGGCCTCACTCCCTGTGTTCCCTTCACCTGGAATGCTCCCCTTTAGTTCTTCAAATGGCTCTTTCCCTTATTTCATTCAGATATTTGCTCAAAGGTCTCACGCTATGGAAAACAATCCTCCTTCTATAACTGCCTATTTCTTTGCCCTGCCTTACTCTTCTTCATGTCACTTATCAGGAGCTGATATTATAGTATATATTTGTTGTATTGTGTGCCTCACCCATGAGAATAAAAATTCCATGAGGAGAAAGACTGTTTTGTTCACATTGTATCCCCTCACTACAGGACAGAGCCAAACACACAGTAAGTGATCAATAAAAATCTACTGACTGAATGCTGTTTCTCCAGGGTCCAGCAAAAGGCCTTGCACATAATTGGTGCAAAAGTATTTATGAAATGATTAACATTGATACCAAGGGTATGGAAGGTGAGTGAGATCTGTCTACAGCCAGCCACGAAGGCTGCATGGCCACTTTTGCCCAACAGCTTTATTGAGGTAAAATTAACAAAATTGCAATATATTTAAAATGTACAACTTGATGATTTGATATATATGTATATATTTTGAAAGACTTCCCACCATTGAGTTAATTAACACATCCATCATCTCACATATTTACTTTTTTTGTGTGTGAGAATACTTAAGCTGTACTCTTAGCAAATTGCAATTATATAATACATTCTTATCAACTATAGTCAACACATTAGAGCTTCAGACTTTAATTCATCTTTCTTTCTTAATTTTTTAAATTGACTTGAGAGAGAGAGAGAGATTTGTTGTTCTACTTATTTATGCATTCATTGATTGATTGTTGTATGTGCCCTGACCAAGGACTAAACCCATAACCTTGGTGTATCACGACAACAGTCTAACCAACTGAACAACTGAACTACCTGGCCAGGGCCCAGACCTTATTCATCTTATAACTGAAAGTCTGTACCCTTTACCAACCTCTCCTTATTTTCCCCATCCCCTGGTAACCACTCTTTGACTCTCTGTTTCTATAAGTTCAACTTTTTAATTTTTTAAAGATTACACAATATAAGTGATATCATGATGCAGCATTTGCCTTTCTCTGTCTGCCATATTTTACTTAGCAAGGCCACTTTTAAAGTCCTATTCAAGGGATGGTGGAGAGTCCAGGTGAGAATGAGTGAGCAGGCCAAGAAACAGGCTCACTTTAAAATCCTATCCCTTGCAGTATGGACGCTACTAGAGAATCCTATTCAGTTAATTGATTTCTTCTTATTTATTTATTTTTATATTATTTTTTAAATCCTTACCCGAGGACATTTTTGCATTTACCTTCAGATAGAGCGGGAGGGAGAGAGAGAGGAAGAGAGAGAGAGAGAAACATCTATGTGAGAGAGACACACAGAGTGGTTGCCACCTACATGACCCGAACAGGGGCCAGGGACAAACTGCAACCGAGGTATGTGCCTTTAGCAGGAACCAAACCCAGGACTCTCCGGTCCACGGGCTGACTCTCTAATCGCTGAGCCAAACCGGCCAGGGTTGATTCCTTCTTTTAAAATGGTGAGCTGGGTCTTGCATTATGAAGGAGGGGATGAAATCTCCATTCATCTAGACTGGCATTTCATTTTAGTTCCCAGAATTAACATTCTTGCCAAATAGCGAGAACCTGGGCTTAAACATCACCAGTGCCTAAGAGCTCACCAACACATTTACTGCAGTGCCGCCTGCTCCATCTGTTCCTCAAAGTCACGTACCCCCTGAAAAATGCAGTACTGAGCAATTCACAAAGAAAGGCCTGTGTGGCTCAGTGGATTAATCACAATCCCATGGACTGAGAGGTCCCGTTTCAATTCCCCATCAGGGCACATGCCTGGGTTGCCATTCAATCCCCAGTAGGGGGCATGCAGGAGGCAGCCATTGGATGCTTCTCTCTCGCATTGATGTTTCTATCACTCTCTTCCTTCTTCTCTCTCTAAAAAAAAAAAAAAATCAGTAGAAACATATTTTTTTAAAAGGAAAGAAAAAAAGGCAAAGGAAGACCTGTAGTTGCCTACTACCTGCAATAATTGTGCTAAATACTTTACTCAGAGTAATTAATTCTCATAACAACCTTGGATGCAGAAATTATCCTCCCCGATTTAGAGGTCATGCAATTAAAGTCTAAAGAGACGATGGGACTTGCCTAAAATTTAGTACTTGAACTGAAACATTTTCATGATTTTGTTAAAAAAAAAAAGAGAGAGAGAGAGAGAGACAAGATGAGAAAGTTAATTAATAACCAGGGCCCCACCACGAAACTAGGTGGCACACTCAAACTACATACTGCAGGGAGTTTAAAGCAGGACTATTTTCAAAGGGAAGCAGAATGTAAGAATACCAAGATGTGCAGTGTGATACCCAGAGGCTGGATACCACCTGGAGGTAGGAAGGGGAAAAGGAACAGAGTGTTTACCAGACCCTAGAAGCGGAACGGCTGGTTGAGAGGGGCACTTTACAGCACCTACAATTTAATCAAGGGGCATAGCCAGCCAGTATGACCCCTCAGGGAGGAAACTAGAGAAATAAATACCTCAACACTACTGATGATCTTTAGGTGGTATCCCTGATTGGCTGAACAACAACTGAAAACATAGGTCAAGGAAGTCCGTTGATGTGATCAACACAGGTCAGCCTCCGGGAAAGGTTGAAGACAGAGCAAAAGTGCAGAGAGAGGATCAGGAGGAACAAATGGAATATATCCTGCATCCCTAGTTAAAGGTCATGGAAGTCTTTAAATAAACCTGAATTTGAACTATACTTCTTTGTCTAAATTGTCACATTGTATGTTTTACCTGCCAGCTTTTGTTTTTGTTCATTATAATGCTCGAAACAAAAGATTCTCTTTAAATGACTACTATTTTGCAATTATAGCCTGATTTAATGAGAATTATGTGCTTTTTTTTCATATTACCTTCTCTGAAAATTCCTCTTTGGTACTTCGTGAACATCCCATAGTTCTTTCAGAGCATTTATATATAGCCTTTTTTAAATTGTTTCTCTAAAACAATTACAATTTCATTATTATATTTGAAACTTTATTATAGTCATTATAATGTCAAATGAAATTTCTCTGAGACACATTCATATTTTCATATTAATGGAAGTGCTGTTATAATGTTAATAGAAAAATAGGTTTAATCAATTATTTAATTCATTCATTAACTACATACTACCCCAAAACTCAATGGAATACAAAATAAACAACTCATTTAAGAAACAGAAGAGTGTGCTTTAGAAACTTCCAAGGTACCGTCAATAACTCTGCATCACTTTAAGCTGGAATGACTGATCCACAGGAGAAGAAAGAGAAGACAGCCCTTTGATTACCGGGCCCTGGAGTCAAGTCCTAGCTCCATAGTTTACTAGCTGTGTGAGTTTTCAAGAATCTTAAAGCCTCTGAGTCTATTTCTTTGTCTATGAAATGGGTGAAATAATAAGTATCTCACAGTATAGTCTGAGGATTGTGGCAATAAAATGCAAGTACTCTGACAGTGCTTGATGCTCTGGTAATACCAAGTGTTATTTATTAATTTTTATTCTTAAATAGGATTTCTTCCAGATATCCTTGCCCCCCTTCCCACTAAAGGAAGGCCTTTTTTGCCTTCATCTCTCATACCCAGAACCTGAAACTAGCCCTAAGCAAGGAGTCCTTTGCTTTCTGCCCCCTGGTCTGGGCCCTGCCCCATCATTCTTCACTCCCTAAGACAAAGGTACTGGCTAATGAGACAAAGACCCCACCTGCAAAAGTGTTTCTCTGTCAGCACAGGAAAGGAAAAGAAGCCAAAGTTTTTTTTTATGCCTCCAATTAAAAAGAAAGAAACCACTCCCTAATTCTGATGTGCTCTGAAACCCAAGGTAGAGGTAGGGAAGCTGGAGATAGGAATCCTAAAACCTTCATCTGGGAAGGATAGTGACCTTTTACAGTGGGCCCATTTACTTGGTGCAGTCTTTTCCTAGGGAAGCTGGCAGCAAGGAGACAAGATCAAAATCAATCCCGATTTTGATTAGGAGGAGGACCATAGGGGCAGCTGCCAATGATGCAAATCTCTTGGATGCCTTCAGCGTGGCTGAGAGCATAATGAGACGATGGCAGACATTCCACATGACAGAACTGCCCACTATGTGGTTGGAAAGTGTGTGAGGAAGAGAAGACTCCCATGTCTGAGCTACAAGAACTTTACTAATTGGCTGGGGAGGAAAGTTAGTTCCTTAGCTTCAAGTTTCATTCTGCTGAGAGGGTTTGCAGATTTGGGCCAATGCTGAAAATTTCAAGAAAGTAGAGCAGAGGCTATGTTCTGTAACCAGGGGTCTTCCTTCTGTCTTCTGCCCATGCAGCATTAGGTTAAACTGGTAAACAAATACTCACAGAACATGCGATTAGAGGGTTTCCAAATCATTGGCTGGCTTGAGACAGCCGCACATCTTAGTCGCTAGCTTTTAAGTGATTGGGTTTGAGGCTATTACTTTGTTCCTTTTGATTTCCAATCCTAAACTCTTTTCATTTACCTACTTTGAATTTAAAAACAATTCAAAATCTTGAGGGAAAGAATTATGTTCTGAGGGTGGAAACTCAGGAAATGAAGAGAAAAAGATTTAGGAGGCAAATCCAGTATAGGATTGTTGGGCTAATTTTCTTCAGTTGACCTTGAAGTTTTGGTCAATGATCGATCCATCTTTTTGTCTAAACATTGTTTTTCTAGACCTTACTATCTTCCTTCATTTCAGTAACCTCACCAAACAAACTTGCTTCTACCTTTCCAAATAATTCCTTGTGCCCCATTTTCCTCATCTGAAAAAAAAAAAAAGAGAATTATGACAGTTTAGGGTTATTAAAAAGATTAGAATGGACTCCTGGTCAAAACTTGGAGGGTGGGAAGCCCCGCACGGAGGACTCTCATTTTATAAAAACAAAAACAAATTAATTAATTTAAAAAAATAGAAAGGACCTGAGATGCTCTTTTCTATATGGCCCTGGCCCTCCACCCTCACTCCTGCTTCTATTTTGTCCGGGGGGCTCCTCAGGGACCTCCTTTCCCCTGCAGTAACCGGTGGGCCCTATCAATAAATGTAACTTGTTTTGGTTTCTGGTTAAAAAAAAAAAAAGATTAGAGAAAACAGACGTAAAGCACCTAGACTATTACCTGGACAATAAATGGTGGTTGTTGTTATCAATTTTGTTGTTTCTCTTTCTAGTATCATCATCAGACTACCTTGCAATTATCTATTTTCATATCTGTCTTTCATACTAGACTTTGAGCAACTCAAGGGCATGGGGCCCGTGTCTGCTCACTTCTGCATTCTTAGCACTCTGAAAGTCTCAAACATTTATTGAATGAAAGAGTAAATGACTTTTTCTCTGAGCACTGCTCCGGCTGCCCAAACGCTTGCAGCCACCTGAATGGACTTGAAGTTTATTCTGCAGAGGAGAGCGTCAAAGGAGGCATTTTATAAAGATGACCTTTAGGCTTTGGCCCCATTTAGGCACCTTTTCCATCTTTTGCTCTTATTTCACAGGAGGTGAGATGGGATGATACATCAAGGGAAAGGACATCAAATCCTGGAAAACCTAGATGCAATTTGCACCTCCACAAATTGCCCTGAGGAACTTAAATTGCAATTATCACCAGTAATTAGGACTGCTCTTTAGAGGGGCAGAAATAGTGTCCCATAGAGATCACCCCCATGTTCCTCACAGAGAAAGTCAGGTGGGACAGATGTCACTCCCCTCCCAGCACCTACCCTGATGAGGGGCTCCAGTCTGCTTCAGTGACTGGCCCAGAGAGTTACTGTTTGGATCAACAAAAGACTAATGCATCTTGAAAATGTTCTGAAATTTCAGAAAGTGCTATCATCACCAATATCTTTCTAGATTCTCAGACCAGTCCTGTGACAGAAATAAGATTCATTTATTCTTTTATATCTACCATATGCTATTTGTTACACACCACAAAACACCTGCCTTCATGAAAATGTAAAGACCCACGCAAGAAACAATAAGTAAATGTGTCATTGCAGTCCTGTGTGATCAGTGCTATAATAAAAAAAGTATAGGTAAATATATATATATATATATATATATATATATATATATATATATATACACATACCCATGTTATAGAAATGGTTATGTGACTAAGTAACTTGAAGGAGGTAGCATCTGACCATCACAGCAAACACATGAAGTTAGTAATATCTACACTGTAAAAGTAAGGAAACTGAGGCTCACAGAATTATATAACTTGCTCACAGTTCCACAGAAAATAAAGAAGCCCAAATCTAGGTCTTTCAACTTCAAATCTCTGGCTTGTTCTAAGAGAACACCTCTATTCAATATTGAATTTCCCTATCAACTTTCCTAAATGGTTATCTAGCTTCTGTTTGAATACCTTTGGTGACAAAATGTTTATCACTTCATAAGGTATGGTATTTCATTGTAGGACAGAACTCATTTTTAAAAATGTTCTGCCTTAATAGAAATAGCAATGGAGAGGAAATACTGTGCTTAGAGAGGGAAGAGGATTGGGCATAACCATGGATATAGAAAGTTTGACTTTCCATATAGTTTTGTGAGCTAGACAGGACATACAAGGTCTGGCTAAAGTGAAAAGGATGCCAGAGACCAAGAGTCAATCAGGATGCAGAACAACTGGAATTCTTGAGCATTGCTGACAGGAGCATCGCTTGTTAGTATTGGTGTATTTGTAAGTGGAACATATAAATGGTAGGCTGAATGAGGTCCCTCCCCAAGAAAATCCACATCCTGATCCCTGGAACCTGTAAATGTTACATTATATGACAAAGACTTTACAGAGGTAGTTAAGTTAGGAATCTTGAGATGAGTTATCCTGGATTATCTGGGTGAGCCTGATATATTCACAAAGGTCTTATAAGACAGAAGGCAATGTAAAGACAAAAGCAAAGAGAGATATGAATATGCTACACTGCTGGCTTTGATGGAGGAAGGAGTCATAAACTAATGGATGCAAGCAATGTAGTTCTACAAGCTAGAAAAAGTGAGGAAAAAGATTTTCTCCTGAAAAGTCCAGAAATAACCAGCTCTGCCAACACCTTCATTTTAGCCCTTAAGACTCATTTTGGACTCATTACCTCCAGCACCATATGAGAATCAATTTGCGTTCTTTTAAGCCACTAAATTTGTGGTAAGTTTTTACAGCAGCTACAGGAAACTAATACTATATGCATGCTTAATGATTGACCCTTATATACCCAACAGAGATACATACACATGTGCACCAAAAGACATCTACAATAATATTCTTACAATGCTATTTTTAATATACAAAACTAGAAAGTATCCAAATGCCGTAAGTGTATAATGGATAAATAAATGTGGAACTGAGTTGTGATAGTAGTTATTGGAAATGAGCAAGCACAAGAGGTCCTTCTGAGATGCTGGCAATGTTCTGTTTCTTAATTTGAGTTATAGTTACCCAGGTGTGTTCAGACTGTGAAAATTATCAAACTATATATTTATGTTATGTGTACTTTTATACTTCTATATTATACTTCAATAAAAAGATTAAAAACAAACCAAAGGCCCTGGCCAGTTTGGCTCAGCAGTTGGAGTGTCAGCCCATGGACCTGAGAGTCCCGGGTTCGGTTCCTGCTAAGGGCACGTACCTCGGTTGCTGTTTGTCCCCAGCCGTGGGTTGGGGTTGTGTGGGTGGCAGTCACTAGATGTGTTTTTTTTCACATCAATGTTTCTCTCTCTCTCTTCCTCCGTCTCTCCCTCCTGCTCTATCTGAAGATAAATGCAAAAATGTCCTCAGGTGAGGATAAAAACAAACAAACCAAAGTTCTGATTCACTGATGTGCCTGGACCATCTGGGGGGGGGGGGGGTCACCCATGAAGTTTACAACAACAATGGCTATTTGCCTAGGGTCCAGTATTTGAAAGCTAAAACTCTTTAGCTTTAACCAATGATTTAACAAAGTCTGTTTCTTTTAGGCTTACAGTAAAGTCTTTTATGCCTGTTACTTAGGCACATTCCTGTTATGGACCTCCTAACTCTGGGCACATATCATTCCATGTGATTGAAAAATTCAGCATGTGAAAAGCTGTACTGGAGGTATGTGGTTGCCTCTGCAAGGAAGAGGTAGCTGTGTTGCAGTGGAGCAAGCTTGGGTCTAGGAGGCAGGAGATGTGGGCTTGAACTCTGGCTCTGTCACTGGCCTACTAACACTATGACAAGTCACTTTACTCTAAGATCCTCTGAACAATGCTGGGGATGGGTGCGGGGGTGGGATCGGGAGGAGGGGGTCAGTGGGGGAAAATGGGGAAACATTTGTAGCAAAAATAAATTAATAAAAAAAATAGAAAAGAAAAAAACAATATAGGGCAATTTCTATTCTAAGTTGGTATACCATATAATAATAATAATAATAAGATCCTCTGTAAAATAAGTGGCTATAGGTCTAATTACAATCTGTAGGAATTAAACATGATATGTGAATACCCCCAGCCCTGCTCACACAGAAGGTCAGCATGCATGTGTTGTATCTAAACCAGAAGAAAGATTTCACCCAGAGATGTATATGGAGGGGATGGGAGTGGAGGACATGAAGTTATGTCTAAGTCCTGTTGTCTGGTCCAACGGAAAAAGCGACATAAGATGGCACTGGAAAAGTTCCAGAGGCTGAGCTGGTTTAGGCCAGGACTTTAGAACTTAAAATGTGAGAACAAATATAATCTAAGGACAGAAAAATGCCATAGAAAGTTCAACTATCACATCAAAGGGGGAAAGTATGGACATCAATAGTTCAGAAGGCAGGCACACCAAGAGGCATGTACAGAATACGGCGGCACCAGCTAGGCCAAGGTGAAGGTTTCGGGACTCAGGCCATGTACAGTTCTCCAGGCTGGGAGTTCACCCCAGCCTGGCACTGGCTTAATAACATGAGGCTGACCAGAGACTTTGGCTGAACTGGAGAAGCTGGGCCTTGACGGGTTTAAGCAGAAGACTTCTCTTTAGCTAAACCCTTCCCAAGTGAAGCTGGAGCTTGGCACACTGCCTCTCTCCCACAGATGGCTTTAGGCATTTGCAGATTAAAGAAAAGTTCAAAACTCTATTTTGATAAATGGCAATATGCTACCCAACGGTTTTCTGTTGTGTTCTATGACCTTTCTGCTGTGTGTCTGTTTTGCTATTGATTTTAATTACGGAATATAATTCTCGGTATGAGGACTCAGGCAGATCCCTCCGGCAGGCCGCGTTCTTGCCAGAGCCTCCCAGAGGAAGGCGAAGGGGAAAGCAGTATGGCTTAGAGCTATGTGCTATTCCTTACAAAGGACGCAATGGGTCTTTTTTACATAAATGTCACTACTGCGATTTGATGCTTCTCTGCCATCCCACTAAGTGTGAAGGGGAACGAAATGTGGGAACAGAAATACTGCCCAGTTGCTGGGCTCATTTCAGCAAAGAACAAAGGAACTTGCAAAGCACAGCCTGAAATCAGGTATATGGTATGCCTGAACTGTGAGGGAGGCAGCCAGTTTCCAAAAGCTCAGGTCTGAAAGCAAGACTAGCAATGGGACACACACATACATTTTACCCTCCGCGGCAAAGTGCACAGTGCAAAAAATCATGGAGTGTACATCTGGAGACTTGAGTTCTGGCCCCAGCTTGGCCATTCACTACCTATGGGACCTTATCACTTAATGTCTCAGGCCCTCAATCTCCTAACCTTCAAAATAAGATGGTTTGATTCAATAACTGTCTCTCTGTGCCAGACATTGTAGTATGTGGCTTCGTTTAATCAGCAGAATGATTCTGCCAGGAAAACATTACCATCCAAGATCCTTGGGGCAGAAAGTGTCTCTTTAATTGCACTTATTGCTCTTTATTGTAACTTATTTATGTAATACCTGCCTCTCACCCTAGATTGTGATAGCTTCAAGGCAAAAGTGGGCTGGTTTAACTTTGTGTCCCTAGTGTCCAGGGCCTATCAGAGTAAGGGGCAGGCAAGAAGAACAGAGGTTGTTCTAGATTAAAGTCCAGCTAACTGTTGACTTCACTCAAATAAAACCTAGGATCAGAAAGTTGTGAGAAGGCCTCCCTGTGACTTTGGCTTCTTTGGTACCAGAGCAGCAAGGCTCTGTCTATCTCTTTCATACACACACACACACACACACACGCACGCACACGCACACACTGTTCTTCTAGAGTGTGGACAGAACAGTCTAGTGTCTCTTGGACAAGGTCAGGACTGATAGTCTGATAGCATTGAAAACTGAGTGAAGTTTGACGGGACCCTGTTCATGGACCATGAAGCTGAAACTAAAATGGAGATTAGCACTCAGAATATTTGAACAGTGCCCTGGGACAAGGAAGACACAAGCCAGCACTGGGGAAGGTCAATACCTGCGGAAGGGAGGGGATAGAAGAAGAAACAGAGGGGGCGAAAGTGAGCTGTGATGCAAGCCCCAGGGCAGCTTCAGCTACACCCCCGGGAGCTCTAGAGCTAGAATGACCTTGCAGAGTTGTCCCAAGTCGGGCCTTTGGACTGGGCATCTGTCTGTAGCTGAAGCAATCCCTGAAGGGGTTTACAGGCTTACAGCTGAAGGCTGTCTGTTGAGAGCACTTCTAGGAAATGAGATAATAAGGCTTCCTGTAAGAGGAATTTAGATGATGCATCACAGTGTTCACCACAGATCTCAAGGTCACCAAGTTTGACTGGCAATAATAGGTCAAGAGGCATAAAGTTCTAGCAAGACTGGACAGCTGACAGAGAGGGATAGGAGAACATATGCCAGGGTGGATGTCAGGTCAGGCAGCCCAGGGTCCTGGAGGCTGCGTGATGGGGACAGGGATCAGAAGCTCAAGCTGGCAATGGCTTAAGTTCAGGGAGCCAGGCAGTGTTCACAGAGCCAGGCAGGGCTCAACTGACACAGCAAACCAGTTTCATAGCCAGTAGCCAAGATTGTTTCAGGAAATAACACTAAGAAACTGGGAAAGAAGGAAACTATTTATTGAATTACTACTCTGTGCTAGGCATTTTGCATAGTTTAACTCCTTTCAAGTTAAGACAATATATTTTACCATGTTAAAGATAAAAATGCTGAGGCTTAGAAGATTTCAGTAAGATGCCTTAATCATCAAGTGGTAGAGTTAACATTCAAATCCAAACTGTCCTTTGGGAGAAGGACACTGGGAGCGCCAGGCCCCAGGGCAATGAGAGCTTCCCAAGTGTGTGAGCTGCTCAAGGCCCAGCAGAAAGAAGCCTCAGAGGCCTTCAGGTTCTGGGTGACCTGGGGTGAATCACCCATTTATGGGGCTCAGTTTTCTAACTTTTCAAATGAAATAAATGACCTCTAAGGTGCTTTTCAGTTCTAAACATCTATCTATATGTGAACCTAATCATACCAGCGCATGTTTCCAAATAAGGCTACACTATATGGCATGGGTTTTGGAGTCAGAGACCTGGGCTCAAATCCAAATCTTGACAATGTAAAATTTGTTAGGGGTGTGTGTGTGTGTGTGTGTGTGTGTTTGAGGCGAGATATTTTAGAAACATCTAGAAAAGTATAAGAGAAACAGAGTTCAAAGGATACTCTATTTTCAATTTAGGGCTTGTCAAATAGACTTCCTTTGGGCTGCCCCCATAACAACAAATTGGTCCCTGTAGGATGAAAACAAGAATCAAGATTCTCATTTTTCCCTTGAGAGGACTCAGCAGTTAACTGACAACAGGGCTGGGAGTTTGCTAGTGACAGGCTCTCATTGCAGGGGCAGACCACCTGAGATCAACCACAGGAGAGGCAATATGAGACTATGTCCTCTAGAGAGCACTTGAAGCCCTGATCAACTAAGGAAGGGAAGGTGGGAGGGATAAAAGGAAGGAGGGAGAGAAGGAGGGAGGGAGGAGAGAAGGAGGGAGGAAGGGGGAGAGAGAGAGAGAGAGAGAGAAAGAGAGACCAGAAATAGGTTTTAGCATTTTAATAGCAGATGCTGCTATGAACTGAATGTTTGTGTTCCCTCAAAATTCATATGTTAAAGCCCTAAATTACAATGTGATTATACTTGGAGGTGGGGCATCTGGAAAGAAATTAAGTCATAAGGATCTAGCCCTAATGAATGAGATTAGTACTCTTAAAAGAATAGTCATGAGAGAGACAATCTCTCTCCACCATGTGAGCACACAGTGAGAGGTGGCCATCTAAGAACCAGGAAGTGGGTCCTCACCAGAAACTAAATCAGCTAGTACCTTGATCTTGGGCTTCTAGACTCCAGACTGTGAGAAAAATAATGTTTGTCTACAGTACTTGTTATAGCAGCTCATGTTGACTGAGACAGATGCCCTCACTGGTACACCTTGGTGGTTTTCTGTCTGAAGGCAACCCAGACCAGCCAATCCACAGCCAAAATGAAGGAGGATCCAGAGGACATCTTATGGGTCCAGAACTCCAATGTTCCCTTCTCTCTATGAGGTCAGTACCACCAGATATTATTTTTGAAAGGAGGAGGAGCACAGGGGAGAAAAGCAGAAATCTGAGAAATCAGGCAATTTTACCTAAAGAGCAATGCATACATAAAGAAGCAATTTGGTTACAGTACAAAACTAAGTTAACTAGTTTAGAATAAAATTTAGTGTTATTGTTTTTTTTTAAGCTTTCCAGAACATGGGACCTCCTGAGGAAGACCAGAGCCGATTTATATCCAGAAAGGAAGATACTACATTTTATCTGTGTGGTGTGAGTAAAATTCCAGGGCCCACTATAATTATATAAAATATTAACATTGGGATTTACAATGTTACAGTATTGGGCTCCATATGTCTTGTTCACTGTTGTATCTCTAATGCCAGTACAATTATGGACAGACACATGATAAGATTTTAGTATTTGCTGAATAAATTTAATGACTAAATGAAAAAAAAAAACATTTTGAAAAGTGAGCTTCATCACCCCTCTGTGAAGTAAATATTATTATAATGCCCATTATACAATGACAAAAATCAAGGCTCAAAATGCTTAACTGAGTTGTTGGTGGACATGTACAACTAGGATGCGATTGGATTGAAGCTTGAACGTGGATCTTCTGGCTCCGAGGCCATTTGCTGTTTCCGTTAAAACAGGATTCTGTCGCTTTTTCTACCTTCACTCCCATGCCAGCCACAAACCCACTGCTATGATGCTGAAGGACACAAAGACATTTTTGTAAGGTCTTCTCTAGGCCTAGGGCCCTAACCCTGACATAATTCAGATCCTTATTCTGTCATGAGCATCCACGGTTAGCGGTTCTCAGATATCCATGTTTGTTATGAACTTCTACACAGCTCAGTTTAAGAACATACATACCATCCCCTTGGCACTGCCCTCCTCCTCACACAGTACAGCTAACATCCCTCAGCATTTTCAGCTCCTCCTAGTACTAACCCAACAGTTTCTGTCTTTGGGGCCCCAGAGTGAGAATTCAGGACTCCAGCCCACTGCTGGAGGCTTATGGTTTCTGTCCCCATTTATAGCAATCCTCTTTGCAAAACAGAGAAAGAGGTCGTTCAACCCTGGCCTTTTGGGATGCTACATGCACAATTCTGAAAACATTTCCAGGTAGGGAAGAGGGTCAAAGTAAGACTGAGGCCCAGGTTGAAGGATTAGATTTTGAATATAGTACCTACAAGAAAACGTTTGGGAACAATTCTGACAGGTGAAAATTTAGAATGTTAAAGCTGACAAAGACCTCAGAAATCACCTGGCCCAAATGTTCATATGGGGAAATCCTTGTGGAATCAATAATTGGCTCTTGTTTACTAGAAAAATTCAACACTCTTTATTTCAATTCTCTAGAACTTAGTTCTAGAGAATTGAAGCCATTTGCCAATTGTCACAGAGTAAAACATTATATTTGACTGATGTCCTTCTAATCTTCAGACCCAACAATCTGCCATTCACCTATGTATGATGCAAGATATTGTAAGCTCCCTTCCATTAAAAACAAAATTGTGTTGACTCTCTATTACTTAAAAACAAAACATGAATTTGGCTTTCAAAACACTCAATAATCTGGCCCCAAGTTTATCCCATTGACCCATGCTCAGCCTCCTGGAGATTTGTCACTGCAGCATAAAGAGGTCATGCACTGCCCTGGCCAGTTTGGCTCAGCGGTTAGAGCGTCGGCCTGCGGTCCGGAGGGACCCGGGTTTGGTTCCCGCTAAGGGCACGTACTTCGGTTGCAGTTTGTCTCCGGCCCTGGTTGGTCGTGCGGGTGGCAGCCACTCGATGTGTCCCTTCACGTCGATGTTTCTCTCTCTCTCTCCTTCCTCTCTCTCCCTCCCACTCTATCTGTACAAAAAATGGAAAAATATCTTCGGGTGAGGATAAAAAAAAAAAAGAGGTCATGCACTGGCGCATCTCCAGGCCACTGCTCATCCTGATCCATCCAACCACTTTTTTAAAGCACTTTCTCCCTCTTTCTTTAATGGCTAAGTATTTCTCATCCTGCAGGGTTAAGCTAAAATGTTTCCTCCTCTGGGAGGCATTTTCTGAGTCCTCATGATAGCATTTAATGTTTACTCCTGTGTCTCCACATCATCATGTAATTGGATGGCATTTTAAATCCTATTTTAATTATTTAGTAATGTATTTGAATCCAGTGTTTGACTGGATCACCCTGAGGGCAGGGCATGATTCATGTTTATAAAAGGAATGAACACCATCATACATGAAATGGAGAAGCAGGTATTACTATTTTATTTCATAGATCAGGAAGCACTAGGATATAGAAGATGCTTAAAATATTTTTTCTTTTTTCCCTTTGTTTTATAATGATACTAACACCTTGAAGCCTACTCCTCACTTTATATTGGAAAAATAGAGGGGATCATAAAATTTAAGTTATTTGACCAAATTTACAGAGTTTAAATGTGGCAGAGCTGAGATCCTACCAAGCCCAAGGGCTCTTTCTGTTGCATTTCTGTTGTGTCCCATATACTCACATCAAAGCTCCAAGTTACAGAAGAAAGCTCAGGGAACTCCCAACCTCCCCTCCTGTATAGTAGGCTACTGTGTGGGTTCTGAGTGGGTTCTGGAGATGAGAAAAGTTTTATAGTTTTAGAATGACCAAATATTCATCCCCAGATATGGCTGATTTTTTTCCCTATGGACTGCAAAATGAAAGGCACCCCAGACTGCTCTGTTTACCAATTCTTCTTCCCTCCCGTATAATAACCACCCTGGGGCCATAGAATTGTATCACATTTCTTACATAGAAAATGGGCTGTCTGCCAACAATCTGAACTTCGATCTCTAGCCCAGATCTTCTTCCCCAAACCAGTATTAAATATTTTGCTGATGTGTATGGATTTGTTATCTTAAGTGGACTGCACTTTACCAGACCCAGAACAAATGTTAGGTATTTATTTACTTATTTTAGGCACTGACATTAAGAGTATAGCTACCTACCATGTACTGAATGGCTTGATATAAACAAATGCTGCCAGATAGCAAGACAGGTGGCCTTTGCAAATTTTCTTTGGATGGGGAGAGCACAATGAAAATAAACCACAGAATGATGCTCTCAGTGATCAGTCCCAGGGACCTCTCTGCCCAAGCACAGTGTTTGTGAACAGCAAGAATTGACAGGGCACGGGCTTTATAAGAGGCCTCTGAGAGCTTGTAGGATTAGAGAACCTTAACACTGAAAGGGGTTTTAGAAATCTGTTCATGCCCCACCAATCACAGGTGAGGAAAAGGGTTGCATAGAGAAGAAACAGTTAATCTGAGGTCACTCAATTAGCTGATGAAGAGTTAGGACTGGAATCCAGATATCTGATGCCCTGATACCATTCTCTCTTCACTACACTTTAGGGCAGTGGTTCTCAACCTTCCTAATGCTGCAACCCTTTAATACAGTTCCTCAAGTTGTGGTGACCTCCAACCATAAAATTATTTTTGTTGCTACTTCATAACTGTAATTTTGCTACTGTTATGAATCATAACGTAAATATCTGATATGCAGGATGTATTTTCATTATTACAAATTGAACAGAATTAAAGCATAGTGATTAATCACAAAAACAATATGTAATTATATATTGTGAAATATTTATTTCTAATTACAAATAAATGAAATTTTGTCTTGAAGCATGGTTTAGCATGGGTAACAGTCTTAATATAACAACAGTAAACTACATTGATACATTTTACAACAGTATGCGTAAAAAGCCAACGTCAGTGTGAAGGTTGAGATTGCTTCTTCCTCACCAGATCAGAAATTCTCGGGGCAGTCTTTGCAAGAGCACAATGAAGATCATCTTCCACAACAAGTCTACTTTTGTATTTAGACTTGATAACCAACAAGCTGGAAAACCCTGTTTCACAAAGATATGTTGTTGGAAATGAAAGAAGGCACAAGCAACACAATCTCAGACAGAACAGGATATGACTGCAAACACATGATCCAGAATTTTGTAATTGGCATTGTAGAGAAATCAGTTCTCCCTGCATCACTGTTAATAAGTTCAATGAACTCTTGTGCTGTCTCAGGAACATCTTCAACTTTGACTGTGAATGGGTTTCTGGCAAGTGCAAATGGGGTGTCAGGTAGATTTGGAAAGTACAATGAAATTCGTCTGCAGGCATGTGCAAGTGTTCTTTCACAGAAATTATCATTGTAATTCTTTTGTCTGGTTCAATGTCATGTTTCTCAAAGAAAGCAGATAAGGTAGGCAACATGTAAACTTTATTTTCATCCAATTTTTTTTTTGCCAAAGCTAGTTTCATTTGGAATGATCGGATCTTTTCAGACAAATCAAGGCATGTTGCATTTGGTCCTTGCAGTGATAAATTTAACTCATTCAAGTTGGCAAAGATGTCAACCAAGTAAGCTAGTTTCTGCAATTCACTTTTATCGCTGAAAAGTGATTCAAACTGCGGTCTTGCTTTCTGATTAAAAAACATTTTGAATTCATCACGAAGCTCAAAAACACATATTAAAACTGTTCCTGTCGACAACCATCTCACTTCAGTGTGAAATAGCAGAGCATTGTTCGGCGCATCCAACTCCTTGCACAGTTGGAAAAAGAGTCGACTGTTTAAAGTGCTTGCCTTTACAAAATTGACAGAACTTATGATGCTTTTCATTATTTCTTATAACTCTTGTGGCAGCGTCTTCATTGCTAATATTTGCCGATGAATCATACAGTGAGTCCTGATGACTTTTGGTGACTCATTCAGTACTAAACATTGAAATCCAGATCAACATCCTAGCATAGCTGGAGCACCATCTGTGCAAACACCACAAACCTTTTTCCAAGAGATCTCATGTTCTTTCAGAAATTAACCAACTATGTCAGATACATCACATGCAATAGTTGTCATTTCATGAGGTTTGCAAAAAAGAAACTCATCTTTAAAGTCGCCATCATTAATATACCTCACGTAAACCAGTAATTGTGAACAGTTTGCAACGTCTGTAGATTCATCAAGCTGGATGCTAAATATTGGAAGTGAAGCAGATTTATTTCCTGGATGACCTGATCAAGAATATCAGCAGACATGTCATCTATTCTTTTGCGGACAGTGTCGTTAGATAAGAAAATTGCACTCAATTTCGTAACAAATTCGTCTCCGATCATAACTTGAACAATGTCTTTAGCTGCTGGCAACAGTAAATCCTCAGCCATGGTATGAGGTTTCATAGCTCTGGCGATTCTGAGTGCCACCAAATATGAAGCTTCAACGGCTGCTACGATTTGTTTGTGGTACTTGCCACCAGTGTCAAGTCTCGCTTTTTGAGTCCATCAGCTTTGCTTCTAAAACAGTTGGTATCCTTGCCAGCAAAGCTCAGATGCTTGCTATCAAAATGGCATTTTAGCTTGTTTGGCGTCATAGATTTGGCTGATAGAACTTCACAACAAATAACACATTGCGGTTTCTCAATTCCTGCTGTAATTATTAAGGTAAAACCATACTGTAAAATATCCTCACTATATTTTCTTTTCTTAATGTTCTTCTCTACATGATCCATTGTCATGGGATGGTTTGCTAATGAAAATAATATATAACAGTAGCTTTAATAATACAAAATATGATACATGGCATAGTTTAGTCAATACAGTTCATTAAAGTTTCCTATGATTTACCATTCTCTGTTGTTGTTTTTACATACCTGTTACCATCATAAGGGGGCAATATTCACATCAACCACAGCTGACTATAAAAAGACCGATCAGCAACCAGATTAAGTTTCCATGGTACAGATTTTTTTTTGCAGTAGTTGATGATTTTACAGTACATGATTACAGTAATTATAATTCATGAAGTATCGTTTTACCTCCAATACTGCTGTTTTCAACACAGTAGCTGCTTTTTAACTCTCTGCACATGTGTGACTGGTCCACATAAGTACATTATGGCGCCAACCCTGTCACATACACCTGTATTTGTACAGGGTGTATGTGATTGGGTTGGCGCGATGATGTCATCACGCCAGGTACTCATATGTGGGTGTATCTGTATGTGAGTGTATCTGCATGTGGGCGTATCTGCATGTGGGCAGACCCATCTGGAGACGAATAGAGGAACAGTGTCTCAGTTCCTAAGACCATCAGAAATATGTGTTTTCCGATGGTCTTAGGTGATCGCTGGGAAAGGGTTGTTGGACCCCCAAAGGGGTCGCTACCCATAGATTGAGAACCGCTGCTTTAGGGGGAAAGATGGGAACATCTTAGCATAATGGTAACGAGTACAAGCAGGGCGGTCAGTGGATCTATGTTGCATGCTGGCTCTGATACTTAGCTGTGTGACATAGGAAATCTCCTCAGACTCTCTGAGAGTCAGTTTCCTCATCTGTAAATTAAAGTAATCAAGGTACCTACTTCATAAAAGCACCTGATTTACAGAATTACTTTGATGATAACATGTATAAACCTATGGAAAACTCTCAGAACAATGTTTGATACAATAAGTTCTCAGTAAATGTTCATTTTTGTGATGATAATTCTGTTGCTGCCACATTCTTTTTCTTTTCTGTTCTCTGAAATAACTAAGATAAAATTAGAAGGGCTATCTCTCCTTTATATAGAAAGGACAAATGAATACAAAATCCCCTTTAAGTGAGAAGAGGTGATTATAATTTAAAAACATCTCTCTCACCACCTCATCTAGGCATTCGTTTTGCCTAACCACAATGGATTCAAAATATCTCTTTCTTGGGTGAGGGCCCCTAATGCTGTCTGGCTGCTCTCAAAGCAATTCTGAAAGACTCAACTTCCTGGAAGAACTATACAACTTTCCTGAGATATCCATAGAAATGGGTGCTTCTAGAGTGTTTCCTCTTGGATTCTCACGTCTTTATTGAAAGGGTTTTATCTTCCTGCTTAAATCATGCAGTCACCAGCGGTAATACCAGAAATTCCCACACATTTTTATTAGTCTCTATTTCCCATCATGCAAGGCCCATTTCTGAACATGTTCCTAATGAATCCTTTTTTTCCCCCAAGTTCATCATGTTTTACTGAGAAAGTTGAGCACCACCTCTTCTATTTGCCTCATGGTGGAAGAGTCAGTAAAAAGAACAAACAGGAAGGAAGCAGTGTGGCCATGCAGTGCTTTTCTGAAAAAATTACAATTACTTCACACTATGAATATAAAAATTAAATAAAATATCAGTGTACCTCTCTCTTTCCATACCTCATTTGCTTCAAGAATTTTGACAATCAAGTTTTAATCTGAAATTGTCATGGATGTCTAGAGCCCACATTCGTAATTCTGAATCTGCAATTTCATAAGCTGTCTGGATAAGAAGCTTAATGCATTTTTACTCTACAGTTTCCATTGTCCCTCAAAGTGTCATACCTGATTCCAAGGAGACATTCATAACCAGAACTTTGAAGCTTAAGAGACAAGGTCCTTCCATAAGAAAATTCAGCAGCCCTTTTTACAGACAATCAAAGCCATGTGAAACTTCTCCCTCTTCTGGGCCCCTAGTGAATATCTTCTGAATAAATAAAGAGTACTAACTAACGTTTAGCCCTAAGAAAAGCAGTGTGGAAGATACTACTTGGGGTGGCTACTGAACCCCAGTGATTTTGCATGCCCTGGAAATGGCACCAATATCTAGGATGGGACAGGACCTGGTCTGTTCCACATGTTCCCACCCCTGGATACAGTTCATTGAACCACAGTTCAATAACTGACATATGTCAGAACAATCGGAGTTCCTCTCTGAGAAATTTGAAACTGGAAATGAAGAAACAAGACTGATTTTGTTGACACGGAATCATATTCATGTTAATGACTGATTAGGCATTTCATGGATTTTACTTGTGATTTCCCAAGTGATGCCTGGGAACTCCCACAAGGCTTTGTTGTTCAACTTTTCTGCAAATGCTGTGAAATACCTCCATATCCTTCCAATACATCACTGAAAGGAAACATCATGAGAAGGGAACTGCCTTAATTTGGAAAAAACTATCATTAGCTACTTGGGGATAGAAGATTAAACCACATGGTGAGTCGTGAGCTTCAACTGGTGACAAGAAAACAAAAGATGAAGTTTTTGTAATTCATAAGAAATGAATAGAAATCTAAAGACGAGGCAGATAGAGAAGAAAGGAAATGGAAGTGGGAGAAATGGATAAAGATATACCATTCTAATTTTAAACAGAGCCTTTGTTTCCAAAACACCTTACATAAAGCCCTATCATCTTAAAATTAAAGCAGAAGTGTTCTAAGAGCACAAGCACATAGAGGGCAGATGAGTTCACCTTCCCGTGTCCCCTCAGCAGCATCGCCTTTCACATCCCTGGATGGAGCCTGGGCCATGGGCAGAGGCTTCAGTCATCTTGGCTTCTACACTTCTCTTGCTCTCTGACAAAACAACGGCCATTGAAGCCATCAACACCTGGTGAATCCAGCACTACAGCCCACTATTCCATTCAACTGGAAGGCCATTAGGGATCATCCCACCATGCCTTACCTGCCAATTTCCCTCAGTCACTGCTGCAAGTTCAGACCTCCTTTGGCATCTGTCCTCACCTGATCACTCCTCTCCATTCCCACCTCCCCGAATCCAACCAAGCTCTCACCTTCTCCTCCCTTCTTTCCTCCCAAACTATGTTTACTCTGAACAACGGAATAATAATACCCATCTGGTAGAGTAGTTTTGTGAATTAAATGAATTACTATATGGTAATACTTAGTGCAGTGTCTGGCACATAAATATTATTTAAGTATGAATTATTAATAGTGTTATTATTCATTTTATTGTTGTTAATAGTATTGCATGGGTACCACTAATACCATGGCTTATACTTTGGTAAATCCCTAGATTCGATCATTTTCCTTTATCCATCAAAAGCCTTAATTTTTACCTCACTTGTTCCTTCTCTCCCCATCCACTTTCTTTCTTCTTTCTAAGTGATTTCCACATTCATGTACTTGATCGATTCAACATCATGCCTTTTTACCTCAATGCTGTATCCTCAGCAAACAGAAAAATGCCTGACTCATGGTAATTCTTTAATATATACTTTTTGAATGAATAAAAAGGATCCCCATTAATATTTGTCTCCACTTACCTCATCTCTACTTGCTGTCACCATCTCTCTCTTTTTCTCAAATTCTCTCTCTCTCTCTCTCTCTCTCTCTCTCTCTCTCTCTCTCTCCCTCCCTCCCTCCCTCCCTCCCTCTTCCTCCCTCCCCATTACCTACAATCTCAATGTTCACAAATTATTCTCCAATTGCAACTTTCAGGCTAACTTGCTGAAATATTATTTTACAATAATTCTTTGAAGTTCAATCCATTAATCTTCCTCCTGAATAGCCATCAGCTGCCTTCCTCTCATCCATGTCCAACATTGTAATTATGTCCTCACAAACACCTTCAATGCCCATGCCTGCATTCATTTTTTTTTTTTTTTCCATGTAGTAAACCCAAACCCAGAGTGAACTCTTCTCCCCACCTAGTGCAGGATCTAAATACTTGGAGAATATTACATAACTGGGTAGCACAACTGCACTTTAAATTCATGATTTAGTCCTCAAGCAGCTGTTACTACTGCTCAGCAATCCTACAAGGTTATTCCAGTAAGTAGGTTTCTCTTTTTTTTTCTCTGCAAACACTAGTTCAGACCTTCTATCTTGTGAAACCATTATTCTTTTTCCTGCCCTACCATTCTTAGAGGATAACCTCATCTAATGCTTTCTATTTTAGAAACTATCAAAACAGGAGCATCCTCACATTACCACAAACAAAATTAGAAGCACGCCTGTGTCTCTTCCCATAATCCTGTTACCATGGAGGAAGGTGTCCTTCTTCCTGACAAAAGCCCTCAGCATGTCCTCTGGGGCCCCACCTCTCCCTTGCTCGAGGACTGCATTCTTTTAGTCATCTCCTGTGTCTCCCAATAATCAATTGTGCTTCTCCCTGTGTCATTACCATTAGCAAATAACTGTGACCCTCTGACTCCACACTCCATCTACCATCAGCTACTGCTCATTTCTCAGCTCCTCTTCTTGGCCAATCTTCTGCATATACATTCTGCCAGCACCTCATATCTTTCAATGAGTATTTACTTCACTTGACTCTTGGTTTTCCTTCTACTTCTGGTGACTTATTATCTGATTTCTTTGTGGGTCTCTTCTTTTCTGTCCAACCTCTAAATATTAAATTCCCCAGGGTTTGACCCTATACTGTCTTATTTTTTCTCCACTTTTCTTCCTAGCTTTTCTCATCTAAATACAGGCATTAAATATAAGCCTACTAGACATCTTCCCTTAGAGATCTCACAGGCATCAAAAACTTGACATTTTCAAAATAAATATGCCAACTCCCCTATTTCATCCACATTACTCATTTTGCAAAATTTCTCAGTGCAGTCAATGGAAACAACATTCAACCAGTGGCCCAAGCCAGAAACCTAAACTCAATCTTAATTCCTCATTCTCCCTTCACTCCCAGATATAATTAATCTTTCAATCTTTCATTTCTGCTACCACCCATCCAAATTCAAGCTGCTATATCTAACTTCTAACAGCCTTCTTACTAATTCCCTCTGTTCCACAGTAGTTCACATTGATATTCTATTCTGCATAGAAGCCAAAGTATTAAACAAGAAAATAAAAGAAAAACGCACATCAGTTTGCCTAAATGTTAATCCTCCTTCCCCACTGCCTTCCTCACTCAAAAGCTTTCCATGTCTTCCCTTTGCATCACAAATAAAACCTAAATGTTCCTATGTGGATTTCAAGCCCTGTCTGATTTCAGCCCTGCCTCTCTCTCCAACTTCATGTTTGACCTTTTCCCCTTTAGTTCCCTGAATTCTGTAATATCTTTTCCTCTAGAGGTTTCCAACCATTTTCTTCCTTCTGCTTGGCATGATCTTTACTGCCTCCTTCTAACCCTTTAGGCTTCAGATCAAATATCACTTCCTCACAGAGGCCTCCTCGGTCCATACTTTGTAAATATGACTCTCAAGCTGTTTTCTAACACTAAAACTGGTATGTTATTATAGCTTGTCACAGTTTAAATTCTATATGTATTTAATTGTTTATTGTGTGCAATCTCTACCACTAGACCACAAGGCCTATGAGGGAAGGAATACATACTTTATTTATTAAACTATACTGAGTCCCCACCATAAAGTTGGGTCCTAAAGAAATCGTTGTTAAATAATGTTGAATAAACTCTAAGACGGCAAAGAATATGTTCTGAGAGATACTAAACTGAACTGTGTGAGCTTCCTACGGGCATAGTGATGATTTCCCTCTACCCTTTCAGCATTCAGCACAGGTAAAGAGTAGGTTCTCAGACAGGTTGTAGAACTAAATTGAGATGCATTCTAACTTAGGGTCTGACAGTTCAAATGATATAATGTACAAATTTCACAATCCTAGCAACTGCCCAGCTCTACCTGTATTCTCCGAAATGAAAGTAAGGACTGTCGGAGAGGTAACACATGTAATGCAGGGAGGGCCTGGGATTTAAATTGATTAAGACATGCTTAGAATCCCAGCTTTTCCTCTTAGTAGCCAATACCTGAAATAATTAAAGTCCAAGAGTCTGTTTTCTATAATATAATATCGCTATAGAAATAGAGCTATTCTGAAGATCAGTTAAGATAATAGATATGAAATAGCAAGTACATAGTTGGCTTACAATGAATGTCAGCTCCCTCTTAGCACCATAAAGAAATCCCACTTGGACTAGAAGGGCTCTTGGAGAGTATGAAGATAACTCTTATGATTTTATACTTTGGGGACTTGTTTAGCATCACCAAAAAATATCAGTGTGAAATTAGCATGTGTATCTTTTCTCTGTATTAATTTTCTTATTCTATTAAAAAGAGGATATTATAATATTCTATGGTAGGGTTTTAGGGGGAGAAGTACTATTGTAGACCTGCTCTAGAAGATAACCTTGAACATTTGTGGATAAGCAAATTTCTTAAAGGAAGTAGCCCATATCCAGAGCTATTATCTATTCCAGTTTGGTCAACAAATTGTACTGGATACTTACTATACCTAGGCTGAGATGAATGAGACTTCAGATGCAAATCCTCATTGAAATTGTTATATTTTTCAGCCAGGCAAAGCACACGTCACCCAACACAAAGTTCATTGTCTATTCTAAGACATACATTTCCCCCATTTAACATCTCTGAAATGCAGATACAGTTTACAATCCCCATCACAGTCAAGACTCATTATAATTTCATGAATACACATATCAAAACTTGCTAAATGTGTCAGTGGCTTGGGAGAAAATCCCAAGATGACAATGGAAGTTCTGAAGAAAGGCAGCAGCATCGCTGTGTTCTTTAAGACACAGAAGGTGCTACTGTGTGGAAAAACTTATCCATCGACAACTCTGAGTCAAAAATAACTCACAATAGTGGAGCCTGAATGTTTTATTTGCATGTATTTCTTTAATTATGCACAAGAGAGATCAATGATAAAAATCCCTTTACAGATATGTTTAAAAGAGGTCTTTCAATAAATATAAAATAAAAATTTGCTGTAATAAGAAGGCATTGTGTCAGAGTTTAATTGGCAACATTTTTCTTTCTTAGTAGTACACAAAGTAATGGTGCATCTTACAGATGACGACTTCTTAAATTTGATGAAAGGTGGTAAGTCACACCAAATAAAATGCCGCAGGCTATGTAACACTATCTAATAAAAATAGTCCAGTAACATTAATCTTCTACTGATTAACAACAATTTAGTTTGTGACTCCATTAAAATACTATTAATCAACTTATTAAACACTATGTATGGTCTTTTATAGTAGAGTAGTTAAAAGTAAGAACTCTGGAATCTACCTAACCTACCATTCAATTCTGACTCTCCCAGATATCAATACTGTGACCTTGGAATACTTAGTTAACTTTTCTGATTCTCCGTTTTTTATTTTTCAAATCTGGTGAAATAATAATACTTGTCTTTTAATTTGTTGTAAGGACTCAATGAGGTTATTCAAATAAAGCAATTATTAGTATGTGGCTTCTAGAAATGACTCAATGTCTGCTAACCACTACAATATTATTGTCCACCATATTATCATTATTATTATTATAGTAACATTGTGCTACTTGATCTTTACAATATCCATTTGAGATTATCTCTACTTTATAGATGAGGAAGCTGATTCTTAGAAACCTTCTGTTGAAAAGGGTTACACAGATCACTGATGATTTAGAAAACTTGCAGTTAGTAAATTATACGAGTCACTTAACTGTCAGATGCCCAAGCTTAAGTTCCTTGCCACTCAATATTTATAAAAAGCTCAGTTAAGAGACAAAAAAAATAATGGAAAATAGCCTAAAGAGTATATAGGTTCATCTGCTTCTTGCGAAACTCTAAAATTTATCTTTGGATCGAGGCAGGGCACAGGAGATCACTATACTGGCCTCTTATAGGATTGCTTTTATCAGTGTGTCAGTCAGATAACAAAGGAACACACTGAGAGATGTTATAGGAAATAGCCCTGTAAAATGTTTTCCTTACTGGTAAGGATGTGTCTGAGAATGTTTTTTATCACATTATAAACTATATTCTTTAAAGACTGTCTACCCTCTTCTGCTCAGTGTCAATGAAAACTGTGTTTGTCCTAAGAAACAGAACTGAGTTTTGTAATAAATAGTGTGAGACACATGTTTGATCTTTTATCTCTCCTTGCCTTGGTTACTAGGAAATCAAAAATCAAGTTTATTACTCAACCCTAACAAATGTAGGTATAACCTTACTCCTGGCCTCCTCTTTTCCCTTTTCTCATTTTACCAGAAGGGAGAGCTTGTGAGATGTCTCTGAAATGGGGAAGAGCCCAGCGCCTTCTGGGTCCTGACAGAAGACCATGTAGTTGGATCATTTCTAGAGTTGCTAGAGATGAAGCTGGAAATATAGACATGCCAGCTGGGGACTGGGTGGCAATGGTAAGCTCTGTATTTTTATAATTTACTTGAAAGAATTTATGGCAAATGAAATATAATCAAGTAAGTCAGCAAACAAAAAATATATATAACTAAATACTTGAAATGTACCTTAATTCTACAGTTTCCTATGGAAAAAGGTGAATTAAACTACCTTGCCCTCCCTCTAACCCTGGTTTGCAATGAAGAGTCCTCTACAATCAGCAGAATGTAGAACAGAAGGGTGAAGGTCAAATGATGCCAGAGCAAGTTTCTAAAAAGAATGGTTTAAACACACCTTGAAATGAAAGTTCTTTGCCAGCATCTGCCTGGCTGGAGCCCTGCCCAACTGCCCACCAGCTGCTGTTGAAGATTTAACTCCACCTCATGAGCATGCTGTATGTGTCAGCGCTAACATGGCACTGCTTTATAAGCAATGTGGAGGCATTAGAAAGGCAGCAGGCCAATGAAGCTCCCTGGAGAAGGACAGAATCTGGGTTTGAAACCCACTCTGCTACTTACGAGCTATGTGACCTTAGGTAAATCATCTCTCTGAAATGTGTTTTTCCTCTTGTATCACATAGGGATAATGGTACCATCATTCTTATCACGCAGGGTTGTTAAGATTAACTGTAGATAAAATAAATAGTAGCAGCAAGATTTTATAGAAATAGCACTAGTGAGGAAACCAGGAAAGCTGACTATTCTTCCTCCGTCTACGCTTTAGTTTCTATGAAATGAGGCAGTTGGATCAGAAAGTCCCAGGAGCAGATCATCTTCCAACAGAATAGTTGCACAAAAGGAAACAAAACACAGCTGGATGTGAGAAATCACTAGAGAATGAGTAGCTGCCTGGGCTCAGAAGTATGGCTGCTAAGAATTTTCTTGACCACAGTGAGCCAGCCCATGAGAACCCAAGGTTTGTTTGTGGTCATTGGGTGACTTGGCATGCTGATAAACTTGAAAGGAAGCATTTTACAGTGTGAATGTGAAAGGTAATTTTTGTTGTTGTTGTTAATCCTCATCCGAGGATATTTTTCCATTGATTTTTAGATAGAGTGGAAGGGAGGGACAGAGAGAAAGAAACATCAAGGTGAGACACAGCAAACGGTTGCCTCCCACACAACCCCCACGAGGGTCAGGGATTGAACCTGCAACCCAGGTACATCCCTTGACCTGGAATCAAACTTGGGACCCTTCAGTTGCTGAGCCAAACCAGAAAGTAATTTTTAACTAATGCATAAAAGTCAAAGTGTACCCAAAAAAGTTAATAATAGTATGGGCATTTATTCTTTCAATGTTCGAATACATCCACAATACATATCCAGAAAATAGCATATTTTGGTGCATTTTCTGGAAAATACATTAAAAAAGGCCTGTTTTGGAGAATTTAGATATCTGAGGTAATGGAATATTTATTTGGCCCTTTCACGTGTAGACACTTGCTATGCATATCATTTAGTCCTCATAATAAAACGGAGCAGCAGGGTTTAATGTCTCCATTTTATAGATGGGAAAGTGATACGAAGAATGTTTGAATAATGTGCCCATAGTCATACAGCCAGCAAGTGCTGAGATGAGATATAAAGCACAGATCATTGGCTTCAAAGTCCATACTTTAAATTCTTTCTCTTAAACCAGGCTGCCTCCCCAGGAGGACTAGGCTATGTTCATCAACCAGATCAAGTGTACATAGAGCATAATTAGACTGAATCTGCAGATACTCTAAGCAGTTGAGATATGGTGGCTTTCATACTGGAAAGGAAAGAAGAGTAAAAGAGGACAGTATAAAAAGCTGATAAAAAATAATAGAAAAGAGATGGTTTGATTTTTATAGATTAAAAATTACTTTCCTATCCATTAACTCATTTGTTCATCACAATTACCTTGTGAAATGAGCAGTATTAATGCTGTTGCAATAATCTGGTCATTATTTAAGAGGAAAGGAGTAAAGGGGAGACTAGCAGTTTAACATCCAGGTCTGTTCCCCACTAATCAGTGGGGGAAGGGACTGAACAAAGGCAGTTTAAACTCATGCCCAGTAAGGTCTGAGTGACATGGGAAGGTGCTTTACCTGTCAGTCACACCTGGGAGCAAGTCAGGGGCAAGAAAAGGCATAGCCACTGCAAGCACAAGAAACCTGAACATTTAATCTCCTAGACAAAGAAAAGCCACCACCCGCCCCTCTCTGCTGTGCTAGACTCCTAGCTTGTGGGCTCCCATGCCCTGCATTTGCCCACATGGCCCACAGCTATGTGGACTTCATTCAATGGACTAATAGACTAAGGTCAGCCTGATCCTGATCTGGACCCAGCTGCACCATGGAATGGACACTCTGGATTCTGGCCCTATTTCTGGCCTTACTAAACCCACAGCTGCCCCTTTCCCAGGACTGGGTTAAAGGAACTGGGATGCTACAACCCCAGAAATGTAACTCCATGTCAATAGGGGTTTCTGAAAATGTTTATTTAAACAGCACCCCCAGAACCTCATGCCCACTTGTGTCTGAGGGATCCGGGCCACTCAGCCCTTCAGCAAGAGTATCATCTCCATTTTTAAATGAGGAAGCAGGCTCAGAGACGGTGGATGACTTTCTCAAGGTCACTCAGATATTTGTCTTTCTTTCAAGTTCCAAATTCCTGTCCTTTTCACCACACCAGGTCAACTAGGTTTCTACTTCCATGGCTTGGACAATGTTACTCTGTAGAGGGATACTTTTTTTTTTTTTCTAGATTTTCATTAGAAAATAGCCCCTCATTCATAAAATACAAAAAGATTAGGCCCTCTTTTGAGTTCTGCACCAAATTTCAACATGGTGTGTATGCTGGAGGTGGTGGGGTGGGGGTGGGTTCCCCCACACCAATAAGCAATTCTCAGACACCAGTAGGGCATTCTACAATTCAACTCAATTCTGACACTATGTACCCAGAGATAGAATCAGATTATACAGGTTGAAGGCTCAGTCCTATGAGAATACTTACTCCCCCTACCCTAAAATTCAGAAGCCAGTCTCAAACCCAAGTTACCACCTGCACTTCTGACTCACTGGCTATAAATCAGAGGTTCCCACAATCCCATCCTTGGGTTCAATTAATTTGCTAGAGCAGCTTGCAGAACTCAGAAAAACACCTCACTTATTAAATTACAAGTTTTCTTTCTTTCTTTTTTTCTTCCTTTTTTCTTTATTGATTTTAGAGAAAGGAATGGAGAGAGAGAGAAACATTGATGAGAGAGAATATCAATTGGCCGCCTCCTGCATGCCCCCACTGGGGACCCGGCCCACACCATGGTCACGTGTCCTGAACGGAAATCTAATTGGCGACCTCTTGGTGCATGGGTCGATGCTCAACCACTGAGCCACACCAGCTGGGCTAAATTACCAGTTTTCTATTAAAGGATATAGTTTAGGAAGAGGAGATGTAAAACTATGTGGGAAGGGGCATGGAGCTTCACACTGTCCCCACATTTCCATGCATTCCCCAACCTGAAAGTTCTCTGAACTTTGTCCTCTTGGGTTTTTATGGAGGCCTCATCACAGAATCATAATTAATTAAATCACTGGCCATTGTAAAATGAACTCAGTCTCTAGCCTCTCTCCCTTTCCTGAAGGTGTGTGCTCCTGTGTGTGTAGTTGGTTCTAGGGCAAACAGCATCCTTAGGTTACCTAAGGGCTTTCTAAAAGTTAATTCATTAACATAACAAAGGCACCTTTACAGTTCTTATTACAGGAAATTCCAAGGGTTTTAGGAGCTGATGAAAATGCACAAGTTTAGAGGACTACAATTTGCCCTGGGTTACACTCATAGCAAGTGGTCAGGTCAAATAACATTCTTGGCAGATTCTGCTTTGTATAATCAAGATCTGTCTTAGAGGATGGTACTAGTGTTATCCACTCCACCCTTTCTTAATTCTGCCATGGTGTCTCTTTTGATGCATAGTAAAACACCTTGCCCAAGATCACTTACCAGTCTTCCCTAAGGGAATTTTCTTAGTTTTAAGGGAATTTTGTAATGGGATTTTTCTCAATTTTATCTTTATATCTCAGCACCCTGTAAAGAATTTAGAGATTGTCAGTAATTATTAACATTCCACACACTGAATTAAAATTCAGCTTTGGTGTAGACTCTGATGTTAAAGATCCCGGATTTATACAATCTTAGCTGTGATATACCACATTCAAAGACACATTCAGCCATTATGTAATGATTAGTACCAGACTTATCCTATTGTTTTAAAGAACTGGAAAATTGAAAAATATATATATTAAAATTTTATTTTCAGATCATGAACAATAGGCAATATAGGACTCCAATGCCTAAAATAGGAGAAAAAAGTGAGGTGAGCCTTGTAATTAGGTTTTTTACCTGGAGGTGTAGTGTAGACTGTGGAGAAGGGAGGGGATACCAAGTAAAGCCTGATGGTAAACTGAGAGGATAGATCAGAGTCCAGAGGTGCTGAGGTGAGGAGGGATAGTCCTCGAGAAGAGGAAACTGCAGGAAAAGAGCTTCAGAAATTTGCAAAGTGGTGCCCTGGAGACCTTACTGTCTCCAAATATATACATAAAGGTAAAACTCCATGAGGACAGGAAAAGAGCAACTAGGGAGAGCTATGAATTGAACAATTTCCAGAGATCACAGAAGAATTAGAAATTGTTCATGTTCCAAGAGTGGAGAGTCCTCATAGATCCCTTTGGTCATTCAGTACAGACTCCAGAAGGGCCAGGCCTTAGAAACAGAGCTAAAATATTCCTAGTGTAAAACTACTACAGATCTTCCCTGAATTGTCTTAAAAATAAATTTCAAAATAATCACACTGAACTGCAAGTAACTCAATTTCTGGCCAAAACAAAACCCAAATCTTGAAAGAAAGAAAACAAAGTACAAACATATAACAATGTTAAATCCACAGTGTCCAGTAGTAAATCAAAAATTAAAGAAATATCAAGAAGCAGGGACATGTGGCCAATAATCAGAAGAAAAATAGGTCAATAAAACAAACCTATAAATTGTAGATATAATAACATTTGCATGCAAGAACATTAGAAGAGCAACTACAACTATGTCAAGTATTTAAAGGAAAAAGTCACAGTGAGGAGACAAATAGAAGATATAAAAAAATCAAATGTGTCTTCTACAGATGAAAAATACAAATCTGAAATAAAAATTCACCGCATAGAATTAATCTCAAATTAGATACTATAGGAGTAAAGATTTAAAAGCCTGAATATACTAAATATATAGCAAAAAAAACTATCCTAAATGTAGCACAGAGATGCAAAAAATGACTGAAAAAGAATTATGAGTCTCAGTGACCTATGACAATATCAAATATTCTAATATATGTGCAATTGGAGTCACAGGAGGAGCAGAGAAAGACAGACAAAAATAGTATTTTTACTTGAAGAAATAGTGGCTAAAATTTTCCAAATTTGATGAAAAATATAAACCATAAGTCCAGATCCATGAAGCTCAATGAACACCAAGTAGAATACTACCCAGGACACATTGTAACAAAATTTGTGCAAACCAGCAATAAAAAGAAAAATCTTAAAGGCAGCAGCAAGGTAAGTGGAAAGAGACAATATACTATATAAAGAGAAGCAAAGATAAAAATCACTGCAGAAATCTCATCAAAACCTTGCAAGCCAGCAGACAATTTAATGGTATTTAGAGTGCTGAAAAAAATTGTCAACTTAAAATTGTAGCTAAAATAAGTTTTATTATTTCATTTATATTAAACTCTAGGAATGATAAGCCTAATCTATAATGGAAGAATGCGCGTCAGTGGTAGCCTGAGTCAAGGGGTTAGAGATGAAGGGAAGAGGTACAAGAGAACTTTTGAGGTTGATGGAAATATTCTATCTTGATTGTGGTAGTGGTTCCATAAGTGTATAAATTTGTGAGCACATACTGATCTCCACCCTTAAAATGTGTCCAGTTTATTGTACATGCATGCCAAATCAACAAAGTTGATTTTATTTAAAAGGACTAAATTTTTATGGAGCTTCTCTATTGTAAAATGGAGAATCAAATGAGCAATACCAAGTGTGTTAAATGCTATATTGGGAAGTCCAGATGTGTGTAGCATATCATAGAAGCAACTAACCCAAATTAGAGACTCAGGAAGATTTCTCAGGAGAAAAAGATATCAGAATACTCCCTGAAATAGACATAACAGCATGTGCAAATACCCAGAGCAAGAGAGAGCAGTATGTTTAACAACAATAACAACATATGTTTTGAAGAAATATTTAGGAAGCAGAATCAATAGGATTGACAAGATTTGATGATTGACTGGATTCTGGAAAGAGCAGAATCAAGAATAATATTCTGGATTCTGCCCTGGACAACTAAATGAATAGTAGTGGCATCTTCCAAAATAGGAGACATCGAACAAGCATCAGTTTATGGGGATGATGATGAGTTTAATTTTGAATTATGGGGATTTGAGGTGCCCACAAAATAGCAAAGAAGAGATATGGAAGTAGATAAAAATACAGGTTTGTATATAAAATCAGAGAAACAGGCAGAAACATATAGTTGATAAATAAAGACAATGGATATTTGAACTTCCTTAGCCGAGTTCAAAAATTAATAAATGAGCCCTGGCCGGTTTGGCTCAGCGGTTAGAGCGCCGGCCTGCTGTCCGGAGAGACCCGGGTTCGGTTCCCGCTAAGGGCATGTACTTTGGTTGCAGTTTGTCCCCGGCCCTGGTTGGTCGTGCGGGTGGCAGCCACTCGATGTGTCCCTTCATGTCGATGTTTCTCTCTCTCTCCCCCTTCCTTTCTCTCCCTCCCATCTATCTGTACAAAAAATGAAAAAGTGTCCTCGGGTGAGGATAAAAAAAAAAAAAAAAAAAAAAAAAATTAATAAATGATGAGGACCAAGGAAGTTGAAGATTACCAATATTTTAAAAATTAGCAAAGGGAGAAGAATGTGTAGAAGAGCTACTGAGAAAAAACAAACAAACAGGAAAGAGTGGTCTCATGAAACTTAAGAATTCAGGACAGTGTGGTTGGTCAACAGGCTCAAGTGCTGTTAAAAAATGAGGAATGAGACTGTCTACTGGATTTGGTGAAAAGAAAGTCAACCTTGGCCTGTTCATTGGCGTAGTGGAAGCACTGCCAAAGAGTCATTCAAAAATGTAAAAAATGAAAACAGAAAATATAGAAAATTCTTTCAAAAAGTTTGTCTACCATAGGAAAGACTTTAAGGGAACTGTGTAGTCAAAGAATTTCCCATTAAAGTATAGAAAAGACTTAAGTATTTTAAATGAGATGAGATGTTGCATGTACATTTTGAAAGGGAATTTACAACAACTTTTCATCTTCCAGTTAGCTCAGTGCGGGACTGAGAGGAGGAAGGAGAATCTGAAGTGTCTGGGTAACACCTTTGTCTCTAGTCATTTCACCTCCATGAGTGAAACCAAGGAGAATCACAGTGATTATAAATCACACAATCATATAATTTGGGAATAGAAGGAATTTAAAAAAGTAACCAAGTTCAACTTCACTGAAAATATCTATCTTAGAGTCAGAAGACGTAAAAGGATTTTATGTTTTAATGCCTTTTATAGTCATGTTATAAAATGATTATGGTATTATTATTAATATATAAAATGATCTTCTAAATTATAAGAAAAAAGGTAAATATGTTTTTAGAAAAAATGGGATTCCCTAGAGAAAGTATAAAAATACCAATAAACATACAAAAAAGATGTTTAATACCACTATTATTTAAATAAATGTAAAAGAAAACTCTGAAATACCATATTCCTCTATCAAATTGGTAAGTATTAAAATAACACCCAGTGTGTCAAAGAGTGGAGAAATGAATACTCTTTTACACAATTCAGTGAGACTGTATATTGGTAAAATATTGTTCCAAAATATGTGGCTCTTAATACCATTTGACCCTGTAATTTACCCTGCTAAATGCTAAATATTTAACCTAGGGAAAGAATGATGACTGCATAGAAATTCACATGCAAGAATGTTCATTGCTAAGATGACAGGTTATGTATAAGAGTAAATACTTAAACAACAATGTAAATGCATGAAAATTGATTTCTTTTAAAATAGTTATAGGTATATGATGAAACACTTTGTTGCCATTAAAATAGCATTTTTGAAAACTGTAATGAAATATACAATGTTTGTGATATATTGCTATATGAAAACAACTGTCTGAAAACCAATAAAAACTCAGAGTATTTTTATGATCTCAGTTTTATAAAATGGTAGGGACACACACAAACATGCATGTACACAGAGTAAGTGAAATAAGCCATAATGTTAATAGTAGTGGCCCCTGAATGGTGCGATTTCAGGTGATTATTTTTTGTTTTATGTTTAAGCTTTTCTATACTTTAGAATATAAACTTTCTGCAGTGAACACATTACTTTATGACCAGATAAATTAACAGTAATTATACAAAAAGGTCCTAGTCAATACAATAAAATATTTTTAATTCAAAGCAATTTTTAAAAAGATCCCAAGTTTAAATTTTCATATGATTTCTCATAAGGGTAAGCAGATAGGAAAAAACAACAACCCCTCTGTCTTCAGAAGTAAGAAAATCCTGTTTCATCGACAAACATAAGTGAAGACAATTTAAAAAGGAACAGTAACTAGGTGACAGGCTTTTCACGTGCTGCAACTCATTTGACACAATTACTCTTAAAACGAAGTTTCACTGTCCCCATTTTAAACACGGGGAAATTGGTGGAAGACATTAAGGACTTTGCCTAGCTACAGAATTCATAGATCTTTCCAACCTTCAAGCAGCACCTTGTTCACCACGTGTTGCTACTCTCAGAGTTAACAGGTATTAAATTAGAGAATTTGATTTCTGAAAGTAACCAGGGAGCAATTTGAATTCTCTAAAAATAATGCATCAGAAAAATAGTGCTGTAAAACCCTTTTAGATTTCTTGCTAGAAAATAACAACTACTGGCTCTCACTAAGAAAACTGCACCAAAATTATAGACTCCTTTCAATAAGTCAGTCTTTAATATCTCTAAGCACTAGACTATTTAATTTGAATTTGGCTGTTGTGACGAATACAATAAATTAACTTGTGAAATTAATCATTTTGTTTTTAATGAAAACATAAATACAGAAGCTTTGCTGTGTCTATACATATGGCTGGAAGGGATAATGGTTTATGTTGGAAAACACTACTCTGCAGGAATTTCTACTGCTGTTTATGCTATAATTCAATTTGTTCCATTTAAAAACAAAAATATGCTAGCACTTCACACAATTTGTCTACTGAGGTTAAAACAGCAATCTTTTTCACTTAATAAAAGTGAAATCGATAATCTAATTTCATCCCCCAAATAGTCTGTGTCACTAAAAACAGAGAGAATACTTCATGAACTGGACCAATTCAATTCAATGAAATTGAATCGACAAATATTTACTTGTAACTTGATATGTATCCACCCAGCAGTCTGCCAGATGTTTTATAATTACCATGTCATTTTTCCTAATAAAGGCCCCATTTTATAGATCATGATACTAATGATCAGAGGCATTACATAACTTTATTCAAGGTCATACAGCCAAGAAATAACAGAGCAAGAATTTGAACCTAGATCTACCTGAATCTAAATCTTACCCAATTAACCTGACACTAAACCATTTCTGATATTAACCATATGGTAGAGACTAAGTAATTCTGCATGATAAGTGCAATGATGGAAGTTTATACAAAATGATGTTGAAACACAGCAATGGGGGATGTTGGTGTGGGAACACCAGAAAGACTCCCTAACGGGGGTGGGGGGGTAACATTTAAATAGTCTGCATAATCATTGGTTTCAGGATGTGATTGTATTACTTTCTCCTATAGTAGAGACTGCAATCCTCATTTTGTATAAAGCAACTTGGGTTAATAATCATGATACTGATGTGGAATATTTATACTCATGATTTGCCAATGAATTGAGAACTAACATCCAGATTCCTTATTCTCAGGTCAGTGGAGTATCTGTAAAGGCCACAGAGTAGCTGTAAAGGAGGCGATGAGCTAAATGACATAGTGAGTGGGTGGGCAAATTATGTCAAAATTGGGCAACTTCAGGGCACTTGGTAATAAGAGAATCACACAGAATCTCAAAGCTTCAGAAAGAGATTGTTCAACATTTGGACATTTATATCAACACCTATAAAATCACTAATGTAGACCATTTTTTAGACAAGTTGAAAGTGATAATTACTAGAAGAAAAACAGAGAAAAAAGGGCATAAAAAAGAATGTGCTTTAATTCCTATAGGTGAGGGTGGGGCATTTGAGACTGCCTAGAAAAAAGGGCACTTGAGCAGAGTCTTGAACAAGAAGGACGATTTATTTACACAAAGAAATGGAGCAGGTGGGGCTTCTGTGCAAAGTGAAGAATGTGCTTAAGCCCTGGCCGGTTTGGCTCAGCGGTTAGAGCGTCGGCCTGCAGTCCAGAGAGACCTGGGTTCGGTTCCCGCTAAGGGCATGTACTTCAGTTGCAGTTTGTTCCCGGCCCTGGTTGGGTCATGTGGGTGGCAACCACTTGATGTGTCCCTTTCACATCGATGTTTCTCTCTCTCTCTCTCTCTCTCCCCCCCTCCCTCCCACTCTATCTGAACAAAATATCGAAAAATGTCCTCGGGTGAGGATGAAAAAAAAAAAAAGAATGTGCTTAAAAGCATGGTAGCATGAAAGTGAGAAGTTCCAGGACTGGAAAACAATTCAGAGTGGAGAAAGCTTAGGTTGTGTGGGAGATAGGGTATAGAAGGAAAAAAACTTACCCTAACATATCCGAGCCAGATGTTCGAGAGCCTTGTATGGCAGGCTAGGCTTTTACATCTTTCTCTGCTAGATGATGAACAAAGTCCAAAGAGGAAAATACTGCATACAGAACCTTAACAGGCAGGCAGAGGGAGAACTAGAGAAGGAACACTTGGAGACAGACTTTGAATAAACTAATGCAGAAAAAGCGTGTTAAGAGGTATGAAGTACGCCCTGGCCAGTTTGGCTCAGCGGTTAGAGCATCGGCCTACTGTCCAGAGAGACCCGGGTTCGGTTCCTGCTAAGGGCACATGCCTTGGTTGCAGTTTGTCCCCGGCCCTGGTTGGTTGTGCAGGAGGCAGCCACTTGATGTGTCCCTTTCACGCTGATATTTCTCTCTCTCTCTCTCCGTCTTTTTCCCTCCTACTCTATCTAAACAAAAAATGAAAAAATGTCCTCAAGTGTGGATAAAAAAAAAAAGGGAGAGAGGTATGAAGTAGTCAATTCACCAAAATTATGGCTTAATTAAAATATCTGTTCTCTTCCCTCAACTCCTGCCTCCCTTTCTCTTTCTCTACACTATCAAAATCCACATTAACTATTGCTATATCTTTGATGCTTATTTATTCATTAACACAACACAGTCTGACTTCTTTTCATATCATGTCACTGAAATGGCTCTAAAAACATCACTGTGGTCTCTGGTTGTCAAAGGCAATGGCTGTCCTCATCCCATTTGACCTTACTGTGGCACTGTTGACCTAATTTATTTTTTATTTTTATTTATTTATTTAATTTTTAGTATGGTACATGCCCTTAGCGGGAACTGAGCCCGGGACTCTCTGGTCCGCAGGCTGATGCTCCAACCGCTGAGCCAAACCGGCCAGGACTGTTGACCTAATTTATATCTCTACCTCAAATGTCTTTCTCTGTCTCCAGACTCATATATCCAGCTGCCTCCTCAATATTTCCACTTGGATTCTAATAAACACCACAAATTTAACATGTCCCAACCTGAACTGATCTTACTCCCACAAACCTACTCCATGTACCATCTTTCCCATTTCAGTTGATGGCAATTCCATCTTTTTAACTCAGAGCAAAATTCCTGCATCATCCTTGACTTCTTTCTATCTTTTACTATACATCCAATCATTTCACAACTGCTATTGGGCTTGCTTTAAAAATAAATCCAATAAACAATCCACTGCTACCACGTCGGTTCAAGTCACTACCATTTCTTGCCTAGATAGCAGAAATAGCTTCAAAACTGGTTTCCTTACTTGTAGCCCAATAGTCTATTCTCAACACTGCAACTAGAATAATCAATCTGTCCAAAAGAAAATGTTTCTGAAACACAGGCAAGCTAGACCAGGGGAGGTAATTTCCAGGAGGAGCCATGGCTATCTGCACTGGATAAGAGGAGGATGGAGCTCAGGAACAGCCATATTTGCTGGTTGGCCATCTATAGAAACACTTTTTAATTATACAAATTCACGTAAATCTCACAACCATTTTGGAATCCAGGAGTTATTATTTCTGTGTTACAGGTGAGCAAACAGGCTCATGAAGTGGCATCATTTATTCATCCATTTATACATCTATTCTCTTACTATTTATTGAGAGCCTGCTATATGCCAGGCTCTACAACTAACCCAGAGCACCTTAGCCAGTCCAGGTAGAAATTCAAGTTCCCGGCTGCTTGACTTTATGTTCAAGGATCTTTTCCTCTCCATATAGCTGCATAGGAGACATCCAATGAGGACATTTTCAGATTTTTTTGTGAGTGAAAATCATGTGAAGAAATGACACAAATATTTATACTTAAAAAGCAATTACAGCACTTTATGTACAATAATGGACTTTTTTTTTTCTTTATTGCTTTTATATAGAGAGGAAGGGAGAGGGAGAGATAGGAACATCAGTGAGAGAGAACATCAGTTGGCTGACTCCTGCATGCCCCCCACTGGGGATTTGGCCCACAACCTGGGCATGTGCCCTGACCGGGAATTGAACTGAAGACCTCTTGGTACATGGGTCCATGCTCAACCACTGAACCACAGTGGCCAGGCCAATAATGGGCTCCTAATAAATGTGTTAAATAAATGGATGGATGAGTGTAAAGGTAACAATGCTATTGCTCTTCCTATTCCATAGAACTACAGTGTATTGTGAGGTCAAATGATACCCTGGTGTAAATACTTCTCTACAGAACAATGATGCTTGATTACAAGTTATGATGCTGTCTGTTGTTGTTGTTTTTTTAATCCTCACCTGAGGATATGTTTATTGATTTTAGAGAGAGGAAGAGAGAGAGAGAGAAACATCCATGTGAGAGAGAAACATAAAAACATAGATTGGTTCTCTCCTACACATGCCCCCTCTACTGGGGATTGAACCTGACCAGGGATCGAACCTATAATTTAGGTATGTGCCCTGACTAGGAATCAACCTTTTTGGTGCACAGGATGATGCTCCAACCAACTGGGACAGCCAGCCAGGGCAACCCTGTCTGTTTTTACTTATTGTCTCCTTCACAAGATATAAGCACCTACATTTCTTTCCTCCACATACAACCAGATCCATGCACAAAACAGGGTTCAATATCTATTTACTGAATTAACTTATGACTTCCTACCTCATAGATTAGAAAGTTGAAGCTCAGAAGACTAAGTGAATAGCATAAAGTCATCCAGCTATCAAGTGGCAATACTAAAACATATACTCAGTCCTTCTGACTCTGAGGCTAACCCCCTTTTTTTTTTTAATCCTCACCCGAGGATATGTTTTTATTGATTTGAGAGGGAGAGAGAGAGAGAGAGAGAGAGAGAGAGAGAGAGAGAGAGAGAGAGAGAGACATTGATGTGAGAGAGTAACATGGATCAGTTCCCCTCCATACACGCCCTTACCCGGACTGAACCCACATCCTAGGTATGTGGCCTGACTGGAATCAACCCACAACAACTTTTTGGTGTATGGGATGATGCTCCAGTCAACTGAGCCACCTAGCCAGGAATACTTTTTTGCCTGGATGTTTAGATATTTAGATAAGCTATTTAGATAACAATAAAACAATAACAGTTAGGTAAAGCTTTAATATTTATTTGGTACTTTCCCATATATTTTCTACTTTACAACTACAACAACAGTACAAGCACAATTTATAGATGAGGAAACCTAGGCCTGGAGCGCACCAGATGTATAGAATCGCCCAACATCACAGAGCAAGCAAATTCAGAAGTAGGCTCTTGTCTAGGCTCAATATCGCTAGCTCCTTCATCCTCATTTGCACATCCTTCTTCTCTTAGACTGACCTGTTCCAGGAAAGCTCCATGATCCCCTTAAGATGTGATACCCACAACTGTCCTCATTGTGCCAGGTCAGGCCAGGACAGAAGAATATTGCTCTCCAACTTGCACAGGTTTCCAAAAGGAGGTCGTTTGTAATTTAAGAAAAGGATCCAGGGACATGATTGGTAAGCAACTCAGCCAGGGAAATATAGGGTGTCCTAAAAAATATACACACACAACTTTGAGTAATTATAAAGCCAGTGTTTATTAAAATATATTTCAAAATGTAAGAGAATCTACAGACACCCTGTCTACACTTTTAGGGGGACACATTGTATATGACAAAACCCAACTGCTGGTGATTCTCAAGTTACAAAGGCAAGGACTTCCTAAATGCCAGGGTGACATAACATTTATCCAATTTTTTTTTCCCTTTTATTTTACTTTTCTACTTAAAGTTGAGTCCTCCTTTGGCAGGTCTTGGAGCCACGTGACTGGCACTACTCTGGGAAATACTATAAATGCAATGGGATTGTGCCTAAGGAAAAATTGTCATCATGTAAAACTAGGACTAAATATTTATATTCCTTCCTGAGGCTTTTAAAGGTGAATATCATTTTGAGAGTTAAGAAACAGCTTTAATTACTGAGCTAGAAAGTCAAGGGAGAAACATAGTTTTAATGAAGTTTATATTTAAACACAACAGAAATGCGTAGTAACATTTACTGGTATTAAAAAAAGGGAGAGTATTATTAATTTCGCTCCACTTAGATCCAGTTCTGTTTGGTTTAACAAACATTAAAAGTACAGTGTAAATTGCATTTCTTCCTAAGTATAAATACCATCCTATGATAAAATCAAATGAATTGGAGACTGAGAAGTAACACATTTAATTCATGCATTGTTTTATTTATTCATTAATTCAAGAAGTATTTGTTGAGCACGGACTCTAGAACAAAAGTCTAGGTGTAAATCAAGTATCTGTCACTTAATAGCCCTAAGCTATTATTTTTAATCGTCATTATTATTGCTACCACATATTAGAGACTTTTCTAGATACTTGGGAGACAAGTGATAAGAGAGTAAAGGTTCACACTCTCATGAAGCTTGAATTCAAGCTGCTTCTGTTTCCTGTGTTGCTGTCAGACTCCGGCTGCTGCTCATGTGGCTGTTAATCGACTTGCTATGGCAGCCCTTCATCTTTTCTGTTTTACTTTGTGTATTTTACTAGGGACTGTGAAGGCAGCCAAGAAAGCTAATTAGAAATATGTCTAAAGCAAGAATCAACAAACACTAACTGAGAATCTGAGGATGCTCTGGAGGACCTAAGAGGAGACACCATGATGCTTATCCCTGCAGAAACTGAGGTGACAAGACACAGGTAGGCAACAATTAGGTAATAATACAATATAGTTTCTTGAGCTCAAAATAGAATGCCATGGAGCTCCTACCCAGTGTCAAATTCCTGCCCTGTTCTAAGGTGGACCATTATTTCACTTAAAATTTTAGTAATCTCCTGCTGTGTACTAGGCCCTTTACAAGATGCTGGGAGTTAATAATAATAAATTAATGTTGTTATTCTCAAGAAAGATACACAGACAACTATACTACAAGTCCGACTGTGATAATGCTGTGAAAAAAGTACAAATGGCTGTGGAAAGAAAGAGCAGTGGATCCATTTATTTAACAAAGTCTTGGTGAGCGCCAGCTACTAGGTGCTGGCAACATAGTAGCGAATTAAACAGACAAGACGGAAGCTTACATTCTAGTGCAGTAAGACAGAAAGTCATTTTTATAGTCAGGGGAGGCTTCTGTGAAGAGCTAACATTTATTTATTTTTTTATTTTTTTATCCTCACCCGAGGACACTTTTCCATTTTTTGTTCAGATAGAGCGGGAGGGAGAGAGAGGAAGAGAGAGAGAGAGAAACATCGACGTGAAGGGACACATCGAGTGGCTGCCACCCGCACGACCAACCAGGGCCGAGGACAAACTGCAACCGAGGTACGTGCCCTTAGCGGGAACCGAACCCGGGTCTCTAGGGACCGCAGGCCGACGCTCCAACCGCTGAGCCAAACTGGCCAGGGCTGAAGAGCTAACATTTAAACTGAGGGGAAAATGAGAAGAAAGTCACTTGAAGATCAGGATGAGAGTGCTCTGCTCTTTGATCAGAGCGCTGTCCGGTAGGTACTGAGTGGAATCTTAGGGAATTGATGTTTTTGGCAAATGGTTCAACCTACTAAATAAAAAGGGATTTCTTGCCAACTAACTTTCAGCTTGAGTTTAGACAACAGAGTGTCCAGAAAGATATGAGAAGGAGAAAGGAGAGATTGTTTGACTCTATTTCCCTGGGTTATCCTTATGGGGTCACCTTAAACCAGTTGTGTCCCTCAGCCTGTCTTTCTCAGCTCCTGTCAGGTGACCCTCTCAACGGAACTCTCTTATTTTGGAGCCTGATGACCACTTGCTCCCTTCGTCTCTTCAGGTCTTTGGAGATAACAGTGCCCTAATACTATAAGCTCCAGGTACTGAACTATACCTATATCCTGCTCAGACCCTTATAAATTGTCCCTTTATTAAATTACCTTCAAGTTCCTGCCAGAATCCTTATATAGGAAATAAGCTTTGACTATTTGAGAAAACTGAAGAGGCTAGTGTGGCTGGAGCTTAATAGGAAATGAAGGGAAGGGAAGGGAAGGGAAGGGAAGGGAAGGGAAGGGGAGGGGAGGGGAGGGGAGGGGAGGGGAGGGGAGGGGAGGGGAGGGGAGGGAAAGGAAGGGGAGGGAAGGGAGGGGAGGGGAAGGGAAGGGAAGGGAAGGGAAGGGAAGGGAAGGGAAGGGAAGGGAAGGGGAGGGGAGGGAGGGGAGGGGAGGGGAGGGAAGGGGAGGGGAGGGAAGGGAAAGGAAGGGGAGGGAAGGAAGGGGAGGGGAAGGGAGGGCAGGGGAGGGCAGGGGAGGGCAGGGCAGGACAGGGGAGGGGAGGGCAGGGGAGGGGAGATGAAGTTGCTGAGATAGACAGAGATTAAATTATGCAGGGTCTTATAGACAATGATAAGAGTTTGAATGTCATTTTAAATGTAATGAGATGCCACTGGAAAGAGAGGAAAGAGGGGTAGTTAAATCTGCATGAAGTCAAGGGAGGAACTTCAAGAAAGAATTGAGCCTTAATGGTTGGACATAATATTGGTAGACAGAAAAAAAGGGAAGGACATTTCAGACATGGGACCTAGCAGTCCAGTATAGTTACAGAGAAGAAACTGAAAGGAATCAAGGCTAGAAATTCAGGCTAAAGGTCTTCTAGAAAACTAACATGATGGTTATGAAAACTGTAATTTTTAATGATTTGAGGTCTATAGGACCCAATAAGGACTAAATTGTCCACTGGCTATACACTCTAAGACTTTGTTGTCTTAAAAGATATAAACAGAATAATAAAATTTATTATTTAACTATAATTTTTATTAAACTTAGTCAATACCAACATCATTTAGGTCAGTGCTTTTCTCTGAAGATTTCCTCATTTGGCCTAATCTTCCCCTCAAACAGTCTTACTTAGATGTCCTTTATTCAATAATATCTGGATGGCTACATGTCAAAAGCAAAACAAAACTGTGGCATGGCCTTCAAGACATTTTGAGCACAATTTTTCAATAATCCCAAACCTACCCACTCGGAAGGGCTCCTCACTCTCTCAAACACATGCCCTATTTATTCCCATATGCAGACATTTCTTATCTCTTTGCATCATTCTCCTCTTTGTCCAACAAACTCAATGTGTACAGAAGAAATGCAGAATTTGAGTTAATGCATAAATGGGCTATAATCCTGGCTTTGCCACTTACTAGTTGATGACTTTTAACAAATTATTACAATTCTTTGAACCTTAGTTTCTTCATCTATGAAATGGAGTAATAGTACCTGTCTTTACAGGAGCACTGAGAGAATGGTTTAAGAGCACTTACGAATCTAGCATAGCACTTGACACAGAAATACTTGATAAATATCATATTCTTTTCCTTGTTTTCTATTATATCTATACTTACAATAGTGTACTGCCATGAAATTTAGTACTAAATAATATCCTCAGAAAGTAATCATAAAACTTTTCATTGCAGATCCTAGTTCTGTTATCTGTGGGATATTACAATGACTACTGAGAATATAAACTTAGTATAATAATAAAGAGATATAAATAATTACAATGACAAAATTTTATAATTTATAAATTATTTTCATACCAATTTCTTCATTTTCTTCTCAACATAACTCTATAGGATGGGCAGGTCACATGTTATTCTCATTTTACAGGTGACAAACAGGCTGGAAGATATAAGACTTGAACATGCTCACCCAATCTGTGGGGGATGGAAAAGGAAGAAGAACCCAGGCCTTCCAGTTCCTTCACAAGGGTTCACTCTACTCCATTTCTAATAGACAGGGATGTACACTTACTGGTTAAGCCACTTCCCCCCGGGGACCTTCCATTGCCCTGAGAACAAGCCATCAAAGTAGCTTATGATAGATACATGCTTACTTCACCTCCCCAAACTTCTCTCTCCTCATAACTATTCATTAAAGAGAAGCCATATTGAACCTGTTGTTTGTTTTTCCTGGAACACATCCAACTTTGGGGCACATGCTGCTGCCTTCACTTGGAATGCCCTTCCTGCTCCTGAATACACAGGTAACACCTTTTCATGAATCTTTCAACTCTCAGCACAAGACTTGCTATAGCTAGAAGAGCTTTCTTGATACCTCATGTAAAACTGGCTTCATCTTCTGTGCCCCTAGGCACAACCCTGTAACATGCAATTGCGTCTTGAGTTTGGTGCAATTGTATCTTCTCTGTGTCAGTTGTATTTGGTGCAATTATGTGTATCTCTGTCAATGGACTGTGAGCTTCATGAGGGCATGGGATGTTCAAGTTTTTTAATAGTCTCAGTGCCCAGACAGACCTTGGCATGAAGCAGGTGCTCAGGGAATAATTCATAATATGATGGATGTACAGAGTTTCCTAGGCTATCCTTGGGTCCTACCTAGAAGCCTTATGTAGTAAAGGAAAACAATAACTCACACATCTTCTCAGGAAGGAGCCAGTCCTAACCATCTACATATATTAAGGCAGGAGGAGCAAAGTGGAAAAACAAAAACAAAAATGTAGAAGTCAGCAATTACTGGAATTACTGCTCTTTGGGACACAACCCTGAACATGTTATTTTCTCAGCAGCAAATCTCTCACCACTTTATCTCCATATGCCATTTGCCAACCCAGACTGAGCTAGTTCTCATGTATAAAATAGCCTTAATTCTATTGAAAATGGTTCTGCCAGTGAAAAAGCTCAGTCATCCACAATGAGATGCATTTTGGCAGGCCCATGCACAGATTTAAGAATAGACACTCTCACAAGTTCTCTGAGCAGTGATTTGTCTACCTGTAAGGCACAGATTATATCTTCTTCTTGCTTCTCCACCAGCAAGGCTAATCATGACATAAGGCAATGGTGTGGAAATATTCTAACACTATCAATCTGCCTTGTTTTGGAACCCATGGGAAAAAAGACTGGAAAAAAAGCTTCAGATTATATGTTGCTGGCTGATTATCACTGTCAGTAGATACCAGGGCTATGTTAGAACTCTGCAAAAGACAGAGGCAGAGGGGCTGAGGGGCTCTGTTAGAGGACCTTAAAGGCAGGGAGCCCTTGGGTGTCCCAGTGAGACCATCACTGAGGAATCCTCATGAAGAGGTAATAGCTCATTTATTCCCTAAACAACTGTCACAAGATAGGTAGTATCTGTGTTCCTATTTCATAGGTAGGGAATGCAAAGTCCAGAAAGATTAAGGGTTTGGCTCACATCACACAACGATAAATAGAAGATTCAGGATTTGAATGCAGGCATTTTGACTGCAGAGCCTATGCTTCTAACCACAGTGAGTGAGATCATCTATGGAAAGTGCCTAGCATTGTGAGATCATTCCAGAGGCTCTGTCAACTTAAATCAGTGGGTGAGTGTGTGGTTAATGAGTAACTGAGTAGACCAGTGAACAAATGTTGGTTGAAAGGGGAAGCAAAGAGTTGAGGGGAGAACCCTACCTCAAATGGGTGGCCAAGAGGGTAAGGAGTTGGTAACTATAAGGTGGGATGGTGGTGGCAGGTATCTCACTTCATCAGATATACCTGGTACGTGGGCACCATTGTCCTGAACCAAGGAAAAGAACACTGAGTAGTGCCCCAGAGCCCACTCAGGGAACAGGATGGGGCCTGGGTGGCCACACTCAGCTCCCTCTGTGTCCCTGTGATTGAGCTCCAGAAGGTAGTCTTTGCCATTCTTCTTCCTCATCCATCATCGTTACAGGCAACCTGAAATTCTGATTACAAAGGCTCTGCCTGGTGGCAGTAGGCAGCCGGAGAGGCCAGCACTTCAGAGCTATGAGGAAGAGGGCTAGGAATGGAGGGAGTCATAATTCATCAGCAGCAGTAAGCTTGGAGTGCTGAAGGCAGCACAAAGCTGATGCCTTGGACCTGACAGAGAAGCAGCAAAGGCAAGGAGCAATGAGGGAGGGGACATAAGATGTGGTGCAGAAAAGGAGCTTTTCTATCAACAAATGTCTGTGGACATTAAATAACTTTGCCCCAGAAAGGCAGGATTCCAAAGCTCCATGACTGCAAATCCTGTGCTTTCTCTTATACCACACTACCCCACGACCACACAGGAGGGGATTCTAAGATGTGTGTGCTTGATATGATGCTACTACTGCATGTCAGTATGGAAAACAGAACAAGTTAGCAAGTTGCCACTAGATCTCATCCACTCCAAAGTCCCTATTGTCACCCTCATTTAATACATTAGCAAACCCAGACGCAGAGAGAGTCAGTAACCTGGCCAAGGTGATACAGTGACTAGCAATCAGTTCTCTGAATTTCTCTATCACTTCAGGAGAGAAGCTGCTACCTCCAGGGTCTAGTGAAAACTGTATTTTCAAGGCCAGCCAATGGCTTAAAGGTCATCTGCTAAAGGCTTCACATGCTTGCTTATTCAAAGAAAGGGCAGAAACCTACTGTTAGCCCACTGAAGAATAAAATTCTGATGTATAATTGCAATTAGGAAAAAATCCAATAGCATGCTTGGGAAGAGTGGAGAGCCCACAGGCAGTAGGGAGGAGTAGTGATTCAGGCAGAGAAAAGAGGGGAGTGGCAGAGTACCCTGGCCAGGTCTTAGGCTGGAAGGGAGGAGTCTTAGATGCTGCAGTCCCCCCTGTGCACAGCCCTGTGTCTGGGTCCCACGCAGGGCTATCTTTCTGCACACTCAGAAGGCACTTGCAAGTTGACATAAAAAAGGAAGTGAGGTGCAATGCAAAGAACCTTGGTTATACAATTGTGTTGGCCTGGCTTTGCCACTGAGTGACCTTGGGTAAATCATCTCACTTCTCTGAGCCTTGTTTTTTTCATATAATCAAATGGAGGTAATATCTGCTTTGTAAGGTTGTAGTAGGCTTAGAAGTTACATGTGCATAAAGTACCTGGCATAGCTCCTGAAAGATAGTAGGTATTCAATAAACTTTAACTATTACTGTTACTACTGTCATTATTTCTATTATCATCAATCCACTGTGAGGTGAGGAATGTATTATTGGGGTGTTTACATGTTGGTTTACAGGATTTGCCTATTTTCTGTTAAAGGAACATGATTTTCTTTCAGATCAGTAGAAATTACTTGACTCTGGGTGGTGAACACACCATAATATACAGATGATGTATTACAGAATTGTATTATTGAAACCTATATAATTTTATTAACCAATGTAATCCCAATTAATTCAATAAAAAATAAATATACATACACACACACACACACACACACACACACATATATATGTATTTTAATTACACATTTCTCTGAAGTGAATGCATTCAGTCCCCACTCACCACCCAAACTGCCTATTGTGAATATACTTCTGAGGGTGAGTAGGAATCATTATTTGGAACTTGTCACTGAGCCAGAACTGAAACTTTTGAACCTGGTTCAGTGATGCCTCTGACACCAGTAAGTGGGACGGTCTAAGTCCCTCTCCAGTGCCTGAGATCAACCAGGGATAGTAGTGACAATTAGGCAAGGTGCCCCAGTCGCCCTTTCTCATCTTCAGGGAGCCCTCTAAAATCCTCCTTACTGGTTAGGCTCCAGTTCCAGGAGGATGGCTTAGAAACCAGATCACTTCCTTAGCTGGTGTGGTGTCTCTTTCACAGGGTCATGCAAGATTGAGCCACCAGACTGGAGCTCCCATTCATGTTAGACATAGGACAAGTCCAGGGCTCTGGGATACTGATGGTCTGCTACTGACCTCCAGGCTTTAGTCATGTGTTTAGGCCCAGACATTGGCTCTAGTCTATATTCTAATCATGGTGCTATCTCTGAGGTTATCACAACTGAAGACAGCATGGGTGGCAGCAGGCTTCCTCTACCCCATGTCCCCTCTTGGACAGCAGTGCTAGGCTGTTCTCTAGGAATGATTATTGCCTCTCACCCCTATCTTCTCTCAAGTCTTTGAAGTGGTTACTCTGCATTTCCACCAGATCCTCCTGACTGTTGTCAATTGAGGTGTAGAATGCTGTGCTTTCCTGGGTCTTTTAAGGTGTTCCATGTGAGAACAAACTCTCCTTGTGCAAATGGGACTGTTTTCTCTTAGCATCATGGGTCCCTTGCCCATTCTTCTTACTTATAATGGTATTTGGAAGGTAGTTAACCTTGTGCAATCAACATCAAAAAAGAACACATTCTAGAAATGCAGTGATTATAGCCCAAAACTAGAGAGTTCAAGAGAAAAAATAAGAGGGGTATAGCTGGAAGACATATTGATCTATGTTTATGCTATACAATCCTAGATGGTGCATTTAACATGACCAGGACATTAATTATTATTCACATTTTCCTGCATACTTGGGATGAGTCTTACATTTGTGTACATTATCAACAAGTCATCATAAAACTTTCAGAAAGTCATTGGAAACCAGTATTTGTGGGGGATACTGACAAAAATCTCTCCTTGACCTGAACCTCTCTGAGCCTCTGAACTTCTTCTCAGAACCTCTTCTCAACTAGGACCCGACTTTGGGGCTTCCATGTTTATCTCTGCATTATCCAATTTTAGCAAGACTCCTGCTAAGTCAATTTAGCCTGAAATTGCTCACCCCACCCCAATCCTCAATTGATCAGGTTCTTTTTCTTTTTTATCCTCTCCCGAGGACATTTTTTTCCATTTTTTGTTTAGATAGAGTGGGAGGGAGAGAGAAACATGGATGTAAAAGGGACACATTGAGTGGCTGCCACCCGCACAACCAACCAGGGCTGGGGACAAACTGCAACCGAGGTACGCGCCCTTAGTGGGGACCAAACCTGGGTCTCTCTGGACCACAGGCCGATGCTCTAACCACTCAGCCAAACCAGCCAGGGCAATTGATCAGGTTCTTTATCCTCCATCATCCTCCAGTGATGTCTGATCACCTTGGCCTGTCTTTAATAAGGACCCTGTTTAGTTGGTTTAGCCAGAACACCCCCTTTCCCTTGATATTTCCTCTTAGTCATTTGTAATTTTCTGTCCACTGATCACTACCCTCCCTCACTCCTTGATTATAAATTCTCACATTTCTTTATTGTGTTTGGAGCTGAGCCTGATCTCTCATCCCTACTACAAAACCCCACAGCAGTAAGCCCCCTGGACAAAGTCTGCTTTACTGTTGTTTAAGAAGTGTCCTGAATGATGTTTTCTTTAACAACACTATGAACAATGAAGTGCTATGAACAATGATGTAACTAGCATTAAGTAAATGGTATTGGGAAACTGCAAACATGTTCCACAGAGCCATGTGCCATGAGTAATGTCAGTGTTGCTAAACTTTTCCTCCAAATAGGAAATTAACCAGGACTGTGCATTTGACTATAAAGGACATAACAAGATGGTGCTTGGACACTTCACATGCACTTATTGAATGATAACCAAACATTTGTCTTCTCCATTCATTGTTCCAAATCTTCATCTAAATTCATGGACTTCACAAAGGTCCATGATTTTTATAATATACTTCTTAATATAATTGTTTATATAGATGGGGCACCCACCGAAAATATTTACCTGGGACCCTGTGTACCTTAGGGTGGGCTTGAGCAGATCGATTCAAATCATGTCTGGCTAGAGGCTTAACCATTGAGTCTTACCACCAAGGAGGTAATCAAGGAAAACACTGACGTCCCTCCATTATAGCTGAAGGGTCACCACGGGTCTCACCTACAGATATATCATAACCAGTCATTAAAAGTAAAGCTTCTTTATTTTTTAATTAAATATTAAAAAATATACATTTTTTTTCTCAGCTCTCATATATAAAGGGAAAATGCATAGACTGAAGACTAAAGGAAAACAGGATAAAATTTGAAGAGCTGCCTTAAAGAGGAGAAATCAGAGAATTTCCCTGATTTGTGTGCACTTTTCACTATTTTCTAAATTTCCTATAACATGATAGTTTAAAAAATTGTTAATGGAGTGCTTCAGAAAATAAACAGAGAATCTAGAAAAAAACAGTCTGGTAATTCTTTGGGGCAGTGTTGGGCAAATAAGTTCCTGAGAACACTAATTCCATAAAAGTCTCTGGGAAGAAATGGGGGAGAGATAGTCCATAGCCAAACTACTGCAGGAAATGTTATATGCTGCACTGGCCCCCTCTTAAGATTTACAATGTGTATTAGCATATTCCAATCTTGTGAAAAGTCCTGCTGTAAAGAACCTGGCTAATTTATTTTTAATCCAGTTCTTAAATTTATTTAAATATGAATCCTCCCTTTATGTAACACCTATTAACATCTATTTCTCAAAACACTTTGGGAAATGCTGGGTTTAAGAGATAAGGCTTCTAGAGGAAGGGATTTTCTGGTTCATGGTGAAGGCAAAAAGTAGGAAAAATACAGAAGGAAAAAAGACAATAAGAATTTTTAAAATGCTGATAGTGTAACATTTATTGAGCACTTAATATGTGGCAGATAGTATACCAGCTATGGAACATCCATTATTTTGTTTAACTTTTATAATACATTTTAAAAATAGGTACATTATTCTCGCTTAATAAAAAGGATTAAAGTTAAAAGAGGTTAAGTAATCTGTGGACAGCACTATGTCTGTCTGGGTTACTTCACACTCTCCCTTTTAACCACTCTGCTACCACCACTGAATGACAGAAACCCTTCTTCCCCTGGCGGAATAGATTAACAAAAGGGGAACTTTGCCTTCTTTTATTCCTCTTCCCTGCTCTCCCATCTTTCCCTTCCCTTCCTTTCCTTTCTTCTTTCTCTCTTCCCTTCCTTGCTCAAACTTCCTCTGAGCGTCCTTTACGTGTTAGTCACTGTGCTGGGTGGACCCTGTCCAAATTTTCATAGAAAAATCAGAACTGATCCTTCTTCCTGAAGAACCTCCAGTAGAGCCCATTAAGTTGATCAGCTCCCAAGCCCTGGGGAATATTAACAGGAGGATGGGAAGAAAGACAACCCATGGATTGCATCAAGAGCATCAGAGAGGGGAGGGAAGAGATAAACCACAGAACGTATATGCATGTATGTGTAACCATGGACATAGACAACAATGCTTGGGGCTGGGGGCGGGATTGGAGGAGGGTATCTGGGGGGGGGGAAGGAGAAACATCTGTAACAAAAATAAATTAATTTATAATATATATATGAATGAGCATCAGAGAGTGCTGAAGGTATGGACCGAGCTCCACCTAGAGCTGCTCCTCACACACTTCTAAGACTGGATCTTGAGAAGAAGCATTTTGCAGCATGAGGGGTTAGTAGAGTGTCTCATGTACAAATCACTGAATTAATGCTGTCTTCATTAACTAGATTTATTAGTGAAAGCTGGGGTAAGCACACCTGTACCCTATTTCAAATGTTCCTTGGAGTTCTGGAAGATGAGCAATATGCCAGTCTGGCCACATGCCAAGAAGCTATTTGGGAAATTGGTTTAAAATTTTATTCACAAGGGGGGTACAATATAAACATAATTCAGGGCAGAAACTTGGTTTTTACCTTCAAACTTAATAATAATAAATAAAAAAGTTCCCTGTACTTCCCTAGATCATAGTGCCAATCTCACCATTCTGTACCTGTCTCCAAGTCAGGATAGGGACATCCACTGAGAACTAGAAATGTTTCTTCTTTTTTGTCCCCACTCCCAGCCTCTGGCATAGGCCTGATATATTATAGTAGGACAGATGAAAGGGAGGAGGTGGGGAAGAAGGAACAGAGGAAGAGGACCCTTGGGTGAGACAATAGAGTTACAGAACATTTTGGGAAATTCAGGACTTTGACCCCTGGATCCACTGCTTCTTCACACTGCCTCATGGTGCCCCTATCAGCAAAGTATCTTGGCCTGACCTAGGAAAGCATTTCTGATCTCTCCTGTGAATAAGGAGTCTCAGGCCTGCCATTCTCCTTGTTGGAGGCTGTCACTGAAGGAGGAGAGGTGAAGGTAAGACTCTACTTGAAATTCAACTAGTGCTGCATAACGAATGCTACACATGAAAAATTGATCATGACACTGTACCCAGGCAAATAGTATTAATAATGCAATATTTAAACACACAATATATCCCTCTTAATGATGAAAAGAAACCCAAGGTCACAGTAAATAAAAGTCATTCCAATGAGACCAAAAGGAAGAGAGAGAATTTCTCCATGTGGATCACTCCACAATAGCTTCCTTTATATCACCATGTAGCCCAGTGAGTAGCCTTACTATCATGAAAGGGAGCAGAGCCCTTCTCAAAAGGAATGTTTCAAACTACTAGGCAGTTCCAGAAAAGGGCAGAACCCAGGAATACTAACCCTCTTTTCCTCAATCTCCTCATCTTAAAATTGAGATTATAATACAATGGGGCTGTTATAAAGATTAGATGATTTATCTAATATGTCAAATAAGTATACAGTAATTCCCTATCCATTTTATTTCTTCTTCCTTGAATCTATTTGACTGAAAGTGAAGTTATATAGAAAGTAGTGGATTTTCAAAGGATCAGGAGAGGTATATATACAAGCGAAGTAAAGTGGACCTCTTAGTATACACCCTTAAAATATGTCCTGAGCACAGTCTCCCTGCAAATCATTAACCTAACCCCACCTCTAACAGCAATCAAAGCCTCAGGATTCTGCAATACCTGACACCACTGGACCAGGAGCTGTGTTTTGTTCCATGTCTATCAGCAACTCAGCCCCTCTTTCTACGCCTTGATTTCCCCATCTTCAAAATGAGAGGGCGTCTAGATGACCTCCTAGCCACTAGGTTGCAACTCTGAATATTTGCAATCATGTAGATAAGGCAAATTACTAAAAGCATGGGGTTTGGAGGCTTCTGACAGACCTGGATTTAAATGCAGCTCCTCCACACACTTGTAGTAAGAACTTGGTCAAAGTACTTAAGAGCTCTAAGCCCCATATTCCTAAGTGACAATAACAGTTCCTACCACAGAGATTTACTTTAAGCACTAAGTTATCCAAGATGCCACTGCTAGTAGGGGGAGGATATAGAAAGCAAGCCCAAGCCTGTTTAATTCCACTACAATATCAGAGAACATGAGCATAAACAAATGTCTACAGAGACAGGCATTCTGCTCTTGAATGACAGAGGCAGGAGGGACTAATATGTCCATGGGTAAAAGCAACACATTATTCTGATACAGCAGGCAGTTAGACAGATTGAGCAAAGGAGGAACGATAGGCCAGGTATGAAAGCTCACCAGGGCAGAAAAGCCTGGGTGCCTTGCAATGGGCAAAACTGGGAAAACAAGCACTGTAGAGTTGGACCTTACCCCCAGGGTACCTTTCCTCCCCGTGCATATCACTGGACATGCAGCTTAGATCCCCCGACCTTTCATACTGATGGTCATTTGGTTTGGACCCTCCCCTGACCTTTTACTGGCCTGTTACTAGTCATGTGGTAGATCACCTTAGAGGAGGAACAAGGGGGACAGAGAATAGGCTCATAGGACTCCATACAAGCCCTTATACAACCACTCCCTTAAGCATTAAGTCCCCAGGACGGTGAGGTTCTGGCCTGCATTAAATAAGAAAGCCTCAGATAGAGTTTTGGTTAAACTAGAGATAACATTTAGGTCTCAGTTGTGTTTCAGCTCCAGGCCTAGATTCAAGGTTTAGAAGAACAGCAAAACCCAACAAAGCAACACCATGGCTGCCATCAGTACCAGCTGCAATGACTAATAACCCCCTGACCTGACACTGACCCATCAGTGGAGACCCTGACCCCAAAAGGACACAAGGACACACCTGGAAAGCTGACAAATATTTTATTAAGATTCTCCCCTGAGACCTCTCCTAAAATACCCACCTCTGCAAAACAGATCAAACCCCTTCAGATGAAGAACCCAGAATGCGCTCACTCATGTGCTCACTTGTGTGCTCTCTCGAACACCCACGCCTTTCCCCACCCCCTTCTTTCCTCAGGCTCACTCTCTCACTCTCTCTAGAGCACAACTGTGCCTTTCCTTCCCTCTTCCAGTACAGCATGTTACCTTTCCTTTCTTTCTCCTAAGCTCCAAGGACCCTACTTTTGCCTCTGTAACTTGTTTCCAGAGTCCACACAGCCCAGCTGGCTCACTTCTTCTACTCTGTGACTTTCTAAATGAACTTTTGCTTGTGTTTAAGTACTTGGCTCTGGATTCTTTCTTAGCCAAACTCAAGGACCAAGGTCTAACTTCACCAGTAACATCTAGCACTGTTCACGTTTAACAGTTCCATCATGAAAAGAACCCTAGAGTCAGAGGCCAGGGATTCAAAACACTTGACCTCTCTGGGTCTCACTTTCTTGTTTTGTAAAATATGGACAGTGACAGTAACCACTTTACAGAGTTAATAGTATATATAAGGTAAGGTATAGAAGCACTTAGCATAGTACCCAAGACATAATAAAAGCGCAACGAATGACAGATATTACTATTCTATAGATTATTTTAATGACATAAAATTAAAATAGTGTTATAAACTATCAAAGCATTATAGAATAACCTAAACAGCTCACAAAATGTGGCCAGCCCTAAAAGAATCAGAAGCTCAGGGCAGCAGTTTTCTATTGGCTTTCCAACTTCTGTATCACAAAAGAAAAAGTCTGAAAACCATGTGCTTTGGCCTTCAACCAGCCTCTGTTCTCAGAGGTATTATTTACATTTCAGATTTATTATTGTCTTCCATGGTGCTGACATGAAATAATCTTCCATTCTCTTCCATGTTAAAAGAGTGCAGTGTTTCTCTGCTCAATAAATAATTCAGGGATATATTAATATTTTAAGAACAATAAGCAATATATTTTGGAGCCTAGAAAAACCATAAGGACTGAAATTAGTTATTTGTAGCTGAAAACTTAATTGAGCCAACATATTGATTTTTTTTTCTTCCAGGTTTTATTGCCCACACAATGAAGAGGAGTGCCTGCCTCCCATTCCAAATGCTGCATACTTAATTATCCACTAGATTTTGTTTTTATGAAAATTCACAAGCGGCCAACCATGAACTTAAATGCTTTTGCCCATCTGATGCTAAACATAGAACCACTCTCCTTTCTTTACACTAGTGCACTTTTCTTCACATACATTTTTAAAGGATGATGAGTGCTATTTTTTCATAAATATCAGATTTCTGAGTTAACAATTACAACCTGGCTAAATGAGAAAAAAATTATAATTTATTTTTACTTACTATATCTCTGATATTATGTGTATATGGTCTTATTTAATCCTTAAAGTTCCCTCCAGTGTAGGTCATATCTTCTTTTACAAATCAAGAAATTGAGGTTCAAAGAAGTTTGAGTAACTTGTTCAAGGTCACCCAAAAAAATCACATTGAACCCTAAAACTCAAGTTCTTTCCTCTACACCATGCTGCCTCATAGTACTAATAAAGATAATAATAGCTAAGAAATATTAAACATTTACAATCTACCAGGACTGTTTTAAGATATTTACATGTATTAATTCATTTAATTATTCCCCAAATCCTTTGAGACAGGGGTAGTATCAACCCATTCTATAGTTCAAGAAAATAAATCTTAGAGAGTTGAGATGGCTTTCCCAAGTTTCCCTGATATTAAGTGGTAGAGACAGAATTTGAAGACATTAAAATCTAATGCCAGTGTCCAGTCACTTAAACATTATACACACCATACTCCTAGATACCAAAACCTAGGAAAGTGGGCTCCCATCAGTAGATAGATGACATGAGACAACCAGGGGGTCATCTTCTCAGCTCCACATGGGACATTCAACAGATTTCAGATAAAGATAAGTTACTATGGTCCAGCCGGTGTTGCTCAGTGGTTGAGCATTGACCCGTGCACCAAGAGGTCGGTGGTTCGATTCCCATTCAGGACACATGCCCAGATTGTGGGCCTGATCCCCAGTGTGGGGCATGCAGGAGGCGGCCAGTCGATCTCTCATCGATGTTTCTCTCTCTCTCCCCCTCTCCCTCTTTCTTTAAAATCAATAAAGGAAAAAAAATTTAAAAAAAAAGATAAGTCACTATGTCAGGGAGCTCACAGATAATGAGTTGGCAGGTTAACAATGCCTGTTTCTAGATTTGCTCTGGGATCTTTGCTGCAAGCATGATCTCCTGGGCCCATCTGTCAAACTTGGCCTCCTTAGCAAAGGAGGAGTTGGTCAGGGGCCTCTTTATTACATGGTGGTTGTACCCTAACTTTTCTCAGATTATACCCACTTAGGGTATTGCCTTTCTTAATCTGTGACAATAGTTCCAGGAGGAAAGAGAATGTGCCCAAAGTCAGCTAAATAGTCACATGGCAAGCTGTTCTTTGACAAGGTAGATCAGTTCCTAGCATAGTAACTGGGCTGAATTTTATTTTTATTTTTAAATTGAAAATAAATCTTATTTTTGGTAGAGCTGCACACATGTAAGCATACCTTTATTCCTTTATACACACACACACACACACACACACAGAATTCCTGGTCTTAAGGTTCTGTGTGATCTGGATTTTATCTACCTCTTCAGGCTAATTTCATGCCTTCTTTTTCTTTTTCTTGCTTGTCGTTCTCTAGTCTATAGTTATTCTGGTTTATTTCAATTACTCAAATATTCTACTCTTTTCTCCATTACAGGGCCTTTGCACATGCTGCCCAAAATGCTCTTCTGATTCTCTGTATGAAAGGCTCTTTCTCACCTTTCAGACCTCAGATAAAATGTCCTGTTCTTCAGAGAGGCAGTCTCTGGCCATTTTATTTAAAGTAGGTCCCCTGTTTTCCTCTACTCTAGCATTTTGTTTGTTTCCTTCATAGCGTGTATCATAGTTCTTATTCATTTATTTACAGGGGCATAGAACATGCTGGTAATAAATACAGTCTGAAGTCAGAGTGCCGAGATTCAATTCCTAGTTCTATTATTTAACCATGGCTCTGGGGAAGTTACTTACCTCTCTCTGCTTAAATTTCCTCACCAGTACTTGTACCTATTTTACAGGGCTATTGTGATGATTAAATATGAACTGCTTAGAACAGTGTTGAGCATATAGTGAACATTCAATTACTGTTATCTATTGTATATTTTTTATATATTGTATATATTTTTTTCCTACCATAATACATATTCCTAGAGAGTAGGGACTATCTCTGGTCTTGTTCATCATTATATCCTTAGTGCCTATCATTGTAGGCACTCAGTGGATCCTTGTTGAGCATAGGATAAAGTCTGCTCCTAACATCATCCAGAGAAAATGGAGTTTACAACCAGACTTACCTGGATTCAACTCCTCTTTCTTCCATGCTCTCTGCTGAATTAATACTTCTAATTGTTCTCCCTTCATCATGCCCAGCACTGAACTTTTTTGTAGGATTTGTCTCTATAACTTTTGTTCTCATATGATAATAACACAAAATAGTTATGAGTTTGGGTGGGTTCTAGAGTCAGACTGTCTAAATTGGAATTCTCAATCCACCACTGATTAATTTGGCAAGATACTTAGTCTCACTTCTGTTTCTTAAGTCTCATTGTTTTTAAAAGGAAAGTAAAAACAGTACTTACTTTATAGGGTTGTTATGGTAATTCAATGAATTAATAATATCTAGTTCTTAGAAGAGTTCCTAATATGAAGTAAACTCATTATGTTTTAGTTCCTTGATACTCAGAGTGTGATCCATGAACCAGCAGCATTGGCATCACCTTGGAGCCCGTTGGAAATGCAGCGTCTTGGGTCCCACCACCACACTACTGAATGAGAGCTGCATTTTAGTAAGATCCCCAGGTGATCTGTATGTGCATTAAAGGTTGAAAAGTACTGATGTACCTAACATCATTACCACTACACCATCACCTCCTAAGATTTTCTGATCTCTGTCCTTTGAGTCTCACACCTAAACACCCTCTCTGTACCTCACACTGCTTAGTAAGTGGTGATTCCTTGGCTGGTCTACTTAGCTTTTTAATTCCATATCTCACCTAAGACCTGATCGTTCAGTTTTCCTTTTTAGGTCCCTACCCTGCTGTCTGCTTACAGAGAAGTGACATACTGCAGTGCCTCAGCTACAGCTTCTCAGATACTGCTCCCTGACCTGAGCTTAGCAGTCCCTCCCAGGACCCTGCTTCTTGGGAAGGAGCCATCTGAAAACTGTTTACTAGTTGTGTGGCTTTGAGAAAATTTCAATTTTTTTGGCCCTTCTAAGCTTCATTTGCACATATGCAAAATGAAGATAAATTTACTCAGCTAGTCAACAAATACAATCTTACTAGTTGATTGGTCTTGGGTAGTTATTTAACCTATTTGAGCTTCATTTTTCCTAATCTGAGCACTAGAAATAATGATGCCTTTCTGAGAGGATTATAAAGATTGAGATAATATATGTTAAGCAGTTAGCATTATGGTCAATGCACTGTATGCAATTAATACATCTTGGTTAGTATAAAACATACTATGATGATAATTATTTTTAGAATTTATCACATTTTTTTTTTTCATGATGTCCCTAAAAATTACTCTGTCCAGCATTTCACACCCTGTTCCCAAATATTTGCCACAATTTCTGGAGTTATATTAAAAGGAACACCACATGTATGCATATATAAATTCCAGAGTATATATGAGTCACATGACATTATAGTCATTCTCAGTAAATGTTTGATACATGAATAAATGAACAAATGACTGAATGCTTTATATTTGCAAAGAATCAAGAGTGACATTTACTTGTTCTTGCCTGTGAGAACAAAAATAAATCCCTCAACTGAGCATTCATATTTTCGTTCAGCAGGGCTTCATTCAAGTTGATCTTCCTGAATGCCCAAACAGATCTACCATTCATTCCAGCCAAGCCAATGTAATAAGCTTATTTTTGGGGACTATGTAGAATAGTAAACAGAGTTTGGGCTTTGAAATGTTTGACATGAATTTAAATCATGTTCCTTCATTTGCTATCTGTGAGATATAATGCAAGCCTCTTAACCTGTCTGAATTTTGGTTTTCTCTTCTGTAAAATACAAATAATTAGCTTTCAATATTGTTGCAAGATTTCAATGAGATAATACATAAAAATTGATAGCATACCAACTGACACATTATAAACAATCAATAACTGTGAGTTTCTTTGTTCTTTCACTTGATATACCCTTTTGGATAGCAATTCAGTAATATGTATCAATTCTCAAATTTCTTCTATCCAGGAATTCCACATCTAGGAGTTTTCCTCAGGAGATGACCCAAATAATGACATATATTTATGCATACTTAGACATTTCATCATGTCTACTTTTTTAACAATTGGATCTCTCACAGTAGGCATTCACTCAGGGTAACTCTCTGAACTATTTTAGTGTGTGTTTCATCATCAGGCTAGCTTCTAGAGAAAGCATTCTTTCACATATTCTTTCATTTACTTGTTCAACAAATATTTACTTGAGCATTGATTATGTGCAAAGCAGAGTGAAAAAGAATAAAGATAGGAATAAGACATATTCCTCTCTCACTGAGGTTATACCATGGTAAAAATTCACTTACTGAACCACCATTCTTCTCTGGTTTTGGCAAACTCTCACTCACTTCTTGGTCACAGTTCAAATATTGCCTAATCTATGATAGATTCTCTGACCTTCCTAGTAATCTAAGTTCTTGGTCCTTTCTCCTTTGCTTCTATAGAATTATTTTTATACCTGTTTTTAGAACTAACACATTGTATTTTTAGTGTATGTTTACAAGTATCTTATTTCCTCTGCTGGACCATCAGCCCTTCAATCACAAGGACTTCTCAAACTTGTTTAACTTGTAAAGGGCCTAGAAAAAAAGCAGGTACTAATGTTCAGTAAATGAGTGAATGAATGAATGAATGAATGAATGAATGAATGAAAATCATAAATTATAACCATAACTCAATTCAAAATGTAGGATAATTTTTGAAAGAAGAATACACTCATGAAAAGGCTGAAGGAGGAAGAGCCTAGCAGGTTTGGAAATCAGGAAAGCTTCAGCAGGGAGGGCAGCATTTAATATGCGCCTTAAGAGATAAAAGGATTTCAATAAAACACGCGCATCAAGACATTCTGGGCCTACAGATGAGCCCTGCAGTTGGGGGGATATGGTTTATGCATATTTGGAGACTAGCATACAATCCAATTTATGCAGCGGTAGGAAATAAGGCTGTGAAGGTAGGTTAGAATCCTGTTTGTTAATAGGACCATGAAAGCTAGAGTAAAAAATTTACACTGCCCTAGCTGGGTGGCTCAGTTGGTTGGAGCATTGCCCTGTGCAACAAAAGGTTGTGGGTTTGATTCCTGATCAGGGCAAATACCTAGGTTGTGGGTTCACTCCCTGGTCGGGTGTGTACAGGATAAACAGATATTTTTCTCTCAAACTGATATTTCTCTGTCTCTCTCTCCCTTCCTCTCTCTCTACAAACAATCAGAACATATCCTTGGTGAGGAAGGAGGGAAGGAAGGAAGGAAGAAAGGAAGGAAGGAAGGAAGGAAGGAAGGAAGGAAGGAAGGAAGGAAGGAAGGAAGGAAGGAAGGGAGGAAGGGAGGAAGGGTTAGGTAGGAGAGGGACAAAGGGAGGGAGGGAGATAAGGAAGAGAGGAAGGGAAGGAAGAATGGGATACCTGTTTGAATCATGTCCAATATTGGTTCACTGAGCGTGGATCTTTTCAATTCATTATTGTTAATAATGATAAACTCCTGGGTCTATCCACCTGTGATCTTCTGCTTATGTGACCAATTATGAATAGTATATAGATGCTTTTAGTCATAAGGAATAAAGAAGGAGAGCCCAGCTTTAGGGTCTGGACAGTTTCAAAAAGAGAAACAACATCTAGTTAACAAGGCTTCCTGATGACTGCATCTTATGGATTTTAAAAGTGTCAGAGCAATTTAGCCCTTAAAGAACTGCATAAAATATTTTATCACATTCCTGCCTTGGTAACTTTAATAAACTGTGGTGCCTTCAGGGACACAGATCCATATAAATTAACTGCCTTCAACTTGGAGCATCAAGGTCTTTATCTTTTGTCAGCTTAATTATGTGTTTTAATTGTATTATTAACATTTAAAAAACGGCCCACACTAAGAGCAGCCACGACTGTTTAATTAAACAAATGAATATTGTTATATCTGGCGTGACCAAAACTAATTTGTCATGTTAAAGTTTTACAGGGAGCAAAGAGTTTCATGGTGGTAGTCAGGTAAGTCAAGCCCTCAAAAGTATACCTGCCTACCTTTTCAGAAAATTTAGTGGCCTAACTTGGTTGTGTGGCTATCTTATACTAATTTGTCACTGATTTCACCAGAATTCCAGTATTCTTTAAGGTATTTGTCTAACTTCTCTTTGCAGAAACCTTTGCATGGTATAGGTCAGAGACTTGAAAAGGGTCAAGTGGTACACCTAGAATAATTTTCACTCCCTAAGTCTAAGGCCACCAGTCCTCTTTACTCTTTACATTCTTTTTTTTTTTTTTTTTTTTCTGGTACGTGCCCCTAGCAGGAACTGAACCCGGGACTCTCTGGCCCGCAGGCTGATGCTCAACCGCTGAACCAAACTGGCCAGGGCTCTTTACATTCTTTATATGTCCTGTCAAACCATTATTCTCACTTCCAGATGAGCCCATCGCATGCATTTTCCATCCTGGCCCTTCACAGTTCTGTTCAGCCTTTAGACATAGTCCTCTACTTCATAGTCACACAAAAGCAGGATTCCTAAACCTCTGCTACACTCAGCATCTTAGCCCTGACATCTAGCACTGACATGCTTACAACTCGGCATCCTGACTTTTGACTTGGTGACTTTTTTTTTTCCATGTGGATTAAGCTTCATTTCTTGTTTCAGGAATGTATTAACAGCCCTTCCAGTATGACTTGGTGTCCAAACTATTCTGGATACACACACCCCATGAGTATACTCTGGCTCCTGTCAAAGGTTTTAAGTATCTCCTATCCAATTTTTTCTATAAACCATGGTCAAGTAGTTTTCCTAAAAAGAACTTTGATCATGTCCTTCCTGCCTAAGGTCATTCAATGATTTAACATCATTACTAAAGAAAGTATCAGTTGCTTAACAAAATATCTAAGCCCTTTCAAAATTTAGCTCCAGCCCTGGCTGGTTTGGCTCAGCGGTTAGAGTGTCAGCCTGCGGTCCCGAGAGACCTGGGTTCGGTTCCCGCTAAGGGCACATACCTCAGTTGCAGTTTGTCCCCGGCCCTGATTGGTTGGGTTGTGTGGGTGGCAACTACTCGATGTGTCCCTTTCGCATCGATGTTTCTCTCTCTCTCTCTCCCTCCCACTCTATCTGAACAAAATATCAAAAAAATGTCCTTGAGTGAGGATAAAAAAAAAAAAAAAAATTTAGCTCCAGATCAATATGTTGAACTGACCAGATTCTAGCTTCCTACTGTCACGCTAACAAAGAGAGGTCAGAAATGGACCTCTCTTTCTTCCTGAAATGTATTTTATGCTATTTCTCTTTCATGCCTTTGCTCACACTTTTGCCATAGTCCCTGGCCATCTTTACTTCCAGTTTTCTATCTAACAAAACATGTATCCTCTACTAGGATGCTCATTGTAATGTCCATGATTCTATTCTGCCTACCACATAATAGAGGGTATCAATTAACCTGTGCTGGGTCGATGATCACGTCACCATATCATTACTCACAGATTAGTCAACTGCCTTGGTCTCTGGAAATGTTCCACTGTTCCTTCCCCAGAAGAGGGATATTTATTTAGGCTGAGGCCCAGAGGATGAGAGGGAGTAGCTACAGAAAGAACACAGCAACTGAGATTTGAAATAGGTAGAAATAAGTTTATTTTTTAAACTGTTGGGTATATGGAATTAAATTTATAATAATCCATGTTTCATGAAACAGTTATCTGTTCATGACCTTTACTTTTATTATTTTTTACTTAATTTTGTTTATTTGTATTTTTCAATTAATTTATTTTTCAATTGCAGTTGACATATAATATTATATTAATTTCAGGTTTACAACATACTGATTAGATATTTATATATCTTATGAGGTGATCTCCTGGTAAGTCTAGTACCCATCTGTCACCACACATCGTTACTGCATTATTATTAACTATATTCCCTATGCTATACTTTACATCCCTGTGACTATATTAAAAACCAGCGGTTTGCACTTCTTAATCCCTTTCACCTTTTTCACCCATCATCACAACTCCCTCCCATCTGGTGACCATCAGTTTGTTCTCTGTACCTATGAGTTTATTTCTGTTTTATTTCATCATTTATTTTATTTTCAGATTCTACATGTAAGTGAAATCATATGGTACTTGTCTCTGTCTGTCTGACTTATTTCACTTAGCATAATATCCTCTAGGTCCATTCATATTGTCAAAAATAGCAAGATTTTGCCCTGGCCAGTTTGGCTCAGCAGTTAGAGCATTGGTCTGGGGTCCAGAGAGACCCAGGTTCGGTTTCCATTAAGGGCATATACCTCGACTATAGTGTTCCTGGCCCTGGTTGGGTCGTGCAGGAGGCAGCCACTTTGTATGTCCCTTTCATGTTGATGTTTCTCTCTCTCTCCCCATCCCACTCTATCTGAACAAAAATGGAAAAATGTCCTCGAATGAGGATAAAAAATTTTTTTTAAAAAAGCAAGATTTCATTATTTTGGATGGTTGAGTAATATCCCATTGTATATATGTCCCACCTCTTCTTTATCCAGTTGTGTACTGATAGACACTCAGGTTGCTTGTAAATAATGCTGCAATTAACACAGGGCTGCATATATCTTTTCAAAATAGCATTTCTGATTTCTCCAAAGTCGAATTGCTGGGTTGTATGGTAGTTATATTTTAATTTTTTGAGAACCTCCATACTGTTTTCCATAGTGGCTGCACCAGTTTGTACTCCCACCAACAGTGCACGAGGGTTCCCTTTTCTCCACATCCTCACCAATACTATTTTTTGTTGATTTATTGGTGACAGCCATTCTGATGGATGTGAGGTAATATCTCATTGTGGTTTTGATTTGTACTTCTCTGATGATTAGAAATATTGAGCATCTTTTCATATGTCTGTTGGTCTCTTCATTTTTTCTGTGTGTGTGTGTGTGTCCTCTTTGGAGAAATGTCTACTCAGGTACTATGTCCATTTTTTTTAATCCTCGCCCTAGGATATTTTTCTCTTTATCATCAGATAGAGTGGGAGGGAGGGGAAGGCAGAGAGAGAGAGAGAGAGAGAAACATTGACATGAGAGAGACATCGACTGGTTGCCTTCTGCAGTACCCGACCAGGGCCGGGGACAAACCACAACCAAGGTACGTGCCCTTGACTGGAATCAAACCCATGACTCATTGGTCTGCGGGCCAACACTCTAACTGCTGAGCCAAAGTGGCCAGGGCATACTATGCCTTTCTTAAAATTTATTTTTTTGTTTTTGTTTTTGTTTCTCCTTTTCCCCTGCAGATACCCTCCTCCTTATCCCGCTCCCCCCACCCCAAGCATTGTTGTCTATGGCCCTTGGTTACGCACACATACATGTAAGTTCTTCGGTTTATCTCATCCCTCCCCCTCTCCGCCCTCCTCTGAGGTTTGTCAGTCGGAACCATACTCCTTCTATGTTTCTGGGTCTGTTTTGTTCACCAGCCTTTTTTGTTCATTACATTTCCATAAATAAGTGAGACCATGCTGTATTTGCCTTTCTCTGCTTGCTATGCCCATTTTTTAATTGGACTGTCTATTTTTTTGTTTGGGTGTTACGTTGCATGAGTTCCTTACATGTTTTGGATATTAACCCCTTACAGGATGCATCACTGACAAATATTTTCTCCCATTTAGCAAGCTGTCTTTTTGTTTGGTTGATGGTTTCCTTCACTATGCAAGAACTTTTTAGTTTGATGTTTTAGTTTAAAGTTTATAAAACTTTAGATTATTTTTTTACCATTATGACTAGGGCTTCTATGATCAAGCTTACATCCTGGTGTTTATTTTAAGAGTTTCTTTTGGATATTTACCTAGAAATAGAATTGCTGGGAACTAGGGTATAAAATGTCCAATGTTTACAAAATAATACCAAATTGCTGTGACCTAGAGAATAGCAATTAGAAAAAAAAGTCTAGATGAGCATATCCAATCAAGTTATGCACCTCCCCAGACCTGCTTGGCCATGGTTTTTCCTTGATGGTACTGATGACCATACAGGAAGATCACCAGATCACCTAGCAACCAACCATACTTTGGAAGTTGCGCAAGAAGGAATTTCTCTTCATCAGAGTGAGGTCCTTCACTTCATCAGAGTGGGCTCCCTCACCACCTTCATGGTGAGGGCCATGGCGCCTCGGCACTTTCACTGTTCATCTAGCTGAGCCCATTGTGGTTGCAGCTCTAGATTTTCATGTTGCAGGAATAACCCAATGGAGCCTGGGCACATATCTTGTATTTTGCAATTCTTCCCTCCTGCACCTAGGACTTCTCTGTTGTTGCTGAGGTACAAGGTGGTAGGGAACCTGCTTGGTGCCCGCACAATCCCACTGGCCCACCTACCGAGGCCCATGAGGCTGCAGGCTACAGGTGGGACAGCATGGAGTCTACTGGCTTACACACTACCCACCTCCTGAGTGACTCACTCTGTACCCTGTGACTCACACTGCTGATGCATCTGCTGTCTTGGAACTAGCTTCCCAGCAGCCCTGGGGGCTAGGTTGCACAGCCTGAACTATAGGGGAACTGATGCTCACCAGGGCACATTTTCACTAATGGGAGAGGAGAGAGACTAAGAAATCAAGTATGTTTGTTGCAAAGCTGTGACCAGCCAAAAACACACTTTTGTGCACTTACTCTACCTCCTTCTCTATATTAGTTCCCCTTTTCTCTTACTCTTGGTACTGTGACTGCCTCCCTCCCAAATTAAAAAGCAGTATTTTCATATACATTTTGCCTCAGGGAAGCCAGGTAGTATTCTATACTAATGAAACTCTCTATATAAGACAAAGTACTGAGGCACTGGTCAGTGTCACACTTGTACAGGAGAAATAAATATACCCTCTCCTCTACTTCTCAGATTGCTTGGCCAGCCAAGAAGCTGGTTATATCCTTTCCCATGACCCCTTGATCCAAACAACAACTGAATTATTCCTTGCTGAACTGATTACACCATTCTTTCTATTCATTATAGGGCCTCAAATTTTTCTATTTCACTTTTCACAGCTTCATCAATTCCAACCCAGATCATACTTGTTAAAATAGTTTTTTTCATTGAGGTGAGATTCATATGACAAAATTAACATTTTAAAGTGAAAAATTCAGTATATTCACAATGTTTTACAACCTTCCCTTTTTTTTTAGTTCCAAAACATTTTATCACCCCAAAAGGAAATCTTGACCCATTAAGCATTTCCCTGTTCACATACTTTAAAAAAATTAACACCTTTTCTTCTTCTTCCCCCCAATATTTATCTAATAAATGCAGGAAAACACATATCTATCTTTTCCTAAATTCTTGTTCAATGAGTAAGAATGAATATATATATATATATATATATATATATATATATATATATATATCTCATTGCTATTGCTAGTAAGTTTAATTACTCTTCTAGTGATGCATACATATCAAACAAGATAGAAATCTTCAAAAGTAAAATCAACCAGAGAACAGGATTCAATTAAATTCTACATTTGTGTATAAAGCACCAATACAGGTAAGGCTGAAGGACAATCGGGGTTTAAATTCACATATATTGAGTGAGTCCATGTGCAAGTCACTATACACCTTACTGCATTTTGGACATTCAATCCTCACACTAAGCCTATAAAGTTAGAATTTTTTTTTTCCTGTTTTGCAGATGAAAAAGAGTTTAGGTGAGAGATTCAGATGACCAGGACCCAGATTTACAAAGACAAATAAATTCCTTTCAACAAAACCATCCTGCCTTAAAATTTACAATATTCGAGGAACATTTGGATATATATTAATATTAATTTTTAAGTGGTTAATTATACAGTATGGCAGTGATCTATTTTTAAGTGGTTAATTATACAGTATGGCAGTGATCTATTGCTATATAACAAATTATTCCAAAACTTAGTGGGTTAAAGCAACAATCATATATTTTCTCATGTGTCTATAAGCATTTTGGGCTGGACTGAGCCAGGCAACTCTGCTAGTCAGTGTCACAAAGTATTACTTATGTTGTTGCAGTCATCTGGTGGTCAGCTAGGACTGGATGATTTGATGGTCTCACTCACATGTCTAGTGGTTGGTGTGACTGTCATCTGGGGTGCCCCCATTCTCCTTTATATGGTTTCTCATTGTCTAGCAGGTTAGATGACTTTTCCACATAATGACAGAAGCATTCTAACAGCACCAAAACAAGATGGCAAGTGCTCTTAATGCCTAGCTTCAGAAATCAGTGTTTCTTCTGCCACATTCTAGTGGTCATCATCATAAGGCCACTCTAGACTTGAAGGGGTAGGGAAACAGACTCCATCTCTTGATGGGAAAAGCATCAATATCACATTGTAAAGGAGCATTAACTCAGACATCTGTTTCATGGGGGGCCATTATTGTAACAATCCACCACACATATCCATATGTACAACTGATTGTTCTTCTGTTTTTGTGAAGTCCTAGGCACAAGGACCCTTCATGTGTTCTTTAGAGAGCAGGGACCAAGTCACCATGTGCAGTCACTGTTCTGGTACCTACAGTGGGTGGTCAGATAGTTGGATATGAATATGGTTTCCATTTGTGTGGGTTATACACCACCTATAGTCATCAGCACACTCCAGTATGAGGACTGATCACAGCCCATATTTCAAGTAATTTGGAATCCAACCCAACACTCCAGTTCCAAATGAGTTTAGCGTGAAAACAGATGAACATTTAAAAAATACTTTTTTTTTTTCCTGTAAGACTATGTCTAGAAATAAACTCTGAGAATAAGTGATGTAGGAGCAGACCTTACATATTTTTCTAACTATCAGAAATGCAGGAGCTATAATGTAAACGTCATTCCACCAACCATCTTCTTTCCTTGGGTGACTTGTTCCTTTCTCACATACTAATTCAGTAAGTATGATCAATGGCTGTGATGTGACTAGCTCTGTGAACTTAAGGTATCTCTTTCTCTGGCACCTTTGTGTATTTTCCAGGGAGACAGTTACCTTTTCCTCTGTGCCCACACCCTAATCTATCGCAAGAAAGCCAATAAAGCAAAGTAAGTGAGGCAAAGAGTGGTGAGAGAAAATGTCAGTGAGATCGCAGGGTGGTAGAACATGTAGGGCCTTGTAGCTAAAGTAAGACTAGAAATTTCACTCCAAGATGTAAAGCCATTAGAACATTTAAACAGAAGAGTAATAAGATCTTAATTGTTATATAAAGAATAGAATATGAGCAAGAGTGGAAGCATGGACACTAGTTAAGAGATAAGCAAGTAGTTTAGATGATCTTAGGCCAGATGATTACAGTAGAATAGCTTAGATATGATCCGATTTGAGAATAATTGTGAAGTTAGAGAAAAACAAGGTTTGCTGAAAGATTGAATACAGGATGTGAGAGGAAAACAAAAGCCAAAAAGTAATCTTAGTTCTTTGATCTAAACACCTGGTTAAAATTTAGTCTCATGAATGTGTATATGGAATGCTATGGGATATATAACCTGGGGCAAAGTTGGAGTTGGAGACAATATACATTTGAGAGTCACTAGTATAGCAATGCCATTTCAAGCCACAGGGCTAGATGAAATAACTTAGAGAGTGAATGTTGATAGAGAAAATGCTGACATTTACGTGTTAAGAAGGAAAGGAGGAGGATACACAGAAAAGGAATGGTCAAGAGGTAAGAAGAAAAATAAAAATTGCAGCGTTTCAAGTCAAACGAAGAGTTTAAGAAGAAGGGCATATACAAGGATTCCAATTTCTCATGTCCTTGCCAACACCAGTTATCTTTTTTGTTTCTTTGATAATAGCCATCCTAACAGGCATGAGGTGATAGATCATTGTAATTTTGATTGCATTTTCCTGATAATCAATGATGTTGAACATCTTTTCATACATCTGTTGGCTATTTGTAAGTCTTCTTTGGAGAAATGTAAAATGGTACATGGAAAATAGTATGGGGTTCCTAAAAAAATTTTTAAATAAAACTACTATATAATAGAGTATCCCACTTCTGGGTATATATACAAAAAAAAATGAAATCAGGATCTTGACGAGATTTCCACACTCCCATGTTTATTGCAGCATTATTTACAATAGCCAAGATATGGAAACAATCCAAGTGTCTATCAACAGATGAATGAATAAAGAAAATGTGGTATGTACATAAAATGGATTATTCAACTTTAAAAAGAATAAAGTCTTGCCATTTTCAACAACATGAATGAATCTGGAAGACATTTTACTAAATTAAATAATCAGTCACAGAAGGATAAATACTGCGTGATTCCACTTATTAAGTATTTAAATATTCAAATGCATAGAAGCATAGAATAAAATAGTTACCATCAGGGGCTGGAGGGTGAGGGAAATAAGGAGTTTTTCAATAAGTATAAAGTTTCAGTTATTCTAAATGAAAGTTATAGAGATCTGTTGTACAACATAATGCCTACAATTAACAATACAGTACTGTACATTTCAAAATTTGTTAAAGTGTGGATCTCATGTTAAATATTCTTACCACAAAACAAACAAAAGCAAAGGGATACCAGAAAACTTGTACCGAAACACACTTATACTAATAACACCTTTACAGTGTTATATGATGGAGTGCATATCCTTCATTGTGTGAAGAAAGACAAAGGCTTGACTAGCTTTGTCTGGTCTCTGGTCTTAGTCAACCAAACCAAGGTTTAATTATCATCTAACTATTCTTATGTATTCTTTTAAACAATCAGATAATAACCATGATCACTAGGGAACAACGTGTGATATGAATAACACTTTTTCAGTTATTAAAGCACTTTCATAACCTTATGGCAGATGATCCTCCACAAATTAGTGGGATTGACAGGACTGACAGGGCCATGCTTAGATTAGGAAACCGAGCCTCATAATAACAGAGCAACTAATCAGTCAGATTGAAACGGTAACTCACTCCCATATGGTCAGTTTCTTCTGACTCCCTATAGTGCCTACAGTGATGCTGCTTTGCACTTGGTGGAATTGAGTGCTATGTCTTCTGCCTAGCTCTGTTCTTGTACTGAGTTCTATTAAGGCCAGTGCATCAATTTCATTGTCCACCTGAAGGGGAAATCAAATGGCAGGGGCCAAATTCTTATTGAGGCATGGGAAGAAAATAGCACCTGCTGCTTGAAAAGAGAGCCTGAGATTTGCCAGGAAAATTCAGTTATCACTGAGATGGTGGGAGCTCAGGAAACAAGGTAAGATTACTGTCAAGTAAAAACCAATATTCCTGAAACAATAAATCTCTTTTGCAGAACTCTGGCTCCAGAGCAGGCTTCCACTAGGCTTCACATGGAGATCCTTGAACTGAACATGACGGCCAGAAGGCTGAGATACACAGAGATTATAAATAAAATTATATGTTTAAGGCCAAATGACAGAGTCTAGAAAGAATCAGTGCATTTAGTAGGGAGGAATGGGGAGAGAAAGGCTTTGAAGCCAGACGTATTTGGGCTGTAATCCTGATCCTGGCACTCACTAGCTTTGTGACTTTGGGAAAGTCATTTCATACCCTTGATCCTTAGTTTCCTCATCAATATAATGCAGTGTTAAAAGTATTAGAAGTAAATTTCTCTGTAAAGAGCAAAGCCTGGCAGAAATGTCAAGTATAATATTTTGCTTAAATTTGGTGCGCATTCATGGTACCTAGCAGTAATACAGTACCTTACATATCTGTAAAGGCTAATTCTACCAGCCATTAACAATGAACAGTCCTCCCTGATCCTGCATGGAGAATTCAAGTCTCCCTCCTGTGGTTTCCTACAACACCTTGCATACAGTTCTACTCTTGTACTTGCCACTCCATATGCTAATTATGAAATTCTGTGTCTGTTTCATCTGTTCATTCAGCATTGTATCCCCAGGGTGCAGCACTTAGTAGGTACTCAGTAACTGTTGAGTAAGTAAATGAACAATGTCTTTCCTAGTAGACTATGAGTTTCCAAGAGCAGCAACTAGGTCTCACTCTAGTATTTAATATTTATAAGAACAGGGACCCAGCCTATTTTCTGCCTACTGATCACTGGTGAAACACTGGAACAGTTACTATGGTTGAATGAGCAGAGTCTATCCTTAGCACCCAGTCCAGGACCTGAAACAGAATGGATGCTCAGTGATGTTTGTGGAGTGAATGAATAAATGAATGAAACTATTCTTGAATTGGTCCTGTCACTAAAGTAGGTAAAGTTCCATCTGCTTGGGGGTGCCTGGAGAACAGTCAGTCATTAGAGGGTAAGTGTTGATAACAGATGGGGCTGCGTAGTTTCATCCAGATGAAGTCAAATCTTGGACATTAGAGCTAGAAGGATCTTTAAAGACTACCCGGTCATATTATGCTGGTACAACTAACTCTCTGTGTTTTCTACTCAAATATGTGGGCTTTTATTTTTGTTTCTATAGTGTAAGAGCAATGGGAAGTCATTGAAGTATTTTAAGCAGGTTTACATTTTTCAAAAACCAATGTTGCTACAGTATTGAGAATAGTTTGGAGGTAGGCACAACCTAGATACAAGAATATCACTGAGGAGGCTAGTGCAGTAGCTCAAAGAGAAATAACAGTAATTTGAACTGTAGCCTGGCAATGGAGATAGTGAAAAACATACACATTCAAGAGATGTTTAAGAGATGAAAGCAACAGGTCATGATGATGAATTACATATGAAGTTGAAGAAAGGAATGCCAATGGCATGTCTCTATTTTTTTTTCTTTAAATATGTTTTGATTGAGTTTTAGAGAGAGAAGGGAGAGGGGGAAAGACAAAGAAACATCATTTGGTTGCCTACTGCAGGCCCCCTAGTGGAGACCTAGCCTACAACTCGGGCATGTGCCCTGACCAGGAATCAAACCAGCGACCTCTAGGTGCGTGAGATGCATAGGACGATTCTCAACCAACTGAGCTACACTTGCCAGGGCTATTTTGTTTGTCTCCCTGACTGGAAGTGACTTCCTTTAAAAAAAAACTAGCCCTGTTTAATTTGTTTTAATACTGCAAGTGCCTCATTTTGGGCCTGGAATATAGTACATAGTTATTTAAAGTTTGCTGAAAAAAGGAAAAAAAAAATCATTGCCCAGCAAGCAGAGAATAGAAGGAGCAATATTCAGAGAGGAATACCAGGAGGAAGAGGCCATCGGGTCTGTAGGTCCCGGGCTGGAGTCCATGGGAAGGACTGGCAAGAACAAGGCAGTACTAGATAGCCTTATCAGGGGAGGAGCTAGAGCACAGAGAAACGGCCAGACTTGGTATATAAGGTGATACCTCTGTCTTAGAAAGAGGACTAAGGAATTAGTTATGAGTTTTATGAAGCCAGTGAAGCAGTATAAGTTCAGGTTCTGCATCACACTGTGGGTTCTAACCCTGAGTCTGCCTCTCGTAGTTGTATGACCTTTTCTGGGCAGTTATTTAATACCCTTTACTTTCCGTTTCCTTATCTGTTACAGTTGGGATAATAATAGTACCACTCTCTTATGGTAGTTAGTAAGATTAAATGGCACAATGCACTTATCAAGGACTAGCAAAATGTCCTAATCCCTAATAAAGATTAGCTATCAACTAATATTAGAAGGAAATTAGAAAGAAAATGAAAATAATAATAATGACTATCATTTATTTAACACCTGCTATATGGTAGACTCTTTTCAACAACAATTTTAAAGATGAGGAGACTGAGACTCTGAGAGGTTGAATAACTTGCAGGTAGGAGGTAGAAAATTCATAACCAGGTCTGTTTAAACTTCAAAGCTCATGCTACACTGCTCAATTTACTGAATTATTTGAATTGAGGCTCCTTTTAGCCCCTGACCAACCATGGCCTTGTTATATCCAGTGCCAAAGGTACTGACCCAAAAGATAAGGATCACAATTTCCAGGTGAAGGTACTGAGGCAGACAGGAAGGGGTACCCTGCATGGAGGCACCCGACATCCACACACTCTATGAACCAACAGCAGCATGAGCCATATACATGGGACATGCACTCCATAATTCATTCTGGAAAATGGATAATTATAGGAGGTTGTCAGATTCAATAGGCAAATGCTGGGGAAATAAAAACAACAAATTATGTGAGAGCTGATATTTGTTCAGGCAGACATCTGTCTTCTGTTAGAGGATTTAGGGATGTTTTTCAACAGAAAGTTTTAAATATGGCTTGAAATAAACCTCTCGTCATCATGGTCTGCAGGGGAGCCAAATTCTTGCTTTCAGTAGGTCTCCTCACACTCACAGAGGACTTGTCCCCACAGCGATTGAGGGAAGGGAAGCAAGAGGCATATTTAGGCTGATAGACAAACCAAGCTGTCCTCCTCCTCACAATCCACTTTCCACTCCTATGAGACCGTGATCCACACACCTCCACTTGTGCCCAGCTCATTCCCACCTCCACAGCCTTGCACACTCTGTTCCCACGGATGTCCTCCTCCCTCTGCCTTCCTTTTCCAAACTCATCTTTAAAACCCAAGGTTCTTCAGAAAACCTTCCCCAAATGCTTCATCCCACACTGCTCTCTAGCCCACCTCCAACCTGGGAGCCAACAATACTTGGCATCTGAGCTGCATGATCTAGAACTTCATCATCTACTGTAACTTTATTGTTAATAAGAAAGAATGGTACATCCAGTCAGAGGAATGAATCCTCAACCACAGCTCTGCCACTTCCTGGCTGTGGGGACTTGAGTAAGGCATACATATCTCTCTGAGCCTCAATTACCTCCTCCATAAAATGAATATACTATTACCTACTCACGGGGCTATTGCATGGGTTAAGTGAGATAATGCATTTAAAGCAGCACTCAGAATACACTTTTCAGGTTGAGTCTAGTACTGTCTACTGACCTCATCTAAGTGTGTCTTATCTTCTTAGGAGCAGGTACTATATATGCTCTCTTCTTCCCTTCCTCGGAATAACAATGTGCTTAGTTGCATTTTCTTCTCGTTCTCTATATTCCCACATGGAATGTAAGCCACTCAGAAGCCCCAGACCACTGAGGGCCCTGAATGAGTGCTACGGTGAATTTGGTCAATGGGATTTCTAAGGCTGCCAGGGAGATGACTGTTTAAAAGGTGAGAAATAACAGAAGACAGGGGCACTGGCTTCCCCTAGAGAGACCTAAGAATTCAAATCACAGATTAGGCTGATGGCAGCAGGACCTACGCAGTGGTAGTTGATTCTTAATATTAGGTGGCTTCCAGGGGCTGAGGCACAAAACTGGCTACATGCCCCAGATGATTACATTAAGCAGGGATCAAAGTAGGAGAATGAGGTACATATGCTCAGCAGATTAAACCAGTTTCTAGGGCACTACTGGAATCCCACCCTAAGTGAGACAGGGACAGAAGTCCAGGTAAAGGAGTGAATACTGAAAACTAGCAAGACATGATACTAGATGGCAGAGTTCCAGGCAGAATGAATCCTTTCTCTTCAAGGTTTCTTTAGCACTGTTTCTACTATGAAACTATAAACTATTAACTCTACCACAGACAGGCTAGAATTTGGTTTCTATGGTACTTGTACCTACCACAGTATAAATGCTTCAGCCAGGTAGACATTCCCTGCCATTTCACCACAATCTGGTCTTGTTCAGTCACCTAACCTGTTTGGATGTCAACTTCTTCATCTGTTTAATGGGGCTAATAATATGCCTTGCCCTGGTTACTTCATTAATATTGGAAACTTGACATGAAATAGTAAATGTGAAAGTGATTTGTAAACTGTGAAGCATTAGAAAGATTATTTTTATTCATTACATCTCATCTTTCAAATGAGGCTATAAATCCCAGCAGGTGCAAGCTGTTCTTTATTTATTGTTTGATCCTTATATCCTAGGGGCATAAAGAAGGAACCATTAATAGTTGAGCTGCTCTTATGCCATGCACTATGCTAGGCACCTTGCATGCCTCCCACAATTTTGTTTAATTCTCCTAATAACTCCTTTTTTTTTTTTTAATCTAGACCTGGCAGCCTCCCAGGAAGTAACAGATACTCAATAAATATTTCTGGATTAAAATGCCATAGTTCCACTTTTCACACTTTGAGATTTGAATGACGTAGTGAGAGAATAGAAGGGGTATAATCCTGTTGATGAGTGAGTGACAAGATGGCAATGACCACCAAGGAAGCATGGAGTACTGATTCTGTTTCTAAATATAATCTCATCATCTATTCTACTGAAAAGTGTCAAATTTTTGCTCTTAAGCTTGATCAAATGTAGAGGTTATTTCTCTTGCCTCAGGAAGCCTCCTGGCCACAAGGTGATGTTTTACTAACATCCACGTTCAATTCTAAGAATTACATAGAAATTTAGAAATTCATCTGCATTTCAGAGGGGATTTAGGGAAGATTGTATTGTGCTTAGCATATATGTATACGTAAACCTCACCTCTATGTGTAATTGGATACAAACCAGAAAATTGGAAACGGTTCTGCTTCTTTTTGATTTTATTTGAGGCTTTGATGTTTGACTTCACTGGTCTGGCTTTTCTTATTCCTAGTTCATGTCAGCACATAATCACTGTTCCTGCAGCCAATTGGTCTCTTCACTGCCCTTAAATATGCCATGTTCATACTGAGAATTCCTACAATTGCCTCCTATTGTCTGTCTGCCCCTGTTTGGCCTCTCACAATCTATTCTCCTTATAGTCACTCCTTAAAGTGTATTTCTAACCATCAAAAATGATCATGCCTTCCTCTCCCTTATATAGCTCCCATCATCTACAGAATCAAGTCCACACTTTTTAGTATTTTGAGTTATCCTTCTTCTTTCCTAACCTTTCCCCCATACTCACAACATAAACATGTATATCCATGCAACAGTCACATGTCTGACTTTATATGGACAAACTGTCAGTTTTCTGAACCTTACTTGTTTTCCCTCACCTTTGGGTGTTACATACACTGATAAATATGCTGTTCCTCTCCATGCTTAGATAGCTCTTACACTTCTTCAAGAATCAGCCGGAGCACTGTGGTCCCAAGGAAGACTTCCTTGATCATTTGTTCTGTAGCTTCCAACCCACTCTCTCCAGAGCTGAAAGGTTCTGCTCCTCAGTACTCTCAGAGCCCCATCACCCCATGACAGCACTTCCCACTCCAGCTGGTAGATCTTTGGGCTTTGACAGGCCTGGGATCTGCACAAAATCCCAAGGTTAAAATATAGACTGCCTAACTGAACTACTTTGTTATGGATGGAGAAACTGAGACCCAGCAAAGTGAAGTGACTTGCTCAAGGTCTGGGACTAGAACCAAAATCTCTTGATTCTTAGCAATTATCTCAAATACCAAATATAAAGAAAATAAGGAAGGAAACTCTTTTGTACAAGATCTCAGACACAGAACTGCATGTAATTGGATCTTTCACACACAGAAGTGACCTTCTGAAGCACTTCTCTTATAACCATTTGCTCTTGTCACTGTTCTAACAGAGAAAGGCTGAGTTCCTGAGAGTCCAAGGTCCCCAAGATAAGTAAGGGCAGAGTTTGGATTCCTTGCACATCTTCTGTAAGTATAATGCTCCCCTATCACTTAGGACATGTTTCACCCTCACTTGAATCACTCAAGAGTGTTCTAACTGCTGCAGGAAAAATAATGCAAAAAAGGGGGGAAAAAGAATTTCCACCAAATATAGTCTACATAGGCAAAATTATTCTGTACTCAGCATACTGAATGTGCGTCACTAAATGGAAAGCTGAACAGAAATGAGGAAAAGTAGCATCAGCAGATGAGATGTTTGCAAAAACCCTATCAGCGTAGTTCCTACAGACATGTACGCAAATGCCATGATATACAGGTTTCTGGGAACCATGATGCTAATTAAGGCAAAGATGTCTTTTCCTAGACAAAGTCAGGTGCCATTGCTATGTCCTTTTAGAATAACTTTTGACCTTCTATGATAGGTTTCTGTAAAAGCTTACATTTAAATGTCAGTATTTCAATAAAATTACCTCACATTTGTGCAGGATAGAGAATAAGAACATGGGATTTTGCAAAGTCAGACAGAGAGGCTCTAACACATTTGGCTTACATAGTGTATGGCTTTAGCCTCTGTGAGCTTAGTGGCCCCATTTGAAAGATGAAGGCAATGATAACTGTCATGAGATTGTAATACGGTGTTGGAGGTAAAGCGCCTGGCATAGGACACAATACATGACAGATCTTCCCTTTATCTTTTTCTGTGAATCATGATGTTGTGCCAAGTGTTTTCGTGTGTATTTGATCCTCACAAGCATCCTGTGGGTCAAACAGGACATATGCTATTTTCCCAGTTTACAGAACAAAGAACTCTGTATGACTTGCTTAGAAGCCTCTAGTTAAAAGCTATGTGAACTGGGAACAAACCCCAGGTTTTCCTAATCCATGTTGTGCTTTGTTTATTCATTGCATAAATATACACATAGGAGGTTCTGTAGATATGGCAATAAGACAAACCAAGTCCCTGTCCCCATAGAAATGTCTCTTGATGTAATAGATTCTACAGAAAAGGGCACAGGAAATAGCCACGGAAGGCAGAGATGCCTTGCCACAGATGCTATCGGCAAGCCAGCTCCAAGCAAAGCATCACAGCTCTTGCGTCAGTCCCGGCTGCTAAAGTGGGATCCCCAAAAATCTGACTGGGGTAGTATCACTTGTCAAAAGTTAATGATGTGCCAAAGGGCCAGTTACATGTCACCCCAAGAACACAACAAACCCTCTTTCCCTTTCACCGCCCTTGGAACAGGCTATGCTGTTACTTCAGAAATGTTTCAATGTGTCTACAGAGCTATTTTAGCATTCTCTTAGTTATACCAATCAACACTTCAAAACAAGAGAAACTTGGACATATGTTCTTCCTGATCATGCCTCACATTGAACTAAAACAGTCTTAACACATTAAAAACACGAAGGAAGTTCTTGTTACTTCCCCTCACACCTCCCTGCCTCATAACCCAGTTTAGTGACTGATTTTCCTTGGCTTATGCAATGCCTCGCCTAGTTCCCTGCCCTCACATCTCTTCCCTCCCTAAAACTGGGGCTCCTTATCTCAATCTAATTCTTGCAAGTATTTAAGGATCCTTACTCCAGCTTCGAATCAGCCTCAACTGGTTCTGTCTCAACTCCATGCAACATCCAGGTGATCAGTCAAATAAAAATGAGCTGTGGCCTCTTTAACCCTATTCCCTGGCATTTTCCCTGCAATATCACAAGCTTTCTCTATGCACTGCTGCCTCCACACAGGGCCTCAGATTCTCCCTCTATTCCTGGCCCTGGGACTAGAGTGCTCCTCTGCTCCATAACATGGCCTATCACAATGTAGGCATAATTTGCCCTTCCAGTCTTATGCCCTCTCTTTTATAAAAGTTTTGGAATTAGCCAACGTAATGAGACAATGGATCCCTAACACCCTCTGCCTCATCCCAATACAAACATATTTCTTCATGTCTATATTCATACTTCCTTCTACCTGAAATAACCCCATCTATCTTTTGCCTTCAGAACTCCTAACCGATTCATTATTTAAGGATAATAAAAAATACGCCTTTCCCTATGTGCTCCAACACTGGGTAAATAAAGCAATTATATTAGTTATATAGTTGTATCTGTCCCTATCTTTGTGGTCCTTGGGAAGCTCTGTGAACCCTCTGAACCTCAGTTAGCTCATCTGTAAAATGGTGATAATAATACCAACCCCACATGGTAGTAATAATAGCAAGCATGGCACATTTTAGGTGCTCAATAAATGACAGCCATTGTAATATAGGAGGGTGCGTACACGAACAACTGTGCAAGGACTTGGAATATGATTAGTATCATACGATTCCAGAAGGAGGAGAACTCTCGTCTACTAGTTAGGCTTATGGAAGTTTTTTGTAGGGCAAAGCATTTAAACTCAGCTTTGGAAAATAGTTAGAACATCAACATAGGAAGACAACAGAAAAAAACACTCCAAGAAGAAATAATGGAATAAATAACAGCATGCAAGTGGGAAAACATGGAGCACAACTGGATGATCAACACACAGGTTGGCTGATGCCGACGGGTAGGAAAGAGTACTCAAGAGATATATTGCCAGAGATGGATTTGTTAGAGATTCACACTATGTCACCTACATGGACAAATGACTGAAGTAAATCTTTACAAAAATCCTACCACCACCAGAAAACACACCAACACTTCTCTGGCAAGGATCCATGAGAAGGTTTCAGTGAGAACAATTTGGCGTTTGCCAGTATTCATAAAAGGTGTGAATAAGATTCATAACTTTAAGTACAAAGGGAAAGCGCAAAGCATCGACACCGCCCCCCCCCCCACTTTTTTTTAAGACACAGCAGCCTTTTTGGGCTTTATTAGAAAATTCTCGTGCCAGCTGTCTCTTTTCTCTGACTCACATTCACACAATATGCCTCTCTCTTATTTCTTGTCAGCACTGCACTCAGATACTAATGAGTTCTCGGGAATAGAAAACCCAATGGAATATTAAAATTGGAAAGAGAAGCTCGTTGAGTTAATTTCGTCAAAGTGCATCACAACATACTGCAATGTTGTACGAATGAATATTCAAATAGGAATTCAGTCATGGGGAAATTAATTAAGGAAAATGGTATTGCTAATATTGCTTTTTATACATATACATATGCAGAGATACTCAACCATCTATTGGCCTCAGTGTTAACAATAATAAAAGTTAAACATTTATGAAAGTCAAATGTTCAAGAACTCTTGCCAAATTCATGTGAAAAATTTTTAACTATTATCCCAAAACGCTGTTTTAAAAGACAAATTGCATCATGCAACTCCTTTGCTTAAAACTTTTTAATAGATCCGCCTTGGCCGGTTTGGCTCAGCGGTTAGAGCGTCAGCCTGCTGTCCGGAAAGACCCGGGTTCGGTTCCTGCTAAGGGCGTGTACCTCGGTTGCAGTTTGTCCCCGGCCCTGGTTGGTCATGCGGGTGGCAGCCACTCGATGTGTTCCTTTCACATCGATGTTTCTCTCTCTCTCTCTGTTCCTCTCTCTCCCTCCCACTCTACCTGAACAAAAAATGGAAAAATGTTCTCGGGTGAGGATAAAAAAAAACAACAAAAAACAAAAAAACTTTTTAATAGATCCAAAACCTCCTTCAGAACAAAGTAATAATCTTTAGGGCCACAATATTCACCATGTGGCTTCATCTCATTTTACCTACTTGCATTCCTCCAAATATGTTGTGTTTTTACAAATAGCCCTGTTTTTCCACATATCTGTAACACATTCTTTGACCCTTTTCTAACATAGCTTAGTGTCACTTTCTTCTCCCTCTGCTGGAGAAAGGAGCTCTCCTGAGTGCCCCCATATCATACTGGGCTTAGTGTTATTTAACAGCAAACATTATGCACCTACTAAATGCTAGAGACCATGCCAGGCAATTCCACATTTTATTGTCACAGTCTGTTTACCTGGCTGCTCACCTACTAGACAGTACATTGACTGATTGATTAAGTAAATTCTATATAACAGCACTGTGCTCAGCACCAGGGTTTAATGGTGAACAAATATACAATCTCAGTCCTCAGACAGGTTATATTCTAATTATATAGATAATGATTATCTATCCTTTGAGTAATAATCTTTATACTCCCTAACACCTAAAGATTTTTTAATGAACAAATTTTAAAAATGAATCAGTGGATAGATATGGTTTTTTATACTATGGAACTTGATTGGAGCAACACACAGGTTCCAGGGCATAAAATTAAAAAACAATTTGAAGTGTCAGTAAGAAAATAGAATTTGGAATCAAAATACTGATTTTGGAATCCCAGTCCCTGGATTTACTAAATGTGTGACTTTAAACAAGCCTTCTATCCTCTGTGAGTTTTAATTTTCTAATTGATGAAATACTAACACCTGTTGGTTTAGAAAGAACAAATTTTTCACTCCTATCTTCATGCCCAAGGCACAGAATCATTAAAAATAAATAAATAAATAAAACAAAAAAACAGTTGGAATACCATTGCAGGTAACATGGCTTTTAGGGCCAATTCTGATCAATACTCAGTTGCTTTCTGGAGCATTATGTTGAGAAGTCTTCCGAGATTGAATCTGTATATATTAGGAAGTACTGCAATCAGTTAACAATGTCTGCCCATGAGGGCACAGTAGAATGGTTATGCATTTGCTACCTCGTAGACAGTGGAGATCCATAGAAAGCTCCTAATTAGATGAGTGCCATAAATCTGGACACAGTATGGAACGAATGGGATGGAATGGGATAGAGAGCAAAGAAGAGAACCACAGACTGGCTAAGTGGACCATCAGAGAAAAGTCGTCTTTTCACACAACCCTCTTCAACTTCTTAGAGTAATCTGTTTTCTGTTATAGTTATCTGGGCCTATTATCTTTTTCTTCTAGATTATAAGTGTCTTGTTTCTGGAACATACGATATGGTTGATAATGTTTGTTAGATGAATGAGTGCATGAATAAATGAGTGAATGAATATACAGCATTTCTGTTTATTCTCTACATAACCTTGAACAGGTCTTCAATGTAACATATCAAACAATAATTTGATATGATACTCAACAGTTTCAGAGCACATTCACCTCCATTAGCTCATTTGATCCTTACCACAATCCAGAGAGGTGGACAATGATATGACTTTAAATATGAGGAAGCTGAGGCTCTGAGATTAAGTGGCCTTGTTTATATTTATCCTATTTGGTCAACTGTTTCCTTATCAGTGAAAAAAGGGGGAATAAATATTAATTTACTCATCTCATTGGTTTGTAATTAGTTCAAGCCACTATAAACTAAAAAAAGTACTGTTTGAATATAAGGCAAGATCTTGATAATACTTTGTTGGGAACTTTGCATTATTTTGCTTATTAAATTCTCACAAAACCCTAAAAAAGTGTTTGTTTTTTTATATATACAAATGGTATCAATGAGGAAATAGTCTCATATCCAGGATCAGTAAGTTATTAATGGATAAAACTACTATGTGTCTTTAAAACCCATACTCTTTTTTCCAAGTAATATGACATTTTCTTCAACAGGACACTCCTGTTACAATAACACACTCTTTCTTTTTACTTCTCCCCAAAGACTAAAGATATTAGCTGTGGCATATGGCATGCATAAACACAATTTGGTGACAAAGAGACAGGTTGCTAGCATGCATGTGATTTCTCACAGAACTACACAAACTTGGAGCAGAGGAGTGACCAGAGGCAAATGAGCATGTGTTCCAAGGATTAGGAAGATAAATTCTTCTGGATCAACATGGCTGGGGCTGGGCCTGCCCATGGGTTTAAAGCTACACAGAGACTTTCTAGGATAAGCAGGGGTCACAAAAGGCCTGAAAATGCTGCCTATTGAAATTCAGGTCTCACAAAATAATCCATAGCTCCCTTGTCTCCTCAGGGCCTGAAGCTTTGGGCTTTGTTTCTAGGCCCACAGATGAGCCTTTATTTTATTGTCTAAGCAGAAAAATATGACTCCCTTGGAGGAAAGTGCTTGGGTTTGAGCTTGACTTTTTATCAATCATGTTAATTTGGAAATAAACTATTGGTTTCACTTTGTATTCATCAGAGTCAAGGGTGGATTGTGCTCCTTTGGTCCTCTTTGTCCTTAATTAACAGCCACTGAATACTCATATTAATTAATAGGGCTGAGAGATATTTTGCCTCACCCTTCACCATAGTGGGTAATTAAAAGTCCCATTAATAAAATAGCTGCATTCATAATTTCTATAAACCTATTATGAAACAATAAACATGATTATAAAATAGCTTCCCTTCCTCTCCCAACCTCCCTTCACTGTTCTTGTCTATTTCCATTAAGTTCTTAGAATTGTACAGGGAAGGACAAACTAATAAAGGTTACATGTGGTAACTTTGGATCTGATAATTTGGGGCAGGTAATTGACAGGAGAAATCAGACAAAGTATTCTTGAGAAGAGAGAAGAGAACCAACCAAACTAGGAATGTGATATGGTCTTATAGGCCTGAAACTCCTGCCTCTTTTAGATTTTAATTTCAAAGAAATGAAAAGTTTTGTGTTTAATTGGACTAAAAATATCCATCCTGGCTTTTAAATTGGATGCTCTGACATTTTTGGCTCAACTTGATTAAGCAAATATTGCTAAGTATACATTGTGTGTTGAGCACAGTGAATGAGACATGTAGAGATTAATCAGAAACAGTGCCTGCCTCCAGAGTTTGCTATCTGGTAGAATGGAAAGACCCTTAAACAACCAACTCAGATACAAAAAAGGTCCTTATGTCAAGGGAAGGAAGAAGTTTCCATTTACAAAACATTCTCTAAGTCAATGTCTCTCACTCCCCAACAGACTAGACTGGAAGTTGCTTATAGATCCTCCCAATGTACTCCTGTACTTCTCCAATCATATCAGTTATCACAAGATGCTATTTAATCCATAATGAAGAAAAGCTTATAATATCCACTAAATGTGTTTTAGTGCAGTATTCTCGATGTTGTCATAACATGGGAACTCAATAAATATCTATTGAATGAATAAAACAAATGAATGAACAAATGGGCATCTGAGTATCAACCAACCATCTTAATAAATATAATAATCTTAACAGCTAGAAACAAAGCTCTAGAGGACACACCTTTAACCACTATCACTTATTTGACACTCATGGCAGCCCTTGTCTTACCTATTAATAAAAAAGGGGATGCAAAAATAAGTTGGTGAGGTGACACCACCCAGAGTGGCTTACCCTAAACTTACCACTCTTCCTACTATAACATGCCTCTGTTCCATTTACCCTAAAGTTCATCCTCTATTCAAAAATTTACTTAGGCTCCAGCCGCAAAATACTCTTCTTTTCAGAATTCCCCCACAAACCTCAACATTCAGAGAGTTCGTGTTTCTCAGTCTGATATGTGCTTCTTTTTTGTTCCTATTGGATTTGAATCCTCAAACTCTTCCTCTACAGCTGCCACTTGAAGACAACTTTCTGCTGTCTTATACTCCTCCAGCATCCTTTCGCTCATAACAAACCCACTGTGGTCATCATGATTACTCAGTATAAAATTTAGCATGCATTCTAAGCCAGGTACTCCTCAGGGCTTTAAGTCTTATATTCCCCTTTTTCCCCTACAGGGTGTCCCATGCAGTAGGTGCTCATTTATTACGAATTACCTTTCTCTTGCAATGTCTTACCTGCAAAATCCCTCCTTGTAGAAATTCTACACTCTAAGGAGTCTATACTTACTGTCTCCCTTTCTTCACCTTTCATTTGCTTTTTAACCCCAGCAGAAGGGCTTCTACCATGAAAATTATTCTTACTGAATTCTCCTGATGGCCCATTACAAGAGTTCTTCAATGTATTTTTAAAATTTTATTTCTCTGAATCATTCCAAATGGTTGAGCAATCTCTATTTTAAAATACTCTCTTCAAAATTTAGTTGGCAATTGTTGCTTGAGGACTGAGTTGGGGTAGCAGGGATCAGTGGTGTTGAGAGAGGAATATATTCATTGTCTCAATTGTGATGTTTTCATGGGTGTGTGCTATGCCCAGACTTAAAAATTGTATACTTTAAATATGTTTAGTTTATGGTATATCAATTATACCTAGATATAAGTGTTTTAACAGGTTTTTTTTTTGTGTGTGTGTGTGTGTGTTTTTTTAAATCAGTTGGGAAAGTAGTCTCTCTCCTGGTTTTCTTTCTATTTATTTAACCATTTTTTCTGTTTCCTATCCTATTCCAGGAGATAAATCTAGTACTAGGACTTTGAGAGACTGGGCCTATCCATCCATTTCTGAGATGGCAACCAAACAACTAATTAAAGATGAATTCAAACTTGTACATATGTACTTAGTATAGGTTTGTAAAATGAACCTAGCCTAGTGCATATGAAAGAAAGCTGTTGTGTCACTATCAACATCATCGTCTTCGTCTTCTACTTCTGCACACTTCTTCCCTTCACCATTGTCATTATCATCATCGCCACATTTATTAAATGCTTATTATATGCCAGGACCTGTGATAAACATCTAGCACCTCATTTAATCCTTACAACTACTAAAGCTATCATTGTTATTCCCATTTTACAGATGAGGAAACAAACTCTCAGAAAATTTATATAACTTACAAAAGCTAAAAATGACAAACTCCAGAGATTAATCCATAATCATTAAAGTTTAAAGATCAAACTTTTAACCACAATGCTATACTATCAGGAGCTAGACTACTTTTGTTTCTCTGCTTTCTTCTCCATATAAACTATCTGAAGATCACAAACCAAGAGGATCTATGAAAATAAAGCAGTAGGAAGCATCTCTCCAACTGCTATAAAGCCTCAGGATTACTGAAAGGGGTATCAAAGGACACTTTATTTGGCTTCCTCCTTAACACAGAAACCCCGTGTACAGAGTCTATGCATGCATTTCCAGGAACAGGCAGCTCTTACACAACCTGTTGAGAGAGCCTTCCTCATCACTGCACAGCTCCCATTTTTGTCCCCATAGGAGATTCAAAATCTGCTTCCCTGTATTTCTACCCACTAGTTCAGTTCTGTTCTCTCACATCTAATACACATTTGGTCTTTTGGCACCGTGACAGGCTTTCAGAATATTTCGGACTATCCTCTGAACCTTATCTTCAAACTGACCAGAGCAGTTCTCCTTGGTTAACATTTCACCATGACCATGTTCTCTCTGAGTCAGAAGCTGCACTAGACACTCCCTTATCCAGGATTCTAGTCAGGTAATTAGTCTTTGCCTTGGTTTTGGTTGCTTCCATCTTCTTTGTCATGAACATCTATCTCTTTCTGCTGCCTGCCCCTTCCACAGCCATTACATGAAAACAGGTGTGACTGCTTGATACTAGAGGGCAAAGATGGACAGGCTCTGGTGAAACTCTGAGAAAGGCAAACATCCTAGAAGAGACCTGGTCATCTTTGCAGCTCCTGTGCATTCAAAATTCTCTTGTTCTGCACAAAGGCACAGAAACAAGATAGGCAAGTTGCTGACCTATATCCCCCAGCCAGCTGCCTAGGGCCGTTTACCACTTAATTTCTGTGGGTAATATCTTCCCAGGCCCCTGCTCTCCTCCTCTCCATATTATCTTACCCTATCCCTATCCCCCTCCACCAAGCTCATTTCACACACAGTCCCCTAGACAACAGGGCTGTACATTGGATGTGTTCAACTGACCCAACAGTTCCATCCTCACTGTTGAGACTTTATTCCCTCCTGATTTGCCCCTTGATATGGAAATACACTGGACCAGCCTCTCTTCTACTTGGTCCTGAATTCTCCTATAACTACCTGCTCACTCCATTTTCTCCTAAACTTGGCTTTCCAAGGCTGTCACACAATGCTAGAGTTCATTTTAATTCCTAGCTGGGCCATATTTTAACAATATTCAGAGCTTCTTACACATTGGTCTAATTTATAAACAAAGAATTTACAAGTCAGAAAGGTTTGAGTGACTTGCCCAAGGTTGCATAGTTTTAAAGTGACAATGCGGGTATTTAAACTATTGACAGGTCAAAAAGCCTTACTAAAAAGATACTTTACTATCCTGGTCATGTTACATTTTGTCAAAGTCCTTTAAATGTGCAGTGTCCAGACCTGAATAAAGCTCAACTATAATTTTTTTAAAGAATGTACATGAGTATACTGCAGTACAAAAACATCTGTGCCAAAAAAATAAGAAATTAATTTTTCAGTTTTATTCAAAATGCAATGACATTTAATAGCAGATCTTTTAAAATTAAAAAAAAAATTATATTCAAGAAAGCATAGCAGCTTCCTCACCAAGGAAATTCATTGAGAATTTTAGGTATAAAGTTGAGGCTAATTGTATAACTCTGTTTAGCTAAGTAATCCTCAGCACTTTCTAATGAGAATCTGCTCTTCCTCCTGCCTTCCAAAAGGGCTGATTAGACTTGGTGAATTTCATTTTGATAACAGTTTCCTGAATTTTTCCTGTATTCCCAGCCAGAAATAAGATACATGTGAATAAAAGATAGAGGTGGAAGAGGTAGAAAATCCCATGTTATTTAAAACCAGAGAGTGAAAAAAAAGTATAGTGAGTGAATATTCACTTCACAGTAATACCCCACTTCCCCAGGAAATGCTATTCACCAAGGAGCTCCCTTGATATTAAAGCCAGTGACTTGAGTAGAATGACTACTAATCCACAAATACATTTGTTTATATGAGACACGGTGTGAGTGAAACTTGTATTTACAGAAGATTCATTGCTAAAATGTAATATGCTGATGAGATCTTCAACTTCAACATCATAATTTAGATGGAATCAACAATATCATTCATTAATAATCCTAAATGTATTTTATAAAACTATATGTCCATATGGAATCTCAAAAAGATTCCATATAGCCAAAACAATCTTGAAAAAGAAAAACAAGACCTCACAGTTCCTGACTTCAAAATGTATTATAAAGCTAAAGTAATCAAAACAGAATGGTACTGACATAAAGAGAGGCATATAGACAGACCAGTGGAACAAAACAGAGAGTCCAGAAATAAACCTTCATATATAGGGCAAATGATCTTCCATAGCAGTGCCAAGTCTGCACAATGAGGAAAGGATAGTCTCTTCAACAAATGGTGCTGGAAAAATGAGACATCCATGTTCAAAAGAATAAAGATGGGCTTATATTTTATACCATATGCAAAAATTAACTCAAAATGGATTAAAGACCTAAAAATAAGACACAAACCTATAATTCCTAGAAGAAAATATAGGGGACAAACTTCCTGACATAGGAATGGGCAATAATTTCTTTGACACCAAAAGCATAAGCAAAAATATACAATGAAACTACATCAAACTTAAAAACATCTACACAGCAAAAGAAACAATCACAGAGTGAAAAGACAACCTGCATAATGAGATAAATTTTAAAAATATATTGATAAGGGATTAATATCCTACGTTTATAAAGAATACCTACTCTCAATTTTAAAAAGAGCAAAAGACTTGAGACATTTCTCTAATGAAGATGCAAAAATGGTCCATAAGCATATGAAAAGATACTCCACATCACTAACAATCAGAGTAATGCAAATCGAAATCACAATGAAATATCACCTTATACATGTTAAGATGTCTCTATCAAAAATAAATAAATAAATACATAAATAAATAAATAAGTGTTGGTGAGGATGTGGAGAAATGAAAACCCTTACACACTGTTGGTGAGATTGTAAAATGATGCAGTTGCTATGGAAAATAGTATGGTGGTACCTCAATAAATTAAAAACAGACTACCACCTGGCCAGCATAGCTCAGTGGATTGAGCACTGTCCCATGGACTGAGTGGTCCTGGTTTGATTCCCATTTGGGTCACACGCCTGGGTTGTGATCCCAAGTAGGGGGCATGCAGGGGGCAGCCAAGTGATGTTTCTATCTCTTTCCCTCTTCTCTTTCTCTAAAAAAATCAACACAAAAATAATTTTGTAGACTACCCCATGATCCAACAATCCTACTTCTGGATATATATCCAAAAAAATTATAAACAGGATCTCAATGAGACATTTGCATACTCATGTCTATTCCAGCAATATTCATAATAGCAAAGATCTGGAAGCAATCAAATGTCTATCAATGAAAGAATGGATAAAGAAAATGTGGTATATACATACAATGGAATATTATTCAACCTTAAGAAAGAAAGAAAACCTGTCATATGCTACAAATGAATGTAACTTGAGTTCACTTAGTATGCTAAGTGAAATAAGTCAATCACAAAAAGACAAATACTGCATAATTCTACTTATATGAAGTATCTAAAGAGAAAACAGAGTGGTGGTTGCCAGGGCCTGGCAGTGGGAAAACAGAGGACTGGTATCCAAGGGATAAAGAGTTTCGTTATATAAGATGAAAAGTCATAGAGATTTGTTATACAATAACATGCAGGCATATATTCGATAATACTGTACTATACAATTAAAAACTGTTACAAGGGTAAATTTTGTTATGGGCTTTTTACAATTTTTAAAAAACAAAATAAACCAATCATGATGCTTGACACTAGGGTTAAAACTATGACAAAGTGATTTGAGGAATCATGGGGGGAGATCAAGGTAGGCAGGGGCATGGAGTTGGAAAACAGTAGCAGTAGGAACCATTTCAAATAGAACAACTAAAACAAAGGTACCAGGTAAGAGACAGCCTTGTGTTTTGAGTCTACTATGTACAGTTTACTGTTGGTAGAGAATAAGCCAAAGAACCAAATCTTGGAGGAATGTGTTGGCTTTGTTAAAGGGCATGGTCTTAATCCCATGAATAATTAGAAACCACTGCCCTATTTTATATAGAGAAGGGTCATACTTAGATTTATGTTTTAGAGATTATATAGGAAATAACATGTGAGGAGAACAGGGCTGAAAGCAGTAAAACCAGTTTGGAATATCATCCAGGTGAGAGACAAAAGAAACCTGACCTAGAGGTAGTAAGAATAAATAGGATGGAGTAGATTATGAAATACTGAGAAGACAAATTTGGAAGACTTAGTAATAATTCAGTTATGAAACTAAAAGAAAAGTTGAAGGCACATTTTTTTTTAGTTTGAGTAATTAGGTGGACAGTGATGTTAAAAACCAGATAGATACACTGGAAGAGGAATAACAGATTTGACAGAAAGTCATTGAGTTCAGTTTTGGACATGTTGAAGGTAAGGTGAAAAAGACATGTAAGTGTTGACATCTGACAAGAGTTTGGATACATGGGCCTACAGCTCAAAACAAGATCTGATTAGTAGGAAATAGACTTTAGAATAAAGCACTTCTAAATGGCATTTCAAATTACAAAATAAGATAAAATTCAAAGCTCCAGATAGAACAAAAAGAATAGTGAATCAAGAACAAAACTTAGAAAACATCAACACTTAAGGAGAATTTAGAGAAAGAAGATTTACAAAAGAGAGTAATAAGAAAATCATGGAGGTGTGGGAGAAAAGCCATGCCATGAGGATGCAATGCCGTGAAATCAAAGAACAAAAACTGTTAAAAGAAAAATGACAGAAAATGTCCAATTCTAGAGTTATTATATACTAAGGACTGAAAATGTCCCTTATATTTGGCAATTTGGTAATTAAGAAGTCTTTCGTAACCTCAACAAAAGCAGATTCAGTAGAGACATAAGAAAGACAGCTAGAGTGCAGTGGACTGAGAACTAAATTAAAGAGGAACCAAGATCCATACACCTTTTTCAGTGATTTCCAAGGGGTGAGAACTAGAGAAAATATGACACCAAGGAAGAAACATAACTGAAGATTTTTTTAAGTTTTTAAAAAAAATTTTTAAATTGATTTTAGAGAGAGAGGAAGGGAGAGGGAGAGAGAGATAGAAACATCGAGGAGAGTGAACATCAACTGGCCGCCTCCTGCATGCCCCCCACTAGGGATTTGGCCCACAACCTGTGCATATGCCCTGACTAGGAATTGAACTGAAGACCACTGAGCCCCACCAGCCAGGCATAACTGAAGATTTGAGGTAACATTTTCAAACAGCACATGACCTTTTATCCTAATGATTGTGATATAATAGTCTCACCCCAGCCCCATTCATCCCCAACTCCTTGACATAGTGAATCTCTATACTACTACCATGTCCCTTGTGTGTCATCAAGTCAGAATTAGAGACTTCAAATCTCTGATAAATCAAGTCCTTAACTTCCTTTGGATCATAGACTCCTTGAAAATACTAATATAATTACACTAAAAACTTTAAATACAATTTCAGGAGACTCAAGAACCTTGTTAAACCAAGTTTGCCCTCATACATTGTCAAGAGTCTCTTCTCTGGATAATATTGTCCCAAGATAAAGCACATGATAAGAGCTGTTATAAGAGTATGTCAACAATAAGTATTTACATTTGATACCTCATTATGTACAACACACTTACACATTTTTTTCTCTTGTTTGATCCTTCCTAAGCTCCACATATGATATATAAAGGACAATATTGTCACAGCCACTCACAGATACAGAATGTGATTCGAGAACCCCTGACTCCAGATCTGGGAGCAGGGTGAGCTGTGAATGCTATGCAGATGCGGGCACTTATCACCACTGAAACGCACATCAAAGGGGCAAATGATTGCCTCACATCACTAGTGAGTGGCGGAGCTCTTGTATCCTGATGCTTTATCACTGATCTTTTCCTTCTTCCTAGGCAAAACCACCCAGAGAGAAGCACTGCATTACTAACCTTGTCTGGGCTAGTTCTAAGCAACAAAAGATGTTGGGGTATAACCACAGGCCAGAACAACTCTGTCTTTCCTGTGCCTTTTATCTCCTCATAGAGCCAGGGTTTTGATTGAATAGGCTCCTGAAAATTCATTTCTTCTTGCTTCCCCACATGGCTTTAATTTGCCGAGTGACTCCTTGGAAGTTCCATATTTCCTCTTTCAAGGACACAGAGGAGGGCAGCATAGTATTTTTCCTTCATAAATAAGGCTGCTTCTCTTCTTCATTGTTCCCTGTGTCTCTTAAACAACCTCTATCTATCTATATTTAGCTCCTATTGATTCTCACTTAACTGTCTTGTTCCTCTTAGACTCTGAAAAGCACTTCAACTCTGTAGAAACTGAGTGTGTGTCTAATTACTCTGATTGCAATGGTAAACGAGCCATAGTGATACATAGTATAAACACTAGATCCTGCCCCTGCCGCCAGCATCAGTCTCAATAGAAATTGGGGTGGAGGTAGAAACAGGAAGGTAGGATTTCTATATATAAGGGCATTGAACTGGGAGTCAAGAGACCCTGGCCTAAGTCCCAATTCCAGCTTGTCCTGATGATGTCATCTGGATGGGTCACAGGTCCTCTGTGGGCTCAGGTTCCTTGACTGAAAAACACAGGGGTTTTATCAGGTGACACTAAAAGCCCTTTTATGTTTCCTATCACAGATTATAATTTTTGTTGCTTTTATATCCATTGAATAATATTAATACAATGTAAAATTACAAAAAGAAATTTTGGAAAATAATTTTATAAATGGAAAATTTCTTCACAGATGTACTGGATCTCCACAAACCTTGTACCTTCACGTTAAAAAGAATTCCCATTTTCTCCCAATCCTTGCTCTGAATTAGTGATGGAGCAAAGCTACTAGAAAAATAAAGTTAATCTGGAAGAATGAAGATGCCATCCCAGCATTAGAGAAGACAGTGGGAAGAAAGATTTAGAAAGTGAGTGTGGGCATTAGCCAAAGTAACAAGAACACAGGACCTGTTTAGCAAAGTGCTCAAGTCACTTTAGTACCCGTTTGAGAGAAGTAGTAAAGGAAGGGTTGAGAACCATTGAACAGCAGAGCACCTGACTATTTTGAGGGAGAAGAAGGTTTTGGAGTTTATAACCGGCTCTTCCACTCCTATATCTTGGGCTGTGCTCCCTTAAGGGAGACCAGAATAAATGCACTGAACTTCAGCAACTGGTTCTGAGATTTAAAAAACTTTTGACCACTGGATGACCCTGTGTGAGAGAAGAGTCTTAAGAATGAATGGTTTCTTGTAATTGTTGTTGTTGTTATTACGTCATCCATTGTTGTTGTTTCTTCTTCTTCTTCTTCTCCTCCTCCTCCTCCTCCTTCTTCTTCCCTCCATTGCCTACTTTTCTTCACATCTATTTTTTATCTCTGCAATTAAGGCTTTGACCCTTCCCAGATACAACCCCTTTCCCCAATACTTTTCCTTATGTATATTGTTTTGCTGCATTAATAGAGACAGAGTGTCTATAATGAAGGAAATGAAGGTCCTTCCCCACTTTTCCCCATTGAGTAGGCTTTATGACTTTGGCATCCATAACTGAGTCCCACACTGCTAGCATATATGACAAAAAGTCCAGCAAAGATGACCAGGATGGGGATGGGTCTGGAGGCCAGTACATTCTAGAGAGAGTAGAAAGAATTGAAAAAATAATAGCCTCAAAAGCAGAACTGAGATCAATGTGTAAAAATTTTATAAAGAGTATTCTGAGTATCAGATTGGCTGGAAAGGACAGGGAGGAAACAGAAGCATGGTGGGTGGAATAGGAACTGGAGAAGTAAACCTATTCAATGGATTATTCCCTCTCTAGCCTCCCCAGCCCAAGGAGAACTGATGAGCTCAGGATTAATGCACTATTCCTAGAAGAAAAGAAATTCTGGCATGATTCCTACAGATATTGTTATCCTAGGAGGCAAAAATGACTAGGAATAATTTCAGAAGACTCTGGGTAGAGGTGAGCTATCATACAGACTTGGGGTGATGACTCTGTCATTGGGCCATTCTAGTTAATCCCAGTTAGAGTGGGGGTCTATGAATAGCAGTATCTAAATCCTCACACCTCATGTTATACAACCAATTAATTTAGCAGAATTGATTCAAAAGCCAGGATGGTGCTCCATTAAGTTAATGTTCCCATTGCAAGAAATGAGTCCGAGACCACACACACAAAAACCTTCCGTATACATATATTCACCGAGTCTCTTCTTACCCATTCCTACTCTTGGCTTACATGGCCACTGTCTTTGTCTCTTGATGTTTTTTCTTCTCTGTATATTATCTGACTTGCTCTGTGGCTTCTTGTGAGTGACTATATATATTTAAATCTTAGACTATCTTATGCCTGTGTGTTGATCTTGGTGTAAACTCTGTTTTGAAGATGAGGAAACTCAGGCTAGGGAGATTCACTACCTTACTCCAAATCACAGAGGTAGAGAGTGGTGGAGCCAGGTTTCAAAACAGATCATCTTTCTGAGTTGAAAACCCATGCTTTTTCCCCTGAGCTACAATGTCTATCTAAAGATGTATTTCTTCTTGCCCTGGATGGTTTGGCTCAGTGGCTGGAACCTTGGCCTGAGGACCGAAGGGTCACGGGTTTGATTCCCAGTAGAGAGCACATTCCTGGGTTGCAGGTTTGATCCCCAGCACTGGTTGGGGTTGTGCAGGAGGCAACCAATTGATGTGTCTCTTTCATATCGATGCTTTTCTCTTTCCCTCCTTCTTTCCCTTCCATTCTATCTCAAAATCAATGGGAAAATATATCCTCAGGTGAGGATTAACAACAACAAAAACTATTCATTTCTTCTCAATTCTGATGGTTTTGACTCTCCTTGTAGGTGATGTTACCTCCTTAGTGGTGGCTGACATCTGAAGTCCTACCCTATGCACAGTGTTCCTCCGACCTCCCCTCTCCCATCTTCTCTAGCCTGAGGAATCCAAGACAGACTTTGTAGGAAAGTTGCTCCTTTTAAATGGATACATGATTCCTGTCTCAGAAAAGACACATTCTTGGTTGCTGCCTAACATTGGGCTGGGGGACAAGAATTTGGGATCTCCAGGAGTTATTTCTCTTCTTATTTTGCCACAGTGCATTTGTCCCACAGGACTGCTGGTTGTATGAGTAATGAACAGATTTATTTAAGCTATAAAAACAAAGTTAATTCAAGTCATTGTTCCAAAGAAAAGATCATGCCTAATTTGGTTTCCAAGGAGAGAAATTTATCTGTGAGATGTCAGAACTCAGCTCTTGTTAGACCCACACATATGTCCAGGCACACACCACACACACACACACACACACACACACACACACACACTTCCCAACCCTGAAGCTATTTTCAAGAAAACCAGATGAAAAGAATCTTCGCGATCAGAAGCAGGGAGTGAGTCAGTACTAGAACTCAGCAGACAGTCCAGTAGGAAGAATATCAGGGCATTTGAAAAACAAAAGCAGCAAGCTCAGCCTTGGGGACCTTGGAAAGTTGCCTGGGCACCATTTTATCCAGCACCACTAATATACATATTCCAGTCATTTAAAATGTTCCATTAGCTAAACAATGAAACAACTCAAACAGATAAGTATGAAATTACCTTTACATATTTCTGGTTAAGAAATGAAATGTGGTCCTGGCCGGTTTGGCTCAGCGGTTAGAGCGTCAGCCTGCGGTCCACAGAGACCCGGGTTTGGTTCCCGCTAAGGGCATGTACCTTGGCTGCAGTTTGTCCCCGGCCCTGGTTGGGTCGTGTGGGTGGCGGCCACTCCATGTGTCCCTTTCACATCGATGTTTCTCTCTCTCTCCCCCTCCCACTCTATCTGAACAAAAAATGGAAAAATGTCCTCGGGTGAGGATTAAAAAAAAAGAAAAAAGAAAGAAAGAAAGAAATGAAATGTGTATCATCTCAGTCTTGGATGGTATCAGGTAAATAGTTTTGAAACAAAACCTCCATCAAGTTTTTAAGTCAAGGAACAAAGAGACCACACTGATGAAAGAGTAACTTTCTATCTATCCAGATTTAATTTTCTTCTTGAACTATATTTTAGTTAAAAGAAATATTTTTACTTCCAATTCTGGCCACTCTCTGCTAGACCTTTGTCAACATCAAGTTCACAATGAAGGGCCCAGAAGTGGATTTCAGTGGGAAGGATGGAGCAGGATCTTCCACTTCCTCATTCTTGACACTCTGTTTCTATTGACATAGCAAAATATAAGAACGGAAGTATTATTAAAGGGCATTGTGTTAAGAGAACAGCAAAGCCTAGCCCAGTCTAGCAATTAGTAATTTGCATAGGTAAAACTACTGACAGTGTGTAGCATTATCAGGGAAGGGCAGGTTGCCCAGTGAGGATTGTGAGGTGAGAACTGATTAGAGGTGAAACAGAGGTGGTCAGCTGGAAACAACTGATGAAGACCTTGACTGTCATGTCTACAAAACAAAATTTAATTCTACAGGTGGAGACAAACCTTGGCTGGGTTTTGGGAAAGGGATCAACATGTTTTAATTTGTGTTTCAGACAGCTCATACTAACAGTAGGTGGGGAATAGAATTGAAGGAGAGAAATTAAAAGTGGGGAAACTAATTCAAAGACTGATGTAGTAATTTATGTATGAGGAAAAACTTCATAAAAGTACTTGGTATTACCAGTGTATCACTGCTGTGTGTATTCTTAGGACCTAAAATATGGGATATGCTGAATAAATAGTTAAGCAAAAAATGAGCTCTATTTACATCCAGGAAGGAAGTGAAAGAGACCAAGAAGTTGGTTAGGGGGACATATTTGTGCAGAGACCCCAATCATCTATAGGCTTCCAGATAACTTTTTTACCTAGAACATTATCCAGACTATGCCAGCTAGCTGACGAGATTAATCCACTTTTTATTAAGTGTTTATCATTTCCAGACCCTCATATTTAACGTCACTGTGCATACATTATCTCATTTAATCCTTTTTATAAAAGGACCCCAGGAATTAGGATTTGTGATCCCCAGTGTACGTGTGAACAAAGTGAAATATCTTTTTCAGGTCATGTAGCTACTAAATCATACTAGAATCTGACTGCAAGATGGACTCTCATGCCTGTGGTTGCCTCCCGGTAGTCAGAGCAGCACGTGTCACTCCCCTTAGTAAATAGGGGATTTTATGAATCCTATTTCTATACACATTCCAAAAGAAGACTCTGTCTCACAGGCTCCACAATCAATAGAAGCACATTTTTTAAAAATCTGTGCAAATGTGATTTTTAATAAACTGCCTCAAAAATTTCTGTCTGTCTTGATAAGATTTTGTATCCTCAGGAGGCCTTATTAGATAAAGATAAGATGTTTTAGAAAATCCCCCATTCCCTAACTACTTGAAGATGAAATAATCACTTTAAATCTCCCCCAAAATCATGGGCAGAAAGTCATATTGTTGACTCTGGCATAATGCATATAAATGCTAGCCCTTCCCACATGAAATATCATTGGATGAACTACTACAAATTCTGAACATGAGGTGGACTCAGAAAATCCTCTAAACAAATAAACTCTACCCAACCCTGCTGCAAACCCTACCTGGTTATAATTCTATCCTTTCCTTCGCTCCAGCTTCCTCTTGCTAGTTATTTGGAAGTGTATTGCTTTTCCACTCTGGAAGCGCTACCTTGTTTCTAATAGGGCCCTCGAAGCAGCAACACAATATTTCCTTCCAGATGTTGCCTTTTCTTTTTTAGAAAATGAATTTTTCACCTACCATTTCAAAGTATTCTATCAAATGGGGTCCTGTTTATGGCCGTAGTTGTATCCCCAGTACACAGGCAAGATGTCTCTCAGGGATAAAAAACAACATTCATTCTAATCCATGTAATTGCTTTTTAAATGCTCATTGTTTTTTATTAGTAGTCCTTCTATTGCTGTCAGAGGATAATCATACTCGTTTGGAAATGTCTCTCTTATTTTCAATTTATGTCTAGAAAAGTACTTCAATTATAAAAATATGCAGTTGAGTTAGAAAGACAGTTCTTATTCATCTACAACCAACCCACAATTTCAGAATGTTGTGGAACTGAGAGAAAAAGTAGACTAAGATTTACTTTCAACAAAAGTCATTAGACATAAAAAGGCTGTGAGGGAAATTAAGTCAAATAGTGTATCTACATGATCACACAAAAAAACTTATTTTATCTGTATAATAGGGATAATAACACTCATCTTACAGGATTTTTATGTAAATTAAATATTATATGTGACAATGGCTGTGCCAGTTCTTGGTAACTAGAAAAAATCAACAAATGGCAATAATAATAGCAGTTGCTATTGCTGTTGGTATTTGAAGGGAAATATTAAACCTTAATTCTTTATTTATAAAACATTTACTGATCATATATGACACAGTCCCACATGGAAGAAACTTTTAATATAGTATGGGAGACAGACAAACAGTTAACTATTATGCAATGTGATAACTATTACAATAGAAATGTTTAAGAACTGCTCTATGAACACAGATGTAGCAATTTAAATAACACTTTACATTGATATAGCATTTAACAGTTTTCAAAGCTAGTGTCTCACAACAACAATTTGAAATAGATTTGGACAACCCAATTTTACATATCATTATCATCATCATCACCATCATCATCACCATCATTACCATCATCACCCTGGAAGCTACATGACTACTACTCCAGGCCCTGGGCTAGAAATTTTACATGTATTATGTCACTCAGTCATCACAAGAAACTTGCAAAGTAGTTACTTTGATCCCCATTTTACAGATGGTGAAATTAAGATTCAATGAATTTTACTGGCTTCCTGTAGTCACAAAACTAGTGATGTAGACTGAACGTGAACACAAATCTGTCTTCAAGTCATGATCTTTTCTCCATTCACAGTTGAGCAGTTCAGGGAAAATTACATGCAGAATCAGGAAGAAGAGGAAATTTTTCTCTCATTGGGATCTAATATAGCCATCTTGAAAAGATAATGCAAAAGAGAGGCTGACAATACTCTGATCTCTACACTAGATATGGAAGTTATCCTTATTCTTGATTAACCCTATTAGTTGCTATTCAACAAAACTAGCACATATTAAAAGAAAAGTTTCACAAACAAGTGGTCTTTGGAGAAGCTATTATACCAGCTCACATAGCCTGGTTGAATTTAACATTGACATTACCAAGTCTAGCATTCAATCTTTCAGAAATTATATTGGCCAGCCTGAATATATAATAGATAACTTTCAGATGGCTGCCAACTAAAACCAAATGTTTGAACAAGCTGCTAGCCCTTAGACAGGAAAGCTAAAAGTGTTAAGGAAAACCCTTAATTACATTACTGCAAACTAAATCAAGACAAGGAGAACAAATCCTTATTATAGGAACCTGATAGTTCAGAGGTGGTCTACAGTAAAAGACCACTCGCCCTTGTTTCTGCCAAAGGTTGGCTCCCTGAGGTAACAATTATGTTGTTTAATTTGGCCCTGTAGAACGTCGTATATAAGAAATCTCTGCTAGGTAAAAAAAAACTTACTCCATTAGAAATTAGCATATTTCTTCCTTTGTGACAATGAGAACAATATAACCGGTCATGTTGCCTTTAGTCCTTGGTGGCTAGGAAACTTATAATAGATTTCCTATTAATTCACAGCAACTACATTAATTGTAAGGTTATTATTTTTCCTCTCATTATTCATGTTTCTAGTAGGGCTCCATTTTTAAAACAAGCGATAACAAAAGCATTTATTTTTTTATAATTATTGTACCATTTTATAAATAAAAGATACAATCTCATTTTTTCCAGATCCTAAATTTATAATTAGTGTGTGAATATCATTCATTCTTTCAAACTCATACAATGTACATGTTTTATCTATGCTGAACACTGTCCCCCAGTAGTGGGGAAGAAGGTAAACAGATAAAATATAATGTGACAATTACTGCTAGTACTACAATGTGATAATTACTACAATTATTGGTGAGCTGTACAGATTGAGTATCAAATATGTCCACATAACTGCAGATTTGCTTTGTTGATGGGTAGAGAAATGCTGACTGCCTGATTAATGTGGCTTTCTGAAGTGTACCTCAGAAAGTCAAATACTTTGGAGCTTTGAGTGAATTAAGAGTTTTAGATTCGGACAGAGCAGTGACACTCCTCCTTAGAAAGGCCTCTCTGTATTCTGCAATTCACAGGGATCTCTCTAGCTCTGCACCCTGAGCTGGTCCCTCTAGATCAGACATAAAAGGCTCTCCTCATTTATGCAACCAACCACAGAAGACAGGTCCTGTGTCTCCAAACTGGGTGTGAGCCCTCAAGAGCTTAGGTTTCACTTACTTTGCACACCAAGCACTTTTAATCAAGCTTGGATATTCTATTCATTTTAACAATCATGTATTAATCTCCCATTGTTTCCTGGAAGCACAGAAATAATTAAGACTCCTGTTCAGAATTCATGACTAGCTGGGGAAACAGATACATAAAACATTTAGTATAGTGTATAAAATTATGGTGATAAGGGTGTCTAGCCCATGGTAGGATTTAATTTTGGAAAGAACTTCAGTGGTGCTGGCCAGTGACGAGTCAGAAGAGACAAAGAACAGAAGAAACAGAGGTTGGGGAATAACCGTTACATACTTATTGTCTAATGCACAATGCCAAGGTGGGGCCAGGGTGACTGAGGCAGAATTTTGACCCAGGAACCCAATGTGGCAAAGCAAGTGGCACAGATGTGGGATCCAAGTAGCAGGTGAAGCTGCTACTAGATAGCAATGAAGACTATGGGAGACCAGTTAATTCTCAGGGTACTGTAGAGAGAAGGTTTTCTTTCTCTAGGAGATGGGACTGATTTGAGGTTAGTGTCAGAACTCCAGTCAAGCAAGCTGAGGTTCAATCTTATCCAATCCTAGTGCCTAGAGTGCTGGACACTGGAACTGAGGCAGAAGTCCAGTTGCTTGTGGAAAAGAAAGCCTCTCCACGGCCATGCAAACTGATGAGGCTCCCCACTTTCCCCCATGTCCAGACACATTGAGGACTATGTTTACAGCAGCAAGATTAAATCCAGACATCATCTGCTGATAGTCTGAGAGTAGTAATAAGCATCTTGTTTGGGGAAAAAAGATCAGCATAGGGACCTGAGCTGAAAGCCATAAGATTGAAGGGGTTGAGAATGAATAAAGACAGTATCAAATATAACTGTTGTTGAAACATTTTTGAAGGTGAGGAAAAAGTGATTCTCAGCCTCTTTCTACCAAGACAAAGGGGAGTCATTTTTTTCTCATTTGTCTGAAGTTATCAGCAAGTGGCACCATTATTCACTGCCATTTTGTAACTTGAGTGTCACATAACTTGTAATAGAAACTTGAGAAAGTAAAAACTTCACTCTATTTTTCACCATTGAACTTATCTTATCTTCTACTTATATATCGATTCATGATCTTTTTTTTCCCTCCCAGGAGAGCCACAAGGAACCTGTCAGAAATATTCCAGCATATGCAATCCTAACTAGACAGACAAAAATAATCTCTGTTCTGTTCCTCACATGCTCTGTGGGAGTTTTGCCTTGTTTGCAAGATTGATCAGTTTGCATATTACTTTTCAAATGGAGATATGAAGCAGAGAAAAGAGAAAAAGTATCCCAATCCAGGATGAACCCTTTAAACAGTTCATGAATATTCCTCCTGCACATATCAGATGGTCACTACCAGGGTCAGTTTATGTAGCCTCCATTTTATGGGCAATAGGAGATAAAATTCCCCAAAGATAAATTGTAGAGTGAACAGGCTCTTTTTATGTACCTGGCTGAAAGTATTTGTATATCTGAATACATTGGATGGTATGTAAACTGCCAAGGCCCTGCCAGGATTCCTAAACATGCTCAGGACTCATTTCCCTGTACTCCCAAGAGTTTGTGGTGTTTCTGGCCCTTCCTGTTGGGTAATTTCTGTACTCTTTTTCACGAGTTCTCTCCATATCTAATTTCAAGGAAGAATCTTCATCATTCTGGACTCTTCAAGATACACTGCACCAGGTACACTGTGTTCCTTGTAGTAAACCACAGGAAAATTAACCTACTGCCATGAAATGCTTTTCTCAGAAACAAGCATGCCAAAATATTTTTTTTCTGGGTTTTATTTCCTCTTCTTCATTTTTTTTTTTTTTTTTTATTTTTTTTTTTATCCTCACCCGAGGACATTTTTCCATTTTTTGTACAGATAGAGTGGGAGGGAGAGAGAGGAAGGGAGAGAGAGAGAGAAACATCGATGTGAAGGGACACATCGAGTGGCTGCCACCCGCACGACCAACCAGGGCCGGGGACAAACTGCAACCGAAGTACGTGCCCTTAGCGGGAACCGAACCCGGGTCTCGGCGGACCGCAGGCCGACGCTCTAACCGCTGAGCCAAACTGGCCAGGGCTCCTCTTCTTCATTTTTACCTCCACTATCTCTGTCCAAGCTTCTTCATCTCTTATCTATATTACTGAACTGGTTCTTTAACTTGCCTTCCTGTGGCCACTATCTCCTCTTCTCTCTGTTTCCCCAACCTCTTCCCCTTCTCTATTACAACTTTCTAATTCACGATTCCACTCATAAGTAATTCTTAAAGTGTAAATATGAAAATGTAACTTGTTTGATGAAAAAAATCACAGTCACCCTTCATCAAATGCTAAGGATGAGAGGAGAAAGGGAAAATAGCAACATTTCAGAGCATTTGCAATTTGTTAGACTCTGTGCTGGATCCTGTTATATATATTACCACCCTATACCCTCACAACAATGCTTCAACATAATGCATTGTTATCTCTTATTTATTGTGATGAAACTAAGGTTCAGGGAGCTTACATAATTTGCCCAAGGTCATATGGCTAGTAGATTCAGTACACAGCCTCTGAGGTCTGCAGGCTTGTATCAGCTTCTATTAGTTTGCCAATATCAGTTCTAGATTCTAGAGTCATAGAGATAAGTAAGATATCTGACCATATCTGACTCAGAGAAACCCACAACTGAGGAGACACACAGACTAATAGTAAATTGTAATGCGCCGTGAAAAGTGCAAGGCTGAGTGGAAAAGTCGGGGTTTGAACTTAACTTTCTTCCAATTAGACTACTGGTTGCCTATTTTTGCATAGATAATAAACTGTTACATTTTAAAAACTTTCCTCAAACTTTCAGTATTTGTATTTTTTGCTCAAGATATATGCAATGGAAAAAGATACAATTAATTCAGTGAAGTTTTCAAAGAAATTTACATTTTATTTATCATAACAACAACAGTGTCCATTTGAATTCTCATCTTTGTGAGAGACACTATTGGTCCATGTACAGATAGTGAGTGAACAGACAAATCTGAATGTGGGATCCATTTTCAATAACCACACAGCTTTCTTGGGATCCATAGCCCATTTCTTGGGAATGAGTTCCAGCCAGTCTTATAAGCTCCCCTGATACAACATGCCTTCTAATACAACTGGGCTCTGCACAGTTGACAACTAGTAAGCCAGGGTAAAGGTCAGGTAAGCATGTATATACCTTGGTCAGACCATTGGAGAGTGATGAGAAGCCTTTGGTCCCTCCTCTAACCCATCTAGATATCCATGAACAGGAAAGGAAGGAATAGAAAGGGAGGGAGCTACCATTTCTTAGCATCTTCTTTCTAAGAGCCACAAAATTTATAATCTAAAAATCACATTAAATCTGCTATTAAAAGCCTTTTGGCAGAATCTTGCCTCCCTTCTTTTAGCATGAATGCCTGCCTTTCCTTCATCCTATTTACCTTCTTCTCTCCTATTTTTCCCAAACAAATTATGCTCTTTTACATCCCAATGCCTGTGCTAAATCTGTTATTCCGCCTGAAAAATGCATGACCAGCTCCCCTTTTTATCCTGCTAAATTCCCTCATGCTTCAAGATTCAACTCCTCTCTGAAGTTATCACAGACCTATGCAATAAGTTATTTATTTTTCATCTATGCTCCTACCACAATTATATGCCTTTTCTTTATAGCACTGAACACATTGTATTATATCTATTTGTTTACATATGTGTCATCATCTGGTCTATGCTGTTTTCACGATTGGGACTGAGTCGTATTTCTCTTATATCATCAGTGTGTAGTAGTATGCCTGGAACATAATATGCATTCACTAAAAGGTGACTAAATGAATGAATAAATAAATGCATGCTTAATAATCTTTGGTTGCATATGATGTCAACACTAATACTTTTCTGAAATTGCTTCAAATTTGGCAAATGTATTATAGCTTTTGGTCCTCTCATTTGTCACTTTCTAACCTACTCATCTGTTGAGATGATCATAAAAGCTAAGGATATCAGTACTGGAAGAGATCTTAAAGGCCATCTATCTGATCTTCCTACTATGGAGGGCAAAATCCCCTTTCTGTGATCAGAAGTCATTCATTCTCTGATTGAATAGCTCTAGTGATAGAAAGTTCACTGCCTTATATGGGAATTCAATCATTCTTTAACAATATTTACTATTAGGAATGTCTAACAATATATTTCTATCATTTCTCTCTACTGATACTGTTCCTGCCCTCTGAAACTATACTATTCACATGTATATTTTCCTTTAAATGACATCCTTATAGTTATCTGATAAAAGACTGAGAAATTAAGTAGTCAAGGCATTAAGTAGTCACTTTTCCCAAGGCATTCTGGGACCTCAGAAACCTCCACTAGTTTCTGGGATCAAAGCTGAGGAGGCACATTTAGTGGTAGAGGCAGCTGGCAGAAAAAATCAAGTTCCGTGATTAAGAGATTGGCAAATGTGGGTTAACCCTAGAAGGCACCAGGAATGCAGGTAATGAGGAGGCACAGAGGGAGCCTAGGTGGTACTCTAAGCTGAAGGCAGGGGAGGTAGCATAGACAAAAACATGGTGCTAACAAAAATAGTCCAGCAATCTAGAATGATAAAGTACAAAATGGGACAGAGTGATAAATGTGAGGCTGAACAAGTGGTCAGAAAACGGAGTGCCAGAGAGGTGCAGTGAATTCCCCAAAGTTCCATAGCTAGAAAGAGAAGGAGGCTGGCTCTAGCCAAGGTCTCCTGGGTTTAAGTCACTTTTGCCAAATAGCCTTTATACTGTCTTACAACTTCTCCCTGTCAGCTCACCCCTTGGTACCCACAAAATGAATTCAAAAATGACATTTTAGACTAAGTTTCATTTCCTAACTAGAACCTTCGGGTTACAGTTGCCCCTCCATTAGCCCCCACAGCTGGCTCCTAAAACAGGTTTAAACCTAAGGAATACTCAGATCAGAGCTTCCAAATCAGAGGCCCACCCAGAACTGCTATACAACTCCCATGTCTATGACTCACAGGAGTATCGCCCACCATAGGGCAACACATTCTTCTTTATATTAGTTAACCAGTCAGTCTTATGTATCTGGAAACATTTTTAAAGATGATTTTCCACATCTCTTCTCTAAACAGTTTTATGTTGAGTTTAACTTCAGAAAAATCTAATTTCCATTGTTCTAAGTTACTGGGAGGCATTGTATTTTCCTCCTTTCAACACATATAAAAATCTCAGCATTTGCTATTGAAAGAGATACAACAAAAATAAAGGTAGGACAGGCCTCTTAACAAAACTCACTCGGTGACGTGGATTCTAGCCAATCTTTCCAGTTTCATTTATTGCCACAGCCCCTAAGAGCAGCTGCTGGGGACTCAATCTCTTATTCCCATTGAAGGCCTTAGAATGGCTAATGTTTCTCCTAAACAATTCTCTTATCAAGGTTAGTGAGGTGAGATATTAGTGTCTTTGCTGAGGTCACAGAGAAAATCAGCATCAAGGAAGAGGTTAGAACCCCTGGATTTTGCCATGGCTTTACCTTGAGCCATGATATTCATGAGAGCTGCCAGGAAAGGGATGGAAAAAGAAGATATACTATGTAATGCCTGCCCCATGTGAGGCCTACCTGGACGAATGACTCCTACATTGTTAATTTAGGCAACAGATTCAATACAAATGTAAAAGAAAACTTCCCAACCCACAGACTGCCCAGGGTCCCAAAATAATTAGAATATTTACAGTTCCCAGCATAGCTGGTGGAAATGACTGTACTGAAAAAGCTGTTAATTTCTGGGCAATGTGTTTAACTCACTCCCTGTTGATCACCTTCAGGGGATCATTCAATGAGCCCAAATGCGTGGCTGTCAAAGATGGCAGGAATCCCTCTGACACAGTGCTGAGCAAGACATTTGGGTTGCTTTCCATCAACTGATCTAACAACACTCCCTCACTTTTCTTTGAAATCCCATGCAACTATATATTTTTAATGGTAAGGAGAAAAAGAATCTTGTCTCATAATCTAAGAGTAGCTTCAAACATTTAGGGTTTTTGTTTTGCTTTTGTTTTTCAGATGGGCAGAAAGAACCTTAGCTAGATCAGCATGAAGGCTGGGAAATAAATATCTGGTGCACACATAACTATTAATGTTCATTTGTTTTGTTTTTTAAATTAAACTGCAGAAAGTTCCCCTTGATTATAACATCTCAGGCACATTCTTAAATAGCTGCAGGCTTTGGTCTTAATGTCCAGACTCTTGTTCTTAGGGGTGGAAAATACTGGAACTTGGAAACCAAAATGATGAATCTCTCAAAAATTGAATCATGCTTCCTTGTTTCCTCTTGCCTCTGCTGGTCACTCTTGCCTGAGTGAAATTGTTTCCCTGTTTCTCCATTCCCTTCCCATCATTGTGCAGTGGAATGAGCATAGACCTTATAATTATGAAAACTTTGTTTAAATCATAGCTTGCTACTTGCCAGCTACCTTGCTTTGGGTAAGTTACTTAACCTTTTTTAGATTCAAGTTCTTCCTCATTAAAAGATAAATAAGAATAGGTATCTGTTAGGATTATAGAGAAGATAAAATTAGAAAATATCTATAATAGTTTAACATAAGTTTTGGCCTGTAGTATGTGCTCAATAAATATTACTTTTCTTCCCTTTTTATCCCATCATATTGGCCACCACATTTAGTGGCTCTTCTGAGAATACAGCCAATCTATCTTCAGGAGATATGGTGCCCTGGTACCCAAATAAACCCTTTCCCTCCTTCTCAGAGAGGATTGGCCTTGGAAGCCATAAAGATGTAGGTTTGGCCCTGGCCAGTCTTGCTCAGTGGTTAGAGCATCAGTCCACAGACCAAAGGGTCTTGGGTTTGATTCCTGGTCAAGGGCACCTACCTGGGTTGTAGGTTCTATCCCTGGCCCAGTTGGGGTCATGCAGGAGGCAACCAATCGATGTGTCTCTCTTACATCAATGTTTCTCTCTCTCTCCTTCCCTCCCTTTCTTCCACTCTATATAAAAGTCAATGGAAAAATATCCTCAGGTGAGGATTAACAATGACAAAAAGATGTAGGTTTGTATCCCAACTCCTCCAATTTCAAGCGTGAACTCCAGTAAATCATTTAACCCTTCAGGGGCTCTGCTTCTTTCTTTAAATAAAAATGTGACCTATACCATAGGTTTGCTGTGCAAGAAGATAAATGAATGGAAAGCACGTTGAGAAGAACCTGACCCATCACAAACTGTCATTTTTTTCAATTAATTACTAAGAATTTATTAGAGTTCCTTTGTCTGTTAAGTCTAGGCCTAAGCTAAACATAAGGAACAGAAAGAAAAACCTTTTCCCTGACCTCCAGAAGCTCATAGTCAGGAACAAGAAAGATGTTCAGTAAATTAAGTGCTAAAGTATACTTGGGGAAGGGTTTGGAAATGCATTTAGAGATTTCTCCCTAGGGTACATTCAGCTCTAAAGGTGTTTGTTTCATTGTGCTGTACACCATAAAGGACAACCATCCTAGCTTCATAAAATATTTTTGTTTCAAAACAAAAAGTTAATTAGATGCAAGCATTTTAAGTGGGTCTAAAGGTCACATCCAACTCTCTGCAGTGATGGGATACCCTTTCCACCATCCTATACAGGTGACAGAGTGCTTGCTTGGTGCCCTAAGAGACACCCAAGTGCTCACTGAATTCTTCTGGCTTCTGGAAAGTGCGAGCTCAAAGGGAACAACAACGAAGCACTCTCTATATCTCACTCACTTTAGAGGCTTCCTATCCCTAAGACAGATCTTTAAAATGGAAGATTAAATTTCTTCAAAAGGTAATATTTAAATGCAGAATTAAAAAAAAAAAAAAAAGAGGAGAATGCATTAACAATACTATGTAGTCCTTCCCTTGAATAATATTATTTGCATTTGGGTAGTATTTTACCATTTAAAATCCACATTTTTATTTAATATCTTATTACAATCCTAAGAGAAACCTTGTGAGAAAATTACCTTCATCATTTAAAAATCTATTTTTTCACATTTTACATATTTTTGAAATGGAATTGTGTCTTATAATCAACATAGCATTTCTTTTCTTTCCTGAAAAGTTAGTAAATCAATATAATCCTTTTTAAATTGTACAATGCATGCACTGTAATACTTAAAAATACACTTTGTCTTTTTTAGAGATTTTGGAAGCTAAGACCCCATTGAAGTGTTTAACCCAGTAATCCAGAGCAAGTGAATGACAGGATCAGGCTGAAACTCTTAAACCTCGCGTTCTGGGTTGTGCTCTTTTTCACCATCAGCTCTGGGCCTGACCCAGCAGGCAGGACTGCTCTTCCTAAAGAAAAATTAAGGCTTCCCCAAGACATGCCATTGGAAGAACCACTCTGTCAACCACAAATATCCTTTGACCTATTAGCTGGTTCTGACACCTAAAATGTACATCTTTGGCTTTTCCTCTGGGCTTTATCAGTAATCCTTGATACAACACCCATATTATATATTCCTGTATGTGTGTACTATAATTTTATGCTCTATTTCATTCCACAAAAGACATGAGGTGACCTAAGGAAATATAAACCATAATACTGTAAAATAAAAGAACACAATATAAAAATCAAGATTAAGAAAACAGGTCAAAGTTTGAAGCAAGGGAAAAAGAACACAATCAGTTAGGTCGTAAGTACCCAAACAGAAGATACTGTTAAGTCATGAACCTGGCTTTGAGTTTTCTGATAGCCATAGCAAAAACAAAGACTCACATATTCTGTGCATGAAACTTACCTAACTCATCTAAGGAAGCAAAACATTTCTCCTCAAATGAGCTCATGTGGACTTTATATAGGGATATTGATAGATGTCATAACCAGTGATCTCAGTAAAGTTCCTAACAGAAAACACACTAACATTTTTTGTAAGGTTGTTTTTTGTGGTGTCTCCAGGTAAAATGTTAAGACAGTGAAAGTCAATTGCATAGCAGACAAAATAGTTCAAAACAATCTGGTCCAAGTATACGATTTCCTGACGATAAGTCTTGATTCAGTAATAATTTCTACAATTTATAGAGGAATAGATGGACTGTACAGCATCCCAAAGTATCATTTAACAAAATAACTCAATTTGGTAATAATAGAGTCTAGGGTAGAATTTACAGTAATGGTCTAAAACACAGACATTGTGTGTTCTTGCCTGAGGGAAGACCCATATCTTCAAAGTAAGTGTGGCCAAGCTCTACAGACACCGAGAAGCCTAGAACATGTCACCTATTAGTGGACATCCCACATCTATATGGAAAGTGTTTCAAAGGAGAGGGCAAATGGCAGGTCTAGAAGTCATGTTTGGCTGCTAATGGCCTTTAATATATTACATATGACTTTTTGAGCTTACCTGGTTCAAACTTAGGCCCTGAGTATCCAGGACACAAAAAAATAGATTTTGATAAAACAGTGAGGACAGTGTATCTAAGAAGGTCTTAATATTAGTGTCCTGAAGTTTAGAGGTGGGATGTTGACATAAAGGATAACACTGAAGAGGAGAGCATCACAACAATGGAAGAGGAAGTGGGACATGGTGGTATAATGGGAAGGAAGAGGCTCTACGGGTGAAATTAGCAGTAATGGTCTTGCTCTGCTGCTTTCCTGGATAGTCTAAGGCTCCCACACAAGTGCCTGCATAGGAAAGCCTTCTGTCAAGTATAAAAGTTTACTTAGGGCAGCCATTCTTTAATTTTAGCTCCTCACTGTTTTATTTTATTGTGTTTTGTTTCTTTGATGCTCTATTTTGCCATTGAAATTACTTTTTACAGATCGAACTACATAGTTTGTGAGGCCCAGTGCAAAATAAAAATGTAGGCCTCACCCGGCTGGTGTGGCTCAGAGGTTGAGCATTGACTCATGCACCAAGAAGTCACTGGTTCGATTCCCGGTCAGGGCACATGCCCAGGTTGTGGGCCCGATCCCCAGTGCGGGGCATGCAGGAAGCGGCCAGTCGATGTTTTCTCTCATTGATGTTTCTATCTCTCTCACTTTCTCTCTTTCTAAAATCAATAAAGAAAACAAAAATTTAAAAAAATGTAGGCCTCTTGTTCAAAATTATTAAGACTTTGCAGAGGGCAAGAACAGGGCATTAAACGAAGCACAGACTCATCTAAGTTCAGGGCACTGTGAGGCTGCACAGGTTGCATGCCTATGAATCCATGCCTGGATTCTTGCTGTCCCCTGAATCTAAGTAGCCACTCATAGAACTCTTCTGAATAGGTCATTAGTACTCCATACTTATTTAGGGAAATGGTTTTAAGCATTTTAACATTGGTTACTGATCAGTCCTCCACATTCCTCCTCTCTTTGTTATCTGCCCATTGATTCTGACAGCAATATATGCTAGTGTGACTGTAGAGAGTCAGCATGGCAATGAAAGTGAGAATGATGATACTTTGAAAAGCCCTGGTCAGAGCCAGAGGACCAGATCTGGAGAAGTACTGGACCCAAAGAGGACTACTGTGGTGTGAGTCAGTAGGATGCCACAAAAATTCTATGCTGTTTTCATGATTTTGCCCAGAACTTATTAGTATGCTAAAATTTTGTGCTTAAAAATGAGAATTAGGATTTCCTGAAACTAACTAAGAAGATAACTAAGGAACCATCCCAGAGAAATCTATCAAAAAACTGATAAATCAGAAAATTCTGTCTTGAGTTTTATCAAATCCTTAATTCTCTACCCTTTTACTAGTCTTACTACCTTATGGTCTTTCTTTATCTCTAACACTGAGCCATTAAATCATTGTGTGGACCTGGGCTTCATTTAACTTTTATGAATTTTAATTTCCATATCTGTAAAATGGAAATATTATTTACTGTACTACCAAAAGCCAAGTGTGGGGATCAAATATGCTAACACATAGTATATGTTCAGAAACTATTATTAAGGTGACATAAATCTGTATCATTGACACTTTATGAAACTTTAGGCCCTCTTCTTCTCACTTGGTAGTCTATTTTTAAAAAGTAGCTATGTACCCATTCAAGGGACTTTAGCCATCAATAAACAAGCAGAAGAAAATGATTTCTTTGATTGTCCCCAGAAGAGTGGAAAAGGAGTTTGAAAGCTTTAATTCAATGCAACCAAAAATCTCAGTTTCTCTCTGCTGTGCAAGCAAACTGACAGAGGCAGGCTCTGAGGCAGGCCGTGTGCTGGATACTGGAGGTACAGAGATGATTCAGACTCAGTCTCTACTCTGGGGGGTGGGGTCTTGATCCAAAAGGGTCTCATTTAACAGAGGAATAGGAGTAGGAGGACGGGTTGGGATGACACAATGGAAAATTGTACCACTTAAAGCTTTTTAAAAAACATGTATTTTTTTTAATTGATTTTTTTCGAGAGAGAGGAGGGGGAAAGAGATAGAAACATCCATGTGAGAGAAAAATACCAATTGGCTCCTGCACACCCCTGCTGGGGATCAAGCCCACAACCCAGGCATATGCCCTGACCAGAAATCAAACCCAGACCTCTCAGTCCATGGGACAACACTCAATCTACTAAGCCACACTGGCAGGGCCCACTTAAAGCTTTTAATCGAGTCCCTTCATAAGAAAGCCAGCATCCACAGAGAATGTATGCATGTGTAAATGTGTGCCTATACCTGTATGTGTAATTTCTAAGAGAAGATAGCGGAAAGGTTATGAAAAAGAACAAAACAGTCAGATAATGTCAAATATGCTAACTACAGAAAAATAAGGAAGACCCTAGACTCATTAATTATTCCTTTCATTCACTCATTTATTCACTCAACCTATAGCTACGTGCAAGCCACTGGGTCCAAGGAAGAATACAAAGAGAAATATTGGAATCATTTTTCTTTCCTTCCCAGTAAACTGTAACTTCCTCAAAATCAAACTTGGTCTATTCTGTATATTGCAATAGAAAATATTTGTGGAACTGAACAGATAATAAAGAAATAGATATTTTATTTTCTGTATGTCATAGAATGTTCTGTTTGATATCCCATTCTTAAAGAGGGAAAGAGCTACAACTGCAAATATATAGGCTAATAATTAGCTTGCTCCACTGATTGCCAGACCAGAACACTGTAGAACTGGGCAGAGAAGGCTTCCAGTGAGGCAGATTAATCAGGGACTTCTGCTCTTCCTGAGGTGGGACTGCTTCAAGCTGACCTCACTTACCTCAACGAGGAGGGGATCTCCTGGTGGGGTGAAATTAGAGAAGTTACCAAATTGGCTTTGGTGCATCATGCTCATATTGGCACAGCTCACAGAATTTGGTTAATTGGGAGTCCATTTTCAGTAAGCACGCCCCAGTGTGGGTTATCTATAACAGAAGCAAACTCGATTCCCCTGGATTACAGTGAGCCCAGAGCAGTGCTCCATCTCCTTGGGGCTGCAAGAGCTAGAGGCCACCAGGAATCAGTTGGACTCCTACAGCTTGCTGCCAGCCAATCTGGAGCCAGTGCTCTCGGAGAGAGAGTGATGAAAGACAGTGCAAAAATATCAGTCACCTTAAGAAGTGGATTCATAGGAAATGGGATTTTCCTAAGTACTTTCTAAGTATTGAGTGTTTCATATTATCTCTGTTTAATTCCCAAGGTAACCTTAACTGCAGTTTAGAGATGAGAAAGCCAGGGCTCAGAAAGATGAAGCAACTCCTCTGTCAGCTGGAAAGTAGGAGAGCTAGAAATGCAACCCAGGTCCACCTGTTAACAGAGTCCACACTCCTGTCTGGCTGGTGTGGCTCAGTGGTTGAGCATTGACCCATGCATCAAGACGTCGCCGGTTCGATTCCTGGCCAGGACACATGCCCAGATTGTGGGCCCGACCCCCAGTGGGGGGCATGCAGCATGCAGGAGGCGGCCAATCGATGTTCTCTCTCATCAATGTTTCTATCTCTCTCTCCCTTTCACTTCTTCTCTCTCTAAATCAATAAAGAAAAAAAAATTAAAAAAACAAAAACAAAGTCCACACTCTTTTCTTTTCAGAAACTTCAGGCAATGCAAGAGCAGGCAAAAGCTATTTCTTAGTGCCAAACATTTTCAATTCATTCACATTTCCAGCCTTAACACATAGTGAGATCAGTTGCAAAAAAAAAAAATCTGACAAATCAGTGTTTAATTGAATAAACATTTTTAATAACAAAAGGATTAAGGTGCACAAAATATTAATACTTAGGGAAATTAGACAAAATTGCTTTTACTGTTGCAAACTCGATTGAATATTTAATAATCTGATCTGTAATTATGGCTGTTGAAACTGCCTTGGAAGACAGGAGTCTCTTTTCACATTATGCTGTATCTCTGGAGGTGGCTTGAACCATTACCGATGTCTTAGTAACAAAATCTCAATATCCTTCCTTCATATCTGTACTGAGCCCCAGAGATATTTATATGTCCAGCAGCCAGCTGGACTCCTCTACCTGGATGTCCCACAGCCTCTTGTGCAAAAATGGACATATTATGGCTTTCCTCCCCCTCAAACTTGCCTCTCCTTCCATATTACTTATCCTTTTACCTGCCTCTGGGAATGAATGTTTAGTGAAGACATATTACGTGCCAGGCAGTCTTCTAGGTATTTGGGATACATCAATAAACAAAGCAAAGATCCCTGTGTGAAACTTACATTCTAGCTGGAGAAAACAGGCAATAAACAACAAACACAATTTTAAAAAGAAAAATATATGTCTGTTAGAACATGACAAGAACTGTGAATAACAACAACAAAGTAGAGTGGAATAAGAGGCATCAGGAGTGCTGGGGTGGGGGACTTGGAAGTTTTAACGAGGATGTGCAGGGTAGCTGCCATTGAGGAGAAATCTGAGCAAAGACTTGAAGGAGGTAAGGGAGGGGTTACATGGATATCTGACGTAGGAACTTTCCAGGCAAAGGGAACAACAGCCAGTGCAAAGCCCTAAGGCAGGAGTGTGTCTGGCATGTCTGAGGAACAACAAGGAGGCAAGCACAGCTGGACTGCTGAGAACAAGGGGGAAGCACGAAGTGAGGTGAGTAGAGGTGTGATGTGATCTGACTTGAGTTTTAAACCTATCACTCGAGAGCCTCTGCAGAGAGCAGGCTGCAGAGGTGCAAGGGTAAAGAGAGGGTCAGTAAAAGGTCACTGTAGTAACTCAGAAGAAAGATAGTGGTGACTCAGACCACTTCAGCATTCACAGGGCATCTTCTGTGTTTCTGGCTCTCTGGGGGTATAAAGAAAATTACATTGTCTCTAGCTTAAGAAGTTCACAGTCAACAATCTGTTCCTAACCTATTTTCCAACCTTATTATCCACCACAGGCCCCAAGCTCTGTTCATCTCTCCCCTTCCCAGAACACAGTATTCCAGCCAGCCCAAATTGCTCATTATTTCCCAAACACACTGCTTTCTCACGCCTTTGCAGTACTCTTCCTTCTGCCTAGAAACTCATCCACCCAGCTTGCTAAGCTCACACACTTCAGCTTCTTCAAGACTCAACCCAAATGCCACCTTTTCAGGGAAGTTTTCCCTAATAGCCTGTGCAGAATTGGTCACCCTCCTCTTTGTTTCCCTAGCATTCTATACATACTACTTATCTGGAGTATTATAAATAGATTCCTGTTCAGCTATAAATTGCAGATACTATGACTTATTCAATACTTATAGTAACTTGCAAGATTCTTTGCCTTCACTATCTTTTTACTAAATACAGAGAAGGGACAGCAGTAAAGAAAAGGAGAGAGAATGAAAAGAACTAATACAAGCTACTTTTGACGGGTTGCCAACTTGGCCTGGAAAAATCACATTTGCACATGGTCCTTTTAAAAGAGACAACTGAGAGCAAACAGAGTAAGAAGCACTCAGGTTCCAAGCACATTCCTCAGCAAATGTTCAGCTCCAGAAATAGCCTTGGAAACTGGGGTGGATGACATGGTCAGTGGGAGTCAGTCATCTATAAAATTCCTCTAATCAGAACAAGCATCTGGATTCCTTGACCAAATTCAAGAAAGGGCTTGCATAAGTGTTTGGGTCCTGACTTTTGGAGATGACTCGAGCTATTTGTAACAGAGGTTGAGGGGATACAAATGTGCTGAGCAGGACAGAGTGAGCAACCAACTGCTGTGAGGAGTGACGGCAATGCCTGGATCTGGCACTCACAGCTCTCGGGTAGGGAGGGGTAGCCCTGGGGAGAGGCTGAGAGGCTCTGGAAAACCAGCCGGGCCTGGGCCTGGTAAAGAGTCAACTCTAAGCTAGAGGGCAGTGGGAAGGGAAAAGGGATGCCAGTTGCTGTATTGGGTGACTCACCCTACCTTCTCTCGCTTAATCCTTGTAACCACTCTAAAAGCTAGGCATAATCGTCTTTTACATACACAGAAAGTGAGGCATCGGGACCATAAGCAACTTGTCCAGAGCCGTATAGATACCAGGTGGAGCCTGTATTTGCACCTGGACCTGTCTGTCCTCAGATCTCTTTCACTTACAGAATCAAAGCAACCCATGTGGCTGATCAGTTTAGGAGGCTGGCTCTGGCCTTGGAGGAGACCTGAATTCTAGCCATGGTCCTGTTCACTTTGCTATGTGTATGAGGAAAAATAATTGTTCCTCTCTGAGCCTCATTTTCACCATTTGTTCATCAAGGGTTAGGGCCAGGTGATCATTATGGTCTCTTCAAACTCTGAAATTCTATGATGTCTAGTAAGAATTTTAAAGATGCTTTCTTCTCTCACTCCCCTACTCCCCCACCATCCTCTACACACACCCTTCTATGGCCTCTCAAAAAGCAGTGCATACAGAATCTTTTTGTACTGCCAAGATTGGAAAGAGAAGAGTGACAAAGGGTGGAGCCTCTAGGGACATTATCACTGTTGATTCACTTGGAACTACATACCTCCCCCAACACTTAATGTCTCATCTTCTTTGTTTTTGTCAGGAAAGCCTACCCTCCACCCAGCAAAAAAGAGCTGCCTTTATCTTCTACCATTCACTCTTTTTAAACTCTATCTTGGGGTTTCAGTTGCAGTAAAGAACTCTATTCAACATTTAATTGGAGAACATATAATGGAAATATTGAAATAAAAATAATATTCTCCCTAATATATTCATTTTAATTGTTCTCTTTCTTCTCACTAGAGTGAGTGGGAGGTAATGCCTTCTATTTCAGTTACATCTCCTTTAAATGGCTGTGGTTTTATAATGTGCTATTTTGTGAGCAGAGACCTTTCTTTCTTTCTTTCTTTCTTTCTTTCTTTCTTTCTTTCTTTCTTTCTTTTTTTTTTTTTTTCTAACTCCTTTATGTTATACCACATCTTGGGATTCAAGTTAAATAATTTTATTGTTTCTGATATACTCGATCATAAGCCAAAGAACAATAAGTATCTGCTTATGATGCAAGTATCTTTATTAAGTTCTTATATTAAAAATTTCTGGAATGCGTTGAAAATATAGACCTGACAACAAAAGCAAACTATCGTGGAAAGGCATTAAGTTCTAGAGATGATGTAGAGTTTTTATGAAAAAAAGAGAAAATTGAAACAATAATTCTTATAGCTACAATATTTGGGGAAATCACATAACTTTAATTCTCACAATAACATCAAAAGATTGATATTATTAGCTCCATTTTATATCTGGGGAAATAGAGGCTCAGAAAATTATATAAACTGCTTAATCACCCAACAAAGTAAGTGGTGGAACCTAGCTGTTAGAAGCTGGTTCCAGAGAGAGGGATCATGAAGAAAAGGACTTTGCTGGGCAAGGAGTTTTGTCTTCTTCCAAATCCTCCATAATAATCAAGCTCTATAACCACCTTAGGAGACAGCTGGCAGCTTGACTCCATTCCAAGACTGCACCCTATTCCAAACTACTTTATATGGCAGTCACTAGAAAGGACAAGAGATACTGTCCCTTTTAAAGCTTGGAAGCCCTGGGACCCACCAGTAGATCTGCCTAGTTGAGGGCTGCCTGGCTGCTCCCGGCAAAATCTGTCTCAGGCCAGCAAGAATATTTCTCTGGGAAGGGTGGGAAATGCAGTACGTACCTAAATGGTATCACCATCCCTGACTCTGATGCAGAAGAGGCCACGTGTGCAGGTACACACACATACACAAACAAAATACGTGTTACACAGACACATACACACATATACACAGAACCACACATACTACATACACCACACACATAAATCCACATATAAAAACACAATTTCCACATACAACATACACATACATACACACACATTATGTGAGAGAACAAAATATAAGAATCCAAAAGGGCCTGACGTCATACAAAGCTGATGAGAATGTAAAATGATGCAGCCACTTTAGAAAATAGTCTGGCAGTTCCTCAAAAGGTGAAGCAGAGTTACCAAACAACACAGCAATTCCACTCCTAGTTATGTACCAAAGAGAAATGATTTGTCCACAAAAACCTGTACAGAAATATTCATAGCACCATTGTTCATAATAGCCAAAAAGTAGAAATAACCCAAATATTTATCAACCAGTGAATGACTACAATGTTATTTTCCTTTATTTCTTTATACTTATATTTATTGTTGAATGTATTACAGATATTCCTCCATTTTCCCCTATTGACCCCTCCTCCCCGCTCCCCCCTCCCCCACCTTTCCCCACACTGTTGTCTGTGTCCATTGTTTATGCATATAAGTTGTTTGGTTTATTTCTTCCCACTCCCCCACCCCCCTTCCCTTTGAGGTTTGTCAGTCTAACAACTGATTTGTACTTCTTAATGCCTTCACCTTTTTCACCCATTCCCCCAACCCCTCTCTCATATAGTAATAAACAAAATGTTCTCTGTGTCTACGAAATATTTCTGTTCTCCTTATTCATTTTGTTTGTAGATTCAATTGTCAATAGATATATATTTATTGCTATTTTGTTTGTTCATATTTTTTATCTTCTTTTTCTTCAAGAAGACCCTTCAACATTTCATATAATAATGGTTTGGTAACAAACTATAGAAATGATCCCTGAAAGTATCATCCTAAGTGAAACAAGCCAAACAGAGAAAGACAAGTATCATATGATCTCTCTTATTAGTGGAATATAATGAACATAACAGTCGGAGGAATGGGGTAGTCCCAGAGACGTGGAAGTGCGGTACAGACTGACAATCCCCAGAAGAGGGGGTGGTGGGGGAGAGATGAACCACAGAACTTATATGCATGTATGCATGAACAATGGACATGGACAACAAAGCTGGGTACAGGGCAGGGAGGGAGGGGAAGGGGGAAATCAGTGGGGTAAAAAGGAGAAACATCTGTAACAAAAATTAATAAAAAAATAAATTAAAAAAAATAATAATGGTTTGGTGGTGATGAACTCTTTTAGCTTTTCCTTGTCTTGGAAACTCTTGATATGGCCATCGATTCTAAATGACAGCTTTGCAGGATAGAGTAATCTTGGTTGTAAGTTCTTGCTTTTCATCACTCTGAATATTTCTTGCCACTTTCCTCTGGCCTGCAAGGTTTCTTTTGAGAAATCAGCTGACAGTCTTATGGGAACTCCCTTGTAGGTAACTAACTGCTTTTCTCTTGCTGCTTTTAAGATTCTCTCTTTGCCTTTATCCTTTTGCATTTTTATGATGATGTGTCTTGGTGTGGGCTTATTGAGGCTCATCTTGTTTGGGACTCCCTGTGCTTTCTGGACTTGATGTCCGTTTCCTTCACTAAGTTAGGGAAGTTTTCTGTCATTATTTTTTCAAATAGGTTTTCAATTTCTTGTTTTCTCTCTTCTCCTTCTGGCACCCCCATGATGCAAATGTTGGTACACCTGAAGCTGTCCCAGAGGCTCCTTACACTATCCTAATTTTTTGGATTCTTTTTCTTTTTGTTGTTCTTATTGGGTGTTTTTGCTTCCTTATATTCCAAATCAATGGTTTGCTTCTTGTCTTTACCTACTCTACTATTGAATCTCTGTAAATTATTCTTTATTTCAGTTAGTGCCTCCTTCATTTCTGACTGGTCCTTTTTTATGCTCTTGAGGCCCTCACTAAGTTCACTGAAGTTCTCACTAAGTTCATTGAATATCCTTATAAGCAGTGTTTTGAACTCTGCATCTGTTAGGTTGCTTATCTCCATTTCTCTTAGTTCTTTTCCTGGAGTTTTGTCCTGTTCTTTCATTCGAGACCTGTTTCTTTGTCTCCTCATTTTGGCTGCCTCCCTGTATTTGTTTGTATGTACTGGGTAGAGTTGCTATGTCTCCTGGGCTTCCTAGGGTGGTCTATTATGGTAGATGCCCTGTAGGGTCCAGTGGCACAGCCTCCCTGATCTCCCAGCTGGGCCCTCAAGGTGCACCCCTCATGAGGACTTTACACCCTTCTGTTGTAATTGAGTCTTGATTGCTGTTGGCACATCAATGAGAGAGTTTTACTCAGGCTGATCAGCTGCAAGAACTGGCTGTGCCCACTATCCACTGACCTCTGACTACCTTGGATGATCAGCTGTGCAGGGGCCCACTACACAGAGCAAGACTTACTTCAGCAAGGCTCTGGTACCCACTGAGTCCATTCCTTGAGTGTGTCACTTGTGGAGGTGGTTGGGTGGTGGTGCTTCACAGTGTTCTAAAGCTGTCCACTGGGTGCTGGCTCTGGGGCCAGGTCAGCCACTGCCTGTGTTCTATCTGAAGCCACCAGGCATAAGCTACAAAGCGGTCTGCCAGTGACTACTTCTTATGCTAGGCTTGGAGGTACCCAGGCAAAGCCAAGTTGTGAACCAAGGCTAGCTATTTCTAATGCCAGGCCTCGGGCCACTTAATGAGAGGTATGGGGCTTGCTGAGACCAGATGCTGTTTGTTTGAGAGAATTTAGGAAAATCTGAAGCAGGATCCAAGACAGGCCATTCCTATGGAAAAGCAACTGGTAACAGGTTGGATGTGCCTGAAAGTTTATGGGCAGAGCCTCAGGGAATCACCAGGGCAGGGCAAATAGTGTGAGCCAAGTTGCTGGAATCCCAGATATGGCGGCTATATGCCTGTCCTGTGGGGGAAGGGCTCTCCAAAGGAGCAAAGGCCTCTGACAGCACGTCTGTCCAGGAGAAAGCTGCCTCGCCAGCCCTTGCTCCAGTGCCAAACAACTCAGCTCTTCCCCGTATATCTCTGGTGCCGTTCAAGCTGCTCCCCCATGCTGGAGCCTAAAGGGTGAGAGTCCATGCGCATGCCCTTTAAGAAGAGCTGCCGCCCTGGCCGGTTTGGCTCAGCAGTTAGAGCATTAGCCTGCGGTCCAGGGAGACCCAGGTTCGGTTCCCGCTGGGCCCATGTACTTCAGTTGTGGTTTGTCCCTGGCCCTAGTTGGGTTGTGTGGGTGGCAGCCACTCAATGTGTACCTTTCACATGGACATTTCTCTCACTCTCTCTCCCTTTCTTTCCCTCCAGCTCTATCTGAACAAAAAACGAGAAAGTGTCCTCGGGTGAAGATTAAGGGAAAAAAAAAAGCTGCCTGGGGCTTCCACAGCCGCAGCCTCACTCAGCCTCAGTTCCCGCTGGATTTTCCAGCCAGAAGTTATGGGGACTTCTCTTCCTGGCACTGGAACCCTGAGTGGGGTGCCTGGTGTGGGATGGGGACCCCCTCAGTCCTCAGAGAGGACCTTCCCAGCCCCTCTGCCTCCACCCTTCCCACCAGTTTCGATGTGGCTGCTTCTTTAATTCTGTAGTTGTAGGACTAACATTCAATTTCAGGTGGTTTGGAATGATGGTTGTTCCGTAGTTTAGTTGTAACTTTGATGTGGTTGTGGGAGGACACGAAACCGTGTTTACCTACCCGCCATCTTGACCGGAGCAATCCTGTTATTTTCTTCAATTGAGTATTATTCAGCCATAGAAAATTTAAGTACTGACACTTGCTATAATATGAATGTACCTTGAAATCATTATGTAAAATGAAAGAAGTCGTTCACAAAAACTACATATTGTATGATTACATTTATATGAAATGTTCAGTCTAGGCAATAGAGATGGAAAGTAGATTAGTGGTGGCCCAGGGCAGAAGGTTGGAGAAAGGAGAATGGCTGCTAATGGGTAGAGGTTTTTATTTATGAGAGTTATGAAAATATTCTAAAATTGATCACAGTGATGGTTACACAACTCTAAATATACTTAAAAACATTGAACTGTGCATTTTCAGTAAGTACACTACATGGTGTGTGAATTATTTCTTAATAAAGCTGTTATTAAAATAAAAGTGAAAGATCTGATTAAACCCACATCTAGCTGGCTCAAGAATACAAATTCTAAATTCAAAGACCTGCCCAACAGTGATAATCTGAGCAATCTTGGCCTTAAGAAGAATATGATATGCATAAAAGGACTATTGGAAGTTAGAAGGTACAGTATTACTATAATAATTTTCGTTTTGTTAATTATAAATAACTTTTAAGTTATAAAGGCATTAATATTCCTTTTTAAATGTTTGGAAAATAATTGAAAGAAACACACACACACACACACACAGAAAATGCCACAAATATCTAAATAAACAGCTATTAATATTTTAGTTTGTCATCTATCTATCCATCTATCTACATTGTTGTTTTAAATATTATTTTATATTTAATAACTTCAACCTATGCTATGCCAAATATATTTAACCAATCTTTGCTCAGTATTTATATAATTTTTCTTAATTATAATGAAATTGCCATGAACATCCTTAAAAACATTTTTGAGTATATCTTTATTTCTTTTATCACAAATTTAAACCCTGAAATTCAGTAGAGCAGCAGTTAAGTGTCAGCTCATAATTTAACATCATTTATCAAAGAAAAAAATATGGTCCTTCGAAATCCCTGATCTCTGTTCCTGATCCAACCACTTAATTACCCTAAAAGGTAAACACTTGGCCCCAAATAAATCCAATCTCATCCAATAGTGATGTTTATCAATTAACATTAACTGAAAAGAAGTTCACAGTGTTGATTCACAACCGAAAAGATTAGTAGAAGCCCAAAGAAACTTCAGTGAGGCCCTGAATATCAATAACAATGAAGGCTTAGAGGGCCAAGGAAATTACTCCAGATCACAGATGTTATAAGGGGGAGAACTAAGACTGAAGTTGAGGCTGTGTGATTCCAATGTCTATGCTTTTCCTCCCAGACCTCACTGCTTCACATGCCAGATACTGCCCACAAGGAATTTGTAATTGTTGGTGGCAAGTAAGATCTGTGCACAAATAATTATAATTCAGGTAGAGGAAGATGAATGACACAAAAATAATGCAAACACAGATATTTTCTTGAGAGGATCAGGGAAGTTTTTATGTTTGTGATATAGGCTGTTAAGGAGGAATTTATTCAAACATTGAATAAACATTTAAGTAACTATTTGTGGGAGTGGAGCTGACTCTGTCAGCTACCTTCCAAAATTCATGCTCTCCACTTCTTACTGAAGACAAAGGCAGACTTCATTTGACAACCTCCTTTACAGTGAAATATGGTCATTAAACAACATTTTAGCCAGTGGAATTTGACTAAAAGTAATATGAGCCACTTTCTGGAGTGCTATTAAAAGGGCTCCCGCCCTGGCCAGTTTGGCTCAGCGGTTAGAGCGTCGGCCTGGGGTCCGGAGAGACCCGGGTTCGGTTCCCGCTAAGGGCACGTACTTCGGTTGCAGTTTGTCCCCGGCCCTGGTTTGTCGTGCGGGTGGCAGCCACTCGATGTGTCCCTTCACGTCGATGTTTCTCTCTCTCTCTCCCTCCCACTCTATCTGTACAAAAAATGGAAAAATATCCTCGGGTGAGGATAAAAAAATAAAAAAATAAAAATAAATAAATAAATAAAAAATAAAAGGGCTCCCATGTGGGCTTTTCCTACCTCTTTCTCCGTCTAGCTGGCTGGAATGAAGAGGATGCCCAGGTTACCCTGGAAGCTGTGCATTGAAGATAGCTTGAGTCACTGGATGACTATACAGTTAAGAGATGCCCTGTCCATTTGCTCATGAGGAAGAAAGAAACATATACTTGCTTGATGGACACATTATGGACACATTATGGTCACTCTAATACAATAGTTGGCCTATCCTGTTATATATAGTCCTTATGACATGATAAATAAATGTGTCATGCCCTCAAGAAAGTTACAATTTTATAGGGAAAGAAGTTAAATCCATAGGAAAAATAGACCACAGTATATGACAGGAGGAAACTGTGAGTGCTGAATATCACTTTAGTGGTTCTAGTGATGGATGAAGCTCTCCCCAAAGAAACGACATCTAAGTGGAGGCCCGATGCATATGTAGGAGTTATCTAGGAAAAGGAGGAGAGAGAGCAAAAAAGGAAAAGTATCCCAGCATAGGAAGAGCGTGTGCAAAGTCTGGAGTCTAAAAAAGAACATTGGGGCATAGGATTTCTATAGGTAGAGAAACGAAGTGAGACAGTCTTAGTGAAAGAGGGTAGGCTATGAACCTTCAGAGTACATAGGAAGTGTAAGGTGGCTGGTAGCAGCTCAGAAGATGCCATGGTTGAGTCATTCTTAAATGCATCAATTTGTGACAGAAGACTGGAATAGGGGCATGAACAGGCAAGACAGAGACCAGACTGAATAGAACTAAGGCTTTGTGCTGGACTATATGGAAGGGAAAGTTAGGAGATATGGTAGGCTTAAGACTTCCTTACCAGACAAAAGGTGAGCAAGAACACGGGGGTCCCAACTGCAGGTAAAGGACAGCACCAAAAAAGCATTCTAAGAGCATCTGGTCAATCAGAAAGGTCTTTAAAAGGAGTCATTAATTAAATTAACAATTATTTACTGAGTATCTACTTTGAGCGAAGGACTGTCTAAGTACTGGATGTACAGCAGTGAATAAAAGACTAACCTTATGAAGCTTCCAATCCAATGGATCTAGAAACAGAGAGTTGAATTTTCAGTCCTGATCAAGAGCATAGGTTCCATCTTATATTTAATAATTTTTAAAGCGTCATATCTGATAGAGTGCTTTCACATCCCAAGGCCAATGTTTATAATTATAATAACCATTGGACAGAGAGTAGTATTTTCTCTATTTTATTGATAAGGGAAGTAAAGCTCAATGATACGAAGCAATATACTACAATAACAATTGCCACTATTTCTGGACACATTACTATGTATCAGGTGCTTCCAGTAATGTGATTTACAAGCATTCTATCAAATATTCAAAACCATTTTGTAAAGTAGGGTATTATTATACACATTTTACATAAGAAAACAAGGACTCAAGTCAGTATCAGCTAGAAACTTAAGCTAACCTGTGCTAGATATATTCCATGTGCCCCTCTGACACCTGTCTCCACTCTTCTCCACCCTTTTCTCTGCTTACTTGACTGACCTCTATGGATTCCATCAACTATAGTCTGTGCTTCTGCCTTCTGTTCAGATCGTCTCATGGGGAAGTCTAGCAAATGATCAGAGGCAGGAAAGAGAGGGAGGTCAGAGTATTTATTTTCCTGGATTCTTTCCCAAAAAATAACCTAAGGCTGCCTGTTTCTCTTGATAGAAGGTCACTGCTGCTTTCAAAACAGTCCACTCTCTATACAACTCCCCCTTTCTAGGTTTCAATAACTTCTCCCTTGTCTAAGGATGGTGACAATTCTGAGTTACTAGCCCCAGGTTCTTGCACTATCCTTTGTGGTTCTACACACCAACCATCGTTAATACAATAGCCCTTTATAAATAAATCTACCTCAGATTATCCTAATATGGGTATGTCACCTGTTTCCTTTTGGTCCCCTATTGAGACACAGTCCTGTGAATTCAAGAATCCACTCATTTGTTCAGCCTCTCACACATTCAAGAGGTGACGGGGTCACTTTGATATGTATCACTACATCCCCAGATGTTGTCCTAGCTGCCTGAGGCATGCTTTCTCAGCACCCTAGGACTGGGATTCTTCTTCAGAAAGTCTGATTCCCTGATTCATGCTGGGTCTTGAGTCCTAACAAAGAGACCCCATGACCACAGAGTTGAGAATATAGTCTGGAGCTTTTTAGTCAGTTTTATCCACAGAGATGTCTTCCATATATTCTTTCATTGTTTGAATTAAAATAAATTTATTTGAATTTTTGGCTTAAGGCCAAATAAAGACCTAATTTGTAGCATTTTCCAATTTCCATGATAAAAATACACGATGATTTCAAGCTACCAATGGTTTGAAGAGCAATGAACAAAATTGCCGAAAATTCAATAAAGATTTACTGCAAGCTGGTAAGTGCAGCTCCAGGAGACCACTGATACTGGTCGTGGATATGGTCACCTCTTAATAAGAATTTAATTTGTGGTCACGGCATATATTTTCAAATGCCTCTTACATCTCCCTCCCAGTCTCTCTAGTGATGTCAGTAATACTCTGGCAGGTCAGAAGCATAGGAAACATAATATCCATTTTACTAAGATGAGAAAACCAAGTCCCAGAAAACTGACATACTTTAACCCGAGTCATATTACAAGTAATTGTTAACATCATTTAACAAATTATTTATGTTATTTTTTTATAATTATGACTTTGATTTTCCACAAATTCAAATCGCAGAATTTCTAAAAGTACAAAAAAACTAAAGAAATAAAAATCCTGCTATCCAAAGACATCAGTCAACAGTATTATATGTGTATTTAATATATATGTAGGTTTCATACTATTAAAACAATTATATATAGCATTCTACCCTAGTTTTTACGTTTCGCAAGATTAGCATTTTTCTGAGTTATTATGAATGCTTGGAAACTATTTTTAATGCCTGCATAATAACTGCAATGAGTTGACTCACTATAATTTACTTAATAATTTTCCTGGTTTTAGACATTTAGGTTGGTTTGAGTTTCTGTCATTATCAACAACTCTATAATAAATACCATTGTATACAAAGATTTTTCTGTAATATGACACTTTTTTGATTATTTAAATCTTAGAACAGTATTGCCAAGACTAGGACTCGGATTTTTAGATTCCTATTCCTGATCTCTTTCCACTACATTTTCCAACTCTTAAAAGAATAAATGACATGGGCATTTTAATCTAATGCCATTGTAAGTTTTCATGTAAGTGTTCAGGTTTTCTTAGTCATCCCTAACCAATAGTGGAAAGGGATGAACTTAACCCAAATGCAAACAAAGCTTTCAGTACTATTACTTTATAGGAAAATATTCAAGGGTAATTGGTGATAACATTAACACTAATGAAAAAAACTGATTAGAGTATTAGTAGATTATGCCAATTTGTTTTTTGTGGACTTTAGTTTTATCTTCCCAGTGTTCACACAGGGTCTTTCTTTTGTTCTGCTTTTAGAATCATCTCCCTGAGTCTTCATTTCCGCCTTGTCACTCAGGGGTTGGATGATCAACTTGTCTTGGTTTTTCCAGGAAATTTCCAATTTAAAACTAAAATTTACATTCCCATATCCCAGGAAACCCAATAGATCCAGGCAAACCTGGAGAGCTGGTCACCCTACCAGTCAGGAATGGGTAATGACTTAGGAGTCATCCAGAACTCCCCCCTCTCTTAAACCCTCAGATCTAGTCAATCACAAAGTTAAGTTGATTCAATCTTCTGTAAACCCTCAAATCCACCCAACTTGTTTTCATCTCTACTATTACCACCTTAATCCATTATCAGTTCTATCTTAAAGTATTGCAAAAGCTACTAAATAATTGTCTTTCTCTATAAAATATACTCAAGTCAACAAGACTGAGTTTTCTAAAATGTCAGTATGATCATGTACTGCTACTCCAGGCTAATCCCTTCAATTTCTTTACATTGCTCTCAGAATCAAGTCCAACTGGTTAGCTTGGCTTAAAGGCTCACCTAATTTTACTCTTACCTACCTCTCCAGTTAATTTCTCCTTAAAATTTCATGCTCCATTCACAGTGGCCTTTGTCATCAAAATGTAATATTTTCTCATCTCTTGACTTTCAAACACATTCTGTTACTTCACACATATTCCCACCTGCTATGATCTAACTCATATTCATCTTTCAGCTCTCAGTATAAATAACAGACCTAATGAAGGTCTCTTACTGTTGGAGTAGATTAAGTCTTCAGGGCTACATAGCATGCTTAATAGTTTCCACAGCATGCTGTTGTAACAGTTATCACACTTAACAAGAGTTACATATTTAATGTCTAACCCAGTAGACTAAGAGCTATATGAGAATAGTAACCACATCACTCTTGTCACTGTTTTGTTCTAATACTTTGCATAATCCTGATCCATTGTAACTCAGTAAGCATTTATTGACAAACAGAAGGAAAGACAAAAGGAAAAAAGGGAGGGAAGAAGAAAGAAAGGAAAGAAAGAAATAATGCTCACGTAATCAGTTTTGGGTGAGTCGGAGGAATAGAAAAAGTCAGGAAATTTATTGAGTTAAGAAGATCCTCGAGACCTTAAAAAGTATTTACACATTCATTTCACATTTGTTTCTATCACAACTCTGTGAGAAAATATTATTATGCAATTTTTACAGTGAAGAAACTGAGACTCATAAAAGTGGTGTCATGGCTCATAGTTGTATCTTCCATTTGGAATCCCATTTTCTTAATTTTGTTCTTGTCCCATTTCCTCATAAACTAGCTGAAATACCACCTATCCCAAAAGATTCTCCTTTTCTCCCCTGCCATCCTAATGGTATCAGTTTCTTCCTCTTCTGTAATCCCACAGAACACTTTACATACCTCCCTATTGGTTCTTAGCACAAAGCTCCTATATCATACCTATTTATGTTTATGTTTCATTACAACCTCTAAAAAAATAAAATTGTAAAGATATAATCGATATCACATTCATGTTTATTATCCAAGGGCCTAGCACGAAGCTAAATGCTCAATGAAAATGTGTTACATGGCCTGGCTTGTGTGGCTTGGTGGTTGAGAGTCAACCCATTCACACCAAGAGGTCACTGGTTCGATTCCTGGTTGGGGCCCATGCCCAGGGTTGTAGGCTTGATCCCCAGTAGGAGGCGCGCAGGAGCAGCCAATCAAATGCTTTTCTCTCACATCAATGTTTCTATCTCTTTCTCCCTCTCCATTTTTCCCTCTCTAAAAATCAATGAAAATATATTTTTAAAAAATTTTAAATGAAAACAAAAGTGTTAAATGGAAGCCACCTCTAAAATTTAGTCCAGTCTCCTCAATCTACTATAATGAACAAATCAATCAGAGAAGGTATTTCAGATCTACCAAAGATCACACACTGCTTCCTGCTTCTTTGTGCCCTCTCCCTCTATCCTCCACGAGCATGGAGAATGGGAGGAACAGTACTTGAATCCTGACATCTCTGGCTTGATGTCACCACTTAGTAGTTGTGTAAATATCCTAGGCTTAGTTTCTGCATAGGTAAGAAAACAGATACCAGTTGTTTTGTGATGCCAGTTCTCAGCAATGCCTAGTAGCAATTTCAGCTTTTGACAATGTTAAAAATATTGAGTTATGGATGCAGAAACTTGATGCTACAGAATCTTAATAATAAACAATCTTTTAAAAGTCTGACATGTAAACAGAATTAGAGTGAACTAGAATAGGCAGAAAACTCATCTTTCAGCTTCCCCATTTTGCTGCTAGGTATTGTGAAGTTATCACCTCAAGGAAGAACAGCCTTGAGTGACCATATATTTGCATAATGGCTTCTTAGTTGCTTTTTTTGCTCATTTGCTTTCTTCAACTAATTGATTACCAGCCCTATGTTAAGGCCTGAAGGCATCCTTACTTGAGATCAGTCAAAACACCTTTGATAGGTAAAGAATAATGTTTATTTTTCCTTGAAAAGGTAAAGAAAGTATATTTTCCCATTAGGTATATATTTCATCCAGGAAATTTAGGGGTATTAAAATATATTTTTTTTATTGAATTTTAGAGAGAGAGGGAAGGAGAGAGAGAGAAACATAGATGTGAGAGCAAAACACACTGCCTCCTACACACAGGAGGGATCCAGCCCACAACCCGGGCATGTATCCTAAACTGGAATAAAACCAGTGACCTTTCAGTGCATGGGTTGATGCCCAAGCAACTGAGCCACACCAGTGAGGGAAAATTTAGGGTTTTTAATGTTTGTCATGAGGTAAGAAATTTTCCATGGTATATCTGAATATTAAAATAGACAATGCCTTTAGACCAGAAAAGTGTCAGCTACTTGTCCTTTTTTTTTTTTTTTTTAATTTTTAATTTTAATAATGGTTGCCTTGGTATTGGGGAACTTGGAATTGGAAGACAATAGAGAAGATATTATAACATTGGGATTTGTAATGTTAGTTGTCAGTCTTGAGTCAGGCCATTGCCTAGAATCCTAAATTGTGATGAACTCTTTTGTGTTAGGAAAATTTAATATTTTGAGAGCCAAAGAGTCACATACATGTCTTTATGCTCTTCTGGGAACATTTAGGATAATGACTACTGATACAGGTAATCAGCATAAGGAATGAAAAAAAGTCTTAGGCAGAAAGCACTAAAAGGGCAGAAAGAATCTCTAGGTCAAACTAGTAGCAAGGAGAGTAACAATTATAGCCTGCAGAATTGCTTAATAAAATTCTAAAATGAGAGCTCCATTTGGGAACAGATCTTTTCTGTTATATTCATACCATATCCCAAATTTCTAGAACAATGTGTGGCACATTACAGGTGCTCAACAGTCTTATTAAGTAAACAAATATCTAAACATCCAGCTTAGGGAAAGGTAACTATGAAAGAATGAGAAGAGCTTTGCATCCAAGGTCCAGGAATGGTAAAGCAAAAAAATAGGAGAGATTAAACACATCAACAACTTGATTTGCTTGGGTACCTTGCCTTACGTGCTTGATGAACTACAACAAATTCAGTTCTGAAGCTTGAAATTCCTCCAGAACATTAGAGAAGCCCAATGACTGGATAATGGCTGCTGCTGAGGGCTTGTCAACATTGGATAAGAGCACTAACTTAATTCTAAGGCATTATAATATAAATGCAAGGACTCATTAATATTTCAAAACCTTTTCAAGAGCCTTTACAGAGAGTACCCAAATGATAGTCCATGAGAAACAAACAAAATAACCAAACAAAAACAAAATAAAATGAAATAATTAAGGCTTAAGGATTTTCAAAAGCACAGAAAAAGAGAAGACTCCAGAACTGAACACCTGAGAAAACAGGAGTGTGACTATTGTTGCTGGTAAGATCCCAGCACAGAGCCTAGTAAAAGACATACAATGTCATTTTGAAGACACTCATGAGCTTATCAACAGTGATATCCTTTTGTTGGTAAGATTTGAAGTATGCATCAACACTTCTATCTGTTAAAGGAGACACGTGTGCTATTATTATTCACTCGGCTGACTTCAGAGACTGAAAGCAAAGGGCTACCCCTAGGCCAGATCCCACTGTCAAAAAGGAGTTAAGGAATAGCAGTATAGTTAGTTGACTTGATACATCAAAGCAAAAAACAGGCCCAGGAAGATATTTTTATTTTTTAATAAACAGTTTTCATTATCATCATCAAATGCCTCCATTTTTACAAACCTGAGCTTCTCAGCCCAGCATTTATTGAAAATTGCCAAGTATCGTTTATAGATAAAAGCACAATTCAATATTTATGAATTGCTAGTTTTCTATAAATATAGACATTTGGAGATGATCTTCTCACTAGTCATTAAATTTTGAACAGGGATCAAAGCTAGAATAATATTAACAATTCCTTGCATTTGTATAGTGTTTACATAATACTATTAATAATGGATGACATTTACTGAGCACTTAGCAAGTGCCAGGCACTTTACATGTAAATTATCATAATGAATTCAGTTCATTTCAACAAGCATTCAGTTAGCACCTACTGTGTGACAGATGAACAACACTTGGTTTTTGTCTTTAAAATCCCTTGCTTTTGGTGCACTCCATCAGTATTTGTTGAATGAGTAAATGAATGGATGGATAAACAAAATAATTGGTTTGAATGGCAATGTGGTTGTGATCAAAATAATGCAGGCTCCTCCCCCTACTATCTATCATCTTTTAAAAGTACTTAACCATTCCTAGCCTCAATTTCTTCATCTCTTTTGCAAAAATGTTGTGAGACTAGTAACAGCAAATGTAAAACATCTGACAAAGAGTGGGCTCTAAGTGAGATTAGTTATCATTATCATCCATGTCATCATTATTATTATTATAATTGAGCAATCCTGTCCAGTCCTCATCCTCACAATAGCAATGGGACAAATAGAACTTTAACATCTACAAAACCCAAGAAAAGCAAGGAAAATCCACTAGCATGTAGTCCTCCATATCCTCCGAGGTTACTAAACAGCATCTATGCTTAGGCTAAAACAAACAAACAACACAGAATCAACTTTAATTAAGTTTCCAAAGATACCTTCATAAAAGGCAAACAGGATAGGAAGTTAACCAAATTACAAACTGCAGCTTTCCTCAGAATGTTGGATAATCCAAACATGGGACCACGTTCTCTATCCCAACATTCTCCAGGTTAGCACCTGGAGCCTAACCAATGGCCATCCAGAAACTTATTTTATTCTTCTTAGTGTCAATGATTCTAAACCCTATCCATCAGATGAACTTGAGCTCTGGTCAAATTCTCCAACCAGAAATATGTCCCAATCAGTGCACTGGTCACTTACCATTTTGGTCTGCTAGTAGATTTCACCACAGGGGCCATACCATCTCTATAAAGACTCTTGGTTTTGCTGAAGTTAACAATGTTGAAAATGACTCTCTGAAAAAGAAAGAGGGAGAAGTTTATCAGAAGATTATGCTATGCAAGTTGCCACTTCCTGACAATTAGAACTGGAAACAATAAGCAGGGTTGAAGGAATCCATAAGGACAAGCTGACAACAGTATAATGAAAAAAAATGATGCCCATAGAAATTCAATATGTTTGCTCCAGCTTAGCATAGTAGTTAACAGCACAGACTCTGGAACCTGGGAGTTTTAATCTCACTTTACCACTCCCAAGTTATATGACCTTGCCAAACTAATAAATCTTCCTGTGTCTCAGTTTCCTCATCTGGAAAATGGGAATAATAAGGGTACCTAGGGTTACTGATGAGGACAAAATGTTAATATATGTACAGTGTTTGAAACCATACTTGGTACATTCTAAATGCTATGTAAATTTTGGCTATTATTATTCATTGTGCTGTCTCTCTAGGCTGACCTAGAATTTGCATGGAAATGAATGATATTATCATTATAGTGATAATATATACAGTAGTGCATTTGAAGTTCAAAAAACTAAAGATAATAACAGTGTAAAACTGAAGTTAAAAAAATTCTGCAACAGCTCAGCACCCTTTTGACTAGAACTTGAGGTCATATGTTCTCTTCGCACCTCTTTGTTATCCTTTGCTACAGGCTAGGGGTACTGGGCTCAACCCTAATTTTAGCATCGACTTATAGGGGCATAGATACTTGGGTAAGTCCCGTTCCTCTCTGGGTTTCACCTTTAAAGTGAGGGAGTGGGGCGTTCTAGATGACTAAAGTCCTTTCAGGAGGATAGTATATTTAAAAGAAATCAGAGCCTTTATTTTAATAAATAACTTTGTCATAACTGGGGAGAAGAGATTGGGAAAGAAAAGAATTGGGGTTAAAAGACACTAAATGGCCACCAAAATAGTCCAAATGACAGAGGATGAGCACTAGAGTAGTTGGAGAAAGGGCAAGCTTTCAAGAAGAGGTGACCATAGAGAAGCTTTTCTATCCAGAGGCAAAGAGATGGAAGCATAAAAATTCATGTACTGTTTCACTGAGCAAACATTTACTGTGTGTGGTGTTATACAATATCAAGTGCCAGGTATTTTGTACACTTTTTAAATGTTTTAAGTATTCTCCTATAACCATAATAAAAATATTAACATCTCCATTTCACAGATGTGGAAACAGAGGCTCAAATAATTTTACTAACTTGCTTAAAGTCATGTAATTAATAGATGGAGAGTTGATATTAAATCTGGGGGAATAAACACAAATAAGATGCCCATGATCCCTACCCTTGAGTTACTAAGGTTCCAAAATTCCACAACTCTAACCAAATCTGTTTTCCAAAATAAGGGTAAAAATAAATATAATAAAATATTTTCAAGTCTTTGAAATTTTGTTTTCTTGAAAAGAGAAAATCTTAACTATTTCCTCCAGCCTCATATTTAGGATTACCATAAAATGTTTTGTTCTATGAAATAAGCTCTTAGAAATAACTCATGTTTTTCTTTCTCCTCAGAGATCTAACCATTGACCCCATCTCCAGGCATTTCAGTTTCAGAGCTCCCTTCCATCATTAAAGTAAGTCATCAAGAACGTCCAAGGCTATTCCATTATTAATAACCCAGACCTGTTTGTTGTCAGTTCAATTACTTCTCCCAGGGTCTTGGCTACTGTCTGATTTAAGAAAATCAATATCAAGGGGGCACAAATGGCCTTTGAACCTTGCAGAGCTTAATCCTCACCTTTTTCTTCTGAGATTCCAGCTGTCAGATCCATTCTAGTGAACCTGGAAGCCATACTGCAATTTCAGGATCTAAATTAATGCTAAATGCAGGTGGGGCATCTAATACAGAAATAATGTGCATATGTAAAGCTTGAATAAATAAATGAGAAAATGGAACCTTTATTGATCATTAATACCTTACATTGTGCAAGGAAAATTTCGCAGGAGTTTTAAATATACCAGATCTACATCCATACACAAAAGTTGTTTATTTTAGCTCAAACTTCAGACATGAGGAAATTAAAGCTAATAAAGGCTAACTGGCTTGTCCTCTCCCCAACCCCCCAACATTCCCAGAACTATTAACTGGTACAGCTAGGATGTAAATATTAGTTGTCTGACTATAAAGATCATACTTTCTATGACACTACATGCAAAAGAACATTATCTCTTAACATTCCCCACCCATGCATTTTTAAAAATATGTTTTCCAGCCTATTTAGTAAGGCTGCATGTAATTGTGAGAGCTAAAGGTGTTTGAAAGTAGGCAATTAGGAAATCTTATCTTTCCATATTTTACACTCAATAATCAGTTATTTACTTAAAATGCATCACAAAAAAATGGAACCTATGAAATAATAGTAACAACTAGAATAATAGCAAACAACTTTTGAGCACTTGCTATATACCAAATATTTAATTCTTCTTCATTTTTCATGTACCAAAGAAAAAATGATAGAAATTTAAAAATATTTACAATTGGATAATCGATTCATCACTACATATCGGAGCTTGTGGCATGCAGAAAAAGTATATAAAAGAAAAAGAAAGAAAAGTTAAAATTTAGCCTTATGTGCATATACTAGAAAAGAAGAAAGACTGAAAAAGAAAGTGCTAACTTAAAAAGTTTAGAAAATAATTCATTTTACAGAATGCCAGAGACACAAACACTGGAAGTATTTGGTACCACCAAAACTTAGAGTGTCAGGCAGAGTAGGGCCAATGTCCTTATAAAAAGAAATTAAGTCCCCAGATTCTTTCCCTCACACCAAATTCCCAAGTAATGATGACTCTTCCTCCACTGTGATGGGAGACTAAATGTTCACTCTCTGGAGAGATTGAAGCACAGAGATTCTGGATTCAAATTTCAAAATATGGTAGTCAAGCTTATTATCTCTATAGTAAGGAGATCAGAGAATTCTGTGGGGAAACCAATTCCCAATCCAAGATAAAAGATTTTAAAAAATAAATATAGAAGACTCCCCAAATGGAATGGCTGGCTCTCCATTGGCATTTGGATCTTCCATTTTAAATGTTGTTGCCAGTCTACTAATGATGAAAGACATCCAACAGAAGCAGAGACCAATGCAACCAAGTAAAGATATAGGAGGGAAAAAAAGACTCAGGCAAAACAGGCAATCTGCAATAGATGCATTGAAAACAAACTTAACAGGAAAACAAAGACTATTAGTAGAAGGCAGAAGGCACTAAGGGTAGTTGTAGAAGAAAAAAAAATCATGTATCACAAGACTCATCTATGTTAATATTTACATATTCATAATAAAAAAATCCTGAATATTAATAATGCAAATAATGATATAAATATGGGTGGAAGAGAAGTACTTATATTAGTCACCAGAACTGTTGAAGAATTTAATCATCTTCACAATACAAAATTGACAAGTAATATCTAAAACTAAAATAGAGAATAATCGTACAGAATGTTTATTTAGAAATATAAAATATCAGAGGACACAATGAAAATATAAGTGATTGCCTGCTGCCTGTTTTGTAAACAGAAAACAAAGCCACGCTCATTCATTAGTATTGTCTATGGCTGCTTTTGTAACATAACAGCAGAGTTAAGTAGTTGTAACAGAGACCTGATTGCCTACAAAGCCTAAATTACTCCCTACTTTTTTCTTTACAGAAAAAGTTTGCTGACCCTTGATTTAAGAAAAAGGAATCAAAAGTGGAAGAGTAAGAAGAGGGCTATTTTCTTTTGGCCTTTGTAGTATTGAGTTTGAAATGTCATACTTTCATAAAAATGAAAAATTTAAGTGAAATGTTTAAAATAAGAAAAAGAGGCCCTGGCCTGGTAGCTTAGTTGGTTACAGCATCCTCCCAATAGGACAAGGCTGTGGGATGATCTCTGGCAAGGGCACGTACAAGAAGCGACTAATGAATGCATACATAAGTAGAGAAACAAATCTATGTCTCTGTCTCTGTCTCTCTCCCCCTTCCCTCCCTCCTTTCTTCTCTCTCTAAAAATTGACAAAAAAAGAAAAATATAAAATCAACCCAACTAATTTTATGAGGATATTATAAACTTGAAGCAAAAATAGGCATGAACACTAGAGAATAGAAAAGTGTAGCAAAACTCATAGACATAGACAACAGCATGGTGATTACCAGAGGAAAAGGGGGTGGTGGGAGGTAGAAAAGGGTAAAGGGGGATTAATGGTGATGGATGGACTTTGATTTGGGGATGAACACACAATACAATATACAGATGATGCATTATAGTATTGTATACCTGAAACCTATATAATTTTATTAACCAATGTTATCCCAATAAATTCAATTTAAAAAAGAGAAAGGTATAGCCCTGTCTGTTATACACATTTATTGAAAAACTCTAAATAAAAAACCAACCTCGGTTGCGGTTCAGTCCCCACCCTGGTCGGGGTAGTGCAGGAGGCAACCAATCGATGTGTCTCTCTTACATCGATGTTCCTCTCTCTCTCTCTCTCCCTCCCTCCCACTCTGACTGAAGTTAAAAGGAAAATTATTTCCCGATGAGGATTTAAAAAAAATTACCAATCCAAATCCAGCAGTAAATTCATACACACAAACACACACACACACTTTGTATATCAATACCTAGTAAAACATATCCTAGGAATGGAAAGATGATTCGAGAGCTATAATGTATGTCATCATATTAACAAATTAAGTGAGAATTACTAAATTATTAACAAATAGGTATAGTAAAAACATCTGATAAAATTCCACAGCCATTAAAAAATTTCATAATATGTGAGAGCTAAAAATAGAGAAGAGCTTCCTTTAATTTATAAAGCGCAGTTATTAAAAATTTACAGTAATCATGCCTAATGATAAAGTGTAAGAAATATTCCTTTTATAAGCCAGGAAACAACAAGGTTGCCACTTCTGTTTCTTCTATTCAACATCACAATGAAAATTCTAGTGCAATAAAATAAAAAGAGAGAGTAAAAATATATGGGTTAAAAAGAAAGATGTAAAACATTATTCATAGGTGATATTATTGTCTACATATAAAAGAGAAACTGAAGAAAACTTTTAGAATAGAGTCAAAGTTGCTAGATTTCAAAAACAAAACACAAATTTCAACAATGAACCTATAAAACAATTGACCTATAATCAAGAAAAAAATAGAAAGAGCACAATTTATTAATATCAGGAATAAAAATGAACCTACAACCATAAACATTAAGAAGATTTAAAGGGTTGCTATAATAAAAAGACAATATAAAAACATGGAATATGAGTCTGATTTATTGAAAATAAAAAGAGACCAAGATTTTATCTTCAACTCAACCCACATTACCTACATTACCTTTGATATGTCATCACACCAAAGCAAATTCACCCTGAACTCCTACTGAGTCCTACCCAAGTCATATTAACCTGGCTACCTAACTGGAAAATGTAGCCAGACTTATACCAAGCAGCTTTCTCCCATTGTGTTATGTACTTCTCTATATTATCAGAGTAGGTTAATAACAATTGGTTGTTTCAAAAGGAGTTACTGACATCAGTCATATGAAAACTACTCATGCCTAATTTAAGGATTCAAATTCATTCTTAATTTTAAATATAACTATTAGTAAAATAAAACTAGGATGAATGATTTGCAAATTACTAAAGAAAGAAGAAAAAAATATTGGAGAGATTTTAAGAAATTGTTATGAAATATAAAAAAAATGTTTTTAAATTGTAGGAAAGCATAAATAAAATCAACCATGAAAGAAAATAACCAATAAAAGGCAAACAAGCCTGGCCAGTGTGGCTCAGTGGTTGAGCATTGACCCATGCACCAGTAGGTCACCAGTGCAATTCCCGGTCAGGGAACATGCCCAGGTTGTAGGCCCAATCCCCAGAGGGGGCATGCAGGAGGCAGCCAATCGATGTTCTCTCTCATCGATTTTTCTCTCTCTCCCTCCCCTCCCTTCTTCTCTTTCTTAAATCAATAAAGAAAAAAAAAAAAGACCAACAAGATCATAAGGTATTAAACAGCCAAAGGAGAACACTAACTAGAGATTTGCCCCAAATGAAACATACCATAAAACAACAATCAACAAAACAATGGCTGACTATCACTAGAACAAATGCATAGGTCAGTGAGACATGAGTGGAAGTCCAGACATAAACTCAAGCACATAAAAATTTATTGCATGGAAATGTGGTATTTGAAATTAGAAAGAAAAGGGATGACTTACTCAACAAGATATTGGAACAACTTTTTAAACAACTGGGAAAAAATGTTATGCTGCTTCTTTAGATTTACAGTAAAATTCCTAACGAATGAAAGGCATTTAAACTTGTGGACAAAAATATTAAAGTTCCAAGCCTACCTTGTGTAACTTTGACCATGTTTTATCATATTTCTGAGCCTTATTTGACTTACATGTAAATAGGAAAATCATACCTATTTGGTAGAGCTGTTGTTAGGATTAAATATAATTGACAAGAAAATGTGATAAGGAAACAATATAAATTGGTGGAAGTGATAGTATACCAGTTCTGAGCCAAGACCTCAAAATGCCTTGTGTAGTTTCAGGTTCTCTCTCAAAACCTTACCACCAAATTTGACAGACAATAAGAGATCACAATGAAGAGAGCCCAGTTGTTCCAGAGGAAGCCATCCTAGACCAGCCTACAGCCAGCTGACATGCAAACATAGGAGAGAACATAGCCCAAATCAGCAGATTACCTACCTAATCCAGAGCTGATCATCAACACAGAAGAATATGGGTCAACCTAGCTGATCCATGGACTCATAAGTATTAATAAATGCTTAATCCTTTAAACCACTGAATATTGGGATGTTTTGTAAATTAGCAATAGCCAAATAAAACACCGTGTAATTCTTTACTGATCAAAATTATAGAAAGAACAGAAAAGAAAAAAGTAAGAAAGAAAGAAAACATTAAAAAGAGGAGGTAAAACATCATTTATATGTGGAATCTAAAAAAGCCCAACTCATAGAAGCCAGAAACTAGAATAGTGGTTACAGGAGCTGCAGGATGAGAGAAAAGAGGAGACATTGGTCAAAGAGGACAAATTTCCAAATATCAGATGTATAAGTTCTGGAAATCTAATGTTCATCATGGTGGCTATTGTTAATAATACTGTATTATATACTGAAAGTTGCTAAGAGAGTAAATCTTAAATCTTCTCACTATAAAAAAGAATCATGTGACATGATGAAGGAGTTAGCTAACACTATGGTGGTAATCATCTGGTAATATGTAAGTATATCAAACCAACACCTTATACACCTTAAACTTACGCAACATTATTTTTTAAAAATATATTGATTTTTTTAAAGAGAGAAACATTAATGTGAGGGAGATACATCGATTGGCTGCCTTCTGCACATCCCCTACTGGGGATCGAGCCTGCAACCCAGGCATGTGCCCTGACCAGGAATCGAACTGGGACCTCTCAGTCTATGGGACAATACTCAATCCACTGAGCCACACTGGCCGGGCAAACTTATAGTGTTATATGTCAATGGTAGCTTAATAAATCTGGAATAAAAGTTAAAAAAAAAAACATTTAAAGTAATTCACTTTGCATTGTAGTTTATAGTCATACTATCTGTATTAAACTGACTTTGATTTTTCTTCTCTATATTTGTAATTTTTTGATACAAGTCAATTCTTCCTTAAGTATTATGTGTACTTATTGTTAAAATAGTATTTAAACTTAGTTATAAAAATATATATACTTTTTATCATTTTTTCCTCTAGATTTTTACTCTTTAACTTTAGGTAGTGGGGATAATATCAGTTCCTGACCTTCATAATTATGCAGTTTGGCTGGGTTCATGGGTGGTGAAATGGATATGTTATATAGCAATGTCAGTTTCTTTTTCTTGACTCATTTGTAAAATAAGTTTCTACAAGAGTATACTAGTCTATCCTGGCCGGTGTGGCTCAGTGGTTGAGAATTGACCCATGTACCAAGAGGTTGCTGGTTTAATTCCTGGTCAGGGCACATGCCCAGGTTGTGGGCCTAATCTCCAGTGGGGGGCATGCAGGAGACGGCCAATTGATGTTCTTTCTCATCGATGTTTCTATCTTTCTCCCTCTTCCTTCCTCTCTCTCTAAAATCAATAAAGAAAAAAGAAAAGATTATACTAGCCTTAGGAGACAGAAATCTGAATTCAAATTTGCGTCCATCATTCACATCATTCACTATCTTTGTAAACTTTAGTGTGTTATATTTTACTTCAGCTAACCATCCGCAAAATCAGATTGGCAACATTTTACCTATCTGAAGGCCCAATCTTCATCTAGATAGTTAAAGCAAATATTATTTTGAGAGTGCTTTCAGCTCCAAGATACAGGTTTCTATGGCTCTCTTTTTATTAAGTCCTTATGTACTGGGCATTTTTCTGTCACATCTCACTTAATAATTACAACTTTTGAGAGAAAGTCTTAATATTCCCATTTCAAGAAGAGGAAACTAAGGCTCTCACTGAAATTAAATAACCTGTGCAAGAACACAGTGCTGACAAGTGGTAGAACCAGGATCCAAAATCAGATTTATTTGGCTCATAAGAGGGAGCTTTATGGAATAAAACACACTGCATCCCTCATCTCAGGACTGGACAATCTAAGCTAAATGAAGAAGTAGCAAACTCCTTTCCTCCCACTTAGAATCACATTAGAATGCAATACTAGAAAATCTATGCTTTCAATTTGCCTCTGAAGATAAATACTTTTTATACAACGCCCTTGATGAATAGCAAACCTGTAGAACAATAAGAGAGAGAGAGAGAGAGAGAGAGAGAGAGAGAGAGAGGAGAGAGAGAGAGAGAGAGAGAGAGAGAGAGAGAGAGAGAGAAGCACCTGCTTAGAAGGCTTAGAAGGGCCTTTTCTTTTCCCAAAGCACCTGGGAATTAAGAGATGACTGTTCTACAGTACAGCTTTATTGTACTGTTTTCCAGTGCAGAGACTAAGCCACTAACTGCTATCAGACCAGGTGCTTGAAGTTATTTGCCAGCAGGAGGAAGGGTTATACTAAGCCAAGCAAATTCTCTCATGCAGTACTCATGAGGCAATGACAACTACTTATGAGCTACTGATAAGAAAGAGGTTTAGGATCTCATGGTTGGGGTCAGGGCTAAAACCAATATAAGGGTTCAATCTGGAGCCACAGTTAAGAGTCAGTCCATCTGAAGAAGGAACCAGTCACTTTCCACAATGAGAGGACAATTCAATAAACAAATCAAAATATTTTATAATTGTAACATGAAATAAACATTTTTTGAATAATTGATTCAATATTACACCAGTCATATTTACAACATTGCCCTATGTTTATCTGACACATTTTTCACCACTCATTGCAAGGCTCAGTTTGAACATTTAGAAACTAAAAATGACTAGAATCCGCATTTATAGAGCTTCACCTTATAGCAGTTTTGAAAAGCTAGTATTTGGAAGAGATCAATTTTAAATGGAAAAACAAGGAGTATCTTGTGGATTGCAAACAGCAGATAAAACGTTTCCTTACTAAAGACTGCTCTCTCCAATGAATTTCAGAGAACACTAAGATCTCCCCTTTGTTTAAAGATAATCACATTTTTCTCAGAGTGGTTCACTAGGGCCTTACCTTGGACATGAATTTTTCATGACTGATTGATTGAAAAGACAATGCCAACAGAGAATAATACAAGTGTAGGGACCTGTATTACAAGGTAGAGTTAAATTACTCCAAGGGTTAGAATGACAAACCCAGGTATTGCCTTCATCTCACCAAGTAAACTGACAATTACAAATCTGTTGAAAAATGAGAAAAATCAATTAGGAAAAGGTTGACTTGTACTAAAAACTAGTGTTTGCTTTATTGAACACCAGTTCGTGGACTTTAGCAACAAACAGAGAAAGCAGTATGGGAAAATGCCTATCTTTGGGTGGGGGATGGAAGAAGGTGGAGTGAGAAGAAAGTTGGATTGAGAGAGTAGAGACCTGTCTTCTCTTCCAGATTTATGTCACTGACTTGTTATTTGACCTCAGGAAGATTACTTCTTGTCTCTGATCCTCTATTTCCCTGTTTCTAAAATAAAGACAACTGACTAAGGTGCAGGGTCATGGCCTGAGGCGTTTGCAACAAGTAACACAGTTAAATCAAGAATGAAAAGGGAGACTCTAGGTTCTCTACACATCTGATGGATTACTCCCTTTATTCTTTCAGAAATATTTATTGAACTCTGCATATGTGTCCAAATTATTTTATGTACTGGGGATACACAGATAAATAAGACATACCTTGTTTCTGCCTTTATGTAGTTTACATTTTAGTGCAAGGAGACCAAAAAACTGCACAAATAAATAAATAAATGTATAATGCAGAATCAGACAGTAATAAAAACTATGAAAAAGTAAAATAATAAATGGTTAAGGCACAGAATGGAAAATAGTCTGTAGTCTATTTGGCATAAAATTATTATTTTACATATAATTTGTTGAATGCCTACTAAGTTCCTGAGAAATGGTCAGGCACTTTTGTATTGCATATTGTTTCTGGTCCTTAAAAAAAAATCTTAGAGGTAAATATTATTTTTCATTTTACAGGTTAAGAAAGTAATATAAAGAAAACAAAAGATCAAGTAACTTTCCATTTTTTCACCCGTCAGAGACAGGATGGACAAGTTTGGTTTGGATGCTGAGGATGATGATATCACACATGCGTGAAGACAGTATAAAAACAGTTTATTCTTTACATAATGAGGATTTCTGGCAAGTGTAGAGTAGTTTCCCAATTTGGTCTGAAAATGGCTTGAAAGAGCAAGAAAGGAGGCTTGCTTGGAGTTTTATGGTGGTTAGGGGCTTGAGCCAGGTTGAGGATTCTCAGATATACCTTTCCTGCCAGTGCTAAAGAAGGTGGAACCCCTGCGTTCTTAATAAGCTTGCCTACATATGAGGCAGAAGGGAAAGGAGGGAATGCGTCTTGAAGATGCTAGCACTCAAAAGTCAGAAATGGAGTCGAACTGTTTAATATACCCTCTAAAGATGATATAGCTTATGTAGATGAAACAGAGTAAGTGAAAGTCGAGTCTGGTTTTGTCCAGCCCCAAAGTTCATGTTTTTTTTTTTTTTTCTATTTTACACTATGGTAACTCAACTGGAAAGATTTTTTCATGTCCCTTCAATGGGCCTGGTAAGATGTGTCTCAAAAAAGGAGTATGGGTATGATACTATATGCAAAGGACACTAGAGAGATAGTAAGATGGTGGGTGTTTGAACTGACCCTGCTGCATAAAACAACTTTAAATGCTCTTAAAACTATGGGGGAACTAATAAAACATTAAGAAATTATCAGGTAAATATTTAAATGAATTTACATATTCATTTAAATTCAACAGAGAGCATTTCTTGAAGCTGGTGAATCTGAGCTTGGCAAAATAGAGATTGGCTTACAGGACTGTCAAAGCAGTTGAAATGAAAGAAATCATAGAAAAGTGAGACCAAAATTCTGTGTGCAATTTTCCTTCACTTCATTTGCAAAATCCTAAGATACTCATATATAGGGTGAGATGCTAACAAACTAAGTAGAAAAAAGCATCAAGGAAGTTATAATGCTAAATGGAGATTTCAACAGTCTCAAAGTGCTGCAGAAAAGGAGTCTGGAGCTCAGGTCCCAACAAGTTTAAAAAACTTGGTAAACACTTTATATTATTTGAGCTACCAGAAGTGCTATGCTCTCACAGCAAGGGCAAGTCAAACATATAGTTGAATTTAAATACCTAAAAGTCAGCCTTGACTGGGTAAAGATCATCTTCCCCAAAGTTATCTGCCTGACAGAAGAAAATTGAAGACTTTCAGGTGAAAGCAACATCAATAAAGGCATCTATATATTTCAAACAAGGTAGCCTGCATCAACCAAATTTACCAGATGTGTCAAGAAATAGAAACAAATAAATAAAAAAGAAAGAAGAAAGAAACTTGACCCAAAGATTACAAATATTTCAGGCACTTCAAAATAATGACCAACATTTTAAAAAAAATAGAGAAGATAGAAAAATTTACCAGAGAACTAGAATATAGATAAAGATGCAAGCATATATACAGAAAAAGAAAAATTTAATAACTAAAATAAGTAATTTCATAAATGGGTTTTAATAACACATTAAATCCAGAGGAAGAAAGAAATAGTAAAATAAAAGATTAGTAGAAACTATCTACACCAACCACTGAAAGAGCACATGATTTCTGCAGCCTGATCAGAGGCAGAGGGTGAGCGTCCCACCACCCATGCCACTCTCTTGGCCCCATCAAAGCTAGTGGGTGCACAGCTCACACAGGAGATGCCCCTTGAGAATGAGGCTGTGGTGGCCAGGGAGACAGCATTTCTGGGCCCCACGGTTCTAAAACAATCAGAGAGACAGTTCAAAAGACAACCAAGAACTAGTGCAAGGTTAAATAATGAGATTCATCTCCTTCATAGGGCCACTCTTTCAAGACTGGGAGAGTTGGCTGTTTCACCTAATATATAGAAACAAACACAGACAGTCAAGCAATATGGAGAAACAAAGTATATTTTCCAAGTGAAAAAACAAGATAAAACTCCAGAAAAAATACCTTAATGAAATGGAGATGAGTAATTTACCAGATAAAGAGATAAAGTAATGATCATAAAGATGCTCATAAAACTTGGGAGGACAATGAACACAGAATTTCAACAAGAAGATTGAAAATATAAGAAAGTACCAAACAGAAGTCATAGAGATGAAGAATACAATAAAAAGTGCTATAAAGGATAACTATGTAAATAAGTCTACATGTTAATGGTTTGTAAGTGCACATACATAATATATATATACACACATATATGCATGTTAATACTCATGCACACATATACATGTATGTATACATAGACACATTTACTTCCTATATATACTTATAATATCTGAAAAATCATAGCATAAAGGTCTCTAGAGGGGAGAAAATGGAATTAAAATATTGTACAACCTGGCATTATACAGAAAGTGGTAAATTCATTCATTTAAGCTATAATGCAATTTCTAGGCCAACTACTGAAAGAATATAAAACATAAAAAATATAAAAATTAATAATAAACACATTTTGTCATAAGTTACATTGCAGCTATAAGATAAATAAGTCATGGAATTAAAGTGTGCAGCATAGTGACTACACTTAAAAATACTATCTCATATATTTGAAAGTTGTTAAGAGAGTGGATCCTAAAAGTGCTCATCATAAGGGAAAAATTTATTTTGTATCTATGTCTGGTGATGGGTATTACTAAACTTATTGTGGTAATCATTTCACAATATATACATGTGTCAAATCATTATATTGTACACCTAAAACTTATACAATATTATATGTCAATTATGCTTCAATTAAAAAAAAAGAAAGAAAATGTAGAATAAATGTATAATCTGATCAGAAGCTAAAGATCATTAAGAAGATAGTAAAAGAATACTTATATGTTTTTCAGTGAATTCAATCTTCAACTACTGAAGCAATTCTTACAAGGCTATTGAGAAAAAATATAGTAAGATTATAAAGGCATTAAAATACTACTACTACCACCACCACTACCACTACTATTAATAACAAAACATTTGATTAATTTTTAAAAAGGCCAAGAAAAGTGAAACAAAAAACAAAGGAGTCATATAAAAAGCAAGCAGTAAGATAATAGACTTAACTTCAATGTGTCAAATCACTACAGAGTCTAAAGATACAAAAAGGTAAGGTACTCATTATATTCCACAAATAAGTGAGATCACATGATACTTGTCCTTCTCTGATTGGCGTATTTCACCTAGCATAATACAATGAACAAAATAAGCTGATGGACAAAATAGATCCCGAGACATGGATGTATTGAACAGACTGACAGACTTCAGAGGGAAGGGAGGAAGAGGGGTGGGGGGGGGAGGGAGAAGAGATAAACCAAAGAAGGTATATACATATATGCATAACCAATGGAATAGATAACAGGGCCATGAAAGTGGGGGGAGGGGGTAGAGCGGGGAGGAGTGTGTCATGGGGGGGGGGCATCTGTAATAAAGTAATTAATTAAAAAATAAAATAAATCATTCTACTCTGAAAACACACACACACACACACAAAGGTAAGGTGACATTACCTCAGTAAAGCTGATTTTTTTTTAAAAAGTTAGTTATAATGACATTACCTTTGGTCAACAAATTTCAAAATTTAGATAAAATGGTCAAATTATCAAAAACACAATTTGTTTTTACAAGTAATTTAAAAATCTGAATAACCTTTGTATTTGTCAAGCTTCTGCTGAGACTGAAATTTTAGTGACTTATAACAACGCTGCTTATAAACCTACAGATTGACTATAGATAGCTCTGTTGAAATCGGCTGAGATTAGCTACTGTTGACTCCCAGATTTCTGGGCTGGGTTTAGTCTGCCATATATTCCCTCAATCCTGGACCAGCAGCTATCTGAGAATAAAGTCTTCTATGGTAAATGACAAAAGAGACCAAACAAAACCACTCAAATGTAAATTCTCTGCTTGAGTCACATATTTTAACAATCAATTTGCTAAAGTCAGTCACATGTCTAAGGCCAGAATCGATGGTTTAGAGAAATACAGTACACTGCTTAGTAAAGAAGGAGGCACCACAAAAGGGCATGGTTTTTAGTTTTATTAATGGGGGAAAAATTTTAAGGAAAAAAAACAATTACATTTACCAAAGTCCTATAGTTATTAAAGAAATTAAATCTGTAATTAAAAACCTTCCTTTAAGACACCGAGACCCAAGTGGCTTCAGTAGTGAATTCACCCATTCACTTTACAAAGACTCTTTCTTATACAACGTCTTTCAGAAAATAAATTTAAAAAAGGAAATGAACTCCCTTCATTCTTTGAGGCTAGCATAACCTTAAATATCAAAACCTGAAAAGACATTACAAGAGAGGAAGCTAATAGACCAATGTCTTTCATGAATATAAATGCAAAAGTCCTAAACCAAACATTATCACATGAAATCAATTTCATGTTGTATAACAGAATATTACACATCAATGGAAAAGAATAGCAATTTCTAAACACAGTAATGTGGATAAACATATGGTTGAGTAAAAGAAGCCTTGTTCAAAAGGAAATTCTAGAACAAGCAAACTAATCTGAGATGACAGAGTATCTGCTACCTTTGGGTAACCAGCAATGTTCTAGATTTTAGTCAGGGTAGGGTTACACTGTTGCATTGGTTTGTTTAAATTTATTGAGCTATACACTTGAGATTTGAGTATTATATTGTATGTATGCTATGCTTCAACTTAACAAAAAATGTCTGCAAAATATTCCCACTAATATTTATGACCCCCTGAGGAGATTCTGAATATACAGTTGTTAGTATCTCTTCTAGCGCTAGAAGTTTGTGATTTTACTGCCATTTTTTCCTAGTTGATTAGAATCTTTACTATGTCTCCTTAACAACAGTAGATCTACACTAGCAACAGCACTAAAAATTTCAGATAATAGAGACTACATCTAAAAATAGTTGTAACAGCTTAAGTGAGAAAAACATTTGAAAGACCACATATTAAAATCTCTGTAGTGCTTTCATTAGGACAATCGCATATTTTTACACTAAGGGCCAACAAAAAACTAAAGCTGAAATATTACAAAGCCAAGTCGGTAGACAAATATATGATATTTCACCTTTAGAGGAAAGCCACATCTAAATGTCAAATTATGTAACTGAATGTTTTACCCTCTACAGTTTCAAAGGAATAGAAATGCCAACAGCATAGATCCTGAAATTTAGAGACATACAATTTAAGACACAGTAGAAAAGGCACAGAATGGAGAGTGTGAAAATCTGTGTGTTAGTCCTGGCTATGTCACTTATTAGTTACATGTGGAAAAATAATGTAAAGTCTTCTAGATTTGTTCCCTCTTGTGCAAAATTGGTATTAATATACTTCCCAGTATTATAGAGAGACTTCACATAGAGTACATCTAAAATCTCCCTATTATTATTACTATTCATTTACCTCAATGATTTTGAAGCACTTTGTTTTTTTAAGGCCCCTGTCCCAACAACCCAAACTACTTGAAAAATTTGAAAATCTACATGGATTGCTCTGGGCAAATGAACTACAAGCTAGCGTTGCATTTTAAGCATATACTTGTGTAGCACATTACAGGAGATAAACTGAGATCATTCTCTTTCCAAAACAATAACTCTCTCTAAATAAAATATCTCTCCTAAATTTTTCCTTAGAGAAAAAGTGAAGGACTACTACAAGATCCTACCAATTCAACATTAGTTAAGTCTCCCAACTGATTCTGTCAGCTGTGACACACCTACAAGAGTTCCCCAACTTTCAGTTTAATTGTGCTTTCCTACATCTAAACATGATTTCAAATCTCATGTCACTAAGTCAATCTGTCCAATCTCATGTTCCCCAGCTTCTTCAGACTTAGCGCTCTATTTCTGTAAGACCTGGCTCACCAACAGCCACAAACATAGCTCCGGAATGCTTCTTTTTCCTCTGTCAGCCTGTTGTACTCCTATTCATGTTCTGAGATGCAGCTGAAGTGTCATTTCCTCCAAGAAGCTTTATTTAACCCTCCAGCTTACATAGGTACATCCTTTATGTTCTGTCTCGGCAACCTGTATGCCCTTTCACAGCAATCATCATTCTATATTGTTAAATGTTTACTTATTTGTTTGTGAAAAATTCTTAAGAATAAAAGTTCATTTTATTCTTTGTATTCAGGTGCCTACTGTACATCTGTACTAAGTGAATAAATGAGTGCATAAGTAAATAAAGTAAAAATGAAATAAATAAATAAAAAAGAGTGAATCCACGAATAACTAAAATAATTAAATGTAAGGTGTTCATTCATTCCAGCCTCCATGACTTTGTTCTCACCATGCGGGTCTTCCTGGATTATATCCATCCACCTACCCAAATCCTATCCTCCATTCAGTTCCCACTAAAATTCTGTCTTCCACATTCTAGAGTATAAGCGTTGAGGATATAACACCAAAAATAAAAAATAAAAAAAATACCCACACTCTCAAGGACCTTACAGTAGATAATGGAAGAGGCAGATGTAAATAGTCGAGTGTGACCAGGATCTATCAGATGGAAGCAATGGAGCCTGTGGGATCATAGAAGAGGACCAATTCTGGCCTGGTAGGTCAGACATATCTTTCTAAAGAAGGCTCTTCCTGACCTAAGACTTTTAAGACAGGTAAGATTTCCAGGTAAAGAATGGAAATTGGGGATGAAATAAAACATCTCAGACCCCAAAAAACTATGAACATAGGGGTAGAGATATGAAGTAGTGCAGTGTAGGAAAGGAACCCAGAATCAGACTCTTCAATAAAGTTAAGTGACCTGTCTAGAACCAGTCTGATGAGTGAAAAAGATGAGACTAGAGCCCAGGCTTCCTATTTCCAAGTCCAGTAGTATTGCAATTACCCCAGAAAATAATATTGCTAGATTACATGCTACTACCTTCTATGACTTTCCAATGAAAAATGATGTGTGAAATGAAATGGAAATGGAAATGAAATGTGGTACTTTGTCTCTTTAGCTAGTGGCCTCACCCCCGCTCCCCAGGACTCCTTTCTCAGTAGTTGTGGCATATCTCAAGAAGATTTTAGAAGTTCACTTAATGGTCTAAGTCTGTCAAAGAGCAAGACATCTATAATTTGCTAGAATTCAAATGTTCAAACCTTCATAGCAACTTGGAGTCCTAGTAGTGATTCAATGAAGCAATATAAACAAAGTTGAAGCATCACCCAATGGTGAATTGCTCTGACAACATAGCTTTCTCTAAAGAAGAACAATTCCAAACTGCTAAAAAATAAAAATAAAAAAGTAATTGTGCATTTTTGAGATAAATGGTTCATCAATCAAGATACTAAAAAATGTTTCAATTATCCCAATTTTGCCAAAGTATCAAAACAAACAAACAAACAAACAAAAAACAGGCCACCTACTGCAATATACAATTGCTAATGACTACTAAGTGCTAGTCATTCTGTGCTTATTAGCATTGTCCCTAACAGCTATGTAAACGTTAATATCTCCTAATATTTCAGCTGAGAAAACAGAGAGACATCAAGACACATTCTTAAGGTTACAAAGGCAGAGCCAAAATTCAAACTCAAGTCTATCTGACTCTAAAGCCAGTAATAGTTTTGGTAACTCTAACTGTGCAGTTAAGTAGGTCCTGTCTGTCTCTCTCCCTCTCAGATTTAGTGACTATGGTTATAGGATAAAGTCCCAGACAAAGGGTTAGGGGACACTGATTATTTAACCACTGCTTTTCTGTGTGACCTAATATTCCCATGGACAGGAGTATGTCTAAATGATTTCTAAGGTCTTTAATAGTTCTGACAGTCTGTGACTCTGTGAGATTTTAAAATATTCTTATATAACAATGTCCCATGAAAAGGTCATGGTCCTGTGAGTTGCTTGTAGTGGGCAGATAGGAGGATAAAACCCTTAGAGAAATTGAATTGAGTTCTCTGGGCTTATCAAAGTGGAAAAATAGGCACCTAGCTGCCAAAAACTGAAGGAGTAAGTCCTTGGGAGATGAACTTAGTTAAGGCACAGGCTCCTGTGCATCAATACTGTCAGAAGCAACCTCAGTCAATGTCACAAATGCAGTGAAGACAAGAAAAATATGTGGTTGGTTTTGCTGAAGATGATACAAAATATCAGCCAAGTGGTGCATTAGATTCCACATTAGATCTGGACTTAGGGTCAAAAGACCTAATACCTTACCCTAGGCATCCAGGCTATTCAGTAATTTTAATGGTTCTTTCTCTGCCTATGTACAAGGCCAAAGGCATTCTATAAAACTCCAAGGCAGCTCATCTTTTAATTCAATTTCTCCAGACTTTGACTCCTCTGACTATGACCTTCTGGCTTTTCTCATTTTTGTATGATTTGTAGTTTCTGTTCCATTGCATCATTCACTTAGTTTTATATATGCCAGATACAACCTTCTCAAACTCAGTGATAGTTATGTGAGATCTGAAGAATGAGTAAGATTTACCAAAAAAAAAAAAAAAAAAAAAGATTGAGGGGGGTTAGTGAAGGGACAAGGAGGAGAAGAAAGTTTCAGACAAATAGAAACATCCGGGCAAAGGACACAGGATGACGAAGAAATTAAGAGCAGTTTAGTATAGCTAAAATGCAGAGTATGCTGGGGAAATTGTAAGGGATGAAGCTAAAACATCAAGCACAGGGTAATAGCAGCTGTGAGACAGGCAATCCTGATTCAGTCCCCTACTAGCCATGTGACCGATCTCAGTTTCCTTATCATTAAGATGAAGATAACAACTCCCACTTCCTGTAGCCCTTGGTAGCCCTCATTTAGTAGGTGCTAAATAGTCACTGAATCTGAATCCTGGAATGAAAGAGAAGAATGGAAACTGGAAAAGCATGAGGCAGTGGGATTAAACAGTTTCCCTATGGGATGTGCAGGAAGAAGAAGTAGATTTTTGGAGTTGCCTAGGGTTTCTAGTCTGGCATCCAGTGAGATGACAGGGATAGGATCAGTTCAAGTATCATGTCTTGTGCCAGTTATGGTTTTCTAAAATTCAGGGCACAGAATCACTGCCGCAGCTTCCCCACTCGTCATGCTGTGAGTTCTGCACAGAGCTCTAAGAAAGTTGTCAGCCATGAGATTCTTTCCCTTCGAATGCAAACACACATGGCACAGACATATGATTCCCATCTAGATCCACCCCCGACTTCCGGCCAGGAGGCTGCTGTGTAGGCAGGACCGTCTGCCTTTGAATTTGCCAGCCTAACCTGGTACCCTGAGACAGCCCTCTTCAAGCAGTAACACACAGATCTGGCAAAATTTGCTTTTGTAAATTACTTTCAGGAGCCTATCCGTCACTACCTTTCCCATGCCCTATCAGAAGAGGTTGACCTGGGCCAGGGGCAACTTTGCTCAGACCAAACAAATGGGTATTTGTTTCTAGAAGAGAATAGGCAAGTTTTCTTTTAATTCAAGGAACAGATGCTGGCCCAGGAGGAGAATGGTCTGAGTGTCCCACTCATCACTTTAAGGCCATAGGGCCAGGAATTGTTATTCAAAGCAAGAGCCCCCTCCCCTCAGGTTCCCTGGTGACATCAGTGCCCAGCCACTGCAGAATTATTACCATCATCATCTCTGCTGGATTCTATGCCCCAGTCAAATTGGCAGCATTCCTTCTATTTGCAAACAGATTGCAAAATAAGACCCCCAGGAAGGATGCAGGCTGGCCAGGCTCCAAGGACCTTCAGCAGTGATCATGCTAAATTAGGGTTGCATCCTACTCCCTGAACACTAGCAGGTGCTGGCACTGCCTCCCAATGGCCCTGGATCACTGGGGGTGCCTGACCTCCCTTCCCTTCTGGAATAAGCATCCTAAGAAAGGGAGGGGGCAGAACTTCCTGGAAATTATAAGCAAGCACCCAACATTGGGACCCTAAACTACTCACAAGTTTCCCGAAATGGGAGCTTTAAATCCATAAAGATTGGTCTGGAACATAGCACCACTAGAAATTTTCTTTGACTTGTTTTCCTTAGGTTCTAAACTTTCCATCTCTTCTATGCCTTAGTCTTGTCATTCATGGTCCTCCATAATCTAGTCACTTGTGGTATGGCCAGCTTTCTCTCCTGCATCAGTCCTCCTTTTCTGTCCATAACCTTTCATTCAGTTCTTTGTTCACTTATCATCAAACATGAGCAAAGGACAAAACAATAACAGCCACTGCCATTTATTAAGCACTTACTGTGTAACAGGCTCTGTGGCAAGTGTTTTACACGTTTTCTAGATTAATTCTTTAAAAAAATGAAACCCAAGAAGTAGGTCCTATTATTATCCCCAACTCACATTTGCAGAAACTGAGGCAAGAGATCGTAAGTACCTTGTCTAAGATCATAAAACTAGTATGTGAGAGCCCTGGCCGGTTTGGCTCAGCAGTTAGAGCATCGGCCTGCGGTCCGGAGAGACCCGGGTTCGGTTCCCGCTAAGGGCACGTACCTTGGTTGCAGTTTGTCCCCGGCCCTGGTTGGGTCGTGTGGGTGGCAACCACTCGATGTGTCGCTTTCATGTCGATGTTTCTCTCTCTCTCTCCCCCTCTCACTCTATCTGAACAAAATATCGAAAAATGTCCTCGGGTGAGGATAAAAAAAAAAAAAACAAAAATAAAAAACTAGTATGTGAGATAATTGAAATATCATTATTGCTCGAAAAAAGTTTTCTGTAATAGGTCTTACTGTCCCCCTTATAGATTAGGGAATACATTCAAGGGCTTTAGTAACATGCCCACAGTCACACAGCTGTGGCAGGCTGGAACTCCGAATAAAACCTGTCTGATTCCAAAACCCTTACTCGTAACCCTCTTAACCTTTATACTCATCAGCAAAATGGAAATTAAATTACCTACCACCCTCCATCAGGAAAGAGAAAGAAACATCTGTCTCATCTAACTTAATGACTCAAGTAAGATGATGTCAATGAAAACACATTGTAAACAGCAAGGCAACATTTGAAGTTAGTTACAATTCATATCACTTACTTCACATGGTAAAAACATATTTTATTGCCCTGGCTGGTTTGGTTCAGTGGTTGGAGCATTGGCCTGCAGACCAGAGAGACCCAGGTTTGGTTCTCACTAAGGGCACGTACCTCGGTTGCAGTTGGGGTTGTGTAGGTGGTGACCACTCGATGTGTCTCTCTCACATCGATGTTTCTCTCTCTCTCTTCTTCCCTCTCTCCCTCCTGCTCTGTTTCAAGATAAATGCAAAAACTTTTTATCCTCACCCAAGGACATTTTTCCATTTTTTGTTCAGATAGAGTGGGAGGGAGAGAGAGGAAGAGAGAGAGAGAAATATCAACATGAAAGGGACACATCGAGTGGCTGCACGACCAACCAGGGCTGGGGACAAACTGCAACCGAGGTATGCACCCTTAGCGGGAACTGAACCTGGGTCTCTCTGGACCGCAGGCTGACGCTCTAACCACTGAGCCAAACTGGCCAGGGCAACAAAACATATTTTATTGATTTACCTTAGTAGACAATTTTCTTTTTCTTCCTTTCCAAACTGTATACATATTATTTCTTTTTTTTTGTCTTTTTATTCTAGCTAAGACGTCTAATAATACAGTGATGAAAGGGAGTAGCGAAAAGAATAAACCTTGCCTTGCTCCTGATCCTTGTGTTCAGTTTAATCACCATTAAGTATGATGCAAGTTATGGGTTTTTGGAGATGTTCTTTATCAATTTGAGGGAATTCCCTTCTAGTCCTAGCTTGCTTAAAGGTTTGTTTGTTTGTTTGTTTGTTTGTTTTTAATAATGAAGGGGTGTTGAATTTTATAAAATTTTGATCTTTAGCCATTGATGTGGTAGATTACATTAATTAATTTTCAAATATTGAACCAGTTTTACATACCTATAAATTTCACTTGGTTAAGGTATATAATTCTTTTTATACATTGTTGGATTCAATTTATTAACATTTTGTTGATGATTTTTGTATCTATGTTTATGATAGATATTGGTTTATATTTTCCTTTCCTGTAATGCTTTTATTTGGTTTTGGTGACAGTTTGCTTTTTATCATATAATGAAGGAAAATATTATTGTTTTAACTCTCTTTTAGCCATGCGTACCCTTCCCTAGAAATAAAAGTTTGGGAGTCAAGTCCCAGATCTATCCTGTAATCACAGATGTAGTAAAGGGAACAGCAGGGACGACTTTGGAGTCACACTGACCTGGGTTTGAATCCCAGTCCTGCCATTCCTCTGTGACCTGGGTCAGTATTTAACTTCAGCAGACCTATGCAATTGGTAAAATGGGAAACAATAATTTCTTACTTGCAATGTTAAATTTAGAATGTAAAATAAAGCAAAACAAAAATGTAGGCTAGATATATGTCATTAAAACGTGAGACAAGAACATTTTTATGTCATTTAAATATCTAATTTTATAACAAAATCAGATATGAGTTGGTATGCTTTTATAGCTGTTCCCTGTTCTCCTTTAATAGCCTCAGCATCCCTGTATGGGAAAACATTATTTTTCCAAAATACAAATCTGACTGTATCTCATCCCTTCTGAAACCCCTTGAATGACTTCCCATTGTATTCAGGACAAATTCCAAGTTCTTTAACATGGCAGTTGGTGCCCTATATGATCATCACTGCCTATCTTTTCAGACTCATCTCTTCCATTTGTGTGCGCTAATTCAGCCATGGAAACAACAGCTAGCTCATTATGCTGTTCTGCATATTCTGATATTCTGCTGCAGTTCCTTCTTGGAACTCTGTGCCTAGCTAATTATTTTTTAATGCTCAAAACTCAACATTGGTATCCTCCTCCTCTAGGAAGCTTTCCTGGCTCTAAGTTGTGGTTAGAAACCATCTTTGGTATTTGCATCACCTGTGCTTGCCTCTCCAACTTTAATGCCTATGATTTAACTATCTGGGTATAATCTCCTTCTCCCACTAGATTGTGAGCTCCTTGAAATCAAGGACCGTGTCTTGTTCATTTGTAGTATACACAGGTGCTCAGATAATGTTTGCTAATTTAATAAGAAAATACAACAGTGCGGTGATTGCAGGGGTGAAGGGGTGAGTGGAGATGGAAGAGGGAATAGAGGGGATAAATGGTGATGGAAAATAAAATAAAGAGAATTTTTTTTAAGTAAAAGAAAATAAAGGTCCACAGATGGCTTATGTATCACTATCTATTATGAAGTGGACATTCACTAATCAATGTCCCTCAATTCAGAGCATCATTTTCGTTAAGAGTTCTCAAATGATAGTTGGCTGTGAAATTAGTTAGACCCTCCATAGGCAGTAAGTTCCTTATTAAAAGGTGAACCTTCCTCTTTTCTTCCTCCTTCTTTCCCCCTTTTCTTGTAAAACAAGCCAACTGAGTAGTAATTATGAGAACATCTACACTATAATTATTGTAGCATTTAACTTTGTGTTGATATCTATAAAAGAAAGAACTCTAGGAATTGATGAACAATGATGTATTTCCTACCTTTCTTTCAAATGCACTTTTTTTTTTTTTTTTACTTAAAAAATGTCATCACTTTGACACATGTCTTAACAGTTTAGAAATATTTTGATTTTATATTTTGGGGGGAATACTTGAAACATAATGTATTAAACTCTAGAGTTGGAAGCAAATTTAGAGACTATTAGTTTGGACCCCTTATTTTACATTAGTGAAACTAAGGTTCTCATGGGAGAATGTGACCTCACAGAATGTTACACAGTCCGAGAAGTCAGTGGCCATGAAAAGAAAATACACGCAGGCTTCAGAAGATCGTAGGCCACACAGCCCCTCTGAGGTCCAGTCTCTCCCTCTAGCTAATGCTGTTTATCATGCCTGCCACACAGAACACTGAGGATTCAGAGGGTTCACACATGGAAAGCACTCAACTGACCTGACACACGCTACTTTTACTTTGAATAATAGTTATTTTAATTATCATTTATGCTAAATAAGGACTACAATCTAAGGCCCTTGTTCTTTCTACTATAAAATGTAGACTTTTTATCCTCACCCGAGGACATTTTTTCTATTTTTTTTTTTTTTGTTGTTCAGATAGAGTGTGGGAGGGAGAGAGAGAGAGAGAAACATCGACGTGAAAGGGACATGTCGAGTGGTTGCCACCCACACGACCCAACCAGGGCCGGGGACAAACTGCAACCGAGGTACATGCCCTTAGCGGGAACCGAACCCGGGTCTCTCAGGACCGCAGGCCGACGCTCTAACCGCTGAGCCAAACCGGCCAGGGCTAAAATGTAGACTTTTTAATGTGAACTCACATTTCTACCAAAAAGTATAGTTGTCGAATCCTTATGAAAGAGAGAAACAGAAAGAGGCTGAGAGAGAAGCAGGGGAGGGAAGGGGGAGAAGGAAGAAAGGAAAGAAGGAAAGAAGGTTTCAGCTTAATGAATTAAATTCAGCACAAGTACATTGTATTGTTCAGTCTAAGTCAGGTTCCATACAGATGAATGCTCATGGACTGCAATCTGAACTATTTAGTGAGGAGACCTGTGGGAAGTTGTTGCTGGAAGAATCTTTGGTATGATAGCTGAAGAAGACAGGCAGATGCATGGGAAAGACACCAGGGTCACCTGGTCGTAGATGGTTATGATTGTCCAGCTCTATCTAAAATATAGATAGGTGGATGAGGTTTGGAAAATAGGCAGAGGCCACAAAGAAAATGCATCCTGATCACATGGTGATCCACTGTATTTTTATCCAATAGCCCACTAGTAGCAGGTAGGATAAAGAATATTTTAGTGCTGCCATCTGTCCAAATGACTCTCTGTTGTTCTCAATGAACCTTACTTTCAGTACCTAAAGAATACAGGCAATGCCTAATGGGTAGGGTTATAGGTAAAATTAAAATTAAAATAAGTAGTGTGTATAATGATACTTCTTTTATTTTAATCCTCACTTGAGGATATTTTTCCATTGATTTTCAGAGAGTGGGAGGGAAGGAGAGAGGGAGGGGGAGAGGGGAGGGAGAGAGAGAGAGAGAAGCATTGATGTAAAAGAGACACACCAATTTGTTGCCTCCCGCACGACCCCAACCAGGGCCAGCAATGAACCACAACCGAGGTATGTGCCTTTGACTGGAATTGAACCCATGACTCTTTGTTCCTCGGGCCGTTGCTCTAACCGCTGAGCAAAACTGGCCAGGGCTATAATAGTAATTATTATATTATAAATCAATTTACAAATGTTATACATAATTATTACTAAAAATGTTTTTCAGATTTTTTTCAACAAAGGACTTTGCTCAGATGCCAACATAATTAGGACCTAGTATAAAATTCTAGTAAGTTACACTAAGTTTACTAACTGCACTGACATTTACTGAGCACCTTCTATGTGCTGACACTGTTCTAAGTGCTTTACAGATCTTAACTAATTTAATCTTCACAATGCTATAAAATAGGTACTATTGTCCTCATTTTACATAAGAGAAAGCTGAGGCCAGAGAAGTTAAATAACCAAAATTTATTTGTATTATAACTAATACATGAACCCAAGCAGCCTGGCTCCAATCTCAATTTGTACAGCAAACTACACTTAAAATTATTTCATTTTAATTTCTGATATTATACTAGCATTCATTTTAAGCTTTTATTTAATTCAAGCAACTGACATGTGTAATGAGTTATGCATACATTATAGGAAATCTAACTATTTCCTAAAAATAAATCAATTAATCTTTTGTGATATTACTGAAGGAGATTGGAAGAAAATGACCAACATTTACCTTATGTACTTGATACTTTCATCACAGATCTCAGAAAGTAACAGAAATTCCTTATTCTTATGATACAACATTGAGCTAGGTTCAGAATTCATCTTTCTGGTCCCCCTTACCCTGGTTAGTAAAAGGCCTTTCCGTCCTTCTTGCTATAGATTTAATGTTTCTGTCTACCCCACCCCCAAATTCATGTTGAAATCCTAGCCCTCCTGATGATGGAATTAGGAGGTGGGCCTTTGGGAGATGATGAGCTCATGAAAGCACAGCCCTCATAAATGGGATTAGTGCCCTGATAAAAGGGGTCCCAGAGGTTCTGTTGCTCCTTCTGCCATGTGAGGTTCAGTGAGAAGATGACCATCTGCGAGATAGCAGATCTCACCAGACACCAAATCTACTGGTGCCTTGATCTTGGACTTCCAACCTCCAGAGTTTAAGAAATACATTTCTGTTGTTTTGAAGCTGCATATTCTATGATATTTTGTTATCGCTAACCAAACAGACTAAGAAAACTGGTACCAACTGATCAGGGTGCTGCTGTAATAAAGACCTAAAAATGTGGAAGTGGGTTTGGAACCGGGAAATGGCCAAGGTTAGAAAACTTTTTAAGTGCATGCTAGGAAAAACAAACAAACAAACAAAGAAAACCCACATAGCTGTTAAAGGCGATTCTGGTGAGAGCTCAGAAGGAGAAGGGGAGAGCTACAGAGAAAGTCCCAATCTTCTTAGAGGATACCAGCGTGTTTATGAACAGAATGTTGGTAGAAATATGAATGATAAAGGCCATTCTGATGAGTCTCAGAAGGAAATGAGAAACATATTACTGGAAACTGGAAGAAAGGCGATCCTCGTTATAAAGTGGCGAAGAACTTGGCTGAATTGTTTTTGTGTCCTACTGTTTTGTGGAAGGTAGAACATAGAACTTTCAAGCAATAAAATTGGTTATTTGGCTGAGGAAATATCTAAGCAAACTGTTGAAAGAGTGGCCTGGATTTTCCTGACCATTTATAGTAAAAATGCAAGGAGAAAAATGACTTAAAAAAAAAAAAAGAATTATTAATCAAAAAGGAAATAGACTGGAAAATCTGGAAACTTCTCAGCTTATTCATATTGAAAGGAATGAGAAAGCTTGTTCAGGAGAGAACACAAGACTGCAGCAAAATTTGATAAGGAGATTAGTATGGATCAGCCACCTAAACAGATGCCAAGTGCGATTGTCCAAAACAGTGAACGAATGACCCTGAATGTTATCAGATCATTGAGGCTGCCCCTTCCATTACAAGCCCAGAGTGCAAAGACCTGCAAAGCAGACAATTTCAAAGAAGAGACCTGGCTACTCCTGCCTCACACTGTGCTTCCTGTCATGGACTCCATTACCCACATGCTGCTCTTTCAAGCTGCCCCAGGTCAGGTATAATGCCCCATGGTGGAGGCATCATAAACATGGCTACCTCCATGTAGATTTTGAAGGATAGAACCACCTTAAGAGGGCAGCTACATGCCTGGCCAGTGTGGCTCAGTGGTTGAGCATTGACCCATGCAATAAGAAGTCGCTGGTTTGATTCCCAGTCAGGGCACATGCCCAGGTTGTGGGCCAAATCCCCAGTGGAGGACATGCAGGAGTCGACCAATTATTGTTCTCTCTCATCAATGTTTCTATCTCTCGCTCCCTCTCCTTTCTTCTTTCTAAAAATGAATAAAGAAAATAAATTAAAAAAAAAAAGAGGGTAGCTACAGGGGTTAGAATATCAGAGAGATCCTCCACCAGGGCATTGGCTAGTGGAGCTGTGGGGAAGGCACCCCCACACAAACCTCAGACCAGTAGATCCACAAGCTACAAGTGGTTCCATCTCAGGGGAGTAGAAGCATGCAACTCCATGCCTTGAGAGTTGCAGCTGGGCTGCATCCAGAAAAGTCATAGAGACAGGGCCATGCAAAGCCTTGGGACCAGGCCCACTTAGAGTCTTTGGGGCCCAACCCTTGCCTCAGTTATGTCCAGAAGGTGGGAACTCTGCCCCAGGGGGCCCGGAGAGCAGAGCCTCAAGTCTAAGATCATTTTCTAGCTTTAAGGTTTTGGACTTGCTGGAGACCTCCTTTCTTTTTTCCTATTTCTCCCTTTTGGAATGGGGAAGTTTATGCCATACCTGTATCACCATTGTATTTTAGAAGCACATTACTAGTTTGATTTCACAAGTGCACAGCTGGAGGAGAATTTGCCTCAGGATGAATTGTACATGAAATCTTAACACATTGATTTGAATGATATTTAGATATGACTTTAGACCCAGGCTTTTCAGTTGATGCTGGAATGATTTAAGACTTTTGGGGCGATTAGGATGGAATGAATGTACTTTGAATAGTGAGAAAGACATAAATTTTGGGGAAGCCATAGGGAAAATACTATAGATTGAACATTTGTTCTGATCACCATTGTATACTAACTAGGAAGGCACATATGATGACTAATCAAAGTGTAGCAGAAAACACAAAAGGCTGGAAGGTAGAAAACAAACTGTGATCTAGACGTGATATTCTGTGTGACCTTTGACAAATTACTTATCTTGGAAAAATTAATTTAATTGCTTTAGTAAACTTTTCCTACTGTTTTTTTTTTGTTGTTGTTGTTTTTTTACATTTAGTTTAGTATTTATTTTTTTAACTTTTATTTTTATTACAGATATTTCTCCTTTTTTTACCCCATTGACACCCTCCTCCCCATCCCCCCACCCAGTCCCCGGCTTTGTTGTCCATGTCCATTAGTTATGCATACATGCATATAAGTTCTGTGGTTTATCTCTTCCCACTCCCCACCACCCCCTCTTCTGAGGGTTGTCAGTCTGTACCCTACTTCCGTGTTTCTGGGTCTACGCTATTCCTCAGACTGTCATATTCATTATATTCCATATATAAGTGAGATCATGTGGTATTTCTCTTTTTCTATTTGGCTTGTTTCACTTAGGATAATACTTTCCAGGTCCCTCCATGTTGTGTCAAAGAATAAGAGATCTTTCTTTCTTGCAGCTGCATAGTACTCCATTGTGTATATGTACCACAGCTTTTTTATCCACTCATCTACTGATGGACACTTGAGCTGTTTCCAGATCTTAGGGATTGTAAATAGTGCTGCTATGAACATGAGGGTACATATATTCTTTCTGATTGGTGTTTCAGGCTTCTTAGGGTATATTCCTAGAAGTGGGATCACTGAGTCAAATGGAAGTTCAATTTTTAATTTTTTGAGGTAACACCATAATGTTTTCCATAGTGGCTGCACCAGTCTGCATTCCCATCAGCATTGTACTAGAGTCACCTTTTCTCCGCAACCTCGCCAACACTTGTTTGATGATTTGTTGATGGCGGCCATTCTGACAGGTGTGAGGTGATACCTCATTGTTGTTTTAATTTACATCTCTCTGATGAGTAGTGATGTTGAGCATTTCTTCATATGTCTTTTGGCCATTTGTATGTCCTGTTTGGAGAGGTGTCTATTCAGCTCTTCTGACCATTTTTTAATTGGGTTCTTTGTCTTCCTTTTGTTGAGTTGTATGAATACTCTATATGTTTTGGAAATTAACCCCTTATCTGATGTATCATTGGCAATGATGTTTTCCATACAGCAGGTTGTCTTTCCATTTTGATGGTTGTTTCTTTTGCTGTGCAGAAGCTTTTTAGTTTGATGTAGTCCTATGTGTTCATTTTCTCCTTTGTTTCTGTTGCCTTAGGTGATGTATCAGTAAAAATTCTCCTGCATATGATGTCCGCAATTTTGTTGCCTACATTTTCTTCTAGAATTTTTATGGATTCACAGGTCACATTTAAGTCTTTTATCCATTTTGAGTTTCTTTTTGTTTATAGTGTAAGTTGACGGTCTAGTTTCATTTTTTTTGCATGTAGCTGTCCAATTTTCCCAACACCATTTATTAAGAGGCTGTCTTTATTCCACTGTAAACTCTTGCACCTTTGTCAAATATTAATTGAGCATATTGCCTTGGGTCCATTTCTGGGTTCTCTATTCTGTTCAACTGGTCTATATGCCTGTTCTTGTGCCAGTACCAGGCTGTTTTGATTACAGTTGCTTTGTAGTATAACCTGATGTCTGGTATTGTGATCCCACCTACTTTGTCCTTCTTTTTCAAAATTGCTGTGACTATTCGGGGTCATTTTTGGTTCCATATGAACTTTTGAAGTATTTGTTCTAATTCTGTGAAGTGTGTCATTGGTATTTTGATGGGGATTGCATTGAATCTATAGATTGCTTTGGGTAGTATGGACATTTTAATGATGTTAATTCTTCCAATCCATGAACAAGGTATGTGCTTCCACTTTTTTATATCTTTTTCTTTTTTATTTCTTTTTTCAATGTCCTGTAGTTTTCTGCAAATAGATCCTTTACTTCTTTGGTTAAGTTTATTCCTAGGTATCTTAATTTTTTTTGCCACGATGGTAAATGGAATTGTTTTTTCAGTTTCTCTTTCTGTGAGTTCATCATTGGTGTATAAGAATACTGTTGATTTCTTGACCTTAATTTTGTATCCTGCTACTTTGCCAAGTTCATTTATTAAGTCTAGTAAATTTTTGATGGAGTCTTTGGGGTTTTCTGGGAGGTTTAGCTATTAGTTCTTGTTTAGTATCATGTCATCTGTGAATAATGACACTTTCACTTCCTCCTTTCCAATTTGGATCTCTTTGATTTTTTTCTTCATGTCGGATTGCTGTGGCTAAGACTTCCAGTACAATGTTAAATAGGAGTGGTGAAAGTGGACACCTCTGTCTTGTTCCTGTTCTTAAGGGAAATGTTTTTAGTTTCTGCCCATTGAGTATGATGTTGGCTGTAGGCCTTTCATATATGGCCCTTATTATGTCGAGATATGATCACTCTATTCCCACATTGCTGAGCATTTTTATTAGAAATGGATGCTGGATTTTCTCGAATGCTTTTTCAGCATCTATTGATATGATCATGGGGTTTTTATTCTTCATTTTATTTATGTGGTGTATTACATTTATTGATTTGTGAATATTGTACCAGCCTTGCATCCCTGGGATGAATCCCACTTGGTCATGGTGAATAATTTTTTTGATGTATTGCTGGATTCAATTTGCTAATATTTTGTTATGGATTTTGGCATCTGTGTTCATCAGGGATATTGGCCTATGGTTTTCTTTCTTTGTAGTGTCTTTTTCTGGTTTTGGAATTACAATTATGCTGGCCTCATAAAACGAGTTTGGAAGTCTTCCTTTTTCTTGAATTTTTTGAAATAGTTTGTGGAGAATGGGTGTTAGTTCTTTTTTGAATGTTTGGTAAAACTCCCCTGTGAAGTCATCTGGGTCTGGGCTTTTGTTTGCTGGGAGAGTCTTGATTACCTTTTCAATTTCCTTAGTTGTTACTGGTCTGTTAAAGTTTTCTATCTCTTCCAGGTCCAGTTTTGGGAGACTGTGTGTTTCTAGAAATTTGTCCATTTTGCTTAGATTGTGAAATTTGTTGCCATATAGTTGTTCATAGTAGCTGTTAACAATCTTTTGTATTTCTATGGTGTCAGTTTTTACTTCTCCTCTTTCATTTTTGATTTTGTGCATTTGGGTTTTCTCTCTTTGTTTCTTGGTGAGTCTAGCTAAGGGTAAATCAATCTTGTTTATCTTTTACAAAAACCAGCTCTTTGTTTCATTAATCCTTTGAATTGTTTTTTTGGTCTCCATCTCCATGTCATTTATTTCTACTCTGATCTTTACTATTTCCTTCCTTCTATTTGCTCTGCGGTTTTCTTTTTGTTTGCTTTCTAATTCTTTAAGTTGTGAGGTTAACAGTCAATTAGAAATTAGTCTTGTTTCTTGAGGTAGGCCTGTAGTACTATGAACTTCCCTCTCAGACCTGCTTTTGCTGCATGCCATAGATTTTGTGTTGTTGTGTGTTCATTTTCATTGGTTTCCAGGAAGTTTTTAATTTCTTCCTTGATCTCCTCGGTAACCCATTTGTTGTTTAATAACATGCTATTTAGCCTCCATGTGTTCAAATGTCTTTGCATGTTCTTGTTGCAATTGATTTCTAGTATCATGCCATTGTGATCTGAGAAGATGTTTGATATGATTTCAATCTTCTTGAACTTGTAGAGACTTAGTTTGTGTCCTAACATGTGGTCTATCTTTGAGAATGTCCCATGTGCACTTGAGAAGAATGTGAATTCTGTTGTTTTGGGGTGTAATTCTCTGTAGATATCTATTAAATTCCTTTGATCTAGAACTTCATTTAGAGTCTCTGTTTCCTTGCTGGTTTTTTGTCTAGGGGATCTATCTAGTGATGTCAGTGGGGTGTTGAAGTCCCCTGCTATGATTGTATTGCTATCGATTTCACCTTTGAAGTCTTCCAGATTTTTAATATATTTTGGTGCTCCTATATTGGGTGTATTTATGTTTATCAAGGTTATATCTTCCTGTTGGATAAATTCTTTCAATATTATGTAGTGGCCTTATTTGTCTCTAGTTATGGCCTTCATTTTGAAATCTATTTTATCAGATATGAGTATTGCTACCCCAGCTTTTTTTCCCTTTCCGTGTGCTTGGAAGACTTTTTTCCATTCCTTCACTTTCAACCTATGTGAGTCTTTTGTTGTGAGGTGGGTCTCTTGTAAAGAACATAATAATGAGTCATGCTTTCTTATCCAATCCACTACTCTGTGTCTTTTTATGGGAGCATTCAATCCATTTACATTTAAGGTGATTATTGATATGTACTTATTTATTGCCATTTTTGTTTAGTGTAGTTCTATTTTTCTTCCTATTTCTCCTGCTAATTACAGAAGTCCTTTTAACATTTCTTGCAGTGCTGGTTTGGTGCTAATGTATTCTCTTAGTCTTTTATTCTGGGAAGCTCTTTATTTGACCTTCTATTTTGAATGATAGACTTGCTGGGTAGAGTAGTCTTGGATTCAGATCCTTGTTTTTCATGATCTTTATTACCTCATGCCATTCCCCTCTGGCCTGTAGTGTTTCTTGTGAGAAGTCAGCTGAGAGCCTTATGGGGTTTCCTTTGTAGGTAACCTGTTGCTTATCTCTTGCTGCTTTAAGGATTCTCTCTTTGTCTTGAATTTTTGGCATTTTGATTACTATGTGTCTTAGTGTGGGCCTGTTTGGGTTATTCTTTCTTGGGGCTCTCTGTGCTTCTTGAACTTGAATGCTTTCTTCCTTCACCAAATTAGGAAAGTTTTCTGTCACTATTTCTTTGAATATATTCTCTAACCCTTGCTCATTTTCTTCTTCTTCGGGGACTCCTATGATGCGAATATTATTACATTTCCAGTTGTCCCACAGTTCTCTTAGGCTGTCTTCCTGTTTTTTAATTGTGTTTTCCTTTTGGTTTTCTGATTGGTTAATTTTTTTCTACCCTGTCTTCTAATTCACTGATCTGCTCCTCCGCTTCCTATAGTCTGCTGTTTAGACCTTCCAATGTGTTATTTGTTTCTGATATATCATTCCTCATTTCTTCTTGGTGGTTTTTAATTTCCGACTTGTTGATTTCCAACATTTCTATGTCTTTACTCATGGTGCTCATGTCCTTACACATGCTGTTGAGCTTCCTCAAGTTCATGGCTCTGAATTCTAGTTCTGTTAACTTGCTAAACTGTACCTCATTCATCTCATCTCCAGTAGAGGTCTCTTGTTCTTTTATTTGGCTTTTGTTTCTGTGTTTCACCATTTTGGCTATCACAGTGGGCTTTCAAGCCTGCCAAATTTTCCCTGTAGGTGTTGGTGTTCTGCTGTTTTTGGCTCCCTATCCTGGGTTTGGATGAGCCAGGGAGGACCCACATTAAACACCACTGTCAAGTCTTACTTTCCTGTTTAGAATTGCTAGCCCAGGAATGATACAGTTATTCTCTAGCATTTTGCCTGGAGGCTATCAGTAGAGGTTACTTGAAGAGCCTTGGCTCCTCAGTTGAATAAAAATCTCCCTCAGGTGTTCAGCATAAGGGGATTTCCCAAGGGTGGGGCCAATGCTGGTTGTTAATGGGCCTCAATTTGCATTTCAATGGCCACTGGGTGGGGTTGAATCTCCCAGGGAGGGGCTGCCACCTCTCCCCAGAGCCCTGGGAAGGAGTAAGATGACCATTGTCCTGTGTGGCCGCAACTAAGCCCTCAGGATTTCTGAGAGCCCTCCAAATCCTGAGTGTCCCCATACAGTTCCACTCCAGCCTGCCCTCCCTCTGCCAGAGCCTAAGGTGAGTGGCTGTGGCTATTTTAACGTCTGTCCTGGCTCTGCGCTATGGAGCCACTTGGGAGTTTAACCCGAGGGCGCTGTTCACAGCTAAAGCTGCTGCTGTCTGTGGGCTCCCAGCCCCCCTCTTGCACTTCCTCAAGCTTACCAGGATCAATTCGTGTCCCTTGTTATATGGTCCTCCAAGCTGCTTTTTCCTGATGATTTGTCTTTATTTTCATTGTAATTTCACTTTGGTCCTGGGAGGTGGTCTGTGTAGCTTCTGTTCACTCCGCCACCATTTTGGAATTCTCTCTTCTTTGCTTTTACAATAAGTTTCTTACATTTACCACTTCCAGAAGTGGTAGATATAAATAAAGAGATAAAATTATAGGCTGGCCTGTATGGCTTCAGTGGTTGAGCATTGACCCATGCACCAAGAGGTCGCCGGTTTTATTCCCGGTGGGCGGGGCATATGCCCAGGTTGTGGGCCCAATCCCCAGTGGGGGCATGCAAGAGGTAGCCAATCGATGTTCTCTCTCATCAATGTTTCTCTCTCTCTCCTTTCCTCTCTCTAAAATCAATTAAAAAAAATTTTTTTTAATCCTCACCCGAGGACATTTTTCATTTTTTGTTCAGATAAAGTGGGAGGGAGAGAGAGAGAGAGAGAAACATCGACATGAAAGAGACACATCAAGTGGCTGCCACCCGCACAATCCAACCAGGCCTGGGGACAAACTGCAACCGAGGTACATGCTCTTAGCAGGAACTGAACCCGGGTCTCTCTGGACCATAGGCTGATGCTCTAACTGCTGAGCCGAACCGGCCAGGGCAAAAAATCAAGTAAAAAAATTTAAAAAAATAAATCAAATTATAGGGTTTCTTAACTCTTCTGGAACATGAAATTTATATTAGAAGATCCTTATGTGACTATCAAATCTGATAACTTAATTATTCTATAATGCAAACAAATGCACTACCAAAATTAATATTAAATATTAAGAGTTACACATAACATGTACTGTGTCAGAGAACAAAATAGACATAAATTTAAGTGCTATACAAAAAAGAAGAGAAGGCATAGAAGAGCATGAGTGTGGTGAACAAGGCAGAAGTAGGAAAGTTCTCTCTATTAAACACTGAGGTCAAAGAAATCCTCACTAGGTTAGTTTTCAGCAAAGATTTAAATGAGGGAATGGGGTTAGCCAAACTTATATATGAGGAAAGAGTATTTCAGACAAAGGGAACTGAGAGGATGATGCCTGGAATACTCAAGGAGGAGCAAGTGATCAATGTGGCTGGAACAGGGTGAGTGAGGGACAAAGTAATAAGAGATGACGTCAGAGAGAACATGGGATAGATTAAGTAGTTTGTTTTAAATTATTTTAAGACACTTCTATTCTGAGTAAAGTGGGAAGTTATTGGAGAGTTTTGATAAAAAGCATGACAAAATCTGACCTATGTTTTAAAAGGATAGTCTTGGCTACTATTTTAGCAATAGACTGTAGGGAGGCAAAAGTAGAAGCAGAAAGACCAATTATGAGACTGTTGCAGTAATCCAAGCAAGAGGTAATAGTGGTTCAGGCTCAGGCAGTATTGGTGGAAAAGGCAATTGGATTTTCTAAAAGATTAGATATGGGAGGCAAGAATTTAAGAGATATAGGGCTGTTGTTCAGACCTTGCTCTAACTGATCAGAAAATGCTATCTAAATTGTGGTCATGATCAATGGAAGCATATAAGCCTCTCTTCACTCCATTTACATAAAATAAACTTTAAAAGATAAGCAGAATTTGATTAAGGGAGAGAGATTCTGATCCTGTGGCATTCCTTTAAGCCATTAGGGTGATCCTGTAACACACATGACTGACTATCACAGAATTTCTGGCCTCAAAAGAGGAAGCACAGGGTGTTAAGTTGGTTTGTATTCATTCATCACTTCCTATGTGTCAGGCACTATTTCAAACACCTCAGGAAAAAAACCAAAAAATTTCTGTAGTACACATTATTTCCTATATTATGAATAAGTTAACTGGTGCTCAGATTGGTTAAGCAATGTGTCCAAGGTCATATGGAGTAGGTTGGGGAGTTGAAATTTTGAGCAGAAAGCTAGGCTCCAAAACTCACTCTCATTAACTACTATACTATATTACCTCTAGAAACTTCTTTAAGCTTCCAATTTCTTATATGAAAATTGGCATAATAATAGTCTACTTCATAAGATTTTTTCAAGCATAAGAGTACTTATTTAGCCCCCAAATTAATAATAAATAGCTATTAGTGTTATCACATGATGTTATAGCTGATTAAAAAATTTATGACTATTATTTCTGTTGGATCCTCACATGGTTATTCTCACTTTACATATTAGTCAATTAAGACTCAATAATCCGTAAATGATTTGCTATGTTACAGATGTGAAGGGCAGAATTTGAATTCAGGTCTCATGTCTCTAAGGTCTTTTTCAATTATTCTTATTGCCTCTAAAGGATGAAGGATACAGAGATTTGCAAGGGCGCTGAATGCTGCCTACATTTCCCAGAAACATCACCTAAATGCCTTATTAAAAACCTGTGATGTAAGTGGAATCAACATACAAAAATAGCTTCCCCATACATCAACAAAACCCAGTTCCAAATCATAATAGAAAAAAAATCTTACGCTCAATAGCAATAAAAATAGAAAGCACTCCCAAATAAACTTAACAAAAGATGAAAAACCTGCATAAATAAAATTATTCAAACTCTAGTATAGACAGAAAAAGATGAAACACACAATGTTCTTAGATAGAAAGAATATTAATATATGTCAACTTTGCTCAAATTATTCTATAGATTTAACACAATTTCAATGAAAATGCAAAGTATACTTTTAGAATGTGAAAGAGTAATTCCAAAAATCATCTTTTTAAAACACAAGAGAACCTGGCTGGTGTGGCTCAGTGGACTGAGCATTGTCCCATAGACTGAGAGGTCCGGTTCAATTCCCTGTCAGGGCACATGCCTGGGTTGCAGGCTTGATCCCAATTAGGGGGCGTACAAGAGGCAGCTGATTGATTTTTCTCTCTCACATTGATATTTCTATCTCTCTCTCCCTTCCTCTCTCTCCAAAAAATCAATAAAAACATTAAAAAACAAAACAAAAGAACAGTCAAAAATATTTTTTAATAATTGGGGACTTATGTTCAAATAATAAAATATATTTTGAACTTACAGGTATTAAAACAATATTCTAATGGTACAGACTTAGCTGCAAATGGAACAGCACAGAAAGTCCTGAAGAACTCATTGATTCATTTATTATCCAATTGCTCTTATGAATATTTTTGTGTAGATATAATATTTTCACTTTCTAGTTCTTTATTTCAAAAAATATTTTTAAACCTCATCACCAAAAAAAGTCAATTAGTCAATTGTTTAAACTATAACAATAATATTTTCTTGCATTTCCACATGAGTAAGTGTTCAATGCCATTGAGCAAATGCAAAAAAATCAGATTAGCCAACAAAATAAAATATAGAGCTGGCTGATCAATTTTGTGGAGTGACAAAAAAGTGTTTTTTGTCTTTTTCTTTAAATTTTTTTTTTTCTTTGATTTGAGAGAGAGAGGAAGGGAGAGGGAGAGGGAGAGAGAAACACCATTGAGAGAGAACATCAATTGGCTGTCTTCTTCATGCCCCTCACTGGGGATCGGGCCCACAACCTGGGCATGAGCCCTGACCTGAAATTGAACTGGCGACCTCTTGGTGCATGGGTCGATGCTCAACCACTGTGCTACACCGGCTGGGCCAAAAAAGTGTTTTTTAAAGTTATGGAGATCTAGGATCAAATTCCAACTTTTCACATTATATTTATTGAGAACTTACTATGTGTAAGGTTTTCTTCTATGTACCTTTCCATAGCTGTGCAATCTTGGGCAAATTACTTAATCTTCCTGAGCCTCAGTTTCCTCTACTATAAAACAGAAATAAAGCTTCTATTCATCACACTATTAATATTTGGACAGGAACATAAAGGCATTAGTTCATTTCTAGGTATACAAAATATGAGATATTCAAATGCAAATGATGGTCATGATAATGATAATGATAATTATGATAATGACAGTAAACACATGGGGTTTACAATGTGCCAAGCACTACTCTAAATGCTTTATACACATAAACTAATTTAATCCTCTTAATAATCCAAAGAGTAGAAAACTGAGGTACAGAGAATTTAGATAATTTTTACAAGGTAAGGGCTAGTAAGTCAGATTGAAAGCAGGCAGTCTGGCCTCGCAGTTGGTATTCCTAATCACTAGACCATAGAGTTACTCTGTTATAATTAGTCTGACTCCATAGTTGGAACTGTGATCCTCAGTCATTTGGAAATGCATTGTCTTGGAAGTGCCTTGCTTTAACAAAATTAAGTTTTCCTTGTGATATGTGATTCTGCCTATATTTTCCACTTTTCCCAGTCTCCATGACCTGAACCAATATCTAGTAAAAGAAAGAAGAAAGAAGAAAGAAGATGGAGAGTTGAGTTTTAATTGCCTTCAAAGGCTATGTCAATACCATACCTGATAGACTTGATTTAGGGGGAAATGCAAGGTTAAATTTTCCCTCATAAAAAAAAAAAAAAAAAAAAAAAAAGATAAACAGCTTGCAGCACTTGAGAAATATATATGGATTATACTAAGCATTTAGTATTCATGATCTCATCTAATTCTCATGAAAATCCAATAATATCAATATTTCTAGCACAGATGGAAAAACTGAGGCTTAGAGAGGTTAAGTAATTTTTCCAAATCTGCACAGCTCATAAATGGCAAAATGAGGGCATGGAGACAACCCTATTTGACCCAGATGCTCTTCAACATCACCATTTCACTATCACTCGAAGTCATGTGGCACTTGAGACAGAGCTGGATGTAGTGGGCCAGGGCTGGGAAGCTGATTAAGGAGGCCAAAGACTGTAGAGATCTAGAATAACAATGATCTATCATGTTCACATCTACACAGAGGTGCACAATGTTGAAAAGTGGCACAAAACCAAGTTTTGAAAACCCAAATAAGAAGTCAGAAATGATTTTGCACTAATTTTATTTTTACTACAAAAATATTTGTTTACTGTAAAAAATCCAAATAAAACACAAAGTAGAAAAAAATGAAACATGGTCCAAATGTACAAAACGAAACACTTAGCGCTTTAATATAACATTGATATTAAATTAAATAAAGCATTGATAACATAAATGCTTTGTCACCTAATAAGACATACAAAATATTTTGCCATGCTATTTTATACTCTTCCAAAATATTATCTTATTCATCCTCTTCCTAATTCCAGGTTACATCTTAGATATAAGTGGTTTAATAATTCTGACCTAAAATATGTAAGTAATCTACAGGGAAGCCTGTACCTGACTGAAGCAAATACAAAGTTTGCTTTACCTGTTGGTAAACAGTTTGTATTTTTAAGTTATTTTCTCCCACAATGGCTGGATGAATAAAGAAAGGAATGCATGACTATGGACATCATCCATCTCCAGTAACTGTTAAATTGCTCAGTTAATTCAAACACTGGTTTTGGGTCCATCCATGGTAAGCAGTTGTTACTCCATAAGTCTATGTACTACTTCCTGAATATATAAATATGTCTGAAGGCTTATTTCATTCTGTTACCACTTCTACTAGTTCTTTTCACCATTTCACCTTATGGATTATTGTACCTGCCTCTTATCTCATACTTTCTAATTTATCCTCTACTGATACCAGAGTGACAAACCTAACATGAAAATTTCTTCCTATCCGTCCCTATTGTTAGCACCTAATTACAGTGTCTGGTAGAGCAATGACTGAAATACTGACTAAATAAACAAATGAAAAGAAACAGTAGGAATACAAATGTGTTATTAAGAAAAAGCAGTTTCTTTGTCTCTAATATGGGGATGACAAAACTGCCTACATTACATGGTGGTTGTAAGCAATATATGAAATAGAAATAAATTTTTGCTTCAGTTTAAGTTGAAGGAACAGAAACCAGATCTATGCCCTGCCTGAAAAACTAAAAAACAGGACAAAATATATAAAACAATGGTTTTAAAGACACTGGAGGTCAAGCAACTAGGAGGTCAAGGAGAGTGCATTCATTCATTGTTTGTAGAAATGCAGATGGTACAACTGTTAATATGTTGGCAGTTTCCTAAACAACTAAACATTCACCTGCCATCTGACCCAGTCACTCCTTTCCTAGGTATTTACCTAAGAGAAATAAAAGCATATATACACACAAAGATTTGAACATGAATGTCCATAGCAGCCTTATTTGTACGTACTAACTAAAATCTGGTGAGGGGGCTCTCAAATGTGTATCAACAGGTAAAAAGATAAACAAATTTTGATATGTCTATATAATAGAAGAGATGTATAAAATATATAAAAGAGAATGAATTATTGATACAGCAACATTGATCTCAATATAATTGTGCTGAGTGAAAGAAGCCAGGTATAAGAGTACATAGTGTGTGATTCCCTTTATATAAAATTCTAGAAAAAGAAAACAATTTATAGTGAGTTAAAGAAGATCAGTAGTTGACTAGAGAGGAGATGGTTTCATAAAGGTGCACATGTCAAAATATCAAATTGTGCACTTTAAATATGTGTGATTTATTTTATGTCAATTACACCAATATAGTTGCTTTTAAAAGTGAAAAAGGACATTTTAATGATGTTAATTCTCCCAATCCATGAACAGGGTATGTGATTCCACTTTTTTATATCTTCCTCTATTTTTTCAATGACCTGTAGTTTTCTGAGAACAGGTCCTTTATTTCTTTGGTTAAGTTTATTTCTAGGTATCTTAATTTTTTTGCCACAGTGGTAAATGGGATTTTTTGCTTAGTTTCTCTTTCTGTGAGTTCATCATTGGTGTATAAGAATGCCATCGATTTCTTGACATTAATTTTGTATCCTGCTACTTTGCCAAATTCATTTATTAAGTCTAGTAAACTTTTGATGGAGTCTTTGGGGTTTTCTATGTATAGTATCATGTCATCTGCAAATAATGACAATTTCACTTCCTCCTTTCCAATTTGGATCCCTTTTATTTTTTCTTCCTGTCTGATTGCTGTGGCTAAGACTTCCAAAGCAATCTATAGATTCAACTCAATCTCCATCAAAATACCAACGGCATACATCACAGAATTAGAATAATTATTTCAAAAGTTCATATGGAACCAAAAGAGGCCTTGAATAGCCACAGCAATCTTGAAAAGAAAAAAGTTGGAGGGATCACAATACCAGATTTCAGTTTATACTACAAAGCCACTGTAATCAAAACAGCCTGGTACTGGCACAAGAACAGGCATATAGACCAGTGGAACAGAACAGAGAACCCAGAAATGGACCCAAGGCAATATACTCAATTAATATTTGACAAAGGTGGCAAGAGCATACAGTGGAGTAAGGACAGCCTCTTTAATAAATGGTGCTGGGAAAATTGGACAGCTACATGCAAAAAAACTGAAGCTAGACCATCAGCTTACACCCTACACGAGAATAAACTCAAAATGGATAAAAGACTTAAATGTAACTCATGAATCCATAGAAATCCTAGAAGAGACTGTAGGCAACAAAATTTGAGACATCATACGCAGCAGAATTTTTACTGACACATCACCTAAGGCAATAGAAACAAAGGAGAAAATGAACACATGGGACTACATCAAACTCAAAAGCTTCTGCACAGCGAAAGATACAATCATCAAAACAAAAAGGCTACCCACTGTATGGGAGAGCATAATTGCCAATGATATATCGATAAGGGGTTAATTTCCAATACATATAGAGTGCTCATACAACTTCACAAAAGGAAGACAAAGAATCCAATTAAAAAATGGGCAGAGGAACTAAATAGACACCTCTCCAAACAGGACATACAAATGGCTAAGAAACATATGAAGAAATGCTCATCATCACTAATCATCAGAGAGATGCAAATTAAAACAACAATGAGGTATCACCTCACACCCGTCAGAATGGCCGCCATCGACAAATCATCAAACAACAAGTGTAGGCGAGGGTGTAGAAAAAAGGGGACTCTAGTACACTGCTGGTGGGAATGCAGACTGGTGCAGCCACTATGGAAAACAATATGGTGTTACCTCAAAAAATTAAAAATTGAACTGCCATTTGACCCAGTGATCCCACTTCTAGGAATATACCCTAAGAAGCCTGAAACACCAATCAGAAAGAATATATGTACCCCAATGTTTGTAGCAGCACTATTTACAATCTCTAAGATCTGGAAACAGCCCAAGTGTCCATCAGTAGATGAATGGATAAAAAAGCTGTGGTACATATACACAATGAAGTACTACACAGCTGTAAGAAAGAAAGACCTCTTATCCTTTGAGACTACATGGAGGTACCTGGAAAGTATCATCCTAAGTGAAACAAGCCAAACAGAGAAAGACAATTTCATATGATCTCACTTATTTGTGGAATATAATGAACATAACAGTCTGAGGAAGGGGGAAGTCCTAGAGATGCAGAAGTGGGATACAGACTGACAATCCCCTAAATAGGGGGGTGGTGGGGAAGAGATAAACCACAGAACTTATATGCACTTCCAACTCTAACTAACTCTAATACACTTAATAAATATTTTAGGAGAATTGTGGTGTTGGTTTTGTAATGTATATATGTATATATCAGCTAAAAATATGTATAGCCATGAGAAACAGAAGAAAAATAATTACAATGTCTTAAATGCAATAAAAGTTTATTTTCTTCTCACATGAAAAATGGAATTATGTACTCCAGTAATGGTATGGTGACTCTACAATTATCAAAACCTAGTCTTTTTCTATTTTGCTATCCATTATCTTCAGCATGCTACCTCATAGTTCATGATAGCTGCTCAAACTCCAGTCAACAGTTTCTATATTCCATACCTCAGAAAAGGGAAAGACAAAATATGCTATGACTCCTCCTTTAAGGAACATGCTTCCCAAAAGATATGCACTCTTCTTACATTTCTCTAGCTAAAAGATAGTATGGAGATTGCAGGGTTATATTTTTCCCCAGGGAGTGATGCACACAAATAAAATCCGGGGTTTTAGTATTAAGGAATAAGATGAAGAGAATGAATAGTAAAGTAGGCAAGTAGCAATCTCTGATGTGGTGTGTAAGGTGAGAAAGGAAATTTTACATCTGACCCAATGCAGTGTAACACAGAGGCAATATATACAAGTAAGAACCAAGAGGGAGCGGTGAACATGAAAATGTGAAGTCTTCCCCCCAAAAACTGCACAGAAACCTTAAGCAGTTCTTTGGCTTCCCCAGAGTGTAGAACAGGGATCTAAATTACCCTTAACTAGGTCTCCATGCTGAGACAACCCTCACCACCACCACCCCAATATATAATTATCATCTTGGTTATAAAAATACTTTGGGGAGAAGAATGGCTCAGAAGAAACAATTTGTACCCTAGGATGATAGTATGATATCACTGGTGCTATCTCTGAGGTCACCTTCACTCTGCATCTGTCAGGACCTGCAGAATCTGCTCAATCCCGCCTATCTTCCACATCCCAGGACCAAATTTATTACCTAAAATTGGGGATTACTGCTATACCCCTATCCTCTAGCACAGATTCTGGTATATAGTAAGTGCTCAATAAATATTTGTTGACTATGTTACATTGAAAAAAAAAAAACACAAAAAACATTATCTATCTGTCTATCTATCTATCTATCTATCTATCTATCTATCTATCTATCTATCTATCTATTAAACCTAGTAACCAGGGAACCATAAATTAAAATGATGAGACACCCTTTACCACTTGTAATTTTGATGGAACTTTGAAGCATGACAATGTCAAGGACTGGTAAAAATGTAGAGAAAATGGTACTTTCATTTCCTGCTGGTGAGAATATAAACTAATATCCTAGTTTGGAAACAATATGGCAGCCTGTACTAAATAAATAGCATGCATAACCTATTACCCAACAATCCCATTTCTAGCTGTATGACTTGGAGAAATGTTCACCACATACAAATGGCAGTGCAACATTATTTGCAATGTCAAAAACTTGGAAACTTTCTTAATGCCTATCAATAAGGGAATGGGTTTCTATTGTGGCATATTCACACTATAAGATAATAGCAGAGTGGTTGAGATTTCTATTGCTCACTGTATTTCCTTCTGAACATACTCCTATACCTCCCTTTGCACTTAGGTAGGGTTATCTGATAATTTCTGGCCAATGACTCATAAATGGAAATGACAATTCTGCATTGAAGCATGTAATTGTTTGTGTGAAACCCTACAGCTTTCCTTTCTCCTGCTGTGGTAGCTGAGAAGGTCTTGATTTTCAGATGGTATGTGGCCAAGATGGTGAAACCATTTTAACGTGAGCACTGAGTGAATTTGAAAAGCAGAGCATGCCACTAATCTGTGCTGGTTGTACAGTACAAGTGAGAAATGAAGATTTGTTATATTAAACAACTGAGATTTAGGGCACCTAACTTATCCTGACTAATAAAAAATAATTAAGAGGAATAGACTACAGCATAGCTAGTGTTAATTCTCAAAACTATAAAGTTCTCAAAAATATAACACTGAGATAAAAAGGCAATTATTATTTCAGAATAATTTGTACAGGATGATATTCTCATAAATCTGAAACCATGCACACACACAGAAAAATACTAGACAATTTTATATAGATGAAAATAATGATGTAAAACAACACAAAAATGGACAAGAAGGTAACACCACATTTAACAAGTAGAAATGCAAAATAAAAATTGCTTTTCTTGAATAAAGTAAATTTCAGCTATATCTAGGTGGTAGGTTAAATGTTTTTCCCCTAGAATTTATGTCCACATTCAAATCCCTGGAACTCATGAATGTTACTTTATTTGTTTGGGGGTTTTTATTTCTGAATATTTTAATATATGTTTTCATATTTTTCTTATTTTTAATGCAAGCGCCATTGACAGTATTGGAAGAGAATGTCTTTTAAAAAATATTAAATTTATTGGGGTGGTATTGGTTAATAAAAGTATAGATTTCAAGGGTATAATTCTGTACTACATAATCTGTGTAGTGGAATGTACCTTATTTGGAAAAAGCATCTTTACAGATGTAATTAAGTTGAAGATACTAAGATGAAATCATGTGGATTACCCTGAGGATCTTAAATTCAACAATTCTCCTTATAAAAATCGAAAGAGGAGAAGACACACACAGAAGAGGAGAAGGTGATGTGAAGAAGACAGAGATTTGTGGGATGTAGTCACTAACCAAAGAAGCCACAAATGCCTAGAGACAGGAGAAGCTGAAAGAGGCAAGGAAGGATTCTCCCCTAAAGCCAGAGTGAGTGCAGCCCTTGATCTCATGTTAATTTAGGACTTCTGATCTCCATAACTCTCAGAGAATACATTTTTGATGTTTTAAGCCACTCAGTTAGTGGTAATTTGTTACAGCAACCTGAGAAAACAAAAATCTGCAATGTCCTCTTTCTTTAAAAACAAACAAACAAAAAACTGGAAACAAATATGACAAAATACTAATAGCTCTTAATTCTGGATGGGAAACAAGGGTGTTTATAATGAGATCTCTGCATTTTCCTACATCTTTTAAATGTCTCACAATAAAACTTTTTAATTTTTTAAAATTTCTCTTCCAATACTGTCAATGGCCCTTGCATTAAAAATGAGAAATTTTAATTTTTTGAGGTAACACCACATTGTTTTCCGTAGTGGCTGCACCAGTCTGCATTCCCACCAGCACTGTACTAGAGTCTCCTTTTCTTCACACCCTCACCAACACTTGTTTGATGATTTGTTGATGGCTGCCATTCTGACAGGTGTGAGATAGTACCTCATTGTTGTTTTAATTTGCATCTCTCTGATGATTAGTGATGTTGAGCATTTCTTCATATGTCTCTTAGCCATTCTAGGAATATACCCTAAGAAGCCTGAAACACCAATCAGAAAGAATATATGTACCTCCATGTTCGTAGCAGCACTAATTACAATAGCTAAGATCTGGAAACAGCCCAAATGTCCATCAGTAGATGAATGGGAAAAAAAGCTGTGGTACATATACACAACAAAGTACTATGCAGCTTTAAGAAAGAAAGATCTCTTATCCTTTGAGACGACATGGAGGGACCTGGAAAGTATTATCCTAAGTGAAACAAGCCAAGCAAAAAAAAGTCAAATACCACATGATCTCACTTTTATATGGAATATGATGAATATGACAGTCTGAGGAATAGCGTAGTCCCAGAAACACGGAAGTAGGGTACAGACTGACAACCCTCAGAAGAGGGGGTGGTGGGAAGAGATAAACCACAGAACTTATACACAGGTATGCATGAATAATGGTCATGGACAACCAAGCTGGGGATAGGGCGGGGAGGGTGGGGGAGCGGGGAATCATTGGGGGAAAAAGGAAAAATATCTGTAACAAATATAAATTAATCAATTAATAAAAAAAGATTTTAAATTCCGCCCCCCCCCCCAAAAAAAAGAGAGAAATTTTAGAGAGAAGGAAGGGAGAGGGAGAGAGATAGAAACATTGATGAGAGAGAACATTGATTAGCTGCCTCCTGCACACCCTCTACTAGGGATCATTGGGCCCACAACCTGACCAGGAATTAAACCAGCGACCTGTTGGTGCCTTGGGTCGATGCTTAACCAGTGAGCCACACCGGTCAGAGCCAGACAGGACATTTTAAGTCTTCATGTCTTTGCTCCTGTTGTTTCCTTTACTTAGTATGGCACCAAATGATTCTTTTAGATCCAGTTCAAATGACATCTGTCAATAAAGCCTTCCCTGATTCTCTTAAAAAAATTATTTATTCTTCCTTGATGTCCCATTCACATATAGTTCATAATGAATTCTTATATTTGTCACTTCATTTTAATTGATTTTTGTCTGTGTTTGCCTAGAAATGTAGTTAGTTAAAACTATAATTAATAGTATTTATATCCCCAATAACTAACACAGTGCCAGTGAAAGCTAACTGGATAAATGAATTAATTAATGACTTTGTTTCATAATTATTGTTTCTTATCCTGAACTTCTGTATGTTCTAAAAATCATAAGCTATTGTTAATTTAGGGGAGAGACCTTCAGAAAGGCAAATTAACTCAAATTAGACCCCCAAAATAATTTCTCTACAGCAGCATTAATCATTATAAACATGCCTTCTTCACCTCTCCATCATGACGTAAGAAAAAATAAAAACTAACTGCAGAATTGCTTTATCAACAGAAAACTTATCTCAACCTCTTGGCTATGATTACATACCCACTGCACTAGGTTCAGCCCAGTGACCAATAATCAAATGGCATCCTGAGTCACTCTCTGACAGAGTTTGGTACTATCTCCAGCAGTCTCACCCACAACTTGTATTCTAAGAAACCTAAGCCACTTTTGTTTACTTTATTAGAGGGAGAGAGAGAAAAAAAAGATATACCAACCATTCCTTCCTATTGGCACCAAAGTTGCCTGGAGGACTTCCCAAATGTCTATATATTAGAGGGCATTAGAAAGTGCTGACTTTGTCTCCTCAAAATAAAGTGAGTCCTATAAGAGTAGGCATATGGGAGTGACCTTAGGCAGTACAGAACCAAGAGAAAATCACGACATCTGATGCCATTCCTCCATCTTTAAATCCATCAAGATGTTTTTTTGCAGATATCATTAATGTTTAGCTCCAATTAGCTTCTCCTGTTCTCAGAAGCCTTCCCTGATCACTATCATTTGTTCATTTCTGAACACTTCAAACACTAGTTTCAATCTCTCTATACATCCAGTGCCCATCAGTGAGTCGCACACAGTGGGAATCTCAATGAATATTTGTTGAATAGATGATGAATGAGTAAGTGAATGAATGGTAAAACAGGCTTTCTGTTAGACATATAAAAAGAAGAAACGGGGAATATTATCAAGTTGAATCGCATGAACAAATAATCTCAAGGAATTTATCTATAGCTTTCTATTGTTATATAAAGTTATTTTTCAATCTACTTTTTTCTTTTTTATTGAAGATACGTTGCATGTAATAAAGCACAAAAAACTTATATGTATAGCTCAGTACATTTTTACATATGTCTGTTTCCTAAGAAAAATACAAGAACCTTATGATCATTTAATCCCATTTATTCCCTTCTATCTTCTGTACTACAATAGTCAAATATATTATTTCTATCTATGTCATAACACCCAGAAAACATTATTATAACTATTATTTTAAATACTCAATATCCTTTTCTTCTCATATATTTACCCTTTTCTATCACTTTTTAGTCCTTCCTGTAGTTCTAAGGATTTTTGAGAAGTATGAAAGACATTTATTCACTGATTCAAGAAACTCACACAGGATAAATACAAACAGGATTAAAAAAAAAAGAACAGGGAAAAACACCCTTAGAAATGTCATAGTCTAACTGCAGAAAAACATCTTGGATCTTTTTCTTCAGCCTGAAGAACTTCTTTCGGTATAGATCTGTGACTTTTCTCAGATTTTGTTTGCCTCCATTGTTTTAAGTGTATTTCCACTAGAAATACAATTCTAGTTTTGTGGATTTTTTCTTTTTCTTTCAGTATTTTAAAGATGTCAATCTAATATCTTCTGGCTTTGATCATCTCTATTGAAGGGTTGTATCTATTGCACTTTTGAAGACTATTGGTCTTTTAGCTGTAGCTGTGTTTAAAATTTTTCTGTCTTAGTTTTCAATTCCCCAAGGTAAGATCTGCACAGACCATCCAAAATTTAGAGAAGAGACATCTTTGGGAATCATTACTTTATAGGTGAAATGTGGAAGCCCAAGGGGTGAATAATATTATTAAAAGACAGTATTAAGAGAAGAAAAGGGAAGGGGGGAAAAGATAAAAAAGAAAGAGAAATGTTTAGGAGTCAATAAAGAGGAAGGGGGGCCCATAACTGGACAAAGAGCAATCAGAGAAGGAGGAAGAGATTAAGGAATGTGTGTGGGAATAAAGTCATATGAAATAATCAACAGTGTCAAGCAAGGCAGGATTCTGATACATGAGTGTAGAGATGCATTTTTTATTTTTATTTTTTTATTAATTAATTTATTTATTTTTGTTACAGATGTTTCTCCTTTTTCTCCCACTGATTCTCCCCTTCCTCTCCCTCCCTGCCCTGTCCCCAACTGTGTTATCCATGTCCACTGTTCATGCATACATGCATATAAGTTCTGTGGTTTATCTCTCCCCCACCACCCCCTCTTCTGGGGATTGTCAGTCTGTACCCCACTTCCACGTCTCTGGGACTACCCCATTCTTCAGACTGCTATGTTCATTATTTTCCACAAATAAGTGAGATCATATAATACTTGTCTTTCTCTCTTTGGCTTGTTTCGCTTAGGATGATACTTTCCAGGTCCCTCCATGTAGTCTCAAAGGATAAGAGGTCTTTCTTTCTTACGGCTGCATGGTACTCCATTGTGTATATGTACCACAGCTTTTGTATCCATTCATCTACTGATGGACACTTGGGCTGTTTCCAGATCTTAGGAATTGTAAATAGTGCTGCTACAAACATTGGGGTACATATATTCTTTCTGATTGGTGTTTCAGGCTTCTTAGGGTATATTCCTAGAAGTGGGATCACTGGGTCAAATGGCAGTTCAATTTTTAATTTTTTGAAGTAACACCATATTGTTTTCCATAAGTAGCTGCACCAGTCTGCATTCCCACCAGCAGTGTACTAGAGTCCCCTTTTCTCCACACCCTCGCCAACACTTGTTGTTTGATGATTTGTTGTTGATGGTGGCCATTCTGACAGGTGTGAGGTGATACCTCATTGTTGTTTTAATTTGCATCTCTCTGATGATTAGTGATGTTGAGCATTTCTTCATATGTCTTTTAGCCATTTGTATGTCCTGTTTGGAGAGGTGTCTATTTAGTTCCTCTGCCCATTTTTTAATTGGGTTCTTTGTCTTCCTTTTGTTGAGTTGTATGAGCACTCTATATATATTGGAAATTAAACCCTTATCTGATATATCATTGGCAATTATGCTCTCCCATACAGTGGGTAGCCTTTTTGTTTTGATGATTGTATCTTTCGCTGTGCAGAAGCTTTTGAGTTTGATGTAGTCCCATGTGTTCATTTTCTCCTTTGCTTCAGTTGCTTTAGGTGATGTATCAGTGAAAATTCTGCTGCGTATGATGTCTCAAATTTTGTTGCCTACATTTTCTTCTAGGATTTCTATGGATTCATGAGTCACATTAAATTTTTTATCCATTTTGAGTTTATTCTTGTGTAGGGTGTAAGTTGATGGTCTAGTTTCAGTTTTTTTGCATGTAGCTGTCCAATTTTCCCAACACTATTTATTAAAGAGTCTGTCCTTACTCCACTGTATACTCTTGCCACCTTTGTCAAATATTAATTGAGCATATTGCCTTGGGTCCATTTCTGGGTTCTCTGTTCTGTTCCACTGGTCTATATGTCTGTTCTTGTGCCAGTACCAGGCTGTTTTGATTACAGTCGCTTTGTAGTATAACCTGAAATCTGGTAATGTGATCCCTCCAACTTTGTTCTTCTTTTTGAAGATTGCTGTGGCTATCTGAGGTCTTTTTTGGTTCCATATGAACTTTTGAAGTACTTGTTCTAATTCTGTGAAGTATGCCGTTGGTATTTTGATGGGGATTGCATTGAATCTATAGATTGCTTTGGGTAGTATGGACATTTTAATGATGTTAATTCTTCCAATCCATGAACAAGGTATGTGCTTCCACTTTTTAAAATTCTTCCTCTATTTCTTTTTTCAATGATCTGTAGTTTCCTGCGAATAGGTCCTTTATTTCTTTGGTTAAGTTTATTCCTAGGTATCTTAATTTTTTTGCCACAATGGTAAATGCGATTGTTTTCTTAGTTTCTCTTTCTGTGAGTTCATCATTGGTGTATAAGAATGCCATCGATTTCTTGACATTAATTTTGTATCCTGCTCCTTTTCCAAAATCATTTATTAAGTCTAGTAAATTTTTGATGGAGTCTTTGGGTTTTTCTACATATAGTATCATGTCATCTGCAAATAATGACAGTTTCACTTTCTGTATTCCAATTTGGATCCCTTTTATTTTTTTCTTCCTGTCTGATTGCTGTGGCTAATACTTCCAGTACTATGTTAAATAAGAGTGTCGAAAGTAGGCATCCTTGCCTTGTTCCTGTTCTTAAGGGAAATGCTGAGATGCATTTTTTACAACTTGCAAAATGGAAATCACTGGAGAAAATTATCTGCTGTATGGCTATATGGTATTAGTTTCTTATTGCTTTTATAGGAAAGTCACATACTTAGTGACTCAAAACAGAACAAGTCTATTATATTACAGTATTGAAGGTAAGAAATTCTAAAATCAAGATGTTGACAATATGACATTCATTCTGAAGTCTCTAGGAGAGAATATATTCAAAGGTTCTAGGCAGTAGGACGTGGATATCTTTGGAGGGTCCTTATTCTGTCTACCATAATCATGTTACAAATCTTCTTATCTATCTTGATTCCTGTATTTGTAAAGTGGGTATAATCATACTGATCACATTAGGCTATTGAAAGAATTCATTTAAATTAAATTGAATCCTGATTCATAGTAGACAGTCATTAATAAACAGTGGTTAAAAGTGAATTTTAATTTCTCAGCCACTGGTGGGAGGGAAAGTGGAGGAAAAGAATGTGGATTAGGGTGTATGTCAAGGCAGTCTCCCAGCAGAGGTGGTAGAAGGTGTATTCAGGGCAGGTTTCACTAGCAGCTGAGGAAAGGAAACATTATTTTGAAAAAGGACCCAAGTATTTCCTAGTAATAGCCCACATGTGTCTCAGTAAACTGTCCCCCATGAAAGAAAATTAACAAAACAAACCTAAGGAGGAAAGAACCAGAGACAAATGGAGCCCTGTGTAATCACCAGGTTCCCAGGTGATTATTACCCCAGAGGCCATGCCTTTCAGATGAGCCTACCAATTGCTGGCAGAAAAATGATTACAAATAAGGAAGGCAATATTCTCTTCCTGTTCATGGTTTTTGTTTCCATTTCAAGTCTCAATTTCACTTGAGCAGCTATAGTCACTACTGCAGAACACCTCAATTGGCTGAAATAGCATTAGTGAAAGAAAAGTGGGGGAGGGCTGTGGACTAGGAGTGAAGAGATATGTAGCTCTAGTTACAAATCTGCCACAGACTTAGTGGGTAATTATTTTAAGCAAGTTTCTTCTTTCTGAGCCCCAACTTCTCCCAAATATAAACTAAGAATTAGATGAGCTAATATGCCATAAATTGTTTTATCATTGGATCATGTTTTTTTTTGCTCTTTCTTTCCCTCAGATATTTCCTTTTCATGACTATGATATCACTTTCATGCTAATAACTCCCAAATCATGATGTTCTCTTACTGGCAATCAGAGTTGTAGCTTCAACTATCCATTAGTTATTTCATTTTGCCATATCTCACACTTAACAAGACAAAAACTTCGTTATTCTAACATTCAAATCCCTTCTTAATTCAATGTGTTTACCTCTAATTTCAATTCCAACTAGTCCCAATACCGTTCACTTCACAGCAAGTGGATGGCTATTCACCCAATTCCACCCATTCCTGTTATCCACCTCACTGTTCCAAGAATCTTTACCTTGTGTATGTTATCTCTTCTTGTATGCAGTGCCCTCTCCCATTGGACCATCTTAGTGTAAGGGTCCCAATTTCCCATCACAAATGTATTACAAATTATGATAAATAGGCATTTAGTAAAATTGCCTTTACTAGTAAGGGAAGGAGCACAGTTAGTTCAATGCAAAGAACATCAGGACAGAAAGACAGTTGGGTCCTAAATCTGACTGAGGACTTGACTTACTATGTGATCCCAGATCAGCTATATAACCTCTCTAAACTATAGCTCCCCCATCTAAAATAAGCACACATGAACTTTCCTTATGCTATTTTCTTTGGCTATCAAAATTTATCTATCTTTCAAGCATAACCCCATTAATGTCGGCTATATGAAATCTTCCTGAGTTTCTCATCCACCATGGAAATATATTGACAGTTGGATTGTAATCATTCTCTCCCTTCATCCCCTGCATCTCTGTAATATCAATGAGTCTGTCTTGCATTACATTTACTTGAGAATATATGTATATACAGGGGCAGGCAAAAGTAGGTTTACAGTTGTTCATATGAAAAAAGACATGCAGATTATGATTATTACCATAGGTTTATTAACTCAAAAGAATGTCACTTGCAACTGTAAATCTACTTTTGCCCATGACTGTACCTTGCTCACTACTTGTTAACATGGCGGTGACCAGGAAATCCTTTTTGAATAAATGTGTGGTCTTGTGGAGAAACAGGGAATGAAAGGAAAGGTGGGAAAATTAGACATCCATGTTTTTATACGCATTGCAACATTTCCTATTTGGAACCAGGAATGTAGCTACATAACCTCCTTTAAAATTCTTTTGAGAGAAAAAAAAATCCCATGGTATAAAAGCATTTAAATGAAGTTTGGAGTTTCATTTGTCTTTTAGACTCCAAGTCTAATAAACCTGTTTAGCATTTCTATGGTATTTAACATTTCCAAAGTACTATTCAATGTTAATTAGTTAATCCTAATATTCTGTAAGGCAGGTCAATATTATGATCCTCTGAAAAGTTAAGAAAATAAAAATTCGAAGGCATTTTAGCTTCCCTTTTCAGGATGTAAAGACACTGCTGAATGTTTTTATAAATACAAAGTAGTTTTTTGCAAGAGAAATTAGAAAAGTTTAGAAATTAAACAAAGAATGTTGAATGGAATTCTTCCTTTCACTATGCAGCAATGTATGAAAGGCAAAAAGGTATAAGACTCCTCAGCTAGTTGTTTCAGGCCCATATTGGCTTCTCATCCCAGGAAGAGTAGTGGGGATTAGGCAGAGAAATTGACCAAGGAAACCAAGCACACTAGATACCAGATTTACTGCAATAAGACGGATTTCCGAGCCCACCTATGCCTTGGTGGGTTGAGGTAGATAACAGACCGCTTGGCATGATCGGGATTGGTCAAGGACTGAGAAGCAGTGGAGGTGTTAAGTCTATAGGTCAAAGTTTCAGTAACTGCAGCTGAGAGGTTCTAGCTAGAGACTGACATTTTTCCCCCCAAAGGTTACACCCTAGGGCTATAGCTCCATTTAGCAAAAGGAGAGCAGACCTGACAAGGTTCCATTTGTTCATCTCTCTATTCTTGTGCCCTTCTACTTAACAGCCTTCTCACAACTGTAGGTGTGGAACATGCAAATAGAATGGTGGTTGGATATTTAAAATGATAGAAAGTCATTTTCTCTCCTAAAACTGAGTTTGATATACAGGAAGCCATAAGGCAATTCTTCCCCATGGAGCATAATAAATCCAAGTAGATGGGGGAAACAAACACCAGAGACTAGTAACTAGGTCAAGAAGCTCTTTTCAAATAGAGCTTAGTCTTTGACATCTAAATGTAACAAAATTTATTCATTCATTTTATTTATTCACACATTTACTCAGCATATTGTTGAATTTTTCTTCATAGGAAAATGATAAAAATAGGACACCATTCCCATACTCAAGGCATTCATAATCTAGTTCAGGTTTCCTAAAAGTACGGTATAAAGGGCCAACTATATCAAAAGCACCAGGGACACTTTTCTAAAATTCAGTTTCCTAGATCCTCATTGCTTCCCCAGTAACTCCTTGACAATATAGCAAGCCTGACAGACAAAGTGTTAAAATAACTCTCTTTCCAGCCATGTGTGGTAAGGATAAAGAGGCATCCAGGGGATGTTAATGAACTATGGCAAAAAAAAAAAAAATTCCTGTCACATGCAGATTTTGTTGCTGAGCTAATTTTATGTCCAACGGATAGCTTTGAGCTTTTGTTAAATAAGCCAGCTCCACCAATTTTTCTATGTAATATTTGGCAAGCTAATTGATCTCTGAATATATATAGTCTCTGATTTTCAGACATATATTCAACCTCATACTTGACATAGACACTTTATTATCTAGTAGAAATCTCAAACTTGGAGTGGCCAATACTGAACCTTTGATATTTCACTCCCCAAATTGGCTCCAGTGTCAGACTTCCTCATTACAGTAAAGGACACTTCCAGTCATTCAGTTGCTCGTGTCAAAAGTCTAGGCGTCTTGCCCTGGCTGGTTTTACTCAGTGGTTGGAGTATTGGCCTGCAGACCAGAGAGTCCTGGGTTCAGTTCCCGCTAGAGGCATGTACCAAAAAAAAAAAAAAAAAAAAAAGTCTAGGAGTCTTATACACAATGGAACACTATGCAGCTGTAAGAAAGAAAGATCACTTATCCTTTGAGATGACAGAGGGGGACCTGGAGAGTATTACGCTAAGTGAAATAAGCCAATCAGAGAAAGACAAATACCACATGATCTCACTTATTTGTGAGATCAAAATAATCTGATGAACAAAATAGACCCAGAGACATAGAAAGGAGTATAATTCATACTGACAAACTTCAGAGTGGGAGAAAGGGGATGAGATAAACCATAGAACTTATATGCATGTATGCATAACCAATGGCCATAGACAACAATGCTGGGGCTGGGGGAATTGGGAGGAGGGTGTCTGGGAGGGGGGGGGGGAGGAGAAACATCTGTAACAAAAATAAATAAATAAATAAAATTTTAAAAAATTCTAGGAGTCTTGGGTTCCTCTCTTTCTGTCAAGCAACACCTAAGAAAGTCATGTTACTACAACCTCAAAATATATCCAAATCTGTTTACTTCTCTCAATCTCTGTTACTACCATGCTTGCCCAAGTCACCACCATCTGTCATCTGGACCACTGCAATTTTCTCCAAACTGGCCTTTCAATCTTTTCCTTATATAATCCATTCTCTAAACTCTAGCCAAAGGTGACTTTTTTGTAAACATAAGTAAACTGTATTATTCTCCTGCTTTAAATCCTCTGATGGCTTCCTATGAGATGTAAAATAAAACTTGAAATTTTTACCTTGGGCTACAAAGGCCTATGAGAGCTAGTCTTTTAACTTTCCAACCTCATTTTAGCTCTCTCTTTCCATCATTCACTACTCTCTCACCACTTTTTGTATGTTATTTTTTCTGAAAGGCAGAAAGCTTATTTTTCCCTTGGTGTTTTACTTGCCTCTTTGCTTATAATAATAACTCCCCAGCTCTGTCCAAGACAGAGTCTTCCCTGACATCTGGGCCCTAATTTAAAAGTTTCATATTTAATTAATCCTTTTATAATTACCCAATCTAAAGTAGAGCCTAAGTCTCCCTGTACTTTACAGACCTTAAATATTTATATTTGTTTGTCTCATCCTATTCGACTGTAGGGTTCTTAAGAGGAGGAACTATGCTGATCTTATTCAAAGGTGTATATCTAGTGCCTAAAACAGTGCCCAGCACATGGCAGGTGCTCAATAACTGTCTACTGGATGACCAAATGTGTAAAATTGTGATAGTAATATCTGCCTCACATGGTGGTTTTAGAGAATCAATAACATGTAGAAATAAATGCTTGGCATACAGTAGGTGCTCGGAATATAGAGTCCTCAATCATGAGATGACGATACACTTGTACCCAACATTAATATCTGTCCCACTAGCTTTTCCTACTCAGCTCAAGCAGACAAGCATATGCCGTGCTTTTCAGTGCCTTGGATCTTCATCTGTAAAATGAGGATTTAAAAATCCTACCTTGCAAGACTTCAGAGATTAAGTGAGACAGCCTGTAAATAAAGCACCTAAAACTATTAGGTTCCCTTCTGCCCTCAGCTGTCATAGGATCAAATGGGACAGTTGATAGGAAAAGTGTTTTATAAACAGTAAGGAGCTATTTTACTGTAGGTTTGATATGCAGAGATTTGAAGACAGACAGATGAAGTCAGATTCATTAGATTCTGGCTGTCAAATAAAATATGTTTTAAAATATAAATTTTGGACTCTTCGGAATCAAACAGGATTCTCACTGCCAGCAAACAGCTCAAGGCTTCACCCAAAGCCATTAACACCATGCAATCCATGCTTGGCAAAGCCAGCCCTCATATTGGCAGATAGGATTTTCAATTAACAGATGGAGATCTGGCTCTTGGAGCACTTTGGGGCAGGACTCAGAGGTACTATGCATAAAACACTTGTGGGTCCAGTAACCCACTGGTCATCATGGCCTTATTTATTATTTCCTGCACCTGCTCATTTCAATGGCCTGCACCTGTTCATCTAGGTGGCTTCAGCTCCTCAAACAGGAGGGAAGGTGAATGCTTTATGGCAGCATCTTTGATATTTAACACTTTCCCTAATGCATAGGCTTCTATGTATCTAGGAAAACTGGATTATTAATTGGACTTTTTCCTACAAATGCATGTGGATTTCAATGGTGAGAAATGTTGCAAAGTCTGTGCCTTTTCTGAATCGCAAAATCTGATTATCAGCAAAGGTACACTTTGTGAGCTTCTGCTTCTACTGCAAAGTGCCAATCTCCACTGGGTCCTATTTCAACAATTATTTAACATTTATTGAGAACCAATAATGCTCTGGGATCACTCTCTCTCTAATGGTGTCATTAATGGTCCATCAAGCTCCTGTGGGTGATGGGAAGGAAAAGGAACAAGTTAATTATCAGTGTAGCATTCAATCTGAATCAGTTAAATTGCCCGAATTATTGAAGTTTAGCTACTCAAGAAAAATGGTGACTGAATTTCTGCAATGAAAACTATGAAGTCTACCTTCTTGTCTTTAAAAGGCTAAGAGGAATAGGGGAGATACAGAGGAAAGAAAACATGTGACTCATGAAAGCAAAGGGCAGACTTCAGGGCTCTGTGCCAGTCTGAACATCTCTGGCACCATCACAGTATCTGGCATATATTTTGTCTTCCGTATATACTTTCTGAATAAACAGAGTGCCACAGAATTTGTCAGCCCCTATGGTTAGGAACTTTCTGGAATAGTATAATCATCATAATCCAGGTCCAGAGAATCAAGCATCTTACTCAAGGGACTACTTGAGCAAATTCAGCAAATTTCTCTTGTATGATTTTCTCCCTGAATTTAAATCTTGTATTTAGAATTGGTAATGGCCAAGAGATAACCTCTCTGAACCACTTAAGGCAGAGCATATTGTTACTGCTGGCCTTTATCTGGATAATCAAATAATAAAGTCAAACTGGCAACCAAAGGCAAACTCCCAAGCTAACTCTAAAATACATTCAATGTTATTTGTTCAGTAAACTGCAGAACATTAAATTTCTATATTAAGTAAATTATAAGGAAGAGTGCACTTTGCAAAATTAAAAAGTTCTTGGTTACTTTATCTATTATTCCTCTGGGAAAGTTTCCAGAGAGTGCCTTGTACAATTAGATAACTTTTTGCACGGATGGTGGGTAGTGGAGAAAGGTTCTTAAGGCTCAGCACATGCAGTGCCAGGATTTCAGCTGTAAATCCATAGCTTATTTCTGCACCCTGAAGCAGAAATCTTTGATGACAAGCACCCAGTTCTGAGATGTAGTCATCCTTGTAACCTTCAGCCTCATATTAGGAATATCAGGAAATCAAGAGATAAAATTTGTGAGCCAGAGCTAGAAGAAACCCATGAAGCTCACTTGGTCCAAGGTTTTCACACTGGGCCCTAGAGGGCATTAGAAGGTTCCCAATCTTTTTAGGGTTTACTATGCTTCAAAACTCCTGTTGCTTTCTTTTACAAGCTGAATTCTCTATAAGATTTCTATTATGGAATGAATTCTCTAGCAGAACAACCTTGAAAATCAATGATCTATACTGGTATAGAGCAAAGGGCACTATTACTGGCAAAAGTCTGGCAGGATTCTTTGGTTGTGTATCTTCATTCCCTCACTTACTATAAAACCTCAAGTAAGCCACCAAAGAAGTTTTTTTTTCATTTTTAAAATGGTGACAATACTATGACAGATACTAGCTAGATGTTGACAAATCTTTCCGTGAAAGACTACATTTCCCGATATACTTTGTAGTTAGGTTGTTTTAAGTGACAGGTACTGTCCAAAGAAGTATGGATGAAAATAATTTATGCCACTTCCAGACTTAGACATAATATCTCATATACAATAATCTCTTCAGTGACCTTGAAGGAAATGGATTGAGAAGGACAGCATCCTAAAACTGAGAAATTCTGGATCCCTGGGTTATCATTTGAAAGAGAAATATCATTGTTACTTTCTGACTCAGATTACTTTGTGATGTTTGTAAGAAATAAACCTGACTGTGTTAGCTACTGGAATTTGGGGCTAACATTATTTATGCTGACTAATTAAAAGTTAACTGAAAGTTTTGGGGAAGATTACATAAAATAGAGATAAAAGCAGCATAATGCATATCATTCAACAAATTACTATTTGTTTTTAATATTATGTCTTTAATTAGAGAACACAGAATTGATTTAAAATCATAGAGCAAATTAAAGGTGGTGTTAGGGCTAGAAACTAAGCCTATGCTCTTTCCGCTAACCCAGTCTGCATTCCTTGACCTTGACAAGTCCAATCTCCTCTCTGGGCTGCAGTTCCTGCATCTGTTACATAAGGGAGTTTGTTCATGCACTAATTCAACAAAAATTTATTGAGTATCTACCTGGTGCCATGTATGCCCAGGTTTTGAGTATACAGTTTGATTAAGACCAATAAGGTACTGTCTTCATGAAGCTTATATTAAAGTGTGGAGAAAATAAACAAAAATCAAACATAGATTTAAGAAAATATAATAATAACAAGTGCAATACAAAAAATTAAACAATAAAATGTAATAAAGCAGAGTGACTAGGTAGCTATTTTAAATTGAGTAGTCAGGAAAGACTTCACTGAGGAAGTAACATTTAAGTTGCAACCAGAATAACAAGAAGGAGCCTTGCTTGCAGGGGAAGTTTTCTGGACAGAAGTATAGCAAGGGCAAAGGCCCTGAGGCAGTAAAGATCTTAGTTGGCCTACACTTACTGCCAGGCCTGAAATTGTTTTTCATTGAGGTACAAAGTCACTCTCAGTGGTTCTAAAGATAGAAAGGAATTTGAAGATTTGCTACTCCAATTTCCTTTACCTGCTTTCCCCCAGTAGGATATTTACTGATTTAATTTACTAATTTTAAAAAGTTACATAATTTCTCTAAGGATTAGTTTCTTCAAATGTATTATGGGGATAATACACATATATCAGAAAAGACTGTTGTGAGATAATGCATGTGTCATGCCTACGACAGTGCCTGGCATCTAGCAATGTCCAATAGCTGAGAGAGATGGAAGAGATGTTGCTAAGCTTATAAAGGCAATATGAAAGACAAATTCATATGTTCTGACTCTCTAGATCAAAAAAAGCACGTAGAAAGCAGCTGCATCTAGAAATTGCTTTCCAGTTTGGCCATCGATGCCTTGTAGCTTTTGTACTAAAATAAGCAATGTATCAGCAAGAATTTGTTAAGAACACTGACGTTTGTATCATTCATGTCACTTAGCCCCCCAGCTATGTAACCCTCTATGTTATTGCTTAGCCCTTATATCAGCCTGACTCTTTAGGTGTCTTCAGTCTCATCTTCACATTTAGTTTGGAAATCCTTTCAGATCAGAAATAAAGATAATGAAAGGGATTGTTGACCTCACCCAATCCATCCCATCTCTCCTTTAGCCAGTTCTCTTTTCCTGCTTTCTTCGGTCCCTGTTGGATTCATATAACACCCTCCCAACACATGAGGTAGGTGAGATACGTACTATTGCTTCTGTGTGACAGATGAGGAAGAACAGTAGAATAGGCGGAGCTAGGACTAAAACTCAGGTCTTTGACTCCATGCTACATCTAGGACTAAAGTATTTTGAAGGAATGATCTCAATGCTTTCTTGATATATTTTTCATCTATTTAGATTTCTCAGACACCAGGACCTGAATTGGTTTAACACTTCAGCTACTGTGAAATTGTTTTGACCTCCTGCTCTCAGCAGAGTTAATCCTCCCTTACCTATATTCCCATAAATTTAGAACTGTGGCATATAAATATTAGCCTCCATAACTGATCAAATTCTGTTGAAGTTATCTGTTTTTGCATCTGTCTCCTACCAGACCATGAGTTCCATTGCTATATTCAGAATCCACTTCAGTGTTCAGTAGATAGAAAGTACTGAATTATGGGATCTTTGACAAGCAGTTCCCCACTACCTGGTTTTACCCTGTTTGCCTGTAACTCTTACCTATGCTTGAGATCTCAGCTTATATATGTTTACCTACTCAGGTACCTTCCCTGCAGCACCTTCCTCCCTCTGAAACAGCACATACTTGCTTACAAATTTTTCTGACACCATATACTTCTCCTTTAGAGCACTTTAACAGAGTTCATATTTCTAAATTAATTTATATAGTTCTTAGATGAATTTGTATGTCCTCTCTAGTCTGAGCTCATTAAAGACAGCATTGTGAGCTGAACTGTGTCCCCCCACAAACTGATATGTTGAATACCCAAGCTCCAGTACCTCAGAATATGGCTGCATTTGGAGATAGGACCTTTAAAAAATAATTAGGATAAAATGAGGTCAAATGGTTGAGCCCTAATCTATTATCACTGATATCCTTATAAGAAGAGAAGATAAGGACATAGACATATATATGCAAAAAAGAAAGGCCATGTAAAGACAGAGAGAAGATGGTCATCTACAAGCCAGAAAAAGGCCTCAGAAGAAATCAATGCTGCCTATACACTTGACTTGTAGCCTGTGTTTTGTCAGTTGTTTAAGAAACCCAATGTGTGATAGTTTGTTACAGCAGCCTTAGGAACCATGCTTGTTTTTATTTAGTGATGTATTCAGTATAGATCACAGTGTTTTGCACACAGCAGTTCTTCAATTAGTACTTGATAAATAAATGAAATGTTGTTTAATTGAATTGATTGAAAAAGGTGAAGCAGTTGTTTTTTTGTTTGTTTGTTTGCCTCTCTGTCTCTTTGGCTGTCATTTGGTTCAGGACCATGGAAAATATCATAAACACCTGGAATTTTATAATGAACAATTGAGTGAGGTGGACAATAGCTTAGGACAACTACCTAAGTCAAGTCAACTTAGAACACAGGTTCTGGCAACTTCAGCTTCACCAGAGATTTGATCTTCATCTTTTCAGCCCCAGAAGGTACCCTTCCAAGGTATAATCACATACTAACTTAATATTATTTTATAAATTCTAGGTTTTCCATTCAGAGTAGAAAACAAAAAATATAGGAAATGTACTAATATATAAAATCAAAATCATGGATGCAATTTTATGTAATAATTAAGCTGATTATACTAAAGCTTATTTATAGAAAAATGCATCCCAATTAAAGTGGGCATGAGATCACTGAGGTCCCAGTCTCTGCCTTCATCCAAATCCTCCAAATCACAGTTGAGCTCTAGTGAGGAAAGGTCTCAGACTTTAAGCTGCCTTTTAACACTATCTACAATTGTTTCCTCTTATACATAAGTCATGAGCAACCTAGGAATCAGTCAACTCTGGTGCCAGTCCCAGTTTCTGCCACTAACTTGCTATGTGATTCTGGCTAAGTTATTTCTTCTATCTAAGCCTCAGTTTTGTCATCTGTAAAATGAACTATTTATACCTGATAGCCTCTGTGGTATCTTATACCTCTTAATATCCTATGTCATCATGAATCATGCAAATCCTATGCAGAGCATTTGAGTTTATCCAATAAAAGCCTTGTCTTCCCTATACTCTTTTTTAATCCCTAAATTTCTCTCTGCTAAATGCCCCCTGTACTTGTGGACTGCATACCTTTTCATAAATATAGTTTCCCTAAGTATTCATTCCCCGACACACTACTTACCCTTTAAGATCCAGCATAAACCACATTCATTCCAGGAAGTCTTCTTGCCTTCCCCATTCTACATCCCACAGCAAAATGCCCACTCCTGTGCTGAGTGGTCAGTCCATGCAATTGGGAAATAGTTATTTGTTTCCAGGTCTATCTCCCCTTCCAAACTAAACTCCCACAGAGTATGGGGAATAACATACTACCTGGCATGCTCATCAAACTGCTAGTGTGAATGAAGCCTTCTCTTTTTTAAAATATTTGCCCATATGAATCAAAGCATTTTTTTTTTTTTTTTTTTCAGAAAGGGACCAGTGGAATGACCTCAGGGAAGAAGAAAAACAGCTTCAGCAGTGGCTGCCCTGATGGTGACTGCTTGCCCTGCACAGGGGCCCTGAAGCAGAGAATATTCGCTTCGGGCAGTTTTCAAGGCCGCGTTTCCAGTGTGCCAGGAGCACAGCAGACAGAGATCTGGAAGCCAAAGATCTGGCAGTAGTAGCCAGAGGCAGAAGCCACCATCCTCTGGAGACAGAGGCTTGATCTGGGGCTGCTGGCACTGGCACTCATAAGCACCATGAGCAGAAGAAAAATGAAGGAAGATAACATAATGATAAAGAGCTTTTATGTATGGAGTGCCTACGACACCTCAAGTAAAAGCTGAGCATTTCAGACGTGTTATTACTAATACTCATAACTTACCAATAGGACATAAATATCGTCCCTATTTTATAGAGGAGGCTTAGGAAAATTAAGAAACTTACTAGATGTCACACACTCGTAGTAGATGGAGTTGGGATTCAAACCCAGGCCAGGCTTGTCTTTTCTCTATAATGTTGCTTCTGTCTTCAAAAGCTTATGATTCTTTCCCAACTTCGTTGTCCACCCTTCATCTAGGTGACTATGTTCTATTTCTAAAGGGTCTACACTCAAACTACTTTAAGTAATGTCCCGTTATAGAATGTTTTCCCTTTAATCATGGTCTACTAAAGATAGAAAAGCATTCAAAATTCAAAGAAATTAATCTTATATGATGGAAAATTGGCACAAGGGCATAAAACAAAGAAAAAACACCTGTGACCTGTGAGGTCTTAGTTCTAATCCCAGCTCTAAAGTCAAATTGCCATGTGTCCTTCAGCAATTCACTTTCCTTGTCACAGTCTCAGTTTCTTCATCAATAAAATGAAGGCATAGGACTATGTGATCTCTAAGAGCCCTCTGGCTCTAGAATATTAGACAATTAATCAACCAGGCTTTTGTGGGTTCCTGCATAAGAATATACTCATGAACTATGATCTTATTTCTATAAACTTGTTAAGTATGGCCCATTCCTAAATTGGGAATGGCTTCCACAAAGAGGGCAGAAGGCCATGAGTGGGTATAATTACAATGACTGTAATTAATAAACAGTATTACTACTCATCTGTGCCATACATAGTCCACAGTCTAAGAAGGACTATACCCTGGGAGAGGGTGGATGGGAAAGAGAGCCAGTGATCAATGATCAGTTCTCATTTTAATTCTTAAAAAGCATTTGACACAGTTGATCACTCCTGTCTTTCTTAAAAGCTTTTTTCACCTAACATCCTGTCATTATACTTTCCAGCTTTCCTCCTAGCACACTGGTCACTGTTTCTCAGTTATATTTGTTGGTTTCTCCTTCTCTTCCAGACTTCTAATGCTGGGAAACTCTAGGGTTCTACTCTCATCCCTCTCCTCTTTATCCACACTTGCTCCCTAGGTGATCTCATCAATTCTCTTTAAATATCAACTCTGTGCTAATGACTCTTTAATATATATTTTAAACTCTAACTTCCCCTATGAGATCCAGATATTTACTCCTACTACTTACTTGACATTTTGCCTTGCATGTCTAACAGGTATCCCAGTTTATCACGTAAAGAATTGAACTCATGATCTCCCACCCCCACCTCTATTCTTCAGTGTTGTAAGTATTAGTAATGGAACCACCATTTACCAAAATGCTAACCAAAACCAAAAACAAGGCATCGTCCTTGATTCCTCTTTCCCTCACCCATTAAATTTATTCCTCTAGCAAGTTTTCCTGACTTTGTCTAACATCTCTCCATCTCCACTAACACACATCTGATCCAAACCACCATCATCTCTCATCTGGACTAATTCAGGACCCTAACTGCTCTTTCTGATTACAAATGTGTTGCCCTACTCTCAATTAAAAATGTATATCAGATCATGTCATTCCCTTGCTTGTTGGCTTCCCATTAGTCACAAACTAAAATTTAAACTCCTTAGAATGTCCTACAAGGCTCCACAGGACCTAAACTCTACCTATCTCTCTGATTTCATATTCTGTTCTCTGAATCAATCAATTCACTCCAGTATAATAGCCTTCTTGCTATTTTTCAAACACATTAGGTTTGTTTCTGCCTTGGGGTTTTTATATTTTCTGCTCCCTTTGCTTGAAACACACATTCCACAGATTTTTACAGGTTGTCTTCCTCATTTTAATTCAGTACTCTATGAAAAGTTCACCTCCTCAGAGAGCAAAAGACTAATGAGCATATAGCATGTCATTTTCAAAACAAAGCAGGTATCAGTGTGTGAATCATTCCCGTTGCTAATACTGCCCAGAGAGTTTCACCTGAAAGATAGCTCTCCTGAGCACAACTCCCCTCAAGGAGCCACCTTTCTGAGGATGAAGTTCTCACTAAAATGAAGAAATAGGGTAACTTAAGAACAGGTCTCTCTGGGTGTTATGGACTGGATGTTTGTGTTCTCCAAAATTTCTGTGTTAAAATACAAACTCCCAATGTGATTGTATTAGGAGGAGGGATTATTGGAAGGTGATGTGGTTATAAAGGTAGAGCCCTCATGAATGGGATTAGTGCCCTCATAAAAGAGACCCCAGAATGCTCTCTCACTAGTTTCACTAGGGAGACACAGTAAAAGGACAGCAGTCTATGGACTAAGAAGAGGGCTCTCACCAGACCAAATCTGCCATTTCCGTGATCTTAGACTTCCTATCCTCCAGAACTAAACGAAATTGTGTGTGTGTGTGTGTGTGTGTGTTTTGTTTGTTTGTTTGTTTAAGCCAGCCAGTCTATACTTATAACAGACCAAATGGATTAAGATACTAGGTATACTTTTCAAATTTTTGGAAGTATAAAACAATTTAGTCTCACTTTATTATTCTATATAAAAGAACATGAGAACAGACATTATGAGCCAACCACAAAGATCCCTCCCAAATATACCCCCCCCCAAATATTAGGGTGGAGAGGATGCAGGTAGCCCATCTTATATCACCATATTGCATACAACTAAGACTTCTGTATTGCTTTATTCAAATTTCTCTACCACTTATCACAGCATCCTTTCCTAAAGAGGAGAAAACCTGCTTCCTAACTACTGTCTTGAATGGATGTTCTGATACACATGGACACAGACATCCAAATATTCCAAGAGAGCATTAATCCAATAAACTAGATGCCCAGCAAACAACTGACTGATTAGCTAGGTTGATTTGTAGATGTGTTTCCTAAAGCAGACAAGCGTTATTTTCAGGCAGGCAAATGGCTCTTCTATCACCTTACATTTTTCAAATACTCCCTCCTCACTAGCTCAAAATGTTGAAAAATAAGGCACTATCAGCACAGCAACGATTGCCAAGAATTCCTTTTATGGTGTAACTTCAATTTGCATGGTAAATGTAAATTCCGAGCAAAGTGACCTTGGTTATAAAAAAATAGGGAGACAGCATCAGGATTGATGGGCTCCACTATTAGTATTTCATTCTGACAGGTAGGAAAGAAGTATGTTGACCCTGAACATTTATTGAGATGTGGTTCTGAATTCAGGCCAAGTGGGAAATACCTTCCTAGGAAAAATAATTTCCATCCAAACAAAGGGAGCTTTGTTGATACCTGGCAGCTACCTAAAGAGAATAACTACTGCCTAAAAAGTCTTTTAAACTCAAACCTTGGCAATGAACTTCATCTGACTGACCTCAAAGCCATATGCCCAGTAGACTTTCAACTTATACCAAATAATCAGTGACTCTGGCATGAAAGGATGAACAGCAAGTTCAGCAAGAAATGTTATAGACTGCTGACCAGGGAACATGTCCATATTGAGATGACTGAGCACAAGAATCAAGTTAGAAACTGCAGGGCACACAATTTATGTGCCCCCTTTCTATTAGGACAAAGGTGGCACATAAATTGACTTGGGGTTAAAAAAAAAAGTTAACATTAGGTCCAGGCAAAAGTGGCTTACAAAGGAGACTAGATGCCTTTTGTTATCTCTCAGGGTGTCTCTCTCCCTCGGCCTCTCTGTGCTCTCTGCAGATGCTTGTCCTGTGTGCTCATCTTGCTCTCAGTTGATAGTCAACACCTTCACATGGAGACTGCTCTTTGATAGCAAGCCATTGATGGTAGCTGGTCAGGACTCTATTTCCTTAGCCCCTGCATTGAAGAGGAGCTATTTGCAACTTAAACCCAGACCCAGAATCTGTACCTGAGAAAACTAGATCAAGTAGTAAATATCAGAAGCCATACTATAAGAGTGGGATTGGAGAAGGACTTGGAATGTGCTCTATTGTCCTAATAGAATTCTGTGAGAAATAGCATATGTATCAAGAAAATACTGGCATTAGATTCAGAATATTCAACTTCTATTAAATGTTTCTTATATGCCAGGCTCTGTGGATTTATCCTTTCAACCACCTAATAAGGCAGGCATTATAATCCTTACTGGAGTGATGGGGTAACTGAGGCCTATAAAAGTTAGAGGGTATGCCCATGGTCACAGAGCCAACAGATAGCTAACCACTGCAAGTCTTGGACTCCTCAGTAGTAAACAGAAGACAACACCTTCTTCAGAGTGTTGCAAGGAATAATGAGATATAGTATTTGGCATACAGAGCAAATCTGCTTACCTGTACAAACTCATGTCTTGCTACTTCCTCCATCTCAATAGTGTAGAACTACACTCAATTCTGTCTGGGACACTTGCTCCACTTTCTTCCTTTTCCAAGTTCTACATATCCTCTCTGTTCATGTCCACATCTTCAGACTCCTCTCTCTCCACAAACTTCCCCACCCTTCATTATCCACCCCATCACAATCAGTACTCTAAACTGATGACTAGCCTCTGCATGAATACCTTTACTGACAAAGCCCTTTTCCCATGAAACAGTTCATGTGATCTTTGGTTAGCACTCTATATTTTTCAAAATTATTACTTATACATAAAAGTGCAGTGAAGACAGGGGACAGGAGCAGAGAGGAGAGGGTCAATGGGGAAAAAAAAGAGGGGCATCTGTAATAGTTTAAAAAATAACAATTTTTTTTTTTAAAAAAAAGAACTGGCACAAATATTTAGATACAAGGACGTTCATTGCTTATACTTGGACTTAAATGTCTGACTATTAGGAAGTTTATTATATAAATGATGAAATATCTTCTCAAGGGAAAATAATAGAGCTCTTAAAAATAATGATTTTCAATCAATAGGCCAGTGATTTTCAACCTTTTTCATCTCATTGCACACATAAACTAGTTACTAAAATTCTGCAGCACGTCAAAGAACATATTATATTTTTGCCAATCTGACCAAAAAAATAGGCCTAATTTTGATTCATTCGCACTAGAAGGCTATTCTTGAGTTGGCTGTTGTCATTTTTTTTTTTTTTTTTTTTTTTGACAATCTAAGGGAAAAGAGGTCAGTGCCCCTGACTAAATAGTCAGGTATTGCATGTTTTACAAATTCTTGTGGCATACGGGTTGACAATAGCTGATAGAGATTAACACACTGAAATAGAAAGATAGTCATTGATCTACTGATAAGTGAAAAAAAACAGGTTATAAAGCCTACTGCAGTCTATATAGTTCTAGCATTTCTGAGAATATTCCCCATATTATAGTTTTGCATATGTCTCTCCTTCAACATAGGAGGAGATTTCCCTTGAGGACAAGGCCTTGCCTTATTGATTCTGTATTCATTTCAACAGGCCTTTGGTGAGCACCATGTTTGAGTACAAATGTTATGGGCTATAGACTCAGATGTGAATTGGACACTTTGGTCCATCAGTGTCTACTACAGTCTAGGCACAAACCAGCTTCAAGAAATAGAAATTAAATTACACTGAATTAGACTAGAATGGGTTGGATTAGGTTAAATAGCTTTCTGTAATTTTGGCTACTGGATAGCATTTTAGTAGAAGGCAAAGGGAACTGACCTGGAGTCAGAAGAGTAACACACGAGTAGCAGCTCTGCCACTTATTAGCCGTGAGATTATTGGCAAGCCTTAGTTTCTTCATTTACAAAATGAAAATAATACTGTTTATCTCACAGATCTAAGGTGATTATTAGATATGCTCTAGGGTGTAAAAGTTATTCCCTGGCATGTAACACAAGTTTAATAAATAGTTTCCAAAAGTACAATAACTCAAAAAGCAAATCAAATAAAACAAACAATAAAAACACTGAAACTGAAGGCCTAGCCTGTGCCAATAGCTGGGCTTAATGTTAGGGACAAAGAGATTAACCCATCTTTCCTGCCAATTGGAAATCTGCCTGTTGCTCTTCCAGGGGTCTATTTGGACACTGGGGACACAAAGTTAGAGGAAGGGTTGACATTGTCTCTCCATGCTATCAGAAGACTGATCGGGTGCTGGCATTAACCTATATCAGCTCGTAAAGTAAATAAATCGGCTACTTTCCTTCCTCACTCTGGCACAGGGCCATGTACTCACAGGCTATGGCTCCCATGCTCCCACTCCATCCACGGTCATGTATTTCTGGTGTGCTTAGGGGGACCAACTGTCCCAGTTTGCCAAGCACTAACAGACTTCTTGAAACATGGTACTTTCAGTGCTAAAATCAGAGCAGTCCCAGGCAGTGAAGATGGTTGGTCACTCTAGTATGCTAATGGTTCCCTAAGAAAGAGCCTGATAAATGCTGGCATGCACTACTGGGGCACATGGCCATAGAGCATGTCTACAGAACTGGCTCATAATGGTCACTTAGACTAAGCTGTGGACCTTCTTTCCATTAGGTGTTTTTTTCTCTCAAGACTACCACTTTTTCTAGTGACTTAAGTCTGGAATAATCATCACCTTTTAAATTACTCTGAAAAGATCCTAGCACATGTGCTCAGCAGTCAGAAAACCTTGTTTTAGAATACAGGTTCCACTAGTAACTAGCTTATGATATTAGAAAAGGCATAAACTAGTTCAAGCCTCAGTTTTCTTATCTGGAAAACAACCTCATAGATGTCATAAGAATTAAATGAGCTAACAAACATAAAACACATAGCAGAATAGCAGAATTCAAATTATTTCTGTATATCTGATAATTGGTTTTCTCCTAAAGTTTTTCACAATTTTCTGTATTCATTATAATTATTGATAATGAAAATGATGATGATGGAAGTTTAGGAATTTAATAGTATAAACATATGATATTTCTGAGAAAAGCAGACTGTGCTGCAGTTTTATTGCAATAGGCATGCAGATGACTAAAAGGAAGCATGTAGATGACTATATGCACACAACTAGCAACCCATTTCTGGAGATACGTAGTAGATAGCTTCTAACTCCGAGTAAAAGTAACCTCTCTATTACATGTCAATAATTAATACAGCTCCATATAGTATGAACAGAGCTATTAAAAATAAAGAAAGAATATATAGAAAAATACTGGGAGCAAATGAATTAATATGTTATTGTGATTGTATTTAGATGGTGGTTCCTTCTCCTTCTTGGTGGATTTTCTCATATATTCTAAAATGAAAATGTTCATTTACTTTAATGATTTTTTTAAAAAAGCTTTTTATATTCCAAGTCCCTTTGAGAGCCACCACCATTTCTACCTGATCTCTATCAAGAACTCTATCCTTATCTATCATTCCTTCATCAGAGAGCCAAACTCAGAATTAAGAAACACTTAATAAAAAACCTTTTTAGATTTTAAAACACTTTCAAATGTGCTCATTAAACTCATATCTAAAAAAGATATACCCATTCACCATTTTTTGAGAAAGAAAACCAATACTTAAGTCCCCATACACCATACACCACATACATACGTACACACCCATCACTTACTCCTCTTCTGTGTTTCCTTAGTTGATTTCCTCCACTCTCATAGTTTTAATACCATATTTATGTTTATGACTTTAAAAGTTTACCTCCAACCTTCGCTTCTCTCTTTCCTTCTCCATTTTACAAGTGGCATTACCTTTAACCCAGATGCTCAAGAGAAAAAAAAAAAAAAAAAAAAGAGTCACCCTTGATTTTTCCCTTTTCACATCTCCCACATCCAATTTACTCCAAGTTATAACTATCGCACATGAGTGGTGTTGTAATCTGGTTCAGTGCTCTCTGTGTGGCAGGTACTTACATGCTGACTCTCTTGGGTGGCCCAGGTATGGGTTTCATCTAGAGAACCCCAAAATGCATAGTTCCTTGATGTTGGTAATGGGATGTCTGGCTAAATATGTACTATCCCTCATATTCTGATGCCTATTGGCTACACTCCACAGCTTCTTACTCTTAGAGCGTCCTCATCAGCAAGCTATCTTCTTAGGATCAGTGCCCTTAAGAAAGCTCAAGCTAGACTAGCTTTCACTATTGTATATACATTTGGCCCATGAGAAATTCATGATTTCTAGCCCCCACAAAACTAGTGGAACTCAGGGATGTCCCGTTGTCTCTCTTCTCACCTATCTTCTTAAGTTACTCTAGCTGGCTTCTCAAATTCATAATCCTTAGCAAGAAGTAAGCATCAGCATCTAGGTTCCATTATGTCTCTAAACCCTGGTTCACATGTAAAACTCTCCAAAGAATTTAAGTCACACTCTCATGACAGCCTAAGAGGACTGAAAAGTTTCTGCAGCTCAGCAAGCTTCAGGCCAGGGTGTTAGAAGACAGTATTCCCTTTGTGTGGGCACTCCCACTCTCTCTCAATCTCTCAGAGGTCTTCTAGGACCCCTCCTCACTTGCCTAGGATGCTTCTCTTGGCCAACAACTTACTTCAATGACTGCTCTGAATTTCTAATTTTATTTTTAGATAGTCTTTTTATAATTTAGAATTAGATAAGATGGAGTTCTCAGAACCAATTTAACTGCCATTTGCAGATGTATCTAGAAGATCTCCTTTATAATGTGGGTGTACCTACTATACATGTGACATCTTAGGTGAAATTCTGAGACAAGAGAAAATGTCCTTTCAACATTCATTGTAGGATAATCAGGTCTGGAGATAGATGAAGATAGTAAGCAAACTTTTAGACATGTTGAATTTGAGGTGTCTGGGACTGTTTCCAGTATATCTGTCTAGACAGCTTGCAGCTGCATATGAGTCTGGAGCTCAGGAGAGAGAACCTGGCTGGAGATGAAGATGAAAATCGTTAACATATAGATGGTATATGACCCATGAGAGTAGAAAAGGGTACAAAGTGAGAAGAGTGGAGGACTGAAGACAAGCCTTGGAAACACAACATTTCTAGGACATTTTAGAGCCCACAAAGGTGACAGAGAAGTGACAGATAGGTAAGAAAAAAATAACAACAAAATATGGCACTCATATCCTCATTTCCCAAGAGGTATACAATACTCCATTCTCTTCATAAAGCAGTTTCTTACTGATGTCACATAAACCTTGTTTAATGAGAACCCCAAAAATACACAGAATTGGCTAGTCTAGAGAGCCCAGCTGATACATTTAAAATTCCACTGTGTTCTTCAATCAGCAGAGACAGTGTGTCATTTCCATCTTTGTAGCAAGCACTAATGATACTTGTACAGATGACAAATGTCTTTGCTCGTGAAAAATTAATGCACCACAATAATTTCCCTACCTGGGGTTAATGAACATGTCAAATGTTGAAAATTAGTTGTTTGAAATGAAATTACTATAATCTATATTTAGAAGATTGCCAGTGGAAATGGGGGGAGGAGGGGAGTTATGGGTGGATATATTTAAACTTCTCTTTACCTTTGGTCTTAATGTTCACCAGGTCTTTAAAATACTTACTTGCTCGATAATCTCACATAAAGAAGCAGCATTCCATCACACATTCTATAAATGTTGTCTAGAACCTTCCTGAACAATTATTATTATTCATCCATTCATGTATTCATTCAATAGATAAATATATTGAACATTTATTATGTGCCAGGTACTCTGTTATATACTAGAGATAAAAAGATGAATACGACATGATGATCCTTGCCCTAAAAGAGCTCATAACTGTGGATTAAAAAAGATAAAATTATAATTAACTGTAATACAATACTTGGGGCAAAAAATGGGGGGGTGGAAGGTGGAGGCTGTGAATATACAGAGAGAGATTCCCTGTTCCACTTGAAATCCTTTCTGGAGGTCATGATGCTTTGTATTGCATTCTGGGTGACAGAGAGGTTAGGCAAGTGGGGAGAAACTACTGCAGGCGGAGGGAAAGTGGTCCGAAGGCAGAGGTGTGTCAGTGAGAGCTCTTACAACGTATAACATTGATTAATGGGAAACCAATCACACTAAAAAGGATTCATATTTAAAACACATTTAATGAATGTACTTTGTGTTTGTTCACAGTAAAGTATAGAATTAAGAGGAGAAATTGTGAGCTAGGCTGACTTGCATTCTAATTCCAACTCCGTAACGACTTTTGAGATTTTGGGCAATCTCTCTAACCCTCATAATCTCTCTAATCCTCTATTTTCTCATCAGTAGAACTGAAACAATGATCATTTATACAGTACTACCTATGTGCCTCTCACTTTTGGATGATCTAATTTAACAATCTTCAAACCACCATGTAAACACTGTTACTTGGCCCATTTTACATTGAAGAGCTAAGGCAGAGACATTAAGTAATTACCCAAAGTCAAATAGGTGATATGTAGTAGAGACAGGATTCCAAAGCATGACACCAGTTAAAGCCTTTTTAACCATTATACTGTACCTACTATTTTATCTGATGGTTGTAAGCTCATGCATGTAAAGCAGTAGTTAGCATAAAACCTGATACCTAGTAAGTACTCTATAAATGGTAGTATTTAATTATTATTACTTTTATATGACTTATAAGACTTACTGCTAATAATTATTATACTGTGCTGGCTATGTAGGTCAGATGAGAAAGTAAATTTGAATCACTTATAAAGCTCAACTACAAAACAAACAAAAAGGATTATTTTTCTAACAGTATCTCTGAGATATCAGGTCATGGTTCAGAGACATTAAAGAAACAGAATGAATTTTAAAGTCAGACAATACTGACTTTGAAATTGGCCTCTGCTTTTTAGTAGTATGTGGATTTGTGCATATCAGTTCAAACCTCTGGGTCTCATCCCTAGCATGGAAATAATAATAATAGCAACAATAATAATATGCACTGTATAGTGCTGCATGAAGGAGTCACTAAGATAACATCTACAAGTACCTATTATAATACCTGGCAAAAGGTAGCTGTTCAAGCAATGATAGCCATTATTATTATATTATTCTTATTCTTATTCTTATTTTATAATAATAATTATCATTTTCATTATAACTTAGGCCTCCTGTGAAGCAGAAGTAATAACTCTAGGTACAAATACATACTTATTTTTCCTAGAAATTCCTATGGGTGACAATTATGATTTTCAGTGGCTTGTGCCACTACTCTCTGTTTTAATTCCTGATGCAAACTTTTAAACAGTGATAGTCTTTGCTTTCTCTGTTTTCACCAGCACAGAAAGAGGGCAGGAAACAATAGAATTATCTGCTTAAACAAGATGCCTGCATGAAGGAGGAAAAAAGAAATCATTCCTCCATTTTGACAGATCAAATAATTTTATCTACCATGGGAGAATCTAAACTGCACCAGTACAAGAATCTTAGTGAGTGTAGGAGTTATAACCGTCATAAATGACACTTTTTATTTCCTTTGAAAACTCATCCTGATTTATTACATTTACTTAGAAATTGTCACAGCTTCTTTTTCTGAGACATTTCCCCTGTCCCCTCCAATATTCATTCCATCAAGTGAGTGAGGTGGTGGTATGGTGAGAGCAGACAGATAAAAGTACTAACCTCCAAATGAGGTCTGTTCAGGCTGGGCTTGTGTTGAAAAGTAATTTGATTTCTGTCTGCCCACATCCTTTTCCATAGGAGGTGAGGAGTAGGAGTGGATGAGTAAAACAATGTCTCTTCTATTTAATAAAAATGAAGAGATATCAGCTCCTATGAAATAATTTAAAGGCTGCACATAACACTCTGCAAAGCACAAGGCCAGAGAAAGCCCTGAGACTGCCAGACAGCAACTGATTGCTTCATGTCTCAATGTCTTTACATATGTTGAACCTTTGCTGAAAAACTTCGCCCCATCTCCACACCCAACACATGTTTACGATTTACCTTTTACATTTCAAATATCATCTTTCTAATTAAGCTTTTTTCAATTATTCTCAGCTTAGGTTGGTTACTCACTAACAGAGAACATCCATAGAGAGCTGCAACTCTCATAGTAACTATCACATGATATTATAAATGTGTACAGTTGACCCTTGAACAACACGGGTTTGAACTGCAGGAGTCTACTTATAGGTGGATTCTTTTTTTTTCAATAAATGAAGTTAGCCCTTGGTAGCCATGAGTTTCTCATCAGCAGATTCAACCAACTGTGACAGAAAACAGTATTTTCATATTCCAAGGTTGGGGATGTCAAAATACTTTTTTCCATCTGCAATTGGTTGAATCCTCAGGTGCAAATGGCTGACTGTAGAGTCAAAAGTATAAACCAACAAACAAAATAGAAACAAACTAATAGATACAGAGACTAGACTGAACAGAGACTAGACTGACAGATGTCAAAGGGGAGGAGGGTTGAGGAGGCTGGGTGAAAAAAGTGAGGGGACTGAGCAAAGAAAAAAAAAAAACTTCATAGACACAGACAACAGTATGGTCATTACCAGAGAAATGAGGGGAGGCTGGAGAGGGTGACAGGAGGATAAATGGTGATGGAAGGAGACTTGAGTTGGGGTGGTAAACACACAATACAGTGTACAGATGATGTATTATAGGATTGTAGATCTGAAACCTATATAGTTTTATTAACCAATGCCACCTCAACAAATTCAATAAAAATTTAAAAATAAATAAAAGGAAAGAATCTAACTTAAAGCACATTTGTGCTCAAAACAATGCAAAATTATATTTTTGATACTGCCAAATTCAAATAAAATGATTTCATAAGTCAAAGAAAAGTTATACGCAGATTTTCAACTGCATGGGTCACAGTCTCTAAACCCTGGTGGTTCAAGGGTTCATTGTTCTTGGTTTCTAGGGAAGTGGAGCAGTACAATAAAAAGAGCATGGACTTTGGCCTCAGGGAGACCTGGAGTTAAATCCTAGCTCTTTCACTTAGCTAAGTAAAACATGAGCAAGTTACTGAACATCTTTGAATCTTATCTGTAAAATAAGATAACTCAAAATGTTGTTAAAGAAAACTAAATAAGATAGCAAGCAAAAGTACCAAGAGACAGCATTTTTTAGCAGTTGGAAGTAAACACGAAGATTTTCATGGTCCCCTCTGTTTCCCATGCTTAAACTGTCCTATATGCCTACTCCCTTCTCCATCAGCAGTATTCAACTCAATTTTCAGTGCTTAACTCAAATATAATTGTGTCTAGAAAACTTTTCCTCACCCTGATATAAAATAAGAACCCCTTTCTCCTCTGGGCTCCTTAAAAACAGAGAGTATTTCTATCTTGATCACTGCTATATGTCTAGGGCCAAAGGCAATTGTAAATGCTTAATAAATAGTTGATTGATAAATGGATGAGTGAATGGTTAGTAAATGAATGGCTAGTTATTTTCCCTCTTCTTATCTTCCACTATGCTTAGCACAATGTCTGCAAAAAAGATGATGCTCAAAACGTCCACTGAAGGAATATCACTACTATCTAGGTTCAACCTAAACTCTTTCTTCCTACTGCTTTTCCAATTTACTAGATAATACTCTTGCCAAGGTTTTCTAAACATAGAAAGGTTCTCCTTTGCCTATAGCTGAGCCAAAATTCTTCTGGAGCAGATAGACTAAGCCATTACAAAATGCAAACTGGAGCCAGAAGCGCTGAGAAAAAGGTGGCATCCTACTTGGCATGGCAAGAGGGAGACAAGCTGGGTGAGGCATAAAGACAGGCATTTATATACCTTTCGGAATGCTGGGCTTTGGCATGCATAATCATTTGCAATTCCTCAACCTGGCATAGTGCTCTCTGGGAGCCACCCAGAGTGGATATCACTGTCTGAGAGAACCAAGCTTGGGCAGTGGCATACGTGTTCCAGAGATCCATCGTCATGTGCAAGCCAAAGGCCTCAGTGTTCAGTGGGTTATATGAACATGACTCTAACAGTATAAGTTCTTAGGACAGAGAGAAAATATATACTTTTATTAACTTCCTTTTATCTTTTTATTGTAGTAAAATACACATGACACAAAATTTACCATGTTAACCATTTTAAGTTATACAATCCCATGACATTTAATATACCCACAATGTTGTTTAAACATCATTAGTATCAAGTTCCAAAATATTTCATCACCCCAAAAGTAAACCTCATATCTATTAAGTACTCACTCCCTATTCCCCCGCCTCCACCCCTTGGCAAGCATTAATCTGCTTTTTCTCTTTAGATTTGTCTATTCTGGATATTTTAAATAAATGGAATGACACAATATAAGGTATTTCATGTCTGGCTTTCTTCAGTTAGCATAATGTTTTCAAGATTCATTCAAATTGTAGCATGTTATCAATCTGCCATTCCTTTTATGGCTCAATAATATTCCACTGTATGGATACACTACATTTTGTTTATCCATTCATCCATTGGTGGACATTTGGGTTGTTTCACCTTTGGGCTATTGTGAAGAGAGGTGCTATGAACACATGTGTACAAATTTTTGCTTGAACACCTCTTTTCCATTATTTTAGGTATATACCTAGGAGTGAAATTATTGTGTCATATTGTAATTCTAGGTTTCACTTATTAAGGAACCAACAACCTGTTTTCCATACTCCCGCAAATAATGTATGAGGTTAACTTTCTTTTCAAAAGTATCCATGTATAAAGTGCTCTATATAAATTTTCCCATTTCATCTTCCCATTAATTCTATGAGAAAGGTACTATTACTATGCATTTTTTCCAAATGAAAATAAGGATTAATTAATTTGCCAAAACCCAGGTTTCTATGGCTAGAAAGCCTGGACTCTGAGCCACAAAGTTAGGCTTCCTTTCAAGCTCATGTGCTCTGGCTGCTCTTCAGAAGGATATAAAAAGCCCTAGAGTACACTCTTGCTTCTGCCTGTCCTTACCCCAACTCAGTAACCTGTGGGTCCTTTCAGTCATCTAAGATTAAAAAAAAAAATTTTTTTTTCTTTGTTGATTTTAGAGAGAGAGATAGAAATATTGATGAGAGAGAACATCGACTGGCTTTCTCCTGCATGTCCCGCACTGGGGATTGGGCCCACAACCTGGGCATGTGCCCTGACCAGGAATCAAACTGGTTACCTCTTGGTGCATGGGTCAATGCTCACCACTGAGCCACACCAGCCAGGCCATCAAATATTTTAAGTATTCTATTTATTATGTATCTTCACAGGTAATATAAGATTTAATTGCCATTCTATATATAGAAAAATTGATGCCAAAAGGTTATGAGTAATTTATTCAAAGTCTTACAAAATTAGTAACAAAAGGGTTTACCAAAGTCAATATGACTGGTCATTGTCCCAGAAAGCGCTGTGAGATGGTAACCGAATTTAATGAATATCCCAGTAGTGCCTTCAGGTATTTTTAGAAACCGTCAAGAAGTCAGCTTTTAAAAACCATCTGTAGCAGTATAGTCTTTTTTTTTTTACAAAGAAAATCTTATGAAGGGGAACGTCTACTTTTCTCCCAATGATGCAGCAGGGAATATATTTAACCTCTTGCCTTAAACAAGTATAAAGTTTCAGATATTGGAAAACAACCAGGAATGGAAAGTAATGTCTGAGACAGTAAACAAGGTGACCCTATGATTATCCTGTTTTCTGACTAAAGAGAGTTTCTAGGCCACAACACAGACAGGTGAACCAAGGTACATCCTAGGGCTCCGCCTCAGTTGAGAAAATAAATTTGGGAGCTTGAAGAGGCCAAAGTTGTTAGAGCTCACAGGGTCCTCTTGAATCTTCAGCTGAGTACAACTCAGTGTGTGTATATGGACACCACCCGAGGGTGGGGAAAGAACCGCTGGAAAGGAGCAGCCAGGAAAAAAAGCTTCAGGTTTCATGCAAACCTGAGAGGAGTTCACATTACTAATTGTGATGGTTAATTTCATGTGTCAGCTTGGAGGATGTTTTTGGATGATATTAATATTTAAATTGGTGAATTTGGAGTAAAGGAGATGATTGCAAATTGCTCTCTATAATGTGGATGTGCCTCATTCAATCAGTTGAAAGGCCTAATAGAAAAAAAGCAAGAAGCAAGCTGGTATTTGTTAAGCACATAATCTATGAACTTTGCCAAGTGTTTTATTTATATTACCTAATTTCTCCCTGATATCCAAATAATATAGGTATTATTATCCTCATTTTATGGAGAAGAAAATTGAGATTTTGAAACGTTATATAATTAATCAAAGGTCCCCAAACTAGGACTATTAGATCTGGGATTTTTACCCAGTTCTGTCTGATTTCAAAGTCTGGGGTGAGGTACCATAGCCCCAGGAATTGTTTTGAGGGGAAGGCCTTTTACAGGCTCATCCCAGATGCTCAAGTATGTAGCCCTTCATGATCACAAGTAGCCCTGTGTATGTTATTGAGTCAAAACTTCTCCAAATCTTGTCTCAGTTTAGATTGTGTTTTGAACTGAAGGCATCCTTTCTGATTTATATCATAAACATATTTCTCAATCAAAATCATAAAGTAACATGAACAGCTATCAGATATAGAGTATTTTCATGAATAAGACACTGTGCTGGTCATTTCAGACATATTATATCACTTTAAAAATAATTTTGATATGTTTTAATATTTTCAAGAGTAGTAATGGGCCTGAGTCAAATGGGCAGTTTCCCTGATCAATCAATACTCCATCACTCCCAAGACATTTTAAGATTCACCCATGTATTTATTTATAGTTTTTCCCTCTAGAAAATACTCACTGAGAGTTAGCTCAGGTGTTGTTCCTGGATCTGAAGTCAGAAAGCCTACTCTTTTAGAGTCTCTGGTAACAGAACCTGAGAGTTCAAGGCTCTAAGATGAGGAGAGTTAGTTAGAATCAGGGACATTTTTACTCTAATTCAGCCCTACCCTACCATTCACCTGTACCATCTCTATCTATAGCCTCCTGCTCCTGCCCGTAGACTTGTCCCTCTCTGAACCCTGTTCAAGTCCCTTCAGTAAACACGCTATATTTCCTGAGTCCAGTCTGTCAATACACAAGGGAAGATATAACTGTGATGAGGGTGTAAGAATGAATCAAACATAATCTCTGGCCTCAAGGAATTTAGTCAAATAGGAATCACCTCTGGCCCTTCTTTATCCTTTACCTTCATCATTTACTTCTAAACATCACCATATTCCATCTACTACATGTCCTATACATTGCTCATACTCAAACACGTAGTTCCATCCTCACTGCCACTGGCACAAAGCAGGCTATTTCACTAACGTCTTCTCTGGATTTCATCCCTGTTTCATTCTTTACACTATAGTCAGAATGATCTCTCTAAATCCTGTAGCTGACCATGTCATGCCCATAGTTAAAACTATCTAATAGATTCCCAATAACTATAAGAACAAGTCCAAACTTCTCAGTGGAATTTTAAGGCAGAGGAAATTCTATTTTTGAGGACGTCTATTGCTTTACCTTTCACCAGTCTCTCTTTCTCCCCAAACAAACTGCTTTTCTTAGTCTTATCAAACTATTTGCATTTTCTTTTCTTATATAAAACATACTTTCTCATGGTTATGGACAATTTACAAAGACTATTTCCACTGCCTAGAAAGGTACTATTCATTCATAAAACAATTCTGAGCAACTGTTGTTGGCTAGGGCATCTGAGAACACAATGTGATTTAGCTATGATACCTGCTCTTGAGAAGCCTGTCAGTGGCAGCAGCCCACTGGGAAGGTCCCAAGTGTCCTCTGTCCTGGTTCTTGCATGTGCTTCACTGCATCCTGCATAGTCAATTCTAGCGAGTTACATTGATCCTTTCCTGTGGCATTGCTGCCTGTCAACTAGGTGAATGAAAAAAACTTCTCAGAGGATGTGATTTCTAAGAAGTGATGATTTCTTTTTAAAGGCCACCTTTACCCACTTTGAAGGACTGTTTTAAAAGTCATGGTGCCCTTTGATGCTTTCCTGTAGGACAAAGGAACCCAGAGCTTATCTACATGTAGATATTCTATTAATACATAATGACTCTTAGGACAGGAAGGAAATGGAACTGCATTTCCTTTTTGGACATTTCCAACAACACTGAAGAAGGAAAATGGCCTCATCTTAATGAAAGAGGCTGCTCTTGGGAATGTGTTTAAGGAAAGGTTACAGAAGCAATCTTTGAAGGAATATGGACAAAGCACAATTCATTGTTTCTTCCAGGAAAGTGATTATCAGGAGAAAGGTAGCTTCAAGGCCAGTTTTGCCCTGCTTCACAAAAGATCCCATTTACATTTCAAGAAAAGATAAGAAAGAATACCCTACAATGAGGTTATTTTAAAGGAGGCCTTTCCTGCCTTTCCCAGATTGTCTGACCCTCTTACTTCTAATAATACTGTTTCTCTCCTTGCCTGTGCCCTCAGACCATCCAGAGACAGAAACATCTCCCCTCCAAATCACACTCACCCCACGCCCCCAAAGCTAACTTCCTAGAATCAAATCTGATTATGTAATTTCTGGATCCCTTTAGCCATATCTCCCTATATACTGAAATTTAAGCTCTTCAGTATGGCATTTAAGATCCTCCACACCCTAACCCCAACTACCTCTGCAGTCCCCTTCTTGCTGCAGGCTCCCGGTACACCACTATTAGGTGCTCCCATCCCACCATTTCTCATCCTAGGCCTTCCTGCTATCACCTCTGCCTGAAATACCCTTGTCCCTTTCCTATGCTAGTTATTCTGTTTGCCCTTCCAGTTCTATTTTCTATGTTTCTCAGTGACCTGTGTCTTGAGAGGCTAGGAGGCTGATCTCTACAGACTACATCACATGGGATCCCTTACCCTCTCTCCTCGTATTATATTAGACAAAAGGGAGACACTGACAGGAGATTGGAGGACAAGAGGAAAGAGAGGTTGAGATATTTATAACATCCCTCCCCCTCATATCAGCCATATAAGAGTTGTTAGCTACAGTTCTTACAGGAATTGAGTAACAGCTTCCTCCCCTTATCCCTTCAGTCTTTGTGGTAGGAACAGCTTTTACTATAACCAGTCCCTAGATGCTTATCTATCCCTGATGATTTTCTTAAACCTCTACTCATCTTTGTAAATAGTCTTTTAAAAACTCTCTCCAATTACCTTTTCAAGGTTTTCTGCCTGTTTCCCGCTGAGACCGACTTGACAAACCTTTATAACCTGGGTAATCCTTCCTCATCCTTTAAGATTTCTCAAGGGGTAGGTCCCAGTAATCCTCAGTGCTAGGTTTCAGAGTCAGTTGTTTCCACAGACCCCTACTTATACTGCTATCACATATGTACCACATTGGAGTTTTGACTGTCATGATAAAATATAAATACCATATGAGCAGGGACCTTGCCTGTATTGTTCATGCTATTTCTACAACAATTAAAATGGTGTTTGGTGCACTGTACGTATTCAATAAATGTTTAATGGATGCTTACTTGAAAAAAAAAAGTCTACATTCTCTCTATACTCTTGGCATCTGGCTCAGAGAAGGTGACTCATAAATACCATTCGAATGAAAATTTTCTTAAAAGAAAGAAATAAAAATTTCAGGGGTAAATATGGAAAAGGAGAAAGACATTTTTTCTGTTGAGAAGAGAAAATAAATGAGTTAAGTCTAATACTAACACATTTCTCCCCATTTCAGAAGAATTGGGGCCAGATTACAGTAGGATTTAGAAATGAGGGTGACACAGAACCATAAGACTAGAAAAATCAGGACAGTAATTCTCCACTGAGTACATTCTATGTTCTAGACTCTGCAATACTGTCATCCAAATAATTATTATCCCTATGCATTCTACCAACATCTTAGTAAGGCTGGTATTATAATCTTCATATTACCAATGAGAAAATTATTTTCAGAAGTGCTAAGTAACTTGTTTTTGGACAAACACTAGTAAGTGGCAAAGCAAAGAATCACACCTACCTACAACTGTCTGGCTTCAGGTATAGTGTTTTCTGATCTTAACATAAAAAAGAATCTTCATATGTCATTCCCTGCTACCTTCAAACTGTTAAAGTTGTGAAGGGTCTGAGATTTCACCCTATTTGCACACTAACAAAACTGTCATTGTTTCATGAATACTGGCAGAAGATATAAAACTCCTGGATCACAGACAAAGGATTCACAGTAACAGCAGTAGCTAGAGTGTTGACATTTGTACTTTTCCCCTAAGCCCCACTTCCCTTGGAACACTGCAAAGAGAATCAGATGATACCTTCACACAGAGTAGCTATGTTTCAGGAGAGGGACTCAGCTAAGAGAATCTGAATCTTTTACACAGTACAGTAAGCTTACCTGTTCATTGCTTCAGAGGAAGACAGTATCTCTATCATCCAGGGATGATCACTATACAAACATCACAGAAAAGATAGTCTGGAACAAAGGCAATCCGTTTTCTTTTCTACATGAGGCATACAAAAACCTGAGATATACATGCTTTGTATCCTAATAGAATTCATTGCTGGCCTCTGTAAATACTTCTAGTGACAAGGTCTAGTGACAAGGTGGACTTTATATCTTAAGGCCACCAATTCAGTCAGATGACAGCTGTGGTGTCACACAAAAATTCCTCACTGGTTGTTTACAAAAAATAAATGAGACAGGGCCTAGCACAAGGCAACCATTCATAATATTTTCTTAATACTTGGCATGCTGTGAGGTTACTTGTCATTTAAGAAGAATCATCTTCGACCTGCAGGTGTGACTCAGTGGTTGAGTGTCGACCCATGCACAAAAAGGTTATGGGTTCAATTCCTGGTCAGGGCACATGCCCAGGTTGCAGACTCAATCCCTAGTGAGGGCATGCAGGAGATAGTAGATGGATATTTCTCTCTCATCGATGTTTCTATCTCTCTCTCCCTCTCCCTTCCTCTCTCTAAAAATAAATAAAAACATATACAAACATAATAAAACAACAACAACAAAAAAGAATCACTAGCTTCTAAATATCTTCCAGGAGGATTCTGGCTGTCTGACATCAAAACCCCATTCAATATGGGTCCAACCTTATTTCCCCAACCATTTAATATGGGCTCAACCATTCCTACAAGGACTCTTTAGACCAAATAGATGTCTTTGGTTTTGTTTACTTAGAACAAAAAATACTTTTTGTTCTCCTACAAAAGTCAAGAGGTATGGGAGACACAGCAGGTCCCAGAGGAGATAATGAAGCAATTCAGTCAGGAGGCAAGCAGAGAAGTCATGCTACTAGAAGGTTTCATATGGTTATGGTTATGGAATAACTAAATATAAATACCCAGCAGGTACAATGAAATTGGGAAATCAAAATTTAATATATAATTAAATGGACTATGCTGTCCAAGAAATAATTACAATAACCTTTCTTTAAAGTTATACCAAGTAGAAGTACTTTCCTCATACTTTGTACTTTGTTCACAACTCTTACAACTGAATATGATAGGGGATGCTATTATTTCATCTTTATTTTATGGAAAAGGTAGCTGAAGCTCAGTGAGATTCAATAATCCATCTAAGATAAAGTGGTAGAGCCAAAACTCTGGGTCTGAAAATGTGTTTTTCCACTACAACAAGAGAGTGTAAAAAGAGTGCACCAAATTCACTAGTCTTCAGGAACACACACCAACAAGGAAGACAAGGAAAGCTAGTGAAGTCATGGAAAGAGAAATAAGATAGATGCATGGTTTCAGCATGGTTGTGAATTATATCCTGCACATAAGCTCCTCACAGGCAGGAACTAACTGTGCTTCGTCATTACACTCCTAGTACTTGCTACTGGACCTAGCATATAGTAGGTTCCAAATAAAGTCCTTCTGAATGAATAAAGTTAAGTCATTAAATTTTTCTCTATTAAATTTTTTCTAAAGATAGCTTAATGACTAACACTGATCTATCTTTTTAATGAAAATACTTGAAGCACGTGGGTGTCATTACAGGTAAATGGAAAAGTGAATGTGAATAAATCTGTTTCAACTATTCATTTATTTGACAAGCATTTACTAAGCTCCTATTCTATCCTAGGCAGCCTGACTATTCTGTGCCCACTAATAACATAAAATGTATTAATTATAAAAGTAACTTGTGTAAACTGCAAATACCTTGGGTCATGTACACAAGTAATTCAACAACAAAAAAAGTCATAAGAAGTTTAAGTAATGAGATTTTTTTTCAGTCTGTATGCCCATATAATCTTCTGATTTATATTAGAACTCATTCCTTAATGAGTTCCTTAACTCCCCCTCTCATAAAGAGTTCTTGCTGGGGTTGTTTCAGGAAGCCAAGAAGTTCCACAAATCACTGACTCTAGAAGACATGATGGGCTTAAAATTGCCTCCTTGAGATAAATTCCCTGTGGATCTACATACATATCTTCACTGGCGAGTGAAGAAAAGATATAGATATACAATCCCTTAGCCAATACTTTTGGGAATCAAAACATTTGGGCATTCAATTAAAAAAAGTTTTTAAAAATTGTTTGACTAAATATACTGCATTTTCTTTAACAACAAGTGAGTTCCAGGGTAGTAGTCAATATTCAAACACAATATTTCTGTAGTAAAATATATGAGTATTCACAGTAAGTGGGATGAATAAAGACTGTCACCTCATACGAGACAGGTCAAATTTTGCCATGAAATAAATTTAACATTACTTAAAAATACACCATTTCGGGTTTCAGAAAGATGAAGGATTGTGGCCCTATTCCAACTAAGTGGTCAGATACATCACCCAATCACAATATAATCAACACTGTCTGCTGTTAGACTCCAAGGCATCTATAATTCTAGTTGCATCTCAGTCTGTCCTCCTCCAAGCCCTTCTGCAGAGCTTCCAGAAAAATCTGCCTAAAATACAAATCAGAAAATGTCAGTGGTAGGGGCTGGTGATGGGGGGTGTGAAGGGGAGTGATATTTGGCCTAGAAGATCTAGGGATGAGAATCTGCTAAAAGTCATATAGTCAGGTGAGGAACCTAAAGATCTCTGACATTTTTCTAGGGATCATCCCATAAACTATGTTGGTTTTGTTTCCCATTGTTCTAAATATAAAAGCCAAACTCTTTATAGAAGGAAGATTATTTATGACAGCTGAAAAGTCATAACATAATGCTATGGTCTGAATGTCCATGTACCCCACCCAAATTTATGTATTGAAATTCTAACCCCAAAATGTGAAGGTAATAGCAGGTGGAACCTTTGAGAAGTGATTAGGTCATGAGGATAGAACCCTTATGAGTGTTTTTAAAAAAGATTCCCACAGAGTTCCCTAGCTCCCTTCCACCATGTGAGGATAAACAAGAAGTCTGTGACCCAGAAGAGAACCTGACCATGCTGGCACCCTGATCTTGGACATCTAGACTCTAGACCTATAAGCAATAAATGTTGTTTATGAGCTACCCAATCTGGGGTATTTTGCTATAGAAGTCAGAAAGGACTAATGAAACAACCCAAGATTTAGAACTGGCTACATAATTTGTGATGGCCAATGCAAAACAAAAAAGTAAGGCCCCTTGTTCAAAACTTATTAAGAATTTTAAGAAAATACTAAAACAAGTGCAGCCCTTCTGAGTGTAAGCTTGCACAAGTCACACACCCATGAAAGAATCTGAGTCTCTTCCATTACCAAGACCTTAAAAAGAAGGCATGCTGCAGGGTAGTGCACTGAGGAGACCACAGAATTTGATATTTAGCAGTCTAGGTGAAACTACCAGTCTGGCCATTTATTTTCTTTGTGACTTTTGTAAAACGACTTAATCTATTTTATCCTAAATGTCTTCATCTAAAAAATATAAAATCTACCTCTAAGAACTATTGTGAATCTCAAATAAAATATTATATGTGAATGAGTATAATTGAAATATTACCTAAATGAGTCTCCAAACAAGTAAATAAATATTGCAGAGTAATGAGAGCTCTTTGTGATTTGTTTTCTATACTTTCCCCTCTCCAATGAAAAGAAAGTAATCAGGTCTTTGTATTATCTTTCCTTGAGGGCCATGTAGGCCTAAAAACAGAGGATGCTTAAAGACAACAACTGTGCTTAGCTATTATGAACACCTAACACTGCTGAAGAGATACATTAGCAATAGTGCCTAAGAGAGAGGCCACTTGCCTTGAAGTGTGGAACAATGGAGGGAGTTGTAGGGTTTTCCTCTTTTTTTAGTTTGGGTCATTTGACAATAATACACCAATACAGAATTAGATTTTCTAGAGAGTTTGGGGGGGAGTTTCCTATTAATAATAAAAGGGGAAAAGTGAGGGTAATCAGGAAGAACTTTCAATAGCACTGCAGGTCTGCCCCTGTGAAAAGAGAGAAGAAAGAATGGGTAAGAAGTGTCTGAGGCTGCAGTGCATTTCTGAGAAGTCTCAGCTAGACCAATGGGAAGTCTGACAAAAGTTACCTTTAGAAATCTTTTACATTGGGCAGTGATAGTAGAGGTGTAGTACCCCTACCATACCCAGTCCAATGACAGAAAGACTCAGGGGACAGGTGGTCTGGTGTGAAATCTAGAGGCTGTTTTCAACCATGCTCCCCCATAGCAGGTTTTCTTGAAAGAAGATATGAGCAGCACATCATCATGCCCCACCCTCTACACACACATATCAAATGGGAGGAGGATTCTTGCCCTGGATAAGGGCAATGTGATGGACCTAGAGAGACTGGACCGATTCATAGATTCTCATGCCCTGCTGTGGTATGGAAGTAGCAGGAATCTAAACTCAGGGGCTTTTGCTGGCTTGTACTTCTCCAACATCAGATATCTCATCTTTAAAGGCTCAGTTCAAACATACCACTGCCTCCATGATATCTCCTTGATTTGCCATGATTTCCCAATTTACAATTCACTTTTCCAGCTTCTGAGATCCTATTATAGAAATGTTGCATTTGTATACTTGTCTCAATAATTGTACAACTGCTGTCTCAAAAGCATAATCTATGTCTTACTTGATGCAGCACAGAACTGCCTGGCACAGAGTGGGAACTCATGTTTGTTTTGGGTTCTATAGCTTGACACAACATAGGAGCATCACTCTTCAAATTAGCATATATTCATTAAAAAAATTAAAGTCCTCCTAGTGGCTAAAACACTCAATACTTTCCCATTAAAGTATCCACACTAATCCACATGAATCCTTCAAGTATGGATATAAAGCATGGATATAGGCATCGAGAAGTGATTGACATTTGTTTTTATTTAAATTTGGCATTCTAATTGATGCAACAGAGTAGCAGTAAAAGTAATCAGAACCAAGATAAGATATTTTTATTTTATCAAGATTTGAGTCCCTGTATCTCATTATTTACTAGATGCACATTAGAAGTTAAGCAATATATCCTGAAATGCAGGGATGGTTCAATATATGAAAATCAATCAATGCCTTATATCACATTGTCAGAATGAAAGACAAAAACCACATGCTTGTTTCAAATGATACAGAAAAAGCATTAGAATAATTTAATACCCTTTCATGATAAAAACACCCAACAAACTATTAATAGAAAAAAATTACCTCACCATAATAAAGGCTCTATATAAAAAATTCACAGTTAACATCATAATGAATGGTGAAAAACTAGAATCTTTCCCTCTAAGGTCAAGAATAAGGCAAGAGCTCTGGCAGGCTTCATTCGGCAGTTAGAGTGCCAGCCCATGGTCCAAAGGGTCTTGGGTTCAATTCCCAGTTAAGGACACATACCTGGGTTGCAGGGTTAATCCCCTGCCCTGGTCAAGGTTGTGCAGGAGGCAACCAATGGATGTGTCTCTTTAACATTAATGGTTCTCTCTCTCTCCACCCCCCTCCACTTTAAAAATCAATGGAGAAATATCCTTGGTGAGGATTAACAGGAACAACAAAAAAAGGACTAGGCAAGAATCTCACTCCCCCCACTTTTTTCAACAAGGTACAAGAAGTTCTACCAAAAGAAAAATAAGTGGCATTCAGATTGGGAAGAAGAAATAAAATTATTCTGTTTGGAGATTGCATGATTTTATACATAGAAAACCCTAAAGAGTGCGCGCGCGCGCGCACACACACACACACACACACACACACCCCTGTTAGAACTAATAAAAAATTCAGTGACATTGCACAATACAAAATAAACTTACAAAAATCAGTAAATCAATAGGGTTTCCATAAATTAACAACAAAGTATTCAAAAAGGAATTAGAAAAACAATCCCATTTATAATTTCATTTAAAAGAATAAAATATTAGGAATAAAGTTAACCAAGAAAGTGAAAGTCTTGTATGCTAAAAAATACATACTGTTGATGAAATAAATTAAAGAAGACACAAATAAATGGGAAGAAGTACTATGTGCATGGATTGAAAGACTAAATATTGTTTAGATGTCCATACTACTCAAAATTATCTACAGATTCAGTGCAATCCCTATGAAATCTCAATGGCCATTTTTTGGAAAAATAGAAAAATAAATTTTTAATTTATATGTAGTCTCAAAGGACCCCGAAAAGACAAAACAGTCTTGAAAAAGAAAAACAAAGCTGGAGGCCTCACACTTCCTGATCGCAAAACATATTACAAAGCTACAGCAACCAAAGAACAATGAATAATATAGTATTTACATACAGACATATAGATCAATGGAACAGAATAGAGAGCCCAAACAAGTGTATATATGACATGTAGATAGTAAAATGATATTTGACAAGGTTCCAAGGCTACACAACAAAGGATAGTCTCTTCAACAAATGGTTTTGGGAAAACTGGATACTCACATGCAAAAGAATGAAGTTGAATTTTACCTTACACTATATATAAAAATTAGACCAAAACGAATTAAAAACTAAATGTAAGACCCGAAATTGTAAAACTCCAGTAATAAAACATAGGGGAAAATCTCCTGACATTGTAGTTGGCAATGATTTATTGGATCTGACACCAAAAACATAGGCACCAAAAGAAAAATAAACCAATGAGACTACATCAAACTTAAAGACCTCTGCATAGCAAAGGAAACAATAAAAAATAAATAAATAAAAAGGAAACCTAAGGAATAGAAAAAATATATGCAAATCATGTATTTAAATACATAAAGAACTTCTATAATTCAACAACAAAGTAACCCAATTAAAAATGAGCAAAAAACCTGAACAAACATTTCTCCAAAGAAGATACACAAATGGCCAAGAAGCATATTAAAGGTGCTCAGCTTCAATAATCATCAGGGAAATCATCAAACCATAATGAGATATTACCTCACACCCATTAGGATGGCTACTATTCCAAAACAAAACAAACAAAGAAACAAACAAACAGAAAATAACAAGTGTCGGAGAGGATGTGGAGAAATTGGAATCCTTTTACACTGTTAGTAGGAATACAAAACGGTACAGTCTCTATGGAAAACAGAATGGAATTTCTTCAGAAAGTTAAAAATAGAGTTACCATATGATCCAGCAATTTCAATTCTGAATATATGTCCAGTAGAATTGAAAACTGGATCTTGAAAAGATAGTTGCACACCCATGTTCAGTGCAGCATTATTCACAATAGCCAAGACATAGAAGCAACTAAATGTCCATTTGACAGATGAATGGATAAAGAAAAATCATACAATGGAATATTATTCAGTCTTAAAACTTAAGTGAATCCTATCATATGCTACAAATAGATGAACCTTGAGGACATTATGCTAAGTGAAATAGGCCAGTCACAGAAACACAAATACAGTACTGCATAATTCTACATATATGATATATCTAAAGAAGTCAAACTCTTACCTAAGTAAGTAGAATGTTAGCTCATAGGGGCTGGGTGGCTGGGGTCCTGGGGGAAAGGCATGTTGTTATTCAATGGGTAGAGAGTTTGTTTTGCAAAATTAAAAGTTTTAGAAATCTGTTGCACAAAAATGTACATATAGTTAACGCTATTGTACTGTATATTTAAAAAATGGTTAAGATGATAACTTTTACATTGTGATTTTTACCACAATAAAAAGAAAAGCCCTGGCCAGTTTTGCTCAGTGATTAGAGCGTCAGCCTGCAGACCAAAGAGTCCCAGGTTCGATTCTGGCCAAGGGCACGTACCTCAGTTGCAGTTCGTTCCCCGGCCCTGGTTGGGGTCATGTGAGTGGCAACCAAGTGATGTGTCTCTCTCACATCAATGTTTCTCTCTCTCTCTCTCTCTCCCCCTCCCACTCTGTCTGATGATAAATGTAAAAAATATCCTTGGGTGAAGATTAAAAAAAAAAAAGGAAAAAAGACAATGAATAATGAAGATTTATTGAATGAATAACTAAATTATTTTTCATACCAAAGAAGTTCCAAGTTCTCTAAAATGTATCAAGGAAGGTTCCAATTATTTATTCTAAAATATGTGACCATATAAAGTATTCCTAAATGAAATAAAATAAATGCACTATAACTGTATTTTATGAGAATTTTCATGGTTAGATTCTTTATTGCTTTTTAAATGTAGACTTATTTAATTACTGGTTACAATATTAAAGAAGGTTATATATTAAAAAGATACATCAACATTTGAAGGAGTCTTTAATCAAACTTCTTTGTAACCTTTGCACAATTTTCTAAGTAAAATTATTGTTAGCCCTAATGTTAAAAAAAAAAAAAAGAAAGAGAGAGAGAGAGAGAGAAGACATAAACATTGCAAAAAATCTTAGGTTTGAAGTTATTTTCTTTATCATTATCACTCACGACAGGGCATCTAAAATTTTTGATATTCTGTGGCCTAATCCTTGTGAATGATATGCTAATCCAAAGGTAGAATAACTTTCTATTTAGGCCAGGAGTCTACAGCATCTAGCTATTTACTACATTTGCAAAAATCTGTCAAAAATATAATAGCCCCTAATGTCGTAAACTGATTCTGTTTTTACTCATATAGGCACTGAAAATTTGTACAATCCATTTTAATCTTAATATTGAAATATATAAGAGCAATAATGATTTTCTTACCTTTTAATCCAGTGATATTAAACTTCTTCCTATATTATTTCTTAAATAATAGAACAGAAGATAAAAAAAAAATACTAAATAATCCTAAAGGTCAAAATATGTTCAATAGTAAAGTTAGTTTAGAAAATAAACGTATAACAAAGAGAATGGGGTAAATTATGTAACTAAATAGCCCTTGACTATTGAAATACTAATCACAAAGACAATCCATGAAATGGAATATAGGCTGACATTGAAAGATTATATGTAATACTGATGTTAACTAATAAAAAGCAACATATAATCTTTCATTTCTTTCTTTTTTTAAAATTAAATTTATTGGGATGACATTGCTTAATAAAATTATATAGATTTAAGGTGTACAATTCTATACTATTTCTTTTGTTTTATTTTTAATTTTTTTTTGAGAGAGATAGAAATATCGATGTGAGAGAGATACATGGGTCAGCTGCCTCCTGCACACTCTCCACAGGAAATTGAGCCTGCAACTTGGGCATGGGTCTTGACCCAGAATCAAACCAGGACCTCTCAGTCCATGGGACGATGCTCAATTCACTGAGCCACACTGGTCAGGCTATAATATTTCTTTTGTATATGGTATTGTGGGTTCACCATCCAAAGTCAAGTTTCCTTCCATCACCATATATTCCCCCTTTACCCTCTTCTACTTCCTCCCCAACCCTTTCCCTCTGGTAATCACCATACTGTGTTGGTCTATTAGTTTTTTGTTCGTTTGTTAATCCCTTCACCTTTTTCACCCAGACCCCCAATCCCCTCACCTCTGACAGCTGTCAGTCTGTTCTCTGTTTCTATGAGTCGTTTCTATTTTGTTTGTTAATTTTTTTCATTACATTCTACATAGTATAAGTGACATCATACGTTACTTGTATTTCTCCGATTGGCTTATTTCACTTAGCATAATACTCTCCAGGTCCATCTAAACTGTTGCAAAGGTAAGATTTCCTTCTTTTTTGTAGCTGAGTAGTATTCCATTGTGTAAATGTAGCAGAGTTTTGTTTATTCTTATTTTTTAAATATTTTTATTGACTTTTTCAGAGAGAGAGAGAGATAGAAACATCAATGTGAAAGAGAAACATAATTGGCTGCCTCCTGCATGCCCCTACTTGGGATCGAGCCCGAAATCCAGGTATGTGCCCTGACTGGGTATGGAACCAGGACCTCTCAGTCCATGGGACGATGGTGAATCCACTGAGCCACACCAGCCAGGCTTATTTTTTTTTAATTAAAAATTTTAACATAGACATAATTGCAGGTGTTCCCCTTTCCCCTGCCCTTTGCCCACCTCCACCCATCCCCACCTCCCTTTCCTTGGTCTTCACCAAACTATTGTCTGTGTCCATGGGGTAAGCATATATGTTCTTTAGCTAATCCCTTCAACCTTCTTTATCTAGTCACCCCCACCATTCTCCCCTTGGGCACTGGCCAGTCTTTCCCTTGTATCCATGCTTCTGGTTCCATTTTGTTTGTCAGATTTTGTTCATTAGATTCCACATATTAATGAGATCATATGGTTTTTGTCTTTCTCTGACTGGCTTATTTTACTTAACATAACTCCAGGTCCCTCCATGTCATCTCAAAGTATAAGAGATCTTTCTTTCTTACAGCTGCATAGTATTCCATTGTGTAAATGTACCACAGCTTTTTTACCCACTCTTTTGCTGATGGGCACTTGGGCTGTTTCCAGATCTTGGAAATTGTAAATAGTGCTGCTATAAACATAAGGATGAATACATTATTTCTGATTGGTATTTCGGGATTCTTCCATGACTGCAGCCATATAAAATGTGTATACATAAGAAGATGAGGTAAACAAAATGCACAATAAAATATAATATAAATTAATGTTCACTTGATAATTCAGAAAATCATCTCTTTAGGTACCGGTCAGGGACTTCAAATACTAAGTTTTCTACCAGCTCAGTCTTAAAGTCTGATAAAAACAATTACTATTTCAGAGTTGAAACACAGGGTCAATTAACTCTATTGTGCCTGACTTTAGAATTATATAGAAAGCTTTAAACTGGCTCCATAGTCTCTCTAACTAGTTAATTCATGCCAAAGCTGTGAGAATTTGGGAAAGATTATTTATCACTTTTAATCTCAGCTTTCTCAGCTATAAAATGAAGGTAATACTACCAACCTCACAAAAATTAAATGAAATAACACACATGATGGTATCAATATAGAAAGGCCTCAATAAATGTTAGGTGAGAAACCGAATTAAATTTTAAAACTAAATGAATGAATAAATAAACTAATAAAAGAATGAGAAAGGAGTCAGTTTTTGAGTTCTATGTCTGATATATACTAGCTGTGTGACTTTAGGAAAATAACTAAACTTTTCTGAGCCTCAGTTTTCTTATTTATAAATTGAGGGGGTAAAATAAAAGGATCCTTAAGATTCATTTTAACTCAAATTCTACAAATTATACAGGAATGACAAGTGTGATATTAGCATGTCATGTGAAAAAAAGGGATATATGTTCTGTTACCTTTTTCTTTTATTATAGTTGATAACCCTCATGTTTTTTTCTAAAAGCTCTCAATAATCATTTCCTTTATGCCTCATTTTAAATAAAGTAGCCCAACCTACTTTATTAAAGTTTTGACTATTTTACAGTTAATGTTGAAGACTTTCAAATAACATAGACTAGAGGAACAATCAGCCTGTCAGCTTATAGACTCCTTTCATCCTATCTTTTCACCATGTGTGATTCCATTGAGATTTTAAGTATTGAACGAACAGACACCTAAACTGAAAAATGTTGGTGTGGGCTGATAACGATGTGGAGATGATGTCAAAACACTCAAAGATTCAGTAATCCTTACTATTCAGTCTTGATCAGTCTGTTAGTTTTTGCTGTTATCTGTTTCTATATGTTTTCAAAGCACTGATCCTACTGATATATTTGAACTCCTTTCTGATATTAATTTATTTATAATGCATGAAAGACTTTTGTACCCATTATTAACGTGATCATATATAACTTTTATGATCCTTCATGCTTTCTAATAAGTAAGGGTCACAATACTTCAAGTCATAACTGTCATAACTATGAGAGGCTAGGTGGCATCATAAAAAGAACACAAATTTTGGAATCAGATATCTCAATTTCAAGTCTGGCTCTATGCCAGTATAGCACTGGTCAAGTTATTGGTTAGTTCATTTGCAACATGGATGCAATAAGATGCCTCACACATAGTATTATTTTTAAAACTTCATGTAAAATACATAGGGCAGTTCTTGACATCATCAGATGCTTAATTAATCTTTACACGTGAGTTGACCAGATTTCTTTCTATTAATATACAACAATATCATTATCTTATCCTTTTCCTAAAATAATTCTAGTGATTCTAATAATAAACACATATTTGTATAGCACAGCAGTCAGCAATCTTTTCCATGAAGGGATAGATAGTAAGTATTTTAGGTTTATAGGCCATACAACTTTTGATGCAATTATTCAACTCAGACAATGTAGTATGAAAGTAGCCAAAGACATAGCACACAAATGAATGGGCATGGCTATGGTACAATAAAACTTTATTTACAAAATTAGATGGCTAGCCCATAGGCCAGAGTTTGCTGACCACTTCTATAGCACTTTATAAAGCATATTATTTATGTTACCTTAGTTCATCCTCTCAACAACTTGTAGAAAGGCAGGTTGAGTGTTCTTACATTTTACAAATTTTACAAATGAGGAGAATCAGGGGCATGAATAGACCTGCCGAAGGCCTTACAGTAGTAACAGATCCAGCACACAAAAGTGAACCTTTAACTCATGATTAAATATGCTACAATATGCCATAAGTGAAAGTCATAGCATTTCCACACGTGGGCAGGTTTGTGGATCATTTGCTAGTACCTAATATTTGAAGTAGTAATGTTCCCGTGCTGTTAAGTTGTATAACCAAGCTTTAAGCTCTGTGGAGCAATCTGATACAGGTAAGAAGGAATGGTCCAAAGATACAGTGCCCTACTAGTGAGTGCCTCATCTCTAAAAGCATTCAAACAGAAGCTGAATGCCCTCTATCAGGAAAGCTGCAGAAGGGGTTATGGACAGGGAGTGGGAAAGTTATATAGAATGATGGTTCCGCCCAGAGCTAAGATCTAGGTTCCTTGGACATAAAATATGAAAGATCATTTGAGATTAAGTTATGGGTTTTTTTATTTTTATTTTTTTATTAATTAATTTTTGTTACAGATGTTTCTCCTTTTTCCCCCACTGATTCCCTCCTCCCCCTCCTCTCCTGCCCTTTCCCCAGTTTGTTGTCCAAATCCACTGTTCATGCATACATGCATATAAGTTCTGTGGTTTATCTCTCCACCACCACCCCCCTCTTTAGGGGATTGTCAGTCTGTACCCCACTTCCGCATCTCTGGGACGAAAGTCTAGAGGAAGAAAACCATAAGTCGCAGTTTAAATGCAAATATATACATAAATATATCTAAATATATTTATATATAATGTAGCAGTGACTTGGAAGGCATTAGGAGTTCAAACAATGTAATTTAGAATTGGCTTGGATGAAGGTCCAACTTCGAGGTATCAAGAACCTTTTGGAAGGAGAGATCTATAGTGCTGTTAGCTTCTTTCCTTGGCTAAAAATGAAGAAAGAGGTGATCATCAGAGACTTCCTAGCCCAAAGGGAATTTAGGGATTTTATTTGCCATTATTTTATTTTTTACTTTTTATATATGTTTTTATTGATTTTTTAGAGAGAGAGCGGAAGGGAGAAAGATCAATCAGCTGCTTCCTGAGTCTACAACCCAGGCATGTGCCTTGACCAGGAATTGAACTAGGACTTCTCAGTCCTTGGGACAATGCTCAATCCACTGAGCCACACTGGCCAGGTACATTTTTCTTTTTCATGTGTGAGGGGTTAGAAGCTCAGAAAGGAGAAGTAAATTTACTAAGGGCAAACAAGGAATTAACAGAGGAAACAGACCCCAAATCCACTCTGCCAGTCTCCAAAGCCTTTTGCTCTTCTATTCACCCTGTTGCCTATTACCTCATTTCAGACCCACCACAATGCTGCAAACTAAATTTAATTATTCTCATTGTATAGATTAGGAAGCTAAGGAAGTCAAGTAATTCAGCTGATAAATAAAAGAACTAGAATTCAAATTCTGGTTTCTTGATTTCTAGTATAATACTACCTGTCCTCTTATGCCCTTTCTCATGCCTAAATCTAGCCGGTTTCCTGACACTACATATTACAAATATTGCTGAGAGCTCAGTAAAACATTTAAACTTGGACTCATTTATAAATGTCACCACAAACATCCTGACTTGAGAGGAAATCCGAGCTCCTGTATATAGAACTGACAAATAGTGAGGGAAAAGGTGAAACTTTGTGGTCCCATGCCCTTGGAAGACCCTTTTAAGGTTTCATATGACCAGGAAATCAGATTAGGTACTACAACAAAAGCCATGGCTTAAATTTCTGGGCAAAAATGAATTATGTATTTTTTAATACTTCACTAGCTTGACTCACATAAAAGTATAATCCAATTGAGGATTCTGATAATTGTAGAGTCCCATGTGCAGGCAGCAGACTGAGCAAGGAGAAAGATGGCCATCCCCTGAATAGCCAACATAAATTCATGTCTGGATTCTGTTTCTATGGATCCAGTTAAATATATTTTGAGTCCTGCTCTCTGGTAAATCCAATTCATTTCTAAATGGTATGTGAAATGAAACAAAATGATGATTCTACAGATGGAAGTGGTCAGAGCCACAGAACAGTGACTGTCACCATGGGAAGTTATGTTCATGCAGCAAAAATAATTTGATTACCATTTAACCTTGTAATTCTCAGAAAGGCTTTGAAGTCCCAGAGGATCTGTCCAATATGCAGTTAAATCTATAAGACCTTCTTTAATCATGCTTAGCTTCACTCTTATGTTATAGGGGGAAATGAAGGCCTCAAATTGCCCTGTGTTTTTGGCACTAGAGGAAGATCAATTATAGTAAGAACAATATTTTATTTATAATATATCATAAAAATGTTAGATTATAATTCTGCTGCAAAATTTCACTAATAATGAGGGAGACATACCAAAATTCTCTAAGAAAGAAATTACATGTATTAAAGATTATGTAATCTTACCTGTGCTGGGTATTTTCATTTCTCTTCCTCCTCCTCTTCCTCCTTTTTTTTTTTTTGGTTAATCCTCACCCAAGGATATTTTTTCATTGATTTTTAGATAAAGTGGAAGGAAAGGAGGGAGAGAAGGAGAAACAACCATGTGAGAGAGACACACAGAATGGTTGCCTCCCGCACAATCCCCACCAGGGCTGGGGATCAAACCTGCAACCCAGGTACCTGCTCTTGATCTGGAATTGAATGCATGACCCTTTGGTCTGTAAGCTGATGTTATAACTGCTGGGCCAAACTAGCCAGGGGCCATTACTTTTTACAACTCTGAAATCGGTATAACCTTCCCTTCCTTACCAATAAGAAAAATGAAGCTTAGAAAAGCCCCCAAACTTGCCCAAGATACATAGCCAATGAAATAGCAGGGATAGGATTAGAATTCTAAAGCCTATATTCTTTCTGCCATAGCCTATTCCAGATGTAAAGTTCTATTATTCTATAATGCTGCCTTTTGGTCCACTAGTAACTACTTTTACAGATTATTGCCTATGACAGTGACTCTTACCATTCATTTATTCCACAGGCATATGCTAGCTAGATCCTTTGCTTGATCATTGGGACTATAACATAGTCTCTGCCCATAAGGCACTTATAGAGAGTGGAAAAGAGAGAGGCATGGGGGTACATTGTAAATGTAGAATATTTCCACCATTGCAAGAAGTCCTATTGGATGGTACTGCCACAGATACTTAGATTTGGAACAGCTAGTTGGACATCTTTTTCTCTGGAGCCAACAGCCCCCAGAACTGCCCAAATGGCACTGTGGAGGATATATAGGTAAGCAGGAAACTATGTTTCTCAGAATGACTTTTCCTGTATGGTTATGGATTAAAGTTGGTCAAAAGAAGAACTTGCACATGATCTGGAAGGTAAAAATAAAGCAGCATCCATTCGTCCCTGCAGTCTTTTCTTTGTCAGACATCAGACACAAAGGTACCTTCGGGGTTCCACCTTGTTTTTTCTCTTCCCTGTTCTAATTTCAGCTCTTTTCCCTTCCTCCTGGTCCTGCTGATTGGAGACTCAGACCCACCACTAGATATTTGGCAGCAGTCCCACAGAATCAGTAGCTAAACAGAGGTAGCAGCTTTCCATGGATCTCTCCATGATCATCCACTGTGCTGCCGCTCTGACGCATTGCTTCTTAGATTGCGGAGATGGTGATCTTTCTCTGATCCTCCACTTTCTCTGATCATCACTTTCTCAGATCCTGCCACAGTTAATTCCTTTAATGAAACCCCTGTCCCCTCACCTTCATAATCATTCTGCTCCTATCACAGTACCCTGACTGGCACAGCGACCATTCCAAGAAATGATAGCAAAGGACTCTACAGGCAAGAACTCTGTTTTAAAAGTCAGAAAGCCTTAGAATTGTGGTATTGCTGAATGGATACAGATTTGGGAGTTAAATACACAAAGATTCAAATTCTGGCTTTGCCACTTGTTTGCAACCTTGAGCAGATTCTTTTATCTCAGTTTTTGCATCTCTATAAGGGAAATAACACTTTCATCTCAGAGAATCAATGAGACTGTAAAACAATAAAAGGTATGGTAAGGACCTAACACAGTATTGGCCAAAGTAAACAGTAATGCTTACTCCTTTGCCCTACTAAGTTTTAGTCCTGAACCTGTCATCTCTTAGGCATGCAAATGAGAACAAATACTTCAAACTTCTCAGATTCAGGTTTCTCCTCAGATTCTATCATAGTTTCTGAAGTGATATGTGCCTCAGGCTCCTGAGTAAAGAATTAATAGATACTAAACTATAATCCAGTTAATCTAATCTCAAAGTCTAGATCTTTCTCAAGGATTGTGCTTTCAGCAAGCACTAGGAATGACTCCTCCCCCCCTCCCCAATAGAGGACATTCAGTCAGTTGTTGAAATTTATTTCTTCTCCCAATAATTTTTATGCCATCCTTCAAGGACTCTAATATTTTCATTGAATTAAAGTTACCTAACTCTGGCACTTGAAGGAGACAAATTGCTAGTATGAGAGCTCCAATGGCTTATGTGTTTGTTTTTTCTTTGTTGTTGTTTTTTTTTTTGGTAGGAGTAGTTCCTGATCAGCTCAATTACAATGTACATGAGGCTCAGGCCAGGAAGTGGCAAAACAGTTAAAACCTTCACACACTAGCTTTACCACTGTATAAATTTTACATCTTAACTAATATGCAGTTGCCATACATGTATATACGTAGAGAAAACACATGAAGAAAATTCACCAGTATGTTCACATGGGCTCTATCTGGGTAACAGAATGAGTGATTTACCATTCCTTGTTTCCTTTGGAAGTCTCCATCTTTCATAAGGATATACTATTTTTTAAATTATGAACAATTATATATTTCTAGTAAAATATATTTTTTTCTTGGGTTCAAAATAATTGGTATAATAAATTTAAAGTTCTTTTGTTTTTAGGAATTAGAAAACAAAATACTGGGTTTAAATTCTAGCTCTGTCACATTCTAGCTGTGTGACTTTAGATATATTTCTTAGCCCGTGATCATCAATTCTCACCTCTGGGAAATGAAGCTAATAATTTCTAGCTCATATGGTTGTTTTGAAGATTAAATGCAATAATAAAGTTAAGTTCTTATAACAGAGCCTGGCACATGCTAGAGACCTAATAAATGGTGGACCTGGCATGATTCATTGAGGTAGTAGTAGTCGTTGTAACAGTACTGGTACTATTGGTAATCATAATAGCAAAAGTAAAATAACAAACAGAACAAAAAAATAATGACAGTAATAATAATAATGCTAAAGTAAGAATGAATTTTAGTGATCAGTTAGGCCAGTGATCACTTGATTAAGAAATTGAGGTCCAAAACAGACGGATCAAGATTGCACAATTGGGTGGAAAAATGCCTTTTCATTCCCAAACTTATGCCTTTCTATCTCAAAAAAAATATAGATTGCAGAGAATGCTGATTGAGTTCAACACATGTTTTACAACACTCATGATAGATGAGTAAGAACAGATCTAGACTCTGACAGAATTCACCTTCTATCAGAGAATCAGGCCCACTTATACCTATTTTGAAAATACTGTCAATGGCTATTATAGAGGTATGGAAATGTACAGTGGGACCACAGAGGAAGAAACTACTAGCTCTGCTTTGTTTGGGGTAGGTGACCTCTGAGTCAGATCTCAAAGGAACAAGAATGTTTTGATAGGAAATTAAGAGGGAAAGGGGCACTAAGTGCATAGAGTAGTGTGAATGAAGACCTGAAGTCTTGAGGGTGCATATTTACACAGGGAGAAGTTTGATGTGGATGCACCAAGGACAGATTCATTAATTCAACTACTCTAAAACACTATTTGTTGAGCCAGGCAATGTGCTAAGCTGACTAGATAGTACATTAAGGGCTCTGCTTGCCAAGGCAAAGAATTGGGACTTTATTCTATAGACAATACCAATAGTAGTTTCTTAAGACAAAGAGAAATAAGAACAAAGCTTCTCCTTAAAAAAAAAAAATCTGATTATGCTACTGCTGACTGTACTATTTCCCCCGAATAGGACCTAGACATTAGGGATCAAAAGTGCCACTGGCATTAAAACAAACAAGAAAACAGTCTCTAAGAGCTGCAGCTGAAAATGAAGCAGATCTTTCTGGAGCATTTCATTCTGTGTCTGGTGCTGTGGCAGCAGGGAAGTATCAACCTTTCCCCATTGATTTTCCAGTGGCAGCAGCAAAACTGCACTTTGAGGAGAATGACCTCTGGGTTGATTAAGATTTGAAAAATGTTGAATTTATGCTATAAATTCTGGCTCAAGCTGAAGAGGCGCTAATGTGATTGGAACTCATGCAGTAACTGTCAGAGGCAAGATATCGATCTGAAATTCATGTTCAACAATCCTGCTTTACCCATTGGGCCCAAAACAGTTTTTAAAAGTGGGCAGCTTCTTTAAGAAACACAGGAACACAGGGTCAGCCTGTTCCCACCTCTCACTGTTTTGTTTCATATTTCAGGCACACTGTGAGTGGGTAATTTTTTAACACTTAAATGAGATGCAAACCCCCTCTGTCAAAAAAGGAAGAAAGAAAAATAATAAATGATAAAGAGAAAAAAAACCTGAAGATTTATTAAAAGTTTTGTAGGTTGAGAATTTTCCATGGAAAAGATATATTTGGTGCAAGGAATTCACTATACGTCAGCCTAACCTTCTCTCTGCTCCAGCATTGCTTAAAATTCACTAGGTAAAGCATTTTGTTTCAGCAATAAATTCACCTCGGCAGGGAAGATGGGCTGAGTCAATGAGCAGCTTCATTTATATCTGCAAACTCTGCTTTTCAATCCTCAGATGATCCTGGACCCACAGTATAGAAAATCAGGTATTTATTATCATTCTGGTTTCTCTGACTAACGCTTGCTTTAAAAAGAATGAAGTTCCTTAAATCCTAAAAGAAAAACTAAGCCAAACTATCAATCTTGCCTATTTTTTCAAATAGGACCCCTATTTTATGTGACATGAGAAGAAAAACATGCCAGACACATCTAACCCTGTATGACAAGCTATAATAGAGACACATTTGCTAGCATTGAGGTGTTGTTTGGTATGACCTTAATCCATCTCCTGGGGGAAAGGGTATTTGTTTTTATATGTTTGCACTGAAATATGCATACACATTAAGAAGTCATTAATATAAATTAATCACTTATTATGTGCCCAGAAACAGGTTAAGTGTCACCCTGCAATATCCCGATCTACCTTGATCAGGACACTTATATTGTAATACAGTCATTTAGGTATAGATATCACCTTGAAGAAAGGAGAACTGGTCTTCTTATTTTATGATTATATATATATATAATCATGTTTCCAGTAATTGGTTTAATGCCTGTAACATGTTAGGTAATCAGTAACTAAGAACGAATGAAAAAAATGCTTGAATGAGAATGAGAGAACTTCAAGGAGAGGGAGAGTAAAGAAAGAAGAATAAAGGAAAAAGTGAGCAGAGGAAATGAAAGATTGTGAAATATATCTTGAAAGTAATGTCAAAATTATACCAAAATATTATCTACCTACCTACCTACCTATCAATCTACAGGTAAGTATCAGTGTCCCTCCTCCAAAGCATAATCTCATGAAACAGCATCCTCCCACCCCACTCTTAACTGGAAGGTGGGGAAACACTCTGTCTATTATTCCCACTTTCTTACCCCAGACCTGGAGATTCAGAGACATTAACTAAATTATCCATTAACCTGAAAACTGGACACCTGCTTCTCTGCTGCGCAAGAGCAACTTTTTGAGAAAAATGTTGCCCTCCAACCATGATCTTCATAACACCCAGAAAAAATACAGAAATAAAATATGAGAGGACTATTGCAATACAAAGCATCTTGGAATATATGTACCCCACACTTCCTAAGGCAAAGGACAGATACCAAAAACAGGAAACCATGCAAATAGGAAGTTATAGTGTTCCACATAATAGACACTGTATTTATAAGTACCAGAAAATGAAGAAATTAAGGTAGGGGTTGTGTGTATGAATGTGTGTGTGAGAGTGTGTGTGTGACATGAAATAATCTGAATGCAGCATAGACAGACATGCTAAAAACACACACACACACACACACACACATTCTTCTAAACACTTGGAATTAGGTTGGATACTGTGCAGTATTATTTTTAATAGCAAAAAAAACCCCAAAAAACTACACTCCATATCTCTACATGTTTAATATTGATATATTCATAATCTGAGAATATTTAAGTGTAAAAATACTCAAGATATAATACTGTGTGAAAAAAAGAATATAAAACTCTTTCATGTAAATCACTTCCTGCTTCCTCTCTCTATCCCTTCACTGCTGGCAAACCAAACATGTAAATTTACTTCTTATAGAAAGAAATCCTACCTATTTCCTCATTGTGTGCAGACACTGACACAAGATAGGGCTTCAATAAATAGACGCTGAATGAATGAGAGAATGAGTAAACACAGGCATGCTCTCGGTCTCTTCATGGGAAGGGCTCAATATACAATGGCTGCTCTCAAAGGTCCCACCCCATCAAGAAATGGGTCTTTCTAGGGTCACTTTTATCCCATTTGTCCAAGATACCAGTGAAGCCAGAAGACAGAAGCATTGGCACTATGGTGTGGGAGAGGCAGGTGTGCTCTCCAATTACTTCCCTCTCAGACCATGATTCCCACAGAAGCCAGATTCCCACAGAAGTCAGATTCCACAGAGGTCAGATCCCTGGTTTCTTGCAAGACCCTTCTTTATACTGCCAAGACCTTCTCTAATTACAAAATAACTCATGATCATGCAATTATTCAGCTTTCAGCAACACACAGGTAAAATCAGTAGTACAGAATTGGGTCAAGAGTATTTCGGTCAAAACCAAGTTGGTTAAGAAGACAAACTGTCAGAAATGAACAATACCAGTCACATTATCCTCCTGTATCTTTATTTTACTTCAACCTCTCCCTTTGTACTCATTCCTTCCCATTAGCATTTAAATTATGCCCATGTCTCTCCAATTTAAAAAATTAGCCTTCCTTAATTCCCTGCCTTTATCAAGCCAACACACTAGTTCTCCCAAACTCCTTAAAAACTCCATTCATCCATATATCCCCATACATCTAATAAATTTATGTAAAAGCCTACTATGTGTGTCAAAAATTGAGCTTAGTGCAGGAAAAAACAATGGTGAATAGAATAGGGAGACTGTTACTCTCATGGAGCTTACTTTTTAAAAAAATCCTCACCCAAGGATATCTTTAGAGAGAGGAAGGGGGGAGAGAGAGAGAGAGAGAGAGAGAGAGAGAGAGAGAGAGAGAGACATTGATGTAGAGAGAAACCTTAACTGGTTGGTTTCCATATGCATCCTGACCAGGGACTGAACCTGCAACCTAGGTATGTGCCCTGAGTGGAATCAAACCCACAACCTTTTGGTGTACGTAAGGACACTCCAACCAACTGAATCACGTGGCCAGGACTCATGGAGCTTACTTTTTATCGAAGGGAATACAAACAAAAATAAACAGAAAAAAAAAAAATATCAAAGAGTTACTGATACAGTGCAGAGAAGTAAAATAAAAGTAGAAAGTATTGGGTGGTTAGATTGTTCGGGAAATTCACTACTGAAGAGGTAATTTTTAGAGTGAAATTTGAATAAGGAAACTAAATAAGTAAAGATTCAGGGGAACCGTATCCTAGATATTGAGAATATTTAGTGCAAAAAGCTGCACTAAAGGCAAGTATAAATTATTTGAGGAATAAATATATCAAAGTGGCTACAGTATAGCTAGAGCAGAGTGGAACAAGATGAGGTTGGAGAAGAAGACAGAGGCTTGATGGTATAGAGGTGTATGAGCCAGAGTATGATGTTTGGAATTTATTATAAGTACAGTGGAAAGTTATTAAAGGGTTTAAAGCAAAGGAGCAGTAGGATCTGATTTCTATTTTCAAAAGATTACTCTGGAAGCAGGGGAATGAGATGTAGGATATTCCCATACTCCAGGTAAACCATGACAGTGGTTTCAATTAGTGTTTAAGTAGTGAGGAAAGAAAGAAAAATAGATGACATGGGATATGTTTTGAGGATAGACTTATTGATGAATTAGATATGGAGGCTATATTACAAAAGGAAGAATCAATGATAACATCCAGATTATGTCTAAATAAAGTATATGGTAACTTCGTTAAAAGTTGTGTTCCCTATCTTTACTTCCTTGCTTCCCACTTATTCCTTAATTCATTACATTATGACTCAGTTCCAAACAACTACCCTTCTTAAACTGCTTTTCTTAAGATTACTCAAGACCTTTTGCAAACTCATGGGATATTTCTAAGTGCTTATCTTACTTCACCTCCCGGCAGCACATGACACTAATGTTTCTTTATTCTTCCCTTAACTTCCTAGGTTTCTTCCTCTTCCTATAGCTGCTCATTTTGGGTTTCTATTGTGGATTCCTCTTATTCTGCAAGCTCTTCAAAGGCAGCAGTTTCTTATAATTTAATCCTTGACTCTCTTCTCTTACTGGGTGATGGCATAAACACTTATGCTTCAATAACCATGAATACATTGAACAGTCGTAAATATAAATCTCCAAAGCATAGTTTCCTGAGTTTCAAGAAGTATATTCACTTGCATTATGGACATCGCCTCATGCTTGGCTTGCATACTTTTAAAACAATACATCCAGACAGTTTCACATTTAAAAAGGCATATATAGCCCTGGCCGGTTTGGCTCAGCGGTTAGAGCATCGGCCTGCAGTCCCGAGAGACCCGGGTTCGGTTCCCGCTAAGGGCATGTACCTCGGTTGCGGTTTGTCCCCGGCCCTGGTTGGTCGTGTGGGTGGCGGCCACTCAATGTGTCCCTTTCACATCGATGTTTCCCTCTCTCTCTCTTCCTCTCTCTCTCCCTCCCACACTGTCTGTACAAAAAATGGAAAAATGTCCTCGGATGAGGATTAAAAAAATAATAATAATAAAATAAAAAGGCATATATAGGACAATGGCGGTGGGCAGGACCGGAGGGAGGGTGTGTGTGAGAGAGAGTGTGAGTGGACATGAAGGTGGATGATCAAACCCAAGCAGTGCAGAGCCACAGAGTAGAAAGTTCCTGTGCTGTGGATGGGAGCAGCCGGCTACCATAGTAAGCTGCCCTTCAGGGCGCTTCTCCCTGCCCCATGTGGAGTTCCCACCATTCTGGAAGATCCCGGTTCTTCCCTGAGAGGAGGCAGTGGAAGCGGCTAGGGCCCAGTAACCTGAGACCACCAGCACACCTGGCACCATCAGACCAGTGGACATTCTGTGTCAACACAGACTAGTGCACAGTAGTGGATCTCCCAAGGTGCCAGTCACGGAAGCCACAGACAGCTGGGGGGCCAGCACCATCCCCCATAGTAGTAGCCCAATCAGAGTCCAGATATACTCCCAGCAACAGAGGCTGGGGAGCAGACATCCATCCCCAGGCAACAGAAGCACAGACCAGCAGCTGAGACCCATCCCCAAAAACTACAGCAAAAGCTGAGCAGGAATTGAGCCCCATAGGGCAGCAGCACTCCCCAGCTGCCAGCAGCCGGACCTGGGGCTCCACAGAGGCCTGTGAAGTTCAGTAGCTTACAAGAGCAGTGGGAAACCAGAGCCCTAGAGAGATTGGGGCTATCCAGCTGCCTGCCCACAAGAACTGCAGGGTGCAGGGGCACCAGAGAGGCCTGTGTGACCCAGCAGGGACTGTGAAATCCAGTTACTGTGAGAGCTGTGGGGTGCTAAAGCACCAGAGAGGCCTGTGAGACCTAGCAGAGACTGTGCAATCTAGTTACTCCCAGGACCTGTGGGGTGCTGAAACACCAGAGAGGCCTATGTGACCCACCAGGAACTGCACAAACTAGTTACCCATGGGGCCTGCGGGGTGCTGAAGTGCCAGAGAGGCCTGTGTGACCCAGCAGGGACTGTACCATCCAGTTACCCATGGGACCTGTGGGGTGCTGAAGCACCAGAGAGGCCTGTGAGACCCAGCAGCCCATAACATAGGTGTAGAGCCAGGTCCTCAAGGGACTGTGCTATCCAGTTACCCAAAGGACCTGCAGGGTGCAGGGGGCACCAGGAAGGCCTGTGCCACCCAGCCGCTCACAAGATAGGCTTAGAGGGTGTGAAAATGGAGGCAGAGTGAATAGAAGCTATGCAGATGATCTCCTAGGACCAAAAGGGAATTACAACTAAAATAAAGACAAATCCTCAAAAGAAAGCAACAGAAAAGCAGCGGGACAGGATGATATAACAAGGGACACTGGTAGGATCTGCAGAGGCGCAAGAGGGTGGTGGGCTTGGAGCCCACAGATAGCAGCAGTCTTAGCTGTGAGCAGTGCCCTAGGGGAATAAAGACCAAGCTCACTCTACAGTGCAGAGAGCCAGGACAGAACACCAAAGTAGCCACAGTCACTCACCTGGGGGCTTCGGCAGAGGGATGGGCAGACTGAGCTGGAACTCTGTGGGGACACCCAGGATTTGGAGGGCACTCAGAGTTTTTGCTGAGTTGTGGCCACATAGGATGGGGGCCAGTGTACTCCTTCCCAGAACTGTAGGGAAAAGCAGCAGGCCCACCCCCTTGAAGATTCATCCTTGCCCAGGTGAGGCAAAGAAATACAAATTAAGGCTCATTAATAACCAGCATCTATCCCACCTTCTGGAAATCCTCTTAGGCAGAACACCAGGGCTACATTCCAAGGTACTGAGTAACTGAGACTACTAACCACCAGGAAGAAGTTAGAGGATAACTGAATCTTTCCTGGGTTTGCAAATCTACCCAGGAAGGTAAGACTTGACAGTGGTGTTTAACATGGGCCCACCCAGGCACATCCAAACTCAGTAGAGGAGCCACAAATAGCAGAACACTAACACCCACAGGGAAAATTTGGCAGGCTCCAAAACCCACTGAGCCAAAATATTGAAACAAAGAAACAAATCCTAAATGAAGGAACAAGAGAACTCTATCGAAGATGAGATAAATGAAATGTAGCTAAGCAAATAATCACAGGTAGAGTTCAGAGCCATGATCTTGAGGAAGCTCAACAGCATGAGTAAGGACATCAGCACCATAAGTAAAGATATAGAAACATTGGAAACCAAGTGTAAATGAAGAGTGACATAGCAGAAATTAAGAACACATTGGAAGGACTAACCAGCAGAGTAGAGGATGCTGATGACCGGATCAGTGAATTAGAAGACAGGATAGAAAAAAATCAACCAATCAGAAAACCAAAAGGAAAAAAAAAACAATTAAAAAACAGGAAGACAGCTTAAGAGAACTGTGGGACAACTGGAAATGTAATAATATTCGCATCATATGAGTCCCCAAAGAGAAAAAAAATGGGCAAGGGTTAGAGAATATATTTGAAGAAATAGTGACAGAAAACTTTCCTAACTTGGTGAAGGAATAAGGCATTCAAGTTCAAGAAGCACAGAGAACTCCAAGTAAAAAATGGGCAGAGAAACTAAATAGACACCTCTCCAAACAGAACATACAAATGGCTTAAAGACATATGAAGAAATGCTTAACATCACTAATCATCAGAGAGATGCTAATTAAAACAATATGGTGTTACCTCAAAAAATTAAAAATTGAACTGCCATTTGACCCAGTGATCTCACTTCTAGGAATATACCCTAAGAAACCTGAAACACTGATCAGAAAGAATATATGTACCTCCATGTTCGTAGCAACACTATTTACAATAGCTAAGTTCTGGAAACAGCCCAAAAGTCCATCAGTAGATGAATGGGAAAAAAAGCTGTGGTACATATACACAATGGAGTACTATGCAGCTGTAAGAAAGAAAGATCTCTTATCCTTTGAGACGGCATGGAGGGACCTGGAAAGTATTATGCTAAGCGAAACAAGCCAAACAGAGAAAGATAAGTATCATATGATCTCTTTTTTGTGGAATATAATGAGCATAGCAGTCTGAGGAATGGGGTAGTCCCAGAGACATGGAAGTGTGGTACAGACTGACAATCCCCAGAAGAGGGGGTTATAGGGAAGAGATAAACCACAGAACTTATGTGCATGTATGTATGAACAATAGACATGGACAACAAAGCTGGGGACAGGGAGGGGAGGAAGGGGATAGGGGGAGTCAGTGGGGGGAAAAGGAGAAAAATCTGTAAGAAAAATAAATACATTAATAAATAAATAAATAAATAAATAAATAAAACAATACATCCAAAATGCTCCCAAATACAAATCATCTCTTCCTCATTTTTCTCTTTTCATAAACAGTACAATTCTCAAACCATTAATTAAAGACAAAAATCTTGCCCTGGTCAGTTTGGCTCAGCGGTTAAAGCGTCAGCCTGCAGTCCGGAGAGACCCGGGTTCGGTTCCCGCTAAGGGCACGTACTTCAGTTGCAGTTTGTCCCCGGCCCTGGTTGGTCGTGTGGGTGGCAGCCACTCGATGTGTCCCTTCACGTCGATGTTTCTCTCTCTCTCTCCCTTCCTCTCTCTCCCTCCCACTCTATCTGTACAAAAAATGGAAAAATATCCTCAGGTGAGGATTAAAAAAAAAAAAAGACAAAAATCTTGAAGACTCTTTGACACCATCCTCTCTCTTATACTCATGTCTAATTATGAAATATTAATTCTACCTAGGAATATTTTTAAAATTTGTCTTTTTCTCTCCATCCTCACTGCCCTAGGTCACCATTTTTTTCATAGCTGTGGTTACTTTTAAGAACCTCCTAACCATCCTCCCAGCTTCAGATTTCTCCTCATCTAATCCATTCCCACACTGCACAGAGATTTATTTCTAAAAACAAAGCTTATTCATGACACTCTCTTAAGTTAAATTCTCCAATGTCTTCTAATTTCCATTGAAACATAACCCAGACTCTTTTTTTTTTATCATTATCCTCGCCCGAGGACATTTTTTCATTTTTTGTTTAGATAGAGTGTGGGAGGGAGAGAGAGAGAGAAACATCGACGTGAAAGGGACACATCGAGTGGCTGCCACCCACACGACCCAACTGGGGCCGGGGACAAACTGCAACCGAGGTACATGCCCTTAGCGGGAACCGAACCCGGGTCTCTCAGGACCGCAGGCCGACGCTCTAACCGCTGAGCCAAACCGGCCAGGGCGAAACATAACCCAGACTCTTTAGCACAGGCTTTAAGGCCCTTTTTGATTTAACCCCTACTTACCTTTCTACTCCCCCTTACTTCCCATTTCTTATGTCCTACCTCCTACCCTCCATGCTAAGTAGTAGTAACTACAGCAAAGTAACTTCATTCTTTCCAAAGTGTCAGGCTTTCTCTCCCTTTCTTCCCCCAGATGCTGGTCATTCCCCTATCTCCTCCCATTTATCTGGCTAACTTCTCTTTATTCTCAAAGTCTAAACTTAAAAGTAATTTCTTGCTTTAACATCCCTATGTCTGAATTGGAGCTCTGATATGTGATCCATTACCCCTTTGTTATAGACTGAATGTCCACCATCCTCCAAATTTCTATGTCAAAGTCCTAACCCCCAGTGTGGCTATATTTAGAAATGGGCCTCTACAGAAGTAATTAAGGTTAAATGAGGTCAAAAGAGTGAGGCCCTAATTCAACAAGATTTGTGTCTTTATTAAAAAGAAAGAGTGTGAGAGAGAGCACCCTGGATGGTTCTGCTCAGCGGTTAGAGCATCGGCCTGACCCTCGGACCTAAGAGTCACAAGGTTCAATTCCCAGGCAAGGACACATACCTAGGTTGCAGGTTTGATCCCCTACCCCAGTCTATCTAAAAAAAAAAAAAAAAAAAAATCAATAAAATATCTTGGGTGAGGATTAACAATGGCAAGAGAGAGAGAGAGAGAGAGAGAGGGAGAGAGAGAGAGAGAGAGGGAGAGAGAGAGAGAGAGAAAGAGAAAGCGAGAGCGAGCTTTCTTTCTCTATTTGTGTGCACTAAGGAAAGGCCATGTGAGGATATGGCAAGGAGTTGGCTATCTGCAAGCCAGGAAGACAGCTCTCACCAGAACCCAAATTTTCTGACACCTTGTTCAAGAACATCTGTCCTCTATAGTTGTAAGAAAAAAATTCTGTTGTTTAAGCCATCCAGTCTGTGGCATTTTGTTATAGAAGCCCAAGGACATGAATTCATCCCTATATTTTGTCATAGCACTTGTTGTTAAGGTACATAATCACCTCCTGTGTAAGCACCATTAACTGTAAGGACCACAATGGTAGTGATCCTGTATATCTTGATTATATCTAAATTTCCAAAGTCTATCACATTTTGTTTTGTTTAATTAACTGAATAATTAAAAATAATGAATTAGTATAATTCACAATAATATATACTTGAAATTTAAGAGAGTAAATCATAAATGTTTTCACCACAAAAAACCAAATGATAATTTAGCTAATGCTATTGTGGTAAATCATTTTACTATATATAAATGTATCAAATCAATAAAGTGTACACCTGAAACTTACAAAATGTATGTCAACTATATCTCAGTAAAGCTGGAAAAATAATAAATCAATTCTGTAGTGCATTGGTTTAGTATTGTAAACTTTTATGTGCCTTTAATATATTTTTGGTCAATTTTGTTTCCTCAAAAACTTAAAAATAAAACTTAAAGATATATAGACAAATGAAATAAATGCAATGCAAATATAAAATATGTATATATGAACCTTATTACATGATCTTTTCTTTTTACATGCCATGACAGTTCATTTTATGTATCAACTTATAGGGCATTTTTGGATGATATTAACATTGTAAATGTTACTCAGTAAACTTTGAGTAAGAAGACTGCCCTTCACAATGTGGATAAGCATCATCCAGTCAGTCAAAGGCCTGAATAGAACAAAAATACCAGCCTCCCCAGGCAAGAAGAATTCTCCAGCAGACTGCCTTCAGATTTTGTCCACACCACTGGCTTTCCTGGGTCTCTAGCCTATAGCAGTTTGGACTGGAACTACAATACTAGCTTTCTGGATCTCTAGCCTGTCAGCCTAAAGCTGTAGATTTTGGACTTGCCAACCCCTCCATAATCAGGTGAGCCAAATCCTTATAACAAATCTTTCTATATATTTACATATCCTATTGGTTCTGTTTTTCTATAGAACCCTGAATAACATATAAGCACATGTTCATAGGTGGTTAAAAAGAGAACATTACTTCTGATATGATATATCTCCAAGGCAAAGTAGATCTCCCTCACAAAGGAAACAAAAGAGGTTAATTATTCTATATCTTTTTTAAAAAAGAGTAATGCTTTTCAATTAAACCAGAAAAAAATGACAACTTTGAAAAAATTATGAATGCTCAAATAGCTTTAGTCACTGTGTGAATTCAGCTCTAACAACCCTACAGGTCCCCCCAACTACCTGGAAAGTGATTTATGAGACCCATCTGGAAGAGCAGTTTGATAGTCAGATAATAACACAGGTCCTTATTGAAATGTGATCAACACATTAGTTAGTTGCAAAGAACCAAGCCTATGCCCAGAAACTGCCCCATCCTATAGTTGGCTCATCCTACACTCATGTAATAGACTTTTATATTCCTGAAGTCACATTTCCAGTTCAGACACTGCTGATTTCTGGCTTATCAGACTCTGGCTCTCTACTTTGTTCTCCAAGTTTTGTGATTCTGCTCCTTTCCCTGATTTTAGGGTTACAGCAGCCAAAGACTGCTTCCTCCAACTCCTGCCCTAAACTCCAGTGAATCCAGGATGCTCACACAAGTAAAGACAATTCTGGCAATGGAATAACAATTCATGTTCCAAAATATTGAGAAACAAGCAAGAAAGAGAAAAAACAATGCACGTGAAAACAGTTATTTTTAAAAAGCTGAATAAATGTTATTAGTAAAATGTGCAATTGTAATGCATTTTAAAATTTATAAAATACTTTTACATGTATATCTTCACTTCTCTCACACTAACCTTAGGAGAAAGAGAAGACAGAGATGAGTCTCCTTATAGTCTGGAGAGGGAACTAAGGCTCAAAGAAGTTAACACACTCCTAATCCCAGCCCTAGTAACATATGCCAAGGGCTTAAACCAAATTTTCTCATTCTAAAATCATTTGTTTCTTGCTTTCCTCTCTTCAGAGGGTTAATAAAAATCAAATTAGAAAACCAATGAATGTTACTTCATTTCCTCTTGATGAATGACAGTTCCAGTTTTCTTTAATACAATTTCAGCTCTTCCACACAGAAGGACAAAAATATTCCAAATTCCCCAACTAAAGATTTTCCCAGCCTAATATATTCAAGCTCAGATGGGAAAGGTCAGGTCTAAGAGACAGAGGTAAGGCCAGAAAGAAGATAGGCAGAACTATGAAGGCACTTTCTTTCTAAAACTAGGTAAATAGCTCTGCAAAATTTTCTACAGATAGAGGTTTGAATTCCTGAGTAGTAAAATTCAGAAAACTGGTTCAGGGGTGCCTAAACCCCTCTGTAGCCTTCTCTATAGCTCATATTGAATACAAACCTGCTTGAATCTCTTATGGATGCACAATATGGGCCATGAGCACAGATGCACCTGTCCCACATGCAGGGAGGGTGAAGCTGGCAGAGTCCCAGGAGAGGGCCATGTTGTACTCTGCTGGCTGTATTCCCAAGCACAACTATAAACCCGTATGCAGCAATCTATTTTGAGTTTCTGCTCACGCTGAAGACAATATGCTCTTAACTTTCTTCCCATGATAATTCCCTCCTGCAAGTTTTAAAAAGCAACCACTGCTTTGACCAGAATAATTATAATGTCTTGGAATCCCTCTAGCCTACATATATGAGGGGACACAGATCAAATATGAGGTAAGGAAGGAACACTTCCTTTGTGCCAAAGTTTGTGCTAGGTATTCTATATAAATTGTACATTGTAACAGCTCTATGATTTAAGTAATATCAAGTAAATAGAAGAGTCTGAAGTTGGCCCAGCTAAGACTGATGATTGGCCATGCTCTTTCCTCTATGTCACTTGCGGCCATCAATTTGTTAGAAGGTAAAATAATTTCAAAGCTGTAAGAGGTCGGTTGGGGCAGTGGGAAAAGTCAGTTTAGCTAGGTTCTAGTTCCCCTGATTTTCCATCTTTCTTACAAGTTTTATATGTTTGAACAAACCTCCTCCTCTTCCTGGATCTATTTGAGAATATATAAAATGTAAATTGAACTAAGAAACCTTTAAAATCCCTGATACTTCTGATAGGATAGGATCCCTCACATCTGATGATGATGATGATGATGATGATGATGATGATGATGATAAAGACTACGACAACAAAGACTATGATGACAATGGCATTCACTGCACTTATCCAGTGCTTACCATGTGCCAGACATGGTACTAAATGCTTTATAATGAGCTAGATGGCCAAAAAAGAAAATTTAAAACAAAGCATTTAAGACAGATAACATAGCATGTAGAAAGGGCTGGGTTAAGAGAATAGCAAGGCCTTCTTAAATAGGGGTAGTCCTAGAATCAAGGACAGGCAGTAGTTAAATGTGACTAAAGCACAAAAAAGGATAGCTCTTGAATGCAACCTAAAAAGTTAGTTTTTTTAATCTTACTGAAAAGTAGGGTAATTGGAGAGTTTGAGCAGAACACTGACCAGATTTGCTTTTTAGAAAGATCATTTGGGCAATTACATAGAAGACAGATTAGAGGGTTACAAGTAGTCGAAATGAGAAATAATGGAGTCCTGAATGAGGGTAGTGGCAATGGGACATGGAAACATAAGAAAATTAAAGAAATATAAAGCATGCGATGCATTACCTTTATTAGCTGTTGCAATATTAAATTAAATTTGTAAAATATCTAGTAGAGAGTTTTCTAGACCCATCAATTCCTCTAATCCATCCATTCACTCTTTTGTGTATTCATAAATATTCATTGGGGTATTTTTTTCTCTTTGTAAACATAATCTGCACTAGTGAGACCAAATGAGTATAGCTATTTATACTCATATTCAAACATGCTAGAAGCTTGCTCACCATTATGCTTTTATTCTTATCACATTCTCTGCAAGGAGTGTCCTTGTCCATTCACTGGCCAGTAGATATTTGGAAATGTGAGCTTAAATGTCTAGGTATAAAATTATAAATTCAATAGGTATTAGTTTGTAGATAATCATTGAAGTCATAGGAATCGATGACTGTGAAGGAGAAAAACAGGGAGATTGGGTGAAGAGAGAAACCTGAAATCCTAGAAAATTCTAAACTATATGGAAGTTCTAAAAAAAAAAAAAATCCAAGGAGAACAGGAAATAGATATAGATGTGAGAGAAAAACCAAGATAAAATATTGCCAGGAAAGATAAGAGAGAAGAGGAAGAAGAGGAGCAATTGACAATGTCAAATGCTGGATGTCATGTGAGATAAGGTTATAAAAGATGGTTCAAGGTTTATAGAGGAAACAAACACCAGAATGCAATAGACTGAGGACTGAAAGGGGAGTGAGAAAGTAGAAGCAGTAAATATGCAAGTCACTGAAGAATTTTGGCCATGAGTCCATACAGTTTGATTCTGCCCTTTCTTACTGTCTCACTGAGTAATTATAATTCAGTGAGTTTCGATAGGCAAAAAGGTAGGAGTACCCAGAATAGAGCCTAATACTGAGTAGGTGTTTAATATTTGATATTTGTATGCAGTCCATGTTTATTTAACAAACATATTTTGAGTGTTGACCAAATTCCAGGCATTGTTTTTTATTTGTAATTTATTTATTATCCAGACAATAATGAATAAACAGACAAACAAACAAACAACAACAACAAAAAGATATGTCCTTGACCTCAAAGCATTTATAGTCTATAATGTGTATGTGTGTGTGGGGGAAAAGATATTAAACAAATAATCATACACCCCCCCACCCCCCAAAAACAGCAAAACTGCAATTGAAAGCAGTTTGAATGAACTGTATATCAATATGAATGGGGGGGGGGGGGTCTCTCCTGGCAAAGACAGAGCAAGCTAGATTTTAAGCAGTCAATGTTTGTTCCTAGACCTGAGGGTGAAGTCCAAGATTCAAAAAATAAAAACCTCATTGAGAGCTCTCTGTGGTTCTGACCTGAGCTGGTGTATGGCTTCCAGGCCTGCAAGGGAATCTGGCTTGCTTTCATAGGATCTTGCCAAATGCAGCTGAAATTTAGTGGCTCTGCTGATTTCTGGGCCTGCCTGCAGCCACAAGATTCTAGGTTGCTTGATCTATCCCAGACTTGAATACAACCATATGTCAAAAAAGCAGGGGAGGCACTATGGTGTAGTAAAAGGAATAGAGATTTTGGATTCCCAGAAACCTGATTTCAAGTCTTGGTTATTCCCCTTCTAGATATGTGGCCTAAAACAGGTCAATTCTTCACCTATAAATGAGGAGAATAATTAATACCCAGCCTAGTTCACAATGTTGTTGATGAATTCTGGCTCCCCAAATAAAAATAAAATTGGAATCAAAATCTCTCTACTCAGAAGAATCAAAAGGCTTTCTGATCTAATCACAATGCATATGAAAACACCTTGGACAGTAGGATGAGTGATAAAAGGTAAATTAATTATTCCTAAGTTTCTATACATTCTCTTCTAAAATCATAAATTTAAATATGTGTATATATAGATATATATTTATAGTATTGAGTATACAGACACATATTCATATATATAAACCCAGAGTGTGGCACATTATTAACCCCACATTAATAGGAAGGAATTCATTTCAATGATCAATTTATGGGTTGGTTAATAAATGAGAAATACATGGAAAAAAATTAAATTGCACTATTCACTTTACTTTTTTATTTTGATAAGATCTACTGGGCTGTATTGTTTTTGTTTTTGTTTTTTTTTTTACAGATAGAGTGGGAGGGAGAAAGAGGGGGAGAGAGAGAGAGAGAGAGAGAGAGAGAAACATCGACGTGAAAGGGTCACATCGAGTGGCTGCCACCCGCACGACCAACCAGGGCCGGGGACAAACTGCAACCGAAGTATGCGCCCTTAGCGGGAACCGAACCCGGGTCTCTCCGGATTGCAGGCCAACGCTCTAACCGCTGAGCCAAACCGGCCAGGGCAGGGCTGTATTGTTAATGATGCTTGTCAATACTAGCAAGTGAGCCATGCTCTTATAAAATTAAAAAAATCATCAGCAACATGCACATTGGCTTCTTAGACATTCTTTGAAGTGGCTTTATCTGGAGTGAGAGATGATGCACATTGATTATAAGAAAGAATCACCACATTTGCCCATGAGTATGCACTGAAGATGTGCCTGTTAAAACTTATAAGATCAAAGAAACATGACCAAGTAATCTATGGCAAAGTTAATGTTCCAGTCTCCATGAAGCTGAAGACTTGAGTGCTACTGTGGTATCTTTAAAAAGCAAGCATCTTTAAAAAGCCACAAAGAACTGTGGGGGAAGGTACCAGTTTTGCATACACAAAAGCCCAGGTTCAAATCACAGATATATTACTCACTTAATCTGTCTCTATCTCAGTTTCCTAATATATATATAATGATGATGATGATGATGATAACACATACTTCATAGGGTTGCTGTGAAGAATTAGGTGTATGTAAAGTACTTAAAACAATGGCTGGCACATAGGAAGCACTCAACTAATTATAGTAGTTATTTTTATTTTGGAGAAATAATCACTATTAGCTATAATAGTAATGATAATATTCAAATTCACTTAAATCTTAGGCATCATCTAGTGTTATTCTAAACCCATAATTTTTTAGATGGCTAAAATGAGGCACAGAGAAGAGAAATGATTTATGTGAGGTCACATAGAAAGTTTATAGCAGGACTGGAATCAGAATCCAGACCTCCTGACTCCCAATTCTGGGCTCTTTCTTACCTCCACATTAGCCCAATGACTCTGTCTCTGTCCCTCTCCTCTGATATGTTACATAATGTAATTAGAATTCTATCTTAATTAGAATCCATTTTTTCTTTGTCGTCATCTCTCTTACTACATTGTAAGCTCCTTAACAAAAACAAAGCATATCAGATTCTATAGCACCTAGCAGAGAGGTACAAAAATAAGTACTGATTAATTTTTTTTTATTATGTAACATAAGATCAAACAACAGATACACTCTGAAGTTAGTAACTGGAATCAGCTTTAATAATAAGTTATTTCTAGAAGTTTGTTAATTAGAGATGATGTTAAAATTTTTTTAAAATATTGTACTTACTGTTACAGAATCTGGGTTCTAAGCTTGAATCTGTTAATAACTAGGTGAACTTGGGCTGAAGTGCCCCTCTAATGTTGGGAGAAGGGAGAAACTCGAGAGGGATAAAACTAGAAATACAAATTATAAAGAGCTTTGAGAGGTGGGCTAAAGAATTTGAACTTTATCCTTAAAACAAGGGAGAATGAGAAAGAAATTTTAAAGAAGTTAATGACATGATCTGGATGATGTTTTAGAACTATCACTCTGACAATTATGTGAAGAGAAAATTAGACGAAGAAAGCCTAAAGGTCAGAAAAAAGTACTTATTTTTATCAGATTAAAATATTGATGATCAGAAAAAAGTGAAAGTAATTTCCTGAAAGTCAGAAATAGAATCAAGATTAAAAATTGGATTGTCCTGACTGGCTGGGCTCAGCAGTTAGAATGTTGGCCTGTGGTACAGAGACACCCGGGTTCGGTTCCTGCTAAGGGCACATACCTCGGCTGCAATTTGTCCCCGGCCCTGACCCAGTCAGGGCCGTGCAGAAGGCAGCCACTCGATGTGTCCCTTTCACGTCAATGTTTCTCTCTCTCTCGCTCTCTCTCTCTCGCTCTCTCATCCCCCCTTCTCCCCCCGTTTTTCTCTCACCCACTCTATCTGAACAAAAAATAGAAAAATGTCCTCGGGTGAGGATAAAAAAAATTGGATCATGGTATGCCAAAAACTATGTCTACCTATCATATCCCACACCCCTCATCAGATAAAGGACTTAGAGAACATGTGAAAATCAGAGAATTGCATGGAACTATATTCAGCATAACCTTGCCTTTAGAGAGTATATCATCTGGTTAAATGGATTATCCTTAAATTTAAACTCCCAGGGTCAATATAAAAAATATCAACTTTCCAATAAGGCAAATTATGGTCATATGGATATAGTCTTTGTTAAAGGCATAACAAAAAATTTACTAATGTTTTTCAAAAGGAAAAAATGGTTATGCTTACATAATCAAGTTAAAAGTTAATAATTTATCCAAGTGATGTTATTTATATTGTGTTAATATAATATATATACTATATTATATATATGTATGTATATACTATATATATACACACACATATATATTTCCATATTATGTGTAAATACAACTATGCATACAATTCTGTGCATAACTGTAAGTTAAATCAGATACAGATTTATTCCTAGATGCTTGAATTCAGAACATCAACTGTTTGGTGAAATTTTTCTAAATTTAAAATCAGTAACCTTGGTTCATATCCAAGTTCCACTTCTTAGCTACATGATTTGCAGTATATTCTTCATATCTTGGAGCCTCTGTTTCCTCATTTTTAAAATGGGAATAATTATGGGGTTGCTGTGGAGATCAGATGGCATATGTGAACATACTTCATAAACAACTTTAGACAAATGTAACAATATAATGTTTAAGAGTACAAGCTCTGGAGTAGGACTCAGTCCTAGTTCTGCTAGTTATTAACTGTGAGACCTTGGGCAAGTAATTTAGTCTCTCTGAGCTCCAATTTTTTCATATTACAAAAATGAGGCTAATAATAGTTTTTACCTGATAAGGTTATTGAAAGGATTAAATTAATACATATATAGTATAAAATGAGTCAATACAGACACATTTATGGCCTGGCATAGAATAAGCTCTCTGCATGTTAATTACTCACACTTTGACTCACACTTTGTTACAAAAGAATACAAGAAAAATATGAACAAACTAAAGAAATTGAATGTGTTCCTTGCAATAATGAACTGAAGAAACTAGAAGTGTCAGCAATATAAGACTCACTGCTCCCAGACTCAGTGATCTAATTTACTAATATCTTCACCCACTGTATTCTGGGTTCTGGGTTCAAGGAACACAAATAATGCAAACATGTGGTATAATTGACAATAAATCAAAGTTTCAAGTCTATCCCTTCAGGCGTAAAGAGAAACAAGTGATACAAGCTACAACCAGAGAAGGCATCTGAGGAGACACTGTTCCCTGAAGAACGTCCATGAAATTCTGTAGCAAAAGCAAGCAGGGTGGTTTTTAATGCTAAAGAGGTTAATCAAATAGTTCATTAAACTAAAGAGACAGAAAAAGTGTCATCAGAGGAAGAGAAGAAGGCATAGAAGAGCAGAGGCTCAATCAAAAACTAGTTCTATAAACAGAGTCCACCTGTTATGAAGTCCTTTTTGCTGTGCCAGAAGGGTGTTCTTAAAAATAAAAATAAAACAAACAAAAGAATTCAATGGATGCAAAAAGTGTGTCTATGTAAGGGAGAAAGAGACACTGGATCAATTGAAGTTCATTTGCAAAGACTGCAAGGAATTAAGAAATGGCTAACTAGTCCAGTTTAAAGAAAGTGGAGACATTAAATGGCAATCTAAAACTGTAGGATCTCTTCTAAGAACTTCTTAAGGATGAAACAAGAAAGCAAATGGGGATTTAAAAGCTTATGTTGTGTTCCATTCTTTTCTTTGTAACTTTGCAGTTCTTTGGAATGAGGTAGTTTAGGTTAAAATTAATTGCTTTTTATGAGTCCTCATATAGCTGAGCTTTTGACGTGACATGTAATCGACTATAAAAGACATCTTGACAGGGAAAGCAATTCAGTATAGTGAGTAGTTTAAAGCCATATAAAAGAGGAGCTCTTATTTAAGCTTTAGAATTATGCATTTCACTTTCATATTCTAAATGTGCCCTCTGGATGACATGGTCCATACTAGAAAAGAATCTTTTCTGCTGTAGTTTGTTTCTTTTAGATTCATGAGTACATACTGAATGCAACACAGGAAGTCCATTCCAAGACTTCCCTTGGATTAGCGTCTTCCCAGACTACTCTAGCAAGATCCCAGCCTCATATCCTTTGGGTAGCTACATAGTTACATTTCTAAAAATGTGACTTCTCCTTCCCCTTTCTTATCCAGGCCAAATCCCTCCACATGAGAAACTGGACTAACCCCAGTTGTGTGACAAATTCTGAATTGAATCAGAAAGCTTCAATTTCCTTCAAAAAGAAAAACAAAACTTAATGAGTACCTACTGTGTCTCCTCACAGTGGTAGGAGCTTCCACATTGATTATCATAGTTAATACTTTCAACAACCCTGTGAAATAGATATTATAATTCCCATCTTACAGATAGAGTCACTGAAGTTCAGATAAGTTAATTAACGTGCTAAAGTCCGTCATTTTTGGTGTCTATTCCTTTCATATCAGTTGTGTGCTCTCCCTACCCCTATGCTCCTGAATTGTATCATAAAAGCATAGCTCTTCCCTCATAAAATGTTGTCCAATGCCCATAACTGGCTTTTCAAATGCAATTCTGGATTTTATTCCAGGAATTCATCTAAAATTTTCCTTTATCATAAGGATGATGGTTTTGCTTTGCTCTCATCTGTTTCCTTCACAAGAAGCTGGACTCCAGCTCCTGATTCTCAGACCTCTTGCTCAAACATCCATATATGGCTTAACCACCCATGAGAATACTGCTATTTCACCTCAAACAAGTCAGAGCTACTGGTGCCTTCAAGGTTTTCCACAGAAACAGAGCCTTCACACTGCTGGCTGTATAGCAATGAATTTTGGCTGAAGCCACCACAAGCCTTTCTGTCTTGTCCACATTACTTGCTGCCCTTTCTGGTTCCTCATCTAGTTTGACTAAGTTCTTTCTTTCTCATCTCTGACTCTGCCTCCATCCCATGTATCAGTGTCTAGTTCCTCTGACAGAGGTCTTACCGCCTTCTCTTGAGAACATCTTTTTGCCTTATTGCCCATCCACAACACTACATCCCAGATTAAAAATGAACAACAACAAAAAAGTCAATATGTTCATGTTCCTTTTATGGTTAATATGATCCATTGGCATCATCTTTAAAAAAATAAAATGAAAATAAAAAGGTCTGAGCTCCCTAACATGGTATTCATGACCTTTTGCAACCTGAACCCTACTTACCTCTCCAGCCTCATCTCTGGCCATCACCCCTCAAACACTATGTTCAAAATACATTGAAATACTGGTAAAATTGATTAGTCTGTGTCCTCATCACCGACTACATTAGGGGTATGTATACATTTGTTAATGTTTCCTCCTGGATTCTACAAATCTCAATACTCAGTTTAGGACCTGCAGTCAAGTAGATATTAGAGAATATTTTATGAATTGTGTCTGAGCCAGATTCCCATTACTGATATTGTACAACTTTAGACTTTCTAACAAGACATGTCACCAATCCTTAATAATGACTGTGGGTCTGTGCTTTGATTGGAGATTTCAGAAACCTTTAATTTCAGTCCTTAACCACCCAATTAAACCTCTCATTTGAATCCCAACAACTAATTTGCTGCCTTTACTTACCAAGGAAAGCAGATACAGTGCTGGAAGTTCAATCTAGGGTATTCGAAAACAGTACCCTCTTCAGTCTAAGTCAGGTTCAGCACATACCTCCAGAGAGCTGTCAGTACTTACTCTAGAGTCTATTTTGCTACAGAGTTTATCATCCTTTTTCCAGATCAGAGTGTTGGTGTTTGTCCATTTAAACCAATTTCATTGCTACCAAGCCTTCTGATCTGGGGTATTGGGAAAACATGCAGATTTCTGGGCTTCAACCCAGACCTACTGAGGATGAGCCTGGGCATTTGTACATTTAACAAGTGCCCCAGATACTTCTTATGGTCAGGCAAATTTGGGAAAATCTGTGCCACTTACACCTTCTTCTCAGGAACTGATGATTGTTGCACTAAACCACCCCAGACCTTTGCCTCAGCCTTTCATGTGTTATCCTTCTTCAATACCGTAAGACTAAGAATGAAAAATAATTTTATTATATAATACATATAAATAAAAATAAATAAATTACATGTTTCTTTATATGCCCTTCCTATGCCTGCATTTTGAGATATGAATGATAAGATACACATTTTAAATTAGAATATAGGTCAGTAGACCTGTATCAGAGTACCACACAAGGGCACACAATCATGCTTTGTGACAAGCCAAACCTACTTGGCCATAATCTCACTTGTCACTTTCACAATATGAGGTTAGGCAGCTGGGGAGTAGGAAGAGCATGGGACTTATCAGTTTATCTATGTTCTGCCACAGCTGGGCTGAACAGACTAGATCAAGTCACTTTACCTCAGTCGTCCTCAGTTTCTTCTTCAGTTTCAAAAAATAGAGTCAAAAATAACAATTTTACAAGTTGGCTTGAATTTATAGAAAAGTGCTAATATAAATGTATTACTCTATACTTGACTCTAAGGAAGACACCAAAAGAATTAATAATAATGTCATAAATATAAATTAATCAATCTAACATTTAGATTAATATTATAGTGATATAATATTAATTAATCCAATATTTTATCAATTTTCAAATATTTGATAAGTATTGCCATGTGAAAAGCTTTGTGCCAAGAACCATAGTTACTTTACGCATAAGATAAAGAAATTTACCCTCATTTAACTCATGTTCTACTTGAAGAGGCTATTGAGTGAATAATTTTTAAAAAGATTTAATTACAAATGTGATATGTGCTTTGAATGTACCAGGTAGTATAAAAAAATAACAACAACAACAAAAAACCCTCCTAATCTGTAGGGTCGTGGACAATTTTCCCGGGGGTAGCTGATGGTTGAGCTAAAATATGAAGGATTTTAAAGTACAGAAAGGGTTGTGCATTTCAGGCAAAGAGAACAGCCCATGTTCTCCTATGCCTAAAAGGTACATGCTCCAATCAGGGAACTGAAATGCTACTGAAATGTTAGTGACTGGTGTGCAAAGATCACAGAGGAGAAATTATGAGTTAAGTCCAGAGACACAGGCAATTAATGCATTATAAGCTTTTTAAGGGAGTTTTGTCTGTGTCCAAAGTATAATGGGACAGCACTGAGTCCTTTAAGCAGGGGAGTGACAGCAATCACATTTTAAAAATTTAAAAACATTATTTTGGCTTTATCATAGATAATTGATTTCAGAAGATTAACAGTGGGTGAGGGAAAATATAGGAGGCTATTAGACTAACCAGGTGAGAGATGATATGGCTTTGATTAGTAAGGTGATTGTAAAGATGAATTTGAGAGGTGATAGAAGGTAAAACCATCATAGCTTTGAATTGATTGGAAAACTATGTTCTTCTTTGCAATACTAAAGCAGTATACAAAAAATATTAGCATCATAATGTTTTTCACATGTTACAGTGTTTTCCCAGATAGTCTTTATCGGGCCATCTGTAACTGGTGGTCCACTATACAGAAAGCATTGTATTCAGAGCTCTGGTTGGCAGCAGTCAAATGTAACACAAGTTCGACATTTAAGAAGTTCACAATATTATAGAGGAAATATAGCATTACTTGTAATTTTGACAATTCTCTGAGATAGGTAATAGATTTCCCATTTTCAGCTACTAATGGTAAAACCTAGAGTGCTTGTCAAAGTTGGCTCAGCTAGGTAATGGCAGAGATTCCCAGCCTCATTCTTGGTTCATGACTTCCCCAGGACTTTGTTTGCTCTCAGAATGAGAAAGGATGCTCTCTGGATCCCTGCTGTTCCCTTCTAAGACCCCCTCAATGCTTCCCAAAGGTTTCTGTCTAACAAGGTAAATCTCAAGCAGGCTTTTACATTTCAGTTTGAGGTCAGAAACATGTTGTGCAGTCTATGCCAATGAACAAAATAAATAGGTTAAATCCTTTCCCTTATTGTTCAAATCCCTGCCCACGTGACTGTCAGTTTAGGTGATCATTCCCTGTGAACTAAAAATGGTTACTCAGAAAAATAATGTTGGTATAAATCCTATCATTGGAGACAAGGAGCGGAATGGAGAATATCAAGACTGAGTGAGCCCACCCCACACAAAGGGCCCGAGTTTAGGAGGAGACAATGCCATGCATGGAAGATATAAAGTCTTACTATCCAAAGCCTTGCGAGTCAAAGTATGGTTTTTGGACTGGCAGCATGAGCATCACATGAAAACTTGTTAGAAATGGAGGCTCTCAGGCCCTGTCACACACTTACCAAATCAGAATCAGCATTTTACAAGATCCCCACTGACTTGCATATACATGAAGTTTGCAAAATACTGATATAAAAGTATACCCAAAGGAATCTCCACTTCTAAATGCCCAAATGACCTGAAGTTCTATCAGTGGTATTCTTCCTATTTGCCAAAGCTTTGTTCTTCTTTGAGTCTTCCTTAAAAGTTTTGCCTGCTTTGGAACAGACTCATCTTAACCAAAGGCATGGCATGTGAAGTAAGATATATCTGGGTTGGCATCCCAGCCCTTAATCAAGGGTATACATTTTGGTATATTGCTGAGACCTCTCAGACTCAGTTTGCCTCACTCCTAAATAAGGATAACAAATCAGCCTTGTCAAATCTAAAATAGTGGGTTTCGGATAAAAGAAGAAAGTGAATGCTAAAGTATTTCTTTGTATAGAATGCAAGTATTGTTGCTATTGTTATTATCAAGAATAATTATATTAATTTACTCATTCATTCAATCAATCAGTTATATAGTTGTATAGTGAGAACCTACTCTGTGCTATGTGCTGGGGATAAACAGATGAATAAGACAGCTGTTCTTGCCCTCAAAAAGTTCTTAGGCTTGTGGTGAAGAGATAATTTTATAATTATCAGCATCCTAAAAGAGGAGCAGAGCAATGTTATAACCCAGGTCTCTTGGTGTTTAGGTCACTGTTGTTTCTCACCACCATAAATTCCAAGAAAATGTGTGTTTTGGTGAAAAGCATAGGAAGTCTAGAGCTAGAAAGGCTGGTTGTAATATTGACTATACCACTTTTCACCTTGGGCAAAAATCTTAAACCTTTCTGAGCCTTAGTGTTCTTGTTTGTAATAACATCTACATGACTGAGCTTACCTGAGGATAAAACAGATGTGAAAGGGCTAAGTAAACAGTAAGTATTGGCCATTCACTTAAATATTCAAGTGTTTATTCTGTGCCCAACACACAGTAGTGTCCCTGGGAAAACAGGGTGGAAAAGATTCTGTTGCTGTCCTCAGGTAGCTTCCAGTCAAGTACAAAGTTGTAATAAATGCTCAAAGGAGAAAGTGTAAAGTATGTGATGGAATAAGAGAAGCACAAAACCTTATTTGGAGAGGGCCATGGGGTGGAGGGTGGGCAGAGGCTCAGGAGAGCCAACTTTGAGAAATGTACTGCACCAATTTTTCAATGTTCGTTATCAAGAATAAATAAAATTTGCAATAGAAAAAAATAGCTTAAGCAAGAAGAGAGAATATTTTAAGTGTCCAATAAGGCAAAACTAATAATAATAATAAGAAGAAGAATCAATGTATATTGAATATTTACTAAGTGCCAGGCATGGTAAAAAATGCTTTATATGTATTAGAACATTTAATTTTACCTGTATTGGTTTACTGTTTGTGGACTTGCCTGGAAATTACAACACTCTCTCATTCTTTGACTTTCTCTGTTATCATCCAACCACGAAATTCTACATTTGGCTGCCAAGTTTCAAGATAAACACTATTTGTCCTATTTTAAATTACTTCCCTCCTGCCTTTCCCCTAAGCACTTTTGACGCCCACCACACCTCCAGTTCTATCGATACGGATTCCATATTTAGATGTACTATTCATTTTTATCATATTTAAAAATGGTCCAAGAAATGTGTCTTTCAGTGCAGTAACTAACTCCTGTTTTGAAATCCATATCTGAGCCAAGAACTTTATTTCCTCCTAAAAGAAATTCTTATGCAGATAGATTTTAGTCTTAAGCGACACACAGACATTTATAAAATCCAAGAGCTTGAGGGCACACCCTAGACTTAGCTATCCAATTTCAAAATATAGATGGAGATTCAAAAGATGATTAGATTTTAATTATCTTTTATATAAATTGATCTTCAATGGGCCCACAGCAAAACATCTCTCAGTATTAAAACAGACATTTTTAGTGTCAGTTTCATTGGAGGAGAAAAAAGACACCAAATTGCGCTTCTCCACACACCCTGAAAATATGTGGTTTCTGTGTCTTCACAAATAGACATGATTTTCAGGGAAATTCATTTCCAAGTTCTTTTTGTTTTTCTCTTTTTAATTAAAGTTCTTAACTAGGTCATGCTGCATGGCTGCATGACTTTCAACTAGTTTAAAAAAAACCCAAAAAACTGTGAATTTGAAATTGGGCAATGAATTTTTTATCAGAACAATTGAATTAGTATGTATCAGTGTGATCCAGACTGCTACTAACCTCCAACTAGAGATGATCAAAAGTCTTGTGTCTCTTGCCCTAGCTGGTTTGGCTCAGCGGTTAGAGCGTCGGCCTGCAGTCCGGAGAGACATAGGTTAAGGGCATGTGCCTCAGTTGCAGTTTGTCCCTGTCCCTGGTTGGGTCGTGCGGGTGGCAGCCACTCGATGTGTCCCTTTCACGTCGATGTTCATCTCTCTCTCTTCCTCTCTCTCTCTCCTGCTCTATCTGAACAAGAAATGGAAAAATGCCCTTGGGTGAGAATAAAAAACAAACAAACAAACAAACAAAAACAGTCTTGTGTCTCTCACCAAAATGTAAGTTCTAGATGTATTTTAAGCCATAAGTTCTCTAAGCATATACCTTGTTGTTTTGTGCCTTCTTGCTTTTGCTCATGTCCTCGCCTCCTACTTTATTTATTTTCTATTAATCCTCACCCAACGATATTTTCCCAATGATTCTTAGATAGAGTGGAAGGGAGGGAGGGAGGGAGGGAGGGTGAGAGAGAGAGAAACTTCAATGTGACAGACACATATCAAGTGGTTGCCTCCTGCAAGCATGACCCTGGCTAGGGCTGGGGATCAAAACTGCAATCCAGGCATGTGCACTTGACTGGAAATGGAAACCATCACCCCTTGGTCCATGGGTTAATGCTCCAACCAATGAGCCAAACTGAGCAGGGTCTCCCCTCCTACTTTAAACCCCTGCCTTAACTTGGCTGACTCTTAAATATCTGGCAAAAGTCAATCTAAGTGTCACATCTAGGAAACCATTTCTTATTCCTACCCTCATCCCTGTACACATAGACTAGTTAAGAATTCCTCTTCTTCTTCCCATAATGCTTGTGTCAATTTTTTGTTGCAAGAAGACAATGCAAAGGTAATGCTATATGCTTATCCAACTCAGTTTCTTTTCCTCCCAGGTGCACAGACTACATTTCTTAGCATTCCCTGCATTTGGGTAGGTCTATAGACTAAGTCTAGCAACAAGAGTGTGCTTGAAAGAGATGTTTCACTTTTTCCAAACCCAATCTGCTGCAGCCTCTCTCTCCTCTCATCTGTCAGTTAGATGCAGAGATATGGGTCCCCAACTGACACTGGAGCTGAGATCCCCTACTCACCCATTTACATTATATCGAAATGAGAAGTAAACTTATATTTTAAGTCAATGAGTTTAGTGGGCTGTTTGTTGTGACTTATACCAATTAATAGAATAATCAAATGTTTTCTTGTCTCTGTCTTGCCTTCTAGAACAAGAGCTTCTTGAAGTCAGTGTACATATTTTAATCATCTGTTTCTGTAACATTTAGCAGGATGCTAACAGGTAGTAGGTGGTCAGGAAATAAATATTTATTCTTAGGATACTTCTCACAATTACTTTACCTTACTTGTCTAGTGAAATTACTGGTAATTTTTGGTTTCTCTTTTATTTAACAGCACAAAGAGCAAGGCACTCTAGATTTGCCTGAGGCAGGACAAAAAAATAGGTGAAAAAACATCTTTTAAGTTATCTGGAAATTGCTGAAGCTCACGTTTCCCAAGTCAGGCATGAGAAGATGATGGGACAGAATATCTATGAATTATGTGAATATTAACAACTTTCATATTAGAAATCAAATGGGTAAAAATATATATCCACCAACTAATTAGGGCAACTAACAAACTTTGTTTCAGAGTAAAATCAAGATTAAAAGTCACATTCAACTGCTCCAGCTAATTAGTAAGTAAAACAGGCAAAATCCATAATGTCAATGAGAAATTACCTTCAATATTTTTTAATGAGGTACTGGTACTAAATAAAGCCAATTTTTAATCCCAGATTTTTGCTGCCTTTCTCTAGCTTGTTCTGTAGCTTGGGGGGCAACTGTCTGAAATACACCTCCAACAATAGTTTCCGATCTGTTGAGGAGCCTGAATCCCAGACTGAGACACTTGGACTCTACTTGATATGTAGCAATGACCTCAATAATGCCATTTTTAAGGACTGGGAGAAACAGGATCTATAAGATACATTCCCAAGCTACCTCCAACACTAGCAGTTCATGAACTATAAACTCATATGTATTTGAGTCTACCTATATGTATGGGGGGGGGGGGGGAGGCAGTTAAATAGGGCCAAATTCCTCACTTTAAAAATGATAAATCCTAGATTTACCCCTTCTCCTCTCTTACAGATGGTCCTCATCAAGAGGCAGTTATTATTAAGACAGCCATAATAGTCTTGCCTCAGGCAGACCAGAATGCTTTGCTTTGTCCTGTTAAATAAAAGGAAACAAAAAATTACCAGTAATTTCACTGGGGAAGTAAGGACAAGTAATTGTGAGAAACATCCCAGGCAGCCCAGTGGATAATTATAGCACATAACAGACTAAGGCTTGAAATTAAAGGTACTTATTGTAATTGAACATCTGAAATGTTGTATTTATACAAAGAAAAAGTGTGAGGGAAATGAATGGATCCCAGCTCCAGCAAGGCCACACATGTTTGTGGAAGATCCTCATCTTCAGGGCTTTGCTTTTTTCTGTAGCTAAGGTAGTCAGTGTTTTAAAGTCTGTAAGTTAACAATGTGCACTACAATTTATAGATACTCAAGGTTCAGAAAGCTCTTGGGGCTTAATTCAGTCACTGAGGGGGAGGGTAGGGGCTCTCAACACCATTTTGGGGGAGGAACAGAGTCAGGGGAATATATGCTCTGCGCCTGGGGTTGGAATAGAGTTTGCTTTCCAGGTGGGCATAAGGACTAGTGAGAAAATGAAGATCTGACCCAAGAGTAAAGAAAAGAGAAGATAGGTAGCCAACTAATCTGTAGAGTCAACTTTACCCTGAAGCTTATAAAACTCAAGCTTGGTGTGTGTGTAGGGGCTGGGGGGTAGAAACTCTCTACTTTCACAGGTCCCATTTGTGGACTGGGATGGGCCCAGGTAATGTGGTTTATGAATGTCAAAATCAAAGTGAATTTTAGATTAGTCACTGCACAAGAAAATATGAAATATTCAAAATTTCAAGATTTATGTGTGAAACAAAACTTGATAGAAGTTTCCCCAAATTTCAAAACAATCCTAAAATTTTACATTACATGACACTGAAATAAACTTTTTAAACACTATCAATAACAAAAATCATATTTGATCAACTATTCTAGAAGAAAGATTAAATTAGCTGTCCATTCTCTCTTTAGAAGATTATATTACAGACTCATAGTCATATGTAGAAGAGATCAAAGAGTATGCAGCTAAAAATGTAGGGAAAAGTATTATATAAGTATATTAGTAATTAATAAAAACATGCTATTTTAAAATATTTTGTGATGTCTATAGCATTTTAAAGTAATTTAATTATTTGTGAATTTTAAAAATTTGGAGAAGCCTAAAGATTCCACAAAAAAAACTACTAGAATTGAAAAATGAATTAATTAAAGTAGCAGGATATAAAATAAATATCCAGAAATCAGTGAATTTTTATATACCAATAATGAACTTTCAGAAAGGAAAACTGAGAAAACAATCTTACTTATAATTGCATCAAAAATTAAAATACCTAGGAATAAATTTAACCAAGGATGTAAAACCCCATATTTGAAAAAGTATAAGACACTGAAGAAAGACATTAAAAAAGATACAAATAAATGAAAGCATATACTGTGTCCATGGATAGGAAGAAGTATGTAACATCATTAAAATGTCAATACTACCCAAAGCAATCTATAGATTCAACGTAATTCCTATCAAGATACCAATGGCATATTTCAAAACACTAGGACAAATATTTTAAAAATGTCTATGGAACCTCTGAAGAACCACAGTAGCAACAGCACTCTTCAGAAAGAAAAACAAAGTAGGAAGGAATCACTCTACCTGATATCAAACTCTACTGTAAGGCCACAGTATTCAAAACAGCATGGTACTGACATAAACAAAGACATATAAATCAATGGAACAGAATAGAGAGCCCAGAAATAAACCCAAGCCATTATGGCCCATTAATATTTGACAAAGGAGACAAATCATACAATGGGGAGGATTGTCTATTCAACAAATGGTGGTGGGAAAACTGGATACATACATGCAAAAAAGTACAACTAGACCACCTTCTTCCATCATACACACAATATAGTCAAAATGGATTAAAGACTTAAATGTTAGACTTAAAATCATAAAAATCCTAGAAGACAACAGAGACAGTAATATCTCAGACATTACTCGTAGCAATATTTTTTCCGATATATGGCCTTAGGCAAAAGAAACAAGCAAAAAATAAATGACACTATATCAAACTAAAAAGTTTTTGCAAAGCAAAGGAAACCAACAACAAAATGAAAAGACAACCTACTGAATGGAAGAACATATTCACCAATGATATATCTGACAAGGGGTTAATATCCAAAATTTATAAAGAACCTATAATACTCAACACCATAAAAAATCCAATTTAAAAAATAGACAAAGGACATACAGATGGCTATTAGACATAGGAAAAGATGCTCAAAGTTACTAATCATCAGAGAAAGGTACATTAAAAGCATAATTAGATATTACCTCACACCTATCAGAATCACTATCAATAAACCAATAAACAAGAAGTGTGGTGAGGATGTGGAGAAAAGGGAAACCTTGTGAACTGTTGATGGGAATGCAAATTGGTGCAGCCACTGTGAAAATCAGTATGAAGTTACCTCAAAAAATTAAAAATGGAACTGCCTTATGACCTAGCAATTCCACTTCTGGGAATATATCCAAAGAAACCTGAAACACAAATTTGAAAGAATATATGCACTCCTATGTTCACTGCAGCATTATTTACAATAGCCAAGATTTGGAAGCAGCCCAAGTGTCCATCAGAAGATGAGTGGATAAAAAAGCTGTGTTACATTTACACAGTGGAATAGTTCTCAATCATAAATAAAGAAGGAAATCTTACCCTTTGTGACATCATGGTTGGACCTAGAGAGCACTATGCTAAGTGAAATAAGCCAGTCAGAGAAAGACAAGTACCATATGATTTCACTCATATCGGAATCTAATGAGTAAAATAAACTAATAAACAAAATAGAAACAGACTCATAGATACAGAACAGACTGACAGGCTGTCAGAGAGAAGGGGGATTGCTGGGCTGGGTGAAAAAGGTGAAAGGTTAAAAGCAAAAACAAAAAACTTATAGACAAAGAAACAGTATGGTGATTACCAGAAGGCAAAGGATGTGAGGGTAGGTAGAAGAAAGTAAAGGGGGGATAAGGTAATGGAAGGAGACTTGACTTGTGGTGGTGAACACAATACAATTTACAGATGATATAGTATACCCGAAACCTATATAATTATATGAACCAATGTCACTCCAATAAATTCAATAAAAAATAAAAATTTATAATTTGTTTTCTTTTCTTATTCTAACTCAATACTACATTTCATACCCAAGTTTGTATTTGTAATGTCTATTATCTTAAAGCAGCACACCAAATTGAATAAGCTTAAGGTCCCACAGACTTAGATGCAGCCCTGCTCACATACATTCATCACTTGCATTGTGAGATCCCTCGGCTAGTGTCTAGCCCAACTTAGAGCCCCTATCATCTCTGCCTTATCTAAACAGAGACCAGGGGAGAGGGGTCAAAGAAAGGAATTCTGGGTTTGAACCCACCATAGTGAAGCAGCAAAGGGCACAGAGTTTCTATCAGATGGAACTGGGCTTGAATCCAGCTTCTTTTATAAGTTAGCTCATCTGTTCCTTATCATGTTTGAGGAAACTGAGGCTCTGTGACCACTGGCAAATTCTTGAACCTCACTGAGCCACAGTGTCCTTCCCTCAGGATGATAAGGAACAGATGAACTAACAGTTGTGAAAGAAGCATTTGATAAATTACAAATTGTTGCATACAAGAGTATTAAGAGCAAGTAATCTGGCTAAAACCATACTTAGTAGAATAAGGACTTGAAAACCAAATCTTTCTGGCCCAAGGCATATGTCTGTTGCCATTATACCATATGCCATTCCTCCACCAAAATACCACAGCTGGCCTGTACCACACTCATGTTGATGACCAGGATTTGAGGTATTAATGAAATAAAAAATGTAACTTTTATCTTCCTTTTATTTCCCCAACAATACAGCCGTGCCACTATTCCTGATAGGCACAATCTTATGCCTCAGTTTGCATGTTGATATCACTGGAGAGGTAAATGGGTTACCCAGGGTTGCCAGCTTCAAATCAACCAAGATTTATCTAATACTTATGGCAATTATGGTCTCCCATGTGGTGGGTTCCCTTTTGATGATTGTTTCTTTGTCTATACAGAAGCTTTTTAGTTTGATGTAGTCCCATGTGTTCATTTTCTCCTTTGCTTCAGTTGCCTTAGGTGATGTATCAGTGAAAATTCTGCTGCGTATAATGTCTGAAATTTTGTTGCCTACAGTTTCTTCTAGGATTTTTATGGATTCATGAGCCACATTTAAGTCTTTTATCCATTTTGAGTTTATTCTTGAGTATGGTGTAAGTTGATGGTCTAGTTTCATTTTTCTGCATGTAGCTGTCCAATTTTCCCAACACCATTTATTAAAGAGGCTGTCTTTACTCCACTGTATGCTGTTGCCCACTTTGTCACATATTAATTGAGCATATTGTCGTGGGTCCATTTCTGGGTTCTTTATTCTGTTTGATTGATCTATCTGCCTGTTCTTGTGCTAGTACCAGGCTGTTTTGATTACGGTAACTTTGCAGTATAACCTGAAATCTGGTAATGTGATCCCTCCTACTTTGTTCTTCTTTTTCAAGATTGCTGTGGCTATTCGAGGTGTTTTTTTGTTCCATATGAACTTTTGAAGTATTTGTTCTAGTTCTGAGAATTATGTCGTTGGTATTTTGATGGGGACTGCATTGAATCTATAGATTGCTTTGAGTAGTATGGACATTTTAATGATGTTAATTATTCTAATCCATGAAAAAGGTATGTGCTTCCACTTTTTTATATCTTCCTCTATTTCTTTTTTCAATGACCTGTAGTTTTCTGCGAATAGGTCCTTTATGTATTTGGTTAAGTTTATCCCTAGGTATCTTAATTTTTTGGCTGCAATGGTAAATGGGATTGTTTTTTTTAGTTTCTCTTTCTGTGAGTTCATCATTGGTGTATAGGGATGCCATCGATTTTTTTTTTTTTTCAAATCTTTATTGTTGGATGTAAAATGTATTACAGATGTTCCACATTTTCCCCCCATTGACCCCCTCCTCCCCACTCCCGCCCCCCTCCCACCTTTTCCCACACTATTGTCTGTGTCCATTGGTATGCATATAAGTTCTTTGGTTTATTTCTTCCCACCCCACCCCAACCCCTTTCCCGCTGAGGTTTGTCAGTCTAGCAATGAATTTGTGCTTCTTAATCCCTTCACCTTTTTCACCCATTCCCCCAACCCCCTTCCCAACTGGCAACCAACAAAATGTTCTCTGTATCTATGAGATGTTTCTGTTCTTCCTGTTCATTTTGTTTGTAGATTCCATTGTTGATAGATATGTATCCATTGCCATTTTGCTTGTTCATACATTTTATCTTTTTCTTCAAAAAGACCCTTCATCATTTCATATAATAACAGTTTAGTAGTGATGAACTCCTTTAACTTTTTCTTGTCTGGGAAAGTTTTTATATGTCCATCGATTCTAAATGACAGCTTTGCAGAATAGAGTAATTTCGGTTGTAGGTTCTTGGTTTTCATCACTCTGAATATTTCTTGCCACTCCCTTCTGGCCTGCAAAGTTTCTTTTGAGAAAGCAGCTGACAGCCTAATGGGAACTCCCTTGTAGGTAACTCACTGCCTTTCTCTTGCTGCTTTTAAGATTCTCTCTTTGTCTTGAACCTTTTGCATTTTGATGATGATGTGTCTTTGTGTGGGCCTCTTGGGGTTCATCTTGTTTGGGACTCTCTGTGCTTCCTGGACTTGTATGTCTGTTTCCTTCACCAAGTTAGGAAAGTTTTCTGCCATTATTGTTTCAAACAGGTTTTAGATTTCTTGTTCTCGCTCTTCTCCTCCCGGCACCCCCCAAGGTGCGAATGTTGGCTCGCTTGAAGTTGTCCCAGAGGCTCCTTACACTATCCTCATTTTTCTGGATTCTTTTTTCTTTTTGCTGTTCTGATTGGGCGTTTTTTGCTTCCTTATATTCCAAATCGATGGTTTGCTCCTTGGATTTACATACTCTATTATTGAAGGTGTGTAAATTATTCTTTATTTCAGTTAATGCCTCCTTTAATTCTAACTGTGTATCCATGATTTCTAACTGGTCCTTTTTTATGCTCTTGAGGCCCTCCCTAAGTTCACTGAGGTTCTCACTAAGTTCATTGAGCATCCTTATACGCAGTATTTTGAACTCAGTATCTGTTAGGTTGCTTATCTCCATTTCACTTAGTTCTTTTATTGGGGTTTTGTTCTGTTCTTTCATTTGGGACCTGTTTCTTTGTCTCCTCATTTTGGCTACCTCCCTGTGTTTGTTTCTGTGTATTACTTAATGAGAGGTATGGGGCTCGCTGAGACCCGATGCTGCTCGTTTGAAAGAATTTAGGAAAAACCTGAAGCAGGATCCAAGACCGGCCAATCCTATGGTTAAGCAAGTGGCAACAGCTTGGGTGGGCTTGAAAGTTGTGTGGGGCGGGGTGGGGCGGGGCCTCAGGGAGTCAGCAGGGTGGGGCTACGAGTGTGAGCCAGGTTGCTGGAGGCCCAGATATGGCTTCTATCTGCCGCCCCCGGGAGGGGCTCACCAAAGGAACAAAGGCCTCTGACAGCACGTTTGTCCCCGAGAAAGCCCCCTCTCCAGCCCTCGCTCCAGTGCCAAACAGCTCAGTTCTTCCCTGTATGTCTCTGGTGCCCCTCGAGCTGCCTCCCCTCTAAGCTGAGAGGGGGAGAGTCCTATAAGTTCATGCGCAGGCCCTTTAGGGATCTGCCTGGGGCTCCAGGCGCTTCAGCTTCCCTGAGCCTCAGTTTCCGCTGGTTTTTCCAGCCAGAAGTTATGGGGACTTCTCTTCCTGGCACTGGAACCCTGAGCGGGGCCCCTGGTGTGGGATGGGGACCTCTCAGTCCTCAGAAGGACCTTCCCAGCCGCGGGAGCCTGCTGATTTTTATCCGCCACACTTGGGTGTGGGACCAGCACGTCTCGCCGCCACCCCTCCTACCAGTCTGGATGTAGCTGCTTTTTTTAATTCCGTAGTTGTAGGACTTCCATTCAGCTTGATTTCAGGCAGTTTTCAATGATGGTTGTTCTGTAGTTTAGTTGTAACTTTGATGTGGTTGTGGGAGGACGCATTACTGCGTTTACCTATGTCGCCATCTTGACCGGAAGTCCCTCGATTTCTTGATGTCAATTTTGTATCCTGTTACTTTGCCAAATTCATTTATTAAGTCTAGTAAATTTTTGATGGATTCTTTGGGGTTTTATACATATAGTATCATGTCATCTGCGAATAACGACTGTTTCATTTCCTCCTTTCCAATTTGGATCCCTTTATTTTTTCTTCCTGTCTAAGGCTGTGGCTAAGACTTCCAGTACTATGTTAAATAAGAGTGGCTAAAGTGGGCATCCCTGACTTGTTGCTGTTCTTAAGGGAAATGGTTTTAGTTTTTGCCCATTGAGTATGATGTTGGCTGTAGGACTTTCATATATGGCCTTTATTATGTCGAGATGTGATCTCTCTATTCCCAGATTGCTGAGCGTTTTTATCAGAAATGGGTGCTGGATTTTGTCAAATGCTTTTTCAGCATCTATTGATATGATCATATGATTTTTATCTTTTATTTTGTTTATGTGGTGTATCATATTTATTGAATTGTAAATATTATGCCATCCTTGCATCCCTGGGATGAACCCCACTTTGTCATGGTGAATAATTTTTTTTGGTGTATTACTGGATCCAATTTGCTAGTATTTTGTTCAAGATTTTGGCATCTATGTTCATCAGGGATATTGGTCTGTAGTTTTCTTTCTTTGTAGTGTCTTTTTCTGGTTTTGGAATTAGAATTATGCTGGCCTCATAAAATGAGTTGGAAGTCTTCCTTCTTCTTGAATTTTTGAAATAGTTTGAGGAGAATGGGTATTAGTTCTTCTTTGAATGTTCGGTAAAATTCCCCTGTGAAGCCGTCCAGGCCTGAGTTTTGGTTTGCTGGGAGAGTCTTGATTGCATCTTCAATGTCTTTTGCTGTTATTGGTCTGTTCTAGTTTTCTATCTCTTCCTGGTTCAGTTTTGGGAGACTATGTGTTTCTAGGAATTTGTCCATTTCACTTAGATTGTCGAATTTGTTGCTGTATAATTGTTCATAATATTTGTTCATGATCCTTTGTATTTTTGTGGTGTTGGTTATTATTTCTCCTCTTTTATTTCTGATTTTGTGTACTTGGGTTCTCTCTCTTTGTTTCTTAGTGAGTCTAGCTAAGGGTCCATCAATCTTGTTTATCTTTTCAAAGAACTAGCTCTTTTGTTTCACTGATCCTTTAAATTGTTGGGTTTTTTTTTTTTTTTTTTTTTGTCTCAAAGTCATTTATTTCTGCTCTGATCTTTACTATTTTTTTCCTTCTACTTGCTCTGGGGTTTTCTTTGTTTGCTTTCTAGTTCTTTAAGTTGTGAGGTTAGATAGACTATTAGAAATATTTCTTGCATCTTGAGGTAGGCCTGTAGTGCTATGAACTTCCCTCTCAGAACTGCTTTTGCTGCATCCCATAGATTTTGTGTCATTGTGTGTTCATTTTCATTGGTTTCAAGGAATTGTTAAATTTCTTCCTTGATCTCCATGGCAACCCATTCATTGTTCAATAACATGCTATTTAGCCTTTATGTTTTAAAATATCTTTGCATGTTCTTGTTGCAATTGATTTCTAGTTTCATGCCATTGTGATCTAAGAAGATGCTTGATATGATTTCAATCTTCTTGAACTTGCAGAAGCTTAGTTTTTGCCCTAACATGGGGGTCTATCTTTGAGAACGTCCCATGTGCCCTTGAGAAGAATGTGAATTCTGCGGTTTTGGGGTGTAATTCTCTGTAGATATCTATTAAATCCATTTCATCTAGGGCTTCATTTGGATTTTGTGATTCCTTGCTAATTTTTTGTCTAGAAGATCTATCCAGTGATGTCAGCGGGGTATTGAAGTCCCCTGCTATGATTGTATTGCTGTTGATTTCTCTTTTGAAGTCCTCCAGAAGATTTTTAATATATGTTAGTACTCCTAAATTGGGTAGATATATGTTTACCAAGGTTATATCTTCCGATTGAATAGATCCTTTTGATATTATGTAGTGGGCTTCTTTTCTCTAGTTATGGTCTTCATTTTGAAATCTACTTTATCAGATATGAGTATGGCTACCCCAGCTTTTTTTTCCTTTCCATTTCCTTGAAAGATTTTTTCCCATCCCTTCACTTTCAACCTACGTGAGTCTTTTGTTGTGAGGTGGGTCTCTTGTAAGCAACATATATGTGAGTCTTGCTTTCTTATCCAGTCAGCTACTTTGTGTCTTTTTATCAGAGCATTCATACCATTCACATTTAAGGTGAAAATTGATATGTACTTATTTATTGCCATTTTTGTTTAGTGTGGTTACATTTTCCTTCCTGTTTCATCTACTAATCACAGCATTTCTTTTAGCATAACTTGCAGTGCTAATTTGGTGTTAATATATTCCCCTTAGCTTGTTTTTGTCTGGAAAGCTGTTTACTTGGCCTTCTATTTTTAACGACAGCCTTGCTGGATAGAGTAGTCTTGGATTCAGATCCTTGTTTTTCATGACCTTGATTACTTCATGCCACTCCCTTCTGGCCTGTAGTGTTTCTGTTGAGAAGGGGTTTCCTTTGTAGGTACCTGTTGCTTATCTCTTGCTGCCTTTAGGATTCTCTCTTTGTCTTTAATTTTTGGCATTTTGGTTACTATGTGTCTTGGTGTGGGCCTGTTTGGGTTCTTCTTACTTGGGGTTCTCTGTGCTTCTTGAACTTGAACGCCTTCTTCCTTCACCAAGTTAGGAAAGTTTTCTGTCACTATTTCTTCAAATATATTCTCTAACCCTTGCCCATTTTCTTTCTTTTTGGGGACTCCTATGATGCAAATGTTATTATGTTTCTAGTTGTCCCACTGTTCTCTTAAGCTATCTTCCTGTTTTTTAATTGTTGTTGTTTTTTTGTTGTTGTTTTGTTATGTTTTTCCTTTTGGTTTTCTGATTGGTTGATTTTTTTTCTACCCTGTCTTCTAATTCACTGATCCGGTCATCAGCTTCCTCTACTTTGCTGGTTAGTCCTTCCAATGTGTTCTTCATTTCTGCTATGTCATCCTTCATTTCTACTTGGTTGGTTTTCAATGTTTCTATATCTTTACTCATGGTACTGATGTCCTTACTCATGCTGTTGAGCTTCCTCAAGATTTTGGTGCTAAACTCTACCTCTTATAATTTGCTTAGCTGCATTTCATTTATCTCATCTTCGATAGAGTTCTCATATTCTTTCATTTGGGATTTGTTTCTTTGTTTCATCATTTTGGCTATCTCAGTGGGTTTTGGAGCCTGCCAAATTTTCCCTGTGGGAGTTCATGCTCTGCTGTTTGTGGCTCCCTCTCCTGGGTTTGGATGAGCCTGGGTGGGTCCATGTTAAACACCATTGTCAAGGCTTACTTTCCTGGGTAGATTTGCAAGCCCAGAAAAAGTTCAGTCATCCTCTAGCTTTTTCCTGGAGGCTAGTAGTCTGTTACTCAGTGCCTTGGAATGTAGCCCTGGTGTTCTGCATAAGAGGATTTCCAGAGTGTGGAATAGATGCTGGTTGTTAATGAGCCTCAATTTGCACTTCTTTGCCTATCCTGGGAAAGGCTGATCTCTGAGGGGTGGGGCATTGCTGCTTTTCCCCACAGCTCTGGAAGGAGCACAGTGGCCACCTTTCTTTGTGACCACAACTGAGCAAAAACTCTGAGTGCCCTCTAAATCCCAAGTGTCCCCTCAGTGTTCCAGCCCAGTCTGCCCTCCCTCTGCCATAGCCCCCAGGTGAGTGGCTGTGGTTATTTTAGAGCTCTGTCCTGGCTCTCTGCACTGTGGTACAGGCTTGGTCTTTATTCCCCAAGGGTGCTGCTCACAGCTAAGACTGCTGCTGTCCGTGGGCTCCCAGCCCACCACCCTCTCATGCCTCCAGAGATCCTACCTGTGTCCCTGGTTATATGGTACTGTCCTGCTGCTTTTCTGTTGCTTTTTTCCGAGGATTTGTCTTTATTTTAGTTGTAATTCCAGTTTGCTCCTAGGAGATCGTCTGCATAGCTTCCATTCATTCCACGTCCATTTTCACATCCAAAGCAATTTACTTTTATTGTCTCATTTGATCTTCATAAGAACTCTGTGAAATATCTGCTAGTACTTATTTCATGGATGAGGAAACTGAGGGTTAGGGAGATTATGTAAGCTTACCAAAGTCTACAGTAAGTGAAATAGTCAAATCTTGTATCTTAACCAATCTCTTCACTGTTTTCCAGACTCTGCTTTACACCTAAGAATATGCCAAGCTACAGTTGGCCACTACCTATATGGAGGAAGAGCAAGTCTTATAAAAGTGAAGGAAAATAGCCCTGTTTTCTCTGGTATCATACACCAAATCTGAAGAATACACATTATATGTCCTGCTTCTACATACTACATTGTGCAAGGCCAGAAGGACTAACATCTGTCCTTTCATGAGCTTAAATCCAAAATAAGAGAACACAAATGTCAACAGATGTAATGAGGCATTTATTTTTTGACATAAGAGGAAAAAGAATATAACAACAATAAAACAAGCAGAAGGGAGGAGAGAAAAAAGCATTGGTTTAACACTGACTGGTACTTGACATATGCAATATATTGCTATTTACAACTCCAAGTCCTACAGAAAAGGGTGAACCTCATTAAGTAAATAGATGAATTCTGCTGAGCACCTCAGAGGTGGACCTTGAAGGGAATGTGGACTAGAACCTGGAGATATTTGAATACCCTTCATAATAGAGGGAAGATTTGGCATTTGGAAAATAACGATAATCTGGGAAGAGGGAAAAGGGTCCTAGAAGAGGGTGAAAGCATGAAATGCCATCAAGGACAGTATGGACAGTGAGATAAAAATGAAAACAAAACCCTGGTGATAAAGTAGCTAATGGACTACAGTGATACCTCGGTTCTCGAACATAATTCGTTCCAGGAGGACGGTCGAGAACCGAATTGTTCGAGAACCGAAGCAAAGAAACCAATAGGAAAGCGTGACTCCACAAAGCGTGACTCTCTCTCTGCACTCACACTGATGACGCAAGCAAGGCGCGCTGGGCCGAATGAACACCATTCGGCTCAACTCGGCTCATCTCGGAAGTTCGAGTTCCAAATATTTGTTCGGATTCCGAGACAAAAGTTTCTCGAATCTCCATTTGGTCGAAAACCGAGGCGTTCGAGAACCGAGGTATCACTGTATTTTTAGTTACCAACTTTTTTCCCCACATAAAAACAATGAGGAAGTTTGCCTATGAACCTCAGGGGACCACACTATGAGTACATGGATTCACATATTCCTAGTGGGGTAAAGTTGAGAAGAAATATAACTTTGAGTTAATCATATGACTACAAAGCTAGACCTTTCCAAAATATTCCAGGCGGCAATTTTTGGCTTCTGATATAGCAATAGCATTTCTAACAGCAGTGAGAACACCACAGGGAAATGAGGGAAGGGGAGAAATGGTCAGAGGTCCTTGTAAAATACTGATCTTCTGTTCTAGGCTATCTGTTTAGAACAGCAGCAGACATCTAACCGACTGAAGAAACCTCACCTGGCTCTCCATCCAGAACCTCCTCAATTTCAAGAAGCAGGTTCAGATTAGGGTGCAACATCTTTGATATGTGCAGGGCAATTCTCTACCACCAAGTCTGTAGTAAAAGCATTTTCAGTTTCCCCAGAGTAATGAAAACCTATGGTGCTCCTCACATTGGATTAAACCAGCTAAAGAGACTCAGAGCCAATCTGGTTTACTTAGAGCACAAAGAAATTGTATTATTCCTCATCCTCAGCCTTTGGTCATTTGTTTTCATTTGACCGCTATGTGATCAGCTCCTACCACCTGGATATTTGTTTTGAAAGTGATCCCCTGCCCACACATTTCCCAGTCATTCTTTTCAGAGATTTTTTTAAAGATACCATTGGTGGTTCTATATGAGTCACCACTGGGCTGATGTATCTGCTGGTGATAGTAGAAATTAAATTTCAGATCATAAGTCCAGACTGGAAGAACTCAGAGTCCATTCCAATTAAAACCTCACTCTTGCAGCCAGCCTTTCCAGTAGCATTCTTTAGCAGTTTCAGAGTTTCTTTATACTCCAAGCAGAGGTGGCCAAACTTTTCCTGTAACAAGCCAGATGATATTTTCGAATTTGTGAGTTACATAGTCTCGGTCACAACTATTCAGCTCTGCCATTGTTGCACACAATTGGCCATAGACAATTCATAAACAAATGGGTATTGCTGTTTTCCAATAAAACTTTATTTACAAAAGCAGGCAGTGAGCTGGATTTGGCCCCTGCCCTATAATGTTAGCAGAAAATTGCCTCATACCTTTGACTGGTGGCTTCTTACCCTCATTTATCCTTGTTGACATTCTTTAGAGTATGGTAAGCCTCAGCTCCAATACTCATGGCTTTCTTGAAGTTCAGATCATTACTAAGGAGAACCAAGAACTCTTAAATTACCAATTTCTGCTACTGTGAAAGCTACTATGGTTCATCCGGGTCAGTAATGTGGCAGTATGGTGGAACTCCCTTTTCAGTATATTCAATCTTATAAGCAGTAAGAGGTACTCCTAGAGTGTGTCTTCACCAATCTAGAGTTATTATTTTTTCTTCCATCTCATGACATTCCGTGTTTTACTGATGTGCTCAGTATTCTTGGAGATACTTTTTCCTGCATAGCAGGTCTTTTGTTCCTGACATTTATGGCATCACAAAGACCAGCTGAACCTGGCAGCTCTGAAGAGATTTTTCCAGTATAAAAATCTTCCTAGATAGAGGGGTTCCATCAGAGTCAAAGATCCCTCTGACAATGATTTTTGAGAATAAGCTAAGTTCTGGCCTAAGTTTGTGGCACCCAGGAAGAGGCAGAAGGTGCTACAAACAATAATGAGTAGTAATGCTTTCACTTAAAGAATTTTAAGGACAGGTAGGGCTAATATTCCATTTGAAATGATCTATGGTATAATATAAACCTACTGCTGATTTCCCCAAATTAAAAAATCAGCTGCATATTCAAATACATGTGTGAGTGGTGTTTTGGGGAAATTGACTACCTTAGTTCAGGTCTCATCATTTCTTCCATTAGTCTTACTTTTAGTCTTACCTCTCTCCAATGTATTTTCCCTACCGATGTCAGAGTGATTTCATAAAAATGAAAATCTTATGTCAATCCTCTGCTTTAAATCCTCTTTTTAGGATTCAGGAAAAGTCCAAACTCTTCAGCATGATACTCAAAACCCTTTCTTAATTTTACAGCCTCTTGCTCTTCCACTCTTCCTCCTACAGCCTATATTTCTGACATAGTAAATATTCATAGTTCCTTGAAGAGAACACATTCTTGCTCATCTAAGATACTTCCCAAATGCAGTTTCCCCTGCTTGGAATGTGTTTCCTATTAGTCTTTGTCTATGTAATTGCTTATCTTCCAGGCAAAAGTCATATATCACTTGTCCCAGGCTGCCTTCTCTGATTCCCAAGTCCACAGTCTGGCTTGGTTATTCCTATCCGATTTTAGAAAAACATCCTGTACTTATTTCTACATGCTATTCCATATTATAATTGATTATTTACCTTTCCTCACCCACTCATATGAATTCATTAAGCCTAAAGACTAGATTATCTTTCTTTTTTTCTATTTTTTTGTATCAGCATACCCTATTATAGACCTGATACAGAGTAAGCACACAGTATAAAATTTGAATAAATGAATTAAATTAATGGCAATTACTTTAGGTGCTAATAAACAATATCTAAAAGTCCAGAAGAGGAGAGTTAGGAGATGTCTAAAGCTATACAAGTACACCTATTTTAAGGTATTTTAAATTATAATACAGATCTAGTAAAGTACATAGATCATAATAATAAAGTTCAACTAATTCTTTTCATAATCTGAGCACATTTGTGAAACTAGCACTCAGACCCAAAAACAAAATATTACTAGCACTCTACATATCCTCCACTAATGCTTCCCTTTATATTACTACCCACACCAAGAGTCATCACTGCCCTGATTTCTAATCCATGGTTAATTTAGCATGTTTTTTGCACAGCATAAAAATACAATCACACAATTTGTATTCTTCTGTGCTGGCTTTTTTCACTCAACATTATATTTATGAGATGCATCCATACTGTTATATGTAGGTTTAGATCATTCATTCTCATTGCTGCATAGCATTCCATGTGTGACTATAACATAATCTACTCATCCATTCTATATCCATTCTGTTGTTGAAGGACATGTGGGTACTTCTGAGCCTGGGGCTATAATAAATAGTACTGTTAGTACTGTTATGACATGTCTTTTGGTAAATAAAAATATGTATTTCTGTTGAGTATACACTAAGAGTGTAGTTTCTTGGTAACAAGGCACACATATATTCAGCTTTAGAAGACACTGCCAAAGAGTTTCCCAAAGTAATTGCACCAACATAGAGCTTTTTTTAATTCATGAAGTATGTCAAGCTCATAGAAAATCTCTATGTAAATACAAAGTACTGTTATTAACTCAATGCCTCATTTGCACAAGATCATCTTGTTCCACAGCAATTAAAAATAACATCTTTGATGAGATGAAATCAAATATCTACTGGGATTTGCATTTATAATCTAGATGTGTCGCACTCTTTTCTCTAATCAAAATTAGATTTTGACATGCTTTCAAATGTGTCAGTGGAGAGACAAATGCTGGCCTGCTGTTTTTAAAAGCATAGTAGGTCATATATGTTTGGTATGTCAACACTTCCTTTAGAAATGTACTGGTTTGTCAAGTGATTGGAAAGGACAATAACATGCAAATCCAATATTTTCTATATCTCCATTGCACATTTTGCAGTATGTATGTATGTATGTATGTATTTTTTTATCGTCACCTAAGGACATTTCTCCATTTTTTGTTCAGATAGAGTGGGAGGGAGAGAGAGGAAGAGAGAGAGAGAGAGAGAGAGAGAGAGAGAAACATTGACGTAAAAGGGACACATCAAGTGGCTGTCACCTGCCCAACCAACCAGGGCCCGGGACAAACTGCAACTGAGGTACGTGCCCTTAGCAGGAACCAAACCCGGGTCTCTCTGGACTGCAGGCCGATGCTCTAACTGCTGAATATTTTTAAATTTGATCTACCAATCCCTAGAAGTTGTCATCATGAATATTCCATGAAGTAAATAAATTTCATTAACAATTTTAAATTTAAATTTGTTAGTCTACAAAAAATGCTTAGAAAAAAGAGAAAATATACAGCATAAAGAAGATAAAAATCACTGGTAAGCCTACTTTTCACAGAAATTCTTAAAACTTCAGTGCATATTTCTCCTGATTTCTCCTATATATTCCTGTATATACAGGGTGGGGCAAAAGTAGGTTTACAGTTTTGATAATAAAAAACACAGAGTTTATTATTTTATTGTTATTTATTAATTATTATATTATATTCCATACAGAAAAACTAAAATTACTTTTGCCCCACATTGTATGTATTTTAAAATAACAGAATCATCTTACATGTACATTTTACCTAGTTTTATTTTTTATATTTTATAAATCTCTCCACATCAATTTATATAAAGTTTTAAAGCTAAAACAAAATGGCATAGCATGTTAACAAGTATTTATCATTCTAAGAAACAGATCAATTCCCATCCTTTCACAAATATTATGAAAGCATAAAATGCTCACATCACTTGGCTAGATGCTGTGGTGATTGGTATCAAGTCATGGGGAACAACATCATGTTACGGTCTGGGTGAGCTAGGTTTAATCTTGGCCCTACTACTAAGTAGTTACATTATCTAGAACCAGTTATTTGACATATCTAAGCCTATGTTTACTCATCAAAAAATAAAGTAATAAGATATACTTCATATATTTGTCATGAGGATTAGATGAAAAAATATATAGGATTAGAAGAAAAAAAATATAGGTTTGGCTCAGTGGTTAAACCAAAGAGTTTCAGTTTAGATTCTGGCCAAAGGCACGTACCTCGGTTGCAGTTCAGTCACCAACCCTGGTCTGTGTCATGCGGTGACAACCAATCAATGTGTCTTTCTCACATTAATGTTTCTCTTTCTCTCTCTATTTCTTTTCCTTACTCACTCTTTCTGAAGATAAATGAAAAAATATCCTCAGGTGAGGATTAATATATATATATTAATATATAATATAGTATTAATATATATAGTAAGATATATAAAATAAAAAGTATATATATTCATATATATATGGAAATTCTTGCCATGGTAACTGGCATATAAAAATTTATTTAATAAATTTGCTTAAATCTGAATCTGCGGGAAGCACACAAAAAAATGATAAGAAACTATTACTATCCTTCAGGAATTTATAATCTAACAGCAGATTTGGAGTAATTACATAAGTCAGTATGAGAAAGAAACCCAGTTTCATTAATTTAATGCCTACTGTGTAACTGATGGTTGCCAGAGAGGAGGGTGTGTGGACTGAACAAAAATGGTGAAGAAACTGAGAAGTATGGATTGATAGCTACAAATAGTCATAAGAATATAAAGTACAGCAAAAGAAATATAGTTAATAATAGTGTAATAACTATGTATAATGCCATGTGGGTACTGGAAATATTAGGGGAACACTTTGTAAAGTGTGTAATTGTCTAACCACTATGGTGTACACCTGAAACTAATACAAAATAATTTTGAAAGTAAATTGTAGTTTTAAAATTATTTTAATTAAAAAAATAATGCCTGCTGTATGTCCAGAGCCATGCTGTACACTTTCACTTTTACTGTGAGGCAGCACTGCATAGGGAGAATGAAATGATCCATGGACCAAGGTGCTCCTATCCCTGTCCATACTTGGGAGGAGCCCCTTTCTTGCAGAGACTCCTGGGAAGGTTGCTGAATTGGTGGAGCAAAAGTTCTTTGAAGTTTTGATGGGAAGATAGGATGGGTAAAAGCAGAAACAAGAAAAGTTGTACTTTCATAGATTTCAGCTGTTTTCTATTTTGTAAAAGGTACAGCTGAATTTCACCGTTAGTGAGTGTCCTTTTTCACCTGGGAAGTCACCCAAATGGGCCTTTTGGTTGGACAAAAGTAAAGCAAATATCCACTTCTGACCTGAAAATATTTGATATTATGGCTAGACCGAGATAATTTGTTTTATATAAAAATATCAACATTACCTATGTTATAGGTGTGGATATATCTCAGAAGACCGTTTCTTTGGAGAAATGTGTTTTCTTTGGAAGTATCTGAGCTGTGCTGTGCCAGCAAATTGCTATCTGTTCTTGTGGTGATGTGTGTGTGTGCCCACATGGTAGTTTACAGAAGATCAAAGAAGCAGTTTTCACGGGAAGCTTTATAGAAAACAGGGAGCAAAGAGTGCTGCTTCAGGTCCCAAGAACAAAGTTAAGGCACAAAGCTGATGAGTGGCCATTCTGTCCACTTCAAAACATATTCCCATCTCACTCTGGCACTCCAAGTATTAAAGGCCATAAAGGCCTATGAGGCAGCACCCTCACATTGACATCGCCACATGTCCTCTCTACCTAGAAGTCTGTTCTCTCTTAGGCTAGCTATCTCCTCATCTTTCAGCTTTCTTTTTAAGTGACTAACCCAAACAAGACCTTGCCTGAGTATCTACTATCATTTTACCTCACAGAACTTTATACTTTTTCTACATTGCACATATAAGAATATGTTATTATATATGTATTTGAATGTTTATTTAAATGTATATCTTTTCTATTATTCTGTATGCTCCACAGTAGCAAAATTATTTCTGCTCAGTCATCAAATGAGTGTTTGGAATTTTAATTGTCAACTAAAAATGTCTGTTGAACGAATGCACTCACCTAATCCAGTCTTGAGCATAAAAATGGTTTCTTTATTTACTATTCTCTCTCTTCTAATCAGTATGTAAAACCCATAAAAGTGGATATTTAAAAAAATGTTTTACTGATGGATTTTTAGCAGTTATTACATTGCATGATGCATAGTATATTCTCAATAAATATTTGTTAAATTTATAAATGGGTGTCATGTCCACAATGATGATGATTCAGTTTCTTCAAGTACCTTATTGGTCAGAGAACATTTACTTGTAGGAACTGGAGATCAAAGGAGAAACATCAGAACCCACATGGGGACTGTAGCTGACAGACTGGGTTGAAAGCACATGTGAGACACCCGCTTAAGGGCTTCTGAAAATCTTGATGTGCTTTCTAAGGAGAACAGAGAGTTCTGCACAGGACAAGAATAAGAACTCTGAGTTGTCTGTGCTTTTATATATTTATTTGTATTTGGTAACTGGGAAAATTTGGTAGTTTGGTCTTATGCCAATTCTATAAGATACATATTATTTTCATTTTTTAAAGCAAGAAACTAGAGCTCAGTGAAATTAATTAAGTTCCCACAAATCATCACACATCCAGTTAGTAGAGAGCTGAAATCTGAACTCAGGCTTGTCTGTTTGTAAAACCTATACTTTTTCTAATAAGCTCTTTAACATTTATAAGAAGAGGCTATGTGGACTAGATATGTTAAATGTTCTGGGTCAATAAATACATGTATTGATATTTGGGAGGGGGAAAGATTCATTCTGACTGATATGATTAGAGAGTAGTTTGTGATGTATATGAAATTTGAGCTGAACAATAAGGATTACGAAGTATTGCAACCAATGAAGATAATATGGTGAGTTTATTTAAATGTATAAATGTATAAAAAGGGTGACAGTGGAGTAGAAGAAGTACAGCAAGGCTGGAGAAGACTAGCAGGGACACAGAATAGGGTAAATATAGGAGTTTGAAAGAGAGTTTCAAGCTAGGTGGTAGGTAAGTATAATAGTGAGTGTTGCCTCAGAACTTGGAGGATAAAATGGAAATGAAACTGCAAAACATCAAGATTGAAGAAAAAATCATCTTAAATGTTAACATACAGAAAGGCATGTTGACAACATATCATAATAATTAGGCCAATAGTAGAATTCTTATAAACAATAAGAGATACTGGAAAACAATTTTCAAAGTAATAAAAGAAAATATCTGCCAGTTTAGAATATTCCTAAACAATCATTCAAGAGTTAAGGGAAGATAACAACATTTACCAGCTACATCATAACTAATAGAATTTATCATCCATATATTCTCATTGAAAATACTAACAAAGGATTTACATCCACAAGAAGAAAACTGAAGCCAGAGGGAAGTACTGAGATGCAAGAACAAAAGTGAGAGGGAAGAATGAGAAAATATGTTGGTAAATCTGTATTATAGTAGTAAAAATAATGATAACTTGCTCTATATTTTAAAAAATATGTAATTAAAAATCTTAGGAAAGGAAGGGGATATAGTTTAGAGAATAGTTTTGGGCAAGCTCAGATTTCTGCCTTGTTCCCAGGAAAAGGATAAAGGTATTGAATAATTTTCAAGTTTATTAGGAAAAACACCTTGTTAAGAATGTATATTACAAATTTACAGTTATAATTTCAAGATTATAAATAAAAATTGTGGCTTCCACAACAGGAGCAGGGGGAAAAAAATCAATAAAACCTAAATTAGGAAAAAATAAAAGGAACAAAAGTGTGGTGAACCTCTTACTCTTACTCTTCTTTTCTTCCTGAATAATTCAGTCCTAAAGCTATTACATGCTGCAGTACAAGATAGAAGCTCATGGTTGGAGGGAGTTTTTAGGGGCCCTGGGGGGGGGTATCAGAGTCTAAGCAAGATGAGTTCATAAAAGCAGGGGGTTGGGTGCAGCCTGGGTTAGAGGACTATTCTACACTGCTTTTTTCCATTCTCTCTCTATCCACTGGGAAAAACTATCAAACCTCCTCTTCTCGGTACTTTGAGGTAAATGGATTGACTTTCTAGTGTTATCTACAGGAAGCCAGGCCTTCTAGCACACAAATCTTTTCTAAGTGAAAAAACAAATAGTTTCCCCATTTTAAAGTGACTCCCTTCATCCAATTATTTCTCAAAAGAAAAGCATTTAATGTTCTCCCTTTTATACTCACTTTAAGCAAACTGTAGTGTCATGTGCTTTATTCTATCACTCAGGAGTTAAATTACAAGCTATGATAAGCACTTAATTTTGCAGTGGAAACAAAAGACAATAAAAATCTGAGTTTGAACCCTGGGGAAAAGGAAAGCTTTAAGACTATTTAAAATGTAAGCAAAAATATAGTCTACTTAAATTAGGAAACCTTATGAAAATTATTAGAAAAAGTTGACCACTTATAAAATGTCAAGGTAAATGTCATTTGTACACATTTATTTTTAGCCTGAAATGGCTGACAAGTTCTTATTTGCAAGTTCTTGTCTGCTGAATGGTAAAACAGCATATCTTATATTTACTTACTGTTTTCCCCTTCCCCATTTCTAAGAGTATTCAAACATTGGATTTTATCTAATATCTAAGGCCAGGTACTATTTTTTTTTCTTAATTTTCAGCCATAAAAATAGACTCTGAGAGGCTAAGTGACTTGCTCTATATTATTTCTTTTATCCTTGTAACTTCTGCAAGAGGACGTTATTGACTGCATTTTATATGTAAGAAAACGGACTTAGCCAGGTCATCCATGCTCAAGGTCACACAAAATCAAGATCTGAATTCAAATCTGGCTTTCTATTCACTAGAATCCATTGTCTTTGACAAGAATCATTTATCTTGGACTTAGAAAGTTTGTTCTCCTCTACAAGTACAAAACAGAGACTTATGAAGGCACGTCATGTCTGGTAATGACCATAGACAAGTGTGTTTAGAAGGTATCATTCCTAGAAGGAAGTAGTACTCAGGTGCTTTGTGATTACCATTTAATGTATGACTATCCTTCCTGTTTCCTCTGTCTACAAGGTCCTAAGGTGAGACTGTAGCCAGAAATCTGGGTTTTGCAAATTTAACTTTGTTCTGTTGGTCTCTCTGTCTTTAATTGTTCTTTTTTCTTAGTTTATGTTTTTGGCTTACACAAAAGCCATTTTACCCCCATGTAGAGGATAAATGTAAGACTAGAGTCAGAGAGATTAGTTATTAAGAGGCTCTTCAATATTCCAAATAAGAGATGGAGATAGAAGTGAGATGGTAGTGGAGATGGAGAAGGAACAAATATGAGGGATATTTGAGAGGCAAAATTTGCAGAATTTGGGTGATAGTGCAGCAAGCAATACATTTTTATTTTTGTAGAAAATGGCACATTCTAAAATCTCCAAAGGTCAGAGAACAAAAATTAAGCTGTGCTATAGCAGCAAGCAGGCATGATTCTACTATCTATAGCAATCTATCTGAGTATTCACATCATAGGAATGCTTGGGTGGCAATCAATAGTAATTATTTTTCTATCTGAGATCTGGGAAGGAATTTCCAGAGAGAGGAAGAAAGAAAAATGGAAAAATGAGGGAATATGGTATATTGATGATGATAATATATCTACTTATCCTTTTTGGAAGGCTTTAGTTATCTGGTGAGTGAAACCGTGTCATGGATGTGTTTGCTGAAAATTAAATGTGAATACAATTTTATTGTTAGAGAAATGAGGACATTTTGGCAAATTGCTCAAAGAGAAATGAACGCCATTTGATATAGGACCTCAGAAGAGCCAAACTTCCTTGAAAGTTCATCATAAGTCTTGAGCTAGACCTCCCCAAAAGGGAATGGATTCAGAGAAGCAGACAGTATGAGGAAGGTCATCCTAGACATTGGGAACAGAATTTTCAAATGTTTGAAAATAGAAATGTACATAATATTTTCAGGATAACCTAGGCCAACCTATCAGTTCTTTCAGTAGAGAATATCTTATGGACCACTATATTCTTCCTTCTGTGGACAAAGAACGATTAACTAACATAACATAAACTTTTCCAGTGGAGCTGCAAATGACCAAGACTCAAATACAAGAGACCCAGCAGTGTATTGCTAAAAGTCTCTTAAAGTTAGGTTCAGAAGAAAATCTTGAGTAAGTAGTTAATTCATTTACTGAGCAGATACTCTTTGCCAGGCTCTAGCTGGGCCTAAGAGATACATCAGACATAACCCCACTCTTGAAGATTTCATGATTTAGGAAGAAAGAAAGGTATGTAAACAAAAATTACAATGTAATATGAAAAACACAGTAATAGAAGTTACTGAAGTTGAAAGTGAAAAGACTATTCCAAGCAGACAGAACATCATGTGCAAAAATATGGAGGCATTTACAAACAGGCGATTCTTAGGAATTTATGAATTTGTAATAACAATTCTAGTTGGAGTAAAATGAAATGTCAACCTGAATTCATATCTACTTACCTACCTACCTACCCATCTACCTATCTGAAATTTATAAAAGCCAATTTATTTGAGAATATTGAAGTTTTTCTGTTGTTTGTTTAAAACAATTTTTTTAGAGAGAGGAAAGCAAAGAGAGAAACATTGATGTGAGAGAGAAACATCCATTGGCTGCCTCCTGCACGCCTCTCACTGGGTATCATGCCTGAAACCTGGGCATGTGCTCTGACCGGGAATCGAACCAGGACCTCTCAGTCCACGGGACAATGCTCAATCCACAAAGTCATACTGGCCAGGCAGAATATTGAATTTTTTAGTCACTTTTCATATGAGCAAGTCTGTGTATATTGAAATGTGGTTCATGGTACTTACTTTCACAACTTTTAAAATATAAATATAAAAAAAATTTTTCAGAAAATGTACTTCAAAAATCCTTTTACCTGTATTAAATTTTAAGTCAACTCAGGCTGTGTCGATGCCCAATGTACCAGGTGATCTTGTTAATATCTCTACATTTCTGCATAGGAGACAGTCTAGGTCTCCAAAACTCAGACTATTAGGCTGGAATAGAAAAATCAAGTCCTGTCACATCATTTTCTAGAAAGATAAATGGAAACCACAGAAGGGAAAGCATTTGTCCGAGATTCCACAGCAAATTTGGGGTAGTGTTGGTCCTGGATGGTAGGCTGTCTGATATTCTAGCTTACATTAACCACTTTGGGTGCAACAGCAGATACTTCTACATCTGTATGCCCCTAAACATGACTACACTTGGGAGTTTGAAACTCAAAAACAGTTTCTAACTCTGTTTCCAACTTAAATTGCTAAGGATTCCTTGAAATATGCTATATTTCAAATAACTATTTTAGTTTAAAATAATCTGCACCATTAGCATAGTCCCACAGGTTAGGTCCAGAAGAAAACCTTAGCTAAGAAATCTCAATTTGGAAAATATCTTTAAAATTAATATATGGGTATTATTCAGAACTTTCTTAGCTGCATATGACAGAAAACCAACTACCAGCTTTTAAAATAAGAATATGTATTGGCTCTTATAATTAGGAAGAACAAACTGAAAAACTGGATTAGGACTCAAGCAATGCCTTCAAAACTTCCATTCAGATTGTCTCCTTATTGGTCTCACTCTCAGTATTCTTCATAACAAAGAAGATGCAACTGTTAGATTCTCCAGGGTTACATCCTTTATGACTTATACTTCAAAGAGAAGAGAAAATTCTCCTTCCTAGGAATTTTCTCTTCTCTTTGAAGTATAAGTCATAAAGGATGGAACCCGAGACGCGGAAGTGGGATACAGACTGACAATCCCCTAAATAGGGGGGTGGTGGGGAAGAGATAAACCACAGAATTTATATGCATGTATGCATGAACAGTGGACATGGACAACAAACTGGGGAAAGGGCAGGGAGGGAGGGGGAGGGGGAATCAGTGGGGGAAAAAGGAGAAACTTCTGTAACAAAAATTAATTAATAAAAATAAATAAATAAATAAATAAATAAATAAATAAATAAATAAAAAGAATGACTCTTACTCTAGCAATGTGTCGCTCACTTGCCCAACTCTGATCTTATCACTGTGACCAAGGGGATAGGGGACCATGAGTGAGGCCAGAGTCAAATGTCAGTCTCTGTGACTGCAGGAATGGAAAATAACAATTGAAAACCACATTGGAACCACAAGGCATGAGGAAGGAACAATTTCCAAAAGGTAGGAAGGTATTATCAGAAGGGAGAGAAGAATGCTAGCAAACTAAAACAGCAGATGTCCTCTATAACTGGTATTTATGGTGAAGGTTATTTAAATTGAAATGGGGATTTGAAATAGAACATATTTAAGACTGAAGTAGGACAATTAAAATGCATGCTATTTAAAATTTGGTTGGGACATATGAGATGGAAAATGATTAACACAGGTGAGGATTTTAAATTAGGTAAATTTAAAGTAATTTTGAATATGTGGTTAACAGTTAAGAGATAGGAATATTATTTAAGACTGAAGAAGGGTATTTAATGTGAAGATATTTAAGGACGATTAATATGTATAATGAAGGTTGTTAAAATAAAAATCACATTTATAAAATAATATAAAAATCGAATTTATATGGGGTGGGGGATGGGGAGGAGAGTGTCAATGGGGAAAAAAGGAGAAACATCTATAACAAAAATAAATTAATAAATGAGAAAAAATTGAATTTATTGAGTTCCTTCAATAAATAGGTAAATTACATTAAATATGATACATATATAATTTAAATTAATACTTATTAAAAACCTGATGATATATATTATCTCCATTTCATAGATGAGAAAACCGAGGCTCATATCAAGGAAGTAAGACACACAAAGTTTAATATCTAGAAACTGGCTGAGGCATAATTCAAACCTAATCCTGCCTGACTCCAAAGCTCATTCTCTAAAATATTGTGTTATGTGAGGGTATTTTTTTAATGGAAGATATTTATACTTGAAGAAGGGTTTTTGATATGGAGGAGTAGCAGAAGTAATATCCAGGAGAAAATTAGATCATTTAAGATAGAGGCAATTATTTAATTAACATGAGGTATTTAAAACAACAAATAGTTAAGACTGTATACACTAATAACTGGACTATGTTTTTCTATCTCAGAAGAAATCCACAAATAACCTCCAGAGATGTGCATAGGGCAGAAAGTATCTACACTTTTTGGAAAAGATGTGATTTAACTGTGTTTCTGAGGGACAGGAAACTGATACTGATGTAGGATCCCCAGAAAACTTTTCTGAGAGATGGCCATTAACTTTAGAAGGAGTTGCTGCCGCAGATCCTTAAACACAGGTGCAGCAAGTTGTATGAAGATTTTCCTTGAAAAAATCAACCTATGCTTTTCCCCCTTTTTTATTGAATTTGTGGGAATGACAGTGGCTAACAAAGTTATACAGTTTTCAGGTGCACAGTTCCACAACACACTTTTTAATTTCTGGATTTATCTGTCTTCACCTGTTTTACACCCTTCAAATTCTTAGACAGCATGTGCCTCATTTATTCATTACTCCAGCATCATGTCATAGACAAGCTGTTCATCTTGTTTTGTTTTTGTGTGTGTGTGTGTGTGTGTGTGTGTGTTGTTTTTTTTTGTACTCCTTCCTTAAAAATCCAAATCTAAAACTTACTTCAGAGATGAAGGAGAATGTTAGAATAATTTTAGCAGATTATAAGCAATTCCATGGAATCTACTCCCAACAGACTGGTCACCTTACCCGGTTGCCAGCTAGAACTATACAGTGAAACCTTCCCTGGAAAAACCATCTTCTGGTAACACCTTTGGTTTCAAATGTAAAATGTCTGATATAAAAAACTGCTCCTTTTTCTTGGCTAGGAACCCATCTCAATGTAGGACTCTTTGAAGGGAATAGTCAAGACAGAAGAGAATAATTTGGAAAAACTAAGCTCTCTATTTAAATCCTGGTTCTACTCAGGCTCCAATCTAAAGCCAGAGATAAAATTTTGAAAGTCATCAGTTTACAGATGTCGATTAAAGTCAGGGTATTATATAAGAATCTGCAGGAAAAGGGATAAATTGAGAAAAGCAAAGGGCCCAGAACAGAACCCTTAGAAACAGTGCTATTTAAAGGTTGGGCAAAGTAGGAAGAGTCCAACATGGGAAAAGGTACAGATAAGACCAGTCAAAACTCTAGATTTTACAGTAAAATTATAAAGTCTTACACAAGGTATACCTTGTAGTTATGTATATACCTGGAGTAATTAATCACTATTCTTTTAGACCTTTCAGAAATATTTTATGAGGTCATTTATTCATTTAATATACAGTTTGTGAGCCTACAAAAAGCAATAAAGGCAAAGTGAACAGAACCCTCAAGTTAATTGTGTGACTATTATTTCAATTATTTTCTCAAAAGAATATTTTAATTTGCTGCTACAATAAAGTGGAAATACAGAGTGGGGAAAATGTAGGTTTACAGTTGTGAGTACATGAAATAATTTATTCTTTTATTATTATTTATTGTATTATTTTCCATATGAACAATTGTAAACCTGCTTTTGCTCTACCCTATATTTGGCTCAATCCTTTTGAGGGGAAAGATACGGAAATTTATATAACAGGAATAATCTGAAAGGAAAGAATGAATCGTTCAGTAAATCTGTCTGATTATAAATTCACTTTATAAAAAACAAAGCTACAAGTCTCACTAGAACAGACTCAGCTGCAAAGCCACCTGTATTGGTTTTCCATTGCTGTGTAACAAATTACTAGAAACTTAGCAGTTTAAAACAGCTTTCATTTATTAGTTCACAGTGCTATAGGTCTGAACTATGGTATGACATGGCTGGATTCTCTGCTCAGAGTGTCACAAGTCTGAAATCAAGCTGGACCACACGTTGTGGGGGAGGGGGAGAAATCTGCTTCCAAGCTCATTCTTGTTGGTAGAATTCAGTTCCTTGTGGTTGTAGAACTGAGGTACCTATTTCCTTACTAGTTGCACCTTTGTGCTGCTCCTTTAGAGTCCATCCACATTTCTTGCCCCATAGCCCCCTTTATCTTCAAGTTAATAACATCATTTCAAATCTTTCTCATGGTTCATCCAGGTAATCTTCCTATGTTAAGGTCAACTGATTTGGAACTTAATGACATTTATAAAATCCATTTTGACCATATAACCTAAGCTAATAATGGAAAGTGGTTTCTCATCCTGTTCACAGATTCTATCCATACTCAAGGTGAGGGAATTACCCAGGGTGTGTATATCAAGGAAGGGTACAGAGAGTAATGGGGAGCATCTTACAATTCTGCCAACCGCACTATAATAAACTAGTAAAAATCAAGGCAATCACTCTTTCAAAATTTAGCTCAAGCACATCTCTCTCTCTCTCTCTTTTTTTTTTTTTATGAAGTCTTTTTAGGCCAACTCACCTCTCAACCAGGTAGGAACACTTATTCCTAACTGTTGTTAAAGCATTTATTACTACAACTATCTTCCCTTTATAGACCAGGAGGTTCTCAGGGACAGAGACTGGGTCTGATTCACTGGTATACCTTCCATGCCCAATATGGTTGTTCAAATACTATTGTTGAGTAAATGGGGGTGGGGGGGAACGATACCACCCATTGGTGAGCCTGAACTCTGCTGTTTCTGAAACAGCTCAGATGTACAGCTGGTAGGGAAGGCCAGGGTGGCTGAACAAGCAAGTGCAAAAAATATTGAGGCCCGTAGACATATAATCAGAGACAAACTTTTGAATCACTTCCCCCTCTTCCTTTTCTCCTTTTGCCCAATACTAACCCTTCACACTGCTCTGGACTCTGATTTTTCTACTGGCTGTCAGGACATCCCCCACCAGTGGTTCTCAACCTTCCTAATGCCGCGACCCTTTAATACAGTTTCTCATGTTATGGTGACCCCCCCAACCATAAAATTATTTTTGTTGCTACTTCATAACTGTAATTTTGCTACTGTTATGTCTTAGGCAACCCCTGTGAAAGGGGTCGCGACCCACAGGTTGAGAACTGCTGCTCTGTACCCTCTGACTCATAAATTTTCAATCATCTGCCCTCCATTTGTTCTTTCACTTCAGTTTTAAAACATTTCAATTACTTGCCAGCCCAAACTTCTGTTTGACTATGATCCCAATACAAGGTAGAGTCTATTTTCTCCATCTCAACTGACATTGTTCTAGTCAACCTGTCATCTGGAAGAATTTATGTACCTGCCTCCAGTCTTGCCCTACTTCAATCCATCCTTAACCCTGATAACAGAGTGAATTGTAAAACACAAATAAAAGTGTCATTCCTGTGCTTAAAACTCTTTAGTATGTCCCCATCACTTACTGGGTCAAGGTCAAGCTCCTTAGTATGGCATTTGAAACTGTGTAATCTGTATTTCTAGGATAGCTCTTTCTATCCTCCCACCTGTCACCTTTTCCCCCACCTCCAACCTATGATTTGGGCTCAGGAGTCTGTGAGAATACAGCATGTGCTTTTACCATCTTCTATTATTTTCTCATGTTGTTTCTTTTACTTGGAATGTCCTTCCCTGATGTCTCACAGGGAGAATTAATTGTTCTCTCTTCATGCACAAGACTCTATTTTAGCACTTCCCACATTAAACATGTTCTCTTCTGATTGTGAGCTGTCTGATTGTATATTAAAGATCAGTTCCCAGAACAAACAGGATAAGGATTGTCTAAAAAAAATGATCTGTCATGCATTCACTCTTTCCCCCCAATGTTTACTGAGTGCTTCCTCTGTGCCAAGCACTGGGCTGTGTGTGTGCTGGAGACACAGAAGGGGAGCTCTCTCAAGGTGCTCAATGGCACTCATTTTCCACCATCCTGCACTGCCACTAATATAGTCAGTCACATAGTAGATGCTCATGTGAGAGACAAATGCCAGAAAAATCCAGCCTAAAATAAATTTAGCTCTTCCAGTGTTGTCTTTGTATCCAGCATCTAGCAATGAGCCTGGCAAGCAGCAGTGCCTAATAAATGCTTATTAATGGAAGAGGAATGAGCCTACATAGTTGAAATGAGGCAACTAAGGCCACCAAACAAAACTTTTTCTTAAGGGCTATCATCCATATAGTGTCACCATTCATTGCACTGACACATTCTTTGAGATGTGATTTTTAAAAATGATGTTGTATCCCTCCTAAGCCATTAACAATGGGAAAATAGAACTGTTAAATTCCAATCAATTGGCAAATATTATGCCATGAATATATCCTTTATGATGACTCTTTCATAGGCAGCAAATGTACTCAAGAATTAATATAGCTACCCAACTACATAGTTATGGTATAATATTACAAGCAGCAAGATTTCTCAGAAATCTTTCTAAATAACAGCCTTGGCCCTCTCCACTTGACTCTACCTCATCCCCTTCAATCAAGTTTAACTGACAGCAAGGGAAACAATTAAATAAAATAGAATCTTTATGCTTTCAGGGCAATAAAGTTAAGGATATGTTGCCACTTAAATTTTTCATTTTCTTATTTATTTATTTTCATTTATATTTTATTTTACTGTTGACAGTATTACAGATGTCTCCCATTTTCTTCCTTTTTGCTCCCCTCCAACTAACCCCCACCCACCCCAGACCTTCCCCATGCTATTGTTTGTGTCCATGGGTTATGTATACATGCATATATGTTCTTTGGTTAATTTCTCATGTCAGAGTTTAACCATAAATGAAACAATGGAAAAAGTTACAGCTTCCTTAAATGTACCCAGTAAGATTTTTAAAAATAGTGACTTATTTATTTATTTATATTGTTGGAAGTATTACAGATGTCTCCCATTTTTCCCAATTGACCTTCTCCTTCCAGCTCCCACCCCACTCCTGCTTTTCCCCAACCTAATGTCTGTGTCCATTGGTTATGCACATATGCATATAAGTTCTTTGGTTTCTCTCTTCCCAACCCACCCCCCATCTGTTTCCTCAAAAAATTAAAAATGGAACTGCCATTAGACCCAGTGATCCCACTTCTAAGAATATATTCTAAGAAGCCTGAAAAACCAATCAGAAAGAATATATGCACCCCTACACATTCATAGCAGTGCTATTTATAATAGCTAACATCTGGAAACAGCCCAAATGCCCATCAGTGAATAAAAAAATCCATGGCACTTTTACACAATGGAATAGTATGCAGCTATAACAAAGAAAGATCTCTTACCTTTTGAGATAACATGAAGGGACCTGGAGAGTATTGTGCTAAGGAAAATGAGCCAATCAGAGAAAGACAAGTGCCACATGATCTCACTTATTTATGGAACATAATGAACAAAATAAGCTGTCAACCAAAAGAGATTTAGAGTCATGGAAGTAGGGAAGATTTTTAAAAAACAATTAATGAAGCTGCATGAAAATTTCAAAAATTCTACAAACTTTGTGTATAGAATCAGAGAAGGGTAATGAATATTACATTTAATCTCATGTATTTTTCAGATAAAGGAATTGAGGCCTATAAGGAGACAGACTTTCCCAAGTTTACATAATGAATGTAAGGCAGAGCTAGAGTAGAACCCAAGTTTCCCACCTCCCACACTGGTTCTTTTCAAGACTTTTAAAATTAGAAATGACCAGTCCATGCGCCTTCCAAAACTTATCAGTGATCATAAAGATTATTTTGGCCTATTTTATTCTAGTTCCCCCATTTAAAGCAGCTAGTACAGAAGAATCATTTGAGAAAAAACTAAATCCTAAAATGCAAGTTTCTTCCAGATCTAGGAGATTAAAGGTTCAGGAGATGAAAAATTTAAGAAAAGATTACAGAAGCTAGTGACAGAAGGCAACAGAAACTCACCTACCCAAGCAATGGCATTCCATAATTTAAAAAAAAAAAAAAAAACAGAAAAGAATCATCAGAGCATTGAGATAGCACAGACAAAACAAATTCCTCCTGAAGAAGCTGCTCCAAAGCGCAGCTACCATTCACAGTAACTCCGGGTTTACTGTATATCTGGAGGTGAAGGAAGGCTGGTTCCAAGTCAATATTGGGAAGGAACTTCTTACTATAAGAGAAGCCAAATGTGAAACTGGCTGCCTTGTGAAGGCAGAATTTCCCTTCAATTGGAGATAATCAGGCAGAGGCTGAGTATAACAGAGGACACTCTATTCATTTGGTGGGAAGGGCTTTGTGAATATATTTCATGATTTCTAGTACCCTTTTCAATACTGAGATTCTGTTATTCCATGGTGGAAGTTGAACACTGAGATGATTTGGGTTAGGACTGGGGGTTCTTCTTGTGTCAAATTACACTACATAACTAATTGCCTATACTGCCTCTTCAAATGAATCCAATTCCTTAAGTACTTAATAAGGCAATACATACAATATTTGCTAGACTTTAAGAAGGGAGGTGAGAGTTATAGGAGTGACTATAACATGGTCCCAGTCATTAAGGAAGTTTGAGTCTTATAAGATGTTCAACTGTACAATGGAGACTACAGAGTCAGGCAAAAATAGGTTTACAGTTGTGAATACATGAAACACAGAGTTTGTTCTTGTATTACTATTTATTAATTATTGTATTGTTTTCCATACTAACAACAATAAACTTACTTTTACCCAACCCTTTATGTAATTGTTCTATGTATCTGATGTTATCAAGACCAAAGTAACTTGCTTTGAACAGTATGACAAATTTGAACGAGTATGGCTTTACTCTCTTGCTATACAAAACATGTAAAACCATATTGGCTAAAATTTATGGAGTGCTTTTTCTGTGTCAATGTCTGAACTAACATATTTTCTGGCATAATCAACCCTCTACAGTAGGTATATTATTACTCCATTTTTAATGAGAGGTTAAGTAACTTTTCCTAGGTTACATAGCTTAAAAAATGGTTACAACCATATGCAGCCTTATACCAAAGCTTTTGTGTCAAACCACTACCCTTCCTCTCCTCTATGCATATATATACCTATGTATGTACACATGTATGTATGTATGTATAGATGCATCTACCTGATTTCATGAAGTACAGAGAGAAGAGCACTTAAAATGAGATGCCATTTTAAAAAATGCTTTGTAAAATATGTAGCATTATAAACATGAGGTAGGGGAATAATTGGTTTATAGTTGTAAATATGTGAAATAGTTTCTTCTTATATTATTTTTTAATTAATGTATTATTTTCCATACAAACAACTGTAAACTTACTTTGCTCCACCCTTTATTAATTACTATTATGTTGTCTGATCATAACTGCTATAATCTTAATTCTAGCACTCTATCTAGACTCCCTTAAACTCAGCTTCGAATATATATCCCAAATTGAACAGCTTCTTACCATCTCCATGCCTTCTCCTCTAGTCACTATCTTCTCTCTCACAGAATGCTAAAACAGTGTCTACACTGGCCTTCATATACTGCTCTTGCCCCATTTGCAATACATCATGAATCAGATAATATCTAGCTTCCTATTGTGCTTAGAGAAAAATCTACATTCCTTATTGTCACCTAGAAGGCATCATATTGCCTGTTTCTTATACTCTAATCTGCCAGTCTCTTATAGCTCATACCCTACCACTTTCCCCTTGCTCATTGTATCCAGCCACTCTGGTCTCATGTTTTTTCAACATGTCAGTCTCCCATGGTCTTCGTACTGGCTGTACACTCTGAATACATTCTTTCCTTAGATCTTCCCACTGATCACACCTTACCATCAATCAGGACTCTGCTCATAAGTTACCTCTGCAGGGAACCCTTCAGAGATCATAAGGCAAAACAGTCCCCTTCCTCCACTTAACCAGTTATTCTCTATTCCTTATCTTATTTTCTTTTCTTTATAGCATTATCACTAGATAATAAGGTCAGAAAATTTGACTTGTTCACCACTACATCTCCAATTGACAACCAGAGCCTACTGGTTGACACTCAAATTATTCTTTCAACACACATTACTCAAAGTAAAGATATAAATACTAAAGTCCTGCTCTCTTTTTTATTTTTTATTTTTGGTACGTGCCCCTAGCGGGAACCGAACCCGGGACTCTCTGGTCCGTGGGCCGATGCTCTAACCACTGAGCAAACTGGCCAGGGCAGGGCTAGCTATTTTTAAGTTTACCATAGGAGTGAGGGAATTATTGTGTGTAGGGGTGTTAAAAAATCTGGGTCCCAGCCCTAGCTGTACAGCTTATTAGCTATGTGATTTTTGTACTAGTCACTTTCCCTTTCTGAGTCTCAACTTCTTTGTATAATCAGCCAATTGGACTAGATGAATGCTAAGGCTATTTCCAGCTCTAACATTAAATACTAGCTCCTTGAAGGCAAAGACTGTCTTTTTCATCTTCATGTCTTCACTCTGTAGTGCGTAGCATGTAATAACTGTTAATAACTATTTATTTAACTGAAAAATAACTGTGGAACAGAAAGAATATGGAGAGGGACAGTTTCAATACATGTTAAGGAGGTAGAATCAGTAAGATTTGGTGACAGATTGATCAGAGTGAGTGGGAAACCAGATGGAATACATTTCAAATAAAACAAAGGCCAGGTGACCAGATTCCGGAAAGAACCACCATCAGTGACTAAATAATTGTCAATACATCCTAAGAATCAGTTTAAAGAATCTGAGTTACTTAATATGGAGAAGAATATCCCAAAGGGGAATGGATCAGCCACAACAAGCTCTTCATTCAATAAACAGCTTAAGGCTTGGTGTAAAGCATTAAAGACTATTTCATGTCACTTTTGAATATCCCAATTTTTGTGATGTTACAGGGTAAGAAATTCAAGAATTATCAGCTTTGGTTTTTATTGGTTCTGAGAGAGGAGCACAAAATGTGACTGAGAGCTGGGAAGGATCTCATAATGTGAAATTATAATTTCTGAACTTAAAGACATGATAGATCATCTGATGGAGAATTTGGAGAATGTTTTTTATGTCAACAATACCTAGAACATATTCTGTAGATACTAAGAGTCCCAAGACAATTTGGAAGTTTATGGCAACAACGTTATTTGTAATGGAACTACTCTGAGAAATTCAGTAAAATGACTAAATAGTAGAGAGATCATCTATTCCAGTCCTGTCATTGACTGATAAGAAAATGGGGAAAGTTGTTCAATATCACATATTGAGTTAATGGCAGAGCTACTATTGGGGGAATTTTAAAAAATAAAAGGAAACTAATAGTCTTTGAGCATTTATTATGTGTCAGGTTGTGTTAGGCAGCTTTACATGTATTACCTCAAAGCCATATACACAGGAGTTAGGTTTAGTAGCTTCATCTCACAGATGAAGAAACAGATGTAGAGAATTCAAGTAACTTGTCCAAGGTTATACTAACTGTAAGTTTCAGAGTCAGGATTGACCCCACGTTGGACAATGGGGTCAAATCCTTGGCTCATGTTTGACACTAATGGGTTTCCCTATTAATATAGAGAATATATGTATTTTGGTTTTCCAGGTATAACACTTCTTTATGCACATTATCCTGATATAATTGTCAACAGGACACCTTCACTCAAAAATTTCAGGTTTGGAAGATAAAGTATATGACCAATCTACTTTTTATCATGAACTTTTTCAATACATCACTGTTCAATTTCTTTCAAAGAAAATTTGGGGACACAGGAGCTAGGTGCCCATAAAGTTTACTTTATTACTAATACATCTTCAGAGAGAATTGGTTTTCTTTTCAGATTTTTTTAAAAAGGATGTTTGTTCTCCTTATCGGCCACTTTCTAAAACATTCTCTCACCCACAAGTCAAAAGTTATCAGTAAAGAAAGATAGTAATCAGAAAAGGAGATGGGGAGTAATTAAACTAGGAAAAGGATTCTGTCTAACCTAATTCCCAGACAATAAGTGAACCAAAAGCAAGGGGGAAGCCACATATCAATTTAAAGACTACTGGTACAGAAGACTCTGAGAAGATTATATTGGACATTGAATCAGATCCTTAATGCAATTGAGTATACTTAGAGTATGAATCCAAACAGCACTCTATAGTTACTAAGTAGTTTTGATACCATCATAATTAACTAGTTATTAGTAATAGGAAAAGAGCAAAAGGAAGGCCAGACATTATAGGCATGTCATTTGGGAAGCGTCACCAGGAAACTACAACTTCACACTCCCTAGAGAACCACTACCCCATTTCCTGCAGATTACTGGGGGAAGGAACTAAACAAAGGGGAAGATGGGCATGTGTGCAGTGATTTGGAGTGACACAAGGAAAGTGCCTGTCAGTCAAGTCTGGTGAACCATGGGTTGGCTAGAGTAGGCAGGGCCCATTACAAGTCATGAAAATTTGGGAATACATATCCCCCCACAAAGGAATTCTCTCTCTTGGCTCTCTTGCATTCCTCAATGTGGCCCACAGACATGCGGACCCCACACACAATGGACAGATATACTACAACAAGGAAAACAAATTAAGCTAGCCTGATGTTGGACTGGACACTGCTCCAATGTGGAGTGAAAATTCTGGACACTACTGAAGCCACAGCTATGCTTCTTCCTTGGTCCAACAAATGGAAATGGGACCTTGGAAACTCAGGGGTTTGATTCCACAGAAATAAAGCTTTCTATAATATCTCATCCTCCCATGTGAGTCTCAGAAAATTCTAGCCCTACTGAAGCCACAGCTATGCTTCTTCCTTGGTCCAACAAATGGAAATGGGACCTTGGAAACTCAGGGGTTTGATTCCACAGAAATAAAGCTTTCTATAATATCTCATCCTCCCATGCGAGTCTCAGAAAATTCTTTTTCTTGGGATATCGCAAGAAGCCCACTCTTACCAGCAACCTGTGGAAATATGGACCTCTCCCCATTGATAGTAGTTTCATTCATTTATCAATTCATTTATTTTTCATTCATTCACCCAACAAATACTTAGTAAATCCTATTCTAAGCTACCTACTATAAATTCCTAAGGGAAACTAAATAACTTGTCCAAGGTTACACTATGTTCACTAATATACTTCTTCTTTAAACTTCTTTAGCTCTAAGGAAGTCACAGGGTACAGATTTGGGCAAGGAAAAATTTTAGAGGAAGAGTGATATTTTGGGATTAAAGAAGAGATTCTAAGTCTGAGAATATCTTCTTTGATTTTGGAGTACAAAGAGGAACTAAGTCAAGGCCAGAATGGAGGAAGCTTTAAGAGAAATATGCAAAGGTAACTTTAACAATGCATTAACGCATTATTTTGTTCCCAGATCAGATATTTGTTGAGAATTTACTATGCATCAGGCACTGAAGACACAGAGATAGAATACAGGTCTTTGATTTCAAAGAACTCAATGTCTAGTAAGATAATACAGGCACACATCACCGGCTGATACCCAACCCAGGAATACATTTTTTTTTCTATGTGGAATTCGCAGTAACTTGAATATAGAACATTAAACATGTCAATAAATGAGAATATTGAAGATAGCCAGTGGGCTCCACGATGAGAGAGATCATGTCAAACTGATGTTTGTATCACATTCTCAACAACTGTCACCTCTACTCCTCTACCCAGCATTAGAAAGTTTGCTAATAAAGCTTGCTGAATAAAAGAACAGACAAATTAATGAATGAATAAAAAGTAACAGATCAAGGTGTGCCTTTATTCCAAAGAATACTGGTATTTTAATACCAGCCTTCAATGCCCTAACATTAAACTAATAAAGTGGAGTGTCAGGCTGAGCATCAGGTAGATATATGGAGCCATTTTGAGAAAAAATAAAAATATCATACCTTTTCCATCCTTTCACACAGGGAAATAATCCCTAATCCTGACTGAAGTTCAATCCCACACCAGCACACACACACACACATGCACATACATGCATGTATAAATACCATGAACTATAGATTATTCCCAGTAGGTTCCTATAATCCCTATATTAAGTGAGTCTGGGTAGGTCACTTTGCTTCTTTGAGCCTGTCTCCTCATCTGTAAAACTTGCAGAATAAAAGCTGCCTTACCTACTTTATGAGGCTGCTGTGAGGCTGACATGAAATAAGGGATGTTTAAGTGCTGTAGGATATGTCTTTTCCCCATGTCCTCTATATCAGCAAATGTGACCATCATTTCTATATTCCCAGTGCCTTGTGCACGGGATTGCTCAATGACTTTTTCTCAGATGAAGGAAGGCATACTGTTATTATTCTACGCTGTCAGGAGAAGGACGAAAGGAATCCAGTAGCCTCATCTAGATAATACTATGATTCCTAGGAAGCGCTTAACTAAAAACTAAAGAGAATTGAGCCTACATATAAAAGAGGTAGTCTGGTAATAAATCACACATTTGCATAAGCTATGAATCATTCTGCATAATTAGAACAAATAATTTTCCTATAAATCAAGCCCCAGCAGCTGTGAAGGTCTGATGTTTATCCCCCTCAAACTATCTCATTATAGTAAGAAGGTAACAAATGATTCTTTTTTGAAGGAGAAAAAGTCGAAGGAGGAGATTTTGAGGGACAAGCACCACTAAATCAAATACTTTAGATGAAGGCAAAAAAGGCATGAGATGATTCCCAATGACTCATCTCTTTGCTACAGAACTGTATTCCCGGGCCTGGCAAGACATTTGGTGGAGTAGCATTTTGTGCCTGAGAATGGGATTTTCATATCAGTCTCAAGTCAACATGTCTGAATTATTGACATTTCTGGGTAAGTAGTGGCTTCCCAATGTTCTGGCTATTTTCTTGTGTGATAACATTCTAAAAATTCCTCAAGTTGTTTGTCCTCCATTAACTACAGTTCAGTATTCACCCTCCCCAGTCTACCATCTTAAAAATAATTTTTAAACATTTGGGTTCTCTAAAAATAAGCCACTAGCACCCACATGAGGTAGAGAATAAAAGACTCCTAGCCAAGGATTAGGGAAATTTGAGCTCTGGATAACACAGGGCTCAAGGCTGGAGGGGTCTCAGGTTCATCTAGTCCAACATTGATTTTGCAGACGAAAGGAAGAAGCTTAGAGAATGAACATCCCCCAAATTCTAAAGTTTCAGCAGTGAAACTTTACCAGGACTAGTCCCAAAGCCCATGCTCTTTTCACTAACCCACACTATCCTCCATTACACCACTTGAATATGTTTCCCTTTCCATCAAATGAGATGAAGTGTTGGAGGGTTTCCTGATTCATAACTCTATATTTTTGGATAGTTACAGAACAAATGACTTTTTTTACTTTAACATTGACTCAATACTAGTAATTCATTAACACTGCTACATCTATAAAAGCTTAAATGTTCTAATCTCAATTTTCCTTTCATTAAAATGGGGATAATAATAGCTTTGTTACTGAAATGTCATAATGGTTAAGTGATATAGTGGAAATGAAAGTGCTTTTAGCCAATAAAGAAATCACAAGAATCACAGAGGAAGAGGAAGAGGAAGAGGAAGACGAATGTTCCCTTTCCTCCAGTCTCATCTTTTCTCCTTCGTTTGTATGAAGGAGCATTTCTTTCACTGACTCTGACTGAACTCACAAGTAATGTAAAAGAAGAGGGAATAACATCCATGGGATCAGAAAGTAACCTCATCACTTTTGTCTCCTGTCGAGTTTTGTTAACCAGCATCAGAGGGAAAATCTACAAAGGCAGTGAGTGGGCCTCTCTCTAAAAAGGCCCTTCCATCTGGTGCAGCACTGAAACCATCAGCCCTGTAATTAAAATGCAATTGCCATCCCCTGCCGTAATCCCAGGATGGCCATTCCATCTGCATGAGATATAGGGGGGAAAGCACCATTTTTTGCACTTTTTCTGGCTCCATTAAGTTTATTCTCTATTAATTAATCTAACTACACTAGGGGCTCCTTCTTACTCTGCAAACCAGAGTGGCACAAACCACACATGGGATGTCTGAAACGGCATGAATTTTAAAAGTCGGTGCCCATCCCCACTACAGAAAGGCTTAATTACTTCTGACTAAATCTGTAATTAAAATATATCACTGGAGCAGATTCACCTGTGTGTGTAGGTGTTGGCATGCAACTCGTGTGATGGGCAGAGATAAATCACCCAGAGACAGCGTGCAAAGAATGAAATTGTGTTAGGTGGAAAGATAATTCTCAGGGAGGGCATGAAAAGCAAAGTCGGAAAAAGTTAGAGAATATATAGGTGAAATCCTGTTAACTCTTAAATTAGAAAGAAAAATGATATCACATCTAACAGCAAATCATGACAGTAAAGGTATTGCCGAGGTGGAAAAAACTAAGGTAGGAGGTGACAGGGAATGGGTTAAATTGTCAAGGCAGCCAAAGGTAGAATGAAAAACTACAATGACAGCAAGCTAAGGTTGTAGAAAGACAGAGCCAAAAAGAAAAGCTAGAAATGGGAAAGTGAGAAAAGAATGGAAAACCAGGATAGGCAGATTCAGGAACAGCATTATTAACAGTGTGTGTGCTTAGGTCTCTGCTTTAAATGTTTAGAATGTGTTATGGGGTTGGGCATTAAGTATTAAATGGCATTATCTCAGACTGAAGCAGTATAAGAAAAAAAGTACTGAATTATAAGAAAACAGGGGTCCAACACTGGTTCTGCTACATATAATGTGTCTGATCTTGGATAAATCACCTCCCCATTAGGTCTGTTTCCTTATCTGTAAAATAGGGGCAATAATACCTATCTCAAGTACTAAACCATTGTGTATAGCTACAACAGCACCAGTCACATAAGCTATAAGATGAACAGTGTTTCCTGGAGTTGTGCAATAAATTACTGTTAAATCTAAGAGAATGTTTAGCAATGAAAAAGTATGTATAAATGCATTATAATTTTACTTTGTATGACATTAAGTTATATACTTTTGTTCTGAGTTTCCTCATATTTTAAAGTTAAGGTATTGGACTAGATAATTTTTAAGGTCTTTTTCAATTCCAATATTGAAATTGTTATGACTCATTTGGACTCCATCCATTCACTCATTCAACTAAAACTGAAGTAGGCCCTCAGCCAAGTGCTGAAAACTAAAATAATTGAGATATGTTTCTTTCCCCAAGGAGCTCACAGTTGAAGGGAATTTATACTATATAAGGTTCTTACACTATATAAGTTAAAACAATTGGTGCTTTTCAATTATATTTTCCTAGGCCCTGACTGAATTATAGCACTGCAAAATATTAAGCTAATAAATTATAAAATTTAAATTACATTTAAAATTAGGCAGTCTTATCTTTAGACAAACAGCATTATGCTGAAAGTCTTTAGATTGTTTTAATAGGGACTACTGGACTAGGATTCAAATAGACTAGGCTGTAGTTTCAGTTTTATTGCTAGTCACTGTGAGATCTTAGTCAAGTCACATAATCTCCCATGGTATCGGCTTCCTACTGATCAAACAGAAGATTGGGCTAACCAAGATGATCTTTGAGCTTAAAGCTTTGGGGAACCTACATTTTTAGCCAGTTTATTGTCAAATTCTTTTCAATAATTTCACTATAGAATACACACACACACACACACACATTTTGGTAATAAACACTTATACCAAAAATGTGCAAACTCTAACATCTCATAAAGCACCCTAAGTACTACAAATAATTGATGCTTCTTGGTAAGTCAAATAAAGGTTATAAAAATAAAATACATAAAAAGATTAAATTATCATTAAACCAGTACTTTGAAATCCTGTGTTGTAATTTTCATTTAAATTGCTTCTGAGAAATTGAACTTGCTGATTTGAATTTTTCTATGTGTTTTCAGCTCCATTCACTTCCTTCTTACCAAACATGTCACATTTATTTTCTCTTTCAATTTCATTTTTAATAAAGCAGATTGGCTGAACTATAGGGTCCATATAGGGGAGGAGAAGAAAACAGGACTAGATTTAGATTTCCAACTATAATACTTTCTAGTTGTACATTCTTGGGCAAGAGACTTAACTTCTTCTAGTCTCAGTCTAACTATAAAATGGGAATAACAAAAAATGTTCTCTATTCTACAATGTAATTTAAAAAGTTGAGGAATATACATGGAATGTGTAGTAAAATTTCTGTACATAATAGGTATTCTATAATGTTATTTTTCTCCAATTACACCCCTACCCATAACATCCTCTATAAATAAAGTTTTTTTCTGGAAAGATCATTTATTTAAACTGAAAATTACATACTAGATATATGATTATTAGAATAATATCTATACCAAACATGCACTGTCGATATCCTTGAAATAACATCAGATTACACTCACTCTATGCACTCATCAAAGAAACTAACATGAGAATTTCTGGAAAGTCACCCCTTGCCAAACACTCAAGTCAAACAATTAGGATATTGGATATTCAATATCTGAAAAAGACAAGAGGAATGAATTTACTATCCATTGCTTGAGATCTCTGACCTATAAACAATACAAAAATATATATTTTTAAATTTTATTAGAAGTGTCTAATGCCATTACAAGTGTCATGACTGAGTAGGTTGTGCCTTCAGCTTTTATATACAGCTAGGGTAAGAAGTGTTTACTTATGAGAAACATATTTGTAAAATCCCAGTTTAAAAATATCCAAACATAAATTTAAACAAAGCCTCTTATTTAAGCAATATATATATATATAATAATCCCTCCTAGAATGTAGGGCTAGAAAAACGTATTTCTCAATCAACAGATCTACTTCATTTTCTCAAACTAACGGAGCAAAGAAATATCATTGTCATTTTTTCCTTCATATCCAGGAAACCCAGAGCTATGTCTAGTTTTTAAATGCAATAGCTATCTCATGTTTAAATTAGTTTTGCCCCTATGAGCACATCTACAACCCCATTTAAATGATCTCCATTCAGAACTTTCAAATGTTTTTTTTTATTTTTAGTCTTGCTCCTCTTCAAGCATTCAGGAGCCTTAAAAGAATTTGAACTTCTGCTTCCAGGAAGATGAAGTACAAATGTGTTTCCCTAATTCCCCTGCTAAGTACAACTAAAATTCCTGGACATTATCCATAAAACAAACATAAGAACACTCTTAAGTGGGGAGAAAGCCAGAAAACTGAATAGTGACCTCCAGACTCAAAGAATGACGTTGTAAATTCCTCATGTTTTGGTTTTGCCCCGTAGATGTCAGGATGGGTGCTAAAGAAAGTAAAACCCCTTAAGTGCCAACAGAAGCAGACAAATAAAAATCCCCCAAATTTGTTCTCTTTAGACAAATGACTAGAAACATAGGCTTAAACATACAGAAAACTTTTAGAACATAAATGCTCTACTATAGCCAAACACCACAGAACAAAACTGTGGCCCCATCCTCACCTTGCCATCAAAGGTCAAGTAAAGAGCCTAAATTTCTATCTTCTCCAGGCTTACAAGGTGCCCCAACCCCACTTCCAGGGTTGTGTCATGGAAAGCCGAGTAGGGGATGAGATTTTCATACCTGCTAGGTAGTAATGAGTCCCCCACCCATCCACTATGGTTTCAGTAAAGATAATGTGGAGTACCTAGACTTTTAATCACTCTGGAACAGTGAGCAGCCCCTCTTCCTCCTAGCTGCTGTAGTGTCAGAGTAGTTTTGTGTAGAATCATAACCTTCATCACAGTTCAGAACCACCCCCCCCACCCCCAAGTAATAAGGGCTTCTTTCTTCTGCTGCAGTTGTCAACAGAAGCCAAGTGGTGAACATGGACGTTTTACTCTATATGGCAGTAAGAAGGTGTCAAAATCCCCCCCCCAAAAGCCAGCCAAGACAGATGATTTAAATCTGATCCACAGTCTCATAACATAATACCCCAAATTTCCAACTTTCAACAGAAAATTACTCATCATACCAAGAACCAGGAGCATTGTAAGTGGGATTTTTAAAAACACAGTAGATCCCAACATGGAGATGACAGACATTTAGAATTATCTGACAAAGATTTTCAAGCAGCCATCACAAAAATGCTTCCACAAGCAATTATAAACATGCTTGAAACAAATAAAAAATAGAGGGTATCAGCAAAGAAAGAAAAATAATCTCAGAAAAGGGAACAGGAGATATAAAAAAATCAAATAAAAATTTTTAAATTCAATAACTTAAATAAAAACAACAACAAATGAACTAAACATCAGAATGCAGCCAACAGAGGGGAAAAAGATCAGTGAGCTGGAAGATACAAGACTAGATATTGTTCAATCTTAACAGCAGAGAGAAAACAAACTAGGAAAAATAAGTGACCACAGTTTGCCCTGGCCTGTTTGCTCAGTGGTTAGAACATTGAGTTGTGGGTTCGATTTCTAGACAAGGGCACAAAACTGGGTTGCAGGTTCAATACTCAGCCCCAGATTGTGGAGAGGCAACCAATCAATGTCTCTCTCTCACATCATATTTCTCTCTCTCCCTCTTTCCTCCCACTCTATCTAAACATCAATAGGAAAATATCCTCAGATGAGGATTAACAGGAAAAAAAAAAGTGAAAACAGTTGTAGGGACCTATGGGACTGTAACAAAATATGTAATATTTTTGTCATCAGAGTCCCAGAAGGAGAGAAGAAATACAGCAGGGCTAAAGAGTACTGGAAGAAATAAAGGTTGAAAAATACCTCAATTTAACAACAGACATAAACCTACAGGTTCAAAAAGCTGAACAAACTCCAAATAGGATAAATTCAAAATTACTACCAAGAAACATCACCATAAAACTTCTGAAAACTAAGACAAAGAAAAATATTAAAAACAGTGACAAAGAAACATTTTGTCAATATGGGATAAACAAGACAAATAATAGCAGAATTCTTACAAGAACCAGAGGGAAATGGCACATTTTTATTTCTGAAAGAAAAGGATTTTCAACCCAGAATCCTATATCCAACAAACCTTATCAAATTTAATAGAATTAAAATCATACAGTATATGTTCTTTGACCACACTGGAATCAAACTAGAAATCATTAAAAAAAAGATAACAGGAACATCTCCAAACAGCTAAACATTCACAACCAAAGTTACAAACAATTTATGTATAAAGAGAAATTTTCAAGGAAAATTTAAAAAAAAAATACATTTAACTGAATGAAGATGAAAATAGACTTTATCAAACTTCGTAAGACAGAGCTAATGCAATGTTGAAGGGCAATTTTATAGCATTAAATGCACACATTAGAAAAGAAAAAAATCTCAGATCAAAAATCTAAGCTCTGACCTCATAAAACCGGAAAATGCAAAATGCAAATGTTTACATCAAAGCAAGCAGAAATAAGGAAATAAGATAAGAGCAGTGTCTGGCTGGTGTGGCTCAGTGGTTGAGCATCGACCCATGCACCAAGATGTCGCCAGTTCAATTTCTGGTCAGGACACATGCCCAGGTTGTGGGCCTGATCCCCAGTGTGGGGCAGGCAGGAGGTGGCCAATTGATGTTTTGTCTCATTGATGTTTCTATCTCTCCCCCTCTCACTTCCTCTCTCTCTAAAAAAATAAAAATTAAAAATAAATAAAGGGAAAAAAAAAAAGACCCTATTTAAAAAAAAAGAGCAGAGCCCTGGCCAGTTTCTCCCAGTGGTTAGAGCGTCAGCCTGCGGTCCAGAGAGACCTGGGTTCGGTTCCCGCTAAGGGCACGTACCTCAGTTGCAGTTTGTCCCTGGCCCTGGTTGGTCATGCAGGTGGCAGCCACTTGATGTGTCCCTTTCACATCGATCTCTCTCTCTCTCTCTCTCTCTCTCTCTCTCTCTTCCCCTCCCTCCCTCCCTCCTACTCTATCTGAACAAAAAATGAAAAAGAAAAAAAATGTCCTCAGGTGAGGATAAAGAAAATGATATATATATATAATATATATATATATATATGAGTAGAAATAAATGACACTGAAACAAAAACAAAAAATCAGTGAAATAAAAACCTGGTCCTTTGAAAAGATCAATAAAGTTGATAAACCTTTTCCAAGAATGACAAAGAAATAAAGAGAGAAGACACAATCTACCAATATCAGAACGGAAAAAGAACATATCACTACATATCATGTAGGTATGAAAAGGAAAATGGGAAATATCATGAACAACTCTACAAACGTAACTTTGACAAAGTAGATGAAATGAATCAATTTCTTAAAAAATACAAACTACTACAACTAACACAATATGAAATAGATAATTTAAATAGCCTTATAACTATTAAGAAATTTTAATTTATAAATTAAAAATTCCTAAAAAATACCTCCAGGTTGAGATAATTTCATTGCAGAATTCTATCAAATGTTTAAAAAAGAATTAACACCAATCTACTCAATCTCGTCCAGAAAATAGAAAAAGAACAAGCACTACAGAATTCATTTTATAAAGCTGCTATTTCAATCTGATATAAAAGTAAAACAAAAACAACACAAAAAAGCCCTGGCCGGTTTGGCTCAGCGGTTAGAGCATCGGCCTGCGGTCCGGAGAGACCCGGGTTCGGTTCCCGCTAAGGGCACGCACTTCTGTTGCAGTTTGTCCCCGGCCCTGGTTGGTCGTGCGGTGGCAGCCACTCGATGTGTCCCTTCACGTCGATGTTTCTCTCTCTCTGTCTCTTCCTCTCTCTCCCTCCCACTCTATCTGTACAAAAAATGGAAAAATGTCCTCGGGTGAGGATTAAAAAAACAACAAAAAAAATACAAAAAAAAAACCCTACAAATCAATATCCCTCATAAATATCATGTAAAAATTCTTAACAAAATATTAGCAAAGAGAATTCAGCAATAAATAAAGAGAATTATATACCATAACCAAGTAGAATTTATCCAGGGATGATTCAATATTCAATAAATAAAGAGAATTATATACCATAACCAAGTAGAATTTATCCAGGGATGATTCAATATTCAAAAGCCAGTCAATGTAATTCACCATATCAACAAGCTAAAGAAGAAAAAAAACCATGATTCTACCTATTAATGAAGAAAAACTATTTTACAAAATTTAACACCCATTCATAATAAAAAATCTCAGAAAAATAGGAATAGAGAACTAACTCAACTTGATGACAAACATTAAATATCTACAGGTGTTATTATACAAATGATGAAAACCTGTCAGGTACTACATGAAGTAATAGGAATACAGAGGAGAAATAAAGGAAAGGGCCCTGCACTCAAGGCATACAGACATAAAAAACAGGCAATTATTATGCAGTATAAAAACAGCTATGGCAGCACATAGAGAGAAATCCTGTGATAATTTAGTAGATGGTCATCTAATCCAACCCAGGTTTTGAAGGGCAAAAAAAGAGTACACCTGAGAGATGAAAAGGAGGAAGGAATTTCTAGAAGGAAAAAAAAAACAAAAACATCTGTATGGTCCTTAAGGCAAGATAAATATTATTGACAGGTAGTATGCTTATCAGAACATGATGGAAAATGAAGAGACTTGATCTAGGCCAAGTTGCTCAGACTTCATTTATGAGGGAGATAGGGAAACATTGCTTGGTTTTATTTTGTTTTAAGCATAGACAGGATTGGAACAGAATTGAGTTCTACAGAGTTAAGAATGTTCTTGGGGTTATGAAAGGTCAACATTAAGGAGTCAAGGAGAGGAAGGAGGCTAAGTAATACATAATGATGGTCTGAATTAAGGCAACAGGAGTTAGTTACATGTTTTGTTCCCTGGACAGCCAGGCTGATCTCTGGGCTTCTGAATCCATATTCAGAGCTTGATCAGTTTCCTCTCCTATAGAGGAAAGATAAGAAAAAGGAGTTGTGCCCTGTTGTCTGAAAGGCAGGAAAATGGGAAGCTGGGTGGAAGCTGAAATTTCAGTGTGAGACAGGAAGATAATAAAGGATTACATATTAAAAGACCAAGAATCAATTCTGATTTTCTATATGCCCTTGGTAAGTCAGGTGTCTGTAAGCCTCAGTTTCCTCACCTAGAAAATGAGATAATAAATCTCATCTTACATAGTTTTTAGGATTAAATGAGATGATGTATGTAAATGTGCCTTGTTAATTTGAAAGACTACAAGAAATTATAATGAACATTCTTTTGTAAATTCTCTGTTTCAGACCATCTACAAAACTTCCCTTGGAGTTGATATATTTCAACCTTGCTATTCAGCAACTTTTTATTTTTGCTTGTTTGTTTTTTCTTTTCAGCACCAGTAGGGATATACATAAGTGGAGGAGACAAAAGATGGAAGAAAGATTACTAATATTTGTGGAGCACCTACTATATACCAGGAATTGAGCCACGAGTTTTAACATATATTATGCCATTCTGTCTCTCCTGTTTTACAGACATGAATATAGAGTCAGGAAAGTCAAGTAGCTTGCCAACTTCACATAGAAGGAATTCAAAGAGAGCTGGATGTAAGAGAGCTAAGACTGTTTTACTTTAATTCTTTTGCTCTTGCTACAACACCAAGCTGTTTCATTCTAAGGAGCTATGCCTAAGAATACACTAAGACTATTTAAAACCAGCATGAACCTAATTATACAGGTTTCAGGTGCACAATTCCACAACACATCATCTGTACACTATATTGTGTGTTCACCACTCCAAGTCAAGTATCCATCAATCACCATTTATCCACCTTTATGCTCTCCTCCACTTCCCTCTACACCCCTCCTCAGAGCAACCACCATATTACTGTCCTTGTCTATGACTTTTTTCTTTTTTACCTGAAACCTATATAATTTTTTTAACCAGTATCACTCCAATAAAGTCAGTAAAAAGAAAAGAAAACCAGCATGAATCTGATGGGTGATGATCTAAGTGGCATCATGGGTCCTTGAAGACTCAATGTTGCCTAACATGTTGTTTAGCACATAGTAGGTGCTAAAACACATATTTTTTAATGAATGAGAGAAAAAAATGACAAATCAATAAATGAAATAAAAGTCCTTGAATACCCCTAAATTCTTTCCCTGATTGCCTAATCTCTCAAATTATTTCACGATGTATAAAGGACAGGTGATATGCTGAATAAATAATTTTGTTTTTTTAAATTGAATTTATTGGGGTGATGTTGGTTCACCAAACCATGCAGGTTCCAAGTGTACAACTCAATAAAACAGCATCTGCACACTGCAACATGTGCCCATCGCCCCAAGCAGTCTCTTTCCATCTCTCCTTTGCCCGCCTCCACCTACCTCCCAACCCCCTTTCCTTCTGGCTATCACCGCACTGTTGTCTGTGTCTATGCATTATATATCTATATCTATCTATCTATCTATCTATCTATCTATCTATCTATCTATCTATCTATCTTTCTATCTATATCTATCTCTCTATATATATGTATTTATATATATTGCCTAATCTCTTCACCTTCTTTCATCCAGCCCCCCAAGCTCCTCCCCTCTGACAGTTGTCAGTCTGTTCCATGTATCCATACCTCTGTTTCTATTGTGTTTGTCAGTTTATTTTATTCATTAGATTTCACATGTAAATGACTGGCTTATTTCACTTAGTATAATAATCTCTAGGTCCATCCATGCTGTCACAAAAGGTAAGATTTCCCTTTTTTTTTATGACCAAGTAGTATTCCATTGTGTAAATGTACCAGTTTTTGAATAAATAATTTTGAATGAATAAATAAACGATGTTTTTTTCTTATTGATGAAAGATGAAGTTCCAATAGGAAACCTTACAAAACAGGGGAGATCTTGTTACTGATCTTCACACCTTGGCATCAATGACATACCACTAGAGCTTATCCTGGGAACATTTGGGAAGGGAAGAAAAGAGAGAGCTATAGAATAACAGACTTTTCAAGCCAAAATAAGTGAATGGGAGGAAAGGAAAAAAGGAAGACTAACAGAGAAGAAAGGTCAGAGCCACTGAAAATAAATTATTGATCTTACTGATTTTATCCTGAGTCTAATCTTGATCTGTACTGGTGCCCTCTCACCATGGTGATTTCCTGATAGTAGTAGTAATAAAATATCACTTTATGAATTTCAAAGGACTTTGACAACCATTGTCTTATTTTCTTAAAATGATTTAAAAAAACAGGCATGGCAAGGATTATAATTCCCACGTTACTGATGAACATATTGAGGCTCAGGGGAAAAGTGAGAAATATATTGCATGTATAGGTAGTAAATGGCAGAGCTAGGATTTGAACACATTTGTCACATAGAGCACTGTCTACCACAGTGTACAGCCATATCTATTTGAAAAGTTGGCAGAATATCCTTTTCTTTCTCCCTAATGCAGTTTTTCTCTTATAGGGCCACACTCAGAGAAAGCAAAGAAATACGGTGGGTTCACTGGCAGAACAGTACTGTGATTTCTCTTGTTGGGAGTCAAGTAGCAGCCTTCAGAACAGGGTCAGAGCCCATCTTGGATTCTTGTGCATAGTACAGGAAGGAAGCAAGCTATATTTTAGAATTCTATAACAATATAAGGATAAGTTTGTAAATGTTCAAATAGTTATGATTTCGTGAGATACCATCTCAGAAGACCTAAATTTAAATCCTGGTCTGTCTGTCTACTCTTCCTTATGCTTTCCTTAAAATTCATTAATCTCTGGAAGTAGTGTGATGCTTGAATGGACCATGATATACATGTCCTTTTACATTCTGCCTATAGCTTACTTTTCCTAAAGCATCTCCCATCACTCTCCCGCCCTGGTCCTAGGCATTCAAAAATCAAGCCAAATCCGACTACTAGAACACTTTTTAACTTAATTTTCATGCCTCCATATTTTTACTCATGCTATTCTCTGTACCAAAGGGCCAACCTATCATCTACCCATCTCCTTCCTAACCCTCCCTTCTCTATAGGAAATTCCTATCCATCCTTCATGATCCCTTCCATAAAAAACAAGTCCTCTATGAAGTCTTTCCCAACTAGAGCCTAGGGCTGAAAACCTACATTATCATTGTATCATGGAAGGTGAGAATTAAAATAATCCATTATTAAATGAGGAATAGAAACTTGGAAAGATTAAGTGATATCCTTCTCTTACAACCCTAATAAGTAGAGAAGAGGAGATTTAACTAAGGTACAGTATGTACATCTGACAGAAAGCAGAAATAATGGGTAGAAGCTACAGGAAGATAGGTTTCAACTTAATATAAAAAAAAAACTTACCACCCTGGCCTGTTTGGCTCAGCGGTTAGAGGATTGACCCATGGACCAAAGGGTTACAGGTTCAATTCCTGGTCAGGGCATGTGCCTTGGTTTCAGGTTTGATCCCCAGCCCTGTTGGGGATGTGCAGGAGGCAATCAATCGGCATGTCTCTCTCACATCAATGTTTCTCTCTCTCACTCTCTCCTTTCCTCCCTACCACTCTATCTAAATGTCAATGAAAAAAAAAATCCTCAGGTAAGGATTTAAAACAAACAAACAAAAACCATCAGATCAGTCCAACAATGAAATGGACTGACTCATGCTACAAAAAGTGAGTGCCCTATCATGCAGGCATCTAAAAAGAGGCTGGATAGTCATTGGACCAGGACATTTTAAAGGAAACTTCTGTTCTTTAAATTTTCTTCTGGCTTTGAGATTCTACATCAACATTCATGTGACAAAAACAAACAATCAAACAAACAAAACATGTTCAGAAAACATTCTGGTTTTCTCAGAGAAACTTGATTACTCCTTAAATCAGTAGCATGTAAGCCAAACATCCTTTCCAACTTGATCTTCCTTGAGAGAAAAGTTTTACAGAAAATGGCCTGATCCAAAAGTTTGCTTTTTTCACACTATTTTCCACTAATCCAAATAATAGTATAAAGAGTGAATTCTAAGAAAATTGTATGAATTTGCGATGCTGTCTTGGAGAACTTTTTTAATCTCATTAAACAATGACTCATATATATGCTATCTTCTCCCTCTTTGAGCATATTTAGAATCGTTGTTCTTCAATATTTAATACTCTCCACTTTATATATAATTCAGATAGAATTTAATATAACTTACTTATGTAAGTTAAGCATTTGTCATTCTACTTTGCCTACTTGGAATATCTTGGTCAAGTGAGCTCAGTGGGTGGGCTGTTGAGGCAGGTTTATAATAAACTGGTCAAAAGGGATATGAAACCAGTAAGCCAATGCCTACCTACAGGTGAGCTCCCAATGTAATGATGAAATGTTGCCTAAATTGAGACTAGCACTTGGTGAAAGGGCTTCTTAACACCTTCTGCTTGAGCCAAGGTAAACCTGGTAGGAGAATTAGATGTGGCCTAGGAGCATAATGGAAATCATGGTAAAGCATAAAGACAGGGTCAGGACCAGAGGAGATCAAGCATCTGATAGATTTGGTTAGTGCAATGATGTAGACAGTGACTGAAGCAACAGGTCAAGAAATGATGCAGGTTAGAGAAAAGACTGAAGACTATGAAATGTCAGGCTTCACATTTCATAATGAGGACCATGAACTAAGTAATGAGGAATGGATGTCTGAATACTACATTCCAGGAAGGGACATAGTGGTACATTTTGTGCAGGTTACGACTGGCCAACGTTTCTTAAGTGATGCTGTGTAAAGTTCCTCCCATCTTCTTGGACTAACTTTCTCAGACTTTGCTGGCCTCTTATACTATGCCAAAGGCTTTAAATGCTGGCATTCTTGTGGCTCTTTCTTAGGCCATCTTTTCAACCAGCATACCCTTACCAGGCAATATCATTCATGGCTTAAACACTGATGGTTCCCAGTTCTGTATCTAATTTCTTAATTCTGTATCATAAACTGTTGTCCCATATGGTTGACATTTTCCATGACTTTTAACTCCCTCTCTACATCTAATACATCACCAAGTCCTATTGATTCTACCTCCTAAATATCTTTCAAGCATATCCACTTTCCCTCATCCCATTGCCTTTATGCCAGACTTGACCATATTATCTCTCACCTGAACGGGTGTATTTCTCTTAACTTGTTTGCAATTATTACATCTTGGTTTCCTCCCATTGTTTCCTAACCCACTAGCCAAAATGAACCTTCTCAAATGAAATTCTGGACAAATTGTTTCTGTATGAAAACTTTAAAAATGTTATTTTATGAATTTTTTTATTTTAATTATTTGCCCTCAGGAAAAGTTCAAACTCCTTAACATAATTTACAAGGTCTTTTGTGATATGGTTTCTGCATACCTCTTTATCCTCATTTAGCATCACTCTCCTCACTTCTCACCCACTCCCTCCCACTTATCAAATCCCAACCATAAAAGACAGCAGGGCTAGGACAAGGGTAAGGCAAATGAGATAACAAAAGCATAACATTTAATGAGACACTCAGTCTCAGGTGTGGACCCTATGTATGCACAACCCTAAAAGTAAATGCCTCTTTAAGAGTGAGGTGCCTAGTGTGCAAAATTTAAGAAAGCATAGCTTTGCAAAGGTAAGATTTTTTTTATCTCAATTTAAGAGATAAAAAAAAAACAAAAAAAAAACTGAGACTCAAAGTGTTTAATTTAAATTACCCAAGGTCAGTTATCTGGCCACTGTGCCGTGCATCTGAAACTACTGCAGAATAGTATTAAATATAAATTGTGGTTGAAGAAATTTTAAAAAGACCATAAATAAATAAATTACCCAAGGTCATATAACTAAAAAGCAGAGGATTTGAACTCCAAAATATTTTGCTTTTAATCCTATACCATATTGTCTCCGAGTTTCTTTTTATTTTTAAAGAATAAACTAATAAAATATAAGCTAGGGGACAAAATTACAGTTACTGACACTTATTAGAAATGACTCATTAATACTGGATTAGCTATGGTGGGACGAGAAGGATTTATTTCATTTTTAAGCACCAGAAATTTTTAGTTTACACTCTTCTTTTTCAAATTATTCCATCTCTCTGTGGGAATACTAAGATTGTCAGAAGCTTCTTGCTTCCTTCATAGGAAAATGTATTTGCCCTCATTTAAAAATAAATTAGTGACTACATATGATACCTCTCGTAGTTAGCACAGATTGCATTAACATTAGCCTGTCAATTTTCTCAAAGGATTTGTCAATCATTCCTGTTATAAAATCAGAATAACCAACTCCTGACTCTGTTTTCATCATACCATAAAGTTTGGTATATCAAAATTCATTCCCTTTATTCAAATTTGAGAGAATTTTATGAAAACATTCCTTTCATTTCATTAGCAGTTGGAGGGATTGCCATTAGAACTGCTCTAGACTGGTGATTGCTTTGGAGGGAGTACATAGAGTGAGTATCCTCTCTTCTCACATTGCTCCAATTAGTCATACCTCAGAGTGTTGATTATTTACCCTGAAATCAGATAGCAAATTAGAGTGTTCATGTGCTCTTTCTCAAATATGTGCCAAACTCACTCTCAACTACCTTTACAGAAATACATATTCTTCATGTATTTTTAAGAAGTATCTAAGAAAGATGTCACCAGATGTCTTGTTCTTTTTAAACAGTAACACTTAACAGATTAATGAGTTTGCTTCTTGTTAGAAGCAGTACCCACTATAAACCCGGTTCAAACACACCCAGCACTCTGATGTCATGCCACAGAGAATCTGGAAAAGCCAACTATTGGGGGGAAAGCCCCAATTTATGAACCCCAATCCACCAAATTCCCTCACCTAGACACTCATATTCTTTATAAGATCTTGTGGGCCTTGGCTCTCCTCATCCAATTTTCAGTTTCCTGGCTGCCCTCCTCAGATTGGTGACCTGTTCAGGCCTCTCCCTCTGGCTTATTGACCCCAGCTATCTAATACACTCTTGGTTATGTATTCTCCTTTAATTTCATCATCACCTTCACTTTTAGATAAAGAGAGATCCTGTCTTCTCCATCTCTGAAAAAATAAAATGCCTGAATGAATAAGCATTTCATCATGTGCTATAAACATGTTCTGGAAATCTGAGGGGGAAAAGTACATTTATCCTACATACAGCAAGAGGTAAAACAAGCATCCAGAAGGCACCCCTTCTAGTCACCCTTGTCTGGTTTTGATATCAAACTTTTACCAGCCTCTTTAAATGAGCTGAATTTGTTTTTATTTTTGTTTTAACTTACTTCACATGTCAGAGAACATCATGACCAACAACTCCTAAGTTTTATATCTTGGAGATGTTACATCATTTCCTTAGTTCCTAGCTGAAAAATTCTGGGAAGTGACTCATTTGCTTTGCTTGAATAAACCAATTGTCAGAAGCTGGTTCAGACAGCTCCTTTCCAAACAACATGACTGTGTAAGGAGCATTTCTGAGAAGAAAACAAGCATCTTGGGGAGACAGTACTATCGCTGCACCCTACATATACCATCCGAGTTCATTCTCATATGACATAACTAAATAGAAAACATAATAAGCACAAATAGCTGATTAAAAGGATGAGAAAATAATTTAAAGTTAAGCTTAACTACCTACTACTTGTGTAATTTTGGACCAATCATTTCACTTCTCTGAGCCCCATTCTCTTCAGCTATCCAGAGGAGAAAATATATACTTCAGAGGCAAGCAGAGCTTGCCTGTAGGCTTCTTGAGCAGAAATGCCATGTCTGTATTCCCAGCACTTTACATCATTACAGTAGAAGCTCAGTGATAGTTGAACAAATGACTTCTGGAATGCACAACTCACCCAACCCTGTGCCTACTGTAGTCCTAGTTACCTAACTGGTGCTTAGTTTTCATTATGCCCACCCTCCCAAAGAGGTACACAGCACCATTAGTTTTATCTGCTTTAAAAATGCCTTCTGCCTCTTACTTTTAAGCTTTCCCTGAAGATAAAACCATCCTAGTTATAAACAAAGTTCTGAAGATATCTGTCTCCCTTCTAGCTCACCCACTAAACTGCCAAATAGTGTAAAGGGATATGCAAGAAAAGGGTAGTTAGTTCTAAATTGACCACTTTACCCTCTTCCTCAAAAGGAAAAAAAAAAAAGGCATTAAGATTACATGTTACTAGAAAAGTTGTACTGGCTTTGAAATGCCATATTTGACCTTAGTTCTGGACACATATCAAGTTTCAGTCATTTATTTTTTCCAAAAGAAATTATCATAACTCAGAACCAGGAGGGTGTAAGTATATGCAAAGGGATAGACAGAAGCCAATGTTTAATGAAGCACTGGTGAAACCTTCCCAGAAAAGGCTGGCTTAGTCAAGTTAATCAAATCTCTTGTGAAAGCAGATTTGCTAAAACAGCAGCTGCCATTTATTGAGCACCTTCTAAGTGGCAGAGCCAGGATTAAAATCCAAATCCATCTGATGCCAAAGCTCATGCTCTTTCCAATATACAATATTGCTTTCTAATCAAAACAGCTCTGAAATTCACTATAGGACTTTCTTGTGATTGTACCTGTGTTCATTTTACCACATTCAGGTTTGGTCACTGTATTGATAGGATTGTCAGACTTCAAGACCCCATCATTGTATAAGTGACTCTAAGTGAGTATATTCTAGAAGCTTCTCAAGCAAAGTAGGTAGAGCTGGTAAATCAACCCCACATCCATCATGGGATTCAGCAGCTGTCCATCTCTATTCTCTTTTGATTAGCTAAGAATGAACTGGGCAATACACAGAAAAAGTCTAGAGCCACAGAAGCTTAGAAGAGCAAATTAATATTTATTGAGTACTTAGTATGTGTCAGGCTTTACACTAAGCACTGTACATACACAATTTTCTGAAGTAGTTATTATTATCATTTTACAGAAGTAACCAAGGCTCAAAGAGATGAACACACAACTTCTAAGCATGAAAGGCATGATTGAAAGCTAGTTTATTATGCCTGTTGAATCCAAGATTGTGACTTTCAGGGGAAGAGTTGAATGTCAATAAGGAAGGGGAAAATGGGGCGGGTCATTAATGAAAATAAATCTTAGGAGAGGTAGAAAAGTATAAGAAGGAAAGAACAGAATTCCTCAGAAATTACCTTAGTCATTGGCATTATCAGATGTGATCAAGTAGCTTTAAAAAAGAGAGAGAAGGAGAAGGAGGAAGAAAGAGAGAGAGAGAGAGAGAGAGAGAGAGAGAGAAAGGGAGAAAGAAAGGAAATGCAGTATCTATGCACTGATTATTTGTAAAACATTTTTCGCCCTTCCCTCTTTCCATGCATTGAGACTCTGAGCTGCAAAACCCCAGCTCCTCAGTAAAAGAGGCCTCCTCCCCAATTACCCCAATCCTCCTTAATGAGATTTGCATGGAAATTTTAGTTAAAGAGAAATCAATGGGAGATTTGAAAATGAGGCAGAGAAGGAAACCTCAGCTTTGGAAAGAGCATCTCAAGAAAAAAATAAAAGGTAAAAAGAACTAATCAGAAACAAGTTAACATATAAGAAAGAGATATTTTTATTACCTACTACTGAACTTAGGCAAAAAAGGTGGGGGAAGGAGCAGGTAATCATGACTGAGCACACAAAGTTGAAGTAACTTGGTGGATCAAGAAGAAGGGGGAGTCATGGAGAAGAGAATTAGGCTATATAACCAGTTTTTAATTTCTGAGCCTTGAGCCTAGCTAGCTTGATCTCCACTGGTCAGTATATTAATTGGAGGTCCAGAACACTTCTCTCTTGCTATGATATTTAGGGATTCTCTATTTCTACTAGCAAATGAATAAACTGCTTCTGCTCAATGAGTTTGTCAAGATATGAAGGTTATTTTATTTGCATAAATATTAGTCAATAGCACTCTGGGAAGAAAAAACAAGGTTGATGATTTTTTTTAAAGGTGAAGATGATACTAGCGATGATACTAGCAAGGATCGTATATTTCTCTTGGGATCATACATTTCCTTTGGAAATGAAGCTGTTATGTAGCCTCTGTATTTATGTAATCATTTTCTTTCTACTCATTCAACACTTTTACTGACTGCCTACTATGTGCTATGGAGTGTGTTATGCACTAGGGTACGGTGTGAGGGAAAAACATGGTTAGTAGGAAAAGAGAGATAATAATACAATCACACACAGTGAAATAATATAATAATATAATCAAAATCACAGTATGTGCTAAGAAAGAGGACATACAGATGGCCAACAGACATACGAAAAGATGCTCAATATTACTAATCATCAGACAGATGCAAATTAAAACCACAATGACACATCACCTCTCACCAGTCAGAATGGCTATTATCAATAAACAAAAGTGTTGGTGAGGATGTGAAGAAAAGGAAACCTTTGTGCACTGTTGGTGAGAATGTGGAGTGGTGCAGTCACTGTGGAAACAGTGTGAAGTTTCCTCAAAAAGTTAAAAGTGAAACTGCCTTATGACCACTTCTGGGAATATAGTCAAAGAAACCTGAAACACTACTTTGAAATATACACTCCTATGTTCATTGCAGTGTTATTTACAATAGCCAAGATTTGGAAACAGCCCGAGCGCCCATCAGTAGACGAATGGATAAGAAAGCTGTGGTATATTTACACAATAAAACAGTACTTGGCCGTAAAAAAGTAGGAAATATTATCCTTTGCAACAGCACAGATAGATTTGGAGAATATTATACTAAGTGGAATCTAATCAACAAAATGATTTAACAAACAACATAGAAACAGAGGCATGCATACATGGAACAGACTGACAGCTGTCAGAGAGGCTGAGGTTTGGGTGGAAAAAAGGTAAAAGAATTAAGGGAAAAAAAATATATAGATATATATAGATATATATATATATCTCCCAGACACGGACAACAATAAGGTGAAAGCCAGAGGGAAAGAAAGGTTACAGGAGGTGGAAGAGGGCAAAGCGGGGATAAACTGGGACAGAAAGAGACTTCACTTAGGGTGATGGGCTCACAATGCAGTATGCAGATGATGTTTTGTTGATTCGTATACTTGAAAGTATGGTTTATTAACCAATGTCACCTCAATAAACTTGAAAAATATAAATATAAATATTTAAAAAAGAAAGAGTGCAGGATGTTTTGAGAGCAAACAACAGTGGGGTAATTTAGAACATGAAGCCAGGTTTCTCTCAGAAAGTGCCATTTCCCCGAGACCTGAAAGTCAAGTGGGAACAATAGACAAAAAGTATGTTTGTAGGTGTGGTAAGAAAGCTTTCCAGGTAGAGGGAGCAGCAGCACAAAATCCCTGAGTTAAGAGGCAGTATGAGGTATTCAGGAAAGTAAGAGGGCCAGGGTGAGTGGAGCGCAAGAGAAGGAGACCAGTGTGAGAGGAAACTGAAATGTGGGCGGGGGCTCCTTCTTGCAAGATCCTGTGGACAGAACAGTATATTTCCTAAATCTTAGTCACTGGGTTCTAGCTTCATGATGTTGGACATATCCCTGCATCATTTTGCCAAAAATGTTTTGTTTAAATCAACCCCATTTCATTTTACTTAAATAAATTGCTCATTTAGTAAGTAAATAAAGTTTTTTTAAAAAATGCTAGGCTTTCCCAATCTTTTTTTTTATTATTATTTTTTTAAGATCCAAGCAAAGGGGTTTGTACAGATTCTGGGGTTTGAAACAGGGAGGTAATACCATTCCTCTGATTGCAGCAAGGATTCGAGGGAGAAACAGGTTCGACAGTCTAGCCTTGCTCCCCTTCCTCCAGAGCTTACTGAATCTTAACCTTAGTTCTTACAGGACAGTTTAAGGTGTATTTTAATTAAGGATGTTCATTTCCTTAATAACCTCACCCAAATCTTAACAAAATAAAATCTGTAGAAGCCCACAGTGAAATCCAAGTTTAAACTTCCATTGCTAAGCGACACAATAGAGTACATGAGCTATGGCTTTTGACTCTGTCGGTCTATTCCTGGCTTTATCATTAACATGGTGAATATCCTTGCTTTGAGATTTTTAGTATAACTTTAATATACTTTAATTGTCATTTTTGTGGTATGAATTGTCCTATTAAAATATAATTTTCAAGAAGTTAAATTTATTTACTTAATTAGAGGTCTATTCTCTCCTCTATATACACATTCTCAGAAGTCAACTCACATCTGCAAATGGAGGGGGTGGTGGTAATATACCCCTTAGCATAATAACATCTAATTACTGGATTGCATTAGTGCACTCAGAACCTGTAATCACATAAGATTTTATCTAGCACCAAGAAATCCTGTGCTGATCTCTCAATATTAAAGGCCTTAAAAGTGTGAATGTCAGGTCAGACCATGGTTGCCTCAGACTCATGTGTAGGATCTCTGATTTCAGAAGGAAAAATAGGTTTGGAAATACTGATAGCATTATCTGACTAGTGATAAAATATAAATATTTCCAGAAATAACAATAATTGTAGTAATAATCATGACAATAATGTACAATGATATATTACCATTATTATAGGGTTTAATTGATTTTCAAATGCTTTTCCTATAAACATTTTCCTTTGATCTTCACAATAATAAAAATAAAGTAGGAATTACTATTCCTTCTTTATGAATAAATAAATAAGGCTAAAAAATGTTCACATTTGGGGGAATATCTGGAAATGTTCACAAAGAACATAGGCAAACCTGAGAACAGTACTTTTTCCTTTTCCCTATTATTTCCTATGAGAAAAACTTGGGGCCTTGGGAAGCCATTGAAACTCTCTAGCCTCAATTTCTTCATCTGTAAAGTGAAGATTATGAAATATGGATATAGAAGGAGAAAATAATATACTAGATTTCACTGCAGGACAGAATTAGTATGGGTAAAACAGGGCCTGGGCCTCCCAAAGACACTTGTACATGGGACAAAGATTGCTACCAGGCCCAGATGCAGGAGATTGAAAGGTCTGTTCCGTTGAGACCCCTTAAAATGCATCAGAGATGAAGGAAACATGGTGGAGCACAAAATACAGGCGTCAACATCAAACCAAAGCCAATCCTGAGAGATTCCCAGCTCTGTTATGTAGGGGTCAACTGACATTGGGTCTTTTTGATCCTCTGTCTTCTTATCTGAAAATGAGGATAATAATGTATCTCTGCTACAGATATGATGAGGAAAAAAATAAGTTAGTGTATGTATGACATCTATTACAGGAGTTGGCAAACTTTTCCGTAAAGGGCCAGACAGAGGCAAAAATCAAGTATATTATATAGGAACCTAACAAGAAAGAAAACAAATTCCACAAAAATTTTATTGAAAAATATAAAATATAATAATAAACTGAGGTCCTTTTTTTGTAATGCAGGTTTAATAATGAACAGAATAGAATTTGGGGGATAATAGCACTTCATTAAATTGGGGTTCAAAGCTGATGTTAACTATCATCAAATCAATTATAAATGTCCATCTGTAAAAATAATTGTTATTCACACAAAAACAGATAAGCTGAATTTGACCTAAGACAACATTTTTGCCAACTTCTGGCCTAATATAGTAATGGCCCCCAATGAACCACACCTGCCCATATTCATGCCCCTTTGTTTAGTTCTCCTCCTTTGAATCTAGGCTGGCTCTGTACTGGGCTTTTAATCAATAGGATGTAGCAGAAGTGTGATGCTGTTCCAGATCTAAGCCTGATTCTTTTTTTCTTTTTTATCCTCACCAGAGGACATCTTTCCATTTTTTGTTCAGATAGAGTGGGGGGGGGGAGAGAGAGAAACATCAATGTGAAAGGGACACATCGAGTGGCTGCCACCTGCACGACCCAACCAGGGCTGGGGACAAACTGCAACTGAGGTATGTGCCCTTAGCAGGAACTGAACCTGGGTCTCTCTGGACTGCAGGCCGACACTCTAACCGCTGAGCCAAACCAGCCAGGGCTAAGCCTGATTCTTAAGAAGGCCTGGCAGCTTCTACTTTTTCAGTCTTTGGTACCTTATGCCACTACATAAAAAGTCCTGCTACCCTGCTAGAGACATCATGTGGGAAAGACACATTAAGAGAGAAAGATCTGAAGGCAACAAGGAGGAGAGAAAGAGACCCATTTATACTAGCATCCCAGCTGAGCCTCCTCTCCTTCTCAACCATCAGCCAGGACCAACTACAAAACATGAGTGAACCATCTTAGATGTTCTATCCCCAGATGAATCTGAGACCTGACCAAAGCCACATAAGAGCACCCACAAGAGACCAGAACTGCCCAGCAGAACCTATTCAATTCAAAGAGTCATAAGAAATAATATCATTACTTTTTTATTTAGGTATACTTGTTAAGCAACATTATACTAGTTTCAGATGTACAATATAGTGATCACCACATTAATTCCAGTAATCATCTGTCACCATGCAAACTTTTCACAATATTATTGATTATGTTCCCCTTCACCTTATTTAGCCATCCCTCCAATGCTCTCTCCTCTGGTAACCACCAATTTGATCTCTTTTTCTATTATCCTGTTTTTGTTTTGTTTTGTTTACTTGTGTGTGTGTGTGTGTGTGTGTGTATTTTCCTAGATTCCACAGATAAGTGAAATCATATGATATTTGTTTCTCTCTGTCTGACTTATTTCACTTAGCATAATACCTTCTAGGTCCATCCATGCTATCACAAATGGCAAGATTTCATTTTCATTCTTTTTTATTATTGAGATATCTATATCTATATCTATGGCACAATCTTTATCCATTCATCTATTAATAGACACCTAAGTTGCTTCCATATCTTGGATGTTGTAAATAATGCTGCAATGAACATGAGGGTGCATATATCTTTTTGAATTAGTGTTTTTGTTTTCTTCAACTACCCAGAAGTAGAATTGCTGGATCATATGGCAGATCTATTTTTACTTTTTTGAAGAAACTCTATATTGTTTTACACAGTGGCTGCACTAATTTTCAGTTCCACTAACACTTCACAAGAGTTCCCTTTTCTCCACATCCTTGCCAACACCTTTTTTGTTGACTTTTTTGTAATAGCCATTCTAACTGGTGTGAGGTGATATCTCACTGTGGTTTTGATGTGCATTTCTCTGATGATTAGTGGTATTAAGCACCGTTCTGTATGTCTGTTGGCCACCTGTATATCCTCTTTGGAGAAATGTCTCTTTATGCCCTCCCCATTTTTAAATTTGATTGTTTTTGTTATTAAGTTATATGAGTTCCTTATATATTTTGGATATCAACCTTTTATCAGATATCATTTGTAAATACATCCTCCCATTCAGTAGTTGGTTTTGTTAATGGTTGCTTCAACCCAGTGAATTCTGGAGTGGTTTGTTACATAGCAACAGACAACTGAGTCAGTACATACAGTGCCTGGCAAATAGTAATTATCCTTTCTGTACATACTTGTTCCTCTTTTTTAATCACTGTTACTCAGACTCTAAGAAAATCATTCCATGCCCTGGCCGGTTTGGCTCAGTGGTTAGAGCGTCGGCCTGCGGTCCGGAGGAGGAGAAAATCATTCCACTACTTAACATGGATAAGAGGCACCCACAACCAAACCTCTCATGTAACCTGTTATAGGCCACACCACAAATCTGGCTCCTTGAAGAGCCAAGTGATACTTCCCAAATATCCATGCTCTCCCCCTGCAATTCTCATCCCCATGTGCAGTTTGGTTGGTGTCATGGACTAATTTTGGCCTGTGGATTCTGAGGAAACATTACCTGTGTTATATTCAAGATGATAAGTTAAGAAGAAATGTGCCTCTTCTCCTGCCAGAGGACACATTGAAGCCACATGTTGTGATGATGGCATCACAAGGTGGAGGGGCCTGAGTCTCCAGATGGATTCAAGCCCCTATGTCATACCAATACATTTATGGCTTTGTATCTAGATTCTTCTGCTTTGCTCTACTATTTAAACTATTTATCAAGCTTTAATCGAGACTTTCTTGGGAAACTGCTGTGGTTTTGTTATGTTTTGTTGTTTTATTCTATTTTTACATTTTAATAAAATATAAAACAAAATGTCCACTTATAATAAATATGCAGGCAGTCATGCTTTCACAAAATGAGCACACTGATGTAACCAGCAGGCATATATTAAGAAACAGAATATTATAACCATTCAAGACCACTGTCAATTTTGTACTCTCTTCCAATAATTTCCCAAAATATAACTACTATCTTACCTCTAAACACCAGAGATTAGTTTGGCCTATTTGGGAACTTCATAAAAATGGAAACATAAAGCATGTACTCTTTCTTCTCTGGCTTCTTTCAGTACACATTATGTTTGTGAAATTCACCCATATTATTGGATGTGATAAAAGTTGTAATTCCCATTGCTGTGTAGTATACTATTGTATGAATATATTATAATTTATTCATTTTACTATTGATGAACATTTAAGTAATTTACAGCTTTGGGCAGTTACATATTATGCTACTATAATTATTCTTCTAGGTCTTTTTATGAATATATGTATGTATTTCCATTGGCATATATAACCAGGAGAATTGCTAGGTTGCAGAGTTGATACCTGTTCAAGTTTAATAGGTATAGCTAATTTTCTTAAGTGGGTCTATCAGTCGTTTTTAAGAGTGTATGAGAGTTCTGTTGTTCCACAGCATCACCAAAGCATAGTATTTTCAGTCTTTATTGATATTATTATTATTATAGTGAGTGTGTGAAGCTGCTACCTTTTCAATTACGTCTGCTTCAATACTAAAATTTAAAAGACTTTTTTCACTAAATCTACAGTTGAAAGCTGGAGAAAATACAACTGAGAACTCAGGTACTTATGGGAGGAAAAAAATAATTATTTATAAAAGATTTTAAGTTCTTGCCATTGTATTCTATTATTTCCTAGAACAAGTTTTTTATTATTAGATAAGTATTTAAGAACTGAATTCTCACAACTAGTAATGACTTTAAAAATAGATATGAGCTAAACTACAAAAATTCAAAATTTTAATACTTTATCCATTCATGCCAACAACCCAGGAGTCAGAAGATATGGTTTCAGAATGGCTCCGCCACTAATTAACAGTTGCTCTTTTGTTGTTGTTGTTGTTTACATTTTTACTTTATTTTTTAAAATCATTTTTATTAATCTGTTTTTGTTACAGATGTTTCTCCTTTTTCCCCCATTGACACCCTCTTCCCCATTTTCCACACCCCTTCCCCAGCTTTGTTGTCTATGTTTATTGGTTATGCATACATGCATATAAGTTCTGGGGTTTATCTCTCCCGTCCACCCACCAACACCTCCTCTTCTGGGATTTGTCAAATCTGTACCCTACCTCTATGTCTCTGGGTCAATTTTGTTCATCAGTTTGTTTAGTTCATTATATTCCACAAATAAGTGAGATCATGTGATATTTGTCTTTCTCTGCTTGGCTTGTTTTGCTTAGCATAACACTTTCCAGGTCACTCCATAACATCTCAAATGGTAAGAGATCTTTCTTTCTTACAGCTGCATAGCATTCCATTGTGTACATGTACCAAAGCTTTTTTATCCACTTATGTACTGATGGACACTTCGGTTGTTTCCAGATCTTAGCTATTGTAAATAGTGCTGGTATGAACATGGGGATACATATATTCTTTCTAATTGGTGTTTCAGGCTTCTTAGGGTATATTCCTAGAAGTGGGATCACTGGGTCAAAGGGCATTTCAATTTTTAACATTTTGAGGTAATAGTATAGTGTTTTCCATAGTGGCTGTACCGGTCTGCATTCCTACTAGCAGTGTACTAGAGTCCCCTTTACTCGACACCCTCGCCAACACTTGTTGTTTGATGATTTGTTGATGGCAGCCATTCTGACAGGTATGAGGTGCTACCTCATTGTTGCTGATTTTTTGTTTGTTTGTTTGTTTGTTTTATCCTTACCCGAGGACATTTTTCCATTCTTTGTTCAGACAGAGTGGGAGGGAGAGGGAGGAAGAGAGAGAAATATCGACGTGAAAGGGACACATCGAGTGGTTGCCACCTGCACAACCCAACCAGGGCCGGGAACATACTGCCACTGTGGTATGTGCCCTTAGTGGAAACCAAACCCGGGTCTCTCTGGACCACAGGCCACCGCCCTAACTGCTGAACCAAACTGGCCAGGGCTCGTTGTTGTTTTAATTTGCATCTCTCTGATGATTAGTGACGTTGAGCATTTTTTCATGCGTCTCTTGGCCATTTGTATGTCCTGTTTGGAGAGGTGTCTATTTAGTCCTCTGCCCATTTGTTAATTGGGTTCTTTGTCTTCCTTTTTTGAGTTGTATGAATACTTGATCTCTTTTGGAAATTAATCCCTTATCTGATGCATCATTGGCAATTATGGTCTCCCATGTGGTGGGTTCCCTTTTGATGATTGTTTCTTTTTCTGTACAGAAGCTTTTTAGTTTGATGTAGTCCCATGTATTCATTTATTCCTTTCTTTCATTTGCCATAGGTGTTATATCAGTAAAAATTCTGCTGCGTATGATGTCTGAAATTTTGTTGCCTACATTTTCTTCCAAGATTTTTATGGATTCACGAGTTATATTTAAGTCTTTTATCCATTTTGAGTTTATTCTTGTGTATAGTGTAAGTTGATGGTCTAGCTTCATTTTTTTTGCAAGTAGCTGTCCAATTTTCCCAACACCATTTATTGAAGAGACTGTCTTGATTCCACTCTATGCTCTTGCCATCTTTGTCAAATATTAATTGAGCATATTGTCTTGGGTCAATTTCCGGATAATCTGTTCTGTTCCATTCATCTATCTGTCTGTTCTTGTGCTAATACCAGGCTGTTTAGATTACGGTGGCTTTGTAGTATAACCTGATATCTGGTAATGTGATCCCTCATACTTTTGTTCTTTTCTTTTCAAGATTTCTGTGACTATTCAGGGTCTTTTTTTGTTCCATATGAACTTTTGAAGTATTTGTTCTAGTTCTGTGAAATATGCCATTGGTATTTTGATGGGGATTGCATTGAATCTATAGATTGTTTGGGGTAGTATGGACATTTTAATGATGTTAATTCTTCCAATCCATGAAAAAGGTATGTGCTTCCACTTTTTTATATCTTCCTCTATTTCTTTTTTCAATGACCTGTAGTTTTCCGTGAAGAGGTCCTTAACTTCTTTGGTTAAGTTTATTCCTAGGTATCGTAAATTTTTTTTGCTGCGATGGTAAATGGGATTGTTTTTTTAGTTTCTCTTTCTCTTTCTGTGAGTTCATCATTGGTATATAAGAATGCTGTTGATTTCTTGATGTTAATTTTGTATCCTGCTACTTTGCCAAAGTTATTTATTAAGTCTAGTAGATTTTTGATGGAGGCTTTAGGGTTTTCTATGTACAATATAATGTCATGTGCAAATAATGACAGTTTCACTTCCTCCTTTCTAATTTGGATCCCTTTTATTTTTTCTTCATGTCTGATTGCTGTCTCTAAGACTGCCAGTACTATGTTGAATAAGAGTGGTGAAAGTGGGCATCCTTGCCTTGTTGTTCTTCTTAAGGGGAATGATTTTAGTTTTTGCCCATTGAGTACGAGGTTGGCTATAGGTTTTTCATATATGGCTTTTATTATGTTGAGATATGATCCCTCTATTCCCACATAGCTGAGCGTTTTTATCAGAGATGGGTGCTGGATTTTGTTGAATGTTTTTTCAGCATCTATTGATATGATCATATGATTTTTATCTTTCATTTTGTTTATTTGGTGTATCACATTTATTGATTTGTGAATATTGTACCATCCTTGCATCCCTGGGATGAATCTCACTTGGTCATGATGAATAATTTTTTTGATGTATTGCTGAATCCGATTTGCTAAAATTTTGTTAAGGATTTTAGCATCTGTGTTCATCAGAAATATTTATCTGTAGTTTCCTTTCTTTGTAGTATCTTTATCTGGTTTTGGGATTACAATTATGCTGGCCTCATAAAATGAGTTTGGAAGTGTTCCTTCTTCTTGGATTTTCTGGAATAGTTTGAGGAGAATGGGTATTAGATCTTTGAATGTTCGGTAAAACTCCCCCATGAAGCCATACAGGCCTGGGCTTTTGTTTGCTGGAAGTTTCTGAATTACATCTTTAATTTCCTTTGTTGTTATTAGTCTCTTCAATTTTCCTATCTCTTCCTGGTTCAGTATTGAGAGGCTGTTTCTAGAAATTTGTCCATTTCTCCTAGATTGTCCTACTTGTTGGTATATAATTGTTCATAGTATGTTTCAATGATCCTTTGTATTTCTGTGGTGTCAGTTGTTACTTCTCTTTCATTTCTTATTTTATTTATTTGGTTTCTCTCTTTTTGTTTCTTGGTGAGTCTGGCTAAAGGTCCATCAATCTTGTTTATCTTTTCAAGGAACAAGCTTTTTGTTTCATTGATCTTTTGAATTTTTTTTTTTTGTCTCTATGTCATTTATTTCTGCTCTGACCTTTACTATTTCCTTCCTCCTACTAGCTCTGAGATTTTCTTTTTTTTACTTTCTAGTTCTCTAAGTTGTAGGGTTAGAAAGTCAATTAGGAATTTTTCTTGTTTCTTGAGGTAGGCCTGTAGTGCTATGAACTTCCCTCTCAGGACTGCTTTTGCTGTGTCCCATAGATTTTGTGTTGTTGTGTGTTTGTTTTCATTGGTTTCCAGGAAGTTTTTAAGTTCTTCCTTGATCTTATTAGTATCCAGGTACTAATTAGTAAACTCATTAGTAAACAATCCATTCGTTGTTTAATAACATGCTGTTTAGCCTCCAAGTGTTTGAATGTTTTTGTGTGTTTTTATTGTGATTGAGTTCTAGTTTCATGCCACTTTGATCTGAGAAGATGCTTGATATGATTTCAATCTTTTTGAATTTGTAGAGACTTGTTTTGTGTCCTAACATGTTTTCTATCTTTGAAAATGTCCCATGTGCACTTGAGAAGAATGTATATTCTGAAGCTTTGGGGTGAAATGTTCTGTAAATATCAATAAAGTCCAACTGATCTATTTTGTCTTGTAAGGACTCTATGTCCTTGTTAATTTTTTGTCGAAAAGATCTATCCAGTGGTGTCAGTGGTGTGTTAAAGTCACCCACTATGATCGTATTTGTATTGCTCTCTCCCTTGAAGTCTTCCAGAAGTTTTTAAATATATTTTGGTGCTCCCATATTTGGTGCATATATGTTTACCATGTTATATCCTCTTGTTGGATTGATCCTTTTAATATCATGTAGTGACCTTCTCTGTCTCTTATTATGGCCCTTGCTTTGAAGTCTATCTTGTCAGATACGAGTATTGCTACACCAGCTTTTTTTTTTTTCATTTCCATTTGCTTGGAAAATTTTTTCCATCCCTTCACTTTCATCCTGTGTGAGTTTTTTGTTGTGAGGTGGGTCTCTTGTAGAGAGCATATATATGTGTCATGTTTTCTTATCCAATCAGCTACCCTACATATTTTAGAGCATTTAAGCCATTTACATTTAAGGTAATTATTGATAGTTAATAGTTGCCATTTTAATTTTATGCTTGTATTCCTCTCTCTCTCTCTCTCTCTCTCTCTCTCTCTCTCACTGTGTGTGTGTGTGTGTGTGTGTGTGTGTGTTTCTTCTTCTTACAACAGTCCCTTCAGCATTTCTTGCATTGCTGGTTTGGTGTTAGTAAATTCCTTTAGCTTTTTTTTTTTTTTTTTTCTGTGAAGCTCTTTATTTCTCCTTCAATTTTGAATGATAGCCTTGCTGGATAGAGTAGTCTTGGATTCAGACCCTTGCCTTGCATTATTTTGTACACTTCATGCCACTCCCTTCTGGCCTGTAGCGTTTCTATTGAGAAATCAGCTGACAGTCTAATGGGAGCTCCCTTGTAGGTAACGTTCTCTCTGTCTCTTGCTTCCTTCAAGATTCTTTATCTGTAATGTTTGCCATTTTTATTATGATGTGTCTAGCTGTGCGTCTTCTGGGGTTCATTTTGCTTGGGATTCTCCGTGTTTCCCGGACTTCTGTGACTTTTCCTTTACCAGTTTAGGGAAGTTTTCTGTCATTATTTCTTCAAACAAGTTCTCTATTCCTTTCTCTAATTCTTCTCCTTCTGGTACTCCTAATGCAAATGTTACATTTTGTATTGTCCCACAACTCCCTTAAGGTCTCCTCCTGCTTTTTTTGTTTTTCCTCACCCAAGGACATCTTTTCATTCATCTTCAGAGTTGGAGGGAGAGAGGGAGGCAGAGAGAGAGAGAAACATTAATGTGAGACACATTGAGTGGTTGCCACCCACACAATCCCAACTGGGGCTGGAGACAAACCACAAGCGAGGTACATGTCCTTAGCAGGAACCAAACCCGGGTCTCTCTGGACCATGGGCTGATGCTCTAACCACTCAGCCAAACCAGCCAGGGATCCTCTTGCTTTTTAAACTTTTTTTTTTTCCATTTGCTGCTCTATTTGGGTGTTTTTCTCTACCTTATCTTCTAAGTTACTGATTCGGTCTTCAGCTTCTTCTAATCTACTATTGCACCCTTCTAAGATATTTTTCATAACAGCTATCATTCTTTATTTCCTCTTGATTTTTATGCAAAGCTTCTACCTCTTTGTGTGTAGCTTCTACCTCTTTTTTTTTTTCCAAGCTGAAGTAGTTCCCAGTGAGGTCTTCGTAATTCTTAAGTTGCTTGTAGTTCTCACCCAATTGTTCTAACACCCTTAAAATCATTGTTTTGAATTCTTTATCTGACTAGTTGCTTTCTTCCATTTCCCGTATTTCCTTTTCTAGTGATTCCTCTTTTTCTTTCCTCTGGGTGTTGTTTCTTTGTCTCCCCATTTTAGCGATCTGGTAACTCTAGACTCAGTGAGGGATGTTTGGATGTTTAGGTAGCTCACTGTATATCAAATAAGGCTACTGTGCCTCCCAGACTATTCTGTTGGGCGTCGCCTCTTGCCTGCTGTGGATCCTGGAACATTGACTATTGGGGGGCACCTTGACAGCTCTACTACTGTGCGCTGGTCTGTGTTGACACAGGGTGTCCACTGCTCCAATGGTGCCAGGTGCCCTGGTGGTCTCAGGTTACTGGGCCCTCACCGCTCCCACTGCCTCCTCCCAGGGAAGACCCAAGATCTTCCAAAATGGTGGGACCTCCCCATGGCACAGGGAGAAGCACCCTGAAGAGCTGCTTACTACAGTAGTCGGCTGCTCCCATCCACAGCACAGGAACCATCTGCTCCGTGTCTCTGCACTGCATGAGTTTGGTAGTCCACCTTCACATCTACTCATACTCTCTCACACACTAGCTCACTCTCTCACGTACTCACTCTCCCTCCAGTCCTGCCCACTGCCATCTTTTCTCTCCAAATACCAACAATTGCTCTTAAAGCATTTTATTCTTGGCTTAGATTTAGTAATCTATCAAATGAAGATGATCATCCCCTTGCAACTTCACACAATTCTTTATGTAATCAATAAATATTTTCTGAGCAACTATTACATGAAGGTTCTGATGATATAACAGTGAGCAAAAACAGACATATCCTCCATCTTCATGGAATTTATAATGACAATATTAATCAGAGAAACACAAATAAATATAAAATGTAAAATTAAGTTGTGAGCATCAGAATCAGAATTTCAGAATTAAGAGATCTTGGGAGTCATCTAATGTAACCTTCCAATCCCTTCTTCAAAGATACACAAAATAAAAAGGATTCTTTTTGTTGTTTTTTGTTTTTTTAAATTAAAAGTTTCAGATAAATGAGAAGTGGCAACTTTACTGTTATGTAATTTCAGAAAGACAGTCAGATATACTTCTGCTCCAATATTGACAATTAGAAACTAAACATAGCTTGGGCTCAGCATCTATGACCTCCAATGTGGCTCATAATAGAAAAATTAATAGTGATATCTCATTAACCAGAATAAGGTAGGCTCATATTATGAAGGTAATAGGTTGAGGGCCCAGATCAAGGCCAGAAGTTCAGAAGAGAAATATATTTTATTGGCCCATAGTGAGAGAGGCATCTGGGTCTCTTAGAAAGTTATCTTATTTAGAGCTGACATGGAACCCAGACCTAGTTTAGCTTTTATTCTTTGAGTGACCTTAATCAAACTTCTTCTTTTTCTTGGGTCTGAGTTTCTTTATCTGTACAATGAGGAGGTTAATCAGATAATGTTCTATGCCTCTGACTTTCAATGACTCCACCACAGTTAGATCAGATGGAGCCGAAATAACACCAATGGAACAGAAAGTCAGATAAAAATGGGGTCAAATCCCTGCAACCTCCTAACTATGTAACCATAAGCAAGAAGTCACTTACCCTCTTAAACCTAAGTTTCTTCATCTGCAAAATGAGAATAATAATGACTATCACATATGATTATTGTGAATATTAAACGAAATGAGGTATATAAGGCAACAGGCATGGCATATAAAGTTTCCTTCCCTTCTTGGTCTGGGGATTATAGTACCAATCAGAAACAATTTCAAGCTTCTGATGATATGATTCACTTAAGCTAGCAGTTGCCATGTGTCCAAACCGAATGCTTCTACTAAGACTTGAGGATGACAGAGAAAAAGAAGAAAGACACGTCCCCTCATCAAAGTATTACAGTCCAGTAGCAAGTATGGACTGCACATACAAACACAGGCCAAATATGGTACATATTAAGCATGGTGTTCCAAACTGTGCTAGGGTTCAAATGGGAGGAAAACATAGTTCAAGATGAGGTGGGTGGGGGACAGGGGATCGAAGAAAACTTCCCATAAAAGCTGCCCTTGAAAGAGGCCTTAAAGGATGGGTTGTATTTTGACATCCTGAGTTATGAGGAAAAGCATTCAAGGTGGAGCAAAAACACAAGCAAAGTAAGTAGCTAGTAGAGTGTAGGGCAGATTAGTTTTAGCTGGAAAACAACTATTTTAAAAATAATTTTGAGTACCTCTATATAGCAGACCCTTTATTAAGCATTTACATGCATTATTTCATTTACCTATCGAGGCAACTGTTATTATTCTCAACTTTTAGATACTTATCTTTTCCAAAGTTCTCACAGCCATTAAATGACAGGTTGAGCTATAAAAACATGTATCCATGACTCCAAAGTCTATGCTCTGTCTAAAAGATGAGAAATGTAGCTAAAAGTATGGATTTGGTTGATAGCAGGGAGGCTTCTAAATGCCAAAGTGAAAAATTTGCATTTTAAATTTAAAAAGAATTAGGGAGGTCCTGTCTGGGTAGCTCAGTTAGTTAGAGCATTGTCCCAATACACCAAGGTTGAGGGTTTGATACCCTGTCAGGGCACATACAAGAATCAACCAATAAATGAATAAATAAATGGAACAACAAATCACTATCTGTCTGTCTGTCTCTCTGTTTTTTGTCTTTTCCTCCACCCCCCGACTCCGCTTCCTCTTTCTCTCTAAAATCAATCAATAAGTAATTTAAAAAGAAATAGGGATCCATGGGAGGTTTCTGAGCAGGAAAATAATATGGATGAAGATTCTATTACTTAAGGAAATGTAGTAAAGCATAATGAATTCACAGTTAAACTCCCCTGTATTGAATCCTGGTTCTATACCATGTACTAGCTATATAGCCTTGCAGCAAGTTACCTAACATTTCTGTCCCTTAGTTTCCTCACCTGTAAATAGGGGTAATGATAGTACTTACACACAGTTTAGGGGGGATTAAATCCATTTATACATATAAAGTCCTGGAATACTTACTGATATATAGTAAGCACACACTGAATGTTAGCTGCTTTGGTTGTGGTGATTGTTATTGTTGCTGTTGCATTAAGAAAGAGCCCTGGCCAGTTTGGCTCAGCAGTTAGAGCGTTGGCCTGCAATCCATAGAGACCCAGGTTTGGTTCCCGCTAAGGGTATGTACCTTGGCTGTAGTTTGTCCCTGGCCCTGATTGGGATCGTTTGGGTGGCAGCCAGTAAATGTTTCTCTCTCTGTCTTCCTCCCTCTCTTCCTCTCGCTAATTAAAAAAGAAAAGAAAAGAAAGAAAGAAACTCTTAGGACAGAATTCTTTCAATCCAATCTGACAATTCAGCCTTCTTCTATTCAGGAATGAGTGAAAGGTTTATTGCACATTGTCAGTGAAGGCAAGGCTTGCTTTGTGAGTTAATAGCAACAACAAGAATCCAGAAGCAATATTTAATCTAGTTAAGAAGGTAAGTAGCTTAAGTCATAGTAGCATCCTCTAGATTTTATCCATAAGAGTAATTAGGATCTGAGTCCCCTTAGACAGGGCCCAAGATGGCAGATTATGAAATGTACACTCTACCTATGCCATGAAGCAGAACTTGAAAATGAACCCATATCTTCAGAGTCTAAGATTAGTGTTCTTTCCAGTAAAAAACTGAATTTCCTACATAATGCTCCAGAATAAAGATTTCTCCTTTATTCAGACTCTTCCCATATTAATCTAAATTAGTAATGTCTTGCTATCACTATTTTTTTCTGAAATGCGTATATTGGGATGGTTCCTGAATGAAATGCCAAAATATTCCACATTGTAAGAGGTTTGTTATATTTTTTTAAAAGGACAAAAATAAAAGAAAAATAAAGAAGCTCTCCAAGTGTGCTTTACTCTCCACCTCTCCACACTGCAAAGCTAATACACTGCTGAAAAAAAAAAAAAATACACTGGTTACAGGATTGAAGAAAAGAGGCAGCTCATATGGAGTGTGGTACACCTTCAGTGAAATAAACAAGCAGAAATTAAGGTAGATTCAGAGCCTATGTGTCTACTGATTGTGAATATCTTCCACTTTTACAACTTTCCCTTTTACAGAAAGACTTGTCCCAGAAATATTCCTTTTACTAAAGATATTTCAATTCAAGTGTTCTTTATGATGAGTGATTTACATTTTCTTCTTGATATATAGGTGTCATTCTAATACCTATCTCAAATGCTTTTCAACTTTTCTTGCCATCCTGTGTCAATTTACTACTTTACTGACACATTATCATTTAACAAACATACCCTGAGCATTTATTGTTTACCATACACTGTGGCAGGCCTAAGCATGGTTGCTACATAGTTATTCAGGGTGTGCCTTATACAAGGATTTCCTGATATGGACTAAGACAGGCCCAATGGAAGGAGTATTTTTCCTTAACTGACACACAGGTTCATTAGCAGCTAGCTACAGCCTTAATGCTGAGATACTGAAATGAATATATCAGTGTCCTGATCTCTAAAGATCTCACAGTATAATGGGGAAGATATACAAATAAACATGGAATTATACTACTAGGTCATAAGTGTTATTATAAAGGAAATCCCAAGGTGCTACAAGAACACAGAAGAGGAACTTCAAACCCAGCCTAGAAGATCAAGGAAAGTTCTCCAAAGAAAATAATAACTAAACTGGGCCCTAAAATGAAATCAGTGTTAAAGGAATGCTTTTAGGTAAAGACAGGTGTAATGTCTCCCACAGAAAGAAAACAATTTTGAAAAAATAACAGAGGAATGAAATATCATTTCATGTGAGTGGAAATTACAAGCACTGCTGCTGGATAAACTTCAAGGTTAGGACCTAGGAGATAATGTGAGAAAGGAAAGGAAACAATCAGAAACAAATATTGAAATCTCTGTCAAACTAAGGAGCTTGTTTTATTATGTAAGGTAGAAAGTGGGGAGGAGCCACTGAAAAAGACAAAGCAGGAAGGGATATGTGATTAGATTTGCATATTACAAAAGTCATTCTGACAAGGGAATAGGGGAAGTGCTGTGTATAGGACTTTCATACTACACCATTAGAGGTATTTCAAAGAATAATTTGTTAAGTAATCCAACTCGGATTTTCAAAGCAGAGAGGAAAAAAAATAGTAGCCTTAGAAATGTTCATATGACTCTCACTTTGCTAGGTATAGATGCCAAGTAGACAGATCTTCGTATCATTGATGGAGATTTCTTTTCTGAATGACTTTATAAAGCTCAAGCTTGTTTCATATAATAAAAACAATAATCAAAACAAATTTTAATATAATAGGCCAGATTTCAACAGATTTCATTTATATTACTCCTGCACAAGGCATTATTTATGACGGTACATGTACACCTACTCTTGATGTTGTGAAGGTGACCCAAGCATGCTGGGTGGGATGGGAGCTGAGCCAGTGAAAGCATTTACACATCACCTCAAGTGCACATTACAAGCTCAGGTTCGTATGAAGGACAATTTGGTCTGTGAAGAAATGAAATCGAGAACAATGAAAGTACTAAACTAACATATCTATTACCAAGGCCCAAATCCCAGTCTCAAAGGAAAACACACCCAAAGAGGGGAAAATAATATGAATTCTATAACACTTTGGAGGTTGAGGGGAAAAAAAATTAGTATCACTAGAATTGAAATAAGCAGCCCTCCTAGTAATAGTAGCATGGTCACATATATAATATTTAAAAGCTGAATTTTCCATTGACACTCAGGTTTTTGATAAAAGTATTTAGAGTTCAGTGACAAGAGAGTGAGAGTCAGGAGCATGATGGCAAAGAAAAACTAGAGCCATTCATTAATTTTTTCAATAAACATTTATAAAGCTCCTCCTATATGCCAGTCACTGTGCTAGAAGCTTTCACAATTTCTGTCCCATTTAATAGGAAAAAAGTTCTACTACCCCTATTTTGCAGATAAAAAAACTGAGGCAAGTAGAGCTTTAGACTTGGTAGAAAGCCCATGTTTAGTTTCTCCTTAAGCACCAGGTATTCCTTTCCCAAAATACAAACAAACAAAAAACACCGGAGAATTAAATTTATTAGAAGTATTCAGTACAACAACATCTTAATGATTTTTGGAAGCATTTAAACTATAAACACACATGGATTATTTTAGAACAAAATACACCGTGAAAAACTGCTGCTACCTTTCTTACCAATGTAATGTTGATTCAAACCTAATTATTTTAATACTTCCCTGTTACAAACTTTGTTCCTTTCCCAGTGATTTACCTATTTTATTATTGTACACTGGGTCTTATATTATTTGTTTATCCATTCATTCACTTCTTCTACAGCTATTTGCTTGGTAACTATCACATGCTAAGCTCAGTGCTATGGACTGGAGTGCAATGACAAGGGAAGTCAAACAACTAAACAGATAATTAGCACACAAAGTGATAAATGCTATGATATAATGATATTTGGGAGTTGAGGGGGTTGTGTAGCCTAGTCAAGTAATCTGCATAAATCTGAAGGCCAATACATCTGAAAAAAACCAAGGCCTTCCAAACTATAAAAATTCTGAGATCCAACACACTTTTCAAACAGTCTTGCATCATCCAGTCAGTCTTTCCATGGGTAACTTCTCCTCGTGTCCTATGACTTCATGATCCCAACCCTTCCTTCTCTCACTCAACCAATATTTAAGGACCAACTACTATATGCCACTCTAGGCACTGAGGCTACAAAGCTGAATAAAACACAGTTGTTCTCTGTTCTCATGAGTTTTCAATCTGACAAAAAAAATCTGTTGTAGCCTTTCAAAAGTTGCTAAATCATGTTAATATCAGTAAACAACTTGACTTTTGTACACTTCAGTAGTCTGGTTTCCTCATCTGTGAAATGAAAATAATATTTGTCTAATTCATATCACAGCACTATTTTCAAGATCATGTGGCATGATGAGTGCAAAAGCACCTTGAAAATTATAAAAGGAAAATATAATAAATTTATCTTTGTCATTATTAAGTGGAGTCTCTGATTTAATTAAAAGTATGAATAAAAATATACTTAAAAATAAATGTAATTGTATTACTTTCTAGTAAGCCCATAAATTACCATTTAGTAAAGATCATTTGGAGGCTCACTTAAAGGCGTAAAGTATTCATATTGATTTGTGCAAGTAGATGTTTCTGAACTATTCTAAAGCAGTCAGATCTCTGAAGGGCTATAAATAACCATTATTTGCTTTACAAATACAAGTTTTCAGATGATATGTAAACACTGACCCCAATCTTTTCAATTTTCATATTAATTGAAACTATATTAATAAATGTGTACCATTTTGATTTGGGGGGATGACAGTGATATGCCATAGCAGAAAGAAAACAGAATTGGTCAGTGGAAAACCTAAGTCCTAGCTCTACCATTATTAGATGCCTATGATCTTGGACTCAGCTTCCTAATCTCTGAATTATGGAAATAAGCACGGCTACATGACAACTTCATTGTGAGAATTAAGTGAGATAATACATCTAAAAGAGCTTTTCTTTTAGCCTATAAAGTAATTCAAAGATGTTAAATTATATTTACATAATCATTTTAGTATATATAAATATATATTATAAATATATATAACCATATATATATATATAAAAAACTGTAGTTCCTTATTAAATGATGCTCAAAAGACAAGATACCTTTCCTTTATACCTGAGTTCATCTGATTTTATAGGTGAAAAAATTGGAGGCTACACCTTAAGACCAACAAATAGCACTAAGACTAGGAATTATTAAATGTGGATACTATTACTGTTTTCACCATCAATGGCTCTGAAGCCTTATGTAATCACTTTCCTTTTTCATACCTCAGGATCCACTTTAGAAAACTGAAGTACACCCTCTACCACATTTCTGTAAAGGCATGAAAGATTCCATGTAGAAAGCAGCAACTTTGGACCTCAACCAGAATGTTTTGCCAGGACCAGGTAAGATTAAACAGTCTAAAAAGAATTCACCAATCAAAATGAGACCATGCAAACCAAATAGTTCTATGAAACTAAGCATGGCAAAAACTAAAGAGACTAAAAATGCTAAGCAATGAGTGAGGCCTAAAGAGTTGAATAGCAGACAGTTTCAGAAGTTAGATTGTTTTTGTTCTGCTTTTATTTTCATTTAGCCCCTGTGGCTGTTAGTGTGGGACAAGCAACAGAGGAGGGTAGAAGTTGGGGCATCAGTGTCATCTAAAAATACATCTGGAGTGTAGACATATAAGGTTTTGCCTAGCCACTAAGAATTTGAATAAAGCATAATCTACTACTTTCTTGGCAATGTTTTGTCAATGTTGTATAAAGCTGACCTGATATTTGCAACTATGAAAAACAGTATGGAGCTTCCTAAAAAAAATAAAAAATAGAACTACCTTATGACCCAGCAATTCCATTTCTGGAAATTTATCTGAACAATTCCAAAACATTAATTAGAAAATATATATACAGCCTTATGTTCCTTGCAGCATTACTTACAATAACCAAAATATGGAAGCAACCTAAATATCCACTGATAGACTGGATAAAGAAGAAATGACACATGTGCAATGGAATATTACTCGGCCATAAAAATAGAATAAAATCTTGCCATTTTTAACAACATAGATTGACCTAGAGAGCATTGTCCTAAGCGAAATACGTCAAACAGAGAAAGACAAATACCATATGATTTTACTTACATGTGGAATCTAAAAAATAAATGAACTCACAAATCAGAAACAAACTCACAGACACAGAGAACAAAACTGATAGTTGCCATATAGGAGGGAGTTTAGGAGGCTAGATGAAGGAATTAAGTACAAACTGGCAGTTATAAAATAGTCATGGGGATGTAAAGTACAATATAGGGAATATAGTCAATAATACTGTAATAACTATGTACGATGTCAGGTGAGTACTAAACTTATCAAGGTGATCACTTTGTAAGTTATATAAATGTCTAATCACTATGTTGTACACCTGAAACTAAGATGATATTGTATGTCAACTATACATAAAAAATAAAAAACAAAAAACCCCATTAAGAACTTTCACCTAGCCCTGGCCAGTTTGGCTCAGTGGTTTGAGCATCAGCCCACAGACTGAAGCATTAAGGGTTCAATTCCCAATTAAGGGCATGTACCTGAGTCGCAGGATAGATCCCCAGCCCCATTCAGGATCCTGCAGGAGGCAACCCAGTTGATGTGTCTCTCTCACATCAATATTTCTCTCTGTTTCTTTCTCTCTCCTCCTCTCTCCCTTTCTATCTAAAAATCAATAGAAAAATATTCTCGGGCGAGGATTAACAAAACAAAACGAAAAAAGAACACTGAACTAAAAATAGCAAATAAATGAAGCAGGTTATAGTCTGGTAGAGAAGACAAGACATGAATGAATAAATAAAAATATAATGAAATAAGTGCAACAATAAAAGGAAATTCAAAACACTGAGATTACACGTAAGAGTAAATCACTGTCTAAAGAATGTTATTAGCCCTGGCCGATTTGACTCAGCGGTTAGAGCGTCAGCCTGCAGTCCAGAGAGACCTGGGTTCAGTTCCCGCTAAGGGCACGTACCTCAGTTGCAGTTTGTCCCCGGCGCTGGTTTGGTTGTGCGGGTGGCAGCCACTCGATGTGTCCCTTTCACAACAATGTTTCTCTCTCTCTCTCTCTCTCTCTCTCTCTCTCTCTCTCTCTCTTTCTCCCTCCCCTCTATCTAAACAAACAAAAAAAAAAAATGGAAAAATGTCCTCGAGTAAGGATAAAAAGTAAATAAATAAAAATAAACAATGTTATTGGAAAGGATTCAGTTTCCCATCAAGATGGAGGCAGAGTAAATGCAGTATTTGAATCCTCCCTCAACCACATCAAAATTATGACTAAAATACAGAACAACCATCATTCAGAACCACATGAAATCTAGCTCAGCAGAAGTTCTACAACTAAGGATATAAAGAAGAAGCCACATCAAGACTGGTAGGAGGGGCAGAGAGGCAAAACTGGTTAGTCCCACTCCCATGTGTGGTGGATAAAAATTGAAAGGAATATCTCAGCTGACAGGCAAGGAATCCCATCTCTACAACTGGCCCCCCAGTCCAGGGTTCCAGCACCAGGAAAAGAAGTCCCCATATCTTCTGGCTGTGAAAAACAGCAGGGATTGTGGCTGAGGGAGACAGAGGCCTCTAGAATCTCAGGTGTTCCTTTTAAAGAGCCCACATAGACTTAGTTGGATTCACTTGCCCTGAGCTCCAGTGCTGGGGCAGCACCTGGAAAGGCACCAGGGACATACACGAAGAAAGTGAATTGTCTGGCATCAGGGAGAGAACAAAGGGGCAGCTTTCTACCAGACAAAAGTGCTGACAGAGGCCACTGTTCCTTTTCTGAGACAACCACCTCCACTGAGTCCACTGGGTACCATATCTGAGTCTCTGTCAAGCTGGCTAACACTGTTGGCCCCACACTGTTGATTCCCTGAGACACCACCCCACCCAATTTTCAAGCCCATCAAAACTGTTTCCAGTGGCTTTTCCATACTAATAGCCTGTATTGGCTCATGCTTCAGACTTTACTAAAATCTCTCAAACAAGCAGCATCTGGCATCTATATGCCCCATACTACTTGCTAAATGGCCCCAGACCTGGCACTAGCAGCAGCTGGCCTTGGTTCACAGCTTGGTCTCCAATGGGCACCTCCAAGCCCAGCACAAGAAGTGGCCATCTGCAGATTGCTTTGTACCTCAGGCAAGGTGGCCCAAGGCAGGACACAGGTGGCAGTTTACTTTGTCCTGTACCTTCTGGGAGGCCCCAGAGCCACCTCTACAAGAGAAAAACTCAAGGGTCAAACTCAGTGGCCCCTAAGCCCCACTGAAGTAAGTCTTGCTCCATGGGATTGGCCCCTGCGCAATTGATTCTCCATGGTGGTGGCAGCCAAATCTTGTAGCCATTCAGCCTGGGGGTAAATCCCTACAGCCAACACAAGGGGTGCACCTGGAGTGCCAGCTTGGGTGATCTAGGAGGCTGTGCCACTGGACCCTACAGAAGACTTACCACATTAAGCCACTCTACCAAGCCTGGAAGACATAAAGATTTTACCTCTACACAGAAACCAACAAAGGGAGGCTGTCAAAATGAGGAGATAAAGAAACATGTCCCAAATGAAAGAACAGAACAAAACTCCAGGAAAAGAACTAAACAAAATGGACACAAGCAATCTACCAGATGTAGAGTTCAAAATACCGCTTACAAGGATCCTCAGTGATCTTAGTGAGAACTTCAACAAAGAGATAGGAAACATAAAATGAAACTAGAAAACATAAGAAAGAGCCAGTCAGAAGTGAAAAATACATTACAGTGCATCAACAATGGAGTAGATAAAGGATTGAACAGATCAGAGATTTGGAAGATAAGGAAGCAGAAAACACCCAATCAGAACAGCAAAAAGAAAAAAGAATAGCCCTGGCCAGTTTGGCTCAGCGGTTAAAGTGTCTGCCCATGGTCCAGAGAGACCTGGGTTCAGTTCCTGCTAAGGGCACGTACCTTGGTTGCAGTTTGTCCATGACCCGGTTGGGGTCATGTGGGTGGCAACCAGTCAATGTGTCTTTCTCACATCGATGTTTCTTTCTCTCTCTCTTCCTCTCTCTCTCCCTCTCGTTTTATGCAAAATTGTCCTCGGGTGAGGATAAAAAAAAAAGGAAAGAAAAAGAAAAAATAATTAAAAAAATGAGGATAGTACAAAGGAGCCTTTGGGATAACTTCAAGCATACCTACATTCACATCATTGGGGTGCCAGAAGGAGAAGAGAAAGATCAAGGAATTGAAAATCTATATGAAAAAATAATAACAGAAAACTTCCCTAACCTAGTGAAGGAAATAGACCAAGTCCAGGAAGCACAGAGAGTCCTAAACAAGATGAATCCAAAGAGGCCCCCACAAAGACACATCATAATTAAAACGCCAAAGGTTAAAGACAAAGAGAGAATCTTAAAAGCAGGAAGACAGAAGCAGTTAGTTACCTACAAGGGAACTCCCATAAGACTATCAGCTGATTTCGCAACAGAACTTTGCAGGCCAGAACTTTGCAGGCTGGCAAGAAATATTCAAATTAATGAAAACAAAAACCTATAACCAAGATTATTCTACCCAGCAAAACTTATAATTCAGAATGGAAGGACAAATAAATAGTTTCCCAGCCAAGAAAAGGCTAGAGGATTTCATCACCACCAAACCAGTATTACAAGAAATGTTAAAGGGTCTTCTTTAAGATGGGAGGGAGGTTGGGGGCGATGAGTGAAAAAGGTGAAGGGATTAAGAAATACAAATTAGTAGTTACAGAATAGTCATGAGGATGTAAAAGTACAACATAGGAAATATAGTCAATAATATTGTAATAACTATGTATGGTGTCAGAGGAGTACAAGATTTATCAGGGTGTTAACTTAGTAAGTTGTATAATGTCTAATCACTGGGGCATACACCTGAAACTAATATAATATTGTATGTCAACTTTAATTAAAAATTAAAGTAAAAAATAAGAAAGAAAAAATGTTATTGGAGGTAAGAGCAGAAATTAGAAGGAAAATGAAACTTGGAAAAACGGAATTATTCACGCAGGAGAAATGATGTAAACAAAGGCTTAGGGATGGCAGATTATTTGCTATGATGTAAACAGAGGGAGTAATAAAGAGACTAATATAACTGACTGGTATTTAGCTGGGAAAGCTAGAGCCATGAAATAACCCTCTGGAAATCACCTGGCAGTCTAGTTTACTGGCTATTTTCCAATTGTGTTATGGGGACAGATCTAGCACCCTCTCTCCTGCCACATGCTTGACAGTCTTCACTGTCCCTCTCTCCTTTATCATACTATAGCAATTAGCAGTGAGCCCAAGCAGCCCACTCCTTTGCCTAACTTGTGTGGTCAAGGAGCAGATGCTCCTTTGTTGGGCAGAGTACTTAAACAAGCAGTTTGATAGAGTGGAAGGAAAAAACACTGTGGGTTCACATCAAGTCACCTGCTCACCATGAGTGGCAATAAATCCTGATATAGCTTCCCTTTCCTTCCTTGCCAGTCACAGGTCAGCTGGTGTCAGCAAACCCAGTAAGTCAGCAATAATTGTCCACACTGGCTTAATTCTGCTGTGACAGATACACCCTGGCACAACAGACACTCTACATTCTTTACACAGAGGACAAATCCTCAATTAAATTTACTACTGGTTAGACATTACACAGAACTAGAAAAGAAACCAGAATTCACTCATTTTCATCGCCCCCATTTTATTTTTTATTCTTTTAAATTTTTTATTGATTAATTTGTTTTTGTTACATATGTTTCTCATTTTTTCCCCCACTGACACCCTCCTCCCTTTCCCCTCCACCCCACCCCCAGCTTTGTTGTCTATGTTCATTGGTCATGCATACATGCATGTAAGTTCTGTGGTTTATCTCTTCCCCCACAACCCCCCCTCCCTCAGGCTTGTCAGTCTATATCCCACCTCTATGTCTCTGGGTTAATTTTGTTCAGCAGTTCGTTTAGTTCATTATATTCCACAAATAAGTGAGATCATGTGATATTTGTCTTTCTCTGCTTGGTTTGTTTCACTTAGCATAATACTCTCCAGGTCCCTCCATGCCATGCTTCCATGCTCAAAGGATAAGAGATCTTTCTTTCTTACAGCTGCATAGTATTCCTTGTGTACATGTACCACAGCTTTTTAATCCACTCATCTACTGATGGACACTTGGGTTGTTTCCAGATCTTAGCTATTGTAAATAGTGCTGCTATGAACATAGGAGTATGTATATTCTTTCTGATTGGCATTTCAGGTTTCTTAGGGTATATTCCTACACACAACACCTACAGCAAGAGAAACAAAGCAAAAAATGAACACGTGGGACTACATCAAAATAAAAAGCTTCTGCACAGCAAAAGAAACAACCATCAAAATGGAAAGGGATCCCACTATATGGGAGACCATAATCGCCAATGATGCATCAGATAAGGGGCCAATTTCCAAAATATATAGAGTGCTCATACAACTCAACAAAAGGAAGACAAGGAACCCAATTAAACAATAGGCAGAGGACCTAAATAGACACCTCTCCAAACAGGACATACAAATGACCAAGAGACATATGAAAAAATACTCAATGTCACTAATCATCAGAGAGATGCAAATTAAAACAACTATGAGGTATCACCTCACACCTGTCAGAATGGCCGCCATCAACAAATCATCAAACAAGTGTTGGTGAGGGTGTGGAGAAAAGGGGACTCTAGTACACTGTTGGTGGGAATGCAGATTGGTGCAGCCACTGTGGAAAACACTATGGTGTTACCTCAAAAAGTTAAAAATTGAACTGCCATTTGACCCAGTGATCCCACTTCTTCCCCATTTTATAAATGAGGAAACCAAGGTCCAAAGAAAAGAAAGGACTTGGTTTAATTCACACTGTAATACAAGGGCAGAGTATGCCTCCTCAGCCCGTTTGCCAGTGTTCTTTCTTTCACCTCTATCAAATTGCTAGTGTTTGTCGCAAAGGAGCACCTGTCCCTTGGAAATGTTTAACACAGAGAAGTAGGTTATATCTCAGAGACATTATGGGCATATACAAAATGTACAGCATTGTATGAGGGGGCATACAACAAATCTTGCTGCAAAAATCAACCTTGGTCATCTGAAAATCCTCTCTTAAACTTAATCTTAGGAGTACTTAGGTGTTTCCACATCATTAATAGAGCCCAATCAACCCTTTAGATGCTGAAATCATCTACATTTTTATAATGATCAGTGATGAGTATCACCCATAACTGTATAGTATGGTAAAAGGGGTAAACCTATCAGGGAAACATTAAGGTTACCAAGAGATCTTAGTAAGGCAGAATGCCAATGAAACAAACACAGGATTGATCATCAGAAGAATCTGGATCTGGTCACACCTCCACTATTTACTACATGTGTGGCCCTGGACAAGTCCCTGGAGGCTTTTATGCCTCAGCTCAATTTTTCCATCACATGGCTCTGACTTGTGAGGATTAAATAAGCTTAAATACATAAAGTGCTCACTACAGTTCTTGATATAGCATTGGACATTAAACATGCTGGTCTAATTAAAGTATTCTTTCACTTGATTAAAAAAAAAAAAAAAAAAAAAAACTAGTATTTGTTTGGTTTCTTTTAGCCTTAGCCTAATTTCCCTAAATTAAAAAATAGACCAATGGAGAAGTGAAGAGAAGTAAAAGTCTTGTTCAGAGAAGATTCTTGACTTGTAACATACAGCTAATTTCAATTCTTCCATTTGACTGATGTCAAGTCAAAATTAATATAATGTAAAGGCAGATGACTTCCTCTCATAATGAATGAATCAATTCAGTATAGTTATCAAATTTTCACACAGTGTTAGGCATTGAACACAAAATGAGTAAAGCATGTTCCCTGCATCAGCCTGAACTCACAAGTAAGTTCTAAGCGGGTTCATGTTTGTCTTTCTTAAGGCTATACACCCCATGGCTAGCCAAGTGCCAAACAGCAAGAGGCTCAGTCAAGCTGGGCAGGCTTGGGATGATGATAAACATTATTATTGCCATTGTTATAGCACTAATCATTTCCTGAGTGCTTGCTATATAGCAGGCACTTTGTGCTCATTGTCATTTAACCCTCACAGCAATGCCACAAGGCATAAGTGGATTGTACATCTTATACATTTCTATCTTGTCTCCTTACCATGCTCCCCCACTCAACACTCAAGTTTTGGTATTCCAAGCATACACATTCAGCTCTCCACTACTAGTAGTAGTAGTAGTGAATACTTGCTATGTGCCAGGGTCTGTTCTACACGCATTAATTATATTGACTCATTTCCTCCTTACACCAATATAACAGATAAGTATTGTTAGTATCTTCATTTTATAAAAAGAATAAGTAACTTTCCTAAGGTCACACAACCAGAGCCTGGATTTGAGCACAAGCAGTCTGGAACCAAAGTCTGTACTCTTAATTACTTTGCAAGTTCTGGAGGATGAGAGTACGAAGTAGGAGAGCAATTCTTTAACCTGAAATGACCTGGAGTCCTGGGCATAAGATCCTGTTTGTAGTTGTAGGTAAGGTTCTTATATCCAATGAACTGAGCACAGCGTGATCTTGAAATATCTACACAGAGCCTTAAAGGAGTCCACATGGTTACTGCAGTCACACAGAACATTGTTTTATTATCAGATACACATTAGTGTGTCTTTCTCTTGACATACTCTCCACTTCTCTCTGCTCAAAAAACTTCTAATTATCATTCAATACACCTCCCCAAGAAGCTTACCTTGATCCCTTCTTTGTAGCATCATACCAATTTATTCATTCCTTTATTATCCTACATATGGCACTATCTTATAATCACTGATTTGTTCATCTCTCCCACTAACTTGTGAGCCCCTCACAGGCAGAAACCAGCCTAATTCACTCTAAAGTAGCTGAAGATGCCAACAGTGTCTGGGATAAGACTAAACAGACTAATAATAGTCTACGGGTTTTGGGTTTAATGAAAACTGATTTGACCCTGGCTCAAAAATTTGCAACTACATCATCATAGGTAAGTTATTCTTTTGTTCTCTCATCTATAAACTGAAGACAATAATATCTACATTGCAAGGCTGCTGTTGAAAATGTATTTATTCATTTAACTGATATTTACTGAGTTCCAACTCTGTGCCAGGGATAATTCTGGGTGCTAGGAATATGGTGGTGAATAAGAGAAGATCCTGCTTCCTTGGAACTTACACTCCATTGGAAGATAAAAATAACAAACAAGAAAAATCTGGAAAAGATAGTTGTTACACAAAGGATTAAAATAAATGATATAATAAAGTTATATACATAACTCTTTTAGAGTGAGTGGTCAGAGAAGGCTTTCAGAAAATATGACATTTACTGAGATAGTGACAAGGAGCAATGACAGTGAAGCACCTTCCTGGCAAAAAACCTGGCTAGTGCAAAAACCTTAAGGCAGTGATAAACTTAAGTTCAGTTTTATTCTAAGTATAATGGGAAGCAAGGAAGGGCACTACTTAATGCCCTTCATACCCTAATTTGAAGCATTAAAAAAGACTAGCACAATAACTGGCTATTTGATTACCTAATTCATGGTAGCTATTACTCCAAAAACAGTGATTCTATTATAGGATATCAACTAACATTGGATGATTACCAAACTATCAAATGGATCCCCTGGAGATTTATAGTGAATAAAGTATTTCTTGAGGGCACACTACCTGCAGGGCATTGTACAATGCTCTAAAAGTAGGAATTGAGAATGATGTTCCAAAAGAACTGATGAAACAACGTTTCTCCTTAGTCTTTTTTTTTTTTCATATAAGAGTCTCTCTCACTTTTTAATTTTTTTTTCTTTATTGATTTTAGAGAGAGGAAGGAAGAAAGAGAGAGAGAGAGAAAGATAAATGAGAGAGAACATTGATTGGCCACCTCCTGCATGTCCCCGCCCTGGGGATTTGGCCCACAACCTGGGCATGTGCCCTAAGCAGGAATTGAACCAATGACCTATTGGTGCATGGGTCAACGCTCAACTACTGAGCCACACCAGCTGGGCTCTCCTTAGTTTTATAGTCTCCTACCCAAGCCAAGTTTTGTTCTCCTACAAGATATCAAGAGAGGCTCTTGCCCTGCCTCGCATGATAAGATAATCTGGGTGAGCCCCGTGTCTCCTTATCAAAGAGCTATGTCCTGTAAAGAGCTAAACAGTCTCCCAAAATAAATTATTTAAATTCAAATCCCAGAGTTCAAGGCAAGAAGGAGAGTGATTCAACATGTTGGTTCCATTGATTATCCCATCTTTGATGTGGGAATAAAATAATTTTTAGGTTTATGTCTCTAATGTTATTTTTACCTATTAACTTATTTCTTCATAAGTAAGGAATTATTAATTAGAATTATCTTCCTTTAAAAAGTGCCTTTTTTCAGCTAAAAATTTCATTTGCCTATTGAAAATGGCTTTGCACTCCCTTTAGGATAAAGTCCAAATTTGTGGTTTAGACAAAACCCTTCATGACAAGGGCCTGCCTCATTTGGCAGTCTCTGCTGTCACAATGACCAGCCACATAGTCATGACAAAATTGTTGCTTGACATGTGCCATATGCTATTCTAAATGTTTTACATGTTATATCTCATTTATTCCTAAACAACTTTGTGAGGTAGATCCTCTTATTAGCATCTCCATTTTATGGATGAGAACAGTGAGGCACCAAACATTAAGTATCTTCCTAGAACTAATGAGTGGTTGAATTAATATCCAATCCTTATAGCTTGATTCCAGAGTTTGTGTTCTTAACCGGCCCCCCACCCCTACTCATGAAATTAATTATTTCCAGGAGGTGTTATCCCTTTTTCCCAGCTATGTGCTTTATGTAAGGAAAGGACATAAAAGGAAGCTTGTCAAATTCCTTTTCAAACAGCTCAGACACCACTGCCTTTCTGAAGCATGCATAGAGACAGTATTATTTTCTCATGTTATTTTCTATGTCCCCTATTATACTACTTGACACTTTACATTATAAGTATTTGTTTACAAAAATCTCTCCTAAAAGACTATAAACTCTTGAAAGACTGGTGTCTCCTTTTTATTATATTTTATTTTTTTTTAGGTTGAACTCGTTATTTCTTTTTTAATTAATTAATTAATTAATTAATTTATATTACAGATGTTTCTCCTTTTCCCCCCATTGACACTCTCCCTCCGTGCCCTGTCCTCAGCTTTGTTGTCCATGTCCATTGGTTATACATACATGCATATAAGTTCAGTGGTTTACCTCCCCCACTTCTGGGGATTGTCTGTCTGTACCCTACTTCCACGTCTCTGGGACTACCCTGTTCTTCAGACTGTTATGTTCATTATATTCCACAAATAAGTGAGAACATATGACACTTGTCTTTCTCTGCTTGGCATGTTTTGCTTAGGATAATACTTTCCAGGTCCCTCCATGTCGTCTCAAAGGATAAGAGCTCTTTCTTTCTTACAGATACATCATACTCCATTGTGTATATATACCATAGCTTTTTAATCCATTCATCTACTGATGGACATGTGGGCTATTTCCAGATCTTAGCTATTGTAAATAGTGCTGCTATAAACATGGGGGTACATATATTCTTACTGAGTGGTGTTTCAGGTTTCTTAGAGTATATTCCTAGAAGGAGGATCACTGGGTCAAACAGTAACACAATTTCTAATTTTTTGAGGTAACACCATAGTATTTTCCAGTGGCTGGTACCAGTCTGCATTCCCACCAGCAGTGTATTAGAGTCCCCTTTCCTCCACACCCTTGCCAACACTTGTTGTTTGATGATTTGTTGATGGTGGCCATTCTAACAGGTGTAAGGTGATACCTCATTGTTGTTTTAATTTGCATCTCTCTGATGATTAGTGGTGTTGATCATTTCTTCATATGTCTCTTAGCCATTTGTATGTCCTGTTTGGAGAGGTGTTTATTTAGTTCCTCTGCCCATTTTTCAATTGGGTTCTTTGTCTTCCTTTTGTTGAGTTGTATGAGCACTCTCTATATTTTGGAAATTAACCCCTTATCTGATGTATCATTGGCAATTATGCTCTCCCATAGAGTGGGTTGCCTTTCCATTTTGGTGGTTGTTTCTTTTCCTGTGCAGAAGCTTTTGAGTTTGATCTAATCTCATGTGTTCATTTTCTCCTTTGTTTCTGTTGCCTTAGGTAATGTATCAGTGAAAATTTTGCTGCATATGATGTCTGAAATTTTGTTGCCTACAGTTTCTTCTAGGATTTTTATACATTCATGAGTCACATTTAAGTCTCTTATCCATTTTGAGTTTATTCTTGAGTATAGTGTAAGTAGATGGACTAGTTTCATTTTTTTGCATGTAGCTGTCCAATTTCCCAACACCATTTGTTAAAGTGGCTGTCTACTCCATTGTATGCTCTTGTCACTTTTGTCAAATATTAATTGAGCATAATGTTTTGGGTCCTTTTGAGTTCTCTGTTCTATATCATTGATCTATGTGCCTATTCTTGTGCCAGTACCAAACTGTTTTGATTACAGTAGCTTTGTAGTATAACCTAGTATCTGGTATTGTTATCCTGCCTACTTTGTCCTTCTTTTTCAAGATTGCTGTGGCTATTCAGGGTCTCTTTTGGTTCCATATAAATTTTTGAAGTATTTGTTCTAACTCTGTAAAGTATGTTGTTGGTATTTTGATGGGGATTGCATTGAATCTATAGACTGCTTTGGGTAGTATGGACATTTTAATGCTGTTAATTCTTCCAATCCATGAACAAGGTATGTGCTGCCACTTTCTTATATCGTCCTCTATTTCTTTTTTCAAAAAAGGTAGTTTTCTGCAAATAGGTCCTTTACTTATTTAGTTAAGTTTATTCCTAGGTATCTTAATATTTTTGCTGTGATGGTAAATGGGATTGTTTTTTTTTTAGTTTCTCTTTCTGTGAGTTCACCATTGGTGTATAAGAATGCCATCAATTTCTTGAAGTTAATTTTGTATCCTGCTACTTTGCCAAATTCATTTATTAAGTCTAGTAGATTTTTGATGGAGTCTTTGGGGTTTTCTATGTGTAATATCATGTCATCTGTGAATAATGACAGTTTCACTTTCTCCTTTCCAAATTGGATCCCTTTTATATTTTCTTCAGGTCTGATTGCTGTGGCTAAGACTTCGAGTATTATGTTGAAAAAGAGTGGCAAAACTGGGCATCCTTGTCTTGTTTCTATTCTTATGGGAAATGCTTTTTGTTTTTGCCCATTGAGTAGGATGTTGGCTGTAGGTCTTTCATATGTGGCCTTTATGATGTTGAGATATAATCCCTCTATTCCCAAATTGCTGAACACTTTTTTCAGAAACGGGTGCTGGATTTTTTGTTTTGTTTTGTTGTTTTTTTATCATCCTCACTCGTGGACATTTTTCCATTTTTTGTTCAGGTAGAGTGTGAGGGAGAGAGAGGAACAGAGAGAGAGAGAAACATCGACGTGAAAGGGACACATCGAGTGGTTGCCACCCTCACAACCAACCAGGGCCGGGGACAAACTGCAACCGAGGTACGTGCCCTTAGCGGGAACTGAACCCGGGTCTCTTCGGACTGCAGGTCGACGCTCTAACCGCTGAGCCAAACCGGCCAGGGCTGGGTGCTGGATTTTGTCAAATGCCTTTTCAGCATCTATTGATATGATTATGTGGTGTTTATCCTTCATTTTGTTTATGTGGTGTATCACATTTATTGATTTGCAAATATTGTATGAGTCTTGCATCTGTGGGATGAATCCCACTTGGTCATGGTGAGTAATTATTTTGATGTATTCCCAGATGCAATTTGCTAGTGTTTTGTTCAGGATTTTGGCATCTATGTTCATCAGGGATATTGGCCTGTAGTTTTCTTTCTTTGTAGTGTCTTTTAAGGTTTTGGAAATAGGATTATTCTGGCCTCATAAAACGAGTTTGGAAGTCTTCCTTCTTCTTGAATTTTTTGAAATAGTTTGAGGAGAATGTGTATTAGTTCTTCTTTGAATGTTCGGTAAAACTCCCCCATGAAGCCATCTAGGCCTGGGTTTTTGTTTGCTGGAAGTTTCTTAATTACATCGTCAATTTCCTTTGTTGTTATTGGTCTGTTCAAGTTTTCTATCTCTTCCCAGTTCAGTTTTGGAAGACTGTGTTTCCAGAAAATTTTCCATTTCACAAATCTGTTCCTGTTTGATTGTTCATAGTATTTGTTAACCATCCTTTTTGTTTCTGTGGTGTCTGTTGTTACTTCTCCCCTTTCATTTCTGATTTTGTGTATTTGGGTTCTCTCTCCTTGTTTAAGTCTAGCTAAAGGTCCATCAATCTTGTTTATCTTTCAAAAAACCAGCTCTTTGTTTCATTGATCCTTTGAATTGTTTTTTTTTTGTTGTTGTTTGTTTGTTTTGATCTCTATGTCATTTATTTCTATTTTGAGCTTTACTATTTCCTTCCTTCTAGTTGCTCTGGAGTTTTCTTTTTCTTTGCTTTCTAGTTCTTTAAGTTATGAGTTTAGATATTCTATTAGAAATTTTTCTTGTTTCTTGAGGTAGGCCTGTACTGTTATGAACTTCCCTCTCAGAACTGCTTCCACTGCATCCCATAGATATTGTATTGTTGTGAGTTCATTTTCATTGGTTTCCAGGAAGTTTTTAATTTCTTCCTCTATCTCTTTGGTAACCCATTCGTTGTTCAATAACATGCTATTTAGCCTTTATGTTTTCAAATGTCTTTGCATGTTCTTGTGGCAATTGATTCTAGTTTCATGCCATTGTGATCTGAAAAGATGCTTGATATGATTTCAATCTTCTTGAACTTTTAGACACCTAGTATGTGCCTTAATATGTGGTCTATCTTTGAGAATGTCCCATGTGCACTTAAGATGAATGTGAATTCTGCAGTTTTGGGGTATAATTCTCTGTAGATATCTATTAAATCCATTTGATCTAGCACTTCATTTAGAGTCTGTGTTTCCTTGTTAATTTTTTTTCCAGATGATCTATCCAGTGATGTCAGTAGGGTGTTGAAGTCCCCTGCTATGATTGTATTGCTGTTGATTTCTCCTTTGAAGTCCTCCAGAAGATTTTTAATATATTTTGGTACTCCTATATTGGGTGCATATATGTTTACAGAGGTTGTATCTTCCCACTGGATAGATCCTTTCAGTATTATGTAGTGGCCTTCTTTGTCTCTAGTTATGGCCTTCATTTTGAAATATATTTTTTCAGATATGAGTATTGCTACCCCAGCTTTTTTTCCTTTCCGTTTGCCTGGAGAATTTTTTTCCATCCCTTCATTTTTAACCTATGTGAGTCTTCTGTTGTTAGGTGGGTCTCTTGTAAACAACATATATGTAAGTCATGCTTTCTTATCCAGTCAGCTACTCTGTGTCTTTTTATTGGAGCATTAAAACCATTTACATTTATGATGATTATTGATATGTACTCATTTATTGCCCTTTTTGCATTTACATTTATGATGATTATTGATATGTACTCATTTATTGCCATTTTTGTTTAGTGTGGTTATATTATTCTTCTTATTTCTTCTACTAATTACAGCAGTCCTTTTAACATATCTTGCAGTGCTGGTTTGGTGCTAATATATTCCCTTAGCCTTTTTTTGTCTGGGAAGCTCTTTATTTGACCTTCTATTTTGAATGATAGCCTTGCTGAGTAGAGTAGTCTTGGATTCAGATCCTTGTTCTTTATTACCTTGATTACTTCATGCCTTTCCCTTCTGGCCTGTAGTGCTTCTTGTGAGAAGTCAGCTGAGAGCCTTATGGGGTTTCCTTTGTAGGTAATCTGTTGCTTATCTCTTGCTGCCTTTAGTATTCTCTCTTTGTCTTTAATTTTTGGTATTTTAATTATTATATGACTTGCTGTGGGCCTGTTTGGGTTCTTCGTACTTGGGGCTCTCTGTGCTTCTTGAACTTGAATGACTTCTTCCTTCACCAAGTTAGGAAAGTTTTCTGTCACTATTTCTTCAAATATATTCTCTAACCCTTGTCCATTTTCTTCCTCTTTGGGGACTCCTATGATGGGAATGTTATTACATTTATAGTTGTCCCAATTTCTCTTAAGCTATCTTCCTGTTTTTTTATTGTTTTTTCCTTTTGGTTTTCTGATTGGTTGATTTTTTCTACCCTGTCTTCTAATTCACTGATCCAGTCCTCAGCTTCCTCTACACTGCTGTTTAGTCTTTCCAATGTTTTCTTTATTTCTGCTATGTCATTCTTCATGTCCACTTGGTTGGTTTTCAATGTTTTTATATCTTTACTCATGGTGTGGATGTCGTTACTCATGCTGTTGAGCTTCCTCAAGATCATGGCTCTAAACTCTACCTCTGATAATTTGCTTAACTGCATTTCATTTAGTTCATCTTCAATAGAGTTTTCTTTTTCTTTCAACTGGGATTTGTTTCTTTGTTTCACCATTTTGGCTATTTCAGTGGGTTTTGGAGCCTGCCAAATTTTCGCTGTGGGTGTTGGTGTTCTGTTGTTTGTGGCTTCCTCTACTGGGTTTGGATGAGTGTGGGAGAGCCCACATTAAACACCACTGTCATGTATTACTTTCTTGGATAGATTTGCAAGCCTCTTGCTTTTTTCCTACAGGCTATTAGTCTCAGTTACTCAGGGCCTTAGAATGTAGCCCTGGTGTTCTGTGTAAGAAGATTTCCAGAGGGTGGGACAAATGCTGGTTGTTAATGTGCCTCAATTTGCATTTCTTTGCCTCACCTGGAAGGAGCTGAATCTCCGAGGGAGGGGATGTTGCTTTTCCCCACAGCTCTCCAAAGGAGCAAGCTGGCCACTGTCCTTTGTGGCCGCAACTTAGTAGAAACTCTGAGCACCCTCCAAATCCAAGTTGTCCTCATAGAGTTCCACTCTAGTCTGCCCTCTTTTTGCCAGAGCCCCAGGTGAGTGGCTATAGCCAATCCAGTGCTCTGTTCCGGCCCTCTTGGCTGTGGAGTAAGCTTAGTATTTTATCCCTGGGGGCACTGCTCACAGCTAAAACCACTGCTATCTGTGGTCTCCCAGCCCACCACCCTCTCTCGCCTCCACAGATCCTACCAGTGGCCCTGGTTATATGGTCCTGTTCCGTTGCTTTTCTGTTGCTTTTTTCTGATGATTTGTCTTTATTTTAGTTGCAATTACCATTTTGTCCTGGGAGATCATCTGTATAGCTTCCATTCACTCTGCCGCCATTTTCGCATTCCATTTCTCCTTTTTAATCCTCAAAGAACCTATGTAGATCCTGCCATAGAGCAGTGACCAGAAGCACACACTTCTTCACTTCAGCATCTGTGAAAGATGACTGCATCCTCACTACCTGTATCACCATGAAAAAGAGGTTCTCTGACTTAGTTCAAAACAGGGCCTCCAAACAAGGGCTACCCTTGTGATAAAGAGAACACGTAGCTTTGAGTAAAACATCTGAGAGGGCCAGAGAATCTTTTCTTCTTGTAATGCAACTTCTTCTTTCTCTCTCCATGCAGCACAAATGATAGCAGGCCTTAAGCAGCCTCCAGTTTGCGCATTGAAAAACAGGGGTCCACAGGAAGAAAGCATGGAGTCAAGCTCTCCTCTGCTTTACCTATGTCTTAATGTAAAAAGGGGAAAGAAATCCTCCCTGATCCCAGGAAGAAAGCCAGACAAAAATTAGGAGTACAAGCTTCACAAAAAGATATTGGCCCAGAATGTCCCCAGGAGGGACTCCACATATATCTAGTGTGGCTCAGTAGATACCTACATAAAGAATATCAGGCTCTTGGCCTTCAGGATTAACGATGCTCAATAAATATCTATTATGTGAACAAATGGACTCTTGCTGCAAAGCAAGGCCTTGCTTTCACAGTAAAGGGAGATAACTTTGATCAAATAACACTATATTACTGAAAACTCTATGTTCAACCATTAAAAAGATATAAAGAGAACAAACTACAAAATCTAAAGAGTCTGGCCTATTTTACTGCAGTTATCCTTGATCTTACATTTGCACTTTGTGTATCTTGGGGTACTCACTTCAGAGATATTTCACATGAATAAAGACAGAAACTTTTAAACTGTGACCAGAACAATGCATTAAAACTTGTATAATATAACCCTAGTACACTGCTGGTGTGAATGCAGACTGGTATAGCCACTATGGAAAACAGTATGGAGTCTCCTCAAAATATTAAAAAATGGAACTGCTGTTTGACCCAGGGGTTCCACTTCTGGGACTATATCTGAGGAAACTCAAAACACTAATTTGAAAGAATATATTTTCCTCTATGCTCACTGCAGTATTATTTACAACAGCCAAGATCTGGAAACAGCCAAAGTGCCCATCAGCAGATGAGTGGATAAAAAAGCTATGATACATTTACGCAATTGAATACTATGCAGCTATAAAAAAGAAGGATCTTTTACCCCTTGCAACAGCATGAATGGACCTGGAGACCATTATGCTAAATGAAATAAGCCAGTCAGAGAAAGACAAATATTACATGATCCCACTTATATATGGAATCTAATGAACATGAACAAAATAGGTCCAGAGTCATGGATGCATGGAACAGACTGACAGATCTTAGAGAAGGTGGAGAGTATGGGAAGAGATCAACCAAAGAACTTACATGCACATATGCATAGCCCAATGTCACAGACAATAGTATGGTGATGGCTTGGGGTGGGGCAGGAGCTGGGTGGATGAAGGGACTGGGGGGATGGGGTTAGGGTTAGGGAACATCTGTAATGTTAACAATAGAAAATAACTTTTAAAAAGTTGTATAATATAAATCACCTTTGCTTAAGAAGAGACAGGAAAACAGGAACATCTAGTCATTTACGTTTACTGACCTTTGGAAATCTCTTTTAGGACAGTCAAACACAAACATAGACATGCAGGTACCAAAGATGCCAGTTTACAGTGGCTTTTTATCCACTATGAAGCATCAAATTTAAATGCATCATTAAAAAATGCTTCATCCCTAGTGACAAATCAATGTCTAGAAAGACAGTCAAATGAGTGTTCAGCAGAGAATGACACAGAGTTTGGAACATACAAAATGACAAGAGTTCTGTCCATGAACATCAATTACAATAGGGCAGCAGTTATTTTGTCCGGAAGAGAAATATTTATTCTCTGTGTCTGGCACTGTACATAATATGTAATTGACCAGAAATAGCATTTACTGTGTAATCCTGGAATGACTTCTTAAAGGTTAAAGCAATAGTGGAAGTACATTTTCTAAAACCAAGTCAGGCAGCAGCCAGATATATTGAGAAAACAGATGTACTTTAATTTGTCATGATTTGAAAAGAAAGCAAATATTAGATTAATGATATTATACTTAGAAATTATTTATGCTTTCTTTCATTTAAATAAAATTGGTTGAGAAACAACTATGTGCCGGACCCTGCACTAAAAGTAAAAAAAACAATACACAAATAAATCTGTCCCTGACTACCAGAACCTTTAAGGGTAGACATATTCTATGCAACAAACTATAATTCAGTCTTTTCAGACTTCAGAAAGAAAAAGAATCCAGGTGCCAACGGAGAACACTGTTCTTTTTCTCCATGGTAATTCCTCAAGGGCCCTGGACCAAAAAAGGTACAAAATCAGGTTGTTATTTTAAAAAGATTATTGTGTGAACAATCTGGGGCATAAATTGCAAAATTGGAGTGGGGAGTCAATAATGAGGAGGGAAAACTATAAACACAGGAAGCCTAGGAAGAAACCTAAGTAACTCAGTTGAAAAGAGGTGAAAGCCTGAAATAAGATTATAGTGATGGGGTTGGAGAGTAGGAAATGTTTTTAAGAGATAATCCATGGAACTTGATGAATATGTGGACATTGGAATGACATAAGAAAGAATCTGAGAAAACTCATGTTTCCCTATGAGTGCCAGCTGAGAAGATGACACCCTGAATGAGTAATAAAACAAAGGCGAAAGAACAAAAGTAGAAAAATAATGAGTTTAGTTTTAGACCAGGTGAGCTTAAAGTATATGAGCAATGCCCAACTGTACCTGTGTAGTAGGCAAATACAAATTGGGACAGGACTCTCAGCAGACAGTTAAGGGCCAGAGATCAAGTTCTGGGCTCTTGTTGAAGCTCTGGATGTATAAGAGGACATAAAAGGAGAATATGTAACATTAGCAGAGCAGGGGGTAAAAGAAGAAACCTTGGGGACACTGGCATTTATGGAGAAACTAAAGGCATAGAGGCATAAAAAGAGCACAGCATGCTCTGGAAAAATGCAAACCTGTTAAAATGGATGAAATTAGGGAAGGATGAGAGAGATGCAAGATATGGGATTAGAGAGGAAGACAGGGCCAGGTCATGAAGGACCTTTGTGTCATGATATTTGGCACATAGTATGGTTCAATGAGTATTTATTTACTGAGAGGAATAATAAGGGCTTACTACTTACTTATGTATGTGATAAAATCTACTGAACATTTCCAAAGTAGGGATTTTACTTTACTGAACCTAAATCACCATCATCCTTGGTGTTGCCATGATTCTTTCTTACATTTGAATGGGGTGTTAATGTTTTTAAAAGTTTTCACAATTCTTTCATTTAGACCTTGCAAAAACTCCTTTTATAGACTTAAGGTGAAGGCTTAGAGAGGTGAAGTACCTAGCTAAAAGAAAGTAAGTACGAAAGAATCCTCAGATTCTCAATCTTCTGACTTTCAGTCCAGCACTGATTTCAGTATACTACTGCCACCTCTCTGAACTAGTCTCCTAAAGTCACATAGTACTTTGTTACTAATAAAACACTCCTATGCACCATCCTATTTGATAATACATGGATTCACATGTGGATAGCACACATAGATATGTGGTTTGCGCTGAACTGAGAGTTTTCTGGGACTCAGGAATTTCAGTGCTAAAACTGAGGCAGTCCCTGACAAAGCTGGACAAATAGATCACCCTGCCATTTACTATTTTCCTGACAGGAGTAAATATAAAATAATTAAGAACATGAGCTCTGATGTCAGGCTGCCCAAGTTTAAATCTTGGATCTATCTTATACTGGCAGAATGACTAGACAAATTACACAAGTTTGCAGTGCATCAGCTGTCACATCTATAAAACAGAGGAAATGAAAGTACCTAAATTTTGAAAAGTAAATTAAATAAGATATGTAAATATCTAGCTGAATGCCTAACACAGAGCACTCAATCACTTTAAATTTCTCACCTCACATGTGCTACTTCCTTTATTCCCACAGTCTGACTTTAAACTACATATTGGCTAATATTTTTATTTTTCAAATTAGATATTACTGGAGAAATTTTACATCTCTGGACAGTGACTCCACTGGGATAAAAAAAAAAAAACAAAGGGTCCCTGCATCTGAACCTTTCTGCACATGTTCCTGCGCTGGGGCTGGGGCTGCTGAGAACAGTGCACTGGGCTGTGTTTACATCAGGCTCACTTGTTTTGTGACATTAGGCATGTCTCTTTCTCTCTCTTGGTTTTAGTTCTTTCATCTGCAAAGCAAAGAGATTTGACTAATGATCTCTAGGATCCCTTTTTACTTGGACATTTTATGAGGTCCCCATTCCCTAGACTCTACTAAAAAGGTAACAAAAGGAACTAACCCTACTCTAGCAATGTGTTTAAGTTCCAAAGCCCAGAGATGAAAGTATGAGAATAACCAAAGGTTTTCTGTGGGAGAGTCACAAATCTAAAATGAGTGTGAGTTTTTTCAAATAAGAAATAAAACTACAATTCACTATATGCCTACTTAATTCCAGGTACTGCTCGCACTGCTTTACATATACCATATATACATAATATTCTCATTTTCATTACAACCTTAAGAGGTAGTTATTGTTATCCCCATTTTTTAAGTAAGATAACTGAGGTTCTCACAAGTTTTATAATTTATCAGAGTCACACACCTATCAAGAGAGGAAGGCAGATCTTTATCCAGGCATATGTAATTCAAATGCCCATGGTTTTCCTGCAATAGCACACTGCTATTATGATTATCTGTCTCATCCCATAAGAGACTCTGACTTTTAGGCATCAGAGAAGATAAAAGCATGATTTCACAATTTCCCAAAAGAAAACTTACACATATACACTAATGTCCCAACCTAACATTACAGTAAAAGGAAAAGAATATATACATTCCACTTCAGTAAGTTCCACTAGGACTGCTCATGAAGGCAAAACCAGTCTCTGTAGAATGGAATATGGTCATTTGTTATTTTTCCATCCTTGTAGGAAAACCAACATTTTCTTCTCCATTTGCTCTCAGAGGAGAAAAATCCCTTTCACTCATCTATATAACTTTTTAAATGAGGAGCTTTATTTTTTAAATATTTTTTATTGATTTTGAGAGAGAGAGAGGAAGGGTGAGGGAGAGAAAGAGACAGAAAAACAATGATGTGAGAGGGAAACATCCATCAGTTGCCTCCTGCACACCCTCTACAGGGGATCAAACGCACAACCTGGGCATGTGCCCTGACTGGGAATCAGTGCATAGGACAATGCCCAACCAACTGAGCCAGACCAGCCAGGGTATCATCTTTATAACATTAAGCTCTGACAAAAGTAGAGCCTGGAAGCAAAAGTAGACTGTAAGTTCTATGAAGGCAGGCAGGATCATGTCTGCCTTGTTCAGTATTGAATGACCAGTACTTAAGACAATGCCAGGCACATAAAACATTCTCAGGAAATAAAATTTACTATGTTATGCTGCCACATAGTCTGGTTTGTTCTGATTATTACACAGCCCTAAATCACTTGGCTGAGATTCAAATTCAGGTCTTTGTGATAACAAAGCTTATACTCTTCACTATACTCTTAACAGCACAATTTGAATGTCTGTTGTTCAGAAATAATTACCCCCTTTTCCAACTTGTTTTACCTTCAATAACCAAGTAAATACAAAATCAGGGGCCTTGCTTTTCCAAGTTAGAATTTAATTACATACTACTCTAATCGATACACCACAAGGCAAGAAAAGTTACGAGGTCATTTGACCATGTTACTTCACTTTCAATTCAATTTAGTTTAATAAACGTTAGTGATGGAAGGAGAACCAAGGCTCATTATTTACTGAGTACCCACTCTATGCCAGACATTGTCCTGCAAGCTTTGAGTAGATTATCTTAATTAACCTGCACTGTTCTCAAGGTCACATGACTTCCAAGTGATAGCACAGATATTCAAACCCAGGTCTATGTACTTTCAATCCAGTGCTCATTTTACTACTCCCTTTCCATCCTGCATATTGTGTAGTCTCTAGTCATTGAGTAGGACAGTTATTGGACTCTTGTTTCTCTTTACATTGTTAGGAGTTCCAGGAAAATCCACTGCAGATTTTCTGCCCTCCTGACATAGGTCTCATCATATTTGCAGGAGACTGTATCTGTTATACTCTCTTTAGGCACTCTTGTTTCTAACATTCCACAACAAAGCCCTGCTAGTGTTCTAATTCCTACCTCCCAACCTAGTCTGTGTATAGGTCCTAGAAGTTGTTACAGACCCATGAGCTGACTTTATCCTAAGTCAGTGGCTTCTGAGCCTCCCTGTTCTGCTCAGTGCTTCTCCCTCCTCCTTCATACATATACTTCCAACCAGGTAATGCATATTCCCACTATTCTTCGATCTTGGTCCTGGGCTCCCACAGTCCTGTCTGACTCTGACCTTCTTAACTTAGCATGCACCTTTAAACTAATCATGCTCCATGCCCTCGCCAGTTTTAAAAGCAAGCCCCAAACATGAATGCTTAATCTTGGTGATTATTTAAACTTTTCATCCCCACACACATGATGATCCTTTCCCAGTAGTCTTCAATCTCCTTATATCTATCCTGTTCTTGTTTATATGTTCCTTTCTCAGCACGCCAGCTATAAAGAAGCTTTAAACACTACCTTAAGGGCTGGATTAGATGATTACTAAAATCCCTTCCTACACAGAGATTTTAAGATTTTTGGATTATAAAACCAAAATTGTCTTAGTTCTGTAGTCTCCAATTTATTCTCCTGCCAGCTTTGCTCTAATGCCTTCAACTCCTGAGGATTGTCACTATTATAAATATCTCATCAGATTTCTATGTACCTGGCTGGCATATCATCCAGATTTCTCTGGGATTTTTATATAATTCTTGAGACCGTGTTTGCCAGCTTCATTATCCATGCTTTCCCTCAGGTACTTGTTTACTGAATTTATGACTGTATTTTACCTTGACCTTTGAAATTTAAACATACAAGCTCCTGACCTTTAGCATAGAATCATGCTGTGTGCTGTGCACAGGGTTGGGAATGAGGTGAAGCACAAACTCTACAGATCTTGGGGTTTCACCAAAGGACAGGGTCCAGGGTATCTAAAGAAGGGTCATATTTCTATAATGCTCTTCCTAAATTTAACCATAGCTGCAATAAACATTTCTTGAGCATTAACTATAATACATTTTTCCATTGCTTTATATTTGTTAACTCATTAAGTCCTCACAACAGCCCTGTGAGGTAGGCATCATCACTATCTTACAAAAACAAAAGAACCCATGACACAGAAATTATTTATGGGCACACAAGTCAGAAGGCCACAATATGGCTAAGATAATAATGTTCTTAATGTAGAATTTAATATATTTTCTAAATTGATTAATCTCAAAAGTAACTTACCAAAAAAACAAAAACAAGACAGATTTACATTCAGACATAAAAAGGTGTAATATATGTAAGCCCACAATGCACTTTTCCCTCAGGCTATCATGCCACCAGTTCAGCTGATATGACCAATTGAGCCAGTAGCCTTTGCTGCTGCCTGCTCCATACATGCCCCTCCCAAACACCAAGTATTTGATTAAGGAAGAAAACTTTCCTGAGAGAGAATAAGTCTTCAGTCAAGTGTTTGCAAGTAGCATATGACCCAAAAGGATGACATTCCTAGACAGAGGAGGTCTGTTCTTTGGTCAAGGATATGCATGGTAGCACTTGATCACAAAGGACGACCTTCCCAGACAGAGGAGGACTACTCTTGGGTCAAGCAGGTATGATAGCCCCTGTTTGCAGAGGAAGACCTTTCCAGACAGAGGAGTATCTTGCAAGGGTATATGAAGTTGAACTCCCCCTGCGAGAATCTCCACCTAATCTGGCAAGATCTAACCTACTTTGTGCAAATGTCACATTTCAGTCTTCCAGGAACCAGAACCAGCAGATCACATCATGAAGCTGACAGAAAAAAGGTCAATTAAATGGAGAAACAGAAAAATCTTTACATATTGAGACAATGATAATGCTATATGTTTAAAATAGTACTAAAATTTGAAATAGGCCAAGTTCTTTCTAAATGTAAGAGGAATTATAATACAGATATAATTCTTTTTTTTTTTTTTTAAATCCTCACCCAAGGATATTTTTCCATTTATCTCCTGATAGAGTAAAAAGGAAGGAGGGGGAGAGAGAGAAAGAAACATCCACGTGAGAGAGACACACTGGTTGCCTCCCGCATGACTCTGACCAAGACTGGGGATCGAACCACAACGGAGGTACATGCCCTTGACCAAAATCAAACTCAAGACTCTTTGGTCTGCGGGTCGATGCTCTAACTGCTAAGCCAAAATGCCAAGGCCAGATATAATTCTTAATTGTCAGGGCTTGGATTATAAATCAATAGCTCAAGCATGATAATGAAAACCAGTTATACTTTTTTTACCTGCAAAATCCCTTGGCCTAGAATCCCAGGTAAAAATCATCCAATGCCATATCTTGACTAAATTGCTATTGTTTTTATTCTCTGGTACTGAGTTAGAGTAACTAGAAACATGAAAAATAAAGCAATTTAAAATAAATCAGACCCTTTAAGAATATACCATTTGATGCCTTGCCTTTCTGGATATTGACACTTTTTATAAAATGACAGTACACAAAACAATACATTACATGTATCAAACAAAAAGGTCATTGAAACAGAGTAGAAAATCCATAAACTAATGCAAGTGTACAAAAGAAATCCATACATAAAAAAGATAGCATCTGAAACCAGTTGGGAAAAAATAGATTAGTTAATAATGGCTAAGAACATTTGGCTAACCATTTGGGGAAAAAATATGTTAGAACTCTATCTCATTCTGTATGCATTAATATTATAGATATATTAAAATGAAATTAAAGTAACACAAAAGTACTAGGAGAAAATTGGTTACTACTGACTAATCTAACAAAAACATTTTAAACATTAGCAGAAAAGAGAAAGTTTAACAGTGAAAAAGCAAGACTAAGAAAAATAGTTACAAAATACTATCTAGCAAGGGATTATATGACATTTACATGCTACCTTTTTGCCTGCAACCTGGCCAACACCTTAATTATAGCCTCATGAGATCCCAAGCAGAAGACACAGCTAAGCCACATCGGAACTCCTGACCCATAAAAAACTGTAAGATAATAAATAGGTGTTATTTTAAGTCACCAATTTACAGTAATTTTTACAGCAACAGAGACCTAATACAGACTCTGGTAATGAAAGCAGGGTGCTGCTGTAACAAATAACCAAACACATGGGAGTGGCTTTGGAACCAGACAGTGGGTCAAGGTTGGAAAAATTTTGACAATCACAACAGAGAAACCTAAATCTCATCTTTTAGAATCAGATACCAAAAAAATAACCCCCACCTGTTTTCTTTTTCTGAACATTTTATGTGTATATAGTTGAAGCCTTGGACTATATCTGACATTTCTCTACCTCTGCAATCTGGTAATCAATCACAAACTCTAAAATGATACCTTTGCTTATTCACAACTCTTATTTTTGCTCAGATTCAGAAGACACAAATATTTATTGAAAACATACTGAGTGCTAAACACTGAGATAAATTATTTCTTTCATATACATTATCTCATTTCCCCCCTAAAGCCCTATGAGATAAGTAGTCTTAGCCTCATTTTATAGTAGGAAAAAAGCTCCAAGCAGCACTATTTACAATAACTAAGATCTGGAAACAATCCAAGTGTCTATCAGTAGTACATGAGTGGATAAAAAAGCTGTGGTACATGTACACAATGAAATACTATGCAGCTGTAAGAAAGAAAGATCTCTTATCCTTTGAGATGGCATGGAAGGACCTGGAGACTATTATGCTAAGAAAAACAAGCCAAGCAGAGAAAGACAAATATTACATGATCTTACTTATTTGTGGAATATAATGAACTAAACAAACTGATGAACAAAACTGACCCAGAGACATAGACGTGGGATACAGACTGACAAGCCTCAGAAGAGGGGGTTTGGGGGGGAGAGATAAACCACAGAACTTATATGCATATATGCATGACCAATGGACATAGACAACAAAGCTGGGGATGGGGCGGGGGGACAGGGAGGAGGGTGTCAATGGGGGGGAAAGGAGAAACATCTGTAACAAAAACAAACAAAAATAATAAAATAAAATAAAAATAAAAATAAAAATCCTAAGCCAATAAAAAAGCTCCAAGAGCTAGGGTTGTTAAAGAACAGAAGATAACAGTTGGGAAAAATTTTTATTTTAATTTGCTGGGTTCAAAACATTAGGGTATACTTACAGAATGACTACTCAACTATTCCTCTTTGACCTCTATGAGTTTCTTCTCTCTATAAGAGATTTTATTTCAGTTCATCAAGATAATCTTCTCACATGTAACATTATTAATACGAAAAATGTTAGGCTAGTACTTTAGAATTTGCAAAAATATTCACATATATGCAATCTACTTTAATCCTCAAAACAATCTTGTGAACTTTATATTAATGTTCAATTTTCCAGATGTGGAATTAAGACTCAGAAAAATTATGCACCTTGCCCAACTTCATACAGTTAGATAAAATAGGATATTCTCAGCATGAACACAGTATTTAGCATGCGGGATTTATCAATAATTGTTCAGAAAATGAATGAATGAATGTCTTATTCTAAGGGCAGTACTATTTTCATTATAGCAGCACCTACCTGAAACAAATCATAATTTAATTCTGAGTACCTGGTCCCTTAGTAACCAGAATCATAAAAATAAGACTTCTATAAATATAAAGAAAAAACAATTTAATTACATGTGCATCTACAAATACACCTGCATTTTCCTCACCTCTATGTCTTTTCTCATTTAGTTTTTTCCATCTAGAAACTCTCATCCATTCTCTACCTCTTCCTCTCCTCCTCCCCTTCTTTACTGGCTCATTTAATTCCTACTCATCTTTAAAACCTTAGTTCAGAGATCATCTGCTCTTAGTCCCTCCCTACCCTCCTTAGTCTATGTCAGGGGCCCCTTTTCTGTGCTCCCACAACCCCTGCTGCTCATCTCTATTGTTGTCCTCATCTCACCATAGGGTAACTGACCATTTATTTGTCTAACTCCCACTCAAAACTACTAGCTCTTTCAGGGAAGGATTCATGTTTTATTCATCCCCATATGGCTTATACCTAGCAGTGTCTTTACATATACGCATAGATCAATCTATCCATCCATAAAAGTTTCCTTGAACTAAACTACATATTTCCTGATGAAAACTCCATATAAAAATGGCTCTGGCCCTGGCCGGTTTGGCTCAGCGGTTAGAGCGTTGGCCTGTGGTACAGAGAGACCCGGGTTCGGTTCCCGCTAAGGGCACGTACCTCGGTTGCAGTTTGTCCCCGGCCCTGGTTGGTCGTGCGGGTGGCAGCCACTCGATGTGTCCCTTCATATTGATGTTTCTGTCTCTCTCTCCCTTCCTCTCTCTCCCTCCCACTCTATCTGTACAAAAAATGGAAAAATGTCCTCGGGTGAGGATAAAAAAAAAAAAATGGCTCTGTTCTTTGCCACTAATTACAAGGGGGGTGAAGAGCAAATATCTGAATTGAAAGTCTGCAACATTTGCTAAACAGTTTCTTGGCAACCCAACAGGTATATATAATGAGAAAAACAGCACAAACACCAGATTTTAAAATATTAGTCCCCACAACAGAAATGTGATGTTTGCAAACCTCAGCTCTATCAAAGATTCCTTCTGCTTCTGGCCCCCAGCCTCATGATCCAGCAGAGGAGTGGTCTTTTTCTTTTCTTTTTTTAATAATCAAATATAAAAGAGTCAAATTCTGAGTCTCTAAATTTTCTCATGACCAAAAAAATAAATAAATAAATAGATGAATATTGCTATATCTTTGATCTGGCCATATTGTTTCCCTTTTAAAAACTTTTCAATGCTCCCTGCCTCCCCCCCCACCACCACCACCACCAAGAATAAATACTTGACCCTGTTCTAGGTATCTTGCCTCATATCTTACCAGGCTCCACACCTCTCATTTGTACCATACATTTCAGCCAAGGTGAACTAATGTTTGGTTTTGAAGCAAACTAAGTGGTTTCAGATCACTACATCTTTTCTTATAACCCTTTCCAGCAGAGATGCTCTTGCACTCCTTAACTAAGCCCAACAAAATCTTTCTTTCTCAAAGCAATGCTTCCCCTGGAAAATAATACACCAGTTCTACCTTTTTCTCACTGTCCTCTGTTATATCTCTTTTACAGACTCTTGGATACTGTAATACATCCATTCGTGTATGTTGCAGTCTCCATACAACTGCTCAAAGGAGGGACTGGGTCCATTTCATTTATTGCTGTATTCTCAGCACCCAATTCAGATCCTAGCATTGACCAGAAGCTCAGAGAATATTTGTGAATCAGTGATTCAACAGATCAATGACTATGAAGACACTACTCAAGGTCTAGGAGAAGTCAGGAATGATTTTCTGCCTGAGATCCAGTCAGAATTGAATCTGTTATCACCCACAATCCAGAGGTTATTGCCTAAACCAAAGACTCAAATCCTTGATCAACACCTGTTCACTCATATCCCCAACTCAGACATTTTGAGTCATTCCCTTACATGTGACTTATATCTTTCTTGAGTTCAAAATTCAACAAGCATGCATTGACTACCTCCATATGCCACACACTAGGTACTGGTGATTTAGCAATGACCAAAATAAAATCTGTCTCCTCCAGTTGGATGATATCATTAAATCATCACTGAAACGAACTGATATTATAATCCCAAGGTCACTGAGACACAATTTATCAACTTATCCAAGACCACATAAGTTTGTGAGGCCAGGTTAGGGTATAAAAAAATATATGGATCAACTATGTTAGAAATATGGGTAAAATTAGGACGTCGTTAAGATGGTATTTGTCCAGGGATACAAAGTACATATGCCAGTTCTGCCCTCAATAAATCACTCCTTTCCAAGAGATCCTGGAAAAAATATGCATGCAGATAAAAGACAATTACCAGCAAAAGTTTATTATAAGCTGTGACTTAGGTCCTCAATCCCAAACTAGAGAAGCCCAATAGCTGAGTTGAATGATAAGGAGCACTATTTTTTAAAAATCTTGTTCAGCAAGATTGAAATCAAAGAATGATATGAGGCCTACTCATTCCACTGTTCCTAACTCCTAAACATTTCCAATCTTAATTACATAACTAAAGAAAAAATAAAACTATAATCAAGAGAGTATCACTGCACCCCAAACCCAAAATGAAGCTTGCATTCAGACCACTAGGTTCTTCAATAAGTGTTATTCCCTTTTCACTATACCATTGCTGCCTCAACAGAATTACATATGCTTGAAAAATGCATAAATGATAAAACCATAAATTTATAGAGAACTAAAAAGAATATTCATTTCAGCATTATCTTAGGACTTGATTGGCATTTGTGGGTAAAGTTCAAAAGTTGTATGCAAGAGATTCCAAAATGGCAGCAGAGTGAATGAAAGCTACACAGACCATCTCCCAGGACCAAACTGAAATTACAACTAAAATAAACATAACTTGTCAGGAAAAAAAAAAAAGGCAGCAGAGTGAATGGAAGCTACACAGCCCATCTCCCAGAACCAAACTGGATTTACAACAAAAATAAAGACAAATCGTCAGGAAGGGGCAAGCGAAAGGCAGCCTGGAGAACCACATAACCAGAGACACTGACTCAACCCTGGTAGGCTTGCGAGGAGAGGGGGCAGGAAGCCCATGGTCTGCAGCAGCCTGGGCTGGGCCCAGAGGACTCGGCTAAAAGCTGCTGCCGCCTCAGCTACTACCCACGAACTCTGCTGAGTCCTGTGAATTCCGCTGAGTGCTATGCCCTCTGCTGGTGCCGCAGACTTGGCCGCCCTTAGATGGAAGCAGCATCCTCGGGTTAAAAGTCCTAGGCAGCTCCACGACGCACAGTCTGGACAGAGGCTAAATTGGCAGCAGCCACTCACCTTGAGCCCCGGCAGAGGGAGGGCAGACTGGACTGGAACTGTGTGGGGACACTCGGGATTTGGAGGGTGCTCAGAGCTTTTGCTGAGTGCAGGCACCCAGGACTGTGGTCATCTTACTCTTTCCCAGGGCCCTGGGGAGAGGCGGTGGCCCCTCCCTGGGAGACTCAACCCCACCAGGTGCCCATTGAAATGCTAATTGAGGCCCATAACCAACCAGCATCTGCCCCACCCACTGGAAATCATCTTACACTGAGCACCTGAGGGAGTTTTTCAGGCAACTCAGAAACCAAGGTTCTTCAGGTGACCTCTACTAATAGCCTCCAGGCAAAAAAAGCTAGAGGATAACTACCATTCCCTGGGCTAGCAACTCTAACCAGGAAAGTTAAGACTTGACAATGGTGTTTAAAGTGGGTCCTCCCTGCCTCATCCAAACCCAGGAGAGGGAGCCACAAACAGCAGAACACCAACACCCACAGGGAAAATCTGTAAGATTCCAAAGCCCACTGTGATAGACAAAATGGTGAAAAACAGAAAAAAAGCCAAATGAGAGAACAAGAGACCTCTACTGAAGATGAGATAAATGAGGTGCAATTAAGCAAGTTAACAGAACTAGAATTCAGAGCCATGATCTTGAGGAAGCTCAACAGCATGTGTAAGAACATAGAGATACTGATAATAAGCCACTTGGAAATTAAAAACCACCAAGAAGAGATAAAAAAATGACTTATCAGAAATGAAAAACACATTGAAAGGTCTAAAAAGCAGAGTTGAGGAAGCTGAAGACCAGATCAGTAAATTAGAAGACAGGGTAGAAAAAATCAACCAATCAGAAAACAAAAGGAAAAAAAAGAAACAGGAAGACAGCTTAAGAGAACTGTGGGACAACTGGAAATGTAATAATATTCACATCATAAGAGTCCCCAAAGAAGAAGAAAATGAGGAAGGGTTACAGAATATATTCAAAGAAATAGTGACAGAAAACTTTCCTAATTTGGTGAAGGAAGAAGGCATTCAAGTTCAAGAAGCACAGAGAGCCTCAAGTAAGAAGAACCCAAACAGGCCCACATCAAGACACATAGTAACCAAAATGCCAAAAATTAAAGACAAAGAGAGAATCCTAAAAGCAGCAAGAGATAAGCAACAGATTACCTACAAAGGAAACCCCATAAAGCTCTCAGCTGACTTCTCACAAGAAACACTACAGGCCAGAAGGGAAAGGCATGAAGTAATAAAGGTCATGAAAAACAAGGATCTGAATCCAGGACTACTCTACCTAGCAAGGCTATCATTCAAAATAGAAGGTCAAATGAAGAGCTTCCCAGACAAAAAAAAAAAAAAAAAAAGGCTAAGGGAATACGTTAGCACCAAACCAGCACTGCAAGAAATGTCAAAAAAACCCTGCTGTAATTAGCAGGAGAAATGGGAAGAAAAATAGAACCACACTAAACAAAAATGGCAATAAATAAGTACATACCAATAATCACCTTAAATGTAAATGGATTGAATGCTCCCATAAAAAGACACAGAGTAGCTGATTAAATAAGAAAGCATGACTCATCTATATGTTGTTTACAAGAGCCACATCTCACAACAAAAGATTCACATAGATTGAAAATAAAGGGATAGAAAAAAATCTTCCAAGCAAATGGAAAGGAAAAAAAAAGCTGGGGTAGCAATACTCATATCTGATAAAAAAAATTTCAAAATGAAGGCCATAACTAGAGACAAAGAAGGCCACTACATAATACTGAAAAAATCTATGCAACAGGAAGATATAACCTTGATAAACATATATGCACCCAATATAGGAGCACCAAAATATGTTAAAAATCTTCTGGAGGACTTCAAAGGAGAAATCAATAGCAATGCAATCATAGCAGGGGACTTCAATACCCCGCTGACATCACTGGATAGATCCTATAAACAAAAAATTAGCAAGGAAATAGAGACTCTAAATGAAGCACTAGACCAAATGGATTTAATAGATATCTACAGAGAATTACAATACAAAACCACAGAATTCACATTCTTCTCAAGTGCACATGGGACATTCTCAAAGATAGACCACATGTTAGGCCACAATCTAAGTCTCTACAACTTCAAGAAGGCTGAAATCATATCAAGCATCTTCTCAGATCACAATGGCATGAAATTAGAAATCAATCGCAAGAACATACAAAGGCATTTGAACACATGGAAGCTATATAGCATGTTATTAAACAGTGAATGGGTCACCGAGGAGATCAAGGAAGAAATCAAAAACTTCATGGAAACCAATGAAAATGAAGACACAACAACACAAAATCTATGGGACGCAGCAAAAGCAGTTCTGAGAGGGAAGTTCATAGTACTACAGGCCTAGCTATAAAAACAAGAAAAATCTCTAATAGACTATCTAACTTCACAACTTAAAGAACTAGAGAGCAAACAAAAAGAAAACCCCAGAGCAAGTAGAAGGAAGGAAATAGTAAAGATCAGAGCAGAAATAAACGACATAGAGACCAAAAAAGCAATTCAAAGGATCAATGAAACAAAGAGCTGGTTTTTCGAAAAGATAAACAAGATTGATGGACCCTTAGCTAGCCTCACCAAGAAACAAAGAGAGAGAACCCAAATACACAAAATCAGAAATGAAAGAGGAGAAGTAACAACTGACACCACAGAAATACAAAAGATCATTTACAACTACTATGAACAATTATATGGCAACAAATTCGAAAATCTAAGCAAAATGGACGAATTTCTAGAAATGCATAGTCTCCCAAAACTGGACCAGGAAGAGATAAAAAACTTGAACAGACCAATAACAACAGAAGAAATTGAAGATGTAATCAAGACTCTCACAGCAAACGGAAGCCCAGGCCCAGATAGCTTCACAAGACAATTTTACCGAACATTCAAAGAAGAACTAAAAACCATTCTCCTCAAACTATTTCAAAAAATTCAAGAAGAAGGAAGACTTCCAAACTCGTTTTATGAAACCAGCATAATTCTAATTCCAAAACCAGAAAAAGACACTACAAAGAAAGAAAACTACAGGCCAATATCCCTGAAGAACACAGATGCCAAAATCCTGAACAAAGTACTAGCAAATAGGCTGCAGCAATACACCAAAAAAGTTATCCACCATGACCAAGTGGGATTCATCCCAAGGATGCAAGGCTGGTACAATATTTGCAAATCCATAAACATGATACACCACATAAATAAAATGAAGAATAAAAACCACATGATCATATCAATAGATGCCGAAAAAGCCTTCGACAAAATCCAGCATCCATTTCTGATAAAAACGCTCAGCAATGTGGTAATAGAGGGATCATATCTAGACATAATAAAGGCCATATATGAAAGACCTAGAGCCAACATCATACTCAATGGGCAAAAACTAAAACCATTTCCCTTAAGAAGAACAACAAGGCAAGGATGCCCACTTTCGCGACTCTTATTTAACATAGTACTGGAAGTCTTAGCCACAGCAATCAGACAGAAAGAAAAAATAAAAGGGATCCAAATTAGAAAGGAGGAAGTGAAACTTTCATTATTTGCAGATGACATGATATTGTACACAGAAAACCCTAAAGCCTCCATCAAATATCTACTAGACTTAATAAATGAATTTGGCAAAGTAGCAGGATACAAAATTAATGTCAAGAAATTGATGGCATTCTTATACACCAATTATGAACTCACAGAAAGATAAACTAAGAAAACAATCCCATTTACCATTGCAGCAAAAAAAAATTAAGATACCTAGGAATAAACTTAAGCAAAGAAATAAAGGACCTATTTGCAGAAAACTACAGGTCATTGAAAAAAGAAATAGAGGAAGATACAAAAAAGTGGAAGCACATACCCTGTCCATGGACTGGAAGAATTAACATCATTCAAATGTCCATATTACCCAAAGCAATCTATAGATTCAATGCAATCCCCATCAAAAAACCAACGGCATACATCACAGAATTAGAACAAGTACTTCAAAAGTTCATATGGAACAAAAAAAGACCTCGAATAGCCACAGCAATCTTGAAAAGGAAGCACAAAGTTGGAGGGATCACATTACCAGATTTCAGGTTATACTACAAAGCCACTGTAATCAAAACAGCCTGGTACTGGCACAAGAACAGGAATATAGACCAGTGGAACAGAATAGAGAAGCCAGAAATGGACCCAAGGCAATATGCTCAATTAATATTTGACAAAAGTGGCAAGATCATACAGTGGATTAAGGACAGCCTCTTTAATAAATGGTGCTGGGAAAATTGGACAGCTACATGCAGAAAAATGAAACTAGACCATCAACTTACACCCTACACAAGAATAAACTCAAAATGGATAAAAGACTTAAATGTGACTCATGAATCCATAAAAATCCTAGAAGAAACTGTAGGCAACAAAATTTCAGACATTATATGCAGCAGAATTTTCACTGATACATCACCTAAGGCAACAGAAACAAAGGAGAAAATGAACACATGGGACTTCGTCAAACTCAAAAGCTTCTGCACAGCGAAAGATACAATCATCAAAACAGAAAGGATACCCACTGTGTGGAAGAGCATAATTGCCAATGATATATCAGATAAGGGGTTAATTTCCAGTATATATACAGTGCTCATACAACTCAACAAATGGAAGACAAAGAACCCAATTAAAAAATGGGCAGTGGTACTAAGTAGACACCTCTCCAAACAGGACATACAAATGGCTAAGAGACATGAAAAAATGCTCAACATCACTAATCATCAGAGAGATGCAAATCAAAACAACAATGAGGTATCACCTCACACCTGTCAGAATGGCCACCATCAACAAATCATCAAACAACAAGTGTTGGCGAGGGTGTGGAGAGAATGGGACTCTAGTACACTGCTGGTGGGAATGCAGACTGGTGCAGCCACTATGGAAAACAATATGGTGTTACCTCAAAAAATTAAAAATTGAACTTCTATTTGACCCAGTGATCCCACTTCTAGGAATATACCCTAAGAAGCCTGAAACACCAATCAGATAGACTATATGTACCCCCATTTTTGTAGCAGCACTGTTTACAATGGCTAAGATCTGGAAACAGCCCAAGTGTCCATCAGTAGATGAATGGATAAAAAAGCTGTGGTACATATACAGAATGGAGTACTATGCAGCTGTAAGAAAGAAAGATCTCTTATCCATTGAGACTACATGGAGGGACCTGGAAAGTATTATCTTAAGCGAAAGAAGCCAAACAGAGAAAGACAAGTATCATATGATCTCACTTATTTGTGGAATATAATGAACATAGCAGTCTGAGGAATGGGGTAGTCCCAGAGACGTGGAAGTAGGGTACAGACCGACAATCCCCAGAAGAGGGGGTTAACTACAGAACTTATATGCATGTATGCATGAACAGTGGACATGGACAACAAACGGGGGACAGGGCAGGGAGGGAGGGTAAGGGGGGACTCCGTGGGGGGTAAAGGAGAAACATCTGTAACAAAAATCAATTAATAAAAAAATTTTAAAAATAAAATGCTATCTTTGTTGGTAAAGGTAAATAAACAAGGGACACAATATCAAATGGCAGCATTCTCAAAGTGTGGTCCATGGCTCCTGGAGGTTTCTGAGATCCTTACAGGAGAATTACATGGTCAAAATTATTTTCATAGTAATATTAAGATATTATTTGCCCTTTGACTATGTTATCAATTGACTGATCACTCATAAATAATGGCAGCCATAACTGTTAGCACCTCAATGCAAATGAAGGCAGTGGCACCTAAAGGGATCAGAATATGTCCCCCAAAGTATGCTACTTTGACATAAGAACTACTTTGACCTGAAGGCAACTGAGAATCAACCAATGCAAAAAGAGTTCTTTGTCTTCCTTTTATCTATCTAAAAAGCGTGGAAGTGGGGTACAGACTGACAATCCCCAGAAGAGGGGGTGGTGGGGGGAGAATAAACCACAGAACTTATATGCGTGTATGCATGAACAATGGACATGGACAACAAAGCTGGAGACAGGGCGGGGCGGGAGGGGGAGGAGGGAATCAGTGGGGGGAAAAGGAGAAACATCTGTAACAAAAATAAATTAATTTTAAAAAATTGTCAGGAAAAAGCAACAGAAAAACAGCTTGTGAGGACCATATAACCAGGGACACTGAATCGATCCTGGAAGGATTGCAGAGGCACAAGAGGGGGGCTAGTAGCCCATGGACAGCAGCAGTCTTAGCTATGAGCAATGCCCTCAGTGTTAAACTCCCAAGCCCCCAGCATAGGGCAGAGGGCTGGGACAGAGCACTAAAATGGCCACAAACACTCACCTTGGGCTCTGGCAGAGGGAGGATGGACTGTGTGGGGACACTCAGAATTTGGAGGGCACTCAGAGCTTTTGATGAGTTGTGGCCACACATGACAGTGGCCATCTTACTCCTACCCAGGGCTCTGGGGAGAGGCGATGGCCCCTCCCTTGGAGACTCAACCACAACCAGGTGGGCGATTAAATGCAAACTGAGACTCATTAACCACCAGCGTCTGCCCCACCCTTCGGAAATCCCCTTACACTGAACACCTGAGGCGGTTTTCATTCAACTGAGAAACCAAGGCTCTTCAAGTAACCCCAACTAAGAGCCTCCAGGCAAAAAGCTAGAGAATAACTGAACCTTTCCTGGGCTTGCAACTCTACCCAGGAAAGTAAGACTTGACAGTGGTGTTTAATGTGGGTCCTCCCACACTCATCCAAACCCAGTAAATGGAGCCACAAACAGCAGAACACTAATATCCACAGGAAAAATTGGCAGGCTCCAAAACTCACTGCGATAGCCAAAATAGTGAAATAAAGAAACAAAAGCCAAGTGAAAGAACAAGAGACGTCTACCAAAGATGAAATAAATGAGGTGCAGTTAAGCAAATTAACAGAGCTAGAATTCAGAACAATGATCTTGAGAAAACTCAACAGCATGAGTAAGGACATCAACACCATGAGTGAAGACATAGAAACATTGAAAATCCACCAATTGGCAATGAAAAACCACCAAGAAGAAATGAAGAATAACATAGCAAAAATAAAGAAAACATGAGAAGGACTAAACAGTAGAGTAGAGGTAGCTGAGGACCAGATCAGTGACTTAGAAGACAGGGTAGAAAAAATCAACCAATCAGAAAACCAAAAGGAAAAAAAACAATTAAAAAACAGAAAGACAGCTTAAGAGAACTGTGGGACAACTGGAAACATAATAATATCTGCATCATAGGAGTCCCCAAAGAAGAAGAAAATGAGCAAGAGTCTTAAAGAAATAGTGACAGAAAACTTCCCTAATTTGGTGAAGGAAGAAGGCATTCAAGTTCAAGAAGCACAGAGAGCCCCAAGTAAGAAGAACCCAGATAGGCCCACACCAAGACACATAGTAATTAAAATGCCAAAAATTAAAGACAAAGAGAGAATTGTAAAGGCAGCAAGAGATAAGCAACAGGTTACCTACAAAGGAAACCCCATAAGGCTCTCAGCTGACTTCTCAACAGAAACACTACAGACCAGAATGGAGTGGCATGAAGTAATCAAGGTCATGAAAAAGAAGGATCTGAATCTAAAACTACTCTACCCAACAAGGCTATCATTCAAAATAGAAGGTCAAATAAAGAGCTTCCCAGACAATAAAAAAGGCTAAGGGAATACATTATCACCAAACCAGAGTTCCAAAATATGTTAAAAGGACTGCAGTAATTAGCAAATAAATAGGAAGAAAAATATAACCACACTAAACAAAAATGGCAATAAATAAGAACATATCAATGATAACCTTAAATGTAAAATGTTTGAAAGCTCTGATAAAAAGACATAGAGTAGCTGACTTGCTAAGAAAGCATGACTCACATATATGTTGTTACAAGAGACCCACCTCACAACAAAAGACTCACATAGGTTGAAAGTAAAGAGATAGAAAAAAATCTTCCAAGCAAACAGAAAGAAAAAAAAGCTGGGGTAGAAATACTCATATCTGACATATAGGCCATAGTAGGACAAAATGAAGGCCATATCTAGAGACAAAGAAGGTCAGTATATATTATTGAAAGGATCTATCCAACAGGAAGATATAACCTTGGTAAACATATATGCATCCAGTATAGGAGCACTCAAATATATTAAAAATCTTCTGGAGGACTTCAAAGGAGAAATTGACAGCAAAACAATCATAGCAAAGGACTTCAACACCCCACTGACATCACTGAAAAGATCCTCTAGACAAAACATTAACAAGGAAACACAGACTCTAAATGAAGCACTAGACTAAATGGATGTAACAGATATTTACAGAGAATTACACCCTAAAACTACAGAATTCACATTCGTCTCAAGTACACATGGGACATTCTCAAAGACAGACCACATATTAGGACACAAACTAAGTGTCTACAAGTTCAAGAAGATTAAAATCATATCAAGCATCTTCTCAGATCACAATGGCATTAAACTAGAACTCAATTGCAACAAGAACATGCAATGACATTTGAACACATGGAGGCTAAATAGCATAGTATTATACAATGAATGAGTTACCAAGGAGATAGAGGAAGAAATTAAACACTTCCTGGAAACCAATGAAAATGAACACACAACAACACAAAATCTATGGGATGCAGCAAAAGCAGTTCTGAGAGGAAAGTTCATAGCACTATAGGCCTACCTCAAGAAACAAGAAAAATTTCTAATAGACTATTTAACCTCACAACTTAAAGAACTAGAAAGCAAACAAAAGAAAACCCCAGAGCAAGTAGAAGGAAGAAAATAGTAAAGATCAAAGTAGAAATAAATGACATAGACAACAACAACAACAACAACAACAACAACAACAAAATTCAAAGGATCAATAAAACAAAGAGCTGGTTTTTCAAAAAGATAAAAAAGATTGATGGACCCTTAGCTATATTCACCAAGAAACAAAGAGAGAGAACCCAGATACACAAAATCAGAAATGAAATGGGAGAAGTAACAACGGAAACCATAGAAATACCAAGGATCATTAACAAATACTATGAACAATTATATGGCAACAAATTCAACAATCTAAGCGAAATAGATAAATATCTAGAAAAACATAGTCTCCCAAAACTGTACCGGGAAGAGATAGAAAACTTTAACAGACCAATAACAACTAAGGAAATTGAAGAAGTATTCAAGACTCTCCCAGCAAACAAAAGTCCAGGCCCAGATGGGAACTTTTACTGAACATTCAAAGAAGAACTAACACCCAATTGCCTCAAACTATTTCAAACAATTCAAGAAGAAGGAAGACTTCCAAACTCGTTTTATGAAGCCAGCATAATTCTAATTTCAAAACCAGAAAAAGACACTACAAAGAAAGAAAACTACCATCCAATACCCCTGATTAACATAGATGCCAAAAACCTGAACAAAATACTAGCAAATTGGATCCAGCAATACATCAAAAAAATTATTCACCATGACCAAGGGGAATTTATCCCAGGGATGCATGGCTGGTACAATATTCGTAAATCAATAAATGTGATACACCACATAAACAAAATGAAGGATAAACACCACATAATCATATCAATAGATGCTGAAAAAACATTCGACAACATCCAGCATGAATTTCTGATAAAAACGGGCAGCAATGTGGGAATAGAGGAATCGTATCTCAACATAATAAAGGCCCTATATGAAAGACCTACAGCCAACATTATACTCAATGGGGAAAAACTAAAAGCATTTCCCTTAAGGACAGGAACAAGACAGGAATGCCCACTTTTGCCACTTTTATTTAACATAGTACTGGAAGTCTTAGCCACAGCAATCAGATATGAAGAAAAAATAAAATGAATCCAAATTGGAAAGGAGGAAGTGAAACTGTAATTATTTGCAGATGACATGATATTGTACATAGAAAACCCTAAAGATCAAAAAAGTGAAGGACCTATTCGCAGAACACTACAGGACATTGAAAAAAGAAATAGAGGAAGATATAAAAAAGTACAAGCACATACCTTGTTCATGGATTGGAAGAATTAACAGCATTAAAATGTCCATACTACCTGAAGCAATCTATAGATTCAATGCAATCCCCATCAAAATACCAATGACATATTTCACAGAACTAGAACAAATACTTCAGTAGTTCATATGGAACCAAAAAAGATCCTGAATAGCCACAGCAGTCTTGAAAAAGAAGGACAAAGTAGGTGGGAATCACAATACTGAATATCAGGTTATACTACAAAGCTAGTGTAATCAAAACAGCCTGGTATTGGCACAAGAATAGGTATATAGACCAGTGGAACAGAACAGAGAACCCAGAAATGGACCCAAGACATTATGCTCAATTAATATTTGAGAAAGGTAGAAACAGCATACAATGGAGTAAAGACAGCCTCTTTAATAAATGGTGTTGGGAAAATTGGACAGCTCATGCAAAAAAAAATGAAACTAGACCATCAACTTACACCATACACAAGAACAAACTCAAAATGCATAAAAGACTTAAATGTGATTCATGAATCCATAAAAATCCTAGAAGAAAATGTAGGCAACAAAATTTTGGACATCATACACAGCAGCATTGTCACTGATACATCACCTAAGGCAACAGAAACAAAGTAAAAAATAAACACATGGGACTACATCAAACTAAAAAGCTTCTGCACAGCAAAAGATACAATAATCAAAACAGAAAGGCTACCCACTGTATGGGAGAGAATAATTGCCAATGATACATCAGATAAGGGGTCAATTTTCAAAATATATAGAGTACTCATACAACTCAACAAAAGGAAGACAAAGAACCCAATTAACAAATGGGCTGAGGAGCTAAATAGACACCTCTCCAAACAGGACCTAAAAATGGCCAAGAGACATATGAAGGAATGCTCAATGTCACTAATCATCAGAGAGATGCAAATTAAAACAACAATGAGGTAGCACCTCACACTTGTTATAATGGCCGCAGTCAACAAATCATCAAACAACAAATGTTGGTGAGGGTATGTAGGAAAGGGGACTCTAGTACACTGCTAGTGGGAATGTAGACTGGTGTAGCCACTATGGAAAACACTATGGTTTTACCTCAAGAAATTAAAAATGGAATTGCCACTTGACCCAATGATCCCACTTCTAGGAATATACCCTAAGAAGCCTGAAACATCAATCAGAAAGAACATATGTATCCCTATGTTCATAGCAGCACTATTTACAATTGCCCAAGTGTCCATCAGTAGATGAATGGATAAAAATGCTGTGGTACATATACACAATGAAGTACTATAAGAAAGAAAGAAAGTAGCTGTAAGAAAGAAAGATCTCTTATTCTTTGAGACGACATGGAGGGACCTGGAGAGTATTATCCTAAGCGAAACAAGCCAAACAGAGAAAGACAAATATCACATGATCTCACTTATTTGTGGAATATAATGAACATAACAGTCTGAGGAACAGGGTCAACCCAGCGACGTGGAAGTAGGGTACAGAATGACAACCCTCAGAAGAGGGGGTAGGGCGGGGGAGAGATAAACCACAGAACTTATATGCATGTACCCATAACTGATGGATACGGACAACAAAGCTGGTTATGGAGTTAGGTGGATGGGAAGGAGGGTGTCAATGGGGAAAAAAATGGAGAAACATCTGTAACAAAAATAAATTAATAAAAAAATAAAAATAAATTAAAAAGTTGTATGCAAATCACTAAAAATGTACATCAATGGGAAGAATAAAAAACATCATTTAAAATGGCAATGACGGCCCTAGCCGGTTTGGTTCAGCGGTTAGAGTGTTTAATTTCAGCGGTTAGAGGCTGCAGCCCAGAGAGATCCGGGTTCGGTTCCCGCTAAGGGCACGTACCTCAGTAGCAATTTGTCCCCGGCCCTGGTTGGGTCGTGTGGGTGGCAACCACTCGATGTGTCTCTTTCACGTCGATGCTTCTCTCTCTCTCTCTCTCTCTTCTACACTATCTGAATAAAATGTGGAAAAATGTCCTCGGGTGAGGATTTAATAAATAAATAAATAAATAAAATGGCAATGATGTAATATTTCATATAGTCAAGTTTATAACTATATGAACTTGGAAAACATAGTTATGTCTATACTTTTTAAATGCTGGCAACAATGCTAGTTTCTTACTAAGACAAAAAATGAGCAGTATCAGTCCCAACCAATTTTGAAAATCTGACCCTCATTTATGATTGTTACTTGTTTACAAACACAGGAGAGCCCTGTGTAGCATGAACATTTGTGTTTACTTACATAGGAAACAGTCTACCCTTCTTTATTTTTCTTTCTTGAATCAATAGGATCCCATAAGATGCCTATTTTAACTCTTACTTGGCAGACTCACTCCTGAAGTAAGAGGTGGCAGGGTGTTCCTTTACACAACTGCATGACCCTGACTGAGATACAAAAGTATTCCCCTTACAATATTCTAAAGTAGTCCATATGACTGCCTCATATACCAAGTGTTTTTAATAGATATATAAAGGTATTAAGGGCTATGTATCCTTTGACCCAGTGATTCCAATTCTGAGAAGTCACTGTTACAGAGATAAGACAAAAATAACAAGCTTCATTCATCAGGATGTTCACTACAACAGTATTTATAGTAGCAAAAAATTGGAAAGAAGCTAAGAACTCAAAATCAGAAAATAAGTAATCAGAAAATAATGGCATATTCATAAATGACATGTAAATATTAAAATAATGTTCACAAAGAATGTTTAAAACAGGAAAAATTCAGAAGCTAATATTTAATGAAAAAAAAAAGGAACACAAACATGTGCTAACTGGAACTTATCAATTTAAAAGGGTATGCATAGTAAAGGAGAAATAAAAGGAGCCCAAGTCTCTGCACTACTTATTCAATCAATTGTTCATTGAATAGAAGGGAGGAAAGGGACAGAGAAAAAGAAAGACACTAAAAAGTTCACAGGAGTTGTCTCTTGGTGGAGAAATTAAAGGAGGTCGTTTTCTGTTTCTATTTCTTTGTAATTCAGAATTTTTTACATTAAGAACATATAATCAAAATCAATAAACAGAAAAATTAATATATAAGAAAATATTAGTGTAATAAAGACAAGCCTATCATTCTAGTATCCTCATGAAACCTCAGTCCATTTAAGCATCTTCCCACAACTATAATTATCTCTCTATGAATTAGTGTTTCCATTAAAGGGATAAATGTTAAATAATTAATGAATAAAATTTAACTCCTAGAATAAAGGACATTTATAAAAGATCATCAAATGAGAATTAAATTAGAAATGAACCCTGGAGGTCCTCAGAAAATAATACAATAAGCTTCTAAATAACACATGGGTCAAAGTATAAATCACAAGGGATATTAGAAAATATTTTAACTGCCTAACAATGAAAACAAAACATTCATTATGCAATGCAACTTAAACACTGCCTATTTATAGGAAAACTTATTTCAAGAGAAATTTATAGGTTTAGATGACTATATCTGAAAATAAGAATTTCTCAAATCAATAAACTAAACTTCTGCATTAAAAAATCAGAAGAGGCCCTGGCTGGTGTGGCCAGTTTCATTCCCAGTCATGCCCGAGTTGTGCTCTTGATCTCCGGCAGGGGGCATGCAGGAGGTAGCTGATGGATAATGTTTCATTCTCACATCAATGTTTCTTTCTTCTCTTCCTCTCTCTCTAAAAATCCATTAAAATTTTTAAAACACCCAAAAAGAGCAAACTACACTCAAAGAGAAGTGTAGAAATCAGAGAGGGGTGGAATCAAGTAGAAAACAAAATAAATAAAAGAAACAATAGAGAAAAATCAATGAAACCAAAAGATGATTCTTCGAAAAGATCAACAAAATTGACATTTAGTAAGACTGACCAAGGAGGAAAAAAGGAGAAGACACAAATTATTAAAATGAGGGCTAAAAAACGGGTGCAGTGGCAAACGTACAGAAATTAAAAGAATTAGAGGTGAGAGTACAAAAATTATTTTGTCAGAAAATTTTACATAAATGAAATTGACTAATTCCTTGGAAAATATATTAACTCAAGAAGAAATATAAAACCTGAATAAGCCTATATTAAAAAATTAAATTAGTCATTAGAAATTAGAAATCTTCCCACAAAGAAAATCCCAGGCACAGATAACTTTTTTGCCACCAAATCTGTAAAGAGATAATAATTAATCCTTCACAAACTTTCATTACATTGAGAACACTTTTCAACTCATTCTGAGGTTAGCTTTACCACGATACAAAAGCTAGACAAAGACGTCACAAGAAAAAAAATCTACAGTCCAATATTCTTCTTGAAAATAGAAAAAAACAATCTTAAGTAAAATATTAACAAATCCGATCCCGCAGCCTATAACAAATATTAACACCATGATTAAGTGGGATTTACCGTAGGAATACAAGGCTGGTTAACAATGGAAAAACCAATTAAAGTAATACACCAGATGAACAGAAAAGAAATCACATGATTATCTAAATAGATTCCCCCAGAAAGCATTTGACAAAATACAACATTCTTTCATTATTAAAAACTAGAAATCAAAGGAGACTTTCTCAATCTGATAAAGGGCATCTAAAAAAGTTCCCAGCTTACATTACATTTAATGGTTAAACAGTAAAAGCTTTCCTCCTAAGGTCAGGATCAAGGAAAAATACATGCACTTACAATTTCTATTCCATTCTTGGCAGTGAAATGAGGTAAAATAAATAGATTAATTTTGTGTATTTTTATTTGTCATATATATTATTCAATAATAATAAAGCAATAAAAATAAATTCAACAGAAAATTGCAAGACTTGTACTCTGAAACCTACAAACACTACTAAGAAAAATTTACAATCTAAATAAATGTAGAGATATTCATGTCTGTATATTGGAAGACAATATTATTAGGATGGCAGTTTTTCCCAAATTGATCTATAGATTCAACACAATTCCTATAAAAAAAAAACAAACAAGCTTTTTGCAGAAAAATGACATACTGATCCTAAAATGTATATGGAAATGCAGAGAACGTAGAATAGCCAAAACAATTTTTAAAAAGAATAAATTTTATGAAATTTTGTGACACTACCTGATTTCAAAATTTAAAGTTATGGAATCAATACTATGGGGATATTAGACTAGTATTGGCATATAGATCAATGAAACAGGATTGAGAGTCCAGAAATAAAACCATACATGTCAACTTGACTGATTTTCAGCAAAATTGCAAAGAAAATTAAATGGAAAAAATATAATCTTTTTTGACAAATATTGCTGGGACAAATAGAGATCTACATACAGAAAAAAACAAATTTAGATCTTAATCTAATATCACACACAAAAGTTAACTTAAACTGGATCAAAGACCTGCATACATATAAGAGCTAAAACTGTAAAACTCTTAAAAGAAAACTTCCTTCGTAACCATGGGTTAGCAAAGAATTCTTAGATATAACATCAAAGCAAAATTCATAAAAGAAAATGTGATAAACTGTACTTTAACAAAATTCAAAACCTTTGCACCACAAAAGGCAACATTACAAAAATAAAAAGATAAACCCAACATTGGGAGAATATAATTGCAAATCACATATCTGATAATGGACTTGTATCCAGAATATATGAAGAATTATTTCAACTCAATAATAAGTCAAATCTATTTAAAAATGGACAAAATATTTCAATAGATATTTTACTAAATAAGATATACAAATGGCTAATAAAGCACATGAAAAGTTGCTCAGCATCATTAATAATTAAGAAAATACTAGTTAAAGACAATAAAAATAAATTTTATGAAGCTTATCTTTTAATTAATTAATTTATTTATTTATTTTTGCTGATATTATACTAATTGATGAAAAAGATTCTTTAAAAGTAAAATATAAATTTACCTTAAGATTCAGGAGCAGAATTCATAATAGCAAAAACTCAAAACAATCCAAATGTCCACCAACTGGTGAATGGATAAACAAATGTGGTATATGTCAATACAACGTGATACCATTCAGAAACAAAAGGGAATCAATTATTAATACATGATACACCATGAATAAACCTTGAAAGCATTATGCTAAGTGAAAGAAGCCAGATGCAAAAAAAAAAACAAAAAAACACAACTATATATTATACAATTCCATTTATATAAAATATCCAGAAAAAAAAACATTTATAAAGACACAAAGCAAATTTACAGCTCTCTAGGAATGGGCATGGGAATGTTCATTAAATGAAAATGAGTATAAGGAAACCTTGTGGGTGTTAGAAATGTTCTAAAACTGAGTTGTAGTAATGGACATATAAATCTGTTTATTTATTTTTTAAAAATTATTGAGTAGAACATTTCAAAAAGAAGAACTTTATGATAATTTACAAGTGTGCCCCCAAAGCTTTTTAACATCCCCAAAACAGATAACCAACTGAAATTTTATTATAGTGGGTCTAAAATTCACATCCACATAGTAGATGGAAGCAATGTTTGTACCAAATGAGAGAGAGAGTGATTAAGAGCAGTCCCCACTGGCAGGAAGGAATATTTTGTCACTAATTTCATGTAGAATTGCCAGCTTACTGTGACAATAATAAGTTGCCTGATTTTAGTCTGTTTTATTATTATTTTAAAAATTGCTTTAGAAAATGCATCCCCTTATTGCCTGAACCCAGGCAGACTGCTCCTATAGCCCCCTTCTTGGTATGATACTTGTTGGAGATATAAATAAGTACTTAGGAGAAACTGCTGATTTTCTATCACTTTTGACTTACAAAAACAGCTATTTCAACAGGTTCAACCTAATCTAATCTTTATGGAGGTATATTTGACAATACATCATAATTAATAATCCACTTATCCTTTAATTGAGTTATTATTTTCTAAGAATTGATCCTACACACAGTTCTTGCTCATGTGTAAAATCACTTTTATATAAGCATGTTCAAGTAATATTCTTTATAATGGGAAATACTGCACACAACCAAAATGCCCAATATATAGAACTGGTTAAATAAATTAAAACAGTACAATAAACGATTATGCAAATATTATAAAAATAAATCAGAACTAATTTACTTACATATTATGATAGAGAAGTATAGTAGTTGAGAACAAAGGCTCTAGAACCAAACTGTCAATGTTTGAACCTAGTTTTTTTTTTTGCATTCATCTTCAGACAGAGCGAGAGGGAGAGAGGGAGGAAGAGAGAGAGAGAGAAACATCGATGTGAGAAAGACACATTGACTGGCTGCCACCCACATGCCCCTGTCGGGCCGGCAACAAACTGCAACCGAGGTACATCCCCTTAGCAGAAACCGAACCCAGGTCTCTCTGGACCGCGGGCCGACTCTCTAACCGCTGAGCCAAACTGGCCAGGGCTGAACCTAGTTTTAACACTTACTTATGAGAGTTACATAACCTCTATGTTACTGTTACTTTATCTGTAAAACAGGGATAATATATATCTCAAAAATAGCTCTGATAATTAAATGGAGTTTTACATGTAAAGACCTTCAGAGAATACCTGGCACATAATATTCTATAAATAAATGGTATTCTTATTCTCTACAAAATGACTTGTTAGGTGAAAAAAAGAACAAGAGTATAAAATGAGATATACAGCATTACAATAAAGATTAATGCTTCAAAAAAGGAATATATAAATGTGCATACTTGTATATGAATATAATACATCTGAAAAGATATAAAAGAAACTAGTATCATTAGTTGCCTCCAGGGAGGGAAACTGAATAGCCAGAGGACAAGACCATTGTATACTTTCTGAATACTGTTCAATGTGCTTTCTTTAAAATTTTAACTTATATATTTATTATTAAAGTATTTATGATAGAGTAGTCTTAAACTTTGTTTAAAGCAGTATTTTCCGAACCAATTTGTCTACAAAACACTTTATTTGAGGAACGTCTAAAATCATCTAATAGAGTCACTAAAATTTACAGAAGAGAATGACATATTCAGAGCAGAGATTTGGAACCTTTTTCCTTTTTTTAATAGTGTTCTCTTTGGGACATGATAGGTAACTTCTATTATTGGACATCCAAGTTTGAAATGCAATTACTTCATATCATGAATGAGCAAAAAAAAAAAAAAAAAAAAAACAACACATTTTAGAATGCATGCTTTGAGAATAAAACCAAACATACAAATACAGTTTTTGTCAGTAACAAAATAGCTGTGATTTCACTAACTCTGTAAATATGTCACAGTCCTAGCAGGATTACATAGTGATATTTGGCTTCTCCAAATCCAATTTTTACCAGAGCAGCTCAGTCTAGGGGACTTCAAAGTAGATTCTCATTTCCCAGACATACAGTGTCTCATTGTAGGCCTTCCCAGGAAATCTCGTCTCCATTCCTCCTCTCCACTCAGACTGCCATTCTAGCTTGTATGCTCATGTACCAATGAGGCAGCTGCCAAGCACTGAAAAGATGAGAATGTTGGCAAAATCCCATAGGTAACAAGAAGTGGTGGAGCCAAGATTGTCCCCAAGCACTCTGCCATGAGGAGCTTATGACCTTACCCACTACAGTACACTTCTGCAGGAAACATCAGTATCCTCCTTCACATGCAACATCATATACTAGCTTTATGACCTTCAAGGATCTTCCAAAATGAAAACTTTAATCGTTCTAGAGTTACAGAGTATGTTAGTGAGAAAATACCTATTTTCTGTTTAGTTAAAAGTTTTACACTCTTAAATAACCTGCTGGGTATTACATTATTTACAATGAAAGTGGGGGAAAATTGTGCTAGTCCTTGTCAGTGTTTCCTACACGGTTTATATCATACCAAATATTAACAGGTGTTCAGGCAAAAAGGGCATCAGTGATAGAATACATTTTGGAAATACTGGATTAAGCAATGTTAGCCCAATTTCATTACTACCAGACTTCTCAAAACCTAAAGAATGCCCATATTCATTGTGACTAATCCAAAGAGGGAGTATAAAGTGCTTCTCATAATCATTAGTAGCACTCAGACTAGCATTCTACAGCAAGCAATTTGGGAAATAATTCCCTCACAAAACAATGACAGCTTTTAAAAATGGAAAACTAGTGTGTATATTAAAGTGCATGCACTCCTGGTTTTTCTAGTAGCCTAGACTTAAGTAATTATTTATCAAGTTTTTATTATGTACAAATTACTATTCTGGATATCTAATGCCACTAGAGCCGTGGCATGCATAACACCCTATTCAGGTGGCACCAATATTTGCCTAAATAATATTCAGTCCATCAACTAAGAATTCTTTATAGAGCTCTTCATCCCAGGCACTATCCTAAACAAAATTAATATTATCTCTGCCTCAAATAGTTTACAGCCTTGCAATAAATATAGATATTCAATGAATAATTTCCATTAATGATGTGATTGCAATGGTGAAAAATGCTGCAAAGGAAAGTATAGGAGGCAATGAAAATATAAAATGGTATCCTTATTTAGTTTGAAGGATCAAAAAATTCTTCTCAGAAAAACAATATTCTGGTACTGACACTTGATAAATTAGTTGAAATTCTCCAGGAAAAGAAGAGAGAGAAAAAAGATCTTCAGCAGAAGAAATTATATTTGGGATGACCCAGTGAAAGGAGAGAACATTCAACTGGAAAATGTCCAATATGACTAGAGGACACCAAAGAAAAGACAGTGACGTCACATGCTGTATGAATCCAGTCCACTCTCTTTGGGCTAGCTATGGTGCCAGGTTCTACAAAGAAGGCGAAGACTAGAGGGTGGCCTAATCAGTCTTCAAGAAGCTTGGAGGTAATTGTAAAAGTCCAGTGAAGGAGAAAGGAAGGAACTTTTACTGAGTGCATAACAAGGCTTTAGGATGCCACATGCTTCAAATACACTTACTCATTTAATTCTTACACCTTCACCTTTAATGGTATAATCATTGCCCGTTTTATAAATGAGAAAACAGCCCTGGCCAGTTTGGCTCAGCGGTTAGAGCATCGACCTGCGGTCCCGAGAGGCCGGGGTTCGGTTCCCGCTAAGGGCGCGTGCCTCGGTTGCAGTTTGTCCCCGGCCCTGGTTGGTTGTGCGGGTGGCAGCCACTCGATGTGTCCCTTTCACATCGGTGTTTCTCTCTCTCTCTCTGTTCCTGTCTCTCCCTCCCACTCTACCTGAACAAAAAAGGAAAAATGTCCTCGGGTGAGGATAATAAATAAATAAAAATAAAATATAAATGAGAAAACAGAGGATCAGAAAGATTAAGAAAATAACTTTTCCAGGATTATGTAGCTAGTCAGGGGCAGAGCCAATATTTTACTTCCAAACACCTGCTCATAGTAGCAACTTCCTGAGTGAGCTAAAGGTATAGAGAACAGGAGTCTAGGTGGAAAGCAGTGGGAAAGAAGAGGAGGAGCAGAGGTAAGAGACACTGGAGATGGTCTGTCCATTGAGTATCCCTCTGCAGGAAATGAAGAGTCTGTTCTGATCCCTGTGGACTAAGGTGTTTGGGGGGAAACACACACACACACACACACACATACACACTTGACTGTGCAAAAAGAAAATAATCTTTCTAGCAAGGAGTTGCTTCACTGGAAAATCCTTTAAGGCATGTGGGAATTCATATAAACAGAGCATAGAATGGTGGTTGCTTGAGGATGTGGGAAATAGAGAGATGCTAGTCAAAGGGTATAAACTTATAGTTTATAAGATGAATAAGATCTGAGGATATGATGTACAGTATTGTGATATAGTTAATAATATGTATTGTATACTTGAAATTTGCTAAGAAAGATCTTAATGGTTCTCATAGATACATAGATATAATTTGACATATATATTAACTTGATTGTAATCATTTCACAATGTATACATATATTAAATCGTCATGTTGTACATTTTATTTTATTTTATTTTACTTTGTTTATGTTTGTTAATCATCACCCAAAGGTATTTTTTCCTTTGATTTTTAGAAAGAATAGAAGGGAGGAGACTAGGGGGTGAGAGAGGGGAGAGAGAGAAACATTAATGTGAGATGTGAGGGGCTGGGGATCAAACCTGCAACCAAGGTATGTGCCCTTGACCAGGAATCAAACCTATGACCCTTCAGTGTGTGGGCTGACACTCTAACCACTTAGCTATGCTGGCCAGGGCCATGTTGTACACTTTAAATATATATGATTCTACTACTTAATTATACCCTAATAAAGCTGGGGGAAGAAATGACTGCCATTACTATTATGTAACCCAGAAGTTCCAGCAGGCTGAGGCATGCCTATCTCTTAGAGATCTAGGCAAAATGGAAAAAAATTTCCCCCACACCCTACTCCCAGTTTCAGACTAAGTCAATATGCCCCTCCTCTGAATTCTCAGAGACTTGGAGTTTTCAAGGTACCCTCATATTTCAAGGGTTGTGTCAGCACATGCTGCTTCTATCTAGTCCATGTCAATCAGAGTGTGAAATTTATCTCCCTCACCACTTTTTCTCTTTTACACACAAACACATACTTCCTTATACAAACCATTTCATGGATTTGTCCAACAACACAAAATACCTGGGAATTGCTGGAATGAGTCATGTCAGGTGGTGTACCACATTCTTTCATCACACTAGCTCTGCCTGCTATCCCTCCTCCATTCCCCTGTTTACTTTTATTCCTTTTTACCTTTTTGGGGGAAAAAAGTAAATTTGTCATCTCTGCTCAAGTATAATACAATACCCTTGGTGTTTCACTGTTCATCCCAAGAAGTTTACCAAATAATATCTTCCAAACAAATACAGCTCCAATAAATGTAATTAAGGTAAATATGATTTTCTCTATGCCCTTAAAATTACTATTACTACTATCTAAATTATAACTCTATTATTTATTGAGCACGAATTTTGTGCCAAGCACTGTGCCAACTACTTTAAAAGTATTATTGCTTTTAGTCCTCACAAAAATGCTATGACAAAACTATTGTTTTATCTCTAGCTCACCTATTATAAAATTTTGGGTTAAAAATGTTAGTTAAATAACCTATATAAGGTCATGAAGCTAGGGAATAGTGAAGTTTGCATTTTTGTCCAGGATGTACTGGAGGTACTTTCTCCACCAGTATACTCAGCTTCTAAGTCTTATAGACAGACTCAGATGGTGAGAGAATGGACAAGGGCAGAAAAGGAGATACTAAAATTCTACCAAAGTAAAATAGGCTAAATTTCTAGGCAGGACAATCAGTTTTCCAAAAATCTTTTGTTGAGTTCTTAGGTTGGGATGATTGATCTCCTGTGTGACAGTTTCCTAAATTGCATGTCACCCAGTTGAAATATATAGTTTGATGGGTCCACAGAAAAGGGAATTGTGGGGAAGGGGAGAAGAAAAACCATTCACAGAAGCACAAAATTTGATTAAGAAAAACATTAGATCAATTAAGACTAAATGGTGGTATAAAATATTAAGGTAAAACATGTATTAGTGTGACATTTGCATTTTTATGAAGTATGAATCACAAAGAAATAATATATGCAGCTAAATTTCAGTTAACTCCCTTTTAAAAGTCGTGTTACCATGGCAATGCCAAGAATGAGTATTCACAGGATGTGAGATATGGATTTTTTTGATTTCTTAAAAGCAGTTTAAATAAAACTACCAACAGCATGGCCTCTTTTCATTTCTCTTATATGACCAGGGCCACTAAAAATAAGCAGCACCTAGATAACTATTCCAAAAATTATGCAGAAGAAAAAATACTAAAAGATGAACTGGATTTCCCTATTATATTTCTTTTAGTTTTAGCCTCTGATATATTTTTCATAGGTTCATTCAGAAAGCAATGCCAATGAAAACATTCTAATTGTGAGCGAAACAAAGGAGGCTACTGTCATCTTGGCATTCTCTGTAATCCTACCTCAGCTGGTTCAATTAGGAAGTTTTTAATAACAGCTACTCTCATTATTGGGACCAGTTAAAATTCCACTATAAAGGCTATCTTTGACACCAGCAGCTAAATGGTTCACCTTCTGAATCCCAGATCTAAGAAAAGTTGCCCTAGTCTCTAATGAGTAATAGGAGATCAAGGTTTCTAGGCTACAAAAATCCTGTCATGGCAAAAAAAAGGCAGAAACCTAACTCAGAAATCAATACCATATTACTGTCTCCATAGGCAAGAGATGCTGGGTCAAGGGAATCATGAAAAATTCATAGTGGAGGTGGCCAAGTCATCCATAAGATAGAGAAAATGATGCTTTATCTAAAGATCCCCTGAGCAAATCAAAAGCACTTTATAGATTTCATTGTGGATAAGTGCTGGTGTGTTTCATCTGGGTGCCTTAATGCTGCTGCAATCTTATTTTTGACAGTCAATGAGGATGTTTTGATCTATATTTACAGGGTTCTATTTATGATAATTCTTATCCTCTTAACAGCAGTTGGTTGGTAGTTGTCATAGGGATATGCCCTGAATCTTGAATATTCCCCTTGACTGGACCTGTCCTGGTTCAGTCTTTTTTTTTAATCCTCACTCGAGGATATTTTTCCATTGATTTTCAGATAGAGTGGGAGGGAGGGGGAGAGAGAGAGAGAGAGACATCAATGTGAGAGAGACACATCAGTTGGTTGCCTCCTGCACGATCCCAACCAAGGCTGGGGATCAAATCACAACTGAGGTACATGCCTTTGACAAGGATCAAAACTGCGACTCTTTGGTCCATGGGCCATAGCTCTAACCGCTGAGCCAAACCATCCAGGGCCTGGTTCAGTCTTTGCTTCCCACACTTCTCAAGGGAACAAACATTTGAATGTTAGATTCCTTACAAAGGTATGTAATTCTCAAAACAGCCCTGCATATTAAGTATTATTACTACTACTATTGCTATCATTGTTACTCAGGAAATAAAATTCAAAGAGGTATAGTGAAATATTCAAAATCACACAAAAATTAAGAACAGGAATTAGGATTCTAGCCCAGGTATTTCTCAAACAACACCCCCTCTCCCCAATAATTCAGAAAGCAATTTTCCTTACCCCATTGGGTCTTAATATACTTTCTATATACTCTCATTTAAAGAGATTTAACCATACCTAGTAAATCCACTATATTCATGGCATCACAGCAGGAAAGGCACTATGTAGATCCAGGCTCGGGCTATCGTGTCTGGTCCTTCCAATATATTTTATACTCTTTTACTCTAATCTCTGTTTCCTACCAGCTGCCTATATGTTAAATGATAAATTCCTTAGCCTGATATCCTATTCATACTTCAAAATACAGTTTAAACTATACTCTATGATGTTCATATAAATAGGTCATTAAGATTATTATCAACTTTCCCTAATATGCCAGTACTCCCATGTCTTTGACAGCCGTCATGCCCTTGAGAGAGGTTGAAGAATTGCAATGTTCTTGCTGTCTGCCTGCCCCAACTTCTCCCAATTTGAAACCCAAGAACAGCTTTATTTTGCTAAATTATTCATTTGTTTCTAAATGACTGCTCTTTAGGATAAAGTCAAAGTTCCTTGGCAAGAATTCAAGCCTCAGTTTTCCTTTACATTTTTTTTCTATTTCAAAGCATTTTATTATTGTTTTAATAGTTAATTTTTGAAGCAATGTTGGGTTTACAGAACAATCGAGAGGAAGGAACAGAGATTTCCCATATAAACCTAGCCCTGCAAACACATAACCTCCCCCAATATTAACATCCCCCACCAAAGTGGTGTTGAACATGATATGTGTTTGGACAAATGTATAATGATATGTGCCCACCATTATAGTATCATACAGAATATTTTTGCTGTCCTAAAAATCCTCTATGTTCTGCCTGTTCATCTCTCTTCTTACCTTACCCACCAGCTGGTGACCACTGATCTTTTTACTGTCTCCACAGTTGGGCCTTTTCTAGAATGTCATATAGTTGAAATTATACAGTATGCAGCCTTTTCAGGCAAGCTTCTCTCACATAGCTCACTTCTCTTTAGCACTGAATCATAATCCATTGTCTAGATGTATCACACTCTATCCATTCACCTGCTGAAGGACATCTTGGTTGCTTCCAAGTTTGAGTAATTATAAATAAAGATACTATAAATATCTGTGTGCAGGTTTTCATTTGGACTTAAAGTTTTGTACTCATTTGGGAATATATAAAGGAGGATGACTGCAGGATTCTACTGTAAAAGCATGTTTAGTTTTCTAGAAAACCATCCAACTGTCTTCCAAGTGGTCATACAACTTTTCATTCCCTTTAGCAAAAAAAGAGAGTTCCTGTTGTTGTAGATCCAAACCAGAGTTTGGTGGTGGTAGTGTCTGGATTTTGGCCACTTTAATAGATGTACAGTGGTGTTTCATCTTTGTGTTAATTAATATTTTTCTGATGACATATGATATGGAACATCTTTTCATATGCTATTTGCCATCTGTATATCTTCTTTGGCAAGGTGTCAGTTCAGGTCCTTTACCCATTTTTTTTTTAATTGGGTTGTTTTCTTATTGTTATGTTTTAAGAGTTCTTTGTATATTTTGGATTTCTTTACCAGATATAACTTTTGCAAATATTTTCTCCCACACTGTAGCTTATCTTTTCATTCTCTTGACAGTGTCTTTCACAGGGCAGAAATATTTATTTTATTTACATCCATACTGCTTATTAATTCTTTCTTCTCCTGCATGGGTTGTGCCTTTGGTATCGTATCTAAAAAGTCATATTCAAACCCAGGCTCATCTAGATTTTCTCTTGTGTTATCCTCTAAAGTTTTATGATTTTGTGTTTTATGTTAGGCCTGTGATCCATTTTGACTTTTGTGAAAGATAGAAGTTCTGTGTCTAGATTCTTTTTTGCATGTAGATGTGCAGTTATTCCAGCATCATTTGTTGAAGAGACTATCTATCTTTGCTCTATGTTGACTATATTTGTGAGTCAATTTCTAGGATCTATTCTGTTTCATTTGTCTATTTGTTTATTCTTTTACCAGCACCACACTATCTTGATTACTGTAGCTATATAGTAAATCTTGAAGTTGGGTAGTGTCAGTTCCCCAACTTTGTTCTTCTCCTTCAATATTGTGTTAGCTATTTTGTCTTTTGCCTCACTATATAAATTTGAAATCATTTTGTTGATATCTAGAAAATAACTTTCTGGGATTTTTATTGTGACTGCATAGAATCTGCAGATCAAGTTGACAATAACTGACATCTTGACAATATTGAATCTTCTTAACCATGACTATAGAATATCTCTCTATTTAGTTTATTTATTTGTCTCCTCAGAGTTTTATAGTTTTATTTATATATATCCTGTACATATTTTATTAAATTTACATTTAAGTATTTAATTTTTAGAGTGCTAATGTAAACACTTTTTTTTTAAATCTCAAATTCCACTTTTTCATTGCTGGGATTCTTTTATATTTTTATTTCCTATTTTCCACTGTATTGTTAAAACAGTTTAAAAATCTTGTCTTTATTTGTTATAGATAGTTAAGTCACATAGTTCCCAAAATGAGCCCTGTGTATTCATGAAGATTCCTTTGCAAGAACCATTCTCTCCATCTGGGATTTTCTGCCCTTGGTCATCCGAGTATCATTTATTTTCATTTATTTTAGTTTATTATTTAATTTATTGGGGCAATACTGGTTAATAAAATTATACAAGTTTCAGGTATACAAGTCTACAATACATCATATATTGTATTGTGCGTTTACTATCCTAAGTCAACTCTCCTTTCATCACCATTTATCCCCCCTTTACCCTTTTCTACCTTCTCCCACACCCCCTTCCCTCTGGCAATCATTATACTATTGTCTGTGTCCATGAGTCTTTCTTTAAAACTTTATTGGAGACTTACCTCTTCTACAAGGCATTTTTCTAGCCTTTTCAGGCTTTGGTAATCATTATCCCTGCTTCCTATAAGTCTACCATATTGCTCTCAACCCTTAATTATAATCTGCCTTAAATACACTCTACTTTTCAGTGTATCTTTAGTCTATAGCAGCAATTTTCAACCAGTGTGCTACAATAATTTCTAAAATATGCAATACCTGACTATTTAGTGGAGGGCACTGACCTCTTTTACCTCAGATTGACAAATTAAAAAATGACAACAGTCAACACAACAATAGCCATCTGGTGTGAATGAATCAAAATTATACTTTTTTCTTTTGTTGTTGTCAGATCGGCAAAATATATATTTTTTTGGTTTGTTTAAGAATTTTAGTAATTAGTTTATATGTGCCATGAGATTTAAAAAAAAAAAAAAGTTTGAAAATCACTGGTCTACAGCAAGACTATGATCTCATTAAAGCTAAAATTAGTTGAATCTCACTCATCTCTAAGGTTACAGAAACTGTCATGTCTATTTACATTCAGATATCATTTAGTTTGACTTCTCCAGCCCAGCTGATATTTTTCTTTTCTAAACTCCCTTGGCATTTTGGGAATTTAGCATGACCTCTTATTGTTGTATTAGCATCTTGAACAAAAGACTAATTTTACCAGCAATCTCTAGAACAGTCATTGTGGGAACCAGCAGTAACTGTGATTGAATTACATGGGAGAAGAGAGACTATCTGCCCTCAAATATTTTTAAAATTTCTAGGTTAGATTTATTCATTTGTCAAATGACTTTTATATGCCAGGTTCAGTGTTAGGCAATGAATCAGATACAAGGATAAGAAAAGTATCTCCACCTCTTCGGGGTATCACAGTATAATGAGAAAGATTCAAAAGACATATAGGGGCTGGTTCAAGAATAGTAAGAGTTCACTAGTAAGTGAAAGAAAGTGGAAGTAATCAACATTAATATAAATATCGGGTTTGGGAAGGCATTATCCATTCTAATATACTGCCTATATTCTTAAATACAGAATTAAAAAAAACAAAACTATTCTCTCACTATATTTTTCCCATCCTATTCTGAATTTTGTTTTAATTTCATAAAGAAATGAATTAGAAAGTCACTGGCACCAGAAATTCCTCATCCAAGACAAGCCTTTTTATAAGCATTTAGTGGTCTTGGTAATGGGGGAATGGGGATGCAGGAGGCCTAGAGAGGTTGTTAGGTAAGTCTCAAACTCCATGGAAAAAAGGTTACATTGTTACCAGACCCATCTAGGCCTCAACCTGCTGTGGTACACTGACAGGCTTAATCCTACAAATTGCCTTAAAATACCCAGTCAATGACGCCACCAAAGCAGAAGGCATTATGGATCATAAAGGGAGCCAAACAGAAAGAACAAAGGAGATCTTTCACACTGGGCACCTCTAAGACGCTGTGCCTTTTGACATCTGTTTGTTAAAAACCTGGCCAAACTCCAAATCTGGTGATTATCCTATTCATCACTAAATGTACCTACTGGCCTGAACAAGAACTCAAATAACGGGGTTCTTTTGTATGTCTTCTAATAATAATAATTGTAATAATGATAATCAAAACTACTATTTATTGAAAATCTACAATGTAATATGTTCTTTATATATATTATCACATCTAATTATCACAAGAATTCTGCAAGGTAGGTAATTCTTAACACACACACACACACACACACACCTGTACCATCCTCACCATTTTACAAATAAAGAAACTGAATTTTATAGGGCAAGTTTAACAGTATCTTGCCCAACACCACACAGCTAGTAAGTGGCAGACTTGGAATTTGAGCCCAAGCCTGGGTAGCAGCAATGCTCCTGTCATGTCTACTATATTACTTTGCCTCTCATGAAGTGTTCCTGTATGGAATAGGTCCATATGTAACCAGGGTTCCACTCGAGGACCAGAGCCATGCACAAAACTCCAGGAGGAACAAACATTATTTCCTACACCAAAAGTCTATCAGATACAGAGAGCAATTCTGAAATAAACTAATAAATGTGTTGGTTTCCTTTCTGGGTTTCTATGTTATGATCATTTTTAAGTTTTTATCATTATGTTTCCTGGAGAAAAGTAGTAAATAAGACGGGATAAAAAGAAATAAATGAATGAATAAAGAGAGCCCTGGCCAGTTTGGCTCAGTGGTTAGAGTGTCAGCCCACGGACCAGAGAGTTTCTGGTTTGATTCCGGTCAAGGGCATATACCTTGGTTGCAGTTCAGTCCCCCACCCTGGTTGGGGTCGTGCGGGAGGCAACCAATCCATGTGTCTCTCTCACATCGATATTTCTCTCTCTCTCTCTCTCTCTCTCTCTCTCTCTCTCTCTCTCTCTCCCTCCCTCCCTCCCTTCCCTCCCCCCTCCCTCCCATTCTATCTGAAGATAAATGGAAAAATATCCTTGGGTGAGGATTAAAAAAATAATAATAAATAGAGATTAGACAAGAATAAAAATAATAGTCAACTCATCAAAAAAGGAAATTGGAGAAGAAAAACAGGGAGAGATATGGCTTACCAATTACTTAAAATTATATTAATTCAGTGGATATAAATCAAAGGATAATGTGTTTAAGAACCAAAACAAGTCCAGCATGGTATATAACAGCAATGAAGGGGACTGAAATCTGAAGACCTGAGTTTGAGTCATGTTTTACCACTATTTAATTAACTCTATGACCTAGGTAATTAATTTATCTGTGCCTCAGTTACCTCACCTATGAAAGAGAGAAAAAATATATTCTCCCTTTAAAGAGTTATAAGGATTAAATATAATTGCAAAAGTAAATTTTTATAAATTCTAAAAATACACAATTTTCAGTTATTTTTAACATTTCTCTATGACCCATTGTCCTGAGAAATTCAGAATAGATCCAGAAAGACAAGGCATTTAGAGTGAAACAACTAGAAAACAGATTCAAAGCAACATGCAAATAAATGCATGGTATTAGAAAATAAAAAGTAAAATAGCATAAAGTTGGTTAGAAAATGAAGGAAACTAAAAACCAACATTTATTGAGACCTTATTTAGTGCCAGAAACTTGCAAAAGAATCTTATTTAATAGCCAACACCTTTGCACCTAAAGAGTGTCATTTCCCCTTTTTCTACAGTGAAGGAAACTGAAGTTCAAAACTAAGAATTTACCCAAAGTCACACAACTATATAATGGTGGTTTTAATTCAGACCCAGATTTCTCAGACTCCAAAATCCATTTTTAAGAGGCATTAACACTTGAGTTGGGTCCTGAAGAAAGAGCAGACTGATACAACACTGCATGGAAAATAAACCAAAACCTAGCCTGGCACATCATTCAAGGTCTGGTTGGAAACAGATAGCAAACTCAAACAAGATAAACAAGTTGAGTTTAAGAAAGAAACAATTTACAAGGATGTGGACAGTCAGAGATAATGAAATACCCAGTTCTAGCAATAAAAGAAAGCTGTTATTTTCTCCCATGGAGGTTGAGGATTACCTGAGGCTCTCTAGGCATGAAGGATCATGAGGGGGTAAAAGGATAGTTACCAAAACATGGAAAATGTAAAAGTGGCTTTAAGTAAAGAAGCCCGGCTGGTGTGGCTCAGTGGTTGAGCATCAACCCATACACCAAGAGGTCGCTGGTTCGATTCCTGGTCAGGGCACATGCCCAGATTGTGGCCCAATCCCCAGTATTTAAGGGCATACAGGAGGCTGCCAGTTGATGTTCTCTCTCATCAATGTTTCTATCTCTTTCTTCTTCTCCCTTTCTCTCTCTCTAAAATCAATAAAAAAAGAAAAAAAATTTTAAAAGAGAGGAAGTAGAGATATTCCAAACTTACCCTTCTCCCACCTTATGATTTCTGCCAATGTCTCTCATTGGCACTCAACTGCCAGTCAGAGTATAAGGAAGTATGCTGGTTAAGTCCATAAAGGTCAGTCTCTTAGGATTCTAAGCAGGGAGGGGAAAAGTAGAAAATAAATCTGAAGGGACAGACGAAAAACATCCAGACACTAGTGAAATGGTCCAATGGATTTTTAGTTATCAGCCATATTGTTACAGGTAGACTCTTGCTATTATCAAAGACTATGAGTACAGAATAGAATACTTTACATGGAGTTCAATAAATCTGGATAAGGAGTAGATATGGGACTTCCAGTAGAAGAAATATGCTTCACCTCCAAAGTCTGGAATTTGACCTTGCTTTTGACCTAATTTCCCAGAAAACACTTTTTAAAATACCATATATTAGACCATCTAAATTGTCCAATGTAATGATCATTTTACCAACTTTCCAATATTTTATAAGTGAGTTTTCATTACTACTGTATGGAGAAAGATGTCAGAAGAAGCATTATTTCTTAGACGGTAAAAGACCTTATAAAATTAAAGTGCTGTTCAAAATAAAATTTTATAGTTTCACAAACTCACTTCAATTTTCTGAACACCTTTGGAAATAAGTATCTCTTCGTATTCTGTCAAATCCATTCATTCAACATTTAGCGTACACCTGTTTGAAAGGCACTGTGCTAGGTAATGGTGAGATAAAGATATTAAAGATATAGTCTCTGCAAGAATCTCATAGTCAAGCAAAAGTTGTTATTGTTGCTTTATCTTGTTCCCATAAGTAAAATACTTAATTCTATAGGAAAAGAACTAGTTTATTTCTATTGTTATTTCCATGATGTTTACTAGTTGAAAAAAATTACATCACACAGTAGGTGGGCATCAACAGTTTTTACTGAATGAGTGAAAATGAACATAGAATCACAATAAGTGATAAAAGGAAAATGTTGCCATGCTCTTTAAGGCTTCTTCCCTTTTTCATGCTTTTTTTTTTCTTTTAGAACACCTTTCTTTGCTATGATCTTGACTAACTCCTACTCATTTTGTTATGTAATCTTTGTAATAAAGTATATATTATATAGAGAGAAGTTACAAATGCATATCTTGATAGTTTTTTAGAAACCATCACACCTGTATATTTAGCCCCCTAAACAAGAAACAGAAAATATCAACACTCAAAAAGTCACTTTCCAAGCACTATCCATATTGCAAGGGTAACGAGTATTCTGACTTTTATACTATAGGTTATTTTTTGTCTGCTTTTAACTTTACATGAATGGACTCATATGGTGTGTACCTTTTGTGTCTGTATCTTTTCCTCAACATTATTTTTATGAGATCTTTCCATGTTGCTGCATGTAGTTATAGTTCACTCATTCTCAATGCTATATGGTATTCCAAGATATAGGTATGAACATAGCCCAATTTATGAATTCTACTATTTACAGTCATTTGAATAATCCTCAAAGCTTGATTATTATAAACCGTGCCACTAGGGATATTTTATATGCCTTTTTTGGAGAATGTACACATTTCTGATACTCAAAAACTGGCATTATCTATTAGAGCAAAAGGTATATGTATATTAGCTCTGGTAGTAATTTTATAGTATTTTTCCACAAGTGTTTGATCAATTTACACTCCCACCAACAGTATACAGTTTTCTAGCCCAAATCATTTTTAAAGATTCAGGTTAAGCTTCGTTAATTCCTTTTGGAAGTATTTCCTGATCACACCAGCCCATTAGTTGCCCTTTACCTGTGCTGCTATACTATACTCCCATTTTTGCATACCTCTTTTATGTAACTGATTTGGTTTTTGTTTGTTTTTCTCTCTTCACCTCTATTATACATGTGCCTTAAGGGCAGAAAGTATACCTTATTCATATTAGCTCTACTAATAGAGCCTTGCACAGAATGAGTACTTAGAGAATATTTGTTGAATACATTATTTAATCTTACTTGATTTTTATATAAGAAAATTAAAACCTAGCAAAGTTAAGTACATTGAGAGAAGCTACCCAATACATCAGTAGAACAGTGGCATAGCTAAAGTCTGGGTCTCATGCCTCCTAATCAATTGCTCTTTCTACTACATTATCCTGCTTCCTTAAAAACCTTATTCTCACAACAAGCCTATAAAGAAGTTTGGCTGAACTTCTCTCTTTCAAAGGAGAAAGCAAAAGAGGAAGTATAAATCTCCTGACACCTGATGATAGGTTATGGAACTTGTCTACATGCTGCAACATATGCAAGGGACAAAATAGGCATGAAAGAGCTCTGGGGTGGGGGTCGGGGGGAAACAACAATTCTTAAATCCATAGATCCATATATTCCAAAATGTTAGTGATGGTCTCAATTTATAAACCCCATAAAATGCTCTGAATTATTGTATGGTGCAGTATCTGATTTTAAAGGATTATATAGAGACATGAAGAGATGAGACAGCTGCCAGATATTCCCTGAGTTTGTAGTTATGACTTGATGTTAGAGAAATCTGCCAAATAATATTCTAGTACAGAGATTTATGTTGAATTTTATAAAGAATCAAGGCATGAGAAAGAAATGGAAAGAAAAGAGTCAGGCATAGCAGAATGAACACAGATAATCACAATTTGAAAGGAAATGGCACTTAGATCGTCTATCATCTGGCTTCTCTGAGCCAGTCTAGGATCCTTTTTGGGAGTTATTTAAATTATTTATACCAAAATTAATAAATAAATAATTTAGACAAAAAAATTTAATCAATAAATCATTTTTAGTGCTGTCTATGCAAAGCACTGGGTGAATATAAAGAAACAGCAGTTTTTATCACACTTTCCTGATCTCAAATCTTTAATAAGTCTTCAGTAGCGTGAAAAGAAAAGCTCCCACTGTTTAGTTGAACACTCAATGAATTGATTTCAACCTATTCCCCATCATTTAAATAGCCTATCAACTCTCCAAAAGTAAACAATTAATAGTGGTTTACATACCCCTCAATATCCTATTTTACTGCCTTTGATTCTGCTCTTTTTTTTTTTTTTTAATGTTTTTAGATAAAGAGGAAGGGAGAGAGAGATAGAAACATCATCGGCTGCCTCTTGCACACCCCCTACTGGGGATGGAGCCCGCAACATGGGCATGTGTGCTGACTGGGAATCCAACTGGGACTTCTCAGTCCTTGGGACTATGCTTAATCCACTGAGCCACACCAGCTAGGCTGATTCTGCTCTTTCTTTACACCAATTCTCTGCCACTTGTCAAGTTTTGACCCCGATATTCCATGGAAACTACTTTTCTCAAGATCCTCAATATCTTCCACACATTGCTAAATCTTTTTTTTTTTTAATCTTTATTGTTGGATGTAAAATGTGTTACAGATGTTCCACATTTTTCCCCCATTGACCCCCTCCTCCCCACTCCCGACCCCCTCCCACCTTTTCCCACACTATTGTCTGTGTCCATTGGTTATGCATATAAGTTCTTTGGTTTATTTCTTCCCACCCCCCAACCCCTTTCCCTTTGAGGTTTGTCAGTCTAGCAATGAATTTGTGCTTCTTAATCCCTTCACCTTTTTCACCCATTCCCCCAACCCCCTTCCCAACTGGCAACCAACAAAATGCTCTCGGTATCTATGAGAATGTTTCTGTTCTTCCTGTTCATTTTGTTTGTAGATTCCATTGTTGGTAGATATGTATTCATTGCCATTTTGTTTGTTCATACATTTTATCTTTTTCTTCAAAAAGACCCTTCATCATTTCATATAATAACGGTTTGGTAGTGATGAACTCCTTTAACTTTTTCTTGTCTGGGAAAGTTTTTATATGTCCATCGATTCTAAATGACAGCTTTGCAGGATAGAGTAATTTTGGTTGTAGGTTCTTGGTTTTCATCACTCTGAATATTTCTTGCCACTCCCTTCTGGCCTGCAAAGTTTCTTTTGAGAAAGCAGCTGACAGCCTAATGGGAACTCCCTTGTAGGTAACTCGCTGCCTTTCTCTTGCTGCTTTTAAGATTCTCTCTTTGTCTTGAACCATTTGCATTTTGATAATCAATTCACATTCCTCAATTGACTTAATAGTAGCATTTGGCACAGTAGATCACTCTATTCGTCTTAAAACTGTGTCCTCATTTGGTTTGATCTTATCATACTAATTTCGTTTTCCTCTGGCTTCACTGGCTGGCTATAGCTTCTCAAGAATCTTCTGTGGGATTCTTCATCTACTGATTTCTAAATATCTTCTTCCTGAGGTTTAGTCTTTGAACCTTTTCCCCTTTTCAAATCATACTCATTCCCGTGGTAACATCCTCAGTCACATGGCTTTAAATATCATCTGTGTACATTGATGGCTCTCAAATGTATAACAGAGCTCAGATCTTTCCTTGAACTTGACTCGTTTATCCACTGTATATTCAACATTTCTACTTGGATATCTAATAAGAATCTCAAACTAAACATGTCCAAAACCAGGCTCCCGATCTTTCCTCTTCAACTTGTTCTTTCCAGAGTCTTCTGTATTTTACTAATATCAACTTCATTCTACCAGATGTTCAAATCAAAAATTGTGAAGACATCCTCAACTTCTCATTCTCTCACATCCCAAATCCAACCAATCAACAAACCTATTGGTTACGGTTCCAAATATTCCCGGAATCTATCTGTGCTCATCACCTCTATTGCAAGTACCTGGGTCCAAACAACCATAATCTCATCAGGATTATTTCAATCACCTCTTAACTGTTTTCTCTGCTTCTTCATTTCCTCCTATAAAGTCTATTCTCTACATAGAGGCCAATTCATACAAATTTAATTGTACCAGTCCAGTGATTAAGAACCTCCAACATTCTTTCCCATCTCACCCATTATAAGTCCTTATATTGGCCCAAAAGACCTAATATGATCTTGATCCCATTACCTCTCTGAACTCATTTCCCATTAATCTTCTCTTCACTCACTCTGTTTAAGTCATAATGATATCTTTGCTTTCCTAAAAAAATGTCAGTCTTGCCCTCACAAAAGGTGTTTGCATGTGTCTTATGATTCATATGCCCATCTTCTAGATATCCATGTAACAAGTTAACCTCCTTCAGATTGTTGCTCAAACTCCATCTTCTCAGCAGTATCCTTTATGAGTAATCTACTTAAAAATTGTAACCCTTCCAAAACTGTACTCCCCAATCCTCATCCCTGATTTTTTTTTTTTCTCCATAGTATTTTTTACCATCTGATATAGTTGATTTATTTACTTGTACACTGTCTTCTTCCCCCACCTGAAGTGCAAACTCCATGAGGCAAAATTCAGGCTAGTGTAAACTCTATACTTTATGTTCTTTTAACAACCCAAATTGCCTAAAGTGTCCTGTCATCATACTTCCATATCTACATGTATGATGCATATCTTTTTTATTCACTATATTAATTCATTTATTCATCCATTCATTCATTGTAGGGTTTTTTTTCTTTTTAATTTTTTTCAGTTATAGTTGACATTCAATATTATATTACTTTCAGGTGTACAGCATAGTGGTCAGACATTTTTATAGCTTAGGAAGTGATTGCCACATTAAGGCTAGTACCACCTGACACACATACGTACATCTAATATTATTTACTATATTCTTTATGCTGTACTTTATATCCACATGGCTATTTAATAACTGTCAATTGTACTTTCTCACCCAATCCCCAACACTCCTCCCATCTGACAAGCGTCAGTTTGATCTCTGTATTTATGAATTTCTTTCTGTTTTGTTTGTTCATTTATTTTGCTTTTTAGAGTCCACATACATGTGAAATCATATGGTATTTGTCTTTCTCTATTTGACTTATTTCATTTAACATTTAACATGATATCCTTTAGATTCATCCATGTTGTTGCAAATGGTAAAATTGCATTCTTTTTTTACTTTTTAAAAACAATCCTCTCCCAAGGATGTGTTTTTATTGATTTGAGAGAGAGAGACATTGATGTGAGAGAAAAACATCAATCGGTACACACCACAACCAGGGATCAAACCCGCAATGTTTTGGTGCACAGTATGATGCTCCAACTAACCGAGCTACCTTGCCAGGGCAAATTTCAAAAGTGGTATATATACACCACTTCTTTTTTATCCAATCATCTTTGGACGGACATTTAGGTTGTATCTGCACCTTGGCTATTGTAAATAACATTGCAATGAACATAGGGCTGCATAAATCTTTTAGACTTAGTGTTTTGGGTTTGATTGACTAAACATTTAGTGAGATTGCTGCATCATATGATAGTTCTAGTTTTAATTTTGAGGAAACGTCCATACTTTTCTCCATAGTGGCTGCAACCAATTTGCAATGCCACCAACAGTGCATGAGGGTTCCCTTTTCTTGAGATTCTCACCAACACTTGTTGTTTGTTGATTTATTGGTGATAGCTATTCTGAGAGGTGTGAGGTGATAACTCACTGTGGTTTTAATTTGAATTTCTCTGATGATTAGTGACATTGATCAACATTTCATACGTCTACTGGTCATCTGTATGTGCTCATTGGAAAAATGTATACCCGGGTGCTCTGCCCATTTTTTAAATCAAATTGTTTGTTTGTTTTTCATGTTAAGTTGTATGAGTTTGTTATAAATTTTGATTATTATTCCTTAGTGAATGTATGTATCATTGATAAATACTTTCTCAAATTCAGTAGGTTGCCTTTTCATTTTGTTGATGGTTTCTTTTCCTGTGCAAAAACTTTTTAGTTTGATGTAGTCCTATTTATTTATTGTTTTCTTTTGTTTCTCATTCCCAAGGAAACATATCCAAAAAAGTATTACTAAGAGCAATGTCAAAGAATTTACTGACTATGTTTTCTTAGAGAAGTTTTATGGTATCAGGTCATAAATTAAGTTTTTAATTCATTTTAGTTTATTTTTGTGTATAGTGTAAGAAAGTGGTTGAGTTTCATTTTTTACATGTATCTGTCCAGTTTTCCCAAAACTATTTATTGAAGAGACTGTCTTTACCCCACTGTATATTCTTACCTCCTTAGTCATAGATTAATTAACCATAGAGGCATATGTTTATTTTTGGACTCTCTTTTCTGTTTCATTGATCTATATGTGACTTTCATGCCATTACCATGCTGTTTTGATTACTATGCCTTGTAGTGTAGCTTGATATCAGGTAGTATGATACCTCCAACTTTGTTCTTCTTTCTCAGGATTTATCTGAGGTCTTTTGAGGTTCTGTTATTATCTTCATCATCATCATCATTTTTAACACTCAGTAAATATATGCCAAATATTTCTTCTGCAAAGTAAAGTAACTCCACTTTATAAGGTTATTGTATTAAATAAAAACCCTTTAAAGAATTTAGCACAGTTCCTGGCACACAATAAATGCTTTAAAGTGTTAGCTCATATTTCTTAATCCTAAAATAAAGTTAGGGCTGACAGGATCTCAAGAGGCAAGCCAATGGGTCCCCTGCTGTAACAGAGATTACCAGTTATCTATCCAATATCTCCTCTTTCTTAGTAACAGAGTCCTAATTTTGTGGATGGTAGCACTGTGCTCAACTAAAATAAAAATAAAAAATCAACTTCCCAGATATCAGTAGGCAATCAAATGTCAGAGGATGTCACTAGGTCGAATTTCTAGGTAAAATCTCTTTAAATACAACTGACTCAGTTGAAAGGTGTACCCTGTCTCTTCTGTCTCCTTTCTGCTGCATAAAATTGGAACAGAATAATTGGTGCTGCTGTAGCTCCCTTTAAACCATGAAGTGACCCTTGAAAATAGAAGCTAAGAGCTATGGGTAGTGAGAGCAGAAAATCACAAGAAGCCAGGATCTGTGATGACATCATGAAGTGACAATAGCAGGCCTGAAATGTATACCTCCAGATTTTTTTTTTTAATGTAAAAGTAAATAAATAAATCCTTATATTGTCAAACAACTATTATTTTTGTTTTCTGTTATTTGTAAGCTAACATAATCTTACCAAGATACTTGCCTTCAATAATGGCATAGCAGGGATGATTTTCCTCTGCCAGTTTATACCCCACAGAAGGAAACCTATAATAACCCTGGTGCTGTGGTCCAGTCTCCTGGGCTCACAGGAAAGGATGGCTTGATCAATTTTTTTTTTATGTATAAACATTTCCATATAAAGCTCAGCCCATTAGGGTCAGTATCAGTAACATCTCTCACCAAATTCATTCTGTTTTCCTTCATTAACTATTTAACTCCTTTCCCTAAACTACTATAGCTGTCACCATCTAAGCCACGTCAGTTAACATTTTATTTCAAAATACTTTCTATTCTTTCCTAGTTCTTACATTTTATTTTTAAATATTTTCTATTCTTCCCTAGTTCTGACTTATGTCCATTTTGACTTAAATAAATTGTAAACATCTGTCGGGTAAGGGAGTTAGAAAGACTTAGTTACTAACTCTGACTCTCAGTGTACTACCTATGTAACTTTTGTTTTTCATTGATAAAATAAAATAATGCCACCTATCACAGCAGATGTGGAAGTTAAATTAGATAATACATGTAATGGATAAAGAACACCTAGCACGAATTAAACACTTATTAAATGTTAGGGTTGTTTTGTTTTTTTTCTGTCACACTCCTCTCCCACTTTCTGTTAAACCCAGAATTTCAGAAGAGAAAGGAATTCATAAAAAGGTGTTCCTCTTTCCTAAACTATTTAGACTGAAGACATAGTTTGTCTTAGCTAGTTCAAAAACTAAAGCAATTTTTGGCAGATGTTCATCTTCTTGTTGGCTTAAAGAAGCATACTGCAGGATGCCTGGGGAGGATCCCAAAGGAGCTTGCCAAAATTTTCTGAACATGTTCAGGTATTACATCTGTATTACTAGAACCTCAAGGAAAACAGATAATTTTATCCAAAGACTTAGGAAGCTAATAGTTCACTATGAACATGGCTCTGGAGAGCTGAGCTTTCAAAAGCAGAGAATCTATGTCTTCTATTTCATTGCCTAAGGACTACTGCAAGACTAGGACAATCTTAGAAGAATTTACTCATAGTGCCCCCATAATACCCTATTTGAAGCAGGGTGTTTGGCTGGAACAATTCACAATTCCATGATCATTGCAGGGAAATATAAGGACCAGGTAGAGATAGAGGTACCTGTTTAAGACAGCACCAGAGAATAAATAGCAAGGACAAGAATGTCAGGAGAGAACAGAAACTTACAAATCAAGAAACTCAAACATTCTCTTCTCAAAAGGTTCATCCAAAGGATAACAGAAAACATCTACCAGCTGATAATAATGTGCTATAACAACTGGGTAGGACTGCAATTCATTAAATACTTTCCATGTTACAGATACCAACGAGGCACAATATGTACTTTATCTCATTTATCCACATTGCAATCCTATATAATAAGCTTGATTTGCATTTTGCAGCTGAAGTAAAAATGGATGCAATGTCCCATCCAAGGTCACACTGTTACTCATAGGATATAAAGATATTAGAGCCAGCCCTGGACGGTTTGGCTCAGCGGTTAGAGCGTCCACCTGCGGTCCAGAGAGACCCGGGTTCGGTTCCCGCTAAGGGCACGTACCTTGGTTGCAGTTTGTCCCCGGCCCTGGTTGGTCGTGCGGGTGGTGGCCACTCGATGTGTCCCTTTCACAACAATGTTTCCCTCTCTCTCTCTTCCTCTCTCTCCCTCCCACTCTGTCTGTACAAAAAAATGGAAAAATGTCCTCGGATGAGGATAAAAAAAAAAAAAGATATTAGAGCCAGTATTAACACATGTCTATCTCAGAATAAAGTTATGCTATTTCCAAAATATCAGGTTGAAAAAACAACCATGATATGATCCAAGCATGATATAAACAACCATTATATGATCCAAACATGATATAATTCTTTTTCATATCTAAATGAAAAAGAAGCCTAAACATTTTTGGAAGATAATACAGCTTTAGCATGGACTCAGAATAGCAGAAAGTGCTTCTATGTACATTCTGTAATGTCAGTTTTAAGTGTTCAGCCTGAGCCTTTACTGGGGCCCTATTTGTTTGTGTTAGTTTGAGTCTGAGAAGAAAACACTGAAATGGAATTAGACATGCAAGAGATTTATTGAGGGAAATGCCTGTGAATGATAAAGGGAAAAAGAATGAAAAGCAGGTCTAAAGAAGAGAGCCTTTAGACTGCAATGCAGGTCTGACATCTCTGAAAGAAGACAGGAAAGAAAGGAAGGTTTGTAGCAAGAGTCTCAGACTATAGCAAAGTTCTAAGAAATAAATGAGGATTTGTGTTCATTCACTGGATGGTAGCAGTCTGGGGGAAAGAAAGACCCCAGTGTGTACACAATGGTTGATCCAGAGAGGCAGCAGTTGGTGCTTTCAATCAACATTATATTGCATGATAGAAGATAAAGCTGCTGGGCCTCACAGATGTATTTATCCATACAGGTTCATGGAGCAGCTCCGATATGGTTCTTGTGGAAAAGAAATTTAGAACTGGAAGGTTAGTAAGATTAACTTTCTTTATCACAACAGTTGGGGTCTTAACTGGTATTCATCCCCTCCTTCCTCTTCTAGTCATTCTAAATACCTTAACCATCACTTCAGGAGATTATGAAATCTTACCTGGTTATATGGCTTAAAACTTCATTCCTGAGGGATCTGAGCCCTTCATAATCATACCATTCTCCTATGAACATTGCTATACATGTCCATTAAAAGTTAAATGATCTAGCTCTGGCTGATTTGGCTCAGCGGTTAAGAGCACTGGCCCGTAGACTGAACGGTTGTGGGTTTGATTCCCAGTTAAGGACATGTACCTGGGTTGCAGGTTTGACCCCCAGGCCCAGTTTCTATCTCTCTCTCCCTCTCCTTTCCTCTCTCTCTCTCTCTCTAATATCAATAAAGAAAAAAAAAATGTTAAAGAAAGAATAAACTCAAAATGGATTAAAGACTTAAATGTTATACTCGAAGCCATAAAAAACCTAGAAGAAAAAAACAGGCAGTAAAATCTTGGACATTTCTCATAGCAATATTTTTTTCTGATATATTCCATGGGCAAGGGAAACAGAAGAAAAGATAAACAAATGGGACAACATCAAACTAGAAAGTTTTTGCAAAGCAAAGAAAACCATTAACAAAATGAAAAGACAAGCCACTGAAAGGAAGAATATATTCACTGATACATCTGGTAAGGACTTACTATCCAAAATTTATAAGGAAGTTATAAAACTCCACACCAAAAAAACAAAAACAAAAAAAACCCCAAACAATTTATTGATTTTGGTACGTGCCCCTAGCGGGAACCAAACCCAGGACTCTCTGGTCCGCAGGCCGACGCTCCAAACCAGCCAGGGCAAAACCCAAACAATTTAATTAATAAATGGGCAAAGGACCAAAATAGACACTTCTTCAAAAGAGGACATACAAATGGCCAACAGAAAAATGAAAGAATGCTCAACATCACTAATCATCAGAGAAATGCAAATTAAAACCACAATGAGATATTACTTCACACCTGTCAGAATGGCTATCATCAGTAAGTCAACAAACAAGTATTGGTGAGGATGTGGAGAAAAAAGGAACCCATGTGTACTATAGGTTGGAATGCAAATTGGTGCAGTTATGGTGGAAAGAGGTATAGAGTTACCTCAAAAAATTAAAAATAGAACTGTCTTATGACCCAGCAATTCCACTTCTTGGAATATATCTGAATAAAACTCAAAACACTAATTCAAAAGAATATATGTACCCCTGTATTCATTGTAGCATTATTTACAATAGCCAAGATTTGGAAGCAGCCCAAGTATCCATCAGTAGATGAGTGGCTAAAGAAAAGCTGTGGTACATGTACACAGTGGACTACTATTCAGCCATAAAAAAGAAGGAAATATTACCTTCTGTGACAGCATGGATGAACCTAGAGAGTATTATGCTCCGTGAAATAAGCCAGTTAGAGAAACAAAAGTACCATATGATTGAATTTATATTTGGAATCTAATGAACAAAATAAACTAACAAAGTGAAGACATAAACTCATGGATATGGAGAACAGACCGGCAACTGTCAAAGGGGACAGGTTAGGGACTGGGTGAGAAGAATTAAGGGATTAAGCAAAGAAAATAAAAGAAAGACTTATGGACACAGGCAACAATATGGTGATTGCCAGAGGGCTGGGAGGGTGGGGGAGAGGTAGAAGAAGATAAAGGGGGATAAACGGTGATAGGAGACTTGACTTGTGGTGGTAAACACACATATAATATATGGATGATGTATTATAGAACTGTATACCTGAAACCTATATAATTTTATTAACCAAGATCACCCCAATAAATTCAATAGGAAATAGAATAATTATGATAAACATTAATTGTGTAAGTAGTACTATTCTATATACTTGACATATAGTGAATCCTCACAATCTAATAGGGGAGTTATCTTATTATTTTATTTTAGAAATGAGGAACACAGAGAGTTTGCGGATTTGGCCAAGGTCATAGAGCTAACAAGTGGTAGAGCTGGGATCCAAATTCAGGAAGCCTAATTCTTGCTCCAGGAAGTTCTATTTATTTATTTATACAACAGACATTAGTGTGAACCTACTAAATGCCAGGAACTGGGGTAGATGCTATAGATACAAAGATGAATAAAAGAGCTTCTGCCTTCACAGAGTAGCATAATAGAAGGGCAGATGAATAAAACAACATGGTAAATGCTAAAACATAGTAATTGCTTTAGAGGTGTGAGCAATTTGCTGGGGGAGATCAAGAAAATTTTCACCAATAGCATTTGAATTGCGCTTTGAAGAATAAACAGAATAAAGGCAACTTGAAAAGAGTGGGGAAAGGCATTTCAGACAGCAGTTTCATCATGAGCAAAGATATGGAAGTACAGATATGTATAAAATATACCATGAAAACATGTCAGTTTTGCAAGAGAAAAAGTGGCAGATGAAAAACCAGCCAGTATTTCTCCAGCAACACCAATGGGGCCATTGTCATTGAAATAACCACCCTATGTGGCCTCATCTTCCCAAGGACTGATGAGGACATAGCCTCATCTTCCCAAGGTCACATGAAGACATAGTCATTTGCTTAAACACCCAACAAGCTATATTTTTTAACAAAACAGCAGAATGAAGCTTTACTCATTAGAGAACTCACTTCAAGGTAGCTTTTGTTAAAATTCAGGTGTTCTTCTTGTAATAGAACACTGTTGCCAAGGTGATAGAAACTTAAACAATAAAATAAATATAACTGCAATAAACATGTTCTAAGACAGCACCAACTGCAACTTCCCTCTGTAGAAGAAACTCAGGGCAGTTGAGACAGCTGCACAGTCAGTCTCTTTAAGGTAAGCAGGAGCTCACACACCACAGCAGAGAAGGTGTAAGATCTTCAGATCTTTCTGCTTCAGAATGTTGCTTGACTTGAGAGTGCTGCTCGCTGCTGTACTTCCTCATCCTCCTTACTACAATGTCCTCTTTTTATGTAGTAGAAACTTAAAACAATTGACATTCTAAAGGTGGAAAAGTAGTCTGCTTCAGCAAAGGATCATAAAATATCATGTTCTACTATATGATCTCCTTTCATGAATTTACTCCAGGGATTTTCCTGTTGCTCAATGTAGATCTCCAAATAAAGTTTAGGAGGGATATGTTTTTATAAGGGGAGAGAAGATTAAAACTTTTATATTCACCTCTTACATAAAATTCTTTTTCTAGAGAATTTTCACACTCCTTTCCCTTTTTCTGAGGGGAAGATGTATAATCTTTGTGTACATTCCAGCGCATGTTGCAGGACCTAACAGCAGCACTGCTTTGCACTTTCTACAGTGCTTTAGAGTTTGGCAAGCTCTTTTGATCAACCCTTTGATGTAAGTATTATTTTGTTACAACCACCATTTCATGGATGATAAAAATGAGACTCATGGAGGATATAAGTAACTTACCCAGGGTCACAGGACTAGTTAAATGCCAGAACCGAGCCTTGAGTCTACCAAGTCTAATGATGTCAAGTCCAGTGTTCTTTCCATGAATCTACAACCTACCATCCCTTGCACAATATTCACTTATAACAAGTGAAAAAACTTGGATTTTATTTGATGTGGAGGCTGTTGTGGCCTTCGTCAAGTCATATAACATTACATAGTTCTTTTACCAGCAAAAGAGGTGTAATAAAAATAATATTCTAATAAATTTCAAATCTATTCCCATCTATTTCTCCATCACATACTCCTGTGAAAGGAGCACAGATGTAGATTATCTAAAAATTACACTATTTGGCTTAAGATCACATGAAATGACTGCTTCAACATCATATACACTTTAAAAATCATCTTTAACTATAGTTCATATTAAAATCTAGTGTAACGTAATAAAAAATAAGTGCTTTATAATCATATAATCCAGTCCCTATTTCAGGTCTGATTCTAACATTAAATGGGTAACCTAGCACAAGTGACAAGCATAAGCCCTCTGAACTGTTCCTTCATATAACAAATAAGATGCATTTTAGAACTTTGTGTAAGAATTAAATTATATAGCATGTTAGAAAGCCCTTAGGATAATCCTTGAGGTGCTACTCAATAAATTACATTAATTTTGCTTTATTTTGGTAGTTGTTGGTATTGCTATTGTTATTATGTAAATCACTTCCTTTTGACTGCAAGTAAAAAAAAAAAAAATCCAGAGATTGCTGGATAGTAAAGTTGGATCATACTAGGGGTAAAAGAGAGATATATTTAAGTGAAAACAATTGTTGAATCAAGTGTTAATATCTTCACAATTTATTTTTCACTTTTAGAATGTTATTTTGTGCAGACTACTGTAATAGCTATGGATCACCATGAATCCATATTGCAAAATAATTCAGGGGTCTATATGAGCATTCTCAAACTTTATCACCACAAAATAAAATAATCTATCTGTAAATGTGAGGAAGTCAAGATTAGAAAATGAAACCTTATCACATGAGCCCAAAGCACTTCTTTCTCACAAGGTTTCCAAATGTAATGGAACCTAAATGTCCATCACGGCACTTATTCTTTCTGCTTAGATGCTTCTGTGATGGGCTAGTACATTTCTACCATAGATGCATTTTATATTATAAACAAGACCAGCACAAATCATCTTTCATTTCTTACTTTATCATATAAATTACTAGAATTTTTTGAAAATAAAAATAGAAAGGAGAAATTGGAGTATGATTTGCCTTATAATATGATTTCCCACGATGATATTAACCATATTGGCAGTAATATGCAAATATGTCTTAGAGAATAAAAAAAGGTTTCATAATTTAAGAGTGGGGAAGACATCTTCTTCCAGTAAAGACAGAAAAAGAGGTACTGGATTGTATGTATCTTCTTGCCTGAAACAAATTTTAAAAGGCAAAATATACGAAACAACAGTTTTAAAGACATTGGAAGTCAGGCAACAAAGGACAGCGATCTGAACCAAAAAGAAACAAGTAAAATGGACCCTACAATTGCCCCACTCTACAGCCTAGAGTTTCCAGGATATAGCATAAGAAGAGGAAACCCAGGAAGATCTCAGCAGTCTACTTAAATTGAAAGGAAGCTGGAAGCTTAGGAAAGCCAAGATAGCTGGAGTTAACAGGCAGAGCACTAGAGAGAAGAGAGCTGCACAGAAAGAGAGCTTTGAAGATGTAAAATGTGACATCAAAAACAAAACATGGGTAGGAAGAATAAAAATGTAGAGCTTTAGAACTTAAGATGTTAGCAACTTAAAATAGACTGATATAAATAAAAGTTGTTATATGTAAGCATGATGGTTACCACAAAGCAAAAACCTATAGTAGATAATGAGGAAAAAAACTAATAAAATTGAGTACAAGTCTATCATAGAATTTGGAGACAGACAGCACTGGGCTTGAAGCCCAATTCCTTAAAGTTATCTCACCTCCTGGAGCCTCAGTTGCTACAGCTATTAAATAATAATAACAGTACTTACAGTGTTTGTGAGAATTTATATCTATAAGACACCTAGTATAATGATTGACACATGGTAAGCACTTAATAAATTTACAGATATAATTATAATCAATAATGTATGTATATAAATTGAAAAGATTCTCTATTCTGCATTTTTCTAAAAAGAGACCAAGGAAATCTGTTTCGGTGTTAAATAGATCTCAGTCTACTAAATCATGAATTTCATTTGCATCTCTCATTTTTGTTATATAGGATTTCTAAAATGATACTCTCCCACAAATGTACAATTCCTTAAGTAAAATAATTTTAATAATGACAATAAAACCCAATGTTTAAAAGCAAATTAAATAAAAACCTAAAGTTTAGAAGCAAATTAAATGAACACATACATCAAAGCAGACTTTTCTAAAGTCAGGAATCTACAGAAGTCAATAATATTTGCCTTTATATTTGTGTCCTAATTTTTTTTCTTTAAAAAATCGCCCCCTAAGAGCAATATATATATATATTGCTCCCTGTATACTTCCTGTCTAGAAAATATATAGCATATCAAAAGTATTCCAGAGATGTCAATCGAATTAATGAATTTAAAGTTTACTTTAAACAACTTACAAAAATGGAGTATATAATGAATTATGTGACTACAACTTATAATATTAAACCAATGAGCAAAAAAATAGCTAAAGTTCATTGAGTACTTACTATGTATTAGTCACTATGCTAAACTTTCAGGTATATTATCTCATTCAAAACTTATTACAGCCCTACAAAATAAATATTATTATTATTATCCTCATTTTATAGATGAGGAACTGGAGTTATCAAGAGGTTTGGGATTTAATTGTCCCAATTATCGGGCCAATTATTTAATTTGTCCCAGGATATACAAATGAGTCAAAATTTGAACTCAGGTTGTTTAACTTAAGAGCCTATAGGAGTAATCACTATATTATAGCTGCATTGAAAACTCAATTTTGATGTAGTAGAAAGCATCCCATACTTGGAATAATAAGCCCTGGGTTCTTGATCTCTACCACTAATATGCTTTGTCAACTTAGGCAAACATCTTTACACTTCAGTTGCCTTAGTTGTAAGATAGAAATAAAGATACTTATTTTGTAACTATCAAAACAAGAAACTATTTCTGAAAAACAAATAATATAATGCATGCAAAAGCACTCTACAAACTATATATTCAGATATTACTAAGGAAGCTTTCTATTCTCCTTAGCATATGCAAATTTATCCTTAAAATACATGAAAATAGATGTAGGGAAAAAAAGATAAGTACAAAATTATAAGAAAAAATAGTATGCTTAGTACTATTGGCTTAGTACTAAGGCTTAGTAGGCTTAGTAGTAAAAAAAAATTTTGTAGGCTTAGTAGTAAAAAAAAATTAAAAATACCATTCAGAAAAAGTTAAAAATTAACTTTTAAATCTGTGTAAGCCTTCAAAAGGTTTTGTAGTGTTTCTCCACTCAACTATAACATAAAATAACTCCATTCCAAATTAGTGATTCCAAGTTGAACTATAAATAAAAGTAACAATGCCTTAAATTTATAAGCATAAAGGCTCTTTCAAATCCATTAGTTCATTTATGTAACTCTGCAAGATATCAGTGAGATTAAATAACAGGAGAGGAGTGAAGAAAATAACAGACATGGAAGAGCAAAAGATGTAGGATTTTGTTCTGTTCTGCATTTTACACTCTATGAGGCCTTGAGCAAGTTACTTAAGATTTCTGAACATCATTTTCCTTATCTGTTAAAAAGGAACAAAGTTAGTGATGAAGATGTTGTAAAGATGCAATGACATATTTAAAATAAGCCCATTTTACAGATTCAATGAATGGTAGTGGTTATATTATCATCATTAGTTTATACAACTGAGAAAATTGAAGGCCCAAGTAGTTATAACTTGTTCAAAGTCACATAATTAGTACATAGAAAAAATAGGGTTAGAATTTATTTATATCCTTTAACTCTTCGTCCAGCATTTTATTATTTCATCAAAGATTATGTAACTTTATATTCTTTCTTTATCAGAGAGAACTACAAAATATTCATTCCCACCTAAGAAATGGTTTAATTTTAGCTCCTATGGGATAATCGTAATTCACACAGGCTGTTATTTACTAAAAGGTATGCATACAAGTTGATTTTATATTGGAATATTTATCTCAGAGAAAAGCAAGTAGTTGAAGTAGAAATAATTGTCAAGTCAATCTCTGGCTTGCTTACTATTGCAGAAATAAATTGAACTCTACTATACTCTAGTTTTTTGACATGTAATTCTAATACTAATATGTTCCCATCCAATTCTCTTTCCACTACCTGCTAATAGGAAGTATTTTGTAATGGTGTGTTAGAAATCTACCAGTAACTGCCTAATGTTTCTCTTAAAAAGAAAGCTACTGTCTATAATCACATCAGCAATTGTCAGCGGTTTACTGTAATGAGGGACAGAACACTGAAATGACTCTGCTACGTAAACAGGATGCTCTTAACCAAAATCCCACTTCTGTGCTGATTAGAAAGAAACACAATTATCAGTCCCCATATTACAGGAACCCCATGTCTGAACTTCAATTTTGCCATGATAGCAACCAAGACATTATTTCCCTAACTTCCCTAGAAGGGGAGGAGGATGACAGAGTTTATTTTGTTAAACAGAGCTAGGTTTTTTCCTTCAGATATGGAAAAGTTGGGGCTTTAGGAAATTATAATTGTGTCAAAATTTAGGGCTATATTGGGATGGTTGGTGCTGTTATATGATCCATCCTCTTTTTATCAAGCAATGCTGGGCTAAATTCCCTCATTTACACTGGAAAACTATGATCAAGGCAATGGAGATACAAATATTAAATAAGATATTATCTTTGCTCTCAAGTAGCTTTCATTCTAATAGAACAGAGAGATATGCAATGATCTTTGCAAGATAGTGTGCTGAGAGTATAGACATGTAGCTGGAAGATGAATAGAAAATAATCAGGTAAATGAGGATGAAATCCTTCAATACACACAGAGGGAGCTGTATTAGCAAAGGCAATGGCAGAATTGAAAGTCTGGCATAGTCAGAAAAATAAAGCTGTATGATTAACACCTAGTGGAACAAGGACAACAGAGGATAGAAAGGTACAGAGAGGCCAATTCATGAAGGATCCAGCATTTTATTTTGAGGGACTTGGGCTTTAACCTTGGGCTGATTAGAAGCTGGTAAGTAGCATGATCAAATGTGTTGAAAAAATGTTTTCACCTCATATGATAAAAAGTAGTTCAAATGCCAATGTGTGGGCCAATCCTCATGACCATTGGCTCACAACCCCAAAATGTAAAGCATAGTATTGTGTTTCTATATTAACATTCATTGGAAAGAAATCAGCTTTTTTTTTTTTTTTAACTTGAATGTTCTCAATAACAGTGCTCTTTAAGCTATACATTGTATCTTAGTAAATCTATACACTTCAGAAATCGCAAAGATAGAAAGAAAACGGAGAGCACAGAAACCAGTGATTGACTGGTTATCTACCGCATGGCAGGTACTGTCTTAGGTATTCTAAATATGTTATTATTTAATCTCCTCTGTGAGGTGTCTTATTACACCCACTTTACAGATTTGTCAACTGAGATTTGGAGGAAATAAATGTCCACAAACACACAGTTAATGTGGTACATACATACAATGAAATATTATTCAGCTAAAAAAAAATTTTAAGGGGATGAAATCTTGTCATTTGTAACAATATTATGCTAAGTGAAATAAGTCAGAAAGAAAAAGACAAATACCATATGGTTTCATTTATATGTGGACTCTAAAAAGAAACAACAAAATATATGAACAAACAAAACAGAAACAAATTCAAAGATACAGATGAGAGGTGGGTTGGGGAATGGGTGAAAAGAGGGAAGGGATTAAGATGTATAAACTGCCAGTTATAACGATAGGCACAAGGATGTAAAGTACAGTGTAGGGAATAATATTGTAATAACTATGTATGGTGTCAGATGGGTACTGGACTAATTGGGTGATCACTTCATAACTTATAGAAATCTAAAACATATATATACATAAACATATATATAAACATCTAAAACATATATATATGTCAAGTGTAATTTAAAATTTTTTAAAATTATTTTTTAAAAATTTATACCTCTAGCTGTCAATATCCAAAGCTTTTTCTCTTTCACTATACCACTCTACCTTTCTGAGAACAGGTGAGAGAGAAGAGTACAAGATAAGGAGGAGGCTGCAGAAGCATTGTAAAATACATGAGCATATAGGTGCCAGCACTGCTCTTATTTATAGCAACTATCTCTATATAAATGCTGTGGAAGGGATTTCTAGATACAGCATCATGAAGAGGTAAATATATCCTCTCCACAAAAGACAAGTACAAAACTGGACAATGTTGTCCGAAACAGCCATTCAGGTCTCTGGAATTTGAGCAAAGGCTGACAATAGAATGAGAAACGTTTATTCTTGAAAAACTGTGAGAGCTATGGTTGAGAATAACAAAAGTCTTCAGTTTTCCTGCTTGAGGCTACTCTCATCCCACTCCCCAGCTTCACAGATGAGAACTATAATTTTACCAACATGGGGCTGACTAGAAAATCAGCAGTTTTGCTACCAGAGAGGCAGATGCAATTTGAGACACAGGTGCAAAAACCCACACCTTTGTCAACTAAAAGTAGTGAACTTGGTAGAAAACAAACAGGGAAAGCCTATAGCTTTGCTGGTCTATCTGAGGTTGCAGTTCCAATGGGGGCTATGATGGAACAGTTAGACATTTAAAGAGATCCTGGAAATGAACAGATCATAGGAGGGCTGAAACAATCTTGCCACATATCCCTCCCTGGTTCACTAGGAAACCATGAGCATGAACTAGGAGACCTGAGAGAGGCTGGCAAAATGTAAAAGCAAAGGCAGACTTGAGAACTAGCTATAACTCTGAATGGGCTACCCAACTTTCACACTGACCCACTGGCAAGAGGTTGAAAGCTTTAGGGGCTTGAGGTACTTGAGCACAAGTGCTGCAGAAATCATTGGCAATGCAGGCACAGAGGTGACTTATAGTCTACATAATGAAAATAAAATATAATACAGCTAAAGCAGTCATTAAAGTAAAATGTATAGCTTTAAATGCTTTATTAATTAACTCTATGAAGTAAATCCTTTCACAATATATATAAAATCACTATGCTGTACACTGGAAATAATATCTTACAATTGTATTTGTCAACAATACCTCAATAAAGCTAGGGGAAAAGCTTTATTAGAAAGAAATCTAAACATCAACACTCAAACCTACTTCAAGAAGCTAGCAAAGAATATCCAATCAAATACAAAGTAATCAGACTATAGGAAATAATAAAGATCATAGTGAGAATCAATAAAATATAAAACATAAAAACTATAGAAAATCAGTAAAACTAAAATTTCACTGTGAAAAAAATCAAGAAAGTTGATAAAGCTTTAGCCAGAAACTAAGTAACCAGGTAAAAGGAAAGATACAGTTCCAAAATCAGTAATAGAAGCTGGAATATCTCTATTGACTCTATAGAATCTAAAGACTGTAAAACAAAAAGTTCATCCCCTATTCCAGTTTGTGTAGTTCATGTAGATAGTTTACCATTCATTTCTGTAGGATGTTGATGGTCTCTGACACAGTCTGTGGATTCTGAGTTATCATTTTCCCGAATTATAGCACAAAAGAGTTAGAATAACTCATGCCTTAAGTATTACTCTAACTTTAATTTCTATATCTCTTTCAAGTTTAAAGGGGTTATTTTTCAGAAATCAATATACTTCAACATTCAATGAATATTTGCAGAACATCTAGTTTCCCCAGGTACTCTGTTGACTGCTGTAGACACTATAATGAATAAAACAGTGAGAGAGAGAGAAATGTGTAAACTAATAATCACAACCTTGTGTGTTAAGACCTGTAAAGTGCTATGAAAAAAATACCTAATTCTTCCTGAACAAAGGTCAAAAGTTGGTATCTTGGTCTGGCAGTTGAATAATAATTGATTGATGATCACCTGCATCATCATATGATGGAGAAGGAACAAACAAGAATTTCAGAAAGAGCAGCAATCCCCTGAAGACCCACGAATGTATGTAGCCCAAGATTCTTCCCATTCACTATTCATAAAGTTATAATAGATGGAATATATAAAGCAAGTGCACTAATGATCTATATACAGTCATGAAATAGGAAGCAACTTTGTCTTTTTAGAGTTCTATTTAAAATCTTAGAACACAAGATCTGAAAACTACTGAGGTATCTTCTCATTCAACTTTTTTGCTTTTACATGGGCCAAGTTAAGACTAGAAAAGTAGAAACATTCCTTTACTACTGCATTTACTGACTATCTCCTATGTTTAAAAGCCCTAGCATGAATCTGCCCTGACTCCTTCTCCACCAAAATGAATCAATACAAAATCAGATCTTCAGCTCAATTTTCCTAACTCCCTAGCTCATGCCTACCATTTCTCCTCTAAACAAAACTGGGTCCAGTGGAGATAAATATATATATAAAATTTCAACCATCCTTAGTTTGGCATGTCTTCCGGCTGATGAGGCAGGAGAAAACTCATTACTTAGTAACAGCCTAAATCTACCTACATTTGCAGACTACTATTTTCCAAAAAAAGAAATAAATCACCATTAAATGGTACAATTACACTCTGAGAGATAGTGAGGTGTCACTGCAAGATTTGATTAATCACAATTATAATAAAAATGTATCAAGCAGTAACCAAACATAATGTCAAGTCACAAAAAAATACAGCACATGTAGTTAATATTATGATCTTCCTTACTCAATACTGACTTTGTTTATGACATTTATAATGAGCTTTTTGACATTTGAGTGACAGCTACATCAAGATAAGAAATTAGAACACCTGGATATTAGCTTTTCTTAAGCAACAGACACTACTGAAACCGGAATTAAAAATTATTGACAGCATGCCCTGGCCGGTTTGGCTCAGCGAATAGAGCATTGGCCCACATACCAAAGAGTCGCAGCTTCAATTCCAGTCAAGGGCATGTACTTCAGTTGCAGTTTGGTCCCCGGCCCTGGTCAGGGTCGTGTAGAAGGCAACCAATCGATGTCTCTCTCATGTCCATGTTTCTCTCTTTCTTTCTCTCTCTCTCTCTCTCTCTCTCTCTCTCTCTCTCTCTCTCTCTCTCTCTCTCTGTCTCCCTTCCTCCCATTCAGGTGAGGATTTAAAAAAAAATTTTTTTTTGACAACAAATCTTTTAAATGTCTCAGAAATTTTAAATTTCAAGCTTGAGGTGTGGAGGATGGAAGTCCTATGAACTATCTAATCTACTGATTTTCATTCTGTTTTCCACCAAAGTGACAGGACACACTCATGCAGGCAATTCCTACCTAGAAGAGTGTGGTGCTGGGACCCAACTGAATGAATTAACTGCATTTGAAAAGAGACCACATTTTTTGGCATCCTTCAAAAACTACTTGGCATAATTATTAAACTTTTTTTTTTAACTTAAATTTAACTTGATTTCTGGATATAGTGGTATAATTACCCCATGATTACAGATTTACCTCAAACAAAAAACCTGTATTTTGAAAACTACATAATATTAATGAAAGAAATTGAAAAAGACACAAATAAATAGAAAAATATTCCATGCTCATGGGTTGGAAAAATTACTATTGTTAATATGTCCATACAACTCAAATCAATATACAGATTCACTGAAATTCCTATCAAAATTTGAATGGTCTTTCTCAAAGAAATAGAACAAAGAGTCCTAAAATTTGTATAGAACTGAAAAAAGATCCTGAATAGCTAAAATAATCTTGAGAGAGAAGAACAAAGCTGGAGGCATCACATACACTGATTTTAAACTATATTAAAAAGCTATAGTAATCAAAACAGTGTGTTATTAGTATAAAAACAGACACACAGATCATGAGTAGAATAGAAAGTCCAGAAATAAACCCACACATATGTGATCAATCTGTTTATGACAAAGGAGCCAAGAATATACAATGTGGAAAGGACGATCTCCTCAACAAATCATGTTGGGAAAACTGGATAGTCACATACAAAAGCATTAAACTGGACTACTATCTTACACCATATACAAAAATTAACTTGAAATAGATTAAAGACTTGAATGGGACATCTGAAACCATAAAACTCCTAGAAGAAAATATAGGCAGTAAACTCCCTGACATAGGTCTTGGTGATGACTTTTTTAATCTGACACCAAAAGCAATACCTTGATTTTCACTTCATTCCTGAAGGACATTTTCACTGAATACAGAATTTTGGGTTGACAGTTCTTTTCTAACAGCACTGGAATGCTGAAACAATTCCTTCTGCTTTCCATGGTTTCTGATGATAAATCTTCTATCATCCAAATTGTTTTTCTCTATCAGTAATGCATTTTTTTCCTGTGTTCCTTTGAAAATTGTTTTCTTTTTCTTTGGCTTTCAGGGTTTGACTATTATGTGGTTTGCCATAGTTTTACTTGGGTTTATCCTGTTTGAGGTTCACTTATTCTATGTGTTTATGTCTTTTCCAAATTTAGGGATTTTTCAGCCATTATATGTCTGAATTATTTCTCAGCCCCACCCTCTTTTTTCTCTTTTCTGGAATTCCAATGACACAAATATTAGATAATCTGGTATGTTCTCATATGTCCCTGATGCTCTGTTGGTTTTTTTTTTTTTTTTTTTTTTTACTATTTTTCATATGTTGTTCAGAATGGGTAATTCTTATGTTCTATATTCAGGTTCACTGATTCTTTCCTCTGTCTTCTCCATTCCATTGAGTCTATTCATTGTGTTTTTATTTCGTGGTTTTATAACTTCAAGTTCTAAAATTCTATGTCCTCTTTTTTGTGTCTCTTTATTGAAAATTTTTCATTTAAGAATGTCTTATTAGCTTGTTGAAATATTTTAATGATGGCTATTTTAGAATCCTTTTCAATTAATTCTACAAATTGTGTCATCTCAATATTGGTGTCTGTTGATTGTTTTTTATCTTTCAAATTGAGATTTCCCTTGTTCCTGCTATGACAAGTAGTTTTTTAATGTAATCTGGACTCTTTTTTTTTTTGTATTATCTTATAAGACTCTGGGTCTTATTTATTTAAGTCTTGTGTTTCAACAGTCCCCTGTTGACACTGTTCTGGAGGGGGAAAGGAGAGGTGTCACCTCATAACTACTAGCTATGGGTAGAAGTCCAGGTTCTCTACTTGTTCTCCACTGACATCTGGAAGGAGGGAATCCATGTTACTCCTGGGTGAGGGTGAAAGTTTAGGCTTCTCAGGTCCTGAGTCTCTAGGTAGTCTATTTCCTTTACTACCTATTTCAGAGTCTTCTTGTGTTTGTGTTATTATGTCAATGGTTTCAGTTGTACATTGTGGGAGATATAGGAAAATATGTCTACTACATCTTTCTGAAAACAGAATTTCAGCATCTCTGCTTTAATGGCCACAAGTCTTAGAGAGGTATGTCCACACTAAAAATTAAGGGAGCTACCATGACCTACCTATTAATCTCTGTGAAAGAGCTACTGCTCCCTTTTCATCAAAATACATTTGTGTTGGTCACTGACTGTACCAAGCCAGAGTAAAATATGTGATAGTGAAAACATTGTGCCTACCATTAAGATAAAATTTCATTTAAGTCAAGAAAACAAGTGATTTTCTTCTACCTTGGCCTCTGTCTCTAAAGAAGAAACAAACTATATATTTAAAAAAAAAAATAGAGCTTCTGAAATCAAGATTTCAAATATAATAATGTATTAATTTAAGAGTCAAGAGAATGTATTTCTTTGGTTAAAAAAATATACATAAGATTATAATGTTTATGGATTACTGACTCTTACCAGTTAATATATTAAAAAGTTTCAACTACTGTTGAAAAGCTTGGCATCTCACTTTTGATGTTTATTCAATTTGTCATTGTCATTGCCTATTCTTATCAGATTTTTCAATACTTTGAATTTTAGTCATTCATTCAATCATTCACCAAACCTATTACTTCATACCACAGCAAATAGCTAGGCACTAGGGCAAGGCCAGCTTCATCATGGGTGTATGACTCATGCAGTTGTACAGAGCTCTACATTCAGAAAGGCCCATGTTTCATTTTTGTTTTAGTGTTGCCATTTTGAAACTCTTAACATTTAACAAGGGACCCTAAATTTTCATTTTGCACTGGTATCCACAAATTATGAAGCTGGTCCAGACCTAGGGAGACAGAGAAAAAAAAGATGAAATTTATCCTCAAGCCTGGCCAGTGTGACTCAGTGGACTGAGTGTTGTCCCATAGACTGAGAGGTCCTGGTTCAATTCCCAGTCAGGGTACATGCCTGGGTTGCGGGCTCGATCCCCAGTAGGGAGCGTGCAGGAGGTAGCACATCAATGTTTCTCTTTCACATGGATGTTTCTCTCTCTCTCCCTCCCTTCCTCTCTCTCTAAAAAAAAAAAAAAAATCAATAAAAACATATTTAAAACAATTATTCTCAAGGACCTCATAGTCTTAGAGCAGAGATAGAAAATTTCACCATAATATGTTAAATGCTATGATTGAGAGAAAGAGAAAGGATGACTGAAGTACAGAGTGTGTAGCTAACACAGTCAAAGGTTTCAGAGAAAGAGTCCATCTAAAAATGTCTATGGTGAGTTCTAAAAGCTGAACCAGTCTTAGACTGATGTTCATTCTTTCTTTTCATTGATTTGCAGTCCTATTTAGTCTAGTAATTTACAATTTCACCTTTTTTTTTTTTTTTTTTTTTTTATCCTCACCCGAGGACATTTTTCCATTTTTTGTTCAGTCAGAGCAGGAGGGAGAGAGAGGAAGAGGGAGAGAGAGAAACATCGATGTGAAGGGACACATCGAGTGGCTGCCACCCACATGACCGACCAGGGCCGGGGACAAACTGCAACCGAGGTACGTGCCCTTAGCGGGAACCAAACCCGGGCCTCTCTGTACTGCAGGCCAACGCTCCAACCGCTGAGCCAAACGGCTAGGGCAATTTCACCTTCTTATCTATGTACAGGTATAACTCATTAGGTTCAAGGTCCCTATATGTATTTTGGATAAAAAGATAGAAAAGGAAGGGAGGGAGGGAGGGAGGGAGGGAGGGAGGGAGGGAGGGAGGGAGGGAGGGAGGGAGGAAGGAAGGAAGGAAGGAAGGAAGGAAGGAAGGAAGGAAGGAAGGAAGGAAGGAAGGAAGGAAGGAAGGAAGGAAGGAAGGGAGAAAGAAAGAAAAAGGAAAGGAAGAGGAAGGAAGGAAGGAAGGAAGGAAGGAAGGAAGGAAGGAAGGAAGGAAGGAAGGAAGGAAGGAAGGAAAAGAAAGGCACATACACTAGGTCTTGGGGTTCGGCACAAATTCAGGCAGAAAGGCATTGGCTAGAGAAGCAGATCAGCTTGGGAAAGAAATATGGTTACCCCCAAAAGACCTGAGTCTTGATGTCAGAAAGAAGTCATTACTAGGGTGTCACCATAGCAATAGCTAAACGCATTCATTTGATCAAATATCCATTTTTTAAAAGCAGACATCATATAAAGTATTGAAGAAATCAAGATAAAAATAGTAAGAAATAATAATAGTAATAATGATGATGATGATGATAGCTAAGTGTTTTTGGTGCCTATTATATCCTAGTATTGGCGCATTAAATCCTCACAATAAGCTCCATTCTATAGAAGTATAAATGAGAAACATCAAGTATTGGTTCCTAATATAAAATAGCTAAAATCCAGGAGGACCAGTGGCATACAAACTATCAATTATATATGTGGTAACCATGCTATGTTAGCATCAGCAATAAAAGCTATTAGGAGCACAGTCTGAAAGTCAGGTGAAGCTTCCCAGAAGACAAGAGATTTTATCTATATCTTAAAGGATTTGTTAGACAGGCAGATTGAGAATTAGAGGAAGGTCTTTCAGATAGAGAAGAGAGCATAAATTATAAATGAATCATCAAGAACCAACTGCAAGTTTCTAGTTTGGGTAATCAAGTAAATGGTGGTACAATGAAGTAAGAAAAGACTAAAAAAGGATACAGACTGAGAAAGTACAGACTTTTGTTCAGTACTGGTGTGGACGTTTTGGGGCAGGCAGCTGGAAAGATAGATCAGGATAAAAGATCCCAGTCATCAGCATTTAGTTTGTCACTCCACAGAATGCTGTAAGCAAGCTAGCTGAAATCCAAAGGTGACTACAAAAAATAAAAAATAATTTTAAAGTAGGTCTGGTTCCAAGAAGTTTGGGCCATTCCTGATTCATAAGGAAAAATAGTAAGTTATTTTCGCAGCTCATCTGGTTAGACTCCAAAGCTTTCTCCATACATTTAGCAAATCAAAGCCTATAAAAGTTTCAGTGCCTTTTCCTTGTGATTTTACTGCTTTTGTTCTGCCAAAGCAAGGCTTAGACTACCCATGAAACTTTGCATAAAATTTAAATATCAATCTCTCATTTCTTTGGCAGTAGATCAGCCAAACAACCCATAGCTTTAAGACTCATCCAGCCTAAGATGTTCTGTTTCTAGTAGCCAGAGTTTCATTTGCATAAAGATCTTTTTTACTTTCTACATCTGTGTTTTATTTATATTGCAACAGCAATATTTATAAGTTTATGTCACAATAAGTCTCCAGTCTAAATTTGGGTCTTTCTTAATTGTTCAGCAGTTAAAAACCACACACAAAGAATAAGAAAAAAAAATCCAGCATGAAATTCTTCAATGTGAAGCTCATATGAGCACTTTCCACATAAACAAGTAAACATGTTATATCACATCATATAATATTGATGCTAAAGCACAATGAATGGTGAAATATAACTACCCCACTCTACAATTAACTTTATAATCTTAATAAAAATGTAAGGATATGTTTTGCTTTAGATAAATTGGGACCATGATACAATTTGATATTTTTTACCACTTATTTCACTATTAAATTGATATTTTTTTTACCACTTATTTCACTATCATATCAGGTTCATAATACTTATTTGACTAAGATAAGTTTTTACTATTTAAGATTAGCTTTAAGGACCAGATCAAGTACAATATCTTCTCTTTGTCATCTCCCTCTACCTATCTATTCTTTGACCCTCTAGCTCAACTAAAGTGATACATTTTCATAACTTACCTGTATCTAGACTTATTATTTTAAACATTAGTTTATTATTTTAAACATTAGTTTACAGTGTTGTGTGTACTTGATTCATCCTCATTGCTAGAGTGTATACTCCACGAGTACAAAAATGGACTGCCTTATACAAATGCTTGGAATCACAGTGAATCACCAAAATGTTTGCTGAATAAATGAAACTACTGTCCTTAGCTATATTCCCATTTTTAAGGCATCCATTTAGTTATTTGTTTAGCCATTAAATAACATTGTAACAATGTTCTATGGTAGTTAGAGAATCATTTGAGCTTTACTTACCAGATTTAGATAGTGAATGTAACTACCCTAGAATCCAAAATAATATAGTTTAGTGATAAGGTTTACTGATTTATTATCCTTATAAAATTTACCACTAAACGCAATTAGTATTTTATATGATTATTTATCAGTTTATGCTGCAATCACTAAAATGTAAGCTCTTAGACGCATAGGGAAATCTTCTTTTGCCATTGAATATCTTCAGTACCTAGCACAGTGCCTGGCATATAACAAGTCTTAATTAGATTTAACAAACATTTTTCTAAATGTAAACCATATGCCAGGGCCTTTACTAAACAGTCATTATTTAATTTAAAATTAAATGTAATTATTTCATGATTTAAACAACAATGCTTTGAAGTAATACTACTAATACGCAAGACGAGACTCAGAGAGGTTAAGTAACTAGCTGACAGTCAACAAGTAAGCAGTTATTAAACTTGTATTTAAATTCCAGACTGTTAGATACTACTCTCCCTTACATGTTGCAACCTCCCAATATAAGCATTCATTACATACTCAGATAAATTCATAAAGAGAAAATAGCTCAGCTTCTTTGCTTCCACTTTTTCCCATTCTTTTGTAGTGGAATTCGATAATTAAGCACATTCACTCAATTGACCCCAAAAAAAGGTTTTTTACTGAATCAGTTAATACCAATGACACAGAACATGCAGGAGTAAGATAAATAACCTGAACAAAACATAGCTATTTATTCTAACATGTTTTTTAAACATGGTACAAGAAATATTGTTGGGTCATCAAACACTATACTTTATAGATTGTTTTACCTTTGAGAGAAAAGGGGAAAGAGAAAAAAGGGAAAGAAATGCTTCCATATTTGGTTGCCATTTATCCAGTGCATTTATAGACTAGTATTTTTACTTCATGACACAAATTTAATGATATAATATTTCCCAAAGTTGGAATTATATCAAAATCACTTTATTTTAGATACTACAAATTATAAATTATTTTTAAATTTTTATTTTATTTTTTTTTAAACCAAAATGTATTTATTTAATATATTCATCACAGGGGCTCAACCAGAGACTTAATTAAAAGAACAGACAGAACAAATATGACAGAACAGCTGAAGATACAGAGTCCTATACAGAAATCATGGCAAGAACAGACTATCTAAGGAAAAAATAAAAAGACAGCACAAGGAGAGAGACTAGATAGCCCAGGTCAGGGCTCTAGGCTGGATACCTGCTTTGTGAAGGTTTCTTGTAGGTACTTCTTAAAGGCCGTGGGGTTTTTCCACACCTCCACAGCATGTGTGTTCAATGGGCTATGGATGTTGGGTTCTCCTAGCAGGCTCTGGATGGAAAGCAGGATGGTCCTGACATTGTATAGGGCAGATAACCTGTCCTTTAGGATGTCCAGGCAAATGTTACCATGGGTGTCTACATTGGGGTGGTAGCAGGGCATAAGGAATTTCACCGTGGGCACATTGTATGCATAGCCACTGGGGAACTCTAAGGAGAGCTTATACCTCAGGTCTTCCTATACTCTGACAGCTGCTCCATGGATGGTCCCCACCCATTTGAAAAGGTTGTCTGATTCAGGGAAGGCAGAAATTCCTTTCTCGCCAGACATCATGAGAGTCATCAGCTCCTGCTATAACCTCCTTATCACTCACCTCTTGCCCAATAGGCCCTGGGTAGTGCCCCGACCAGACTTGGCTCCCTTAAGAACTGCAGTGACGCCCTGGCCGGTTTGGCTCAGCGGTTAGAGTGTCGGCCTGCGGTCCTGAGAGACCTGGGTTCGGTTCCCGCTAAGGGCATGTACCTCGGTTGCAGTTTGTCCCCGGCCCTGGTCGGTTGTGCAGGTGGCAGCCACTCGATGTGTTCCTTTCACATCGATGTTTCTCTCTCTCCCTCTTCCTCTCTCTCCCTCCCGCTCTGACTGAACAAAAAATGGAAAAAATGTCCTCCGGTGAGGATAAAAAAAAAAAAAAAGAACTGCAGTGACCTAGCTGGTATGGCTCAGTGGATTGAGCGTCCCCCCCAAGGGCTGAGAGGTCCTGATTGAGTTCCCGGTCGGGGCGCATGCCTGGGTTGCTGGCTCAATACCCAGTGGGAGGTGTGCAGGAGGCAGCTGATCAATGTTTCTCTCTCACATGGTTCTATCTCTCCAGAAAAATCAATAAAAAACATATTGGGGGAAAAAAAAAAAGAGCTGCAGCAACACTGGTGGTGGCTGGGTCCTGATTCTGGGAGACCATCTGGGCAGCCCTGGCAGAGGCGCTGGCAGGGACAAAGGAACTCGGAGAACAGGACTGTAACTGCAGGGATGCCTGTCCATCTGTGTTTTCTAAATTTTTATTTTAATCATCTCTTTCTACTGATACATGATAGGGTATCAACTCCAAATGTAATTCTTCTAAGCTCTTATAATATAATTCAATAGAACAACAGAATCAATGAGACAAATATAATCTTGGTATAAAATTGCATTTAATATACTAATTTTTTTAAGTAAAAGTTGTTTGTCAAAAGTCTATATATGGGACATTATGAGACAGACACCAGCATGACTCTCAAGATATCTGCATTGTGAGAGACACAAATTAGAAAAGTAAAGGAAGCTATATTTAAAATGAAAATCAGAGCAGACAATAGTCTGCTAAGGGGCAAAAGAACTAGCATGGAAATCAACAGGTCTGGGATATAAGCTCAGTTCTGCTATAAACTAGATGTGAGACTTTGAGTGACTCATTTCATCATTCTGAACCTCAGGTTTTTTAATATAAAAGAAAACATATAAAGTATGGAAGATGAAGAATGTAAAGGCATTCTAGAAACATGGATATGAAGGCTAAAAGGCAGAAAGAACACATTGTAGTAGGAAAATGTTAAGTTGTCATAGATGGCTGGACTTCTATCAGCTAGTTACATACCTTCAGTGAGTCTCAGTTTTCTTACCTAATAATAATACTTACGCCCTGACTGGTTTGAATCGGCGGTTAGAGTGTTGGCCTTCGGACCAGAGAGACCAGGGTTTGGTTCCCGCTAAGGGCACGTACCTCGGTGCAGTTTGTCCCCAGCACAGTTGGGGTCGTGTGGGTGGCAACCACTCGATGTGTCTTTTTCACATCGATGTTTTTCTCTCTCTCTCTCTCTTCCTCTCTCACTCCTACTCTATCCGAAGATAAATGCAAAAATGTCCTCAGGTGAGGATATAAAATAATAATAATAATAATAATAATACTTACTTCATAACTTTCCTGTATAGATTAAAGTAATTAAATATACAAGATATAATTAAGTCCCTTTTACAGCTATAATATTTTTAGTTAAAGAGAATAATTATGTTAATATAAGAATATAATTTTCAGATAATAGTAAAAGTACAGGCCTTGAATATGAGAAAATGACATTACTTACAACTCTGAAATTGTGTGACTCTACACTATGCTTAAAAAGCTGCAGGGGCATCTGATAAAATTCAACATCCATTCATTCTAAAAACTTTTAGCAAATTAGGAGGGGAAGAGAGTGTCTTCAGTTTAATAAAGAATATATATATGGAGAGAGAGAGAGAGAATTAATATCATACTTTGTGGTGAAAGAAACAAGGCAAGCAAGTCCACTGTCATTACTATTATTCAACACTGTACAAGAGGCAAAACTGACGGAATACGACAAGAAAAAAAACCAAAACATTATCACTATCCCTTGATGACATAATTTCCTATATAGAAAATCCCAAATCGACAAAAAGCAGCTAGAGGTAATAAGTGAGTTTAGCAAGGATGAAAAATATATTGTCATTGTCATATTACTATATACCAGCAATGAACAGTTAACGATCAAATATTTTTAAATAATTTCATTTACAATCTAACAAAATAGATGTGAGATGTTTGTTGAAAAAAAAAAAACCTTAAAAAACTAAACATAAAAGTGATAAAAGTAATCAAACAAGACATATAAATAGAGAGATACATAATGTTTATGAATCGAAAAAACAATATCCTTAAGATGTCAATATGTTAAATTCTCCTAAACATCTAAAGATTCAAAACAATTCCAATCTAAATCCCAGCAGGATATTTTTGTAGAAATAAAAAAGCTTCTTTTAATTTACATGGAGAGGCAAAGGAGCTAGAATAACCAAAATAGTTTTTTAAAGGGGTAACAAGTTGAAAGAGTTATACTATCTGATTTCAAGACTTACTATAAAACTCTAGAGATCACAATGATGTGGCAGTGGAGAAAGAATGACCATATAGTTCAGTGGAACAGAATAGAGTCTAGAAACACATCCATACATATATGGTCAATTGATTTTAAACAAAAATGCAAAAATAACTCAATAGAAAGAGGGTATTCATTTCAAAACATGGTAATAAAATAATTAGACATCCATATGTAAAAAAAAAAAAAAATAGACTGGGGAGGCGGAAAATGGCAGCGGAGTGAATGGACGCTACACAGACCATCTCCCAGGACCAAACTGGAATTACAACGAAAATAAAGACAAATCATCAGGAAAAGGGAACTGAAAAGCAGCTTGGAGGACCACGTAACCAGGGACACTGACTTAATCCTGGTAGGCTTGCGAAGATGCGAGAGGGGGCCGGGAGCCCACGGCCCGCAACAAACTGGGCTGGGACCTTCCGCGGCCTCCGCTGGGACCTTCCACGGCCTCCGCTGGGACCTGCGACCTCAACTGGGATCTGCGGCAGCCTTGGCTGGGACCTGCAGCAGCCTCAGCTGGGAGCTGCGGCCTTGGCTGAGACTTGCAGCCTTAGCTGGGACCTGCAGCGCCCTAGGCTGGGACCTGCAGCGCCCTCAGCAGGGAGCTGGGCCCTCAGCTGGGAGCTGCAGCCTTGGCTGGGACCTGCAGCTTACTGGGCTGGAAGCTGCACCCTCAGCTGGGAGCAGCACCGTCGGCTGGGAGCTACAAGGGCCTCAGCCTCTACCTGGAGCGACGGCCTTAGCTGGAAGCGGCACCCTTAGCTGGGAGCCGCACCCACAGGTTACACTCCCAAGCAGCTACACAGCGCAGAGCCAGGACAGAGGCTAAAATAGTAGCAGCCACTCACCTTGGGCTCCGGCAGAGAAAGGGCAGACTGGACTGGAACTGTGTGGGAACACTCTGGATTTGGAGGGTGCTCAGAGCTTTTGCTGAGTTGTAGCCACGCAGGACTGTGGTCACCATACTCCTTCCCAGGGCCCTGGTTAGAGGCAGTGGTCCCTCCCTCAGAGATTCAACCCCACCCGGTGCCCATTGAAATGCTAATTGAGGCCCATTACCAACCAGCATCTGCCCCACCCTGGAGAAATCCTCTTACACTGAGCACCTGAGGGAGTTTTTCAGGCAACTCAGAAACCAAGGTTCTTCAGGTGACCTCTACTAATAGCCTCCAGGCAAAAAAGCTAGAGGATAACTACCATTCTTTGGGCTAGCAACTCTAACCAGGAAAGTAAGACTTGACAGTGGTGTTTAAAGTGGGTCCTCCCTGCCTCATCCAAATGCAAGAGAGGGAGCCACAAACAGCAGAACACCAACACCCACAGGGAAAATTTGGAAGGCTCCAAAGCCCACTGTGATAGACAAAATGGTGAAAAACAGAAACAAAAGCCAAATGAAAGAACAAGACACTTCAACCGAAGATGAGATAAACGAGGTGCAGTTAAGCAAGTTAACAGAACTAGAATTCAGAGCCATGACCTTGAGGAAGCTCAACAGCATGTGTAAGAATATGAGCACCATGAGTAAAGACATAGAAATTAAAAACCAACAGGAAGAAATGAAGAATGACATCTCAGAAATAAAGAAAACATTGAAAACTCTAAATAGAAGAGTAGAGGAAGCTGAGGACTAGATCAGTGAATTAGAAGATAGGGTAGAAAAAATCAACCAATCAGAAAACCAAAAGGAAAAATAATTAAAAAACAGGAAAAACAGCTTAAGAGAACTGTGGGACAACTGGAAACATAATAACATTCGCATCATAGGAGTCCCCGAAGAAGAAGAAAATGAGCAATGGTTAGAGAATATATTTGAAGAAATAGTGACAGAAAAATTCCCTAATTTGGTGAAGGAAGAAGGCATTGAAGTTCAAGAAGCACAAAGAGACCCAAGTAAGAAGAACCCAAACAGGCTCACACCAAGACACATAATAATCAAAGTGCCAACAATTCAAGACAAAGAGAGAATCCTAAATGCAGCAAGAGATAAGCAACAGGTTACCTACAAAGGAAACCACATAAGGCTCTCAGCTGACTTCTCAACAGAAACACTACAGGCCAGAAGGGAATGGCATGAGGTAATCAAGGCATTAAAAACAAGGATCTGAATCCAAGACTACTCTATCCAGCAAGGCTGTCATTCAAAATAAACGGTCAAATAAAGAGCTTCCCAGACAAAAAAGGCTAAGGGAACACATTAGCACCAAACCAGCACTGCAAGAAATGCTAAAAGGACTGCTGTAATTAGCAGGAGAAATTGGAAGAAAAATATAACCACACTAAAGAAAAATGGCAATAAATAAGTACATATTAATAATCACCTTAAATGTAAATGGATTGAATGTTCCCATAAAAAGACACAGAGTAGCTGACTGGATAAGAAAGCATGACTCATCTATATGTTGTTTACAAAAGACCCACCTCACAACAAAAGACTCACATAGCTTGAAAATGAAGGGATGGGAAAAAATCTTTCAAGCAAACGGAAAGAAAAAAAAAGGTGGAGAAGCAATACTCATATCTGATAAAATAGATTTCAAAATGAAGGCTATAACTAGAGACAAAGAAGGCCACTACATAATATTGAAAGAATCTATCCAACAGGATGATATAACCTTGATAAACATATATGCACCCAATATAGGAGCATAAAAATATGTTTAAAATCTTCTGGAGGACTTCATAAAAGAAATTGATAGCAATACAATCATAGCAGGGGACTTCAACACCCCGCTGACATCACTGGATAGATCCCCTAAACAAGAAATTAGCAAGGAAACAGAGGCTTTAAATGAAGCACTAGACCAAATGGATTTAATAGATATCTACAGAAAATTACACCCAAAAATTACAGAATTCACATTCGTCTCAAGTGCACATGGGACCTTCTCAAAGATAGACCACATGTTAGGCCACAAACTAAGTCTCTACAAGTTCAGGAAGATTGAAATCATATCAAGCATAATCTCAGATCACAATGGCATTAAACTAGAAATCAACTGCAACAAGAACATGCAAAGACATTTGAACACATGGAAGCTAAATAGCATGTTATTAAACAATGAATGGGTTACCAAGGAGATCCAGGAAAAAATTGAAAACTTCCTGGAAACCAATGAAAATAAAGACACAACAACACAAAATCTATGGGATGCAGCAAAAGCAGTTCTGAGAGGGAAGTTCATAGCACTACAGACCTATCACACAAAAAAAAAACAAAAAAAAAAAACAAGAAAAATCTCTAATAGACTATTTAACCTCAAATCTTAAAGAACTAGAGAGCAAACAAAAAGAACACCACAGAGCAAGTAGTAGGAAGGAAATAGTAAAGATCAGAGCAGAAATAAATGACACAGAGTCCACAAAACCAATTCAAATGATCAATGAAACAAAGAGCTGGTTTTTCGAAAAGATAAACAAGATTGATGAACCCTTAACTAGACTCACAAAGAAACAAAGAGAGAGAACCTAAATACACAAAATCACAAATGAAAGAGGAGAAGTAACAACTGACACCACAGAAATACAAAAGATCATTAACAACTACTATGAACAATTATATGGCAACAAATTCCACAATCTAAGCAAAATGAAAAAATTTCTAGAAACACAAATTCCCAAAACTGCATCAAAAAGAGATAGAAAACTTGAACAGACCAATAACAACAAAGGAAATTGAAGATGTAATCAAGACTCTCCCAGCAAACAAAAGTCCAGGCAAGTATGGCTTCACAGGGGAGTTTTACTGAACATTCAAAGAAGAACTAACACCCATTCTCCTCAAACTATTTCAAAAAATTCAAGAAGGAAGACTTCCAAACTTGTTTTATGAAACCAGCATTATTCTAATTCCAAAACCAGAAAAAGACACTACAAAGAAAGATAACTACAGGCCAATATCCCTGATGAACATAGATGCCAAAATCCTGAAAAAATACTAGCAAATAGAATCCAGCAATACACCAAAAAAATTATTCACAATGACCAAGTGGGATTCATCCCAAGGATGCAATGCTGGTACAATATTTGCAAATCAATAAATGTGATACACCTCATAAATAAAATGAAGAATAAAAACCACATGATTATATCAATAGATGCCAATAAAGCCTTCGACAAAATCCGGCATCCATTTCTGATAAAAATGCTCAGCAATGTGGGAATAGAGGGATCATATCTAGACATAATAAAGGCCATATATGAAAGACCTAGAGCCAACATCATACTCAATGGGCAAAAACTAAAAGCATTTCCCTTAAACAAGAACAAGGCAAGGATGCCCACTTTCGCCACTCTTATTTAACATAGTACTGAAAGTCTTAGCCACAACAATCAGACAGGAAGAAAAAATAAAAGGGATCCAAATTGGAAAGGAGGAAGTGAAACTGTCATTACTCGCAGATGACATGATACTATATGTAGAAAACCCCAAAGACTCCATCAAAAATTTACTAAACTTAAGATATGAATTTGGAAAAGTAGCAGGATACAAAATTAACGTCAAAAAATCAATGGCATTCTTATACACCAATGATGAAGTCACAGAAAGAGAAACTAAGAAAACAATCCCATTTACCATTGCGGCAAAAAAATTAAGATACCTAGGAATAAACTTAAGCAAAGAAATAAAGGACCTATTCACAGAAAACTATAGGTCATCGAAAAAAGAAATAGAGGTACATATAAAAGAAGCGAAAGCACATACCCTGTTCATGGATTGGAAGAATTAACATCATTAAAATGTCCATATTACCCAAAGCGATCTATAGATTCAATGCAATCCCCATCAAAATACCAACGACACACTTCAAAGAATTAGAACAAATGCTTCAAAAGTTCATATGAAACCAAAAAAGACCTCGAATAGCCCCAGCAATCCTGAAAACGAAGAACAAAGTTGGAGGGATCACATTACCAGATTTCAGGTTATACTACAAAGCCACTGTAATCAAAACAGCCTGGTACTGCCACAAGAACAAGCATATGGACCAGTGGAACAGAAGAGAGAACCCAGAAATGGACCCAAGGCAATATGCTCAATTAATATTTGACAAAGGTGGCAAGAGCATACAGTGGAGTAAGGACAGCCTCTTTAATAAATGGTGTTGGGAAAATTGGACAGCTACATGCAAAAAAATGAAACTAGACCATCAACTTGCATCCTACACAAGACTAAACTCAAAATGGATAAAAGACTTAAATGTGACTCATAAATCCATAAAAATCCTAGAAGAAACTGTAGGCAACAAAATTTCAGACATTATACACAGCAGAATTTTCATTGATACATCACCTAAGGCAATAGAAACAAAGGAGAAAATGAACACATGAGACTACATCAAACTCAAAATCTTCCTCACAATGAGAAATACAATCATCAAAATGGAAAGGCTACCCACTGTATGGGAGAGCATAATTGCCAATGATATATTGGATAAGGGGTTAATTTCCAATATATAGAGAGTGCTCATACAACTCAACAAAAGGAAGACAAAGAAACCAATTAAAAAATGGGCAGAGGTACTAAATAGACACCTCTCCAAACAGGACATACAAATGGCTAAGAGACATATGAAGAAATGATCAACATCACTAATCATCAGAGAGATGCTAATTAAAACAACAATGGGATATCACCTCACACCTGTCAGAATGGCTGCCATCAACAAATCATCAAACAAGTGTTGGCGAGGGTGTGGAGAAAAGGGGACTCTAGTACACTGCTGGTGGGGGTGCAGCCACTATGGAAAACAATATGGTGTTACCTCCAAAAATTAAAAATTGAACTTCCATTTGACCCAGTGATCCCACTTCTAGGAATATACCCTAAAAAGCCTGAAACACCAATCAGAAAGAATATATGTACCCCCATGTTTGTAGCAGCACTGTTTACAATGGCTAAGATCCGGAAATAGCCCAAGTGTCCATCAGTAGACGAATGGATAAAAAAGCTGTGGTACATATACACAATGGAATACTATGCAGCTATAAGAAAGAAAGATCTCTTATCCTTTGAGACTACATGGACGGACCTGGAAAGTATTATCCTAAGCAAAACAAGCCTAACAGAGAAAGACAAGTATCATATGATCTCACTTATTTGTGGAATATAATGAACATAACAGCCTGAGGAATGGGATAGTCCCAGAGATGTGGAAGTGGGGTACAGACTGACAATCCCCAAACGGGGGTGGGGGGGTGGGGGAGAGATAAACCACAGAACTTATATGCATGTATGCATGAACAATGGACATGGACAACAAAGCTGGGGACAGGGCAGGGAGGGAGTGGAAGGGGGAAATCAGTGGGAGAAAAAGGAGAAACATCTGTAACAAAAATAAATTAATTAATTTTTAAAAAATAAACTACAAACAACCCCCCAAAAAGCCTTAATTCATAGTTCACACCATATAAATATAAATTAAAATAAACCATACACATAAATGTAAAACACAAAAACATAAAACTTTTAGAAGAAAACATAGGAGAAATTTTTGTAACCTTGAATTAGACAAAGATTTCTTAAAATTAACATCAAAATCTTGATCCATTAAAAAATTTTTTTGATAAATTGGACTTTGCAAGAATTATTAACTTATTCTGTGAAAGATGCTCTTAAAGATATAAAATCAATTGATTCTGGAAGAGAACTATTTGAAAAACACATCATAAATGACATATCCAGAATATATAAGAAACTCTTAAAACTTAGTGATAATAAAACAACCTTATTTAAAACACAAACAAAAATTCTGAACAGATACTTCAAATAGAAAACATCTATGAATAAATAAATACATAAATAAATAAATAAGTAAATTAATAAATAAGATTGGTCAAAGAGGGGGAAATAATATATACAGATGGCAAATAAGCACATGAAAAGATTTTTAAAGTCATTAGGAAAATGCAAATTAAAATCACAATGAGATACAATGGCACATCTATTAGAATGGCTAAGAATAAAAAATATTGATAAGCCTTGGCCAGTTTGGCTCAGCAGTTAGAGCATTGGTCTGCAGACCAGAGTTGCAGGTTCAATTCCCAGTCAAGGGCATGTACCTTGGTTGCAGATTCGATCCCTGACCCCTGTTGGGGTTGTGCTGGAGGCAACCAATCCATGTGTTTCTCTCTCACTCTCTCTCCCTTCCTCCCTCCCACTCTACCTAAAAAGCAACAGAAAAATATCCTCGAGTGAGGATAAAAAAAATATTCATAATATTAAGTGCTGACAAGGATATTGCAGTAACTAGGGCTCTCATACATTGCTGATGGAAATGCAAATTAATACAGTCACATTGAAAAACAGTTTGACAGTGAATTATAAAGTTAAACATACACTTAAAGCATAAGACCAAGCAATCCTGCTCCCAAGTATTTGTCCAAGTGAAGTGATAACTTATATTCACAAAAACAAAACAAGTACAAGAATATGCCACTTATTTCACAGTTGCTAAAAACTGGAAATATCTGTAAGACCCTTACCTGAATAAACAAACTGTGGTAGCATTTGCCACTTTCTAGGAATATTTTATATTTGTACTTGCTCCTATTTATTGTCTTTCTTCTCCTAATAGATCATAAGCTTCCTCAGAACAGAACAACCTTGTTTTTCTTATTTTATGGTGAATCCTGAGTACTCAGAAGAGTACCTGGCATATCATAGGTATACAATAAATATTGTTGAATATTATAAGAAAAATAACTTTTTGAAGACTTTCTATGTGTCAGGTAAAATGTCAATAGTTTTATATATATTATATCAGTTTAGGCAAGTGAGACATAGGACGCATAAAAAATATTGCCCGAGGAGACAAACTGATATAATATATACAGTAAATAGTTGAAGAAGAATATGAACCCTGGCAACTAACTTCAAACTGTGAGCTTAATCCAAATGAGGAAATGTTGGAGGGCATTACAGGAAAGAGAAAAATGCAGGGACCTGTGAAATAACATGGTCTCTGCAGGAAACTATAAGAAGGCCAATAAGTATGTATGCCAAGGTAGACAAAACAGGCCCAGATCATGAAGAATACCATATGCCAAGTTAAGAAGCCTGAACTTTACTCTAAAGGCCAATAGGGAGCTATCTAAGGGGGTTAGCAGTGGAATGGAGAAGTCAAATTTGCAGTTTACATAGGAGAACACTCTAGCTCCAGTGTGAATAACGGAATTAAACAGCACAAGACTCTGGACAAAACTATATGTTGAAAGACAACTGCTATAGCCCTACAGGTATGGCTCAGTGGATTGAGTGTTGTCCCATGGACTGAGAAACCCCAGTTCAATTCCTGGTCAGGGCGCATACCCAAGTTGTGGGCTTGGTCCCCAGTAGGGGGCATGCAGGAGGCAGCTGATTGATGCTTCTTACATCAATGTTTCTATCTCTAAAAAATCAGTAAGAACATTAAAAGGAAAGAAAGAGCCCTGGCTGGTTTGGCTCAGCAGTTGGAGCATCGGCCTGCGGACCAGACAGTCCCAGGTTCGGTTCCTGCTAGGGGCACATACCAAAAAAAGAAAAGAAAAGAAAGACACTGCTATAGTCTAAGAAACATAAAATAATAGATTGAACTTGAATGATTGTAGCAGAGAAAGAAAGACACATAAATACAGGAAATTATTTTAGAAGTGGTAAAATATTTTAGATATAGATCTACAAAGGAGGAGTCCAAGATAAGTCCCATGTTTCCAGTTTGAATGATTGCATAAAAAGTAGAAACATTTACTGGAATATGGAGTAGACAGAAGAGGCTGATTTAAAAGGCTAGATAAAGAGCTCATGAGTCTGAGATACCAATGGTGCATTTAGTGATGACGTCCAAAAGGCAGTTAAATCCAGGAGTTTCCTCCTCAGGAGAGATTTTCAAGTATAGATAGAATTGGGAATACAAAAGGAGATGTAAGATGTAATGATATCAGATGAAATCATGGTGAGTATTAATGTTTAAGGAGTTTGTATAAGAACAGAAGCCCATGAAGGAAAATTAGAAGAAATAAGCAAGAGATACAAGGAGAATCAAAGAGCCCTGGCCGGTTTGGCTCAGCAGTTGGAGCATTGGCTTGCAGACCAGAGAGTCCTGGGTTCAGTTCCCACTAGGGACACATAGCAAAAAAAATAAAATAATAATAATAATAAAATTTTAAAAAATAATAATAAAAAAAAGAGGAGAATCAAAGAGAGGTATATCAGAAAGCCAAAGTAAGAGAATTTCTAACAGGGAAATTTCAACAGTATCAAATGCAAAATAAATTAATATAATGGGTATATGTCCATTGGACTTAGCAATATGAAAATTATTAATGTTTATTACAATAGTGAAATGCCTATTTAAAACATACTACAAAGTACAAAGTAAAATGCCAGCTAAGTTTATATTTGAATGCTGTCACTTTAAAGTATGATAATAGTATCTGGTATCACTAATATAATGAACAAATATACTATCATAAACACACAAATGCATTGCTATATATGTATATCATGATTATGAATACTGTATTCAAACAAATAATTCCAGGTATAGTTCTTAGACTTACTATTAATTCCCAGACACTCAAATTTACCTCTGTAAAAGATTTCAAGTGGAAACAACAGAAACAAACTTAAAAGAATGAAAATGTGTTCATGTTGGCAGAATTTACAATAATATAGTTGATCTGCAAATTCTTTTAGCTTTCCATACATTCTATATATTTAATACTACTCTATCTTATGAATTTTTCCTTGAACAAAGAATTTCTGGTTCCATGAATCAGAAATATAGCTAACTTATGGTATATTTTACAAATATAGCTAACTTATGGTATATGGTATGGTAAAGTAAATAAATGTGCCATTAACCTTAAAAAAGGTTACTTTAATAATAAAAATATTTCAACAATAAAGATAAATTAAAATAAATACATAAAATAAAATAAAAATATGTACATGTGTTGCAGACACTGTTTAGGTATTTTGTAAACATCTGTTATCAATCTTCAAAACAATACCTGAAGGCAGGTAGTATTAAACCAAATTTAAAGATGGATCACTAAAGTTCAACGGGGTTATGTAACTTATCCAAGGACACAAAACTAACAAGTAACAAAAGGAAAATCTTGATGCCACTACACTAATTTGATGACTACCCTTGAAAAATTAGAAGCAAGAGATGTTTTATATGTGGCAGTATCCTAAAGAGTGATTTCTCTTCTCTTTTCGTTTTTTTTAAAAATTATTTTTATTAATTTGTTTTTGTTACAGATGTTTCTCCTTTTTCTCTCCTCCCCATCCCCCGCCCCTTCCCCAGCTTTGTTGTCTATGTCCAATGGTTATGCATACATGCATGTAAGTTCTGGGGTTTATCTCTTCCCCCACAACATCCCCTTTACTGGAGTTTGTCAGTCTGTACCCTACCTCTATGTCTCTGGGTCAATTTTGTTCATCAGTTTGTTTAGTTCATTATATTCCACAAATAGTGAGATCATGTGATATTTGTCTTTCTCTGCTTGGTTTGTTTCCCTTAGCCTAATACTCTCTAGGTCCCTCCATGTCATCTCAAATGGTAAGAGATCTTTCTTTCTTTCAGCTGCACAGATTCCATTGTGTACATGTACGACAGCTTTTTTATCCACTCATCTACTGATGGACACTTGTGTTGTTTCCAGATCTTAGCTATTATAAATAGTGCTTCTATGAACATGGGGGTACATATATTCTTTCTGATTGGTGTTTCAGGCTTCTTAGGGTATATTCCTAGAAGTGGGATCACTGGGTCAAATGGCAGTTCAATTTTTAACTTTTTTTTTTTTTTATCACAAACACAGTCCCCCACTACCACAAATTATGCAGTCGAGTTTCCCACATTTGGGGAAATCGCAGAGGTCAGCACTTCTGGAGAGCAATGGATAAGCCTCGCCCTGGGAAAACCACCTTCATGATCATTGTATCTCCCCTGCCAGGTAAGTATATCAATTTTTAACTTTTTGAGGTAATACCATAGTGTTTTCCATAGTGGCTGCACCAGTCTGCATTCCCACCAGCAGTGTACTAGAGTCCCCTTTTCTCCACACCTTCACCAACACTTACTTGATGATTTGTTGATGGCGGCCATTCTGACAGGTGTGAAGTAACATCTCATAGTTGTTTTAATTTGCATCTCTATGATGATTAGTGACATTGAAAATTTTTTCATATGTCTCTTGGCCATTTGTATGTCCTGTTTGAAGGAGTGTCTATTTAGCTCCTCTGCCCATTTGTTAATTGGGTTCTTTGTCTTCCTTTTGTTGAGTTGTATGAGTACTCTATATATTTTGGAAATTAATCCCTTATCTGATGCATAATTGGCAATTATGGCCTCCCATATGGTGGGTTCCTTTTCCATTTTGATGATTGTTTCTTATGCTGTGCAGAAGCTTTTTAGTTTGATGTAGTCCCATGTATTCATTTTTTCCTTTGTTTCTCTTGCCTTAAGTGTGGTATCAGTGAAAATTCTGCTGCATGTAATATCTGAAATTTTGCTGCCTACATTTTCTTCTAGGATTTTTATGGATTTATGAGTTACATTTAAGTCTTTTATCTATTTTGAGTTTACTCTTATGTATGGTGTAAGTTGGTGGTCCAGCTTCATTTTTTTTTTTTTTTTTTTGCAAGTAGCTGTCCAATTTTCCCAACACCATTTGTTGAAGAGACTGTCTTGACTTCACTGTATGCTCTTGCCACCTTTGTCAAATATTAATTGAGCATATTGTCTTGGGTCAATTTCTGGGTTCTCTGTTCTGTTCCAATGATCTATTTGTCTATTCTTGTGCCAATACCAGGCTGTTTTGATTACAGTGGCTTTGTATTATAACCTGATATCTGGTAATGTGATCCCTCCTACTTTGTTTTGTTGTTATTCTTTTTTTTCAAGATTTCTGTGGCTATTCGGGGTCTTTTTTGGCTTCATATAAACTTTTGGAGTGATTGTTCTAGTTCTGTTACATATGTTGTTGGTATTTTGATAGGGACTGCATTGAATCTATAGATTGCTTTGTGTAGTATGTACATTTTAATGATGTTAATTCTTCCGATCCATGAACAAGGTATGTGCTTCCATTTTTTTATATCTTCCTCAATTTCTTTTTTCAATTTCCTGCAGTTTCCTGTGAGGAGGTCCTTTACTTCTTTGGTTAAGTTTATTCCTAGGTATCTTAATTGGTTCGCTGTGATGGGAAATGATATTGTTTTTTTAGTTTCTCTGTGAGTTTATCATTAGTGTATAAGAATGCTGTCAATTTCTTGACATTAATTTTGTATCCTGCTACTTTGCCAAATTCATTTATTAGCTTCAGTAGAGTTTTGACGGAGTCTTTAGGGTTTTCAAAGTACAATATCATGTCATCTGCAAATAGTGAGGGTTTCACTTCCTCCTTTCCAATTTGGATCCCTTTTATTTTTTCTTCATGTCTATTTGTTGTGGCTAGGGCTGCCAGTAATATGTTGAATAAGAGTGGCAAAAGCAGGCATCCCTGTCTTGTTCCCATTCTTAAAATGAATGCTTTTAGTTTTTGCCCACTGAGTATGATGTTGGCGGTAGGTTTTTCATATTTGGCTTTTATTATGTTGAGATATTATCCCTCTATTCCCACATTGCTGAGCATTTTTATCAGATATGGGTGCTGGATTTTGTTGAATGTTTTTTCAGCATCTATTGATATGATCATATGGTTTTTATCTTTCATTATCTTTTTTTTAAGATTGGAATATAAATATATATATATATATATATATATATATATATATATGTTTTTTGTGGGGTTTTTTTTGTTACAGATGTTTCTCCTTTTTTACCCCATTGGCACCCCCATCCCCATCCCCCCGCCCGCTCCGTCCCCAGCTTTGTTGTCCATGTCCATTGGTTATGCATACATGCATATAAGTTCTGTGGTTTATCTCTTCCCACCCCCCCAACCCCCTCTTATGACGGATGTCAGTCTGTGCCCTACTTCCATGTTTCTGAGTCTACTGTATTCCTCAGACTATTATGTTCATTATATTCCGTATATAAGTGAGATCATGTGGTATCTGTCTTTTTCTGCTTGTGTCCATCAGTACACAAATGGATAAAAAAGCAGTGGTACATATATACAATGGAGTATTATGCAGCTGTAAGAAACAAAGATCTCTTATCCTTTGAGACTATATGGAGAGACCTGCAAAGTATTATCTTTCATTTTCTTTATGTGGTGTATCACATTTATTGATTTGTAAATATTGTACCATCCTTGCATCCCGGGGATGAATCCCACTTGGTCATGATGAATAATTTTTTTTGATGTATTGCTGGATCCAATTTCCTAATAATTTGTTAAGGATTTTGGCATCTGTGTTCATCAAGGACATTGGTCTGTAGTTTTCTTTCTTGTAGTGTCTGTATCCGGTTTTGGAATTAGGATTATGCTGGCCTTATAAAATGAGTTTGGAAGTGTTCCTTCTTCTTAGATTTTCTGGAATAGTTTGAGGAGAATGGGTATTAGATCTTCTTTGAATGTTTGGTAAAACTCCCACGTGAAGCCATCTGGGCCTGGGCTTTTGTTTACTGGGAAATTCTTAGTTACATCTTCAATTTCCTTTGCTGTTATAATCTGTTCAAGTTTTCTCTCTCTTCCTGGTTCAGTTTTTGGAGGCTGTGTATTTCTAGAAATGTGTTCATATCTCCTAAATTGTCCAATTTGTTGGTGTATAATTGTTTATAGTATGTTTCATGATCCTTGGTATTTCTGTGGTGTCAGTTGTTATTTCTCCTCTTTTGTTTCTGATTTTGTTTATATGATTTCTCTCTTTTTGTTTCTTGGTAAGTCTAGGTAAAGGTCCATCGATCTTGTTTATCTTTTTAAAGAACCAGCTTTTGTTTCATTGATCTTTTGAATTGGTTTTTTTTTTTTTATCTTTATGACATTTATTTCTGCTCTGACCTGTACTATTTCCTTCCTCTTACTAGCTCTGGGTTTTCTTTTTGTTTACTTTCTAGTTCTTTAAGTTGTAGGGTTAGATAGTCAATTAGGAATTTTTCTTGATTCTTGAGGTAGGCCTGTAGTGCTATGAACTTCCCCCTCAGGACTGCTTTCACTGTGTCCCATTGATTTCGTGTTATTGTGTTTGTTTTCATTGGTTTCTAGAAATTTTTTAATTTCTTCCTTGATCTTGTTAGTAACCCATTTATCATTTAATAACATGCTATTTAGCCTCCAAGTGTTTGAATGTTTTTGTGTGTTTTACTGTGATTGAGTTCTAGTTTCATGCCACTGTGATCTGAGAAGATGCATGATATGATTTCAATCTTGAATTTGTAGAGACTTGCTTTGTGTTCTAACATGTGGTCTATCTTTGGTAATGTCCCATGTGCACTTGATAATGTATATTCTGCAGCTTTGGGGTGAAATGTTCTGTAAATATCAACGAAGTCCAACTAATGTAGTTCATCTTGTAAGGTATCTATGTCCTTGTTAATTTTTGGTCTAGAAGATCTATTCAGTGGTGTCAATGGCGTGTTAAAGTCACCCACTATGATTGTATTGCTATTGATCTCTCCCTTAAAGTCCTCCAGAAGTTTGTTAATATATTTTGGTGCTCCCATATTTGGTGTGTATATGTTTACCAGTGTTATATCTTCTTGTTGGATCGATCCTTTTTAATATTATGTAGTGACCTTTTCTGTCTCTTACTATGGCCCTCATTTTGAAGTCTATCTTGTCAGATATGAGTATTGCTATACCAGCTTTTTTTTCTTCATTTCCAATTGCTTGGAAAAATTTTTTTCCATCCCTTCACTTTCATCCTGTGTGAGTCTTTTGTTGTGGGGTGGGTCTCTTATAGACAGCATATATATAGGTCATGTTTTCTTATCCAATGAGCTATCCTATGTCTTTTGATTGGAGCATTAAGCCATTTACATTCAAGGTAATTATTGATAGATAGTTATTAGTTGCCATTTTAATTTCATGCTTGGGCTCCTCTTTCTCTCTCTCTCACTTTCTCTCTCTCTCTCTCTCTCTCTCTCTGTTTCTCCTTCTTACAACAGTCCCTTCAGCATTTCTTGCAGTGCTGGTTTGGTGGTGGTAAATTCCTTTAGCTTTTTTATTTATTTATTTTTATCCTCACCTGAGGACAGCTTTGCATTTATCTTCAGACAGTGCAGGAGGGAGAAGGGGAGGAAGAGAGAGAGAAAAACATCGACATGAGAGAGACACATTGACTAGCTGCCACCCGCATGACCCCAAGTGGGGCCGGGGACAAACTGCAACCAAGATATCCATCCCTAGCAGGAACTGAACAGGAGTCTCTCTGGTCCAAGGCCAATGCTCCAACTGCTGAGCCAAACTGGTCAGGGCCCTTTAGGTTTTTTTTGTTTTTTGTGTGTTTTTTTTTTATCTGCAAAGCTCTTTGTTTCTCCTTCAATTGTGAATGATGATAGCCTTACTGGATAAAGTAGTCTTGGATTCAGATCCTTGCCTTGCATTATTTTGTACACTTCATGCCACTCCCTTCTGACCTGTAGCATTTCTATTGAGAAATCAGCTGACAGTCTAATGGGAGCTCCCTTGTAGGTAACTTTCTGTCTCCCTCTAGCTTCCTTTAAGATTCTTTCTTTGTCTTTAATGTTTGCCATTTTTATTATGCTGTGTCTAGCTGTGGGTCTTCTGGGATTCATCTTGCATGGGACTCTGTGTTTCCTGGACTTGTGTGACTTTTTCCTTTACAAGTTTAGGGAAGTTTTCTGTCATTATTTCTTCAAACAGGTTCTCTGTTCCTTTCTCTGATTCTTCTCCTTCCCATATCTCTATAAAGCAAATGTTGTTACGTTTTGTATTGTCCCACAGCTCCCTTAAACTCTCCTCCTGCTTTTTAAACTTTTGTTCCATTTGCTGCTGTATTTGGGTATTTTTCTCTACCTTGTCTTCTAAGTAGCTGATTCAGTCTTCAGCTTCTTCTAATCTACTATTGAACCCTTCTAAGGTATTTTTCATAACAGCTATGTCATTCTTTATTTCCTCTTGATTTTTATGCATAGCTTCTACCTCTTTTTTTAAGCTGAAGTAGTTCCCAGTGAGCTCATCATAATTCTTATTAAGTTGCTTGCAATTCTCACCAAATTGTTTGAGCACCCTTAAAGTCATTGCTTTGAATTCTTTATCTGACAAGTTGCTTTTTTCCATTTCCTGTAGTTCCTTTTCTAGTGATTCCTCTTTTCTTTCCTCTGGGTGTTGTTTCTTTGTCTCCCATTTTAGCCATATGGTAGCTCTAGACTCACTGAGGGATGTTTGGATGTGTAGGCAGCTCATTGTATATCAAATAAGGCTACTGTGCCTCCCACACTGTTCTTTTGGGTGTCACCTCTTGCCTGCTGTGGATCCTGGAACATTGACTACTGGGGACTGGTACTGGTGTATCCTGGTAGGTGCTGCTGCTGGATTGCATGGGTCCCTTTGAAGCTGTGTTCCCCGCTGGTCACTGGTGCCTCCTGTAGCTGTATTGCTCAGGCCCTGCTGGAGCTGCACCCCCTGCCCACACCTTGGGCGGCTGGGTCACACAGGTCTGTCTGGGGCCCTGGCTCCGCACCGCTCTTGAGGGTCAGGCTGCAAGGTCGCACAGGTCCCTCTGTATCCCCAGTTCTGCACCGCTCTTGTGGGCCACTGGGTTGCACATGTCCCTCTAGATCCTCAGCTTCCCACTGCTTTTGTGGGCCACTGGGTCACACAGACCCCTATGGATCCCCCCCCCACCACTGCTCTTGTGGGCAGCTATGTTGCACAGGCCCCGATGGAACCCCAGGTCCCGCTGCTGGTGGCTGGGGCATGCTGCTGCCCAGTGGGGTTCAACTCCTGCTCAGCTTTTATAGTTTTGGGGGATGGGTCTCAGCTGCTGGTCTATGTTTCTGTTGTCTGGGGATGGATGTCTGCTCCCCAACTTCTGTTGCTGGGGGTATATCTCGCCTCTGATCAGGCTGCTACTGTGGGGTGGTGCTGGGCTCCCAGCTGTTGTGACTTCTGCAACCAGTACCTTGACAGCTCCACTACTGTGCACTGGTCTGTGTTGACACAGGGTGTCCACTGGTCCGATGGTGCCAGGTGGACTGGTGGGCTCAGGTTGCTGGGTCCTAGCTGCTCCCACTGCCTCCTCCCAGGGAGAACCCAGAATCTTCCAAAGTGGTGGGACCTCCCCACAGTGCAGGGAGAAGTGCCCTGAAGAACCACTTACTGTGGTAGCCGGCTGCTCCCCATCTATAGCACTGGAACCTTCTGCTTGGCGTCTCTGCACTGCATGAGTTTGGTTATCCACCTTCACGTCCACTCACACACTCTCACACACTAGCTCACTCTCTCACACACTCACCCTCCCTCTGGTCCTGCCTGCTGCCATCTTTTTTTCCTGCCCTTTCTTTTTCTTAACGCTAAGAAAATATCTTCTTTTCAACCCAATCTTTTTGAGAACAGCTCTATTTGCTTTATGAGTTAGTCTTCTGTGAATTGCCTGTTTATAACTTTGACTTAGTTGGTTCTTTATCTTTTGTTTTCTTGGGGGGGGGGGGCTAAAAGTTCTATGTATTTTGGTTACCATTCTTCTACCTGTAATATATTACACGTATTTATTTTCCCAGAATAGTCCATATCTTTCAACTTTGAATCTTTTGCTCCATAGATCTTTTTTTCTTTAGTTTTTTTTCTTTATTGATTTTAGAGAGAGAGGAAGGGAGAGAGTGAGAGAGATGGAAACATCAATGAGAGAGAACACTGATTGGCTACCTCCTGCACCCCCCCCCCCCCCGGGGATCTGGCTCACAACCTGGGCATGTGTCCTAACTGGGAATCAAACTGGAGACCTCTTGGTGCATGGGTTGACACTCAACAAGTGAGCCACACCAGCCGGGCAGATCTTATTTTTTATAATCTCAAAATTATCAATTTATTTCTCATGATTTTGCTCTTCTGTGCCCTTCACAGGAAATTCAATCTGATTTGAAAAGCCAATAAAATATATATTTATTTTATTTTCATGGTTTACATTTTTAATTTGTTTTCAAATTTAAGTCTTTAATCAATCTATGAAGGTTTCTGCAGTAGTATGAGATAGGGGTATTATTTGCTATACAACCCTGTTGATTGAATAGACCCTACTATTGCTACTATTTTGCAATGCATCCTGTCAGATATCAAGTCCCCTTATATAAATATCCTTGTTTCTGAGTTCCAGTCTGTTTGTTTAGACTATTTGTCCATTCTTATGCCAATGCAAACTATTTTAATCACTACTGCTATAAACAAAAATTGTTAGATGAAATACAAGCTTCCATAAAATAAACATACCCATTCATTATTATTCTTCAAAGGGGGATGGGCTATTTTTTGGCCCTTTATTTTTCTACATAAATGTTAGAATTAGCCTGTCAAGTTTTATAAAATAAATTTGGGGGATTTTGATTAGAATTATATTAAAAAAAGGTTGATTTAGGGAGAACCATGTCTTTATAATACTGAGCCTTCACTTCCATGAACATAGCTTTGAAATCTCATTTCATCACATTATCCTTCCACTATCTCTCATTATTTTTTAAATTTATCTTTATTGTTGAGAGTATTACAGATGTCCCCCATTTCCCCCCATTGTCTCCCCTCCAGCTGGTTCCCACTTCACCCCAGACCTTGACCACACTATTGTCTGTGTCAATGGGCTATGTATATATGCATATAAGTTCTTTGGTTAATTTCTTCCCACCCCACCCCCAGCCCTCCCTGATTCCCTTTGAGATCTGTCAGTCTGTGCCATGTTTCCTTGCCTCTGGACCTATTTTGTTCATCAGTTTATTTTGTTCATTACATTCCATAAATAAGTGAGATCATGTGATACTTGTCTTTCTTTGCCTGGCTTATTTCAGTTAGTATAATACTCTCCAGGTTCCTCCATGCTGTCCCGAAGGGTAAGAGATCCTTCTTTTTTACAGCTGCATAGTATTCCACTGTGTAAATATACCACGGCTTTTTTTATCTACTCATCTCCTGATGGACACTTGGGCTGTTTCTAGATCATAGCTATCGTAAACAGCACTGCTATGAACATAGGGATGCATATATTCTTTCTGATTGGTGTTTCGTGATTCTTAGGATATATTCCTAGAAGTGGGATCAGTGGATCAAATGGCAGTTCAATTTTTAATTTTTTGAGGAAACTCCATAGAGTTTTCCATAGTGGCTGCACCTGTCTGCATTCCCACCAGCAATGTACTAGGGTCCCTTTTCTCCACATCCTAACCAACACTTGTTGCTTATTGATTTATTGACGGTAGTCATTCTGGCAGGTATGAGGTGATATCTCATTGTCATTTTAATTTGGATCTCTCTGATAATTGGTGACTTTGACTCTCTTACCTCTCACTGATGTCATCTTGTTACTCCCCTCTTTCCTCATTTCTCAATAACTGCTGTTCAGGCCTCCCTAATATTTTTCCAATATCTACAGAGACAATTTTTCCAATATTCTGGCTACTTTGAGTTCTCTAATATCTTATCTTCCATTACACCTTATGTAGCTACTCCCATAGTCAATTCTACCCCTTGATATTACCAATAACTACAATGACTGTAATACCTTCCATTTCTTTTCATTCATCCTAATCTCTCATGACTACATCTTCTCTTGGAATTTTAAAGTTCTAATCAGATATGTCATATATAAATGAGTGCGCATGTTGTTGTGCGTGTGCACGCATGTGTGTTTAAGTTACATTACTGTTTACAATAATGTAAGAAATACTTCATTGTTTAAAAAAAAAAGTTTTGTGCTTTTTAAACCTCCCCATATATACCTCAGAGGACAATCTGTTGGCACACCCATATAAAAGAATTTGATGAAGTAAGAAAAAGGTGAAAATAATAAATGGGTCTGTTTTGTTCTCTCATGTTATTGTTTGAATACAATTAATTCCTTTATTACTAAAGGCCTGAAACATTGTTTCATATCCCATTTATTTGTGTGGTTTCAAAGTAAATGAGAAAAAAGAATCAATTTATTCTAAATGTATGAACATCTGAGTTCATAAAACAAAGCAAGAAATTCAAAGAAAAACATCTCATCCACTGCTGAAATGGTATAACTTTCTGGCAGCAATTTAGAAATATGTATCAAGGGCCTTTAAAATATTAATTTCCTTTGGCCATCAATTCCTCCCATAGGAATTTATCTCAAAGAAGCAAAATAAAAGGTGGGTAACATTTCACGCATAAAGATGTTCATGACAGTGTTATTTATAACAATGGTTAATGCCCAAGAGTAAGAAAATGGTCCAATAGTAAATAGCTACTATATAGCCATTTTTATGAAATTTTTAATGATATAAATTACTTTGTGATGTACTGTTCCATTTCTTTAAATATATATATGGTATTAACTTAATTTATGCTTCAAAAAATAAAATAGAAAATTAAAAAGCCTAGAAGTAAATATGCCAAAAGGTTAATAGTATTTGAGCTTTTGGTAGTAAGATTATGGGTGGGTAGGTGAATGTGTTTTCTTCTGCTTCTAATAATTATCTGTATTTTCTAAATTTACTACATTCAGAATTGACTACTTTAATAATCAGTAAGGGAAAATAAATTTAAAAAGATATAAAAATATAAAGTAAATAAAATAAGAATTTAAATAGTCGAGGCACACCATTTTATTTCCTCTTATTGGCTTAAGTTTTATCGCAATTATTTAAATAGGATGATTTGTTTTCACATCGAATGAATGTTCTGCTGCATCGATAGTAAATTTACACATGAGAACATTTAATACAAGTTCTTCAGAGAGAAAGGGGTACAAGGATGTTCAGTTTTCATAGACTCTTGCAAATACACTAGTTAGTCACTATTTTTGGAGGTTTATATATCAGAGCCACTATTTTTGGAGGTTTATATATCAGTCCTGGAATACAGCACTGTAGGCTCCAACTTTTATCACTTCCTAAAAACATCAAGAAAGTAACACAAAAGCAAGGCCTGTTTATACAGTATATTGATGCTTTATTTTTAACATATATTTAATGAAGTCAGCCTTTGATGACTAGTATTTCTTTTGCCTGCTAGTACCAAACCGTAAATAAGGTTCCTGACTAGATTACATTCATGCAGTTCTCATATTAACGGAAATTGGAGAGATGGAAAAAGATTATAAGAAGAGACATTATAAAAACAGACAGACCTCACAAGTCAAACTTAATAGTAAAATCATTCTGTTTCATGTAGACAACCATGAAAACAAATATCCTGTGAGCTAGAGATATATATTGTATCTTTCCAGATCTTTATGCCTTCTTAAAACAGATTTCCATAACTATACAATGTGATTACAATTGATGAAGCAATGGCCCACAGAAAGAGGCTGATAAAACATCAGGTTCCAGAAAACCAGATAAACATGTTCATGATTTCTAACTGTAACAAAGGTAAGATAGTATTGGGTATGAAGATAGAATCCAGAGACACAGAAAATATTAGCTACTTTAAAAATAAGGATCTATAAAACAGCACCACCTCTCTTATTTGCAGTAATCCCTGGGGACACATTCATGTTACTGCTTATTTAATTGGTAGACAAGACTGCAAAAAAGGCTGTATGACTTTAACACATGATATGAATATTTTAACACTCTGGTAGAGCATTCGAAAAAACAACAAAAACATACCTCTAGGCAAACTAGAGGAGCAAAGAACAAGAAACTGAAATGTATGAGCGATTTGTCCCAAAGACTATCTCAGGCAGTATACCTTAAGAAACAAAATTTCCCTTTCTAGTTATCTTATCTCCCACCCCTTTTCCTGACCTCCATAGGAGCTATATAAGGACTCTCTTTGTAGAGAGACTAAAGTGAAAGTAAAACTAGGCTTGGAATTTAATGTGGCCCCCAAATTAAAGAAACACTGTAATTTCAGAATTTCCACTAAGTCTCTATTTAGCAAAGGATAGATGATGCTGTTGTTTGAAAAGTACATGGTTTAAGATAAATTAATATGATCAAGTTTTGTTTTTTTTTAAGTCAGTACACAGAAACACAAGCAAAAAAGTTTTCCAAAATCATTAGAGGGGGGCAATAAAATTGGCTCTGAGTTTTTATCAGCCAAAGCAAAGGGAAAATAGAATGAGTTACAAGAATCATATTGTTTTTAAGATATAAAAATCTTATTGTATAGGGGAAGAAAAGCTTTTTCTGAAACTGAGTCCCTGTGAGAAATGTATAATAATTTACAGGTTTTATACAGAAGAAATAATATAGAGAACAGCACATCATAATAAACATAATGTGTCACTAATATAGTTTTTTATTGAATTCCTCAAGAAAGCCTACCATATCAAGCTAATGCTTCAATCCGTAAAGAATATTTTTTGTTCTCAGATAATATATTTGTATTATTTAATAACCTTATATAACAAAAAAAAAACCACAACATATTATACCTATTTATCTATATCTCTTAAAACGGTATCACTGTTATATATACACAATACATTCCAATATGGTCATTACTTTTTTAATATTCCTAAACTAAAACAAAAGCATAACCTTCATACCAAAACCAAACTGAAGGTATTCACTATTTCCCTCACCTGTGATTCTTTCACGTTTTCAACAGTAAAGTTGAACCAGACTCGGAAGCGTGAATTACAGGTATCCGGCCTAATGAACAAATCATACTCAAACTCAGAGACCTGGTCTACCCGTCCAAGGTTACCTGGTGATAAAAATGAAGAGAACTGGGTTTTAATAGAAGTCCATGCAGTTCAATGGTACGTACATTTAAATATTAGGAGCTCTCACAGCAACATTTGTCATCATGCAGTACTTAAAGGTACAGCATTACCAATCTCTAAGGCTGCTGACTCTGAATGCAGCCCAGGAAAAGAGGACGCTTTGACCTATGCCAGCCTGTATTGCAGTCCTTATTATCCAGCAGATTCTTTTGTGTCTTTAACAAATTGGAATGCTGTATGGAGCATGTGTCAAGTCCCAGTAAATCAAATAAGAATTACAACCAAACTTCAGTTTGCTACTTTGAAAAACAAGGATGATAATACCTTAAGTATTCTGAATTAAGCTTTATGGTATACAAACTGACTCTGATATATTTGATCTTATATAACTCTCAAATGCAGTGGGGATATGCATTTTTACTGAGTTTGGTATATCTCCAAACTTCTATCAGAACATGTAAACAATATGTAAAGTAGAATACTGTTTTAAATTAAAAAATTAGAAGCAGTTATTATGTAAGAATAACGATGATAAATTTACAAATAATCATGAAATTAATTTCCATTTTCTCCAACAGAACTAACAGTTAAATCAAAAATGTATAAACTCGGCCAGCCGGTGTGGCTCAGTGGATTGAGCACCATCTCATGGACTGAGAGGTCCCGGTTCAATTCTGGGTCAGGGCACATGCCCTGATTGTGGGCTCGTTCCCCAGTAGGGGGCATGCAGAAGGCAGCCAATTGATGCTTCACTTTTATATCAATGTTTCTCTCTCTCCCTTCCTCTCTCTCCAAAAAAATCAATAAAAACATATATATTTTTAAATGTATAAACTTAAGTGTAACTTCCATTTTTTGTCTCTCCTTTTTATAATAATCGAGAGCAGTGAATTGCTGAAAATGTTAATAGTAGAATAAAATAAAAAAACAAAGACTTTGGTGAATTCCCAAACCAAATTATCAACTACTAAAGAAGAGTAAAGATGACTATAAACATCAACAAAGCAATTGATTGAGAAGTCAGTATTGTATTACACTTGAAGAACACAGCAATCTATAGCTTTAAAATTAGCTCTAGAGTCTTTATCCAAAAAAAAAAGAAAGAAAGAAAGAAAGAAAGAAAGAAAGAAAGAAAGAAACCCAAAATCACTCAGAATTAAACTTTAACCAAACATAAACAGAAAATTTTTTAAGCAAACAGGGAAAAGTAGCCATAATACATACAAAAGAACAACAATAAGAATGACCATTGACTTTTTCTCAGAAATCATGGAGGACAGTAATGAAATTTTTAAAGTGATGAAAGAATAAAATTCTGAATATTCAATATCCAATGAAAATATCCTTAAAAACAAGAGTAAACGAAATCATTCTCAGATAAACAAAAGCAGAGAAAATTCATTTCCAGCAGACCTGCATTACAAGGAAATCTAAAAGATGGTAAATGGAACTCATGTCTATAAGAATAAATGAACATCATAAAAATAGTAAATAGTATGTAAATATAAGACTTTTTGTCTCATCATTTTTGTTGTTGTTGTTATTGTTAATCCTTACCCGAGGATATTTTTCCATTGATTTTTTTAGATAGAGTACAAGGGAGGAGGTGGGGAGAGAGAGAAAAACATCGATATAAGAGAGATACATGGATTGGTTGCCTCCCACACCAAGCCAGGGATCGAACCTGCAACCCAGGTACATGCCCTTGACTGGGAATCAAACCCTTGACCCTTTTGTTCAACTGCTAAGTCAAACTGGCCAGGGCTGTCTCATAATTTTTAAAAAGGCTATCAATTAACTGTTTAAAGTAAATATTTAAACAATGACATACTTTGTATAAAAACAAAATATATGACAATAATAAGAAGAATTGGGATGGATAAATATAATTAAACTGGTGTGAGGTTACTACATTTGTAAGGTGGGAAGTAGAAAGCAGAAGGAATACATCTGAGAAAACAAAAACAAAAACAAGAGTAGTTATCACTAAGTTCAAAGTACCAAGTATAAACAAAGTATTTAGTATGAAGTGGTAAAATACTGACTCCTAAAAGGGTTTGATAAGTTATCAAACCATGAAAAGACATGGAAAAAAACTGAATGTATATTAATAAGCAAAAGAACTCAATCGAAAAAGGCTACACACTGTATGATTCTATAACATTCTGAAAAACACAAAACAAAAGAAATAGTAAAAATATGAGGTTGGGGGAAGAAGGGAATTATTGCAGAGCCAGATAAAGTTTTAGGGCAATAAAAATATTCTGTGTGACTATGAGAATGGATACTTGTAATTACATATTTATGCAAACTAATAGAATGTACAATACCAAGAGTGAACTATAGACTTCGGGTGATTATGATATGTCAATGTAGGTTCATCAGTTTTAACAAATATACCACTCTCATGGGGGATATTTGTAATGGGGGAGTCTATATGTGCGTGTGAGGGTGAGGGGTATATAGGATATCTGTATACCTTCCTCTCAATTTTGCTGTGAACCTAAATGCACTCTAAAATTTAATTTTTAAACAAAAAAGTTTAAAAAGAGTTTGCTAAATTATGAGTGCAAATTGTTAGTTTAGAGCAACCATTAAAATAGTATTACTAAGAATCCAATACAAGAAATATAAAATACTAAAAAAAAAATTAATTAACCCAAATGAAGGCAGTAAAAGAGTAACAGAAAACAGAAGGGACAATAAGAAAATGAATAACAAAATAGTTCATTTAAATCCAACTATCAATAGTTACATTAAAATAGAACAGATATATAAATAGAATAAACATTCCAATAAAAAGCATACATTGCTAGATGGGAATAAAAAGTCAGACACAACAGACATAAATAGTCTGAAATTAAATAATTTGTAAAGGATTTATCACTTTCTTTTTCCACCTATGACAAATAGTCCATACTTAAACATATAAAAAACCAAAAGGCGAAAAGAAAAAAAAAACAAAATCTTAAATGGAGCAACATAGAAGTCAACTCATCAAGTACGAGGAACCTTCAATAAAATTAACAGCTGATTTTGTATTAGGAACCACAGAGGTCAGAAAGCAGTGGGATAGCATTTTCAAATAGCTGAAAGAAAATACTATCAACAAAGAATTTGATAGCCAGCAAAAAATACTCTTTAAGTATGAGAAAGTTAAAACATTATTAGATTTTATTTTATTTTTTTCTTTGATTTGAGAGAGAGAGGAAGGGAGAGGGAGAGACAGAAACATCAATGAAAGAGAACATCAATTGGCCGCCTCCTGCATGCCCCCCACTGGGGATTGGGCCCACAACCCAGTCATTCCCTGACTGGGAATCAATCTGGCAACCTCTTGGTACATGGGTCAACACTCAACCACTGAGCCACACAGGCCGGGCAAGACATTATCAGATTTTAAAACTTGCCCTAGCCTGCTGGTGTTGCTCCGTGGATTGAGTGTCATCCCATGGACTGAGAGGTTCGGGTTCAATTCCCAGTCAGGGCATATGCCTGGATTTTGGGCTCGATCCCCAAAAGGGGCATGCAGGAGGCAGCTGATTGATGTTTCTCTCTCACATTGATGTTTCTATCCTTCTCACCCTTTCTCTCTCTCTAAAAAAAATCAATAAAAAGATATTTTTAAAAAACATCTGGATACTAGTGTTATGTACTTTTAAAAAAGAAACTACAGCTAATATCATACTTAATGGTGTAAAATTTAATTGCTTCTCCTTGAGTTCAAGAATAAGGGAAGGGTGTCCATTTTTACCACATCTATTCAACATCCTTCTGGCAAGTCAAGCTACTGCAATAAAGCAAGAAAAACAAAAGACATACAAGTTAGGGAAGAAAAATAAAGCTGTTCTTACTACAGATGATAATGTTGTTTACATAGAAAATGTAAACAAATTTAGCAAGATCACAGGATACAAACTGAATATACTAAAATCAATTGTACCAGTAATAAACAATTACACTACTAAAAGACAAATGGAAAATAACAATTTAAGAATTCCATTTACAATAATACCAAAACCACAAAATACCTAAAAATAAGTTTAACTGCATATGTCTAAGTTTTTTACACTGAAAATTAAAAAATATTGCTGAAAGAATTTAAAGAATACCTAAATATAATGGAAATATATGTCATATGTTCATGATGGAAGACTCAAAATTTTCAAGATGGCAATTCACCCAAACTGATGTCTATATATTCAATAGAATCATAATCAAGTCCCAGAAACCTTTTTGTAGAAACTGAGTAGCTTATTCTAATCACATATGAAAATACAAAGAACCTAGTATATTCAAAACAATTTTAATAAAGAAAAAATATGCTAAAACGTTACCGTAATCAATACAGTTTGGTACTCAAAAAAATAGACATATACATCAATGAAACTGAATACAGAATCCAGAAATAGACCCACATATATATAAGCAATTCAATCTTGAGGCAATGAGGAAATAAGTCTTAACAAGTTGTACTAAAAATGAACATCAACCCTTACTTAAATCATATACAAAAATAACTCAAAATGAATCATAGATCCAAATGTAAAACCTAAAATTATAAAGCTTATAGAGGAAATCATATGAGAAAAATCTTTGTGGTCTTTGAGTAAGCAAAAACTTCTTACATAAAACACAGAAAATAGCCCTGGCTGGTTTGGCTCAGCAGTTAGAGCGTCCGTCTGCGGTCAGGAGAGACCCGGGTTCAGTTCCCGCTAAGGGCACGTACTTCGGTTGCAGTTTGTCCCCGGCCCTGGCTGGTCGTGCGGGTGGCAGCCACTCGATGTGTCCCTTTCACATCGATGTTTCTCTCTCTCTCCCTCCCACTCTATCTGTACAAAAAATGGAAAAATGTCCTCGGGTGAGGATTAAATAAATAAATAAATAAATAACAGAAAATATAAAATATTTTTTTCATTATTCAATTACTTTTTTTTTCAAAAACATTAGCTCTTTGTCTGGCTGTTGTGGCTCAGTGGATTGAGTGTCATCCCATGGACTGAGAGATCCCAGTTCAATTCCCAGTCAGGGCACATGCCTGGGTTGTGGGCTCAATCCCCAGTGAGGGGCATGCAGGCGGCAGCCGATCAATGTCTCCTTCTTACATTGATGTTTCTAGCTCTCTCTCCCTTCTTCTTTCTCTAAAACATCAATGAAAATAAAAATAAAAAAATTAGCTCTTTGAAAGACACCATTAAAAATGAAAAGCAAAGCCACAGACTGGGAGAAGGTATGTGTCACATTAACAAAGAACTTGTATTCAATATACAAAGAGCCTTACAAATCATTATTAATACAAACAACCTCATCAGAAAATGAGCAATAGGTTTAAACAAATACTTAACACAAAAAGATACGTGTGGCCAAAAATACATACAAGATGCTAAAACACCATTTATCATCAAGAAAATGTAAATTAAAACCACAATGAGATACCACTGTCTCATTAGGAGTGTTTGGTTAATTTAATTGAGATACATATTAATAATTTTATTTTTATGTTTAATAAGTATCAAAAAGAGTATTACGCATACCTTGCTTAATCAATTATATATTAGTAATAGCTGTAATAATTTATTTTAAAAGAATGTTTTTAATCTGTATCTTTCAAGTCATGGGAAATAAGTATTTCTAATATTTACATATACAGAGGAGAGGCATGCCAAAGTCATCAATAAAAGACTTCCAAGCAAATAGATTATAGATATAGATATAGATATATAGATATAGATAGATATAGATATAGATATAGAGGTATAGATATAGATATAGATGATATAGATATATATTGTGCTTTAGGATAATTCTGTGGAAAAAATAAAAAGAAAATATGAATTCATGTACAAAGAAGAAATAATGTAAAATTTCTGCTTAGAAAAGTATGTTCATTAAATTTTAAATGGATATATACAGCTAATAATTACACAGTATTTACTGTGTGACACTCATCAGATTACTAAATTATGTAACTCATTTAAACATCATCACACCCTTAAGAGGTAGGCTCTATTATCAATCTCATTTTACTGTGAGGAAATAGACATAAAGATAAGTAAATTACTTAACGTCATAAAGCTAAGTAATTCTTAGAGCCTGGCTGTGAATCCAAGTATTCCAGCTTGAATCTGATTTTCTTCATCCAATCCAATCTGACATAATTGTTTTTTAACTGGGAAATACAGTACATTTACATTTATTGCAATTCCTGAAAGAGTTTTATCATCTTGTTTTTCATAGTTATTCTACTCTTGTTATGCTCCTTCTGTCTTCTCTTTCACTAAATCAGGTTTTATTTCTCTTCTTCCTCTCTGCCAATTTAGAAGTTTTTCATTCTACTTCTGTTCTAGTAGTTATTATCCTTATTTTTTTTTAAAGATCAATAGTTGACATGACAAAGTATAAATTTAAATATTTCTACCTTCCTCTCCTCAAAATTCAAGAACCTTGGGACTATCATTCCTCTTAAAGTACTCTTTTTCCCTAGTTGTTTTTAAGAACTTTTCTTTATCTATAGTATTCTAGTTTCACTGCTGCATATTGAGAAGTGAAGGATTTAGTTCTACTTTTTTTTAAAGAAATTGTACTTCCTAAATCTGAGGATTCATATCTTTAATCCTAGTATTTATTGAGTTTTGCTATCTTCCATGCACACTAGCCTGTTTCCTTGTATATTTTATAATTTTCCATTTTAAGCTCACCTACATTTGAATTTTACCTGTAAGAATCCCTGTGCTGTTAGTAGCAAAGGAATGACCTTGCATGGATTTTAGATTTTTGTATTCGTTTCTTCCAGTCATCCCAGGAATACATCTAGCCTGTTACTAACTTTTATATTAATTTTTCATTTTGGGAGGGTGGCACTAAGTCAAGCAATATCTGGAAATTTAAAACCCAAAACCAAGACAAAAGGCCACAGTTAAAAATTTTAGGAGAGCCCTTCTATTCTGCTCTTAAAGATCAAGGTTAGATAGACATAGATTTGAACCCTCACCCTGCCATTTACTAATTTTGAAGTTTGGAGACAAATCTCCTAACTGTTCTAGACCTCAGTTTTCTTATCTTTCAAAAGGAGATAAAATATTTTATTTATAGTATTATTATAAAGATTAAATGGGGTCATATATATAAATGACCTAGTCAGCGCTTAAGCCCAAACACATTGGCATCAACCTTGAGTCTTCTTTTACTGTCATGTTGAATAAATAATCCATAGAGGAATCCTTTCACATACATCTAGAATCCAGCCACTTCTCATTACCTCCACAGATATCACTTTGATCCAAGCCACTATCTTCTCCCATCTGGAGTATTGTCCTTGTTTGTTCCCCTGTGTTCTAGTCTCAACACAATAGCCAAAATAATCTTTCCAAAACATGAGAAATCATGCCACACATTTTTCAAAATCCTGTAGAGCTTTAGCATTTCATTCAGAGTAAAACACAAAGTTTTTAAAAGATTCTATATAATCTGCCCCCCTTTCACCTGTGTGACCTCATCTCCTACTATGCTCACACTATTCAGCCTCCTTATCATTTTTCCTATATGTCAGGCACACAGCTTTAAAGGATTTGTAATGGTTATTCCCTCTCCTAAACTTATGTTTCCTACATTTCAACATGGATGACTCCCCAACCTCCTTCAAGAAGCTGGTCAAATTTCACTTCCTCAGTGAGTTCAACCTGACCACCATGTTTAATATTGTGAAATACTCTTCCCACGTTCCTGATTCTTCTAACCTGCCCTAATTCTCCACAGCACTCACCACAGTTATGAAACTTACTTACTTATTTACTATAAGTATTGTTTTTCTCCCTTCTGATAGGAATGTAAGCTCAGAAATATTTTTCTGTTTTGTTTACTGTTATATCCCCAGCACCTGTGACAGTGTCTAGCCCAACCTAGTTATTAAACATCTGCTGAATAAATGTATAAATAAAAGCAAACTCCTAAAGTTGTTAAGTAATGTAAATGATAGAGTTATTGTAGCAACATTCTGAAGGTCTGTTCTGTTCCAGACCTTGTTTTGGGTCCTGGGAACACAAACAGGAGTAATTCAGTCCCTGTTTTCATGGAGCTAATAGTCAAATCAAGCTGGAGCAATAATTACACAAGTGGATTATTAAATTCAAAGCATCAAGTGCTCTGATGGAGAATTTCCCAGAGGAACATCATAGGATGCTGTGCAAAAGGGAGTTATTTTACATCTATAGTACAGAAACATAAACTGGTTCCCCCAAAAAGCACAAGAATCTCCAACAATGCATCTTTAAAATTGTAAAACAAAAAAAATTAGTTGTCTGTGTTTGTCTATTGAAGGTTATTTTTAAGAAGTCAGTCAACTTAAATAACCTATGTACTTGACCTCTAAATGTTGGCTTATTTACTTTTCATAAAACTTATGATATACTGTTCACTTGATTTTCCAGAATAATGAGGTACTTATTTTTCTTCTTTATTTTGGACAAATTTTCTCCTATATTACAGAAATATAGAGAAACTCCCCCTCAAAAATCTCTCTCTACAGAGATATTCTGTTTTCAAAATGGGAAAAAAAAAACCTACATTAAAAAATGTATTATTTCTCTTTATGCTTTCTAACGGCTTTTTATTAATTTATTTATTTTTCAGATCTCTTATCTTACACAAGAGATTTTAAACAAAAAAAAAATATGTTAAATTATCTCAGAAACAGACAAGGAACAAATTGTAACTAATATTCTGAATTAAAATGCACACCGGAACTGGTGAACTGGGATTCAGGGGTCCTTGCGAATGACCTTCTACAGCCATTTTGTTATACAATTCTATGCAAGAAGGGAACCCAAATCATATGAGTAACAGTGGAATATTAAAGATGACAAGCCCCAGGAAATAAAGAAAAAATAAATAAAAACCTCACTATGCTGGAAAATTAGCAAGATCCTATGACTTTCCATCTGCTCTAGCCTATTCATTTCCAAGATTTCACCTTCCACAGAAAAGTAACCACAATGATCCAGGTAGTCAGGTTGGGAAGATCCTCTCAGAAAACAAAGTGCTTATCCATGCTGGAGAAATGACCTCTTTCTAAATATCACCTAGAGCCCTGGATATGGCAATTTCCCTAAAGGAGTTAATTTCTTTCTCCTAGGTAAATCCATTTCTTTCTGGGAACGTGTTCGTGATCTTGGATCACCATTAAAAAAAAAAAAAAAAGGTTTTTGAAGCTGTGTATTTGCCTGATCAAAAGACTAAAAAAGCCCTGGCCGATTTGGCTCAGCGGTTAGAGCATCGGCCTATGGTTCAGAGAGACCCGGGTTCGGTTCCCACTAAGGGCACGTACCTCGGTTGTTGTTTGTCCCCGGCCCCGGTTGGGTTGTGCGGGTAGCAACCACTCAATGTGTGCCTTTCACATCAATGTTTCTCTCTCCCTTCCTCTCTCTCCCTCCCACTCTATCTGAACAAAAATGAAAAAATGTCCTCGGGTGAGGATAAAAAAAAAAAAAAAAGACTAAAAAAGCAAAGGAACAGAAATCAATGTAGTTAGTTATCTTACATCATTGCTGCCGCTGCATTTAAATAATCACCAACAATGCAGAATCATAATTAGCCCTTCCTCCAGCAAAGGCTGAAAGTAAGTAAAAGCTAGAAAAATGCATTTATTACATAAATATTCTAAAAAATACATGCACTCTAAGAATAAAACCAATAGAAATATTGAACCCAGCAGTAAGTATCATCAAATGCAGCAATGCAGCTAAATACAACTTATATCTCTTTGATTCAATAACCAAATGTTCACTGAGCACTTGTCAGGTAGCAGTAATTCTGCTATTTATTAGAGATTCTAATTTGTTAGTATAAAATAGTTATTAAAAGCATAGACTGTGGAATAAGGCTGCCTGGGTTGACATCACAGCCCTAACTCTGTACTAGCTGTGTGGCCTTGGGTTAGATACTGTACCTGAAATTTTCCAATTGTAAATTCATCAGGTGGTTTTAAGGATTAAATGAGATTATGCATGTGGAGGAGTGAGAACAATTCTTGGTGAGTAGAAGTAGTGAATAGGAATAAAAGAGTCTATCAATCAATTGAGGGAAACTAATAAATGAGTAGTTATAATAAAACAGGGTAAGAATTATAGTCAAAATATGCAAAAAGTGCTGCAGAGATATAGAAGTGAAAAGCCTAACTGTACTTGGGGTTGCAAGGCTGGCAAAGAGTTAATGGAAGTGAGACGAGTCATACTTCAAGGATGAGTAGGAGACTTCCAAATGTCAAATGGGAGAAGGTAGAAAGAGCATTATGTGAAAGCGCACAGAACTATGAAGGCAAGACTGGGGAACAGCGAGCATGGGCAGGGTCCTATAATGTAGAGTGTCAGGATATGAGGTATGAGGCTGAAGAGGTAGATTGGGGTAAGGAAATGGGAAGACATTGGAATATTTTCAGTTAATTAATTTATTTTTGTTTGAGATGTTTCTCCCTTTTCCCCCACTGATTCCACCCTTCCACTCCTTCCCCACACTGTCCCTAGCTTTATGCTATATGTATGCACATAGTTCTATGGTTTATCTCTCCCCCACCAACCACTCTTCTGGGGATTGTCAGTCTGTACCCCACTTCCACATCTCTGAGACTACCCCATTCCTCAGATTGTTCATTATATTCCATAAATAAGTGAGATTATATGATACTTGCCTTTCTCTGTTCTGCTTGTTTCACTTAGGATAACACTTTCCAGGTCCCTCCATGTCGTTTCAAAAAATAAGAGATCTTTCTTTCTTACAGCTGCATAGTATTCCATTGTGTATATATACCACAGTTTTTTTTATCCACTCGTCTACTGATGGACACTTGGGATGTTTCCATATCTTAGCTATTGTGAATAGTGCTGCTATGAACATGGTGGGTACATATATTCTTTCTGATTGGTGTTTCAGGCTTCTTAGGGTATATTCCTAGAAGTGGGATCACTGGGTCAAATAACAGTTCAATTTTTAATTTTTTGAGGTAACACCATATCGTTTTCTGTAGTGGCTGCACCAGTCTGCATTCCCATCAGCAGTGTACTAGAGTCCTTTTTTTCTCCACACCCTCGCCAACACTTATTGTTTGATGATTTGTTGATGGCAGCCATTCTGACATGTGTGAGGTGATACCTCATTGTTGTTTCAATTTGCATCTTTCTGATGATTAGTGATGTTGAGAATTTCTTCATATGTCTCTTAGCCATTTGTATGTCCTGTTTGGAGAGGTGTCTATTTAGTTCCTCTGCCCATTTTTTAATTGGGTTCTTTGTCTTCCTGTAGTTGAGCTGTATGAGCACTACATATATTGGAAATTCACCCCTTATCTGATGTATCATTGGCAATTATGCTCTCCCATAGAGTGGGTTGCCTTTCCATTTTTGTGGTTGTTTCTTTTGCTGTGCAGAAACTTTTGAGTTTGATGTAGTACCATGTGTTCATTTTCTCCTTTGTTTCTGTTGCCTTAGGTGATGTATCAGTGAAAATTCTTCTGCGTATGATGTCTGAAATTTTGTTGCCTACATTTTCTTCTAGGATTTTTATGGATTCATGAGTCACATTTAAGTCTCTTATCCATTTTTAGTTTATTCTAATGTATGGTGTAAGTTGACTGTCCTTGGGATGAATCCCACTTGGTCATGGTGAATAATTTTTTTGATCTGTTGCTGGATTCAATTTGCTAGTATTTGGTTCAGGATTTTGGCATCTATGTTCCTCAGGGATATTGGACTGTAGTTTTCTTTCTTTGTAGTGTCTTTTTCTGGTTTTGGAATTAGAATTATGCTGGCCTCATAAAACGAGTTTGGAAGTCTTCCTTCTTCTTGAATTTTTTGAAATAATTTGAGGAGAATGTGTATTGCTTCTCCCTTGAATGTTCGGTAAAATTCCCTCAAAAAGTCGTCCAGGCCTGGGCTTTTGTTTGCTGAAAGAGTCTTGATTGCATCTTAAATTTTTTTTGCTGTTATTGGTCTGTTCATGTTTTCTATCTCTTCCCAGTTCAGTTGAGAGAGACTATGTGTTTCTAGGAATTTGTCCATTTCGCTTAGATTGTCAAATTTGTTGCCATATAATTGTTCATAATATTTGTTAACAATCCTTTGTATTTCTGTGGTGTCAGTTATTATTTCTCCGCTTTAATTTCGGATTTTGTGTATTTGGTTCTCTCTGTTTCTTGGTGAGTCTAGCTAAGGGTCCATTAATCTTGTTTATCTTTTCAAAGAATCAGCTCTTTGTTTCATTGATCCTTTGAATAGATTTTTTGGTCTCCATGTCATTTATATCTGCTCTGATATTTAATATTTCCTTCGTTCTACTTTTCCTGGGGTTTTCTTTTTGTTTGCTTTCTAGTTGTTTAGGTTGTGAAGTTATATAGTCTATTAGAGATTATTCTTGCTTCTTGAGTTAGGCCTGTAATGCTATGAAATTCCCTCTCAGAACTGCTTTTGCTGCATCCCATAGATTTTGTGTTGTTGTGTGTTCATTTTCATTGGTTTCCAGGAAGTTTAAATTTCTTCCTTGATCTCCATGGTAACCCATTCATTGTTCAATAACATGCTATTTAGCCTCCATGTTTTCAAATGTCTTTGCATGTTCTTGTTGCAATTGATTTCTAGTTTCATGCGATTGTGATCTGAGAAGAGGCTTGATATTATTTCAATCTTCTTGAACTTGTAGAGACTTAGTTTGTGCCCTAACATGGGGTCTATCTTTGAGAAGGTCCCACGTGCACTTGACAAGAAGTTGAATTCTGAAGTTTGGGATGTAATTCTCTGTAGGTATCTATTAAATCCATTTGATCTAGCGCTTCATTTACAGTCTGTGTTTCCTTGCTAATTTTTTATCTAGAAGATCTATCCAGTGATGTCAGTGGGGTGTTGAAGTCCCCTGCTATGATTGTATTGCTGTTGATTTCTCCTTTAACGTCCTCCACAAGATTTTTAACATATGTTGGTGCTCCTATATTGGGTACATATATGTTTACCAAGGTTATATCTTCCTGTTGGATATATCCTTTCAATATTATGTAGTGGCCTTCTTTGTCTCTAGTTATAGCCTTCATTTTGAAATCTATTTTATCATATATGAGTATTGCTACCCCAGCTTTTTTGCTTTCTGTTTGCCTGAAAGATTTTTTTTTCCATCCCTTCACTTTCAACCTTTGTGAGTCTTTTGTTGTGAAGTGGGTCTTTTGTAAACACCATATATGTGAATCCTGCTTTCTTATCCAGTCAGCTAATCTGTGTCTTTTTATCAGAGCATTCAAACCATTCACATTTAAGGTGATAATTAATATGTACTTATTTATTGCCACTTTTGTTTAGTGTGGTTCTATTTTTCTTTCTATTTCTTCTACTAATTACAGTAGTCCTTTTAGCATAACTTGTAATGCTGGTTTGGTGCTAATATATTCCCTTAGCCTTTTTTTTTTTTTTTTTTTGGTCTGGGAAGCTCTTTATTTGAACTTCTATTTTGAATGATAGCCTTGTTGGCTAGAGTAGTCTTGGATTCAGAGCCTTGTTTTTCATGACCTTGATTACTTCATGCCACTCCCTTCTGGCCTGTAGTGTTTCGGTTGAGAAGTCAGCTGAGAGCCTTATGGAGTTTCCTTTGTAGGTAACCTGTTGCTTATCTCTTGCTGCCTTTAGGATTCTCTCTTTGTCTTTAATTTTTGGCATTTTAATCACTATGTGTCTTGGTGTGGGCCTGTTTGGGTTATTCTTACTTGGGGCTCTCTGTGCTTCTTGAACTTGAATACCTTCTTCCTTCACCAAGTTAGGAAAGTTTTCTGTCACAATTTCTTCAAATATATTCTCTAACCCTTGCCCATTTTCTTCCTCTTCGGGGATGCCCATGATGTGAATGTTATTATGTTTCCAGTTGTCCCACAATTCTCTTAAGCTACCTTCCTGTTTTTTTTATTGTTTTTTCCTTTTGGTTTTCTGATTGATTTTTTCTATCCTGTCTTCTAATTCACTGATCCGGTCTTCAGCTTCCTCTACTCTGCTGTTTAGTCCTTCCCATGTGTTTTTAATTTCTACTATGTCTTTCTTCATTTCCACTTGGTTGGTTTTCAATGTTTTTATATCTTTACTCATGGTGCTGATGTCCTTATCTATGCTGTTGAGCTTCCTCAGGATCATGGCTCTGAACTCTACCTCTCTTAATTTGCTTAACTGAATTTCATTGATCTCATCTTCGATAGATGATGAGTTCAATAGAGTTCTCTTGTTCTTTCACTTGGGATCTGTATCTTTGTTTCACCATTTTGGCTATCTCAGTGGGTTTTGGAGCCTGCCAAATTTTCCCTGTGGGTGTTGGTGCTCTACTGTTTGTGGCTCCCTCTAATAGGTTTGGATAAGCCTGGGCGGGCCCACGTTAAACACCACTGTCAAGTCTTACTTTCCTGGGTAGATTTGCAAGCCCAGGAATGGTTCAGTTATGCTCTAGCTTTTTCCTGGAGGCTAGTAGTCTCAGTTACTCAGTGCCTTGGAATGTAGCCCTGGTGTTCTGCATAAGAAGATATCCAGAGGTTGGGATAGATGCTGGTTATTAATGGACCTCAATTTGCATTTCTTTGCCTCACATGGGAAAGGCTGTCTTCAAGGTGGGGGCGCTGCTGCTTTTCCCCACAGCTCTGGGAAGTAGCACACTGGCCACCGGCTTTTTTGGCCACAACTCAGCCAAAACTCTGAGTGCCCTCCAAATCTCGGTTGTCCCCACAGAATTCCAGCCCAGTCTGCCCTCCCTCTGACATAGCCCCCAGGTGAGTGGCTGTGGCTGTTTCAGCACTCTGTCCAGGCTCTCTGCGCTGTGGAGCAGGTTTGGTCTTTATTCCCAAGGGCACTGCTCACAGCTAAGGCTGCTGCTGTCCATGGGCTCCCAGCCTGCCACCCTCTCGCGCCTCCACAGATCCTACCAGTGTCCCTGGTTATATGGTCCTGTCCTGCTGCTTTTCTGTTGCTTTTTTCTGAGCATTTGTCTTTATTTTAGTTGTAATTCCCATTTGGCCCTGGCAGATCCTCTGTGTAGCTTCTATTCACTCCACCTCCATTTTCACATCCTCTATGCCTATCTTGTGAGCAGCTGGGTTGCACAGGCCTCTCTGGTGCCCCCGCACCCTGCATGTCCCACAGGTAACTGGATGGCACAGTCCCTTTGCAGACCAGGCTCTATGCCTATGTTATGGGCTGCTGGGCTACACAGGCCTCTCTGGTGCTTCAGCACCCTACACATCCCATGGATAACTAGATCATCCAGTCCCTGCTGGGTGGCTCAGGACTCTCTGGTATTTCAGCACCCTGCATGTGCTGTGGGTAACTGGATGGCACAGTCTCTGCTGGGTCGCACAGGCCTCTCTGGTGCTTCAGCACCCCGCAGGTCCCATGGGTAACTAAATCACAGGTCCCATTGGTAACAGGTCCCATGGATAACAGTCCCTGCTGGGTCACAGAGACCTCTCTGGTGCCCTCGTACTCTGCAGTTCCCGTGGGCGGGCAGCTGGATCACTCCAGTCTCTCTGGGGCTCTGGTTTCCCACTGCTCTTGTGAGCAGCTGGACAGCACAGACCTCTGTGGAGCCCCAGGTCCTGCCACTGGCAGCTGGGGAATGCTGCTGCCCCATAGGGTTCAACTCCTGCTCAGCTTTTGCTGTAGTTTTTGGGGATGGGTCTGGTCTGTGCTTCTGTTGCCTGGGAATGGATGTCTGCTTCCCAGCCTCTGTTGCTGGGGGTATATCTGGACTCTGATTGTGCTGCTACTATGGAGGAGGATGATGTGCTCCAGGCTGTCTGTGACTTCTGCAACCAGCACCTTGGGAGCTGCACCACTGTGCACCGGTCTGTGTTGACACAGAGTGTCCACTGGTCCAATGGTGCCAGGTGTGTTGGTGGGCTCAGGTTGCTGGCCCTAGCTGCTCCCACTGCCTCCTCCCAGGGAAGACCCGGGATCTTCCAAAATGGTAGGACCTCCCCACAGCTCAGGGAGAACGCCCTGAAGGGCTGCTTACTGTGGTAGCCGGCTGCTCCAATCCACAGCACAGGAACTTTCTGCTCTGAAGCTCTGCACTGCTTGGGTTTGGTTGTCCACCTTCACGTCCACTCACACTCTCTCACACACTCACTCACTCTCTCACCCTCCCTCCATTCCTGCCCGCCGCCATCTTCCTCTATATTGGGATATTTCAAGCAAAAGAATAACACATTAAATTCCATTTTTAAAAGATTTATCTAGGAGTAGTAGAAAGATAAAATGAAAGACTCAGATAAAGCTCGAGATGGAACTAGTAATAATACAAAAAGACATATTGCAATGAGTCAAGCAAGAATTGATGAAAAATCACATGAAGCAGTGAGAAGAAATCCATGGGTTTTTGTTAAGGAATAAACTCTTCTTCCCCACTTGATAATTTTATTTAAATGTTTAAGTTTCATGTGAAAGAAGGGGCAAAACAGTCCCATTTGTGAAGAATAGTAATAATGAAATTTCCTTTCAGCAAAAACAAAAAACAGTGAGCTCATCTTCGATGTGAGTCCATCAACACAAAACTTGAAGAAAGGGTTGGAATGATGATTTAGCAGGTTTAGACTAGATAATCAAAGGTTCCTTCCAGCCAGAGGTGAATTTCCTATGAAGCAATGGAGCTTAATTTTTAAGGCTCCTCATATACAAGGGCCCTTATGAAGGCTGGGATTTGCAGAGAGTATTATATATATTTAAAAAAAGCAAGGCTACACTTGTTTGAAGCATTTCTGGTAAACAGCCAAAGAAATTTCAGCAGAAAGGGACCCAAATCCCTAAGGTACCAGTAATTTATTGTGATACTCTGTTATTCTAAAAATATAATTTTATACTTATAATTTTGTAAAATTTTTAAAGAAATTTTTCTCTTTATTGATTTTAGAGAGAGAGGAAGAGAGAGATAGAAACATGGATGAGAGAGAACATTGATTGGCTGTCTTCTGCATGTGCCCACTTGGGATTTGGCCCACAACCTGGGCATGTGTCCTGACTGGGAATGGAACCAGCGACCTCTTGGTACATGGGTGGATGCTCAAACACTGAGCCACACTGGCAGGACTGTACAATTTTTCTTAAAGAAGGCCCTCCAAAATTATGTAAGCCTTGGGTCTTACAAAACTTAGAATGGACCTTGCTTCCAGCCCTGGGCTTCTATGGCATTAAGAAATAAACTACAGCCCTGGCCAGTTTGGCTCAGCGGTTAGAGCATCGGCCTGCGGTCCAGAGAGACCCGGGTTCGGTTCCCGCTAGGGGCACGTACTTCGGTTCCAGTTTGTCCCCGGCCCTGGTTGGCCATGCGGGTGGCAGCCACTCGATGTGTCCCTTCACGTCGATGTTTCTCTCTCTCTCTCGCCCTTCCTCTCTCTCCCTCCTGCTCTATCTGTACAAAAAATGGAAAAATGTCCTCGGGTAAGGATAAAAAAAAAAAAGAAATAAAGCTACAGCCTGGCTGGTGTGGCTCAGTGGTTGAGCATCAACCCATGTATCAAGAGGCGCTAGTTCCCAGTAAGGGCACATGCCCAGGTTGTGGGCCTGATCCCCAGTGGGGGTATGCAGGAGGCAGCGGATCAATGTTCTCTCTCATAATGTTTCTACCTCTCTCTCCCTCTCCCTTCCTCTCTCTTTAAAATCAATAAAGAAAAAATATTTTAAAAAATAAAATATAAAGAAATAGAGCCATGGTATGAATCAGAGAGTTGAGAGCACATTTTCATCTTCATCTACAGAAGTTGATTTTCCAAGTAAACAAAAAGATGATTTCCTTGAAATATATTAGGATATATTAACCAGTAATTAAACATTGAATACATGATGAATAATTAATGTTCATACCTCACCATCCAATGATGAATAAAAATAGAGATTTGAAAGTTAGGTGACATTTTCAAAGTCATTCTTTGTCAAAAGTTACAAATGCTTTCTTGCATATATTTTTAAATGGATGGACTATTGATTAGAATGGCAGTCAGAAGACCTGGTTATAGCTCTGGCTCAATTATTGATTACCTCTGTGACCTTGGGCACATAACAGGATTACCATTTACTGTACTGTTGTATATGAAACATCTTAATTTTCTTGTTTGTAAAGTAAACTAACCAACTTATATCTTTGATGAGATATCCACTTAAATATTTATTGAGCATAAATTATAGGTCAACATAAAGTTATTGTTATGGTTATGACAGTGAACAATATAGACACAGTCCCTATCTTTGGGTTCTTATGCTGTCATAGAGAATATAAACATTAATTGAATCACCTCAAGTATGAAAAGGATTATGAAGAAGAGATAGCCCTGGCCAGTTTGGCTCAGCGGTTAGAGCGTTGGCCTGCGGTCCGGAGAGACCCGGGTTCGGTTCCCGCTAAGGGCACGTACTTCGGTTGCAGTTTGTCCCCGGCCCTGGTTGGTCGTGCGGGTGGCAGCCATTCGATGTGTCCCTTCACGTCGATGTTTCTCTCTCTCTCCCTTCCTCTCCCTCCCTCCCACTCTATCTGTACAAAAAAATGGAAAAATATCCTTGGGTGAGGATAAAAAAATATAAAAAATAAAAAAAAAAGAAGAGATATATCCCTGGTATCATAGAAGCATACAATAGGAGAACCTAATCTAGTTTATGGAATGAAAACAGGTTATTCCATTTTTTTTTCTTTATTAATTTGAGAGAAAGAGGAAAGAAGAGGGAGAGGGAGATAGAAACACTGATGAGAGAGATCATCGACCCGCCATCTCCTGCATGTCCCCCACTGGGAATCTGGCCCACAATCTGGGCATGTGCCCTGACTGGGAATCGAACTAGTTACCTCTTGGTACATGGGTCGACGCTCAACCACTGAGCAACACTGGCCGGGCATATTCTATTTTTTTATAAAATCCTCACCTGAGAATATTTTTTTACTGATTTTTAGAGAGAGAAAAAAAAATTGATACGAGAGAAACATTGATTGGTTGCCTCCTGCACACACCCAGACCAGGGATCGAACTCACCACCTGGGTATGTGACCTGACTAGGAATCAAACCCACAATTTTTTGGTGCACAGGACAAAACTCCAATCAGCTGAGCCACCTGGCCAGGGCAAAGCTATTTTTGTACTTAGTGTTATGAGTTGAATGTTTGTACCCCAACTCTGCCAAATTCATATGTTGAAAACTGATAAGAAAGTAATTAAGGTTAAAGGAGGTCGTAAGAGTGAGGCCCTGATATGATAGCATTAGCGTCCTTCTAAGGAGACACCACGGAGCTATAGCATTCCTTCTCCCTCCCTCCCTGTCTCTCTTTCTCTATGCACATGCACCAAGGAAAAACCATGTGAGGACATAGTGAGAAAGGACATAGTGAGATAGCAAGGAAGAGAGCTATCATCAGGGACTGAATCCTGCTGAAACTTTGGAACTTTGACAGCCTCCAAAACTGTGAGAAAATAAATTTCTGTTGTTTAAGCCACGCAGTCTTTGAGTGTTTTATGGTAGCCTAAGTAGACTAAGACATTTATAATCAGAGGGGAAAAAAGGAAGAGGGGAGAAGCACTTGCTTTTATTAGTTTCCTAGCAAAGTAATGTTTTCTTCTCCTTTCAGAATATAATAGACTTCATCATGTGACGCTCCTATACATCTGGGGCTCTAGGCTAATGCTTAGTTTACCACACAATAAAGATGTATCTATGTTAAAATATGTATTTTTCTGAATGAATCTTTGCCACTTCCATAACACCACTCCTATAATATTTGGTAGAGCTTAGCAAGTGTTACTAAATGTTTGCTGAGTTCATGCCCTAACTTTACTGGCTACAGGTCTTTTCAAATCTAAAAAATGAAAAAAGTATCATTAGGGTAGTAGCAAAATAAATTACCCCAAATCTCCAATGGTTTACAACAATAGCATTTATTTTTAAGCTCATAGGTTTGCAGGTTGTTATTAGGTTAATCTACACAGGGCTGAGCAACTCTGCATTAAGCTGCAGGTAGGTCGGGCTTGGCTTTAGCCTAAGGTTACATAAAGGTATGTTCATATATCTCTCATCTACTTGTTCTTATGGCAAATTGCCAACATGCTAAAGCCAAGCCAAACTAGACAAAGCATATTTAAAGCCTCCGTTGAAGTAATATCCATTAACAATCCCATTGACCAAAACAAATAAAATCAAATCAAAATCAAGTTATGAAGCAAGAAATCAAAAAGCAGGAAAGTATACCCCACCTACAGTCAGAGGGTGAAAGAAAGAAATAAAGAAATATTTGCTGAATAATAATCTATACACTCTAGATAGGTGACCTCTAAGTGAGGAAGGAAACTAAGTATCTTACTGGGTGCATGGGAGGATGCCCAATAAACTGAACTACACTGGTCAGGGCTACAATAATTTTTTAAAAATAGAAAGCTCTTGCTCTTGCTCTGGCCATTTTGGCACAGAGGTAGAGCGTCAGCCCAAGGACCAAAGGGTCCAGGTTCAATTCCCAGCTGAAGGCACATACCTGGGCTGCAGGTTCAATCCCCAGCCCAGGTCAGGGTCATATGGGAGGCAACCAGTCAATGTGTCTATCTCATATTGATGTTTCTCTCTCTAACCCCCCCCCCCCCAACACACACACACACACTCCCTTCCACTTAGTCTAAAAATCAATGGGAAAATATCCTCAGGTGAAGATTAAAAAAAATAATAATAAATAAATAAATTTTTAAAAAGCTCTTAAACTTAACTGACAAGCAAAATAGAGGCAGACTCATAAACAGAGAGCAGGTTGCAGTTCTTGGGGGATGGGGGATAGGGGATAGAGGGATTGAGCAAAAAAGACAAAAAAAGAGAGAACAAACTCATGAACACAGACGACAACAATGTGGTGATGGAAGTGGAAAACGGTATAGGGGAGATAAATGGTGATGGAAAAAAAATACCTCCTGAGGAAAAGTTCTGATTGGTATGCACTTGGGTTACATGCTCACCCTACAACTAATCCAGTGACCAGGATACTGTAACTCACTCTAGTTATCCACTGACACCTTTAGTCAAAGGAGTATAATCTATTTCCAGTAGAGTAAGTAGGTGAACATATAACATCCAGCCAGCCACATCAATTTGTATCACCCACAAATGGAATAAGGGACTAGCTGAGGGTGACTAGTTGAGAGTTCCAGCTTGGTGACTAGATTAGTGATGAATTAACCATAATAGACAGTACAGGAAGAAAAAAAGGTATGAAGAAAAAAATTTTCTGATGTCAAGTTCGAGGTATTCATAAATCATTCAAAAGATAATAGTCAATAACCAATATTTTTCTTTCCTTGTACAAGATTGGAACTATAGAGAATGTACATGAAAATCACAATTCATGATTTAAAAAGTCTAAACTTAAGTTCTGTCCCTGAAATAAAAGCTTTAAATCCATGGAATTGTGCAGGAGGCAGCTGACTGATAGTTCTCTCTCACATCGATGTTTCTATCTCTCTCCCTTCCTCTCTCTCTCTAAAAATATCAATTAAAAATATTTAAGCCCTGGTGGTTAGAGCATCGGCCTGCGGTCCAGAGAGACCCAGGTTCGGTTCCCACTAAGGGCACGTACCTCGGTTGCAGTTTGTCCCCGGGCCCTGGTTGGGTCATGCGGGTGGCAGCCACTCGATGTGTCCCTTTCACGTCGATAATTCTCTCTCTTTCTCCCTCCCACTCTATCTGAACAAAATATGGAAAAATATCCTCAGGTGAGGATAAATATATATACATATATATTTAAATCCACGGAATTTTTCTTTCCATAATAAAGACTACTTGAAAATTATGTTCTAGGAGTCTCTGAACATATTTTGGCAGAAATCTGAGCCAATTTGAGATTTCAAAGTCTCTCTCAAATGTATATGGTCAGCAATTTTTATAAAAGAGTAAAAAATGTCATGTCTTAGGTGAAAAAAAATACATGTATCTTTCAAACAAAAGAAGATCTGTTGTCCTGATTGCAATTAGTCACACAGATTTAGAAACCTGTGAAGCTTTCTACTTTCTCAGAGTATCTGGAGCACTGCTAATAGAAAATTGGGTTAAGCCCATCTTGGAAATCAATAGTCCAAATCATCTGAAACAATTTGCAGGTATCTTAACAGAAACTCCAAGTATTTGAAACTACAGAGGTTCTACTAAGCAGACTTAAACATTTTGACTTCTTAATATCTACAACCATATTCCCCAAGGTGAAATGATGTTTCCTGAAACTCTCCATTTTGTGGTTCAATTTAATACTTACAGCAAGAGGGAAGAAAATATATATATATTGAAGATGGGGTTTTGCCTAGCCACTCAAATCAAAGCTGACATTACCTTGATGCAAGAATTAATAATAAAGCTTGAGGGTTTTATTAGTCCCAAAGTAATTTTCAAGTTGCATAAAATATTCTTTCTCTCCATATATATGAAAGTACTTTTACCTCTCCTCTATATATTTAGTCTTCATAAAATATTCAACATGTTGCTTCCAATGTCAATAAACTGTATCTGTTACTGGAAGAAGGAAAATCCATTTTGCAAAATGATAGAGAGATTACCCAGCATAACTATAATTTTCGGGGGGGGGGGGCACAGAAAGAAAGACATTAAGCGATTCAAAGGTTTTCTTAAGCCACACACTATTTTCCTATGGAGGATTTTTAAGATGAGAAATAGACTTTGACGGTCTTAGATAGGCCTGAGGCAATATTTAAAGAAAAAAAAAAAAAAAAAGGTCAAATATTCCACTAAAAGGCACTGCTGTCTTCAAAAGAACAATTTATCAGCCAGCTTGCAGCTCCTCCTTATTTACAGCTATTGGTCCCAAAGAAAGTGCACTTGAGTGTTGGCCACAATTATTTTGTAATGAGTTTGCCAGGAATGATACAGAAAACAAATTTGTAACTGTCTACCATTCACAGAACAGAAACTTTAGCAGAGACTTTTTGTTTAAGTGAGGAACAAGGGGGAGGTGGGACACAATAGAGAGGGAGGAGAAATGGAAAGAGGAGAAAGAAGGCCTAACACTAAAAAGTCATCTTCAGTTATGTTCCTAATAAACATCCAAGAAGGGCCCTGTGGAAGAATAAGTTACAAGAGTAGTTTGGGATATTCAGGGGTATCCAGGTCAGCTCTCCATTTGCAGCTCAGGGACCCTACCCCAAGGCAACTCCATCAAAGGTTTGCTTCAAGGGGGTGGGTGAGCTTGCACTCTCACAGATTAGCAACAAAAAGTCAAGTCCCAGAACACCTGCAGAAGCCTATTCTATCTCTCTTCATGCATAAAGGTGTAAACCATGATAAATGAAGAGAGCAGAGAATTAAACTTTATCTACTAGCTGTCAATAAATCTATTGTTGGAAATATATGTAAATAGTAGCAGAGGCAATCTTTGTCTTTTAAAGAGGTCGTTTTTAAAAAAGAGAATTAAAAAAGTGCTCCTCTGTTTATGTCAATATGCTGCCATATTTTGAAATACTATTTTTCATCCAAAAGATAAAAATCTGGACAAGTAAGGAATAGAAACTCACTAATACACTTGCAGCTGCATTTCAATTTATACAAATTCTTTAAACAAAACAACAAAAGAACAGACTGGCCTAGCAAAATTATTGCACCATTTGGGCCTCCAGTCCAAGATAATTAAAAAATGAGATTTTATATTTCCACTAAAAACTTATGACAAATATTCAAATTTAAAAAATGAAAATCCAGATAAGAAGATGGAGCAAAAACCTACATGTGAATTTTAAGACCTGAAAATCAGGAAAAGGCTTTTTTTTTTTTTTCAACTTCACACTTCAGATTTTTTTTTTAAGATTCTTAAATGCTTCTATTTCTAAAAAAAATGTAAGGTGTGTGTGGAGAGGGGAGGAGAAATAATTTGATGTCAGAAATCTCGGGTCTAAACTCCAGCTAAACAAACTAGCAGCAATATATATTTAAAGAGAGTCTAAAAGGAGAGAGATTATTTCTCTATATCCACTGTGTATAATCAAGGGATGATAAAGACCTGGACCATGACAGTGATAATAAGAATGGGGGGAAAGGACATATGTGGTAGACACTTTTATAGTCAGAATTAATAGGATTAATTAATGGATAAAGGTGAATGATCTAAATATCTTCCATTCGCTCCTCCAGATCAACTCTGCACCTTCTCCCTGCTTTGTGATCCAAGAGGTTGACCTCTATAAATTGTACCAATGGGCTGCCTTTTCTCTAACCTCTGGTTAAGTTTGGTTAATGAAAGGCACCAGCCCAAGATGAAGGACAGGAAAAGAGTAAAGAGTCAGAGTACTTATTTCCTTAGCTTCCTTCCTGCCTGGTCACAAGTTGTTGGCTATATTGTTCTCCTGAAGACCACAGTTCCTGTCATCTGACCCTTACATTTAGTTTTGTCTATGGCTCCAACTAACCACTTCCTCTCCTTTCTCTTTTAGGCCTAGGAGTGTTTATAGCTCTCTGTTAGCTACCTAAGAACCTAAAATCCCATCTTGATTTCTCTGAACCCTATTCACACCTTTATAAATAGCCCCTTTATTAGATTACCCCAAATTAACCAGTTTAAGCAAGCCATTTGTTTCCTGCCATGATTATGACTAATGAAATGAGACTGTTTTGTTAAATCATAAGTCACTGTACAAAAAAGCTCATTTACTTATTTTGTCAGTTGAATACATTATGTCAGATATATCTACCACAGCAAGTAACCAATAAATACTTGCTGAATCAATTAATGCAAATGATACAATTAAGATTGAGGGTCAAGTCCTATTTAAATACTTGAAATCTTGAGGAAAGTAAGAGATGAGTTGTGAAACATACCAGTTAGATTTCAAGGTCTTATAAAAGAACATAGAAGCAACAAAATAAATCAATCGTTTCTAGAAGCTCTTTGAAAATTATTAAAATATTTATTATTCAAGGAAGTAGTCAAAGTATATATAGCCCTTTACACAGGTTTCAGGTAAGTATCAACCTTCAAAACTTTTTGCTTGAAAATTATAATAGTGAAACTGGGAATTCTAAGTATGGCCAAATGAAGAGATGGGCAAATTTTCCTCTGAAAATCTATAAATAATACAAGGTAACTTCAATATGATTAAAAGCTGACTTACCATCAAAGCTAAAGGATGCCAGAAAATAGTAGTATGACATATTTAGAGAGCTGAAAACAATTCACGACAATTATATATCCAGCAAAACTATCCTTCAAAAATCAATGAAAAATAAAAACACTCCCAGACAAAGACTGAGAGAATTGCTAGCAGACATGCTTTGCAAGAAATAGTAAAGAAAGTTCTTCAGTATCTCTGATACATGCATTCCTGGACAACAGTGCTCACTAGGCACGTTTTATTTGTATTACTTATTTATACTAAACTAAACTTTGTCTCTATGCATTTATTGGAGTTGAGTTAGCCTGATTTCATGCATAAAAATTTTACTACTGTTCCACATGAGAGAACTCTAAATATTTCATGATAGTCATTATATTCAAGTGAAATTTCTCTTCTCCAGATTCAACACCTCCAACTCCTTCAACTATCCTTCAGATGTCTTGGTTCTCCTACTTACTCAGTATCTTAATTACCCTTTCTGGATAAATGTTCTAGTTTCTCAATGTCTGGTGCCAATGTCTAATTGTAGGTATGATAAACAGAGTATCCTGGTCCTTGTTTTACCAAGAAGGCTTTCCTTAATAGTTTTTTACATCACAATATTTTGAGTCTTTATTTTTATTTTTGCATTCATTTCAATATCCCCGACCAGAATCTTAACATTTCTTAGGAAGGCAGGTAGAGAGATCAGATCTTTGGTGATATGCTAAGATTAACTATGAATATTATGAAAGCAAACTGAGTGCACTGCAACCTATCTAAGTGAACCAATGGCTACCAGTCCCTACATACCTTGTAGATAAAAGAAAATCAATTTTTACACACCCTTTGTGCTTTATCTTAGACCAAGCCAGTTCTAAGAAACTGGTGTATTTCCAAGGAGCCCTCTAGCTCCGACAATTAACTGCCTTTAGCTGAGATTAAAACTTGTGTTTCTAATAACATATTGATGATAAACCAAACTATATGTAAGACAACTTATATGACTTATGACTAAGTCATGACCAGTGGCTCTTACAAACAGTATCAACCACAACCCCCTAGTACAAGTTAACAAAGAAACATTTCTAGAGTAAAAAATTACTCTGCTTCCTATTGAACTTACAAATGTGGAAAAGAAGTTAGCAATGGTCAGAGCCAGAATTCATAACATAGTATCTCTGGGTTAGTCAAACTCACTTTATGGTACTGCTTTGACAGAATTATTTAAGGCTTTGACAATTCAGGAATGAATTAATATGGTACCTTCTTCCTATCTTCTTGACAAAGACTTTTTCCTCGTTCCTTTACACTTCTAAAGAATAGGGCATCAGAATTGAGCCATATAACTTCCTATGCTCACTGCTAACTCATGTGTTGCAAATAGCATACCTAAATCTCAAGGTCCATAAAATTTTCTCTATAGTATAATTTTTTATTATCTATTTTTTTACAGAATTAACCCTTGTCTTCCAACTTAATTGTGAGCTCGCTGAGGGTAGAGACACCACCTTATTCATTAATGTATCTCCCACAGTTTCTATAATACAAGTAAATGTTTAATAATAAATTGATGAAAATAATTTTCAAAAACTATCCAACTTTACATAAAATATTTATTTATTTTTATCTAGGTGTATTTAAAAAACTAACTGTATTAGAGAGTTCTGCAGAGAAATAAAATCAGTAGGATGTGTGTGTGTGTGTATGTGTGTGCATGTGGATAAGGTCCACCCATATTATGGAGTGGAATCTGTTTTACTCAAAGTCTGAATTTAAAAAAAAATACCTTCACAGCAGCATCCAGACTACTATTTGGTCCAATATCTGGGCAATGTAGCCCACTTACAGTTGACACATAAAATTAACCATCACGCCAACCCTTATGATCTGTATTATCTCCTCTAACAATCATATTATCTCTATCAATAGGCCAAGATAACACAGGAGCACTTTTGAAATTATTTCTCCTCCATCACACCCTTCATTAAGGCTTTTAATCTGGCAACTATTAGAAGAAACCTTAAAGTTCGTTCTACATAAAGGAAAACTGGGATGCCCAAATAAGAAGTGACTTACTATACTGCATTAAACCAGAGTTAGAGTCACTTCTGTTCCTTTGACTTCTTTTGTTTTATTTTATTTTTTTATCCTCACCGGAGGATATTTTTGCATTTATCTTCAGATAGAGCGGGAGGGAGGAAAAAAGAGAGAGAAACATCGAGTGGTTGCCACCCACACAACCCCAACCGGGCCAGGGACAAACTGCAACTGAGGTACATGCCCTTAGCGGGAACCGAACCCGAGACTCTCTGGTCCATGGGCCGATGTTCTAACCACTGAACAAAACCAGCCAGGGTTGTTCCTTTGATTTCTAATCCAGCCTTTCTTCACTGTCACTCAGTCAGGCCTGGGCTTCTTCCCTTTATGCCCCAACCTTATTTTAATTTTGGTATTAATCCTAAAAAATGGTAAACTAATATAAATCAATTAATGTTTTAAAAATTTGATTGTCTCTATTACTTTTTCTTAAATAATCTTTATTTTTCCAATCATAACTGTTCTTGAGTAGAGTTAGCTCAATCTCTCACTCAATGTAGGAAAATCCTCCTGGAATCCATCATACTGTGAACTTTAACAAGGAATCTCAGAAAGCAGCTTGAGTTTACCCAGTAATAATTATACCAAATTGGTCAAAAGAAAAGCCATTATCAGTCTCTGTCCTCAACACACTGTTTTTAGTCAAGTCTTCATCATTTCTCACCTAAACATTTTTCCAGTTACTTGGTATCTATACTACCAACCCATTATTCATATTGCTGTCAGAGTGACCTTTTTAAATGCAAACCTAACTATATTATTCTCCTCTTTAAATCTGTGTTCAATGGCTCAGTTAGCACAGTACACAAAGGTGTTATTATCTTTTTTTTCTAGCTTCACCTCCCAAAATACACCCATATCTTCCTATGTTCCAGACTTATCAAAATGTTAACTTTATTCCAAATACTTTATACTAGTGTTTATCAATGTTTTTCACTTGTTTCCCCTTCTTTAAAATTATTTGAAATTTAAAATATATAAAATTTTTTTGGAATATCAATATAATTGCATAGTATACTGCTTTAAAATATATATATATATATATTTACTTCTGGTCAAGATAGCTCAGATTCTTCATTTTTATACACCCTCTCTGCTGCAACTATTTATCAATTATAGGTACAACCACACAGATGTACCTGGATTTTAAAATATATGAATATATCTGTAGACCAGAAATGAAAGAAGTCAAGAATTAGAGATAGAAGCCATGAACCTACTGAGCTCCAGACTGAGAAGTAGGGCAAAATGACCAGGAGTTTTATCCTGTTAAATGTATTAAATGAGGAAGCCATTGGACTGAGGTGGCTCTAATGCCTTAGAAGTCTATATAAAAAGACAAAACCTAAGCATGTAATATCTCAAAGTTAAGAAATCAATACCTAAGGAAAACCAAACATTAACAGCTGACTAGGCTTTCTCAAGTAAAGGTAAGTACTTTAGCTAGAGCAAATCCCATCATTTCCTTGCTTTGCTTCCACACCTTCCCTATAAAAATCTTTCCCTTCGCCCCTGTCTGTGCAATGCTTCCAACCACTTCCAGTTTGGCAATGCCCAGCTTAAATTGATTTTTGTTCAAATAAACCTTTAAAAATGTTAATATATCTCAGTTTATATTTCAACAGTTCTTATATGCTAAAAGGCACTAAAATTGCTTCACAATGGATTAGGGACTTAGTCTTCCAGTTTGATGTCAGGCTCTAGGATGGAGTTCAGTGATATGTCAAATGAAGGTTTAAAAAAAATGCTGCTACTTACTGCTGGAGGTCTCAGTAGAAAACACAGTCTCCAGAACAGTAACTAATAAAAGCTTATTTTCTACCTTAGCAATAAAATTTTAAATATTCCAATATCAATGCTGATAGAAGCCTCAAAAATGCCATTATAAGTCTGAACTAGAAAGCCTGTGAAAGCAGGTAAAGGCTATAAAAAATACTGAATACAGGTAGGGTTGAGCACAGCAGGAGAAACAATTAAACAAAACTATTTCCCACTAAAATATAATTCTTTTAAAAATGAACACTGAGAAAGACAGAATAATTAGAACATAAATTTTACTCCAGTCAGTTATACAATAGTGTAATAAGACTCTGAGATAAATATGTTTAGGATTTAAAAATACTAACTCCCATAAAAATAAAGATAAGAAAAAGATTACTTGTATTACCACTTCTATTGACTATTATATTGCTGAGATTCTGTCCAATGCAATGAAACAACAACAACAAAAAAAGCATAAGAATTAGAAGAGGCAAAAATGCTTTTTATTTGCCAATATATAATGATTTTTACACAGAAAATCCACAAGAATCTATAATTATTAAAACTAGTAAAACAAAAAAGTATACATCCAGAATAACAACAACTATAAAATACCAAAAAAGATAAAAAATCTAACAAAAGATCGATAAACCTCTAGGATAAAACTATAAAAAAGAGCATGTCTTTAAAAGTCCTGAACAGATGGAGACATAAACAAAGTATTCATAAATGAAAAAAACTAAATATCAAAAATAATCTATAACTTCAATTCTATTACAATTAGAATTTCAGCAAAGATATTTTTCTCCAGAACTTTAAAAGTTTATCCTAAAATTAATATTAAAATGTAGAAAAGTAACGTATACCAACTATTCTTAAATTTTAAAATAATAATAATAACATATATTGAGAAGAGGAACTGGATAACATTAGCCAAAATATTTTTTTAAAGAATAAGTTAGGCCCTGGCCAGTTTGGTTCAGCGGTTAGAGTGTCGGCCTGCGGTCCTGAGAGACCCGGGTTCGGTTCCCGCTAGGGGCGCGTACCTCGGTTGCAGTTTGTCCCTGGCCCTGGTTGGTTGTGCGGGTGGCAGCCACTCGATGTGTTCCTTTCGCGTCGATGTTTCTCTCTCTCTCTCTGTTCCTCTCTCTCCCTCCCACTCTACCTGAACAAAAAATGGAAAAATGTCCTCGGGTGAGGATAAAAAAAAAAAAAAAGAATAAGTTAGGCGGATTCAACATAATAGCTAATAAGAATTTCTTTAGAAATATAGTATTACCTTAAAAATATACACTAGGGTGTTCTTGCACAGAGATAGTCAAATAAACTAATGAAATAAAACAGACAATACCAAAATAGACAGACATATCAAAACTTAATATGTAATGGAGGTGGCATTACAAAGCATGGGGGAAATGATGAACTTAGTGAATGGTGCTAAGAAAATTAGTTATCTATATTGGGGAATATCCTCACACTACATGTAAAAATAAATTTCATATGAATAAAGCACAAAATATAAAAATAAAACTTTAAATATTTTAGAAATAAATATAAGAAAATATCTTGATAATCTTGGACTAGGAAAAGATTTATTTAAGCAAGACAACATGAAAAACATAAACTATAAAAGAAGCTTGATAAATCTTGCTATATGAACATTTTGAATTTTTGACCAATAAAGAAAACCATAAACAAAGATATCTGCCATAAACAAAGATATGTCATAATATACAAGAATTAATACCCAGACTATCTAAAGAATTCCTTGAGCCTGGCTGGTGTGGTTCAGTGTGTTGAGCATCAACCCATGCACCAAGAGGTCGCTGATTCAATTCCCAGTCAGGGCACATGCCCAGATTGTGGACCAGATCCCCAGTGTGGGGCATGCAGGAGGCAGCCAATAAATATTCTCTCTCATCGATGTTTCTATCTTTCTCTCCCTCCCCCTTCTTCTCTCTCTAAAATCAATAAAGAAAAAAAAAATTAAGAATTCCTTGAAACAGTAAAATAAGCCCAACAATCCAATTTTCAAAATGAAAAGTGCAAATGAGAAGAAAGTTCACTTAAAAAGAAATCTGGAATACCAACACATATATGCAAGTTCATGAAAAAAAAAAAGGAAATCCAAATGAAAACCACAATGATACATCATTTAATATCCATCATATTGTCAAAATTGTAAAAATCTGACAAAACTAAATACAGAAATTCAGGGAAATGGAAACTCTCATAAACAACTATACAAAGTAATTTACTATGACCTAAGTGAGCAATTTAACAGAAGACAGATGTTACTATCCTTTGACTCAGCAACTGCATTTCTAGATATAATCCATGTGAAACTTTGACACATGTATGCAATATGTATACAAACTTTGACACATGTATACAAAGAAATGTTCAATATTCATTGTGTCATTATTTATAAGAATCATAATTTATCCAATGAAAGATTTAAAAATTACTAAGTAGTCATATAATTGAATACTATATAGTAAAGTAAATAAACTTAAGTTACATGTTTTAACTTGTATAAAACTTATATACCTAATTTTAAGAATAAATGCAAGCTGCTGAGTGACATGTACAAAATGATATAAATTGTTTATAACTACTAGTGTGTAAGAATAATTTAAAGAGATATGAATATATTAAAGATAAAATTCAAGGTATTTATTTACTCTGGGAAGGAGGAAAGAGATGTGGATTAATAATAATAAACAGAAAACCCCTAAAAATACTCTCAAGCAAAATTCTAAGGTCCAATGAGACATTAAATTAAATGACTATAAAAAGATAGCCACAATATATTAGATATAAAACATATTAAGTGTATTTTTTAAATTCTTGGAAAGAAAAACAAATCAAAGTAATCTTAATTTTAAATATGATATTTTGAATTATATCTGCCACCCCATTCCTCCATCCTGCTTCTGGTGAAAATCCCTGCTGTAGAATTTCTCCTGGTTCCATATCTCTGCAAAATTATTCCATTGGCCTAGAATTCTTCAAATAGTTTTTCAAGCTAGAAATGTTATACTTCTTCATAAATATTCAGAGCTGAAATATAGGCTCTTTTTCATAGACTTTCTCAATATTAACAACCCACCACCAGGTCAATTAGTTTTGTGTTATAGCTCTTAGAACTCTGTGCCTATCATGAATTTTAATCACCATTTGCAAGTCTGTAAATTCTCAAAAGAATTATATCTTATTCTTTATAACATCAGGACCTAGCACATTCCTTGCACATAACAAGACACTCAGCTAATACTTGATACATGATAAGTGAACTAGAACTACTGAAGGAACATGAATGGCTAGCCTTGTCAATAAGTCATAGCCTTTAAAAATAAAATCCAGGTGCCTGGAATCAGGTAATCACAAACTGTCATTACAAGGACATGCACAAGAGAGATCCATTTATCCTTTCCTCACCTTTTTCCTCATTTCTTTGTTGTCCTGGGACTATCAGGTTATCTCTCCTGCCTCCCATTTTTCTAAATACTTCTAAATTAGAGTCTTTCAAGGCCACAAAAATGTACCTGAAATCTTCTTATACCAATCCTCTCATTTCTCCCAGGTTAGCCTATACCCTTAAGGTAGCCTGGCCTTACAATCTGAAATTTGTACCTGATGATCTACTCATGTTTCTGTAACTGTCACAGAGAATCTGTTTAATGTGGCATCTCTGGGTTTAACGACTTCACAGCTAACATGCCTGTGATTTCCCATGTGTCTAAGCGAGCCAATTTTGTGCTCCACCAAAAGCACATGGAAGATGACAGGTTGCCACTAAAGCCTCATTTGGAGGAGCTGGCACAGGGTTTTGTTGCTCTACTTCTTTGTCTCACACATCATTTGGTCCAACATGCTTCACATAATAATAAGAATAAGAAGAGTTAACTGTTACCAACCTTTTACTAATGAAAAAAATGAAACAATATTTTTTAATTTTCTTTTATTTATTTTTTATTGATTAATTTTTGTTACAGATGATTCTCCTTTTTTCCCCCACTGATTCCCCCCTCCCCCTCCCCTCCCTGCCCCTTCCCAAGATTGTTGTCCATGTCCACTGTTCATGCATACATGCGTATAAGTTCTGTGGTTCATCCCTCCCCCACCTCCCCACTCCTTAGGGAATTGTCAGTCTGTACCCCGCTTCCGCGTCTCTGGGACTACCCCATTCCTCAAACTGTTATGTTCATTATATTCCACAAATAAGTGAGATCATATGAAATTTGTCTTTCTCTGTTTGGCTTGTTTCACTTAGGATGATACTTTCCAGGTCCCTCCATGTAGTCTCAAAGGATAAGAGATCTTTCTTTCTTACCGCTACGTAGTACTCCATTGTGTATATGTACCACAGCTTTTTGATCCATTCATCTCCTGATGGGCACTTGGGCTGTTTCCATATCTTAGCAATTGTAAATAGTGCTGCTACAAAGATGGGGGTACATATATTTTTTCTTATTGGTGTTTTATTCTTCTTAGGGTATATTCCTAGAAGTGGGATCACTGGGTCAAATGGAAGATCAATTTTTAATTTTTTGAGGTGACACCATATTGTTTTCCATAGTGGCTGCACCAGTCTGCATTCCCACCAGCAGTGTACTAGAGTCCCCTTTTCTCCACACCCTCGTCAACACTTGTTGTTTGATGATTTGTTGATGGCGGCCATTCTGACAGGTGTGAGGTGATACCTCATTGTTTTTTAAAAATTTACGCTGAGTCACATAGCCTGGAATTAAGAGGTATGGCTATCTATATTCTTCTTATACAATAAATGTTATATATTACATATATATACAAATGTTATATACAATAGTCATTGCTTTTAACTGATTGTATACATATCATTTCTCTTCTTACACAAAAGAAGAAAAAAAAGGGGGGTCTGCAAAACAGGATTATAATATATCAGAACTAGAAAAATAGAAATGTTATACACACTTCTTATAGATGGACTAAGGCCTTAAAGGGGAAGTGGACAAACCAAAGTCACATCATGATGGGAAGCCATGCAGAATTAGGTAATTAGAATGTTCTTAAGTCCCTAGTTTGAAGTTCCCTCTCCACTTTTCAGAAGAAAACAATTTTAGATTCCTGACTTAGAGTTCTTCCTAGTTTCAGTAAATTTTATTTCCGGACAAGCTGTCTCTTTTAATAGAAATCTTGGGGTTCCAGTATTTCTATTCCAGGCTATAGGTCACAGCCACCTTGTTAAGATGTGTAATTTACAAAAATGACCAAAAAAATTGCTTTGTATATGGTACTAGTACTACTAGGGTGGACAAATTGAAAGTAGTCACTCCAGGAACTTAACCTCAGGTATCAAATGTTTGATGGAAAAAGTCAATTTTAAAAGTAAAAAAATGGCCCTGGCTGGTTTGGCTAAGTAGTTAGAGTGTCGGCCCACGAACTGGAGAATCCTGAGTTCGGTTCCCACTGAAGGCATGTACCTCAGTTGCAGTTTGTCCCCGGCCCCATTTGGGGTCATGTGGGTGGCAACCGGTTGATGTGTCTGTCTCACATCAATGTTTCTTTCTATCTTCCTCCCTCTCTCCCTCCTGCCCTATCTGAAGATAAATGCAAAATTGTCCTCAGATGAGGATAAAAAAAATAAATAAAACTAAAAGAATGTTAAACCTCATGGAATCTTACAGCCCAAAGAGTGAACTTTAATGTACACTTTCTTTTCTAATAAAAGAAATTAAAGAACTAAATAAATAGAGATGGCAGTTCTGCCAAAAGTAATCTATAGATTCAATTTAATCCTAGCAAGTTATTTTTTGGATATCAACAAATTAATTCTAAAGTATATATGGTGAAGCTAAAGATACAGAAGAGTCAACACAATACTGAAGGAAAAGAACAAACTTAAAGACTGAGACAACTTGCCTGGCCAGTGTGGCTTAATGGCTGAATATCGACCCATACACCAAGATGTCCCCTGTTCAATTCTCAGCCAGGGCACATGCCCAGGTTGTGGGCATGCAGGAGGAGGCCAATTGATGTTTTCTCTCATCGAATGTTTCTCTCTCTCTCCCCACCACTTCCTCTCTCTCTAAAATCAATAAAGAAAAGAAAAGAAAAAACTTAAAAAAAAAAAAAACTGAGACAACTCAACTTCAAGACTTACTATAAAGCTACAGTAATTAAGACACTTTGGTAGTGACAAAAGAATCAACAAATAAATCAATGGAACGAAATAGTGAGTCTGAAAATAGACCTACATAAACATAGTCTACTGATCTTTGACTAAAGAGCAACAGAAATACAGTGGAGAAAAGATAGTCTTTTCAGCAAATGATGCTGAAACAACTGGACGTTTGTGTGCAAAAAAAAAGAAAGAATCTAGACACTGACCTTATACCCTTCACAAAAGTTAACTCAAAACAAGTCATAGACCTGATGTAATACACAAAACTATAAAGCGCCTAGAAGATATAATAGGATAAAACGTAGATGGCATTGGGTATGGTGATGACCTTTTACATACAACAGCAAAGGCACAATCTATGAAAGAATTGATAAACTGGAACTCATTAAAATTAAAAACTTCTGCTCTTTGAAAGACAACACAAAGAGAATAAAAAACAACAGACTAGAAAAATATTTGCAAAAGACAAATCTGATAAAGAACTGTTATTCAAAATATATAAAGAACAAAATAAACAGACAAAGAACTCTTGAAACTCAACAATATACTGAACAACCCAATTCAAAAATGGGTCAAAGACCTGAATAAACATTTCAACAAAGAATATATACAGGTGCCAAATAAACATATAAAAATATGTGCTAAAAATCATTTCTTATTAAGCAACTACACATCTATTCAAGTTTCCAAAATAAAAAACACTAACAGCACCAAATGCTGGTAAGGATGTAGTGCAAAAGAAATTTTCATTCATTGCCAGTAGGAATGCAAAATGCTACAGCCACTTCAGAAGAGAGTTTAGCAGTTTCTTACAAAACTAAACATATTCTTATCATATGATCCAGCAATTGCACTACTTAGTATTTGCCCAAAGGAGTTGAAAAATTATGTCCATGCACATGGATGTTCATAGCAGCTCTATTCATAATTGCCAAAATTTGGAAGCAGCCAAGATGCCCTTCAGTAACTGAATGAATAAAAACTGTAGGACATTCGGACAGTGGAGTATTATTCAACAATAAAATGATAAAAGCTATCAAGCCATGAAGATAAAGAGAGAGACCTTAATTACATACTACTAAATGAAAGAAGTCAATCTGAAAAGTCTACATCCCATATAATTCCAACAATGTGACATTCTGAAAAAGGCAAAACTATGGAGACAGGAAAAAGAGCAATGATTGTCACGGCTTACAAGGAGGGAGGGATGAACAGGCAGAGCACAGAAGATTTTCAGGGCAATAAAACTGTTTTGTGTGACACATGTCAAGACTAGATCACATCAAATGGCAGAAGGCTAAAACATAAGAATTATATGAGAAGAATAATTTTTAATTATGGTGGACACAAGTGTAAAACCCAGCCTCCAAAGTTTACACATACCACCTTGAAGTTCTCTGTACCTAGACAGAAACAAAACAAAATAACAGAAAATGGCTTTGCACTGGCTCTTGGGTCATTTATAGTTCACTATTACCCTGTAAAACTCTGATAAAATTCTACCAGGGGAACAGCAAGATGTCCGAAATAGTAGTACAAAGATATTGGTAGATGTTTTTACTGTGAAAGGAATTTAATATGTGATAGTTCTTAAAAACAAACAAACAAAAAAGCAGCCATTTAATGTCTATAGAATTTGTCCTAAGGCATATACCAAATGGAAATGTTCAGCAAAAAAAAAAAAAAAAAAATCTACTAAATCTTGACAAGAACAGCTAGGGTCTCTAGCATTTGACCCATGACCTATTCCCATCAGCACTCATCACCACCACCTCTTCCTCCCAACTCTCACCTAGGACTACATTTCCACCCTTGGAGTGGCAGATCACTGATATCTCTCATTTCTCCCAAAGCTTCATGCTGCAGGTGCTTTATTCTAGGCAGATACATCTTAGAGAATTGGGCTCTGTTCCTCTACTCAATTCCAACTGCAGGGTAGAAGTTCTACCAAAGGTGGAGAATTCTGGGTAGGCCTGGATTGCTCCTGCTCCTGCTCCATTTACTACATAGTGTGGAGATTCTGTGTAAAGAGAGACAATACAAAAATACCAGGGGCTACCATTCCCTCACACTACCTCACCCATAGAACAGGAGTGTCATACTGGGAGAAGCAGGCCACTCTCCTTGTCCACAGCTCTGGTGCAGTAGCACAAAAATTCTACACAGAAAGAAAGGCATATCATAAGCGCAATAACTCTGAAACTCTCCCTAAATAGACTAAATTTGTTCATAACAAAGCAAGAAGTTCATACCTAACAGCATTTCCAAAAAACAATAGCAATACTGATGGTGAATAATCAAGAGGAGGTTGGGAGCAATGAGCAAAATGGTAGACCAAGCAGTAGTTTAACAGAGAGAATCTAGGAAAGAGAAGAGCTTTCCTGTGTCAGAGAAAACCTCAAAGACTGTCAACACCCTCCCCCCAAAAGAGATTGGGCTTTAATTGGAACAGACAATTTATATCTCAGGGCACTGGAAAGTAAATACAGCAATCAGATAGCAATTAATTGTGGCTAGGAGTTGAATGTTAATAGCAATAGAAACAGACCAAACAGAAAATTAATGGAAGATGAGAGAAAAGAATAGTCAAAAAGAGTTTGGCTAAGGTCACAGAGATCCTTTGTTTCCGGTGGTCAAAAAAATTGTGTACATGAGCAAGGATGCATCCTATGAAGGCTACATCTATGAATAGTGACATCAGATAAGTTATTCACATTGTGCAAAAATAAGTTCATTGAAATAGTTCATCCAAGTCACTAAGCAAATAAGCAAAAATGCACATAACAGTAATAAACCCCAGAAAAAGAGGAAAATAGTACTCAGAATTCCTACAATATATAATCTAAAATGTCAAATTTTCAACAACATTTATGAGATATGCAAATAAAGACAAAAGTATAACACACACACACACACACACAAAACAAAACAAAACAACAAAAAAAAAAAAAAACAGGCAATAGAGGCTGTTTTTAGGTGCCCCAGATGTTGAACTTCTCAGACATGTATGTTAAAGGATCTATTAGAAATATTATAAATTTATTAAAAGAATGAAAGAATACTATGTCAAAAGAAGACAAAGGCAATAGTTCATCAAATAGAGAATATCAATAAATAGAAACTGTTTTTGAAAAAAACAATATGAGAATTCTGGAGTTGAGAAGATCAATAACCTAAATGAAAAAATCATTCGAAAGGCTCAACTACATATTTGAACTAGCAGAATAAAGAATCAATGAACTTCTTCCTTTCTAATTTGGATTCCTTTTATTTTTTCTTCTTGTCTGATTGCTGTGGCTATGACTTCCAGAACTATGTTAAATAAGAGTGGTGAAAGCGGACATCTCTGTCTTATTCCTGTCCTTAAAGGAAATTCTTTTGGCTTTTGCCCATTTAGTATGATGTTGACTGTAGGTTTCTCATAAGTGACCTTTATTATGTTGAGATATAATCCTTCTATTCCCATTTTGCTGAGAGTTTTTATCAAAAATGAATGCTGGGTTTTGTCAAATGCCTTTTTGGTGTCTATTAATATGATCACATGATTTTTATCTTTCATTTTGTTTATGTGGTGTATCATATTTATTGATTTATGAATATTGTACCAGCCTGGCATCCCTGGGATAAATCCCACTTGGTCATAATGTATAATTTTTGTAATATATTGCTGGATTTGATTTGCTAAGATTTTGTTGAGCATTTTGGCATCTATGTTCATCAGGGATATTGGCCTGTAATTTTCTTTCTTTGCAATGTCTTTTTCTGGTTTGGGATTAAGATAATTCCATAAAAACAGATTAAATGTCTTCTTTCCTCTTGAATTTTTTGGAATAGTTTAAGAAGAACAGGTGATAGTTCTTTGAATATTCAGTAAAACTCCCCTGGTGTAGCTGTGTGGCCCAGGGCTTTTGTTTCCTGGAATTTTATTGACTACTTCTTCTATTTCCTAAATTGTTATTGGTCTGTTTAGGTTTTCTCACTAGTTTTGAAATAGTACATGATTCTAAGAATTTGTCCATTTCACCGAGGTTGTCAAATTTGTGGGTATATAATTGTTCACAGTATTTTCTTACAATCCTTCGTATTTCTGTAGTGTCCATTGTTACTTCACCTCTTTCATTCCTGATTTTATTAATTTAGATTCCTTCTCTTTGTTTCTTGATGAGTCTGACTAAAGGTTGATAAATCTTGTTTATCTTTTCAAAGAACAAGCTCTTAGTTTCATTGATCTTTTATATTGTTTTTCTAGTTTCTATGTCATTTATTTCTGCTCTGATTTTTATATCTCCTTCCTTCTACTAACTCTGGACTTTTCTTTTTTTTTTCCTCTTTCTAAATCTTTAAGTTGTTGGGTTAGATAGTTAACTGTCATTGTTCGCAGATGACATGATATTGTACATAGAAAACCTTAAAGACTCCATCATAAAATACTGAATTTAATAAATAAATTTGGCAAAGTAGCAGGATACAAAATCAACATCCAGAAATCACTGGCATTTTTATACACCAATAATGAACACACAGAAAGAGAAACTAAAAAAAAAAAAAAAAAAAAATCCCATTGCAACAAAAGATAAGATGCCTTGGAATAAACTTATCCAAAGAAGTAAAGAACCTGTCCCCAAAAAACTACAGGACATTGAAAAAAGAGAGGAAGATATAAAAAAGTGGAAGAATATACCTTGTTCATGGATTGGAATAATTAACATCATTAAAATGTCCATACTATCCAAAAAAAATCTATAGATTCAATGCAATCCCCATTAAAATACCAACGACATATTTCACAGAACTAGAACAAACATCCCAAAAGTTTATACAGAACTAAAAAAGACCCTAAATAGCCACACCAATCTTGAAAAAGAACAAAGTAGGAGGGATCACAATACTGGATATCAGGTTATCCTACAAAGCCATTATAATCAAAACAGCATAGTACTGGCACAAGAATAGGCAGATAGAGCAATGAAACAGAACAGAGAACCCAGAAATTGACCCAAGATATTATGCTCAATTAATATTTGACAAAGGTCACAAGAGCATTCAATGAAGTAAAGGCAGCCTCTTCAATAAATGGTGTTGGGAAAACTGGACAGCTACATGCAAAAAAATGAAACTAGACCATCAACTTACACCATATACAAAAATAAACTCAAAACAAATAAAAGATATAAATGTGACTCATGAATCCATAAAAATCTAGAATAAAATGTAGGCTACCCAATTTCAGACATCACACATATCAACATTTTCACTGATACAATGCCTAAGGCAAGAGAAACAAAAGAAAAAATTAATACATGGAACTATATCAAACTAAAAAGCTTCTATACAGCAAAAAAAAACAAACAAGCATCAAAATGAAAAAGGAACCCACTAGATAGGAGAGCATAATTACCAATGATACATCAAATAAGGGATTAATTTCCAAAATATATAGAGTGCTCATACAACTCAACAAAAGGAAGACAAAAAACCCAATTAAAAACTGGGCAGAGGCCCTAAATAGACACCTCTCCAAATAGGACACACAAATGGCCAAGAGACATATGAAAAAATATTCAGTGTCACTAATCATCAGAGAGATGCAAATTTAAACAACTATGAGGTATTACCTCACACCTGCCAGAATGGCTGCCATCAACAAATCATCAAACAACAAGTGCTGGTGAGGATGTGGAGAAAAGGGGACTCTAGTACACTGCTGGTGGGAATGCAGACTGGTGCAGCCACTGTGGAAAACACTGTGGTGTTACCTCAAAAAGTTAAAATTTGAACTGCCATTTCACCCAGTGATCCCAAGTCTAGGAATATATCCTAAGAAGCCTGAAACACCAACCAGAAAGAATATATGTACCTCTATGTTCATAGCAGCACTATTTACAATAGCTAAGATCTGGAAACAACCCAAGTGTCCATCAATGGATGAATGGATAAAAAAAGCTGTGGTACATATACACAATGGAATACTCTGCAGCTGTAAGAAACATCTCCTATCCTTTGAGATGACATGGAGGGACCTGGAGATTATTATGCTATGCAAAATAATCTAGTAAGAGAAAGACAAGTATCACATGACCTCAGTTATTTGTGCAATATAATGAACAAAATAAGGTGATGAACAAAATAGACCCAGAGACATAGAAGTAGGGTTCAGACTGACAAACTTCAGAGGAGATGGGCAGGGAAGGTGTGGAGAGATAAAAAAAAAAAAAAACATATGCATATAATGGACACAGACAACAATGCTCATGGGGAGGGGTGGGAACAGGAGGAGGGTGTCAACTGGGGGAAAAAGGAGAAACATTCATAACAAAAATAAATTAATTAAATGCAAAATTTTAAAAAAGGATCAATGAACTTGAAGTGCACATAAAATACTTTCTAGGTTTAGACCATATACTAGACAATAACAGAAAAGTCTCAATTTATTTTTAAAGTTTTGTATTATAAAATATGTTCTCTGTACATATTAGGATTAACAATACCAAGGAAAATTTGGAAATTAACAAATATATTGAGATTAAACAGCCAAAAAATCATAGATATGATCACAAAGAAAATTAGAAAATAATTTGAGTTAAAAAGAAAGAAAAACTCCATTACCAAAACTAATAGAATGTTGCTAAAGCAGTGCTTAGAGGCGCATTTATAGCTAAAACTCCTGTTTTATTTTAAAAGAGAAATATCTCATATCAATCACTTAACCTTCATCTTAGTAACTAATAAAAGATAAGTAAACTAACCCAAAGCAAGCAGAAGGAAGAAAATAATAAATATTGGAGTGCAATGAATGCAATAGAGCATCACAATAGAGAAAATTAACAAAATGTAAAGCTGATTCATTGAAAAGACAAAACAAAGAGACAAATATTTAGTTAGATTGACCAAGAATAAAAAAACACAAAGACTAATGGTTCTGTGAAGATGGCAGCTGGCAGGACCGGAGGGAGGGTGAGTGTGTGAAGAGTGAGCTAGAGTGTGAGAGAGTATGAGTGGACATGAAGGTGGACAACCAAACTCCTGTGGTGCAGAGACACAGAGCAGAAGGTTCCTGTGCTGTGGACAGGAACAGCCAGTTACAGCGGTCAGAGGCTCTTGAGGGCACTTCTCCCTGCGCTGAGAGGAGGTCCCACCATTTTAAAAGATCACGGGTCTTCCCTGGGAGGAGACAGTGGGAGCAACTAGAGCCCAGCAACCTAAGCCCACCAGCAACCTAAGCCCACCAGCGCACCTGGCACCACTGGACCAGTGGACACTCTGTGTCAACACAGACCAGTACACAGTAGTGCAGCTCCCAAGGTGCCGGTAGAGGAAGCTGCAAACAGCCAGGAGCCAAACACCATCCTCCATAGTAGCAGCCCCATTAGAGTCAAGATATACCCCCAGCAACAGAGGCTGGGGAGAGACATCCATCTCCAGGCAACAAAAGCACAGAACAGCAGCTGAGACCCAACCCCAAAAACTACAGCATAAACTGAGCAGGAGTTGAGCCCCATGGGGCAGCAGCACTCCCCAGCTGCCAGCTACAGACCTGCGGCTCCACAGAGACCTGTGTGGTCAAGCAACTCACAAGAGCAGTGGGAAGCCAGAGTCCTAGAGGGGTTGGTGTGATCCAGCTGCCCACCCGTGGGACCTGCAGGGTGTGAGGGCTCCACAGAGGTCTGTGCTACCCAGCAGAGACTGTGCTACCCAGGTACCCACAGGACCTGCAGGGTGCAGAGACACCAAAGAGGCCTGTTCCACCCAGATACACACAAGATTGGTGTAGAGGATGTGAAAATGCAGGCAGAAAGAATGGAAGCTACACAAATGATCACCCAGGACCAAATGGGAATTACAACTAAAATAAAGACAAATGCTCAGAAAAAAGCAACAGAAAAGCAGCACAACAGGACCATATAAACATGGACACTGGTAGGATCTGCAGAGGCAGGAGAGGGTGGCGAGCTGGGAACCCACAAACAGCAGCAGTCTTAGCTGTCAGCAGCGCCCTTGGAGAATAAAGACCAAGCCTGCTCCACAGCTCAGAGAGCCTTAACAGAGTGCTAAAATAGCCACAGCCACTCACCTGGGGGCTATGGCAGAGGTAGGACAGACAGGACTAGAACTCTGTGGGGAAAACCGAGATTTGGAGGGCACTCAGAGTTTTTGCTGAATTGTGGCCACAAAGGACTGTGGCCAGTGTGCTCCTTCCCAAAGCTGTGGAGAAAAGTAGCAGGCCCCCTAGGAGATGCACCTTTGTCCAGGTGAGGCAAAGAAATGCAAATTAAGGCTCATTAACAACCAGCATCTATCCCAAACTCTGGAAATACTCTTATGCAGAACACCAGGGCTACATTCCAAGGCACTGAGTAACTGAGACTACTAGCCTCCAAGTAAAATCTAGAGCATAACTGAACCTTTCCTGGGCTTACAAATCTACCTGGGAAAGTAAGACATGACAGCGGTGTTTAACATGGGCCTGCCCAGGCTCATCCAAACCCAGTAGAGGGAGCCACAAACAGCAGAACACCAACACCCACAGGGAAAATTTGGCAGGCTCCAAAACCCCCTGAGATAACCAAAATGGTGAAACAAAGAAACAAATCCCAAATGAAAGAACAAAAGAACTCTATCGAAAATGAGATCGATGAAATGCAGTTAAGCAAATTAAGAGAGGTAGAGTTCAGAGCCATGATCCCGAGGAAGCTCAACAGCATAGATAAGGACATCAACACCATGAGTAAAGATATGAAAACATTGGAAACCAACCCAGTGGAAATGAAGAATGACATAGTAGAAATTAAAAAACACATGGGAAGGACTAAACAGCAGAGTAGAGGAAGTTGAGGACAGGATCAGTGAATTAGAAGACAGGGTAGAAAAAATCAACCAATCAGAAACCAAAAGGTAAAAAACAGGAAGATAGCTTAAGAGAACTGTAGGACAACTGGAAACGTAATAACATTTGCATCATAGGAGTCCCCAAAGAGGAAGAAAATGGGCATAGGTTAGAAAATATATTCGAAGAAATAGTGACAGAAAACTTTCATAACTTGGTGAAGGAAGAAGGCATTCCAGTTCAAGAAGCACAGAGAGCCCCGAATAAGAAGAACCCAAACAGGCCCACACCAAGACACATAGTAATTAAAATGCCAAAAATTAAAAACAAAGAGAGAATCCTAAAGGCAGCAAGAGATAAGCAACAGGTTACCTACAAAGGGACCCCTATAAGGCTCTCAGCTGACTTCCCACCAGAAACCTACAGGCCAGAAGTGGGTGGCATGAAGAAATCAAGGTCATGAAAAATAAGGATCTGAATCCAAGACTACCCTAGCCAGCAAGGCTATCATTCAAAATAGAAGGTCAAATAAAGAACTTTCCAGAAAATAAAAGGTTAAGGGAATGTATTAACACCAAATCAGCACTACAAGATATGCTAAAAGGATTGCTATCATTAGTAGAAGAAATAGAAAAAAAAAATAGAACCACACTAAACAAAAATGGCAATAAATAAGTACATATCAATTATCATTTTAAATGTGAATGGTTTGAATGTTCTGATAAAAAGACACAGAGTAGCTGACTGGATAAGAAAGCAGGACTCACATATATGGTATTTATAAGAGACCCACCTCACAACAAAAGACTCACATAGGTTGAAAGTGAAAGGGTGGAAAAAAATCTTTCAAGCAAATGGGAAGCAAAAAAAAGCTGGGTAGCAATACTCATATCTGATAAAGTAGATTTCAAAATGAAGGCCATAACTAGAGACAAAGAAAGCCACTATATAATACTGAAAGGATATATCCAACAGGAAAATATAACCTTGGTAAACATATATGCACCCAATATAGGAGCACCAACATATATTAAAAATATTTTGGAGGACTTCAAAGGAGAAATCAACAGCAATACAATCATAGCAGGGGACTTCAACACCCCGCTGACATCACTGGACAGACCTTCTAGACAAATTTAGCAAGGAAACACAGACTCTAAATGAAGCACTAGACCAAATGGATTTAATAGATGTCTACAGAGAATTACAGCCAAAAACTGCAGGATTCACATTCTTCTCAAGTGCACATGGGACATTCTCAAAGATAGACCACATGACAGAAAACAAACTAAATCTCTACAAGTTCAAGAAGATTGAAATTATATCAAGCATCTTCTCAGATCACAATGGCATGAAACTAGAAATCAATTACTACAAAAATATGCAAAGACACCTGAACACATGAAGGCTAAATAGCATGTGATTAAACAATGAATGGGTTACCGAGGAGATCAAGGAAGAAATTTAAAACTTCCTGGAAACCAATGAAAATGAACACACAACAACACAAAATCTATGGGATGCAGCAAAAGCAGCTCTGAGAGGGAATTTCATAGCACTATGGGACTAACTCAAGAAGCAAGAAAAATCTCTAATAGACTATCTAACTGTACAACCTAAACAACTAGAAAGCAAACAAAAAGAAAACCCCAGAACAAGTAGAAAGAAGGAAATATTAAATATCAGAGCAGATATAAATGACATGGAGACCAAAAAAAACTATTCAAAGGATCAATGTAACAAAGAGCTAGTTCTTTAAAAAGATAAACAAGATTGATGTACCCTTAGCTAGACTCACCAAGAAACAAAGAGAGAGAACCCAAATACCCAAAGTCAGAAATGAAAGAGGATAAATAATAACTGACAACCCGGAAATACCACGGACTGTTAACAATTATTATGAACAATTATACGGCAACAAATTTGACAATCTAAGTGAAATGGAAAAATTTCTAGAAACACATAGTCTCCCAAAACTGACGTGGGAAGAGATAGAAAACTTGAACAGATTAATAACAACAAAAGAAATTGAAGATGCCATCTAGACTCTCCCAGCAAACAAAAGCCCAGGCCCGGATGGCTTCATGGGGGAATTTTACTGAACATTCAAAGAAGAACTAACACCCATTCTCCTCAAACTATTTCAAAGAATTTAAGAAGGACGACTTCCAAACTTGTTTTATTAGGCCCGCATAATTCTAATTCCAAAACCAGAAAAGGACACTACAAAGAAAGAAAACTACAGGCCAATATTGATCCCTGATGAACATAGATGTCAAAATCCTGAAAAATTACTAGCAAATAGAAACCAGCAATACATCAAAAAAATTATTCACCATGACCAAGTGGGATTCATCACAGGGATGCAAGGCTGGTACAATATTCGCAAATCAATAAATGTGATACACCACATAAACAAAATGAAAGATAAAAGTATTATGATTATATCAATAGACGCTGAAAAAGCATTCTTCAAAATCCAGCACCCATTTCTGAGAAAAACGCTCAGCAATCTGGGAATAGAGGGATCATATCTCGACATAATAAAGGCCATATATGAAAGACCTACAGCCAACATCATACTCAATGGGCAAAACCTAAAAGCATTTCCCTTATGAACAGGAACAAGACAAGGATGCCCACTTTGGCCACTCTTATTTAACATAGTACCGGAGGTCTTAGCCACAGCAATCAGACAGAAAGAAAAAATAAAAGGAATCCAAATTAGAAAGAAGGAAGTGAAACTGTCATTATTCACAGATGACATGATACTATATGTAGAAAATCCCAAAGACTCCATCAAAATTTACTAGACTGAATAAACAAATTTGGCAATGTAGCAGGATACAAAATTAACATCAAGAAATTTACAGCATGCTTATATACAAATGATAAACTCACAGAAAGAGAAATTTTTTAAAAATCCCATTTACCATCGTGGTAAAAAATTAAGATACCTAGGAATAAACTTAACCAAAGAAATAAAGGACCTATTCACAGAAAACTACAGGTCATTAAAAAAAAGAAACAGAGGAAGATATAAAAAAGTGGAAGCGCATACCTTGTTCATGAATTGGAAGAATTAACATCATTAAAATGTCCATACTGCCCAAAGCAATCTATAGATTCAATGCAATCCCCATCAAAATACTAATGACATATTTCACAGAACTAGAACAAATACTTCAAAAGTTCATATGGAACTAAAAAAGACCCCGAATAGCCACCGCAATCTTGAAAAAGAACAACAAACTTGGAGGGATCACATTACCAGATTTTAGGTTATAATGCAAAGCCACTGTAATCAAAATAGCCTATTACGGGCACAAGAATAGGCAGATAGATCAATGGAACAGAATAGAGAACCCAGAAATGTACCCAAAACATTATGCTCAGTTAATATTTGACAAAGGGGGCAAGAGCATACAATGGAGTAAAGACAGCCTCTTTAATAAATGGCGTTGGGAACATTGAACAGCTACATGCAAAATAAATGAAACTAGACCATCAACTTACACCATACACAAGAATAAACTAAAAATGAATAAAAGACTTAAATGTGACTCATAAATCCATAAAAATCCTCGAAGAAAATGTAGGCAACAAAATTTCAGACATCATACACAGCAGAATGTTCACTGATGCATCACCCAAGGCAACAGAAACAAAGGAGAAAATGAACACATGGTACTACATCAAACTCAAAAGTTTCTGCACAGCAAAAGAAACAACCACAAAAATGGAAAGGCAACCCACTCTATGGGAGAGCATAATTGCCAATGATACATCAGATAAGGGGTGAATTTCCAATATATATAGAGTGCTCATACAGCTCAACAAAAGGAAGACAAAGAACCCAATTAACAAATAGGCAGAGGAACTAAATAGACACCTCTCCAAACAGGACATAGAACTGGCTAAGAGACATATGAAGAAATGCTCAACATCACTAATCATCAGAAAGATGCAAATTAAAACAACAATGAGGTATCACCTCACACCTGTTAGAATGGCCGCCATCAACAAATCATCAAACAAGTGTTGGCGAGGGTGTGGAGAAAATAGGACTCTAGTACACTGCTGGTGGGAATGCAGACTGTTTCAGCCACAATGGAAAACACTATGGTGTTACCTCAAAAAGTTAAAAATTGAACTGCTATTTGACCCTGTAATCCCACTTCTAGGAATATACCCTAAGAAGCCTGAAACACCTATCAGAAAAAATATATGTACCCATGTGTTCCTAGCAGCACTATTTACAATAGCTAAGATCTGAAAACAGCCCAAATGTCCATCAATAGACGAATGAAAAAAAAAGCTGTGGTACATATACACAATGGAGTACTATGCAGCTGTAAGAAAGAAAGAGCTCTTATCCTTTGAGACTACATGGAGGGACCTGGAGAGTATTATCCTAAGTGAAACAAGCCAAGCAGAGAAAGATAAATATCACATGATCTCACTTATTTGTGGAATATAATGAACATAACAGTCTGAGGAACGGGGTAATCTCAGAGACGTGGAAGTGGGGTACAGACTGACAATCCCCAGAAGATGGGGTGGTGGGGGAGAGACAGACCACAGAACTTTTATGCATGTATGCATGAAAAATGGACATGAACAACAAAGCTGGGGTAACCTGCGCAAAGGGTGGGGGTGGGGAGTATCAGTGTGGGAAAAAGGAGAAACATCTGTAACAAAAATAAATTAATTAATTAAATAAAAAAAAAAAACAAAGACTTAAATTAGTATATTCAGGAATGAAACAGGAGGTATCACTAATAACATTACAGAAATAAAAAGAATTATAAACGCACACTAAAAATGATAAATGCCAACAAGCCAGATAACTAGCATGAAATGGACAAAGTTCTAGAAAGACATAAACTATCCAAACTGACACAAAAAGAAATACAAAATTTGAATACACCTATACCAGTAAATATATTCAATTAGAATATTAAAACTACCCACAAAGAAAAATGCAGGCCCAGATTATTTTACTGGTGAATTCTATAAATCATCAAGAATAAGGAGGAGGAGGCGGCTTGGGGAGAACGAGCAGCGAGCTGGATCACGGAGCGTGAGTGAAGGAGCCCAGCCACTTGCCCGCCCGCCGCCGCCTCCCCTCTGTAAGCAGGAGTCCGGGACAGGGCCGGCCAGCTGCCCCAGCCCCTCCCTTGTTGTCAGGCCGCCAGGGCTGCGCGTGCGAGCCAGGGGGAGGGAGAGCGAGCGGGCACCGGGAGGAGGCTGCCGGACTGGGACCGGGACCCAGCGAGCGCCCGCGTGCGCGTGGCGTGAAGGGAAGCCGCTGCCTGCTCCCTTCGCCTTCCCTTCTCTCCTCCCCACCGCGAAGCAGCACCATGTCGGCGCAGGCGGCCAAAGTCAGTAAAAAGGAGCTCAACTCCAACCACGACGGGGCGACGAGACCTCAGAAAAAGAACAGCAAGAAGCAATTGAACATATTGATGAAGTACAAAATGAAATAGACTTAATAACAAGCCAGTGAGGAGATTTTGAAAGTAGAACAGAAATATAACAAACTCCGCCAACCATTTTTTCAGAAGAGGCCAGAATTTATCACCAAAATCCCAAATTTTTGGGTTACAACATTTGTCAACCATCCACAAGTGTCTGCACTGCTTGGGGAAGAAGATGAAGAGGCGCTGCATTATTTGACAAGAGTTGAAGTGACAGAATTTGAAGATATTAAATCAGGTTACAGAATAGATTTTTATTTTGATGAAAATCCTTACTTCGAAAATAAAGTTCTCTCCAAAGAATTTCATCTGAAAGAGAGTGGTGATCCATCTTCAAAGTCCACTGAAATCAAATGGAAATCTGGAAAGGATTTGACGAAACATTCAAGTCAAACACAGAATAAAGCCAGCAGGAAGAGACAGCATGAGGAACCAGAGAGCTTCTTTACCTGGTTTACTGACCATTCTGATGCAGGTGCAGATGAATTAGAAGTCATCAAAGATGACATTTGGCCAAATCCATTGCAGTACTACTTGGTTCCTGACATGGATGATGAAGAAGGGGAAGGAGAGGAAGATGATGATGATGAAGAGGAGGAAGGGTTGGAAGATATTGATGAAGAAGGTGATGAGGATGAAGGTGAAGAAGATGAAGATGATGATGAGGGGGAGGAAGGAGAGGAAGATGAAGGAGAAGATGACTAATGGAACACTGATGGATTCCAACCTTTTTTAATTTTCTCCAGTCCCTGGGAGCAAGTTGCAGTCTCTTCTTCCGCCCCCCCCCCCTTGTGCTCAGTCACCCTGTTTTTGAGGTCTCTTTTCTCTCCTTTACACCATGGTTCTTACCTTATTTGGGGGGGATGTACTTTGAGCAGAATACAGTGGGAAAAGAATCTCTGCCCCTTTCTGTTCCAAATTCATTTTTATCCCTTCTTGTCTCAAGAAACTTTATGGAATCAACACCACCGTGCTCTGTGGGTAAAAAGAAAAACCTTCTGCTCGCTTAGCTCTGCTGGAAGCTGGAGGGTGCTAGGCCCCTGTGTAGGACTGCATAGAATTCTAGCTTTTTTCCTCCTTTCTCTGTATATTGGGCTCAGAGATTACACTGTGTCTCTATGTGAATATGGACAGTTAGCATTTACCAACATGTATCTGTCTACTTTCTCTTGTTTAAAAAAAGAAAAAAAAAAAAAAACTTTAAAAAAGGGGGGGGTTATAGAAGGTCAGCAAAGGGTGGGTTTGAGATGTTTGGGTGGGTTAAGTGGGCATTTTGACAACATGGCTTCTCCTTTGGCATGTTTAATTGTGATGTTTAATGGACATCCTTGCAGTTTAAGATGACACTTTTAAAATTCTCTCCTAATGATGACTTGAGCCCTGCCACTCGATGGGAGAATCAGCAGAACCTGTAGGATCTTATTCGGAATTGACATTTCTCTATTGTAAATTTGTTCCTGTTTATTTTTAAAATTTCTTTTTGTTTCACTAGAAAGAAAAGATGATGCTCAGTTTTAAACGTTAAAAGTGTATAAGTTGCTTTGTTACAATAAAACTAAATGTGTACACACACACACACAAACATCAAGAATAAGAAAATGCCAATCATTCATAAATCTTTTCTCAACTCATTCTTTTAGGCCAGACTTACTCTGACACCAAAACCAAAGACATCACAAGAAAAGAAAACCAAGGACCAACAGCTCTTATGAAGAATCCTTAATAATAAGAATGACACAGCTGTTATTGAAAACAATTTGGTAGCCCTGGCCAGTTTGGCTCAGCGGTTGAACGTCAGCCTGTGGACCAGAGAGTCCCGGGTTCAGTTCCCGCTAGGGGCACATACCACAAAAAAAAAAAAAACACAATTTGGTAGTTCCTCAAAATATTACATATATAGTTACCATGTGACCAGCAATTTCACTTCTAGGTATATACCCAAGAGAAATGGGAAAAAAAAAAAAACGTTCAAACAATAACTGGCACACAAAGTCCATAGCAAAGGTAGAAACAACCCAAATATTCATCAACTGATCAACAGATAATTAAAACAATAGAGTACTATTTGGTTATAAAAGGAATGATGTAGTTATAAGATAAATATTTCTGGAGACCTAATGTACAACATGGTGACTACAGTTAATAATAATGTGCTATATAGTTGAGAACTGCTAAGAAAATAGATCTCAAGTGTTCTTACCACTCACACACAAAAACGGTAACATTGTGAGATGACCAATATGTCAACTAACCTGATTATGGTAATCTTTTCACAATGCATACATATACCTTAAATATATAAAATTGTAATTTATCAATCCTACCACATTGAAGCCAGAGGAAAAAAAAGAATGAAGTACTGATACCTGGTGTAAAATAAATGAAGCTTGAAAACATTATGCTAAGTGAAAGAAATCAGTCACAAAAGACCACATACTGTATGAATCCATGTATATAAAATATCTACAATAAAGAAATACACACACATGGAAAATAAACTAGTGATTGCCTAAGGCTTAGTGGTGTGGGGGAAAATAGAGAGTGAATGATAATTGGTACAATGTTCTTTGAGTGGATTACATAAATATTTTAAATTATATTAGGGTGATGGAAATGCTAAACTTATTTTACAATTCCACGAAAATGCTAAAATTATTTAACTGTATAATTTAAATGAGTGAATTTCAGGGATGTGAGTTATATCTCAATAAAGTTTTTCAAATAAATTTAAAAACGTTTCCAAGGAAATTGCAATTCAGACAGAAAACTGAAAAAAATATCCTATAGTGCTAGAGCTAGGAAGATAGGAACGCTCTCTAATCTAGGCCTATGCTCCAGAATTGGGCTAATCTACTCTAGGTCCTGATGAGGGGCTGGAGGAACCCTGTAAGGCTGAAGTACCATGGCTTTGTAGTTAGATTCAGATTTAATTCCCCACTCTGCCAAGTGGTTGTATTATGACTATGATCTAATTTTATTCATCTATAAAATAAAAACAAACATAATTTGCAGTACAAAAGATATTCTGAAAGAATATATGTAAAGCATCTAGTACTGTTCCTTATGCCTAGGAGAAATTCAACAAATCAAAGCACTTATAATATTATTGTTGTTGCTTACATTCAGAACTTTGCTGAACACTACTAATTACTCAGCTATAAAATTAATATCCTGTTTCAGGATGGAGATGATACCAATGCACTCTGAGAGTATGTAAAAACGGTAATTCTAATCCTACTGCAAATTCTACAACCCAAATTGAAGAGCTAACTTTTTTCAAAACTATTTGCAAGTGCTTTTTTATGTTTATTTTTTATTTTATTTTTTATCTTTATTGTTGAAAGTATTACAGATATCCCCCCTTTTACCCTCATTGATCCCCTCCTGCCCACTCCCACTCCCCCTCCTGCCTTCCCCACACTATTGTCTGTGTCAATTGGTTATGCATATATGCATATAAATTCTTTGGTTTATCTCTTCCCACCCTCTCCCTTGCCTCTGAGGTTTGAGGCAAGAGTTTTATTTTTTTAATCCTGTATACCACCTGCTCACAAATTCAGCCCCCTCTGTAGCTTCTCATTAGGAAGAATGCCAGAACAACAAGCTAGAAAGAAATGTCACAAAAATGAGTATTTCTATAGCATATCTCTCAGAATCACTAAAAATCAACGAGCATAATTCCAGAGTACTTGGGAAATGCCAGGAATAAACATATTTCCTCAGGCTATACCTACATAAGTTATGGGAAAAGGTAACAGGAATAAAAAAGGACCATACTTTCAATATCACAGTTATTATAGTTCATTAGTTAGTTAATGTAGGGAAGATTGTCAAATGTAAATGCAAAATATTACATAAACCCTTATCTATCACACTGATGCTTTTCCAAAATATTCCAGAAAACATAGGTAAATGTTTTTCCGATTACAAATATAACAACATATAAATAAACACATGAATAAATAAAATAAATAAATATCCCAAATCCATCTTTCAGAGAAAAATCTTTGCTAATATCTGGGGGTAGCCACTTCATATCTTTTTCTATAAACATTCATATTTTTACATGTTTGAGATCAAACTATGTATAAAGTGTCACAATCCTTTTTTACTTCATACAGGATAGGGCAAAGGTAGGTTTACAGAAAATAATAGATTAGTAAATAATAATATAAGAATAAACTCTGTCTATTGCTGCATAATAAATTAACTCAAAATTTAAAAGCTTAAAACAACAAATACTTATTATCTCACAGCTTCTAAGAGTTTCTGAGATAAACCCTTTTGTACCCTGGTTTTCTTCTGAGTGCCTATATTTTTGACCTTCTTATAAGTCCTATCCTTTCACTGAGAGAGATTTGATGAAGCACACCCTTAAAATCTTCAGAGGGTCTTTTGTCTAATTTAATACCTGATCTTCAATCTTTCTTAGGTCTGAGCAAAGGATTTTACAGTCATATCCTCAGTTTCACCTCAAGGATAACCTGAATTTTCTGAGAATACCCTGGATTCTCTCTTTACCTGGGAGGATTAATTTTAGAATCATTTGTCACCTGAAAAGGCTGAGAAATTTTGAACTATCAGGTCCTGGCTCCTTCATGTCTAACAGTTCTTCCTTTAGTTTCTCTCTTCTCATACTTTACTATAATCAGCAAGGTAACCAGGTAGCACCTTCAACATCCTGCCTAGAAATTTCCTTAGCTACATTATTCTGTTTCACTTATTGAAATCTTGTATAGTACTGAAGATACTATAGAAACAAGTCTACCTCTGAGAAGAATTCAGTTGAAAACATAAAGGAAAGTGAAAATAATCTTATTGGAAACTGAAGGAAAAAGGATTCTTTTTATGTAGTGATGGAACATTTAGCAAAACTGTCATTGCACTTATGTGAAAAGTAGAAAATGCACTGACACTCTACATAAAATACTGTAATAGTGGAATAGAGGGGATGAAGAGGTCTAGCCTACTGTGAGTATAGAAATATTTTCAATGCTTCATTAATGCTCATGAAATTCAGATGAAAAAAGAGAAAGGAGCATCATGTAATAAAGTATAGTCTAACCTAGACTCACCTTAATAAAGACTAAAATCAAGCCCAAACAAAAACCTAAGGAAAGCCCTGAGCAGTTTGGCTCAGCAATTGGAGCGTCAGACCACAGACTGAAGAGTCGCAGGTTCAATTCCCAGTCAAGGGCACATACCTAGGTTGCAGGTTCAATCCCTGGCCCTGGTCGGGGTTGTGCAGGAAGCAGCCAATTGATGTGTCTCTCTCACCTCGATGTTTCTCTCTCTCTTTCTCTCTCTCCCTCCCTCCCTCTTTTCCAGTCTCTCTAAGAAAAGCAATGGAAAAATGTCCTCAGGTGAGGATTAAGCAAAAAGACAAAAGAACAAAAACAACAACAAAAAAAAAAAAACTAAGGAAAAGCAGCTTTTGAAAGTTGAGTCCTCTGTTGGGATTCCCAAGATCATCCCCAGGTTTGATAGTTCACCAAAAGAATGCAGAGGACTCAAAAGAGGTTAAACTCACAATTACAGTTCATTGCACCAAAAAGACTCACAGCAAAATTAACATAGGGAAAAATGGCACACAGGATGAATTTTTGAGAAAAACAAGTACAAGCTTCCAACCGTCCTTTCCCAGTGACATCACACAAGAAACAATTATTTTACCAATGAATAATGACAATATGAGAACTGTTGTCTACCAGGAAAGCTCACCTGAGCCTAGAAACCCAGGGTGTTGGGAGTTGGTTAGTCATTGAAGCTCCAGACTCTGGAAGAAAAGCAGGTTTTCACCACAAACTATCTAGACAAGCTAATACTGTGTTCTGTATTGGTACCAAGCATGTAAAACATTCTTATCAGAATATTCTAAAAGCATTTTTTAGAGCCAACCATGAGTCAGTTACAAAAACAGGCCCTTCTTAGTAATATGCAAAGTTTAAGAAACTCATGATTTCTGAGTTAACTCTTTCTTGCACAAGTCCCAAGTTAGAGGGGCTTGGGAAACACCTTAGGCTTTCCATATATCTGCCCTTACAAAGCATACAACTAACTTCATATAAATTAAAGATACTTAACCAGTATTTCAATTGATTCTGGATCAAAAATCATCTCTTCAGATGATAAATCAAAACCAAGAGTTTCTACAATATATCATTCACAATGTCCAGTTTACAACAACATTACTAGTAGTTCCAGAAAGAAGAATGAATGAGAATGTGACAGAAGCAATATTTGAAGAAACAAGCTCTAAATTTTTCTAAGTTTGGTAAAAAAAAAAAAAAAAAAAAAAAAAGCTGTGGTACATATATACAATGGAGCACTATGCAGCTCTAAGAAAGAAAGATCTCTTACCCTTTGAGATGACATGGAGGGACCTGGAAAGTATCATCCTAAGCGAAACAAGCCAAACAGAGAAAGACAAGTATCATATGATCTCACTTGTTTGTGAAATATAATGAACATAACAGTATGAAGAACAGGGTAGTTCCAGAGATGTGAAAGTAGGGTACAGACTGACAATCCCCAGAAGAGGGCGGGGGGAGATAAACCACAGAACTTATATGCATGTATGCATGACCAATGGACATGGACAACAAAGCTGAGGACAGGGCAGGGAGGAAGGGGTAGGAGGGTGTCAATGGGGGGAAAAGGAGAAACATCTATAACAAAAATAAATAAATAAATAAATAAATAAATAAACACACACACACACACACACACACACACCAAAAACAAAAAACAATTTACAGATGTAAGCTCAGCAAACCTCAAGCAAAATAAATACTCATGCAAAAATAAATCCAATCACAGTCAAATTGCTGAAAACCAAAAGTAAAGGAAAAAAATCTTAAAAGCACACAGAGAAGAAATACTACTGAATACAGGAAAATAACAGTTGAGTTTTCATAAGAAACAATGAAGATTACTAGACATAGAATAATATCAGTGTTAAAGAATCAATTAAAATATCCTTCAAAAGCAAGATTGAAATAAAGACAATTTTATATAAACATAAGCTAAGAGAATTTAGTGCAAGAAGATGTTTTTCAGGTTGATAGACACTCAGATCTATAGGAAGAAAAGCCAGATGTAAACCTGGATCTACAGGAAAGAATGAGAAAAAGAAGAAATGGTAGACAATTGGTCATATATTTTTAAAACTATTTTTCATTTATAATTTTCATAAAAGCCAATTGACTGAAGCCAAAATATTAACATTGTAAAGTGGGGTTTATAATATAGCAAATAAAATAAACAAGAATACTCACAGGATGGGGCAGGGAAGGTAAACAGAATTATGCTAGTAAAATATTCACAAAGTTTTTAAATGTTGAGTGTGAAGTGAAAAGCAAAAAGTCTGACAGTAAGTGTGAACTGTAAAGTTATGCAGTATTGACTCTAAATAGACTGTGGTGAGTTAAGGAAGAATGACTATCATTAGCATTAGAGCAAGAATCAAAAATAAATAAATAAAGCTAAGAAGCTAATAGAGAAAATAAAATGGAATAATATATATTAACATGTATATATTATACATTAACACATATGTATATACATGTTAAATGCTTACTATGAAATTAAAGAAATTTCTGCCCTAGTTTAGATTTTAGAAGTCCACTACAAATTCAATTAAAATCTCCATCTTCATCATACTATAAACTTCCCAGAAATCAAATCATGTCATTCTCCTGCCCAATTCTCTTCAATAGTTTCTCAATGCATATCAAATGAAACACAAAACCTTTATTATTCCCTATACTGTATGATCTAGTACCTGTCTACCTTTCTGATTTCCTCTTTTGCCATTAATGCACTCTCTCTTCTTTTCAGTTACTTTAACAAACATCTCCTGGGTACTAAAAGTATCAGGGGGAACTCTCTGTAATGTATATGATTGCCTACCTACTATGTTGTACAACTGAAACTAATACAAAATAATATTGAATGTAAACTAAAATTTAAAAATGAAAATTTTCTAAAAAGAGCTTTTTCCACTCTGTCTCCATTCCTGACTTCTCATGAATGCCTCCTATCTTCCAGATCTCAGTGTAAAGGTTATCTCATCACAAAAGTCTTTCCTAACTACCCTATGAATTTCCACGAAATTTCTATCACTGAGTTCTCTGTTTCCTTCATAGCCCTTTTCACATCATGGAAATAAATGTACATGTGTTTATTAACTTCTTCCTAACTTTCTCCCACCAGAATTTAGCTCCTTAAAAGTAGAAACCATATCTTTTTTGTTCATTCATGTATACTCCTTGTCTACCATCATGTATGAAACATAAACTGTACTCAATAACTATGTGTTAAATAAATGACATACGTAGCTATCTGCAACACTAAAGGACCCCAATAAATTTTCTCTTTATAAAATTACTACAAAAAATGCTGATAAAATTTACATGCCCAGTATCATTATGGATATGTTCTCCTGAATAATTTTCATCATTTGTATTCATTTTCATAAGATGCTGGTATCACATCTTAAAACAGCAAGAGAATAGCTGGAGAGGAGTCCTTCAGTACAAGACATGCCTTCAGTGGAGCCATGTTCATACATCAGCAACAGCACTCATAGATTTATAATAGGAAAAAAACCACTCATTTATATTTATAATAAACAATAATACACAGTTTTCCCAGCTGGTGTGGCTCAGTAGTTGAGTGTCAACCCATGCACCAAGAAGTTGCCAGTTCAATTCCCAGTCAAGGCACATGCCCAGGTTGTGGGGCCGATCCCCAGTGTGGGGCATGCAGGAGCGGGGCCAATCGATGTTCTCTCTCGTCAATGCGTCTCTCTCTCCCTCTCCCTTCTTTTCTCTCTAAAATCAATAAAGAAAAAATATTTTTAAAAAAATATTACACAGTTTCATGCCCTGGCCAGTTTGGCTCAGCAGTTAGAGCGTCGGCCTGCGGTCAAGAGAGATCCAGGTTCGGTTCCCGCTAAGGGCATGTACTTTGGTTGCAGTTTGTCCCTGGCCCTGGTTGGGTCATGCAGGAGGCAGCCACTCGATGTGTCCCTTTCACATCGATGTTTCTCTCTCTCTCTGTCCCTCCCGCTCTATCTGAATACAAAATGGAAAAATGTCCTCGAGTGAGGATAAAAAAAATATATATTACATAGTTTCTTGACAGAGAATAAAATAAAGTAAAAAATAGCAACTACACAAGATTGACAAGCCATAATTGGTGGTTACCAGAGAAATAAAAATGAACATGCTTAAAGCAGGAACAAAACATAGACCATATATAAGAACAGAAGCAATTAAACTTTGAAGAGTAGCCAAATGGAAGTTTGTAGAGACAAAAAGAAACAGAATAGTTATGGCCTCCTAATTATTATAAATCACTTATAGAAATGAGTAGAAAACAACTGATAAGAAAAAGATAGGTAGATGTTTCACATAACTTCATTGGCAAGCATTATATTTGGCCTTTATGTTTGGTAAATATATCGATTCCTTATTTTCTTAACTCAGATCTTTATCATACGTTTCACCTGAACTGTTAAAACATTCTCATCACTGGTCTCCAAGATGCAAGCCTTACCCAACTACATACAGTAAACCTTACAATTGCCTAGTGCCAATTATCCTGTTAAAAAGGTTAGAGGAATATGGTACATATTCATAGTATAGACATAAAACAGCTCTAAATCAGGTACTTCAGAGGTTCCTTAAATTGAACAAATAATTTAATAAACTGGATTCCAAATTTTCTTTTTTTGAGATTAATAATTCTCATTTCATATGGTTATACTAGAAATTATTAGTGCACATGTAAAATCCTTAAACAAGCTAAAGAACTCTCTCATTATTTGTTGCATGAGTGAACACAATCCAACCAAATAACAGAAGTCCATTATTCTCTATCCCCTTAATTTTAATCAGAGCACTTGTTACCTAAGATTTAAATATTTGTTCTATATGTTTAAATATATATTGTAGGTACATGTGACATATAGTATATATAACTATATAATATATAAACATATTTATAGCATATTGAAAAAATATTTATGGACTAAAAGTATATGATACATTATACTATATATTTATTAATATGTTTAAGACTATCTCTTCACACAAAATATCAGGTCTATGGAAGCAAGAATTTTGTCCATTTTCACGGCTATATCCACAGAGCCTAGAGCACTATCTGACACCTAGCTGTAATCAAAATTCCTGGCTTTAATTTCTTCAGATAATATTCATTAACTACAGGATTAATTCTAAACAGATTACCATGGCATTGAAGGTACTCTGTCATTTAACACTAAATGGTTTTCCAGAATCTCTGACCATGCCCCTCATGCCTCTCAGTTTTTAAGCACACCAAGGTACTCACTTGCTTCCTTAAACACAAAATATACTGGAGTGGTCCTAGAGACATGATACTTCCTGAATTAGGAACAGATGATAGTGGAACTGGAGAAAAGAAGCATATAGAATGATAAAACACTTTGAAGGTAAAATCAATGGAAACTACAAATAGACTGAATATAATGGGTGAGTGAGAGGACTAGTTGATTCCCATATTTCTGGCTTGATAAATTGAAAAGAATAGGGAATGGGTTCAATGGAGAAAATCTAAAATTCTATTTCAGATTTCATTGTTTGAGATGTTAGTGAGAATCAGGTAAAGATGTCAATCAGACAATTGAACATGTAGTTAGTTAAGAGAGAAGGTCCAGGTAGGAAATTTAAAATTGGGAATCATTAAATAATATCTAATGATAATAATAATCATATCTATGAGGTAAATATGATTTTCTCTATTTTAGGTGACAAAATTATTTTCATAGAGGTAGTAACTTGCTCAAGGTTATAAAGTAGGTGGTATTAAGACAGCCAGATTCTAATCTTTACCAAGAATAATGCTCAAGTTTCTACTATATAATACTACAAATGAACTGCCACCATTTGAAGAATGCTCTCATAGCATTTGAACTCATCTGTATTTTAATACTTTGGATTTAAATTATTCAATTATAGACTTTTTTCTCCTCAATGCCTAGTAAAAATCTTGATGATAAAAATTGTCTTTTTTACATTTGTATCCTTGTGCTCCTAGCATAATACATGACTTGAAATAGAAATTCAGTAAATATTAGGTGAAATATATGTTTAAGAATACATGTGAGAACTTCAGTGGAAGATATCTTCTATTGTGCCAGGAACATAAATATTAATTCACTTATGGCTATTTCATTTTGAGGTTCAGACTGGTACTGGGAATTCAATATAATTCACCAAAAACTTGCTGGACACTTGTATTAAGGGTTACACTAGATACTGAAAAGGAAAGGAACTGACTTCAGAAAATAATAAAACAAAACCTCTGCTTTTGAGATCTTTATTTAAAATTAAGGAAATATAAATAGGTAAAATATGATAAAAAACACTGAGAACAAAAAAGTCACTTATATTAAGAACAATTAAAGTTAGACTTTAATTGAACAGTCAGTATTAGGTATAGTCATGTATGCTATTCCAAACATAAGCTTAAACTGAGATTTAAAAAAAAAAAAGATAGATGTGTCACCTTAAAGTATATGAAAATTGAAAATTTTCATTTAAATGTAAATCCTTTAAGTTTTCCTAAAAGATAAAAAGAAAGACATTAACAAATACCAAGATATAGCATATACCTAGATAAGAAGACTATTATACAGTTGCTATTATTTCACAAATACAATTCCCACCTGAATCTCAATGGTATTTTTTACATAAATTAACTAAAAATTTCATCTAGAATGCTAAATAAATGAGAGGGGGATAAAGTTTCAGAAAAAGGAGGAAAAATGAATAATGTCCTATATATTTGTGAAGTACATCTGCAGAGTTTTTAATTTAGTATCTCAGATTTGAGGCCCACAAATATGCATTTTAGTACAAACCCTAGATTATTTTTATTAGAAGGTATAAGGCCAAAATTCTTAAACCACAGACCACACAAAGGTATAGGGGTGGATGTGTGTGTAAGCAAGATATAATGAAGAAAGCTTCATAAAAATCAGTAGAATAGATAGATTATTCAATAAATAATGATGAAAAGAGCTATTCAGAGAATTTTAAGTTAGAACCTCAGTTTACAACATATACTTACATTAATAAAAGAATTAAAGGATTAAACCTATGGAACAAATCCATAAAATGGCTAGAAGCAAACATAAGTATATACTTTTCAGATTTGGAAGAATTAAACACAAAAACAATGGTAGGAAATATACAAAGAATCGATATATTTGACTGCATAAAATATGTATATTATCATATCAAAAATATAACCATATAATAAAATATACCAAGCTAAAAAAAAATACTGGCCACAAAGATAAAAGACATCATATTATTAAACCATAAAGAGCTCAGATATACCACTAAAAAAATGTTAACACTCCAACAGGAAAATGACAGACAATTCACAAAAGCAGAAAAGCAAGTGTTAACAAATATATAAAATAAATTCAACCTTACCACTGATCAAAGAAATCCAAATTAAAACAATGAAAGGCCTTTTTTGACTATGAAATAAGGAAAAGTTCCAATGGTGATTCTTCTCAATACTGGTGAGAATGTAGTGATTTTCCCACACTGTTTGTAGAAGCTTAAGTTGATACAATCTTTTTGAAAAGCAATTAGCCGTAGACTTTAAGGGCTCAAAAAAAAAGATTCAGATCCTTTGAAATTGTAATTTCACTTATAAGTATAGAATCCTCAGGAAATGGGGAGAAATAAAGACAAAAATGTATGTACACCAATGTTAAGTGCAGCATTATTCATAATAGCAACATTAGCTATTAAATGTTCAATAATAGGGAAACAACTAAGTAAGTCCAACACTGCATAATATTTTAAAACATGTGTTATTTAAAATATCTTTTAAAACATTTAATGACTTAAGAAAATAATCATGAAATAATGGCAAGTGAAAAGCACAAAATTTCTTTTAGCTCTATAATCTCAACCATGTTTTTTAAAATTGTGTTTCTAAGTTTCTCTATAAACCAAAATGAAATGTACAGGTTAATACAATGTATTTCTAGGTGGCAGATTTATGATTTTTAAATTAGAGATTATCTTATTTGCTTCACTATATCTTTTACACATTTCCAATAGTGAGTATATATAACTATTTTAATATTTTACAGTGACTTTTAAAATTTTAATATATGGTTGGTCTTGCCTTATGCCCTTGTTATATTCTGAGTTTTGGGAAAGTTCCTAAATTAGCTTACCATTAAAGTTGTACAAAATGATGCTAGAATTGAAATATATGTTAACATTCATTCAGTTCTCTTCTGATATTAAAGTTTTTCTGAACCTCAAAAAGATTAATGTTTTTTTAGGAGCCAAAATTAAAAGATTATCTTATGAGACATTATCAAGAAGTAAAATAGTAAGCAGACATTTAATTATCTTTTTAAAAAAATTCTTTTCCCACCCGGCCAATGTGGTTCAATGGTTAAGCATCAACCCATGCACCAAGAGGTTGCCAGTTTGATTCCTAGTCAGGGCATATGCCCAGATTGTGGGCCAAACCCACAGTGAGGGGCATGCAGGAGGTGGCCAATCAAAGTTCTCTCTCATCAATGTTTCTATCTCTCTCGCCCTCTCCCTTCCTCTCTCTCTAAAATCAATAAAGAAAAAAAATTTTTCAAAAAAATCCCTGTCCCTTCCCACACCTGGAGATGCTCTTGATCAATAAAATGGCAAAAATTCGTGTTGCTAAATAAAAGAATATAATCTGATGTATGAACAGATTAAGTAATTAGGAAATATACAATAAATGTTTGGTTGTACTTACACTACGCTATGAAGAAAAAAATGTTACTTTACTCTTTATCTTTAAAAATGAAAATAACAAAAACTACCTCAAAGGGCTGTTTTATTATTATTTTTTATTTTGTTTTTCCTTTATTGATTTTTAGAGAGAGAGGAAGGGAGAAGGAGAGAAAGATAGAAACATTGATTGGCCGCCTCCTGCATGCCTCCCATTGGGGATCGGACCCACAACCTAGCATGTTCCCCGACCAGGAATCGAAGCGGTGACCTCTTGGTGCATGGGTTGACACTCAACCACTGAGCCACACTGGTCGGATTCAAAGGGCTGTTTTAAAGATCTAATAAGTTGAACAACATAAAACACAAAAAACAATGCTTGTCACATAGTAAGTGTTCAATGAAAGAAAACAGTAACAATAATAGTATTAGTTACCTTGATACTTTTCACATTAATATAAAATTATTCATCATCAAATAATTAATTACTCCACTAATATGTGAATTTAAATTTCTCTAATTGTACATGTCTTTAATGTAATTTAAAATTTTAGGCTTATACATTTCTTTATTTAGATGTAACATAATATATCATTTTATCATTTCATTATCTAGTTCGTGGAAGAATGCATCTGCATGCCAATTGCTTCTCTGAGGCATCTATTCATCTGCTCACTGATATATTTAATGGTCAAGTGCTTTTTATTTAAGTTCTGATTATTTCTTTTATGTGGGTTACACTGATAATTCAATACTAACATTTTAAATGCAATCAAAGAACTTTTTATATGACAATTACATATTATATTCAAAGGTCTTTGCACTAAATATTTGTTATTTCATTTTAAAACTGAGGACGCATTTTATTTTATTTCAAAGATTTCCAGGGTTTTCTGTAAATTAAATGTTAATCTCCCACAGAAAATGTACTTTATCTCCCACTTAAAAGTTTGGTTGCAGATAAGATGATAATACATTATTAACCCTTCAAAATCATAGCTACTTATCTTTTCTTTGGAAGCTAAGAAAAGTATCAAAAATAGGTCTAAAAATAAAGAATTCTCTACTCACCATTAGCCGAGGGTAAAAAAAAATAATGGTGTTATAAAACAATAAATTTAGGTTCTCAAAAAGGGCATAAAGTGAATAACTATATCAGTGTGCATTGCAAATGTCTCACCAATGTTAATTTTCATTAAAAGCACCCTTCAGCCACACAGACTGCTTTAAAATATATGACTTCCTTGGTCACCCTAATAATTAGCCCTTCTTTACTATGGAAAAATAAAATGTGATCAAATGCTTTAGTAGCCAAGGTTGTAAATCAAATAGAAAAATACAGACTCAGCTTTGGGAGACTTTCAGAAATACATAAATCACAGAACAGAAGTACAGTAGTTGAAATCATCTCAAAAAAATTATGTGCCTGAAATCAATAATATCTTTCTGATTTTGTGTCTATAGACCAAAGCTCCATGAATAAAAGGATAAGTAACATACCCAAGACCATACAAGTTGGTGTCAGAACTAATACTTAAACCAAAGTCCATCTGATTCACTACCTCTAAACACAAACTTATGCTAAAAAAAAACTGTGGGCACATACAAACTTTCACAGTATTTGTTCTAAACGTGTGAAATATGCTCTTGGTACTTTAATAGGTATTGAACTGAATATATAGATTGCTTTGGGTAGTAAGGACATTTTAATGCTGTTAATCCTTCCAATCCGTGAACATGGCATATGCTTCTACTTTTTTATATGTCCCTCTATTTCTTTGTTCAGTGTCCTGTAGTTCTCTGAGAATAGGTCTTTTCTCTCCTTGGTTAAGTCCAAATAGCCATAGCAATCTTGAAAAAGAAGAACAAAATTGGAGGGATCATAACACCGGATATCAGGCTACAGTACAGAGTCATCATAATCAAAACAGCCTGGTAGTGGCACAAGAACAGGCATATAGATCAATGGAACAGACCAGAAAGCCCAGATATCAACCCAAGACAATTATGCTCAATTAATATTTGACAAAAGAGGCAAGAGCATGCAATGAAGAAAAGATAGTCTCTTCAATAAATGGTTTGGGAAAATTAGACAAGTACATGCAAAAAAAAAAAAAAATGAAAGTAGACCACCAACTTACACCACACACATGGATAAACTCTAAATGAAAAAGACTTAAATGCAATGTAACTCCTGAAACCATAAAAATCCTAGATGAAAATGTAAGCAGCAAAATCTCAGACATCATACACAGCAGAATTTTTACTGATACATTGCCAAGGGCAAGAGAAACAAAGGAAAAAAATTAATAAATGGAACTACATCAAACTAAAAAGTTTCTGCACAGCAAAAGAAAAAAATATTAAAATGAAAAAGGAACCTACTGTATGGGAGAATATATTGGCCAATGATATATCGGATAAAGGGTTAATTTCCAAAATATATAAAGTACTCATACAACTCAACAAAAAGAAGACAAACAATCCAATTAAAAATGGGCAGAGTGCCCTGGTTGGTTTGGCTCAGCAGTTAGAGTATTGGCCTGCAGACCAGAGAATCCCAGGTTCAGTTCCCGATAAAGGTATGTACCTCAGTTGCAGTCTGTCCCCAGTTGCGGTCATGTGGGTGGCAACCAGTTGATGTGTCTCTCTCACATAGATGTTTCTCACTCTCTCTTCCCCGTTCTCTCCCTCTCTATCTCAAGATAAATGCAAAAATGTCCTCGGATGAGGATAAAAAAAAATTTTTTTTTAAATGGGCAGAAGGCCCTGGTTGGTTTTTCTCAGTGGTTAGAGCATCGGCACATGGACCAAAGAGTCCTGGGTTTGATTCCGGTCAAAGGCACATATCTTGGTTGTGGTTCAGCAGCTCTTGATGTGTGGGAGGAAACCAACTGATGTGTCTCTCTCACATTGATAGTTTTCTCTCTCTCTACCTCTTCTTCCCTCCCACTCTGTCTGAAGAGAAATGGAAAAATATCCTCAGATAAGGATCTTCTCCAAACAAGACATACAAATAGCTAAGAGATATATGAAAAAATGCTCATCATCACTAATCATCAGAAAGATGCAAATTAAAACCATGAAGAGGTATCACCTCACACATGCCAGAATGGCTACCATCAACAAATCATCAAGCAAGTGCCGGTGAGTATGTGGAGGAAAGAGGACTCTAGTACACTGCTGGTGAGAATGCAGACTGGTACAGCCACTATGGAAAACTATATGGTATTTCCTCAAAAAATTAACAATGGAACTGCCATTTGACCTAGTGATCCCACTTCTAGGAATATATCCTAAGAAGCCTGAAACACCAATCAGAAATAATATATGCACTCCTGTGTTCATAGCAGCACTATTTACAATAGCTAAGATCTGGAAACAGCCCAAATGTCCATCAGTAGATGAGTGGATAAAAAAAGCTGTGATACAGTTTTACACAATGGAATACTATGCAGCTATAAGAAAGATAGATCTCTTACCATTTGAGATGACATGGAGGGACCTGGAGAGTATTATGCTAAGTAAAAATAAACCAATCAGAGAAAGACAAGTATCATATAATCTCACTTATTTGTGACGTCTAATGAACAAATTAAACTGATGAACAAAATAGATCCAGAGACATGGAAGTAGGTATCAGACTGACAAACCTCAGAGGAAGGAGGGGTAGGGAGTGGGAGGAGATAAAACAAAGAATGTATATGTATATATGCATAACCGATGGACAAAGACAACAGCACAGTGAAGGCAGGGCGAGTGGGAGAGGGGAGGAAGGTGTCAATGGGGGAAAAAGGAGGAACATTTGTAATACTTTCACCAATAAAAATTTTAAATAAAGAACTGTGGCCACATACTATATATACAATAGATATTTTTTAAATAAATGTGTGGGGATACATTATATTTATGTAGAACATAGCTTCAGTCTCCTTAGAGAATACCACAACATCTTCCATTTCTTTGCAGCAAGCATTACTGAAAGTCAACCATATTAAAAACAGTGCCAGGTATGAGGGGAGGGGGTAGAAGAAAAGAAGGGTATATAAAGAGATATGGTTTTATGTTTTAAAAAGCTATAATCTAACAAGGGAGGCATACATATAAACAAGGAACAAAAGAAGGAAACATGAAATGAGAAATATGCAAAATTCTGAGAGGCTTCTTTTTTTTTTTTTTTTTTGGTATTACACAAAGCATGGGCTTAGGAATCAAACTGATAGATTTCAAACCTAATTCTACCATGGAAAAATATGTGTGATATTAGGCAAGTTATATGTCCTCCTTAAGCATGAGTTTCCCCCATCTATAAAATGGAAACAATAGTTAGCCTGAAGATTATCATAGATAATATATGTAGAGCAATTAGCACATACAAACCCATAACTACTACTGATACTATTGTTATTAAGCTGTGAACATGCAGTAGGTGTGATGAGTTGTTCTGTCAGGAGAATCAGTTGGTTGACTAAGGGGATTCAGGAAGGTTTATGCTAGAAATGACTGATGTTTGGAATTTTTAAAACTTGAAAAATGTTTAAAGGCTATTTATAGCAAGTAAGGATAATAGAAGGGAGAAAGGAAGATAGATTCTAGAAGGAAAGAATAAGAGTAACGGAACTATGGAGTAAAAAGAATGGTATCATCAAGATACAATGAATCAGCCAAATGGTCCAAATGGTCACACAACATATGACAATGTAAAGAGCTCTAAATTGCTAACTCATTCTAAATATGTTCCAAGAAAGTAGTGATCAGTATACATTATCTCCTTGAGTTCCTAGTACCTAAAACAATGTCCACATACTTGTTAATGAATTTAGATAGTGGCCCGGATGGACAAGAAAATAAAAGGATACCTTCTATCACTATCTCTATATATTCATAAGATAGGAGGTTAGTAGGAAAAAGAGATGGAGGGTGGGAGTAGAGACAGGGGAGGGGTGCTAACTATAAGCAATATAACAAATGTCAGTTCCACAGTACCTGCCATTAAATAGCATTAACTTATTTTAACATGCTATTACCTGTTTGGATGTGTAACAGACCCTTAGGGGCCTCCATAATACCCAGCTTCAGGTGTTCACACCATTGTGTGATTCCCCTCCCTTTGAGTATGAGTGGAATCTGTACTTGTTTCTAACAAGTAAAATATGGCAAAAGTGGCTAGATGTATGTGATTACAGGTACCGGATTACATGATTATGTTATAAAAGACTGCAACACTCATTTCTGTGTGTCCCTTGCTGCTTTGAAATCAGCCATGAAAGAAATCAGCCATGGCGGGGCGCTCCACATGACAAGTAACTTGTGGACAGCCTATTTGAATTGAGAGTAAACTCTACTCGATAACCAAAATGAAACTGAAATCCTCATTCCTATAACTACAAGGGGCTGAATGATGCAGTAAGTTGAATGAACTTGGAAGTTGATCTTTCCCCAGTTAAGGTCTCATATAAGACTGCAGCCCTGGCCCACACCTTCATTGCAGCCTCATAAAACTTTAAACAAAAAATTCAGCTAAGCCATGCTCAGACTGTTAATCCACAGAAACTGTGTGATAAAAAATATGTTGTTTAAGTGTTACATTAGTGATAATACTCTTGCATCAATAAATAATACAGAGAGTGAGAAACTAAGCAATTAGAGTCGTAAGAGTTACATCTAAAATAAGTTAAGAATACACCGGAGCATTTCATATACGAGAAAAGTGCATGGGCTTTATGATATCTATTTTATACATTATAATTCTTTACTGTTTTCTTCTTTGTTCTCAATTGTGATCCTAACAATTGCCCAGAGAAGTAATGCAGTTGAGACAGTACTAACATACCTCCCTATACTAAGCAAAGCAGAAACTATATATTTGTGTGTAACAGGAAGTTTCTTTAAAAGCATACAAAAGACATCACAGAGCAACCATTATACAAAAATATCTCTTCAAGTGGCTTGTCAGAGTGTTTGAAATATTTCATTACAGAGTCATTCTTCTGGAAATAAAGCTGTGTATCTTTAGATATATTCTTTGAGAATGAAAATATCCCAATGAAGAATAACTCATTAGATCATTATCTTCCACTGATACTTTTACTGTTTTAATTTACCATATAGTCATTGCCCTGGCAAAGCCTTGAGAAAATAGTCATAGAAAATAAATTTTCGCCCTGGCCTGTTTGGCTCAGTGGTTAGAGCATCAGCCTGTGGCCCAGAGAGACCCGGGTTCAGTTCTTGCTAAGGGCACGTATCTCGGTTGCAGTTTGTCCCCAGCCCTGGTTGGGTTGTGTGGGTGGCAGCCACTCAATGTGTCTCTTTCACGTCGATGTTTCTCTCTCTCTCTCTCTCTTCCTCTCTCCCTCCTACTCTATCTGAACAAAAAATGGAAAAATGTCCTCGGGTGAGGATAAAAAAAAAAAAGAAATTTTCATTCATAACTATATGAATAAATACATAAATGACAGATAGATACATAGATACACAGACACTTAGACCAGATAGATCGATAGATGATAGATCAATAGATAGATAGATATATGGATGGATGGATGGATGGATGGATGGATGGATAGATAGATAGATAGACAGATAGACATACAGACATGGCATTTTAGGGTACTTTATGATTTCTAAAGAACATTCATAACTTATTTAATAAAATATTAGATATAAATCTCCCAGGACAATGCCTGCCCATAATTTTTGCTCAACAAATGTTCATTTGTTCTCTTCCTTGTAATCCTAAAAAAAAAAAAATGGTTCCCTTTTTTTTTTTTAAGGAAGAAACTAAGTAGTAAAGACTAAACGACTTGCCAAAGATCACAAATCTAGTTAAGTAACAGAGTTGAAACTTATACCCAGGTCCTCAGCGTATGAACTCTGTGCTCTCTCCACTTTTGCCAATATTGTTTTAGGAAGGACTACTAACCCATCACTTGGACTATGAAAGTCTAAATAACATTCTCCATTTCTCTCAAAGATATTTTTGGTAGTTTAATTCCTATGACACTTAATAAATGCACTAAGTGTTTATTGGTATTAGTTAAACAGAGGTTTATAAGAATTTGAAATCCTATTCCCAGGTCTGCCACTCACCAGCCAGATGACCTTGGAAAATTCACTCTACCTCTCTGAATTGCAATACCCTCATGTCTAAAATAGAGGTGAAAATGATGATGATGATGATGATGATGATAACCTAACATTTTCCTCAGAGTGTCATTGACAAAAAAATTAGATACTGAATCTGACAAACTTTTGAAAAATGAGACTATAGTATTTTATAAATGTGCACAATTGCTATAATTATAATAATTATTATCAATCAGGTATCAATGATTATACTAGCTTAATTAACCCAGTTTTTCTAATCTCATATAAACTAAAAGATTTTATAATTAATGTTTTCAATATTGTGTTTGCTTGAATATTGCTTGTAGGGAACAATAGGCACTACTACTAAAAAGAAGTTAAGGCAAAGTACTGACTGCGTATTCTAAGATGTGTAATTTAAATTCATACTAGAAAATTGTACCTTTGGACTGTTCTTCAATTCAAATGTGTAGCTAATCTCTAAAAATACTGTGCTGATAAGCCTTACAGAGTTGGGATTTTTTTAATTCACATTTAAAATTTGGCAGTTTACTTATAACTTCTCACAACAGACACCTTCAAATATGGAACCATACAGTCTTCTATATTAAAGTATAATTTAAAAGCATTATATGTTTTCTCATAAAAAAATATCATTGTGTTAGTATAAGACTTTTTCTAAATATAGTGCAAATGCATGAGATTAACAAAAAAAGGAAATGAGTAAATTTAATTATTTATTTAAGTATGTTCAATATTTATTATGAAATGCAATTTTACCTATATGCAAGTGATTCCCACCATAATGGACCAGATTATGACAGGGGGGAAAAAATCACATGTATTGAACTCATTACATTTACTATTTTAGAAAACACTGATACTTTTGTTAAATTACCAAAGACTGAACTTACTGAGTGATTTATAAAATTGGATTCCACCTTATTCAAGAATTACAATATTGGACTAACTAGAGTAACTGTCTTGTCTGTCTGCATAGAGACAACATAATTGTTATTTTGATTTCTTATGATTATGCATCATGGATGATAAATTCTTTTAGGGGGAAAAAGGATAAATAAGTTGCATTTTCATAAATAAACTAGCATTTGTATTTGCTGGTAACATTGGAATCTATCAATCCTTCTGCAAATAAATTAAACAAATCATGCATTACATTTGCTTTCAGGATGATGAAATCAAAGCTTACATTATTGTATCCATAGTTGCATAACAAATCACAACAAAACTTTGTAGCTTAAAACAACAGCATTTTTATTATTTCCATCAATTTTGTATATTGGCCAGTGATTCATCTGGGTCCACCCCTAATAAATATGGGAGTCTAGAATATAGGCCTGTACCGGAGATAGAAATCAGTGTGTAGATGATATTTAAAGTCACATGATCAGATGAAACAACCAAAAAGAGTGACTATAGACCGAGAAGAGAAAAAGGTACAAGAACTGAGCCCTGAAACATTCCAGTGTTTAGAAAGTAAAGAAATAAAGTGGAACCAATAAATGTTAAAAAAAAAAAAAAGTAGTGGACACTAAGAGGGAAAGAAAATTAGGGAGTTAGTATGTACCTTTGAAGCCAAAAACAGAAATATATCAAAGAGGAGGGAATAGGACTAGTCCAAATGAGTCAAATCCTGCTAATAGATAGAAAAGAATATAGTTTTAACTGCAAGTTAACAACCTGGAGGTCAATCATGACTATGAAGAAAGCAATTTTGGAGCAGCAGTATGGTTCATGAAAGCCTAATTGAATGGGCTCCAGGGAGAAAGAAACTATGACTCTTTCAGAACACACACACCCCACACATATGTGATATGTGTGTAAAGATAGAAGGAGGAATTGCTGAAATGATATCTTTGAGAACATGAGAAGAAATTAATCTAATGTGCAAGTGGAAAGATCAAACTCCAGTAAGAGCAGAAACAGTTACTCCAGTAAGGAAAGGAGTATAGAGCACAGATTTATGTGAGTGGTAGATACAGTGGTGGAAATTGGTAGAACTGCTCTTCCAATTGCTCCTAATTTCTCTATTTACTGATTGTATATTACCTGTCAGCAACTATTCTAGGCCATAGGAACAGAAAGTAAAAAAAGATTTCCTGTTTGAGTGACAGAGTAGATAGGGATGCCCATAGACTCAAAAAGAAAAGACAGGAGGAGGATCAGGCTTGAGGAGATCACTAAGTATGGGGTACACTGAATTTGTGGTGGCTCTCAGATGCCTCCTTTATAACTTTGCACAGGGCTGGATTTGGTTTTAATCTCATAAGGTCTATAAATAAATATAATATCATTACAACACCCCAAGTCCTTCTCTATTACTATTAAAATCATTTAAAAAGATATACATATATGTGTGTCATTCTTTCTATAGTCCATCTGCTGAGACTCAGAATTCTTATATAAGTTTAAGAATGTCACATATACTTTACAAAGTGAACCCCCATGATATTTCAAGTACCCACCTGGCACCATATATAGTTACTACAATATTATTGATTATATTACCCATGCTAATACAAAATAATGTTGAATGTAAACTGTAATTTAAAAAATTTACAGAATTTTTAAAAGCTTAAGCAAAAGAATATCACTCATCTTGCATAAGAGAACTTACTATTTCTAAATACTTATAAATATTACCAAAAAAAAAAGCATGTTGAACATATCAGAAAAATGTCCTGTTCCTAACATGGGAGAAGCTAATTTATGTTTATGACATCACAGTATACAGATAATTTGCACATGAGTATGATTCAAGTTAGCAGTCTATAGAGGATTGCTAAGATATGAAATCCCGTAGTATATTATGGTAATTTACCTCCACATTATTGCATTGTTATAGATTTTAAAGTTCTCACTAGCTTCTGAAAAAGGTCATGCAGTGATAATATATGGTTTGTTCTCTGTTTGCTTTCAGATATAAAAATACTAAGTAAAAATTAACATGAAAAAATCTGAACCTAGTGGGCGGTAAGGCACTTGAAGAAAATCAGTTCGTGTAAATAGAAACAGTTATGTGCTACCAATGGAATAATGTTATTGAACATTACATTTTTATTGCAATAGGTTTTCAACTACACAGGAAGGATGCTAAAAATTATTTCCTAATAGTATCCAATAACACTCTTAGGAAAACAGAAATGTTTTGAATAACACCAGTACTATGGATATGCAGAGTCTATCAAGATTTGGTAGAACTATTATATTAGAACTATGAACTTATAGGTACATAAGCCAAAGTACAAAAGGAACTTTTCTGTTTTTCCCAACTATTCCCAACTACCTACTCCTCTAATCAGATCATGTATTGTCATACCCAAATGATGTTATAATAAATCAAAATGAATACCGGCTTCAAACTCCTCATAAGAGATACAGAAAAAAATTATGAGAAGAAGTGGTCACAACCAGACAGCATGTAGTGAACAATCATGTAGTAGCCTTGTCCATCTCAAATAACTGATACTGGGAAGTTAAAATGAAATTCCTCTTCCAACACTTAAGAAGAGTAGAAAACTTGAAAATATATATATAGAGAGATAGGTATAGATATAGATATATATAGAAATATATATCTCCAGTGATTTCTCAAATTCATGACCATCAAGTAGATTAGCTGTCTCCAATTATACCTTCCCACCCCATATTAACTATTTGGTTTCCCACGGGCTACTTCAACTCCATAAAAAATACTAGTTTGTTTCTAAACCAATAACTATCATTCAACATAAAACCTATTTTGTTCCAAATACTTTACAAATCTTACATCATTTAATCTTTACCATTTTCCTCCCTATAAGGTAGGTATAAGTTTTCCTTCCAGAGGAGAAAATTGAGGCTCAGCTAAGTAACTTACACAAGATCAAACAACCAGTAAGTAATGAAGACAGAACTTGAATTCAAGTCTGCCTGAAACCAAAGCTCCTCCCACTCTATAACTCCCAACTATGTACCAGATTCTAGTTCAATCCATCAGGGAATTTAAAAAGAGAAGTAAGAAATAATTTATGGCATTAAAGAAGTTATGATATTCTAGGAAAAAGTAGCTAAACTACAATGTAGAATACAATATGCTGTGAGAGAAGTTCAAACAATTTGTTTAATACAAAGAAACATCACAGACACACACACACACACACATATCTGATAATAAATTTCAGGAAAGGTTTTATGAATAAGATGACATTTGAAATATGTCTTAAACAATAAATTGTTTTATCAAAAAGTGAAAAGTTAGTGGTGGGAGTGGGGTTGAGGAAGGATGTAGAATCAGAGGCCTTTCTAAGAGAACAATGAAAAAAAATACAGCAAAAAGCATATTTAATATACAGTGAATATTTCAGATTGGCTAGAGCACTGGATAAGTAAAGTGGAGTGAATCAAAGGAAGACTAGGAAAATGAGTTGATTCCATCCATACTAAAGGGTCTTAAATAGAATGTTGAAGAAATTTTACTTCATTCTTATGGCATAGGGTAGTTACTAAAAGCTTTTCAGTAGGGAGTGATGTGATTCAAGCTATGCTTCAGGAAAATGTCTTGACACAAAAGTGCTCTTTTTACATTAAAATAAACAAAAATAAAGGAATAATAGTACTTACAACATATGGAAAGGGTAGAGACCTGAGGAAGGAAGGGAAATGTAGAAACTACTGCAATATTCCTGGCAGCCTGAACTAAGACACACGAACATGGTAGAAATGGGTACAGTGGAAGAGTATGAAATTTAAATACTTTGCTATAACACAGAGTTCGTAAAAACCTAAGATAAACCAGAATCCAAAGCCATCTGATTCCAATATATTTGTTCTTTCCCTTATAACATGCTATGTCCACAGTGTTACATGTCACAGTGCTGGGCACAAAAGTATGTGTTTAAAAAATATTTATTGGCGGAAGATGGTGGTGGGCAGGACCAGAGGGAGGGTGAGTGTGTGAGAGAGTGAGCTAGTGTGTGAGAGAGTGTGAGTGGACGTGAAGGTGGACGACCAAACTCGCGCAGTGCAGAGACGCGAAGCAGAAGGTTCCTGTGCTGTGGACAGGAGTAGTCAGCTACCTCGGTAAGTGGCTCTTCAGGGCACTTATCCCTGGGCCATGGGGAGGTCCCAACATTTTGGAAGATCCCGGGTCTTCACTGCAAGGAGGCAGTGGGAGCGGCTAGGGCCCAGCAAACTGAGCCCACCAGTGCACCTGGCACCATCAAACTAGTGGACACCCTGTGACAACACAGATCAGTGGAGCTGCAAGGTGCCAGTAGCAGAAGCCACAAACGGCTGGGAGCCCAGCACCATCCCCCCAACAGTAGCAGCCCATTCAGAGGCAAGATATACCCCAGCAACAGAGGTTGGGGAGCAGACATCCATCCCCAGGCAAAAGAAGCACAGACCAGCAGCAGAGAACCATCCCCAAAAACTACAGCAAAGGCTGAGCAGGAGCTGAGCCCCACTGGGCAGCAGCATGGCCCAGCCAACAGTAGCGGGACCTGGGGCTCCACTGGGGCCTGTGCGGAATAGCTGCCCACAAGAGCAGTGGTGGGGGGGATCCATAGGGGTCTGTGTGACCCAGCAGCCCACAAGAGCAGTGGGAAGCTGAGGATCTAGAGGGACATGTGCCACCCAGCAGCCCACAAGAGCGGTGCAGAGCCAGGGTGACAGAGGGTCCTGTGGGAACCAGCAGCCCACAAGAGCAGTGCAGAACCGGGGATCCAGAGGGACCTGTGCAACCCAGCGGCCCTCAAGAGCGGTGTGGATCCAGGGCCCCAGACAGACCTGTGTGACCCAGCCACCCAAGGTGTGGGCAGGGAGTGTGGCTCCAGCAGGGCCTGAGCAATACAGCTACAGGTGGCACAAGTGACCAGCTGGGAACATAGCTTCAAAGGGGCCCACACAATCCAGCAATAGCACCTGCCAGGATACACCAATACCAGCCCCAAGTAGTCAATGTTCCAGGATCCACAGCAGGCAAGAGGCGACAGGCAACAAAATAGTCTGGGAGGCACAGTAGCCTTATTTGATATACAGTGAGCTGCCTACACATCCGAACATCCCTCACCAGGTCGAGAGCTACCAGACAGCTAAAATGGAAAGGCAAGAAGAGAATACCAAAATGGCAGCAGAGTGAATGGAAGCTACACAGACCATTTCCCAGGACCAAACTGGAATTACAACTAAAATAAAGACAAATCAATGGGAAAAAGCAACAGAAAAGCAGCTTGCAAGGATCATATAACCAGGGACACTGACTCGATCCTGATAGGATTATGGAGGCACGAGCAGGGGGCTGGGAGCCCACAGACAGCAACGGCCTTAGCTGTGAGCAGTGCCCTCGGGGTTAAACTCCCAAGCAGCTCCACAGCGCAGAGCTGGGACAGACGCTAAAATAGCCACAGCCACTCACCTTAAACTCTGGCAGAGGGAGGGCGGACTGGACTGGAACTGTGTGGGGACACTCGGGATTTAGAGGGCGCTCAGAGCTTTTGCTGAGTTGTGGCCATCTTGCTCCTTCCCAGGGCACTGGAGAGAGGCAGTGGACCCTCCTTTGCAGATTCAACCCCACCCAGGTGGGCCATTGAAATGCAAATTGAGACTCACTAACAACAAGCATCTGCCCCACCCTTGGGAAATCCCCTTCCACTAAGCACCTGAGGGAGTTTTCATTCAACTAAGAATCCAAGGCTCTTCAAGTAATCGCTACTGATAGCCGCCAGGCAAAAAACTGGAGGATAACTGTACCATTCCTAGGCTAGCAACTCTAACCAGGAAGGTGGAACTTGACAGAGGTGTTTAAAATGGATCCTCCCTCGCTCATCCAAACCCAGGAGAGGGAGCCAAAAACAGCAGAACACCAACACACACAGGAAAAATTTGGCAGGCTACAAAACCCACTGTGATAGCCAAAATGGTGAAACACAGAAGCAAAAGCCAAATGAAAGAACAAGAGACCTCTACCGAAGATGAGATAAATGTGGAGCAGTTAAGCAAGTTAACAGAACTAGAATTCAGAGCCATGATCTTGAGGAAGCTCAACTACATGGGTAAGGACATAAAGATGTTAAAAATCAACGAATTGGAAATTAAAAACACCAAGAAGAAATCAAGAATTGGACACATTGGAAGGTCTAAACTACAGAGTAGAGGAAGCTGAGGACTGGATCAGTGAATTAGAAGACAGGGTAGAAAAAATCAACCAATCAGAAAACCAAAAGCAAAAAACAATGAAAAAAGAGGAAGACCGCTTAAGAGAATTGTAGGACAACTGGAAATGTAATAATATTCGCATCATAGAAGTCCCTGAAGAAGGAGAAAATGAGCAAGGGTCAGAGAATATATTAAAAAAAAATAGTGACAGAAAACTTCCCTAATTTGATGAAGGAAGAAGGCATTCAAGTTCAAGAAGCACGGAGAACCCCAAGTAAGAAGAACCCAAACAGGCCCACAACAAGACACACAGTAATTAAAATGCAAAAAATTAAAGACAAAGAATCCTAAAGCAGCAAGAGATAAGCAACAGGTTACCTACAAAGGAACCCCATAAGTCTATCACCTGACTTCTCAAAAGAAACACTACAGGCCAGAAGGGAATGTCATCAAGTAATCAAGGTCATGAAAAACAAGGATCTGAATCCAAGACTACTCTACCCAGCAAGGTCATTCAAAATAGAAGGTCAAATAAGGAGCTTCCCAGATGAAAAAAAAGGCTAAAGGAATACATTAGCACCAAATCAGCAATGCAAGAAATGTTAAAAGGACTTGTGTAACTAGTAGAAGAAATAGGAAAAAAATATAACCAAACTAAACAAAAATGGCAATAAATAAGTACATATCAATAATCACCTTAAATGTAAATGCACTGAAAGCTCCAATAAAAACACACAGAGTAGCTGACTGAATAAGAAAGCAGGACTCACATATATGCTGTTTACAAGATACCCACCTCACAAGAAAAGACTCACATAGGTTGAAAGTAAAGGGATGGGAAAAAAAATCATCCAAGAAAACGGAAATGAAAAAAAAAAAGGGTGGGGTAGCAATACTCATATCTGATAAAATAGATTTCAAAATGAAGACCATAACTAGAGACAAAAAAGGCCACTAAATAATATGGAAAGGATCAATCCAACAGAAAGATATAACCTTGATAAACATAGATGCACCCAATATAGGAACACAAAAATATATTTAAAATCTTCTGGACGACTTCAAAGGAAAAATCGACAGCAATACAATCATATCAGGGGATTTAAACACGCCGCTAACAACACTGGATAGTTCCTGTAGACAAAAAATTAGCAAGGAAACAGAGACTCTAAATGAAGCACTAGACCAAATGGATTTAATAGATGTCTACAGAGAATTACAGCCAAAAACTGCAGAATTCACATTCTTCTCAAGTGCACATGGGACATTCTCAAAGATAGACCACATGACAGAACACAAACTAAATCTCTACAAGTTCAAGAAGATTGAAATTATATCAAGCATCTTCTCAGATCACAATGGCATGAAACTAGAAATCAATTACTACAAAAATATGCAAAGACACCTGAACACATGAAGGCTAAATAGCATGTGATTAAACAATGAATGGGTTACCGAGGAGATCAAGGAAGAAATTTAAAACTTCCTGGAAACCAATGAAAATGAACACACAACAACACAAAATCTATGGGATGCAGCAGAAGCAGTTCTGAGAGGGAAGTTCATAGCACCACAGGTCTACCTCAAGAAAACAAAAAAAAATTCTAATTGACTGTCTAACCTCAAAACCTAAAGAATTAGAAAGCAAACAAAACCCCAGAGCAAGTAGAAGGAAGGAAATAGTAAAGATCAGAGCAGAAATAAATGACATAGAAGCCAAAAAAAAAACAATTCAAAGGATCAATGAAACAAAGAGCTGGTTTTTCTAAAAGATAAACAAGATTGATGGACCCTGAGCCTAGACTCACCAAGAAACAAAGAGAGAGAACCCAAATACACAAAATCAGAAATGAAAGAAAGAAATAATAACTGACACCACAGAAATACAAAGGATACTCAAAATATACTATGAACAATTATATACCAACAAATTGGACAATCTAGGAGAAATGGAAAAATTTTTAGAAACACATAGCCTCACAAAACTGAACCAGGAAGAGATAGAAAACTTGAACATACCAATAACAACAAAGGAAATTGAAGACATAATTAAGAAACTCCCAGCAAACAAAAGCCCAGGCCCAGATGCCTTCACCAGGAGTTTTACTGAACATTAAAGAAGATCTAATACCCACTCTCCTCAAATGTTCCAAAAAATCCAAGAAGGTGGAACTCATTTTATGTGGCCAGCATAATACTAATTCCAAAACCAGATAAAGACACTACAAAGAAAGAAAACTTCAGGCCAATATCCCTGATGAACAGAAATGTCAAAATCCTGAACCAAATACTAGCAAATCAGATCCAGCAATACATCAAAAAAATTATTCATCATGATAAAGTGGGTTTCATCCCAGGCATGCAAGGATGTTACAATATTCACAAATCAATAAATGTGATACACCACATAAACAAAATGAAAGATAAAAACCATATGATCATATATCAATAGACGCTGAAAAAGCATTCGACAAAATCCAGCAACCATCTCTGATAAAAAAGCTCAGCAATGTGGAAATACAGGGATCGTATCTCAACATAATAAAGGCCATATATGAAAGACCTACAGCCAACATCATACTCAATGGGCAAAACCTAAAAGCATTTCCCTTTAGAACAGGAACAAGACAAGGGTGTCCACTTTCACCACTCTTATTTAACATGGTACTGGAAGTCTTGGCCACAGCAATGAGACATGAAGAAAAAATAAACGGGATCCAAATTAAAAAAGGAGAAGTGAAACTATCATTAATCATAATTGACATGATACTATACGTAGAAAACCCCAAAGACTCCATCAAAAATTTACTAAACTTAATAAATAAATTTGGCAAAGTAGCAGGATACAAAATTAATGTTAAGAAATTCACAGCATTCTTATATACCAATGATGAACTCACAGAAAGAGAAACTAAAAAAAAAAATCCCGTTTACCATCGTGGCAAAAAAAATTAAGATACCTCGGAATAAACTTAACCAAAGAAATGAAGGACCCATTCGCAGAAAACTACAGGACTTGGAAAAAATAAATAGATAAAGGAAGATAAAAAAAGTGGAAGCACATACTTTGTTCATGGATTGGAAGAATTAACAGCATTAAAATGTCCATACTACCCGAAGCAATCTAGAGATTCAGTGCAATCCTCATCAAAATACCAATGACATACACTTCACAGAACTAGAACAAATACTTCAATAGTTCATATGGAACCAAAAAAGACCTTGAATAGCCACAGCAATCTTGAAAAAGAAGGAGGACAAAAAAGGTGGGATCACAATACCAGATATCAGGTTATACTACAAAGCCACTGTAATCAAAACAGCCTGGTACTGGCACAAGGACAAGCAGATAGATCAATGGGACAGAATAGAGAACCCAGAAATGCACCCAAGACAATATGCTCAATTAATATTTGACAAAGGTGGCAAGAGCATACAGTGGAGTAAGGGCAGCCTCTTTAATAAATGGTGTTGGGAAAACTGAACAGCTACATGGAAAAAAATGAAACTAGACCATTAACTTAGACCATACACAAGAATAAACTCAAAATGGATAAAAGAGTTAAATGTGACCCATGACTCCAAGAAAATCCTAGAAGAAAATGTTGGCAACAAAATTTCAAACATCATACGCAGCAGAATTTTCACTGATACATCACCTAAGGCAACAGAAACAGGAAAAATGAACACATGGGACTACATCAAAGTCAAAAGCTTCTGCACTCAAAAGAAACAACCATCAAAATGGAAAGGCAGCCCACTGTATGGAAGACATCATTGCCAATGATACATCAGATAAGGGGTTAATTTCCAAAATATATAGAGTACTCATACAACTCAACAAAAGGAAGACAAAAAACCCAATTAAAAAATGGGCAGAGGAGCTGAACAGACACCTCTCCAAACAGGACATACAAATGGCTAAGAGACATATGAAGAAATGCTCAACATCACTAATCATCAGAGAGATGCAAATTAAAATAACAATGAGGTGTGACCTCATATTTGTCAGAATGGCCGCCATCAACAAATCATCAAACAGCAAGTGTTGGTGAGGTTGTGGAGAAAAGAGGACTCCAGTACACTGCTGGTGGGAATGCAGACTGGTGCAGCCACTATGGAAAACACTATGGTGTTACCTCAAAAACTTAAAAATTGAACTGCCATTTGAGCCAGTGATCCCACTACTAGGAATAAGAAACCTGAAACACCAATTAGAAAGAATATACGTACCCCCATGTTTATAGCAGCGCTATTTACAATAGCTAAGATCTGGAAACAGCCCAAATGTCCATCAGTAGACGGATGAAAAGAAAGCTGTGGTACGTATACACAATGGAGTACTACACAGCTGTAAGAAAGAAAGACCTCTTATCCTTTGAGAAGGCATGGAAGGACTTGGAAATTATTATGCTATGTGAAACAAGCCAAGCAGAGAAAGAAAAGTATCACATGATCTCACTTATTTGTGGAATATATGAACTAAACAAACTGATGAACAAAACTGACCCCGAGACCTAGAGGTGGGGTACAGACCGACAAGCCTCAGAGAAGGGAGGGTTGGGGGGAGTGGGGAGATAAACCACAGAACTTGTATGCAGGTATGCATGACCAATGGACATAGACAACAAAGCTGGGGATAGGGTGGGGGGGATGGGGAGGAGAGTGTCAATGGAGGATTAATGAGAAACATCTGTAACAAAAACAAATTAATGAAAATAAAAGTAAAACAATATTAGCTTCTTGTGGTGGTGGTTGTTATTAAGTATTTAAATCTTGTACATAAGCAATGATTGCATATAATTTAGTCAATGTATATTTGTTAAGTGAATGCTCAATGAGGAAACTGAAATTCTTTTAAAAATTAAAATCTATAGACATAGATAGACATTGAAGGAGTACATTCATTTGCTGCTTGTATATACAATCATTCTTCATCTGGCTTAATGCTAAAATAGACACATAAAGGAGTCATTACTACATTTGCTAAACTCTGATTGTTTAGGCATAGTACTGTATCTATGGTGGAATGGAAGGGAGAAATATCCATAGGGGTCCCTCTGAGCATGACTCCTTCCAACACTTACACTTTGGGACTGTTAGAGTGCGAGCTACAGGCTATACACATCAACTTGTACATGTGGAGACAGACAGCTGTGATGCTTCAATAATGATACACTAAATGTGCCTACATGCACTGAAACAGATGCATTCATCAACATTTTTCCCACTTCAGGAACACTGACATGAAGGTGCAAGGCTAGGAAAAATGAGTGCAAATTCATTCATAAGTGTCTCCACATAATCCATGAACACTGACATTAGGGAGACAGGCACTGGGCTAGCTGGTTATTTCAGGAATGTTGACTTGAAGAGAACTGTTGAAGTGTCTGAGCATGGGATAGTCACTAAGTATTTAAAATCCATCACTTATCCTGTTACACAAATTTCTTTCAAGGTATTTAAAATCTATCACTTATCCTGTTACACAAATTTCTTTCTCATGTATTTCCTTAATAAATGTTAATTTTCTACACTTAGTCTCATTAATTTTCTATTTATTCATCCCACATTTACTTCAGAGCTACCATGTGTCAGATACTGCACTAAGCTACACTATAGAAAATAGAGTCTAAAAGAAATCCTTGTCTTCTAAAAGCTCAAAGTCTAATGTAAGGGACCTACATATAAATAAATCATTTCAGTGCAATGAGAGTAGATATATGAATCTCTCAGATGAAAGATATGGGAAAGAAGCCAGGGCTATGAGATTTAATGGACCAAAAGTACACCATCTACAAGAATCTTAAACAACAGCTGTAGAAGTATCAGGCTGAGGGAGAATCACAGAATTCTAGAATGTTCTAGCTCTAAGAGAACAATTATGTATATTAAAAAAGAAATCCCTGCCGGTGTGGCTCAATGGATTGTGCATTGTCCCATGAACTGAAAGGTCCCAGTTTAATTCCAGGTCAGGGCACATGCCCAGAGTGTGGGCCTGATCCCCAGTAGGGGTGTGCAGGAGGCAGCCGATTAATGTTTCTCTCTCACATTGATGTTTCTATCTCTCTCTCCCTTCCTCTCTCTCTAAAAAATCAATAAAAACATATTTCAAAAAAATACTACTTCCCAGTCATTGTGTCAGTCTCTAAGGATAAACAAACAAACCCTGGTCCCCACCCACCTCAGGAAACCCACAACCCAGTAGAATAACTCATGACTACTCATTAGTAAGCAGAAGGCATTAAAAAGAATATGAATATACAATACATTTTAAAAAATTTTATTAACATAGAATGCCACACCACTAAGATGGGATTTTAAAACAGCTCTTGCTTAAGACACTTCTCCTGCTATGAACTCTGGAATATTCTATCATCAACTATGTCTCTGCAAAGGCATGTGTCAGCAGCATATGACTTAACCCTCTACTTCCATCCCCACCCTCCATTCTTAGACCACACTTCCTGACACCCCCCTTTGCACCTAGGTAAAAATAACCACTCCCTCCTAGGTGACTCTACCATTCTCTATCTAGACTCTACTTACCTGTACTTAATTCATTAATTTATTCATTTTATTACTTAATCAAAAAGTAATTTTTGATCACCCATTATGTAAAAGATACTGATGCTGGGATATAAAGCACTCAACAATACAGAAACAATTCTGTTCTCATGAAGCTTACATTCTGGAGGGGAAGACATAATAATCAAATAAGAACATAAATATATAATAAGGTTGGTGATAAGTGCTAAGAACAAAAATAAACTGGGGCAAGAGAGAGAGAGAAAAGATGAAACGAGAGTACTAAAATAGTTGTGTATCTAGCAAAGTCCTCCCTGATAGGAAGGCATTTTAGTGGAAACCTGAAGGAAGTGAGAGAGAGATGCCCCAAGGATCTTGGTGGCAGAGCATTCCAGGCAGAAAAAGTGCAAAGGGCTTGGGGGTAAGAGTTTGCACAGTGTATTTAAGCAATTGTCAGATGACAGATGGTGGTGACTTGAACACTATCAGCCCCTGTAGCTCTTCAGTGCACTTAACTTGAATCCCAGTCGGTCTATGACCTCCTTGAGAGCAAGAATCTGATCTTAGTTACTTTAGTCCCCACTGCCTAGAACAGAACCTGACATGGTAAACACAACAAATATTTGAAATAATTGAGGATTCAATCCTTCTGTCTCTTGCTTGATTCACTTCCTCATATTATTGATGAATATGAGCTACATCCTTCACTGGGATTTAAGCTTTTCTGAAAGCAAGGACTGTGTCTAAGTTATCTTTTCTTCTTTTTCCTATCCCACACTTACCCCTATATAATACAATACCAACAGAAATAAAAGCATTGAAAGAATATCTTGGTGTAGTGCTTTGGTAGCACCTGGAGTAGGAAAAAATGGCAGAAATCCCAGGAGAACAAAATTCTTTATAATAATAAATGGTGGAAAATATTGAGAAGTAGATATTTCTTAGAAAAGGCAAACACTTACCTAATTTCTGTCACTACCATCCTTAACTCTCACCTGTACCACTTTACAGATATAACTAAAGGCATACTGTCACAATTGAGTGTGCTTTCAGGATCCAGAGCTGGGTCAGAAGACAGTGATCCCAGCAAGGGCAGCCAGGAGGTTTTTCATACAGTGCCCCCAAAATCACAAGATGCTGAGGTATAATTTCAGCTGGAAGGGGTCCCAAAAGGTCTAGGCTGTGGGCATACTGCATACCAGGCATATTTGCAAGTTAGTGGTCCAAGGAAATCTGTCTTTTCACATCAGGATATGAGCCAAAGCTAAGAAGTAAATTTTGGTACAGACATGGTAAAAATTAAGCCTCCCAGTCCAGATTCCCATCAAGAGAGCAAGGGATCAAGGCAATACCCTGGGCTTAAAGAGATACTAATTCTAAGCTACAAAGCCAGGTGAGTGGTAAGACTATGCCATGGAAAATGAGATAACAAGAAAGAACCCAATTCTACAGACTATACCAATGCAGGAAATGCTACAACTTAGTCTAATGACCAGGGTTTGCTCTTATACAATAAGGCTAGTTGGCAGCAACTCTGATACTACTCTGGTCAAGACGGGCTCAGAGATGAGGCATACTGGGATGAAAGGCAAAGACCACCAGCAGTATATCTAACAGGAAGAGAAAGGTAAAGGTATGGATAGCTGCTGTTCCCAAAGTCACAGATGTATCAAGTTTGAAGAACCACAGCAGACTTGCAGGCCAAACTATTTTAAAGATGTCCATCATTCTCCACTACCCACAGCCCCTTATTAAAGAATCTGTCCTACCTACTGTGCTGAAAAGGCAGCCCTATATAACCAATGACCACCCTCATTAGCCACACTTGACCAGACCCAAGCTGAGCCAGTAATATTTTCCTTCTGATAATCAAAATTGATATATAAGACTGAGTTGACTAGATTACACTGAGCATGCCAAAATCAACACTAGGCAACTGAAAGCCACAGCAAGCTGGAAACACAGGGAAAATAGACGAGAACATGCAGGCCTAGGCATATATGGAAAGAGGAAGAGGCTGCCTGACAATTTTTAGTTCCCTTCCTCCCCACATGCATGGGTTAAAAACGCTTGTTTATTAATGGCTGAGACTTCTTGGTTAAAATTTCCCTTGAAAAATAGTCTTGTTCTCTAGAATTTTAAGAATGTTTAGTAACATGTAATTCTCATTTGCTATGTGTTATTTATACTACTGTGTTAAATGTTTAGATTCAGTTATAATTATTCTATTCTTAAATGCTATTAAGTTATACTTTAAATATTATCCAATATCCCAGGATCCACAAATCTCAGGAAGAAGAAAACAAACAAAAAATACATACCCTTCTCTTCAGGAATGGGCATCCAAATTTTACTTATAAAATTGCTTCCTATATTTTACTCTGTTTAGATGTATAAAAGGTTAACATCTAATTCCATTTACAATGCTGATCCAGCAAGAAAGAAATTAATTTGGCATTAGAGTAGTAACATCAATTTCCCATGTATCTGAAGTAATGCATTTACTGGAAAGAGATTAATATCAATTCCATAAATCATTCACATGCTTTTTCCGGAGTTTGAGACATCTAAGTAATGTCATATATGTGAGCTGATATCACTTTGTGCATACTCCACTCATTAATCTATGCCTGAGGTTGCAGAATGGCTGTCAGGAGAAAATATAAAACTTGGAAAAGAATCAATCTTTCTGTTCTTAATTTCTGTGACTTGTTTTAGGTAAGGTAAGTCAAATGATGCCAGAAATATAATGATATTAATCAATACTGGCAGCTAGCATTTTCAGAAATAAAAATTAAACATTTTGTCAATTATCTTCCTAGTGATAACAACTACTTAATACCCACGTGATAAGATAATATATAAATGTCAATGTAAAGATTCCATTAAGGCTCCTCAATAAAATGCTGACCGAAAGAAGAAATTAGTTTGAACCTCTCCTGTAAATAGCAGCTCTTCATTGTTACTGTTGATTTTCATAATCACACAATCTCAGGGTTGTTTGTGCCTGTATTAGTCTGGGTTCTCCAGAGAAACATAACCAATAGAGTGTGTTTGTATATAGAAAGAAATTTATTATAAGCAATTGGCTTACATTATTATGAAGGCTGACAAGTCTCAAGATCATCAGTTGGCAAACCCGAGACCCAGGAGAGCCAATGGTGTAGTTCCAGTCCAAATGCAGGCAGGCTCAAAATCCAGGAAGAACCAATGTTGAAGGCAGGAAAAAAACTGATGTCCCAGCTCAAGGCACTCAGACAGGAAAAGTTCCCCCTTATCAAGGGAAGTTCAGCCTTTTCTTCCATTCAGGCTTTCAACTGATTAAAAGAGGTCCACCCACATTAGGGAGGGCAACCAGATTTATTCAGTCTACCAATTCAAATGTTAATCTCATCAAGAAGCATCTTCATAGACACACCCAGAATAATGTTTTACCAAATGTCTGGGCACTCCATGGACCAGTTAAGTTGACACATAAGATTAACTATTCCAGTACCTTAGAGATCATCAACCAACCTCAAAAACACAGCCTCAAATTCCTTCATGATACAGAAAAAGAAAAACAAGACTCAAACTTATGAGCTCAGAGTTCTGTATGCCCAGCAAATATTAGTTGTGTTGGACCAGTTGAAAATTATTACCCTAAATCAGCAATTTTCAACCGGTGTGTTGCAACAGGCACACTGGTGCACCAAAAGAATTTTTAAAACATACAATATTTGACTATTTATTTAGAGACACTGACCTCTTTTCCCATAGATTGTCAAATTAAAAAGCGGCAACAGCCAGCACAACAATAGCCATCAGGTATGAATGAATCAAAATCATACTTATTTATTTTGGCAGATGAACAAAAAGTATATTTTTGGTGTGCCACAGAACTTTGGTAATTAGTTTCTGTGTGCCATGAGATGAAAAAGGTTGAAAATCACTACTTCAAACTTAAATCTTCCATTCCAACTCATCTGTAGCTAACAAAACTGCATAAAAAAGTACGTGATCTAGTAGAAAAAACTGAGGTCTCTGAGTCAGACAATGGTCAAATCTTGGCTTTGTCATTTATAAACCATTACTTAAATTTTGACCCTCAGTTTTCTATCTGAAATATAGATAAAATATAGCCTATTTCATGGAATTCTTCGGAAAATTAGCAGGTATAGAATGTTTCCTATGAGTGTTTAGCATTTAATAAATGAAATACAATGTGAGTGAAAATTATTTGTAATAATTTCAAAGAGTTTCTATGTAACTTTAAAATAACTTGGCTTGCCCTGGCCGGTTTTGCTCAGTGGTTAGAGCATAGGCCTGAGGACTGGAGAGTCCTGGGTTCAGTTCCCACTAAGGGCACATACCTCGGTTGCACGTGGCCTCGGTTGGGGTCGTGTGAGTGGCGGCCACTCGGTGTGTCTCTCTCACGTTGATGTTTCTCTTTCTCTCTTCTTCCCTCTCTCCCTCCAGCTCTATCTAAAGATAAATGCAAAAAAAAAAAAAACTCCTCAGATTAGGATAAAAAAAATAACTTGGCTTTCTTGACTTAAAAACCTACCGAGAAATTTCTCTCCTGCCATACATTTACAAACCCAAAGTCCTTACATTTTATAGTATATTAATTCTCTCATTTGTGTGTAATAGCACTATTGTTAACTAGGCAGGACAAGCTTCATTATTCCATTTTAATGATTAAATCACACACTTAGAGAAGTTAAGTGAGTTTTCCAAGGCCATATACATAATAAATGCCAGGGCTTCTGATTCCTAGGCAATACCAATCTGTGAAAGGGGGAAAAATACCACATTGACAGTAAACAATATCACACGATAATTTATTGAGATTTGATTTGTTTTGGTGTTTTGTATATATCCACATTCTATTTCCCCACACTTGAATATAGTCCCCCACTAAACACACACACACACCGTACACACTCTTCTCCAGGCCCCTTCAAATTCTCTTGCCTCAGAGGTTTATGAGTCAATAAAAACGCAAAGATAGCCTCAACACTTCTCTTCCTGACCTTAACCAGGATTATGCTAGTAGAACAAGGAGGCTTCCATAGGAAAACAGAAAGAAAGAAATAATCCCACACACTGGGAAAGTGATAGAAGGCAAGGACCCCATGAGTGGTAGAAGAAAGAGGTGCTCGCTAGCAGTCCTCAGTAGGGAATGGCTGTGCAGGGCACCTAGAGAAGAAGCTATGGGCACTAGGGCTCTGGATCTAGACAAAGGTCCCGATAAAGACCCCCATTCCCTGCTTTCAGTGAGGCATTTCACTTTCAAAGCACTGCATAGGCTTGGATGATGAGGATGCCATAGTGTCCAGACATTTAAAATCAGTAGATCTTATCTCATTGCCTAAGTTTTGGAGTCTTCTGTAACTTTGGGGAAAGAGAAAGAGCTTAAATGAAGATGGGAAATTTAATTTTCCAAAATCCCAATGAGATACAGACCCAGAGACATGAGTTTGATTTAAATGAACTAAAGTAATTTGACATTTCTTGCTGAGTGCATGAACTAGGATCTATACCCACAACATATAAAGAGGCCAAAATCCTTCTGAAAATACATAACTTCTCATTTTAAGTCTATGACATTTTCCTGACTATTTCTCAAGGACTGAGTTCTCCAAATTCACAAATGTCATCCTTTCTCCATCAACTGCTAGCATATCCAATTATAGGCCTCCATCAATGAGGAGCAAAATATGCTATGAATACCTGAACTTAGTCTTCCCAAATCAGATATTCAAACCCTTCGTGAGGAGTGAGTTAAAGCTCCTCAAAGTGGTAACAGTTACATTCCCACCTACTTACCTCAAAGGGTCTTAACTTGTTATCCTATAAGCTAATAATATAAGACATCAGACTGGTTATTTGCTTGTACTTCAGCTTGGCAATGCTCAGGTTGTCATGAATAAGCCAGTAGGTAAAAGGATCAACATTGAATAACTAAGAATGAACTAAGGTGTATGAGCATGGGCTTTGAGGTTAGGTAGGCCTGGGTTGAACTCCAGATTCTGCCACTTATTTGTTGCGTGCAGTTAAGCAAGTCTCATAACTTCTCTGAACCTCAATTTACTCAATTTCCTTTTCCAAAAATGGAAATAAAATGCTTATCCTAGTTTTTGTCCAGAGTTTATAAGAGGTCACAACAGATGTGAAAACATTTTGTAAACTATAAAATGATATATAAATATTAGGAATTGTTACAGTTTTTATTCCATGACAATAGGAAAGGGTGAAGAGGGAGATGGGGAGAGGAGTAAAAGGAGAAGGAGAATTAATATTGACATTTATGGAGTATCTTCCATGTCTTAGGCACTTGATACATTACCTTATATGATCTTCACAACCATTCTATGAGATAGTTTATTATTCTACATATTTTAATATAAGAATACTGAATATCAGGAAAGACTAAGTGTAATAGTTAATTTATGTATCAACTTTTTTAGGTCATAGTGCTTAGATATGTGATCAAACATTATTCTGGATGTTTCTGTGAGAGTGTTTTGGAATGAGATTAACATTTAAATAAGGGCATTTTGAGTAAAGCATATTGTCCTCCACAATGTAGGTGAACCTAGCCCTATCAGCTTGCTGAAAACCTAAATAGAACAAAAAACTAATCTACCTTGAGCAAGAAGAAATTCTACCAAGAGAAAACCTTCTGACTTAAAGTGCATCATCAGCTCTTCCCTGCACCTCCTGCCTATTAGCCCACCCTGCAGATATTGGACTTACCATAGCCTCCACAATTTTATGAGTCAATTACTTAAAAGCTCTCTCTCTCTCTCTCTCTCTCTCTCTCTCTCTCTCTCTCTCTCTCTCTCTCTCTCCACACACACACACACACACACACACACACACACACACATAGGGTGGTACAAATATCAGGAAGGTTGTAATGGGAAATGAGAAGGGTGAAAAGTCATATATAGCTGGAGGATCATAAAAGTAACTTCAGGAAAAAAACTCTCAAACAAAGAATATCATGATCAAAATCAATATAATAAGGATCTGATATTGGGTAGTAGGAAGAAAATGAAAATGCATACATGAGGAAGATCATACAGGTACAGCATGCATTCTCGACGGAGGTGATATCAGGAGAGGCAAAGAAATTTTAGGTATTACAATGATTTATGGCCCTCTGAAGGGCTACAGTACATAAAGAGATATGCAATATATCTGCAGCATTAAAATCTTGTGTGGTTGGAGGAAACTAGAAAAATAAAATGTCTGCAAAAGGTTCTCAGCAGAGTGATAATGGAAAAGAGGTTAAGAAAAATTGGAGTTGCAGAGTTTAATGAGTGACTGGGTAGAGAGGCAAAGAAAAGCTCAAGATGGCTCTGGATGACAAAGAAAATGTTGGAATTTTTGAAATAAAAAAAAAATCAAAGGAGCTTTTCTTTTTTTGAAGAACATGATAAGTTTGGTTTGGGGAGATGTCCAGTTTAAAATACCAATAGCACATCTAGCTAGAGACATAATCACATAGATTAAGATATGGAATTGGTGCCTTGAAAAGGGTTTAAGACTGATGATACTTTCCAAAGCAGTGCTTATTCAAAATTTGATCCATAGATTGATGATGGCCTACAAACTGTTTTTTACAGATCTACTTTAATAACTATTTGGTATCCAAACTCACAGTTGGTATATTTATTTAGTTGAATGTTGACAAATTCATGTGGTAGAATGCATGTGCATGAGCTTTATATAAGTCATGCACAGCAAGACCATATACAGAGCCATGACACTGAAAATTTAAAAAAAAAAAAAAAACAGTTCTTGAGCACACATTATTCATGAGAAGCATTGTACCAGTACACTGATTATGTACCAATAATCATATAAAGATTAGGACTTTAAAAAGTGCATTCCAAAGTTTCTAAGAGGGCAGGGACAATAGTAAGGTGGCTAAGAAATCAAGCATTCAAATTTTAGGCAAGTTTTTACTATAGGCACATACATGCATTTTTACTGGAAGATAATTCATAGTTTTCCTTAGATTCTAAAAAATGCCTGTGACTTAGAAAAGGCTAATAAACACTGAAGTACAAATTATTTACCACTATTATCTCTGTACCCACAGTACCTGCCACAGAGTTCATTCATCCTTTTGACAAATAGTTATTGAAAGCCTACTATATGTCAGGTTCTGGTGACAGAGAAAATAGGTAAAGTGACTGTTTTTATTGAGGGGAGGCAGATAAATAAATAAGTAAATGAACAGGCAGAGAATAAAAACAGGATTATGTGATAGACTGGCTTATCAGAGAAGGCCTCTCTGAGGAAGCAATATATAAGGTGAGATCTGAACGCCAAGATGCAAAGATGGTGGTGGAGGAAGCGGGGGTCAGATTCCAAGAAGAAAGGGCTAGATCAAACTGCCTACAGCAGAAACAAATTTGGCCTGCTCTAAGAACACAGAAACAAATTTGGCCTGCTCTGTGAATAGGCAGAAAGCTACTGTGGCTAAAGCATTATTGGGAAGAGCAAGAATGGCATAAGATGAAGTCAGAAAAGTAGTCAAGGGCCAGATCATTATAGTCAAAATAAGGAATCAGAGTTTTATTCTAATTCTGATGGGAAGGCAATGGAATGTTTTGAATAGAACTGAAATAGAATTTGATTTGAATTTTAAAATGATCACTCTAGATGCCATGGTGAGAATGGATATGGGGGAAGGGAAGCATGAGTGAAAGAAAGCAAGAGAAACAGTAGTTACCAATGACAGATGGTGGTTTGAATGAGGAAGGCAGATATAAAAAAATTAATGAGTTCAGGATATTTAATGAGCATAGTAATGATTCTCAATGGATGGATGGATGGTGAATTATTAGATAGGATACTCAAGATTTCTAAAGATGAAAGATGGGTGAGCTGAGTCTTAGAAAATGCCTGAAGGATCATGTGCAGATGAAAAAAAGACAGGTCAGTCAGAAAAGGGGGTGGAGGATGAGGATGGGAGAGTCAGTGCTGCCAGAGGAAAAGCATTTCAAAAAGTAAGGGTGATTATTAGAAATGTCATATACTACAGAGGAATCAAGAGCTAAGACAAGACCACTGATTAAGTTCCTGGCAACCTTTCAGAGAATTATCTTTCTGGAGTAGTGAGGATGCAAACCAGACTGTAAGGATAAAGATGTAATAGGTATGTAGGAACACTTCTATTTTTACTGGAAGTATTTCTAAAATCATTGTGTGTATAATTTAATCTTATCTTTATGATTAAGAATATATAATCTTATATTGAGGATAAAGAACAGATATATTGAAGGTTATATATTTAAATTTTGTTGTTTACTTTTATATTTTCTGCCTCCTCCCCTCCATCAGCTTGTCAACTTTGATTTCTCACCAAAGAACATTCCTATATCCTCAGGTTTCACCCTATCCACAAATTTCCTGAGTTGAAAATCGATATTATCAAGATAAAACTATGTCTAAAGGAGAGGAAATAAATTCCAAGGGGAGTAGGGCACATGAACTTTGGTGCATGTATTTCATAATAACAACTTTGGCTAATCAAGTTTTCCCCACTCACCTAAATTCTCACTAATACTCTCAAAAAATAAGGTTGCCAGAAAAGTATTTGTTTTCCATAAATCAATATAGTCATGTTAAATTCCTCCATTTTGCATCCTATAATTTGAGGTCAATAGTTATAAAAATACAATAAATGCATGTATAACTAATTCCATCTGGTATAGCTCTACTCATTCTCATACTAATTCTCTCAACAAATATTTATTGAGCACCTATCATATGTCAGGCATTGTTCTGGGCACCAGGAAATAAAAGAAAGATTCCACCTTTGTAGAGTTTATATTCTAGTGGAGGAGACAGAAAATAAATGAAAACATATATAAATAAGTAAAATTTATATTATGTTAGCAGTAAATGCTAAGAAAAAAATATAAAGCATATAAGGGATTAGGAAATGTCAGGGGAAAAGAGTTGAAATTGTATACAAGCTAGTGAAGACAGGCCTCACTGAAAAGATAATATTTGAATAAATAATATCCATAAACACAAAAATGAATTATTTCCCTCCTTGGGGATCCCTTCATGTTTCAGTATTGACCACTGACTATCTGCTAGGCTAACTGCAATTCTAATCTACACAACAACCCAGTAATGTAAATATTGTTATACCTATTTTAGAGATGTAATGAGGCTCTGTGTTTCAATGACCTGCTCAAGGTACAGCATTAATGAATGGTGGAGCTAAGGTTTAATTCCTTCTGCTCTGCAAAACTACCTCTCTTAACTACAGTGTTTCCAGTCTCTTATTTTCCATAGCAAGCAAAAAATAGAGAAGGAGGACACTTTCACTATTCAAAAGCTCAGCTTTTGTATGAAAGAAAAAATTTTTTAAATAAACGATAATTTCCTAAAATAAAGTGCAAACTCAAAATAAGTGAAAGCACATGGGTACTCTCAAATGGGTACATTCTCAAAACCAAACAATGTCTAGTGACTTCAATGTGGGCCATAGGATACAAACTCAGCAGAAGGACAAAAATATTGTTACAACCTAACATTTCTATATAATTATGGTTTGTCTATGAATTTTTATATGAACCAGATCCCCTGCCCAAAAAATGTGGGCAGCCCTTCAGTCTGCACACATAAGCTCCATTGTAAAATCTGGTCAAGAGCATAACCCACTTACCAACCCAGCATAAAATAAGCATAACCAAGCTCAGGAAATTACTTGATTACCAACACTTAAAGCCAGTAGTGTTAACTCTGACCATTAAAACAAAACCTCCCCCAAAAGGTTCAGCAAATCATGCCAACAACTCTGACGCTGAGCTATGAGAAATAGCAGGTGGTGAGCAGAAGATCCAGCTTCACCACTGACAGGAACCTCAAGGAATCACTGAGCAAGGTTTCTTGCCTTCAACACTGAGGCATGAATCAATCAGGGGTAAGTCAATAAAGAACCCATGTCAGGTAATTCAATAAAAGGAAAGTATTACAGGAAACTAGTTGCAAAAGTATCGCGAGGGCTGAAAGGCCAAACAGGTGGGGCGACATAGCAGGAAGTCTCTATTTCAATCATGGATAGAAGAGCAAAGGCAGGAGGCCACAATATCCTGGGAGGCAACCTAACAAAATTGGGGCTGTCTGACAAAACCATGAAGGAGATGAGGCTACTGCTAAAGATGCTGCCCAAAACAGAAAGGAGGAAAGATGCCCAGGTTTCTCCCTTCTTCCTGACCTACGATCTCCTGCTAGAGCTTCCTATTAGCTGAACCTAGACAGAATCCAGATGTCAAGGGACCCTGGGAAGTGCAATTTTCAGGGGGGTGGTACCCTGCAATACACAAAATAATGGGAAATAATGGAGAATAAAACTAACTTCAAACAGGTAATCTGCACAAGATATTCCCATAGCTTCAGAAGGCAAGTTTATTTGAAAGCTACATGACAACCTACAATTTGTGTGGCTTTTTCAATACTTGGAATATACTATCAAAGTTTGACTATTTTATGAAGATTAAACAGTAAAAACAAGACAAAATTTTAGTTTTTCTAACTAATATAATGTAAAAAAAAACTGCAAATGGGAAACAGTAATAATAAAAATTAAAAGGAAATTCTAATTGAAAATGTATCATTTGGTCATCACTTGAAAAAGAACTTATGTTTTAGATTTTAAACTAATGCACACACATATACACTGTAATCATTCAAATAGTACCTTAAATCTTTTTTTATTTTTTCTATTTTTTGGTTCAGATAAAGTGGGAGGGAGAGAGAAACATCGACGTGAAAGAATCACATCGAGTGGTTGCCACCCACACGATCCAACCAGGGCTAGGGACAAACTGCAACCAAGGCACGTGCTCTCAGCAGGAACCAAACCTGGGTCTCTCTGGACCGCAGGCCAACGCGCTAACCACTTAGCCAAACCAGCCAGGAGTAGTACCTTAAATCTTTATTGGAAAGATGAATTCTATAACCAAACTCAATCAACCATATTTAATTAAGTGATGTGTCCCCTCTTTTTTGAAGTTCTGTCACTACTAAATCATAATAAGATGGTTTATGTGTACTCAAAGTCCTCTTTAAAGCAGTGTCTGAGTTGATTTGAAAGAGCAGTTGAAGAGCAGGATTTCATTAAACACAGTTCATACTTCAGCTGTTCTTTCCCAGGCCTTGGGTTCAAGAATGTTTTTGTGGGAAAGGTTATCATGCTTAGAGGAAAGTTATTTGGGAATGAAATATTTTACTTATTCCTGAAAGAGGAGGTAGAGGAAATAGGAAAGAGAAAAATATACAAGGAGACACATAGCCATGTATATTAGGCATACTTCAGAAAAAAGATCAGAAAAAGTTTGTATTACTTTTAAAGAAAATTGTATTGATTTTTAGAGCTAGAGAAAGGGAGAAGAGAGAAATATCAATATGAAGGCATAAAATCAATTGGTTGCCTCCTGCATGCCCCCTACCAGGGATGGAACCTCAATCCAGGCATGCGCCTTGATCAGGAATTGAACCAGCAACCTTTCAGTGTGCAGGACAACACCCAACCAACTGAGCTACACTGACCAAGGCAGAATTCAGAAATTTTTAAAAATAAAAACACTACTTTAAGAAAAGTTCAGGTTTGTTTCAATTATGAGTCAGTAACAAAGAACAGAATTAAATTATTCAACTATGGTTTCACAGCTACCAATATTTCTCCAATAGAGGTTCTAGACAGTCCAGCCAGTGTGGCTCAATGGTTGAGTGTCAGCCCATGCACCAAGAGGTCACCTATTCAATTCCCAGTCAGGACACATGCCCAGATTGTGGGCCCGATCCCCACTGGGGGGCATGAAGGAGGCGGCCAATTGGTATTCTCTCTCATCGATGTTTCTCTCTCTCTGTCCCTCTCACTTGCTCTCTCTCTCTCAAATCAATAAAGGAAAAAAAAAAAAAAAGAAGTTCTAGACATAGTGAAACACTCCTTTATATTTCATAGCCACACTATTTTCTCCTAAATGTGATCATTTTTTTTTCTCTAAAAGAGACAATGGCCTTATAAGACGGCATGTTCTAGAATAAAGTGATAGTATTAATAAGGAGGAAATTTGTATCAGATCTTATGTTAAAGACATTGTTAAATAAAAGCATTTGTATTTTGTCTGGAACACAATAGTGAGTCATGAATTGTTTAAGCAATAAAGTAATATGATCAGATGATTTCCATTTTAGTTTTGGAGGCATTGTATAGGATGACCCAGAGAGAGGATTGTGCCAGAATTATTACCTGAAATTGATTGCCAGATATTATGCTTTGTCTATTTTACATACTATCCCTAATTTGTTTAATCATTCAATAATAGTTATTTACTTTTCTAGTTTTACAGATGAGTAAACTTTAAGTGATATTCTCAGCGTGACATACTAGTAAGTGCCAAGGTTTGTTTATCAACCCAGGTCTGTCTAAATCCAAAACCTGTGTTTTTTGGTATTATACTATGATGCACCTCATTTTGTTTTGTTTTTAAGTTTATTTAGCAAAATACCCTCCAGATTCATCTATGTTGTCATAAATGGCAGGATTTCCTTCAATTTATGGTTGAATAATATTCCATATTTGGGCTATTGTGAATAATGCTTCAATGACACCAATTTCATGGAAACAGAAAATAAAATTGTAGTTGCCAGGAGCTAGGAAGAAAAAGAAATGAACTGATGTAGATCACAAGGTACACATTTTTGTTATAAGTTCTGAGGATCACAGGATACCATATAACTCTTGTTTATATCAATTAGCCTATGGTATAATTAGTTTCATTATAAGTCCTTTTGCTCAAGTCACAGAACCTACTGAAGAGTTAATTGAGGACTTATTGTACAGCATGGTGACTATAGTTAATAATATGATACTATATACTAGAAAGTTGCTGAGTAGATCTTAAGCACTCGCCACACATACAAAAAGTTAACTGTGTTAACTTTGTGAGGTTAAGAATGTGTTAATTAAGACTTCCGGTCAAGATGGTGGTGTAGGTAAATGCGGTATCATGTCCTCCCACAACCACATCAAAGTTACAACTAAACTACAGAACAACCATCATTCAGAAGAGTCTGAAATCAAGCTGAATGGAAGTCCTACAATTACGGAATTAAAGAAGATGCCACACAGAGACTGGTAGGAGGGGCGGAGGCTGAGGGGCTGGTCCCACACCCACGTGTGGTGGATAAAAATCAGGAGGCTACCTCGGCTGGGAAGGTCCTCCCTGAGGACTGAGGGGTCCCTGTCCCATACCAGCGCCCAGCTCAGGGTTCCAGTGCCAGGAGGAGAAGTCCCCATAACTTCTGGCTGGAAAACCAGAGGGAATTGAGGCTGAGGCGGCTGGAGCCTAAGGCAGCTCCTCTTAAAGGGCCCGTGCATGGACTTATCGGATTCACTCCCTCTAAGCTTGGGGGGGGGGAAGCAGCTCCAAGGGCACCAGAGACATACAGGGCAGAACTGAGCTGTTTGGCATTGGAGCGAGGGCTGGAGAGGGGGCTTTCTCCTGGACAGATGTGCAGTCAGAGGCCTTTGTTCCTTTGGTGAGCCCTTACCTGGGGCAGCAGACAGCCGCCATATCTGGGAGTCCAGCAACCTGGCTCACACTGGTTGCCCCACCTGGTGATTCCCTGCCCCACCAAACTTTCAGGCCCACCCAAGCTGTTGCCAGTTGCTTTACCATAGGATTGGCCTGTCTTGGATCCTGCTTCAGGTTTTCCTAAATTCTTTCAAACAAGCAACATCTGGTCTCAGCTACCCTCATACCTCTCATTAAGTAATACATAGAAACAAACACAGGGAGGCAGCCAAAATGAAGAGACAAAGAAACAGGTCCCAAATGAAAGAACAGAACAAAACCCCAGGAAAAGAACTAAGCAAAATGAAGACAAGCAACCTAACAGATGCTGAGTTCAAAACACTGCTTATAAGGATGCTCAATGGACTTAGTGAGAACCTCAGTGAACTTAGTTAGGGCCTCAAGAGCATAAAATTGGACCAGTCAGAAATGAAGGAGGCACTAAATGAAATAAAGAATAATTTAAACAGATTCAATAGTAGAGTAGGTAAAACCAAGAAGCAAGCCATCGATTTGAAATATAAGGAAGCAAAAAACACCCAATCAGAACAGCAAAAGGAAAAAAGTATCCAAAAAATGAGGATAGTGTAAGGAGCCTCTGGGACAACTTCAAGCGTGCCAACATTCGCATCTTGGGGGTGGCAGAAGGAGAAGAGAGAGAACAAGAAATCAAAAACCTGTTTGAAACTATAATGGCAGAAAACTTTCCTAACTTGGTGAAAGAAATAGACATACAAGTCCAGGAAGCACAGAGAGTTCCAAACAAGATGAACTCCAAGAGGCCCACACCAAGACACATCATCATCAAAATGCAAAAGGTTCAAGACAAAGAGAGAATCTTAAACGCAACAAAAGAAAAGCAGTTATTTACCTACAAGGGAGTTCCCATAAGACTGTTAGCTGATTTCTCAAAAGAAACTTTGCAGGCCAGAAGGGAGTGGCAAGAAATATTCAGAGTGATGAAACTCAAGAACCTACAACCAAGATTATTCTATCCTGCAAAGCTGTCATTTAGAATCAATGGCCATATAAAGAGTTTCCCAGACAAGGAAAAGCTAAAGGAGTTCATCACCACCAAGCCATTATTATAGGAAATGCTGAAGGGTCTTCTTGAAGAAAAAGATAAATTATATGAACAAACAAAATGGCAATGAATACATATCTATCAACAATGGAATCTACAAACAAAATGAACAGGTAGAACAGAAACATTCTCATAGATACAGAGAACATTTTGTTGGTTGCCAGATGGGAGGGGGTTTTGGGGAATGGGTGAAAAAGGTGAAGAGATTAAGAAGTACAAATTGGTTGCTAGATTGACAAACCTCAAAGGGAAGGGGAATTGGGGGGTGGGAAGAAATAAGCCAAAGAACTTATATGCATATGTGCATAACTAATGGACATACACAACAGTGTGGGGAAAGGCAGAAGGGGAACAGGAGTGGGGAGGAGGGGGTCAATGGGGAAAAATGAGGAACATCTGTAATACATTCAACAATAAAGATAAAATAAAAATTAAATTAAAAAATGTGTTAATTATCTTGATCTTGGTAATTATTCTACAGCACAGGGTGGGGTAAAAGTAGGTTTCAGTTGTTTGTATGAAAAATAATACAATAATTAATAAATAATAATACAAGAATAAACTCTGTTTTTCGTGTACTCACAACTGTAAAAGTACTTTTATCCTACCCTGTATATATGTATACCAAATCATCACAGTGTGTACTTCAAATATATACAATTATATTGGTCAATGATTCTTCATAAAGTTAAAAAGCCAAGTATATCATCCATTTAGACATCTAAACAAAGAAACGTTTAGGTGAGACATTAATCTAAAAACCTTGATTTCTAATGTAGGCGTGACACATTTTCAAACTGTGCCATGAATTAAGACCATTTCTATCAAAAGGAAAATAACATTGATTTTTTTAAAGATTACACAAGTAAATGTAGCAAATTCTATGAGAGGAATTGAAAGTAAAAGTTTTAATTTTTTTATTTCCATTGCTTTGAAATAGTATGCAAATAACGGATCCATATCTTTATTTCACTGACTCTTTTTCTTGAAAAAGTAATTTAAACAACATATTAAATCTCTCAGGCTAACCAATTAATCTGAAGTATAAATTACAGTGCTCTTTTCATATTCAATACACATATACTCATATCAAGCACAAAACAATACTCAAATTGCAAGTAATGGTAATCAAACACAGTGTTTATTTGAATGGTTTATTTTAACAGGTAGAAAATGTTTTCATTATTACAAAACTTTTCCTATTTGTCTTACCACCTAAGGAGTAATTTTCAACAATATATTATTCATAATCAAAAATTGATCTATGATAAGCTAATATGTATATACAATGGTTAAAAGCATAGTCTTTGAAGCCAGGAAATTTTGTTTCATATTCAGCTATACCATTTGTCAGTCATGCACTTCAAGGTAAATAGTTTTACATCTCTGAGCATCAGTTTCCAGACCTACAGAGAGATATATAATACCTCAGAAGGTTTTGTGAGTATTAAATGAGATAAACTGTATATATCACTTATAACAGTGTCTGGAAAGCAATAAGTAAATGATCGTTTTTATTATCTTTTGTACTTAATATTCCTTTTGTTATTAATGTTAAATTTTTATTTAAATATAAAAATATTTACATTAATCTTAAAATCTCAGTTTATGAAGATTTTGTTCATTATCTATCCTCTCTCATTTATACACACATACACATATATCCTTATTATATGACTGATAGTACACTAGATGCTGGAAAAAAATTAGTAAGAAACTATCCCTCACTTCAAGGAACTTTTAGTAATAAGGAAAAAGGAAGACAATTAAATGACTGCAATGCAATAGGGGCTATCATAGGGGAGCCTCAGAGGTGCCTGTAAGTACAGAGATAAAGACAAACCTGCCTGAGATGTACTGTTGCTCAGAGGAAAAAATGCTGCACTGAGTCTGAATTAACATTTTACCAGGCAGAGAAAGGGATCTGGGGCACAGAGAAAACAGCATCTGCAATGGTATGAAAACTTCAGAGAAGTCGGTAGATTAGGGAATAAAAAGCAATTAAATATGACTTTTTCATCAAAGCTATCAGAAAGTTAATCTTTCCCTATCTTTCTGTAGCTCATATTATTCAACAAATAAATACATTGTTAATTTAGTGCTTTATTTTGCAAATACTCTGCTTGGTCCTGTGGAAGAACAGGGATTAATCAAACTCAGATTCTATCCTGAAGCCAGTTAGTAATAGAAGAGAATAAAAGAAGTATTTTTTTAAATCATAAAAAGTGTCAAATGTCTCTAGAGAAATCAAATTAGATGGTGTGGCTGTTTTCCCAAGGGAAATATACTTATAGTGAAGTGTATATGAAAAAAAATCAGATCAGGGATTGATAGAAAAGTTCATCTTTGACCTGCAAACCTTATTTCTCATAATAAAAACATTAATTAGCCTTGGCCGGTTTGGCTCAGCAGTTGGAGCATGGGTCCGCGGACCAAAGAGTCTTGGGTTTGATTCCGGTCAAGGGCACATACCTCAGTTGTGGTTTGGTCCCTGGCTCTGCAGGGTCAGGATCCTGAGGGAGGCAACCAAACGATGTGACGATGTGTCTCTCTCACACCGATTATTTCTCTCTCTCTCTCTCTCTCTCTATCTCTATCTCTATCTCTATCTCTATCTCTCTCTCTCCCTACCTCCTTCCCTCCCTCTCTTCCTCTCTGTCTGAAGATAAATTGGAAAAATATCCTTGGGTAAGGATTTAAAAAATAAAAATAAGTAAAACATTAATTATCCACAGCTCAGAACCAGGCAATTTGCTAGGCACTTTACATCTTCCACAAGTCTGAAAGGAAAAAAAAATATTTATGGAGGCTTATCTTAGTGAATAGACTTTGTCCACATGAATCAATACTCCCATTCATTTACTCTATTAATCGCCTAACTCCTTCTCAGTAAGTCTGGAAACACCTACAGAATCCTTTTCAACAAGCATACCAGCAAGCCACAGCCAGTAGTTCAGAGTTAGCCCATAAGATAAAAGCCCCCTGACTTCCCTGTTTTAAATAATTTGAAATAAATCCTTGAATTATCCAGTGTCACTCCCAATAAATTCAATAAAATGGAAAAATAAATAAGTAAATAAATAAATAAGATAAAATGAAGACCGCATATGTCAAACAAATTATTTCAACTGGTAACTGAATTGCTTTCACTAAAATGTCCTTTAGCATTAACCCTCATCCTACACTGCAAGATGGTACAAAATACACCCCTATGAAACATACTATTGTAAAGACCACAGGGATATTGTTGAGGATGCTGTTCATCACATTTCAGTATGTGCTTTAGGAAGCCCATTATGAAGAGTTTCTATCAGATTTCAGTACCTGGTTTATTTTTATCTTATACACTTTGTTTATCTCTTTGCACTGGCTGCCAGAAATCTTACAGTTAAATTTGTAATCTACATATAGAAAATTTATGGATCTCATAGCATACATTTTATGTATTCATCCAGCTAAATTTTTTTCTGCTATTCCCCTTTCTGAGATCTCCTCATTTATCTGTCTTTGAATAGTATCATTATTATTATTTTGAATATATTTTAGTAAAATGGCTTAATTTTTTAAACAATGAAATAATATATATTTTATTTTTCTTTAATTAAGATATAAAGTAGGCATCATTCACCATTAAAAGATGAGGAAACCATGGCTCAGTATTCAAGTCAGGATTTGAACTGCAATCTGATTCAGGAAGGTGTCACTTAACCACTCAGCATGCTACCAAGACATATGAACTGCTAAGACAGACCCAGTTGATACAACCACCTGTTCATACATTTGGGGGGAAATACGCATTATTCACTTAGTTACTATGTGGTCAGATGAGCAATTTTTAGATGTAAGGGGTGGAAAAAATGAGTATAGTTAAGGAAAAGGTATTCTAGGAAAGGAATCTGGAGTATTTCATACTATAGGTAAACCAAAACAATACAATCTTAAAATAAGGATAATTTCTATTCTCACAGAGTTATTATTATAAAAAGCCCTCATTCCTTAACCTAAAGAAAAAAATTCTAAAGGTATTTTCTAGGCACCAAGTAAATCCTGGACAAGGTAACAGATTCAAAGAATGTAGAAAACATTGTTCCTAACATTGTGGACAGTGTTCATATCTAACTGGAAGGAACACTACAATTCTGTGCTACAAGATGAATTCTATCTTCCAAAACCTCATATGTTGAAATCCTAACTCCAGTACCTCAGAATGCAACCTTACTATGAGATAGGGTCTCTAAAGAGGTAATCAACTTAAAATAGGGTCACTAGAGTGGGCCCTAATTCAATATGACTGGTGTCTTTATTTAAAAAAGAGAAGGGGTATTTAGAGACAGTCATACACACAAAGAATGCCAAGTGAAAATGAAGGCAAAGATCAAGGTGATGCTTCTACAAACCAAGGAACGATAAAGATTGCTAGCAAACTACCAGAAGCTAGAGAAGAGGCATGGAACAGATTTATCCTCAAAACCCTTAAAATGAACCAACTCTGCCAAACATGGATCTCAGAACTGTGAGAAATAAATTTGTTGTTTAAGCCACTCAGTTTGTGGCTTTGTTATAGTAGCTCTAGCAAACTAAAACAACATGAAATAAACAAAGAGCAAACCTCTAGATAAACAAGTTCTCAATTGTTGATATAAACAACCAATGTTCTTGGAATTCAGAGAGCTGGCATATCCCTTCAAACACACACATGCACACGTGCATGCACATTATTCAAAAATAAAAACAAAATAATTATTTTAAAGATAAAATTATGTTCCTTTTCTCTCTTAATATTTTCAACATATTCTGAATAAAGAAGCATATGAGGTTCGGGGCATAAACAATTTAACAAGATCCAATCCCTCCTGGATGGGAATTCACAATCAAGGCCTGATCTCTCCTTTTATAATACCCAATAGCATTTGTTGATTATGATGCAATATTACTTTTGCTGTTTTATTTGTGTTCAACTGAATCTATCTTCTCATCATTTCTTTATAGGGAAGCCTCCTGTCTCACAAAAATTAAGTCCTGTGAGGATATCATACAGGACCAGATACATAATAAACATTCTATAACTGATCTATCATACAGTCAAATTATATCAGTTTTATTCAAACAAATAATATCTAGGTAACTGCTTTACAAAATATAAGGTACTATACAAATGCTCACCAGTATTACCATTATACTTCTAATAATTTATAGCAACAAAAACATCACACTTCATTTTATGTATTTTCAAGTTAATCCCATCAAAATTGATTTTTCCCTGACAACTTGTTTCATACTGATGAAATATTAAATTAGTTGAATCACACTGAATGGTTAAGTGGAAATGGATTCTAAAAAACTCTCACCAGAAAAGCTCAAAATCAAAGGCCTTTGATACACTCACCACTTTCAAAGCAAGCATCAAAGATAAGATGTCCTTTCTTGGGCTGTCCACAGTATCCAGCTGGAAGCACCATATATTTGCTCACATTCCCTCCGATGACATCATCCTTTCCCATATCACTGCCTATTTTTAAAAAAAAAATTAGCCCATATTAAACAGAAATCAAAATGTACTCAGTAACAGAAGTCTAATTCGATTTTTATCATTAATTTCCCCCTCCCCTGTCCTTTTGTGCTAATCTTAGCAGTAATAAATTAACTACAGCCCTGGCCGGTTTGGCTCAGCGGTTAGAGTGTCCGCCTGCGGTCCAGAGAGGCCCGGGTTCGGTTCCCGCTAAGGGCATGTACCTCGGTTGCAGTTTGTCCCCGGCCCTGGTTGGTTGTGCGGGTGGCAGCCACTCGATGTGTCCCTTTCACATCGATGTTTCCCTCTCTCTCTCTTCCTCTTTCTCCCTCCCACTCTGTCTGTACAAAAAATGGAAAAATGTCCTCGGATGAGGATTTAAAAAAAAAAAAAAAATTAACTACATATTGTAGTAGAGTACAAAGAAAATGCATTTTGAAATCAGAAAGATAAGGGCTCAAATCTCATCTGTACTATATACTAATTCTCTGTAATGCAATCAACTTAATTCCTTTAAGTCTTAGTTTCTCTCATCCATAAAAAAGGGCATAGTAAAATCCATGTTTCAATATTTTGTTGAGAATTATATTAAAAACATCTAGTATGGCTACTGAAATCCAAAAAATGCTCATTAAATTGCATCAATTATTTAGTAATAATATGTTTAACTTGTCACAAATATATAGTGACATTATTTTGATTTTTTTTTTAAAAAGCAATAGTTCTATAACTAGCATTATAATTACCTAATGTTTCACCACCAGAAATAATTTGAGAACCACTGAAATAGCACAGAAGTTATATTTCCTACCAGGAACTTTAATTTTTAAAAGTTTTATAAGTGTCATTTCCACATAAGCTGTGAAAGCTGGAAAGATCTTTGCTTTCACCTTAACAAGAAATATCCAAATAAAGAACAAAATCATAACTTTTAAAAATCTATCAGAAAACTGAGATTGTAGGGCAATCAATAACCTGTATCTAAGGAAAGTCAGGCCCCATCAAAAGATGATGGGAAGTAAACACTGATCTTCTATGGCACAGCACAGAAGGAAGAAAAGCTGGGTGTCATACAAGTGGATAAAATTAAGCCAAATTTTTCAAAAATTATTAAAGGTCAAGTGTAGAACTCCTAAGAGTCATGGCACAAAAGTGAATTCACATCCACTGGCAGACTCCTGTACAGGCCTCCATTAGGTGTTTAGGAGAATATTAGGGGAAAGGCAGAAGACTAGAAAATACCTTTCTTTGTAATGCAGGCCTAGAGAAGAAGAGTAGCTTCTAGTCAAGAAAAGGCATGAATTCCTACCAACATCCATTTCCCTAAGGAAATAAAGGTCCTAAGCAACTAAGGGAGAAGTAACAAAATACCTTGTTCATAAATTGAAGCACATACTTTGTTCATGGATTGCAAGAATTAAAATGTCCATATTACCCAAAGCAATATACAGATTCAATACACTCCCTATTAGAATATCAACGACATATTTCATGGAACTAGAATGAATACTCCAAGAGTTTATATGGAACCAAAAAGACCCCAAATAGCCACAGTAATCTTGAAAAAGAAGAACAAAGTAAGAAGGATCACAATACCAGATATCAAGTTATACTACAAAGCCATTGTAATCAAAACAGCCTGGTACTGGCATAAGAACAGGCATATAGATCAATGGAACAGAACAGAAAACCCAGAAATTGACCCAAGACATTATGCTCAATTACTATTTGACAAAGGTGGCAAGAGCATAAAATAGACTAAAGACAGCCACTTTAATAAATGATGTTGGAAAAATTGAACAGCTACATGCAAAAAAATGAAGCTAGACCACCAAATTATACCATACACAAGAATAAACTCAAAATGGATAAAAGACTTAAATGTGACTTGTGAATCCATAAAAATCCTAGAAGAAAATGTAGGCAACAAAACTTCAGATATCACATGCAGCAGAATTTTCACTGATACAATGCCTAAGGCAAGAGAAACAAAGGAAAAAATTAATACATGGGACTACATCAAACTAAAAACTTCTGCACAGCAAAAGAAACAAGCAAAAAAAATGGAAAGGGAACCCTCTGTATGGGAGAGAATAATAGCCAATGATACATCAGATAAGAAGTTAATCTCCAAAATATATAGAGTAATCATGTATCAACAAACGGAAGACAACAAATCCAATTAAAAATGGGCAAAGGATCTAAATAGACACCTCTCCAAATAGGACACACAAATGGCTAAGAGAAATATGAAAAAATGCTCAACATCACTAATCATCAGAGAGATGCAAATTATAACTATGAGGTATCACACCTATTAGAATGGCTGCCATCAACAAATCATCACACAAGTGCTGGTGAGGGTGAGGAGAAAAGGGGACTCTAGTACACTTCTGGTGGGAATGCAGATCAGTGCAGCCACTATGAATAACAATATGGTGTTTCCTCAAAAAATTAAAATTGATCTGCCATTTGACCCAGTGATCCCACTTCTAGGAATATATCCTAAGAAGCCTGAAACACCGATCAGAAAGAATACATGTACCTCTATATTCATGGCAACACTATTTACAATTGATAAGATCTAGAAACAGCCCAAGTATCCATCAATAGATTGAGTGGATAAAAAAGCGGTGGTACATATACACAATGGAGTACTATGCAGCTATAAGAAACAAAGATGTTTTATCCTTTGAGACAACATGGAGGGAACTGGAGAGTATTATGCTAAGCGAAATAAGCCAATCAGAGAAAGACAAATATCACATGATCTCATTTATTTGTGGAATATAATGAACAAAATAGACCCAGAGACATAGAAGTAGGATACAGACTAACAAACCTCAGAAGAGGGGGGCGGGTTGAGGGAAAAGATAAACCAAAGAACTTATATGCATGTATGCATAACCAATGGACACAGACAACAATGCCGGGGGTGGGGGATGGGGGGATCAAGAGAGGGTGTCAATGGGGGGGAAAGGAGAAACATCTATAACAAAAATAAATTAATAAAATCAAAAACAAATAAATAAAATGCAATCTAGCAAAAAAAATTTAATTATATAAAGTATAAGGGAGGATTCTAAAAAGGAAGGGAATAATTTAAACTGAAATTCATAAAGAATATCTTAGTGAAAGTCTTTTCTTTGAAGTAAACACTGAATAGTGTAAATTCCAGTTAAATTACACACTATAAAATATTCTTATTATAGTGTGTAAAATATTGTCTTCAAACATAGAGAAAGAATAACACAATTAATTTTTCCAATTTAAGGAAGTTAGAAACAAAAGAGAAAACAGCTGAGATTTATCTTTAAGGAAATAAAGATATAATCCTATTAATGTTAGCATTTATATCTTTTAAAAAATACTACATAAATAACAAATATTTAGCAATAAAATTATAACCATACTTTGTGGAGGAAAAAACAAAGAATTATTTATATCTATAGAGGTACCTAATGTAACAATATGATAATTATATCTTATTTTATTCTGATAAATAGGCCTGCTGAGGCATCTACAAATAGACTTTAAGGTTGCACAGAGCTTTTGACATTTAAGTGGTTATGCTGATGATGGATGTGACAAAAGTTTCAATTTGTTTTATTTTTACATGGAAAACTACTTTATACCAACGTTACAAGCAATCCATACTGATCAAAAACAAGGAAAACAACTTATTAATTAAAACTGACCTTTATATAGAGCATGTATTCTACCTCTTGGACTAAAACACCTTAGAAGTAACAAATTACCTCTATGTATAAGTGGCACACAGTTAAAGGGGATCTGTGAAAAGATCCATTATAAAGCCATATTTCCCAGGATTCATACTTTTGAGAGAAAATTACACTGAAGGTGAGACTTAACCCACAAATTCTCAGCCAAGAAAATAAATCCAAAATTTCTACTGGAGGGTGTTTTAGGAAAGATAATCTATTGATTTGTAGACTTTAATCTCAGTCAACTAGTACCCACTACACAGCTTTTTCCTAGCATTTTATAAAATTGTACCATGTTTGTTCCAATTACAAATATATTTACAAGATATACTACAAGGACTAAAACAACAAAAACTTTTTAAAAAATAATTTCCCAAATACATATATCCTATTTCTCCCTAGGCACATATATCTATAATACAAATAAGATGTCTAGATTTCTTGAGCTACAATCAATCACAGGATGTTTCAATGGCCAAATATTGAAGATCTATTTTTGCACCCACCCTATCTTGTGCCAGAACTAAGAAGAATATATAAGAAAAATGAGCTATAAATCAACCTATCACTCAGTAAAAGATTAAGGATATACTAGTAATATACTCTCAAAAAGCTGACCATCTAGCCCTGGCCAGTTTGGCTCAGCGGTTAGAGCGTCGGCCTGCGGTCCGGAGAGACCCAGGTTCGGTTCCCGCTAAGGGCATGTACTGCGGTTGCAGTTTGTCCCCGGTCCTGGTTGGTCGTGCGGGTGGCAGCCACTCGATGTGTCCCTTCACGTCGATGTTTCTCTCTCTCTCCCTTCCTCTCTCTCCCTCCCACTCTATCTGTACAAAAAAATGGAAAAATATCCTCGGGTGAGGATAAAAAAAAAAAAAAAAAAGCTGACCATCTAAATAAGAATATACTGAAAATTAATAAAATATATACTTAAAAATTATATTTCTCTAAGAAGGGAAAACACTACAGACAGTACAGTTTGGTGCCATGGGGTTTGGAGAAATATGGGTCTAAGGTTGATACTTGCTTGGCTTTTTAAATGTATGACCATGAATGAGCCCCAATTCAGCATGCTATGGTCTTGGATTTCTCCATTTTCATCCTACACCCTTTCAGAAGAAATTGTTGGCCCATTTTTTTCCTGAAAGAATAGTTTGCATCTTTTCCTAACACTTTGCAGTAAATGATCTCCCACCCTTGATAATACCAAGACTCTGCTTATACCTATTCTGGGTTGTATTATAACTAATTGCATATACCTTAATGCTTATTTCCCATTTAAACACTAGCCCTGGCTGGTTTGGCTCAGCGGTTAGAGCATCGACCCATGGACCAGAGAGTCCCAGGTTTGGTTCCTGCTAAGGGCACGTACCTTGGTTGCAGTTTGTCCTCAGCCCCGGTTGGAGTTGTGTGGGTGGCAGCCAGTCGATGTGTCTCTCTCAGGTAGATGTTTCTCTCTCTCTCTCTTCCTTCCTCTCTCCCTCCCACTCTATCTAAAGATAAATGCAAAAATGTCCTTGGGTGAGGATAAAAAATAAATAAATAAAATAAACACTAATTTCCACTTGTGTTGGTAATAGTGCAGAGAACTATATATTCTATGAACCAGGACACCTGCATTTACTGTAGAACTTAAAAATGCCAGATATAGGGCAATATCAATAAATAATTGTTGAACTGAAAATTCGATTGAAAAAGAATTTATTAAAAGTATATTTTTATATTCCATATCAAATGGGGGTGATTTTTTAAGTTCCCTCCTCGACTCTGAGAATATAGTTATTAATTCATTTAAAAATATTAATCTATTACTATTATGCACCCACTATGCTAGGTTCCAGTAATACAGACACAAATCTTAAAAGTTCCTGTCCATTAAGGATACTAGTAGGGGAGGCAATTCAGTAAACCACTACATTATAGTATAATGTGACAAATACTAGAAATGTAAGGTGATCTCAAGGTACTCTACAAGAGCACAGAGTAGCAACATCTAAACGTTTCTCACAGCAGGCTTTCTGAACCACTTTTAAAATATGTATAAAAATTAGCCAGGTAAAGAGTTATGAAAAGAAGTTCCAGAAAGACTGTATGGAGGAACAAGGTGGGAGTGTGTAGAAAGGTACAGGAACTAGATCATTGAAGGACTTGTAAGGCATGCTACAAAGGTTAGATTTTATCCTAAAAGCAGTAAAAACCTGCCTCTGGAGGATTTGAAGAAGAAAAGGGTATAATCTAGCCTTGGGGAGGCTCAAGCCCAGAGCATTTTCACAGAGAGAAAAGGAAAAAGCTGCCTTTGGTGATTACTTGAGCACAATAGGTCAACTGGTGGTAAATGAATGAAGTAGACAGGAGGACCAGAGGAGCAAGGAATCTGGGATGCAGACTTGGAGACCATTCTGCTTCCACACAAACTGCACTGTTTCAGGAAGGCATGATGATGGATCAGCCTTTGGAGAATTTACATGTGTAATCTTGTCAAGCTCTACAACTGAATTCTGATTCCCAAATTAGACTTGTAATTCTAAATGAAATTTTAATTTATACGCTAAAAATGGAATCCTTAAAAACAACATCTGGCTGGTTTTCCTAATCTATTTCTGCCAGATTCAATATTCAAAGAGTTCCAGCACAGTGTTCTCCAAAACTGTGGCCTATCAGAGTTTTCTGGTGGTTCTCATTAATCTCCCTCAGCATTCACTGGGTATCCACTCTATGCCAGGCACTGTGCTATTTGCTGAAGGTCTAGAGATGAATAAGACTTAGGATCTCTTTCAAGGAATGTAGACAGTGGAAGTGAAAAAGTAAACAAAAAAGTGTCTTACATTCTCTTAAATAGACATGCCCATTGTACAATGATGACTTAAAGAAGTAATAAATCCATATTGGGGAAAAGTGAGAGAAGAATCCAGAATGTTTTTCTAGAGTAAAGGTACCAAATGATAGTTTAACTGAATCTTTAGTAGGTGCCTACCAGGCAACTAACATATGAAGCTGCAATTCTGGAAAGAATGGGTTGCTCTGAAATAAAAGGCCCAGAGATTTAAGAGAACAACCTATAGAGTTACATATGGAGAACCTTACTTGTTTATTTAAAAATGTCTATTTTATCTCATAAACAATTGACATTATTAATGGACCTTAAGCAGTACAATGATAAGATATGCTTTGTACAAAAGAAAGACACCTCTGGCATTAATATTGATAATGGATTGGAAAGGGATGAGGTGCTACAGAATATACAGTTAGAAGGCTAAAGCAATAGTCTAGATAAGAGATGATCATCTGAACTAAGGTAAAGCAATGAAGATGAAGAGTGGGATGAAAATGAGAGCTACACACAAGGCTTATTGAGCTATCAGATGTTACTATTCCCCTAAAACTTGTATCCCATTCTTAGAAGTACATTTCCTTTATAAATGGATCAATGATAATAAGTAAATATAAGAGGAAAGATGATAAAAATCAAAAAACATGCCCTGGCCGGTTTGGCTCAGTGGTTGGAGTGTCGGACTGCAGACCAAAGAGTCACAGGTTTGATTCCAGTCAAGGGCACATACCTCAGTTGTGGTTCGGTCCCCAGCCCTGGTCAGGGTCATGCAGGAGGCAATCAGTCAATGTGTGTCTCTCACACTGATGTTTCTCTCTCTCTCCTTCCCCCTCCAACTCTATCTGAAGATAAATGGAAAAGTGTCCTCAGGTGAGGATTCAAAAATAAATAAAAAATAAAAATCAAGAAACAGTAACTTTCAAACATGGTAATATTAAATCCTCACATTTCCCAAAACAATTAATCATTCAAAGAGGTTCAAAAATTTTATTCAAAATTTAGAGAAAATAAATGATTATTATATAGCTTTCCAATGTTCCAAAACTAGGAGGGCTAATTATAAGCACAGATGTTAGATTCAATATTCAACAATCTTCATAAGAAAAAATGTTAGGCCAAAATTAATAAAGGCAAGAAAAACAGCCCTGCACTTAGCTCATGAAAAAATATAAATTGCACAAATGTAGACCCAGACTAATGGAAGGAAATGTGAGAAAAAATCTCAACGTTTTGGTTAATCAGTATTACAAAGAAGTCAAAACAACTTATTAAAAAACATTGATAGAAGTAAGTTAACTTGACCATGTCAAATAATAAGCTTTAATGAATTAGGTACTGTACTGATTAGATAACAATTGAAGCACTTTGCCTCATCTCAGGCATCACAATTTTTTTTTTTTTTTAAATTAAGGGAGAGCGCAAACAGATTCCCCTACTACCACAAATTATGTGGTGGAGTTTCCCACATTTGGGGAAACCACATGGGTCAGCAAACCCAGAGTTCCGGAGTGCAGTGCATAAGCCTCACCCTGGGAAAACCACCTTCCTGATCATGCTATCTCCCCGGCCAGGTAAGTATTCAAGCATCATATTTTAAGGGCAGCACAAATTAGTGTTTACATAGGAAGAGAATCATGACTTTGAAATCTCCAATGAGGAGGAGCTGAAAAAAATAAGTGTCAGTAACCAATTTGTCTCACATCCACACCACAGTAGATATTCCTAATGTTTAATAAAAGAACACAAAAACAAAACAAAAAAAAAACTGAAGAGGTATTTTACAACCCTCTGAAAATTTGAAGAGCTAACAAGTAGAAAAAGGACTGGACTATCATACTTGCATTGTAAGACTGTACTAGAACCATCAATGGGTAGATTTCAGCCCAAAATATGAAAAAAAAAAAATCGAATGAACATTACCTTCCAATAGTGAAATAGGCTGCCCTAGAAAAGTGATCTCCTTTTCATTAGAGACATTTGTTGTTCAAGCTAGCTAGTCTTTCGTGATCAAGAAGTTTGACAAGATGTCCTCTATGCATTCTTTAAAGTTTGCGATTCAAAGGACTTAATAACCATCTACTACATTCCTAACCAGTAAGAAATATAAAAACAAATAAATAAAGTGTAAGATATGGTTTCTGCTCTCAATAAGCTTATCCTAAACTTGACAGGATTCAATTAATATGTGTGAAAAGATTATTTATTCAGTAATAAATTGTATACTGCACAAGATAAACAAAGGTAGGGGTTGGTGAGAGATGAACTTATGGAAAGGCCTCTTGTAGATGGTGAGATTTAAGTAGTCCTTTGAGGATGAACAACATTTGTTTTAAAATTTTCATCAGCTGATTAATCAGATAATATGTTGTTCTTTTCTCAGTTCACTTAAGTGATGACATAATTTACTTTCCAATATATGTATAGGAAAATAAACATAATGCAATGACTAAATAACTCAAGTCATTTCTATATTACTACTGATGCAGAATATTTAATTTTAAAAAATGTTTTAGGTCATGAGATGGGGTGATACTCTAAAGAGGGTTCACATGATAATGAGAAGGGTAGATGATTACATGATTCGTATGGAATTCCCATGATGAGACTCTGAGAGTCTCTTACTACTGAGAGACTAAGCACATTTTTAAATAAAAATAATAATATCTCTCCTATATTTATCCTTCAATCAATTAACTAAATATAGAACTACTCAGGTTGTATAAAACTACTCCTCTAAATTTAAACACTGCAATAGATAATAAGTTTTTCCTTTCTCCTCATATTTCCCAACAAAGTGTCTTAAGTAAAATAGGTGAGTTATAAACATTTTAATTAATGGATGAATAAATGATTAAATGACAGAATACATATGTATAAATTGGGTCAAATTATGCTTATATCATTTTGATAAATTGAAAATATATAAAAATTATGTGTACTAAACCACAGTAGACAAAATTAGTCAATCAGAAATCAAAGTACAATTTGGTTAAAAGTAGTAAAAATAGCTATTACTTACTTAGAACTTATAATATGTGAGACATTGGGCTACTAAGCAGTTTATATATTATTTCAGATAATGCAATAATCCCTTAGGTTATACAATAATCCCACAGGATTACTGTGTTAACAAATGAAGTAATTTTTATTCCCTTCACTTTTCAGAATAGAAAACTGAGGTCCATAATGGTTAAGTTTTCTGATATCACACAGATAGTAGAAAAGCCATAACAAATGCTGTTCTCTGATTCCAAAGCAAGTACCATTCATGCATTTATTTATTCAATAAGTAACTGAGTACGCATTGCTTACCAGGAACAGTTCTAAGTGTGGAGACAGTGGCAGACAAAACAGACAACATTCATTCAGTGATTCTTTTTTTTTTTTTAATCCTCCCCTGAGGATATTTTTCCACTGATTTTTAGAGCGAGAGGAAAGGAGGGAGAGAGGGAGAGAGACAGAGAGAAAAAGAGAGAGACACTGATGTGAGACATATTGATTGGTTGCCTCTCGCAGGTACTCCTACTGGGGCAGGGATCAAACCTGTGACCCTTCTGTGCATAGACTGACACTAACCACTGAGAACACCAGCCAGGGCTTACTCAGTGATTCTTGCAGCAAATACTATGAGCACCAGTTACATACCAGATATTGTTCTTGGCACTTGGGATACCATGGGAAACAAAACAATCAAACATCCCTGCTTCCATGGAATTTATATTCTTGTTGGGAAAACATTTAGTAAATATATAATAACATTATGGCAGAGATAATGTTTCCTCCAAATTCAATTTCCTTTTTTCTCCTGGGTACATAAGCCAACTACATTCCCCAATCTCTGTTGCAGTTAGGTGTGGCAATGTGACTAAGTATTATGCTAAGTGAAACAAGCCAAGCAGAAAAAGACAAATACCACATGATCTCACTTATATATGGAATATAATGAATATAACAGTCTGAGGAATAGGGTAGACCCAGAAACACGGAAGTAGGGTACCGACTGACAACCCACAGAAGAGGGGGTGGTGAGGGATGGGAAGGGATAAACCACAGAACTTATATGCATGTATGCATAGCCAATGGACATGGACAACAAAGCCGGGGACAGGGCAGGGGGGATGGGGAGGAGGGTGTCAATGGGGTAAAAAAGGAGAAACATCTGTAACAAAAATTAAATTAAAAAATAAAAAATAAAGAAAAAAAAAAAGAGAGAGAGAGAGAGATTATGTCACTGCCAGACATGCTTTCTACACAATCCTCATACTCTCTTTCCCCATTTATCAGTTAAAAAGAGAGAAGAATAAGACTCTGGCAGATGGAGGAGCCATATAAAGGAAAGAGCTTAAGTCCCTGAATGGCTACATGACCCTCCAAACAGCACAGAACTACAATCACAGTAAGAAATAATTCTTATTGTTTTAAATCAATGGAATGTAGGCTTAGTCTGTTCTAACAATAAGCCTAGTCTTTTTAATATAAATATGACAGGTAGTGATAAATGCAAAGAAGAAAAATAAAATAGGTAAATGGGGTTAAGAGGAAAGGACCACTTTATTTTAGATAAAGTGGTCAGGAAAGATCTCCCTAAAAAAGTGACATTTTATCTGGGACCTGAGCAAAATGACACAGTGATTCCTGTGTAGATAGAGGAAGAGCATCACAGGTGAAGAAAGGACAAGTATAAAGACCCTAAGGCAGAAGCAAATGTGTAATGTTCAAGGAATAGAAAGAACTAACAGAAATTAAAGGCACAGTCCCGTTGTGAGTTTAATTGTAGGCTTTTGATCCAAAATGGAAAAATGAGCAAACAAGTTAATTTTCCTTCTTCTGAAATATTACTGAAATGAAGTGAAGGCATGTAAGAAAATTTCGTATTTCTTTACCTATAACAGTGGTTCTAAATCCTGAGTAATTTTGTTCCCCAAAGGCCATTTGGCAATGTCTAGAAATACTGTTTCTTGTCACAAATGTGGGAGATGCTACTAGCATCAGAAGGTAGAGGCCAGGGATGCCACTAAAGAGTATATAATGCACCCTGGCCAGTTTGGCTCAGCAGTTAAGAGCGTCGGCCCACAGACCACAGAGTCCTGGTTTCGGTTCCCCGCTAAGGGCACGTACCTCGGTTGCAGTTCGTCCCCAGCCCTGGTTGAGGTCGTGCGGATGGCAGCCAGTCAATGATTCTCTCTCACATTGATGTTTCTCTCTCTCTTCCTCCCTATCTCCCACCCACTCTATCTGAAGATAAATGCAAAAATGTCCTCGAGTGAAGATAAAAAATAAAAGAGTATATAATGCATAGGACAGACTCCCACAACAAAGAATTATCGGATCCAAAATGTCAAGATGTAAACTAACCTAATAAGCCAAAGAAGGCAGTTTGGAAGTAAAATCTAGTATAAACTTTGAAGGGTGAATAAAAGTTACTTTGGTGGAGGAGAAAATGATCCAGGCTAATGAACTTCCAGCCCAAAGACCAGCAAGAGGATATATCAGAAATCACAACAGTGCAGAATTGACAGAACAATAGCACACATAAAGAGGAGCTGAGAGTACATACCCTTCTATACTCAGATTTACTTCCTTTTTACAGTTTAGTAGTATTTCATTGTGTAAATGTACCATGGATTTTTTTATCCACTCATCTACTGAGAGTCACTTAGGCTGCATTCAGATCTTGGCATTATATATGAATGGTCTTCACGTTCCTTCCCATGCCACTGCTCATGTTCTTTTCATAAAAAAAGGCCTACCTTGAGATGAAGTGAAAAGCAGATCTTAAAACTTTAGCTCTTGCCTTAAGAGCCATATCATTCATCCCAAAACATCTCAATTTCAACTTGCTGGGCAAGAGGGAAGAAAATGCCAAAACAACTTCCTTTCTTGAAGTTTACCTGGAAGCATCAGCAAATAGTCTCCTCTCAATCCAGCATCCTGAGTACCTGCTTTGAGTTTGGCAAGGACAACTTGAATATTTTTTAATAACTATATTACAATCTATAGAAGCACTATCAATTTTTCTATCCACATCCTCTATAAAATATATCTACCTTTCTCTGACTTGCTAAAGCTGGAAAAAAATATATACTAAGCAGCTTTCAAAAGGGTAATATAAGGTTCCTTCTTAATTCCAACCATTCTACTACTAACCAATATGCTAAATTAGCATACCCAACTTATTCATTTCTTGTACATGTCCCTTTAACTTACTTAATCTATATTTAATTTCCTCTTTTATCTCTTATACTCTCTCATACAATACCAATTCTTTTTTACAAATTACTATACTTTCCACACTCTATTTCCTTGTCATCTCTTTCCTTTCAACCACATACTTAACCACTATCAACTTCATCCTCTTAAAAAGTACACTATGCCCTGGAGGTTTCAAATTCCTTTCTCCATGACATCTTTAAAAAACTATTGTGAGATAGGCAGAACAAGTTTATTCCTATTTTGCAGATGAGAGGACTGGATGTCACCTATACCTCAAATTTCTGCTTCAAATTTCCCTCTTACCTTCAGCTTCAATAATTTCCCTTTCCTTCTCTGTCTCATATCCCTAATTGACTCCATTATACATGCTAGTCTGATTCCATGACTCCTCTTTGAGTCATTTCGGTCTCTGTCCCTTTCTCTTTTCCAAATACTTCAGTTTTGTCTAAGTCCTCAGAGTCCTAGAAATACCATAAATACTAGAAGTATTCCAGGGTCATCAAGAAACTCCTTGAGAAAAAGGTCCACCAAGGTAAAAAGAAAAGAAGAGAAGGGAAGGGAAGGGAAGGGAAGGGAAGGGAAGGGAAGGGAAGGGAAGGGAAGGGAAGGGAAGGGAAGGGAAGGGAAGGGAAGGGAAGGGAAGGGAAGGGAAGGGAAGGGGGAAGGGAAGGGAAGGGAAGGGAAGGGAAGGGAAGGGAAGGGAAGGGAAGGGAAGGGAAGGGAAGGGAAGGGAAGGGAAGGGAAGGGAAGGGAAGGGAAGGGAAGGGAAGGGAAGGGAAAAAATCCTACTAAGGTGAGGGAGCAGGTACAAAATTCATGGCACATGTCTTCCTTTCCATTGTTATAATCAGCTACATCTTTTAGTATATAGCCGAGAGTCAACAGAGCATACTGGAAAGAGCCCTGATCCAGAAATAAAACTTAGGTTCATTATCCTTCAGTGCCACTTACTGTGTGACCTTAAAGAATGCCATTCCACCTACCTGGACTTAAGTTTATTTATCTGTAAAATAAAGGGCACTTAATTTAATGACTTTTCAGTAAATTTCATCTATAATATCACAATGGTTAACTAATGAAAGAAATAGATGAGTGAGATGGAATATGTTGTGCATCCTGATTTTATTTAATTGGTTTGGTACATAAGACAGTGTGTAACAAATGTTTCTTCAGTAACTGGAGACAGGGAAGGGGTTAGATAAATAATCAACTGTGACAAGATCAAGTGGAGTGAGGTTAAATAGTCTTAGTATGTTGATGAATTTGTTCATATATTGGTTCTAACTACAAAAGCCAGCATCTGCAAACAAAAAGAGGTTTTAGAAATTCAAGGAATGAGGGTTTGTTGTTTGTTTGTTATGCTTAATCTCTTCACTTTCTTTATCCAGCTCCCCTACTCTACCCCCTGAGAGCTATGAGCCTGTTTCTACTTTGTTAGTTTATTTTGTTCATTAGATTCCATATGTAAGTGAAATCATATAGTATTTGTCTTTCTCTGACTGGCTTATTTCACTCAGCATAATACTCTCCAGGTCCACCCATGCTGTCCCAAAAGGTAGGATTTTCTTCCATTTTATGGGTTAGTAGTATTCAGTTATGTAAATGTACCACAGCTTTTTTATCCACTCATCTACTGAAGGGCACTTGGGCTATATCCAAATCTTGGCTATTGCAAATAACACTGCAATGAACATAGGGGTGCATATATTCTTTTCAGTTAGTGTTTCAGGTTTCTTCAAATAAATTCCCAGAAGTGGAATTGCTAGGTCATAAGGCAGTTCCATTTTTAATTTTTTGAGGTAATCACACACTGCTTTCCACAGTTGCTATAGCAATCTGTATTCCCACCAACATTACACGAGGGTTCCCTTTTCTCCACATCCTTTCCAACATTTGTTGTTTGTTGATTTATTGATGGTAGCCATTCTGATGGGTGCAAATTGTGTTTTTTTAATTTGCATTTCTCCGATAAGTGACATTGAGCTTCTTTTCATATGTCTATTGGCCATCTGCATGTCTCCTTTGTAGAAGTGTCTATTCAGGTCCTCTACCCATTTTTTTTTTATCCTCACCTGCATTTATCTTCAGACAGAGCAGGAGGGAGAGAATGAGGAAAAGAGAGAGAAACATCAATGTAAGAGAGACACATCGACTGGCTGCCACCCACACAGCACGACCCCAACCGGGGCAGGGGACGGACCGTAAGCGAGGTACGCACCCATAGTGGGAACCGAACCCAGGACCAGAGGGTCTGTGGGCTGATGCTCTAACCCCTGAGCCAAACCGACCAAGGCCTCTACCCATTTTTTAATTGTTCTTATTGTTGTTGTATTATATGAGTTCTTTATAAATTTTGGATATTTACCCCTTATTGGATGTATCAACGAATATGTTCTCCCATTCAGTGGATTGTCTTTTCATTTTGCTGATGGTTTCCTTTGCTGCCCAAAAACTTTTTAGTTACTAGAGGGAAATGGAGGTGGGGGGAGACAGGAGAGGGTAAAGGGGGAATAAATGGTGATTTATGTAAAGAGACATAACTTGGGGTAGTGAACACACAATACAATATACAGAAGATGTACTATAGAACTGTACACTTTAAACCTATATAATTTTATTAACCAATGTAGCCCCAATAAATTCAATTTTAAAATAATAAAAAATTTAAGAAAATAAATTCAAGGAATGTGATGGCAGAGTTCTTCATGTTTCCAACACTGTTCCTATACCTGACATGCAGCAAATATCACACTGATGCCTAAAGCTACATTTTGATCCCAGAGAACACAGCAGAGCAGATCCAAAGGATGAAACAGGGGACCTAAAAGCTCATGTCAGAATGTGCTTGTGGTCTCCTGGGATTCTCCTCCAATTCAACAGGCTAAGAATATTCTACTTTGCAGAGACACTTCTCTGATATATACTATTAAAGGCTGACAGCTACTCTTTAAACACACATGCAAATAGATAGGTAACCTTCTGCAGAGCCTTCAGCTGAAGTACAAAGATGAAGAAGCCTTAGATTATAGATACTTTTGTTTAAAAGTGGTACTGCTGCTGTTTTTTAAAATAACTACAATTTATTTGAGATAGCTATAAAAATGGCTTTGGATCAAAGTGACCTATGTTTCAACTTTCTACTTCTACTACTTTATAATTGTCTCACCTTTAGAATGTCCCCTAAGCTCTTCTAGCCAGTTTCTACCTATTATAAAATAGAGATTGATATTATCTATCTCATACATTTATAAGAATTAAACAATAGATGAAATACGTTTAACAGATACTGGCAAATAACTGATCAGATCTGGTGTTCAATAAATACTCTCTTTATTCTCATTTATTTTTCAATTACAGTTTATATACAATATTATTTTGTATTAGTTTCAGGTGTACAGTATAGTAGTTAGACAAGCATATAGTTTACAAAGTAATCCTCCTAGTATTTCCAGTACTCACCGGGCACCATACATAGTTATTACAATATTATTGACTATATTCCAAATGTTGTACTTTACATCTCTGTGACTATTTTGTGACTACCAATTTGTACTTCTAAATCCCTTCACCTTTTCACTCAAACCCCCAAACTCCCTCTGCTCTAGCAACCACCAGTCTGTTGTCTGTTTCTATTTTATATGTTGATTTATTTTGTTCTTTAGATTCCACATATAAGTGAAATCATATAGCATTTGTCTTTGTCTGACTTATTTCATTTAGCATAATACCTGCTAGGTCCATCAAGGCTACCACAAATGATAGGATTTCATTCCTTTTTGTGGCCAAGTAATATCCCATTGTATATATGTACCACAGCTTTCTTATCTACTTGTCTATTGATGGGCACTTGGGTTGCTTACATATTGTGGCTATTGTAAATAACACTGCAATGAACATAGGGACACATACTTTCTTTCAAATTAGTGTCTGGGGTTCCTTCAGATACATACCCAGAAGTGGAATTGCTGGATCATCAGTCAGTTCCATTTTTAATTTTTTGAGGAACCTCCATAATGTTTTCCATAGTAGCACCTTCTTACACCATGTACAAGAATAAACTCAAAATGGATTAAAAACCTAAATGTAAGATTTGCAACCATAAACTCCCAGAAGTAAATACTGGCAGTAAAATTTCTGACATTTCTCTTAGCAAGAATTTTTTTGATATATCCCCTTGTGCAAGGGAAACAAAGGAAAATAATAAATAAATGGGACTACATCAAATAAAAAAAAAAAAAAGCTTCTGCAAAACAAAGGAAACCATCATCAAAATGAAAATACAACCTACTAAATGAGAAAACATATTCGCCAATGATACATGAATAAGGAGCTAATATCCAAAATTTATAAAGAACTCATACAACTCAACATCAAAAAGAACAAACAATTCAATTAAAAAATGGGCAGAGAACCTGAATAAACACTTCTGCAAAGGAGACATGCAGATAGCCAGTAGACATATAAAAAGATGCCCAACATCACTTATCATCAGAGAAATGCAAATGAAAACTACAATGAGATATCACTTTCCACCCATCAGTATGGCTACCATCAATAAATCAACAAACAACAAATGTTGGCAGGGATGTTGAGAAAGGGGAAACTTCATGTAATATTGGTGGAAATGCAGATTGGTGCAGCCCCTGTGGAAAGAAATATTCTTATAATAATTATAATTGTGACCATATATAATTTGAATACTAAATAAAGCTAAATAAATCAGAGCATTGTGAAAAGTACAGTAAAATTATGTAGGCTGAACACAGGGAAATAGTAATTAACAGAGATAGAAAGGTATTTTGGTGTCAGATCAGACTACTAGGTAGAGTTTAGATTCTATATAGGGCTGATTCACAGTCTCAAGCACAAGTACATATGAGGAAATGGTCATTATCTACTGACCCTTCAAAGAGTTATGCAGTTCGGCCATTCTTAGAGGTCAAAAAGTGGGAAGAAGAGTAGAAATGCATGAAATACATATCCAGAAATTCAAATTTCATTAACAAATAACTCCTGAATAACTACCATACATAAGATAGGCATGGTGGTAGATAGCAGACACTGGACACATTCATTCATCAAAAAAAAAAACAAAAAAACCTATATCTATCTATCTATATATATGTATGTATGTATATATAGATATAAATATATGGAAAAGGTAAGTTTACAGTTGTAATACAAATAAATACAATAATTAATAAATAATACAAGAATAAATTGTGGTGCTGGATAGTGTGGCTCAGTTGGTTGGAGCATCGTCCTCTGCACCAAAGGTTCATGAGTCTGATTCCTAGTTACGGCACATACCCAGGTTGTGGGTTCAGTCCCCAGTCAGGGCGGGTACAGGAAGCAACCAGTCTATGTTTCTCTCTCTCTCTCTTTTCCTCACTCTCTAAAATCAATTTTAAAAATTAAAAATTTTTTAAAGAATAAACTGTTTTGTGTACTCACAAATGTATAATATATATATAATCTCCCACTAATTACCAGCTACTCTGATAAATACTAAAGAAACAATGGTAAATTAGATATTGTTCCTAACTACAAAGATTTTATAGTTGTGAGAGAGATAAAGTTAAGCTTATTTGACTTCCTGCCTCAAAATATTCTCTTCCTTTGGTCCTGTTTTTCCATCAGCCTTTTCAATTGGTTTTCTTAGTCCTTCTTTATCAACTCCTCCTTGTGTTCCTCTTTCTTCTCCATCTGGTCCTTAAATATTGGAGTCCTTCAGACCTTTCTTCTCTCCTATAAATCCTATCACGGTTACTCTGGATTAAGACCATGCATAGGTAAAACCCACACTCAAATGGGCAAGGGTGAACAAGATTCTGAGTAATATTAACATACTGCAGGCAAGATTCAGCAACATCCTCAGCAACAAGAATCACAGAAAATCATAGTATGCAACACTAAGGAAAAAAATGTGGATTAAAAGAGCCGTGGGCACAGACAATAGTGCAGTGAAGGTCTAGGGTGGGGCGGGAGCCAGATGAAAGGGCACAAGGGGGGTGGGGGGGAAGAATCTATAAAACTCTCAACCATAAAATACTTTTTTTAAAAAAACCTATTAAGGAATGGGCAGCTCAGAACAGGCTTGAACACAGAAAAACTCAGGACCACAGACAGCTCACTGCCCTTCATTCCTCAAGTTCCTAAACACTTGAAACTGAAAGAGAAAAAGAAAATGAAGAAACCAACATTTTTTGAGGGTTTAATTTATGCCAACCACTGTGTAAGGGCTTTTATACATTATTTCATTTAATATTCACAACAATCCAATTATCCCAGTTTACAAATAGGAAATCTGAGACTTAAATAACTGGGCCAACATCATATAGCTAGCTATTAAATTTAACTCAGAACTGATTTCAAGGGCTCCTGCTCTTCCACTAAATCATAGTAAATTCATTCATATGCAGTTCTTTCTTTGAGCCTTAGGAAAATATAAATAAAACTTGTTCTATAAACTCGTCCCTAAAAATACAATCACAGACTATTAGAGCTAAAAGGGCCTTTGTGCTTAGTCAGCCAACACCATCTACAATATTATAGGTGATGAAACAGAGGCCTCAGAGAAGTTAGGACATATCTAAATTCAAAATACACTTTAGATCTCTCCCAGTAAATTTGAGTTTCCTACACTGGGGCCATGTCATGTACAGAGGCATTTGACACGGATACTTTACATGTGTTTGAAATTCAATTTCAGTACAACATATCAACTGAGAAAAATAATTTCTACTCTCAGCCCACAATCCCGTCATCTTTTTTCAAATATTTCATCAAAATGAAAGACAATTACATAGAATCTTCTGTAAGAAATTAGTTATTTTAAAAAGAATTAGTTAGAAACTTGTCTTTTGTCTCTAGTCAGGCTGCTTCAATGGTAACCACAGCAGTTGTCAAAATAATGGCCATAATCATGTATTGCATACTAAAAGGCATATGTTCTATTTCTCAAAGTTGCAAAGATGTTCAAGAAAGTTGCACTTTTACAGATTAAGCTAATCTCATATACAAAAGGTCAACAATCATTCTACTTCCTGCTGTGAAAAAGCTTGTGTTTCTACAGAGTGAGCTGCCAGAGGCTATGCACATGCCACATTAGGCAGAAAACAAACATGGCTACAATATTCCAAGTCAGCAACACTGAAAGAGACACTGAAGAGATGATGAAATGAGTAGCTGGGGGGTTAGCCTTTGGAGAATTAGATTTCCAGAACCGCAAAGAGAGATAACAATACCTATGAGAGATTTTTCTATGCTAAACAAAACATAGATTTTGCAAACAAATATTCTTCAATTTTGAAAAAGCCAGTTTAACTAACCAAATTAGACAAAAAATTATTTCATACAAATCATCATTACATCTTCACAATATAGTATGACATAAAATTTCTTAAAATATATATAGTTGAGTCCTGGCTGGTTTGGCTCAGCAGTTACAGCGTCGGCCCTGGCTAGCACCATAGTGTTGTCCATCTCCGTGTGTCATATAAATATATATATATATATTTTTTGCTTAATCTCCTCACCTTTTACACCCATACCCCCCCAACCACCCTCCCTCTAACAGCTGTCAGTCTGTTATATGTATCTACACTCTGTTTCTAGTTTGTTAAATTATTTTGTTGATCATATTACACATATAAGTGACATCATATGGTATTTTTCATTCTCTGACTGGCTTATTTCACTTACATATTAATTTCCAGGTCCATCCATGCTGTTGCCAAAGGTAAGATTTTTCTGCTTTTATATGATTGAGTAGAATTTCCATTGTATAAATGTACCACAGCTTTTTTATCTATTCATCTACTGATGGGCACTTTGGCTGTTTCTAGATCTTGGCTATTTTAAATAACACTGCAATGAACATAGGACTGGATATATTCTTTCAAATTGGTGTTTTGAGTGTCCTCTAATATATTCCCAGAAGTGGGACCAGTGAGTCATAAGGTAGCTCCATTTTTAATTTTTCGAGGAAACTCCACACTGTTTTTCACAATGGCTGCACCAGTTTGCATTTCCACCAAGAGTGCATGAGGGTTCCCCTTTTCTCCACATCCTCTCCAGCAATTGTGATAGGTGTGAAGTGATATCTCACTGTAGGTTTTTTGTTTTGTTTTGTTTTGGGGGGGGGGTGTTAATTCTCACCCAAGGATATTTTTCCATTGATTTCTGGAGAGTAGACAGGAAGGAGGGAGGGAGGATGGGAGGGACAGAGAGAAACAGCAATGTGAGAGAGACACATGGATTGGCTGTCTCCCGCACGACCACAACCAGGCCAGGGATCAACGCTTGTTCCAGGGTGTCAGCCACTGAGCAGAACTGGCCAAGGCTTACTGCAGTTTTAATTTGCATCTCTCTGATGATTAGTGATATTGAATATCTTTTCAAATGTCTATGGGTCATATGTGTGTCCTCTTTGGAGAAGTGTCTATTCAGATCCTTTGCCCATTTTTTAATTGGGTTGTTTGTCTTCTCACTGTTGAGTTTTTGTTTTGTTTTGTTTTATCTCCATGCAAGGACATTTTCCCATTTTTTATTCAGGTAGAGCTGGAGAGAGAGAGAGAGGAAGAGAGAGAGAGACATCGACGTGAAAGGGACACATCAAGTGGCCGCCACCCGCATGACCCAACCAGGGCCGGGGACAAACTGCAAACTGCAGCCAAGGTACATGCCCTTAGCGGGAACCAAACCCTGGTCTCTGTGGACCACAGGCTAACTTTCTAACCACTGAGCCAAACCGGCCAGGGCTCACTGTTGAGTTTTAAAAGTTGTTTCTATATTTTGAAAATTAACCCCTTATGAGCTGTATCATTGGCAAATATGTTCTCCCATGCAGTGGGTTGCCTTCTCATTTTGTTGATGGTTTCTTTTGCTGTGCAAAAGCTTTTTAGTTTGATGTAGTTCCATTTGTTTATTTTTCTTTCTTTCTTTCCCTTGCCTGAGGAGATATATAGTCAAAAATACTGCTATGAGAGATGTCTGAGATTTTATGGTTTCATGATTTTATGGATCTTTATGGTTTCATGAATTACATTTAAGGCTTTTATCCATTTTGAGTTTACTCTTGTGCATGCAGTAAGTTCGTGGTCTAGTTACATATTTTTGCATGTTGCTATCCAATTTTCCCAACACCATTTATTGAAGATGCAGTATTAACTCCATTGTATGCACTTGCTTCCTTGGTCAAATATTAATTGACCATAAAGATGTGGGTTTATTTCTGGGCTCCCTGTTCTGTTCCATTGATCCTATATGCCTGTTCTTATACCACTACCATGCTGTTTTTATTATAATGGACTTGTTTGATATTAGGAATTGTGATCCCTCTTTGTTCTTCTTTCTCAAGATGGCCGATGCTATACAGGGTGTTTAGTCTTTCATATAAATTTTTAAAATATTTGTTCTAGATCTGTAAAATATGCCATTTCTTTCTTCAGTATCCTATAATTTTTCAAGTATAGGTCTTTTACCTCCTTGGTTAAATTTATTCTTAGGTACCTAATTATTTTTGGCTACAATAGTAAATTGGATTTAAATTTTTTTTCTGATCATTCATTATTGGTGCATAAAAACACTACCAATTTCTAAATATCAATTTTGTATGTGCTCCTTTACCAAATTCATTTATCAGTTCTAATAGTTTTTTGTTTGTTTGTTTTTGTTTTTTGTGGAGTCTTTAGAGTTTTCTATGTACAGTATCATGTCATCTGCAAATAATGACTGTTTTACTTCTTTTCAATTTGAATGCCTTTTATTTCTTTTTGTCTGATTGCTGTGGCTCAACCTTCCAGTACTATGTAGAATAAGAGTAGTGAAAGCAGCCTGGCTGTTATGGCTCACTGATTGAGCATTGACCCATGTGCCAAGAGGTTGCCAGTTTGATTCCAGGTCAGGGCACATGCCCAGGTTGTGGGCAAGATCCCAAGTGGGGGGCATGTAGGAGGTGGCCAAACGATGTTATCTCTCATTGATGTTTCCATTTCTCTCTCCCTCTCCCTTCTTCTCTCTCTAAAATCAATAATAAAAAAGAAAAAAATTTTTTTAAAGAGTGGTAAAAAGCAGACATCCATCATGTTAATGATCTTAGGAGAAACACTTTTAGTTTTTGCCCACTGAGTATGATGCTGGCTGTGGTTTGTCATATATGGTCTTTATTGTGTTGGAGTATAACTGATCCTTCTAGTCCCACTTTGTGGAGAGTTTTTATCATAAATGAGTGCTGGATTTTACTGAATACTATTTCTGCACCTTTTGATATAATCATGTGATTTTTATCCTTCATCTTGTTCATGTGATAAACCACATTTATTGATTTGTGAATATTGTACCAACCTTGCATCCCCAGAATAAATCCTACTTGATCATGGTTTTTGGTCCTTTTAATGTATTGCTGGATAAATCAGGGATATTGGCCTATAATTTTTTTTTCTTTATAGTGTCATTATCTGGCTTGCTTTTAGAATCCTACCTCATAGCATTTTGTGAGAATTAAATAAGATAATATAAAGAAAGTATAAATAAGTAGTGATTGTTGCTATTATTTCAAATCTTGACAGGATCTATTCATTTTAAGAAAAGGAAAAACATGAATGCATGTGTGTACACACGCACACATGAGCATGTGTATAACTTGATCTATATAACCTGTTAAACAGGACAGTTAGGTGGAAAGGTTTTCTTCACAATTATTTGGAAAAAAAATATTTATTACAATTATTGTGCTTAAATCATGTTGTAATCATATACACATGTATAAATAAGACACAAAACATATAAACACAAATAAGTAAAGCTAAAAGTCACTGTGAAATAAGAATACTTAGAGATTATTTGGTTTCTTCTCTTCCCTCAGTTTGCACTTAAAAAATAAGATCCAACATCAGAATAAATAATTTATATTTTCATGGTCATAGTTTTCTTCCAAAGTTAAGCAACTATTCAATGTCAGAGATACTGATTTAACCACCCATCACTCAATCCAATTCTCTTTCCTACTAATCCTAGACAATGTTTTTATATCAACCCCTTTATTAACTAATAAACAATGCATGCAAAAATCCCATAGTTCCATAAAGTATATGTCAAATGCTAAACATTTTTATTGTCAAGATATACTGTGATTGTGGGATAGAGAACTGATGACACATATGTCACATATTTTCCCTCTGTGGTCTGGAAAAGCGGTATTGTGGCCCATGGACCAGTAGTGATCTGCAAACTGTCTAAACTAGTCTGCAACAAAGTAAGAACTGAAATTGAGAGTGTTTAGAAATTTATATAGCAATTTAAGAATTATTTTATTGAATATATTAAATTTAATTGAATTATTTTTTAAAGATATGCTAAGGTCAAATGTCCATCAGTAGACAAATGGATAAAAAAGCTGCGGTACATATACACAATGGAGTACTTTGCAGCTGTAAGAAAGAAAGAGCTCTTATCCTTTGAGATGACGTGGAGGGACCTGGAAAGTATTATCCTAAGTGAAACAAGCCAAGCAGAGAAAGACAAGTACCATATGACCTCACGTATCTGTGGAATGTAATGAACACAACAGTCTGAAGAACAGGGTAGTCCCAGAGATGTGGAAGTAGGGTACAGACTGACAATCCCCAGTAGAGGGGGTGGGGGGGGTAAACCACAGAACTTATATGCATGTACGCATAACCAATGGACATGGACAACAAAGCTGGGGACAGGGCGGGATGGAGGGGGAAGAGGGTGTCAATGGGGGGAAGAAAAAGAAACATCTGTAACAAAAATTAATAAATAAATAAATAAAATTATTTTTAAAATAAAAAAATATATATGCTAAGAATTAAGTGAAAAATATAGTCATTTCCAACATTAAGATGTCTGTGTATGTGTGTGTATTATATATGCTAGTAGACATTTGTAAAAAGAGCAAACACATCTTCTGCTCTTCAAACTGGTAAAGATTAGACTCTAATTTCCTCCAGCAGTACATGAAAGTTTGGGACACAAGCAATGTCAGAGAGAACCTGCAAGGAACAATTTCAATGTGTATGAAATTCTTAGAACTTCTTCATAGCTACATTTTCTTGCAAGGGAAGCAAAAATGTCATCTTTAAATATAAGAATATTATACAATTTTCTACTTGAGACAATAGCTATAAAATTTCTCACCCACTTTCAGGTGAATAATCATAAATATTATTTCAACAGGGACCTTTTAAACCATACTGAAGTTTTTCTGAGCAGTAGCAAAACAATCATTAATATGACAAAAGATTTTGTTGCATTTTAAACAAATGTGTTTGTTGAATTTTGAACTTGACCAAACATGTAGAAGGCTTAGATTTATCTGATTCAGTTGAGTGCCTAGTTGGTATAAGACAGCATAACAGATGTTTTAAAGAACAGAAGCCAATCTTCAGCTCTCAAGTTCTTTTTAATTTAATTTAAAAGCCCCTCATCTATGAAATAACATGTGTGCTGATGGAGTTCATTCAGAAAGGAGTTCACACTTACTCCTTTATTCTCTCCAATATCCACCTCCTCACTGAATTCTTTTGACATTTTATTTTCAAATACATATGGTATAAACTTTTAAAGGGGAAAATGCTATAGTAGAATATAAAATAAACTTGATAAAAACTAGGAAAAATGAATACACACAAAATTTTTTTCTTAAACACTTAAATCTGTACAAACATCTACATGATATCCTGGATTTTAGTGAAAGTGTTCCATATCTCAGAGATTCCAAAGATATCAAATGATGTGGTAGTTGCTATAGAAACTATCCTTTTAATAAAACTCAGATTAAATAAGAGCATAAAACAAATTCAAATTTGAAATGCAATCACTATTCTAAAGCATATTTACATATTTGATTTTGATTACATTTGTAATCATTTGATAATGATTACAGAAAATAAGATAAAATATTAAAAATACCTTTCACATGTGCAGGTTAAACCCATGGCAGTTACAAATCTAACTGCTACTTTCTCCTTAAATACAATAGTGTTGGGTATAATGAAATTCCATTTTATAACAAAAACTCATACAATTTCTGTTCCATTCTACTGCTACTTGGAAAATTGCTAATTTGCATGCAGTGAAGCATTTCTGAAATTTATCATTTTGCATAAATGGTGTAAATTCAGGGAAAGTATAAAAGATTCCCTAAAGGTTTGTTCTAATCAGATCAATATTAAGAAAATGGCCAGCACCCTGGCCAGGTGGCTCAGTTGGTTAGAGAATTATCCCATACACCAAAAGGTTTTGAGTTCTATTTCCAGTAAGGGCATACACCTAGTTCGCGGGTTTAATCCCAATCAGAGTCATGCGGGAGGCAACTGATCGATGTTTGTCTCTCACATCAATATTTCCCTATCTCTCTCTCCCTCTTTCCCCCTTCCTCTCTCTAAACATATCTTTGGGTGGGGATTTTAAAAAAAGAAATTTTAAAAATGGCCAGCAAGTAACAGATGACTTGACATAATGGGGAAGAAAGGTTCTGCCTACTTAGCATTTTCTCTGCAGAGCCAAGGTCCAGACTCCCAAGGGTTGCACTCCTGTCTTACCACTTCCCATAGTGAAATGTCATGGGCTTTGGAATCAAACAGACCAAGCTTCAAATCCTATCTCTAACATTTATTAGCTGTTTTGAACAAGACTTTACCTCTCTAAACCTGTAAAGCAATGATAATACTCACCTTACAGGATTAATGCAATAATTAATATTTTGTGTATAATGCCTAGCATGGTTTCTGCACATATCTGGTGCTCACTGCCTGACAACTTCTATTATTATTACTATTACCACTACAATTATATTACTACTATGCTGCTGCAAGTACAACAACAAAGTAAAGCCATGGTAACCTTTTTCACTTTTGTTTCTTTTGTTTAACAAGTTGGTGCAGTCTTCCTGATGGGTGCATTGAAAGGCAGGGTAAGGGGTGCCAATTGTGGCTGTTTATTAGAACCAGCTATAATATGGCTGTGGAGCTGACCTGCTTGGGCTTATCTCAATACCCTACTTAATTCACCAGCTCTTCTGTTAGACACCTAAGAGGAGACAAACAGATTTCATTCTGGAAGAGCCCCCTAAAACAGAGCCAACTAACACCTAGTGTTGCTCATTATTTAATTAGCTTTTTAAGTTTGGAGAATTTTTGTTCACTCATTCTTTCCTCAGACAGGCCTTCCATCACCACATATGTACTCTTTCTGTATGAGCCTATACATACACACAGCACTTTTTTCCATATATTTTGTATTGTGGTAGCTTGATTGCATTACTGGCTATCTATTGCATAGAAACACCTTTTTCTCCACAGGTATTCCTCCAAGAATCTTCTATCTTCCAACTCTAGCCTGAACTAATGAATTTTCTAGACCTACTGCTTAGCCATCAACTTCTGATTTTCCTTCACAATTTTCTGGGATTAGATCCACCTTTATCTTTCTTTACATTCTCCTTAATTTTGCTGGTATATGTCTCCAAGTAACATGTTGAGATAGGAGCCTCAAAGATACAAATTCTGAATTACTACATCTCTGAACATGACCTATTAATCAATTCTTACATTAACTGAAAGTTTGGCTGGACACAGAATTCTAGGTTGAAAATATTTTATTTCAGAACTTCAAAGGCACTATTCCACTATTTTCTGGCCAAAGATGTATATAAAGACTTTCATTTCAGTGTTCTTTACAGTAGGCAAAACTAGAAAACCTAAATGCCCACCAATAGGGGGAAATTAAATAAATTACAGTGTATCTATCCTGTATTCAGCCATAAAACATAATGATAATGTGAAAATATAGAAAAATATTCATAATAAACAGCTGTGTTTTCTTAAAACTGGTTATAAAAGAGTATACATACATCATTTAGTTAAGTCATAAATAGAAATATATATTGTTTATACACAAACACATGCACAGACACACACACACACACCATATGCATGGGTAAAGGAATGAAATCATATACACCAAAATGTTATCAGTAGTTATATTAAAGAAAATGAATTTATAGGTGGTTTTCTTTCATATTTCCTGTATTATCTGAATTTTTAACATAATGTATGTGATGAATCCTAGATGATCCATCTCTTTTGTGACTGACTTGTTCACTTAGCATAATATACTCAAGATTCATCCATTCTGTAGCATGTGACATGATTCTCTTCTTTTTTAAGACTGAATAATATTCCATTGCATATATATTCACATTTTGTTTATCCGTTCATCCACTGAAGGACATCTGGGTTGATTTCCCCTCTTGGCTATTGTGAATAGTGCTGCTATGAAGATGGACATGAAAATATCTCAAGACCCTGCTTTCAATTATTTTGAAAGTATAAATAGAAACTTTATAAACTGCTCTTCTTTTAACTAGCCTACCACATAAATTGATGTTCTCCATATCCTCTGTAAAACAGTCTGATTCCATGACACATTAACTGCTCAAAGCTAAGGGGCTTTTCCCAAGTGTGCCCTACACTTCTCCTATCAGTCAAGTTATATAGTTTCTAAGAATTCAGTTTTATCTGATACCAAGACTATTAATGTCAGTTGTACTTGTTACTGTAATTACTTTAATTAAATATTACATAAACTATTAAAATATAAATGTGAAAGAAAAATGTTTACCTAAAAATATCACTAAACACTTACAGAAACTTTAAGAAGTTAAAGACTATTAATTCAGATTGTACCAAATAAGAGGGATATTAACTCTATTTCCATTTCAAAATATTTTATTTATATTTTATATATAATAATATAAATATACTCAGACTGTCTGAATTCAAATCACAGCTCCACTAACAACTAGCTAGATATAATGTACTTAACATCTCTATGTCTTAGGTTCTTCATAAAGACAATAATGGTGTTTACTTCATAGAGTTATACCAGGCAGATAAGTGTGCCCTATTATAATTAGGTAAGACTAGACCAGTTTTCTAATCCAGCCTATGAACAATCTAATGTCATAATTATAAATAAATCTAGGAAATAGATTCTACTCGTTGTCTCTTTTATCAATTCTGTAATCTTAACCAGGAAAATTTCCTTCTTATGCTTTCCTTAAATTTCCCCTTTTATAATTGAAAATAATTTGCTCAATTCTGTTTCAAACATGAAGCTCACTGGATTTGACAAAGGCTCCAGAGTTCAGCTCTTGATATCAAAAGTACTAATTAAATGTTTAGTGATTATTCACTGCTTCAGCTAAAATATTATTTTGTAACTATTTAGATATTCTTTAATATTATAATTTTTAAAAAGAATCTAAAAATAGTGAATAAGATATTATCAAGACTAAGTAGTATCCCAAAACTACATAAAACTTAGTAAAATTAGAATTTACTAATACTTTAAACACCTACTTTGATAGTGACTATATTTTCAATATTTTTCATATTTACAGAAATTCACAAAGAAAATATTTTTAAATGTTGTAGTATAACCAACGATCAGTTATGGAACTTGGTTTTGCAGTATGTATGTCACCATTACTCCCAGTCCTTGAATCACAAGAGTTATTCTAAAGCAAATGATCAGCAAATGAAATTCAAATACTTCTTAAACCATAAAAATTATATTGCTGAATAAATTCCTTGATGGTGCTTTTACATTAAATACAAGTAGATATCAAATTTTGAATAAGCAATACTATGACTCTCAAAAAAATCATTTTAAAAGACTTGATGAGAATATAATTCTCATTGCAAATAAATTACTAGAAATATATCAACAACATGACTCCAATGCCATGTTCTACTGAAATGTGAAAGTCATATATAAACAAAGTATTAAGAAGAAAATTCCTAAATCAGTCAACATGACACCATACTAAGAAGCACTTATTTAGTATAAGAGAATACATATAAGAAGCAAATATTACTGAATAAATGAACAAAGTAAAAACCGCATTCTGTACTTCAAGGGATTTGTAAACTATCATAAACAATTCATGTGTTTGTCATTAATGAGGGAAGTTTATTTGTAATAATGTACAAAATGTTCTGGGTGCTCAAAATATTAAATAATAGCTGTTTTGTTTTGTTTTGTTTTGTTTTGTTTTGTTTATTGCCCATACTCTACCAAAGAATAAGAACAAGAACACTGCAAATTTTAAAGCTAAAGAGAACCTGGTGACCATCCAAATAATTTATTAATCACAGATAAGTAAAGATTACAGATAAGTAAACTAAAGACCACATATATAAAATAACTTGACCAATTAATCCATCCTCTTGTTAAACCAGGTGTGTTGAACACTGGTATTTATCACAGCTCCCTTCTGAAAACTTCACTAAAATGACAGGAATGAGAAAAATTTAAAATAATAAACCTGGCAGTTTTGCTCAGCGGTTAGAGCGTTGGCCCTGGCCAGTTTGGCCCAGCGGTTAGAGCGTTGGCCCGCGGACCAGAGAGTCCCAGGTTCAGTTCCCACTAAGGGCATGTACCTCAGTTGCAGTTTGTCCCTGGCCTGGTTGGGGTCGTGTGGGTGGCAACCACTCAGATGTTTCTCTCTCTCTCTTCCTCCCTTTCTCCCTCCCACCCTATCTGAAGATAAATGCAAAAATGTCCTCAGGTGAGTATAAAAAAAAAAGATAAACCCACAGTGGAGGGAAAAAAAGGTGTTGGAAGCTGGAAGGTTAACAGACAAATGGCAACTAAAAAGAACAAAGGAAGCTCAAATCTATGGTGACAGTACAGCAAAGCCCAGAAGCAGGCTGAATCTTACTATAAGAACACAGAAGCCCTCTGAAAATGGAAGTACAGGTGAAGCTGTTGTAACATGTCAGTGAGATAACCAGAGACACACAGCCGAATTGTAAAGGAGCACTTCATTACACCGGTGGGCTGGAGGTGGGGGGTACAGCTTCCCCCAAATCCTCAGCACAGATTCTTCTTGCTCATCTGATTTTAAACACAGAAACCCCATCCCTCCCCTTGCCCCTGCTCCTGCCTCAGGGAACCGGTACAATAGTGGTTATGACAGCAATTACGAAGTCAAAAGGGCTCACAAGTACCTGCAAATGCCTGCAAATACCGGGAAACTGAAAATGCCTCCCAACACGTGGGGCAACTACAATCTTAGGCAAAATTCCTTTACTTCTAGGGGTAATTAACCTATTATTAAAAAAATATGGAGGAAGGTCCATTGATGATAAGAATGGAGTTATTTAGTCGCCTTAGTTTCTGGGCCAAGGTCAAAGCTAATTGCAAGTGTTGACTGGTTGAGAGGCTAAGGGAAATTTACTCTTCAGGTCACCTCCCCCTCATCCCCACACAGTCAGGAAACTGCCCTTCTCCCATCCTGGCAAAAGATAATTTAAACTTTGGAAAACGTTTAATACATTTGCCAGAGCATACTACAAAACCTCAGTAAATTGGTACAACCATAATTTACTGTATTCTTATTCAAATGGGCAACTCTTTAGGGAAGCTATCCATATGCTGGTCATTACACCAGGTGCTTCTTTCGTGAATTTGCCATGGTAGGAATGAGTCTCACACCAGCAATTAAATGCTTCTGCTCAGAAGTGATTCACATCAACTCCACTTGCTTTTCATTAGCCAAAACATATCACATGGACACATTTAACTTCAAAGAGAGGAGAAGAACTAGTAATATTTGTGAGAAGCATTAATATTTACTACATTGGACTTTGGACTTAAATACCAGGTGATGCTAAAAATAGGAAAACCACACTAAAATTGGAAAGATTAAGTGAAAGTCTAGCCACTAAATCAATGTTTCCTGGCCCCCTTCCCTCAATCATCAACAAGAATTCTTGCTGCCCAGCTTTTCTCTACTAAGCAGAATATTAAAGCATTCTTTTCTGGGAAAAATTACTTGTCAAAGAGAAACAATCTATTAATACTAACAGTAGAGGGTCCCCAGAGAAGAATGGCCCAGCTTAATCATCCTCTCCTCACTCGGTAAGTTTTACAAACACAAAAGTTCTAATAAGCTTTTCAGTGTCTCACTTTTATATATGGAAGTATAGCCATCAAACATCATTGGAAAGTCTTTAACACAAAAATAAAAATGAATAAAAGAGAGAAAAAAAGAATATAGAGAAATAAAAACAATGCAGTGAAAGAAATGCTTGCATATATATTAATGTATGTATGTAGAATTGAGAACATCACAGATATAAGAGGATATTGCATAAATTAAAAAAAAGAAGGAGATTATGAAAATAGACCAGTCATTTGGAGATGAGTATGGGTCTCAGGAAAGAAATCTGGGATGGAATACATACTGCCCAGATAGAAACACAAAAGTAAAACTATGGGTTTGATGGGATTATTTAAGAAGAAGTCATAGACCAAGAAAAGAGAGCTAAGGGTACAATCCTGGCAACACTAGGAAAAATAAACAGGAGTCAATAAGACTAAGAAAATACATCTACGCAAATGTTAAGTAAAATTACTCATTCTCTTTCAACCAGCATTTCTTGCCCACATAGAGTTCTATGTACTTAGAAAAGACATGTTATAGAAGTCAAAAGAAAATGATTCAAAGATAGAATAAATAGAAGATGGCTGCAGGCCAGACCAGAGGAAGGGTGAGTGTGTGAGACAGTAAGTGAGTGTGTGAGAGTGTGTGAGTGGACATGAAGGTGGATGACCAAACCCAAGCAGTACAGAGCCTTGGAGCAGAAGGTTCCTGTGCTATGGACTGGAGCAGCCAGCTACCATGGTAAGCGGCCCTTCAGGGCGCTTCTCCCTGCACCTCGGGGAGGTCTCACCATTTTGGAAGACCCCAGTGAAAGCGGCTAGGGCCCAGCAACCTGAGCCTACCAACGCACCTGGCACCATCGGACCAGTGGACACTCTGTGTGTCAACACAGACCAGTGCACAGTAGTGGAGCTCCCAAGGTGCTGGTCACGGAAGCTGCAGACAGCCCGGAGCCCAGAACCATCCCCCATAGTAGCAGCCCTATCAGAGCCAAGATATACCCCCAGCAACAGAGGCTGGGGAGCAGATATCCATCCCCAGGCAACAGAAGCACAGACCAGCAGCTGAGACCCATCCCCAAAAACTACAGCAAAAGCTGAGCAGGAGGTGAGCCCCATGGGGCAGCAGCACTCCCCAACAGCCAACAGCTGGACCTGGGGCTCCACAGAGGCCTGTACAGTATCCCACAAGAGCACTGGGAAGCTGGAGCCCTAGAGAGACTGGTACGATCCAGCTGCCCGCCCACAGGAACTGCAGAGTGCGGAATACCAGAGAGGCCTCTGCAACCCAGCCAGGACTGTGTGATCCAGTTAGCCACAGGACCTGCGGGGTGATGAAGCACCACAGAAGCCTGTGTGACCCAGCAGCCCATAACACAGGCATAGAGCCGGGTCCCCAAAGGGACTGTGCGATCCAGTTACCCGCAGGACGTGCAGGGTGCAGGGGCACCAGAAAGGCCTGTGCAACCTAGCTGCGCACAAGATAGGCATAGAGAATGTGAAAATAGAGGCGGAGTGAATAGAAGCTATGAAGATGATCTCCCAGGACCAAACGGAAATTACAACCAAAATAAAGACAAATCCTCGGAAAAAAACAACAGAAAAGCGGCAGGACAGGACCTTATAACCAGGGACACTGGTAGGATCTGCGGAGGCACAAGAGGGTGTCAGGCTGGGAGACCACGTCCAGCAGCAGTCTTAGCTGTGAGCAGCACCCGTGCTGAATAAAGACCAAGCCCGCTCCACAGTGCAGAGAACCGGGACAGAGCACTAAAATAGCCACAGCCACTCACCTGGGGGCTACGGTAGAGGGAGGGCAGACTGGACTGGAACTCTGTGGGGACACCCCGGATTTGGAGGGCACTCAGAGTTTTTGCTGAGTTGCATCCACAAAGGACGGTGGCCAGTGTGCTCCTTCCCTGAGCTGTGGGGAAAAGCAGCAACACCCGCCCCCCCGCCCCCCCCCGCGGAGATTCAGCCTTTCCAAGTGAGACAAAGAAATGCAAATTGAGGCTCATTAATAACCAGCATCTATCCCAGCCTCTGGAAATCTTCTTATGCAGAACACCAGGGTTACATTCCATGGCACTGAGTAACTGATACTAGCCACCAGGGAAAAGCTAGAGGATAACTAAACATTTCCTGGGCCTGCAAATCACCCCAGAAAGTAAGATTTGACAGTGCTGTTTAATGTGGGCCCACCCAGGTTCATCCAAACCCAGTAGAGGGAGCCACAAACAGCAGAACACCAACACCCATAGGAAAAATTTGGCAGGCTCCAAAACCCACTGAGATAGCCAAAATGGTGAAACAAAGAAACAAATCCCAAATGAAAGAACAAGAGAACTCTATCGAAGATGAGATCAAGGAAATGCAGCTAAGCAAATTATCAGAGGTATAGTTCATAGCCATGATCTTGAGGAAGCTCAACAGCATGAGTAAGGACATCAGCACCATGAGTAAAGATATAGAAACACTGAAAACCAACCAAGTGGAAATAAAGAATGACATAGCAGAAATTAAGAACACATTGGAAGGATTAACGAGCAGAGTAGAGGAAGCTGAGGACAGGATCAGTGAATTAGAAGACAGGGTAGAAAAAAATTAATCAATCAGAAAACCAAAAGGAAAAAACAAATGACAGAAAGACAGCTTAAGAGAACTGTGGGACAACGGGAAACTTAATAATATTTGCATCATAGGAGTGCCCGAAGAGGAAAAATATGGGCAAGGGTTAAAGAATATATTTGAAGAAACTTTCCTAACTTGGTGAAGGAAGACGGCATTCAAGTTCAAGAAGCACAGAGAGCCCCAAGTAAGAAGAGCCCAAACAGGCCCACACCAAGGCACATAGTAATTAAAATGCCAAAAATTAAAGACAAAGAGAATCCTAAAGGCAGCAAGAGATAAGCAACAGGTTACCTACAAAGGAAACCCCATAAGGCTCTCAACTGACTTCTCAACAGACACACTACAGGCCAGAAGGGAGTGGCATGAAGTAATCAAGGTCATGAAAAACAAGGATCTAAATCCAAGACTACTCTATCCAGTAAGGCTCTCATTCAAAATAGAAGGTCAAATAAAAAGCTTCCCAAACAAACAAAGAAGTCTAAGGGAATGTATTAACACCAAACCAGCACTGCAAGATATGCTAAAAGGACTGCTGTAACTAGTAGAAGAAATGGGAAGAAAAATAGAACCACACTAAACAAAAATGGCAATAAGAAACTACTTATCAATTATCACCTTAAATGTGAATGGTTTGAATGCTCCCATAAAAAGACACAGAGTAGCAGACTGGATGAGAAACCATGACTCACATATATGTTGTTTACAAGAAACCCACCTCACAACAAAAGACTCACATAAGTTAAAAGTGAAGGGATGGAAAAAAATCTTTCAAACAAACGGAAAGCAAAAAAAAGCTGGGGTAGCAATACTCATATCTCATAAAGTAGATTTCAAAATGAAGGCCATAAATAGAGACACAGAAAACCACTATATAATATTGAAAGGATCTATCCAACAGGAAGATATAAGCTTGGTAAACATATATGCACCCAATATGGGAGTACCAACATATATTAAAAATATTTTGGAGGACTTCAAAGGAAAAATCAACAGCAATACAATCATAGCAGGGGACTTCAATACCCCACTGACATCACTGGATAGATTTTCTAGACAAAAATTAAACAGAAAAGACAGACTCTAAATGAAGTGCTAGATCAAATGGTTTTAATAGATATCTATAGAGAATTACACTCCAAAACTGCAGAATTCACATTCTTCTCAAGTGCACATGGGACATTCTCAAAGACAGACCACATTTTAGGGCACAAACTAAGTCTCAACAAGTTCAAGAAGAATAAAATCATATCAAGCATCTTCTCAGATCACAATGGCATAAAACTAGAAATCAACTGCAACAAGAACATGCAAAGAGATTTGAAAACATGGAGGTTAAATAGCATGTTATTGAACAATGAATGGGTTACCATGGAGATCAAGGAAGAAATTAAAAACTACCTGGAAACCAATGAAAATGAACACACAACAACACAAAATCTATGGGATGCAGCAAAAGCAGTTCTGAGAGGGGAAGTTCATAGCACTACAGGCCTACCTAAAGAAACAAGAAAAATTCCTAATAGACTATCTAACCTCACAACTTAAAGAACTAGAAAGCAAACAAACAAAAAAACAAAAAAACCCAGAGCAAGTAGAAGGAAGGAAATAGTAAAGATTGGAGCAGATATAAATGACATGGAGACCAAAAATACAATTCACATGATCAATAAAACAAAGAGCTGGTTCTTTGAAAGATAAGCAAGATTGATGGACCCTTAGCTAGACTCACCAAGAAAGAAAGAGAGAGAACTCAAATACACAAAATCAGAAATAAAAGAGGAGAAATAATAACTGACAACACAGAAATACAAAGGATTGTTAACAAATATTATCAACAATTATAAAGCAACATTTTCGACAATCTAAGTGAAATGGACAAATTTCTAGAAACACACAGTCCCCCAAAACTGAACAAGGAAGAGATAGAAAACTTGAACAGACCAATAACAACAAAAGAAATTGAAGATGTAATCAAGACTCTCCCAGCAAACAAAAGTCCAGGCACAGATGGCTTCACGGGGTAATTTTACCGAACATTCAAAGAACTAATACTCTTTCTCCTCAAACTATTTCAAAAAACTCAAGAATAAGGAAAACTTCCAAACTGGTTTTATGAGGCCAGCATAATTCTAATTCCAATACCAGAAAAAGACACTACAAAGAAAGAAAACTACAGACCAATATCCCTGATGAACATAGATGCCAAAATCCTGAACCAAATACTAGCAAATCGAATCCAGCAATAGATCAAAAAAATTATTCACCATGACCAAGTGGGATTCATCCCAAGGATGCAAGGCTGGTACAATATTCGCAAATCAATAAATGTGATACACCACATAAACAAAATGAAAGATAAAAATCATATGATCATATCAATAGATGCTGAAAAAGCATTCTACAAAATCTAGCACCCATTTCTGATAAAAATGTTCAGCAATCTGGGAATAGAGGGATAATATCTAGACATAATAAAGGCCATATATGAAAGACCTACAGCCAACATCATACTCAATGGGCAAAACATAAAAGCATTTCCCTTAAAAACAGGAACAAGACAACGATGCCCACTTTTGCCATTCTTATTTAACATAATACTAGAAGTCCTAATTAGCCACAGCAATCAGACAGGAAAAAAAAATAAAAGGGATCCAAATTGGAAAGGAGAAAGTGAAACTGTCATTATTCGCAGATGACATGATACTGTATGTAGAAAACCCCAAAGACTCCGTCAAAAATCTACTAGACTCAATAAATGAATTTGGCAAAGTAGCAGGATACAAAATTAACATAGAGAAATCGATGGCATTCTTATACACCAATGATGAACTCACCCAAAGGAAAACTTTAAAAAAATCCCATTTACCATCCCAGAAAAAAAAAATTAAGATACCTAGGAATAAACTTAATCAAAGAAATAAAGGTCCTATTTGCAGAAAACTACAGGACATTGAAAAAAGAAATAGAGGAAGATATAAAAAAGTGGAAGCACATACCTTGTTCATGGATTCGAATAATTAACATCATTAAAATATTCATAGTACACAAAGCAATCTATAGATTCAATGCAATCCCCATCAAAATACCAATGATATACCTCTCAGAACTAGAACAAATCCTTCAAAAGTTCATATGGAACCAAAAAAGACCACAAATAGCCACAGCAATCTTAAAAAAGAAGAACAAAGTTAGAGGGATCACATTACCAGATTTCAGGTTATACTACAAAGCCACTGTAATCAAAACAGCCTGGTACTGGCACAGGAACAGGCATACAGACCAATGGAACAGAATAGAGAACCCAGAAATGCACCCAAGGCAATATGCTCAATTAATATTTGACAAAGGTGGCAAGAGCATATAGTGGAGTAAAGACAACCTCTTTAATAAATGGTGTTGGGAAAATTGAACAGCAACATGCAAAAAAATGAAACTAGACCACCAACTTACACCATATACAAGAATAAACTCAAAATGGATAAAAAGGCTTAAATGTGACTTATGAATCCATAAAAATTCTAGAAAAAAATGTCGGCAACAAAATTTCAGACATCACACGCTGCAGAATTTTCACTGATAAATCACCTAAGGCAACAGAAACAAAGGAGAAAATGAACACATGGGACTACATCCAACTCAAAAGCTTCTGCAGAGCAAAAGATACAATCATCAAAATGGAAAGGCAACCTACTATATGGGAGAGCATAACTGCAATGATATATCAGGTAAGGGGTGAATTTCCAATACATATAAAGTGCTCATACAACTCAACAAAAGGAAGACAAAGAACTCAATTAAAAAATGGGGAGAGGAACTAAATAGACACCTCTCCAAACAGGACATACAAATGGCTAAGAGACATATGAAGAAATTCTCAACATCACTAATCATCAGAGAGATGCAAATCAAAACAACAATGAGGTATCACCTCACACCTGTCAGAATGGCCACTATCAACAAATCATCAAACAAGTGTTGGCGAGGGTGTGGAGAAAAGGGGACTCTAGTACACTGCTGGTGGAAATGCAGACTGGTGCAGCCACTATGGAAAACAATATGGTGTTACCTCAAAAAATTAAAAATTGAACTGCCATTTGACCCAGTGATCCCACTTCTAGGAATTAACCCTAATAAGCCTGAAACACCAATCAGAAAGAATATATGTACCCCCATGTTCGTAGCAGCTATATTTACAATAGCTAGGATCTGGAAACAGCCCAAATGTCCATCAGTAGACAAATGGATAAAAAAGCAGTGGTACATATATACAATGGAGTACTATGCAGCTGTAAGAAAGAAAGATCTCTTATCCTTTGAGATGACATGGAGGGACCTGGAAAGTATTATTCTAAGCAAAACAAGCCAAACAGAGAAAGACAAGTATAATATGATCTCACTTATTTGTGGAATATAATGAAGAGAACAGTCTGAGGAATGGGATATTCCCAGAGACGTGGAAGTGGGGTACAAACTGACAATCCCCAGAAGAGGGGGTGAGGGGAGAGATAAATCACAGAACTTATATGTATGTATGCATGAACAATGGACATCGACAACAAAGCTGGGGACAGGGTGGGGAGGGGAGAGGGGGGAATCAGTGGGGGGAAAAGGAGAAACATCTGTAACAAAAATTAATTAATTAATTAAAAAAAACAAAGATAGAATAAATAATAGAAAAGGCCTAAGAAACTTGGAATTAGAAATTAGGACATAATTACTGACCTTAGAGAGTGCATTTTCCTTACAGTGACAGGTGTGAAAGCTGGATGGTGAGTTGACAAAGTGAAGTGATGAAAAAGAAATCACAGATACAGTAGTTTCTCCTTATACATGGGTTTGATTTCCATGGTTTCAGTTACCCACAGTCAACCACAGTCTGAAAATATTAAATGGAAAATTCCAAAAATAAACTTTTAATAAGTTTCTTTTGTTGTTTTTGTTGTTAATCTTCACCCGAAGATATTTTTCCATTGTTTTTTACAGAGAGTGGAAGGGAGGGAGGGAGAGAAAGAAACACCAGTTTGAGAGAGATATATTGATCAGTTGCCTCCCACATGACCCCAACTGAGAAAGGGGATAGAACCTGCAACCCAGGTATGTGCCCTTGACTGGGAATCGTAACCCAAGACCCTTTGGTCCGTGGGCTAACGCTCTAACTGCTGAGCCAAACCAGCCAGGACAATAAGTTTTAAGTTTTAAAGTTAAGTTTTAAGTTAATAAGTTTTAAATTGTGCACTATCCTGAGTAGCATGATGAAATTTTGTGCCTTACTGTACCACTCCATCCCACCAGGATGTGAAACATCCCTTTGTCCAGCCTATCCATGTTGTATACACTACCCACCCATTAATCACTTAGTAGCCAGCCCTCTCAGTTATCAGATATTTAGAGAGAGACTACATTCACATAACTTTTATTAGTATATTGATATAATTGTTCTATTTTATTAGTTGTTGTTAATATCTTACTGTGCTTCATTTATAAATTAAATTTTATCATAGGTATGTATGTACAGGAAAAACATAGTATATATAGAGTTCGATACTATCTATAGTTTCAGGCATTCACTGGGGATTTTGGAATATATCTCCTGTGGATAAATGGGAACCACTGTATAGACTGTTTCAAAAGGCTTAACTATGAAGCAACACTTAAAGTGGATACTTGTTTGAGGAATGGGTTTGTGATTCTGTAGATGAGAGACACTTACAAGAATGCTTGCATACCATGAGGAAGGAGGCGTCGTATATAGAGGTCTTTCAGCATACCTTTGAACAACTCCTGTGTTTGCTGCTCAGCTTTTCATAAATGATTGCTTGCTTAAAGTATCTATTCTTACCTACAGGTGTTTGGCTCTTTGAATGTAATGACCCTTGATCTTCAATACTTCTTTGACTCATTTAATAAGAACAGGTGCAATTATACCATATTTTATAACACTTTAAAATCAACCATGCTGTTGATCTTCACAAATACTATTTCTCTATTTACAGATGAGTACCTGAGGTTTAAAGAGGAGAAAAAACTTCCCCCATACTAGTAAATAGCAAGGTTCTTATGGAAAAAAAAGAGAAAAAGTGTAATTTCTCCTACTGTAATATCTTTTAAGTTATATCCTACTATTCCTCTACTAACAATATTCCAGATACTATTACAGATCACTGAGATCCTGCAAGAGATTACTTTTTTAAATTCTTTTTATCTAGATATAACATACATACAGAAAAGTATACAAATTATGAATACCAATGAATTATCACAATGGGCATACAACTACACACATCAAGAAGTAGAAAATTTCCAGAATCCCAAAGTCATCATATTGTCCCTTCCCAATCTCTATCTCCTACTCATCCCCAAAAGTAAATCCCGTCCTGACTTCTAATATTATAGAGTAACTTTTACTGTTCCTTGACTTTACACTAATAAAATCATATGACATATATTATTTTGTATCAATTTCTTTCACATGTTTGCTGTGGTCCATTTATTCTCATTGCTGTCGATTATTCAATTTTAGTAATAAACAACAATTTATCCAAACATTCTACTGTTGATAGACATTTGAATTGCTACAGTTTTCAGCTATTACAAATAATACTGCTATGAATATTCTTGAACATGTCTTTTGGTGCACATACACACACATTTAGGGGAAGGATATATACCTAAGGGTGCATGTGCATAAGCCCAACTTAAATAGATGCTGCCAGTTTTCTAAGTGATGTATCAGTTTATACTCCCACCAGCAGTGTGTGTGAGTTTAGATCACTCCAGATCTTGTGTGGTAGGTTCATTTTGAAAATATTTTGCACCAATTTATCACATATTTTTATTTAATATTACACTCCTTAAAACCAAATATTTTACTAATCTTTCTTTTTTACTGAATCCTAAAGTCCCAGAAACTTCTTACTAAACTTAATGAATTAACTTACTTATGTGATACCAATGCCCATAGTAACAAAAAAAATAATAATACCTATATTCTTCTATGTACTCAAAATATATCTCATACCACCAGTTATCTGTTATACCAAATAACAATCTTTCTTTTTTCTTCTCATATATCTTTGTAAGAAAATGTTTGTGTGATACCTAGAATGCCTATCTAAAATAATCTATATCCCCAAGTCTACAGATTTGATGGGTTAGTCGCTTATTCTTCTAGGAAAACACTTCCCTGGTGCTAAAGGAAATGATCTATGTACCGTAGAGGGGAAAGAAACAGATTTACAGAACACATCAGCATATACTATGACTGTCAACTACACTTAACATTTTGCAGTGCTTTGTTTATACTCCATGCCAAATTATTTGAGTAACTCTAATTTTATTCACAAGTGTCAAGAAGAGGCAAAAGACAGTTTCAATCATAAGAGTTTTAAAATTATTTATGCCGTGTTCTAAGAAACAAGCCAAGGAGCTTTGGTATCTTGTTAACACTTTTACTAGCATTATGATAACAAGAGCTGAACTATCTAAAACAGTTCTTCCTAAAGGCAAAACAATCTAGCAGTTTTTAATAATTAGGTGGCCAAGCTGACATATCTTTAGAGAGATGAGATTCAAGGGATCTACTATCAGTACTCAGAAAACAAATCAAATACATTTTTCAATGCTTCTAGAAAATTTTGGTCATTTATTTAAGGTAAGAAAAGTATAGCCCAACCAGTGTGGCTCAGTGGTTGAGCATTGACCCATGCACCAAGAGATCGCTGGTTCGATTCCCGGTTAGGATACATGCCCAGGTTGTGTGGGCCCAGTCCCCAGTGGGGGACATGCAGGAGGCTGCCAATCGATGTTCTCTCTCATAGATGTTTCTATCTCTCTCCCTCTCTCTTCCTCTCTCTCTAAAAATCAATAAAGAAAAAAAAATCTTTAAGGTAAGAAAAATATATATGAAGACTCAAAGGCAAAAAATATAGTTATTTGCTATATGTATATTTGTTTAAAACAGTCTGTCATCAATTTTATAAATATAGTAAGAGAAAATACAAAAATGTGTCCACCTTTGAACAATATGAAGCTTCTTGTAAACAGTTTAGAACTACAAAACCCATAGAGAATAAAAGTAGCTTGTACTGTTCTCTAATTATTCTTTAATCAAGGATGCAATTTGAATCAAGTTTTTATCTGCTCATTTATCTAGTCTTTTCTAAGTATACTATCTGAGAGTACCAACCAGCAAGTTTCATTGTATTACTCTGGAGGGAAAGAGGAAATAAGAGAACTGGAAGGCCATTTAGTCAATTTCCTGCTCAGGCATTTTATTTTCCCTATATTTCCCAAGGCTTTAGAGAGCCACAATAGAGACAGGGCATCACTAGAATAAACATTTTCCTCTCAATGATACAGAGGGTTTCTGGCAAAATGAAAATACACTGATGTTACTATTTTGTTTCGGGTTTTATTTTAATTGAGATATAAGTGACACATAACATTGTATTAGTTTATGTGTCCAACAAAATGACTTGATATATGTATATGCTGTGAAATTATTATCATAGATTTAGTTAACATCCATCACCACACACAGTTACAAAATGTTTTTTTCTTATGATGAGAACTTTTAAGATCTAGTCTCTTAGTAACTTTCACATATATGATACAGTATTGTTAACTATGCTCAATATGCTATTCATTACATCCCTTAAATTAATTATTTTAAAAGAAAAGCCTGCCTGCATGAAGCAAAAGAGAAAAAAAATCCAAGTCTCTGCTTTCCTGGTCTGACATATTCCACTCTTAATGGCTCTCCCTCCTCCGACTGGTTTCCCTACTACTAAAAGCATTCCAAATCAAATACATTTAGGATCATCACACATTACCAGAACTCAAAAAACATCTGAAAAAAAACTTTGGTTCTACAGCTATAAAAATCACTTCAATCTCAATTCTATCTAAACTCAATCCCAGTTCTTAAAAGTACTCTAAAAGTAGTAGGGATAGTAACTGCAAGAGAATTAGTATTAGTACCAGACTATATTTTGTGCTATGTATTCAAAAATGTTTCTTTCTCCAGCAAGCCAGAGCATTCCAGTAGAGTAAGCTGTTAAGTATCCAAATAACACCACAAAAAATGCCTTATGATAATACCTTACATATGTACAGTGCTATATAATTAACAACAGAAACAAACTTGTACTTGTGCCATTTTTTATAAGAAAAAAAAATGACACTCAGAGAAGTTTCTATACATGCCCAAGATCACACAGCTTGACTGCTACTACTCAAATCCTCAAAGGCTAGTGTAAATGCACTGCTTCAGTTCCCAAGTAGGCTGAAAGAAATAACAGATGATTGTACATCAACATAAACTAATGGATTAATTTCTTAAAATGCAGCATATGACAGAGCTTTAAGAAAAGAGGAGGCAACACATGTTCATTTTAAATGTAAAGAAGGCTGATCTATCCGGCTGGTGTGGCTCAGTGGCTGAGCGTCAAGCCATGCACCAAGAGGTTGCTGGTTCGATTCCTGGTCAGGACATACATTGTGGGCCCAATCCCCAGTGCAGGGCATGCAGGAGGCAGCCAATCGATGTTCACTCTCATCGATGTTTCGATGTTTCTCTCTCTCTCTCTCTCTCTCTCTCTCTCTCTCTTTCTCTCTCTCTCCTCTCTCTCTCTCTCTCTCTCTCTCTGTCTCTCTCTCTCCTCTCTCTCTCTCTCTCTCTCTCTCTCTCTCTCTCTCTCTCTCTCTCTCCTCTCTCTTTAAAATCAATAAAGGAAAAAAAAAGGCTGACCTTTGGGAGATTTGCAGCATGATGCCCTACCCAGGGAGAAAAGACTCTGATGGGAGATTTGCAGCATGATGCCCTACCCAGGGAGAAAAGACTCTGATGGGATATCACTAATAAAGTATAGTCTGGGCAGTCAGGAACAATGAGGGGACAATCCCAAGACAGGCATATTAAATAGATAAGTAGCTTTCATACCTTAACTAGGCCTGTACTGGTAGTTATATAATCTGTACTATAGGCTTAGTTGGCACTTTTACTTCTACTGCCTAAGGAGCTTGTTTCTTTTCCTTACAACAATGAAAGGGTAGATACCATCTCACAACTTTTAGGACTTGCTCAGAAATAAGTGACATCAACAAATTGCTTCAACTTAGACCATTTAGAAATCCCCCTTTTCTGTTAAATATATTTTTCAGTTACTATTGACATATAATCTTATAATAGTTTCAGGAATACAACATAGCAATTAGACATTTATATACCTTACAAACATATCACCCTGATAAGTCTAGTACCTACCTGGCACCATACATAGTTATTACAATATTATTGATTACTCTCTATGCTGTACTTTATATCCCCATGACTATATTTATAACTGACGATCTGTACTTCTTAATCCCTTTCATCTTTTTCTCCCATCCCTCCCTCCCATCTGGCAAGCATCAATTTTTTTTTAATCCTTACCTGAGGATATTTTTCCATTGATTTTGAGAGAGTGAAAAGGAGGAAGGAGGGAGGGAGAGAGAGAGAGATGTGAGAGAGACACATCGATTGGTTGCCTCCCCACACAACCTTGACAATGGCTGGGGATCGAACCTGCAACCCAGGTATGTGCCCTTTCAGTCTGCAAGCTAACACTTTAGCCGCTGAGCCAAAATGGCCAGGGCATGGCAATAATCAATTTGTTCTCTGTATCTATGAATTTGTTTCTCTTTTATTTATTTACTTTTTGGATTCCACATATAAGTGAAATCAGATGCTATTTATCTCTTCCTTATTTCACTTAGCATAATATCCTCTAGGTCCATCCACATTTTCACAAATGGCAATATTTCATTCTTTTTATGGCTGAGTCATTTTCCATTGTATATATGCACATCTTTTATCCATTCATCCACTGATAGACACCTAGGTTGCTTTCATATTTTGGCTATAGTTGATAATGCTACAATGAACATAGGGGTACATAAATGTTTTCAAATTAATGTTCCAGATTTCTTTGGATAAACATTCAGAACTCTTTGACATTGCTCTTAGTAATATTTTTTTGTCTCTCCTCAGGCAAGGGAAACAAAAAAGAAAAAATAAACAAACGGGACTCATAAAACTAAACATTTTTTGAACAGCAGAGGAAACCATCAACAAATGAAAAAACAACTTACTGAATGGGAGAACACATTCACCAATGATACATCTGATAAGGGATTAATATCCAAAATAAAGAACTCTCACACAATCTAATACCAAAAAAAATAAAATAAAACAATCTGATTTAAAAATGGGCAGAGGACATGAACAGACACTTCTCCAAAGATGACAAATGGCCAACATATATATGAAAAGATGCTCAGCATCACTAATCATCAGGCAGATGTAAATTAAAACCACAATAAGATATTACCTCACACCTGTAAGAATGGCTGCCATCAGTAAATCAACAAACAAGTGGTGGCCAGGATATGGATAAAAGGGAATCCTCCTGCTCTGTTGATGGGATTGTAGATTCGGCCAGCCACTATGAAAAACCGTATGAAGCCCGGCCCTTGTGGCTCAGTGGATTGAGTTGTCCCATGGACTGAGAGGTACCGCTTTGATTCCTGGTCAAGGCACAGGCCTGGGTTGTGGGCTCTATTCCCAATAGGGGACATGCAGGAGGAAAAACATCTCACATCAATATTTCTATCTCTTTCCCTCTCTCTCAAAAAATCAATAAAAACATTTTTTGAAAAACGGTATGAAGTTTCCTCAAAAAACTAAAAATAGAATAACCATATGGCCCAGCAATTCCACTTCTGGGTATTTATCTGAAGAATTCTCCTTTGTTTTAAATCAAGAGATGTTGCTTTACTGATACAAAAAGAAAAATCAACAAGTTATATGTCCATAACTTTGCTCTTTAAGTTCAAGTATAAAATACCATTCCAATCAGCTCTATTCTGAAATGTTCCAGAAAGCCCCAAAATATTATCATTTCACAATCTTATCTTCTCACAGAAACCACAGACCTTACAGTATTTAAGTAATATAAAAATACAAGAGAGCACCTGAAGCACCAAGGTGATTCTTTCCTGGTGATTATGCCTTCAATAAAATAATTTTCTATGTCTTTCTTTCTTAAAAGAGTGCATGATATACTTAGAGGGTGAGAAGTTGAGGGACAGCTAGAAATCATCTGTTAAACCCCTTACCTCTAAACATATTGTGTTTTAAAGCAATTCTGTAAAACAGTTCAAACAAATTAAAAATAAATCTACAATGGAATTAAACACTAAAATGAAATGCAACACCAAAAACTTTTGTTTTTCACATTTTATTTTCTTTTAGCTACTGCACATTTTTTTTTTTTTTCCCAAGGCCTTGGCTGACAGTGGTATAACTGCAATGGCTTAAATTAAAATGTACTTAAAATCATCTGTAACCTGTCACTTATTAGGCATGTAACCTTGGCCAACCTATTTAACTACATGAGTATCAAATTCCTCATTGTAAAAATGATAAAACCTTCTTCCTCACAGATCTGTAAGGATTAAATAAGTTTCAGAATTCTGTAACATATAGCACATATTTAGCACAATGGCTCCTGTCCTAATATGAATTATGTGTATAAGATTGCTCTGTATGTTCTAAAGTGCTATAAAAATGGTAAGATTAGCCCTGACCAGTTTTCTCAGTGGTTAGAGCATTGGCCTGCGGTCCCAAGAGACCCGGGTTCAGTTCCCACTAAGGGCGCGTATGTCGGTTGCAGTTTGTCCCCGGCCCTGGTTGGTCATGTGGGTGGCAGCCACTCGATGTGTCCCTTTCACATCGATGTCTCTCTCTCTCTCTCTCTCTCTCTCTCTCTCTCTCTCTCTCTGTTCCTCACTCTCCCTCCCACTCTACCTGAACAAAAAAAAAAAAAGGAAAAATGTCCTCAGGTGAGGATAAAAAAAAAAAATTAAAAAAACAACGGTGAGATTATCATCACTGATACATCATATTAAAGTTATATCTTCTTCACTATAAAAAATTCTCTAATATAACAGGGTCATTTGAAAACTAAATGAAATAGCGCATGTGGAAAATGTTTATCACAAGGCAGGTTTTCAATAAAAGTTTGTTTAAAAATCTACAAGTGAAAATCCCAATGAAGCCAAGAAGATTAAGTACACTATCTAATCCAGACAATTATATGACTGCAATATTTACATACAATAACCTTTCATTTATAAGAGAGAATATTATGTGGTATATTAAAATCATCAATTATTAATGTTTTGAATCCTAAGACCTTCATGCAATGTTATTAGAGTCAATATAATGTGAATTCTCGCTATAAGATGTTAGTTTTTCTATATATTAAATATATATGTAATTTTATATCTATGTTATTGCTTTCAATATATCATACAAATATCTTTCATATGTCTGCACATGACAAAATATATTCTAGAAATGAATATATTGCAATCTTTGTAATACCCAGAAATTTCACATACCCCAATTTTTCAAAATCTTTAAATGATTCATTTTTATATTCAACTGACTCATTAGACAATATATATCTATACTTATATATTCAATCACATAAACTTTCACTGCCTTTATCTCCTCTCCTCATTCTCTCAGAGTCAAATGTCAAACTTCTAACTGCATCCTCATTGTGTTCACATGGATATCCCATTATTACCTCAAATTCAACATACCAAAAATAAACCTATCCTTTACACAATAAACCATTTTCTCCTTTGATTCTTCTATTTATGTCAATAAATCACCAAGTTTAAAAATTTAATCTTTTTTTTGGTCCCTTTTTCTCTCCTCTCTGGAAAGATATCATATGAAAGGAATAGCAAAGGACTCTGGAGTCAGCTGGATCTGGATTCCTACTGTTTCTATTTCTTACTAGTTATATTAGCTTAAGCAAGTTATGACCTTTCTGAACTTGAGTTTCCGTGTCTATAAAAATGAAAATTCATCTCAATTACATTGCAAGATTTTGTAAGACTTAAATATAATGTATACAAATTACCTAATAAATAGTGAGCACTTACAAATATTCATAAAGCAACTTTTCTTTTTTCATCACATCCAATCATTATTAACTTTGTCACCACCACCTGTTGTGGGTTCTTCTCATTTCAATCTTCCAGTTTGGGGTTTCATCTAATTCTTTATCCATTTGCAGCAATGGCCACACAAAAATGCCAGCCTGACCTGAGGTCTCTGCTTACCTGGCATAATAGCTCACACTAGCACTTAAACTAATTTTCATCAATGTGGAAATCTCAGAACAGTTCGCTGCAACTGAGTTCTTTCTGCCCACCTTCCAATACTGTCCTTTATTCCTAAGATCCTTTATGATCCCCTCAGGATTATCTCAGAGTAACTTTGGTGCAAATTTGCCACTGTCTCCTCATCATTTAATGTCCTTACACCTGTCTAATCTATCTGCCACCCAGTCTAGCTCCCCACATCACTCCATCTTCTAACACTAATGTGACCTCTAGGTTTGCAACTCTTATAAAACTCTCCAATGCCCCTATTGTTAATGTTCCCACTGCCACCTCCTCTAAAATCTGACTCTCACCCTGCTGGTATGGCTCAGTGGTTGAGCATTGACCCATACACCAAGAGGTCGCCAATTCGATTCCCGGTCAGGGCACATGCCCAGGTTGTGGACCCATTCCCCATCAAGGGGCATGCTGGAGGCAGCCAATCGATGTTCTATCATCAATGTTTCTATCTCTCTCTCCCTTTCCCTTTATCTCTCTCTAAAAATTAATAAAGAAAAAAAATTTTAAATAAAGAATAAAATCTGACTCTCTTCAAATGGCTCTATTTCTCTTGCTATCCTCTTACAAGGCTGCACATGTTTTTCTTAACCTAGAATCTTTAAGATGAGAGGAGGAACAGTATTCTCAGCTCCATATTTGCTTATAGATAATTACTATTCCATCCTTATCCAAAAATTCTTTCTTTTTGGGAGGCCTAGCCATGAGAATAAATCACCCCTTCCCTACTAACAATGAACTGCTATAGAATTCCTTGACACTTCTTCACTGAGTGATGAGAATACAATGATGAATAAGGCAAATATAACAAGATGTTATATTTTAACATTTTAAATTAAAATATATTAAAATTGCCCTGGCCAGTTTGACTCAGTGGTTGGAGCATCACCCCGCAGACCAATGAGTCATGGGTTCAATTCCGGTCAAGAGCATATACCTTGACTGCAGTTTGTCCCTGGCCCTGGTCAGGGTCATGCAGGAGGCAACCAGATGATGTGTCTCTCTCACATCGATGTTTGTCTCTCTCTCTCCCTCCCTCTCCCTCCCTTCCACTCTGGGATTTTTGCCCCGCCCTACTAAGACCCTGCAGAGAGATCAGAGTGCCACAAAGGACTGACCTTTGATCTGTCCTGCTTGGTTTGGCATGCAGGGCGTAGGGGCAGGGTTTGGAAGGGGTGCGCCAGGGAGCTACACAGAACTGGGATTTCCAGACTGTGTCTCCTAGGGAGGCTTCTGTTCAGGAGCCTGACCAGCAAGTACTGGGCTGTGTGGCTGCACTGCAAAGAGGCAAATCCAAACTCCCTGCGAGTTCAGCCCACACTATCCCAGGAAGGAAAAGAATTGTGCATCCCCTCCTATAGGTTGTGAGCTCCACCCCCAACAGGAGACTGTTTGGAACAGCCCTCTCAAGTCCTGAATATCCCCCACAGGGTGCAGTTCTATATAGAGAAGGGAGGGTGGCTCAGAGTGGGGACATTGTAAGTGTGAGATCCTCGGAGTCTATTGTCTGGGACAGGGACCAAGTGCTTAGCCCCTCCTGTGGGCTGGACCAGCATTATTTTCAATGGGAGATTCTTTTGATCTATCCCCTTGAGCCCAGGGCAGATGAGCTTGCTCCTACAGAGGGGATGGCTGGCTGTACCCAACCTGAACCTGTAGCAAGCCCTCCTAGGGAGAACTAGAGTTGAAGACTCTGGCAGAGACTGAGGGTGTGGCTTTGAAACAGGGGCCACTTTCCCCTTACTGAGTGCCTGAAAGCATGATCCCAAGTAGGGAACCACTAGCCCTATCTTGGTCACCCTGGACTCATCCTACAGTCTGTCTTCAGAAGGCTCTGGAGGAAGACCAGGCAACCTCAGGGGGAGGCGAAGTAGCTGACATATGGAGGCAGACCTCAGGGAGCCTTGGTTCTTTTACAGAGCTGCCTCAAGATCTAAGCTAAAAGAATCCAAACCTCCTTATACAGATTGGCCCCACAAATGCACACTCAAGTCCAACAGACACAGACATAGTGAGCAGCATGGTAGTTAACTGACAGGTAACCCAAGGTCAGTCACATACAACATCTGAGAGCGACTTGTACCTGAACCCCACCCAAATGGACGCAAAACCAACACGACCAGTGGTGGGATTCAGACCACACCAGAACTTGACCCAATTCGCTATATAAGTCACAAACCCAAAGGGGGATCCCAGAGGCACCACACCCTGCTAGAAACAACCCCACCTTGGAGGGCAGCCTTTACCCAGCATCTCATACACAGTGATCAAGGATTACCCTTATAATCACACAGCCTGAAGGGTGAACTCCCCCCAGTAAAGTGCCAACAATATCAAGCCTCAACTACAACAGGGGGTACCCATAACCAACAAGAAATATTCCTGAAGAATGGAGCTAAAGTAATCTGGAAAACTGTGCCACTGAGCCTAACAAGACATCTCAAGACTACACCTGCACAGCAGATTGCATGATGTGGTCAGAGTTAAGCCTCATAGTCGGCCAGCTTGAGGGTCGATCCCACCCAAGAATGGGCCAACAGCAATCAAGACACATTTACAACACACAAAAAGAAGGGACACTGTTAGAACACCCAGCTCAGGAAATCAAGGAGACTGCACCACTAGGTCCCACAGGACACCTACTACATAAGACCACCCCACAAAGACTGGGAGTCATAGCAGTTTTATCTAGTACATAGAAACAAAAATAAATAAAAAGCCAAAATGGTGAGACAAAGAAACAAGCCTAAAATGAAACAACAGGAGAAATCTCAAGAAGAAGACTAAATGAAACAGAGGCAATAAATTGACCCAGATATAGAGTTCAAAGTAATAGTTATAAAGATGCTCAAGTAACTTACTGAGAACTACAATAGCATATAAAGAACACAGAAACCATGGGAAAAAAAAAAAAAAAAAAACAGTTGAAAATGAAGACTAGCATATATGACATCAAGAATACACTGGAAGAGCCCAGCTGGAGTGGTTCGGTGGTTGAACATCAACCCATGCACCAAGAGGTCGCCAGTTCAATTCCCGGTCAGGGCACATGCCCAGGTTGTGGGCCTGATCCCCAGTGGGGGCATGCAGGAGATGGCAAATCGATGTTCTCTCTCATCAATGTTTCTCTCTCTCCCTCTCCCTTCCTCTCTAAAAATCAATAAAGAAAAAAATTTTTTAAAAAAAGAATACACTGGAAGGAATAAAAAGTAGGTTGGATGAAGCAGAGAATCGAATCAGTGATTTGGAAGACAAAGTTAAAAAAAAAAAAAAAACAGCAAAAAGAAAAAAAAAATTAAAAGAACGCGAATAGTCTGGCCAGTGTGGCTCAGTGGTTGAACATCGACCATGCACCAAGAGGTCGCCAGATAGATTCACAGTCAAGACACAGTCCCAGGTTGCGGACCCAATCCCCAGTAGGGAGCATGCAGAAGATGGCCAATCAATATTCTCTCTCATCAGTGTTTCTATCTCTCTCTCCCTCTCACTTCCTATGTCTCTAAAATCAATAAAGGAAAAAAGAAGAAGAAGAAGAAGGAGGAGGAGGAGGAGGAGGAGGAGGAGGAGGAGGAGGAGGGTTTAAGGGAACTTTGAGACAATATGAAACATAACAACATGCACATCATAGGAGTACCAGAAGGAGAAGAAAGTGAGCAAGGGATAGAGAACCTGTTTGAACAAATAATGGCAAAAAACTTCCCTAACCTCGTAAAAGATAAAATTATACCAGTTAATGAAGCACAGAGAGTCCCCGTAAAGATGAACACAAAGAGACCCACAACAACACACATCATAATTAAAATGGCAAAGTTTAAAGACATAGAGAGCCCTGGCCAGTTTGGCTTAGCGGTTAGAGAGTCACCCATGAACCAAAGAGTCTCAGGTTTGATTCTAGTCAAGGGCATATACTTCAGTTGCAGTTCAGTCCCCAACCTTGGTCAGGGTTGTGCAGGAGGCAACCAATTGATGTATCTGTCTCACATTGATGTTTCTCTCTCTCTCTCTCTCTCTCTCTCTCTCTCTCTCCCCCCAGCCCCCAAGTGAAGATAAATAGATAAATGGAGGAATGTCTTCAGGTGAGGATTTAAAAAATAATAATAAATAAAATAAAATAAAATAAAATAAAATAAAATAAAGACAAAAAGAGAAGTATAAATAAAGCAAGACAGGCAGTTAGTTACCTACAAGGCAGTTCCCATAAGGCTGTTAGAAGATTTTTCAACAGAAACACATCAGGTGAGAAGGGACTGGCATATTTTTTTTCCATATTGGCTGCACCAAGTCTCCATTACTACCAGAAGTGTACTAGAGTCCCCTTTTCTTCACACCCTTGCCAGCACTCGTGGTTTGATGATTTGTTGATGGCAGCCATTCTGGCAGGTATGAGCTAATACCTATTAGTCATTTTAATTTGAATCTCTCTAATTAGTGACATTGAGCATTTTTTCATATGGTCTCTTGGGCATTTGTATGTCCTGTTTGGAGAGTTGTTTACTTAGGTCCTCTACCCATTTTTTAATTGGGTTCTTTGTCTTCCTTTTGTTGAGTTGTATTTTGGAAATTAACCCTTTATCTAATGTATCAATGGCAATTATGCTCTCATAGTGGGTTCCCTTCCCATGTTGATCCTTGTTTCTTTTGCTGTGTAGAAGTTTTTTAGTTTGATGTAGTCCCATGTATTGATTTTTTCTTTTGTTTTTCTTGCCTTAGGCATTGTATCAGTGAAAATTCTGCTGCGCAATCTTGAAAGAGAATAACAAAGTAGGAGGAATCACAATACTGAATATCAAGTTATACTACAAAGCCACTGTATTCAAAACAGCCTGGTACTGGCACAAGAACAGCCTGGTACTGGCACAAGAAGGAAATGTAGGCAACCAAATTTCAGCAAACGCAGCAGAATTTTCACTGATACAATGCCTAAGGCAAGAAAAACAAAAGAAAAAATCAATACATGGGACTACATCAAACTAAAAAACTTCTACACAGCAAAAGAAACAAGGATCAACATGGAAAGGGAACCCACTATGAGAGCATAATTGCCATTGATACATTAGATAAAGGGTTAATTTCCAAAATACAACTCAACAAAAGGAAGACAAAGAACCCAATTAAAAAATGGGTAGAGGACCTAAGTAAACAACTCTCCAAACAGGACATACAAATGCCCAAGAGACCATATGAAAAAATGCTCAATGTCACTAATTAGAGAGATTCAAATTAAAATGACTAATAGGTATTAGCTCATACCTGCCAGAATGGCTGCCATCAACAAATCATCAAACCACGAGTGCTGGCAAGGGTGTGAAGAAAAGGGGACTCTAGTACACTTCTGGTAGTAATGGAGACTTGGTGCAGCCAATATGGAAAAAAAATATGGTGTTTCCTCAAAGAATTAAAAATTGAACTGCCATTTGACCCAGTGATACCACTTCTAGCAATATATCCTAAGAAGTCTGAAACACCAATCAGAGAGAATATGTGTACCCCTATGTTCACAGCAGCACTATTTACAATTACTAAGATCTGGAAACAGCCCAAGTGTTGTCCATCAATAGATGAGTGAATAAAAAAGCTGTGGTATATATACACAATGGAATACTATGCAGCTGAAAGAAAGAAAGATCTCTTATCCTTTGAGACAACATGAGGGGACCTGGAGAGTATTATGCTAAGTAAAATAAGCCAATCAGGGAAAGACAAATATCACATGATTTCACTTATTTGTGGAATATAATGAACAATTTAGACCCAGAGACATACTAGTAGGGTTCAGACTAACAAACCTCAGAAGAAGGGGACAGGGAGGAGGGAAGAGATAAACCAAAGAACTTACATGTATGTATTCATAACCAATACACATAGACCATAATGCTGTGGGCAGGGGGGATTCAGGATCGAGAGAAGGGTGTCAGTGGAGGGGGAAAAAACAACAACATTTCTAACAAAAATAAATTGATAAAAAAAATATTGAGCCCAGCTGGTGTGGCTCAGTGGTTGAGTGTCAACCCAGGCACCAGAGGTCACCGGTTTGTTTCCCGGTTGGGTCACATGCTCAGGTTGTGGGCCAAATCCCCAGTGAGGGGCATGCAGGAGGCGACCAGTCAATGTTCTCTCTTGTCAATGTTTCCATCTGTCTCTCCCTTTCTCTCTCTCTAAAATCAATAAAGAAAAACAAAATATTGAAAACTGTTTAAAAAAAAAAAAGGAAACATGACCAATATATATGCTGTCTACAAGAGACCCACCTCAGAACAAAAGATTCACAAAGGCTAAAAGTAAAAAGATGGAAAGATGCATTCCATGCAAATAGAAACAAAACAAAAAACGCTAGAGTAGCAATACCTATATCTGACAAAATAGATTTAAAAACAAAGGCCACAAGGAAAGGCCAAAAAAAAAAAAAAAAAATGTCACTACATAATATTAAAAAGATGGAGCCAACAGCCCTGGCCGGTTTGGCTCAGCGGTTAGAGCGTCCGCCTGCGGTCCGGAGAGGCCCGGGTTCGGTTCCCGCTAAGGGCACGTACCTCGGTTGCAGTTTGTTCCCGGCCCTGGTTGGTCGTGCGGGTGGCAGCCACTCGATGTGTCCCTTTCACATCGATGTTTCCCTCTCTCTCTCTTCCTCTCTCTCCCTCCCACTCTGTCTGTACAAAAAATGGAAAAATGTCCTCGGATGAGGATTAAAAAAAAAAAAAAGATGGAGCCAACAAAAAGATACAACCTTGGTAAACATATATAAATATATATATATAAGTATATAATATATTCAGTATATTATATATAAAGAAAATATATATAAATATATAAAGAAAATCTTGGTAGACTTTAAGGGAGAAATCGACAGCAATACATCATAGTACAGGATTTTAACACCCCACTGTCATCACTGGATAGATCTTCCAGATAAAAAATCTACAAGGAAACAGTGACCTTAAATGATACACTAGATCTAATGGACTTAATTTATATATACAGAACATTTCATCCCAAAGCAGCAAAATATACATTCTTTCAGGTGCACATGGATGGAACATTTTCAAAGACAGACCACATGTTAGGACACAAAATAATTATTAACAAATTCAAGAAGATTGAAATCATATCAAGAATATTCTCAGATCACATGAATGTAACTAGAAATCAACCACAATAAAAAACTCAAAAACATTCAAATACATGGAGTATAAATAGCATATTAAACAATGAATAGATTATCAATGAGATCAAGGAAAAAATCAAAAACTTCCTGGAAAAAAATGAAAATGAACACACACAATCCTAAAATCTATGGGACACAGTGAAAGCAATCCTGAGAGAGGAGCTCATAGCATTGCAGGCCTACATTAAGAAGCAAGAAAAATCTCAAATAAACAATCTAGCTCTACAACTAAAAGAACCAGAAAAGGTGCCCTGGACAGTTTAGCTCAGCAATTAAAGCATCAGCCCACAGACAAATGAGTCATGGGTTTGATTCCAGTCAAGGGCATGTACCTCCGTTGCGGTTCATCCCCAGCCCTGGTCAGGGTCGTACTGGAAGCAGCCAGTCGATGTGTCCCTCTCACATGGATATTTCTCTCTCACGTGGATGTTTCTCTCTCTCTCCCTCTCTCTTCCCCTCCCTCCCACTCTATCTGAAGATACATGGAAAAATATCCTCAGGTAACGATTAAAAACAAACAAAAAGAACTAGAAAAAGGAACAACAAACAAAGCCCAGAGTAAGTAGGAGGAAGTAAATAATTAAAAATTAGAGCATAAATACATGACAAAAAGTCCAAAAAAAACCAAAAAACATAAAAGATAAAGAAACCAAGAGCTGGTTCTTCAGAAAGATAAACAAATTGACAAAACCTTTAATGAGACTCACATATTAAAAAAGAAAAGAAGAAAAGAAAAGAAAAAAGAAAAGAAAAGGGGACCCAAATAAAATCAGGAATGAAAGCAAAGAAGTAACAACTAGCACCAAAGAACAAAGAATTGTAAGAAAATACTATGAACAACTATACACCAACGAATTGGACAAACTGGGAGAAATGGACAAATTCTAAAAAAACACACACTCACCCAAAACTGAATCAGGAAGAAATCAGAAAACATAAATAGACCTATAAATACTAATAAAATTGAAGCATAATAAAAAAAATAAAAATAACTTCCAGCACACAGAAGTCCTGGATCAAATGGCTTCACAGGCAAGTTTTACCAAATATTCAAATTAGAACTAATATCTATACTCCTCAAAATATTCCAAAAATCTTAAGAGGAGGGAAGACTTCCAAGCTCTTTTTACAAAACCAACATTATCCTAATTCCAAAATCAGATAAAGCACTACAAAGAAAATAAATTACAAGCCAATCTCCCTAATGAACATAGATGCTAAAATCCTCAGCAAAATATTAGCAAACCAGATCCAGAAATACATTATAAAGATCATACACCAGAACCAAGTGGGATTTAATCCAGGGATGCAAGATTGGCTCGATATTCACAAATCAATAAATGTGATACACCACATACACAAAATGCAAGATAAAAATCATGTGATTATATAAATAGCTGCAGAAAAAGCATTCAATAAAATCCAGCATCCATTTATGATAACAACTCTCAGCAAAGTGGGAATAAAGGGATCACATCTCAAAATAATAAAGGCGATATATGACAAACCTACAGCCTCTATGTAAGGCACTTAGGAATAAATTTAACCCAGGAGGTAAAAGACAAGTACTTAGAAAACTACAGTACATTTATGAAAGAAAGTGCGAAAGATAGAAGAAATAAGTGGAAGCATATATCATGTTCATGGATTGGAAGAATTAACATCATTAAAATGTCCATACTTCCCAAAAAAATCTATATAGTCAGTGTAAATCCTTTTAAAATATCAATGGCATACTTTACAGATCTGAAACAATGATTTCAAAAATTTATATGGAACCACAAAAGAGCCTGAATAGCCTCAGCAATCTTGAGAAATAAGAACAAAGTTGGAGGTATCACAATGCCAAATATCAAACTATACTACAAGGCCATTGTAATCAAAACAGCATGGTAGTGGCATAAGTACAGGCATAGAGATCAATGGAACAGAATAGAGAACCCAGAAATAAACCCACATCTTTATAGTCAATTAATATTTGACAAAGGAGGCAAGAGCCAATCCAGTGGAGTGAAGACAGTGTCTTCAATAAGTGGTACTGGGATAATTGGACAGGTACATGCAAAATAATGACATTAGACCACCAACTTACACCATACACAAAAATAAACTGAAAATGAATAAAATACTTAAATGTAAGTCACAAAACCAGAAAAATCCTACAAGAAAACAGACAGTAAAATCTAAGACATCTCACAAAGCAATATTCTTGCTAATATATCTCCCAGGGCAAGGGAAACAAAGGAAAAATAAACAAATGGGACCAAATCAAACTAAAAAGCTTCTGCACAGCAAATGAAGCCATCAACAAGATGAAAAGAGAACCTGCTGTATGGGAAAACTAATTTTCCAATGATACATCTGATAAGGGGTTAATCTCCAAAATATTTAAAGACCTTACACAGCACAACACTAGGAAGCCAAAATCCAATTAACAAAGGGACAAAGGACCTGAACAGACACTTCTCCAAAGAGGACATACAGATGGCCAATAGACATATGAACCTATGCTCAAGGTCACTAATCATCAGAGAGATGCAACTTAAAACCACAATAAGATATCACTTCATATCTGCTAGAATGGCTACCATCAATAAATCAAATAACAACAGGTGCTGGAGAGGATGTGGAGAAAAAAGAACCCTAGCACACTGTTGGTGGGAATGCGGTATGATGTAGCCACTGTGGAAAAGAGTATGGAGTTTCCTCAAAAACTTAAAAATGGAACTGTCTTTTGACTCAGTTATCCTATTCTGGGAATATATCCTAAGAATCCCTAAACACCAATCAGAAAAAAGATATGTGCCCCTATGTTCATAGCAATATTATTTACAATAGTCAAGATCTAGAAAGAGCCCAAGTGTCCATCAGTAGGTAAGTGAATAAAAAAGCTGTGGTATATTTAAACTACATGGCCATAAAAAAGAAGGAACTCTTATCTTTTATGACAGTATGGATGGACCTGGAAATTATTTCTGCTAAGTGAAATTAGCCAGTCAGAGAAGGACAGACACCATAGGATCTCAATTATATGTGAAATCTAATGAACAAAATAGAACCAGAGGCATGGATACATGAAACAGACTGACAGCTGTCAGAAGGCAGGGAGGTAGGGGGACTGGATGAAAGAAAACAAAGAGGTTAGCCAAAGAGTGTATATAAATAACCCATAGACACAACAGTGAGGTGATGGCCAGAGGGAATGGCAGTGGGGGCTGGGTGGAGGTGGGCAAAAGGGGGTAAAGTGAGGACATCTGTAATAGTGTCAGCAATAAAAATAAAGGTATAAACTTATTAATTAAAATTACTAATTTGAATCACTGAGCTAGTGCTTTCTAAGCCAAAGTCTAGCCTTCAATGGAAGAGGTTAGTTGAGTATGAGTTTTGATTTAAACTCTACTGTACCCTCCCTCTGTAGCTTTGAAAGTCTCTACTCTTCTACCCAGATCTATTCTGTCTTCTACCTATACCTATTCTACACCTGAAAAATGGGTCTACTTATTCCCAAATATACTGCATACATTTGTGTCTCTTCCTTTCCAGAATACTCTTTCCCTTCTCACCCAGAACAGTCTTCCCTGGCATATAGTATTCTTTAAGATACTTGCTGCCTTGATCTATGGAAGGATTATATACCCCAGTCCGTGAATAATAGGCTTGCAATAAAACTGGAACAAAAATGTGAGCAGAAGTGGCATGTGCCATTTCCAAGCAGAAGTTTTAATAAGAACAACTATTTGGTTCTAATATGGTCTTTTTTCTCTCTATCTTCAGATAGAAGCTACTCCATCAGCCTGGGTCCTGACATGAAGATATGAAACAAAAATACAAATGACCCACGGTAAATATGTACTAATAGCAAGAAATAAATTTTTGTTGTTGTTAACCCCTGGAATTTTTGCATTATTTATTATCACTGTATAACCTAGCCTAAACTCGCTAGTATGTCACAACTTTGTATCACAGTCATTCCCATTTTTTCAGATCTGTCTTAAGGATCACTATTGTTATAATTTTCCCCCTGATCAGTGTAGTCCTAAATTACTTTTTCCTCCTCTAAATTCCTAGAGTTCAGCTATAACACTTTCTTCTTCTGGCAATTCTATTCTTGTTTTGAATTACTATTTAATCTAAATCATGTATATTGCTTTATGGCTGCTAACATCATAAAAACAGAGACTATCAGGCATTATATCCCACAATACGAATACATAAAACCACTTTTGAAAAGGTCTCAGGGAATAAAAGGAGCTCAAATCTCATAAAGCTTCTAGATATCCCCAATAATTTATAGGAAATATAGAAAACAGAAGAATGTATTGAATTATATCATGGGATAGCAGTCAGTAAAATCCAGAAAAATAAACTGCTTTCTTCAAACAAAAAAATCACAAAGGGAAAAAAACATGATAATAAACTAAACAAATTAAAAACTAACTGGATATTTGATAGTAAGGAATTATTGTTATTTGGTGTGATTATACATGTTTGGTATGATTGTATATACATATATGTGGATTTGTGTTTGTGCATGCATGTTATATAGTATGATATATAGACAAACAGTATGTATCTTTTATTAAAGATATATATATTAAAAGATTTATAAATTAAAATATGTATCTGTGATATGCTTCAAAATAGTCCTGTGGGAAAAAGAGTAAGAAAGACAAGCATAGTTGGTAATTGTTGAAGTTGGATGATAGGTACTTAGACGTTCTTATCCTATCCTTTCTATTTCTGTATATGTTTTAGTTTTCCATAATATAAAGGTTATTTTAAATGGCATTAAGAACTAGCCACATAATACAACTTATGTATAGTTTATATCCAAAAACATGCCTGGCTGGTGTGTCTCAGTGGTTCAGCGTCAACCCATGCACCAGGAGGTCGCCAGTTTGATTCCCAGTCAGGGCACATGCCCAGGTTGTGAGCCCAGTCCCCAGTGGGGGGCATGAAGGAGGTGGCCAATGTGCTCTTTAATCGATGTTTTTCTCTCTCTCTCTCCCTCTTCCTTCCCCTTTCTCTCTAAAAATCAATAAAGAAAAATTTTTTAAAAGAAACAAAAACAAAAAACTACCTATGTACTGTTGACCCTTGTTTGAACAACATGGGTTTAAACTGTGTGGGTCCAGTTACATGTGAAATTTTTTCAGTAAATTCAGAGTCAAAAGCTATACATGGATTTTCAACTGAGCATGGGATTGGCATCCCTAATCCCCACATTATTCCAAAATCAACTACAGTACCTTTACAAATATGCTGACCTTTTAAGGTTGATATGACCATGAGATAAAATCTGATACTCTAGAAGAGTGTCTTCCATGAAAGTAGAAGGAGAACATAAACTTACCTTTCTGCTGTGTTTTTATTTTCAACTTAGCTACCAGAAAGAAAATTCATATATATTTTATATATTTATATAAGTGATATTACATATATGTATGTTTGTATGTATGTATATACAGGTGTTAGCAAAAGTAGGTTTACAGTTGTTCATATGGAAAAGAATTAATAAATAATAATACAAGAATAAACTGTTTAATGCACTCACAATTGTAAACCTACTTTTGCCCATACCTGTATATTCACAATGATGTTCTAAAAGAGGGGATGCAAATTTTGAGTTATGCAGTTAACACCAAATGATTGAAACAGACTAAGAACAAGGAATTAAGGAGAAAATCTTGAGTGTTGTGACTATGTCATACTAGAAAGCCTTTGCCCCCTTCTAAAGGTGGCACCACCTACTCAGCTTCAGCCAATAATGAACATTCATCAATGTAGACAAGTTTTGCCAAGTCTCTGAATTTTTAAGAGAAGGCAGAAATTCATATCTTTATGTGGGTATCTTCCTATTTTAAAATAATTGGCAATCAATCTGATTTAATTAATTCCTTGCTTATATTCTTCATAAGCCCAACAAAATATGTCTAATAACTTGAGCAATACCCTGTGCTGCCAGTTTGCTACTACTGGTCTAAGAAACACTTACAGCATGGTGTAATGAAGGGAGATGTATTCCAGCTGTTTCCTGATAGCAAATTATTCTGATAGCCACTGAGATGAGAGAAAAAAGACTTCACCTGATTCACTACCTCTCCTGTTACTGTTTTTTTTTTTTGTTTTTGTTTTTTTATCCTCACCCGAGGACATTTTTCCATTTTTTGTACAGAGTGGGAGGGAGAGAGAGGAAGAGAGAGAGAGGGAAACATCGATGTGAAAGGGACACATCGAGTGGCTGCCACCCACACGACCAACCAGGGCTGGGGACAAACTGCAACCGAGGTACATGCCCTTAGCGGGAACCGAACCCAGGTCTTTCCGGACCGCAGGCGGACGCTCTAACCGCTGAGCCAAACCGGCCAGGGCAACTGTTGTGTAAATTATTAAAGGTGAGTTTTGGGGGGGCAGTTGTCATTCATAACTCTCTCTTGTTCCAAAACAAGACTTCACTATTCTCTGGTAAGTTAATGAGAAAGAATGATCACAAACAAAGTCTGAGTGGGTGAATCAAATGGACCAAAGGTAAGTGGTTTTACCTTTGGCCTATACTATAATCAGTCGATGAAAGACACAATACCCCTAAGTTTATTTGAGCCCTTAAGTCTGTCCTAGTTCTGGTTCAGGGTCATAGAAGTTGTCCACAGAGAAATTAACTGTGGAGCACTGGTAGGTAAAAGACAGAAAAGACCAACAGAAGCCTTTCACTTTAAAGCTAACACATTTTAATTAACTGGACATCCATTACAGGAAGGTAAGGGCAAGTTTCTTATGCTCCTATATTCTGTATGGGAGGCTAATTTAAAATTTTTTAATATTATCATTTAAAAATAAAAATTAAAGTTACATTTCCAAGACCCAAGGAATCCAATATGAAGGTAAATGGGAGGTTCTGCTCACAAGTCCAGTTAAACATTCCAATTACCCAATACTGCCTTATATCTTTTAAAAATTTGCAAGGAAAAATGTGCAAAATTAGGAAAGCTGTACACAAAGTATCTTGAATATAATTAAGAATGTGATATGTATGGTTCAAATAAAGCTTAAAGACTTTGAAATTAATTATTTTCTTTATTTAAATTCCACATATTTACAATTTTTAAAATGGCAAATTAAAACTTGGAAGGCAAAGATAAAGATAGCATCATAATTAAGAAATGTGGCCCTGGCTGGTTTGGCCAGTGGTTGGAGCATTGGCCTGCGGACCAGAGAGTCCCGGGTCTGGTTCCCGCTAGGGGCACGTACCAAAAAAAAAAAAGAAATGTGGTGATTCTCTGATGCATCCAAGGATGCTTTACTTTTCATCAGAAGCTGTTTTCTTAGATTTAGAAAATTAATATTAAAAAAAATGAATTTTAAGCCCTGATTTATCATTTTTAAAACTGTGAGGTATTTAAGTCAAACTTGATTTTTAGAAATTTCATATACATAAGTATTTTTAAAATTATATTTCCTAGACTATTTCTTCTTTTTGGCACTAATATTTATAATACTAGAGATAATTGACCATAGAGTAGTAAGCAGTACATTCACTTTAGACCTAAATACTTAGGAACCAGTGGTTTATATTGGCCTGACAGATAGATAATTTCCAAATAATAAAAAGAGAATGATAAAAGAAAATGGAAAGAAGAAGGTGCCAAAGATCTAGGGTTTATCTATAGGCCAATTTCTTCTACTTAAACACAGCGATGAAGGGATAAGCAAAACCTGTAGAAAAAAAAAAAAAATCAAGAAAAGCTAGAGGTTAAAAGTTTACAGACTTTACTATAATTTCTAGTTTCTTTTAAATAGAGAATGGATTGATACACAAAAAGATAAAGAACTTGACATATTAAAACAGCAATATAAGAATATTTAACTTACTAGAACAGAAGCAAAGGAATTTATTCTATTGACAATACTTAACTCTCTTTTTGAAAACCATTTATACTGAAACTTCTAAAGTTTCAAAGTATATTGTTCAGAGCAGATACTCAAAGCATAAAGGTGCTTTTGTCACTCTAACAAAATTCATTCTCACAGTTTTAAGCGGGAAGGCAGTGTGTTAACAAGGGTGGTTGGCAATATATTTTAATAGATTTCTTTATTGTTGACTCTATTACAAATGTCCCCCAATTCCCCCCACTCTGCCTCCCTCCATCCTGCCCCCACCCACCCAAGACCTTCACTACATTATTGTCTGTGTCCGTGGGCTATGTGTATATGTATATATATTCTTCGGGTGATCTCTTCCCATCCTTCCAACCCTTTTCCCCTCTGAGATCTATCAATATGTTCCATTTATCCATGCCCCTGGTCCTATTTTGTCTGTCAGTTTATTTTGTTCTTTAGATTCCACATGTAAGTGAGATCATGTGATATTTGTCTTTCTCTGACTGGCTTATTTCACTAGCATAAAAATCTCCAGGCACATCCATGCTGTTACAAAGGTTAAGAGTTCCTTCTTTTTTACAGTCAGATAGTATTCCACTGTGTGAATGTGCCACAGCTTTTTTTATCTACTCATCTACTGATGGGCACTTGGGCTGTTTCTAGATCTTCGCTATTTTAATTAACACTGCTATATACACAGGGGTGCATATATTCTTTCTGACTGGTGTTTGGGGATTCTTAGGATATATTCCCAGAAGTGAGATCACTGGGTCAAAAGGCAGTTCCTTTACTAATATTTCCATAGTGGCTGCACAGTCTGCATCCCCACCAACAGTGTGCTAGGGTTCCCATTTCTCCACACACTCTCCAGCTCTTGTTATTTATCGATTTATTAATATTTGAAATTCTGACCGCTGTGAATTGATATCTCATTGTAGTTTTAATTTCCATCTCTCTGATGATTAGTGGCCTTGAGCATTACTTCATATGTCTATTAGCTATCTGTATGTCTTCTTTGAGGAAGTGTCTTTTCAGTTCCTTTCCCATTTTTTAATAGGCTTGTCTTTATGGTGATCAGTTGTAAAAGTTCTTTATATATTTTGGAGATTAACCCCTTATCTAATGAGTCATTGGCGAATATGTTTTCCCACATGGTGGGTTCCCTTTACATTTTCTTGGTTTTTTTTGTTTGTTTGTTTGTTTGTTTGTTTGTTTGTTTGTTTGTTTTTTTGCTGTACAGCTTTTTAGTTTGATGTAGTCCTATTTGCTTATTTTTTCTTTTGTTTCCTTTTCTATTGGAGACATATTGGCAAAAAATATGGCTCCAAGAGATGTCTGAGTGTTATTGCCTGTTTTCTTCTAGGATTTTTAGGGTTTTGCATTTAAGTATTTTATCCTTTTTGAGTTTATTCTTGTATATGGTGCAAGTTGTTGGTTTAGTTTCATTTGTTTTGCATGTACCTGTTGAATTTTCCCAATGCCATTTATTGAAGACACTGTCTTTACTCTACTGGATGCCCTTGCCTCCTTTGTCAAATATTAATTTACTGTAAAGGTATGGGTGTATTTCTGGGTTCTCTGTTCTGTTCCACTGATCTCTATGCCTGTACTTATGCCAGTACCATGCTATTTTGATTACAATGGCCTTGTAGTATAGTTTGATATCTGGCATTGTGATACTTCCAACTTTGCTCTTATTTCTCAAGATTGCTGAGGCTATTCAGGGTCTTATGTGGTTCCATATATATTTTTGGAGTATTTGCTCTAGATCTGTGAAACATGCCATTGGTGTTAAAAGGGATTGCACTGAATTTATAGATTGCTTTGGATAGTATGGACATTTTAATGATGTTAATTCTTCCAATCCATGAACATGGTATATGCTTTCATCTGTTTGTATCTTCCTCTTTCTTTTTTCAATGACCTACTGTTTTCCTAGTACAGGTATTTTGCCTCCTTGGTCATGTTTATTCCTAGGTACATTTTTGTTGTTGTTGCAATGATAAATGGGATTGTTTTCTTGGTTTCTCTTTCTGAAAATTTGTTATTGGTGTATAAAACTGCCACTGATTTCTGAATATTAATTTTGTATCCTGCTACTTTGCCAAATTCATTTATTAAATCTAGTAGTTTTTGTTATATTGATTAGGGTTTTCTCTATACAATATCATATCATCTGTGAATAATGACAGTTTTATTTTCTCCTTTCCTATTTGGATGCTTTTTATTTCTTCTTCTTGACTGATTGCTGTAGCTAGGACTTCCAGCACTATGTTGAATGAAAGTGGTGAAAGCAGGCATCCCTGTCTTGTTCCTGATCTTAAGGAAAATGTTTTTAGATTTTACCCATTGAGTATGATGTTGGCTGTAGGTTTGTCATATATGGCTCTTTTAATGTTGAGGTATAACCCCTCTATTCCCACTTTGTTGAGAGTTTTTATCACAAATGGGTGCTGAATTTTGCTCAATGCTTTTTCTGGGTCTATTGATAAGATTACGTGATTTTTCTCCTGCATTTTGTTTATGTGATGTATCACATTACTGATTTGCAAATACTGAACCAATCTTGCATGCCCAGAATAAATCCCACTTGGTCATGGTGTATAATCTTTTTAATGTTTTGCTGAACACAATTTGCTAATATTTTGTGGAGGATTGCATCATCTATGTTCATCAGGGAAACTGGCCTGTAATTTTCTTATTGTGTAGTGTCTTCATCTGGTTTTGGAATTAGGATAATGCTGACCTCATAAAAAGAGCTTGGAAGTCTTCCCGTCCTCTTGAATTTTTTGGAATAGTTTAAGGAGGATGGGTGGCAGTTCTTTGAATGTTTGTAAAATTCACCTGGGAAGCCATCCTAACAAGGACTTTTGTTTGCTGGGACTTTATATATATATATATATATATATATATATATATATATATATATATATGCTTAATTTCATTAGTTGTCTTTGCTCTTTTCAGGTTTTCTGATTCTTCCTGATTGAGTTTTGCAAGATTGTATGTTTCTAGGTTTGTCCACTTCCACCCAGGTTTTCTGGTTTGTTGGCATATAGTTGTAGATGATATTTTCTTACAACCCTTTGTATTTCTGTAATGTCAGTTGTTACTTCACCACTTTCATTTCTGATTTTATTTATTTGGGACCTCTCCCTTTGTTTCTTGGTGAGTCTGGCTAAAGGTTCATCAATCTTGCTTATCTTTTCAAAGAAACAGCTCTTGGTTTCAGTGATCTTTTGTGTTGCTTTTTTAGTCTCTGTGTCTTTATTTCCATTCTTGTGTTTATTACACCTTCCTTCTACTTACTCCTTTTCTTATATTTTTTCTAGTTCATTTAGTTGTAGGATTAGATTATTTATTTGAGATTTTTCTTGTTTCTTGAGGTAAGCCTATAATGCTATGAACTTCCCTCTCAGGGCTACTTTTGCTGTGTTCCATAGGTTTTTGGTTGTTGTGTGTTAATTTTCATTTGTTTCCAGGAGTTTCTGATTTCTTCCTTGATCTCACTGGTAACCCATTCACTGTTTAATAACATACAATTTAGCCTCTATGTGTTTGAATGTTTTTGAGTTTTTTGTTGTAATTGATTTCTAGTTTCATGACATTGTGATCCAAGAAGATGCTTGATATAATTTGAATGTGTTTGAATTCGTTAAGACTTATTTTATGTCTCAGATTTGGTACATCTTTGATAATGTTCCATGTGAACTTCAGAAGAATGTATATTCTGCAGCTTTGGGATGAAATATTCTTTAAATACCAATTAAATCCATCTGATCTAGAGTGTCATTCAAGGTTACTGTTTTCTTGTTGATTTTTTATCTGGAAGATCTAACCAGTGATGGTAGCATGGTGTTAAAGTTCTCGACTGTGATTGTGTCGCTATCTCTCTTTTAAAGTTCTCCAAGACCCCTAGCCTGTGTGGCTCAGTAGTTTAAGTGTCAGCCCATGAACTGAAGGGTTGTGGGTTCGATTGCCAGTGAAGCGCTCATACCTGGGTTGCAGGTTTGATCCCTAGCCCTGGTTGGGGCATGAGCAGGAGGCAAACAATGTGTCTCTCTCACAAGAAATGTTTCTTTCTTTCTCTCCCTCTCTCTCTCTCTCTCCCTCCCTCCCTCTCTCTCTTTCTCTCTCTCTCTTCTTCCCTCCCTTCTACTTTATATCTAAAAATCCATGGGAAAAATATCCTAGAGTGAGGAATAACAAAAAAAAATTGATTACTTAATTAATTAAGCCCTCCAAGTTTTTTTTTATAAATTTAGGTGCTCCAATACTAGGTGCTTATATTTGCCAGGGTTATATTCTCTTGTTAGATCAATCCTTTTAGTATTATGTAGTGACCTTCTTTGTCCCTTGTTAAGGCCTTTGATTTGAATTCTATTTTGTCAGATATAAGTATTGCTACCCGTTTTTCTGTTTCCATTTGCATGGAATATTTTTTTCTATCCATTCACTTTCAATCATTTTAATGTTTTGTTCTGAGGTGGGTCTCTTGTAGGCCACATATATATGGGTCATGTTTTTTATCCATTCAACTATCCCATGTCTTTTGATTGGAGCATTTAATCCATTTACATTTAATGTTATTATTGATAGGTGCCTATTGACTGCCATTTTATTCTTTGTGCCTATGATCCTCTCACTATTTCTTCTTATTAAAACAGTCTCTTTAACACTTCTTGCAATGCTGGTTTGGTGGTAATAAACTCCTTTAGCCTTTTTTTTTTTTTTTTTTTTTTGTCTGGAAATCTACTTTACCTTCAGTTATAAATGGTAGCCTTGCTGGAAAGAGTAGTCCTAGTTTTAGATCCTTGATTTTCATAATTTTGAATACTTCATGCCATTCCTTTCTGGCTTATAGTGGTTTTGTTGAGAAATCAGCTGACAGCCTATGGGAGCTTCTTTGTAGGTAACTAATTGCTTTTCTCTTGCTGCCCTTAAGATGCTCTCTTTGTCTTTAATTTTTCGCATTTTATGATGTGTCTTGGTGTGGACCTCTTTGGATTAATCTTGAGTAGGACTCTGATTCCTGAACTTATGTGATTTTTTCGTTTACCAGGTTAGGGATGTTTTCTGCCATTACTTCTTTTTTTTTTTTTTTTTTTTTTTGGTATGTGCCCCAGCAGGAACTGAACCCGGGACTCTCTGGTCTGCAGGCTAATGCTCCAACCACTAAGCCAAACCAGCCAGGGCTCTGCCATTACTTTTTAAAACTGGTTCTCTATCTTTTGTTTACTTTCTTCTTCTGGTACCCCAATGATGCTGATGATGCTACGTTTTATATTGTTCCAAAGCTTCTTTAGACTGTCCTCCTACTTTTTTATTTTTCTTTTTGGTGCTCTAATTGGGTGATTTTTTTTTCTACCTTGTCTTCTAATTTGCTTATTCAGTCTTCTACTTCCTCTAAACTACTGTTAATTCCTTCCAGTGTATTATTTACTTCAGCTATGTCATTCTTCATTTTTGACCAGTAATTTTTCATGGTTTCTATGTGTTTTTTCATGCTGTTGAGCGTCCTTATAATAATTACTCTGAAATCTATATCTGATAAATTGCTTATCTTCATTTCATTTAGCCCTTCTTCTTGAGAATTCTCTTGTTCTGTCATTTGGGTCTTGTTTGTCTCCCCGTTTTGGCTGGCTCTTTGTGCTTGTTTATATTTATCAGGCACATCTGCTATGAATCCCGGTTTGGTGGGATGGCCTTCTCTGGTGGGTGTCTTCTGGGACCCAGTGGTGTAGTCTCCTTGATTTTCTAAGCTGGGTACTCTAGGAATGTCCCTTGTGTAGGTTATGTGGGACCTCCTATAGTGATTGGCTCTTGATTGCTGTTGTTCTGTTTGTGGGTGGGCTCAGTCCTCGGGCTAGCTGACTGTGAAGCTCAACCCCAACCATGTAATGGCAACTGTTATACAGGTACTGACAGAACAAAACAAGACCAAACCAGAACAACACACACACACACACACAGTAAAAACTAATAACAAAAATCAAAACAATACCACCAACAACAACAAAAAGGATAAGGAAAAAGAAAAAAGAAGGAAAAAAAAAAGAACAAGAATACTATAATACAAGAGACCAAAAGAATTAGAGCAGAACGAAGGAAATGAAAGAGAAGAATGTGAAAGAAAAAAAGGTGGGGAAAAGAAAAAATATAAGAATAAAAGAGAAGAATATATATAAATAATAATAATTTAAAAGTAATAATAGTGAATAAAATAATATCTGGACTAGGAAAAAAATGAAAAATAAATAAATATATAAAAATTTAAAAAGCAAAGAGAAAGAAAAATAGATGAAGAAAAGGAAATAGAGAAATAAGGGAGATGAGAGTAAAAAAGAGAAAAAGAAATGAAATATTTTTAAAATGAAGAGAAGATTATATAGAAAATAATAATAAAGAAATAGATAGAGCCTTGGCCAGTTGGGCTCAGCAGTTAGAGTGTTGGCCCACAGACCGGGATTTGGTTCCCGCTAAGGGCACATACCTTAGTTGTAGTTTGTCCCCGGCCCCGGTTGGGGTCATGTGGGTGGCTACCACTTGATGTGTGTCTCACACTGATGTTTCTCTCTCTCTCCCTCTCTCTCTCTCTCTCTCTCTCTTCCTCCCTCTCTCCCTCCCACTCTATCTGAAGATACATGCAAAAATGTCCTTGAGTGAGGATAAAAAAGAAAAAAGAAAAAAAGAAAAAGAAAGAAAGTGGAATTCACCTCTGCAGATTTTGATGCCTACTGCATTCACCCTTTGGATCTGCTATTTGTGGCACTTGCTGGATTTTGCTCCAGTGTTGTCCCAGACTGGCCCCTCCTGGTAGGTTCTTTGTTTCAATCAATGTCAGTTACTGTCCTTGCCTGGCTTTCAGCAGCCAGTCTGATGTTCACCAGGGAGAAACCCCAAACAGTCCATTGGGCTGGGCCTCTGAAGCACAGAGACTGGGTCTGCCCCAGGTCTCAGCCCTTGAATGTCCCTGCTCTGAGTTGCTTTCCCTTCTCCCATGGATAGCTCTGCAGGTGTATCTGGAACCTGTCTAGGGTGGTTTAAACAGACTCTTGTTTCAGGTGGTGCTTGTAATTTGTAGGAGTGGGAGTGGTACACTTCTTCCCCTTCCCAGGGCTAGGCTGGCTGCTGTCTATACTTACTAGAGCTTGGATCTGCTTCACCATAATGCTGCCTATGGGCCCAGCACATGTCCATCTGTCTGCCAATCAGAAACCCACACAGGAAACAGTTGCAACACCTCAGCTCCACCTGGCTCACATAATAGGAGGGGATCAAAAAGCACTCTCATCTTTCCCCAAAGCCAGCCTCCCTGGGGTAGGACCTCTACCCAGGCTCCAATTGGCCAAATGTTCATGTACCCTGTGGCCATCAGACAAAGCAGTACAAACAAGTGCAGATTTCTAGCCCCCTGTCATTTTCCTTTAGCTTGGATCACAGCTGAGTAGGGCAGTCCTAACAGTTTCAAAGGCTGGGGTCTGGGAACCATCCAAGCACTTGAAGTGGAAGAGAAGTGGGCAAGTCAGATCTCTTATTTTTCCCCAAGGCACACAGACCAGCCCCTGACTGGCTCTCTACCCAATATTCTACCAGGGTATGGAGGACCTCTCAGAGTCACTGCTGGAGGTACTGATCAGCCCCCTCCACAGTAGAGCTCTGCAGTGTGGAGCTTTGCTGTGTGGCCCCTCCCCCAGTCCCAGATCCCCAGCTGGTGCTGCAACAAAGAGATGCTTTTTATCTGGGATGCTGTAGTTTGAGCTTCCCAGGTGGACCAATTCTCCACTGCTTCCCACTGTCAGGTGCTACATATGGTCCCCTCCCCTTCTGATTTTCCAAATTGGGGAACCCTGGTGGCGCTGAGGCCCCAAGCTCCCAGTGGGGTGGGGTTCTGCTGCCACAATATCCTTCAGTTTCCCAGTGGCACACCTGGCCTCTCTGCATCTCCTTCTGTCTTTCCTCTGCTCACAATATTTCATCTCTGCTACACTTTAACTTGTTTTTCACTAGTTACCCTGCAGTTCAGCAGCAAATCTGTCCAGTGTTGGGAGCAAGGAGTTGGAGGTTCCAGCTGTTCTGCAGCCATGTTGGATTCCCCCACCTGAGTCTGGTTGGCAACTTATGATAACTTAATAAGAAATGGCATTAAAATTAGGTATCTTAAGAAACGTTTAATTCATCTCATCAGGATGACATGCACTTCAATGTAAAGTTAACTGAGAAAAACTTTTTGTCAAATTCGAACCACTTTGAAAGTAAAGATGCACAGCCCTGGCTAATTTGGCTCAGCGCTTAGAGCACTGGCCTGCTGACCAAAGGGTCACAGGTTTGATTCCTGGTCAAGGGCACGTAACTGGGTTGCAGGTTCAATCCCTAGCCTTGGTACATGCGGGAGGCAACCAGTCAATGTGTCTCTCTCACATCAATGTTTCTCTCTCTCTCTCCCTTCCTCCCTCTATCCCTTCTACTTTCTCTATCTAAAAATCAATGGAAAAATATCCTCAGGTGAGGATTAACAAAAAAAAAAAAAAAAAAGAGAGAGAGAGAGAGAGAGAAAGAAAGTAAATATTTACAAATAATAAGGAAAAAAAATTCCCTCCTTTCCTCCCTGCAAAAAACAATTTGACCCTGGGGATAATCTGGTTCACTAATTAGTTACAACACCCATTGTCTGAGGACATACCACTTCAGATTTTAATTAAAAATATATGCAAAACCTTAATATCTATTGAGTTCCTTGATTTAAGAAATTCAGTCAATTAAAAAAAAACACTGATCTAGTCACAACATAAAAATCTCCCAGTGACAGAACAGATATAATCAGTGTAACACAACTTAAAATTAGTCCTAACTCTAGCAAATGTTGATGCAAAAAAGGAAAATTCCTTTCTTCGAACCTTATTAAACCAGATTCTAAGAATTAATAAAAAGAGTAAATTAGATGATTCACTCCTCAAAATATAGGGGAAAGTTGCTTTTACAAAGCTGAATCCTAGACTACTTTTATATTAAATTAAAAGACCAGTCTCTTCAGAGAAATAATAAAAATTATCCCCCTTTTTTATTAAACTACTTGATTCTTCATCCAGTTCTATAACATGAGGGACACTGAGCTTCAAATCAAAGACCCCCACAATACTGATAAACCTAAACTGAGATAAGGACTTTCTTTCTTTTATAAGGAGGTTCAAAACATTTACAACCACTTTTATCAGGATGCAGAAATTTTACTAGCATTTTTCATAATTATTGCTATTCTGGTAGTACACTGGTAATTACATTAGTATAATAGAAAGTTAGAATATAACTGCTTTGGATAATATTTCTAATTTTAACTAAAATTATTTTAAGTTCTTAATGTATTTATGACACTCCATGTCCCAACCATACACATTTATAAAATTGCTTTCTTCCAGTACTTGGGTAGCTACATGAAGCTGCATGTCTCAGGGCATAGAGGATATTAATTAACACAGTGAGTTAGTTAGAATTGCTACTCTATCATGTAAATTATATACACTCTCACATCTCTATTGAGTAAAGAACTAGTATCAGCATTTTAAAGATGAATTAAACTGAGGCTCAGAGAAGCACTATTACACAGTAAGTGGTAAAGTTGGAATCTTAAATCTTATCTGTTTAATTCCAAAACCCATGTCCCATTTACCGTGTCATGGTGCCTAAAGAGACAGACACCTCCAAATGAGTTTTTAAATGAGCTTGTTCTGTCACCAGCTCATCAATTCTGTTTGTATCATATTCAATTAGAAAATTTTGTTTATAAAGTATCAAGTTTTCCCATTTTTTCCCCTTCATTTGTGGCAACATCCTCAGCTCCCAACAGCCTAAATTCAAATATTTAAACCTAAAATTAATGGATAAAAAATGTTTCATTTATTTGGCCCACAAATAGTTATCAGATGCCTACTACACAGCAAGCATATGCTAACTGCTATTTTTGTGTCTACTACCCATCACTAGTTTACTCAATGAGTGTATAGAGATGTCTAAGATAAGAAACTTCATTAACGCCATGATTAGAGTAATTAGAAACAAATGAGTACTTTTTAATACATTTGTCTAAAAATTAAGGTATATATTACCTCTTCCTCTAAGTAAGAAAATTGGTGTTATTTTAAGTTCTACTGTGTGCCATCCTCTCCTATCATTAATTAGATTTTATATCTAGGAAATCAAGCCAAGAGGCAGAGTGGAGTAGTCCTATCAGTATGAACTTAGAGCCAGACAGACTTGGATTATTATTGGTTGTGTAACCTTAGCTATACCATTTCACTACTTAATCTTTCTGAACTCCAATTTTCTCAGATGTAAAACTGTTATAATTATATCCCCCTACAAGAATGTTTTGAGAATTAAACAAGGCATATGTAAAGTGCCTGAAAGAAAGGAGGTGCTCTACAAATGGCAAATATTGGCTTATTGAGATAACTAACTTTATATTTAAAGATCATTGCTATAGTACCTGATCATCTCTCTCCATTTTAGGGCATTCATTATTATTTACTGAATGGAAATTTAGGTTACAATTCCAGCACTTCTTGCTAGTTGTGTGACCCTGGGTAGGTCACTTAACTTCTAATATTCAATATAAAGATAAAAATCCCTACTTCCCTTACTATATGCAATAATGTTATGCATGTCTTTTCTTTTACAGGGGAGCAAGAATGGAAAGAATCTGAGCTTTAGAATCAGAAAGACCAGCTTTCTAGCCACATAAGCCTGAACTAATCACTTACAGTCTTGAACCTACCTATGTAACCTTGGATTCTTTCTTCAAGTCTAATGTGAGGCAAAATGAAAGACAGCAAAGTAAACTACAAAGAAGCTAAAAGTATATGATAAACTGACGACCGAATAATTTAGGGGCCATAATTTGCTTTGGACCTGCTTTAGCACAGATGCTATTAGATCAACCCTTTACAACAAAGTATTCCTACTTTGAAGATTTGAGATTCTTAAATGTAACCTCATTGCTAACAAATAGAGGGTTTCTGGGTATGGACACTATTTTGTGTTCGCACATAGCATCCATTTTCATGAGAAAGAATTCATTGTCTTTTCATCACATATTCAAAGGGATCTATGACCCCAGAAATGTTTAAGAATAAACAGTGGAAGAGAAGAACATAGTCTTTAGCTCTGTTACTAGATGAGCAATACCAGCAATGTCCTGAATAAGCTTTATTCTCTCACCACACAGCTTTCCAGTACACATGCAGCTTTCCCTTCCCTCCATTCCTCCTCTCCACTCCCAGTCCCCATGCTTACCACCTTCACTGGGTAATTACCCCTTATCGAGACCCATGTATCCTTCCTCTAAGAAGCTTTACTGAACAACTACCACCACCACCACCATCCTGGAGGTCAGGGAAGCATTCTCTGGCCTTAGAATTCTCTACAACTCTACCATTGCCTATATGATCATTTTCTAACTCTGACTCTATTCCTCCTCCATTAGGTTGGGAGTTTCACAAAGGCAGAGACTTTGTCTAATACATCTCTGAATTTCCAGTTTTGCACAATGCCTAGTTCATGGAAGGTATTCAATACATGTTTTCAATGAATAATTTTTAAAACGAATAACACAGTCCAAAACATAGTGATTTCTTCCACAAAGCCATGACACAGAGATTAATAATATATTACAATTAATGACTTCTAAGTCTCCTGAAAAAAGACAAGTAAACTATAATTGATGGCAGACTATTTTTCCCATTCCTTCCACCAGAGATTATTCCATAACCTTGTTGAAAGTATTTAGGAATTTCCAATCCTATATGAAATTTTGAATCCTATACAAAAATCTAGGAGTCTTTTTGTGTGTGTTTGTTTTGTTTTCCTTCGGTTGACATGCAAGACTATTATTTTGCTAGCCTGTTCAGAGACTCAAATGTTCACAATCAACAGTTCTAAAAAATGCATGACAAATATAAACATCTTCCTTTAGAGTTTGAAAAAAGAGAAATCTCTTTTATAAATTCCATTAATAAATGGGAAATATAAATAGTAAAAATTATCATATTCCCAATATGGTGAACACCATCAATGAATTACTGCAAGTTTTCACACTTGCAATAATTTTTTATTATCAGACAAATCAAATTCAGCTAAGAATAAAATTTTTCTTAAATCAATACTGAAATTATCACCTACTCAGCTACTGAAATTTAATAATTAATAAAAATATTCTGAAACTCACATAAAACTGTGCTGTTCTAATGACTGAGAGACAATGCTCTGACTTTAAGATTATATATACAAAATATTGACATCCTTCTGACCTCCTTAATGCATATAATTATCTAGTATGTCTCATTGAAAGTGACACCGAGTCAAGGTACTGAAACTAAAGCTAAATACACCATTCACAGAGCTCAGAAATACAGAAACTATCAGAACTCCTTAGAAGAAATAAGCACATGAGTGTCATGGAAACTTCTGTTCCAATACTTTTGGGATCTTTAATAAAGCTATGGTCACTGATGTTACAGAAGATATAACACTGACAAAAAGTAATTTGAAGTTTTAAAAATGTTTTTAAAAAGAGATAAAATTATATAAATCCACACTCCCTTTTCCACAATTCCAGAATCCCTAAATCTCTAAAAACAATATTTCATAACTTTGGTGCCAAACTAATTTGCCAGCAAAACTTAACCTAAGTTGTTGTGATGCTATTTATAAATTTTACACAAATACTGTGAATGTGATATTGATGTGTTTGATTACAGGGCACCCTCCCATACCCCATTGGGAGTATTATATAATCAACAATATATATGTTGTATTACCTATCTATAATTTTTAAAAAGTCTGAGCCCTGGTCTGTTTGGCTCAGCAGTTAGAGCGTCGACCTGTGATCCAGAGAGACCCGGGGTTCGGTTACTGCTAAGGGCGTGTACCTCGGTTGCAGTTTGTCTGCGGCCCTGGTTGGTCATGTGGGTGGCAGCCACTCGATGTGTCCCTTTCATGTCGATGTTTCTCTCTCTCTCTCTTCCTCTCTCTCCCTCCCACTCTATCTGAACAAAAAATGGAAAAATGTCCTTGGGTAAGGATTAAATAAATAAATAAATAAAGTCTGAATTCTGAAACTTATTTGCATCCAAGGCTGCAGATAAGGGATTGTAGACCTGGATTTCCTCTTCTTTTAACAGTGATTGTACTAATAAGCCTTTAGGAAAAGGCACGCACATACCTACAGACAGATATACACATGTAACATCAGTGATTTTCAACTGGTGTGCCACAAGAATTTTTAAAACATGCAATAAGGTATCAGCTCACACCTGTCTGAATGGCTACTATCAATAAATCAACAAATAACAAGTGCTGGCAAGGATGTGGAGAAAAGAAAATCCTAGTGCACTGATGGCAGGAATGCAGACTGGTGCAGCCACTATGGAAAACAGTATGGAGTTCTTTCAAAAAATTAAAAATACAACTGCCTTTCGACCCAGCAATCCCACTTCTGGGAATATATCCTAAGAATCCCAAAACACCAATCAGAAAGAATATATGCATCCCTATGTGTATAGTAGCATTATTTTCAATAGCCAAGATCTGGAAACAGCCCAAGTGCCCATCAGCAGATGAGTGGATAAAAAAAAGCTATAGTATTTTTATACAATAGAATACTATGCAGCTTATTATGCTAAGTGAACTAAGTCAGTCAGAGAAAGACAAATACCATATGATCTCACTAATATGTAGAATCTAATAAACAAAATAAACTGACAAACAAAATGGAACCAGAAGCATGGATACATGGGACAGAATGACAGATCTCAGACGGCGGTGGGGTGGGAATGACTGGATAAAGGTGAAGGGATTAGCTAAAGAACATAAAAAGGAAAAACATGCAATACCTATTTAGTCAGGGATACTGACCTCTTTTCCCTTAGATTGTCAATATTAAAAAATGAGAACAGCCAATACAACAATAGACATCCAATGTGAATGAATCAAAATTATACCTTTTTTTTTTTTTTTGGTCAGACTGGCAAAAAAAATTATATTTTGGTGTGCCACAGAATTTTAATAATTAGTTTAGGTGTGCCATCAGATGAAAAAGGTTGAAAATCACTGGTGTAGCCCTGGCTGGTGCAGCTCAGTTGGCTGGAGCATCATTCCATACACCAAAGGGTCACAGGTTTGATTCCTGGTCAGGGCACATACCCAGGTTACAGGTTTGAGCCCCGGTCAGGCATGGTTGGGGTGCCTACAGGAGGCAACTGATCAATGTTTCTCTCTCACATCAATGTTTCTCTCCCCCCACTTTCTCTCTCCCTCTCCTTTTCTCTCCCTCTCCCTTTTCTCTCTAAAAAATCAATGGAAACATCCTTGGGCAAGATTTTTTTTAAAAAGGAGAGAAAATCACTGGTGTACATCAATTAAGCTACCATTTATTTGGGGGTGTAAGCATTGTGCACTTTTCATACCTTATCTAATTCTCACCAGAAAAGTAGGTGCTATTATCACCAATTTACAAACAAGAAACTAAAACCAAAAAGGTTTACCTGTTTTGCCCAACTACTAACAAAAGATAGAAAATATTACTCTCATGATTAAGATTTTATAAAAATTTCAAGATTCTGCCTATAGATGATTTTAGATACATAAAGTTGCTTATTTTTAAAAACTAATTTATTTCACAGAGAAAGTAATCAAGGCACAGGTCATTTTAACAGACTGTGGCATTTTAAAATTTCTGGACAATATGGGCCTCCACAAAAGTAACACATTTGGCAATACAGGAAAATAAATCAGCTTACCAGGTAATTCAAATAAAAGCTTTTTTTTTTTTTTTAGATAGTTGGACAGGATGGAGAAGATTCTAAGAAATTGAAGCAGTTGTCATCTAGCCTGAAACTAATATCCCTAGATTTAGTTAATTAGGTTTCTTTTTTATTGTCAAATTATTAGACAGAGAAAAAATTTCTGACATCCATGTCCTGATTTTAAAGTACAATATTTAAAAGAAACTTCCTTTTGCCAATCTGACCTGCTTACAGAGCTATCTGCATGCTTGACTAAAAAGTATCTTGTGTCCACTCCTTCATCAAATTCCTCAAAATCCACCTTATAAAAGATATGTCCCATGAACACAGTTCAGACAACAATTCTACATTATACAGAACTTGGTGTCTACCTTTCTTTTGATAGCAAATCAATTATATCAAGGAAGAGAAATTAAAACGAAGAATGTATTAAATTAATTACTATATATTTAAAGCTTGCTTTTATATGTAAAGTATATTAATATATTTGAATTACTTTATAGTCAAGCGTCAGGGGAACTAGGGCAATATCATTTATTAGGCTATTCAGATATATTATCTCTATTATTCACAACTATTCTACAAATATCACCTCCATTTTACAGATGAAGAAGCTGATCAGAATATTTGAATCCAAGGTCCACATCTAGTAAGTCACAGAAACAGAATTTAAGCAGAATCTGAGCCTAGTTCTTTCCACTTTATCTTTATTAATGTATACTATTTCCTGTAGAGCAGAAATTTTCACCATGGCTATTATTTCTTCAGTATGTTGTATGTTGCAATACAAAAAGAAAGCCAAATAATAAATCTGGATAATGCTAAAAGCGCCAAAAAACTATCATCATACACTAATTATTTGCACATCTTAAGCAAGTTGCTTAACTTCTTTGTGCTAAAACTTCTTTACATATTCATTAAATAAAGATACTACCATAGAGAGTAGTTACAATGCTGAAGCAAATTAAGACATATAAAGCATTTAGTACAACGTCTGGCACATAATAAACACTCCATAATAGCTATTGCTATTAAGATTTTTAAAATCACCTGATGGCCCTGGCCGGTTTGGCTCAGCGGTTGGAGCGTCGGCCTGCGGTACAGAGAGACCCAGGTTCGGTTCCCGCTAAGGGCACGTACCTCGGTTGCAGTCCCCGGCCTGGTTGGTCGTGCGGGTGGCAGCCACTCGATGTGTCCCTTCACGTCGATGTTTCGCTCTCTCTCTCTTCCTCTCTCTCCCTCCCGCTCTATCTGAACAAAAAATGGAAAAATGTCCTCGGGTGAGGATAAAAAAAATAAATAAAATAAAATAAAATAAAATCACCTGATGGCCATATGTTGTATCAAATGACTCCAGCCAGCAATAGCTGAATACCAAATCCAAAGGCTGCCAATCCTACACTGGTTTGTGATCTATGATATGATCTGACAGGAAAAATGATGTGTATCAATCAAGATTCTCTCTCTTGGGAATCTGAATTAAGAGACAAAGATTGAGCCCTGGCCGGTTTGGCTCAGCAGTTAGAGTGTTGGCACTCAGACCAAAGAGTTGCAGGTTCAATTCCAGTCAACTGCATGAACCTCAGTTGCGGTTTGGTCCCAGCTCTGGTCTGGGTCTTGCAGGAGGCAACCAATCAGTGTCTCTCCTACACTGATGTCTCTCTCTCTCTTTCTCTCTCTCCCTCTCCCTCCCTCAAATATTGAGCCAGTTAATAGTGATTCAGAAGTTAAATGGTTTGGCTCCTGCCTTGATCAATTTTTTCTCATCGAGGTTACCAACAATGCTAAATCTAAATATAAATCAGTTACCCTTTTTATATCCCTTGGCAATATTCAATCTGTTGAGTGTGCTATTTATCTTGAAACATTCTTTTGGTTGTCCTCTTATCTCTCTGGTTGTACATTCTCAGTCTCTTTTGGAAGGTACTGAAATATTGCAGCTCCTCAACATTTCATCCCAGGCCTCTTCTCCCCACACTCTTTACTCTCCCTCTTGGAAATTTCACCCACACTATGACTTCAGTAATTATCTCTATGTCAGCTCAAACTTTTCTTGTTAATTCAACTGCCTTGTCAATCTCTCCACTTATTGCGATATCTCAAAGATACCTCAGACTCCATATGTCCAAAACCAAACTCATGATCTTCCTTCCCTCTCAAACCTAGTCAAGGTCCCTTCCAGTGCTCCTTATCTCCATAATGGCACAACCAACACCCAGTGGCACAAATTAGAAAATTAGAGATATACTTTGATACTTCCTTCTCCCTGATCTCCATTTGTCACAAAGTCCTATTAATTTTATCTCTTAAATGTTTCTCAATTCTTTCTCTCCATCTCCACTGCTACCTTCTAACAATTATCTATATGTCCACTCTTGTATCTTTTGTACTCTCTACACTGTAGCCAGTTATCTTTGTTAATTATTCTAATCATGCTGTGCTCCCACTTAAAAGCTCTCAATGACTTCCTATTATTCTTAGGATTGCTGAGCAAAATTTGTATATAGCTTGTAAGACCCTGCAAGATCCACTTCAGTACCTCTTATCTCCTGCATGCAGCCACACTTGTCTCCTTTTAGTTCCTTAAACACAGCACATCATGTTTCCTCCTACCTTAGGGTCTTTGCACATGGTTTTCCTCTCCTGGACCACTCTTTGCTCTTCTCATCATTTATTCAATCATGATCATATCTCAGCTAAAATATCACTTCTTCAGAGAAAGCTTCTTAAACCTCTAGATAATATCAGGTCATTCAATTATTCATTCAACAATACTTATTAATAACCCCCTCTACACCAAGTACAGTTTTGGATATGTGAGATTGATAAATACAACAAAGACCCTTGCCTTCGTAGATCTTACATTCTAGTGGAAGAAGACAGGCAATGAACAATTAAGATAATAAGTAGATTAAATAATATATTGGAAGGCAGTAAGTCTACAGGAGGGGATAAAAAGAACAAGAGAATCAGAAGCAGGGAATTTCCAGTGTCTAGCTTGTTTCCTGGCATATAGTTGGCACTCAATAAATATTTGTTGAGTAGATGAATGAATAAAGGAATAAGTATGTTCAAGTTATGAGAGAGCTTAAACTATGAAATGAGTAGAGGAACTACTTATTGGAAGAAACAAAGATGCCATGAAAGAAAGAGAAACTGTGCAGGTCTTGGGAGATAATGGTCTCTTGAATCATTCTTTTTTTTTTTTTTTATCCTCACCGGAGGACATTTTTCCATTTTGAGCAGGAGGGAGAGAGAGAGGAAGAGAGAGAGAGAGAAACATCGATGTGAAGGGACACATCGAGTGGCTGCCACCCGCACGACCAACCAGGGCCGGGACAAACTGCAACCGAGGTACATGCCCTTAGCGGGAACCGAACCCGGGTCTCTCTGGACCGCAGGCCGACGCTCCAACCGCTGAGCCAAACCGGCCAGGGCTCTTGAATCATTCTTGATGGCTTCATACAGTTTCCAGTTCCAATCACCAATCACATACGGTCTTACCATAACCGCCACCTCCCTCCCCAGCCCCAAGGACTGGATAATTCAAGTGGGTCACTCTTGGAAACAAAATACCGAATCGGGACACATACACAAGACCATGTATACCAATTCTACCCCCCACCACCACATAGATCCCCAAAGCCACTGCTTTTCTACACACACAGATATCACCAGTATTGAGGCTCCGGTTCTTCCGTCCCCTACCCCTTTTAGGGACAAACCCCTTTTACACAGAACTGTAACAACCCGTACTGTCTTCTGTGGTCCTGTAAGACGTAGGTCGCAGTCTCTCCAAGCCCAGCCAGGCCCACGAGGGGTCACCTGAGAAATGTGATCCCGGGTGAAGACCAACTTCACCCACAGAGAGTGGCTATGCACCCCTCAGACTCCGAGCGACCTAGGCCCACGGATCCCACATCCACTCACATTCGGGCTCCAGCCTGCTTTGGCCGGGCTCTGCCGGACTGGAGCTCCGGGCGTGCCCTCACGCCTCTTACCCTTGGAAGGACCCATCTGAAGACTGGTACACTTCCTCTGTGACCAAGGGGAACCCTAAGGCACTGGACTTCCTCAAAACACAAATGCTGGGCGCATCTCCCCTTCCACCGCACTGCCCGATATTAAAGTAGCACTCCTCTTATAGACACCTGCCTCTTCAGAACCGGGCCCTCTGCCCCAGACCATGCCCCTTCAGGGAGCCCCCATACTCCCGTGGGCATCCTGCCCATGACGCGCCCACCGCGATCAGCCCCATCACAGGTGCCCCTCAGGACTGGATCCTGTGAGCTCCCTGGGGTCCCAGCCCTTTCTGAGTCCATGGTCTTTCGGCAGTGTGCACACTCCCCCACAAACCCCTGCCCCACCGGGACCCCAAGTCCCTGCCCGCTACCCCAAAGGGTATGCACCTCCCTTGACCCCTGACCCCCAGGTCACATCGCGCACACACGCAGGGGATCCTCCTCAGGGGCAGAGCCATGTTCAACTCCCCTGTCCCCTCAGGCCCAGGACAGCTGTGCTGCCTCAGCGGTTCCCCTGGTCGACCGCCCCCACAGACCTGCCTCAAGCGCCGTCTGGCTCCGCTCCGCCATTTTTTGTTGTCCCTCCGCCTCTGAGCCCACGCGAAAATCGCGGGGAAGTGGGGAAAGGGCTATAGGATCTGCGGGCCGACGGGAGCTCCCTCAGAGAGACGCGGCGCGACTGTTGCCAGGACAACGGGCGGCCGACCGGAGGGCGCGGGGCGCGCGGCAGGGGGCGAGCGGGGAGGGATGGGAGGGAGCGCGCGTCTGAGGCCCCGCCCCCTGGGCGCGAGCCCCCTCTGAGTCCAGGAGTCTTCGGGGCTGGGACTCCGCTGGCGCTTCTTCCCCGCAACCCAGCCACCGCGTCCTGGCAACTGAGCATGCTCCGCCGCCTGTGGGGCGCAGGAACCGGGTCTGCTGAGGTGGCATTCTCCTGCCACCGACGGGGTCCTCCTGCTGACCACACGGCTGGAAGGGCTGGCTTTTCTGTGCTTGTACTCAACTCTGGAGCTTGGGAAAGCCTTCCTTCTTGATTGCCCTGCGTGTGCCTGGCCTAGTGGATGTGCTGGGGAACGTCTTCAACTGAAATCCCCTGAAAATCAATACTTCTGTGCCTACACCACCGCAGACACGCAGAGGCCCAACGTCCCTTGTGCATCACTGTCCTAACACTTCCAGTGTCTGTGCGTTATTTCCTTCTCTTTCCCTCAGTTGATGGTGAGCTCCCCTGACGCCGGGGTCGGGGTCGGTCCCTTCGTCTGTGTATACTCCCTCAGACAGCAGAGTGCTGTTGCAAAGTAAGTGCTCAGTAAATGTTTCTGGGTGAAAAATGATTCCTTAGTTCACTACTGCACATTCCTACCAGTTTTACTGAGCACTTCACTTTTCAACAAGTACCTTGCCAGTTAGGCCCCCACTCCCCCAGGGTCTCACAGAGAAAGGAAAAGAGATAATGGCTTTGATAGAGGTCAAGTAGTATCCCAAGTGCTACAGGGTCATAGGGATGAAACTCTAAATTGGGGGCTGGGAGTAATCAGTGAAGATGTATGAGAGGAGTGGATACCCTAGCTGAGTTTTGAAAAATGAATAGCTGTCAGCCAGGCAAAGGAGAGGAAAAGTGTGCCAGGCAGAAGGAACAGCAGGAGCCAAGGCACAGAGTGTGGAGATCAGCTGTGAGACTACAAAAAGTCCAAGATGACTAGAGCACAAACCATGAAGGAAGAAGTGTTATCTCCAAAGAAGTTCCTGTATGGTTAGCTAGTGTCTTCATTTGGATTTCCCAAAAGTAGAGCCTGAAGAAAGGGCTTGGGTGCTAGTAATTTGTTTGGGAGGTAAACGCAAGAAGTGAGGTGGAGAGAGTGAAAGAGGATGGGGAAAAGGCCAAGAAAAATGTGTGTTAATTGAGCTGATTGCTTTAGTAGACCACTGGAGATCCTCTGAAAAACCTTGTAAATGTGCCTCAACATTGTCCCACTAAGGAACAAGGAAGCTGGGTCATTTACCTCTTAATTTCCATCCCCATTGACCAGGGGTTACCTCCATCCACCAGCTTGAAAACTTTCACATTTCCTGGTTATGTGTGTCCAGGGCTAAGCAGCCTTCTAGAATTAGCGACAAAGCCTTGAGGCAGAAAAGCAGATGGACCAGAAAGGTTTTGGGGTGGGTTGCTGGCAACACGCATAAAACTGTCCATTCACCTGCACTGATATTAGGGATAAAGTGTGGGCATCACAAGAATCTTCTACAGAATGTTACATGAAAATACCCATAAGAAATACCCCTCACATTTGAGCAGTTTAAAATTTACAAGTCATGTCAGTACAACCATCAGGATAAAAATACACAAGTTTCCCAAATCAATCCTAATGACTGGTAAAGGCTCTGAGAGCTGTAAGAATTAACTTCATTGAATACAGGAAGGTGGACAAATGGAGTTTAAAGAGCCAGGTACTATTCAAACTCAGACCTCATAGCTTTATAATGTTGGGCAAATAAATCACTTATAGTCATTGAGCCTCAGTTTCCTTTTCCAAAACACTGAAGCAAAGGCCCTGCCTACCACAAACAGTGTTCTAAGTCATAAATGAGGTGATTGATTAAAAATAATTTGACAAGTATAATACTTTAAAAGTGATTCTCAACCTTCCTAATGCCGCAAGAGTTTAATACAGTTCCTCATGTTGTGGTGACTCCCAACCATAAAATTATTTTCATGCTACTTCATAACTGTAATTTTGCTACTGTTATGTCTTAGGCAACCCCTGTGAAAGGGTCATTCAACCCCCAAAGGGGTCGTGACCCACAGGTTGAGAACCGCTAGAATAATTTACTTAAACATTCCTTGCTCTCTCTTCTGAGACTGACTCTGTGCAGGTGCTGGAGATAAAGAGGTGAATATAAAACTGTTCATGGTTTTTAGGAGCTCACAGACCATAAGGGAAAAGAGATTTAATCAATAATTACAACCTAGCATGATCAGTATTCTGATAGAGGAGAGCATGGGAGGCTATGGGAGCCCAGAGGGAGAGCACACAACCCAGCCTGGGGTAGAAGGGATAGGTCAAGGGATGTTCAGAGAAGGCTTTCTGGAGGAGAGAGGATCTGATTTTCAAGGCCAAGTAAGAGTAAACAGTGCAAAGAAAATGAGGGTACAGGGGAAAAGGATGGTTGCGGCAACAGGAAAAGCATGGGCAAAGCTAAAGAGAGTGTGTCAGAGGTGAAGAGCAAGGCCAGGAATGGCTGTATCTATAGGTAAGGGAAGATTCTGGAGAACTCATACATGGTGTACTTGATTCCGTAAATGATAGAAACCCATGGACAGGTGTTTAAGCAGGTCAAGGACTTGGTCAGCTGCTGATTGCTGTGTAGAGAGTTGATTAGAGCCAGGAAAATCAGGAGGCTGTGTAGTAAATACTCTGTACAAGTTATGTAGCACATAAAAGTTCTCATCAAATGGTAATTTGAAAAGTCAACAAACATGTTTGAATAAAACTGCACTGTTCAACTTATTTTAAATCAAATGTAAAAATCAGTTGTTAAGTCAAACTAGACACATGTCTGTACTCAATAGCCACATGCAGCTAGTGGCCTCTGTATTGGACAGGATATACGGAGTGGGGCCAAAGTAGGTTTACAATTATTCATATGGAAAATAATACAATAAATAATAATACAAGAATAAGCTCTGTTTTGCACACTCAAAACTGTAAAACTACTTTTGCCCCGCCCTGTATATAGATCATTTTCATCACTGCAGAATGTTCTGTTGAACAACATTGATAGATATATGCCAACCGAGTAGAGGAGATGAATTGTCTGGGAAAATCAGTGCTGATGCTGAGAGGGCTAGCTTTAGTTCTGTGTGCCAGCTCCTCTTCAGGGAGTAGTGCAGGAGGAAGGGTAGACTTCTTCACTCCTGCAGGAGTCCTCAGAGTCTTCCCTTTTGTAGTATGAAATAGCACATCATGGAAAGTGTGATAGCAATGCCCCCCACATGGACCCTGAAAGTTGGTTTTTCCCATGCTACCATTCGGTGTCCCTGGGAGGTCTGCCTTCCCCAAGGATTTCCTGTGGTTTCTGTCTCCATAGACAGCCTCCCACCTACCACAGAGCCAGGGTGCCTTCCTTCTGACAAAATAGTCCCTGTAGAATTCACCCACACCCTATGCACACATTTATTAAAGTAGCACCTTTCATGTGCCTGGCACTGATTTAGATGCAGTGTGGAATGAGAAAAACATTCAAGTTATAATCACGGTTCTCACATGCACTAACATTTAATTCTCAGAGCAACATTGTAAAATTGGTACTAATGTTATCATCCTGTACAGAAGATAAAATTGGGATGAGTTTAAGAAACATACACAAAGTCACTCAGTGAGAAAGTGGCAGATTCAGGAAAGACTGGAATGATGCCAAGAAATTCACCTATGTTAATCCATGTCATTCACATCAAAACCATGCCTTTGATATTTACAAACTAACTGGGAAGAAAAGATGAACACATACAAATCCAGGTTACAATTAATTTCCAAAAAAATATGGTAAGAACAATGATGCAGACATGGTCAGAAATGTGTAGAAACATCAAGAGGAATGTCACTGATGCGCACCAGGAAAGGTTTGCGGGGGGGTGACCCTGGATCTGAGTACTAAAGGATGGGGAAAGGGTAAGGGGTATGCTCAGCCAGATGAAGTATAGGTTGAGGAAAAGAGAGAGAAAAATTATAACCTAGCTTGTCATTTGTATTTCTACTGTACTTATGTTGGTTTGGCCATCTAGAAATGTTATCAGTCTTTTTTTACTTGGCTTCTAAGTTTTGTTTTTTACAAAAATGGAAAAAAGAAAAACCCTGCCTTGTGCCAAGGCTATTAAAGAATTATTTGAGGATTTCTTCTTAACCTGGATAAAATATTGAAATGTTAAAACATGACTGGACTCAAAAGAAAGAATAATATTCTCATGTTGAAAAGAAGAGAGAAATCAATGCTGCAAAGTCATTTGTCCTTGTAGTTTCCTCTGAATGCTCTTTTTTCATATATCTCCCTGACTGACTTCATTCAGGTCTCATCTCTGTTACATTATTGGAGAGGTCTTCCATGACAACACTATTTAGATATTTCATAGTTTTTATAGTATTGTGAATGGTTTCTTATGTTTTATAATTTTTTTCTACCTGCTTTGTTCATGTAGACAAATCCTATTGATTTCATAAGTTATATTATAATTGTAAAATTCACTGAATTCTCATATTATATCTCACAGTTCTTTTATTTCAGATATTCTTTAACCCATAAGAAAAATCAACAGCAAAACAGTAGCTGTACTTTTAAGGTATGTCTTTTTTTTTTTTTTTTATCCTCACCCGAGGACACTTTTCCATTTTTTGTACATATAGAGTGGGAGGGAGAGGACGAGAGAGAGAGAGAAACGTCGATGTGACAGGGACACATCGAGTGACTGCCACCCGCACGACCAACCAGGGCCGGGGACAAACTGCAACCGAGGTACATGCCCTTAGCGGGAACCGAACCCAGGTCTCTCCGGACCGCAGGCCGATGCTGTAACCGCTGAGCCAAACCAGCCAGGGCTTAAGGTATGTCTTTTTCCTGAATTATTGCTTTTTCCAGAGCTTCTAGTATTGTGTTAAAAAGTGGTTTATAGCTGGAATTCTTATCTTTTCCTGATATTAAAGAAAATGCGTGTAAAATTTTTTCATTAAATGTGGCTTTTGACAGAAAGTATTGGTCAAATTGAGGACGTTTTTAAAGCTTTTCAATTACAAATAGATATTAAATTTTAAATCAAAAGTTCTGTTTGCATCTACTAAGATAATCATGTGGGTTTTTTTCTTCTTTAATGTAGTGAAACAAATGGATGGATTTTCTAATATTAAAACATTTTTGCATTTCTGAGATAAACACTATTCAATCACAATTTATTTTCTTAATGCATTGTTGAATTCAGTTAGCTGTTTTATTTAAAACGTTTATATTTATGTTAGGAAATAAAATGGGCGATCTAAGCCTAGAGAATCTTAGGAGAAACTTTTTTGTATTATCATTTCAAATTCTTTAATGGTTACTATTTTGTATTTTTCTTGAGCCAACTTTGGCATTTTATATTTTTCAGAAATATATAAATTTCATTTATATTTTTTAGTTTTTATGTTATTATTTTAAAATCTCTTTTATGTCTGTATATATCTCCTCTCTCATTGTGAATTTTATTTATTTGGTATCATTTATTAAATGGTATCATCAGCGATATGTCTATCTTATTAATCTTTTCAAAGCTTTCAGTTTTGTAAATTCATTTTTCTTCATTCTCTCTCTCTCCTCCCTTCCCCCCCCCTCCCCTTTCAGTTAGTTTGGGTTAAGTTCAGGTACAAGCTATAGGAAAACCAAAAATACTAGTGGCTTAAACAAAATAAAATATTTCTTTTTTCCTAAGTTGAAATAGTTGGGAGATACTTCAGGGTTATGGTGCTGTAAGTGTCAGGGATCAAACTCTATGTATCTTGGTACTCTATCTCTTTTATTTTATTTTTTATTTTTATTTTTGGTTAATCCTCACCCAAGGATATTTTTCCATGGGTTTTCTTGTTTTCTATTTTTTAGAGAAAGTGGAAGAGAGGGAGGGAGAGAGAGATCAATCTATGTGATAGAGACACATAGATTGGTTGCCTTCCTGCAGGACCTGAACTGGGGCCGGGGTACAAACTTGCAACCTAGGTATGTGCCAGGAATAAAATCCATGACCCTTCAGTATGTAGGCCCATGCTCTAACCACTTAGCAAAACAGCCAGGGTTTGGTGCTCTATCTTGTATGGTTTCTATCTTGGTCTAAGATGACTACTGAAGTTCCAGCCATTATGGTTATATTTCAGCCAGAATGAAGAAGGAATGTCTTTTAAGAACACATACCACAAGTTGTGCGTACAATGAATTTACTCACAAAAGCACTCGAAGAAGAGATGGAAAATGCGTCTCTATTATGGGCATTTGTATACCTAGATCAGCATTGGGTACATAATTGGCAGGGTCCAGTGCAAAATGAAAATGTGGGGCCTCTTGTTCAAATATTCTTAATAATTTCAAGGTAGCAACATAAGAGCATTAAATTAATCATAGGACCCTCTGAGCACTGCACCCTGTATGGCTGCGCAGGTCACATACCCATGAAACTGATTAACATTGGGATTCTCAATTTAATGAAGAGGAGGATGAGAACAAATACTCCTGAGGGACAACTGAAAGTCTATGCCTCATTATTTCATTAAATAATTTCTACCTTTATTTTTCCCCCTCCTTATTTCATAGAGTTTACTCTGTCCCTAGTTTTTAGTTCCTGAATTAAATATTTAGTTACTTGGTTTCTTATTTTCTGAGAAATATATTGTACATTTCCTTTTATGTACTTAAGTAGGTATTATTATTGCCATTTTATAAATGAGAAAAATAAGGACAAAGAAGTTGAATAATATAGTCAAGCTCAAAAAACTGATTGATAATCGGCAAAGTTGCGATATAAGCCCAGGAATCTTGTCTCTGAATTCCATGCTTTTAACTAGTATAATGTACTATTACTTTACATTTTGTATTCATTTTACTTTTTTTTTTTTTGTTATCCTCACCCGAGGATATTTTTCCATTTTTTGTACAGATAGAGTGGGAGGGAGAGAGAGAGAGAAACATCGACGTGAAGGGACACATCGAGTGGCTGCCACCCGCACTACCAACCAGGGCCGGGGACAAAGTGCAACCGAAGTACGTGCCCTTAGCGGGATCCGAACCCGGGTCTCTCCGGACCGCAGGCCGACGCTCTAACGGCTGAGCCAATCCGGCCAGGGCCATTTTGTATTCATTTTAATTACACCTATCAATTGAGCTATAAGTTATTTTCTTGTATCTCTCTTTCCAATTGTGGGGCCATATTAAATTAAAAGTGTACAGGTCTAAATTGCTGCATTTAAAGATATACACTTGGGCAATAAAACCATAAAGAAACACACAGAAGTGATCATTGTAAAATCAGGTAGGCAGGGAATTATAATGATGCAGGGACTTTTAGAGTGGCTAGAAAATTTCTGTTGATCTGGTTGGTGGTGGTTAAAAGATATTTGCCTTATAAAAACTCATGAAGCTATACATATTTGTATTGTGTTTTATTTTACAATAAAAGAAATATGTTATTTCTGTTCAAAAGCACACCTCCATCTCAACCATTTTTCTTCATATTCCAGGTTTAAGACTGCCTATAATTTATTATAATAATTATCACTATTTAATAAATTTCATTCTTATTTCAATCTCATAACAGCTCCATGAAACAGGTTTTATCCCTATTTTACTAACCAGGAGACAAAGAGACGTTATATAAGTTGCATGATGTAACATAGCTAATAAGTAGTAGTTAAGATTCAAAACCATATTTGATTCTAAAGACCATGCTCTTCAATAACATATTCCATTAGCTCCCAGCATTTTCTATATTGAGCTCTCAAATCATATTGATAACATAAAGGCAGTCTGACTTGATGGACAGAGTATTGTATCAGGGATGGTGGGGAGATATCTGGATGAGTCAGACTTGGTATTGGCTTGAGGAAACTCACAGCCTAGTGGAAAAGACATTGTGGCAATTTAAATGGAAAAACTTGACCCTTATTAGCTCCTAATCATGGTAAATTATGTCATTATAGAAAATATAATTGGTTGGCATTGATACCATTCTGGGTAGCAAAGAGGAAGAGCCATTGACAGCTTATGGAGGTCTGGTGGATGGATATGAAATACAAAACAGTGGTTTCTTAGCACACTAATGCCAGGGGCTACAGTTCTGAAAGAAGCAAGGTAATAGAAGGAAAGGGTTGTCTTTGCTAAATCTTGATTCTCTCCAAAAAAATATGAGCACCACACACCTTATCTTTGATGAGATGTAATTACTTCTTGGGTAAACTAATGAGGAAGTCAACAGTGATATCTTTCTCTTAGGAATAGGCAATGGCCAAGAAGAGTAGAAGCTGAGGGAAAACTGATCCAAACCAGATACATACAAAATGTCAGAGAGGCATATTATCTTCCTTCAGAGATGAAGAGTAGATTCCCAAAGCAGGGAATGAGAGCATGGGCCTCGGGGATTTGGAAGAAGATGGAGTTAAGAGAAAAGTTCAGGGAAACTGAGAAGGGAAGAATGTCCCAAGAATGCAAATTCCCACATAGGCCACCCTCTTTTGAAGGCTCAAATCTTAAAAGCTTCACTTTTTCTATAAAAAGGACTGCTGAAGATGATGGGTTCCAGTCTCTATTTCTCCCACTCCTTGCGAAGAGCTACCTCCATAAGGAACTTTTTGTGCTTTGTGTAGTTTTTCATTTGGGTGAGATTAATAGGACTAGGGAATCCAAGAAGGGTCAGACTTCACCAAACCCTTAGTATTTAGTGACTGCAGTGGAGAATGCATTGTAACCATATATAAATTTATTGTTTAATTCAGATATTGCACCATATATTGTTTATGCCATAGTTTCTCCACTTAATGTTAATTCATGAGAATTTTCTCATGTCATACAATGTTCTTTGAAAATATTATTCCTGTTCCTGCAAAATATACATATTAGGAATGCATCATAACTAATTAAACCATTTTCTTCTTCTTAGTTATTTTGGTCAAGCAAGTCCTACATTTTTTATATTATAAATCATGCTGCAGTGAAGATCCTTGTACATATATCTTTGCTCATCATCTCTGATCCTGTCCTTGGTTTGAATTCTAAATATGAGGTCACTGGGTCAGAGGGGATGAACTTTTCAAGGCTCCTGAAACATGTTTATAAATTATTTTCCCCAAAGACCTCATCCTTTATACACCCACTGGCAGAGTGTGCAAGTGCCTGTCACATGCTTGCCAACTTTTTGTTTGTGATATTTACCGGGGGGGGGGGTGGGGGGAGTTACCCATTAGCCAGAACACATGAAGTTATAGTGTTTAACCATCTGCCCAGAAGAAATTTGAGACGTTTCTTTTAAACGTGAAAAAGCTGATTGCCCTTGTCACAGATGAGGCACCTGCAGGAAAAACAAAAAACAGGAAAATTGTTTTCAATACTTTATTTCCATCAGGAGAGAAGGACTGTGTACCTCAGACTTCATGTCTTTTTCAGAAAGAGAGTGTGTAGTAGGAAATAGCTGTACTGAGCTCTCTGTGATTTAATGGAGGAACAGATCAAGATCTCCAATTTTCTTCATGTTCATTCTCTTAACTGATACTTATTTATGGAATATTTGGAAGAAGACAAAGTAAGGTATGAAAACCTAGTTTATTTTAATATTAGATGACTTGATTGTTTAAACTTATTAAGAACTGAAACAAAAGACTTGGCGCTAAATGACTCTAAAACACCCATTCTTCTAGGCCCCCCCAGTGTCATTATGATTAGACTTTCTTACTGATATGACAAATACCTAAAACACAGAGCTTGAAACTGTAGGGAATAAAATCAGGCTTTTGCTGACTTGTTCAAGGAAGACATTTAGGTTGAATAAGAGGCCTAGAACATCACTTTCCAGTACTCAAAAGAATAAAAATTTTAGAGATATAGAGTTTCATGGTAAACATGGAGTGACAGTTTCAGAAGAGATTCATAGACTGTAATGCCAATAAACCTAAGTGACCAGATATGCTGTTAAAATGCAACTCTTAGGATGTGTCCAAATAAGCATCTCTTCTGTTAGTTTTAAGAGGAAGTGATTGATATGGAAAGTTAACTATGTCCAATAAAAAGTTCCAGTATCCCTGAAATTTTGTTTGCAAGTATATAAATCCCAGAACTATCTGGAAATTTATGGCTATGTAATGAAACACTAGGCCACGACTTTTTTCATAAAATATGCAAAAAGAAAGCTGAATGTCACAATCAGTGATATAAATCTGGAATTAAGATTGTTCTCTGGTTTATAAACACAACTGTTTTCAAGAATAGTTCAGCCTGATAAAAACTATATCCTCACTGAGATGATCAAAATAGAACAATGACTAATATTAACTGGGCCTATAACTATGTATTTCTTTCCTAATTAATAAATATGATTAATTTTTCCAAAACATTTATATTACATTTTAATACATCTTAATTACTATTTTTGAGCAGCTTAAAGTTTTCACTTCCCATTGTTGTATTATACAACATGATATGTATAGGCAATATACTATGATATGCATAAGCTTTGAAGTGCTCTATGTACAAATTCTGGCTCCATCAATCCATGAAGTTTTTTTCTTGGCCTTTACTCTCCAACATGACCTATGTAGGCCTGCCTTTCCAATTTCACCTTCCTCACCATGCTCCAGCCACACAGGCTTCTTGCTGTTCCTCAAACACCTCAAGCTTGTTTTCCTTTTTCAGCCTTCATTGTTCCCTCTGCTTAGACTGCCCTTCCTCATATCTTTACATCATTTGCTCTCTCACTTTGTCTCTTTTCAAATGTCACCTCCTCAGATAAAACTTCCCTGACCACTCAATAACAATGACTCCCACCTTCAGTCACTCACTATCATATGATCCTACTTTATTTCTTTACTATCTAAAATCATAAGTGATATTTAATTATTTGCCTACTTATTTATTCACTCCCTCCCCCCACCCCAAGTAAGCTTTATGACAGCAGGAACCTTCTGACACATAGGGATATATAATAAATAAGTTGATGAATGATTGAAAGAGTGAATGAACAAATGAAAGCTGTGGTAACTCTATATACAAGTGTTTGAGGAGTACAAAAAAAAAGGTACACCTAATCTAAACTTGCAGTTGAATTGGGGTATGATCAAAGGAGATTTTCTAGAAGAAGGTAAATGTGAGCTGGGTTTTAAAGACAAGTAGGAAGAAGGGAAGGATCCTAAGGAAAAGGAATAAAAATGTGAGGAGCAGAGGGTAAGAAAGAACATAGCTTGAATACTCAGGAAACTACAGATAATCTGGAATGACTCAACAATAAAGTGAACAGCAGAAAATGGCTTCTGTATGGTTAAATGAGTTAAGTGTAGTCTCTAAAGCCCTGTAAATGATTTGAGCTCCAAAGGTACTAAAAACATCCTCTCTCTAAATGCCCCAAAAGGTGATCAAAATAATCTGGACTTTATTTCCACGAGAGTTTCCAACAATGTATAAAATTAAAAACATTTATTAGGGATCCCTCTTTTTTAAAATTCTCTGTGCGTACCCTGTCCACCTACCTCCCACCCCTACTCTCCAACTAAGATTTGAAAGAGACCCAAGCCAGCTACCCATCAGGACATCTAAGGAGATCCATAATTATAAACCAGATTTTCTGATGAAATTAGAGATAGGTTCTGTATGGTGAGTTCATTTTATATAACTACATGAAAATATTCAATAATTGTTGTTGCTATGTGTATCTTGGCAGATGTTTTCAGTGATAATGCCCTACTTCCACTTCCACAATATACAAAATATACAATTTCACATATATATTTTTCATTGCTTCTACAATTGCCAATTTAAGAGCCACATGTCCTCTGTATTTGGAGGGAGAAAGGATAGGTGGTGCTTTGCACAGGTAAAATGGTACAAACAAAAAACCACATCCGTACCCCAAGGAGTTTGTAATCCAAAAACAAGAGTGGGCATGCTATGGAACACTGCAGAACAATACCTACACAATACAGGCAAATGGAGCGGCATATGGCCAACATAGCTGGAATGCTTTGTAAACCATCCCCAAAACATTGCTGGTCTTTGAACACTTCCCCAGTTCAAAGTACAGGACACCATCTATTACCAGTAAACTCTGAAAAGCCAAATGAGATGTTTAAAGTAGCCTTGAATAAAGGTCATATTCCAAAAATGGGCAGACTTAAAAAAGAAAGCTTTCTGTTGAGAAGTAAACTACTGCCCATGCACATTATACCTTCTCCCTTCACTGGTAACACACTTTGTATCCTTGTTGTCAGAGGCAAATACAATTCATTGACTTTTCCTGATAAAATGCCACTAACCAATGCTTAAATGAAGCTCTTAGGTAACATCATTTGATAGCAAATAGGAAAGACTTCAGGAGTTATTCATTTGGCTTATGTTCATCAACCATTAGCATCCTAGTGCTGTTATTGCCTGCTCTGTTGCTAACATTTGGGGATAGTAAATAGAGAGGTAAATGGGATGTGATGGAGAGATCATTGGAATTAGAGTCAGGTCAACTTGTCATTCTCAACAAGTCAGCTCATCTTTCCAAACTCCACTTGTCTTAACTGTAAAATGGGAGTCATTAATTATATCTACTTCACTACACTGTTTAGAAATTAAATGACATAGTATATTTTAAGGCATTTCCGAAACTAGCAAGCACCAAACAAATGTTAGATCTTACTATGTAACATTCATTGCTTCTATTTTCTCCTTAATTCCCATAGAAGCTCTTCAAATGCCTCTATAAGCACTTTTATTTATTGTGTTCTAATAGATTTTACTTTATAACAATTTTAGATTTACAGAAAAATTGAGAACATAATATAGAGACTTCCCATGTACCTGCACCCAGTTATTCCTATTATTAACATCTTATATTAGTACTTGTTACAATTAATAAATGAACCAATAGTGAGTTTACTCAGATTTCCTTAGATTTTCCTAATGTCCATTTTCTCTTCCAAGAACCCATGGAGTATACCACATTATATATAGTTGACATATCTCCTTAGGTTATTCTTTGCTTTGACATTTTCTCAGACTTTCTTTGTTTTTGATGAACTTGATGATTTGGGGGAATATTGCTCAAGTACTTTGTAGGATGCCCCTCTATCACAATTTGTGTGATGTTTTTCTCATGACTAGATTGGGTTTGGAGGAAGATGATCATAGAGGTAAAGTGCAATTTTCATCACTCATATCAAGGGTACATACTATCAGTATGATGTATGATGTTGATATTGGCCTTGATCATCTGGCTGAGGTAGTGTTTGTCAGGTTTCTCTACTGTCAAGTTACTCTCCCTCCCTCTTTCTGTTCTGTATTCTGTGGAGGAAGTTACCAGATGCAATCCATACTTTTTTTTTCTTCTTTATTAATTTTCGAGACAAAGGTAGGGAGATGGAGAGAGAGATAGAAACATTGATGAGAGAGAACATTGATTGGCTGACTCCTGCATGCCCCTCACTGGGGTTTGGCCCACAACTGGGTATGTGCCCTGACTGGGAATTGAACCAGTGACCTCTTGGTATATGGGTTGATGCTCAACCACAGAGCCACACCAGCCGAGCACATACTTAAGGAGTAGGGAGTTACGCTTCCCTTCTCTGGTTTTGCTTTTACCCAAAAAAAGGCAGTATTTCCAACGGCACACAGCTCAGTCATTTTATTTTTTTAAATAATTTCTTATTAATTTATTTTTGTTACAGATGTTTTTCCTTTTTTCCCCCCATTGACACCCTCTTCCCCATTCCCCACCACCTCATACCTGGCTTTGTTGTCCGTGTCCATCAGTTATGTGTACATGCATATAAGTTCTGTGATTTATCTGTTCCCTCCTCCCACCACCCCCTCTTCTGAGGGTTGTCAGTCTGTACCATACTTCCACGTCTCTGGGTCTACCCAATTCCTCAGACTGTTATGTTCATTATATTCCACAAATAAGTGAGATCAAGTGATATTTGTCTTTCTCTCTTGGCTTCTTTCACTTAGGATAATACTTTCCAGGTCCTTCCATGTCATCTCAAAGGTTAAGAAATCTTTTTTTCTTACAGCTGCATAGTACTCCATTGTGTATATGTACCACAGCATTTTTATCCATTCGTCTACTGATGGACAGTTGGGCTTTTTCCAGATCTTAGCTATTATAAATAGTGCTGCTATAAAAATGAGGGTATATATACTCTTTCTGATTGGTGTTTAAGGCTTCTTAGGGTATATTCCTAGAAGTGGGATCACTGGATCAAATGACAATTCAATTTTTAATTTTTTGAGGTAACACCATATTCTTTTCCATAGCAGCTGCACCAGTTTGCATTCCCACCTGCAGTGTACTAGAGTCCCCTTTTCTCCACACCCTCACCAACACTTGTTTGATGATTTGTTGATGGCGGCCATTCTGACAGGTATGAGGTGATACCTCATAGTTGTTTTACTTTGCATCTCTCTGATAATTAGTGATGTTGAGCATTTCTTCATATGTCTCTTGGCCATTTGTAGGTCCTGTTTGGAGAGGTTTCTAGTTAGCTCCTCTGCCCATTTTTTAATTAGGTTCTTTGTCTTCCTTTTGATGAGTTGTATGAATACTCTATATATTTTGGAAATTACCCCTTATCTGATATATCATTGGTGATTATCCTCTCCCATACAGTGGGTTGCCCTTCCATTTTGGTGGTTGTTTCTTTTGCTGTGTAGAAGTTTTTAAGTTTGATGTAGTCCCATGTGTTCATTTTTTGCTTTGTTTCTCTTGCCTTAGGTGATGTATCAGTGAGAATTCTGCTGCGTATGATGTCTGAAATTTTATTGGCTATGTTTTCTTCTAGGATTTTTATGGGTTCACAATTTACATTTAAGTCTTTTATCCATTTTGAGTTTATTCTTGTGTATGGTGTAAGTTGATGGTCTAGTTTCATTTTTTTGCATGTAGCTGTCCAATTTTCCCAACACCATTTATTAAAGAAGCTGTCTTTACTTCATTGTATGCTCTTGCCTCCTTTGTCAAATATTAATTGAACCTAATGTCTTGGGTGCAATTCTGGGTTCTCTGTTCTGTTCCACTGGTCTATATGCCTGTTGTTGTGCCAGTACCAGGCTGTTTTGATTACAGTAGCTTTGTAGTATAATCTGATATCCAGTACTGTGATCCCACCTATTTTGTCCTTCTTTTTCAAGATTGCTGTGGCTCTTCGGGGCCTTTTTTGGTTCCATATAAACTTTTGAAGTATATGTTCTAGTTCTGTGAAATATGTTGTTGGTATTTTCATGGGGATTGCATTGAATCTATAGATTGTTTTGGGTAATATAAACATTTTAATGATGTTAATTCTTCCAATCCATGAACAAGGTATGTGCTTCCACTTTTTTATATCTTTCTCTATTTCTTTTTTTCAATGTCCTATAGTTTTCTGCAAATAAGTCCTTTACTTCTTTGGTTAAGTTATTCCTAGCTATCTTATTTTTTTTTTTTTTTTTTGTCACGGTGGTAAATTGGATTGCTTTCTTAGTTTCTCTTTCAGTGACTTTATCATTTGTGTATAAGGATGCCGACAATTTCTTGACATTAATTTTGTATCCTGCTACTTTGCCCAATTCATTTATTAAGTCTAGTAGATTTTTGATGGAGTCTTTAGGGTTTTCTATGTATAATATCATGTCATCTGCAAATAATGACAGTTTCTTTTCCTCCTTTCCAATTTGGATCCCTTTTATTTTTCTTCATGTCTGATTGCTGTGGCTAAGACTTGCAGTACTATGTTAAATGAGAGTGGCAAAAGTGAGTATCCCTGTCTTATTCCTGTTCTTAAGAGAAATGCTTTTAGTTTTTGCCCATTGAGTATGATGTTGGCTGTAGGTCTTTCATATATGGTTTTATTATGTCGAGATATTATCCCTCTATTCCCACATTGCTGAGCGTTGTTATCAGAAATGAATGCTGGATTTTGTCAGATGCTTTTTCAGCATCTATTGATATGATCATGTGGGTTTTGTTTTTTTTTTTTTTATCCTCACCCAAGGACATTTTTCCATTTTTTGTTCAGGTAGAGTGGGAGGGAGAGATAGGAACAGAGAGAGAGAGAAACATCGAAGTGAAAGGAACACATCGAGTGGCTGCCACCCGCACGACCAGCCAGGGCCGGGACAAACTGCAACCGAGGTACGCGCCCTTAGCGGGAACCGAACCTGGGTCTCTCCAGACCGCAGGCCGACGCTCCAACCGCTGAGCCAAACCGGCCAGGGCGATCATGTGGTTTTTATTCTTCATTTTGTTTATGTGTTGTGTCACATTTATTGATTTGCAAATATTGTACCAGCCTTGCATCCCTAGGATGAATCCCACTTGGTCATGGTGAATAATTTTTTTGATGTATTGCTGGATTCGATTTGCTAGTATTTTGTTCAGGATTTTGGCATCTATGTTCATCAGGGATATTGTCCTATAGTTTTCTTTCTTTGTAGTGTCTTTTTCTGGTTTTGGAATTAGAATTATGCTGGCCTCATGAAACGAGTTTGGAAGTCTTCCTTCTTCTTGAATTTTTTGAACTAGTTTGAGGATAATGGGTGTTAGTTCTTCTTTGAATGTTCGGTAAAACTCCCCTGTGAAGCCATCCGGGCCTGGGCTTTTGTTTGCTGGGAGAGTCTTGATTACCTCTTCAATTTCCTTAGTTGTTATTGGTCTGTTCAAGTTTTCTATCTCTTCCTGGTCCAGTTTTGGTAGACTATGTGTTTTTAGAAATTTGTCCATTTCCCTTAGATTGTCTAATTTGTTGCCATATGATTGTTGATAGTATTTGTTAACGACCCTTTGTATTTCTGTGGTGTCAGTTGTTACTTCTCCTCTTTCATTTCTGATTTTGTGTGTTTGGGTTCTCTCTCTTTAGCTTAGTCATTTTCAGTAGGGAATGTTGGAGCTCTAAGATATTTCCAAAGAGCTGATATGAGCTTGTTCTTTTTCGAAAGAAAAACTAGAGTAAGAATAGTTTTCTATCCCATGCCTTGAAAATCACAGTGAGTTCCCATTTTTCCTTTGAGACAATTGTTACCTTAAAGAAAAAAAAATGTGTTTACTTTGTTGGATTTACTATTGAATGCTTGAGGGGTTCTGTCCTTTTCATATAATTCTGTTTCCTCCTCCTCCTCCTCCTCCTCCTCCTCCTCCTCCTTCTCCTTCTTCTCCTCTTCCTCTTGACCCTCCTCCTCCTCCTTCTCCTTCTTCTTCCTTATCTGCAACTTCTTTAAAGAAGAGCTTATGCATTCATTTCTTCTTTTAGATTTTTCCACTATGATACTTCAAATATGTTGCCTGTATAATTTTCTGAGGTAAAAAAAATTAGAATTCAGTCTTCTTTCTGAGGAAATACTACCTTTGAAGTTCAGGGAGGCATCAGAATCAAAGTGAAATCTACAGTTTACTTCCTTAAAACAAATTCTGAGAATATAAAACTAACAAGACACAAAAGGAAAAATCTGTTTCAAACTGATAATAAAGATGCTGTAATGAGTAGAAATAAAGAAAATATAAAGAAATTATGAATAAAAGTTCCTTGGTTCAACAGTTGCATTTCCCTAAACCTCAGCAATGTGGGGCAGCCAAAGTATCTAAATCTCAAACGTCTAATTCAGCCTTTCTTGAGCAAACTTTATTTCTCAAATACTAGTCTCTACAGCAGAATAAAAACACAGTAAACATACAAATACACACAGTAAAATCTGACACAAGGAATTTAGAGGGTCTAAACTAAGTCATTAAAATTTGTTTTAGAAGAAAGCTGTATGAAGACAGGTAACATTTTTATAATGATAGTTATGTAGATATACAACTCTTGCCATCTTCCCTATTAAAAATATACATATGCTCAGGAAATAAATTTGTCATTCAGCTAACATACTAGTATTAAGATAATTTATTTTTTTTGACAAAAAGTTATAGAAATTTAAAGCTTCTTTAGTCACAGTCAATACAGTGTAAAGGAAAGGATACTAGTTTTGGAACTGGAAAGACTTGAGTTCGAATTCTAACCTTACCACTTTACTAGCTATAAGATTTTACATGAGTTACTCAACTTTCATGAATCTCCGTTTCCTCAGCTATAAAAGACACACTAGGCTTACCTTGTGTGTTGTTATGACACTTAAATCTAATGTAGGTTAGATGCATAACAAAAGCCTAATTAATACATAGCAGGCTCTGAATTAGAGAGAGAAAGAATATACTATTCTGTCTCACAGAGTTTGTAATCTACCGAAAGAAATAGAGATTCATCCAGAAATTAACCAAAAAAAAAAAAAAAAGATTAAATTATCAAAATAATTAATTCTACAAAGTGATTTAGAAAAAGGTAGATTTCCCTGAGAAAGTGAAGACTAAGGTAAAAGAGATCATTACAATAAAGCCCCAAGGAAGAGCAATAAGATAAAGGACAAAGGAAACAGAATATGCAAAGTTCCTGTGGTAGGGGAGATGATGTTGCTTGTAAGCATGTCAAGTGGAGTGCAGGCTCAAGGGACAGCAATATGGGAGAGGTGGCAGAAGCCATGACAAGCAGAGTCATGTAGTCCATCTTAAGGATTTTGGTCCTTGCCCTACAAATAATGCAAAGCCACTGGAAGGTTTTTTTTTGTTTTTTTTTTCCCTTGTTTTTTTTTATCCTCACTGAGGATATTTTTTCTATTTATCTTCAGATAGAGTGGGAGGCAAAGAGAGGAAGAGAAAAGGAGAGAGAGAGAAACATCAACGTGAGAGGGACACATCAACTGGTTGCCTACCGCACGACCCCTACCAGGGTCAGGGACTGAACTGCAACCAAGGTACGTGCCCTTGGCTGAAATCAAATCCGCGACTCACTGGTCCACAGGCTGAGCCAAACCAGCCAGGGTGCCACTGGAAGGTTTTAGCAGAACAGTGACATTATCACATTTTAAAAAGGCTCATTCAGGCTGCTGTGGGAATAGACTGCAGGGGCAGAAGGTACAAGATGTCCTGAAGAAGCCAAGGCAGCTGGATGAACAGTGGACAAGAGAGGCACCAGAAGAGGAAATGTAGGCACAGAGAGATTAAATGATAGAACCAGAACTGGCAGCTCCTTCTTCCTCCAAATCTTGTATTTTCCAACCTTACATATTTTAATAAAATACTAAATACTTGCAATGAACAAATATGGAAAGCAGGATGCTTGTGGTGTAGCTTTTTGAGTAAGAGTTTCCCCAGCATTGAGCACTTAAATTTATTCACATCAACGCAATTACATGGAGAAGATGGAGTGAACAGGATAGCAGCATTCACAAGATACAAGAGGAAGGGAGAGGCAGGGTGGTGGGAAGGACACTATGTGGAAAACTGGATATACAAATTCTAGTTTCAGCTCTGCCTCATAGATTTGGACAAGTCCCTTCTCTTGAGAACATCCCCAACTGTGAAATGACCAAGGGGAACTAGCTGGCCTCTAGGGTCCTTTTCAGCACAGATGTTTGTTTCACTATGAAAGACACATCTATAAACTATAAAGGCAGTTTATTACAGTGGCTAAGGGTACAGTTTCTGAAGCCATCATAAGATCAAACATGTAATAAGTGCTTACCATGTGCCAGACATTGTTCTAAGTATTACATATAAACTGCCCTAATCTTCCCAAATCTTGAGTGGAAACTATTAATATAATCAACAACTTCATTTTATAGTTGAGAAAACATAGGCACGGAGACATTAGGAAACTCACAATTATTAAGGCAGAGTCAAAATTTGAATGTAGTAGTCTAGCTATGATGCACACATCCTCTTAGGATACCTGGGTTCAACAGGCTTGTCTCTTTGCAAGCAATCTGTCTCTCTGTGCCTATGTTTTCTCATCTATAAAATGGCAAAACTAATAGTTCTTACCTAAAAGTATTTTGTGAGGATTGCTAAGGGTATACACATAAAATGATTAGGCCCTGGTCGGGTAGCTCATTATCAATCTGATATGCCAAGGTTGCAGGTTCGATCTCCAGTCAGGGTACATATAAGAATCAACCAATTAATATATAAATAAGTGAACAACAAATCTCTCTCTCTCTCTCTCTCTCTCTCTCTCTCTCTCTCTCTCTCTTTCTCTTTCAAATCAATCAATAAAAATAATAATAAAATTATTAGAAAAACAGTACCTAGAATGTAGTAAGTTCTCAGTAAATGTTAGGTATTATTATTACTTGGTGGCCCAAGAAAGAATGGACACATACATTTTGGGAAACACTCATTGGCAAGAATGACTTGTTCTGACTCAAAGCTTTCAAGTGTTTCCAAGGCAAAGAGGCAAACTTTAAATATTATGAGACCCTGCAGAGGAGAGCTATTGTCTGTTCTGTGTGAAGGATTTCTCCCATATGTTTAGTTTTAATTATGCCCTCACTAAACACTTGAAAATAGAATAAAAACATTGTGGTGGTAAATGAAATAACTTATACACAAAATAAAATGTAGTTCCAAATCTAATCCAATATGATCCAAATTAGGTTTGGAACTCCTTTGTGTTATCATGAATCAATTTATTGGATCACAACCAGCATTTAAAAGAAACAAAATAATAGGGTAGTGTAGAATTGGATGGAAAACATCAGAGTGCATTGCAGGTAGCAAAGGTAAGCATTGCTTCATAAAATTTTTGTTTCAGAGGGAGAGGGGGACCATAAATTACTTTACACAGCTTTTTAAAAGTTTGACTAACACCAAGCTACATTATTTATTCATTCAACAAACATTCACTATGTATAATTTGTGCTAAACATTCTGCCAAGAAACAATTACAGTCATCCCTCACCACTTCACGCTTCAACTTTCGCGGCTTCATTCTATCGCGGTTTAACTGTGAAAGTCAAAGCAGAAAGTGGCAAGGGACGACTATATATAAATAAAGAATCCTACTTCTCATTTATCGCAGTAGAGTCTGGAACTGATTAACCATGATAAACGAGGGCTGACTGTAATAGAGTTCCAGCTTCAGCTAGTTCAAAGTAAAATAAGGAAAACTGACACTAAACAAAACCAAACTGAGCCAACTGAACCTATGAGGCCTAGCTCCACCCCGCTTCCTAGCAGAGGAGTGATGTTTAGGAGGGAAGGGATATTTGAAATTGCTGAGGTATCATAGAAACTATGTGGCTGGGGAAAGACATGCTTATTCTGTCATAGATGGTGGTAGCTTGGTAGATTTGCTTAGTTTTTCAGATTTTCCTTGATGAAAAAATTGTAACATTTACATGGCCAGGGAACAGGTAAACTGTGAGATATGAATCACAATATATGTAGCTGACAATGTATTTTCTTCCTTTCTGACAGGTTCTTTTATTCTGGAGCACTAGGAGGGAACATAGGGTGACATGGGAGAATACTAGATCCTGTCCATCCCTTCTCCCATAGCTCCTGCTGTGCATTATGGGTTAAAGACAGAAGCTGTTGAATTGTGGAAACTGGATATAGTTAAAACCTCACTATAATTAGTGAAGGGGCCCCACAGATTGTTAATGAGGCTGTTTGAATTAGCACCTGCTCCTGGAAAAGTCTGGTGTGAGCCCATTGGCAGCCAGGCCCCTGGGGTCAGTGAGAGGGAAATGGGAGTGGAGGAGGGGGTCTGCACACTGCCTTGTAGGTGTTTTCTGACAGCCCTGAATTGGTTATTTTATTTTCTGTTTATTTTGTTGCGCTCACTCTGTGCAAGAGTCTGGGCTAGATGTTAGAGGAGACATGAAAGTGAGAGACAGTCCTTGCCTGCAAAGAACTTACACAGATGAATGAGACATTTACACAAAGGACAGAAGCTCAAAGCATATCTGGGGCAACAAAGTTCAACCTAAGAATTATGACTATTGTGAATCGTGGTCCTGCCACTTTCTAGCTGTGTGACCTTGGGCAAAGTCACCTAACCTTTAAGAGCTTCCGTTTCCTTATCTGAAAAATCAACATGATTGGGTACCTATGAGGAGTAAATGACAGCCACAAGTGAGGTGGGCAGCACATCAGTGAGTGAATAGTACGTGCTCAATAATTGAACTGACTGCAAAATCAAAGTGCCTGCAAAGAAATACCAATGAAATGCCTCAGAGTTTCAAAAGAGGAAAGTATATTGGGAAAAATTTCTTAGAGGTGGCACCTGAAATGAACCTTACAGAATTTGTCTGATTTTAAAAGGGGGCAATGCAGTAAGGGGGAAATATGCCCAGGAAAACTGGCATAAGCAAAGGCATAGAGGCAGAAAAAAAACTGAGACATTCCAACTAGTAGAGGTATTTTTGCTGGGAACTGTAGTTACATAGATGAATAAGCCAGTCTCCAATCTCAAAAGGCTGATAGTCTAGTGAGAAGACAGACACACAAACTGAACTGACAAAGCGAAGTGACAGCCCTTGTGATAGAGGGCTGTGCATGGGCTGTGGGAGTCCAGGGGAGGCCCCAGGTGGAAATGGCATAAGATGAAGAGGGGAGGGCAAGATTCGACGGTGGCAGGGAAAATGCTAACTGTATGGCCCCTGCTCAGTAGAAATGCCAGTCAGAAAATCATACTAGGCACATAGGATAGGACCTAGGCATGAAGAACATGATGAAAATAAAAACTGGGTTTGTAGCAGTGAGAGACTAAAAGAGGTGACAAGGAGCAGGAATCAGAGAGAATAATGGCAGAATTCTAAAATTTACAGGTGGTGCCATTTAGTGTCATGATGAAGTCTGGAATCGACTGAAACGGTGGCTAAAATGGTGGGAAAGTGAGTCATTGGAGATGAGACATTCAAAGATTGGTGGGATTAAGTGATTAAAAAGATTACGGTTGTGCCCTGGCCCGTTTGGCTCACCGGTTAGAGCGTCAGCCCATGGACCAGAAAGTCCCGGGTTTGGTTCCTGCTAAGGGCAGGTAGGTACCTCAGTTGTAGTTTGTCCCCGGCCCCAGTTGGGGTTGTGTGGGTGGCAACCACTCGTTGCATCTCTCTCACGTCAATGTTTCTCTCTCTCTCTTCCTCCCTGTCTCCCTCCCGCTCTATCTGAAGATCCTCTGGTGAGGATAAAAAAAAATAAAAAATAAAAAAACTAAAAAGATTACTGTTGTCTGTTGATGAGTCGGAGGGAAGAGATAGAAGGAAGGCTATGTGGAAGAGGTCTATGAGTCAGGTATACAAATCACCCAGAAAGGTGGGATTGTGTCCTGGAGGGCAGTAGATGACTTGAGTGTTTGAAACGTGATATATATTTACCATTGAGCATCTGATTTGATTCATTATAGTGTCTCTTGTGGCAGGAGGGCTAAAATAAGTGGCCTAAATAAGATAAAGATTTATTCCTCTGCCATGTAAATCCGAGTTAGTAGTACACTGCCAAAATGACAACACACATAATCATCCAGTGCCAGGGTCTTTCTGTTTGGTTATCCTGCCAACTTGCATCTTAGCTCCAACCTTAATATCTGCATTCCTATCAACTAGAAGGAAGGCTCAGGGGATAACATGACCCAGAGTCACTAATAGTGACCAAGATTCAAGGGGAAGAGAATTAGATTCCCCTTTTGGCAAGAAAGCAGTGAGGTCACACTGCAGAAGAGAAGGGGTGGAGGTGGGAGTGGGAGACATTGTTGGAGCCACATTTGGATAATACAATCCGCCACATGTAAATGACCTTTAACAGAATGTTGCTCAGCTTAATGAATATGAGTAATCTACAGAACAAATGGCCTTGAATAAAAGGGAATCCATTTACTTATATTATTCATTTTAATCCATAGAACAACACTGTAAGGAAATTTTAATTTATACCCGCATTTTACAGATAAGTAGGTAACTTCCCCAAGATCCCTGAAACAGTTGTGGAGCTGGGATTTGAACCTAAGCCTTTTTGACACCCAAGCTTGTGCTCTTTCCTGGCATGACAAGCTTCTCATGAAGCCTGACATCCAGAGAGAATGCAACAGAAAAAAAAAAAAAAATTCACCTTTTCTATCACAAGGACTCAGTAAATATTTGTCAAATTAATCTGAATTAAATCAGAATACTAGAGGAGAATCTTAGAAACAAAATCTGAAAGATGTGTATAAAACTAAAGTTAGCTTTGAAAGAAACACGTTAACTAATGAAATAAGCTCTACATGAATACTGTTTCTTCATTCACTGGTATCTATCTACACAACATATATTTACTTTTTTAAATTATTTGTTACCTGCTTCATTCTAAAAGGGTTCAGGTATAAGTGTTAGACAAGAAATGTCAATAAAATGAAATACTTAGAGATTTTAGTTATCACCTTAGCACGTTGGAAATGACCAGTAAATGGTAGCCGTTGCCATTGGTAAGAGCTATGGGCAGAGAGCCCATTGAACTTATTCCTGGCTCTGCTTCTCGCCAGCTGTGTGAACTTGGGCAGATCACTGAGCTTCTCTGGACCTGACTTTTACTCCTTGCCAGTAAAATGAGGATATTAATGCTCTCTAAGATTTTTTGTAGCACTAAAACCTACTTGAAGATTGAGTCCTCTTTTTCTTATCATTTCTTGCATGTCATGATGTGCTGAGTTATTTTCTACTATTAAGCAATTAATTATCAAGTCTAATAAGTGTAAACTATAACTGTTAAAGAGCAACTAAGAATAGTTGAAACTGTTAGAGCAAAGGCTCTAATCAAATGTTTCTGAACATATGCTCATGGGTTTAACTCAAAAACAGCACTTATTCATTGTTCTCATTAAAATCTCATGTGATGAACCATTAGAAAATGTACAAATTCTATTATATTCATAATAGTCAATGACATTGCAATGCAGCCTCATTTTGACAATGGAATGCACCATTTACTTCACAGTTATGTAGAGTAGGTCTTTTTTATTTTTATTTTTTAATTAATTAATTCATTAATTAATTTTGCTACAAATGTTTCTCCTTTTTCCCCCCACTGATACTCCCCTCCCTCTCCCTACCCACCCTGTCCCCAGCTTTGTTGTCCATGTCCACTGTTCATGCATACATGCATATAAGTTCTGTGGTTAATCTCTCCCCCTCACCTCCTCTTCTGGAGGGCCCTGTAGAGTAGGTCTTTTTTAAGGAGCACCTCTATGAAGCTTTGATGTTTAGTCTTTCACATTCTAACTCTTACTTGCTCTTCAAAACCCAATTCCAGAATTATTTTTTTCTAGGAATCTTCCCAGACCCTCCCTCCCACCTACTCCTTTTCTCCCAGGCTGCTTTCGTGGTCCTCACTCTGTGCTCTCATGGTATGTGGTGCTTCTCTCTATTTTAGTGCTTGTTACACTGTGTTACACAGTATTATCACTGTCTGTCGTTTCCTCATCTCTGTCTGCTCAAGGACAGAAGACAACTCCATTGCCAGTGGTTGGCACTAGCCCTAGATCTAGTAGGTGCTCAATGAATACCTGCTGAATGAATGAATTCCCTACCCTTTAAGGAAATGTTGGTGATTAAGACTGTCTTACATCAAATTCCCAAACTTCTCAAATATTCATACCTTCACACATGCCTATTCTTCTATTGATGTGCACAATTGGAGTCTTTTTTAAATGTTCCCTGTGCAGAGGGGGAAGTGAGAGAAAGAAGCAACTTGTATTAAGTGATTCTTCTATACTTCCCATTAACATTAAAAATCATCTTCATAACAACCTATGAAATAAGTACTATTATCTGTATTATACAGAACCTGAAGCTCAGAGAATTAAAGAAACTTACCAAAGATCACAGGGCTCCTGAATGACAGAGGTGGGATTAATCTGACTCCACCTAATACCACAATGCTTCCCCAGGGAGGAGAGGGGGTGATGGGGACCTGGGGAGAAGGGGGTGGGCGTAGAAGGTACAGGTGGGATTTCATGCTGTGAAACCTCTCCCATGTTTTAAAATCCATCTATTCTCCAGGCTGATGCTTACTAACCCTGAATTTAAGCTCTTTACCTGAAGGTTAGTAACAACTGCTCCTCAACATAACTAATACCTCAGTTCCTTCCTAGTCATTATTTGAGCCTTGGAGGTTGCACAGATGCTATTGTTAAGTTGTTTCTCATTAAGAGAGAAATAGGGCGGGACAGAGGAGGAGTGTGACAAATCAAATCCTCAGGTCCAACCAGCCAGATAAACAAAGAAACACAGGTGCCCTTATAATTAAGGTGCACAATGAGCTTGTAATGCCATTGTGTGAAGATTCTGGACTTTTAAAGAAAAATAACATTACTCAATACAAGAATTGCCTTTCAAAGGAAGAAAGTAAGTTTCTGTGCTCTTACTAATTGCTTTGTTTTGCTTCATGAAGTTGACTATCCTAGAGCCACAATATGACTTGTAATTGTAAAATTATCACAGATTCAATTTATGGTTCATATTGGGAAGGAATATAAGTTAATATTATACTTTGGAGACTTTAACATAATTCTAAAACACTTATATATATGTGTATATGTATGTGTGGGTATATGTATATCTTCAGTTGATAAGAAACAATTTGTGTGTTGGGGGGGCATGGTTCTTAATCCTAGATAATTTGCTGTCTTTATGAAATTTTTTTATAAGTAATATTACCTCAACATATTTGATCATAAAATTGAAGATATATATTTTTTTATCTTTGTTTGGAAATTTTCCATTGTTTTCAAAAGACCTTATAAATCAAATCCATAGAATACATGACATAGTAATGACCAGATCCCTTTTTTTTAAATTCATGAGTGAACTGATTTTGTTAAAGTTAAGGCAGAAAGAATTGTTATTTTTTTGTATATCTTGTGTCTGGGTTTAACTTCTGTTTTAGTAGTACAAGCACACGTAAATGCTACGTGGGTTTCCTTTAAATGGATCCAGCTTCCTATTACAAATTCTGACAGATTGTGCATTTACATAACCTTTTGGCATTAATAACAGTATGTTCAGATCTCAATATAAGAAATGTATACTAAAATCTTTATATTAGTGTAAAATAGAACTTAAAATTTAAAACACGTAATCATTTTTAAAAATTCTAAGTATATACTAGGCACTATTCTTATTGCTTTCTGTGTTAACTCATTTAATACTCAGAACAATCTCTGTGAAGTCACTTCTAATATTATGCCCATCTTACAGACAAAAACTGAAGCACAAAGGGGTTAAGTAACTTACCCAAGATTACAGAGCTAGTAAGTGGTAAGTGCTGAGATTCAAGCCAAAGCAGGCTTTAGAGACCATGCTCTTACTGACCACAGGAAATAGCCAAATTAAATTCCCTGGAGAGGTGACTTGAGTAATAAGAGAGAGCAGAACTTGCTACAAGGGTTGTGCCTAAATTATTAGAAATGACATGTATCAAGTGTGTATATTTGTCTACCTATTATCTATCTATCTTCTTATCTATCTAATCTGGTAGTGTGTTAGGCTAAGGACTTTAAGTGTCCCCTTGCATTTAATCCTCACAATTACACTATGATGTGAGTATTTATGAAGCTGTGTACACTTGAGCAAGTGATTTAACTTCCTGTAATTTAAGCCTCACTTTTCTCTTCAGCTGTGGGTATGAGACTATATACAGAGTGCTTACTTAGTACAGTGCCCAGAACAAAGTAAACTCAATAAATCTTGGTTATTACTATCGTTACTGTCTTTAGGCTTAGAACACCCAAATAGCTTGTTGAAGATGACATACCTTAAAGAGTGCAGAGCTAATATTTGGAACCCAGGTCTGTTTAATACACTAACTGCAGTGGTTAAGACTTTGTTCTTTACTGTGCTAAACTGCACTGAATTCTTGCCTGCTAGCCCTTGCCACAATACTTCACTCATTGTAGGTGTCATTGTAGGTACTTTGATAACAATCTGAGATAGTGATACATTAAAACAAATTAATTCCAAAAAATAAATATTTACTATTGGCATTTTTAAAAATACAGAAAAGCAAGAGGAAAAAAATAAAAATCACTCATAATTTCACCTTCCAAAATAATCCCTGTTCCCTTTTCAAAAACAGGATCATTCTCAGCATACAATTTTGTTAACTACTTTTATCATTTTGAAACATTTTTTTTTTTTTTTTTGCATTTTATCTTCAGATAGAGCGGGAGGGAGGAATAGAGAGAGAGAGAAGCATCAATGTGAGAGAGACACATCGAGTGGTTGCCACCCACATGACCCCAACCAGGGCTGGGGACAAATGAAACATTTTTTTAAAATACTATTTTTATTGATTTTTTTTTTTTTTTTAGAGAGAGAGAGATAGAAACATCAATGTGAGAGAGAAACATTGATTCTCTCTGCCCCCTACACACCCCCTACATGTGCCTTGACCTGGTATCAAACCAGGACCTCCCAGTCTGTGGGACAATGCTTAATCCACTGAGCCACACCAGCTGGGCCACTTTGAAACATATTGTGAATATCTTTCCATGCTAATTAAACATTCATTGACTAGATCATTTTTAATGTCTGCAGAATATTCCATTGTATAGATAATCAGTCTCCTCCATTGATCATTAAGACTACAACTTTTTCCGTATTTGAAATAATGCTATATAAACAAATATAGAGTCAAGCCTTTGAACACATTAATGATAATTTTTTAAAGATAAATTTATAAAAGTGAAACTGCTGGGGCAAAGGATATGAATTAACAAAATTTTGAGTTAGTATCTCCCCATGTGCCCAGGAACAAAACTCTTTTTTTTATTACATGGTCAAAAGGTACAGTGGGAAAAACAGGTCTTTTAAGCCATTAGGGATTTTTCAATTTTAAGGGTGCACTAAAAATGAACTCATTTAAAACTTTAATTAAATTAGATAATCCATGGAAAGTGCACATAAGTACTGAATAACTAATGGCTACTTTTATATTGGTGTCTTTTGTCTTTTGGCTCAGTGATGTCAATCTTTGCCTCCATTTTTCACTTTGGACATAGCTTAGACACCAATCAACTGGCCAGACATGGCTTGAAAGATCCGTTAAGGTGCCCACACTCCCTGCCGGGGACAGACCACCTTTCTAATGCGCCTTTGCCCAAAGAGTAAGATTTATTTTAAGGATTCCAAATTGGGCACGTTTGTAAAAGCTCAGGGCCAAAGTGTTTTGCCCAAACGGCGTTGTCTGAAGGGTGTTCGTGGACTTGAACTGCAAAGCATTTTACTTCACTTAAAATTTAAGTACAGGTAGCAGGTACTGGGGAAAAGGGGGGGGGGGGGCTAGATTTATTCATTCAACTTTTTGAGCATAAACTTGATACCAAACCCAGAGATCTGCTCCAGGGCCATGACAGGAACTTGACTCTCAGGGATCAGTCCTCGATCGCCCGCGCCAGGCGCCCCCTGGAGGTGGCGGTGGCAACAAAGGCGGGGGTGGCGAAGCCGCCGCGCAGGGCTGAGCCGGCGAGCCCGCCATCAAGCGAGAGAGCGCGGTGCGGCTCCGTGGACCTCCCCGCGCCGCACCACGCCCAGCCTCCGCCACCTCCAGCCGGACCACGCCTCCGAGAAGATGCGCCTCAAGAATCAGGTAGTGGCTCCTCCGGCCTGCCCGGCGTCCCGGACGCCCCACCCACTTGCTGTCACCGGCGTTGGCGGCCGCGCGGCCACGTGGCCGCGACTGGGCTGCTCTGGTCCCCTAGCCAGGCCACCAAGATTCCCAGGGACAGAGAGTGGGCCCTTGTAGGACGGAGCCGTCCCCGGCTCCTCTGGCCAGGAGACTCCCGGCACCCCTCTCTGCTGCCTTTCAGGCGGCCCTTGCCCAGGTCACTCCGTCTGCCGTCTCCCAGACTTCAGGGGCCCTAGAGGAGACGACCGAAACTTGGGTCAGCTCGTGCACCCCCTCCCCCAACCCTGCAGCCCAGAGAAGCCACCGCCCCGCGCCACTCCCCTTTGCACCTTTCCTGAACTGTCCTCGGGTTGGCTTTGCTGAACTGTCTGGTGGCGCCAAAAAGTCCAGGCAGCTTCTAGTGAGCGGGACCCAAGGGTGCTGGGGAGTGAGCACGGATCCTCGGGGTACCCAGGGGGATGGGGGCGCGGGGGCACTCCGCGTGACTCCCGCTAATTGTGGAGAAGCAGCACCCTTCAATGCTTTTTCCCCATTAGAGCCTGCTGTGGACCTGGGACTTGTTAGACGACATTAAGAGGGCAATTCTGTTGAGCCTTAGGTGCTGTGGAGAGTATATTTGTGTGTTGTATATTGTTGTCTTTTTTTGGGTGGAGGTTATCAAACGTTTAGGATTTAGTACACACGTGTCCTGAAGTCTTGAACCTGCCAGAGGTGAATTTGTTCTAAAAGGGAGAGAGCTCCCCCTCCCCAGCATATGTTAAGGGATTTAGGGAGACCTCAGGGAAACGGGTGGGGGGTGTCCTTCTAGAAAACAACTCCAGTTTGGGGAGAAATGAGTCATGTTGATTCCCAAGGTGTAAGTTGATACTGCTCAAGGGTAGTAATTCTAGTATCTTTTCCTCCAGGGAATCAAATACCCACCTCCATAACACAGTTTGGCACCAGCCCTGTCGGCTCCTGAAAGCCTACCTGTCCTCTTACCTAGCTGCTTTATTTTAGTAGAAGCTCTTAAAGAGAATACCTTACATTACCCTCTGCATTTGTGTGCCTAGTCTTTTATACTTGCAAATTGCCTCTGAACAAGCTTCAATCTCAATCATTTCAGAATAAGTTTGATATTTTAAGTGAGAGGTGAATGGAGCTCCATTCATGAGGGAAGTAGTCTGTGTGAAGTGTTTTGTAAATGTGAGTGGGTTGAATTTAAAACACTGAATAAAATTATTGTAAGGAGGACTCAAAAGGTTCAATCCAGATGTTCTCATCCTGGCTTCTCTAAGAAACTGACAGTGCAGTGCTATACATAGCCTGTGGCTCTTCAATAGAGTGGACCATGGGACTGTTGTTGACCATGAGTAAGGGCTGGTTGGATTCCTTCCATCCATTTTCCAAAGCACTAACCATATTGTGGGGTTGATGGGGTTGTGACCTACACACCTATATAGAGGATTGCCTCCTCTCTCCTAACTACTCTAGAAATGCATGAGGGATTTCCATGCAATTGAAGAACTTGTAAGTAATCCTCTTTAGTTATCATCAGCATTAGCCTCTGAAACCTTTACTTGCTTGTTAAGGTACTTGGGTATGTTTGAAAGAGGTGAGGTTGTGAGTTTGAGCTGGTGGCCTCATTAATATCACTACTTAGTGTGTGTTTCAAATTGACAGAAAACTCCTTAGCATTTGTGTAACGGTGATATAGTTTCACATGAGGGATTCTAATTCAGATATTCATGGTTCGGGTCTGATCCTACCACTCAGTTGTTATATGACCTTACATGCACAATTAATTTCTTGGTCCTCCTCTCCCCACCCCCACCCCACCTTTATTCCAAATAGACCAATGGGGATAATACCAACCTTTGGCATAGGAATTAAATGGAATACTATATATGTACAGTGCTTGGCATGTGGGCACTGAGTCAATACTCCTATTGTTAACCACCCATAAACAGTAGCTATTACCATTCGGCTGTTATATCTGCTTAAAGATAAGTACCTATAGTTGGGGAGAGAGATTGACTGCAAAGGGTCACAAGGGAACTCTCTGGGGTGACTGAAATATGCTGTATCTTGATTGGGATATGGACTACAAGAGTGTATCCCTTTGTCAAAACTCATCAAACTAAACCCTTAAGATCTGTGCATTTAATTACATCTCAAAATTAATTGAAAAAAAAAATCAACCTCCAAATGTGTCAAGTACATATCTTTTGGGAGGTAAGAGTTGATATACCAACTAATTCTGCATGTTCTACTGATTCACTTCCAGAGATCCCTCTGCATATATGCATATCTTCATAAATTCATGTTGGATCATAGGGAAGGCAGAGAGAAGAAGAACTGATTTTTCAGGTTGCTTTCAGGAGTGATGGTCTATGGAGAAGAATGATTGGCTTGTGTTGAGATAGTATTTAATTTGGAACTTGCATATCACATTAGTTTGTACTAGTAGCTTTTGAAAAACAAGAGTAAAGTGTGTTATTTGATCCAAGAGTGCTCATTTGCCTAATACAGGATGGAGCAAAAGTAGGTTTACACTTGTTCCTGTGGAGAAAATATAATAATTAATAAATAATAATACAAAATAAACTCTGTGTTTTATATACTTATAACTGTAAATTTACTTTTGCCACACCCTGTATCTATCCACTCAGCATAGTTTCTGAAAAGCCATAGTGATTTTAAATCTCTTTTCTTACTTTCAATAAATTCTTTGTGTTGTCGTAGTTGAGATACTTAAAGATAGTACTATACTTTTCAGCATAGTACCAGGCATGTAGTAAATGTTAATACATACTACCTGTTATATATGTTCATTAACATCTTTCATTTGAAGTCAGAAATCAATATTATGCAGATTTTAATATCAATAAAGATGGTGTAAAATTCTAGCAAGTGGAGACAAGCAAATAATTAATAATAAAATATTTTTAAAATAAAAGTCCTGCCATTATTCAAACATAATGGTCATAAACTTTTCAATGTAACTCTTAGGAATGCAGGCAAAAATAACAATGGAAACAGCTTTTCTGAGGAGCAAAAATTGTATGTCACAAAGAGTGTGTTAACTTGTTTACTCAGGCAAGCTCCTTGGACTTTCCCTCAAGTCTTTTGATTCTTACTTGAGACATATTTCTAACATATGCTTAGTTACCTAATTTATCAGTCTATGGCAGATTAGAAGGCTTGGTAGGAGCTGAACTAGAAATTTCAGTAAATGTTAGCTGGACTTGAGGGATAAATAAACTACATAAGTAAGTTTGTTTCTATTTTGTTTGTTGATTTATTTTATTTTTTAGATTCTACACCTGAGTGAAATCATATGGTATTTGTCCCCATCTGGCTCATTTCACTTAGCATAATACCCTCTGAGTCTATTCCTGTTGTCCGAAATGTTAAAATTTTAGCTTTTTTATGGCTGTGTAATATTCCATTATATATATATATGTGTGTGTGTGTGTACCACATCTTCTTTATCCATACATCTATATTTGGATTGCTTCCATATCTTGGCTATTGTAAATAATGCTGCAAAAAACATAGGGGTTAATATAGCCTTTTGAATTTAGTATTTGGGTTTCTTTGGACGAATACCCAGAAGTCAGACATGAGAAATTAGTCTTAAACTTAGGTGGAAGCGATAATTGAAATATAGTACTTTATAATTGTCAATTTTGTTGGAAATTTTAATTTTATTCTTTAACAGGGTTGCATTATGGTATACTCTATTTTAAAAGGGGAATAGCATATAATGATGCATTTTAGAAACATTTCCGTCCAATATGATTAGAATATAACTTTTGGTTTTTTAAGAGGCAGGCTTCAGTTCTGACTGGTGATGCTCAGTGGTTAAAGCATCAGCCCACACACTGAAGGGTCACAGGTTCCATTCCCAGTCAAGGGCATGTACCCGGGTTACAGGTTCGATCCCCAGCCCCAGATGGGGCATGTGAATTTTGTGGGGACACAGTTTAGCCCACGACACATACCATCTAGTAAAAAGCTAACAAGTCCGATTTTAATTCTTGATTTGGAACAGTTCAATTTGGATCTAAATGTAGTTCTTTGTTGCATTGAGAAACCCAAACATATTCATTAGGTACCAACACACACACACACACACACACACACACACACACTTTTACATGTGAGGCTGATTACAATTGAAGCAGAGTTAAGGTCACTGTCCAAGCTGAGTTTAATGTGTGAATAGGTCCACTAAAAAACATGTCCTTCATTGATTAAGAAAGATGGCTATGCAGTGGCTTCCTAATCTTTCTGACTGTATGGCACTTTGGGTGATGGAAGTAGGAAAGTTTGGCTTTCTGGAAAGAAACCATTTAACTCTTTGATACCTTCATACCTAGTTATGTCATTTACGCTCTGTTTGCCTTTGCAGGTATCTCTGCAACAAAATAATTATAGTAATCCCTCAGTGCATATTTTCTGTACATTCAAGCCATGAATTTGTAGATCCAAATTTGCTGCACAGGCAACCTTTGTTCACTGAAATCAAAGCCTGGTGATAGTGTACTCAGAGGTGTACCTAAACTGCCTACTTCAGGGTTTATTCCCCTTACCAGTTTGAAGTTCATCTTGACTCCACCTGTTCATGCATAAGGATGTGATATTTTGTCTAAAGAAAAGAAAAAAAAAATCTCTAAATGTGTGTTGTGCTAAAATGGCTCCCAAATGTATTACGTGTGTTACTACCAGTTTGTGCTAATCTGCACAGCCTCTGAACAACTGGCAAAGTGGCTAGTGTTGACATTGCAGCTGCCACGCAGCCCCGAGTTGCTTTAGGAATTTTTACATTTTATTCGTGTAATGACAGAGTTTACAGTTATCCACAGTATGTTAATTATGAACATTTATTATCTATAGTACCAGCTTGGTGCTTGATCTTATATTTCCTTTAATAGAAACATTGCAGCTTTTACATTTAATTATAATGGAGATAAATCATCACTTATATGAATTTTCACCTACAAGCAAAACATTTGGAACAAATTATAGTTGAGATGAAGCTATTAGATTTAAAATATACCAACATAGCTTTCTTTTCTCAACTTTTAAATTTTCCATTAACAAAAACTTGCTAATGTCATTGAGCCTACTGAAATGATTTCACATGACTGGTTGGATAATTGATGGATGCATTGATTCATTCATTCAATTAATAGTTTGTTGAGTGCCCAGTAGTCAAGTCTAAGTTGTAGGTGCTTGGGCTACATCAGTGAACAAAACAAACATCCCTGTCCACAGGGGCACAAGGGAAGGTAGGCATTAAAAGTAACCATAATAAATAGGTTAATTATATGGCATGTTAGAAGGTTATAAGTGCCATTGGGGTAGGATAGACTAGGATAAAGGGGCTTAGGAACTTGGTTGGAGGTTGCCATCTTTAACAGGGTGGGCATTGAGAAGATGGTATTTGAACAAACTTGATGGAGGTGAAGAAGCTAGCCATGTGGCTATCTGGAGAAGTAAAGGGAACAGTTAGAGGAAAGACCCTAAGGCAAGAGTGTACCTAGAGGAGGAGTTCGAGGAATAGCAAGGAGTTCAGAATGGTTGGAGAGGAATGAACAAGAAGGAGAAAAGATTATAAATCAGATTATAAGATTTGTATGCTGAAGAAATATAATTGTGGGTCATTATCTATCAATGAGTAGATACTTAGCTTTTAGCTTTTTTTTTTTTATTCCTCACCCGAGGATATTTTTTATGTATCTTCAGATAGAGTGAGAGGTAAGGAGAGAGAGAGAGAGAGAGAGAGAGAGAGAGAGAGAGAGAGAGAGAGAGAGAGACACGTCAAAGTGATAGAGGACTGATTGCCTCCTGCACAACCCAACCAGGACTGGGGATGAATCGCAACTGAGGTACGGGCCCTTGACTAGAATCGAACCCGTGACTCATTGGTCCATGGGCCAACACTCTAACCACTGAACCAAACCGGCCAGGGCGACACTTAGCTTTCATACTAAGCACATTATAGGTACTTTGCAAATGTTTGTTGAATGTTCTTTGGCAAATGAAGTGGTACTTATAAGAACTGGTCCTGAACCACAACAGAAAATGGAATAGGGTTCTAGAATTTTTGTTAATTCTGCTAATGGCAAAGGAAGGTTAGACTTGGAGTTGGGAAAGGAGAAGGGCAAGAAAACTAACAAGAAAATGCTGATGTGTAGGTGTCTAAGTCCTCCCTGACCATTGATTGTCACATTGTCCTCACTATGGAATTAATTTTTCACTTAGGCTTAACCATTTGGTACTAAAAAATTCCTTTTCAGTTTGATTGTCTTCATGATTTGAACTTTTAACTAGAAAGAAAAAAATTCCAGTGTAGGGGATACTCTTGATTTGAAAGTTTGAGGTCTGTCAATCTCAGGAGACTCATACAATACATAGGCATACTTTCTTGTTTACTTCTTGTAGAATGGATCTTATATTTGTATATTTTGGTTACAGTTGTTAAAATATTTTTATATATAACATCTCATTTGACCCTCACAGAAAATCTACATGGGAGGTAGACAACCATTATTATTACATTTTGGACTGGATATCTTCCATTTGACCTCTAGATCTACTCTCTACTCTTTTGCTCATCCTTTCTGTGGCCTGGGAAGCTGACCTTTATAGAATGCATCAGTGATCTCTTGCTTCTGGAAGGATTCAGCCAATGCTGAATATTTTAGGGCACTTGCAGGATATTCAAGGGGAAAAAAAACAAAAACAAAAAAAGTGAGTTTCAGGTATTTTTTTCCCCAGCTCCCTCTTGCTAGACTACTGGTTTGCAGTGGGTGTGTGGAGGCCACAGCCCCCATCCAGCCTTCAGTGCGCTCTCGCGTTCCCTCTCTCTCTCTCTCTCTCTCTCACTCACTTTCTCTCTGTTCTCTCCAGGTCCAAGGATTGGTATTGGGTCTCCACTATTGTTACTCCTGGGGTGCTTCATTATCCCTTTAGGTTTTCTTTATTAAACCTAGCTCAGTTTTACTCTTTGAGTGTGCCTCTGTTTCCTGACTGAGACCCTGACTGATACACAGCTTTAAAGATGAAAGCCTAGAGAAGTTTGACAGCTTGTCCAACGATAGAAATCTATTAAATGATAGAGTAGGGAATTGAATACTGGTTTTGTGACTCAAAGGCATAATCAACTTTGAATATACCACAAAGGAATATATCCCAACTGGTGCATACTGATGGGATATTATTGATTGTTATTTTCTTAATTATAGAAGGGCTTTTATACAGAGCGGGACTCTTTAAAAAGAAATACTATTCCCCTTCCTGTCCCCCCAAAACAATCAATCAAATAAACAAATACCTAAACATGTCATATCTTCATAAGAGAAGTATGTAGACAAAATCAGGAAGCATTTACAACGCTTGCTTTTGGTTATTTATGGTGATTAATAATAGTTAATAATCTGTGATTTTACTTTTTCATCTCTCTGCTAGTTTAGTATAAAATCCTCTTTACTCGGCCCTACTTTCCAGTCTCTTCCCCTCCAACTGGTCATCAACACAAAACATTGTCTCTAAAACGTAGATCTCACCCTATCATTTCCCTGTCCCCAGCTCTCCACTGGATGAAGCTTAGGCTTATTGTTTGTCACTCTCCACCTATTCTTACCCTTGCTACATATACCCTCATGCCTCTCCATTTCCTCCCAGTGGAATCCTCCACTTGCTCCAATATTAATTATTTTCAGTTGGCCAAACATGCTTCACATTTGCTTCTGCCTATTTGATTTGCTGTTTCCTGTGCCTACAATATCACCATCTTTGCCTCTAACCTCATTATCTGTCAAGAGAACCACTTATCCATCAAAGTGCTGTTGCAAAACAAAAGTGAAGCCTTTTGGACTCCGCAGGCAGATGTACCAGAATTGAGAAAAGAAGCCCAACTCCTCGAATTCAGAAACTGGGTCTTATTCATCTTTGTATCTCCTGAGTCCTGGGGCCTAGTCTAGGGTCTTGCCCTTAGTGGACAATCAACAAGTGTTTATTGAGCAAATGACTCAGTTTGAGGCTCCTTCAACGAAAACATTTGCAAGAAAAGTTTTGAAGTTGTTTTCGCTGATTTAAATTAAAATGTCAGAAAGGCAGGATAAGGATGGGAGCAAGAAAGATAAAAAGCAAAAAGTTTGAGCTCCTGTCAACTAGAGAGTTCCTAAATAGGGAGTCCATGCTATGGAGTCATGTATTTGCTGCTAGAGGCCTAAGTAGGACCTTGTACAACTTTGGTTTCTTATCCAAGCTTTGGACACCTGTGGTTGACCTGTGTTAGCTTGCTCTGTGATTATAGAGGGGATTTTCCTCCTCCTAACCCCTGAAGATTAGTTAGCCATCTTTCCTCTACATCTATGATATTAAAGGTCTTTTAGTTCTCACAGCATGAGTTCTAGACAAAAGTTCATCTGGGAAGCAGCAGTTTTAGGATTTTCCTCAGGTCATTGGAACTAGTGTTCCTGAAAGTGCCTGGTGCATGACTGTAATAATGGAAGTCAGATCCCAATTTTGAATTACAAGGAAGAGTTTTGTACTACAAACTCCCCCCGTCTACTTAGGCTATCACTTGTTGAGGGGAAAATGAGCCTAACTGTAATGCCATACTGTAATTTAAGGTCAAATTACTATGTTGTTTAGAGACGTGTGATGGAAAGGGCTCAAGAAACTTTAGTATACATGGGATTTTATTGTGTGTAGATATAGTATTTCTCTCCCCTTCGAGGGCATGACCTATTTTGGGCTATATATTATGTAAGGTTAGAGTATTCTTATAATAAAATAATTTCATGAGACACGTGGTATCAAAACATTTTTTACCAAATTAAAGTAGCCTGAATTATTTTTTTCTGACTCTGCTATGGAAGAATCACAGTCTACAAAGGGGGAAGTGATCAGAATAAACTAAAATTTAGTGACCTGTCCTCAAGCCACAATGTGGTGTCATATAGAGCCACAGTGGACCATGGTTTACTTTTCTAGATAAGTTCTGTTCAGTGGGAGCATTCTCTAATTCATAAGCCAGAGAAGAGACTTAATAAATTGCCAAATCCAATTGAGATAGCCAGTATTGGAACTTTCATAACAACCATGGAAAATTGGACATATATAAGATGAAGTGACATTCTTCAAGGATGACAGAAAAAGACATGTAAGAAGAAAAACAAAGCCACAGAATATTAAGGTGGAAATGTTTGTGAGTAGCAGCATTATCACCTTATGTTGGTAGAGCAACCTATCATTTTTCTCTCATTTTTTTTCACATAGGGTTGTATACAAGGAGCATGAAAATTGAGGAATAGAACATAAAAATAGAACTCTGAATTAACAGTAAGGATTCTGAGATAATTCTTTTATCATAAGTGTACTTTTTTTTATTAAATTTATTGGGGTGACCCTGGTTAATATGTTCATATTGGTTTCAAGTGTACATTTCTGTGATACATGATCTGTATATTGCATTGTGTGCCCACCACCCACAACCAGAATGTCCTCTGTCACCATATATTTAGCCCCTTTTTCTTTTTACTACCCACCTCCCTCTGCTAACCACCGAACTGTTGTCTGTATCTATGAGTTTCAATTTTATATCCCACATATGAGTGAAATCATATGGTTCTTAACTTTTTCTGACTGATTTATTTTGTTTATCATAATATTCTCAAGGTCCATCCATGTTGTTGCAAATGGCAGTGTTTCTTTTTCTTTTTCTTTTCTTTTTTTTAAGTATATTTTTATTGATTTTTTTAGAGAGAGAGGATGGGAGAGAGAGAAACATCGATGTAAGAGAAAAACATTGATCGACTGCCTCCTGCATTTCCCCTACTAAGGATCGAGCCCACAACTTCGGCATGTGCCCTAACCAAGAATTGAACCGGGACCTCTCAGTCCATGGGACGACGCTCAATCCACTGAGCCACACCAGCCAGGCAGCAAATGACAGTATTTCATCTTTCCTTATGGCTGAGTAGTAGTATTCCATACAAAAAGTAATACAACAACAAGCTGACTATTTGAAAAGATTAATAAACTTGACAAACCCCTGCCTAGACTCACTGAAGAAAAAAGAGAAGAGACTCATATAAATAAAATTAGAAATGAAAGAGAAGTTATCACAGATATACTGAGGATCATACTAAAATACTATGAAAGACTATATGCCACCAAATTCAACAACCTAGAAGAAATAGGTAAGTCCTTAGAAATATATAATCTTTCTAGACTCATGAAGACTCATGAAGTATTGAAAAATTTAAATAGACTAATCAATAGTGAGGAAATTGAAACAGCCATCATAAACCTCACAAAAAATAAAAGTCCAGGAACAGATGGATTCATTAGTGAATTCTACCAAACATTAAAGAAGATTTGATACCTATCCTTCCCAAACTCTTTAAAAAAACTGAAGAAGAGGCATCACTTTCTAACATATTTTATGAGGCCAACATAACCCTGACACCAAAATCTGGCAAGAATAACACCAAAAAGAAAACTACAGACCAGTATCTCTGATGATTACAGATATAAAAATCCTAAATAAAATACTAGCAAATCAAATACAACAATACATCAAAAAAATAATACATCACGATCATGTGGGGTTCATTCCAGGGGCGCAAGGATGGTTCAACATATGCAAATAGATCAATGTAATACACCACATTAACAAATAAAGGATAAAAATCATATCTTATCAATAGATGCAGAAAAGCATCTGATAAGATTCAACATCCATTTATGATTAAAATACTCAATAAAATGGGTATAGAAGAAAAGTAACTCAACAAAATATAGACCATATATGACAAACCCTCAGCCAATATCATACTCAATGGTGAATGACAAGCGTTCTTATTTCTATACCCATTATTTTAGTTAATGGCCCAGTGGACCTACACAGAAGAATCTTGAGAATTACCCTAGATTCATCCCTGTATCTTGCCAACTGCATTTAATCTCTGGGTCCAAATACGCAACCTGATTTCTTTAGTTATCTAACACTTATTGAGTACCTAATATGTGCCTTGTTCAGACATGGAGAACAATATAGATAAAAAGTGCTGCCTTTGTGGAACTTACATTTTCTTAAACATCATATTTCCATGATTTTATGATAAGATTTCTGGAATGGAAATCTATTTTACAATTAATGTTTTTAAAAAACTAAACTAAAATTTAGTGCATTCTGTTGTGGTTTCTATTCAACTATCACCTCAATTGAATTATTTGCATTTGGAAGCCCATATGCAATTGGATTTTAACTTAAATTTGGATTCCTGTTTGACATTTAAAATGTTTTTTAAAATAGCCAAATGCACATGAAAAGATGCTCAACATTATTAGTCTTTAGGTAAATGCAGATCAAATCAACAATGAGGTACCACTTCACATCCACTAACATGGCTATAATAATTAAAAATAACCCCCCCTCCCAAAAAAAATAACTAGTGTTGATGAGAATGTTGAGAAAGTAGATGAGAACTCTTGTATATTGCTGGTGGTAATGTAAAATGGTACAGTCACTGTGGAAAAGTCAGTTTCTTAAAAAGCTAAATATACAATTACCTATGATACCCACCACACACAATTTCACTTCTAGGTATGTACCCAAAAGAATTGAAAAGAAATATTCCAGTACATGTATACACATGTTCATAGTATCATTATTCACAATAGCCAAAAGGTGGAAACAGCTTAAGTGTCCATCAGTGGATTAATTGATAAGCAAATTATGGTTTATACATACAATGGAATGGAATTCTGATACAAGCCAAAATATAGATAAACCTCTAAAATATACTAAGTGAAAGAAACCAGACCAAAAAAAAAAAGTGACATTACATGATCCCATTTATATAAAATATCCAGAATAGATAAATCTAGAGTCAGAAGGCTGATTGGTGGTTGCCAGGGCAAGGGAGGGGGAGAAATGGGGAGAAATTCTTAATGAATAAGAGGTTTTACTTTGGAGTGATGGAAATGTTTTGGAACTAGGTAGAGGTGGTGGTTGCACAACATTGTGAGTGTACTAAATGTCACTGAATTGTTCACTTGAAAATGGTTAATTTTATGTTATGTAAATTTTACCTGAATATATTATTTAAAAAAACATTATCCTGTCATGCAAAATTGAAATAAAAGTTATTGTGTTCCCTGAAGTTTGCCTGTCATATACCATTCAGTGCAATTAAAAACAATGAATTGTCAGATTTCTTTATATAGACCCTCGAATTTCAGAGTTCAGAGAGATTGGTATGGACTTTTCATGTGTCATCGAGGACTGTCATTTAGGCATCTGACATCTATATGTCAGAAGCATTACTTCCAATAGAAGCTGTATGACTTTTCATGATGCATAATGAAGTATAAAAGTGGTGTCCACACTTCTTTTCCCCCTCATCAGGTCACAATACATTAGTGTGCCCCACTAAGGAATCATGTCGCCCTCGTAGCTAACTGGTAGCAGAACTGCAACTTGCCTGGGGCAGGTGGCTCCAGGACCAAGATCCAGAGCAATGACTACAGACTTTGTGAAGCAATCTGCTGCTATTATCATGTGGAAGATGGTCTGGGCAGGCTGTTTCTGAGGATATGCTAGACTGGGTCCTCTTCTGACTACTGCACTGCCACCAGCATGGTCCCATTTACAGTAGTACTCTCCCACTGTCATGGGCCAAGTCTCAAACAGGTCTCAAAAGGCAGTAGCACTTGAATTCATGTTTCCACACTGTTTCAGGCCCAGAACTCTAGCCACCTCATACCTAGTCTCTCTCTTCTTGGAATCTGGCTGGCCAAAGCTGTTTGCTTATATCCTGTGGGCAGATAACCTGAGTGCCTTGGAGCATTCAAGCATGTTATACTCCTCATTCAAGATAATTTTTCTTCTTTTTCTCTTGTTGTAGAGAAAATAAATAAACAGTGTTTAATACCCAATAAATTATCTCTATATATTTTTTAAAAAACACTTTGAATAACCAAATGTAGAAAAAATCTTCAATATTCCTTGATACCTTTTGAGATTGTACTGTTAATCCTAAAATACCAAAGAGATCAAGTTCACAAGCATGGATTATTAAAAGCAGGGTCTCTGCGATACTCTGCTTAACTGTCAATGATCGAAAGTGATGGAGAACCCCTGGCTGGGTAGCTCAGTTGGTTGGATCATCATCACATACATCAAAAGTTTGCGGGTTCAGTTCCCGGTGAGGGCACATACCTAGATTGTGGGTTTGATCCCCAGTTGGGGTGCATATAGACATTGATACTCCAACCTGAACCTCCCACAGTCTTGTTTTTTTATGTCTAGTTGCTTGTCAGCCAAAGCTTCATAGTTGTCACATGACCACTTCAAACTCAGCATGTCCAGATGGGTAACCAGATGTGTCATTTTAAAATATAATTAGGTTGATAATTCCCAGTAAAAATGCTATGAAAATATAAAATACATGTAGTAATTGTCTGGCTCTTCTATGACCTTAATATATAACTTTAACCCCATAAAGTTGTAGGGACACAGTAATTAACATCCTGAGATATACTTTCTGGACAAAAGCATATCTTATTAGGCCTTAATTTGGGGGTGGTAGGTAGGGTCCTGAATATAGATTGGGTAGCCAAGGGGCTCAGGAAATCTGAGTTTTTATTTAGGGTTTTAGTGGTGCTGCTAAATATAGCATGTCCCATTTTTCCTTTTCCCTCAAACTGTCTCATTGATGTAACATGAAACCAAATAGAACAGTGCTGAGCAGCTTGAAAGGGTGAATATCATGTGTTGAAAAGGAATATCGCAGTATCACCTGATAAAAATAGATTGAACCCACAGCAAGCAGAGATTGGTGCGCTCTAGAAGAGTACATGTTTTTTAAAGGTTTTATTCACTTTCTACCCACAAGAAATTGATAAGTGTTTGCAAAAGTGCCACCAAGTAAGGGATTGGTGGATGGAGGAAAAACAACTTTTAAATGTGGTGGTAGTAATTAGTTGTTAAAAAGGAACAGCAAAAATGTGGTTGTAAAGCAGCAGTTCTCAACCTGTGGGTTGCGACCCCTTTGGGGGTCAAACGACCCTTTCACAGGAGTCACCTAAGACCATCGGAAAATACGTATTTCCGGTGGTCTCAGGAGCCAAGACACTGCCCCTCTATTGTTTCCAGGCAGGTTCGCCCACATGCAGATGTGCTCAAATACAACATGAGGAATGTATTAAAGGGTTGCGGGCATTAGGAAGGTTGAGAACCACTGGCTCTAAACTTGTCCATGTGACCAACCAAATATGTTTATATTTCTGAGCATTGAAGTAGAGTTTTGACAAAGACAAGATTATGAAGCCTGAAGAGGAAGTGACCATATTATTGATTTATTCAATAAGTCTTAACCAAGGGACCACATCATTTATTCCTTCAACAGCCATTAACCAAAGAAACACTCTACCTTGGGTATCCAGAGGATACAAAGGTAAAACAGATAGAGATTCTGAAGGAGTTTGATACCATGTAAGGAAGACAAATTTATGTATATGATTATGCATATACATATTGAAAGGGACAGGTATCATGAGAAAGAGATAGATAAAGTGATAAGGAGTTTATATGTTCTGTCATTTATTTATCTGACAAAAATTGAGTACCTCCTGCATCTAGGCACTGTGGTAGGTGCTGGGGACATAGCTTACAGTTCAGCAAAGCATATAAATAACAAAGTAATAAACTATTACATAAAATAATACAGTTTCAGGTAATCAGTAAATGCTATGAAGAAAATAAAGTACATTAAAGGGGACAGATCTTGTGGATGTTGTTTTAGGTTGCCAGTCAGGGATATGTAGAGATGGTATTAGGATAATAAAGGTCTTCCTGAAATAAAAGACTGGACAGGGAAGAATAAGAAGTGTGTTTGGGGAAGAGCAGGGCAGTTGGACTGGTTTGGAGGTAGATGAAATGGGGTCATAAGACTCAGGGGACTTGGTGAACCTCCACCTTCTAGTATATTTAGGGCTCTCAAGCAGGAGAAAGCAGAACCAGGCTGAGACCAATGGCTGGAGGTTTCACAGATTAAAATCTATGGTGTCTAGTAGTAGAGAGAAGGCTTCTGGCACTATGTTAGAACAACATGGTCAAGTACCTGTGAACTCCACAGGGGTGCAGGAATGGTGTCTTTTTCATCTCCATATCCTTGTTGCCTGTCCCAGTGCATGACACAGTATGTGATCAAAAGTTGATTTTTGAATTGCGTTCCTAAACATCACACATGTGTCGTTTTGTGAAATCCATGGATCTTCTTGCAAATATGCCATTGAGATGGCTCTGGATCTAAATGAAGATCTACAGATAAGTTTTCCCAAAAAGGATAGCCTATTCTGTTTCAGCATCTCTCAATAAAATGAATTAATAGTAACCCCTTTTTCATTTCATAGGCAGTTTTTCTTTCTAGGATCAGAGAGTGGTTTTGTTGTCCACAGAGCTGTACCTGATTTAAACACGGCTGGTAATCTAATTTCTATGTATTTCCCTTATTCACAAACATTTGTTTATTTCAGAGAGAGTCATTTACCCAGAGTTTCACAGACAGTAATGACTGAGGCCTTGTGTCTCTAAGTCCATGCTCTTTCTACTACATCCTGCTGTCTTATATGAAACAGATTTCATTTCATGCAAGCTCTGTTTATGGATGTCTGTGTCCTATTTCAGTTTCTTTAGCAGCAGCAGTATTTTACCAGCTAAGAGCACTGACTGCCTGCTGTTGATGAAGACCTAGTCACTATGCTGATGAGGACACCTTACTCTCTGTCCCCAGGTTAATGAAGCCTTCCCGGACCTCCCTGGCCCCATTATTCTCTCTTGATTCTGGTTGTTTATAGAATTTATACCCTGCCCCCACACCTTCTCACACTTAGCTTGTTTTCTTATTGCTTTTCTGTTTTAGTCTTGTCTCCTTAGGTGGGTTGTATGTTCATCTAACCCAAGAGCTATGTTTTAAACCAGGGACTCTATTAATGTTCTGTGCATCACTAGACATGGATGGGTATGAACTGCTTGCTTGATTCAGAATCACTCATGAGTGAAAGGAAAGTTACAGTGAATTCCTTCAAGACAGGGATCATATCATCAAATTTATGTGTATTCTTAGCCACCAGTATCTGGCCCAGAATAAGGACTAAATAAATGTGTTTTGGATATGTGGCCTTGGTTCCTCTACACCATTGCAATTTCTTCTCAGCATCTCTGTTTAGCAGTATTCCTCTTGGTGATATTATTTACTTCATCCCTGAGGGAGGATTTGGGACTTATTTTTCTCTTTTATAATAATAATAATACCTTGGTTTTTAGAGTTATTACTATGTACTGGGCATTATACTAATCACCTTACATGAATTATTTTATTAAACCCACACAACCACCCTCTAAACCCAGACAGTCTGACTCCAAGTCCCAGACTGCTAATCTCAGTGCAGTATTGCCTTTGTAGCCCCTCCTTGTGCTCAGTAACTCACAGAGAGTCAGCCTGCGTGAAGTTCTGGTGAGGGTTGATTAAATATATTACCTAAGTATTTTAAATATTTCTAAGTCCTTTCTATTTTAGTGTCAGGGCTGTTATTAATATCTTCTATGAAGTTCTGTGGTTTCTTTTTCCTCTTAGGTGAATTTGCTAAGTACATAATTATCATAGGGAATAACTAGACTAGGCTAGAATTGGTTTACTGTCTGTCCCTACTTTGCCAGGCAATAGGATTCCTTGTTTTCCCAAGCTTTCTTGGCACCATAAATGTGGTTGGCCATGGAAGGATATGTGTTATGTCACTGGAATAGAAGGTATAGCAATTCTTGGGACAGTATTTTCAGTTTCTTGGGAGGTACAGTAGAATCACGATGACCAGAGAGACCTGAACGCTGCATTGATTTTCTTGAGTCCTCATTCAGATGTCTAGTCATTTAACACTGAGAGTGGGCCCTGGTTGGGGTGGGAAGCAAGGGCTCTACTATGGGTTTCCCTTTTCCATCATTTTCATTTTCCTTTCCACTGACCTGTGTTTTTATTTGATAGCAAGAATATGAAATATGAAACTTCCACCACTAAATGGTGAGGTTTTTGTAGGACAAAGGAAGTTATATAATCATTGTAGACTTCAATTTTTTGCTCTGTAAATACCACATACTCCCTAGAAGTGTCAGTGGAGTAAATAAGATCCAAGCTCCTAAGTGTAGCCTGCAGCATCCAGTGTTATCTCTGCCTGTCTCTTGGTCCTACTCTCAGGTCACCTCACCACAGCCTCACTGGCCCTCTTGTCTTGTTCCAAGATAACCAGATGGCTTCTGCCTTGATGCCTTGCTTCTCTACCTGCACTTCCAGACCCTCAGGTGTCTTCCTCCTTCCCTTGGCTTAGTCCTCTGCTCAAATGATCTCTCCTCAGAGAGCCTTCTTATCGCTCTCCAAAAGAATTTGTCTTCCCTGTTCTATATATCCCCCTTACACTGCTTTATTTTCCTTATACTACTACTTAAAACTATTTATTTTTATTTTGATTATTTGTTTGCTCTCCTCTCACTTGAATATAAGCTCCATGAAGGCAGGGATGTTGTCTATCTTATTTCCTTGTCTCCTGAGCTCCTCCAGTGGCAGCTGGAACATAGTAAATACTCAAAAAGTATTTCTTATCATGACTATAAACAGACGTGCCTGGCACTGTCTGTTCTACAAGGAATGGATAGACTTCTTAATTTCAGCTTTGTAACATTTTTTCCTGGGTTATGCATTTTTTATTTTTACTAGTTTAATCAATAAAATTTTACTGGACAATTTGATTAGAGACTCAAAGTCATATTGAGATCCACAGCTTCCCAGGGACTAGGTGACTGCCTTTGGGGGTAGGAATTGTTAGGTGCAGCCTTATCACTGGCAGTTGATTTTTAAAGGGGCAGCTAAGGTAGGATGGGAAGAACTGGATTCACATAGATGAAGAGAACACCAAGAACTTTGCTCATGATGGAGCTGTAACCAAACTGGACAGGCAAGGAGTGCTGAAGGCCTTATACTTACTGATGGTATGACCCTGTTCAAATTGTTTGACCTCCTCTATGCTTCAGATTTCTTATTTGTAAAACGAGGCTCATAACTGGGGAAGAGAAGTCGGGGAAGAACTGCCTACCACATAAGGGTTGTTGTAGAACTGTTGAGACAATGTATGTGATAACAGTTCATATCAACTGACACTCACATAAATAGACACAAATGCATATAAAGTGCTTGGCACCCAGTAAGTGCTCAACAGATGCCACCCATTGTTTTTGTAGAATTATTAAATTATTCAGAAATGATCTGAAACACTTGTAAAGATTTGAATGTCTTAGTGTTAATGATTAGGTTTCCTTGAATTTAAACAACATGTTGGATTGTCTTCTGCTTCCTGTTTGCATTTAGTTAGCATGGGAGGGCCCTTTAGCATAGTAAGAATCTGGGCTCTGGAATCAGACAGCACTGAGTTCAAGTCCTGAAGTGAATCAATAAATAGACTAATGCCCAAACCTAATCTCAGCCCATGCAAGTTTCAGTTTCCTTTACTTATCAAATTCCTGTCCGTCATCTGAAGGAGACACTGTAGCCAAAATGCCAGGAAAAAGAGAAATAATCTGTGGCCTAGATAATTCACAGATGTCTTTTGTAGCCCTGCACGAATGTGAGCCACTATGCATTTCCTCCCCAACAGACCCACGGGCATGCTTGGTCTACACAGCCCTATTTGGTCTTCCCACTATTTTATGAGACAGATGCCAAGACCCATTAGGGTGGCAACTGCTTAATGTCAGCATCACAGGTGAATGACAAGAATCTTGGAAAACAAGGGCTACAAATAAGCCAACTCTCCCTTTAGCTCACCAAGGGGATACACAGATCCTCCTTGTTTTGGTAGTTAGGTGCCCCCCTACCTATAAGATCCCTCAAATCTGTGGTCTTTTCAATTGCTGGGAATGACATAAATAATAATCCTGATGTAAAAATTGAGTACTTGCTAATGCTCAACATCGTGTTCAGTCCTTTATCTGAATTCTTCCACAACACTGAGGAGTATAGATACTATACCTATCCCCAGTTTTCAGTTGAGGAAACTGACATTTCAAGAGATGAAATAATTTTCCCGAGGTACCCCAGCTATAAACTAGAGATGAACCTAAGGTCATCAGAGGTCAACTGAAGTCATCTAATTCCAGAGACTATGCTGGGTTGTCACTCTTTAAGGTGGTCTGTTGTCTCTGCCAGACTATGAACTCTTTGGGAGGAGAGATAAATCCTATTTACCTTCAGTTACCATTCATTCCTGATGCCCAGCTCAATCAATGCTTATTAAGATGAAATTTTAAAATTCCTTTTGTGTGGATGATGCCCTCAACTATATCTCAAGCTGCACCATAGAAGGTGCCTACGCCTTGCATTCTACTCTGCCCTTTGCTCAGACATCCAGTTTCCCTCGAACCTCACAGAACCTGGAGGTGGAGGGTATTACTCCATCTTCACAGAGGAAAAACTCATTCTTCAGTCCTTCTTTCTAGGCAGTGAGGTTGGGATGTCCACTCAGGGACCTTAAGTTCATATTTAGTCATTTCTCATTCTCTGTATCATTAAACTTTTTATACAAATTCTTGATCTATTCTTTTTTTGTATTAATTAATTAATTTTTGTCCAAATATTTCCCCTTTTTTCCCCCTAGACATCTTCCTCCCAATCCTGCCCCCTACCCCGACCCCCAGCATTGTTGTGTATGTCCATTGGTTAAGCATACATGCATATAAGTTCTTTGGTGTATCTCATCCCTACCCTCCTTCCCCCTTCCTCTTAGGTTTGTCAGTCTGAACCATACTCCTTTCTATGTCTCTGGGTCTGTTTTGTTCATTATATTCCACAAATGAGTGAGATCATGTTTATTTGTCTCTCTCTGATTGGCTTATTTAGCTTAGCATAATACTATCCAGGTCCCTCCATGCCATCTCAAAGGATAAAAGATCTTTCTTTCTTTTTTTTTTTTTATCCTCACCTGAGGATATTTTTCCATTTTTTATTCAGATAGAGTGGGAGGGAGAGAGACAGAGAAACATCGACATGAAAGGGACACATCAAGTGGTTGCCACCCACACAACCCAACCAGGGCCAGGGACAAACTGCAAACGAGGAACTGAACCAGGGTCTCTCTGGACCACAGGCCGATGCTTTAACAGCTGAGCCAAACCAGCCAGGGCAAGAGGTCTTTCTTTCTTACAACTGCATAGTGTCCCATTGTGTATATGTACCACAGCTTTTATATCCACTCATCTATTGATAGACACTTGGGCTGTTTACAGATCTCAGCAATTGTAAATAGTGCTGCTATGAACATGGAGGTACATATATTCTTTCTGATTGGTGTTTCAGGCTTCTTAGGATATATTCCTAGAAGTAGGATCACTGGGTCAAATGGCAGTTCAATTTTTTATTTTTTGAGGAAACACTATATTGTCTTCCATAGTGGTTGTACCAGTCTGCATTCCCACCAGCAATGTACTAGAGTCCCCTTTTCTCCACACCCTCGCCAGCACTTGTTATTTGATGATTTGTTGATGGCAACCATTTGGCAGGTATGAGGTGATACCTCATAGTAGTTTTAATTTGCATCTTTCTGATGATTAGTGATGAGGATTTTTTCATATGTCTCTTGGCCATTTGTATGTCCTGTTTGGAGAGGTGTCTATTTAAGTCCTCTGCTCATTTTCATTTTGTTTAGGGTTTTTTGTTTTTGTTTTTGTTTTTGTTTTGGTACATGCCCCTAGTGGGAACCGAACGTGGGACTCTCTGCAAGCTGACGCTCCAACTGCTGAGCCAAACCAGCCAGGGCTGTTTTGTTTTGTTTGTTTTTTTGCCTATTTTTAAATTGGGTTCTTTGTCTTTCTTCTGTTGAGTTTGTATGAGTACTCTACATATTTTGAAAAGTAACCCCTTATCTGATGTATCATTGACAGTTATGCTCTCCCATGTAGTGGGTTCCCTTTCCATTTTGATGCTTGTTTCTTTTGCTGTGCAGAAGCTTTTTAGTTTGATGTAGTCCTACGTATTAATTTTTTCCTTTGTTTCTCTTGCCTTAGGCATTGTATCAGTGAAAACTCTGCTGTGTGTGATGTCTGAAATTTTGTTGCCTACATTTCCTTCTAGGATTTTGTGGATTCACGAGTCATGTTTAAGTTTTTTATCCATTTTGAGCTTATCTTTGTGTATGGTGTAAGTTGGTGGTCTAGTTTCATTTTTTTTGCATGTAGCTGTCCAATTTTCTAAACACCATTTATTAAAGAGGCTGTCTTTACTACACTGGATGCTCTTTCCTCCTTTGTCAAATATTAATTGAGTATAATGTCTTGGGTCAATTTCCAGGTTCTCTGTTCTGTTCCATTGATCTATAAGCCTGTCCTTGTGTCAGTACCAGGCTGTTTTGATTACAATGGCTTTATAGTATAACTTGTTATCCAGTATTGTGATTCCTTCTACTTTGTTCTTTCAAGACTGCTGTGGCTATTCAGAGTCTTTTTTGGTTCTATATGAACTTTTGAAGTATTTGTTCTAGTTCTGTGAAATATGTTGTTGGTATTTTAATGGGGATTGCATTGAATTTATAGATTGCTTGGGTAGTATGGACATTTTAATAATGTTAATTCTTCCAATCCATGAACAAGATACATGCTTCCACTTTTTATATCTTTCTCTATTTATTTTTTCAATTATGTGAAGTTTGTTATGAAGAGATCCTTTATTTCTTTGGTTAAGTTTATTCCTAGGTATCTTAATTTTTTTTGCCACAATGATAAATGGGATTGTTATTTTAGTTTCTCTTTCTGTGAGTTCACTATTGGTGTATAAGAATGCCATTCATTTCTTGATGTTAATTTTGTATCCTGCTACTTTGCTAAATTATTTCATTAAATCTAGTAGATTTTTAATGGAGTCTTTAGGGGGTTTTCTATGTACAATATCATGTCATCTGCAAATAATGGCAGTTCTACTTCTCCTTTCCAATTTGGGTCTCTTTTCTTTTTTGTTTCATGTCTAATTGCTGTGGCTAAGACTTCCAGTACTATGTTAAATAAGAGTGGCAAAAGTGGGCGTCCCTGTGTTGTTCCTGTTTTTAAGGGAAATGCTTGTAGTTTTTGCCCATTGAGTATGTTGTTGGCTGTAGGTTTTTCATATATGGTTTTTATCATGTCAAGATATGATCCCTCTATTCCCACATTGTTGAGCATTTTTATCAGATATGGGTGCTGGATTTTGTTGAATGCTCTTTCAGCATCTATTGATATAATCATATGATTTTTATCTTTCATTTTGTTTATGTGGTGTATCACGTTTATTGATTTGCAAATATTATACCAGCCTTGCATCCCTGGGATGAATCCCAATTGGTTATGGTGAATAATTTTTTTAATGTATTGGTGGCTCCAATTTGCTAATATTTTGTTAAGGGTTTCGGCATCTAAGTTCATCAGGGATATTGGCTTGTAGTTTTCTTTCTTTGTAGTGTCTTTATCTGGTATTGGAATTAGAATTATGCTGGCCTCATAAAACAAGTTTGGAAGTTCTCCTTCTTCTTTAATTTTTTGGAATAGTTTGAAGACAATGGGTATTAGGTCTTTTTTGGATATTCAGTAAAATTCCTCCGTGAAGCCATCTGGGCTCGGGCTTTTGTTCACTGGGCGATTCTTGATTACATCTTCAATTTCCTTAGTTCTTTTTGGTCTGTTCAGGTTTCTATCTCTTTCTGGTTCAGTTTTGTGAGACTATGTGTTTCTAGAAATTTGTCCATTTTGTCTAGATTGTCCAATTTATTAGCATATAATTGTTCATAGTATTTGTTAATGGTATTTCTTTATTTTGTGTCAGTTTTTACTTCTCTTTCTTTTCTAATTTTGTTTATTCGGGTCCTCTCTTTTTGTTTCTTGGTGAGTCTAACTAAGGGTTTTTCAATCTTGTTTATCTCCTCAAAGAATCAGCTCTTTGTTTCATTGATCTTTTGAATTTTTTTTTAATCTCTATGTCATTTATTTTTGCTCTGATCTTTACTATTTCTTTCCTTCTACTTGCTCTGAGTTTTTCTTTTTGTTTGTTTTCTAGTTCTTTAAGTTGTGAGGTGAGATAGTCAATTATATATTTTTCTTGTTTCCTGAGATAGGCCTGTAGTCCTGTGAACTTCCCTCTCCGGACTGCTTTCACTGCATTCCATAGATTTTGTGTTGCTGTGTGTTCATTTTTATTGGTTTCCAGAAAGATTTTAATTTCTTCCTTGATCTTTTTGGTAACCCATTCATTGTTTTAAAACATGCCATTTAGCCTCCATGTGTTTAAATGTTTTGTGTGTTTTTGTTGTAATTGATTTTTTGTTTCATGCCATTGTGATCTGAGAAGATGCTTAATATGATATCAATCTTCTTGAACTTGTAGAGACTTAGTTTATGTCCTAACATGTTGCTATCTTTGAGAATGTCCCATGTGTACTTGAGAAGAATGTGAAGTCTGCAGTTTTGGGGTGTAATTCTCTATAGATATCTATTAAATCCATATGATATAGTGCATCATTTAGAGTTTGTTTCCTTGCATATTTTTTGTCTAGAGGATCTATCAAATGGTGTCAGTGGGGTTTTGAAGTCTCCTGCTATGATTGTATGTGGATTTCTCCTTTGAAGTCCTCCAGAAGTTTTTAAATATTTTGGTGCTCCTATGTTGGGGGCATATATGATTACCAAGGTTACATCTTCCTGTTTAATAGACCCTTTCAATAGTATGTAGTGGTCCTCTTTGTCTCTAGTTATGGCCTTCATTTTGAAGTCTATTTTATCAGATATGAGTAGTGCTACCCCAGCTTTATTTCCTTTCTGTTTGCTTGGAAGATTTTCTCCCATCCTTTCACTTTCAACCTGTGTGAGTCTTTTGTTGTGAGGTGGATCTCTTGTAAACAACATATATATGAGTCATGCTTTCTTATCCAGTCATTTACTCTATCTTTTTATCAGAGCATTCAATCCATTTACATTTAAGGTTATTATTGATATGTACTCATTTATTGCCATTTTTGTTTTGTGGTTATATTTTTCTTCCTCTTTCTTCTCCTAATTACAGCAGTCCTTTTAACATTTCTTGCAGTGCTGGTTTGGTGCTAATATATTCCCTTAACCTTTTTTTTGTCTGGGAAGCTCTTTATTTCACCTTCTATTTTGAATGATAGCCTTACTATATAGAATAGTCTTGGATTCAGATTCTTGTTTTTCATTTCCTTGATTACTTCATGCCATTCCCTTCTGGCCTGTAGTGTTTCTGTTGAGAAGTCAGCTGATAGCCTTATGGGGGTTCCATTGTAGGTAACCTGTTGCTTATCTTGTGCTGCCTTTACGATTCTCTCTTTGTCTTTAATTTTTGGCATTTTAATTATTATGTGTCTTGGTGTGGGTCTTTTTGGGTTTTTCTTACTTGGGGCTTTCTGTGCTTCTTGTACGTGTATGCCTTTTTTCTTCACCAAGTTAGTGAAGTTTCCTGTCACCATTTCTTCAAATGTATTCTCTAACCCTTGTTCATTTTATTCTTCTTCTGGAAGTCCTATGATGTGGATGTTGTTATGTTTCATATTGTCCCACAGTTCTCTTAGGCTGTCTTCATTTTTTTTTTTTTTTGCTTCTCTGACTGGGTGATTTTTTTTCTACCCTGTCTTCTAATTCACTGATTCAGTTCTCGGCTTCCTCTGCTCTGCTGGTTATTCCTTCCAATGTGTGTGTGTGTTTTTTTAAATATATTTTTATTGATTTTCAGAGGGAGAGGAAGGAAGAGGGAAGAGAGATATAGAAACATTGATGAGAGAGACACATCAATTGGCTGTCTCCTGTATGCCCCCCACTGGGGATTGAGCTCGCAACCTGAGCATGTGCCCTGACTGGAAATCAAACTGGTGACTTTTGGTCCATGGGTTGATGCTCAACCACTGAGCCACACCAGCTGGGCCCAATGTGTTCTTTATTTCTGCTATGTCATTCTTCATTTCTGCTTAGTGGTTTTTCATTTCCAATTGGTTGATTTTCAATGTTTCTATAACTTTACTCATGCTGTTGAGTTATTTACTCATGATGTTGAGCATCCTCATTATCATCACTCTGAACTCTACCTCTGATAACTTGCTTAACTGCATTTTATGTATCGCTTCTTCAATGGAGTTCTCTTGTTCTTTCATTTAGGATTTGCTGGGTTTTTTGGTTTGTTTCACCATTTTGGCTATCTCATTGGTTTTTGGAGCCTGCCAAATTTTTTCTTCAGTAGTAAAAATACCTCATACTCTATTTCAAGTGGGGACAGAGTTTCCATTCACTTCTTTTTCTCCACAAATAGTGGCCCACGTGAGATGGGCTATGGTTTCTGTTCCTCTTTCAGCAGGTCCCTCTAGTTAGGATGCTACCCTGGCCAGTATGGATTTGTAGTTAGAGTGTCTGTCCAAGTACCGAAGGGTCATTGTTTCAGTTCTTGGTCAAGGGCCAATCGCCAGCCTGGGTTGGGATACCTTATTATCTCATGTTTCCAGGAAACTCGGAGCTCATTGGGCACCAGGCAACAATCAGCCATTCCACAAGTATTGATTGAGCACTCACTGTATACAAGGCACTATAACACTGGGACCCTTCAGTGGCTCCTGTTGCAGGATTCAGCTCTGGACCTTCCAAGGCCTGGACTGGGGGTGCTCTTGGCAGCATCTACTGGGGGCTCAGCACCTTGGAGGGTGCCTCTTGGTGGGATAAGGCCCGGGGTTCTGCTCTTCTCCAGTGCCAAGTGGGCCTGGAAGATACCACACTTTCTGTATCTTTAAACTTTTAATAAACTTGAATATTTTGTGGATGGAGACAAGGAAAGATATTTGACAAATTTTCTTTTATTGTTAAATAAAAGCTCACCTTGATTGTAAGACCAAAAAATAATAATAATAAAGCTATTTTAATCTCTAATACAGACACGGATGCTCTATTGATTTTTTTTTTAAAGCAAAGTAACAAAAACCCATGTCCCTCTTTTTGTGAAAAATCATTATTACTAGGTGTTGTGGTCTGCAAGATGCTAAATAAGGACTCTCGCTAAAATGCTTTGCAAAACTATTTCAATGCAAAATCAATAATGTACATGAAAAATTTATGAAAAGATGAATTAAGGATAAAACAACTCCTTACCTTCTAGTGAATATACACACGTAGGAAATATTAACATGCAATATTAACTTTCTGTCATCCACTGAGGTTTGAGATGTAATGGCTTTGTAAATGAGGAAAATATCAAGAGCCTCATCTGAATATAATGGTGGACATAATCAAAGTGAACAGGCCGGCAGGTACCAAAGGCTTGAAGTCCTTAGAAAAGTAGAACTCTAACTTGGGGCCAGACTCTGAACTTTCCAGGTAAGATTTTCATGCCTTCAGTTGCCTTCTGGATGTCCTTAGTGGACACATGAACAAGACTGTGAGATGGTATTTGTCTAGTCATGGCTGCAAGGCTTGCTGGGTCACCAGCATGGCAGGAAGGGAGAGATGAGTGAATTTGATGGGCTGCAGTACAGATAATGTACTTTGAGAAGTTGTACTGGTCACATTCAAGATCAAAGGTTCTGGGGCCATGGCTGTGCATGTAGTGTGGCCTACCTGGGCTGTGCTTCTTTAGTTTATGGCTGTAGCTTAGGCAGAATTTTTTATAACACTCAGGATTTGTTTTATAGTTATTTATAATTTTGTCTTATCTTCTTGAGTTCCTTGAGGAACCAGTCTCTGAAAAGTTCATTTTAACTGCCCTTGTTGTATACACTCCAAAATAGGCACTCTATAAATATCTGTTGATTGAATAAAAAGATGGTTCAAAAGCCATTCAGAGGAAAATCAGGTACAAATATGGCACTACAATGATAGTGACAATAATTGCTGCCGTTTATTGAGCATTTTCTATATGCCTGGTACATTAGATACATTTCTGATTCTGGTCTCTTAAATTAGCAGTGTTCTGGTAAATGTTCACTGGGGTTGCTTGTATGTCAGGTCTTGTTCTAGTCAGGGATACTCTGAGATAAAAGGGACCCAGTCCATGCCTTTGAGGAGCTTACAGGAAAGATAGAGGGCAGTTCCTCTGTGAGCTAAGTGCTGCAAGAGCTGTGGAAGTTCATGCAGAATAACTTAATAACCTCGAGGGAAAATAGGTCTGGGGGAGCTGAGTCTTATAGAGGAAATAAGAATTTGCTAAATGAAGACATTGGAGGCAGAGAGGAAGAACAGGTCAATCTAGATCAAAGGAACAGTAAAAGCCGAGGTGGGAAGATGCTCAGCTGTGTAATGGGTTTATAGAACATTAATTAAGCAATTACATTGAGTACCTTCTGTGTTCTAGGCACTGGGAATACAATTATGAGCAAAACCTCATGGAGCTTATAACCTAGTTCAAGAGATAGACATAAATAATAGTAAAAACTACAAACATTTATCTACATATTATATTAAGTGCTGTGAAGAAAAATAATAAGATGCTAAGGGAGTAGAATATAATTTGTATTTGGCCTTCATGGGAAAGGGATATTTAATCAGAGACCTAATGGAGTAGCCATGAAGAAAATGGGATACAATGTGTGCAAGATGGGACATGCTATGTGTATGTAAAGGCCCTGGAACAGGGAAGACTTAACATGCTTGAGGAGCTGTAAAGCTACCATGGAGACAAGTGGAGACAGATCACATAAGTCCCCATAGGTGACATTTTAGGGGTTTTCGATTCTATTCTTGGTGCAAGGAAAAATGATTGAAAGGTTTAAGCATGGAGAGGCATTTTCCCCCTTAATTTTATTATGAAAAATTTGAAACATACAACAAAGTTAAAAGACTTTTAAAAAGGCAGTAGTATATGGGAAAAGGACCAACATGGTCTATAACTGGGACTGGGAGCTGGGTCTGGAACCTTTAGTGCCCTGTAAGAGAGAGAAGATAAGTTGTGCAGTGTAGAGCCAGGGGGAGTAGGGCTAGAGAAAGAAGGGGTGGGTTGAAAATTATTTAGGGGTACAATGCCTAGCTCATAATAGTTGCTTGATAAGTGTTTGCTGAATGAATAAAAGTATAAATAGCAAGACTCGGAGCGTCCTGCTGATGAAGGATGAGGAAATGAGTTGTAAACTGTGTGAGTCATTCAACTTCTCTGAGCCTCAGTTCCTCATCTGTAAGATGGGAAAGGTGAGGCTATTTCTTGTATTAGTTAGGGTTCTCCAGAGAAACAAAACCAATAGGATGTATGTATGTATATGTGTGTTTATGTATATATGTAAAAAGAGATTTATGATAGGGAATTGGCTCATGTGATTAAGGACACTGACAAGCCCCAGAATCTGTATTCAGCAAGCTGGAGACTCAGGAGAACTGATGGTGTGTAGTGCTAGTCCTGAAGCCTGTAGTCTTGAGATCAAGAAAGATGTTTCAGTTGAGTCTGAAGTCAGGAAAGAGCTAATGTTCCAGCTCAAAGCAGTCAGGCAGGAGGAGGTCCCTCTTACTCACAGGTGAGTCAGTCTTTTTATTCTAGTCTAGCCTTCAACTGATTAGACGAGGCCCACCCATGATAGGGAGAGCAATCTGCTTTACTCAGTCTACTGATTTAAGTGTTGTCTCATCCAAAACACCTACACAGACATATTTAGAATATTTTGACCAAATATCTGGGCACCCTGTGGCCCAGTTAAGTTGATATATATTAACCATCACATTTCCCATGCTTGTTTGAAAATGCTGTGTAAGTTTTTTTTAAAATACTATATAAAGGTAAGGGGTAGCATCATTTATTCAAAGGGAATATGTTATTCCTTAATGAGAATAGTTTACTTTTTTGTGGCTTGAAAACATTTTATTCATTAACAAAACTGTTGATCATTCTTTTATTTTTGTGAAGTTGTTTCAGAACTTTCCCTTTATTAAAGTTAACAACTGAATGATCTTGTGTGAAGGAAAGAAATCTAGTTTCCCCAAATTCCTTTTTGTCAAAGGAATGGGTTGGGAATGAATTCTCCACCAAGGAGTTAGGTCTATTAGGTAGCTGTGGAAACTAAAATTTTTCATTTGATTCAGATATTGAACTTTTGGTAAAATTTCATTTTTTTCATTTCACCCTCATAACAAGTTTTGTAAACTATGTTGAGGTTCTGAGCTGGGAAGATACAAATTATCATCATTCATGGCCACTTATACTCTGATACACTTTAGTGATATGGTTCTAGATTTTTTTTATCCCAACCTCTTATTTTTTATCCTCTCACCCAAGGACATTTTTTTTTTTTTTTTTGCATTTGTCTTCAGGTAGAGTGGGAGGGAGAAAGAAAGGAAGAGAGAGAAAGAAACATCGATGTGAGAGAGACACATCGACCCACACAGCCCCAACCAGGGCCGGGGACAAACTGCAACTGAGGTACGTGCCCTTAGCAGGAATCAAACCCAGGACTCTCTGGTCCACCGCTGACACTCTAATCACTGAGCTAAACTGGCCAGGGCCCAACCTCTCTTTTTTAAATTTTATTTATCAGTTACAGTTGACATTCAGTATTATGTTGTACTAGTTTTCGTATTAGTTGTATTTAGCATAGTGGTTAGTTCAGTTTTACAGCCTGGTTTACATATAGTTTACAACGTGATTCCTCCCCCCCCCCCCAATGTTTCCAGTACCCATCTGCCACCATACATAGGTATTACAGTATTATTGACTATGTTCCCTATGCTGTACTTTCATACCCCTGTGACTGTTTTGTAACAACGAATTTGTACTTTTAATCACTTCACCTTTTCCACCCAGCTCCCCAAACCCTCCTCCCCTGTGGCAACCATCAGTCTGTTCCCTGCCTCTAAGAGTCTGTTTCTGAGAATAGCTTACATTTATCTAGTGCTTCCCATGTGCCAGTTACTGTTCTGTTTTACTTCACTTATCTCATTCAGTTCTCACAATGACCTTATCTCTCCTTTTGCCCCTTGGAGGGATCTATGTCTATACTTGTTGCTGCACACAGACTGCCTGCACTGTAACATGGTGAAGAGGAGCACAAGCCCTGTGGCCAGCCTGCCGTGGTTGGGATCCCAACTCTATCACTGGCTGCATGACCTTAGAGGCACCTTATTAACTTCTCTGAGCCTCAGTGTCCTCCTCTGTAAAAAGGGATGATAACTGTAAAGTGCTTAGAGAGCCTGGCATTTAGCATACAAATACATACGATGTATGTGTATATGTATAGATAGGATGTTTGGATGGATGGATGTTGTAGTGGTGGTGGTGACCATGATTTCACAGAGGGCAAATTCTCGTGCCTTCCAGGGCTAGGGAGGTAACATCAGTGTGTGAAGCAGCCAAGAATATGTCAATAAGGAGAGATGGGGCGCTGGAGAACTGGGGAGTGTCTTCTTAACTTAAAACCATTAAAATCTAGAAATTTACAAAATACTGCTTGAGCCACTATCAATTTTTGACCCCTGGTGTGCCATATGCCAAGCTGCATAATGAGTGTTTTCCAAGTAGTTTCCTTAACAATCCTGCTAGCAGAGTGGTCCGTTTTACAGACGTCAAGATGGAAACTTACTTAGCAGGTGGTAAGTACCAGAAGGAGCTGGGACTGCAACAAGGAACAGTGGCCTGACTCCAAAGTCAGTCTAGAAGTTTCTGGGTGAGTGGAACTGGGGCAGTGTGTCTGTCCTACAGTCCATTCCTCAGCACTAACCCTCTTGCTTTGCTTCTCACTGATTGCTTTGCTCTGCTCGGTGATGAGGTGGGGCTAGTGAAAGGGGCAAGGTGCCAGTGTTCCTTGCAGTCTCCCTGGAATGTCTTCAGGGTCCTCCCTATTCAGATCCCACAACCTGCTGGCATTACTCTCTCTTCTCCATTCCTGTGCCTAACACAGGAGCCTCTGGTGGTGGCAGCGCAAGTTGTGGCTGTTTGTGTTTGCATTGCTCCCTGCATAATGAGCTCAGAGGATAGGGACCTAATTCATCTTTCCGTCCCCTGCCGCCCTAGCACACTGGCACCATTGAGTGACATCTCCTGGGTCTAAGTTCTGGTCTTTGTCCATCTCTTGTCAGGTAATTACCATCTAAGATGTTTAGTTTCTCCATCTTCAGAATTGGGCTAATAACTGTCACAAGTTGGATTCCCTGGGAAGCAGACTCATGTGGACCAGCATGCAGGAGGAAGTGTTTTTGGGGTCAGGGCCAGGGAAGGGGGAAAGAGGGAAGGGAAGTGGATGGAGGGCAGAGAAGGGGAGGGGAGGAAGCAGGATCAGGCAGGGGGAGAAGTACAGTCTTAGTGAAGGCTTCAGCCAACCCCAAGAGTAGTGCTGAAGCTGAGATAGGCCTTAAGAAGTGTTCTGACTTGGAGTGAGGGTATCAGGTCTTTCTACCTTATGTTGACCAGTCCCTGGATGTGGTGTGACCCTAGAAGGAGACATGACCTCGGGAGAGATAGCTCTTTTCAGTAAGCTGAGGGCTGTCTAGGGGACTAAAGCCTTCAGTCCTGAAGGAAGATCTGGGTGGCTCATCACAGCCTCTACTGCAGTGGCAACTTCATGGGGTTATTGGAAAGTGGACACATGCAAAATCACTGTAAAGCAGCAGTTCTCAACCTGTGGGTCATGACCCCTTTGGCAGTCGAACGACCCTTTCACAGGGGTTGCCTAACATATAACAGTAGCAAAATTACAGTTATGAAGTAGCAACAAAAATAATTTTATGGTTGGGGATCACCACAACATGAGGAACTGTATTAAAGGGTCACAGCATTAGGAAGATTGAGAACCACTTTGTTTTGAAAACAAAGGTAAGGTTGTAGTTGCTGTTAATATTAATAGCAATATTATTGGAGTTCAGTAAATATTTATTTAATGAAGTTGAGTCTATTTTCTTAGAATAGGTCCAGAGTAAGGATCATGAAGTTGGTATATACCCTCGTTTTTATTCCTCTCACTTCCCCAAAGACACCCTTTCCCCTCGCTCTTTTGTTATTAATCTTGTCTTAAAAGTGCTTAGGCCATCCTATTTTAAAACCTCTAGGGTTGGTTTGATTTGATTCCCTCTCCACTGAAATGACTGTTCTGAACTCTGACCTTAATCCGGGATGGTTAGAGTAACTGGAAGCACTTTCTTGACTATCATCTATCTTCACACTTTATTTCCACATAGGCTCAGAGAAACCCTAAGTCCTAGTGCAGTTTTTAAACATTGCTACATTAAATATTTCTATCAGTAAAGTTAATTAAACAGCATTGAGCACTGGCGCTAACATGCCCAACTTTGTGCTGACCCTGAAGTTAGTTCTGTCAGCCTGCAGAGCTCAGACATGAGAACACCTTGGCAAATCCGTCAGCGTGAAAGATGAACATTCCAGAGATCAAGAATATCGAGCAACTCTGGGTCAATTCCAGGGAACAGCTACTTATAGAGAGAACTGTGCATGGGAGTTCAAAGGTGTAATATGTTGTTGATTTCACACACACACACACACACACACACACACACTGATGTATTCAGGCAGTTATTCTGTGAATTCCATCATAATATGATTTCTCTCAAGCATATATGTATGTGCATATATTTCTAACTCACAAATATTGTGTCATTTCCCTGCCTAAATGTCTTCTGTAGCTCCCCGTAACATCTCCATCATAAAATTTAAAGTCTTAGCAAAGCTCTTTTAGATCCCTGAATATGCTAAAATATTTTATGCTGCTTGTCTTTGTGCCTCCTCTGTCCTTTCTTCAGAAAGCCTTCTCATTCCCAAGCATCCTTCAGGTCTCAGTCCAAATGTGACCTCCACCAGGCAGCCTTCCTTGGGTTTCCCACAATGCCACTCTTAACTACCTTTCCTCCAAGACAGTGAGCTGTCAGGTGGGAGGAAAATGAATTCATGCACCTGTTGGAGAGTTGAGAGGGACGGGGTGAAGAGAAAATCGAAGTAGTTATATGCAAAGCCCCTTTTCTTAAACGTATACAATACTCAGTTATATATATATGATTTAATGTATCTGATATTTGATTTTGTTCTTCATTTTAAGAAGAACCAAGAATCAATCATCTTTTGATCCAAGGATTAAAAGAGTTTATATGGAGAGGTTTTCTTACAGGAGTAAAACTTTCCCCTGACTGCCCTCTTGTGGAGGTGCTGAAAGAGCCCAGAAATGATAGACAAAAACATCATAAACCTTGTTCCCCAGGTTGAGAGAGCAGTGTCCTGGATTGTCGTCCCTTGTTCTCTTTACTCAACCTACCTTATGTAAATAATTTCAGATTTTTAAAGAATTAGAGTATGACAAGACACGCCCGAAACTGAATTCAGTTTGTCTCTGGTGAATCAGACTTCTTCAGGAACGTTAGAATACCCAGCGTGAACGTCATGAACAGCACGTGGAGAAAGGCCGTGTGTGGTTAAGAGAGATCTCTAGCCCTGGCCAGTATGGCTCAGCAGTTAGAGCGTTAGCCCATAGACCAGAGAGTCCCGGGTTCGGTTTCCTGCTAAAGGCACGTACCTCGGTTGCAGTTTGTCCCCAGCCCCAGTTGGGGTTGTGTGGGTGGCAACCACTCGATGTGTCTCTCTCACATCAATGTTTCTCTCTTTCTTCCTCCCTCTCTCCCTCCTGCTCTATCTGAAGATGAATGCAAAAATGTCCTCGGGTGAGGATTAAAAAAAGAGAGAGGTTTCCAGAGGATGAAGTGGTAGATGCACACCAGCTTTAACTAACACGTCTTCACAAGTTGAAGAAAACCTTATTAAGGAAGAAGACTTTAAGTTCTGTTTGCTCAAGACCAGTGGTGTTTCTGCCATGCCCAAGAATCACCTGCTGAGCTGTGTTAAAATGCTGATTTCTGAGCCCCTCATCCTGATTCTGATTCAAAGGATCTGGGCTGGAGCCCAGGAATCTGAATTTTAATAAGCACCATAGGGGGATCCTAATGGATGTGGCCCTCACACATATTGCAGTGGGGATGGGTTTTATAGGACCATTTATACACTATTTTGTGTGACTAGGGCAATATTGATTTCAGATTGATGCCCTGTCCTATGAGAACACTCTTTTTAAACCTTATGTCCTGATTCTTGGCTTTAAAAAGACATGGTCTTTATTTTTGCACATAGGATTGCAATTTAGAATCAGCATTCAATCTTATAACTATGGAACAAACTTTCCTTTCTCTTTCCCTTCCTCCCTCCTGTGCTACCTACCTGTTAACCTGGCTGTCTACCTATGTATATTTGTACTACACACTTGTATTTATGAATCAACCTAAGCACTGTGCCCTTTTTGCGTAGTGAACCACAGGAAGAGCCAGCCTATTGGAACAGGGATTACCCTGGAATTTTGGCATTTTTTAATGGGGAAAGGCACTGGCCAGGAAGTAACCTGCCCTGGAGAATAATACGAACTATAATTTCTACCAGGTGGCAGGCACTCTACAAGGCATCTTAGGTACATTGTTACTAACCTAGCAAAGTAGTTCACAGGTGAGGAATCTGGAAAATTAAAGAGATTATACAGCCACTTAAGTCATCCAGAGTCATTGAGGTTGAACTATAACTTGAATCCAGGCGTGTCTGACTCCAAAGCTCCTTGTTCCCTTTCTCTGGATGGACATGCCTCTAGCTACTTGCAGGTGGGCACCAAAGCTTATCAGCCTTTTCTAGGTCCACCAGTCAGTTTCATTCTCATTAAAAACAGAATTTTAGGAGAAAACTCCATTTTCAAGAAAGTAAGTTAGCAAATCAGAAATTTCTCCAGGGCACTGCTACTAACATCTTTCCAGTTTCTGGGAAATCTAAAAATCAATTGTATTGAAGTTAAAAGAATGCTCACTGTGATTTTTTTATAGGTTTCTGAAGCTTGTTTTAAGACCAAACTGGGCAGCCATGTATTTTAATTTTGTGTTTTATAGAGAACCCGCTGCATTGTTGACACTCCCAAAAGGTCAATAACAACTTGTTTGATATTTCAAGTTAATTGTGAGTCTCTGCATGTTTGCATAGCTGAACCTTTATTGCTAAAGGTCCCTTATAAATGTTGCATTGCCCTCAATGTTTGGAGCTGCCTTGAATGCCTTGTATGCCAATGGAAATGCATTTGTTGCAGTAGAAAGACGTTTGATTTAACACAGTATAGCTCATTTTCCTGTAGCCATCAGAACATTTAAAAAATAAAGTTTGTAATTTTCTGATTATAAAAGAAACACATTAAAGTGTTAAATGTTAGAAAAATATAAAACAGTATAAAGAAGATAAATCACCCAAATCCTCTTATCCAAGAGTAATGGTAGTAATAATTTTAAAATGCTTACTGGGTGTCAGCCACTGTTGGTAAAATTGGTGATGCAATTCTAACTTTATAGATTTGGTAAACAAAACTTAGGAATGTTAAATAACTGTCCCCTTCAGTGCTAAGTGAAGTCTGGTTATAAGGTTCTGTTTTTTCCTAGTTCCAAAGCCAATACTCTTTTTGTGTCTCTCCCTCATAACCACTGTTAACTCTCTAGTATGTTTCTTCCCAGTCTTTTTTTTTTTTTTAATGCATATTTTTTCAAGACTGAGATTATACTGTGAACACAATTTCCAACCCTTTCATTTTCACTTAACATAACGGCATAAACATTTTCTTATATGATCTGACTCTGCCTCCCTCTGAATTCATCTCATACCTCCTTCCACCTTGTGTGTTACACACTAGAACAAGCCAATAATGTTCTTGCCTTGGGACCTTTGCACTGGCCATTCCCTCTGCTTCAACCACTCTTGTCTCGACTCTTAAATGATTAGTTTTTTCTCATCCTTTAGGACCCAGCTTTCCCTAAATGTCAGGCTTTCCCTAAATGTCTGTCTCAAGTAGGTCCTGCTCTCTTTCTTAGGTTCTCATGAGTTTACTTCATGACACTCATTACACCCTACAATTAGTTTATTTTATGTGCTTTTTTACTGTATCCTTGTGTCACCTTCATTTTTTTTAAGTCTAGTCTATGCCTATACATAATTCTGTACTTTCTGAAAAGTTTTTATATAAAACATTTTATTATTATTTTTAGCTGACTTTTTAAAATTTTATTTTTCAATTATAATTGACATTTAATATCATTTTATATTAATTTCAGGGTGTATGGCATAGTGGGTAGACAATTATATAATTTATTAAGTGATCTCCCCAATAATTAGGGTACCCACCTGGCATCATATTTGGTTATTACAATATTATTGACTATATTCCATATGCTGTACTTTACTTCCCCGTGACTGTTTTGTAACTACTAATTTGAACTTCTTTATCCCTTCATCTTTTTTTTTTTTTTTTTTGCATTTATCTTCAGATGGAGTGGGAGAGAGAGAAGGAGGAAGAAAGAGAGAGAAACAACATCGATGTGAGAGAAACACATCGAGTGGCTGCTACCCACACCACCCCAACTGGGACCGGGGACAAACCGGGGCCAGGGACAAACTGCAACCGAGGTACATGCCCTTAGCGGGAACTGAACCCAGGCCTCTCTGGTCCACGGACCGACACTCTAACCGCTGAGCCAAACCAACCAGGGCTATCCCTTCACCTTTTTCGCCCAGCCACCCAACTTCTCTCCCATCTGGCAACCATCAGTTTGTTCTTTGCATCTATGAATCTGTTTTGGTTTGGTTTTGTTTTTTCTTTAGATTCCACATATAAATGAAATTATGTGGTATTTGTCTCTTTCTGTCTGACTTATTTCACTTAGCATAATACCCTCTAGGTCCATCCATGTTGTCACAAATGGTGATATTTTATTTTTTATGGCTGAGTAATATTCCATTGTATATATGTACTTATTTATCCACTCATCTATTGATGGGCACTTGGGTTGCTTCCATATCTTGCCTATTGTAAGTAATACTGCAGTGAACATAGGAGTGCATGTATCTTTTAGTATTAGGATTTTGGGTTCCTTTGAATATATACCCAGAAGTGGAATTTGGGGGTCATAAGGCTGTTTCATTTTTATTTATTTTTAGGCACCTCCATACTGTTTTTTATGTCTGCAGCAATCTGCATTCTTACCAACAATGCACAAGGGTTCCTTTCTCTCTACATCCTTGCCAACACATGTTATTTGTTGATTTTTGATGATAGCCATTCTGACAGGTGTGAGGTGATATTGTGATTTTGATTTTCATTTCTCTGATGATTAGTGACATCGAGCATTTCTTCATATGTCTATTTGCCATCTGTATGCCCTCTTTGAAGAAGTGTTTACTCAGGTCCTCTGCCCATGTTTAAATTGGATTATTTGGGTTTTTTTTATGTTGAGTTGTATGAGTTCTTTATAAGTTTCAGACATTAACCCCTTATTGGATGTATCATTGACAAATATGTTCTTCCATTCAATAAGTTGTCTTTTCATTTTGTTGATGGTTTTCTTTGCTGTGCAAAAACTTTTTAGTTTGATGTAGTCCCATTTGTTTATTTGTTTCTTTTGTTTCTCTTGCCTGAGGAGAACGCTTTTTAAAATTATTTTTATAGCTTCAGAGAAGCTCAAATACTGGCTTAAACTGTAAGAAGAATTGTAAGGCTATTGCATCCTCATAATGTAAAAATTACATGTCAGCAACTCAAACTGTATATAACTGCAGGCTCTGTATGAGGGCGCTGGTCTCTCTGCACCCTTGCCAGCATGATCCATTTTAAGGTCTTAGCTAAGTTTACACTCATTAATCCATCACCTCAATAAAGCACTTTAAAGATGAATGAACTAATTAAATGGACAAAAGTAGTAAAGTGTTAGCTATTTTTATAGGTTACTCAAAGAATGCCTGCTTATTGTAGGTGCCCAGGACATTTTTGTTGAATGGAAAAGGAATCTCATTTGATAAGGGATGATGTAAAGTTGACATTTGGCTGGAGTTCCAAGAACACCCAAGTCCTTTTCTGAACCCCTTTTTCTGTGAGGTCACACAGAGAAATGTAAGTGCAGAGAACAATGGCAAGCAGAGACGCACAGATGAGTTCCATCTTCAACCCTTGTCATCTGGACTGAACCTTGCAAACAATTTATTTTCCTGGAGAAAGGGGTGGCCAGAACATAAAAATAGGGTTGCCCCTGATCCCTTTTCCCCTACATCTGCATCGGAATGGTGAAGAAAGACCTGTTCAGAGCAAAAGACTATTTGCCCTATCATTGCTGGTATAGACTTGTCCAAATGCCATTTCAATATCAACTCCTGGAGAGATGAGGTACCATTTTTCTTCACATATATTAAATTAACAAAGACTTTAAAAATTGATAGTATTGAATGTCATGCATAGTAAGAATTTCACCCTCTGATGCCATGATCCAATAAAAAGCTTTTGAACCTGACTGGATTTATATCTGTAAGCCTTTTCCTCGGATGGGCAGTAAAGGGGAGACAGATACCAAGACCTTCTCTTTCTCGGTATTGTTTCAATGTACATGTTTTTCAAACTATTTGTGAGGTTAAATATTTTCCACATGTATGTTAACCAGTTGTAAGTCCTCTTTGGGTAACTGTTCATGTGTTTTGTCTTCTCTCAGTCTATATGGATGTCTTTTGTAATACATTTATGTGAGTGCTTTAAATACAATAGCAGTAATTCTTTCGTTTTCTATCTATGGTAAATGTGATTCCAGATTTCTGCTTTACAATTTTTACTGTTTTAGATTTACTGAAGTTTTTAATTTACATGTAGTAAATTCTATCAGTATTTTCCCTTGTTAATTGCTTTTATGCATAGAAAAGTCCAAGACTAGATAAATGGTTACTCAAATATTTCTTATTTTATGTTTGATTAATGTCTTGTTTAGGAGTTGCCTTTTAGTCGTCTAAAGGAATATTAAAATTGTTCGAGTTGTAAAAACCTGGTTCTATAGTACCTTCCCCTAAATTGGTGTAAACTTTTTGCCAATTTGGCTTTGAAAAAAATAAATAAATTTCAAAGTGAGGTATAATTAGATAAGCTTTAATTAAAGGTATTTCTTTGTTTAGTTCCTTGGAATCTCTCAGCTTTTTTTTTTTATTCATGCTCTCCCTGCTATCTCCTGGAATAGTTTGCAGAGGAACCCTTTAGCATACTAATGTAATAAGGATGCTTTTTATGGCTTAAGAGATCTTGGGAATCCTTGGGAAATTGTTCAGTGACTCCCTGTAACCGAATTAATGTTTTAAAGCCAGAAGCCTGCATTCTCTGTAAGAGATACATTTTCAGAGCTCTTCTTGCTGTGAGCTCTCAAAACCCCTTTCTCCTGGGAGTGCTGCAACCCCAACCCTCCCCCATCCCAGATCATTGGATTGGGGCCAGAGTTTCTGTGCTATTTGCTTTTCAGAGAGGGGAGGTATATTATATTCTGGAAGGGATAGGAGCTGCTGTAACTCGAGTGCATTGTCTCTCAGGGTGTCTATAGATCCAAGGCCAGTCCTTCATTGTGGGCCCCCCAAGTTGCTCCTTGGCCTTGGTTATTCTTCAACTAAAGGGAGAGAGTCCCAAATGCTAATTGTCCTCATCTATATTTGCAAAGGAGAATGCTAGTACCAAGGAAGAGTGTGGGCATAGAGGAGCAACCAATTATTTGTGGGCTTAAAACAAAAGAAAATGTGCCCACAGTTTCACAGTGTTCATTTTGTCATTCACCCTGGCCAGATGGCTCAGATGGTTTGAATGTCATAAGTTGCAGGTTCAATTCCCGGGCAGGGCACATACCTAGGTTGTGAGTTCGATCCCTGGTCTGGACATGTACTAGAGGCAACTGACCAACATTGATCTTTCACATCGATGCCCGCCCCTTCTCTCCCTAAAATCAATAAAAACATATACTTGGGTGAGGATTAAATAAGAATAAAAAATTTTTAAAAGAATATTTATTTCATTCATTATTTTCCTTATGTAGACCCCTTTGGGTAGGAGATTCTTTTCTTAATCACTATACTGATTTGAATCCTCCAAACAGCCAACCAGAAATGGAATTCTGAAACATGGTTTATTTTAAATTAATGTGTTTTCTTACTTAAACCAGCTAGGTATAATGAGGAAGCAGAGGCACAGAGAGGGCTGGGGTTTAGCCAAGATGACACAGCCGGTTAGTCACAGAGTAAAGATGCTGGTGTCCATTTCTTCCACTCCAGTGCCTCTTCTCTCACACTCTCCAGAGAGGTATATTTTACAACTTTGGCTGTGAGCAACACAGTACATCTAGATTGTGTTTTTCAAAAAAAATTCTTTGTTAAAATACTCCATTGGGGATAAACATATTTTTATTTTTATATAATTCACCTTAGTGATGTCACTTAAATTGTAACCACATGAAGACCCTGAAAATTCTACCTGTAAGTTGCTGTGGACGGAATTGTGTCCCTCCGGCATTTATATGTTGAAGCTCTAATATGATTCTCTTTGGATATAGGGCTCTTAGGAGATAATTAAGATTAAATGAGGTCATAAGAGTGAAGGCCTAATCCAGTAGGATTGGTGGCCTTATAAGAAGAAAGAGGTTTTTCTTTCTGTGCCATGTGAGCACACAGCTGACATGCAAGCAGTGGTATTGGAAGCTTGGAAGAGGGCCCTGAACAGAACCCACGGCATCCTGATCTGCGGCTACCAGCCTCCACAACTGGGAGAAAATATATGTCTCTCTGTTTTTTAAGCTACTCGGTTATGGTATGTTGTTATGGCAGTCCGTGTTGACTAATATAAACATTTTTTTGTGTGTTATTAAATTATGGTTCCTAGACCCAGTAGATACTCAAATTACAAGATCATGGAGGGGGGTGATCTGTGTTTTAGAAAAATCATTCTGGTGATTGTTCCCTTGACGCTCTGGGTACCTTTAGTGCATTTGAGTTGTGAGCACTTCAGAGCCCTTGCTTCCCTTGTAAGATATAGCTTATTGTTGACTGTGAATATCCTGGCTCACAAATGGAACGGGTGAATGGACACTGGCCTTCCCTCTGCTGAACCAGGAGTAAAAACTACATTAGCATTGTGATGTTACTGGAGCCAGAGGTCTTTGCTGGGCTGGGAGCTCACTTCTGGGGTCCTGAAATCACTTAATTAAAGGCAAATGCACATAATACCTGAGTAGCATTACTGTGTTGGTTTTGTCTTCCCTGCCATGCTGAGTTATTCATTAACATTTATGTGAAACATTTGAATCATAGGCTCCTTTTAGAAGGTCATCCAGCTCATCCCTCCTCTCTGTAGACCAACTCTTCCAAAAGCATCTCTAACAAAATTCTGAGCCTCTTATCTTCCCCCACCACAGAGTTGGTGCCCTTGCACTGAAGGATCCAGCTGACGTCAAAATTGGAAACAAATATTTAACAATGATACCTTAGGCAAAGTATGAGATCTGAAAATGTATGGCCTTATGCTTCATAAAGTTCTTGAAATAAAAGACAGCCAACTGCTGGTCTGCAGGTCTTAGCAGAATGGTAATGCTACTTCCATAATGTTAACCACCAAATGTCCTCACCTCCAAGGACAGACAGGCTCCATGGATCACTCAGGGCACTAGAAGTTAGGAAACAAGAAAGGGCATCCACCCACATAGCCAGCCAGCACCTCACACATCTTCCCACAGACCCTCTTGTCCAAATGCTAGACAGTAGAATAATCAGTTAAACCTTGGCAAGCAGCAGTGATGCTTCAGTACCATTCAAACAACTGTATTTGATTCATGCTCAGGGTTGGCAGTTACTCTGTGAAGCAGGCTGGGTACAGCCATAGCCCCATTTCATAGCTTATGATGCTGACCCAAAGCAAGGCTTGAGGGTTCCACAGTGAAGGAACTGAGCAGCTCTGTGACTACGAGCCACCCTGAAAATGAGCCAGTTCCTCAAGGATTATCTGACACCCTACTGGGCACTAGGATAAAGAGGAGAATCAGACATGGTCTCTGACCTCGCAGAGCTCTCAATATAGTGGAAAAGAAAGATCCATAAACTGATCGTCGCAATGTGAAAAGTTCTGTAGTAGTGGCAAGGAAACAGAGGAGGCTGTAGGAGCAGAGAGGAGGCACCTAGTGCAGATTTGTAAAAACTGGCCAAATTAAGTTAAAGAGAGAAACCAGTGTTACTTGGAATGTTTTCCCTTTAGAGTCCAAGATGAGAGCCATAGTTTCTAATTGTGATTTTTAAAAAACTTTAAATATTTTTTTAAACTTTAATTTAATTTCAACATTCTCTCAAGTGTTGGAGTCTTGAAAACATCTTTTTTTTATACCCTTTCTGTAGTGAGAATGGGCTGGAGGGGTAGGTGGGTTTATTTTTTAGTGGATGTCACCAGGAATAGGAAGGATGAGGCCAGGTGCAGGAGAACACAACTGCTGGCTAAGGCCACTTGCAGAGGAACAGCCAGATGGGAAAACCCAGTGTCCAAGGGACTCAGTTGTTTAAGAGTCAGGGAAAAACATGGCATTTGGGACTCCAGCATGGAAATCATAGCAATATGGATTCTTTTTATTTTTCTTTTATCCTCACCTGAGGACATTTTTTGCATTCATCTTCAGATAGAACAGGACGGAGAGAGGGAGGAAGAGAGAGAGAGAAACATCAATGTGAGAGAGACACATCAACTGGTTGCCACCCACACGACCCCAAGCTGGGCCAGGGACAAACTGCAACCGAAGTACATGCACTTAGCGGGAACTGAACCCAGACTCTCTGGTCCGCAGGCCGATGCCCCAACCACCAGGGCAGCAACAGGGATTCTGAGGTTGGTGCTTTGGTGGGTGGAGAGCCAGGTGGAGGTTGTGAGTAAGTCTGTCCACAGGGGGCTGTTGAAAGGTTCTGGTACCGAGATCAGTGGGAAATGGCAGAGGCCAAGCAGCTCAATCAGAGGTATGGACATCAACCTTCCTGAGTGTCTGTTTCCTCCTGTTTAAAATGATGGTGTTTCTATCTATCTCATGGGGTTGTTATATGGAATAAATGAAACTCACATGAGGACACAAATACTTGAGAAAACATGGCTTTCCCACCTCTCCTTCCTTCCCATGCCACCTTCCCCTTCCTTCTTGCACTACTCCATTTCACTTTTTTAGAAGCTAGTAGTTCATAGAAGTATACTAAAATGTTCTATATTAAGTGTTCCACTAAGGCCTCTAAGGGAGGTGGTGATACAATAATTTCTAAGATACTTAGTCTGGTATTGTCACTTTAAAAAAATAGAAGGAATAGTCTGTATTAGTCAGATTAGGTGAATTACTGTAGCAAGCAACCCTCAAATCTCAGAGGCTTAACACAGTCATGGTTATTTCTCACTCATATCACAGTTCAACATGGGTCTGCAGTAGGCTGTGCTCCACACAGTCATTCAGGGACCCAGCCTGTCTCAGTGACGCTGCTCTCCTTTAGGGCCTTGCAATTCTCTCTTGTACCCTCTGCATATACTTGGTAGGCAAGGGAAGACAGAAGATGGAGCATCATCCAGAAGTCATTTAGGGACCAGACTTGGAAGTGATCACTTCCACTCGCATTCCAATCACCAAAACTCAGTTACTAAGCCCCACTGTGGTCTCGCTGGGTGGCCAGGCAGAAAAGGCCATGGCCAAAGCTAACCCCAAACTGGGCAAATTATTGGAAAAGTAGTGAATAAGCTCCTCTCCCTGAAGCTATGTAAACCGAATCCAGTGAGCCCTGATTTGGAATGGCCTGTTGGGAGGGGGCAAGGGACATTCATGCCAGAAGAATGCAGAGGACCTTTCTCTCTGAGATTCTCTGATTCAGTAAAAACAGCAGAGACTGGGAGCCAAACTACCCAGCTGAATTTCTGGTGCCTTAAACTGAGTTCTTGGAGTAGAAATAGAACGTTGAATTTCATTTCATAAATTGTTCTTCCAGCTTGACGTATTGGAGATTTTTAGCACGCACACTCACACCTGGCTGCCCGCCACCTTCTGCCATTGCAGATACGCTTACAGGAAACCGTAAGTGGATCTGCTTTTGATGCTGGCAGCATCTTACTAAAATGCTTTTGCTGGCATCATGGAACAGGAGCAGAATTCAGCTGGGACCAATAATGAGGCTATTTAGAAAGTTCTTTCCTCCACCCCCTGACAAGGCAGATGTGGTGGGGATTTTTCCACTCCCTTTCTGTCGATGGTGGCCGAAATTAGTTCAAGGCCATCAAAAATGTTTAGACCTCGAGAGTTGAAACCCCAGACCCATAAAAAGGACAAATCCTCTTTCTCCTATCTAACAAGAGAAAAAAAACCTCACCCCAGAGTCCCTCAGCACAAAGATTTGTCATCTGTTTGTTGTTAACAGACCTAGGAAAAGCATAGCGCTATGTCAGTTTGGAAGGGAAAAAGTACTGGCCTCCATTAAAAATATCTCCAGATAACATTACTGTGGCTGATGCTTTTTTCTCCTGAAATCAGATTATATTAAAACAATGTTTGCTAACATCTTATTTAAAACTCCCAATCATTATTGCACAAGGTAGAGATTTCATGCTTTCTCCCCATTTAATAAATAAGACCACTTGAGGTCCAGAGAGATTAAGTGATTTTCTAAAGGTTTTTAAAACATGAATTCAGGATTAGTACCTGGATCTCTACACTTCCAAAATCTTTCACTAGACACACAATGTTATTATCCATTGATGCATTTTTGGTGGTGGGTGGCAGGCAATCCAGCTCATTATAACCGACTCTGTCCGTATATTGATCCATTCTTCCATCTCCCTCCGCCCAAAACTCTGTACCAGGCATTGTGCTTAAGATATGAAGATGAATGAGGGTCTTTGCCTTCAAGAAGTTCACAGCGCCCTGACAAGTTTGGCTCAGCAGTTAGAGCATCAACCCATGTTCCAGAGAGTCCCAGGTTCGGTTCCCGCTAAGGGCACATAACTTGGTTGCAGTTTGTCCCCAGCCCCGGTTGGGGTCATGTAGGTGGCAACCACTCAATGTGTCTCTCACACGTCGTTTCTCTCTCTCTTCCTTCCTCTCTCCCTCCTGCTCTATCTGAAGACAAATGCAAAAATGTCCTCAGGTGAGGATAAAAAAAATGAAAAAAAAAAAAAAAAGGAATTCCACACTTAATAGGTGAGATGCACATGTAGATAAATAAATGATGGATACAACTATATGTAAAGACAGAGTACCATGGGTATGCACGTGGGGAAAGAGCAAGATTGGCTACATAGTGAGAGCATGGTCAGTTCTTCCTGGGAAGGTCAGGAGTGGTGTCACAAAGGAGGTGACATTTGAGCTCAATCTTAATGACTGTCAGACATTCACAGGGTATAAGGGTGGCCCTGGCAGAGCACCAGCTTTGCAAAAACACAGCAACTTGAGAGAATATGGCCCAAGTAAGGATATCCTGGCATATTTGGGAATGGTTTTGGAGACTGGTGAATCCCACAGAGCACCCCGGCAGCGTTGCTGGGCTAAAAGTGAAGAATGATAGTCTGTGATGTTTGTGTTCATCCTTGTTCCTGAGTGCATAGTGACATTTCATTTCTCTTAGAGAATGTTTTGGGTCTGATCCACTCAATCTAGTCCTTGATTATATTCTGTTCTTGTTCTCAGTCAGGAAACCTGGGCGCCCTAGCCTGATTGGAATTGCTCAAAGGTCCTGAACCATGTCACATTCTTGATGCATCCTCTTTCCCTGCACTAAGAACAGTACACTGTGGGTCAAGGAACTGCATGGTGATTTTAAAATACTCAGAAGTCAAGCAGTGAGGTCAGGGGAATGTTCGCAGGGTATGGCACTCAGTTCAGTCAGGTAACAGCACTGTGCCAGTCACGGCCGACACAGATGAAGATGGGTTTTGCCCTCAAAGAGCTCACAGTCTTGAGTGGAAGGTGGACATGGAAAGCAGTCATTGAAATTCTATGTGCAATGGAGTAATCTAAGGAAGAAGTTCTGTGAAAGGTCAGGTAAGAAACTGCTAATCCTGTCTGGGGAAAATGGGGAAGCTTAACTTCTGCTCCCAGTCCAATGTACACTCCTGAGTCAGGGGATTTGTGTGCCTTGTTTAGTGTTGAATCCCTGGTGTCTGGCACTCAGGATGTGTTCAATAAATATTTTCTGAATGAATTCATGGGAATTAATACGTCAACTTGATTTTGAAGCATGACTGTGTGTTCACTAAGCAGAAGAAGCAGGGAAATTGTGTTCCAGGAAGAGAAAATAGTGTTTACAAAGACATATTCAAGAGTATACATTTTTATTTACCTAATTGTTGTTTCCCCAAATGTAATTCCAAAAGGTGTTCTTGTAGTGTGAATATCAATAATATCAATGGGCTTTCTGGATAATGGCCTTTTTTTGGCTGAATGCCCCTCACACATTGCTGTGCTACGTATCTTGGTAAGGTTGGTCACACCAGCACATGTTAGCCAAGGACTTTGTCAATGCCCAGAAGCAGGTATCAGGTTAAGTTGGTCATAGGTAATGTGACCATGTAAACTGACTTGGCTTAGACAGTGCTAGTTTGTGCCTGTTGTCTCCGTTATTATTTATAATGCCTCCTTGTACTCTCAGAAGTGTCTGGGTTTGACCCAGAGAGGGAAGGAGTGGTCTCTTTTCTCGAGCATTAGTCAAGAAAAGTGGTGGATGTAGAAAGCCCCACTACCAGATTTCAGGAGCACCAATTCAATACTTATTTGAATGTGATTCAATTCTGGATACCCAGGGATCCCTAAGAATGATTAAGACACAACTGTACATATCCTGTCTTTCTTATAGGTGACTGTGAGAATAGCACAGTAAATATTCTGTGTGTGTTGAATGATTATAATGAGTCATTGTATGATTCTTAACCCCTCTGCCATAGATGTTCTCATCTGTCAGTGCAGGGATAACAAAAATAATACCTACCTTTTAGGATTATTGTGATATTAAGTGAGTTAGTGCAAGTAAAGAGCTAAGACTAGTGCCTGACAGTAAATGCTCAATAGATAGCATTTACTTTTAAGAGTACTTTGCAAATGAAACAGAGCTACCTATAGCTTTCTGCTGCTTAAAAATGAGAAAAGCAGATATGTGGAAACTTTGTTAGGGAAGGTTGCAGCTTTTAATTTATTCAACCATCATTTATTATTAATCAAATATGAGCCCCACCCTCAAGGAGCTAAAGCCTGGTAGAAGAAACAGACATGCTAAAGACTATACACTTTTGCCATGAAACAATGTCCTGTAAGCTTATGGAGTCTGATAGAGGTCTGCTGGTTATCCTTCACAGACCACCCATTGAAAATTTCAGCAGAAGAGGGGATGGACATTGATCAATGTTAATCAAGGAAGCAATGTGATTAGACTGGAATTTTAGAAAGGTCACTGTGGCTGGTAAATGGTGTTCAGTCAAAACTGGAGGTAAGGATATGTTGATGATAACAGTCCAGGAGAGAGATGCAGAGACTTGAACCAAGGCAGTGATAGTGGATATAAGAAGATAGAATCTACACAAGTAGGTGGTTGGCAGGACTCTTGAGAAGCTTGTAGACAACTTTTCTTGACTGTAGAGAGGTATGTCTTGAAGGACAAGATCAAGACACTAAGTCTCTCTGGGTTCTTGTGAAACCTGTGTTATTGACATTGAGTGTCTCCACTATTAATGTTTGTACTTTGGTTTCTATAAGTGAAGAATGTGTGGGAAGTTGACTAATTGTAAAGCTTTAAGATAGGTAGAAAACATAAAAGGAATAAGTACTGTTATCCTAGGTGTTTGGGAAGGCTCAAAAAATGAGACATTTCTTTTGGGATCTTGGAGAGCAATCACCAAATGCTTTGAATTAGATGTACTAGACAAGGAGGCTTGGGTCCAGGGGTCGTAGCAATGATACTGGAACCCAAGTCTTTTGATTCCCAATTCACTCTTTTCCCCACTGTAGTCTCATTTAGACCAGACTAGACTGATTTCCTCACTGGATGCTGAGTTCCTTAGAGTTCCCCTAGAAGTGTGTAGGTGTGAGATAAATGTTTAGTGGAGCCCACTCTTTTCCCAACCAGGAGAACAGCATTGTTTTATTTGTTTATATATTAGGATTTTCATTAAAAATTATTTATATGAAAATCACTTACTGGAAAAAAATTGAAAGTAAATCCTCTGGCTTAACAAACTGGCTAAATAGCCTAATACTCCTACAGTGCAAAACTACTTACTCTCCTCTAAACAAACTTCATATATATAATATAATCATATAATGATACTATTTTATACACATATACATATGCATACACACATTAAATATTAACTGACGTTACTGTCTATTTAGGCAGTAACATTAGTTAAATAATATTTAGAATATACTATTGATTTTCTTAAGTACTTGTACTTCCTAGAGTTTTTCCAGAGTCCTGATTGCATAGAGTGTGGGAATGTGGGCAGACGATGAATTTGTACTACAGGCCGCATCATCAGCAGTACCCTTCTGTTCTCCACACCTTTCACATCACCCAAGCCTTATTGGAGTTCTCTGTGAGTGAAGACCTCTCCGGCTATAGAAGCACAAATTCTATGTGCAAATGCTCACGTCATAGTCACTAAACAAGGTTGCAGCCAGAGAGAGCATCACCATCTCCAGCCATAAAACAATGTCTCTGTTGAGAAAGCTCAAGGCGTCAGCTCAGTGGATTTGTCCTGGAGAGTGACTTCCACTTTAGTTTCTGATTTTAGTCACGTGAACATTTCTCGAGAGAAAGAAACCTATATTTGGCAGAGATTTCTCTTATCAGAAAAATGATTCTGTATAGGGATAGATTCCAAAAGTTTATTTGGGGGGGGGGCTCATCTTTGGGATGCATCTATTTATCATTTACTTCTAAGAGAAGCCATATTGTAGCCCATCAAGTGAATATATTCATTTTACTTTAACACATATTTATTGGGCACTGACTATGAGGCAACCATGTACTCAGCTGGAGGGAAGTGAAGACAATTATGAACAGTCCGTGCTCTGGAGTACCTTGAAAACAGTTCAGGGAAACAGACCTGTGAACAACTATGGTAATACCCTGGCATGAGGTCTGTGGAAGCAGGAAGAATAAACTGCTATGAAAGCTCAGACAGTGAAGCAGCTAATTTTGCTTAGTGAGGTTGAAGCCTTGAACGATGAGTATACTTTTCCAGGGAGAGAAGGCATTCTAAATGGAAGAAACAGCAGGAACAAAGGCATGGAGTAGAAGAGCCAGCCGGTATGGGAGAAGAGGCTGGCATGTCCGGAGTGTGTATATGGAAGGGAATGTTCCAGAGGAGTCAGGAAGCTTAAATGAAGGTTATGCCCTAATGCATAATTGGAATTGATATAAGGAGTGAGGATCATGGGAGGTTAGAAGAGTAGTAGAACGTAGATTGAACCATATGAAACCATATAAAACCAACTTCATGTGTTTCATAAAAAGTAGTTAACATTTTGAGTACCTAACAGAATATCTGTAATATGTGCCCTACATGCATTATCTCATTTAAGGCTCACAATTTTAGCATTATTGTTGTCCCCATTTTAAATATGGGGACACTGAAGTTCAGTGAGTATCTGGATTGAATCAAGGTCCTGGTCAAAGCCCTTGGTTCTAATAATTTTAACCAACCATCTCCAGTTCTGTATTTTATTACAATAACTCTAGTGACCAGATTAGATACTGGGACATGATATTAACCTGTCTCTTCATTTGAGGCAGATTTTAAAACCTTCAGGAGCCTGATTTCCCTTTAGCCAACATTTTTGCACTGTGAAATCAGTGTCAAATTAATTTTATCAAAATTTTTGTTTACTAATTAAAAACTATTTATTTATGGACTTTGACATGTTAGAGCTGGCAGAGACCAGAAATCATCTGGTTTCATTTCTTATTTACTTAGGAAGATTATGGTTCAAAGAGGAGAAGTGATTTGCACAAGGTCATAGAATTATTAGTGGTAGAGAAAGAATTGGCCTTGAGGTCTCCTGGCTTCTAGTGATTTAAAATGGATCTTACTTTCAGGAAAATACATCGAGCCCTTACTGTGTATAAGGGCCACTGTTCTCGATATGTTTTTTATCACAACCCCTTATACATGGAAATGTGTAAAACTTCATATCAGGTGGATGGAGCAGTTTGGCTATCTGCTGATACCAACTAAAAGATATAGGCGGAAAAAAACTGTCTTTTAGTTCCATATCTTGGAATTGGCCCACATAGATTGGGTGGGCTTACATTATAATATATTTTTAGCAGTGAAGAAATACTTTGAAATTACTGTTCTAAACCCTTGTGCATTTTGTTTCCTTGTGCCCTGAGGTGCCCAGGTGCTAAAAGATAATAAAGAACAAATTTCAAGCTGAAGTTTATATATTATTTGAACTGTGGAAACTTTAAGATGAAAAAGAGTTTCAGAATTTTTGAACAAGATAGAAGTTTTAGGGCATGCATAACATATATGACACACACACATTTTATATTCCTAGGGTTGTAGAAGGCTAGCAAAACATTTTGCAAGCATTCTAATTTCACCAACAATGTAAAGACAGTTCAATGTGATGATGATTTGATTATACCATGATCCATTTTATGGATTACAATGTTGACAAGGTTGGTATCAAATAATAAAATTTGGGGTAATGTTGGAATTTTAAGAATGTTTTTCTTTAAACTGTCCAAAGAACTTTGAGTTACATGTAATATAGTTCGTAAAACCATAATTTAGGTTTTAAAAACTGTTCTTCACTCTTCTCAATAAGGGAGCAAAGTGAATAGTGAGGTCAATATCAATAACCCTTTAAAAAGAACTTAAGTGTAATTTCTATAATAACCTAGGATTAATGGTGACTCGATAAAATAAAAGTTATATATTTGTGAATAATTTCAGAGTAGGACCAGGGCTTTTCCAGGGACTGAAATTTTACAGGAGCTCAGTATCATTATGATTACCACATACTATTATTTTAAAGGAAGGTTAGCATTAAATAGGTATTTGTGGTCTACAAGGCTTTGGGGGTTGTAATGTTAAAACTTCTGTTCAAAAACCTTACATTAAAAAAATACTCATCTTTGTTAAAGATGTTATCCTTTTCAAGGAGGTATTTTGAACTTGAAGCTGCCGTTGCTAAGCTGTTGCTAAGGAAAATGAGCTACTCAGCACTAATGTGTAACTTTACTCTTCTGCTTAAAAGTAGTTAAATCCCCCCACCCCCACCCCCAGCTTCACAGTCAGAGAGGGAAAGAACTAAAGAGGGTCAAGTGGAGAGTTGCCCCTTTCTGACGGTTATATAGCGTGCCTTTCCTGCTTTTCATGTTTTTTCGGAAGGAAACTTTCTGTGCATAAGAAGGTTAAAAAGGTAAACTAGGCTACTGAACAAGGCAGAGCTTATCATAAATACAGACTGTCCGTGGCTAAGGCAAGAAGTGTCTGACCACTGAGAGAACTGTTTCTGCTGATGACCAACCTTAAGAAAGGGTTTCTTATAATAACTCAGACTTAAGGGTGACTCGATAAAGCAAGTTATGTATTAATGAATAAAGAACCAAATAATTGTGCCCTAAATGTTTGGTTCAAAAGTTTTTCTAAAATATTTAGAATCAATGATTTATGTTTTTTGATTGAGTGCCTGCTATATTCCAGGCAATGATACTCTACGTGCTGGAGTTACAGGAAAATAACACACAATGTCTACACTGCAAGCGCACAGTACAGTGTGAAAGTAACAAAGAACTATAATTCATTGTATACAGTTGGTAATAGAATTGGTTAAAAATTAAAGTTTAGAGTTTTGATAAATAAAATTTGGAAAATATTTGGAAAGATTAATATCTTGGGGCTTTAGTAGGTCAGGCCCTGTTTCTTCCACTTATGGAGATGGAGGAGGGAATAGCACACAAAATAACAGGCGAATATGCCCCTTGTACGTCTCACAGGACCGAGATTCTATCTTCACCTGGTGGCAGAGGACTGAAGTTGCAAGCATAGGTTAGTTTTGTTTTGGTTTATTCTTTTTTTAATTATTATTGTTTTCATTGTCAGCAGATGTCAACAACATTACTTTGAATGTTGGTTCCTGAGTATAGAATAAAATGCAGAATAAGACTGAAATTTCTTTAGATCTACACTTTTCTACATTAGGTAGTATTTATAGTGAAAAAGTATGGGCTAAGTTTGGACATATATAAGTTTGACAATTAAATTTGCCTCTTACGAGTTGTGTGATCTTCAGAAAAATCACTTAAATTCTCTAGTTTTTAGTTTCCTTTTAGGAAGTCTCAGGTTTGTGATATTAAATGAGATTTATAGACAAATTACATAGTGCAATGTATGACACATAGTGGATGCACGATAAATACTAATTCCTGTTCCTTTTATAAAAAGTACTTAAAGAGGTTTGCTTTTCCACAGTCATCATATCATAATATTCCTCTATTTATAACTTCTAAAAATGGAAGAGGTTGGAATAGATTCAAAGGAGACCTCGGATGGGTCTAGCTCTAATGTACTGGTTGCCATCATCCCCTTCCTTCCCTCCTCCTCCACCTTCATTCCTATATGAAATATCCTGCATTTTCCTAGACAAATCTTATCATCCTTTAAGTCGAGCCTCAGTTCCAACTTCTTCCATGAAGCCTTCCCCCATCACTCGAGATGTCATCCACACCATTAACTATCCTTCAGTATTTTGTTTTATTATTTTTATTTTTCAATTACAATTGGCATACAATATTATAGTAGTTTCAGGTGTGCAACATAGTGATTACACATTTATATACTTTACGAATACAGTGGAATATTACTCAGCCATAAAAAGAAATGGATTCTTACCATTTTCAACAACATAGTATGCTACGTAAAATAAATCAGAGAAAGACAGATACCATATTATTTAACTTATATGTGGACTGTAAACAGGATAAACTTAAGCATTTTGTTTTGATACTGTTCTTTTAATATTCTTCCTTATACTGTGAGGATTGATGCATAAAAAAGAAAACTCTTTTCCCAACCAAAATATAACTCCATGAAGGTGAATACTTGTATTTCTTTTGATTCTTAACACTAAGAATTTAGTGCTGAACTTTGCCCACAGGATTAAGGAAATGTTTACTGTATCAGGTATTTTTCATTAGAACTGGAATAAACCATTCAGACTTTCTTCATTATTATTGCCTTCTTCTCTAATTGTTTTTGAAAGTCTTCGAATTGTATCTTCTTCAACATGATTGAATTATCTTGTAGCTAGGTACTAATTTATACAGTTTTTTTCCAACTATTCTTCATATTAATAATAATAGCTATCATTTAGAGTGCTGCCTCCACCAAGCCTACAACTGTTTTAATCCTAGAACAAATTCTAAGGGAAGTATTATTGTAACCATTTTACAGATGAGGAAACTGAGGCTTAGGAAGCCTAGCATATCATTTTCCCCTAAGAAGATGTTCAGTGAACCCTAGCTGAATAGAATGAAATAGGGCTTGGAAAGTATTTGAAGTGATGATGAGTGAAACTATCAGACTTCATTCATTCCCCATAACTGAATGCTGCCTGGAGTCAGGCTTTGTGCTATAAGGGGCTAAACATAGAAGTTCATTCAACCAATATTTGCTGAGCAACTCTGCTGCTCTATGTGGGGAGTTCGCCAGGTTTGGAAGAAGAAGTAGGGAGTGAGAGTGGGGACTCAATCAGGTACTCATCCTGCCTTCTCAGATTTTCTCCTTTCCACCTTTAATCCTTTGTATCTCTCTCACTCCATAATGATAGATTAAATGAAATAGATACCTTTTGAGGACAAATAGTTAGAAGCATATCATAAAGAAATCTCCTCGTTATTTTTATTTTTTTATCCTCACCCGAGGACATTTTTCCATTTTTTGTTCAGATAGAGTGGGAGAGAGAGAGAGGAAGAGACAGAGAGAGAGAAATATCGACATGAAAGGGACACATCGATTGTCTGCCTCCCGACTCAACCAGGGCCGGGGACAAACTGCAACCAAGGTACATGCCCTTAGCGGGAACCGAACCCAGGTCTCTCTGGACCACAGGCCGATGCTCTAACCGCTGAACCAAACCAGCCAGAGCCTCCTCGTTCTTTTTAATTGAGCATGCCTTCCATTCTCTCTTCCCTTTCTCTTCTCATCTGTGCCTATCTCCCTCATTCATTCAACAAATATTTACTAAGCATAGTCTTATATGAAATGATGGAGCAAAGATCTTACTTTTAAATAAGGAAGAAATCTTTCTAGAGGAATGCTTCAATACAACAATTATCACTATCATGTTGTGTAAAACTGTACCTGTCAAGTGTCTGGTGCAATGTTTGGTATACAATAGACTTCTGGTAAAAGATAGTGGGTTTTATTTCTACTTTATGAATACTATTTCTTTATTTCTTCTTCTTCTACTCCCCTCCCCTTTACCTTTTCCTCCTTAACCTCTTCCTCCTTCTACAAATTACCTTTCTTGCCTTTCATAATACATCCGTTCTTTATTTGTGGCTACAGAATTATAACTGAATCCAGAATTTTAAACAATTCTATATTGAATTATTTTCAAAACTGTATTAATTTGGTTAAACATTGTATCCTTCAATGGTATGGTAGTTATTCCATACTCCATCTCAGTGGCCTTTCATTGGTAAAGATTTATATTTATAGTAAGATCTTTTGTCTGTTTCTTCTTCCTTTTATTTTTTTAGTAAAGCTCATCTGAATTGAAATGAAAAGGCCCTCCAAATCCCTTCATGCAGGTATCTTCAGAAATTTGTGTGTTCACATGTTGACCCTGCTAAGTTTTCTTAGGCAATGATGAAGGATATAGCAGTGCAAAGTTCAAACAGGGACTCCACCTAAATTAGAGTTCTTGGATACATGTGTATTTACTTTTTTCAGAATTTTGTAAATAAGGCGGTTTCCCTGTCCTTTAAATTTTCTTTCCCAGAAAGACACCCTAGTGCTTAAAGGGTGCAGTCAAAGGCGTAGTGATTCTGGAAAGAATCTTTCTGCTTTCTCAGCTTATTTAATAGGAAGCAGTTATCAACCTGTGGGTCGAGACCCCTTTGGGAGTCGAACGACCCTTTCATAGGGGTCGCCTAAGACATAACAGTAGCAAAATTACAGTTATGAAGTAGCAACAAAAATAATTTTATGATTGGGGGGTCACCACAACATGAGGAACTGTATTAAAGGATTGCAGTATTAGGAAGGTTGAGAACCACTGGCTTAGAAGCATGGAAAGAAGAGGGGAGGATCAAGTGTGGATTGACCCCTAGGTTAGCTTACCTGCCCAGGTGAATTTTTGGTAATTTAAGTGGACCAGACAGCCATTTGTCTACATTTCCCCCACACAATAGCATTCTTCTAGCTCTGTCCCACAATCTGCAGTAGACAAAACTATTTAGGAAATAGGTATCACACCGGCAGGTCATATGTCCCTGATAGAACATCGACGGTGGATTCTTGGTCCTACTAGTAGACTCCATGTGCATCTTTCTTATCTCTGTGGTATGTTTGCATTTTCCTATAAAATGCAAACAAAAAAGACAAACCCAGCACCACAATTCATGAAAGGAAAATTATGCTTTAAATTTTATTAAAAGCTTCTAAATGTAGTATAGCACTGTCTGGGCATACTGATTGTATTTTTCCTAAAGGAAAAAATGCCAGCAGTTTAGGTTTATTTTTCAAAGGAAGAGGAAGAGGATGAAAAGAAATTGAGCCACAGGAAAATGTCAGGTCACAGTCACTGATGACGCTATTTAAACGGTGTGCCATAATCATATTAGGGTCGAGCACATGGAATTTCTGATTTCTGCATGACACTGAAGAAAGACCAGCAATTATCTGTGTGTGTGTGTGTGTGTGTGTGTGTGTGTGTGTGTGTGTGGATTTGTGAGTGTCTGTTTGCTCTACCTTCCCACCCATTCTGTTAATTCAATTGAGGGACAAGAAGGGGTAATCCACACACCCGGAACAGAAGGAAAAGGTCTGCAGCTGTGCTCGGAGGGACTGGTGTGAAGAGAGAGGCTCAGTCTGACTTGGAGTTCTGTGCTCTGCACGTAAATGCTCTGGAACTGCCCTAATCGACTGAAAATGAGCCGGCTACGGTCATATGGAACAGGTCTGTTTAGCCACATCACTGGGTAGCATGGCAGATGGTAGACCGTCAATGGGTGGTATTGATTGGCTAGATTTGCCTCAGGGTAACAAGACTATGGGTCCTTAAAAACCCGCTTCATCTTTTTTTTCTTTGTGCAGCTACGTACAGTTGTGGTTTTCTTTTCTCACTTCCCCAACCCCCGATATCTCCTCTTTTCCTCTTTGTAAATCAAAAGCCTTCCTTGGTAATCAAAATAGAGAGGTTACCTTGAGATAAACACTCTTTAAATTATCACCAAGGCAAGAAAACTCGAGAATATTTTATTTACTAGGCTGATTACATTTTAATGTTTGAAGAAAGTGACATTTTTTAATTAGTGTTTAAGACATATGGTGAGTGTACAAATTAGCTTACTTCATACAACCAGAATTTGATGAGAGCAACTCCTCCTTCTCACTCCCCAGTTAAAAATCGTCACTTGAAACTTAATGTATGCGAGGAGGTTAAATGGTATTAAGTGATGCAGCCTTGACTTAAAGATGAAGGAGACAGTCACTGTTGTGTGAGGCTAAATGTTGCTTGGATGGGCTGGAAAAATACTATTATCAACATTTATATTTGCAAGAGGATGTGAAAGTTCCAAGGCTTTAATTTTGTCCAGCCAAGGAAACAAAATCCCAGGTATCTGTGTGCATTGGTTTCTCTTTTGGGTACGCATGAACGTAGGATGGTGCGTGCATGCTGTAAGTTATAAAAAATCCTCCTTAAAATCAGGCCATATAACAATGTAAGTGGTGAAATTTATTTTTGCTCAGGTGTTTCTTTATCCTTTTAGCAGCCTCCCCCATTACCTGGGGCTTTCAACCTGGGACATTCTATTTGTTCCTGGCAGAGGAGCAGATTAGTGATTGGAATAGAAATGTACAAAGGAAACACCAAGTTAGCTATACATCCAAAATAGCATACCACAGAAATGTTCCACTTCAAGGCTGATCTTAGGGGAAAAGAGCAGCATTGGGAAGAGATATATGATTAGTTTGCTCTTGTGGTTGTTTATAACTATTTGAATAACTGTGTTTTTAAAAGAGATGCTTAGGGTTATTTGTTTTTGTTTTGTTTTTTCCGGTGTCTTTACTTTTAAGCTTTTGGTTCTTTCCTATCATGAAAGACCATATCAAACAAACCTAATGGTTTATTCAGAAGAAAATTGCACCCTTAAACTCTGGTCTCCATCTTGTATGTGCTTTGTCCATATGCATATTTGTGAATTGGGTTTTCATCATGTGAGTGAATATTTTTCTCTTTTTGCTAAAGGAAAATATTTCCATGGAGTTTTATATTTTCCCCCTTGCTCTGTGTTGATTGGATTTTCCTTATTCATCCTTTGCTGAATGAAACAAAGCTTGTTTGTGTCTCATTCTTCACAGTTCTTATTAGAATCGGTGATGGTGTTTTATTTTGTTTTCTCACTATAAGTCTGGAGAAGGAATTTTATTTATTTATTTTGACAAGATAGAAAGAGAGAGACAAGGCAAGATGCCTATTAGGATACTGGTGTTTCTCAAGTCATATCCTACACCCAAAAGCTATTCTAAGGGGAAAAAAATCACAGTCTTTTAGGATGGTTCATTTGAATCTGTGCACTCTACCCACCTGGTGGTTATATAGTGAACTGTTACTTTAAAGAGTAGTTTAAACACCAGCCATGTTTGGGGCAGGCTGCTCTTGCAAAGAGAGCAGTACATATAACAGGAGTCTACTGTGTGTGAGATAAGGGGAAAATTCAGCTCACTGACTAGAGGTTTTAATGTGCGAACTCTAGGGAAATAATATATTGACTGTTCCGTGGTGCGCAAGAAAATTGAAGAACCCTTTGCAGACGGAGTGCTTTGCAAAGGATTCTATCTGTTTCTCTTAAAACAAAATCTGTGACAAGATGTTTGAAATCAGCAGGACGCTTAATGCTGCTTTGTTAAATAATGAGGTAATATTTTGTCACTTTTTTCTGGGCAGCATCTGTCTGGGGTTTTTTTGTTTTGTTTTTCCCCTTGCTTCATTTTTCCCCCTATGTTTCTGGAGGATTCTCTTTTATTTTCTTTCCTTTTTCCTTCCTTCCTTCCTTCCTTTCTTTCTTTTTTTCTCATGGAAGTCAAGGAAATACAATTCACGCTTCCATTTCTCTTCTTCCCTTTCGGGTGCTTTTGGAGAATTTGGTTGTCTTTTTATTTGCAGTTTCAGCCGGCTGCTGTTTCCTAGCCCATTGTGCCACGTAAGGCTTCTCCACTGCGCGGAGTAGGTAGTTATTAACGCTGAATTGGCTTCTGGTACAGTCCATCTGGACTCTGTGTGGGAAAGCTGGCTGCCGCCGGCGACTGATGCTGAGATATCTGCAACCTTTGGGATGTGTGCATGGTGGCGAGGGGCTGACTGATATGAGATTACTTCTTTTAAGGGAAATTGTTATTAATGAGTCAAGAAACTGCTCATTTATGGTAAGAGGGATACAGCGGCGCTGGCAGCTCCACAACCCTGGGATATCATTTTTAGGTTGCCTTAGCTGCTTGAGTGAGACAAGTTTCTTTCTGTGGTGGTGAAGGATTGTGGCGGAAAAAAAAAAATCATGCATGACTGGGAGACTCGCCTGCCTGATTCTTGAGATAATATATTGAGAATCTGTTGCTTTACAAATGTCACACCACTGATGTAGCGGTCAGCCCCTCACTCTGAAAGATGAATGGTACTATTGGAAATGCAATAATAAGGTTGACTTTTCCCAACAATAGGATTCTGCCTTTGTCTTTAGAGAAAAGGCCTCTGAGGACATTTGTGCATTTGTTTGAGGATTCTGTTGAAAAACTTTAGAGTGGAGGTTTGGGGAAAAGACATCAATATACAAAGTGCATGGATTTTTTTTAGCCTAGCAAAACCAGCTAATTATTTATACTGTAATATACAGTTCCTATATCCGAAAAGTGGCCAGAGTATCTTTTAGTATACCTAATGTTGATTTATGGGTCACTGAGATTAGTGTGGATGGGAGAAAAGGTTTTTAAGAAATTGCGACTTTTATAACCTGCAGAGAAATACAAAGTAAATATTTGGTTCCAAGTGAGCCGTTTTTATTTGTGTGTTTGTCAGCGTGGTGTTTATGTTTACTTTTCACAATATTTTTAATGTTAGTGAAATCACACTCAGAGTTTCTGTTGTTGATGTGGGCACCTGTATCTGCCCTGTGTACGTATGTTGAGCTCTTTAAAAGACTTAACCTATGAATTCATCCTTACCACACAGTTCAGTAGACACCATAGTACTACAGTGACTCATTGGACTCTATACATTTGCTAAAGAAATTATTTTACGTTTACTAAATTAGGAGTGTTCCACTTAAATGGATTATGGTTTTGACATTTCCACTTTTCTCTTTAAAATCTAATAGTTCGTATAGTGTACCCTATACACACTGTTTTATAGTATATCTGTATTTTTAAAAGTGTGTGTGTGTGTGATGACACAGTAGCTTGTAGAAAATAGTTTTAATTTTTAAAAATGTAAAGGCTATTTCTTTTCATATAATTTTTCACAGGCCCATTTATTCTTGGACTTTGAAGCCCACAGTATAGCATGATTTTCGGCCTGAATTTCTACTCTGCCCAGTCCCATCACACTGTCAACTCCAGCCAAAGATTAAAGGTTATGTTAGTGTCTTCAGTAATATTTGTTACCTCTGTGTATTTATTGAGGAACAAAATGATTCAGTTTTGAATTAAATAAATGGAGATATGTCAGTCTTTTGGATAGAAGTAAATCACAAACTTCTCAGGTAAGCCACTTAAAAAACCCAAACCAGAACAAAATACTATACTACCGGAGGCTTGGTAGAGTAGAGGCTATGAATTGTGTAAGATAGACAGAAACTTTCACAAGGCCCCTCACACTTGCTAAATGTCTCTTTGCAAGTCTTTTAAGAGACCAAAGAAAAAAACATCATTTGAAGGAGAGAAGCAAAATCACGTGTTCAGTTAAGCAAGATGAGTACTTTGCACCGTTAGGAAATGAGGTGGTTTTCACAAGCATGCTTTACCTTTCTCTATAGCAGTCGGGAAAGCAAAGAGAAGATGTAATTTGGTGGGTTTTTAAAAATTCAGATCATGCCTCTACCCAAGTTGAAAAATAAATTCATTTAAATAAATCATTCATCATTCTCTGTTTTGAAAAGCTCAGACAGAAGGCAGAAAGGTAGAGACTGACAGCTGCCCCCCACCTCCCCTCAGCTTTTCTCTGTTTTGTTTATTAGGAAAGAGTTTTCTGAAGCAAACTTGTATGAATCTAGTTCATGGAGCAAGCACACTCTCAAACTTGCTTTCCTTTGAAATGCTGGCCATGTTAGCTGCAGAAGGAGCATTAATTACTAAAAATCAGCAGTACTAGGAAATAAAGTTAAAATGTAGATGTATTAGCACATTAAAGTGCTTTTGTTGTATCCTTAAGCCTAGAGGCAGATCATTAAATATGCATTTTGCTAGAAAGCAACTGTCGAGAAAGATAAGATGGTTGAAAATATGCTATATGGGAAAAGCCCTCTGTCAGAGGGGTGGGGTGGTACAGCCCTCAGGACAGGGGAAAGGGAGGACACTCCCACTGTTAAGGTTTACAAGCTGCCAGTGACCTGCAGTTGTTACAGTACTTTTGAGCTGGGAGGAGGGAAAAGGTAAAAATACAAGTATGTCTGTTGTTGCTTCTGCCTGGCCTTAATTACCAGACACAAGAAGCAGTTCAGAAATCTGGTCGCTGTTGTTGTAGAGGTCACCAAATCATTAACATCGTCAATCTGGCAGTAGCTAATTTAAATAGCACCTGATGTTGCAACGCCTCCCTGCGTTTCCTCAGCCAATCAGATCCTGGCTTCAGCTGACAGATGGTCCCATAAATGGATGTAAAAAGGGGAAGCTTAGAGCCAATTTCAGCAAGGCTCTGTTCAGTTGTTCTTATCTACATCCTAGAATCGGGGGTTTCAGCTCACTGCTCCTTTTCTTTCTTTCTTTCCTTTTTTTTTTTTTTTTTTTTTTTTTGGTTTCTCTCCCCCATCCCTCCAAAATAATTATAATTAATATACTCTACAATCATCCACACTGTGTTTTGTGGATCTTTAAAAATATATAACAATAGTAGTCATCTAAAAAAATATTCTGAAACCTTTGCAAATTTTAAGAGAAGAGTCGAAGCTCTGCGAGACCCAATATTTGCCAATAAGAATGGTTATGGTAGGTATGACTAGATTTATAATCTGTTGTTTGTGTTGCTGGAGGGAAGAAAAGCATCTACACCTTGACCAAGAGTTTAGCTCTCTGCTATCTGATTCCTACATTTATTATCTCTTTTGTGTAGGGAGTGTGGGTAGGTCCTTTTATTGAAAAGCAGTGGGGAAATAGATTGTCATTTTTAACAGGTCATTGTCAGTTTTCCCTTTAACATAAAGGCAGGGGTGGGGAGGGAGGTAGGCTGAAATAATTGCTGGTTTTTTTAAAGAGGTTATATTACATGAGACCATAATGGCAAAAGAAGGGATTTCTTTTTGTAAAGGGAGAGGGGGTTTGTCTACGTGCCTGGGATTTGTGGGGCAGGAGGTGGATGCAGCCGGGTTAGGAATCTCTCCATTTCCGTGCTGGGAATTTAAACCTTGAGAGGCAGCTCCTGGATACTGAACATTGAGATGGGCAGTTGTGTTTCAGAAGGGGGACTGCGCAGTCAAAACGGCAAAGAGAGTGATTTATTTGGGCTTCAGTAAATGCTGCATCTTGTATTTCAAAGAGTTTCCTGTCATGACCTCATAAAAAAGAGGAGGCGGCTTGTATGTGTAGCGGTGCCTGGCGTGTTGAGTTGTTGCTTCCTTCTCTGGGCAAGCAGCTCTGTAAGAAGGAATGTCAGCTTTTACATAACGTTCCTTTCCGCTTTTGACACACTGTGTGAGGGTCCATCTTCTTCTGATCACAGATGGAGTGGAATGGCTTGAAGATGGTAAGTGAAAAGAGGAAGGCAGCTTGGAGATTCCAGCCGATTGTGTGTGTGTGTGTGTGTGTGTGTGTGTGTGTAAGGATGGTGGACTGTGCATCGTAAATCACTGTGCAGATCGTTTGTGTGTGTTTGTTAGTATTTCTCTTTTCCGAAAACCGGCATCCATCTCCAGTGTGATGGCACTGCACGCACACAAGGCACACACGCTGCCTCTTCCATAGAACATTCACTTTAGCCAAGCAAGGTTGGTGTCTTTTTTGACAATCACAATGTCACCGTCACTGTTGGTTGGCGGGTCCACCGCCTCTGTGAGCTTTCTACGGAATTGCACGACTGTTAAAGTTAAAGGCACATTTCCTTTTCAGTCTCCTGCTAGGAGTGATGAGGAAGGCTGGGAATGAGGGTAGAGGAGGTGAGGTTCAGTACCAGGAGATGCAATTGTGAAACGGGACTTTTGGATGTGGAAGGGGAAGTGGAAAACCTTTCTGCCAAAGTAGTAAATCTATTTTTAGCATCTTTTTCTAAAAAAAGAAGCAGGGGAACTCCTTGAGTGTCACTCCTGTCGCCTGATGTTGACCCTGAAGATATGGCACAAAATGGCAAGATCAGATGCCACGAGTGCTCACTTTGACTTTGAATTTTCAGCAATATCTTTCATGAGGTTTCAAAGCTGGATATGGGAAGAGGCTGTAAATTCATATCCATCTCACTTATTTCTCACTAGAAAAGCCTGGGGAGGACTTTTCGCTCTGCATAGATGTTATAACAAAGCTGTGGTCTTTTCCCCATTCTTAGAGGATTGCCTTTGTCTGGCTGCTTGTTTTGATGGGTGTAAAACAAATAAGATTAGACCGAGCAGCCCAACTGAAAGCGATAGCTGGGAGGAAAACCCAATGAAAGGTTGCCGGGGAAACGAACAGAGGAAAAGCCGAGTAGGGAGCAGGTGGCTATCATGAGAACACACTGCAAACAGTGTGTGGGGGGGGGGGGAGTGGCCAGGACCTCGATTATCTTTGCTGTTCTTTGTGGCCAGCCCAACTTTAATTATTCTTTATAAATAGGTGTTAATTACATTTCTAACTCTGGTTTACAGTGATTTTTAGAAATCTATTTTTAAGCATCTGTTCTGTCTTCCCTGTTTCCTCCTTCTCCTCCTCCTCTTCCTCCTCCTCCTTCTCCTTCATCTTTTTCTTCTTCTTCTTCTTCTTCTTCTTCTTCTTCTTCTTCTTCTTCTTCTTCTTCTTGTTTTGTTTAAAAGAGAGAGAGAGATAGAGGGGGAAGGGAGGGTAGGAAATCTTGCTCTCTCTCTCTCTCTCCTCCTTTTCTCCTTTTCCCTACTGTAAAATTGTACGTGCGAAAAATCGCAAGGAATCCTATGAGGCCATTTGAAAAAAAATGTAAATTATATTGAATGAAGTTGATGGAAGCATAATAAACTTCCACAGCTGATAGGTTCTGCAAATGATTTCTTAAAAATTTCCAGCAAATATCCATCCATAGGCGGGATATAGGTAGAATAGATTTACCATAAACAATGATTTTGTGCTAGGTGACAGTGGTATTTTGACTAGATCAGATATTGATACTATAGTTTCCGAGAGTTCATTGCATGTCTCCTTTTATGTCCTGAATAGAAATTACTTTTTAAAATAATAAATGAAAGACCGTATAATAGCTCTTTGCTATGCCTCACCCTCCGTATCTCCAGCCACAGGACCTATCAGGCTACACCCTTGCAACCACTGCCTTCCATTTGACATTTGGTCTCGGTTCTGGTCTGGGCATAAACTGAGTGAAAAGCCAATTTTTTTTCAGTGTCTCTGAATGTCTGGGACCCATGTGTGTGCTGGTGACGGGCATCTCTCGCTATTTCTCTAGGTGCTTTATTAGTAATTTCTTTTTCTCATGATGGTGGGACCAGAAGGACTGAAAGGTATAGTGCTTAGGCGAATAGGAGGTAACGTAAAAACTACTGAAACAATGATCTCTTACAGTTTCTTCCTGAGAAACAGATTTGATACAAGATCAGGTAGCTAATGTTAAGCCCAAAAATGAGAGATTGAAAAATACTGAAATGTGGTAAAAGGTTAAGAAATATAATTGGCTTTACTGAAAGTACTCTTAATTTTTTTACTCTCGCCATTGCAAATCTCCGCACACTCCCCCTACCCCAATTCTTTATTTCTTGCCGATGCTTCTCTTTTTGTCTTCTTATTGGGAGATTTTTTAAAAAAATTTTTTTGACTATTGGGGTGAAAATAAATAAAGATATTTTTGTCACACACTTGAACCTTGCTTTCATATCTTGAGTGTGTAAACATGTCGCTATTAAAAATAGAATTGTTTTTTATTATCTCTAATACAGATTTTTTTTTCTGAGAATTTTCAGCATCTTTTAGTTAGCATTAAACAATGTCTATGGGAACTATCACCTTAGCTGGGGTTTTAAAAAAAGACACGTGGTTCTACTGCTGACCTTTTTTACTTCTTTGTCTTAAAAATATTAATGCTCAGTGCCTGCATGTGGAGGTGTGCCTTATGGAGGCACAAGGCTGAGTGTGCATTTATTAAGAAATGAAAATCTGTTTGGAAACATTTCTGAAAAAAACATCTGATTCATCATAGTTTTAACGATCAGAATGTCCATGCATCTCATTGTAATATAATGGCTAAATCATTTAATATTTAAATTTTGAAAGGGTGAAATAAACACAGGTGGAGAAATAGCTGAAAATTTCTTTTGAGAAGTATTGATTCAGAAGACAAATTTAATTTTATAAAAACCTAACAAGCAAAAAAACTAACAAACCTTAACTATTCATTTGTGACCTCAGTCCCATTCATTCCTAACTGCCATTCATCCAAGTCATCCTCCTGACCAAATATAGATGAGCTTATTTCTGTTTGATAGTTTTCCAAAACCATAAAACTTTTTTTCTCTCCCTATAACCCTTTCTTGGTCCTTTGAATATACAAGGATTTTGTTATAACAGGAAAACCAGATTGTTATGAGGTAATAACAATAGAATTTTTTTAAAGAAAAATAGAGAAAATGAGCTACGCATTTACATTTTAGTTCTAAACTCAGTCTTGAAATAGGGTTTGGGACATGTTAGACTTCAGATATTTCAAAGTTAGAATTTCTATTGGGGATGATCTATTTGAAATTTTAAATCTAGAAATCATTGCATGAACGTTGCTTTGTGTGTGAGTGTTCAATATCTCTGAAAGAATTTGCCAGATGAATTAAGGTGTTTTTCTCAAGTAAGAGTTACCATGAACAATGAAAGGGTTTGCTCCAGGCAAGTCCTTTTCTTTGTTTTTATTTATCCCCTTTGCACTATTTCCTTGTTGTGGGTGGATTCTCTTTCTTTCTGAAGATCAAATGCTATTCCTTCCATGAGGAGATACGCTGCTTCAGTTAGCCCTTTGCATCTTAATGCTTTAGTTTAATTTTTTTTAATGAAATAAATTATCTTTGTGTACCGCCAGTAAAGAATGGTGGTCTTGATAGAGGTCATTGTACATGGACAGAAGTACTTTGGCCTTGACAAATTTCTTCATCAGGTCCAATGATCTGTGGCCACCAGGCACTTAATTTATGTGCCTGGATACTTAATATGTACATTTGTTGGTGAGCTGGCCAGCGGATGCTAGACACATGAGTGTGCGCTGGCAAATGCTGCAATGCAGTATTTTTCCCCAATGTCATTGGGAATTTTGGGGGTATGAAGAGACATAAACATTCTCAAGCTTTTGTCTTACTATTTCCCAGTCGATGGGCCATGTTATATAGAATTGGCCGATTCCCCTTTTGAAATTGGTCAACCTTTTATAGCCCACTATCCATTCTCCCATCCATTTGAGGGACATGTGGAAAGTGTGTGTGAGAGAGAGGGAGACTGTATGTGTATCAGTGTACGCATGTGTGTTTCTGGAATCCTGCACCTGTCTTAGGCTTTCCTTATTTGGTATTACCAAATGTGTATATACATACTTGCAAGTATATGTACATCCAAAAATGGAAAGAATCCTAACTGGACCGGCTTCCCATAAGAAGTGACTTCTCCTCACAAACTCCAAGAGTTCTAGTATTAGAAAAATACAAAACTTCCTCAAAAAAGATATATCCAGACCCTTTAGACTTCCATTAATAACCAAACACCTTTCTATAGTTGCCACTTGAAAACTATAAATATGCAAATTTATAACCATATTTGAGAGCTAAAAGCTGCCCTTTCAATCGAGGGGTTGGATTCTAGTTAAAAATGTATGTGCATATATGGAAGGAGAGTTGTTTTTGCTTTGGGGGCATTTGAACCTAATCTTTAACCATTGGTAAAAACAGGGAGATAGGGTGGCTGTGTTGGCATCTCCTGCTTTGTTTTGTATTTGTATGTGTGTGTGTGTGTGTGCGTGTGTTTTGGGAACATCTTTGTATTTTTAAAATCTCAGTGTATTTCAAGGGTATAGGGCTTTTATAGGTCAGCAGCTTTCTAAGGGCAAAAGGAAAGGTGATCGGTGGGCGGGTGGATGGGAGTTGTCACCAGCAGTAATTGTCATAAATTAGCCATATAGAAATGGAAAGAAAAAAAGGCTAAAGGACAAGAGTGGAGAGGGGTACCAACATGTGGGTCTGCACCTTGCTGTTATGAGAGATAATGAGTGATAAATTTGAACTGGTGTTGTTCCGGATGCCCGATAATTTCTCAGAACCTTGACTTTGCAGGTTCATTACTTCCTTGCTTGCTTGTTCACACCTTTAATTATATCCAGTTTGGGATGTTACCTGGGGGCACCGAAGATGAGCCATTTTGTTTGTTGTTTATCTCATTAAGTATTCAGGCAGTATGCTCACAATAGCTTCGGAGCATCCGTGTCAGGAATCAAACACTTCAGAAATGGAATTGTTACAAAAGAACAAAAAATGAAAAAGCAGTCAGCCAGCCAGCTAGCTTGCTTTGGATGTTCATATCCACTCTGCTTGATGGTAATATTTATGCTGTTTCTTGTATGTTCATTAAGAAGTAACTTAATGTAGTGCCAGTGCTCCGAACTGGCCAGCGGCTTTCTCTCTACCTCTCTGTCTTTATCTCTTTCTCTCTTCCCCATGCTCTCCCTCCACCCCTGAGATTTTGCTTTTTTGCCGGACTTTAGAACTTACCATTTTTGCTTTGGGGAGGATTGTTATTCAGATCCTCGTTGTAGCTAACACCAGAGATATTTCCCCCCTCACTACGGATACCCCTCTACAAGAATCAAGAAATGCTGAATGCCATAATGGAATTTTAAAATAAATTTTGGTTGAGAAAGCAGTGAAATTGTTGGAGAAATAAGGTCAGTGCAATGGTTGTGCTTGCATTTTGTTGTGGTTGTTGTTTGGGGGAAGCCTTATTTTTAACCATAAAATAAAATGCAAACTAGCTTATGTAATTTTTTATCCTCACTCAGGGATATGTTTATTGATTTGAGAGAGAGGTAGAGAAACACTAATGTGAAAGAGAAACATCCATCCATTGGTTTCCTCCGTATGTGTCCCGACCTGAGGGTATCGTCCTACAACCTTGGTATGTGCCCTGACCAGGGATCGAACCTGCAGCCTTTTGGTGTACGGGACAATGCTCCAACAAACTGAGCTACGTGGCCAGAGCTATACTTTTTTTAATGGAAAAAAATTACAAGCTGTAGGTCTCTCCTGAAAATAATTTCTGTTGGACTCTTGGTTTGAAAGTAACATTTAAACTTGAGTTTAATTTTTAAATTACTCATTTTAAAGCTATAAAAATGAAATTCATAATTTTTTCTACACGAAGTTTGGTTCTTTTTTCAGGATATGAGGGAGCAGTGAAACAATTCCAGCCAAGATGGTGAATTCTGAGAAACACACCCCAGCATGGAGATTTTCTTTCTCTTTGCACTTGTGGCATTGAATTCACTCTTGCTTATTCTATGAATCAGTTACTTTCGACTTTCTGCTCTTCTCTAAAAACTAGCCCTTGAAGTTGTTTTGCCAACAGTGTTCATAGTAGAAGCTGGCTATCATTTTTGTTGGATGAAGATGTATTTGTTGAAGGCTAACTTATGTGCCTTTCTTTGGAATATAGAGTTCAAGGGTCACTATTTCTTTTTCTTCTCACACTGATCAAAGGACATCATTAAGACTAAGTCCCTGTGATTGGGAATAAAGTTGGGGTGGGGGATCTTAAGAATGAACATTACACAATGAGATTTGTGTCAAATTATGAGAAAAGATCTCTTGGAACATTCAAGTACATAAATGTTTTTCCTTTCGTATTTATGAGTCTAGGTATGACTCCAAAGATAAAAGTAAAAGATCTTCTGGACATTTTTGTCTATAAGGCTCTATGTATCCAGATGTTCATGCTCAGGATAAAGTACAGTTTGGACAGTTGGAAGGAACTTGATTCTCTGTCAGCTGGCCGTGAAGTTTGGGTAAAACCTGTTAATTCTACAGAAACAGGAATTCCTTGCTTCTGAGAGAGGTGATTCTTTGAATAGTTTTTCTGGTGTTAGCCTCCAAGAAGCACCAGAGATGACAGTGACTCTCTTGGCATGCCCCTGTGCAAACTGTAAGTTTATTAGTCGAGCAGAAATCTCCAAGTCACTTTGTCATGCACACTTAGATACTGCATTCAGTGTGTGTGTGTGTGTGTGTGTGTGTGTGTGTGTGGTTGGGGAAAGTAATTGAATGACAACAGTGACCTTCAGTGTGCCCTGGGATGTACCAACAATGCCTTCTCAAGTAGTCTGTGTTTTCCTAAGCTGCCAGTTTAAACCCTACAGAGTTTTGCTTTCTGATTTCTACATGAAAAATCACAGGCTCAGTTGAACATTTTTTTTTTTCGAGTGCCCTCTTTGAAGATGCAACAGTAGTAAATACAGCTTTAATGATAAACTTTAGCTCTAAATGCTATTTAAAAGTCTGTAGTGGAAAGCCTAAGAACTTGCAATCTTCACTAATGAAACTTTCATTAGCAAAGTGCTCACTTAAAATGGAGTAAATGACTAAGTCCCTGCAATTTGTGATTTTGACCAGGTTTGACTCATCCTTCCTATGTTACTTTTTGTAATGCAGCCAACTACACATCGAAAATTCTGTATATTATACATGTCTTCAATATTAATTATTTCTGTTGATGCATTCGGTACAGACAGTACAATTCCCACAAGTCCAGATTCTTACTGTAACACCAAAACAAAAGTGATATTTATGAATAATATTGAGAAAGTTGTCCTCATAGTAACCGTTCCCCAAAGGAAGCTTTACATAAATGTGCATTTATTATTCAGGATATTAAAAGGGATTCCTTAGCTTTTACTTTTTAATTTGGGCTAAAATATGTAAATTGGTTTTATTTTGAAGTTTCTCTGTTTTAGGTGGCTTTGGGGGAGGATAACTTTCTAGCTTGATTATATTTTAATCGCCTCTGTAATGGAAAAGGGTCTAATCCTAAAAACAACCTGGTTATTGTGATTAGGACCCAGAGGGCCATTCTGCAGATGGGGCTAAAACATATCAACTTGTATACATGTAGAAAAAATAGATTTGTTTCTACTAGATACTGTTATTCCCATGTCTTTGTTGGCAGGGCCAGCTCAGAGGCCACGGAACCACGAGTCTGTGTCTGGACTCAGAGGACATTCATGGTGTGTGTGCACTGGCAACCCAATGGAAAGACTGCTCTTTGTTTTAAGAGACCAGGAGTCAAAGGACTTCAACGTCAGGTGGATTTGGGTTGGAATCCTGACTTTTCTAATTAGTAATTGGGTGATCTTGGATAGGTACTTCAGCTTTCTGAGCCTCAGTTTCCTCATCTTTAAGGTGGGGATGGTAAGGCCCAACTCACAGGGTTTCTGTGAGGATCAGATGAGCAACAGTATTGGAAGGCACCAGTCATACACAGAGCCTGAAAGATGAAAGGTGCTTGGAGGATGGTAATCTGTCAGTCTTTCTGCTCGTGCCAGATGTTCTGGGGAGAAGTAACATCACATGCTTCCCTCATAGTCTCCATCCTCTCCCCAGAACTCATGGGGCGATGTGGGTGTGACTCATAGTGGCTTTTAAACATAGATAAGCCCTCAGTTTTTTTCTGGGATTGTGGGGCTTTTGGTTTTCTGCATTCTCCTAGGGTTTAGGTATAACTATGATCTCCTACAAAATTAGAATTAACATGGCTGGCTGGTGTGGCTCAGTGGATTAAACCTCATACCATGGGCTAGTCCAGGTTCAATTACCAGTCAGGGCACATGCCCGGTTTGCAGGCTTGATCCCCAGTAGGGGGCGTGCAGGAGCGGCTGATGGATGTTTCTCTCTAAGATCAATGTTTCTATCTCTCCCTTCCTCTCTCTCTAAAGAATCAATCAATAGAACATATTTTAAAAATTAGAATTAACATGAAATTCAGTCATTAAAAGAGAAAAAAAGTAAACATAAAATTAATCTTAATCAGTGCTGTTTTTTTAGTTTCATGAAAGAGTCTAATAGGAAATTCAGAAGTCAACCAGAAAGAAAAATGCGTTAAGGCTAATTGATATGGTCTCATCTTTCTGTCTAAAATATATAAGATAATCTGTGAATTATTTGACTTTGGCCCAGAAACCAACTTACTTTAGAGCTATTTTTTCCCCTTCACTACATCAGCTTTTTTTCCCCCTCTCCCTCTTGTTTTCCCAATAGGCTGAATTTTGAAGTTCTCTTTCTCAAGGAGTAGTGAAGAGGTTGAAGCAAAAAGTGGTTTAATGAGATTTTTCTAACTCGCCATCAGTTTTCCTTCTCCTGCTTGGTGAGGCAGGGTGATGGATGACTCTGGCAGTGCAAACAGCTCCAGAAGTGATCGGATTGACTGAAGAGGTGTTGGAGATGTGAGCAGAATGCTGGCCCTCGATTTATTACCCTCCCATTGGAAGGAAAAAAAGAGAAAGGAGGAAAATTGCCACCAAAGCCTTGACGTAGCTGTTGATCACACACTCTTGGGAAGGGGTAGTGGGTGGTGTCAGGACTGGTGTCAGGCCAAGACTAATTTTGTACCTTTTTCCCAAGGCTCTGAAGGGGTGACGAAATGGGCACATTAAATAAATTCACAAATTGTTTTAAATTGGAACCTATTGCTGTCACCAGTGAGGATGAGGAAATAATACAAGTAGTCCCTAAAGGGGTTCAAAATGTAAACTGAAAACATAGTCTTAGAACACCGTTTGAAGGCCCTGGATGTTGAATTCCACTTCATACATCACAGGAAGGATGTGAAGGGAAATCATTTTTTTCCCTTAGTTTCACCTTTAAAACTAGGGGGGTGGGGTTCTATTTGATCTGATACCCCAAGTACCATTTTGCAGACCTTATACTTTTATAAAAGACCTTTTCTGTGAAACAGATGGACCATAGAACTCTTCTCTTTCTACGTGTATCTATTTCAAAGCTTCACCGGGGTTCTCCTAAGTATTTTGCAGAAGCCTTGTATATGGTGCACAAGCTCTCTGGCAGGATTGTGGTTAATTTTTTAGAATGTGTTTGTATGGGCAGAAATATATCCGTGGAAGAAAAAGGCTTGAATTAGGAGAAAGGGTTGGATAAGAGATGTTTCTACATAGTTTAACCTAGAAAAATCCCACACATTAATAAAAGACCAAAATGAAATGATTGGGTGAGAGATTTGAGCAGGTGAATGGGCAGGGGAGTGACAGGTGGGTATTCTTAGTATCTTCTTGCTAGATAAGTGTTTGTATTATTACAAAATTGAAAATTCATCCACATTTAAGCCAATACTTGAATCTCAATTCCATTCTGCTTTATACCTCTGGCTTAAGGTTATCTGAAGAAAAGAAAAGCCTTTTAGCTTAGAAGAGCTTTAATAAAAACTCTTAAACAGGTCTCTAATTAGTGAATTTTGAAGACACCGGATTGCATTTGATATAGTCTTAACAATGCTATTGGGTTGTGTGAATTTTCCAAGAACAGAGGAGCAAGTTTGCATTTTTAGAACTTAAGCTGTTCCCAGCACAGTTCTGCTATAAGGGACCTATGACCATGGAGATCACTTCTCACATTCACTTAACATTGTATAATTTTTATCCTATAGTGTCCTTTTGATCTCTTTAATGTAATTAAGGCAGGTACTGTTAACCCCTTTTTATAGAAAATAAAGCTCAACCACCTGCCTTAGGTGACATGTTTAACCACATCAGAAGTCCTAGTTCCAGAGTGTCTGGGAATACATCCAGCTTGGCCAAAGTTTACTTCCCTAAGGGGGAAAAAAGGGATTCATTTTCTAGATCAACTTTCTAAGTGTGAAATCAGCAAACACAATTGCATATCTGTTGCATATGAACCACATTCTAGGAGCCTCCTGGAATGTGGCAGTACGTAATACATAATCAAAGGTAGTAGAGAAGGGCAATGACAGGCAGAGTGCAAAGTGTGTCCTGGCAGAGGAGGTGCAATGGACAACTGAGGGAGCCTTCTGTCTTGTTGGGGGAAGGAAACAAGGCTTTTTGGAGGAAAGGCCATTTGAGTGGAGACAGGAAAGCTAGATAGGCAGAGAAATTAGGATAAAGGGGAATTCCATGTGGAGGGAAGAGGAAGAGTAAAGACGCCAAGACAGGAACGTGCTTAAGGAATGACAAATAGTCTGGTGTGAATGCAGTTTAGGAAGTGTAAAGATACAGCCAAAGAGACAAGTAGAAGTTATGGTCTAGGACTCAGGGTGTTTTAACTTGGTTTTTATTTTATTTGAATTGATAGCTATGGAATGTCTTAGATCAAAGAACTGTAGTTTCCTGATTGTTTTTGCAGGGTCAAGAGCTGTCTTTATTGAGTCATGATTTCTCAGAAATTGAGGTCACCCTAAAGATGTTTCTAAATTAGGTATTGGTTATTTAGAGGGAATCATCATTGTAGAGCTCTTCTGATCATAGTGTGATGCTATGACGATGATGCTCATTGGTGAAGTCACATTGCGGATTGCTTTTAAGGTTACAGTGCTAAAAGCAGTAGGAGGAAAAATATCAACTTTATTTCAGATCGTAAAGAAATATGCCATTGGAAGAATACGCTGCATTCTCTCACCAACAGGTACCAGTGCTTATTTTGTGGGATAATGTGTAGCCAGGAGGGTGGTGGTTTGGGAATAAGCTTATTTCCTCCACAATAGGAAGTACCTGTTCAGACTTTCAAGTGCATGTATCAAGTTATGCTGGTCTCCCCTGGTAGTCTATGAACGCTGGAGGGCAGAAATCATGTCAAATGCTCTCTTATTTCAGTGCTGGGCACACAGTAGGTACTCAATAATTGTCTGTTGAATTGAGTTATAATTGTTTTCAAGATCCTAAAGCACAGTTAGAAGATTTGTGAGTCTTGGGTCTGTCATCAACTTGTGGAAGTGTAGTTTGTCTAAGCCACACTTTCTGAGTTTTAGTTTCTTAAGATATAAAATAGAATTAATACAACTTCATAGCTTGATGGGAGGGTCCGGTAAACTGTATCCTCAATACACTTTTACAGATGGGATAATAATATTAGTAAATTATTAGGTTCTAAGTTTTTCTTTGTTTCGTTTTGGTTTTGTGAGCTTTTGGTTTTTTATTTTGTTGTTGTTAATGCTCACCCGAGGATATGTTTTCCATTGATTTTTAGGAAGAGTGGAATGGAAGAGAGTGAGAGAGAGAGAGAGAGAGAGAGAGAGAGAGAGAAAGATTGATGTGCGAGAGACACATCAATTGGTGTCCTCCCATACACACCCTGACCAAAGATGGGGATCAAACCTGCAACCCAAGTATATACCCTTGACCAGGAATTGAACCTGCAATCCTTCTGTGTGTGGGCCAATACTCTAACCACTTAGCCATACAAGCCAGCGCTGTTATGTTCTAATTGTTTTGTGGATTTTTTTGTTGAAGGTATTATAGATGTCCCTCTTTTTTCCCCATTGGCCCCCTCCTTGCCCCTCCCACCTCCCTCCTGCTTTCCCCAACCTAATGTCTGTGTCCATTGGTTGTACTTATATGCATATCAGTTCTCTGGTTTATTTCTTCCCACTTAAGTTCTAGTTTTGCCAATTATTTTACTGGGTCTTGACCAGAATTTTTAACAATTAAAACAATAGCATATTAGAATGGAATAAAATAGGAAAAAAAGGTATCAGTGGCTGATACTTAGTAAGCGTATTATATCATGAAACTTTTGTTTCAGTTATCTGTGTTCTGATTTGTGATATGAAATTCAATGTATTTTTTACTTTTTTCTTTGCTTTGTTGGATTATAGTCAGTAAAATTTGAGAAACCCTGGTCTAGATGATAGTGAGTTCTGTGTTTGTCCAAAGGGAGAAAAAGTCAAATTTTTTCAGAGCTATATGATGCAAAGTCTCTAGTAACTTTCAAATTGTTAAGGAAAGGATGACTTCTGATTATTTTAGAATTAAAATAGAACACTGTATCCTAAATCTTTGAAAAAATTGATGTCTATATGGTATATGTTGGGACTTTCTCATAATCAATTTTTTTTTAACTAACAGACCTCATTCTTTGGTCCTGCTACCCAGTTGAAGCTACAAAGTAATGACAACAATAAGTAGTGGAAGTGACCTAGAGTGGAGACTAGAAATAATGAAATTAGCTTTTATTTCATGAACTTGAACTATGAGTCAGGCACTGTGCCTTACACACACCATTGCCTTTAATCCGTAGAACAATCTTAAACACTAAATGTTAATTTTCCTATTTTATGGATAATCTAACTAAAGTTTTGAAAGGTAAATTAAAGTTATAGAATCAGTAATTGATTAGGCCAGGATTTTACTTGAACCCAGGTGTGTCTAATTACAGAGCAAAATTTAAAATATTTTTTTTTATTCCATGAAAAGGTGTTAAAGTGCCTACTATGTATTAGCATTGTACTGCTTTACAAAGATAAGTGGTTCAGTTGGTCTCTGCCCTAGAGGATTTCCTAGCTGCCCTTGAGGTTTTACTACACATGAAAAGAAGTAAGATATTATTTAAGCATGAGGGACAGGCTCAAAGACTTTCATGCTGTGTACTTTATTTTGGAAGTACTGAGAAAAGTGCCTAGCACATAGTAGGTATTCAATAAAGATTTCTTGAATTAAATTGACGTTGGATTAATTCTCACTTGGGGACTGGGCAGGGAATGGAAGAGTATTGGGGAAACTTTGTGTTAAAGAATATCCAAAAATAAAAGAAGGTCCTTATCTCCAGTATGGCAGATCCATCTGTCTTAAAGCCATTCAGTCTTTTGGAACACTTAAAATTGGCATCAGAAAAAAAAACAACCAGAGCTCAATAACTCAAATTATAAACTTTCAACTTTCATTCAGGGAGAGAGAATATTTTCCATCTTAGTAGGGAAGAGAGTAATGTGGCAGAGACATTTCGAGAATGATAAATGGAGGACAGGCTTCCTTAGATTGAAAAATAATAATTACTGTTATCATTATCATTGTTATTTTTACTGTACCACTTACTAACCTCATAACCTCAAACAAGTGTCATGATCTCTCTGAGCCTCAGTTTCCACATTTGTAAAATGATTTATACCTCCCAGGGTTGTTGCAAGGATTAAATAGATCCATTTGAGCCCTAGCCGGTATTGCTCAGTGGTTAGAGCATCGGCCTGCGGTCCAGAGAGACCCGGATTTGGTCCCCACTGAGGGCACGTACCTCCGTTGCAGTTTGTCCCCAGCCCTGGTTGGGTCGTGCGGGTGGCGACCACTCGATGTGTCCCTTTCAGGTCGATGTTTCTCTCTCTCTCCCTCCCACTCTATCTGAACAAAATATGGAAAAATGTCCTCGGGTGAGGATAAAAAATAAATAAATAGATCCATTTGATAAATATGTACTAAGCCCTTCCTATTTGGTCGTCTCTGATAATTTAATAGGAAAGGAGACATAGCCCCCGGCCCTCAGGGAGTTGAATGTCTGATGACAGTACTGTGAGAGTGGGTTTCAGATTCCCACCATGGGCAAAGGCCACTACTGAACAAATGCAGCACCCTGCAGTCTGCCTGGGGGTGTGCATATGATCGCCATGCATGTCTCATTTGCATCATTAGAAGTTCAAGTATATTGAGGTGAAGATGCTATAATAATCATCTTTTTATCTCCCCTCACCCCTAGGCCCCAGCTTTTGCTGTCGGCACAGTGTTACCTTACATAGACATTGCTCAATGAATCCAGCCCAATTCAGCAAATATTTACCAAGTTGTTCAGGGCACTGTGCTAGGGAAGGGAGAATAACATTTGCTGAACCGAGTTGGGTTGAAAACGACCTCAGAGAACAAGAGGGGAACATATCATGAGGTGGTGATAAACTACACTAGTGCTAAAAATGCCCATGATCTATTCAGGAAGAAAAATAGGGCCCCAAAGAAAATTCAGCAGTGAGCCTAAAAAAATAATGTATTCTTTCTCTCTCTCAGTGCTATTTTGTTTGTATTTTATGGGGAACGAATGCATTTGCTATATAGGCACATAGTTGAGATGTGATCTCAGAGATGGCTACTTAATTGATTTGTGGATCAGGACCAAGCCCAGCCGCCTTCACCAGGCCCAGGAGACCCTCCCTGGCCTGGCTTCAGCCCTCCTTTTCGGCCTTCCATCCTGGCAACCTTCTGCCTTCCATTTCTCTTCCACTGTGGAACTGCACCACGCTGTTCCGCACCTGTGCTCAAAAAGATCCCTTGGTCTCAAATATCCTTCTGCTTTTCTTTACCATGAGACAAGTAGGAGGCCCATCTCATCCAGAAAAGCTTCCCTGACTCATGCTGGTTTAGAGCCGCCTCTGTGGGCAGTGCCAGCCTCTTTCCATCATTGGTCTTCCATACCGCATACTCAGTGGTTGATTTGTCTGTGTTTCACCACCACCTCAACACTCAGGACTGGGTTTATTTCTGTGCCTGGCACCTAACTGTTAACTGAATGATGCAGTTGCTATGGGTTAGGTTGTCCATAAGGGTTTCCTATCAGCTGCTCTATTAACCTCTGTCCTGTAAGAAGGGTATTCAAATCAAAGCCCCTTTGTTGTGTAGACTAGCTTTGACACTTGTTCACCAACCATTGTTCTGTAACTTTGAGTTGAAAATTTGAAGTATGTCTATTTACGTGAAACTTTTCCTGATCACCATGACTAACCTGTAATTCCTTAGCAATTCTTCTGTCTTCTGGACCAGTGATTTTCAACCTTTTTCATCTCACGGCACATAGAAATTAATTATTAAAATTCTGAGACACACCAAAAAATATACTTTTTGCCAATCTGACAAAATTCACACCAGATGGCTACTGTTGTATTGACTATTATCATCTTTTTATTTGACAGTCTAAAGGAAAAGAGATTAGTGCCCCTGACTAAATAGTCAGGTATGGCATGTTTTACAAATTCTTGTGGCACACCAGTGCACCATGGCACACTGGTTGAAAACCACTGTTCTAGACTGTTTTTTATCACTTGCTATCTGTATGATACATCACAGTAGTGACCCTTATAGTGTATTGAAGGCATTGCAAAAAAAGAAAATTTATTTAGGTTATCTCATTAAACCTCACAACAACTCTAGGAAGCAGGTGTTTTTACTCCCATTTTGAAGAAAGAGCGCCATGTGGCTTCCATAACTTGCACAAGGTCACATGGGTAGGAAATGTCAGACTTGGGATTCCAAGCCTAGACTATTTGATTCTAAAGCCCGTGTTCTGTCTCCCATTTTGTATTACTCACCTCTTAAAAGTTAGGGACTAAAAGACTAAATATGGCATTTAGTCCAGTGGTTATTAATAAGGACTTTCGATCAAGACCACTAGGATTCCAGTCAAATCCTGGTTTTACCAGTTGTGACCTTGGACAGATCTCTCACTCTCCGTATGTCTCAATTTCTTCATCTGTAAACTAGAGTTGTTTTGAGGATTTGATGGGCCAATGAATAATAAGAACTTAGAATGGTACTTGGCATATAAAGTACTAATGATCATCATTGTCATCATGCAATATTAACTGTGTCTCATTCTTCAAATATTTGTTGAGTATCTGATAGATGTGACACACTGTTGTAGGTGCTGGAGATACAGCAGTGACTAAGACAAACCCCTGCCCTCATAAAGCTTTTGTTTTAGCGGGGAAAGACAGACAATAGCATAATAAGTAAATTATAGTAGATATTATCTATTTTGTGATATTCTATAATTTCACATAATGAAATGCTATTTTAAAAATACATTGAGATAATGGGTTGGAGAGTAGAACTATTGAGTACTTATTTGTGGACACCCAGTGACACCACCAATGGTTCAGCCAGTTTCTTGCTTCTACTTGTCAGCTGTAGCGACTGTCCATGCCCTCTTCTGCAAGGCTGGGCTTCATGCATCCAGCTGCTGACTCATGGGGTGACAGGCTTGCCTGATCTGCATTCAGGGTGTGGGGTGGTCAGCCCTGGAGTAGCAAGAAATTAAACAATAAGGTTAAGGTGACTGGGCCCCAGGAAAACTCAACATGGAGAAATCATAAATAGGTCAGAGGTCCACAGTCTCTGAGGGAGAGGTTTCATTCTTTTTCCTTATAGTTGAGGCTATGAAATGAAATAAAGGTCCCAAGAAAGTTAGAAGGAATGTTTAGTTAATCAATCAGCTAAGGACTGGGTCAGCCAGGATGTTTCATCAAGTAATGTTGAAAGATCACCCAATTGCTCTTTGCAGACCTAAAAAGTACAGTAGTTACTGGCATTATCATAGGATTCTTCATTTCCATAAGAGTATTCTAGTGGTTAAGAGCATGAGTTTTGGAGTCAAAGAAATCGAGGGATTTTTTTTCCTTCCCCACTTACCTGTGTTGGGGTCTTGGTGAAATCACTAATTTGTCTGAGCCTTGATTTCATTGCAAAATGAAGCTAATAAATATCCACTTCATAGACTTGCTTATTTATTTTTTATTTTTATTTTTATATGCATATTTAAAGGATTAATTGTTAGCATATGTCAAGAGCCAGGTTCAAGGCTGGGTACATAGTAGGCATTTAATAAAAGTGAATTTTAAAAAATAGTTCAGTCCCCTAGACTGTACATTTTTATTCCAGTTTTACTGAGAAATAATTGCCATACATCACTGTATAAGTTTAAGGACTACAGCATGATGGTTTGATTTACATATATTATGAAATGCTGACCACAATATATTCGGCTCACAACCACCTTCTCACATAGATGAAATAAAAATAAGAGAAAGAAGAAAAGAATAAAGGGAAATTTTTTTCTCCTTGTCATGAGAAAGTTTAGAATTTACTTTCTAAACTTTCCTACACATCATACAGCAGTGTTTGCTGTAGTCATCAGGTTGTATATTATATGCCTAGTACTTACTTGTCTTGTAACTGGAAGTTTGTAGCTTTTGACCACCTTCTTCCAATTTCCCCTACCGCTACCCCTACCTCTGGTAACCACAAGTCTGATCTCTTTTTCTGTGAGTCTGGATTTTGAAATTTTAGATTTTATATGTAAGTGAGATCATTCATTATTTGTCTTTCTCTGTCTGACTTATTTTGTTTAGTATGATACCATCAAGGTTCATCCATGTGGTTGCAAATGGTAGGGTTTCTTCATTTTTTTATGGCTGACTAGTCCATTATATGCACCACATCTTATTTATCCATTAATCTAATTATGGATTCTTCGATTGTTTCCATGGCTGTTGTAAATAATACTGCTATGAACATGGGATGCAGATATCTTTTTGAATCAGAGTTTTCATTTCCTTTGGATATATTCCCAGAAGTGAAATTGTTGGATTGCATGATAGTTCTATTTGTAATTTTTTGAGGCTCTTCCATACTGTTCCACCTGCAATGCACAAGTGTTTCCTCTTCTCCACATCCACACCAGCATTTGTTATCGTTTGTCTTTTTTGTGATGGCCATTCTGACAGGCATGAGATGTTGAGACTAGCGACATCTCTAGTGACTAGTGATGTTGAGCATCTTTTCATGTACCTGATGGCCTTTCGTATATCTTCTCTGGAGAAATGTCTCTCTAGGTCCTTTGCCTATTTTAAATTGGGTTAATTGTGGGGTTTTTAATTTAATTGTATGAGTTCTTTATATGTGTTGTATATTAACCTCTTATTAGATATATGGTTTGCAATTGTTTTTTCCATTTCATAGGTTATCTTTTCACTTTGTTGATGGTTTATTTTGCTGTGCAAAAGTTTTTTAGCATGATGAAATCCCACTTGTTAATTTTTTAATTTTGTTGCTGTGCTTTAGATGTAATATCTAAAAAATCATTACCAAGACCCATGTCAAAGTGCTTTGTTTGTATAGTTTCTTTAAAAGTTTCATGGCTTCAGGTCTTATATTTAAATCTTTAATCCATTTCAAGTTAATTTTTGTGAGTTGTATAAGATATGTCTAGTTTCATTATTTTACATGTGAATATCCAACTATCCTAGCACCATTGATTGAATAAACTATCTTTCTCCATTGAGCATTCTCGGCTCCTTGTCAAATATTAGTTGACCGTATATGCTTGGGTTTATTTCTGGGCTCTGGATTTTGTTCCATTGGCCTATATGTTTTTAAGCCAGTACCATAAAGTTTTGATTAGTATAGTTTGAAATCAGGAAATGTGATATCCCTGCTTTGTTCTTATGTCTCGGGATTTCTTTGGCAATTCTGTGTCTTTTTTGATTACAAATAAATTTTAGGAGTGTTTTTGTACTTCTGTAAAAAACTGCCATTGGAATCTTGATAGTGATTGTATTGAATCTATAGATGGCTTTTGGTAGTATTGACATTTTAACAATCTTAATTCTTTCAATCCACAAACAAATAATACTTTTTTATTTGTGTCTTCTTCTATTTTTTTAATCAATGTCTTATAGTTGTCAGTGTAGATAACTGTTACCTCCTTGACTAAATTTATTCCAAAGTATTTTGTTGTTTGATGTTATCATCAATGAGATTAATTTCTTTCTCAGAAAGTTTGTTCTTAGTATATAGAGACAGTAGTAATTTTTGTATTAATTTTATATACTGTACCTTGACTGAATTCATTAATTAGATCTAATGATTTTTTGCCTAGTTTTTAGGATTTTTTATGTATAAAAGTAGGTTGTCTGCAAATAAATAATTTTACTTCTTCCTTTTAAATTCTGATACTTTTTATTTCTTTTTCTTGCCTGATTGCTCTAACTAGGACTTCAAGTATGATGTGAAGTAAGAGTGGTAAGAGTGGGCATCCTTGTCTTCCTCCTGATCTTAGAGGAAAGCTTTCAACCCTTCACCATTGAGTATTATGTTATCTGTGGGCTTATCATATGTGTCCTTTATTATGTTGAAATATGTTCCTGTTATACCTAACTCATTAAGAGTTCTTATCATGAATGGATGTTGAATTTTGTTGAATGCTTTTTCTGCATCTATTGAAATGGTTATATGATTCTTTTTCTTTATTCTGTTAATGTGATACAATGTGATGTATCACATTGATTTGCATATTTTGAACCATCCTTGCATTAGGGTATGCATTTAAAATATTGGTCATTTATTGCAGGGTTCACAGGGAGAGAAGATTTAGGCTAAAATATGTGAGTTACTTCCCATTACATAGCCTCCAAATAAGAGAACAGATCATCTTAAAAATGAGGACATATCATCCCAGGAAGAATTGTGTTGCCAGAGAAAGTTAAGATTTGATTTGCTTCAAATCAATATGGTAGAGACTAGAACAGCCAGCCTTTGTCACAAAGCTGTGTTGGCTCCATCCTCCTGGAGTCACAGGCCCTTAGAGGCCTGAGGCTCTGTAAAGAAAGGCACTTGATAAAAGGGCATTGGAGTTATTAATCCTGAGTTCAATTCTTGATTCTGCTAATTTTTAGTTTTGTACTTTCTTATACTTAATGTTGAATGTGTATTTTCATAGGTCAAATATTCAGGCAAGAACTCCTATACTAATTGGAATTGTATAGAAACCTACTTGATGTTCAAGTGTCAGCAACTGGGAAGCATTCGTTCTAAAATGTAGATAAAAACCTTTATGCATTTTTTTCCTCTTTTGTTGTATATACTATTGCATAAAATTAGGTTAAAATCTGAAGATTAAAAAAGAAAGTAAGAGATAGTTTATTTTCATATCAAAGCTCCTTTGTTTTCATTAGCAATGTGCACACTTAAAATTACTTAAAACAAACAAACTCTCCATCAAACACTTTTAAGAGTAGAAGAATAATTTTCCAAGCATTTGACAGCACACCTTTTGTACAGAGCACTGAATGAGCCCTAAATATTTTCTTCCTTTTGTGGTTAGTGGCATGATGGTGCTAGATTTTCCAAGAATTTATTTGACCTCCTTGGCCACTAGTTCACATTTATTTTGATCTTAGTGCCTGCGCTCATCTAAAATAAACAGTGCAGGAAGAAGGAAAGGCTTAAGAAAAAGATTTAAACATATAAAACCACATTTTCCTCTTATGATTTTTCTCAATACACTGCAGAGCCAGGTGGGTTGGGAAAAGGATGTCTCTTCCAATATCCCCATGTTTTCTCCCTCTGAGCTCTCCTAGTACCCTGCATCTGATTCATTCAATGGGCTTTGGTTGAATTCTATCTGTGTACTGCATGCTGGGAGCAAGAACCAACCAAAATGCAAGCCTTACTCTCAAAGAGCTCCCAGTCAGTGAGGAGAGAGGAACGTAAACCACAACTGAATTCTGAGTTGTGAGTGCCACAACAGAGGAGAGAGAGGAGGTACCTGAGGCTGTGTAGGTCGGCTTCCACTGAGTTTTGCGAAATAGCAGGGTTATTGAAATGGTGATGAGAGAAACTTTAGTGGGGGGAGGAAGCACACATGTAAAGACGTGAAGGCCTATGACATGGAAGGGATATACTGTAAGATGTATGCAGAGTCTGACACTTGCCTTAATGCATTTGGAACTTTTGTCTGTTTACAGATCTGTCTACTAACACCCTCCCCCAAGACTGAATTCCTGGAGATGCAATGCCATGGTACTCAGTCATTTAACAATAATAATATATTTAAACATTGCTACATTCCTGTGAACCCTATCAACATTGAGAGAACTGAGGCACAGAACCATTAAGTAACATGTCCAAGGTCACACAACTAAACAGGGATTTAAACTTAGGTATTCAGATTCCAATGCCTGTCCGTTAAACATTATGTTATGCAATAGATTTTAAACAAGTGTTTGAATTGATTTGGATTGAATGGATGTAAAAGTAATTACATGATTATTTATTCACTCATTTGTGTGTTTTGTTTTTTTAATCATGCCAGGCATGCCCACCTCTGACAATTGTTATAGCAAAATATTCAGAGTCCCCATTGGCTCTGGCTTTGACTTGTGTGACTTGTAGAAACTCTCACAGGTGGAAATAATCTGTGAGGCTCTTAGCCAGATTCACACCCAAAGTGAAAATGAAATATGAGTTGAGGCCTGAAACAGAGGTGATCAGAGGTGGAAGGAATGTGGGACTGAAGAAATAGATACTGTAAAGATGGCCTTACCCAGAAAACGGAAAACACCTGGTCTGAAAAATACAATCTTTGGGGACAGTTTGAAAGAAGTTGAGGGAGACAATATAAGAACAATATAGCTTTAGAAGATGAAAGTGCTCCTATTTTTAAATTGATTTTGAAGAGGAGAAACATGAGAGGTCTGTGATGTGAGCAGAGTAGTGGGGAACAGAGCAAGGAAAGTAGATTTAGCTATAGAGAGCAGGTGAGCACCTCGAGAGCCATCCATTCATTCATTTATTCTACCAACAAAACCTGGAGCTCTGTGCTGGTCCCTGGGGTTAGAAATGAATCACACACAGCCCTTGTCCTCAAAGAGCTCACAGTCCAAAGATAGAGTCAGGAAGATTCAGAGTCTCTGTGCTGTGTGGTAAATGTCCATGATGGAAGCGTGTACAAGGAACAGAGGTGGAATGTTGGGAAGGACATTAGGCCTGATGGCAAGAGAAGAGTGCTTTCCAGACCAGCAGGAGTGCTTATGCAGAGTGTGGCATGAGAGGGAACCCGGTGTGTTCTGTCTGTCATTGCTGGCTGCAGGAGGATGTTGTCCAGACTGTGCTTCCCAGGGTTTGTGGAGGCTGTGCTGGATAAGGAGGAAGATGGAAGTCAGTGACAGGAAGACCTCAGTTCAGATCCCAACCGCATGCACCTTGTGAACAGGGGCTAGTCCCTCTACCCTCTGTTTACTCCTTAACTCTTAGTTCGCTCAGCTATAAAATGCAAGTGATGAGGGAAAAGGGGCAGGCCAGAATCCCACCCATCTCTCAGTGTCTTTATAAAGAAGTGTGAAGTCTTCATAAAGGGGTGCTGGATGTAAACGTGCTTACAAAAACTTTCTTCAGTCTAGTATGTAGTTTAATGAATTCTTTCTAGTGGATTTGTAAAGTTCATCTCATTTCTCCAGGGAGAAAACACTTGCTTCGTTAGCTGTGCACTGCCTGCATTATCTTTCTGAAGGGACCCTGGAAAATCCTCTTGAAGTGCATTTGGTCAATGTACCTGCTCCTGGGGTCCACAGAAAGAAAGGAGCAATCCAGGTAGAGGTGGACCAAGAACAACCACTGCTCTTCACCTTTGTAGAAGGCCAGAAATGTTTCTGCTACCAGTATACAGAGTGTTCTGTCAATTTACTGGAATTTCCCATGGAAATCAGAAACCCTAATGCTTGCACTCATTACATCCATTCAAAGTATCTAACATTAACCCATTCAAAGTAGAGTGTATTTGTTTTCTACAGGGCAGAGTATGCCAGAAATTTTGTTTGTGTTTAAAATTATTTTGTTATTCGTTTTTTAAGTTCCCTTAATCCCTCCCCCTTTGTTATGTATTTTCCTGATTGGTGTTATCCTGAGACCTTATTAGTTAATGTTTGTGAAGCATTTTGAAGATGAAGGAAATAGCCATCGACATAGATGATGAGTAGTAACTTTTTTAAGTGTTCTTTTCTACTTAAGAAATTAAATTCCAAGGATTAATCTTACCAATTCTTAGTCAATTTTGCCAACTGCCACAGTTTGTTTAATGGACATCTATTTTCAGAATGTTACATTTTGGACAAGGGGAATGAACATGCAAAACCTGTGCTGAGCTCTGAGCCAGATGCCTTAAATTTGTTATTTTAAATCTTCACAGCAACCCTGCAAGGCAGGTAGAATTGTTCGAATTTTTCAGATAAGAAAATTTAAATTGCACCTTGGAGAATCTTTAAGTGGCTAAACCAAGGGCAAGAACGGTGGAGCTGGTTTCTGAACCCAGATCAGATCAACTTCAAGCCTCAAGCTCTTTCCATTCCACCACATAGAATTTTCAATTAAGATCTTTCCTGTAAGATCCATTTATTTGTCAGTATTTACTGACTAATAGCAGATACACAGCCTAGAATGGATTTAACCAGATTAGATCATTTACTTTCTCTAAAATGACCAGGTCGCATTTTATGGTGATAGGAACATTTTCTTCAGACTCCAAGGTTTAGGAAAGGGCACAGAATTTGGTTTCAGACTTGAGTTCAAGTTGCGGTTCTGGCTGAATGACGGTGGGCACTGCCTGAAGCCTTATTTTTCCGTCATGCTGAGGCACTTCACTTCTTCAAGCCTAGGCTTTCTCAGTGGTAAATGGGGGAATGACAATGACCTACTTTGCAAAGTTGTGGGAGAATTAAGTGAAGTAATGTACTTTAAGACACCTGTCACCATTTATAATGTGCTGTTTATAGTATTGGAAGGAGTTAATGGTAATTGCATGCCTAAACATTTTCCTGTGTAACCCAAAGCATTTTTGATCAGCTTTGTCACAAGATCTCCATTTCCTGAGCCGTTGCCATGTTCTGAACAGGGACTTTGCTAGGCACTTTGTATATACCTCTTCATTACCACATTTATAACATTATATAGTAATTGCTTATTTACTTATTTATTTACTGCCTTGCAGGCGGCAGCCTCTTTTCTCTCCTTGTATCCTTGGCATTTAACATAATGGCTTCTGGCTCATCAAAGGAACTCATTAATGTGAAGGAACTTAGCGTGGCTTTTGTTCCTTTGTACTGCTTTTCTTCTTTTAAGAGCTAACTTCAGTTGTGGGAAGGGGCTGTTCAAATGATGCACTATATTATCATTATTAAATTGTGACTTAAGACTTGAGTTAGGATATACCTGTACTAAAGAAATTTTAGGTTGCAATAATTTGACAACAGCTGATTCTGAATATTTGTTAGCCTTTCAGTCTTTTAAAAGGTAAATTTCTAAGATAAAAAGAATATATCAAGATTTGGAAGAGTTTGCCAAGCAAATTTACTTTGTATCTGTGATTTCAAAGTTTGCTCAAAGAAGTAAACTCTTTTCCATACCTTAGTATATATACAGATATCATATCCAAATTATCCTTAGAGACATATTTAGGCTTGGAAGGGCCTGAGAATTATGTATTATGCAGTTTGAAATTTAGTGTAAAGATAATAATTTTGAAACTTGTGTTTTAAAAATTCTTACTATTTCTGAATTTTTAAAATGCCAATTTGACTCTTGCCCAATTAGTATGAATTAGTGAGACTTCAAAAGTCTATTTTGAAAGACAAGATTGTGAGACAGAAATATTAACTATTTTCTGTTCTGATTTAATATTTTCTGTTGTTATACGGCAAATATAAAACTACATCTAGTAGGAGATTTTTAAAAATAGAACAATGAGGAAATTGAGGAGAAGAAATATTAAGATAATTTTAAAATAAGGTAAATTTAGAGGTAAAGTTTGTGTTTTTAACTAAATCAAAAGTTGTCTGGCCAGTGTGGCTCAGTGGTTGAGCGTCAACCCATGTGCCAAGAGGTCACCAGTTCTATTCCCGGTCAGGGCACATGCCCAGGTTGTGGACCCCATTCCCAGTGGGAGACATGCAGGAGGCGGCCAGTGTTCTCTCTCATCGATGTTTCTATCTCCCTCTACCTCTCACTTACTCTCAATAAAGGAAAAAAAAAGTCTGTGAGACATGTTAAAAAAAATAAAAATTAAAAATAAATAAAAATTTTCCCTGGCTGGTTTGGCTCAGCAGTTAGAGCGTCGGCCCGTAGATTAAAGAGTCATGGGTTCGATTCTGGTCAAGGGCACGTACCTCAGTTTTGGTTCGATCCCCGACCCTGGTTGGGGTCATGCAGGAGGCAACCAATCAATGTGTTTCTCTCTCTCCCTCCCTCCCTCCTACTTTATTATGGAAAAATATCCTCGGGTGAAGATTTAAAAAAAAAAAAATCAAAAGTGTGCAGTGAGGTCCTTTGCTCTTTCTTTACACACAGAGAACTACAAATTTGACATCATTTTGCTAGCGCTATTACAAAGAGGGGACCCAATGAATCACAAGATGCAGAGTCCATAAAACAGAAGCAAACCCATCACACAGAGGACAGAGAATATTAGTGGCTCATTGTCATAATGAGGTATTTGCCTCAAAGCAGACCAAAATATAATGATACTTGGTATTTGCTTCTTATTCATGAGATTTTTAATAAATATGTATTAGGAGAATCTCCGAATGCAGGAAAGAGAAAGAAGCTTAAAACGCATGGCATGGAATGTTGCTTGACAGCGTCATACATTCACAAGATGTCCTTGAAGATGGAGCACAGAACAGAGATCAGGGAAATTTTGGCAGCTGCAGTTGGGAAAATAAATGGCTGTTGTGTGATTGGGCAGATCCTGAAAGCAGGCTCCTGCTCAAACCATGTAATTAAGAAAAGTGGGAGCTTTTGTCCAAGTGCAGAATGTTCATAATATCAGAGTTAGTCAGCAGGAGCTTTTAGAATGGATCAGTACTTTTCACTCCCTGATCCAGGGAATGGTTTTCTTATAAATCATCTTCTCTCCTTGCTGTCCTCATGAAGGTTGCTGCCAGGCGGGAAGGAAGACTTAGATTGTAACCTTGCACAGTGAGTTAGGTGAAGGGGAGACCGAACCAGAGACTGTTTCAAGAAATGTGATTTTTACTCGTTTGGTCTCCTGTGTGTCCTCTACTGTAGAAATGAACAGTGTGCCCAAGGAGAGATCCTACAGGAAGACTCTAGGAAGAGGATGGAATCATTTTTAATACCGTGGCTCCAAACTGGTTTGAAGGATTCATTTTCTTTCTTTAAAAAAAAATAACTTCCTTTCAGATTATAAAAGTGCTGTATTTTCATTGTAAAATAAATAAACAAAAGAATTGGAAAATAAACATGGAGACAAGTATAACAATCACCTATAATTCTACCATTTATTGTTAGCATTTTTATTTTTCCTTTGCACTCTGTGCATGTTTATATAATTGAGATGATCAATTTTTCACCTTTCTTCTACATGCATCATATAAATATTCTTATGTTATAAAAACCCATTATAAACATAATTTTCACAGTTGCATAAAACCATAAAATAACTTACTTAGTCATCTCCCATTTGGGGCCCTTAGGTTGTTTCTATTTTTTCACTCTTCTAGATACAGTTTTCTTAATATATTTTATTGTGCATACTTTTGGTTTACAGAATTTTGGATTCTTTTCTCAACTTAAGAATGGATTTCTGGGTCCAAATATTTGAACATAATGTTCAGAAAGGTTGTGTCAATACATATTTCCACTAATAATGATGAGAGAGACTCTTTCATTGCAACTTAAAGCTTGACAATTGCAAACCTTGAATTTCTACATTCTCTGTAGATATGTTGTCCATAGATAATTCAAAGACACTTCTGCCATCTCAGGTCTGCATTCTCACCAACATGTTAGGTTTTACTGGTACCCATCTGCCTTCCCAGAGACTGTCCAGAAGGAATGGAAGTCCAACTACCTCTCAGAGATAGTTTGAGGGATAAAGTTCTCCCATCGGGTAAAAAAGTCCTTTTTTCTTCTGTTTCTTTTTTTCATAGATATAGATATATATAAAGGAAGTCAGTGAAGGAGGAAATTAAAAATAAAATTTCAAGCACAATAAAGTAGTTTTCAAATTTGAAACTGCCCTGTCAGAACAATGTCCGGGATCTTTTCACTGATGAACATGTAGACATGAGGCTGTGTGAACTGTCCATGGATTGGATTTACCATAGCCGCTTATAGATACACTGAGGTGCTGAGAACTGTTTTATTTCACTTGGCATCTTTAGCATCAGAATGCCCTCAAAGAGGCTCTCCTTTGAATCGCACAATTGGAAGAGCCATGGGCATACAATTCTTCTCAACAAAGACAAGGTTGCTATGTGCAGACTTTCCTAGATACTAACTCCCTTTATTCCCCTCCGCTCTCATCCCCAGCTGCATTAAGAAAACAAGTATTAATTTTCAAAATAAAAAATAGATTTATGTAGATTTCTGGAGAATTTAATCCGAGTGTGCATAAAACTTAAATTCAGAGACATGACTCAAATCTTTAGATCATGATATAGATATACAGGATAACACATGGCTTTATACAACTGAATAGCTGTGAGTTTGCTTATAACTGAGCCACTTTAGCCAGGCATTTTATAAATACACGATAGTTCTGTTTACATGAATTGTGCCATTGGCTATTTATGCATTTAATCAGAAGAAAAGTCCTACTTAATCAGTCTGTGGGCAGTTTTACAAATGATTCATTAATGTTCTTTGTATAGAAGATGAAGATAATTTATTTACCATCACAACCAGTTCCCACCCCAACAGGTACTCGTAGCTTATTATTAGGCATTTTGATTATTTTGCCCACATTAAACATTCAGCGTTTGGGGGCTTTAAAAGTAAGATGGGAAATGAATTATTTTTCAATTGATTTTTTTGTTGTTGTTAAAGTTAATATTTTTGCAAGAAGCCTGAGAGCTTGCCCACAAAATTGTATTTATATTAAAATGAAAACATTTGTTTTTTTCAAATATGCCTTTAATAAAGAAAGCTTAATGAAAGTTTGAAATTGTATATATTTAGTGGCCATTTTGGAAAAGAGGACTAAGTTGGGAGTGGGGTGGTGAGGGAAAGGTTGCCTCATATTTGTAATGAACTGGATGATGAAGTGATTCCTAAGCTCTGGAGAGTTGGTGATTGCTGGGGGGACGCGGGAGGTATAGGAGGGTCTAGTGGGGATAAATGGTGATGGAAAGAGACTTGAGTTGTGTACAGATGATGCATTGTGGAATTTTGCACCTGAAACCTATATAATTTTGTTACCAGCATCACCCCAATAAATTCAATAAAAAGGAGAAAAAATACTCAGGGATTTTACTAGTACTGCCCCAGAATAGGCACACCAGAAAATCATTTTAGGCCCAAACTGAAGCCCTAAAGAAATACTGTAAGATATAAAAAAAAAGTCAGTATTTATTCAGGAAGAGAAATATGTGTGATGTGTCTGGGGAAGAAGATTAAAAACTTGGTTTTCTGCGAATTTGAGAATAATGCCTAAGAGAAATTAAATTTTGATTATGTGTTTCATATCTATGCTGGCCCTGCTATTTTAAGTATTAATGCCTCTTGTTCTCTCCAGCGGCTGCTGATTTTTTAAAAGCTCTGACTACCACCGCTGAGAATACTTTCAGCACGCCTGGTGTCAACCTCCAGCAAAGAAGATGCTTTTCAAAGGGGGAATGCCTCCAGCTTACCTCATTGTTACAAATAGCCATTTGTTTAGGATGTGAGCATTTAGACAGGAAACAGGACTGTCGTTTCAGTGTCAGAGCCCTAGGACGGACTAGTCTGTGTGTACTTCATTTATGGGCTTTTGGTGAAGAGGGAGTGTCATTAGAGAAACTCTGGAGTGGATTGGCTGAAAGGAAGGGTGTGTACAATTTATTTGAATTGATTATTTGTGTACCTGCCCTTCTCTTTTATCCTCCCAACTTGAACCCTCAAGGGCAGGAACCAAATTATTTTTGTTTCCCCAACTCCTAGAATAATGCCTTGGCCTGTAATAGCATTCAATAAACTTGTGGTGAATTGAATACACTGGTTTTAAGGATATGCTGAGAATTTATTACCCACATAACTTCCTAGAGTGAATAGGTCTTTCAGGTTATCTGTGCATCTGCCCAAAGGTATTATTAAACTGCCAGCATGTTTTCCCCAGTTGGAATTAAATTTTTTTTTTAAGTTTTTTAGTTACCTTCCAGCAGAATCTACAGAAACTTTGTACAAATGGTTTTGGGAGACATGAATGCAGTCTTCAGCCACATTCCCCTGGTCCAGAGGTCTCTGAGTCACCATCTATAATTGGGGGGGGGGGAGTAGTATTTCCAAGTTCCCTTTTCCTGGAGTGATCAAGATCATCAATCTCAGTCCCCCCTTTTGGAACCCATTAATAACAGTGTCTCCTTCCCAGCTGAATCATAACCAGGAAAACACTGCATTTAGAAAAAAATATTAACCTGAAGGGGCTTGAGCAAATTAAATCCTCTTGAAAAGAGGGAAGGAGAGTATGGATTTATGAGCTGATGGACACAACTTTAAAGAAATGTGAAATTGGGGGATTGTAAGGTCATTTTTAGTATCTTTCAAGGAGCAAGCAGAGAAGTGAGGAATTGTTACTAAAAATAAGATCAATTTTCAGGAACACAGAGCCTGCTGTGTAATTTCTAACTTTGGGGATTTGTTTTTCAGACGTTGGAAAGGTGCAGGAGATACGGTAGTCTGGGCTGCTCCTCGGAGTCCAACACACTGCATGTCAGAACTGTGTAAGGGTTAAGTGGGAAAAGTCTACAAAGAGAATTAGGACTTTTATTTTTGTTCTCATGAATAATTTAAATCTATTTCTTTAATGGTTTGACTCAGTGACTGCCCTTGGTAAACATTATTCTTCATGCTCTTGGGAGCATTTGTTCTATTACATAAGAGTTAGCCTTCATACATAAATTTTGAAAAGTCCTTCCAACATGGTAAAAGAAAACACCTTTAAATAGGCATTAAAATACTTAATAAAATATTTGTGTGGGTCTCAGGTGTGAACACCTGGGACATGTGTGCACCCAATACATTCCTTTAGCATCTTTCTCATTTCCAGGGATGCTGACATTCAGAGGGCCCTCAAAGTAGAGGGGACAGTATTTAGAAAAGAAATATCATATTCCTGTGACCTTACAGGTTCTTTAAAATATATATATATATATATGTATACATACACACACACACACACACACACACACACACACACACACACACATATCCTTTTGCCTGAATTGAGCATTGAGGCCACCTCTCCACCAAAAAACAAACCAGAAGTTGAGGACTGCCAAGAGTACTGTGTTGGGAGTACAAGGGACCGGCACTGGGCTCTTGGATGATGAATGTCAGTAGTGAGTTCTACAGCAGGGCAGGTTCCTATCATGTAAACCTGTAACCTTTTATTTGCCTCATGAAGTAAATCCTGAAAGTGTAAACTACATACAGCAAGACCATACAGTTTGTTATCTGACTGTCATTTTTATGGAGAAGATTGGAGTAAAGACGGGATATAGTGTGACTGACAGGCTTGGCGATGTGATGTAGCACTTGTGATGTGGCTTTCTGCTGCCCAGGACAATGACTCTGTCCTCAGTTGTGAGGATCAGCCCTGGAATTCTATCTAGCCTGGCTTCCCCAAACTTGAGCAAATGAAAGCCTTGTGAAGAGCGGGGACAAAGAGAGATGTAAGGAATTCATGAGCTGATGGAAGAAATGTGAAAGGGGGCTTTAAGTACATTTTAGCACTTGAGTACCGAACACAGTTTTAGAATTTTGGAATGGAACAATTCTTCCAGCATGGTCAGCTGACCATTCTCTCCCACCTTGTACGAGGAGCTGGGTGGAGTGCAGGTTAGTGGGAAGGTGGGGGGAGTGGGGTTCTAAACTTTCTTACCAAAAAAAAAGAAGAATGTTAGTCTACATAGAAGTGCTCCAAAAACGTTGCAGGCTTGAGTGGAAAAACTCAACTTGGGGATTTCAGTCTGGAGATAAAATATTGGCTTTACTGTATATAAAATGTTGCATGCACGTACATTTTTCTGGCAAGAATGGGAAAATACATTCAACAAGTTCTCTAAGGGAGTTGAAGTCAGCCAAAGGTTCAGCCCTCCTGCTCAAATGAATGCCTCTTAAAATCTGCATTTAAAATAATAGTCAAGCCCTGGCTGGTTTTGCACAGTGGTTAGAGCGTCGGCCTGCCGTCCAGAGGGACCGGGGTTCGGTTCAGTCTAAGGGCACGTACCGTGGCTGCAGTTTGTCCCTGGCCCTGGTTGGGTAGTGCAGGCGGCAGCCACTCGATGTGTCCCTTTCACATCGATGTCTCTCTCTCTCTCTCTCTCTCTCTCTCTCTCTCTCTCTCTCTCCCTCCCTCCCTCCCTTCCTCCCTCTCCCTTCCTCCCTCTCTCTTCCTCTCTCTCTCTCTCCCCCTCCCACTCTATCCGAACAAAAAATGGGAAAAATGTCCTCAGGTGAGGATAAAGAACTATTATAATAATAGTCAAATGTATGCCCAGCATATAGTAGGTACTGAACAACCGTTCTACTGTTCTTCTTTTGTTATATGTAAAATGGAATAACATTAATACCTTATTAGCTTGTAGTATTTCACAGGGTTGTTTAAGGGATCTAGTGAACTCTTGGGCATGCAAGGACTTTCGTTTATTCAATAATCCTTTATCCAGAACCTACTGATTGGTAGGCTTTGTTTTACATGTAGGAGGTACTTTAATAACAAAACAGATGTGGCCTCTGGACATGGAGCTCAGAGTTCAGGTCACCGTTCTTCCTGAACTGTAAAGTGCTAAACTCAGGAAAGTATGGAGGTAAACATGTCTCCCCACTCTGTTCAAACCCATTTCTGTGATATGGTCACCCCTTCACCTTCCCCCTAAAACCCTCATCCATGTTTGCATGGTCACAAGAGTACTCAAATGAGGTATTCTGCAGACCTGGGTTCAAGTCCCATCTCTGCCTCCAACTAGTAGAGTGACGTTGGCAAGTCATTTCCCTTTTCTTGCCCTCAATTTCCTCACCATTAAAATTATGGGGTCAGACTCTGTGGTCCCTAATGTTCTCTGATATCTGTCATGCATCCACACTGTGAACTCAGTGAGGGCCAGCTTCTTGTCTTTGTTATATCTGTATCCCCAGGGCCCAGCACAGTGTTTGGTCAACGGGGGCTCTAGTCTGTTCATCTAACATACCCAGATCTAGCCGTAGTGAAAATAAACCTTTTTTTATGTGCGCATGATCTGGTATGTCCAGAAAGTTGTGTAACAGATACCTTGAGTGGATAATAGTGAGAATTGGGAAGGACCCAAGATTGTGGCAAGGGAGATGTCATGAAAGGCAAAGATGGGTGGCTCTTTTATTTTTTTCAGGAGCACCCTGAGAAAGAGACAGATCCAGCCTCTGCTTCTTACCTCCCCTCCACAGAGATAAATGACCCTGAGTGATGATCCAGCAGCTGCAAGTCTGAGGCCTTCTCTCTTGCTTTTGTTGTATGTTTTGCAGAAAAGAGTGGTGGGAGGGGTGAGGTTAATGCGTTGAGTGTGAGTAATTAGTCATTCAAACCATTGACATTTACAATGACAGGATTTGAGTGCCTACGTTATTGTGCATTGCTCTAATAGTTTATCCCTGAAATTTTCTGCCTGTATAATGTTTCTTAAAATATATCACGAGAACATAAAAGATTTAATGCAGTGCTTTGTACAACCATTAGAGTTTGAAGTCAACTAAACCTCCTCAATGCTCTATCCTGGATGCTGACTCTAATTCTGCTTCTTAATTGCCATTCAGAAGAGGGAAGGAGGGCAAGTCGGGAGTTTGGAACCTGGTCAGCTGCAAAGTTGGCTGTGAGACCCACATAGAATTTTTTATTAAAATACATTTGCACACTTGAATAACTGATATATTTATTTGCAATGAAAATTGTGCTGTTATAATATCAAAGGTCATAGGCTGGGGAGCAAATGCTCTGATTTTGCAGAGCCAGCCTCTGCTGATTGGAGGATATGCTTCCCACTAAAATATACATTTACCTCTGTTCTGTTTCCCAAGTAGAGATTGCAGGTGTCCCCACTTTAAGATCTATCATGCAAACCTACAATGTTGTAGTTTCATATTGCTGGATTTGTGATCTTTATATCTTGGGAAATTCTCCTTTTTTCCAAGTAATGGTTTAAAAATCCTCTTGGTTGACTTCTATGTCAGATTTGATTGTGCCATTTTACATTTCTGATTCTTTTTGTAAACCTGTTTTGCATCCTGGAATATATCATTAAGACCAGTGAGGGGTCTTATTATATAAGATATATTAATACATTTGCACATGTTTCTCCGCTTTAGAACTGTATATTTTTATTGAGAAAAGTCTGTGTGCATGTGTGTATTTTCATCCGCTCTTTCTGAATACACAAACAGATAACTATGTAGCATGTACAAAGCAAAGTGAGCTCCATCTCCAGCAGATGAGAATAACTTCGCCCAATGTATGGTAGCTCAGTACCGAACATTGCATCTCATGGCTCCTTTTCGAAGGTTTGAGCCCAGTGAGGATTGTATGATATACAGATGGGGGTCAGCTCCATGAGTCAACATACATTAGGAAATCCACATAGGATGTAAGAAGATCCAGAAAGCTGATTGAGGAACTGAAATCACTTTGCTGCAGACTTGATACTTCCTAGACCTTTCTGGAGCAGAGGGACCTGAGAGATGTTCACATGGGCAAGTGGCTGGCTTTCAGCACGTGTGTCTATGAGGCCAGCATCCAGTGAACAAAAGATGAACCTGGCTGTCAGGTAGCCTTTAACAGTCTTAGTCCCACAGAATCTCAGTGTGCTTAGGTATTATTCTTTTTTTTTTTTTTATCCTCACCCGAGGACATTTTTCCATTTTTTGTTCAGATAGAGTGGGAGGGAGGGAGGGGGAAAGAGAGAGAGAGAGAAACATCGACGTGAAAGGGACACAATCAAGTGGTTGCCACCCGCACGACCCAACCAGGGCCCAGGACAAACCGCAACCAAGGTACGTGCCCCTAGCGGGAATTGAACCCCGGTCTCTCCAGACCGCAGGCCAACGCTCTAACCACTGAGCCAAACCGGCCAGGGCAGGTATTATTCTTCATACTTCATTTTAATACCCCTAAAGATGCCACAAAAGTACAGGACACTTTCTAGGTGTTTGTGGGAGAACTGTAAGAAGGGTAACCTGAGAAAGGTGAAGAGCAGGGAAAGTGCTCTATAGATTATGTGACTGGCCTTTTTTGCCTTGAAATCAAAATGTAGAAGTTGGGCAGCTTTGTGGTTCTGCTAGCCAAGCCTCCTGAATTGGATAAACTCTGTTTTTCAAGTTCTTTATTGAGTTGGCAGTGCTCTGTGTGTTTGTTGCCTGGACACCTGACTCACTGAAGCAGTGAGACAACACAGCAAAGGGAGGTGCTGCACAGACCCAGGAGGCCAGACGGCTTGGAAGAGCGGACACCTGCCTCCCAGCCAGGAGTTATGATGATGCTCTACAACATCATCTCCATTAGCATGGTCCCTCCCCTGGGCACAGCTCCCTTATTTTTCCTGGACCCTTGCCTCAAGGGCAAAGCAGCTGACTAGGCTTTGCTGGGTGCAGTTTTATCAGTGTGGAGGAGTGCTTGATTTAAGATTCTTTTCAGGGGCTCTTTGCTTTGCACTTGCTGTCTGGACCAGCCTTCCAGAATCTCATAGTTGACATGAAGCCAAGAAGAAAGTTCTTGTGATGTGACTCAAGTTACTTACATGATGGTAAAGAATCTTAGAAGCTCTTCATTGTCCTCTATCTGCCTAATTTCCCTGACTTCTCTTGTCTTCGTTTTTGTTTTTGTTTTATTTCCCATTTGTGATCATCAGAAGAGGAAACAATTATAGGGACACTCCCCTGTGTAGGGCATAATGAGAAATAACAGTTATGGTGCCTCTAGGAACTTTATGTAGGTACTTTATAAATACATGTGTGACCTGTAGTTCTGAAGATAACCCTGCACAATAGGCTTTATTCCAGTTTACAAAGAGGAAACTGAGGTTTGGGGTATTGAGGCTACCTGCCTGAGATCACACGGTAATAAGTGATAGAACTAGAATTTTAAGTCAGCTGTGCAAATAAAAACTAATTCCATTTTTACCCTACCACTGTGATTCAAATGGGAAAGTAATTGAAAAACAAAAGAAAAACAAAAAAACAGTCTCTGAATGCTGATGAGGACATGCAGCCGCTGGAGTTTTCATACTCTGTTGGTGGAAGTGATTTGGTACAACCACTTCAAAAAAACTGTTGACAGTATCTACTTAACCTGAGCATGTGTACACCCTAAGACACAAAAATAGACTCCCAGGAATATATTCCAAACAAAGATAAAAATAATTTAAAAAATGTGATATTTTCACACAATGGAATTCTCTATGGCAGTGGAGAAGAACAACCTACCTCTACATTTTACACGTGGGTGACACCCAAACGTAATGTGTGAAAAGACATCAAAGAATATATACTATGTGACTCCATGTATATAAAGTTCCAAAACAGATAAAAAACAAACCAATGGGTTAGAAATGGCCACCTTGGGCGGGGGGGTATGACATGAGGGTGGTGAACTGAGAAAGGCTCCTGGGATGCTCGTCATGTTCTACACAGTGATCCGAAAGGTGGGTGCTCTGGTGCGAGCTGTGTTTGCTTTGTAAACATTCTTTGAGTTGTACACTCAAGATTTATCTGCTTTATCAAATGTATATTATATTAGAATGTTTATTCCCCCAAATTCTCTGAGCAGCCAAATGGTAATAATAATGGAAGCTGCCAGTTATCAGACCTCTGCTAAGCCATGGTTTTCGCGTCTATAAAATGTAGAGAATATTAGAATATGTCTCATTGCCTTCTTGTGAGGAATCAGTGAGAGAAGTCACACCAGCTGATTGGTAGAGTGACTTTAATTAATAGTAACGATTGTGGTTATGTTCCCACAACTATTCAGGTGCTTTCCATACATTGTGTCACCAGACCCTTCTTACCACCTAGCCAGGCAGGTGGCATTGTTCCCATTTTTGCAAATGAGAAAAACTAAGTTTCTTCCCCAAGGTCACACCACTAGTGAATGGCAGAGCGTGACTGCATTTCCAAGGAGCTGATGGTTGATTTCAGAGGAGACAGGAGCCCTATCGTGACGGATGAGTACGAGATGGTGACAGGACAGAATGGAAAAGCGGGGCTGATGGGCTGCGTTTGAGGCCAGGAAAATTGGGTGCAGGCCCAGACTCTGCCCCACTTTCCCATGATGACAAAGAAGTCTCTGGGATTAATCTCAAACTTGAGTGTTCTGAACTAGATTTATTCCCTTAAATGACTTCTAGCTCTGTAATTTTGTGATTGTCTATGTTTGTCATACCATATGTGGCATCTTCATGACCTAGCTCCATGAGCTTAAACCCATTTTCCAAGAAAACCTCATTCTAACATCAGCTTCTTAATACTTTTCCCTGAATCCCCATATCCTATTAACGGGGTTAATTATTCCTCCGCTGCATGTCTTTTGTCCTTCTGCAAGCCGTTGCCTGTGTCCTCGATAGACAGTAAATTCCATGAGGGTAGAGTCTAAGATTTATTCATCTCTTTATTACCATGCAGGCTGCCTGGAAAAATTTAGACGTTTGTGGAAATCTTTGTTTACTTAACTATTTAAATCCAGAGAAAGTCCTTTTTGAGTAATGTGTGGAAGGACAACCTCAGGATGTGCTGGACATAGGTAGAAACCTAGAGAGAGGTTTTCCTTTGTGTTTTTTATTTATTAGAGTTCCAGGAGGAATAGTAACAGAGTGGCTGGGTCAAAATATCAGTAGGTGGCCCTGACTGGTTTGCCTCAGCGGTTGGAGCGTCGGCCTGCAGTCCAGAGAGACCCAGGTTCAGTTCCTGCTAAGGGCATGTACCTCAGTTGTGGGTTGTCCCTGGCCCTGGTTGGGTTGTGCAGGTGGCAGCCACTCAACGTGTCCCTTTCACGTCCATGTTTCTCTCTTTCTCTTCCTCTCTCTCCCTCCCACTCTATCTGAACAAAAAATGGAAAAAAATGTCCTCGGGTGAGGATTAAAAAAAAAAATCACTAGATGACTTTGTAGCTCCCAGCACTTATGAAATCTAAAGTTTGATCAGTGATTCAGCATCAGTGGAAATCTAAACCCTTCCTATATGGAACAGCCCTTCTTAATTTAATGCCATTTTACTTTAAGAGATAGTTAATAAACAGGTACTGTATTTGATCATGTGAGCACAGCCCTCTATATTTAGCTTTTTCAGCTTTAATGGAACTATAATTTTAATCATGATTATTACTTTACATTTTAATTATAATTTGGTGTGGCTTAAGTATACATTTCTGAGAGTGATTGTGTAATGAAAACAGGAATTAGCTTTTCATTAACAAAATAATGGGAGAGTTTCCACTGCATTCTAGTCTGTGTTCAAAATCTATGGGCTGGCTTAAAAATAGCAAGGGGAGTTTAACATTTTGGTTTAAAACATGCCTCTAAATGGGCTTATGTTCACAACCCATTCTCTTTTGCTCCATCTTGCTTTATCTTGTTCTCTTTCTTTTCAAAACACTAAATTAAATTAAACTTTGAAAAATACTTTAATTATGTCTTTGGGATTTTACAAGGCTTTTAAAATTATTTTTATTTTCGTTTAGATAATTAGCACCATGGAACCTCAGGTGTCAAATGGCCCGACATCCAATACAAGCAATGGACCCTCCAGCAACAACAGAAACTGTCCTTCTCCCATGCAGACAGGGGCGGCCACCGATGACAGCAAAACCAACCTCATAGTCAACTATTTACCCCAGAATATGACCCAAGAGGAATTCAGGAGTCTCTTTGGGAGCATTGGTGAAATAGAATCCTGCAAACTCGTGAGAGACAAAATTACAGGTATGCTCTTCCTCAATGTTCTGGGCTTGGAATTGGCAGCTGTGTTGTTCCATTAGATGTGCAGACCTTAGCAGAGATGGACATGCATGGGGATGCATCTGAGTGTCCACAGTCAGGGATGGCGTGGGCACACAGTCATAAATTCATACATGTGTGCGCTACAGAAAACCACACTGAAGACGGGTAGACTGGCAAGGAGATAAAGAATTTGGAGCTTCCGCAGCTTTACTTTCTGTGAAATAATCCTTTGGTTTTTACCCCCTTTTATTCTTTTTTTAAATCTTATTTATCTTTATTGTTGAAAGTATTACAGACATTCCCCCCTTTTCCCTCCATTGATCCCCTTTTATTCTTAATCAGCCACCCCTTCCCTTTGTTCTTTAGTTCTCAGGTCTGCCCTCTGCCCTCCCTATACTTCATGCTACTTGTTATTTACTCATTCCTCTCCTCTCAGACATTTGGTTTGTGTGTCTGATGTTTCTCCATGTGTGTGAGACAGTTTCTAAAGGGGTGGACTTGTGGGAGGAGCTCCCAACTGCCCATTGTCCCTGGGGAGAGGTAGGCCCTAAGGATGCAGATTACTCCAGAATGAAACTACTGTGCAGTAGGAGGGAGATGCTCAGTGAAGATCTGTATGCGGGATATTTTATTTTATTTGTTCGTTTCAAAGATACTCTGAGAAGTCAGAGACTTTTTACTTGAGAGTGAAACAATATTTGTTCAACTTCAATACTGGAGACTTTTAGATTCCGACTTTTTCCTATCCTGAAGCATTCATGAGGACCTAATAATGCTGTAATTCTTGGGTGGGGGGGCAGGGGGCAGTTTCCCTGCAATCTTTTTGGAAGTGAGAACATTTTCTTAGAAAAATATTTGGCTACAGCGAGACAGCAGTGAAGCGCTGTCCTTGGTGCTGTGCTCCTAAAAATCATTCACGCACCTTTAAGCACTTGTCATTTTTGCGTGTTGACTTGTATTTCCATTTCTCTGGACAGTATGAGTAATGAGCAACTAGCCTACATAAGAAAAAGGAAACTCTATAATTACAATAGGAAGACACATCATTTTGATTTTAAATCAGAAAATCCAATAGATATGTGTGCATGTAGATACATATATATGTAGATATACATATATATTCTTAAATTCTTCTAATTCACTTGTAAATCTGTCCCCCATATAAATTAAGTACTTTGCAAAACCATAAAACTAAACTGTCAAAGATATGTCACATAACCCTCCAAACATAATTTTCTCATCTGTAAAATTGGAAAATAATAGTTATCTCAAAGGGCTTATTGTGAGGATTAAATGAGAGAATGGATATATACTGCCTAACACAATGCCTGGTGCATAGCAGCCTCTCAGTACGGGGAGATGTTCTTATTATAGATACAGTTAGAATGTTTCAAGGAGAGTGGCTAGAACAGAGAAATGTTATCAAGGTCTCCAAATAGGGCCAGGGCTTTGTTGATCTTATCCCAGAGCACTGGACCATCCATTCTTTAACAGAATTGCTTGTGCTCAGAAAGCCAGTGTTTAGATTCCAGAATAATCTTTATATAATAGGATGATAATTCAAACCAAATTAAAACCAGTTAACCATATGATTCTTCCTCCCACTCCTGTATAGAAAATATATTTTTGGTGTAGCCTTGCCTTCTAAATAGGGACTCTGCCAGCTATATTAGTGAATATTATTAATCACCTTTTCAAAAGAGTTCCCTTAGAACCGTAGTGAGATTTTTTAGAAGTACTGATTCATGGTGTTTTTCCTTGTTTTCTAAAGACACATGTTTAAACAAGCAGATTCCTTTACTGAAAGAATGCTAATTTGGTAGTTCACCGAGTGGATTTGAATAGGAGTGACAGCTTCCAAGACAGCCTTTAATTTGGTATACAAAACCCAAATTGTCAACTTTGGTTTGTTTAGCACCCTCTCCAGCACAAGCAGAGACATACAATAGCATCTGAGCTTAAAGAAGAAGCTTATGGGTTGAAAGCAGAAATACAATTCAGGCATAAATTTATAATTATGCATTTTTTTTAATTCAGGTCCAAAAAAAAGAATTTTATTTGCAGAGAACTTATGGGAATGAGGCAAGGAAATATAGAGAGACTGGAGATATTTGCCCTCATTTGGTAGCAGTGTTTAATAAAAGTAGAACTTGTGGTTGTAAAGAGTGCTTATTAAATTCTTCATTTACACTACCTAATTAATTCTAGCATTTTAAATTAACAGTGAAATTGGTCCCTGCTGTACCATTCCATAGATGCAGCATATTTCCTCCATCCACCCGTTGTTCAGGTTTAATTGGCTATGCTAAGAGTCAGACAAGGAGGGAGGGATAAGACTGTGGGGAAGGGGGAAGGAGTGGGAATCACGCTGATGGAAGACCCTCTGAAGCCTACATTTGGGGGTGAGTGACAACACAGGCTGGGAAAGGTGAGGGATCATGCCAGGCAAGTAGAAAGGCTGCTGCTGGTGGTTCAGAAGTCAGGGGAAATGACATCATAGGTATTTTCATTGCCCTGATTTTTAACATCCCTGTCCCCCCTTTTCCTTCAACACCTCCTACAGATCTCAATGCATCTCGATCCTGTGAAGTTTATAAGGAGTTCTAAATATCCTGTGGGAGGGTCGGGGGATGGGAAGTGGCAAAGAGGTAAGAATTCAAGATTAAGATTTTCTAGCCTAAAGCACTCTCTAAGAGAATATAATAGATTTCCTTAGAATGTTCTAAGACCAGATAGATAGATAGATAGATAGATAGATAGATACATACATACATACATACATACATACACACACACACACCAGGGTGCAAGAGGGAGACTCTGTTGATGGCATTGCCAGTAGGCTGGATTTACTCCTGGCTGTGGGTTGTCAATGTGTTCTCCATTTGAGAGCACAGAGGGGAAATCTGGGCATGGACTTGAGGGTTGTGGTACTGAGGACATAATTGCTATCATACATCAAGCACTTACTCTATGCCAGGTGCTTGCTAAGCACTGGACATACCTTATTTCATTTAACACTGAGAACAGCGTCCATTTTCTTACGGAGGACGCTGAAGCTTAGTGAGGTTAATTTAAGTAACTTAATCAGGCATCACAGTTATCAGCAGATGGTGGAGTTGGGAGTCACCCCATTTCCAAAAGCATGGCCTTATCTGGAAGCATGTGCAGGGTGTCCCTGCCTGAGTTAAGTGAAGATCCCTGCCTAACCCTTATCCCATAACTGAATGAAATACTGTGTTCCTCTGAGTCGTGGTTGCTGGCCACCCTCTGGAAAGTCTACCTAGTATACACTATGGCTGTAAACAAAGCTCTTGTGTATAACAGGAGGCAAAGATAACAATATTTATCTTCCTCTGGGGATACAAGTCAGCCTTCAGAATAAAGCCAGATTTACTGAAAGTGCCATGTTTAAGATTCCCTTACAGTGCTTTTGGACATCTCTGTTACTTATCTTCTCCGAGATATTAGATTTTCTTTTTCCAGTTGGGAAAGGACACTTATCAAGATAATCTAGATACGAGGGAGAGAAAACGTGTGTCCCAAGCTGCTTTTGTGTGCAGCCATGGGCACATGATGGCCCTGGAAGCCGTGTCCTTTATCTTTCTCCTTCATCCACCTGCAGCGTCTGCTGCCAGAGAGAAGGGGAAGTGGACTGTGGCCAGCAAGGATTCGTGCAACCTCGAAACTCAGGCAAAGAACACCAGATCTTCAGCAGAAATTAAACTATTCCCATGGACTGCGGAGAAGTGAATTTATTTCTTATTTTTTATTTGGTTGTCTGGGTGTATTTTCAGGCTTTGAGGTTGCATCACTGAATCCAGGTTCCCCGACGATCTATGCGTTAGGGGAGGAAACGTAAGGTTGAGACAGGACAGAGTTAGGTGTCTCAGGGTATTATCTCCAAAGGCAGCGGGGCTAGCATTTTGACAATTGTCTATCTTATCACCCCCATTCAAAAAGAACAGAGAAAGGAAAAAAAAGTAACAGAAAAATCCCCATAAATAAATTAGTATACAACAGTTTTGATCTGCCCGTCTAGAGTGTGTGATTATTTGAATCACAGTGATAAAAAAAGAATTCTCTTTTAACTTAACACCACTCTTTGTGTACCCATGAAGTATAGTTTTTAAGAGTAGTTTTCTATCCATTTCCAGGAAGTGAGAGCTCTGAAGGGCATTTTGAGGACAGGGTGGGTGAAACTGAACATTACTGAGTATAAAAATGAGTATGTGGAGTGACTGGCATATGAAACAGACAAGCAGGGCTGTGGATGGTTGAGAAAGGGTGAGGTCAGTGTTAGCGGGAGCTACTGGGTAAGGTTTGAAAGATAAGGTTCAGCTTCGGTTGCAGTTTGTCCCCGGCCCTGGTTAGGTCGTGCGGGTGGCAACCACTCTATGTGTCCCTTTCACGTCAATGTTTCTCTCTCTCTCTCCCTCCCAGTCTATCTGAACAAAATATGGAAAAATGTCCTCAGGTGAGGATTTTTTTAAAAAAAGACAATAAATAACAAGTGTTGGTGAGAATGTGGAGAACAGGAACCCTGTGCACTGTTGGTGGGAATACAGATTGGTGTAGCCACTGTGGAAAATAGTACGGAGTTTCCTCAAAATGGAAACTGCCTTATGACCCTTCCACTTCTGGGAATATATCCGAAGAAAATAAAAATAATTCAGAAAGATATACACCACCCCTGTGCTCATTGCAGTGTTAGTTACAATAACCAAGATATGGAAACAGACCAGTCTCCATTGATAGATTAATGGATAAAGAAGATGTGAGATATATAGATATAGATATAGATATAGATATAGATATATAGATATATAGATATATAATGGAATATTACTCAGCCATAAAAAGAATAAAATCTTACCATTTGCAACACCAAGGACAGACCTAGAGGGTATAGTGCTAAGTGAAATAAGTCCGGCAGAGAAAGACAAATACTGCATTATTTCACTTACATGTGGAATCTAAAAAACAAAACAAATGAACAAACAAAGCAAAATAGAAAAAGACTCATAGATACAGAGAACAAACTTGTGGTTGCCAGAGGAGAAGAAGCAGAGGGGTACAGGTGAAATAGGTGAAAGGGATTAAGAAGTACAAACTTCCAGTTATAAAATAAATGAGTCATGAGGATGTAACGTGCAGTATAGGGAATATAGTCAATAATGTTATAATAACTTTGTACTATGTTGGTGGTAACTAGACGTATTGTGGTGATCATTTCATAATGTATGGAATGTCAAATCCCTATGTTGATATACCTGAAACTAACATAATTTTGTATGTCAACTATAATTCAATTAAAATAATTACTTTAAAAAAATTAATAAGTAAATAGTAATTTGGGATTTCTTCAAGATTCATAATAATAGCCAGTGTTGCTCGACCAGTATGGCTCCATAGTTGTGTTGACCCATGCACCAAGAGGTCACCGGTTTGATTCCTGGTCAGGACACATGCCCAGGTTGTGGGCCAAATCCCCAGTGGAGGGCATGCAGGAGGCGGTCAATCGATGTTCTCCCTCACTGATGTTTCTATCTTTCTCTCCCTCCCTCTCCCTTTTTCTCTCTCTAAAATCAATAAAGAAAAAAATTTTTTTGTAATAATAGCCAGTGTTTATTGAACAGTTACTATGTGCTGCTAAGCTTCATGCTGAAATCCGTAGATGGAGTTTCATATAATCCTCAAGATAGTTATTTTACAGATGAAGAAACTTGGACTTAGGACCAACTGAGTAATCTGCACAAGGTGACTTCGCTTCCAAATAGGGAAGCTGGTACTTGAACCCAGGGCTTGCTGACTAATTGTGAGTTGTCTGATTTATAGTTAGTTTATCGTTGGAAGTTTTTCTAAAAAAACTAAACTTACATCTCCCCTGTACAGACCAACTCAGCTTATATTATCTAGGGAATGAAAACTTTCAGTCCAGTGAAAATATAATTAAGTTTCAAAATCTTTTGTTTTGTAACAGAGCACACTATGCCTTTAAAAAATAATAAATACCAGGGGTTTTTGGTTTTTGTGTTTTGTTTTTTAAGTAAGCAGGTCACTGCTTACCTGAACAAAAAAGAATAGATTTGGAGTGGTTTTTAGCTTCAGATTATCTCTCTTCACAAAATGCTCTTCACTATGTTCACCTTTGTTTGTATTTTCAAGCACCTTGAAATGGATGCTGCCTTACATTGAGCAGAGTTAAAATCCAGCCTCATTATGCATATCCAAGAAAATTCCAAGATATTGATTAGTTAAATTAACTTTTCTACACACACATCAGAGGGATATTCATTAGTGATAGGAAGGGTAGAGGAGATAGTAGCATTTATCAATACATCTTGCTGCTGATTTTACAAATGTACAGTGTGACGTGCCTCCTGAATTCAGAGGAAAAGCAGTAGATTTGCATCTGTCGTTTATCACTTCCCTGCAGTCATCTCATGTATTTCACGAAGAAGAATAAATTAAATTTGATTTGTTGACTTCGAGATATATTGTTGAGGATGAATGGAAAATTTTTAGGTATGGAGAGGATTTGGCAGCCGAATGGGTTACAAAATGGGAAAATGGTTCCCCTTGCCTTGGTAAGGGGAACTTGGAGAATGTCAGAACGTTAAGTGTAAGTAGTAAACCATGATCACTGTGCCTCTCACACACCCATCAAGGGCAGTCATAGATCTGCCATCCCTTCTAATTAGGACAGGTTGACAATTGAGTGAAGCTGTGAGGTTTTTTGTTTGTACAAATACATTCCTCTTCTACTGACACAGCCCCCCCCCCCCGCCCCCTCCCCGCCCCCCATGGCAATAGTCAGGATTACAGACCAGGTACGGTTTCCTTTTGCCCCCTGGCTGTATTCCCCTTCATCTTCCCTTCCAAATCAGACAATTCTGCCCTGCTTCCAAACTCAGATAACCAGAGGAAAGTATTCTCACATCCCAGGAGAGATGTCTCAAAGGATTTTTACCTAGGATGTGAATCAGGCCTGTGTATTTTAAGGATTTTCTATTTCTGTACTTTAGCTGACTGTTTGGTTCCTAAGACCAATTCCCTGTTCTCGGAGCCTCCCTTCCTTCCCCCAACACATACACACACCCTCACACACGCTACTTGCTGCCCCCCTTCTCTGCAAATGACCTGGTTGATTGAGACTAGGAACTAAGCAGGAAGGTAATGTCAAACTGAAATTTCCACACATTATCTAAAATGTAATTCATCAGCTTCAGGGTAGGAGGAAAGTGCTTTCTGAAATGTGTTAATGGGAAATTCATTTTTTTTCTTGTCTTCTATGAGGTGGGGTAGGGGTGATTTTCTTCTTCCATCTTACTACTCTTCACAGATGAACTGTATATGTCTTTGCTCCTTATAAGAACTACAGATCTTTAAGTTGCCTTTTCATTTTTTTTCTTACAGTCCCCAGAATGAGCTTTGATAGAAGAAGATTTTTCTAGTTTGGAGAGGAGATAAAATTTAGATAGAGACCATATATTTGTATAAGGCTTTTACATTTTCAGAACATTTTCAGTCAGCCGACAGTATTTACTTTGTGTCTGCCCTTCTCAGACCAGACAAAAGTTATTTCTTTCCTTCTCTTCTCTGAAATTCTGTATCAGGGTCTGTGAGGAAGCCAAGAGGATGACATTGTCTGTGCCCACATGTTGCTGCTAGAAGAGTCAGTGCGTCTGGGAAGCCAGGACAAATTTCGGGCCCTACAGCAGCCTGTGGGCCTGGAGGGGGCAGAGAACCTGCTTATAAGGCATATCACTTACACATCCACTTTGCTGTTTTATAGGCACTTTGTTTTGTTTTGGTTTTCACCACAGCACAAACTCCCCTGGAATTTCAGTGGAAAGATGTCACAGAAGTGCTCTAACAATACAGCGAAGTTAGAGGTTTGATGGGATGCCTACTATATGTCAGCTATAGCGCTAGGCATGTTATGTATGTCATCTCATTGAAGCTTTATATCAGCTCAGCACGATCAGTGGTATTATCCCTACTTTATAGATACGGAAGCCAAGGCTTAGAATCAGTTAGCTGGAGAGTGGGACTAGATCTGTCTGACTACAAAGTCTTTCTGCTACCTTACCACTCTGCCTCTGCTGAATGAAGATGAAGACATCAGCTATAGGTGTTCAAAGGAGAAAAAGATGACGGTGGGCTGGGGTTCTCAGAACAAGTGTCAACTAGGAATGAGCCTTGAACTTGGTAGAGAGTAGGTTGCAGGAGACAGGTCCATGTAGAGGATGTAGGTGAGCCAAGCTTCACAGACATCTTCAAGGGAGAGTGAATAGAACAATCAGGACTACTCTGCAGGTAGGTGTTAGTACCTCTTTGTGTTGGAATAACTGAAACTCAGAGAGGGTAAGTATTTATCTAAGGTCACAGCTAATAAGCAGTGGGGCTGAGATTTGAACCCAAGTCTTCTATACTCCAGATAACCTGATGAACACAGAATAAATAACTTTGCTAATAAATAACCTGACCTAACACAGAAGGAGATGGACAATTTTTAAACTGCCCACGGCATTTGAGAATCATTGTTTATCTCACTGAGATCAGGTAGATGTTCTCTCAGTGACTTTCTTTCCACCCACTTCAATTTCTCACTGGCTTTAAGTTTGGTTTTCTGCGTGGCCCTGTTTTGTGGTTGGATGTCTGGTGAGATGTGAGGTGCCGTCAGCATTGAGTAGATACAGCTAGTCCAGGTAGTTACTCTAATTCCTATGGCTGCTAATGAAATTTCACATCACAAACATCTTGAATCAAATTAAATCATTTTATTGGGGGTATGAACATTATATATATACGTAATAATCCCCAATACTTTTATTTCATGTTTGTTTTCAAAGGCTTTTGTATTTAGTGCTTCCTCTGAGCCTGTTGAAATAGCCAATAGAGGCAATGTCTGCACTCGCTGTAAGATGAGGCCAGTGCAGCCAAAGAAGATGAGGCGGGAGCACCTGGCTTCTCATTTATTTGCCTTGCTCCTTCTTTCTCTCTTTTTTCTTTCCTTTGCTTTTTTTTTTCTTTTGTCCTGCTCTCTCTTTCTGCTTTCATGTTTATTTATATGCCATTTGATTTTAAAAGGATTTGAGTTGGCTTATAAAATAATATGGGAAAGAACTAAAACTAAAATACTCATAGATTTAAAAAAAAAAGCAGAGTCGAGCTAGGAAATGGGTGTAGAATGGTAAAAGGAGACAAGAAGGAAAATTTGTAAATTAAATGTGGCGAGGTGACTTCTCTGAGAAGTAATAGACCACCTAGCCTGAGTTTTCTTTATATCGAGCAAGGAAAAGTAGATGGTGTCCACCTTGATCCCATTCTCAAGTAGTAACCAGGACCCCAGCCCACCACTGTTCCCACCACACTCATGACTGTGGAGATAGTTGCCAGCTATGATACAGGACGGAATATGAAGCCTGAAGTCACATACCTAGTGTTTTCCTGTTCTCATGTCTCTTGCTTGAACTCATGTTGGATTGATTGACTTGTTTTTCATGGCCAGAGCAGGCAGTGACACAGAGAAGCTGCCTGAGCGGAGTTCGTTTCACTGACACATGGTGTGGACAGTGTGCCAAAGGAGGCGTTTTGAAGGGGCCTCCTTGCCTGCTGCCCTGAACTGAGGTGTCCCTGGCTCTGAGGCTCTTCACCCTCCCCTCAGACTCCAAGGTTGGGCACACAGGAACTTCATCCTCTCCCTCCCTCTTCCTGGTGAAGGTTCCTATAGGGAGTTCGGGCAGGTTCCCACTGCCCAGGACCCTGAGCTGGACGACAAACAGGAAAATCGAATGTCCCCCTCACTTCCTGGTCCTGACTCTGGAAACTGGAACTAGTCCTCAGCCACCTTTTCTCTTCCCAGTGTGCTCCTCACCAGTCAGTGGAGGCTTCCCAATGAGACAGACCCTCTAGTGCAAAAGAAATAGGGCACTGCCTGAGCGCCCCACAGCCCTGAAACACACACACCCTGAACGCTTCCTTGTCAGAAATACCAAGCACGGGGCAATGCACCACCCAGAAGGGAGACAGGCTTTAATGAAGTCCTGCGCCATCCCCCAGCCCTCACTCAGATACACACTTAATAGGTGTGTGTGTGGCCTTGCGTATGTCACTTGATCCCCTTGGACCTCCATTCTCTCAATATACAGTAAGAAGATAAATCCTCACCCTACTTCTGTGGACGGTACTTGTGAATTCAAACCAGGTGACACATGTGAAGACACTTTTCATTAAAGTGATCTATAAATGAGAGGGGCCCCTTCTGTCTCATAACTCTCCCCTCTTCTCACCAGGGGTCCTAGGAACCCCTGGGCCAATAAATGGATAAAGAAAGGAAAGGGAGGGAATGTCTGTTCCTGGTCTAGTCCTTGGTTATGTGATTCCCAGGAGGAAGTAGGAGACAGCATATGAGAAAGCAGGGGAGTGGAATGGGAACTCACATTTATTAAGCACTGCTAGGTGCCACTTGTTTATATTTGTTATCTCATTTAATCTTGACCACAACCCCATTCTTTAGATAAGGAAACTGAGGCTCCTGGCATTTAAAGTGACTGGCCTGAGGTCACACACCTGGCAAGTGGCTACATTTCCGTGTACCCATGTCTGTCTGACCACATGCTGCTGCCAACTGGGACAAGAGACGTTCCTAGAGGGTCCCCCGCATTCTTGCTGTTTCATCCTGAGTCGTGAATGTGGCTGTGTAGGATGCATTCCAGTAAGCCTCAGAAATAGCTGCAGTAATAATGAGCAGCAGTTTCAGTGCTTCTGGGAGATCGTAAATGAAAGCCTTTGGTTCAATATTTGAAAATGTCAGGATGATTTCTGAGATTGTTTTTAAAATCAGGCCACTTTTAGGAGTGGCAACATGATACAGTGGAAGGATCCACCAATTTCTCATTCTAGCTGTAGCTATAGGACTTTAAGTGGACCAAACAGTTCTGTGCCTCAGATTGCTGTGCATAATATGAGGATAATAACACAGCCTTTTCCACTTTACTATGTGTCCTGACATCAGGTGATCTGCTAATGTGTTGGTAAGTCGTTAAGTGCTGCACTAATTCAGGATAGTACAATGGTCAACCAGAAGATAGGACGTTGTAAGCAGGGGATTTGTGAGGGTGAAGCAAATACTAACCCCCTGTGATAAGATAGCTTTGCTTTCTAGTCTGCCTTCCAGATGTTTTGTTCAGTTATCTACGTGCATCTCAGCAAAAGCTGATTAGCTCTCTCAGACATCACTGTCTAACTGTTATTAATGCGCAAGCTGATCAAATTACAATGCCACAGATCCTACTTGCGCTGTTAATATTAGATTTTGGATTCCGGTCTATAATGAATGATTTTTCCTCCATGCATTGGAAAAATTAGTTAGCAGAGTTCATAAGAAAGTTTAATTAGCAGGCTGTTTGTGAAAATAGCGGTTGTGAGTCATCATTAAGAATGAACTACATTTCTCAGGGTTGCATTTGTTCTTTCGTTTCTTGAGCAACCACATAGGACCCTTGTGTTTGAGAAGCTGGTATCTGGGTGCTGCCCACTTGAACTGCATCATGTAATAAACTAATGATTTTAAAAATGGCACATTTTAAAAGCCAGAGAGGAAGAGGAGGTGTTTGTGTATTTGTTTATATGTGTCTGTTGTCCAGGGAATATCATGGACCTACTATAATCTAGGACTATGGTATGCTGGATAGCCTAGTGATTAAGAGCTAGACTAACTGCATTTGCATCCCAGCTTTACCACTTACTGACTGTATAACAGGCAAATTTTCACTCTCTCTGTGCCTCAGTTTTCTCATTTGTAAAATAGGGATATTGATAGGATTGTTTTTCGCATCAGTATATTTAAAACATTCAGAACAGCACCTGACATATAGTAATATAATTCTTACAGCAGTTCTGTAAGGTTCAGTTATTATTAGCCTCATTTACAGGCAAGGATACAGGCTCAGAAAGGCTAAGCAACTTATCCAAGGTCACACAGCTTCTAAATGGCAGAGCAAAGTTGAATTTTGCTTGTTTGACCCAAAGCTTCTATTTTAATCTACGATACTATAGTGTCTCCCATTGTCATATGCCTAATTAGTTACCTATAGCTAATGTGCATGTCTGTGCTCTTGCTAGAGTGTCCATACAGCCACACAATTGTGTTTTGTTTTTTCCTTGGGTCTTTGATTCTTGTAGAGAAACTTCTTGAGCTCACTGCATGCTGATTACTGACACAAATGAGCTAGAACCACACTTGTACAACTTATACTGACATCCAAATATATCTTTAGATGTCTGACACCCTCCCCACTATATATTTCTGACCTGTGACTACATCATCTAAGAAGCAAGTCTACATAACATCATCTGAGAAACAGAATCATGGAGTATCACAGTGAAAAGAGACCTTAGAAGTATTCTCTGGCTTGGTCTTCTTGATTTCTGCCAACCCCTCTGGTATCTCAGGAACTGTAGCTCAGAGTTGGAACCCAGACCCCCCCCACACACACACCTCAGGGTGATTGATCTTGAGATGGTATTCAGTCTTGTGTCAAAGAGTAATGTTTATTGGGAATCCCATCCAAAAGTCTTTCCCGAAGACTTTTGTAGTAGGTAATATGTTTTTAAAAAGGGATTCTGTGACCAAATGAGTTTGGGAGACTGAAGTGAACCAACTTAAAAAGGGGTTTCTTTTTCTCACCACATCTCTGAGTCTGTATTAATGTCCATTATAAATCTTAAAAGGAATGGTATAATACATAGCACTCAGTACCCAAGGAAGCTTTCCTTTCTTCAGCATTTTGTGGACTGTACGTTCTAAACCAGGAGGGAAGAGGGGAGCTACATTAGGGGTAAGTTCGTGGGTAGAAGGGAAAGAGACAGTTTGGGATAGTTCCCACCTGATGATCTCGTCTCTTTTGTTAAGAAAGAGGTGATGTCCTCTTCTGCACATGGGTGAGCAAGTGGATGCCATAGAAACTCTTACTGACTCTCAAGAGGAACAGGAAAGGGAGCCACATGGATCCCCTCTCTATCAGAGCACAGCCCTGTCACATGCTCGGCATTTTTGTTGAAAATTATGAAGTACGGCCCTGGCCGGTTTGGCTCAGCGGTTAAAGTGTCGGCTTGCGGTCCTGAGAGACCCGGGTTCAGTTCCCGCTAAGGGCATGTACCTCGGTTGCAGTTTGTCCCCGGCTCTGGTTAGTCGTGCGGGTGGCAGCCACTCGATGTGTCCCTTTCACATCGATGTTTCTCTCTCTCTCTCTGTTCCTCTCTCTCCCTCCCACTCTACCTGAACAAAAAAAAAAGGAAAAATATCCTCGGGTGAGGATAAAAAAAAAGAAAGAAAGAAAGAAAGAAAATTATGAAGTACTGAGCATGTCCTGGGGATGATTTAAATTATGGGCTCATTTGGTTTCCTGATTGTTAGGGTGGCAATTCATTTTCCATTGCCCAAAAGAGCTGAGCCATTCATTAGAAGGTATTTACGTCTTGTGGTTCTTACACACTTTCCCAGGCACTCCTTCATTGTCCCCTCTCTCCCAGGTGCTGCACTCGGTGTGGTGAGGCTGGTCACACTTGCTTGGTGTAGCCATTTCCAGAGAAGCCTACTTAGCTTTAAAAAAAAGGGGGGGGGGCTTTCCTCCTCAATTCCTATTCTACAGACTCATTTCTGCATGAGTTCTATTGTGCTTGGGTTTTCATTCCTTTATTTTGTCTTATTTCTTACCTGCAAGCTGAATTGTGGTGAAAAGGGAAGACATACTTTTGTTCCTTGTTTCTTTTCCTTTTTTTCTGGATCTGGGGAATCGCTATGCTTTTAAACATTTGTTGCAACTGAACTGAGCTGTCAGAGCATGGATTTGAGCTTCACGTCTGGTACTTTGCTATCAGTGAACTTCTTGACGACAGGGACGGGGGTATTCATCTCTGCATTTCACACAGCTGCTAGTGGTAAATCCAAGGCCAGAGAACCCCAAACCCTTTGTTCAGAAATGACATATTGACAACGATTTTCAAACACAGTCCTTCTCCAGCTCATATTTGACATCCTGACTTATCACTGCACAGACAAGTTACTTTACCTCCTTCGTCGAGAGCCATGAATTTCCTTTTACTTCAAATAAAGGCAGCCTTAATACATTTATATTCAGTTAATATTTGTGAAGCATCTACCTTGTGCCAGTCCCTCTCGCCTAACTTATCTCATGCAGTCTAAATCCCAACGTGATATCAGGCGCCTCCCCATGTCCTTCGTATTAATAATGTCCGATGGGAGATTTGGAAGCCGTTGTCTTTGTGCCTGAACACAACATTTCTTTCACCCACAGACCTTTGACCCAATTTGCCCAAAGGCTCATTGCAATGTCGGTAATTAGCATTAACCTGATAACTTTTTCTACCTCTTCGTCCTTTGTTGCTAAACCCTAATGTAACATCCGCTACGTTTCTGGACTCACCTGCTGGTTCACATCCATTCTGGGTGGAAAGTCTTGGCTGTTTGATATCCAGAACTGTGTTTCATGTGAGAGTAAGCCAACCAAGAATTGAGAGTTCTGGTCCATTTCCCTGGCTAGCTGGGAGTTTGCCAAATTCTCCCTCTTTTTGTTTCAACCCTTGTCAAAAATATTTTTAGATGTGTGACTATTCTTTCCTGTCAGTGTAATATTCTGAACATAATTTAATTTTATATTGTTTTGATTAAGAATCTTTTATTGCCCCAGGGTCATCCGTCTGAACATTTCTTTTGCGTGATAAATGCTGAAGGTGAGATAGTTGTCAGGCGGCTTCTATTGTCCCCAGGATGTTATCTGGAATATATTTTCCTTTCAGTTTCTTTTTAAGCAATACTGATACTTACTTTTTACCTTATGAATCACCTTTCTTTCTTGAAAAGACAGAAGAAAAATAGGGTTCAAATTAGTTCCTTTTTTATTTATTGAGGTTTGTTATTGAAATGTATAAGAACTATCATTTGTAGCAACTTATTTTATAGGACAAACGAAAAGAAGTTAAAAAAAAAAACTCCTTTGAGAATTGGTTGGTTGGTTTTCTTTATGAAATAGTGTAGCTTTGTAGCTGGTCCTTCCTGCTTTAGGACTGCTGAAGTCACTGTGTACACTGTGTGATTTTCCATGTGTTTTGCCCTAGTAACAGAGGCATTGTTTCACTTGAGCATTCGGCTGATATTGCCTCTGAAATCAGAAAACACTTTTAAAGCCTATATGGGCTTTGGAGCCAGGTAGTCTTGGGATCTGAGACCTCTGGACATTGGTCTGCTTGGTTGTAAATGGCAGTGATGATGCTTACCTTGTAAAATTGCTTTAGGGGGTAAATGAAATGATAGAAGTAAAGCACTCAGGTATAACCAAAAAAGAAGATAAATATGTACTGATTAACTAGATGGGAGGAACCCTTTCACAATCTGTATGTATAGCAAGCCATCAAGATGTATACTTTAAGTATCTCACAATCCTATTTGTCAGTTATACCTCAATAAAGCTGGGGTGGGGGAGAAATAAAGCACTCAGTATGTTGACTGGCACACAGTAAATACTAAAAAAATAACTCTTTTTGATACTGTTCATTTGATTATTGCATTCATTCATTCATCCATTCAACATAAATGTATTGAAAGCCTACTATGTGCCAGACATTGGTCATACCAAGGTTAATATGACCCCTGTCCCTGCCCTGAGGAACTTGGGGTCCACAGAGTAATGCATTTAGTTCAGTGAGCTTACACTAAATGCCCACTGTGCGCCAAGTGCTCTGCTTGTTGCCATATTGACGCCACATGATGAGTTCTCAGCCTCTGGGAAATTACATCTACGTAGGAAGCCAGGATATAGCCTCTGGAAATAACCAAGTACTGGTTCAATGTCATTTTAAATATTTTGGGAATTCAGAATAAGGAAGGCTGGGTCTTTTCTTTTTTAATAGTGTTTGTTGTTGGCAGAGAACAGACACACTCAACATTTCAGATGTCTAAATGACTTCTGAGTCTCTGCCAGAGGTACGGGGAGATCTCATCCATGCATCTGAGTACCGATTCTGCTTAGAAACAGCATCACCAGTCCAGGTTGACATCAACAACCCTTGGCCTCCTGGAAATGATGGCTGTAAACTCAGGGGCAGTCTGTTTTCCTGAAGGGATGGTGCTCACGCTGCCCCTCCTCTGGAGGGCTCTGCTCTGTCTTTGGCCTGCTGTCTCCGACCAATCTCTTCAAATTAGGCTCAGCTCAGGTACATCCTCTAGAAACCCTCTCACCTCCTCACTGTCATACTCTAAGTCTGTCATTGTTGATTCATGTGTCTTACTTTCCTGCTGGATCATGAACTTCTTGCTTCTTCCCTGGTCCTCAGTTTCCAAATCTGTGGAAGAAGAGACTTGAAGATGATTGATACTTAAGTGCTTTCTGAAGTGCTTAAGTGTCATTCTGTGAGGTCCCAGATCCAGTCTGACAGACAAACCACATGGAAAGGTGGGAATGGGGTACTTTTAAATGGAAAGAATGAGAACTTGGAGATAGTACTAGAAAACCCAGCCTCTCCCAAAGTCTCAGGCACATTGTGCGGTGTCAGGGCAGGTGTTTGGCACACAGGTGAGCACATATTCAGAAAACCAGGGCACAACTGAAAGGCTGTCATGGGAAGGCTGGGGTATGGGTCTGGCTATTATTATCCAGCCAAATAACCTTGGGTTTGTTACTTCTCCTCTCTGGGCCTCAGTTACCTCTTCTGTAAAACAGGGCTAGAAGGGGACCTGCTTCAGAGGTTATAAATATTTAAATAATGATGTATATAAAGTGGCCCATAGTGGGTACTTAATAAATAGTTTCTATTATTTTTATTTTCTCAATTAGAAATCAGAATAAACTGAAACTGGTTGTGAGCATAGGTCTAAAATAAATATAATTTAGAACCTTTGAATCTTAGCATTAGACAAGATCTTATAGGTTCATCTTGCTACCTGCTGTAGCATCCCCTGATAACATGTGGGTCTAGCTTCATGTTTGTCATAGTTCTAGTCATGGGGCCCTCACCACCTCACAAGGAAGCCCATACCCTTATAAAATTATTATTTAAAAGTTCTTCCTTTATCAAAGCAAAAATCGATTCCCTCTTCTATTGCCTGATTCTCACTTTCTACCTGGGGGCCCCACAGAGGAAATCTACCTCTGCCTTTCCATGACTCACCACCATCAGACATCAGAAATATTGGAAGGGGCTTTGAGCACCTTTAGAGTCTTCTCTCCTTCGCTAAAGCCCACGAGTCTTTCAGATGTGTCTCATGGGATCTGGTTCCATACCTCTTAACAGCATAGACACAGGTAAAAGATGGTAAAAGATGTTGCCACTCTTCCTGGTTTCTTTCTGTTTAGTATATGGGGAATTGAGGGTGATTAAGAGGATGTAAATATGTATATAAATAGATAATATTCATTCATTCAACCAACAGAAAATTACTGTATGTCCAAAAAATGTCGTGGACACTTTGGTAGGTCTTGGGGGTACAGAGATGAATAAAATATCATCTTGGCCTCCAGTTGCCCCCTACCTAGTGAGGAACAGAGACATATTAAGAGATAATTTGGAAAGGTGTTTCATTGAGAGTGTTCACCTGATCTTTAAGGCCAAGGAGGGGGCTAGAGTGATTTTCACATGTCTTACTCAGCAGCACTGTAGAACCAGCTTGAAGAAGTCAGGGGTGCCCCTTTCCTCTTTTCAGTCATTTGCTAAGTGCAATGGTAAGTTGTCCTCACATTTACGGTGCCATTGCGCCAACACACCAAGCATGCTCCTGCCTCAGGGCCTTTGCACATGATATTCCTTCTGTCTGGAATGTCCTTCCCTCAGATTGGGGGACTGGCCACCTCCTTTCCCTCAGGTCTCTGCTCTCATGTCACCTTAGCAGTGAGGCCTTACCTGACCACTGTATTAAAAAATTGCAACCCCACCCCCCACACTGCCTTTCCTTTTTCTCTGCTTTATTTTCTCCCTAGAACTCACCATCATCAGACATACTTTATATTTTATTTATATGTTTCTTTTCCAACCCCCTCACCCCAAATCTGATGGCAAAAACCAATTGTTTTTTGTTCTCTACTATATTCCCAGTAAATGGAACTATTCCTGGCACATAATAAAAGCTCAGTAAATGTCTATGGGATAAATTAATATGTTGTTTGAATTCGGGTTGGAACCCCGTCCCTTGATAAGGAAACTCAATTCTACTCTTTCTTCAAAGCAACTCAGATGCCCTCACCTCTAGGAAGCCTTTCCTACTCTGCCCATTTAAACCCAGTCTCCACCTCCTCTCTGTTCCTGTATATAACTTTAAAAGGAAAATCTCAGGTATATTTATTATTTTTGCTGAACTATAATTATTTCTTAAATTTGTCTTTCTCTTCTACATAATAAGTCCCCTTGGTTATTTGGGGCCCATTCATAGTATCTAGCATGTAGCAGATGCCATTTCTATGTGGAATGTGTGTGCTTACTGCGTTATGTGCTCCAATGTAAAAGAAACGTATCAGAAACATTCTTCACCTTCAAGGAGGTTGGGCCTCACTGAGGATATGGCACCCTTGTAGGCAATAGTGTACAGGGCTGGAAGAAGAAAGAAAAGGAATCATCTAAGCATCTGTTATATGCCAGACACTTTACATGCATTATCACTTCTAATCCTTCCAATAACTCTATGAAAATAAAAGTAATATTAAGTCCATTTTACAGATGAGATTACTGCAACAGAAAGAGGCAAAGCAGGAATGCAAAATTTGAGGATGAAAAGAAATAGAAAATATTAAGACATTCGGAGAGCCTTCCCATCAGCACGTCCCTTCCCTGTGACTGGGTAAGATGTATAGGTGTGGGGAGGTTAATTTAACTTCGCCAGGGTCACAGCTATAGGCTGAAGCTGCAGGTCTTACAAGTCCCCAGGTGATGCCAATGATGCTGGTATAGGAACCATACTTAGAGTAGTAAGGCTTTGAACCACTGTGAACTACTGGAAGAAAATCAGTCCTCTGACTAGTTGGCTTTACAAACATTGAGTTTGCAGGAGAAAAGCCAAGATCAGACAGCCGAACACATGTAATCTCTCACAGAGGTGGGATAGGATGGGGAGGACCCATGGGTGCTCCAGAATCTCCAAGCAGCCCCAGTCAGTGTTCTGAAGGGAAAGAGACCCCAACACAGGGTGTGTGCCTCCCCTTGAGTTCTTACCTGATGCCTTTGCACAGAGGCCAGACCCCATAGAGAGAAGGCGTGAGCTGGGAAGTCACACAGACCTGGGTTCATGCAAATTCTAGCCCTGGCCCCACTTCCTGGTTGACTTTGGGTAGGTTGTTTAACACTTCTTAGCCTCACTTTTCTGATTTGCACAATGGGCCTGGTGTACCCATTTCATGCAGGATTAAATTAGCTCCTCTAACTAGGCCATTTAACAGTGCCTGGCATAAAGTAGGCACTGAATAAATTGTAGCTGTTCTTCGTCCACATGCTAATATAGTTAATCGTCACAGTGAACCTTTGTGAGGATAGAGATTATCCCTGTTTTTCCAGATAAGGGAACGGGCTGATGAGTTTAAATGACTTAACTAACGTTATACAAAAAAAATATAGTTTTCACACACACACACACACACCTATGCAGTAACAGCCACAGAGCTCTCTGACCCTCTTTTGGGTGAATTCAGATAGATTTCAAGGCAGCTGGCAGCGGGAAAGCCACCTCAGGCCTGGCAGGCAGGAGTCCTGCGGTGTGGAGTTGGCTCCGGTTAACTCAGCATGTGGATTACCGCCGCGCAGGTGATCTTGAGGTGACTGGGGATTTTATCATGTGCTTGGAGAACAGAATTTCAGCTTGAGCTAGGGGTTCTAACATCCACAAAAATGCCTTACTCAACTCAGAAGTTTTCATCAACAGCAGCTACCCATCTGGCTGCCCTCTTGAGGGCTTTGCAGATGAGGAAAGTAACTGTTAGGTTTCTGGAGAAGGACGACTTTTGAAGACAGAAAGAGCAAGCTGTGCAGGAAGCAGTGCAGAAATGCTGAGGTGCCTTCCGGCCAGCCAGCCCTGCATGGGGACAGGCAGCTTCTCCGCGCGGCCATCAGCCATGAGGATGTCACATTTGGAGTCCTGTTGTCATAGCCCCCAGAACCTCAAAGGCAGGGGAAAACAACTTCTATCCAGAATGACTGGGAAAATGAGGGGTTCTAATCAACTATGATGGCGACGCTTCCTCGAGTTTGAGTACAAATTTAAAATGCCGAACACAAGCTATCAAAGATAATCTACTTTTTCTCAGGTGTTTCAAAAACGCCTCAAAGGTATTTCAGGGCCTCGAAATAGTTGTCAATAACATTTTAGTTTAAATGGAGTTACTGTGGTTATGGCAAAGGGTACTAGATTTTGAGTCAAACATTCTTGACTGGGTGTCAGCAAACTATGGCCCAAAGGCAAACTGAGCCCACTGCCCATTTTTCTAAATAAGTTTTTATTGGAACACACTCATTTGTTTACATATTCTCTGTGGCTGCTTTCGTGCTGCAATGGCAGAGTCGCCTTGACAGGGGCCGGAGGACCCACCGATGCTGAACTATGTACTATCTCATCCTATGCATAAATATTTTACCCACCCCTGATCTAGACCAAGATCCAGCTCTGTAATGTAGGGGAAATCATTGTTTTCCCTGAGCTTCACTTTCCACATCTGTAAAACGATGATTATCTCTCCTGCAGTCCAGTGTTCCGGAGGGGTGGGAAAGCACTTTGGAAACAGAATCTCTGCTGAGGTGGGCAAGGATGGCTTTTATTTTTCACCTGAACTGTGCTTCAGGGGAAGCCGCCCAGGACGTTTTCTGTTTGTGTTTTGTTTCCAATCATCCCTGATGTCAGCGTATTGTTGTGTTCTCTCCTTTCCCGAGGTACACACCCTCTACCACTGCTCCCTCACACAAACAAACAAACAAGGTCATATGCCTCCAGAAACGAAAAATTAGTACAAATGTGTTTATCCATTCTTTTACTTAGCAAATATTTGTCGCGTACCCTCTATGTTCAAAGATGCAAACTTTCATAAGCTAGTTCTTGTGAGGAGATGTGTTATATGTCTAAGGGGAGGAGTTAAGTATACAAATTATTATAACAAAATAGAGATGTTACCATGTCATAGTAGGAAGACACATCACATGTTTGTGTGTGCATGCACGATTTATAAAAGCAGAAACAATCAGGTTCAGGTGTAAGAAAAGCTTGATGCTTTAAAATGTAGGCATTATGTGTAACAGTTTTCTCTTGGAAACCACATTGTAATTTCTATCCCAAACTGCCAAGAATGCATGTCCTCCTCATGCGTGGTCAATGGAGACCCCTCCCCCAGGCCTGCTGGACAGGACTCTCAAAGACTGGTCACATGTAAGGGCTGTAGATCACCTGGGTATCAATAAGCCTGGCAGTCACCATCGTTTCTAAATTTTGGAGGCAGTCTTTATTTCATAATATTTTATCTCTTTTTTTATTGATTTATTTTTCTTTACTGGTGACTCAATAAACATAACTTCAGTGATTTTATTTTTTATGTGTTCAACTTGCTATCAAAATAATTTCATAGCCCTGGCCAGTTTGGCTTAGCGGTTAGAGCGTCGGCCTGCGGTCCGGAGAGACCCGGGTTCGGTTCCCGCTAAGGGCATGTACTTCGGTTGCAGTTTGTCCCCGGCCCTGGTTGGTCGTGCGGGTGGCAGCCACTCGATGTGTCCCTTCACGTCGATGTTTCTCTCTCTCTCTCTCCCTCCCACTCTATCTGTACAAAAAATGGAAAAATATCCTCGGGTGAGGATAAAAAAAAAATAATAATAATAATTTCATAAACTAAGAACAAAAATGAAGTTTAATTTTCTGTTCTGAAAATACTGTCGCCATACCTGTATAGTCAAATCTTGCTACAGCTAATAAAGGAATAAGATGTAGTTATTTGGGGGGGCGGGAATAACATAGGGACCCTGTCTATGTGTGGGATGCAGGTACACACACACACTTAGCTCCAGGTTCCTAACTGGGTCCCTTGGGCCTTCCCAGCATGGTGGCTCTCTTGGTCCCCATGGGAATAGTGTTGGTATTTTTTGTGAATGTGTTTCATCTATGTTTTTCTATGTACATTTAAATACAGAACTGCACATCCATAACCCATCCAAAATATAAAGTTCTCCCTTATTTTATTCTCCCCTGCAGCTAAAACAGTTTCTGAAAGAAATGAATCTTGGATTTTTATATTTTCTACCTAGGATTTAATCCTCTATAGACTGTTTTAAAGAAAATGTTTAGTTCCACAGAGTACATTTTATTAGACTTGGCTGGACTCCTCCTGTGATGGCAAGAGGCATGTGAAGGAGCCTATTTGTGAACTAGGTTAACCGCAGGTAGTTTCACCGGGCTGCCAGTTTATCTCATACCTTTCAATTCACAGGCAAGTCTTTCCACTTCTGTCGTCCTCCGGTTCAATGCAGTGTTCTGTTTTAGAGTTGGCAATCATTATTTTATATCAAGGAGAATCTTCAGTCTTTTTTCCCTTTACTTTCTGAAACGATGTTCATCTGGTTTTTACTTTTCCTAAAGCACCCTCGTTCTTGATATTAAGTGCAGTCTCTCTCTAAAGCGAGAGCATGTCATGATGATTGTGCTCATTGCAGTCAGGTGCTAGGTGATGGTGGGTTTGGGACTGATGGGGGCAGGTGGGTAGGTAGGACACGGAAGTCCTTTCCTTCACTTTATCTTCAGGACCTTCCTAGGACCTGAGAGTGTTTTCCTTCCTCCTGAAACAAAGGTCTAAAATAAAGATAAATGTAGAATATATAAAATAGCCACTCTATTATTTATTTCAAATTTCTGTAAATATATGAATAATTAGAAAGAAAGATAGTGTATCAGGGAACATGCATCACTGGTAGGCGTGACCAATTTCTCCACATATTTTCCATCATTATGATGAATTATGAATTATTTGGATGTAGGTCCAATGTTTGCAGTTAGGTGGTGTTTTGTCTATATTTTTTTTTTTTATTTTAATTTTACACAATGTAAGTTTAGCTGGATAGGTTGACTCTCTGACCCATTTCCTAGATCTCATACCTAAGGTTTATCATCATTGAGATTATTGCTTTTAAAAATGTGCTTTAAAGCAGCTTAACTTGGTGTATGACTGTTTAAAGTAAATAATTATAAAATATTTTAGTAGAGTAGTTTTTAAGGCTTCTCTTATATACAAGGCAAATAGGACTAATAGATTTGCTTGATGAAAATTGATTTAATTAGGTAAATTTAGTTAGGCTTGTAAAGGTGCAGCCAAATTTAGGATAAATGATATTTTTAAACCAATGAAATTAGTCTCATTTACTTTTTGGTTTGCAAATATTTTCTCAGAACATGTGGCAGGGGCTTATAATTCACACATACCTCTCTCTCTCATGCTTACTCTTCTGTGTACACACACACACACACACACACACGCACGCGCACAGTGAAATGGGAAGAGAAGGGTCTCCGCAGCTGGAGGGTGCTCAGCATTCTCTTCTCCTTTTTCAGTTACTAATTCTGGCTGGTGAAGGGCATATCTGGCGAAGTTTGCCCCTGCCCCTGTCTTTTCCTATTCTTACTCTGTTATTCCAAAACACAAAGGGATATCCTAATGGAAAGAATTTTCATTTGGGGCACAAAAAATGCATTTGCATTTCCTTATGATTCTCTTTGTGTCCTTCCTATAAAGAATAACAGAGTCACCCATTTTCTGATCCAGAACTCAACTTGTTTTCCAGGTTCCCTCCTACAACCAACACAAACACAGACATTTACCAACAAAACAGAAGCTGTTGGAAAGAGTTTTTGGCTGCTGAAATGGGCTCCTATCACCAGGACATGGCAGACTTTTTGCTGTATTGTCTCCCAGCCCTGGCCCCTTTACTCCAAAGGGAGCTTTATGTAATCAGTCCTCCTTGACATGTGATGTTCTGTCATCTTCTTCCCGTCGGCTCTGCTGCCGCCCACAAATCAATAACATCGCCTGGGAAGTTTAAGCTGGTTTTGCAGCCACTCTGAATTTGTGTTTCTTAAAGGGTGTGTCAGAAAAATGTAAAGTTTCCTAATGATATTTCTGGCTGATGACACATGGCAGAGCTGATGGACTATTTATAATCAGTGGCACGATCACAAACATAATTTTTATTTCACTTAGTGGGGAACCCTGTCACTTTCCACCTCTCTGTGCAGACAAGTTGATGCCATCCCCACAGAAAGGAGCTAAATCCTCTTTGAAGAATGCACCTGCACACACCTCCTTTGAGTTAGGAGCCCCCAGTTCCTTCCAATAGAATTCACCCCTTTTTATTGTTATGGAACTGGGGGAATGATGGAGGCAATGAGTAATTTGTAGCAACTGCTTTAAATTCTGGCCTTGCCTTCACTAGAACATCTCTAGTCTTTGCTGCTCGGATCCTGCTACATTCCTCTGAGTGTGGGTGTGGCTGGCATGACGGAGGCAGCAGACACAGCTCCTGCATCCAGCACTTGCCCCAATTTTACAGGATGGATCATAGCACGGCTGTCTTTTGTTGAGCAGCTACTATGTTCTAGGCAAGGTGCTTGGTAGATATTTTATATACAATATCTCATCAACTCTCTCAAACCTGTTTGTGGCAACTGCTGTTATTTCCAGAGAAGAGATGTGGGGGTAAAAACAGGAGATTAAATGACTTGTCCCCAAAGTCACACAGCTGATAGGGAAAGCCCTGGGACTCCAGTTCAATTCTCTTCTGACAAATAACACTTGTTCTCTTTCCACTACCCTGTCCTGCCTCTTCCCCATTAAGTGACATTTGTGTATATGGTGTGGATGTGCAGGGGCACTTACCCATTCCCAGCTGGGGCAGCTCCTGTGAGCTTGAAAGCGACAAGAATGAGACATGAAAGAATTTGAAATTTCTCAACCTGGGGGTAAATCCGTTTATAAAAGGAACCATATGCTAGAGGAGGGTTTGGATTCACTGCAATGGGAAGTGTTGCCTCTATAAAGATATTGAGTTCTCTCTCTCTCTCTTTCTCTCTCTTTCTCTCTCTTTCTCTCTCTCTCTCTTTTTTAAAAAATGTTTCCACAGGACAGAGTTTAGGGTATGGATTCGTTAATTATATTGATCCAAAGGATGCAGAGAAAGCCATCAACACTTTAAATGGACTCAGACTCCAGACCAAAACCATAAAGGTAAGAGGTGATATGCTGGCTCCTGATTGGGGAGGCGCTGGTTAATTTCATCCCTGTGATCTAATAAATAAAGGCTATGAGGGAGCTAGAAGTGGTGTTCTTTATTTATTCAAAGGACATTTTCTGGGGGGACACAGATCATTACAGAAGAGTGAGGTGAGGGCTGAGTATAGGGACGGGACCATGAGCTGTGTGACCTCCAGTCCGGAGGGCAGATGGAGTTTCAGGGATGACCACCCCAGCCAGAAGGCCTGGGAGCCTGAGCCTGCAGAGATGGCCAGAACTGAGCTACAGGAAGAAGCTGAGATGAGGAAGCTGTTCCAGGCAGAGGGAACAGCACATGTAAAGCTGTGAAAATGTACATAAATATTGTGAGTGGGGAACAGCATATAGAATAGTGTGGCCTAAATGTGGGTGGGAAGGTGATGGAAAGATAGTGTATGAAATCTATGGGAACATAGTAAAGGAATGACAGAAAAATAACATTCCTGATATCTGAAAATAATCAAACCGGAACATAACATCTCAGTAAGGGTTACGGTAAAAAAGAAAAACCATTACCCAGAGCTTGCTCTTTCAGACCGAGGTTTCTGCGGCTGAGTGTCCCTCTCAGCTCAGACTTCACCTGATGGGGATCCTTCAGGAGGGGGTGCTATTTGCTTTGACAGCCAGCGGTGAGCTCCTGAACGGAGCCTGCCTCCTCAGCCTCCCTTTCCCGTCTCCCCCACCTAGCATCCTGTTTGGGGGCAGCTGCCAGCCCACTAATGAGTCCCATTCTTCATAGCCTATTAAACCATGGGGAGGTGTCTCCTGGGCACGCTTATCCTCACGACAGCAAGTCTGACGCAAAGTAGGACAAAAGAGAAACCTCTCCCAGAATGGAAATCTATAGATGGCACCAGCTCTCGGTGTCTGAAAACACAAAACCAGAACTTTTTAGTTCAACAGAGCTCCTTCTCCAGCATCCAGACTGACAGGGGAGACTAGTGGCATAAGATCGTCTTAGGTGGGAGGCAATAAAAATAAAAACATAACCAAAACAAAGCAAAACCTTCTCTTTTTGAAATACATTATGTGATTGTCTTTTCTTTCTCTTTCTTTCTTTCTCCCTCCCTCCCTTTCTCCCTTCCTCCTTTCCTTTCTTCCTTCCTTTCCTGTCATCCTTCCTTAAGCAGCTTTGCTTTTCTAGTTGAGTTTAGCTTATTTCTAAAGATAATTGCTTTCCTGACCTCATACAGTCTGTGATACACGAATATCCCAAAATGGGCCGGGTTCAGGTTGCCTCAGTCTCGGCTTAGAATCAATCCGATGAATTCTCTAAGGGGGAAATAATTGAGAGTTGTTTAATTATGGGGTAGTCCTCTGAGAGGTGGGAGAATTAATTTCTTTCAAAGGAAAACCTACCTTATGCTTTAAGTAAAGATAGGATGCTCGTGTCTTTGATGAGGCCACACCAGGTTGAGAGCTGTATTTGTGGGTTTGATTGATTTTTCTGTGCTATCCAATTCAGCATTAGAATGTCAGACATTTACTCTTCCCTTGATGGACACTCTGACCTTGAAGTGGGAAAGATACTTTTCTTTCCTCTGCAGTTTTCTTGAAATCCAAACTTCCCCAAGAGCTTAGGGTCAAACAATCAGCCATCCATTCTGTATGGGGTTTTTTTTTGTTTTGTTTTTTTGGGTTTTTTTTCCCCAAGTGTTCCCTGAAGCTGTAAGCATTTCCCAAAAGACTGAGCGAACCCAGCTTTTCTGATCTCAGAATGCACCCCTGGCCCATCATGCCATCAGAAGTAGTGTTTTGTCTAAATGGATCTTCATGACAAGGAGCATTGATTATTTCCTTTCTGTGAAGAGCCAGTCTGCCTCCTTTCCTTCTCAATATTCCTTTCCCTCCCCCTCCCCCACCCTGTTCTCACTCTGCCTCAAAACGCTGCCAACACATTTGCACCCAGCAGTAACGTGGGCTTCCGAGGCACCGTAGGATTCAGAATGCATGATGCCATGGCTGAATCAATAATTTCCATTCTCTACAACAAATGAAAATTTAATGTGCAAACCTGGGGATTTCAGCCCTTTCATTAAAGCAGTTTATTTGCCATACTAAAAATTAAGTTTGAGTGATAGGTTCCTTTATTAACTTTTCTTCCCTTTCCTAAGGGGACACAGTGTTTAAGGTAAAAATCATATTAAATGGGAGAAAAAAAGCAAATCTTTTTTGTGTGCTGTTAATAGTCTCATCATTTATTAATTTTTAAAAATTGCTTTTCTGCCTTTCAGGCCTCTGTTTACTTCTTCTGCTTCAGTTTGCTTTGATTAGTGACATGAGATTTATATCTCTACTCTGACTCCATGGAGGAACACATAACTTGTCTATCTGGGCAAACAAATAAGTGGTGTCGTGTGTGTGTGTGTGTTTTTGAAACATGCACTACAGAGATCTCCTTGGAACAATCTAGTACATGTTTGCAAACTTTAGTCGTTTGTCCCGCCTTCTCACATTTACGAGAAGAGCATTTTTGGAGTGCTGCGTGCAAAACACACTACTTTAAATGTAATTCACGACGTAGATGCTGGCAAACCAGGAGTTCATTTTTAAACTTGGAAGGTTAAAGCTGAGCCGGTCCTGGGAAGCGGTGAGTAGGGAGCAGAGGCCTAGTGAGATGCAGAGCAGTAGAGAGGGCAGCTCTTCTTCAGCTACTGCTGACTGTTTAAGCCTAGATTGTTGCCAGATCTTCCAACTGCTCACTAGAAACTGAAATCTAGATTCGTTGTATGCCAAATCTCTGCATTTCTAAAGATCGGACACCAACTTAAAACAGTTTAAAGCATTCTTTAGATGGGCCAAACATAACTTAATAGTTGACCTGTGGTCAAGCTGTCGGCAGCTCCCGAATTCAAATTTGAATATACAAATACCGTTTTTGCTGATTGGAAGTGAATGACTCATTATTGGGTTGCTAGTAGAAGGTGCCCACAGATGATGGTTCCCTGTTAACAAATATTCATTTCCCCTTTACTAAGGGGGGTGGAATGGGACTGTGCAGATACTGAGGGTATGTGGAAAGCAAGGCCGGTCCTCTGTCCTCAAGGAGAATACAGTCTAGACGTAGACACAGCATCAAAGCAGAGAGAGTGTGGTCCTAAGTCAGGCACCATGACCGCTGTGGATTACTGCAGAGAACTTGCCTATCTGGGAAAAACAAGTATCTTCTTTGGAAGCATGCATTACAGAGATCTCCTCGGAACCATCTAGTGTACATTTGCAAACACGAGACTGCAGAGGAATTGTTCTTTGGATTATAACCTCTTTAGTAGCAGAAAGTGGCCAGGTTCCCCCCCTCATCCTGGAGATCAGGCTCAGAGAGATGAAGTGAATTCTCCAAAGCCACATAAGTGGCCAGCAGTTGGCCTGAGTTAGCATCCAGAGGTTCTGTCAGAAAAGAAGCTGCTTAATATGTGACCATGAGCTTGAAAGGAAATAATAATAGTAGTAATGCTACCATATATTGAGTTTTTACTCTAACACTGTTCTAACTCCTTTGCATGTTTGATCACATTTAATCCCTGAGATATCCCTGGGGCCAGGTGCTTTATACAGATCACCTCTAATTCTTAAAATAGCCCTGTAAGGAGGTGCTGTCTACACAAATGAGAAAATTGAGGCCCATGGAGGTTAAGAGACTTACTCAGGATCACACAGTTGTTAGCGAGGTTTGAAGCAATGTTTTAGAAGGAACTTTGGTGGAAGGTCGTACGTGCCGGAGTATCACGCTGCCTGTTTGTTCAGCAGCACGAGCATCTGTGTGGAGGGTGTGTACTAGGCTGTGCACACACACAGGTCATACTCCCTGGCTTGGAAAGGAGATATAAAAAGCAAACAAATGGATTGTGTATCTCCTCCAGGTTCTTCAGTAAACAGACTTGGGGTTCAGGGCTTCTACCATCAACCTGAACACTGACCTGATTTCAGCCCATTTCTTCTTAGACCCCTGCTTTCCAGGCAGTGCCCGGCAATTCTCCCATCACTGTGTGCCAGACAGACATGGTGCTTACATGGTCTAGCATGCCAGAGAGCCTGGCTCCTCCCTGGAGAAACAGTGTCCTTTCTCAACATTTCAACCCTGAGCCCAGCGGAGGGGATTTGCGTCACTTAGGGCTTTGGGGTGCTGTTTGTTTAGATTTTTCCCCACTGTCTCCAACATAGATCACTTTAGACTGGGAAGCACTGGGTGAAATGGCTATGGAGTCTAGACAATGATTCCCAGTGCCCCTGGGCCCCACACCGATGCCTGTCCCAGTCCTCAACCTCTCCGTCAGCTCCAAAAGAGCCTCTTCTGAATTTGCTCTGTAAATCCAACCTCTGATTCAGATGCACGCAACTGAACCCAGTCGCAGTGGTCCAGCTCTCGCATTAACTAGCAACAAAGAAAGTAGTTGGTTCTGCAGTACTTCAAAAGAGGGATATGTCTATCCAAAGTTTGGATATATGTTCAAGTTACACTGAGACCCTTCAATAAAAATGATTCAAAATGGGATTCGAAGATTTGGAATTACTCCCACTAAAACTTTCACAGTAATAAGACTCCTATTGGATTTTAACCTAAGTTTGAGGAGCAGGATTGGAGATGTGTTCACAGCTCTGCCTACAGAAGCTCTTGTCTCACAGGGGACACAGAATGCAAAGGACCAACTCTAATGCAGTGAGATGGGCGGTCCTGGGGCTACAGCCGTTCCCATTCGATTCGGAGGGTGTGTGGGCAAGTACACAGCTGTATGAGGTTTGAGCAAGAGTGGGAGCTAGTCAAAGTGATGTTCTAAGGTTCACCTGGCAATGGGTTATCGCTCAGGGTGTTAGATGTATGAAACCAGCAGCTTGCTGGCTGCTGGGTAGGTTTTCATCAGCATTAGACATCGGTTTTTATCAGCTCTCTTGGGAGCTTTTTCACGCATCTGAAAAGCAAGACATGCCTATGATACATTGTTTGGAAAATTCATTATCATGTAATGAAGGCAGTATCAGCCATTCCCAACTCAGTGCAGTTACCATCTTATATATTTCCTTCCTCTTTTCACAGTTACATGTTTGCAAATGGTTTTGTGTCTTGTCTTTTTCTAGTAATTGCATTAAGCTATTACTCACATAATAAAATTATGACTTTAAGCAAAACATTCACAGAGCATAGCTCTTGTGCAAACTGGAAGTATGAGTGATTTCAGAGATGAGGGGACACAAGGGCTGTGTGAACCCAGGAGGGTTGGCACTCAGTCGGGAAGTGGGGTGAGAGAGTAAGAAGAAGCTGCCTTGTGAGTCAGGCCCAGTTCCGGGGAGAGCAGGACTAGAGAAGGGGAAGGTGCATGAGTGAAGGCTTTTCAGAGGGAAACATCTCCCTTCTCCGGAAGGGAAAGGGAGAGCGAGCCCTTTATTCCAGCCTCTCTGTGCTGTGATGCTGCTTAGCCATTTCTCCATTCTCACTTTAGTCTTCTAATAGCACTAACAGAGCCTCCAGGGGAATCTTTCCACACTTCTGTTTTGCAGGTTCCAGTTTGCCCCTCCCACTTCTTTCTCTTGCTAGGGGTCATCAGGGATCCGTGCCTCCCTCCATCCCCAGGCATCCACCTGCCTTGCTAAAGGGCTCCATTCCGCTGAGGCATCTTTTCTTTGCACTTGGCATAAGCAATTATTTCTCCTATCACTGCTCTTAATGCTTCCGGAGAGTTAGCAGATCATTTTTTGCTGACGGATATCACCCCACCCAGGAATGATAGACTGCCTCCCTCCATCTTGTTAATAATAAAAAGGCATTGTTTTCTCCTCCCCCATCAGCACTACAGTCAGAGCCAGTGCGAGAGTGCGCCCCTGACAAGGTCAGCAAGGGCGGCTGGATCACTGAATCCCCAAGGAGCCAAGAGAAGGCACATGGCAATGTCAGTGGACACTGGAGCCCCGTTTACCCAGTTGTACAAAGCTGCTCTCTCTTTCCCGTGAGAGATTCTGTTTGGCTGCTGTGCTTCCCAGTGCCCTGTTAACTTCCTCTGAGTGATCATTTCAGATACAGGGATAGGAATTTGGGAGATCATTTCCCTGCTATCCCTGCCAGGGAGATTGACATGATCCCAGTATCTTAGAGGTCATCCACGGTGTCCTGTGTCTGGATTACAAAAAAAAATTGGACAGGTCCTGGTTGGAGGGACACGTAGGCTTTCGGAAGTGTGTGGAGTGGGGCTTGGGACTTTATCAGCCTCAAGTGTAAAGCAGTTGACAGTATGAGGTGAGCTGCTGAAAAAGGAGACTCCGCACACCTTGGCTGTGTTGGGAGAATCGTGGACTGCAGAGCACAGGAAATAGTGGTCCTTTCTGCAGCCAATGCATCCCTGCTGTCTAGTGTCCCATACTCAGCTTCTTGGTTTTAAAAGACCTGACACCCTAAGGGCAGTCTGGAGGCAAATGACAAAGATAGCAGAGGGTGCTCCACTCACATATTCACCCTGCAACGGTTGCTTTTCCACTGCGGGGGAGGGGTCTGAAGTGACTCTAAAGCTCAATCCTATATTTCAAGAATCTGTGAATAGAACTTACAGAGCTATGAGGATAGAACTTTGCTTTGGGTGATAGTGAGTCCCAACTGTCAAAGGCATTCAAATGGAGTCACTAGGGATGGTGTAGAAAGCCCTATACCAGACTGGAGTCTGACTAAATGATCCTAAAGGTTCCTTCCAGGTCTGAGATGCTGTTACTTTATGTTGTTTTTAGGCCTCGAGCTGTTCTGTCCAGTAGAGTCGCCCCTAGCCACATACAGCTGTTATTTGAATTTAAATTAGTTAAGATTAAATAAAAAGAAAAGTTCAAGTCCTCAGTCACACTAAGTACATTTGAATATTCAGTAGCCATATGTAGCTAGTGGCTTCCATATTCAACAGCACAGATCTAGAACATTTTCATGATCCAAGACGTTGGGTAATGATGGCCTAAAGCATCGGGGCCCTGGGAAAGAATCACTTCTCCATGGTTATCACGGAGCCCAAGGCAAATCAGCCAGCCTATCCAAGGTCATAGAGCCTTTCCCCCTTCCCTTTCCCCTTGTTATTCGTCAAAGGAGCTCTAAGTTGAGATGGAGAGTCAAGTCCCAGCTCTGGCGAGCTCTGCCGGGATGGCTTTGGGAATTCACTTTACTTCTCTGTACTTATTTCCCTGCAGAATGGCTCCTTCCAGCTCTGACAGTCTAAGAAAATATCATAGTGTGATCTTTCCCGCTTGGTAACACTCCGGGGCAATAGCAGTGTGTGCCAAGTATACAGCTTTTAGTTCACTGTCCACGTTGGCCTAAAGTCCTATCCAGCTGTGTCTTCATTTGGCTTTGTAACCTTGGATTAGTACTTGACCTCACTGAGCCAGTTTTTCAGTCAAAATAGAACTAACAATAGCTCACTTGCAGGTGATGGTGGCATACAGTGGGTGCTCAGTAATGTTCCCCAGAATGAAGAGGAATAGGGTGACTGCTAAGGTGAAAACGGCATGAGGAGAGGGGAAGCCTGTTTTCCATCCACGTGTCAGAGATGCATAGTAAAGAATGAGTCTGAGCCTTGTTGAGTCTCAAGCAGCATACATAAAAGGCTTTGAATAGTGGAAAGTGGCCACAGTAACCTTCTCAGGGTTTCATCAAGCAACATCAGGGGTTGCAGTTTAGTGAGGAGAGTGACTAAGTGTCAGAAGCCCTGAGGCTGAGACCAGCTTTTCCACTGGCCAGGCCGTTAAGCCATTAGCACAGCTCTCCCTTCTGGGGCCACCTGGCAGACAGCGAGATTCTTGTACTCAGTGAGCTCCCTCGATAACCTCATGGACTTTTAAAAAGTTGTAAAGCACATGAACCTATTACCACATCTTATTTTAAAAAGACTTATTTATTTGACCTACTGTGTGCCAGGACTCTCATTATTTTCTTGGATACTCTTCAACTCCAAGATTCCCACTAGCTTTTTCTCCACACCACAGTCAGCTCCTGAGAGCTAAAATTCATTGCATACAGTATATTACACATTTCCATTTTAATTCAGAAAGCACTTATTCAGCTCCTGCCCCCACATAAAGCTTTGTAACTAGATGCCACAGGAGGTCTGCACAAACCACCAGAATGCTCAGACTAGTGCGGTGGATGCAGTGTTGGCACGGAGGGCTGTGATGGGGGGCAGGTGTGATAGCTGCTGCCGTCTGCAGAGTCCAAGGAGAGAGCAGTCATGTGTGCCTGGGCCTCACAGAGGCAGCAGCATTCAGGCTGGGCCTGGAAGGATGGGCAGGAGTCCCTTTTGCCATGATGATGAAGAAACAGCAAACACAAAGACATAGAAATAGAAACTTTCAGCACATATTCCATTTTTGTTTGAACTGAGGTAGAGGGTGCATGGATGGATTAACAGGAGCAGTTGGGCTGGATCCCGGAGGACCTTGAATGCTCAGATAAAGGATTTAAACTTCCATCACAAGGTAGAACCACTGAAAGTGTTTGAGCAGGGAGACGTGGCACATTCAGAACTCCCTTGGAAATGTCAGCGTCAGGCTTGGCCTCTGATAACAGAATGTCATGTATCAGGTGGTGAGTGGGGGAAGTATGAGGACTGGGGTCACATATGCTGACACCTGTCCTGCCTGTGGGCGGGGTAGGCCTATCCTCACAGTCAGAGCTGTGGTTTCCCTCCCAGCTCTTGGAGGTAGGATTGGAGGTCCTTGGGAGGGTTGCTCCTAGAAGGCCCTGGCAGCACTAGAGTGTTCTCTGCTGCGGTTCTCCCGGTCTCTTTGAAGTGAATGTCCCCTGGGGATCTCTGTGCTCTGGGGAGTTTGTGTTCTCGCAGGGAGTAGGGTGTTACAACAGACGGGGGAAAATCTGCAGCCTGGCATTCTAGAATGATCAGTCTTTGTGTGTGTCTCCTCTGCTAGACTAATAGCCCTACATGTCAAGAGCTATTGAATTCATCTGCGCACCCCCAGTGTCTAGCATAAGGCCTGATTGCATAACAACCATACCAAAGCTGCTATTTATTGAGCACTTACTGTGTGTCAGGCATTGTGCCCAGGAATCTTATATGCTTTAGCTTGTTTAACCCTCAAACATCTCTATTAGAAAGCTTCTAAAATACGTTATTCAAGTAATGCAACTCAGAAAGGTTAAGTGACATACCCAAAGTCACACAGTCAGTAAGTGGTCAGGATTGAAACCCACATCTCTTCAACCCCAAAGTCCTTACTGTTAATGAGGTTACACTGTCTCCTTTCCATTCCAAAATAGATGCTCAGTTTCAGTTAAGGTAAGATAAATGAGAACTTCCTTGAAGTTGCCTGTCTCTACTTTGCCAGTATCAGTGACACCCACAAGATTAGGGGTGATGAGGACAGGAAGGATGCTCCTAGTGTGTGGAGCTAGAATAGAAATAGGAGAAAGATAGAAGCTATGGGGAGACAGTTTTGAACTCAGTAGAAGAAAGAATTGTCCAATAATTAGTGCTGGCCAGTGATGGTGTAGGGTGCTTCATGAGGTAGTAAGCTTCCTGTCCTTGGAAAGGTATAAGGTGGGTGGCCAGTTGTTTGGATCCTGCCTTGAACTTTTGAGGCCACTTATAGCATCAGGTTTCTGTGAAGCAGGTTTCAAGGATAGTGCTTTCTGTTGGGATCATCAATGTCACCTGTCACCTTTATTTCCACTGACCATGAACCATGGTTGTAGAGATTGGCAGTTTTTTAAATGGCATGAAAACAGCCAGCCACTGATAGAAGTCCCAGCAAATGATGCCTCCAAGTCCTAAACCCACTGAGAGATGAAATAGAAGAGAAAAGCATATGGAATCCTAAGGTCATCTTTATTACTGATGAAGGCTCAGATGGATTCCATGGCCTCAATGGGCTTCTTACCACAAAACCCCACACTTGGACAGACTGACATACCCTATCACAGGTGCTCTGGTCCCCACAGGCCTCCCCGTCTGAGAGCATAACCTGCTGCCATAGAACTTGAGATCCTGGAACAGAAAGTGTGCTTCCAGCTGGCATCTGACTCGCAGAAAGGAGGAAGCAGGCAGCATCTGTGCTCCTGTGTTCATTTCTCTCACGGAAGCCCATGTGCAGCAGGCTCTCCACTTCCCCTGGAGAAGAGACAGGACGGGGCACAAAGGGGCCTCCCTCCACGTGGAAGGAAACACCGGGCCATAAAATTAGTTTCCCCTGTCAGTATCCCCCATCAAAAATGGCCCTTGTGTCACACTCTTCATTTGTTTGCTTACTTCCCTCACCGACTGCGAGGTCCTTGAAGCAGAGACACTCCCGGCCCCTGGCACAGAGCCCGACACAAAGGAAGTGTTGAGGAAGGGGTGGAATGAATGACCTTTCATCTTCCAATGCCAGTGTTTTCCTGAAGAAACACCTCTCCGGGGCACAGAAGGATGCCTTTTCCTCTCCTCTTATCTTTCTAATAACACCCAAAATGCTGCCTTCATCATGTTTTCTACATTCTCTCCCTTTTCTGTACCATGGCGGGTCATGCAAGGGGCAGGTGTTGCCGGATGACTCAGGAAGTGTTTCCCCCAGGCCAAGCCCTGGCTGTGCACGGGTGAAGGCACCTGCGCATGTGGAGGCACCTGCGCATGTGGTGTGGGAAGGGGCAGCCCCAGCCCTGGTCCTGCTGCCCCGCCTGTGAGGAATGACAACACCTGCCTCACCACCTTGGTGAGAATGGCTGACAGCGGCCCCGCGAAGTCACTTTGGAAAACGGAAAGTGCTTTGTGGATGGGAAGTGGTGGAATCAGTAGGAATGTGCTGGAGCTAACTCATGGCAGTGAAGGGGGAAGGATGATCCAGACCCCACCAGGATGGCAGAGGACAGGCCGCTATAGGAACTCACTGGTAGTGTTCCAGATGTTTGCTTGCGTGGTAAGATTAAAAAGCGTGTCCCAGTGAGGGCCAGAGTCCTAGGCTGGCTCACAAAAGCATGAATGACTCTAGTAATCACATTTACTAAGTATCTACTAAATTCTAGGTCTGTGCTAGACACATTCAGCCTGTTCTCTCAGTGCTTCACAATACCCATCAGAGGAGAATTGTCCTCCTTTCTACCAGTAAAGAAACTGAAATTTATCAACATATAATCACTTGCCCAAGGTCACGCAGCCAGTGAGCAGCGGAGCTGGCCCACAGTCAGGGCCCATAGCTCCATGCTGTACTGTCACTCTGGGAGGGGTGGGGTTGCTGTGAGCCTGCAGGGGTGGAGAGGGATGGGGAATGTGGAGGGACTGTGGATCTCCCCTCAAGATAATTTGGAAAGTCTGCCATTCATTATCACCTCCCTTTGGGCCAGCCTTACCCAGGGAGAGAGCAGTGGCCTCCCCACTTCCAGCTCTTTCCGCGCTCCAGAGCAAGATCAGTGCTGGCCTGGAAATGCCAGTCTTGTCTTCAGAGATGCTGGATGAAGGGAGCAAGCAGGATCCCTCTGTCTTGGGCACAGCATTCTCCAGGGCATTGCCTCCAGCGTTGGAAGCCCCAGGCTCCGGGCCGCTGGCTCGGTGGAGTTAACAAGCCAGCCGTGCTTGACTCTCTGCAGGAGCTGAAAGTTGGGATTTTTAGAAATGTTTTACTCTGCCAAAGGACCTGCCACCTGTAGTCACTCAGTGAGGATTCAATGTATGAGGGGACCTGAAAAGTTTAGATACTGGGATGAGTATTTTGGATATTGAATGTGGGAAAATCCTTTTTGTGTCTTTTTTGTCCACTATCTGTTTCCTGGACAAGGGATAGAGAACAATAGACGTAAAGTTCTAAGTAGAGGAGAAAACGAAGAAGCAGGAATTGGCAGAGAATAATCAGGTGCTGTTCGCCTTCGGGACACGTTGCTGCTCTGTGCCTGGGGTCTGTCTCTGGGGATCTGTGGCGGGTAATCTCTCTGACTGAGACTCTCCCTGTCAGAATCATTTTTTGAGGAAATAGTCTGATTGTGTCATTGGCTTCCCAGTGCCAGCTTCTTTTCCTCAGCAGGTCTGTCCCAGTCTGCTCCCCTCTGTACCCCAGTTCTGGCTACCCAGAACTAATGGGAATCAAGGTCATTACTATCCATTGAGCATTTACTGAGTGCCAGGCAGGCACTATACAAAGCCCTTGACCTCATCTTCCTGTTGGCCCTCACAGTAGAGGAGGGATGTCATCAGGCCACCATTCCCTGACCCCACCACACACTGTCACACCACCTCTCTCCACCAGTATCAGCTCAGCTCTGTCTCCTTTCTGGCCCTTTAAACCTTACTTAAAAGGAGATCAGTCTCTCCTTTGTCTATGTTCTAGTTACACCTATATATCGCCCTGGAATGGCACACATTTGCGGCATTGTGGTAATTGGTTCATGTAAGTACAGATCCATTCTTCAATTTAACTCATGTATTAAGAACCTTCAGAGTGTTGTCCATTGCACTCGTTGCACTTGGAAGTGCTTTAGGGGGAGTGACTATGTCTTGTTCTTGAGTGTTGTATATCCCCAGCGTGCAGCACTGTGCCTGGCTCATAGTAGACCCTCAGGAAATGTTTGCTGGGAAGGCCTCCAAGTGATGTCTAACCCCACAACTCTTTAAGTCCTTCTAACCCTGACACTAGAGAAAGGGAAACCTATCCCTTAGCTCTTAGCTTAGTGGGGAAACACAGCTGTGATTCTGGATGCTTAACTCTCAGTGATTCCCCCTTAATTCTCAGGAATCTAAGCTACAGTTAACCCCAAAGAGACATTAATGTCAGCATCATTTGTTATGAACTGTGGGTGTTCATTCACTCTTTCAGTGGGTGTTGAGTATCCTGTGAGTATCAGGCTCTGTGCTGGGAGCTAGAGCCACAGAGATGACTAAGACACATGCGTACAACCCATGATCTTAAGGAGATCTGCAGACCAAATGGAGAGATTGTGAGTCAGGGTCAGAACAGGTTAAGTACTTTGGGTACAGCTCATTGAGAGCGCTGCTGGGTGAGGGGGGCTTTAGGTGGAAGTGAGATCAGGGAAAACTGTTTAGAGAAGGTAGCATTTGAGCTGAGTCTGAAAGAGGAGTAGGGTTGGGACCTGAAGAAGTAGGTGGAAAAATCTTTCCCCATGAGCAAATGCAAAGAGGTGAGAAGGTATGTTTTAGAGGGATTCAAAGGTCATTCAAACAATTAATTTGTCAGTGATGAGAAGGAGCGAGACAAAAGTGACCCTCGTTACCATGGACATAGCACAATGTTTTTATTTCTCCCTACTGCTCCCTCTTCATGCTAAAGAAGAGTTTTGCAAGGTTATAACCAGAAAGACTTTGTGCCTTAAAGGACAGAGTGGGAGAGCCTTGTGTGGAGTGGCACCCTGTCCAGGCAATCTCATGGGGTTCTTGGTTCCTCATCCCCCACGCCCCAAAATGCACACACAGGGAGCCTTCATGTACAGGCGCCTCCACCTGTCAGCCATGTCCTGGGAAGGAGGCTGGAGAGACCAGCCACGAGTTTCTAGATGTAGACATTGCAAGCAGCTGCCTTGCACCATCAGCAGGAGGAGGCCAGCAAGACAAATTAGTCACATCATTTATCTGTTGAGTCAACATCTACATGTAGGTGTGGAACCCACAGAGGGACCTGGCATCTCTGTCTTGGAACGGGAGAGAGTGCCGTGGTGAGGGGTCTACTCATCCCTCATTCCTCCTTGCTAGACCCTGTCTCAGATGCAAGGTCTGCTTCACTGCAGGAGGTTTCATTCTTAATGTTGAAGGTCCAGTTTAACATGTGCCATTTCTTTTGCACACATGCTTTTGTGTGTGCATAGTGCACATGCACACACAAACATATGCACGTGCACACACTCACACACACGCACGCACTCATCCCTATAGTCTTGCGAATTGGTTATAGATGAAATAAAATCCCAACTCAAAAATGCTAAGGCAAATAGGTCCCTTCCTGTCCGACATTCAGATGTGCTCTGAAATTACTGTTTTCATCATCTATTCTGAGCCATAACCGCCCCAGAAATAGCTTTAGCAGGAAAGTGCTTTTGTTAGACTAGCTGTAAATTATATTTCAAACGTCTGATGTTGTTTTCTTAAAAAATAAATAAATAAGTAAATGGAAGTCTAAAATTAATGACTGCTGGGGTTTGCTTTGCTTGTGTGTACTGCTACAGATTTGGCTTCTTGCAGATGGAATTTCAGATCTGTTTACACTTCTGTGTTAGCTTTTTTGGGGGGAGGGGAGCAGTTGAGAGATCTGGGAGGACAAATTTACAAAGTCAAACCTTATAACTATTGGTGAGGCTGGCGTCTCTCTCTTGCTGCCCTCTCCCACCCTCCCGTGCATTGTGCCCTCATTTTGTTTATTGTGGTTTTATCTGCTCCACCTCCAAGTTCGAAGGCAACTGGTTCTTGCAGATGTTCTGACAAGGTCACATATCCAGTTTCGCAAACAGATGTTCATTCAGCCCCATTTCACCAGCACTTTGTGATTCAGTGAGAGCAAACCTTGTGGGAACAGATTGGTGCAACACAAAGGATGGAACATAAAAATCTTGCAAAGAATTCGATCGCTTTTATGTGCTCAAGAAGAAGGGGGTGGGGGGTGAAAAGAAGAGAAATCCACAGAGCAGAATTTTATGGTTTTTTTTTTTTTTTTTTTGGTTTATTCAAAGATTATTATGTGTTGGATACAGTAAATCATCTATACACCCACACCCAGGAGGTAACTCTTCAGAACTCCAAGCGTGGGCAGTTCTGAATTTAACAGCTGCCATACAGTAGCTATTTTGTTCTGCACTTAGAGACCCTTATCTGTGCATTTGTTTTAAGTTATCATCAACTTTCCTTTTGTTCCTCTGTTGCTGTTCTCCTGGTCCTCATTACTATCACAAGAGGAACTAAAAATCTGAGCTCCAGAGTTATCTACTTTGACACCATGAGTCAGAATGATAGACCAGGCACTCTCATCTTGGTTGCGGACTGGGTCTCTAACCAGCGGGTGTTGCCTATAACGGACTTAGCTCCTCTTGCCTTCTCCTAGGTCTCATATGCCCGTCCGAGCTCTGCCTCAATCAGGGATGCTAACCTCTACGTGAGCGGCCTTCCCAAAACCATGACCCAGAAGGAACTGGAGCAGCTTTTCTCGCAATATGGCCGTATCATCACCTCGCGAATCCTGGTTGATCAAGTCACAGGTTAAGTGTTTCTTTGTCATTTCTTTCCTTGTGTCTCAGTGTCACCAGCCAGTGCCCTGTGACCCATAGGAGCAGAGGGGTAATGGTTGCTTAGGGTAGAGGATATATGGGTCATGAGTAGAAAGATTTTTGATGTAAGAGAAAGACTTCTTCTCAATTAACTGCCCACATTTAAACCTGGCCATCTCGGGAGGCAGGAGACCTCCATCATAGGAACTGTTCCAGCAGCAGCTGATCTGCTTGGCAGGGTTGTGAGGATGACTCAGGTTGAGAGGGGACCATGTGACCTTCAAAGTCTCTTTCAATCCTCAACCAGGTAACGTTACATGTGTGTGTGAAAAGAACCTGTATGTCTAGCTCTAGCCCCGATGATAGCATTCTAGAGTTACAGGGAACCTCTCCTGCCCCATCTCACCCACGAGGAATCAGAGGTCCAAAGCAGGGATCTGACTTCAGTCCAGCTAGTGAGCGGCAGGCAGAGATATGAACCCAGGATCCAGAACTGAGGTACTTTATCCACACTAAAGACAGGCAACCACTACCTCTCAGTAAGAAATATAAGGCACACCAGGTTGCGTTTTTAATGACAAAATGTTTTCACCCACTCCCGACTTGATCCCAATTTAAAACACCCTGAGGAGCAGTTCAGTACATGCTTATCATTTAATTCCATTTAATTCATGTAACAAACCCTCAATGAAGCTTGCTGTGCCACAGACACTGTGCAGAGGGACACCAGGGTCCGGGGATGAAGGCGACGCCAGGGCCCAGGGATGGAGGAAGCATAGACCTTACAGGACTCCCAGTGTGATGAGCACCTGCTAGAGGCTGTCCAGTGCCCCGTGAGAGCACAGGGAAAGGCTCTAGAGCTGGTGAAAATTGTTGGGAAGGCTCCATTGAGGGTGGGAAGTTTGAACAGGGATTTAGAGGATGACTTGCAGTTATCTGGCAAGCAGAAGCAATGGAGCAATGGAGCATTCCAGGCAAATAGGATGTATCCTATAGCATAGGCAAATAAGGCACAGTGCAAGGCAGAGTCGAGGAAGAGCACAACGTGTCCTAGGAACATCTGGCAGCTCAGCGTGGCCGGCATGAGGCACAACAGGAGACTTGGGGCAAGACCATCAGGAATATTAAATGCCACTCCAAGAAGCCTGAGCTTTATCTGTTTGCAACATGGAGCCATGGAAGGGTGTTTTGGGAGATTACTTGTTTGTTACTTTGTGTTTGGAGTGGGAGGTACCATGTTCAAGATAAAAAATTGAAAAGGTACAGAAAAGGTGATTTTAAAGGGTGTAATGTGGTCAGAATTTGCTCTTCAAATAGATTATTTAGTTGCTAGGTGTGGAAGACCCACTGGAGGACAGGAAACTGGACAATGGGAGGTGAGGACTGAGAGGGCAGTGGTGGAAGGCTGGATGTGACCGATGTGAGATGCCTGTGTGCTGTAGTGGAAGTCACCTGCCCAGAGCCCTGATGGCAGAAATGCAGGCAGATGTGTTTTGATGGGTGAGATATCTTCAGGGAGCCAGGCTCAGCCTTGGGCCTAGCCCATCTCTCTCTGGAGATGTTTACCAGTTTGGTTTGTTCACTCTTTACGAAGGTTCTTTCTCTTTCCCCAGGAGTGTCCAGAGGGGTGGGATTCATCCGCTTTGATAAAAGGATCGAGGCAGAAGAAGCCATCAAAGGGCTGAATGGCCAGAAGCCCAGCGGTGCTACAGAACCGATTACTGTGAAGTTTGCCAACAACCCCAGCCAGAAGTCCAGCCAGGCCCTGCTCTCCCAGCTCTACCAGTCCCCCAACCGGCGCTACCCCGGCCCACTTCACCACCAGGCTCAGAGGTTCAGGTAGGCATGCCCACGTGCCCATTTACCTTGCTACCTGGGTACAGAACTGGGTGAGGGCCAGGGAACCCATGGCCCTGAAGGATGGGGCAAGGGTAAGAAACTCTGGCCCCTGGAATCACTGTGTAAACCTCCCCTCCCCCAGCCTTAGCTTTCACTCCCATAAAATGAGGTCATTGGATCAGACATTCTTCCAAGCCCCTTTCCAACTTACCACCATGACTGTGGTTAAACTTTAGCTTCTGTGGTTAAAAATTTTTTTTCTGCAGTTAACCAAATAAGAAGGTTCAGTTTCAACAAGAGTTAATGACAGGTGTGACCAAATTCAGCAGCTTAAACTTAAGGCTAAGGCAGTAGCTTTAATAAAGTCAAAGAAAAGAGTAGGTCACGAGGCAGATCCTTGCTGGAGGGAGTGGGTTGGCCTGTCCTCTCCTCTGCAGGTAATTCCGACGGGCTAAGTAGGCAGGGCGCTCTCTTTTGTGTTGGCTTGACTCTGTTAAGTCAGCAGTCTCTGGAAAACAAGGAGGGAGCTTTTGTCCAAGCCTTATTAGTATTTCCTTTAGGTACTCAGCCCCCTGGAAGCTCCTGGTGTGATGGGGCATTTCCTTTCTCCTGGGACATTTCTGAAAGGCAGGTTTCTCTCCATGAAGGCAGTCTGCACTGGAACGGCCTCTACTGTGCCAGTGATAAGAGTGTTCTTGACCTGCCCACAAAAATCCTAAATAATTGTTTTATTCCACCCATGCCCCAACTTCCCTTTAATAAAAGGGTTTTTCTGCTCTTCACACATCACATAGGAAGAGAGTCAGCCCTTCCATCTGGCCACAATGGGAAGAAAAATCAGCCTCTGTGGTGTCCTCCCATGCCCTTGAATTTGAAATGGTTAATGATTTCACGAAGAGTCCAAGTCATCTAATTTTTATTTTGTGCGAGAGCACATGCAGTATTTATGTAAAAAGCCTTTCCAGCCGGCTTCTAATGGTGGAAACTATGGTTACTACTGCCCCATGGTGTGAATAGCTTGTCCTCAAAAGGTACCAAGCATGAGGGAGATTACAATATAATGGCAGTGTACTGGGAGGTGCTTTCAGGTTGTAAATAATAAGCTAATTTTTAAAAATCTTAACCCCAAAACTCTCTCTACCCCCCCCCCAAAAAATGTGTGTAATAAGATTTAGTTAATGTAGCTAGACTAAGAGAAAAAATCTGTTCTGATATGCATTGTTTGTGTGCATGCATTGTTAATATGAAACAGAGACCTCTATTCACAAGTTTAATTATAATAAAATGTGAACAACTTAAGAAGCCGCCTCTTTTTAGCAATTTCACACACAATATAAAATAAAATACACACAAATGTTCTGAGAGGTGGGGGGAGTGGGATTAACTCAGACCTTGAAAGGAAGGGAGATTCATTAGACACTTGCTTTAAACTCTAGCAGTGACCTGAACGTGAATTACTTGTAATAGGAGGCAGGGAAGCGGGGGACTACCAGTGGATAGACTCCTAAGCATTGGGGCAAGTTGTTGAGCTTTTCTTCTTTGAAAATGGAGCATTCTTATTAATAGTTCCATTGAGCGATCTTGCCATCTGTGAGGCATTAACCCAGAGACCCTCCTTCTCTTTGCAGGCTGGACAATTTGCTTAATATGGCCTATGGCGTAAAGAGGTAATTAAAACTCCACAGATTGCCAGATGTCCGTGTTGGCACAGACTGGGGCTAGAATTTTTTTTTTAATTCACTAACTTTACTTTTTTTTTTTTAATTCTTCCTTTTTCTTCCACCAGCATGTCAAATTCTTAATTTTAATTTCAGACCTCAGTTGGTTTTGTTTCTTTTAGGGCACACAAAGTGTGTTTGTGTGTTTCACTTTTTCTTTTATTTGCAGGCGGGCTTCTCCTATGGTTCAGGTGCCACAGCTACCCAGCCCTTGATAATCTGGTCCTCCAGGCGGCTTCCCCAAGGGGAAAGGCTTCGACTCTGCCAGCTGATTTTGCAAACTTGCAGAGCAACTGTTTTGCATTTGCCATGCCAAGATTCAGTTAAGAGGGCAAATTCTAGCAAATCAAAATTAGAACATTTTGCTAATCATGGTTGACAATCTTATGATTGTCAGTGGAAAAATTAGATTTTGGACTACCAGCCCCTGGCCAAAGCATGAATAAATGCGTGGATGACCTTCTACCTCCCACTCCCACCCCCTCCCTAGTGTGCATCTCAGGGCACAGCCTGAAACAAAGTGTATCTGTGTGCACCTCAACCAGGGCTTTTTTTTTTTTGGTTACAGGTTTTAACAGTTATTATAAATCCTCCCATGATTACATATGTATGCGTGTTTTAAATTTGCTGTTTCACTCACTTAAAGCCTATTTGTGAGATCAGGGGTCGAGTCAACGCTTCTGGGGCCCTCTGAATGCAGTCACATGGGTGCTCCAGATCTAGTCTGAAAGCTGAATCTCAGGAAGTTGAGTGCGTTGTGTCACCGTGTCCATGGGATTCCCAAAAGTGCTTTTAATCAGCTCCACTGAGCTGCGAGGGGCATAGCGTCTTCATCATCCTGCTCAGTAGAGCTGCACACTTTAATTCCCCTTCCTACAGTCAGGGAAGGAGATGTGGTCTTTAATAGTCCGCATCACACTCCCTGTACGAGGCAGCTCTTTCACCACTTGGCCATGCATGGTAAGTACCCTGGCCATGGAAACAGGCACACGGAGGATGGAGCTTAACAGCAGACTCTCCTATAGAGTGCCGGTCTCTCATCTCAGTCGGATACCTGGGAGTGAATGATCTCCAGTTGTCCAGCACACTACTTGCCTGTTCCCACACATTTTACAACTTTCCCAGCTCTGTCCTCCATCTCTTTGCTCCCCTCTAACTTTAGTGAAGTAGCCGAATATATTAAGAGAGATAGATGCTTATTCATAGATAAGGCCAAGAAAGACACATGCATGGCTGCCACCTCCTCCAGTTCCCATCCACAGTAAATATCACTAGTTCACAAGAGCGTTCATTCTCTTTTCCTGTTAAACCCAGATTTGGACCCTGAATCCTTCCTGCCAAAGTGCTCCAGGAAGCCATAACCAACTAGAGTTGAAACCTCTTTGCTGATCTTGACTTTGGCCTTATCATAAACACTTAACTGTTCTCTACCTGTAAACTTGAACGCGATCAATTCATTTGGTTGGAGGAGAAAAGGTTGAGAAGACTGTCTTTGGAAATAATGCAAATAATAAGTAGACATGGATTTGCCCTTCTAAGAATCTGTACAGTGATGATTTGGTTTTGTCTAGTTATTTGTTTTTAAGCAAGAGGTAAAACTGACATAGAGAGTAATACCAAAAATAATGTCTCTTGACCTGTTACGTTTAGCATACCTTCAGCCTCCATTTGATTGGCTAAATTCTAGATATAGAACTTTTCTTTCATAGGACTTTCAAATCTCCAAGAATATTTGCTTATTTTTCAAACAGTTCTCTCCTTCTACCTCACCTTCAGAGAGAGAGAGAGAGAGAGAGAGAGAGAGAGAGAGAGAGAGAGAGAGAGAAAGAAAGAAAGAAAGAAAGAAAGAAAGAAAGAAAGAAAGAGATACCAGTCAGTGTATAGGGTCAAAATCCCTGTATAAATTTGGTATAAAACAAAATGTTAACAAATATTGTTCTGCTGTAGCTGGCAATCTAATTGTTTCATCATGAATCACACATGGATATATTATATCAGACAGTGAATAGGATATGAAGGGTTGTTTTTTCTTTTCAAGATTAAATGAAAACTGAGAAGATTTTGAAGCCAAACACAAAGGTAGTTGTAATAGGGCAAATAACAGTTTTCTGCTTTTTAGTGATTCAAGATGTATAAATGCACAAATCGCTTGAAATCTTGCTCCTGTGATGCTTAGAAGTGAATTCCAGATAATATAGCAGCAAGGAATGATACATATTTATTATTTTTGCTGGGTTTTTTGGGGGGGACTCTTGAGTAAATGCTAAATGAACCATGAGTCACCCATCTGATTAATAACAAGACATGCCTGTTCATTCTCCGTATCTCCGTCCTCAATAATATAAGAGATCTTTGACAACCATAAATCAAGGGACTGCAAAGACGGTAGACTTGAGCACTTTTAGGACCATCCCCAAATCTACCTTAAAAAATAAATAAAATTTCCCAAGCATTGCCATCCACCAATGTTATTCACTTATTCAGTTAATTAGCATTATTGAGTTTCTACGTGTCACTATGTCTGTGAGATTCCCATGTGTGTTCCACTGAACAAATACGGAGAGCAACCAAATGAATCAAGCCCTTCCCCAAAAGCACACTTTGCATTGTGGGGAGGGAGGATGAGGGTCAAGGTGGGATACCCTATGGACATATCTGGTGATAGAACTATGATGAGCCTTGCTCTGGGAGTTCCTTGTTGTTTTTAGGGACTGACCTAGGCCTTTCTCTTGGCATATATGCGCCTCAGCCAATCAAGCCATTCCTGTCAGAGGAAATGCCACAGACATTAGTTTTTGCGTTTTGGTTTTTTAAATCCTGAAGACTCTCCTGCAAACACTCACTCAGCCCTCTGCCCCGTGTCTGTGTCTGTGCATCTCTGTGTTATCCTTGGTCAGACTGATGTCTGGACCAGTCCCCCCTTCTGCTTGTCCCCCCAGGTTCTCCCCAATCACCATTGATGGAATGACAAGCCTTGTGGGAATGAACATCCCTGGTCACACAGGAACAGGCTGGTGCATCTTTGTCTACAACCTATCCCCCGATTCCGATGAGAGTGTCCTCTGGCAGCTCTTCGGCCCCTTTGGCGCAGTGAACAACGTCAAGGTCATCCGCGACTTCAACACCAACAAGTGCAAGGGATTCGGCTTTGTCACCATGACCAACTATGACGAGGCCGCCATGGCCATCGCCAGCCTCAACGGGTACCGCCTGGGAGACCGAGTGTTGCAAGTTTCCTTTAAAACCAACAAAGCCCACAAGTCCTGAATTTCCCATTCTTAATTATTAAAATATATATAAATATATATGAACAAAACACGCGTGCACACACACACACATACACACACAAACAAAAGAGAGAGAAACAAACCTTTCAAGGCTTATATTCAACCATGGACTTTATAAGCCAGTGTTGCCTAAGTATTAAAACATTGGATTATCCTGAGGTGTACCAGGAAAGGATTTTATAATGCTTAGAAAAAAAAAAACAAAAAATACAAAAAAATACCTTTGATGCATTGAATGTTCTTTCATAGCTGTCGTTGTTGAATATAATATACATAGATAGCGATGTGCAGGGATTTTTACCCAGCCAGCTAACTTTACTGCCTTCCTTGAAGGTGGGTCTTTTTAAGATGACCATTCGCTCATTTGAAGAAGAAAAATAAAAAACAAAAAAAAATAATAATAAAAATAAACAATTTTTACAAAGTAATGGGATTCAAAGAAAGAAAAAAAGATTTTTCTTTTTTGTCAAAATGTTGATCTAATCAGATTGGTAAAAATAATAATAATAATAATAACCCACACAAATTAAAGAGGAATAATAAAAATTGCAAAAATGAAAAAAACTTTTGCAAATTTTTTTATTTTTCCTTTTTTCTTTTATATCATGTGAACTAAAACAGTCTTCTGTTAGGGGATGGGGGCAAGGGGGATACCTGATGACATTAACAATTTAATAACATTAACATTGTTGCCAAAGAGGTGGTCTCTTTGCTGAAAATGGGTTTCAAGAAAAATCTATTTTTATAAAATATAAAGAATTTTTACAAGAGAATCTGGATTTGAGAAAAAAATATTTTGACTGGCTAATTTAGGGGAAATTGACAACTTTGTCGCGTTCATACTGCACTGGTAACTTTTTAGAGATCAAGATGTGTGTTTTAAACTGGATTCGTAGACTGTTTTTTGGAGGATGGGCTATAAACAGATGATCTTCATATCTTTTCATAGCATGTAATAATAATAAAAACAATTATTAATTACTAGGGGAAAGGAGTGTTCGTTCTACCCAGGGTACCACAGTTCCCCACAGTCAAAACCCAAAAGCAAGGAGATGAGTTGAAAGACAGTTTTTCTTTAAGTCATCAGTATGGGATGTCAGCAGAACAAAAATTTAAAAGATTAATTTTCCTTTTGATCTAAAACTTCCTTAGTTTGAGCAGTAGGTGCTACGAAATTATTTACATATCTTAGTATCATAGTTAAATGTAATGTGTTTAGGAAAGGAAAACAAAAGATACCTTTGCTTTCAATTCATTAAAGAATTTTCAAATTCACTTTGTAGCCCATGCTGATAGAATTGGGCTGTGTTGGTACATTTGAAACACTGTTTATGTTGCTTGAAACACTTATTTATTTAATCGCTGATGTGATGATGCCTATGGCCGAGATCAAATATAGCTAGATTGGCTAGACTACTTATTTGTTTACTTAAACTATGGGAAGAAGCATATTATTGTGTCATTCTGTTGTGTGTGTATGTGTATATACAATATAAATATATATATATAAAGTTATTTTTCTTTGGGTTAATTTATTATAAGTTGTAACACTTGGCTAGTTTTGTTTGTAATGTCTCAAAATGTTTTCTTATGATATTTAAGTGACAGTTAAAGAGGTATCAAGGTAACTTGTGTAGAACTATTGTTTGATATATTGTCATGTTTGTTGTGAATATTTTTTCTTACTGCACAGTAGAAAAATAAAAACAACTGGGTCTTTATTTTAATGTAATTCAGATTGGGGAAAACAAAACAGAGCTAAGGGAACAAAATGACTGAGGGAGCATTCTCCCACGTCCAGTGCACTGATCATTTTAGTATGTTTGTGCTTTGTACGGTTATATATTTAAAACAAAAACAAAACAAAAAAAATACAAGGGTTCATGCTCTTCCCTGGGTAATAGAAACAGTTACTCGCTATGCATAATCTAGTTGATAGTTAAATTTGCTATTGCTTTTCTTGTCTTGTTATATAAAATCTTTTCAATACAAGTTTAGTCTTAATGGTAATAAAACGTTATGGTTATTTATAACTTGTGCTTATTTTGTGCGTTTTTTTCCCATGCTGAACCCACTAAGTGCATGTAGACAGACTGTTGTTTTCACACTGAAGAGGCAAACCTTGTAGTAGTCATTGTAGTGTAGACAAGTAACGAAAACCAAGGCTGCATCATAGACTCCTCCTTTCAATTCTTTTTCTGTTTTCTGTTTTGTTTTGGTTTTTTTGGGAAAAAAAAAAAAAAAAACAGATTTCAGTTCAGAAAACACTTGTTCAACATTCAGGGAAACCTTTTTACGTCATCTGCTATGAAGGAACACAGTTTGCTGGCACAGTTTTGATGCATTTGCTAAGTAAGCATTAGTGGGAAAGGCATGCCAAAATCTCTTCTCTATAATGTGTTCACACTCGGGGGGAAAAAAAGGAAAAAAAAAATCTTAGGACCAGGCAGTTGTATACTTTAGTTATAATGAATGACTTCATGTTAATCTTGCTAGTTTAGATGATTTCTGAGGGAAACTATTGTAACTGTTTTCTTTTTCCATAATCTTGTTGTGTTTGAATTATTTGTACTTTATCTGTCCAGACAATAAATGAAAGTGTGTAGAATGGATTTGAGCTTCCCAGATTTTTAAATGTGTTTATTCAAACTTTTTTTCTGTAGCATCTTCAGATTTCCCCAATATTTTTATCATTAAATAAACAAATAAAGAGGTAGAGTAAAATTCTGTTTTGCTAAGTTGCAAAAGTCAACTCAGTATTCCGAAGTCATTGCCCTAGTTCCATGCCACTGAAAGTGTGGTCTCCAGCCGCAGTACAGGCAGCAGCTGGGAGCTGTTAAAATGCAGACTCTCGGGCCGAATGCAAATCTATATTTAACCAGAGCCCCAGGTGAATCATCAGGACTTTAAAGTGTGAGGAACACTGCCCTGGCTGATAACAAGCTGGCACATTTGGCATTATGTTTGGCATTATGATACATTAGTGCCTGTTACTCATTTATAAGCATACTTGTGACTTGTTCAGATGAAAGGGAGTTACCATTTGCGCAGCACTGATTATGTGCCAGATGGGCTGTGTGGTGGCCTCTACATCCTCTCACTTTCTCCTCCAGCAATCTGGGAGACGTAGATAGCACTATCCTCATTTCACAGATGATAACACTGAGGCTCAATGAGATTAAGGAACTTGAAATAGCCAGCAAGTTTCCAGCTGGGGTCTGAATCCGAGGCTGATTCTCCTGCATAGCGCCTCAGCATGAGATGCGGAGCTTGAGCATATTACGGGAACAGATCATTTGTACTGGAAGTGACAGCTAAACAAGAAAGGTCACCTTTTTATTCCAGCACTCATTTTTGCTTAGAAGCAGCATATATTTGACTTTCTTCCCTTTGAATAGAAACCCTAACCAAGGATCTATTCATACAGTGAATAAAGAACATGATTTAAACTCAACCTAGGGGGAAGCGCTGCCTAAGGTATCATGAAGTCATATTGAAATATGCCCTGAACTTTACAGATGAGCTTTTTAGTGATTTCCTGATACAGTCACTCATTGTTGATCGACTCTCTGTCTTTCATTTTCATCTTCTCACTAATTGAAAATTCATAATCCCCCATAAAACATCACGATCCATAAACTGACACCTGAAACAGAAATGCCCCCAATGAGGTAGATGAAGGAATAGTCAGATTTGCTTCCATTTCTCATTAGCCCCTCTTTTATTATTATTATATTAAATTAATCTCAATGGTTGGGATAATTAAATTCAGGGCAAAGAATGGTATTTAATTAACCAAGCTAAATATTAAAAACTCCATCAGCCTGAATTCACATAGTTGAACTTGAAGGTTTTTATTTTAGTTTTATCCGAAAGACAAGCCCCTATGTTTCTTTTCTGAAGAAAACTGGGCCTTCAAACTAACAGTTGCCCACAGGAATAACAGAGCTTCACACACATGTGTATAAGGTCTACAAATATTGCTGACCAACCTATGATAGTTTTAACTCACTTTACTCAATCATCACCACCCCTTCTCCTCAAAGGTGGCATTTAGTGCACTTAAGTGAATGGATACACTGTTTCAGAATATTTTGAAGTTCATGGATTCTTACCAGTTCGATACAGTTCATTCCCCAGCCTCCAAAAGATCTATCCTGAAAGTTTCACCAAAAGCTGTATTTAAATGGGTCTTTAAAATATCTACAGAAGGACATTCTACTTACACTCTTTTGGCAACACTTCCCAATAGCAGCACAACGTGTCTGCCTACCATCTAATAAAACATTCATCTCGCTGCGAGTGTAAGCCGGTTACCTTAAATCTCCAGGCAAATATTATATAGATTCTGCAGGTGTTTGTTTGAAAGGTCTAACAAATCACAAGAATGCAGGGATTATTAAATTTCTTTTAGGTCCTCGGTACATTGTGTTGTGCTTGGATGAAAAATTACATGCCAGAGAAAGCTGAAGGCATTTACTTAGTGTTATTTCTGTCAAAGTGATGGGGAGGGAAGAGCGCCAAAAACATGTGCTTGTGTCTGTAACCATCCCACATCATCACCGCCAGCGTCAGAACCACTCCTGTCTATTACCCAAGATCAAACACTGTCCAAATGATGTGTACAGCCAGAAATGTTCACCAACTCAGGTCCTGTTTACATTTCTTTCGTCAACATCAATCATTTTTTGTTCGTGCATAAATAAACTATTTAAACCCCAAAGAACATTTGTGGTTTAAAAGTACATTTGTGAGTTTAAAAGTACTTTTGAAACTCACCAAGTCTTGTGAGGCCCCTACTCAGTATCTGAGTCTGAGTCTGGCTACCCTGACCTTGTCAAAATTCAGCACTCACTCGTCTTTGCCATAGATAACCCAGGACACTTCCAGTTCGTGTCGTTGTTTGGCCTTTCTCTCCGAAGCCTCTATACACGTGCTCCGTAACAGACATGCACATGCAAACACGCAGAGGCAGCACTTGTACAATTAAATAGAAAGTGGGGTTTTTCACTTTCATCTGCAAATTTGACAATCATACCTAGTAAGACAGTATTAGCAGCGAGAGTGTGTTTTCTAAACAGAAAAGTCATTAAAATCTTAATTTGAGGCCATCCTGCCTGGATCCGTTCCATAGTCTTAACAAGATCTCGCAGAACACAGCTGTATAACATCCTTACACCCTTCACTGCCTTTGTTCTACCTGGAAAAGAGAGTAATAAAAGGAAATTACACTTTATTTCTAGGAGCAAAAATCAAGTTTTAATATTGTCCAAAAATGACACATACTGTTCCTTTATCTTATTAGGTTTTTGGCATATTAGATAATAAGATAATTTCTCATGGTACAGTATTTATATAAGAATTATACTTCTGTGCAGATCACTTACAGAAGTGTCTGTTCACAGGAGAGAATGATGCATAATCAGCACTTAAGATTAAAATAGACCTGAGAACATAAAAGTGTTTCTTCAATTAAAGGAGTAGCATTTCTCCAGTCTCATCTTTTTCATTTCTGCAACAGAATGAAAACTGGCTTAAAATCACCCAACCCCAGGTTAATTACCAGAAGGCTTCCCTATGCAAGTCTAGCTTAATCTACTTGTGGTTCAAATGCAAAGTGGACTCACATATCATCCCAGGGTGCCATGTAATTATTTTAAACAGTTTCCAGCAAAATTCTTGAGGTTTAAGAAATTGTTTCTGGAAAGAGCACTAGTGTTTATTAAGTTTCTCAAATATGCTAGGCACTCTGCCTGCTTCTAGTCCTGCCAACTCAGTGACGGTGCTAGCCTTCTTTCACATGGAGCAAAGAGAGACCGAGAGATTTGGTATCTCTCTGAGTAGGTGGTGACGACAGAATTCACACACAGGCCTATCCAGCCCCAAAGCCCCCAGTCATACCACCCTGGCTATGAGCCAGTTCTGTCGTACTTGGAGCCAAACAGTTACCAAGCAGTCCTCACCTCAGTTAAAGGTGGAGATGAGTCCCATTGTGTCAGGAAGAAGGGAAAGTACATTAATGCAGTGTCTGGGGCTAAACCCTCCCCAAGTCTTTAATGGAAAAATGGATCCATGACATTGGTTTATAGGCAAATTGATAAAGAAAAATTCAAGTGATAGTCATTAAACACTGTTGCTCACCAGTGTTTGAAATGAAATTACTTGTTGGCTGTTCTGTTTAAACCACCAAAAGTCAACAAGGTGGAAAGGAGTTGAGGATAGGACTGGAAGGTGAGAAGATGTAAAATTCAACGTGGCACCCTTGGAGCTGGCCCATGGGTCTCCCTAAGGGGTGAGGCCCCGCGTGAACCAGGGTCGCCTTGGTGAGAGCTCCTCTCACTGCGTTGGCCCTGTCCTTAGAACAATCCAGGGAGACACAGAGTATAATCTCCACTGTGCACCTGACAGAAAGAAGCTCAGAGAAGTTAAGTATCTCACCCAAGGTTGCACAGTATGTGGCAGAAAAGAACTTTACTCCCTTGTCATCTGGCTCCAACCCAATGTCAACACCACACCAATCGCCTTTCAACTCAATACCACCATTTGCTGGACCCGCCTTACCTCACAGGGGGACCAGCCTAAGTCTTGTCTACCCAAGAATCCTTTCTCTGAACATCTGCCATTTGCCAGGCACTGAGCTAGGAACACAATGATGGATAAACATATTCAGTCTTTTTTCTCCTTCCGCCTGTTTTCTGCATGGCACTGTGCAGTGCATTACGACAGGAAACCAAACAAACAAACAAAAATAGGAACGGAAATGTAGAGTTCTATTACAAATACAAGAGACTTATGAAATAATTATTTAGCCACACCAGATCGTCTCTGTGCTGGAGGGAGAATTACAGGAAATGTGAGCGTCTGTGGGGAGTGAAAGGAGCATCCGGGGCCCAGAAAGGAAAGAGAGGTGCCGGTGGGAAGAAGACAGGCTCTGGGCAAATTGTTCAGTGTCTCTGAGACTGCTGATCAGAGAAAGATCAGAGATAAAAATATGTCAAGTTCCCAGCACTGGGCGAGTAGTAGTAGAAATTAACAGTAGCCCGAGAGAGTTGAAACGTAACGAGAAAAGCATCCTAGAGGTGTTTAGGTTTCAGCTGTATCTTGGAAAATGAATCAGACTTGGGCAGGCAGGCACTGGGGCGAGGTCAGGAACATCACACTGGGAATGATGAAAGTGACTCAGAACCAGGAGTCAGACTGCTCAGCCCTTTCCCTGACTTACTGTGTGCTTTGGGCAAGTCAGTGTACCACACTGGGCCTCAGTTTCCCAGAAGTTAAAGGAAGGTATTGGACTAAATGGTCTCTGATGGTCTTACTCCTGCTTACTTCTAGACTCTTATCTTACTCTATTATTTCCACTAAGTCAGCAAATATTTATTCTCCTACCACCATCATGTAGCACAATGAGGATACAGTGAAGGGACAAAAGAGATGTTTGCATACAACGGGGGCTGAGTGCCGAGCGCTGTCAAGATCAAGTGCAGGATGCTCCAACAATAACAAGGACACTGCCCAGCTGAGAGCCAGGATGCCCTGATACTGGAACATTTGAACTGAGAGCTAAAGGATGAGGTAGGTGTGCCCCATCCTAAGCAGAGGGTGAGTAGTATGTGCAAAGGGCCAGAGGTAGAGAGGAATGAGGCTCAGCTGAAAGGAGCCCAGTGACTCTGCAGTAGAGATGGGAATGGGGCTGAGGTGGGAGTGGTACCAGGGACCTAAATACCAATGATCTCACAAGCCACAGAAAGGACATTGATTTTTACCTTAAGAGTAGTGGAAAGGACCGACATTCCAGCCAATGGATCATCTTCTCTCAGTTGACTCATCTATAAAATAGGGATGATAAAGTACCCACTTTATATGGTATTAAGAGGATCAAATAAATGTATTAATATGTGTTAAGTGCTTACAACACTGGCAGATAGCAAGAAATATATAAATGTTTGCTATTATTATTATCATTATTGTTCATCTCGCTAATTCTTACACATTCTTCAAAATTCAGCATAAATACTGTCTCTGGAGCTCCTTCTTGACCTCCAGCACCGCACTGTGCCCACTCCTTCGGCTTCCCAAGTCCCTGCACTTCCTTCTCTCACCCTGCAAAGTAATTTGCGGTTCCTTCTCTGGCTTCACCCCTAAACTGTGAGCTCATCAAGGGCAAGTATTCATCAGCATGAATGAACACAGAAAAAATGTCAGTGAAACAGCTCAGCCATGGAAGGCTGAACAATGACCCCTCCAAAGATGTCCCCATCCTAATTCCTGGACCTTGGGAATATGTTACTTTACATGGTAAAAAGGAACTTGGAAAATGTGATTTAGTGAAGGATCCTGAGGTGGGGAAATTATCCTGGATTATGTAGGTGGGCCCAATGTGATCACAGGGTCCTTATAAGAGAGAGGCAAAACGGTCAGTTAGCAGTAGATGTGATTATGGAAGCAAAAGGTTGGGGTGATATGAGAAAGAGCCCACAAATGGAAGAATGCAAGCAGCTTCTAGAAGTTGAAGTGGGGAAATGGATTCTCCCCTGAAGCCTCCAGAAAGAATACAGCCCTGCCTACTTGCTTTTAGACTTCTGACCTCTAGAAAATAAGAAAATACATCTGTGTTGCTTTAAGTCACTAAATGTGTGGTAATCTGCTACAGCAGCAACAGGAAATTAATGTACCAGCCAAGGATGAAGCAGGGCTTAGAAAGAATAGTTGTGGAGAGAAGCTGATGCTCCTTAGCAATCAGTTAGAGCAAGGGTGGTGTTTATGGTGGCCCCTCTGCCCACCGCCTCAGCACACCCTCATCAAACTGGGCCCTCCAGAAGCAAGATGCCCCCACCATACTGACTTTATCCATGGGCTCTCATGACTTGTGGGTGGAGAAGGGGCAAAAGAATCAGTGGCTCCAAAGACATTATTGGATGGCTTGTCTGGCCTCCAGAGGATAGAGGTTGGAGTATAGAGTAAAAGAGAAAACACTAGCCCAAGAGACCTGGGTTCAAGTTCCAGCTCTGCCACCGATTCCTTGTGTGATTTTTGGACAAATGATATACCTTAGACTTGCTCCTTTTCTTGTGGTCCATGAGCTAGTTAATGACGGGAAACCCAGGAGTATTCCTAAACTCTAAACTCCTTCCCCAACCAGTCAGTCAATTACCAAACCCTGTCAATTGTACCTCCTGAAAATTTTTCGAATTCATCCCCTCCTGCCCCTCCTGACAACTGTTATCCTAGTTTATCTTATCATCTCACTGACTACTAACTGGATGCCTTCTATGTATGTAGATTCTGGCACTAACCTCATAGGAGAACCCCCTCCTCACCTTCAACGCCCGCCCCCCATCACCTCAGAAGAATCTGATGAAAACACTGATTGGACCAAATCACTCCTCTGCCTAAATATCATCAGTGGAGTCCCATCACCCAGACGAGGTGGTCCAGACACCAGAGCACACCTTCCAAGGCCCTGCATCACGTAGGCTCTGACTGCTTAACTAGCCTTGTCCCTCTCTTCTTCCTGTCTCACAACTTGTGGTTGAGCTACGCAAAACTAACTGTTCCCTGAATAAAACACAGGGTTTGTCACAGGCTTATCCATATAATTCTTTTCTTCCTTCCTAACAGAACTCTGATTTTATTACGGTAACAAAATGCCTACCTACAAAACATCTTTCAGTTTTTCTTATAGTTAGAGGTGGCCACATCACACACTCTGGCCAATGAGATGCAGCAATGAAGCTTCCAGGAAAGCTCTTTAAAAGAGATACTGTTTTCTCTTTGTCATTACCCTTCTCCCCCTCTTTTTTATTCCCAATTGGAATGCTTATGTGATGTCTGGGGCTGCAGGTGCCATGTTGCAACCATGAAGGCAGCAGCCAAAAATCATGGATGGCAGATTAGAAACACATGAAGCTCCTAGATTCTCAAATACATCTTTACCCTACTACAGTAGCCCTGGGTTGTGTCCTCTGGACTTCTTATTTCTGGAGAAAATATGCTCCTTACTGCAGAGCTCCCCAATCAGTGAACACATTCTTATTGATGTGCTCATACTATTTCCTCAACCCTCTGTGCAGCCAGATGAGGCCCTGGGCTGTTAGAACCCCCAAGCCATTCATATATGGCCCCAACACAGCCTTTTCCTCTAATCTATTGGGGCAAATGAATATTTTTGAATGTATGCTACTATGTGAAAAAGTTAGACAACTTTGCCTCATTGGTTTAAGTCTGATAACTTTGTCCCACTTGCCCAATGACAGTGCATGGAGCCCAGTTTGGCCATGTTGATGAGTCCCATATTGGTCTTCAGGCACACCCCAGATTCCCAGTACCTGCTGCCCCCACTGCTACCAGTTCTACCCCCACCTGCCTGCAGATTGCATTGCTGTGTCACTGCCAAATCTGCCATACATCCAGAGGCACAGACCTACCTTTGACCTCTGATGCCCCTTGGAGCTCCAATTCCTGCCACCCCACTGACTAGAAGGTCTCAGCATCTTTGTTCACTTCCAGGGCTCATCTCTCTCTTGCTTGTTCTTTCTCTCTTACTTATCTTCAGGGCTGCACCCTCCCTATTTCTTATCCCACTTTTCTGGGGAAGGAAACATTCTACCACAGCATTGCTTGGCCCCCTAATGACTTAGTGAAATAGTTTTTTTGGATTTGCCAAGGGAACCTGGTCAGAGTGGGCTAAGAAGAGCTTTACTCAATGCTCACAGCTAATACTCCTTGTCTCGGCGCCTGTTTGCTAGCCTGGCCCTGTATGTCAGACTCCGCACTGACAGTAGTGTTTTTTCTCAGGACCCCTTGTCTTCATTGTAATCTAGCTTCCAGGGCTCCCTCTCCCCATGCCCTCAATGCCTATTTGACCTGCTTTTATATGTCTGAACCTCAAATACAAACAATCCAAGTTCTTACTCATAGGGTCTATACCCGGGATGTAAGCTATGCCAGGAGGGCATAGAATATATGTACAATCCTGAGCCTCCTCCCACAGAACGAATGATGAAATTCTCTAGGCTTCAGTTTCCCCATTTGTAAATGCAGGAGCAGGACTACCTGATCTCAGCTTCATCCATCTGACACCAGGAGGAACCCCAGGGGCAAGCGTGAGGTCCCAGAATACATTAGAACCAGATTAGGAGGCGGGGGAGGGGGAGATAGGAGGGGCAGAGGAAGTTTTCAATCAGGTGCTCAGCTTTCACTGCCAAAAAATTTCCTACAAACAAACCCACCCCAGCAAAGGAAGCTACTGTCAGCTGGCACACAGAAGAAAAGAAGGCGGGCACGGGGCCTCATTAATCTGGCAACTGTGGGATCAGTTGCAGATACCCCCAACCCACCCACTTCTCACCATCTGCTGCTGCTGCCGCTGAGCCAAAGGCATGAGGCTCTGGTGGGAGTCCAGCCTGAAGCCAGCAGAAGGGCCTGGACCCTAGACTACGGGGCAGCTTCAGCAGTAGGGGAATGGATGTTCCCTTGAGACCAGGCTCAACCCCAACTGTGTTCCCAACCCCCATCCCCACCCTCAATGCAGTGCTACCACCTTCCACAAAGCTCTGCTTTGGAAGCAACTGATAGAGAAGCCCAGGCTCAGAACAAATATTAAGCACATAAATAACTAAACTGCATTGATTGAGAACCCACCATGTGCCAGGCACATACCTTATCTTACTTACTCCCCCAGCCCTAAGACTCTCTCCAAAACTAATCTGTTGTAATTCTTGATTATTTCAATATGCACACAGATGATTCTTCCAATATCCTGGCTTCTCGATTCCTCAATCTCTGCTTCTCCTTCCACCTCATTACTTCCTCCCTGCTCATACTTTAGACTTTAACACCTTAATTTCTATTTCAAACATCCCTTTGTCAAGGCCCACTGCCTATCCCACTGAGTCCTTTAGTACCAGGACTCAAAATAATGCTTCAACCCCCTGGGACCTTCGACTCACTTTTCACTGTTGCTTCCCAGAAACCCCTACGTGTCTTTTCTGCTCCTTTCCATCCACTTGGAGCCCATGCTCACACACTAACACTGCCCTTGTATAAATTCTCATCTTCCTTGTTCTCCCCTTATTTTGTTATACTCTTTAATTCAACCAAAGCTCTCTGTCTACTCTACACATGAACCTTCACAGCTGAACATGGCAAGAGACAAATACATTTTAATGCTAACCAGGTTTCCTTTAAATTAGTGACCACCAGCCTCACATGGGCCCTAAAACTGCCTGAAGGTCACACTGTATTTCTCTATTTCATTCACTCTCCCAGCTGATACTTTCTTGTCTTCTCCTTCTTCAAACCTTCAACACCTCCTCCCCCATCTTTATTCTCAAGTGAAGACTCTGCTTCCTATTTCCACCTTTCTCACCATTTCTCAGTTTCTTCCTTAACTCTTTGACCTCTAAATGTTGGAGGGTGTGTTCTGGGACCTTTTCTCTAAGTATGATCACTCATATCTGGTTGTGGCTCTTAACACAATTAGTGCTCAGATGACTCCCAAATACATCTCCAGCCCCGACCTCTGGCCTGAACTCTGGAGAATATATACTATTGCTGAGTTGACATCTACACTTGACTGTCTAAAGGGCATCTCAAACTTAATATAAAATATATATATATTTATTCTACTTTCCCATCCACCCAACCTGCTCTCTTCCCCATTTCAGCAAATGCAGCATGACCGTTCCAGTCTCCCAAGCCCAAACTCTTGCTGTGACTCTTAACGCCATCTATTTTTCTTCTGCCTCCTAGAAAGTCTCCCCATCATGCAGAGATGTGTATCTATGTTGTTCACGATTACAACCTTAGCTCATGAAAGAATAGCCCTCAGTAGGTGCTCAATAAATACTTGTTAAATAAATGAATAACTAAATTAATTTCTATTTATTCAATAAATAAAATACAGTTGACCCTTAAACAACATGAGTTTGAACCATATGGATCCACTAATACACAATTTTTTTTCAGTAAATATACAGTCAGCCTTCCACATCCCTGGGCTTTATATCCGCAGATTCGACCAATCACGGATTTAAAATGAAAACACTATTTTTGATTTGTGGTTGGAAATTGTGGATGCAGGGGGCCAACTGTCTGCATTGTTTGACGCCATTTTATATAAGGGACTTAGTGTCTTTAGATTTTGGTATCTGCAGAGATCCCAGAACCATTCCCCTATGGAAACCGAAGGACTATAGTTAAGTTGCGGGGGGAGTCAAAAGTTATAAGTGGATTATAAGTGGATTTTCAAAGGCAGGTGCCTGCATTGTAACTATAGTTACAGATTGTGATAAGGGCTTGGAAGGAAGGTGCTATGGAAGAAAATAACAGAGGGGTTCTACTTAGACGGGTAGTGATCTTTTCCCTGAGAAAATGACTTTGCAATAAGACTTGAAAGAGAAGAAGCTGTCACTGGGAAAAAGCCAGGCCAAGAACTTCAATGCAACGTCCTGGAGGTGGGAAAGAGTTTAATGGTGTCTAGGAAACAACAGGTGACCAGAGAGGCAGCAGAACAGAGAGAGAAGGGACAGGGGTGTCAATAGACATGGGAGAGCCGGCCAGATCCTGCAGGCTTTTACAGATGCTACTAAAGACTGTGGGTTTTATTTTAAGGTCACTGACTTCATTCATCTTGTCGACTTTCTAAATAAAGAGTGGAGAGTAATGTTAAGACCTGGGCATCTGGATGCTTGTTCTGCCAGGCTTATGTTCCGTGACCTCTAGCAAGTATCTCTCCCTCTCTGAACTCTACATCTATAATCTAGGGATAACTGTTTCTGACCTGCTTCCCTGGTACCATTGTCTTCAGGCTCAAGTGAGATTAGCCAGGGATATTTAGGGGTATCATTGCCAGAGCTTGAAGGACATTTCAACAAGATTGTTAAAGACATGGATGAAGCAAGAGTGGTTTGTATTTAAAGAGGTTAAATATGGCTGAGATCAGCAAGGGTGTTTTGCTATGGTGCAGACTAAAAGGCATTTCCTAGCAATGCCTGCAGGTCTCCAGCTAAGATTCTGGCTAAGTTCCTGGCATTTCAGAAGATAGGTTGAGAGGTAACCTACTGACAGAAAGTACCTGGAACCTGGAATCCTGTCCCATTAACCACCAAACTGGGGCTCACTTTGCCTACTCCCACCCCTGCCTTGGCCAGTAACCCTCACCCCATCTTCTCCCTCTAATAACATTTGCTAGACCTCATCTCTGCACTCAGGGAGAGTAAAATATAAATCTAATGAAACTGCAGTCACAGGCGCCTTAAAGTCAGGACAGTCCCAAGAAGAATTACAAAAGGACATCTAAATCAGGCTGACCAAGTCTTCAATGTGCCTCAGAGACTTAGGAGAAACAGGCTGGATTGGAGTTCCAGGTCAGAGATGATAATAATGACTGCTTTTGCATGAGTGCACATCAGGAGCCTAAGCTTTCATACGCTCTCTAGAATCCTTCTTACACCTCTTTGAAGTGCATAGTATATTTCCCACTTTACAGGTGAGGAATTTGAAATGCAGAAGAGTTGTGTGACTTGTCTGTGGGGAAGTTGGGATTCTAGGCCGTCTGGCTCCAGAACTTAGGAACTCTTTCCACTAAGTGTCCCTACCTCTCCCAGGGACATTTGTGTCCTCCTTCCTCTCACAGAGCCTGAGGGAGGGAACATCTAAGGTGCCTCTGCAGCAAGAGCCTTTGTCCCTCATTGGTGGAAATTTAAGAATACTCACTGTATCACATTGTTGGGAGGATGTAATGACTTAGAACACAGGCTAGCACACAATGAGTGACTAGGTAATGTCTGGTCCTGGTCATTATTGTCTTTATAGTCATCATCACCATCATCATCATCATCATCTAACCAAGGCCCTTCCTATGCAGCTGTGTCTCTGCACTCAGGAAACCCATGGTTACTCCTCTCCCACTGGAGTGAAATCCTTTAGTTAAGACAGTGATTTTCAAAGTGTGGTCCCTGGACCAGCAGCATCAGTATGATCTGGTAGCTTGTGAGAAATACGAATTTGAAGGCCCCATCTCAGGACCTTCTCAGTTGGAAATATAGGGTGGGGCCCAAAAATCTATGTTTTACACACACTGCAGTGAACAGATGATATATTTTAGAATATGTATATAATTTCATTAACCAATGTCACCCAATACATTTAATTTTTTTTTTTAATCTGTGTTTTAACAAACTCTGCTGGTGCATGCTAAAGTTTGAGGATCACTGAATATATCTATCTACTAGCTACTGTAACAGAGAACCTCCCCCCACCATGCCTTACCACATAGACATTTATTTCTCATTCACACGAAGTCCAGATAATGGGTGTTGCTGATGGAGAGGAAGCTCTCCTCCAAGTGGAAATTTGTATACCCAAGCCCCTTCCATCCTTTGGCTCCACCATCTCCTAAGGCCCTGGACCCCTCTGTATTTAGTCAGCCTGCAAGGAAGAGAGAGACTATCACACACACTGGAGGTTTCTTTTTTTTTTAGAGAGAGAGAGAAAGGAGAGGGAGAGAGAGATGGACACATCAATGAAAGACATCGATTGGCTGCCTCCTGCATGCCCCTCACTGGGTATTTGGCCCACAACATGGGCATGTGCCCTGACCAGAAATCGAACCAGCCACCTCTTGGTGCATGGGTCAATGCTCAACCACTGAGCCACACTGGCTGGGCAACACACTGGAGCTTTCTATGAGGCCACACTAACCACAAGAGAGGCTGGGATTAAAAGTATCAACCTTAATGGGTTGCTGTGAGAGTTAAATGAGGAAATGTATGTAAATCACACATAGTAGATTTTTTTTACTTTTATTTTTTATCCTCACCCGAGGACATTTTTTTCGATATTTTGTTCAAATAGAGCGGGAGGGAGAGAGAGAGAAACATCAACGTGGAAGAGACACATCAAGTGGTTGCCACCTTCATGACCCAACCAGGGCCGGGGACAAACTGCGACTGAGGTACGCGCCCTTAGCAGGAATCGAACCCGGGTCTCTCCGGACCACAGGCCAACAACGCTCTAACCGCTGAGCCAAACCGGCCAGGGCGTAGATATTTTTTTTTTTAAGTAGCTGGTTTTGTTGTGGTTATTTTATCATAGCCATGTGTCAAATTTTCCCTACTAGACTAAAAGGTCAGTAGTTCTGCTGAAATTGTCTGTCCCTAAAAGGACACAGCTTTTTGTGAACACTGCCACCCTAACCCAGCATCTAGAGCGGTGTCCGGACCTAGTAGATGCTTAAGAAATATTTGTCAATGAATATAGTTTTGTTAATATATTTTAAAGAGATCCTAGCACATGACAGCATGGACACAGCAATGAAAAGCTTTACCCACCTCCTCTGAAAATGTCATCTAGTTGTCACTATTTTTATACACATTATTAAAATCACTCAAAGTGACTTCCTTCCACCTGTCCTTCAGTCTGAAAGATGACAAAGATCTGACATCTTCATCACACAACTACTAAAACATCCTCCTTGAGTTGCCATTTTAAACCATTTGCCTACTTTAGCTGGAGTTTGGGTTTAATTACAGGAAGAGTGTGGGTTTGACTTGGATTGAGTTGGATTTAGGGAAGGGAGGAGGAGATAATTGGGTGCTTTTCAGTCACTGAAAGACTTTTTGCTAGCCAGAGAACTCCCAAGTAAGACTGGGTTAGTCAAATCCAGCAAATGACACAAAAGAAACTTAAACATCTCTTTGGAAAGGAAGAGAAGGTCATGGAGCAGGAGTCTGAGAAGGCCTCACTTCAGCTAAAAGTTTTTCATTACCTCTCCAGGGCCTCAGGTCACAGGCCAACATGCCTGGCCTGTCATTCAAGCCTTCCAAGGCCTGGCCACACCTCCAATCTCTGCAACCTTGTCCCCTCCTCCCAACTGTCACCCCCACCACTATGCATCCCCTTGACTTTAGGTACCTTAAGGCTCTTCCAGCTTCTCTCTTGACCAGTTTTATTTCTTCAGGGCCCAGCATTATTTCTTCTCCTATACAGTGGCTTAGACTGGGCAGGTCTAGTCCATCAGCCAACGAATATGTATTGAGAACATACCATGTACCCAATATGATTTTAGATGTTGAGGATAAAACGATTAGCAAAACACAACATTCCCTGGCCTCAAGGAAGAAACAGACAATAAAAATGACCATATAAATAAACGCTATTGTCTTTTAAGTGGTGATAATTGCCTACTGTATCAGTTCCTTTACCCTTTTCCCTAGACTGGTGAGTGAAAGTGATAAAACAAAATTGGTGCTTAATTCAATGAATAGTTTTTAAAACGTCTTCCCTTGATGTTCTAAGGACTCAAGAAAACACCCTATACCTCCCCTACCATTTCACTGAGACCCATTAACTGATATTTTACAACACATTGTATTGTCCTTCTGACCAGAAAAGGAGCTGCTTGAGAGCAGGGGCAGAGTCTGATACTCATGGAGGCATTAGAGATGATCATGAATGAATGAGGGAAGTGTTGTGTCAATTCTGGGCTCTCTGTCCAATGACCTCTAGTCCTAAATACTTCTCAGTCCTTTTCAATCCTTCAATTATTTTTTGCCCTACAAAGTTTCTGCTGCTCTTTGCAGTGGGTCTGTCCATGTTTCTAAAGGGGGTCGCCTGGAGGTAAAATCCCTTTGAGCGGAGATCCCTGATAACATTAAAACATCCTGGAAATTAGCATGACTATTCTCCAACCCAACCTCATGAAAATAATTACTGCAAATGTCATTATTTAGTGAACACCTTCTATTGCCAAGCACTGCGCTAGCCCCTTGACATAAATCATCTTTTTAATAAGTAAAAAGTTCTCCTTGGTAATCCTCACAGCACCAACAACCGTGAGAAATACATGGAAATTACTAGCTGCTATCAATATTACTGTGTCTAAAACTACCATTTTCCCCTGCATTAGAACAATCTGAACATTGTTAGGCAAAGACATCTAAGCAATTTTAAAATTATTTGAGTCATGACAGAGAGACTCACAACTGAAATATTTACCTTTCGATTGCAGGTGAGGATGTTCCCAGAGATGGAAGATGTGACAAGTTCCTGCATCATGTGAGCATCAGAGAAAGTTCCCCTGACAAGTCACGTGCAGAGATGAGAACCGCTGATTATAAAGAGGATTAATTTTATCTTCTCAGTGTTTCTGCCAGGGAAATATTCTTAGTTTTGTAGAATGGTGCAGCTGGAAAGGTTCTTTGAGGTCCCCTGCTAAGCCCTTTTCCCTTATAGATGGGGAAACAGAGGCCCAGAAATCAGAAATGCCTCCTAATGATTCAGACTGCCTTCCTTATACTCCCCACTCCCATCCCTCCTCCACACTGGAATTTATTGAATACACAAATGGATAAAACTGATGGGAGTGTTTGGATCTTGATTTATCCATTCATTTACTCAACAAGTATTTATTGAGTAGTCACCATTTGCCAGGCACTGTTCTAGGCACTGGGGATATACCAGTAAACAAAGCAGTCAGAAATCTCTGCCCTCAGGGAGCTTACATTCTAGAGAGAGGAGGTAGACTCTAAAAATGCATACATACATACATACATATATACATACATACATACATACATACATACATTGCATAGACTGTTAAATTGTTATAAAAGTTATAGAGAAGAATAAAACAGGAAGGAGATAAGGAGGGCCAGTGTGGAAGGGCTTGGAAACTTAAATAGGATAGTTAGGGAAGTCCTCACTTAGAAAGTGGTAGAAGCACCCTGGCCAGTTTGGCTCAGCAATTAGAACATCAGCCTGCGGACCAAAGGATCTTGGGTTTGATTCCCGGTCAAGGGTTATACCCACCTGGGTTGCAGGTTTGATTCCTGGCCCCAGTCAGGGTCATGCGGGAGGCAACCAATCAATGTGTCTCCCTCACATCAATGTTTTTCTCTCTCTCTCCCTCCCTCCCTTCCACTCTATCTAAAAAAACAAAAGTGGTAGAAGTGGTAGAAACAAGGAAGGGAGCCATGTGGATAGCTAGTGGACAAAATCTAGAGAGAAGGAACAGCAAATTTATAAAAGCCTGGTGTGTCCAAAGAACACTCAAGAGGCCAGTATGTCTGGAGCACAATGAGTGAAGTACAAGATTTTAGACAGGAGCCCAGAGACATAATGGGGGCTGGGGAGGGCTCCACCAAATCCTGAAGGTTCTGTTCCATCAACGGCCAGTTTCCTCTCATATTTATTATCTCTGCACTGGCCCCTAGGTTTGGCCAATAGGAGGCACTGGCAGGAGATTAGAGAGAGGAATAGAATAAACGTCAGATATATCTCCCACACTCCCTGTTTCCAGTGGTATATCTAGCAGGGACAAGTGGGTCTCATGGCTTCACTCCCACCAGACAGGCCAGCCATGGTTCCAACTCTGGGACGCAGCTCCCGCCCTTGGGATCTAGTAACATGACCTCCTCCCTTTATTCCTGCATCCCTAGGGGAAGTGGCAGCCCCCTGCATTTGCTGATCACAGAGTCTCCTCCCCTCCGCTTGGTTGCTCTTTCAATTGTTCTAACGCCTTTGTAACTAAATCCCTGTATTAAATTATCACTAAATTACCTGGTGTGGGTTGTGTTTTCCCAACTGGACCTTGATGGATATGGGTTCCATAGGCCCCTGTAAGACTTAAGCTTTTACTCTAAGTGAAATGGGCAGCCTTCAGTGGGTTCAAGCAGAAGTTTGTGGAGGGCCTTGAAAGCCTATATGGGGCATTCATGTTTCCATAAGCATTTCTTGAATGGAAGTCACACAAAGTTTGTGATGGAACAGAACCCTGGTGCCTGCTCCTCTGAGCTCCATTCAGTGTTCAATAAATGGCAATGAGGACCCAAAAATTTCAAAGAAAAGAAAAGGTATTTTTATATTCCTAAGCATTTTTCCCAAGACTCTAACTCTTAGAAGACCTTTCTTTGGAGGTCAGGAGAGTAGATAACACTGTACAGAAGAAGGCTTTCCTCTGATTTCCCAGAACTGCCAGCAGAGATGGAAAAGAAAAGGTAACCCTTAGGTAGCTCTTGTCATATTTTAGGCACCCTGCCAGGCAATTTCACTTCTAATGGCTCATTTAATCCTACAAGGACACTATTCAGCAGGTATTTTCTTATTTTGCAAACAGAGTTTCTTAGTTTTAGAGAAGTTAGGTAACCATTCTAAGGTCACACATTCTCCTGTTCCATCAACAAATGGATCAAGAAGTTTCCGGTAGGTAAATGCAGTATTGCGTCCTCCCACAACCACATCAAAGTTACAACTAAACTACAGAACAACCATCATTCAAAACCACCTGAAATCAAGCTGAATGGAAGTCCTACAACTACGGAATTAAAGAAGCAGCCACATCCAGACTAGTAGGAGGGGCAGAGGCAGAAGGGCTGGTCTCACACCCACGTGTGGCGGATAAAAATCAGGAGGGTCCCTCGGCTGGGAAGGTCCTCCCTGAGGACTGAGGGGTCCCCGTCCCACACCAGGTTCCCCGCTCAGAGTTCCAGTGCCAGGAAGTGAAGTCCCCATAACTTCTGGCCGGAAAAACCAGCGGGAACTGAGGCTCAGGGAAGCCAGCTCCTTAAAGGGCCCGCACACAGACTTATCGGACTCACTCCCTCTAAGCTTGGAGGGGAGACAGCTCAAGAGATATACAGGGAAGAACTGAGCTGTTTGGCACTGAAGCGAGGGCTGGAGAGGGGGCTTTCTCCGGGACAAACGTGCTGTCAGAGGCCTTTGTTCCTTTGGTGAGCCCTTCCATGGGGCAGCAGACAGCAGCCATATCTGGAACTCCAGCAACCTGGCTCACCCTTGTAGCTCCGCCCTGGTGACTCCCTGAGGCCCCGCCCCACCCAACTTTCAGGCCCACCCAAGCTGTTGCCACTTGCTTAACCATAGGATTGGCCTGTCTTGGATCCTGCTTCAGGTTTTTCCTAAATTCTTTCAAACGCGCAGCATCTGGTCTCAGCTAGCCCCATACTGCTCTTTAAGTAATACACAGAAACAAACACAGGGAGGCAGCCAAAATGAGGAGACAAAGAAACAGGTCCCAAATGAAAGAACAGAACAAAACCCCAAGAAAAGAATTAAGCAAAATGGAGATAAGCAACCTAACAGATGCTGAGTTCAAAATACTGCTTATAAGGATGCTCAATGAACTCAGTGAGAACCTCAGTGAACTTAGTGAGGGCCTCAAGAGCATAAAAAAGGGCCAGTCAGAAATGATGGATGCACAGTCAGAAATGAAGGAGGCATTAAGAATAATTTACACAGATTCAATAGTAGAGTACGTAAATCCAAGAAGCAAACCATCGATTTGGAATATAAGGAAGCAAAAAACGCCCAATCAGAACAGCAAAATGAAAAAAGAATCCAAAAAAATGAGGATAGTGTAAGGAGCCTCTGGGACAACTTCAAGCGTGCCAACATTCACATCTTGGGGGTGCCAGAAGGAGAAGAGCGAGAACAATAAATCGAAAACCTGTTTGAAACAATAATGGCAGAAAACTTTCCTAACTTTGTGAAGGAAACAGACATACAAATCCAGGAAGCACAGAGAGTCCCAAATAAGATGAACCCCAAGAGACATCATCATCAAAATGCAAAAGGTTCGAGACAAAGAGAGAATCTTAAAAGCAACAAGAGAAAGGCAGCTAGTTACCTACAAGGGAGTTCCCATAAGGCTGTCAGCTGATTTCTCAAAAGAAACTTTGCAGGCCAGAAGGGAGTGGCAAGAAATATTCAGAGTGATGAAAACCAAGAACCTACAACCAAGATTACTCTATCCTGCAAAGCTGTCGTTTAGAATCGATGGCCATATATAGAGTTTCCCAGACAAGAAAAAGTTAAAGGAGTTTATCACCACCAAACCATTATTATATGAAATGATGAAGGGTCTTTTTGAAGAAAAAGATAAAATATATGAACAAGCAAAATGGCAATGAATACATATCTATCGACAATGGAATCTACAAACAAAATGATCAGGTAGAACGGAAACATTCTCATAGATACAGAGAACATTTTATTGGTTGCCAGATGGAAGGGGGATTGGGGGAATGGGTGAAAAAGGTGAAGGGATTATGAAGTACAAATTGGTTGCTAGACTGACAAACCTCAAAGGGAAAGGGGTTGGGGGTGTGGGAAGAGATAAACCAAAGAACTTATATGCATAACCAATGGACACAGACAATAGTGTGGGAAAAGGCGGGAGGGGGGCGGGAGTAGGGAGGAGGGGGTCAATGGGGGAAAAATGAGGAACATCTGTAATACATTCTACATTCAACAATAAAAATTAAAAAAAAAAAAAAAAGAATCAGTGCAACCCCTCAAGGTGGCCATCAAGGCTGTGGAACGCAGGAGTCTTCAGGAGAAGTCACTGGGCAAGAGGACCACAGAAATCATTTTCCCTGAGTCTCAGTGTCCTCATTTATAACATAGGAATAACAGCAATAATATCCATTTCTAAAGATGGTTTTGAGGGTTAAAATAAGCCTCTGTATAATAAGGAGCTGGTACATTTTAGAGCTCTATACCAAAAGTTCTTAACTTGAGGACCATGCGGGAGCTTTGAAGTCCACAAATCCTTTGAAGATGATGCTAAAATTTGTGTATATGGGCACAGATCTGCTGATCACACACACATACACAAAATCTGACTCTCCTCCTCTCTTTTACAAGTAAGCATACTGCTGTGTAGATGGTAATTCAATTATATAAAGAAAGCTTTATCATAAAACATGGCTCCCAAATGTATCTGATGTGTAGACTATGTACTCTGGACTTAAGGGGCCATCCAAGGGATTTCAATGGCAATTTTGATTACTTTGATTTTTGCCTCACAGACTGTCTTTAGAATCCAATTCCTGCATAAGATGTGACTCCTCTCTGTGTCTTGGTGGCAGGAGGATATGGGACTCCCAGCAGCAGATTCTCAAAGGAAAAGGTTACCCAGAGTGTTGATGAGGAAGCACCATTTGAGACAAATATTGCCAGCATTACAGTGTTAATAATGATGAACAAGCTATGGTAATTGTCATTACAAATCCATTTACTGAGTATCTACTATGTGTCAGGTATAATCCAAGAGTGAATTAGAGAAATCCATGTCCCCACAGGGTTCATAGGTAACAAACCATAGGTAGCTGGTAGATTTCTTGGAGGAAGTGGGATATGAGCTGGATCCCAAAGGAGTCTAGTAGTTTTAACAGGTGAAAATTATTTAAGGGCCTGCAAAGCAAGAAGGGTGTTTTAAGCAAAGACATGGACTGGGAAAAGTGGCAGGGCCTGTTTAGAGAATGCTTAGCTGAGACTGGATACAGGCTGAGGTATGGGATGAGCAAGAAGGAAGCTAACAGAAGTAGGGCCTGGCAATTGAGCCTTCGGTGTCATCCAGAATACAAACTCCCCTCTCTGTCCCAATCTGAATAGCTCATTCAGCCTTTTCTCTCATTCACCTATTCCAGGGCTGAATACCTATGGATGTTTTGGGAGAGGGAGACCTTTAACCTAGGTAAGAGCAAGACAGACTTGGATTCATCTATTATCCAGCTGTTTGACCTTGAGCAGGACCCTTTCCCTCTCTGAATCTTAGTCTCTTCATCTATAAAATAAGAATACTGTAGTCATACTTTTCCTGTCAATAGTACCCAATGGAGTGTCTGGCTTATAGTGGGAGCTCTTCTCATATTAGTTAAATTGGGCTCTTACAGGGCATCAAATGAGGTGGTAGATGGTCAAGTGATTAGGAAGAAAGACCAAAGACACAAAGTCCTGCACTATTGCCATGGTCACTGACCTTGAGCAGCTCTCACTCCATCTGGAGGTGGCAGCCTCTCAGCCCTCTTCCATCACACCAAGCTCTCTCTGCTGCAAAGGAGACAGCAGGTAGACTCATCAATCGTCTGGGCTGATGCCAGACATTGGAAATCTCCCAGTGCATGCTAATGCCATCGACCCTCACTGAGATGTGCTAGATTTTCAAACAAGCTTATTTGACTCTGATTCACCTCTGGAGAAAAGAAAGGTTGTATTATTGATATGAAGAAATAGCATGAACAAAGTCGTTCAAACAGCAACAATTCTCCCAGGCTTTAACTTTCATAGCTTCTATTTAAGTTTAGGTGACATTCCCTCTTAGGCCATCATGCCATTATCCACTCACTTGATTATCTAACAAATGCTCACTTTGAGCAGACTCTGAGCTGGGCCCTGGGAGCACCAGGAGAACACAGAGCAGACCCAGTGCTAAAGAAGCTGCTGATCCAGGGCAAGAAAGGGGCAGAACCATGGACCCAGACAACTGTAGGTATTAGGAGTGTTGGGTCATAGAATAGGAAAGCCCAGCATGCTGTGGGAGCCAGAGAAGGGAGCCTTCACTAGCTCAAGGTGGACAAAACCATAGAGCTTTTGAAGATATCAGGTTTGGGTCCAGCTCCAGCCAGCAGCTCCCTTCCACCACATCCGCTCACACCATCTGCACAACCATGCCACTGAGGCAGCAAGCAGTCTTTCTTCTGCACCAGGCCATTTCATGCCTTCACACTCATGATGAGGTACGTAAAAATAAGGCTTGGGAACCAATGAATGAAGCCCCTTCCTGGAAGAGAATTCAGATAAGGTGTCATAAGGAGATGCTTGAGCTGGCTCTTGAAATGAGGAGTTCACCCAAGGAGCTGTCCAGGGGCCACATGGGGCATGTGGGTAGGAAAGAAAGTATATGTAGAGAATGGTATGAAGTTCATTGTAACTGGAGCATAACGTGAGTGTGGGGGAATGTAGGTACTGAAGCTGGGGCAGGGTCAAGGTCACCGAGGGTCTTGGATACCAGGCTAAGGAGTTATCCTGTAGGTGATGGGGAGCCACTCCTGGGTTGTAAGCTAGGTAGTGACTTAGTCAACCATCATAATGACCCTGGGGTCCTTGAAGTAAGTTCAGAAGAGGCCAGGCTTTTACAAACTGGTGGAAAGAAAACTGAAATCTGACCCAAAGACAAGATGTGTATTCCAAGCCCCACAGATCTTCAGCCAGTGAGCAAGCCCTCCCCCTGCTAGTCTGCAAGTGGTCCAGGACTTCCCAAAGTCACCCTTTCCTGACAGCCTTTGATGTCTCTAGTATTTCTCCTCCACCCTCCTAAATGATCACCTTTCTGCAGGTTCTGCGCCAAGGACAGATTTGATGGCAAGCAAATGGCCCACTGGAGAAATAAAATGCTTGTGTTTCTTCAGCAGGGAAAGCTGTTGGGTTTTTTTTATTATCATTATTATTATTTTTCTCTGAGCTGAACAAGTGACAGGACATAATAATATCATTTATTCTAACTTGCTCTTGCAAATCAGAACTTTTTAATATTTTCCTTTCAAATGAAAATGCCATTTATCATTATCAAATGAAGTGCTAATGAAAACAACATGTATAAGAAACACGTTCACACAGCAGAGCATGATGGAGCACCTTGTCAGCAGTCCCTGGTCTCGCCGTTAATTTGATTTCTGCCAAAAATCACTTAAGTGAGACTTGGGGATTTTTCGTTCTCACTGCTCTAGGATCTGCTACTGAGGTCTGTTTATTTCCCTCTCCCGGGAAGACTCTGAATCCCGAGCCAGTTTTAATCTGACTTTTAATGGAACTCCCATTGATTGCATGAGGGATGCACGCGTGTCAGGGAACAGGGAGGTTATGCGTCCTTGTCTCTGTGTTACTGCTCATTTCTTTCACCCAACACATTATTTGGCTGGTGGGCTTCGGCTGTGTCCTTGTGTAGCTATGTGTGTGTTTGGGTATTTCAATCTGGGTGTGCCTCTGGAGGTGAGTGTGTTTTGGTGTCCTTAAGCCATGAAGACAGAGATTATGTCTATTTGCTCCCCACTATAGGCCCAGCATCTGGCTTATTGCCCAACACGTAGTAGGCACTCCGTCAATATTTGTTAAATGTGTGTTAGGTGAAATGTCTGCATGTCTTCATGAGGCATGTGTTTTTGTCCGTATGGGTTCACAGCTGTGTTTTTATTTCATGTGTGGAAGCTTCAGGGCAGAACTATCCCTGAATCTCTAGTTCTTCATGTAGTGCCTAACACACAAGAGGCAGGCAGTGATATTTGTTGAGTGACTATGTCTATGGGTTTCCGTATGCTTTTTAAATTGAGGTAAAATTTACATAGCACAAAACTAACTGTTTCTAAGGGTACAATTCAGTGGCACTTAATACGTTCACAATGTTGTACAGCCATCACCTCCACCTAGTTCATCACCCCCAAAAAGAAGCCTTGTGCCCACTAAGTTGTCACTCCACATTCCCTCCCCAGCGCCCAGCAACCACCAGTTCACTGTCTGTCTCTATGAATTTACCTAGTCTAGATATTTCATATAAATGGATTCATACAATGTATGACTTTTTGTGTCTGGTTCATTTCACTTAGTATAATGTTTTTGAGGTTCTCTGTCTGTGTTTTTACATCTGTATTTCAGTTTGTAGGTGTGCATTTATCTGTGACATTTTTGGCACCACGGCCCTGTCACTAGGCCCTAACATAGGGCCTGACAAAGAACAGCTGAGCAATGAGAAACACTTCTCTTGCCATTCTTTGTCCCCTGCCCTGCCTGGCAACTCCGAGACTTTGCACAGGCTGTTCCTCAGTCCAGATCACCCTTCTTCACCCCCACCTGTGCAGTTGTAAGCTAATCCTGAATGATTCCTTGGTGACCTGTCCAAGCGTCACCTATCCAGGCAGCCTTTCCTGGCCCCAGACTGCGTACACAACCCTCCCCTCGACTCCCACGGCCCTGGGCTTTCTTTTTCACTGCCCCCCCCCCCGCCCGTGCAGTCACTGTCAACCTGTTTGTCTCTCCTCCCACTAGATCCCGAGTTCCTAAAGGATGGGGCTGTATCTTCTGCACCTTTGCAGTCCCAGTGCGTAGCGTCATGTTAAGCTTACAGTGGGTATCCCATCAGTGGTGGTGAAAAAATGAATTTTGAATAAAAGTCTATGCAGAGAGAGCAGCATGTATGAATGCCCTGAGACATGATAGTGTGTGTTCACTTTTTAAAACTGCCACAGTTTGGTATGATTTCAAGCCCAGTACGTGTAAATAAGGAGGAATTGAAATAAGAAGCAGGAAGTCGGAATGAGCCTATCATGAGCCACCATGAGAACAGTGGGGAGTCTTGGCAGGGTTTCAGCAAGGGCATGACCTTTTCAGACTTACGGGCTCAAATTACACCTCTACTAGGTGGGGATGGGCTGGAGAGGGCCCATCTTGCTGTGGGGATGGTAATTCTACCCACACAGTTGAGGGTGGAGGGTTCAGGAGACCACTGCGGAGGTCTAGGCAAGTGATGAAATGGCTTAGTTCAGAGTGCTGGCAATGGGGCCAGAGACAGACTTAAGCCACACTCAACAAAGTGTGGTCTGCGAACTGGGGCTAACCGTGCGCTATAACAATCCACAAAGAGACAAGTGCAAAAAGGGAAAAGTGAGAGCCAGGACGTAGAAACCTTTATAGCAATTTGACACGGCTGAGACGTTTTTATTGTATTTTACAAAAGTATTGGTCCAGAACATATTGGAAAAGGAAAAATAAAAGGTCCTTCACCACGATGATTCAGAGGGTATGCTAATGCATGGGGTAGGTTGAAAAGTGGAGAGAGAGGATGCAGGAATGCCCCCAGCAAGACTGCCGATGACAGGGGCCATGTCTGAAGCATCTCTGTGTCCTCGGAACCCCTCGGGGAGGAAAGGTTTGGAACTCCCCCAGTTTGTCGGAAGCTAATGGTCCTGAACAATGTCAAGGTTCCCATGGGATGCCAGGAATGGTTTAGGTTGCTATAGCAAAATACCATAGACTAAGTGACTTAAACAAAACAAAACATAAAATTATTTTTACAATTCTGGAGCCTGCAAGTCCGAGACCAGGGCACCGGCTGATTAGGTGTCTGGTAAGAGCCCACTTCCTGGTTCCTAGACAGCCGTCCCCTCTGTGTCCTCACCTGGAGGAAGAGACGAGGGAGCACTCTGGAGTCTCTTTCTTAAGGGCATTAATCTTGTTCATAAGATCTCTGCCTTCATGACCGAATCACCTCCCAAAGGGCCTCCCTCCAAATACCCTCACATTGGGGGGTAATTTTCAAAATATGGATCTTGGTGGGAAGCAAACATTGTCTATAGCACGAAGTAAGGACAGAAGCTGGGTCCAGAAAGAAAACAGGATCTGAACCTAGGTGGCCAAGAACCACAGAAGAGTCCAACTCTGCTTTCTGCTCCATTGTCCTCCGGCTTTGCCCTTGTTCTACTTGAAGGCACAGGATAGTATGTGCTTTTATGGAAACTGGGAATCTCAGTGTCTTCAGTTCCCCACACTTAATCTGCCACCAAGCATTGTGATCTCAAAAGGCAGTATAGTGTGGGCTTGAGAGCATAGACTCTGGAGCCAGACTACCGGAGTTCAAATCCTGCCTTCACCATTTACTAGGTATATAATCTTGAACATGAAATAGACTCCTTTGGGCCTATTTATTTGGGTTATTGTGAGAACTAAGTGAGTTATAAGTCAAGTGGGTAGACTGGTGCTTGGCATATGGCGGGAGTTCAGTGTTCACTGTTATAATTACTGTTATTATATTGGTTGCTTCTACTCCCTAAGTAGCTCCTGAACAACCCTGCCTCTCTCTCCATTCATTGTGCCACTGTCCAGTCCAGGCCACCACCATTTCTCCCCAGACACAGCACCAGCCTCCTCAGTGGCCTTCCTTTTTTGTTGACTCATCCCTTATGCCAATCTGGCCCCAGAATACTCTTTCTGAACCATAAATCTGGCCATGTCACTTTCACCGATCAGTGGCCTCCATTGTCCTCAGAATGAAGTCCAAGCTCACAGACATAAGTCACAAGGTTCTTCATGGTTCAGCCCTTTCCCACCTGTCACAGCCTCCGCATTTGCCTCAGTTGCTTTGCCCTTCGTGTGTCAGCCACATGAGCCTTTCTCAGTCCCCCAAAAGGCTTTTGCATATTCTGATCCCTCTACTTGGGTCACCATTCCCAAATGCTTTATCAAACCAGCTGCTCTGCCTCCTTCAAGTCTTAGCTCAGTCGTCACTCTTTCTGAGATGCCATCCCTGACTCCTCAAGCAGAATTGAGAGTCCCTTTTCCCATAAGCCCTGTGCCTCCCTGACCACACAGTGTCGTCACACATATCTGCCTCCCCAGACTCTGAGCTCCTCCAGGGCAGACTCTGGGCCTGAATATCTGTGTAGATGCTTAATAAACCCATAGGAAATGCAATTGAATTGGAACTAGCCCAATATTGCATTTTAAGAGCCAGAAAGTAGAATAAAGTGGCTGAATCCAACTTCTCCAGGAGAGGCTCATGCGTGGGCAAAGGGAGCATAAGATGTTCTTTTCTCACACCGTCCTCTTCCTGCTGCCAGCCCCCTCCTAGCTGCATGAGTCTTGTGAGTCGACTCCAGATTGGATGGGCTTGGCAGTGGCTGCCTGGCTGGGTGCCGTGGGCACCAGGAAACACTTGCTGAAAGGAGCTGAGCACCACCCAAGCACTGCAGCCTCCAACTTCTACCACAGAGTGTTGGAGACAGGAGTCGGTGGCAAGCAGAGGTGGGTCACCTGAATCTACAATATCCCTGGAGCTCAGTCTTCCCCTGTATAAAATGGAGTCAATAATCCCTACCTTAATGGTTGTCAGGGGGTGTCAAGGAGATCACAGATTTGGGCACATAGTAAGCACTTTCTATTCCTGCCCAACTCCTGATAATTTTCTTGGCATCATCAGGGAAACTGAGGTGAAGAGTGTGAGGAAGAGCACAACTTTGAGTAGGATCCCACTTAGATGCAATGTAGATGGGATGATCTCTGCAAATGTACAATATCTTCTGAAGTTTTGGCTTGTTTTTAAAAAGCCCCCTTAAGTGGAGGACCTGGGAACTGATTTATAATGGTTAGCAAGCAGAGATAAGCAATTCAAGAAACACAGGACTGGCCCTGGCCGGTTTGGCTCAGCGGTTAGAGCATCGGCCTGCGGTCCAGAGAGACCCGGGTTCGGTTCCCGCTAGGGGCACGTACTTCGGTTGCAGTTTGTCCCCGGCCCTGGTTGGTCGTGCGGTGGCAGCCACTCGATGTGTCCCTTCACGTCGATGTTTCTCTCTCTCTGTCTCTTCCTCTCTCTCCCTCCCACTCTATCTGTACAAAAAATGGAAAAATGTCCTCGGGTGAGGATAAAAAAAAAAAAAAAAAGAAACACAGGACTGTGTGTATGTGGAGGGGAATTGAACTGAAATATACTACTGCCAACAACAGCTGACATTTGTAGAGAGAACTTACTATGAACAAGAAATGTGTTAAGTGCTTTATTTGTATGATCTTATTTAAGCCTCAAAACAATGCTATGGGAAAGTATTCTTCTTATTCCCACTTTACAACTGAGATAACTGAGTCAAGGAAGTTACGTAATTGCCTAAGGATTCATTAATGCAGAGCCAGGGTTTGAACCCAAATCAATGCAATTCCCAAGCCTTCCACTTTCCACCCTGTTGTCACTGGTCCTCAGCCCTACACCTGCGGCTCTCTACTCTTCAGGGCAGCACTAGGGCTGGACAGCTGAGAACTACATCGTTCAGGCTCCTGTGCCATCTGGGTTCTAGTCTGGTTCTGCAGTTGGAAGGCACGCAGGGCCATAAGAAGGCAGGAAAAAATTGAAGCCATTTAGGCTTCAGTCACCTGTGAGAGTGTGACCTTTTGGATGGATGGAGCTCACTGACATCGGTCCCAGGACTGTTTGTGGGAGTACAGCCTCCACTTCGGCCTGTTACTTCTCCAGACTGAGGAGGAGGTATGGCTTCCTTTCAGTAACTGATTTCTGGGGAGCACCCTCTTTACTCCCCCTTTTGCTCTCCAGCCCATCCAATAGCTTTGTAATAAATTGTCTCTGTTTGGAATACCTGGGAAGGTTTGCCTCTGGACTAAACACTGGTTAAAGCTGCATTTGTCTTTCTACTTTTTCCATCAGAAGGAATAGCCAGTCATATGATCAAGATGTCAGCCAAACAGGCTGAGGACAGGGCTGAGGCCTCTGTCAGACACAGGAGCTCCATCAGGGAAACTGAGGCAAGCATCCATTGGGTCAACATCAAGAAAGGGAGATGCAGGTCAGAGCTGCAGGTATCCAACATGCTGGATAGGTCTGCGAGCCTGATTCCACAATCTACCCACGATCAAGGCAGAGGCCCAAAGCCATCTGTCAACACCGGAATGGCTCAGGGCTTGAATGAGGCAAGAGAGACTTGGGACTATCAGCTAAGCAGAAGAGGAGCTGCAAAGCCCTGCCTCCACGTACCTTTGTATTGACTGTCCTTTTCATATGGGGATGTGACCAAGAACAAGCTCTGGAAACTTCACCATTCCCATCCAGCTCATTCACGTAGCTCCTGCCACCCAAGCCTCAGTCCCCTTGTTTATAAAATGGGGGCTGCCATGCCCACTGCACAGGCGTGAGGACTGAGTGAGATAATGTATGCAAAGTACTTAGCTCAGCTCCTGGCCCGTTGCAGATGCCTAATAACTGTGCATTCCTACCCCATTCCTCCTGAATCATAAGCTCTCTTATTTAGTTATTTAATATATCCTGTATATGTGTCTCTCAAGCTCCATTACAAGGTCTGGGAGAGTAAAGATCATGTCATAGCCTTTTTTGCCTTATTCAGAGTACCTAGTTCATGTAAAAATATTAATATGCCTTTAATAATAATGCCTTTAAACCTTCACATTTATAAAAAAATAAAATAAAACAAAAAGAAGATGAAAAGACAAGTGAGGCTTCTCCATTCGGCCTGAATATGGCACATTAAGAATGACTGAAACTTAAAAATCTGTTCAATTTATTTTATAGTATATTTCATTCTTCTTTCCTTGCCTTTCTCTTTTCTTCCCTCCCTTCCTTTCTTCCACCCATATTTATTTTCCCAACCAAGAAGCACAAAGACGAATAAGGTGTAGTCCTTACCCTGAGAGGTTCAGGCTCCGATGAGGGGGACATCGGGCGGGCAGCTGTCCACAGCCCGCAGCTGCACGCATGGGGCACAGAAGCACGTCCACAGCAGACAGAGCCTGACACAGGGGAGCACAGCGTGGAGGCCACACAGGACACCTGAGGACCCAGGAAGGCTTCCTGGAAGGATGGACTCATGTGCTGGGTCATCATGGAAGAGTGGAAAGATACAGTGAAAGGATCAAAAACACTGCGGTTCAGCAGGGCGGCCCAGGGTGACTCACGTGCCTTCTATGGAACTCGGTTTCCTCTTCTGTGAAGTGGGATAGTAATACCTGCTGGACAAACTTGTCATGGTTTGGATGGCAATACAGAAAGGACCTGGCATAAAGTAAGTGTCAGTGGATATCAGATCCCTCCCACCACCATGGTGACAATTGTCTTTCCTGAAAGAGATAAGAGTCCAAAGTTAGAGGTATGTGGGGCCGAGATACCTCTAGAAAATGTTTTGCTGGCTTCTGCATATGGAACAGCTCCTTGCCTTCCCCAACATGTCCCTTTCTGAGTAGGGCTTATTGTCAATTATAAAATAAAAAAATAGTGGCTGAGGGCCCTGGCCAGTTTGGCTCAGCGGTTAGAGCGTCAGCCTGCAGTCCAGAGAGACCTGGGTTCAGTTCCTGTTAGGGGCATGTACCTTGCTTGCAGTTTGTTCCCAGCCCCCGTTGGGGTCGTGTGTCTCTCTCACATTGATGTTTCTCTCTCTCTCTTCCTCCCTCTCTCCCTCCAGCTCTGTCTGAAGATAAATGCAAAAATGTCCTCGGGTGAGGATAAAAAAAAAAAATAGTGGCTGAGGAAGAATCCAATCCCCACCCCCCACACCAACACACACATGCCCCTGAGGTTAGAACCACCCGAGCACAATCAGGCCGAGATTCACCAGGTTTCTGGGAGCCCCCCCGCATCATACCTCCACTGCATGTTTAGATTGGGGACACCACAGCACAAGAAACCGCCCCTGACTTTCTTTCTCTCTTTTCAAACTGAACAAGTTCCTAAACTTGTCAAACCTCAATGCAAAATTATGAAAAACAATCATAAGTGAAAAGTCAAGTTCTTAAAATGTATGGGGACTAATTATTGATCTGATGATATGCTGAATAGAAAGAAACACATGCTTGGATAAACGGAAATCATTTAAAGTCATTAATATACATGTGTTTGTTTTTCCTCGTCTACAGTGGGAGCTGCGGTAGGGCTGTGTTGTCTAGCAAATTAAAGGGGGTGATGCTACCATGCTCACCCCCATCTGTGACATTTCCCTGTTCAGACTTATTAATTTCTGCCAAATTAAAAGGAGGACGCCCTCCCCAGCACAGGCCACAAACGTGTGACGCGAATACGAGTGCCATTAGAAAGACCCTGCCTGCGGAGGCTGCACGCAGGCCTGAAGCCGTTTCGGCACAAGCAGGAAATTGCTGGCCTGAAGCCGGCACCTTCAGAGGGGAGCTCGGTTGAGAGAGCAGCATCTTAGTTCTATTACTGGAAGGGTGGTCCTCCCCATTTGCCATCCCCTCGCCCCACCCCCCGAACAGTCCTAAGTCCCCCACATGGCACAACTGCCCTACAACCTCATTCCAAAATAGGTGTCACCCTCGAAGCCTTGGTTTTCCCATGTACACACTGAATCTCCTGGTGCCAGGAGCCTCTCAATGCTGGTGAAAAGCTGAGACCCTGGAGTCAGACAGACACAATGTTCTGCTGTGTGATCCTGAGCAGGGTAACCTCTGAGCCTTCACTTCATCAGTTAGACAGGGAAACAGCAGTCATATAAACCTCATGGCACTGAGGATCAAATAAGATAATGCACAAAAAGCACATCATCGGAGCTTGGCTACAAAGTAGACCTTCAATAATTTGTCAGCTATTGTTCTTATTATTGCCTTCTCACACATAAATCAAATCACATAAAGTATGTAAAAACAATAAACACAATGTCTCCTAAAAGTATTTCACAAATATTTTTAAAAAACGAACTGTAAAGTCACCCCCTGCCCTCAAGAAGACCTCACAGATATATTGGCTGGGCCAACTGACCTCTGGTTACACTCTCTCCTCAGATTCCTGCAGGAGCCTTGGCTGGGGGCCTTGGCATGAGGCGATGTTTGGTTTAAGTATCTCTGCTCAGATGTGCAACTCTCATCCCATGATGCCACACAATGAATCCTGCCCATCTCTTCACGTGGCCTCCTCCAGGAAGCCTTCCTGAAATGGCCCCTACAGTTACCTCTGGTACCTTGAGTCATGGTTGTTCCTGCAGATGTCCATCTCCTCCACCAGGGCCTGGGTCTTACCCGCTCTGGACTTCAGGGCCTAGCACAAGGCCCAGCCCAGGGAAATGAACAGGGTAGCAAGCATTTACCAGGCATTTGCTCTGAGCCAGGCTCTAGGCTAACCAATTCACAAGCACAGTGTCACTGAATCTCACAGTACTTCCCAAGGTGAGACGCATCACACGGTCATACATAGGCTCATGGAAGTCAAATCCCCCACTCAAAGCCACACTACTGGTGAGTGTGAATCGCAGTCAGACTTTGTGTGTCTTCCCCAGAGCTGTAACCTCTCCAGAGCCTAGCCCTGACCATTACTGCTTAGAGGGGAGGCAGGGAGGAGGGAAGGAGGAGAAACTGTTTCCCTCGCCCCTCTCAGCTTTGACTGGGGCAGACTTTGGTTGGGAAGCTGTCCCCAGCATTCAGGTGAAAAGTGGCCACCTGAAGGGAAGGCGAGCAGGTGGAGGGATGCGAGATGCTTATGAAGGGGCACATTCGGGATTTGCTCCCTTTGACAGAGGGAGTGCTGAGGGCGAGAGATGGCTGGATAGGTAAACAATATAGGTAAATACTGTTATCAGTATCATCACCTTCATCCTCGTGTCACCATCATTGTCATCGTCATAGAGAGGGAAGGGATTTCATCCAGGCACTCAACTGAGTGCTCCACGTGTGATCCCATCAGGCTTCATAGTAGAAGGTGAGAAGGTATTCTTTTATTCATGAGAATATGGAAGCTTCCAAGCAATAGCCTATTAGGAACAATTGACGTCAAAATTGACTTGAACCTTAAAAAATATTTTACCAGCCCCTTTTAACCATGAAATACTTGCCCCAGCTACTCAATCCCTCCCGACATGAAGAGGTTGGGATGTCCTGTGCCCCTACATCTGCCCCAAAGTCACAATCCCGGTATCCTGGGAGCTGTCAGTCCTAAAGCATTCCCGGGCACCTCTCCCAGCAAGATTAGCAAGACTGCCCACAAATAAAACTTGGAGACACCCAGGAGTCCTCAAAGGGTGCAGGCAGATCAGCATCCCCTTTCCTGTCATCCCCACTCTCTGATGTCCACCAAGGTTAACACTCCACTGCTCCTGAGTGATTCCTGACCCTTCCACCCCACCGCTCAAGGACTCACTCTGATAGCCCAGTGCCGACTCACAGCTACTTGGAGCCCCAGCCCCCAGGAGCTATTGGAACTGGGTAACTGCAGCTGTTCTTTTGAAGGAATAAGTTGAGGGTGCTTAACAAATCAACTTCCTAATGAATCTTTTCAGGTCTGGATGGAAGCCATTCTGTTACTATGGAATTTGGTTTGATTTGGAAATTAATGTGGCAATTTACAGCCACTCTCCCCGGCAAGATTAACAGAGGGAGAGAGACCTACGTTGGCAGAGCCTTAAGAGATACCAGCCTGGGACGTGTCTGGAGAGCTGGGCCACACACACTGGTACAGTAAGGTGGCTTCTGCCAGGCTGGGCCTATGTGGGACACAGACGAAGCCACTCCTCAAAGCAGATCTGAAAATTAACATTTTAGTCCCACTTCTCTTTAGGGATTATACACACACACACACACACACACACACATTAGATATAGATGATAGATATAGATATAGATATAGATATAGATATAGATATAGATATAGATATAGATATAGATGATAGATATAGATGATAGATATAGATATAGATGATAGATAGATAGAGATAGAGATAGAGATAGAGATAGAGATAGAGATAGAGATAGAGATAGAGGGGGAGAGAGAAAGAGAAAGAGAGAATAATAGATAGATAGACAGACTTTTCATTACTGTGTTCCCCTAACGTGCAGAATTTACTTCATTGTATCATTATTTTTGACATGTCCATAAGTCACCAATACTATATATCACTATCATAAATGAAAAACTAGTATCAATTTCCAAGAAAAGAAAATAAATATAAAATTAATTACATTAAAAACAAAACAAAATTATTAAGTTCTAGAGAGGCCCTTGCCTGCCAGAGGTTCTGAGTCTGAAGCCTGCCCCTATTTGGGCAAAAGCAAGTGTTAGAAAGATGCTCAGTGCGAAACCAAGGTGGGCGCACGTCTCGCTGCAATCAGACAGATTGAAAGAGGAGTGAAATACAATCCACCTTCTCACTGCGTGAGTCAGCGCTGCTCAGTGCTATGACCTTTACAGTTTATTTATTTAACAAACATTTACATAGCACAACAGTGTATCAGAGGCTGTTCTAAAAGCTTTTAAAGAAATTAACTCATTCATTTCATTTCATTTGTATTATAACCCTATGTGCTCTATAGCAATATTTTAATTTTAGAGAGTGGAAACTGAGGCATAGAGAGGTTCAGTAACTTGCTAAAGATCACCTCAAACCATCTTATATATCACCTAAAACCATGTGTGCCTCGGTGAGTCAGAGTGGCCGAGAGCTCCTCCCGCCGCTGTCCTGGCCAGAGCTGCAGGCACGTGGAACCGGGAATTGTTAGATGCGAAGTTCTGGGCAACTGCGGACTGATTCCTCAGGGCTCAGCCCAAGCCCATGTTGGCATCTGTGGGTGGCCCCCGTCAGGCCCTTCCTCCAGAGCCTTCTGGTGCTTTCCATCGGACTGTGAGTCTGGATTTAATGGTTGTGTGTGAGAGGCAGTTGGATGCTGATCCAGAGAAGAGTTTTCAGAAGGAAAGAGGGGAGCGAGGTTGGTTTGTTTGTTTCTTTATTTGTTTAGTAAAAAAATATAACACAAACCCCTGGAGCTGATGCTTTTCTCTGTTAACTATTCTTGAAAAAAGTCCCTGAGGACCAGTCAGGGCTACAGTTGAAGATCAGGTGGCTGGATCTGAGGAGGAGGCGGGTTCCCTTGGCATGGGGAGCGGCAGTGGTGGGTGCAGATGGGGCCTGTGCAGAGATGAGGGGCCATCTGCCCAGGGCTTCTGTGACCAGCTGCCTCTGCAAGTGCAGCCAGGTGCCCTCAAGGGCCCACTCAGCAGTTCCACCCCAGACAGTCCATGCCTGGCTCCGGACCCAGGGTGTAAGATGGACTGCAGCCCCAACCATAGCCTGGAGTGGGTAATGGAAGCCCTGCATCACTGTTATGATAACAAAAGGGTAGCAGAGGCAATATTGTGGAAATTGTTAATGCATTATTCTCTTTTGCTTCTCCAAGTACATGGGCCTTGCCCAGCCTGACTAATGTGAGATTGAGAATCTTCCTGAAGGAATTCCAAGGGAAAATGAAGTAAGATGTAGCCTCTGACATTTTTAAAAAATTAGCCAGAATTTTTTTCTGGCTAGCACTAAAAGCTGTATTTCCCCCACTAACGAATGTGTGTGTGGTGGGAGGCACGCGACAGAAAAAGTAATGTACTCTTTCTGCAGATTTCAGTTAGAGTGTGAGTTAAATTTGAGACTCTACTATAATAGTTAACATTGGCTGAGCACTTCCTTGTGTCAGATCATTCATTTGCCAAGTGTTTTACATAAATAGCCTCATTTAACCTTCTGAATAAGCCTGAGGTTGGTGCCATTATGATCCCCATTTTATGGATGAGGAAGGTTAAGTAACAGCCAAGGTTGCTATTCAGGAAGAGGTAAAGAAGAGAAGTGAACCCTTGGTGCATTTTTCTGGACTACAGCAATTGTCCCCAAGAAGCCACCAGCTTCCTCGGCCACCATGACTCGCCCCCCAAGAGCAACCAGACACATCTTGGGAGAGCATCTGTCTCCAAGACAACATTCCTGGGCTCCTGCCAGGCAAGAACTCACCCAGGGACCTACCAGGGAAGAATCTCTGTCCCACCCCTCCCAGTGCTGAAGCCTGTCAAGGTTGTAAAGACCACTGGAACTGCACAGGCCCACAAAGGAGGGTGTGGCCTCTGGAGGCATCTGGCTCCTTTGGGCACCTCCCTGGACTGTAAACAAATCAGGCACCTGCTCCCACATTCCAATCTGGATCTGTAAGTAAAAAGCAGATCACATACCCTCACCAGGGGCCAGGGTCTGACTCCTTTCCTAAGCAGCTCAGTGAGCCTCTCAGCTGCCAGAGACTCCAAGCACCAGCATCCCTCCTCCCCAGCCCACATGACAGTCTCCACTCTCTTCTCACCAGGCGTCAGCTCAAAGGTCAAGCAGGACCTGGCTTTCCCTCTGACTTTTTGGATATTTTACACCCTAGCCACCTCAAACACCTTCAAGTTCCCTTCATATTCTGCTGAGATCACACACTGCTTCCTTTGCCTGGGAGCACCCCTCCATCCCTCCTTCCTGGACAGTCCCTACATTACCTTTTTAAAATTTATTTATTTTTTGTTAATCCTCACCCAAGGATATTTTCCATTGATTTTTAGATAGAGTGGAAGAGAGAGAGAGAAACATCAATGTGAGAGAGACACATCGATTGGTTGCCTCCTGCATGATCCCAACCAGGGCTGGGGATCAAACCTGCAACCCAGATACGTGCCCTTGACCAGGAAATGAACCCAAAACCCTTCGGTCCTCAGGCCAATGCTCTAACCACTGAGAAAAACTGGCCAGGGCTCTACATTACCTTTAAAACTCAGAGAAGTCACCTCCTCCCTAGCCTGCCTATTTTTGTGCTCAGTGCACTGGAGTACAATTTATTGACTTGAACATCTGTTCTCCCACCACACTGAGAGCTCCTCAAGGGCAGGGACTATATTTTATAAAATTGTTTCCCCAGGCCCTAGGTCAGTGCACAGCTCCCAGCAGGTGCTCGATTGGTATTGGATGGATTAAATTGAATGTGATTTAAAGTCATCTGTTGAAGTTCCACTACCAGGAAATGGCAGGACTAGGACCGGAACTCAGACCTGGGGGTGTGAAGTCTGACACACCTCGTCTCTCTGCCATGTCGAGAACTGCACAGAGGAGGCCTGCTGGGAGAGGCGGGTGTCCAGACCTGCTGCTCTCATACCCCTTCCACAGGGTGGGGGGAGGTCTGGGGAAGGAATGGTCTCCAGGAGCCAGGCTGCCTGCGAAGGGTCTTCAGGATGCCCGGAGCTTTTGTTTGTCCACGCTGGCATTGCTGCTCACCTTGTTTCCTTCCCTTTTCCCTTCTCAGCCCCCACCAACCCAGCCCTTGACTGTCAGGAGCCTGAAATCAAGCCACCTTTTTTCCCTTCTGCTCTCTTTTCCCAGACCTATAAATACAGTGGGAACCTGGCTCTCCGAATGAGGTGGGAGGAGACAAAGAGAGCCACCCACCCCCACGCCTGTCTACTGCCCAGTTCATATTCCTGCTGCGACTGTATCTAAATTTGCAAATCGTCACCCTGTGCCCCACCATCATGTGTCATCTTTTATGCATGGCCACCTCTGCCGTGCAGCTCGGCCAGTTGCTACGCAACCAACGAAGGCGCCGCGGGGGCCTGACATTAGTGAAAGCAAATTGACCAGAGGAGCTCTCATCCCGCATGCAAAGCAGCCAGGGCCTCCCTGAGCCACTCTCTTTCTATCCAGGCCCAGACCCTTGGACCACAGCCTCCCTGGCCTAAGCTGCGGACACTGGTGCTCCTATTCTTCCAGAAAAGGCTGGAATCTGGCCAGTGACAAGAGCTACCTCCAAAGGGAAAGGAAGGGCCAAGTATCTTCAGGCTCTAAAATCCTGAATTTCCAGGGGAACAGACACTGGCTCCTGCAGGGAGGGAAAAGAGCTACTATTCATTGAGCGCTTACTATGTGCTAGGCATGGTGAGAACAGCACAATGCAGAAAGCTCTAACGTCCTGGATTCCAGCCCAGTTCCACCATTTCTCAGCTGTGTGATGTGCATGCAAATCATTCATCAGGACTGAGACCCAGCCACTGAAAGAGACTGTCTTCAGACACCTCGGAGAATGATAAAAGGCTGGATAACGAGCTGGAGGGGGAGGGAGGCCATTAGAGCAGTAGGGGTGAGGAGATGACAGGAAGGAAGGAGGAGAGGATATCTAGTATTGAAGGACTCTGAGCCTCCTGTTGGGAGAAACACAGGAAATGAGGAGCTGGCTGGTCTGGTCTCCCCCCTGCCCACCCCCCATGACCCCCACCCCCAGGACAATTTCCCACTTGAGTAGACACCATTTTGCATTGGGAGGTAGCATGTTGTGTTAGAAAGAACAAGCACTTTGGAATGAATTAGACTGGCTTCAAATCCTCAACTCCTGGCTCTCACCTTTCTGAACTATGTGACTGCATGCAGCAAGTTATTTCTGCCTTTTGAATTTCAGTTTTTCAGTCTGTAAAATGGGCATGATGATACCTACCTCACAGAGTTAAATGGCTGATAAATGCAGAGTGCCTAACAAAAGCAGTCAGTGCCATTCTTTTCCTCCAAACTCTTCAATGGCTCCCAGTTGTTGGAAGAACAACTCTACTCTCTTAGCCCCGCCCCACCCCACCCATCTCCCCAGCCTCTCCCTCTTCCTCTCCCTGCACCTCTGCACATTTGCTTGGGCTACTGCGTCTGCATGGTAAACCCTTCCTTCAGCTGTTTGATTTTTGAAATCTGATCTACCTCTTAGGACCCAGAAAAAATAAAATAAAATTTACCTCCAGTAGAAAAACCTGCCCCACCAGACTGTTCCCCTTATCCACTGAAATTTCCCAGTGGAAGGAGGAGCAGAGAACCAAAAAGTGATACACACCCCACCTTTTCAGTGGTGCGTTTAAGAAGCTTTCCCAAATTTTATGACTAGATCTCTCAAAGCTCAATTGCCTATTGAGAAATACCATTCTAGGCTCCTGAAAACTTCGGGCTACATCTCACCCTGAGGATGGGCACACCCTGACGATGGAGGCAACCTTAGAAAACATAGCTCAGAGACTTACTGACCATGCATGGTTTTAGGCGCCATAGCATCTTGGTCTTGACCAATGTTTAACACTTCCCAACTACCAATCAACTACTTTACAACTACTTGTATTTTTTTTGTTTGTTTGTTTTAAATTCTTTTTCTTTATTGATTTTAGAGAGAGAGGAAGTGAGAGGGAGAGAGAGATAGAAACATCGATGATAGAGAACATTGATTGGCCGCCTCCTGCATGTTCCACACTGGGATCAGGCCCACCACCTGGGCATGTGTCCTGACTGGGAATTAAACCGGCCACCTCTTGGTACATGGGTCGATGCTCAACCACTGAGCCACACCAGCTGGACTACAGCTGCTTGTTAACATTAACTTTAATTTTCTCACAGATCCGTGAGGTAGACATTAACCTCAATTGCTGAGGAGGAAACAGAAGCTCAGAGAAGAAAAGTGACTTGCAGAAGGGCACACAGTGGGTTCAGAATGGTACCACTGGGGCAAGTGCCCAGTTCTATGTGGAAATGGGCTGAGTCTGTAATGTATGAACTTTGTCTGTATCACCAATCGTCGTTAACACTTTAGACGGATGTGTTCATTTGTAAAGCCCACTAATTACCAGGGAAAGCCATTTACCAGTTTCCTGTCAGGGCAAAGTCTTCACCAAACCTCAGAAAAAGATAGCGTGGGAGGTGCAGAGCAGGACAGCTGTGCGACCCCAGGCAAATGACTCCATTTCTCTGAGCCTGTTTCCTCTGTGAAATGGAAGGTAAGGTTAACTGCATACCTTCCTTGAACATCTACTCTAAAGGGCAAAAATGGTATAGCCCCACAGTGCTAAACTCTAAAGTCTTATTAGGTATGAGTGTCCCCTTAGTGGCATTCCTCTAAACCAGAGGTTTGCAACCTGTTTCTGATATACGCAATTCTTTAATTATTCAGTGTTGAGAACTGTGTTGTCGTTGTTGTTTAAAAGGAGACGTGCCAATTGTATTGCCTTGGCGTTGTGTTGAAAAGCATTTCTTCATTATTTGGACTAATTTCCAAACAAATTAAAAACTGTTGTAGCAGTCAAGCTCTGACTGCTCCATCTATTAGATTCAGAAGATGGCAAATTCCTTAAACACAGATATAAACAATTCTGGTAACACAATCTGATTTTATAATTAATTTTCTGCCTGGGAAGGCAAAAGTTGTCCTTCCCAATTTCTTTTACCTCAAGTTCCTGACTGTGCTCCTACTTCTTGTTGACTCTTGATTAAGGAGAACCAGATTCTCTTACCTGGGATTCTAGTGCATATAAAAAGATAGATCATTTTGCAAATGTCCTTTCATCGCAGAGATGGCCAGGGTAGAGGAATACAAGACGTTCCTTTATGATCTGCCTTATAAGTTCCTGTTCTTGCTCAGGGCAGCCACAATAAACACATTTTCATTAGGGCCTGGTCACTCAGCAAACCGGCCCTGGTTAGCAGCCTGCAGAGCCCCCCACCCATGCCAGCCTGGGAGGCAGACATGCCCTGGGGGTGCTCAAGATCTAATAGATATGTGAGGCTAAAACAGGTCAAATAAGGAGAGCAAACATGTATGAAAGGAACTGTTTAAATAGCAAAAGCTTTGGCTGGACTGAGCCCCTTGTGAAATAAATGATGGATCAAGGGTCCAGTCTATGACCAAGATCAGAACTCAGTCTGGAGCTAAATTTACGGCCAGGATCAGACCTCAGGCTGGGACCAAGGACAGAGCTCAGGTTGTGACCAAGATAAAGGCTCAGATTCTAACTAGGATTAGGGCTCCATCTCTGTGGCCGAGATTAAGGCTCAGTTTAAAACTGAGGTCCAGGACCAGTCTCTGGCTAGAGCCAGGATAAATTCTGGTCAGGGTCATGGCCCAGTTTGTGATGTGGCAATGTGATTCATAAGTAATTTAAACCTAGTATCTGCTCATGGATGTCATAATCTAGCCAGGGAGACAGTAAACTGAAATTGCTCTGTCAACTATTAAAAGTTGTGAAAGATGATGATAGGAAATAATAAGAATACAGGAGAGGAACTGATCATCCAGTCTGGAGGGCTAGGGAATGCCTTCTAGAAAAGGTGATGCTGGACCTGTGATGCCAGAAGAACTTGAGCAGCTCACTGCAATGCCCTTTTTTGTATCACTGTTTTGAGCATGTGGTGTCATTTACTTTGTGGTTCTTCTCCAATTGCTCCCAACAACGTGTGGGATGCAATGTCTTTTTCAGGGGACACTGTTGCTCTTCCTCTGGCCAGCAAGGTCCTAAAGAACACACCATTTTCTTCAACCTCCACACTGCCAATTATTTTCTGCCCACCATTCAGCTGCTCTGTCTGGCCCTGACACTAACTCCCAGACCCCTTTGTCTCTTTGGTTGGGTTAGATGCACTGGATTTCTATGCAGTGATCCACTTATTCCCTTGTACTATTCATCTTTCTCTTGTAGCACAGAGGTATGAATCTTTCCCCTAGGTTTAAATCCAGTAGACCTCATAGGAACCAAATGGTGAAGAAAATCAGACAGGGAAACCAAGGAAGCTTTGCGACCTCGGTCAAGTCATCTACTCACTCAGAGTGTCAGTTTCCTCACCTGGTAAATGGGGCTGAAACATGCCTTGCTTACATTGAAGAATGTTTGGTACATGCAGTGGAAGAACTGATATAAGAAAGCTCTGAGATGGAGAGGATGACAACAAATCTCTCAAGGATAAAGGAGGCAGAAGTTCATTTCAGCCTCATGGGATTGGTCAATCCTCACTGGGGTCCTAGGAGGTTGGATCCATGATCCCCAGTGTCTGTTCGCAGCCCAGATATGTGGGAAGGGGATAGTATGGGTTTCTGAGCCACTGTTTTTGAAAATAAACACAGTTTGTATGCTCATTGTGTATTAATGTATGTACCCATGGGTGTGTCTTACATTGGCTCTTTCAGAGCAGACTATAAGATGGGGATTCGTGTGCAAGTGATTTGTTAAAGAAAAGCTTCCAGGAGAAACCAATATGTAAACGGGGAAAGCAAGAGAGGAAGGGTGTGATCTCAGGTAAAAGTCTTGCAGAGAGTAGATCCTTCAGGGAAATTCTGGAGTATAAGTTTTCCCAGTTTGAGAGTGAAGTTGGTCTTTCACACTCTCCTTTCCAACAACCGGACAATCGATTCCCAGAGATGTCTGACTATCTGTGATAGTTGGCTAATGACAGTATCCAGTAGGCTGAGGGCAATTCACTGAAGAAAAGCCACAAGTGTTGTTGAAAGCACATGAAGAGAGGGTGTGTGGATCCAAGGTGACCTGTGTAGAGCACCAATATTATCTGTTAGAAGGTTCCCATTTGTGTTGGTTTCCTCAGTTTCTCTGTCTATCCCTTCTTATTTTCATGTAAGAGCTTCCTTGTTTATCCTTTAAATGTTGGCATTTCACCTGCTTAAAACCCTTCCCTGGCTCCTGACTGCTTGCAAAATGAAGTCTAAATCCCTTCACATAATTAAAAAGCCCCTTTGTGATCTGACCTCTGCTAATCACCCCAACCCTTATTACTCACATGGCCTCCTCACTCTACCCCAATCAAGAACTTGCTGGGTATGGGGAATCCTCAAGCTCCTCATAGCCCAATAAGGAAGGCAGGGGTACAGGAAACTCCAGGGGCTTGTGGGAATAGAGATAAGGTACATAACCCAACCTGGATTCAATGAAGACTTCCCAGGGGATGAATGTGAAGGACATAGAAGGGAAGTGGAGAAATGAGTGATCCTAGCAGGATTTGTAGCACCAGGGGAAGGTGGGAAGATAGATAGGAGTAGACCTGGCAGAGAGTTGCTACAAATTAAATATTTGTGGGATGCATGAAGAAATGCTCAACATCACTAATCATCAGAGAGATGCAAATTAAAACAACTATGAGGTATCACCTCACACCTGTCAGAATGGCCGCCATCAACAAATCATCAAACAACAAGTGTTGGCGAGGGTGTGGAGAAAAGGGGACTCTAATACACTGCTGGTGGGAATGCAGACTGGTTCAGCCGCTGTGGAAAACAATATGGTGCTACCTCAAAAAATTAAAAATTGAACTTCCATTTGACCCAGTGATCCCACTGCTGGGAATATACCCTAAGAAGCCTGAAACACCAATCAGAAAGAATATATGTACCCCCATGTTCATAGCAGCACTATTTACAATAGCTAAGATCTGGAAACAGCCCAAGTGTCCATCAGTAGACGAATGGATCAAAAAGCTGTGGTACATATACACAATGGAGTACTATGCAGCGGTAAGAAAGAAAGATCTCTTATCCTTTGAGACGACATGGAGGGACCTGGAAAGTATTATCCTAAGTGAAAGAAGCCAAGCAGAAAAAGACAAATACCACATGATCTCACTTATATACGGAATATAATGAACATAACAGTCTGAGGAATACAGTAGACCCAGACACATGGAAGTAGGGCACAGACTGACAGCCCTCAGAAGAGGGGATGGGGGGTGGAGGGGTGGGAAGAGATAAACCATAGAACTTATATGCATGTATGCATGACCAATGGACATGGACAACTAAACCGGGGACAGGGTGGAGGGGGGGGTGGGGGGTGCCAATGGGGTAAAAAGGTAAAATATCTGTAACAAAAAAATAAATAAATAAATAAATAAAAAATAAAAAAATAAAAAAAAAAATAAAAATATTTGTGGGATGAATTAATAAATGAATGACTATACAGGCATTACACAGCCTGGGCTTTGGAATTCAAAAGCCTTGATTCCTGTCTCCTCTGCTTGCTCACGGAGAAACCTCCAGTCATTTAACCACTCTGAGCCTCCGTTTCCTCATTTAGAAAATGAAGCTAACGAGAACATCTGAAACAATGGACATGAAAATACTCTGTGCTGCAAAACTCTGTTCAAATATTAGTTTTCATTCATTTAGTCATTCAACGAATACTTTTGAGTTCCTATGCTATACCAGGTCATGTGCTGGAAATTGACCTACAGATAAGATTTAGATGGGAACTCTACTTGCAGGTGGAGAAGAGACACGTTTAGGAGAGGAGACAAGGAGAGGAGAAAAGCTTACTTTGTAATGAGACAAGATGTTGTAATCAAGATCTGGGAGCTCAGAGACAGCTTCACTGATTGTTATCTAATGAGGACAGCTTCCCAAAGAAGGTAAAATTTGTATAATTGGGCCCTGAAGGATAAATAGGGTTTTGCCAGATGAAGAAGCAGTCTGAGTAGAGGGACCATATATGAAGACACAAAGGCATAAAAAAGAAGTGTGTTTAGACCATCAAGATTGGTCTTGATGGCACAGTGTGTATATATATGGGATGGTTTTGGGACATGATAGGGAATGGGTAAGTCTCTTAAGGTCAAATAATAAAGAAGGTGTTTAAATATTCTAAGGCAATGGGGACCTTCTTTGGATGAAAGTTCCTGTGACATTGAGATAATAGGAATAGATGAGCAAAAACTATTTGGAGCCCAGAAAAAAAAGAGTTGTGGGAACGTGTACCTTAAGAATTGGAGAAATTTCTGGACCTTCACAATCATTATCACCAACACACAACCCTATCACTACCACAACCACCACCAAACTTTGGCAATCTCCCCTTAAGACAGCAATTTATTATGGAAATACCTGCTTAGCATGGTTCTTGAAAATGTTGCTCCTATATCATGACAGTCATTACACAATTCTCCCAATAAGCTCTGTTTGGTTATTTTACTTGTGTTTCTATTGGCAGGGTATAAGATGAAACACCTTCTAATTAGTCCTGAATATCCCCCTGAAAAGGTCTTTACCAGTTATCTATTGCTGTGTAACAAACCATCCAAACCTTAGTGGCTTAACACAACCATTTATTTAGCTCATGATTCTGTAGATTGGCAATTTGGGCTATCCTCAAGTAGGCAGTTCTCTTGCTGGTTCTGGCTGGGCTTATTCATTTGTCTGTGTATAGCTATGGGTCAGCTAGGCCACTCTGTTTCTGGGAGTCAGCTGGCTGTCAACTGAGGGTATTGGGGTCAACTGAGCCTCATGTCTTTCATTATCTAGCAGGCTAGCCTGGGTTTGGTCACATGTGGTAGTCTTAGTGTTCTAAGAATAGCAAGAGAGGAAGTAGCAAGGCCTTCTTAAGACCTAGACTTAGAATTCTCCCAAAATCACTTATTCCATTGGCCAAGGCAAGACACAAAATCAGCCTGAAATGCACTCCACCTCTTGATGGGATTATTTGATAAATATGGTGGCCATTTTTGCAATCTACCCTAAGGTTTATTAACTTTTTTCTATTAGTTCTGGCATATGCAAGAAAGAAAGAGTGGAGAACATTCCAAAGCAAGATTTTGATATTGTTGTTTTTAAATTATTCCCAATAATCATAACATAAACTGAGAGCATGGTGAACTGCCTCCTGTTTATGTATTATTATATATTATTATTATTATTTATTGGGAACCTCCTATGTTCCAAAGACCAGTCAAATAACAGTGGCAAAGGCATGCACAGTACTTGTTCCTATGGAACCTATAATCTAATAAGGAAAACATCTTAAACAAGTAACTATAATAATTTGGTGAGTAATATGCCTAAAAGTTTTACAACTTTATTCATCTGTTCCTTTACGATTTTTTCCTTTGGAGTCTTGAGTTTTAAAGCTTTCCATAGCCCCAAGATTAATTAAATATATACCTGTCCAGTTGAGGTTTTGAAAGAAGGAAGGTGGACCCCTAGCTGCAGGCCCTCTTTACTTGATTCCCCACTAAACAGACCTGGGCCCACCCAGAAGGCCTAGACCAAAAGAAGGAAAACCCAAGTTGATCTGCAGACTCAGGTCATCCAACTCCAGGCTGTTTTCTGTCACCAGATTCCCTAGTGGATGTTTTAATATACAACCTGATGGATAATTGGAGCTCTCAGCAGCATTTGACTGGGTTTCATTCAAATGTATAGATAGGTAGATAGAAAGATAGATAGATAGATAGATAGATAGATAGATAGATAGATAGATAGATGATAGATAGATAGATAGATAGATAGATAGATAGATAGATAGATAGATTTGTATGGAGTTTTTTATATTTAATAATGCATTAGGAAAATTGTCTTATGCTATTAAATAAATCTACCCTGGGGAGATGTAGAATTAATAAATTAATATTAAAGTATAATAAAAGAAAAGTTGTTGTTCAAGTACCTTTCCTTGGAGTGTCTTTCTACCTGCAACACCCCATTGCAACCAGGCCGGTCAGCATTGGGTATAGCAACAAGCACCCACTCTCTGTTACTCTCTCCCTCCACTTTTCTGGGCATTCGGTTAGTATTCCCTTGAATCGTAGTGGCAAAATACAAGACCTGGATTTTAGCATCGATGGCCTGCCGTGATCTGGGGAAACGCAGCCATGATGAGCTTCAGAGAAAGAAGCTTACCCTGTGACCCAACTCAGCTCCCTGGGGCTCTTAATGTTCAGGTTTGCAGTAAAAAACTTAGTTATTAACAAAGCATGAAGTTTCCAGTAGATTTTCTGATCCTCTCCCATGCAAGCATATCCTGGAAATATTGAGGGGAAGAGGGGATGGAAGAGAGACTTCAGCATGGTGGGGTTCAACTGGTCCTGAGCCCCTTCATCATGGTAGTAAGGTGGTCTCACCAGTATTGCCAACACCCAGCATAGAATGCTATAAGAAGGAAGCCCACTTCACTCATTTTTTTTTTTCAATAAATATTGTCTTCTATGTGGTAGGCCCTCTTCTGGATGCTGGGGTTACAGCAATGACCAAAACAGACCTGAACCCATGCCCTTAGGGAGCATACATTCTGGTGAGGAAGTAGACAATAAAAGAAATGAATAAGAAGACAAATAAAGCTGAGGAGGAGATGAGGTATGTCTTGGGAAAAGTAGTTTTAAGTGTGGTGGTGAAAGAAAGTTTCATGGAGAAAATGACATGAACAAAGACTTGGAGGTGAAGGAGGGAAGAATGTAGGGGTAACACATGAATGACCAGAGAAATGAAGGAGGAGGTAGTCCATGGCAAGGGAAGTATACCATTCGGGAGCTCAGAAGAGAACACCTACCCTTATCTGAGGAAGCCAAGGAAGGTTTCCCAGGGAAGTGATGGCTGAGAGGGGATTTGGGATCAGTAGAATTTTGTCCAGCAGGCCCAGCGGAAGGGCATTCTAGCAGAGAAAAAGTGTGTGCAAAATCAACATGAAGCTATGAAACAAGGCTTAGGGCGAATCATGAAAAACAGACACTGAGGGGCTCAGCAACTCACTCAAGACTGTTTAGTAACAACAATGAAAAAATAATAATGTTAATAGTGAGTAGAGTCAACACTTAGTGAGCTCTTACTGTGTGTCGGGCCCTGTTAAATTTTCTGTGTGTTGATTGCCTTAATCCTCACAACAACCCTATAAAGTATATAAAGTATGTACTGTTCCTAAGCCCATCTTAGTAATGGGTCAAGAACTCACCAAGGGTGCAGAGCTTATAAGTGATGGAGTCGAGCTTTGATGCCAGTGAGCTGGTTCCAGAAGCTACACTCTGCCTTTGTGACCCACTATGAAGCCAGAACTGTGTCCTTCTACTCCACCTACTGCTCCCTTAGCTTCTAAAGGTCAGTGACCACTTTGGTCCAGCCCCTGGTAAGATGTGAGCGTCCTCATTTTTGCCGACTCGGCCCCTGAGACCCAGGGAAGGTAAAGGCCCAGCCAAGTTCACCAGGTAACATTTCTGTATCCAGAGCATGTGGCAACTTGTCCACCTCACAGTGGATTTTCTTTTCTTTACAGATGAAGCTCCTAGGGTTCATCCAATCCACTACTTCTCAATCTTTTTCTATTATTATCTGCCTAACAAGTCTTTTAAAACATTTTTCTCTTAATTTCCCCCTTCTCATGAAATTTTAATACCACAAGTATATACTGTGTATTTGTTTATGTACTCTGTGTATGTCTGTGTTTTATACATTTAAAAAAAAAAAAAAAAAAAAGAGTAAACCTTTTTTCAAGCCCCAAGAACCACTTTTTATCCTCTTGAGGGTAATGTTGCCCTCTGTGAGAGTGCATTATCTTGTCTAACCTTTTCATTTTACGGTTGAAGAGACCAATGCTAGAGAGGGCAAGGAAATACCTCAAGGTCACTTAGCTCCGATGCTGAAGTTAAGAGCAGATCCCAGGGTTTCTGGCTCCTCCACTCCACACTGCCTCAAATATAGCCATGAAGCCCTTTCTACCTCCTTCCTCGCTGTCACCTCTGCCTTTCCTTCCCGATCTCAGGGCTTCCCCAAACTCAGGTCCTCAACTTTCTAAGAAAAATATTGTCTGCAACTAAGGATACATGTGCCTCCTAGTCCCAGCCATGGACCAGTCCATCAGGAAGTCCAAGGGTCATCAGGGCTTCCTTCACCGGGGGTCAGCGTGAAGGGACAAGCCTTGTTCAGTTCAAGTCTCCACCATGGGGCCAACCAATCACATCCCAGCTTCCTTAGAGGTTCATTCCCATCACCTTTTCCAAATGCAAGACAAGCATAAAACTACTGCAGCAATGAACAAAAAAAAAAAAAAATCAACTTGGAAATCATTAAACAGCAAGGCAGCCACCCATAATGATATTCTGCAGCACACTTTGGGGACAGTTTGCTGCAAAAGCACCCGAGCACTCCGGTTGTTTAATTAACATTGAAACGGCAGTTCCACAAGAACTAAAAACCCTGTTAATTTATGTGTCTCTTAATGATGCTCATTTAAATACTGTCAACTTTCTCTCGGTTTAATATTCATGATTTTTAGTCATTAAAACACCATGATCAGCTGGGGGTGGGGGGTACTTATCCACCCAGAATTACAAACTGTCTGAAGACAGCAATTTCCAAATTCCTACCTTTCCATCCCTCCCTGCAAAAACTCAGCCCCTTAGAGAAGCAGTAAACCAGCTGGGGTGCTTTGGGGGCTGTGTACAAGGTTGAGTGTAGTTTTATCATTACTGGCCACTTCCCTTCAGAACCAAACAGGCCCGCTCTCGTTGTCAGCAGTCGGAGCTGGGAGCTCAGCTGGCACATGCAGGCTCTTGATACACACAAAGAGGCAAGCTTCAAACCCCAGGGTGTTCAGAAGTATTTCAATCACCGCCAGGAGATACGAGTTACCCTAAAATGTATTTCTCGAAGAGAGGGACATTGAGGGCTGGTCAGGGTGAGGTGCTGATGAGATGAGGAGGCAAAGGGTTCAGAAGGGGCTGTGGATGCCCTTGTAGGAAAAAATTCAGAGTCAAGGCAAGGTCCCCACAGGAGCTACACATACACAATGCAAACCATAGGTGAGCCGGCACAGACTCAACACTCACAATACTCATAGGTACACATGCAAACTCTATAAGAGCATGTGGAAATCAATAAGAAGAATTCGAGTCAATCCAATTCAAGATTACCAGATTCTGACAACAGCCCACACACTGTGCTGGGCTCTGAAGATTTCAAATTGATGAAGTAGAGGAAAAAGATATATTAATGGGCAAGGACCAAGAGTCATTCACCATGAGGTTAGAACCAGGGTAGAGGAGGGTGGGGGGTGTTGGAAGTACAGATGAAGGGGAACATGAGCAGGAAGTGGGCTAACATCAGAACACCAGGCCGACAGTGGACACTTCCTCAGTGTTAGTTCCCATCCCCTTCTCAAGATCTGCCTCTGCAGGACCACTGCATCCTACCTTCAATGAGCTAAGAACCAACTTTGGGTGTAAGTCCAATCTACCAGCATCTCTATTTACCCTTTCCTCGGGGCAGACAGACCGTGGTAAGTGGCATGGGAGTTGACTGGAGAAGCAGACGAAGTGTTGACTTCAGCGCCACCCAGGGCAGGTTTCCACTTACTGTCCTTATGCCCCTGGACAAGGTCAGTTAATAAATAAATCAGGGCTCCTCACTGGCAAACCTAAGATAATAGTATTCAATATCATTTTTATTGAAAATATCTGTTAATGAGTGTGTCTTCCCATGAGAATGTGAGCTACCTGTGGGCAGGAATACTGTTTGCTTTATCTCTGTATTTTCAGGGCAGGGCATATATTAGGGACTAGATGGATGTTAAACTGCTGACTTCACAGGGATGCTACAATGAACAAATGAAATAAAATATAAAAAGCACTTACTAGATTCTCAATACATTACTTGTAACCAGGGAGGGGATCAAAGAAGGCTTCCAGGGAGAGTTTGAATTTAAAGTGGACCTTGAGCCCTGGCCAGTTTGGCTCAGCGGTTGGAGTGTCGGCCTGCGGTCCAGAGAGACCCGGGTTCGGTTCCCGCTAAGGGCACGTACCTCGGTTGCAGTTTGTCCCCGGCCCTGGTTGGTCGTGCGGGTGGCAGCCACTCGATGTGTTGTCCCTTCACGTCGATGTTTCTCTCTCTCTCTCTTCCTCTCTCTCCCTCCCTCTCTATCTGAACAAAAAATGGAAAAATGTCCTCGGGTGAGGATAAAAAAATAATAATAATAATAAAATAAAGTGGACCTTGAAGCCCAGCCGGTGTGGCTCAGTGGTTGAGCGTCGACCCATGCACCTAGAGGTCACTGGTTAGATTCTTGGTCAGGACACATGTCCCGGTTGTGGGCCCAGTTCCCAGCAGGTGGCATGCAGAAGGTGGCTAATCGATGCTCTCTCTCATCAATGTTTCTATCTCTCCCTCTCCCCTTCTCACTCTCTAAAATCAATAAAGAAAAAATATTTTAAATAAATAAATAAAGTGGACCTTGAAGGGTGGTGTGAGGTGGAACAAAGAAGGAAGCATCTTAAGCTGAAAAAGTAGAGTGCACAAACAGCCAGGCCAGGAAAGACCAGCCCTGCCTATCTCCTCTTCCCACACCTGATTCCACCCGTAGACCTTGAACACACCATGCTCTCTTACAACCCCCTTTCTGTCCTCAAAACAGTCTCTTCTTCCTCAACTACCCAACTCCTACACAGGCTTTAAAAACTAGTTCTGGAGTTGCCTCTTCTAGGAAGCCTGTCCTGATTTCCAACCTCCTTCTAGTGCCCTCTCTGGTCTCCTGCAAGCTCTCTGTTCCAGCCTCATCACACCATGTGGTCATTTCTGTTTATACTCCTGTCTTCTCACTTGAAAGGCAAGGCCTGCTTCTGAATCATCACAGAATGCCAAGTGCCCAGCACAGAGCCTGGCACAGAACAGTTTTTGCCTGGTGAATGGAAAGCAATCTGAGTAGGGATGGAGATTAGAGACTGTGACACTCAAATTCACAATACAGAGACAAATGTCAATAGTGGCCACCTAGGCCAAGTCACCAAGGCCTAGGCCAAGCCATCTTATTCCTCTCCCTCTCCCCATCTACCACAAATCATCATCCACAAGGGGGTCTTATTGTCCATCAGGATTCTCTGTTCCATCCCTCCGGCCTCCCTTCCTTCCCTATTTTCATTTCCACTGCCCCAGCTCAGGTCCTACCAGTTCTCCCTGCTTCGGGCTGCCTCTCCCAACCCCGCTGCAATCCATTCTCTGTGCACAGCCAAAGAAATTGCACTCACAGCCAAACCCTTCCTCAGAAGGAAATCTAACTCCTCGACCTGACCCAGAAGGCCCTGTGGGAATGAGTGCTGCCAGTCCCTCTGCCTCTCCAGCCTCATGTCTCAAGCCTGCTGGCTGTAGCCGTTCTCTCTCACCTCCGGGCCTTTCACCTGCTGCTTCCTCTGCCTAGAAAATGCTTTCTCCTCCTCGCCTCCCCCTTTCCCAGGTAGCATCTCTTTACCTTTCAAGTCTTGACTTCAATGTCACCTCCTCTACGAAGTCATATCTGATTCCCTCAGGCTGGGCTAGGTCCCCTCCTGTCTTCCCTGGGACACTGGGCGATTGTTAGATGACAGGGAAGGTGCTCAGGTGGACACGGGTAACAGTATGTGGAGGGAGAGAGACCTCTCTGGGCCTGCTCCTTCCTGGCTTATTTCACTCTTTGGGATGGCTCTAAGCAGAACCCCCTTCCCTCCCAGCCCGTCTGTGTGGGCTTTGCTGGGGAGGGGAGCTGCCGGAGCAACAGCGCCTTCCTTCTGACCTTCTGCCTCTGCACGTTCCCGTGACTCACTGATGGAAAACATCCACCCGTTCTGGGCCTCTTCCTTATTTCATCACTTTAATAAATTAAGAACAGATTGAAAAGCAGGAAACATTGTCTCCCGGGTCCCAGCACCCACATTCCAACTCAATTACAGGATTTGTTTTTCGGGTCTGGCCAAAGGCAGCTGGGATGCGGCAGAAAGAGTGAGACGAAGAGTTTAAACCAGGAGACTAAAGAAGGCAGTTCAGATCCCAGCTCTGTCACTGACCAGGGGCCTCAAGCAAATCCATTCAGCTCTCTGAGCCTCCTCATCCATGTCTGGAAAATGGGTGATAGCAATGACACATTCTTCACAGGGTGGTGGCAACAGGTCGAATGAGGTAGGGAGCGTAAAAATGCTTTGTAAATGGTCAAGTCCTAGACTGAGAGATAAACTGATTGTTGTTGATTTTTCTGGTTACAGATTACATGGCATCAGGCCCCCCTCCCTTCTAATAACTTAGCTCTGGGACTTTGAACCTAAACCCATGAATTCCTTGAGGAAAGGTCTTTGTTCTCCCACTCCTTGCAGCAGCTAACACCAGGAAGACAAACGCTTTGGATCTTTAGTCACAAATTTAACTGTTGTTCTTGTTGTTTTCAGTTGACAGCCAAAATGCTGTTGGGGTTGGGGAGCAGACATAGGTCTGGGTGGGAGCTGGGAGATGTAGCTTTGTTCCTGACTTGATTTCTTGCCAATTGCATCACTGTGTAGCTTGCAGTTTCAGCTTCTCCGTGTATAAAATAAAGGCAGAAGGGGGAAGAGTTAATAACCTTTGTCTTGATCATTTCACAGTGCGGTCATTAGATCAAATTAGATCTTTTACAGGCTGTAATGCTCTATACAAATATAAACTATTAAAAAGATGTTAATAATTTAATTATTATAATAGACTAAATAGTAATGAAGAAGAAGGTTATTCCAACTAGATGCCTATGTCTCCTCTTCTTCAGGGAAGAGAATTACATGGCTTTTTTTAAATCACACTTCCTGGGTTTCTTACAATCTATGATATTGGAAGTTCTTCCTTTTCTAACCCAATTATCTCATGCTTTATGTTAAGCCATTCTCATTTTCTGCTCTCCTTTGGGACAGAGAATAAGGTCACCCTATCCTTTAAGAAAACATTCACCCAATTTAAGACTGTTCATAAGACACACTTCTTCCTTCTAACATGCCATCTGAGGAGAGCATATTGGAGGAAAGTGATGAATTTTGTTTTGGAAAGGTGGGTCAGAGGTGCATGTAGATCTTTCAACTGAAGTGTACAATAGGCTAGCTGAAAATAAAGTCTAGAGGCTCAACAGAGTGCTCTGAGCTGAAAATAGTGGTTCGGGGGGCCTCAGAATAAAGGTGGCAGCTGAATAGCTTCAACCTTATTAAACTACTCTCTATTTCTTGGCTAAACCATCCACTCTCAGGCCTCCCTACATTTGCTCCAGCTATTTTCTCTGCCTAGAATATCCTCCCCACCCCCTTGTCCACCCCTGAGATCCTATGAATCACCTCCAGAGAGGCCCCAACATTGCAAGATATTTTGCTCACCCTTCTACAAAGTGTTCCAAGCTAGCTCCTATGTTCTAGGCACCGCACAAGATACTTTGCTAGCCCTATTCTATTTAGTCCTTACAACACCACTAACATACCATTATCTTTGCTTTAATGATGAAAAACCAGCTAACTCATTGAAAGCCATGCAGATAGTTTTTGGTAGAACAAGGAATCACACCTAGGTCTTCAAAGAACAATTCTATTCTGCCAACTACTTCAACAACAGGAGATGTGAGGCTGAGGTAGACTAGCTTCCAATTCTGAAACTCAGCCTCAGATAGCAGCCTGGCCTGAATTTAAGACTGTTAGTCTGGCTCAGTGTTGAGTTGGCTGGGCAAATTAACTGGTCAGCAGCCAGGCCACTCCTTTGCTTCAAGAGGTCTCTTCAGAGGTTGGCCTCCCGCTGAGCTCTCCATGGTACTGACATGCCATTCCATCTGCCAGCCCTGAAAGCCTGCCACAGTCTGCCCTTGTAAGCACTGCATAGGTTTGTTAGGAATGACACCTCAGTCATTTCCCAAACACGTTCCCCATCTCCAACCTCTAACTCTGTTTTCCCTATGCCAGATATTCCCCTCCCAGGTACTTTAACTTGGCTCCCATTGGCCTCCCAATATGAAGAAGCCACACTGGCTTTTTCAGAAAGAGTTCTGGGTGCCTACTACGCATCAAGCCCTGTGGTGATGAGTTTTTTAAGCAATATTATTTATTACATACTAATACACTACATAGTTTATTTATTTATTGTACTTACTAGTTACTGTCTCTCCACCAACACTAGAATATAAGGCCCTTGAGGGCAGGGGTTATTGTCTATCAACTAATTTCTCCCCAGTTGCTAGAAAAGTGCCTATCACATAGTAGGTGGGCAATAAAAAATTGTTGAATGATTAATTACCAAGGTATAGACAAACAGCAATATAACATAAAGAGGGCATTATGGTTGCATTTTATATATAAGGACTTAGGAAAAATGACTTCTCTTGGGTGTTTCTTGTCCCTTCCAGACCCAAAGTCACAGTGGGCTCTTAGAGAACTGAAAGGTCACTGTCATCCTGGTACAGGTCAGAGCTAGTTACAAACATTCGGGGGGGGGGAATGATGTGCCATTGTTCTCCTATGCAATTCTATCTCAGAAGAACATAGGTACAGTATTCAGTGTTAAAATCATCGAGACTCTCAGCTTTTAAAAAAGTGAACTGAGACCAAGAGAAAGAATGGGACCCCCATCTGTTAGTCCCAAAGAACTTCAAGGAGTTTACCATAGTGAGAATAGGACATACTGAATGAGCTCTACTCTTCCTCATGTGACTAATACATCCTGGCATCAGAGCTTAATCTGAAACCACAGTTAGGATTTAGTGTTTGAACAGAGATATTGCCATCTGAGAACAGGGTACAGGTTTGTGGTTGGGATCAGGGTTTAGTGAGTGGCTACAAATCAACTAATACCATTAAATTGTATGACACACACAAAGTGCCTATGCCAACATTTGATTTCATTTGGTGAGATGCTTAATAAATTAGGCCCTCTTACCCTCAGATTAAATAAAATTCTATACAATTTTTAACTTTTTGTTTTGGTTAATCCCCACCTGAGGATATTTTTTCCATTGATTCCTAGAGAGAGTGGAAAGGATTTTTGAAGAGAGGTAGAGAGAGAGAGCAAGAGAAAGAAACATCAATGTGAGAGAGTCACATCAATTGATTGCCTTCCACACACACCCCCACTGGGGCCAGGTATCAAACCTGCAACCCAGGTACATGCCCTTGACCAGGAATTGAACCTGCAACCCTTCAGTCTGCGTGTCGACACTCTAACCACTGAGCCAAACTGGCCAGGGCCAGTTTTTAACTTTTTAAATTGATTTAGAGGGAGAGGGAGAGGGAGAGGGAGAGGGAGAGGGAGAGGGAGAGGGAGAGGGAGAGGGAGAGGGAGAGGGAGAGGGAGGGAGAAACATTAGTGTGAAAGAGAAACATCAATCAGCTGCCTTCCCTATGTGCCCTGACCAGGGAGTGAACCCACAACCTAAGTATGAGCCCTGACTGAGACCCAAACACACAACCCTTTGGTATACTGGACAATACTACAACAAACTGAGCCACCCAGCCAGGGCACAGTTTTTAACTTTCACTTACTAATCTTCCTCTTTCCTGGGCTCCTTTCTCTTTGAAGGGCCCTCTGGAGGTGCCTGCATTAGGAAGGATCTTGAACAATATGACAGGAATTTGGGATTTTGTCTTAAAGATTATGAGAAGCAAGAGAATCAGAGACAGATTCCAGGATTTGATATCTTGGCTTTTTCATTACTGTCCTCTAATCTGTCTCCCAAACCCTGCTGTAGCCTGTCCTGGAAATCCCATACTGTCAAGGCTTGGAATTAGGAGCACATTTTCTTCAAAAGTCCTCCATTTCCACCCTGGCCGGTTTGGTTCAGCAGTTAGAGCGTTGGCACAAGGGCCAAAGAGTCACAGGTTCAATTCTGGCCAAGGGCGTGTACCTCGATTGCGGTTCATCCCCAGCCTCGGTCAGGGTCATGTGGGAGGCAACCAATCGATGTGTCTCTCTTACATCAATGTTTCTCTCTCTCTCTCTCTCCCTCTCCCCCCCCCCCCATTCTATCTGAAGATATTTGAGAAAATATCCTCTGGTGAGGATTTTTTTTTAAATGTAAAAGTCCTCCATTTCCTGCATTCTGGGAACTTCCACTTGTAGGCAGAATGAAATGACAGGAATAGGCTTTATCTTACCAACTGAAACAACAACAATAAAAACATACAATATATATGAAACAAGACAATGGACATTGGTCAATAAAAGACAATGTCCCCTCAGAAACAACACACAAAGTGAACCCTACATTTGCCTCAGCTCGCTCCCTTGAGAAAGTCTCTAGGTTTCAGCACAGGGGATAAGAACCCAAGGAGAATCTGTTGGACTCCTTGAGTTGAGGGTCAGAGCTAATAGTACAGGGGGAGCAAAGCAATGAGAGATAACAAGACAGAGTAGCTGGAGAGAGAGAGAGAGAGAGAGAGAGAGAGAGAGAGAGAGAGGGAGAGGGAGAGGGAGAGGGAGAGGGAGAGGGAGAGGGAGAGGGAGAGAGAGAACTACATAAAGTGAGAAACCCAGAGATCTGTGGAGGTTTCCCCCTTAAGTCCTGAGTGCACATGTGTGAGGAAATTATAAAAGGGTGTGGGGAAAATTCCCCAATGCCCAGCCCTCACACAGGGTCAGAAATAGTGCCTGTTCCCACCAGCGAACTTGAAAAAACAACTCATAATTCACAGGGCACTGGGTAGAGGATTCAGAAAGTCTTTGCCTCAATAATAGGGAATAATTAGCTCTAGACTAGAAGTTCCTCTGGTCTAGCCTAAAAAAAAAAATCTAGCCTTAAAATCAAAATCCAAAAGGATTGAACTATTTCTGTGTAACTTAACTGCACTTCAGAATGATGCATAGGAATACATGAAGAAAAGCTAAAACTATCCAGCCCCCAAGGCAGAATTGACAGTGTCTGGGATCCAATCAAAGATTACCAGGCATGCAAAGAGGCAGGGAAATATGACCCACACTGAGGCAAAACATCAATCAGAACTGATCCAGAACAGACCCAGATGTTAGAATTAGGAGACAAGGGTATTAGACAGCTATTTTGCTTATATTCCCTGGGTTCAAAAAGTTAGAGTTATAGAAGATATAAAAAAGACCCAAATTAAACTTCTAGAGGTGAAAATTACAATGTTAGAGGTGAAAAATACATTAGATTGAAGGCAGATTAGGCCTTGCCAAACAAAATAAATAAATAAATAATGAACTTGAATAAATAAACATGAAAACTATTTAAAATAAAACAGAAAAATAAAGAAATTTTAAATTGAGATTATCAGGGACCTGTGGACAACTCTCAAGCAACCTAAAATATGTCTTATTAGAGTCCATGAAGGAAGAGGGAGAACAGAAAATGTATTTGAAAAAATAATGCTGAAACTTTTTCCAAATTTGATGAAAACTATAAATTCACAAGAAAAGTAAAAACTACACCAAGACATACCATAATCAGACATCTCAAAACCATTAATTTAAAAAACTTATAAGCAATAATAGGGAGAAAAGTTATGTACAGAGGAACAAAGATAAGGTGAAAACGATGTACAGCAAAAGACAGTGGAGAGGCACCTTTGAAGTACAGAGAAAAAGCTGTCAACCTAGAATTCTATACCCAGTGAAGATGATCTTTCCAAGTAGAAAGCAAAATAAATCTTTTTTGGACATACAAAAGCTGAAAGAATTCACCTCCAGCAGATCAGCACTGTAAGAAATGTTATAGGATGTACTTCAGACAGAAGAAAAATGAAACGAGGCGGAAATATGGGTCTCCACAATGCAGAGATAGGCAACTGCAGGATAGATCTAGGAGAGTCTAAATTATTGTTTCAATCTCTCTAAAAGATTATTGACATTAATGGGTATAGAGTTTAAGTTTTACAGGATAAAGAGTTATGGACAAGGATGGTGGTGATGGTTGCACAATATTATGAATGTGTTTAATACCACTGAGCTGTACAGTTAAATATGGTTAAGATGGTTAATTTTATGTTATGTGTGTGTTAACCATAATAAAAAGTATTTAATTGACTGTTTAGTAATAATAACAATGTATTGTGGGGTTTGTAAGTAAAATGTGTGGCAACCTTAGCAAAACTGGCACGAGAGAGAAAATGGAAGTATACTATTGTAAACTCTATGTGAAGTGTTCCAGTATCACTTGACGGTAGACTAGGATGTTAAGATAAACCCTAAAGCAACCACTGAAATAATACACCAGAGAGTTAATAAGCCAACAAAAGAGATAAAATTGAGTCATTTAAAAAATACTGTTCATTCAAAAGATGATAAACATAAACCTACCCCACTCTACATCTACAATTACATGAAATGTAAATGGCCCCCTGCCTCCCTGGGCCTGTTGAAATCAGCTAAAGAGCACTCATCTCTCATAACTGTATTCAATCCTCAAAGCCATCTCTGAGGTAGCTAGATCCGTTCAAGATCTCCTGCCACAGATTAGGAAACAGACGTCCTGTGGGAAGGTAACTTGCTCAGGTCAACAGCAAGTTAGCAAATGAATCCCTGATCTCCTTTGTCCCACCTCGAAGCTACTACAACCAAGCCCTAAAACAGACTCCTCCCTTCAGAAATCATTTATTCCCACCTACCCCCACCCTTCTCTCTTTCTCTCTCTCTCTCTCTCTCTCTCTCTCTCTGTCTCTCTCTCTCTCTCAAAAGAAGAAATACAATTTGGCATGAATTAATGATGAGCCTGCCTGGCCAATTACCAGTGCTAAGTGCTCTCCCGCTGGGAACAGCTCCTACATAGCACTAAGTGATGTGGGCCTAGCCAAGGGGGCCCCGCCCAGCCAGGCCCAGCACCCTCCTGGGTCCAGACTTAGAGGAAGCAGCTTTCCAATTAGCTCTTGCCAGACAGACTGGCTTCTCTGCACAACAAATTGGGTTACAGAGCTCTTCTCCAGCTGGCCTCCTTGTCTGGTCCGACCCGCCCCAACAAAGAGGGAGCTAATCAACCATGAGGAGAGCCTGCAGGTTTCAGGCATCCATGCAGGGAGGTCTGCGCAGACCTCAGCCCTGTCCCACTCAGGTGCCATTTCAGAAGCCAGCAGATAGGCCCTATACCAGCCAGGCAATGGCCTCAGAATCCAAGGATCCAGGCTCCTGAACTAACAGAAAACACTGTTGAAAGGATAGAACCTGAAGTCCAGTATTTTCACCCTGCCCATAGCCACCCTCTTAATAAGGCAGAAAGTTAGAGCTGCCCCCTGTGCCAGGGGGAAGGAGGGTTTCTGACTTTTTTCTTTTCTAGCACTTTGGACATAGCCCAGATGTCATTTGAATCTGGAGAAATGCTGAGGAGAGGAGCCTGGAGCCTGATCATGGTGTGTCTTAGACACTGTGTCCCCTCTTTCTGGCCAGCCGGGGTTCTAGCCCAGAACTAGCACCTCCTGTCCACATGGCCCTAACCAGGAGGACCTGGCCTGCTCTGCCACCCCCTCTAGTGGGCATTGCCACACTACAGCACGGAGCTTCTCCCCTCTGAGAGTAAAAATACAGACCCAGCACTTCACAGTTAAGGCAGTAATTTCAGAGGCATTGTCGCAATTGATCCTCACAATAACCCTATGGAGTATGCTGAGCAGGCTCTGTGATCCTCAGTTTAGAGATCAGGAACCTTGTTTGACGAGGTGAGGAGAGAGTGCAGAGCTAATGTGAAGCAGGGCTGGTCCTGAAGTTCAGGTCTCTCTCCAGCGCATGGCTGCACTGGGGCATGTCTCATTCACCGACATTGTGCTTTATTTACCCTGTGAGCCTGAGAGTTGGGTGTGTCTTCTTATATACTGTAACCTTCACCCTTACATCTTATGTGAACTGCGGTTGGATTCAGAACAACAGGGAAGGGCCTAGCACAATGTATCCACACAGCCATTCAGCACCTATCATGATCCAGGCACTAGGGACTCCAAAGTGAATTAGATGAAGTCCCAGCCCTCAGGGAGCACACAGGCTTGTTGGGAAAATAAACAGATCATGACGACACCATGTGAACAATGATGTGAGCAATGATGGAGGTGCCACAGAGGCTGGAGGTATCCAGGTCAGGGCCCTGGCCCAGAAAATAGGTGACACCTGACCCAAGCAGAAGAAGCAGCAGTAATTCACTGGGCAGAGATGGAGAAGAGGGAAGATGAAGAATATGCCAGGCAGAAGGAATCATAAAGAAAAGATAAAAATCACTAGATGCCTCCAGAAAACTTCAGTCTGGCTGTAGCCTGGAGCATGCGGATGCAGAGAGGCGTGGCATGGGTGAGTCATGTCAGGGCCAGACCATGAGACTTCCTGTAGGCCCAGATGTCCAGGTGGAGGCTCTGAGCAAGTGAGCTCCCTGTGAGGTGGTAGCTGCAATCCCACAGCTAGGTAGGTTTATGGCCAAATGTTCTTATCTCTGTCGGGGAGCTGAGCAGAGACAGAGCCTCTGGGGAGTAAGCAGCCAGTGATGCTGAAAAGTGTCTGCCAGGAGAATTCAGCTAAAAACACTTCTCATTCCCAAGAGGTCAAGGGGGCCCTGTTGTTCTTCCTGGGCAGAGACCCTGAGATTACACTGTCATCCATAATTCACTCAACAAACGCTCACTGGGCCTCCTGCATGTGTCAGGCTCTCAGCTAAGCTCCAGGGGCACAGAAATAAAAAGACATGGTCCCTGCCCTTGAGAAATACACAGTCCTGGGGGCAAGGGAGCCAGAGGGGAACAGAGTGGGAAATTATTGAAGCTCAGTGGGAAATGGGCACAGAAGGGGAGCAGCAATCTTTTGTGGGAGCCAAAGAGGAGAGGGAGTTTGACCTAGGTTTTAGAGGGTGGGTAGAATTCGCCATTCAGGTAAGGGCATTCTAGGAAGCAGAAAGAGAGCAGAAAGCCACAAAGGGGCATGAAGAGAGGGGGAAAGCAGGCAGCAGTTGTGTGTTGAGGTACATGATGGGAGATCAGACCACTAGAAGCCAGTTTCGCCAGGCAGAAGAGTGGGCGTGCTCCCTTAGGCCAGGTTTGGTTTTTATAAAGATGATGCTGGAACAGAGGGTGGCTGAGGCTGAGGGCTGGAGCAGAAGGATTAGATCCAAAAGGCACTGAGGAGGAAGATTTGGCAGGGCTAGGAGACCAGCTGACTGACCATAGAAGGAGACACTCATATATTGCCTTTTAAAATTGGCCAAGATCTGTAAAGTGAACCTCTTCTGCCAAGCAGATATTCAATAAGCTGAAAGGATCCAATAAGCTTAGGTAAGTGAAATCCCCTGATACAGACACCTGTGCCCCCACACCCAGTAAACATCCAAGCAACACTCAGTAAGGATCTACTGTGGCTGACTCTCTACATGACTCAATGGGTGAATAAGTGTGTGAGTAATGAATGGACAAATGGATGAGGGAAGTGACAATCTGTGGCCCTAGTCAGCAGCATCAGAACGACACAAGTCTCTAGGCCCTGTCGGAAGTTCTGAGGAGATGCTATCTAGAAGACTAGCTTAGTTGTGTGTGTTGGTTAGCGATGTCCTGGGGAAGAGGAAACAGGGGCTGCCTTAGGGATGGGGGTCCAGCCGACCCTTCTCGAAGGGTTAGCCTTTGTTCTTTTGGTTGGTGTCAGGCGATGACGACATGTCTATACCTGAATCTGAGGAGCCCAATCCCTGCGACACAGATTTGAACCTGGCTGTCCCATCCTCACTGTGAAAACTTCAATAAATCAGAAGACAACACATGAAGAATGGAAGAAGCCTCAGGAGGTAACTGGCATTACTTTGTCACCTACTTCGAGCAGACACTGTGCCAGGTACATTATACACATTATCTAATTTAATATAGCAATCCTGAAAAGAAGAAAATCTTATTCACATTTTACCAGTTAGGAAACTGAGGCATAGAGAAAAGATATCCAAAGTTATCTTGGACCAAGTCCATCAATTTATCTATATTTAAAGCAACCCATTGTAGAAAGTCCAGAAACAGAGGAAAAGAAGCTACAATTTGATCATCCTAACACAGCAGCTACTATTTTGCATAGCTTCTATATGCTTGGTACATACTTGAGATTTTATTCAGAAAATTTTGTCTTACTTTTTTTTTTTATTTAACATATCATAAGCATTTTCCAGGTTATGATGTTGCCTTCAAAACCATTGTATTTTATGGCTTCAGACTGGTAAATTAGTTGTAAACATCACACTTTAACTAGTTCCCATGGTTGGGTAAATTTCTTCCAGTGATGTGATATTATAAATAATCAATCTTTTATTTAGAATGGTCTTTTAGTAGGATTATTTTCATAGGAAAGACTCCCAGAAACAGAAATACAAGGTCCAAAGAGATGAACATTTTAAGGCTTTTGCTACCTTACTACCTTTCTCATGGGGCCTTTCTATTCACTCCCCATGTCTGGATGCCTTCTTACCTCTCTCTCTCTCTCTCTCTTGAGTCCCTCTTGCCCAGGCACACCTCTCTGACTCTCAGTCTCTTCATCTGTGAGATGGAGCTAATGACCCTCTCTGACAACCTCATGGGCCAGACAGAGAGACCTTAGTAGAGCATAATAAGTTATGCTATACATAAAGCATAGAGGTGATACAGCATAATCTTTGGTGCCACACTACATGATTTTGAAGCCCACATCTGCCACTCAGAAGCTGGGTGACTTTGGGCAAGTTAGTTAACATCTCTGTACCTCAGTTTACTCTCTGCAAAACAGGAGTGATGAAAATAACAGCAACCCTTTAGAGTTGTAGAGAAGGCTTTAAGGAGTTATTTTATGCAGAAAGCATGTAGCAAGAGCTTGTGGTTGTAAAAGTGATGTCTAATGTGGGAGACAGCACTTTCAGAAAGAGCTTCAGCAGTCCTTCCTACAGGGGCTGCCCACGAGGAGGGGGCACTAGCCAGGTGCCCAAGAGTCGGGCTTTTTGTGGAAGCAGCTGATCTAGCTCTAATGCAGTGACCATTACTCCCTCTTTGCAGCCTGCGCAGTACATGGTCTGGGTCTTTCTTGCCCCCACCCCCACCCCAGCCTTCCACCACTCTGCCCTCTGGCTGCTGTGGCTCGATCTTATCCCTTTTTCATCAGGCTGCCTAACTGACCAGAAAATGCAAACGCATCCCTAAATGCGTGCAACTGACCCCTCCAGCTCCCCCCACCACCACCACCTTCCGGGAAGCCGAACCCTAGCGCCAGCCTGACGAGCAGCACTTAATTCTTTATTGAAAACCATTAACTGGAGTTCAGTTCTCTGAGCCCCAGTTTCAAATTACTCACAGGAAATGCCAGACTGAGAGAGTGGCTTTCAAGGGCAGAGCCATCTCCTCTAAGAGACTGGCTCCAGGACCCTGACTTTTTTGTTTTGAGAGGCAATAACAACAACAGCAACAGCAGCAATCATTTCAACTCCTAGGTGCATAAGGGTTGACAGAAGCACCTCCTCCTCCTCTTCTTCTCTCTCTTTAACAGTAGCCCAGTGCAGTGGGTCTGGCAGGAAGTATTATTATCCCATGATGGATGAGAAAACTGATGGCCCCGCAGTCACAATGGCAGGCAGGGATTGAACTGGGCCCCAGATCCCCTTCCAGAGAGCCCATGACCCTCCTGTCACAACACTTGATAGACCACCCACAGGGGGGCCTGACCTGTGGGAGGCTCGGCAGGGGAGACAAGGGAAGGAGATGGGACTGCTGACCTTTACAAGTTACCAGTCCTGACTAGGAGGGGGGACAATGAAAAACAGCTCCAGACTAGGGTCCCTAGTCCTATCCTGGGCCTGCCACTAACTGCCTGGCACATTGTGCAGTTAATCATTATTCTCAGGACATGCAGGGGTGACTGACAATAAGAAAAAAAGAAGAGGGGTAAGGGCACTATGTCCTCATTCCTCTCTATCAAGATTTCTAGCCATCTGGAAAGAACATTTATTCATTCATTCATTCATTTTTAACTGCTTAATGTTGCCTGTGTGGCAGGCAGTGAGCAAAGTATTTTGCAAATAGGTCTCACTGACTACTCCAAACAGCCTTTTTAGGTAAGTAATATTATTGTTCCCATCGACCAATAAAGACAGTGAGGCTCAGGGAATTTAGGTAACTCGCTCCTGATTACACATCGGTGGCAGAATTTGAATTCGGGTGAACCTGGCTTTAATTCCCACTACTTATTTGTTGTCATTACAATTCTTCAAACAACTGCACAGTGACCCTACAAGAGCACAGAAAGAATAAAGACCTGTGTGGGTCTCCGGGAAGGTTTCCCAGAAGTGGCAGCATCTGAGTTGAAAGATGGGAGAGACTTGGCCAGAGGAAAAAGCAAGGGAGAAAGTCCATGAAGGGGCAATATAGCACAGGCCAGGGTCAGGAAGTATCAAAGGACAGGGCATGTGAAAGCAAGTCAGGAATTGCTGAAGCGTCTGATTTAAGAACAGAGGGTGCAAAGGGACACTGCCCTCTGGGAGTGCACAACCCAAGAGAGAGAGGAGAAATAGTCAGATGACTTGGTATTTGAGGCAACCTGGGTAAGAATTTTTATCTAAGAACAAAGAGCTTCCTACTTGTGTATCTCACCTCCTCCTCACAGCAGCCTGAGAAGCAGCTGAACACGGAGGCCCTTGGCTGCAGGAGGAAAAGAAATTTGGCCTCAGAGACCAAAGGCCTGCTTCCCAGAGCTCATTCGACTTAACCTCGTCTCCAAACCTGGGTTCCCCCTTCTCTGCAAAGGGGTCACTGATACCTACTTCCCAACATTGCATATTGCTGTACCTGGCAATAGTTTGAAAATAATAAAAAGATTGGGTTTTATTCTAATTTACAAATGTGGATAGTGAGGCTAAGGGACATTAATAGCTTGTCTATGGAAATACACAGAAAATGCTCGATCTGAAATTTGATCTCAGATCTGGTGGATTCCTCTGCCTCTCTGTCACTTCCACCGCAGACCCCAGTTTCTCCCTCGGGAGCCCAATACAATAAGCTGCTCCTCTGGTCACAATGCCCCTTTGGAGGGATGGAGGCAACAGCTGTGTCCCCACATCTCCTCTTTCCAGCCAAACACCCCCATTTTCACCCAGTATGATTTTCCGCCCCCTCAACATGGGCTAGCTGCCCTTGAGGAAGAAACAGGAAGGAAACAATGGCAGGAGCTCCCTGGTGCCCGACCGGAGGTGGACTATCCCCTGCCTCAGGACCAGCAGCCGGAACCTCAGCAAACTCCCTGTGGAAACAGTAGTCAGAGCCTGTTTGTCTCCCCAGTCCATAAACTGCCACAGCCAACCTGGACACCAGCTTTGAAACCCAAGGGACCTGTCTCCGCCTAAATCTTATCTCTGCCCTGTCCCAGATGGCCCTGATTGGAGCGGAATCCATTTTCTTGACCACCTTGCTGAATTCAGTGCACGCTCATTTCAGAAAATGCTGACCTCTGCTCCAAGCCGCCTTGTGGGCAGTTTCCCAGACATGGTTCGACTGTTTATTTATTTTTATGTTAGCAAAGAGGAGAAAATCACATAGGCCTAAAATGAATACTAATGAAATGCCTTCGTTAGCTTCCTTTGTGATAAGAATGAAAAATCGGATTTCCACAGAATTGCAAGCCATGTGTTTCTTTCCTTTCCTCTCCTCCAGCCGGTTTTTCCCCCTTTCCTCTGATAGGAAGATTAAGGACAGCCAAGAAGGAGAGTAAAATCATTTTAGAAAAAATATCTGCATTTTTAAGGGCGCCTTTGTTGCAGAGGGACGTGGCGGTGCAATTTCTCCAAACCCACTTTTCTCAGCCTGTAAAGCAAATGTACCTATTTGTCCTCTGCTGCAACAATGCCAGCTGCATTCAATCAACTGAGAAGCTGCAAGCCATAAACCTTCTTCCCCAGCTAGGGAGGGGAGGGTGGGGGAGGGAGCAAGCAAGAGAGGAGGCAAGCCATAAAAATTCATCAGAATAATGTAGAGATGAGACGCGCTCCGATCGTCGGCAAGCAATCAACCAATCACTCATCCCGTGGCGTTTACAGCACGTCTCATTCCCCTGTTCCTTAAGGACAATTGATTTTTCCTGATTCCATTAGCATAACGGTGTGGAAAATGTCTGCAGTGCAATATTTCTGGAAAGTTCCAACAAGTAGGCTGGGCACTGGAGTGTGACCATCCCCATAAAGCTTCCTCTGGCTCTGCGGCAGACGCCGTCACAGCCACCACGACAGGCCCAGAGAGAATGGCGTAGCCTCCAAATTTTGGGAACCAAGGGCACCTTAGGTTATCAAAGCAGGTAACTGGCACCAATATGAAACCCCTCATCTTCTCATCCCTGAACACAGAAGCATCTTTTCTGCAAGACAGGGTACTATGGAGTCGTAAGGAGCAAGCAAAAACCACCCAACCCAGGAAGGACCGCATCACAGATCCTGGGTCCATTGGTGCTTCTGAAGTTCCTAGATTTAGAGGTTGAGAAAAGCATGCTCATGTTATTATTTCTTTATGTATGAATGAGAGTCTACAGAAGTGGGTGCCCCAGAGCCATTATTCTGCTCCTCTGTCAGCTGGGCCTCCACAGCCTTCTCCACTGAAACAGTGTGTGCTTGAAGAGAAAATGTGAGGAATCTGGGGCCATGCTGACCTGGGATCAAGTCCTGGCTTTTCCTTTTATTTTGTGTGCCCACACGCCACAATTTATTAAGCTCTCTGATCCTCGGTTTGTCTTTATGAAAACTGGGGACCTCATTACATCACGGGCTGTTGGGAGAATTAAATAAGAATGTACAAAAAGCACCTAGCATTGTGCTGATGCACAGTGACTCTTCAACAAATCAAATTCTCCTCCCTCTCTCCTTTTCTCTGAATTTCAATTCCCTGTTGTCCACCGGCAACACAATTCTCTCACAGTGTCAGCCTCAGCCCGTCAAGGTGGTGAAACTTTCCATGCCAAAAGGAAACGTTCAGAACCTAGAATGTTTTCATTGCCTCTTGCAAGGGAGATAAAAACCTGGCTCTTCCTTTTAGGATGTGCTTGAAGAGACTCCCTCTTATTCAGTCTCCTGAGTCATCCTCTGTCTCCTCTCACCCTCTTCTCTATTCTCACATTGCACCAGTGGAATCTTTCAAAAACACATATAGACCTTGTTATGCCCCTGCTTAAAACCCCTCAGGAGCTCTCATCAAGATTCCGCTCAGGTTGAGTCTCCCCCAGGAAACCTTTGATCGCAGGATCCTTGTGCACATCTCACACTTCATTGTGATTACCTGTGTCCGTGTCTTCTCCATTCTGGACAGTGGGCTCTCTAAGGGAAGTTTTCCAGTTCTGTATTCTCAACACTTCCCACAGCACCTGGTACTTAGTTGATATTTGTTGAGAAAACCAACTTACAAAGGCGATACTGTTCTCATTATCTAAGGCTCTGGGCTTATTTCATTGTTTATAGAAGGCTGTTAGGGTGCTGGCCATGGTTCTGAATCTCTAAGCACTGAAAAGAAGAAAGAGGTTATAAAGAAAGCTCATGTGGTGAAAATAATCTACACCCATTCAGATCATCTCTAAACAGACAGCCTTTTTAGAGCAGAGGAGGGTCGGCATCCTGGGGACTTAAGTTCCATCCTGGCCCTGCTGTGAATACTCTGCTCAAGACACAAAATCTTTCTGGATCTCCATTTCTTTCATCTGTCAAATGGGAACAAAATCTGACATTCCCATGTCACAAGATTGTTCTAAGGATTACAAAGATGATGTCTGTGAATCTCTTTATAACCTTTTCATAAAGTGCCTGCCATGAAAAATATCTAAGTTTCCTTCCATTTCAGTGCTCACTGATCAAGTGACCACTTCCTACATATTTCTACACTGACCACCTCCACTTCCTTGCCTCCAGCTTACTCCTCAGCCTGATCCCATGTGGCTTCTGGATCCATCACTCTGACAAAACAACCCTCAATAATGACTTCACATTGTTAAACCTACATATTGGCATTTTTCAATCCTTATTATACTTGCTCTCCTAGAACCATGTTTCTTGCTCTCAAGCACTTATCTCATGATGTAATTATACATTTATTTGTGTGACTACTTTATTAATACTCGCTCCCCAACTAATCTGTGAACTCCATGAGGTTAGGATTTGCATCTGGTTTTGCTCACTACTGCACTTCCAGGTCTTGGCACTATACTCTCAGGAAGCAGCCTCCCCCGTGAGATAGCAGGAAGGCAGACAATGTGCCCAGAGCAGGCCTGGCCATATCTAGCATTGACTGAAACACCAACGGAATGCATGGACCTCTCCAGAAGTCCCAGAGTCAACTCCCCAAAGCCAGACAATGCCTGGTGGGCTTGGGCCTCTGAGGAGGCCTCTGCCATCTTGAGAAACATGGAGGGTAAGATGAGAACTGGCATAGTGCTCAGCAGCATAAGCACAGAATCATCAAAAGGTAAGTATTATGGGATAGGATTTGGGGGAACCAGTGATTCCAGATGCCTTGCTATGTGGAGAATACAAACCAAGACCAGAGAGAAAATGTGACCTAAGATCTCACCGTGAGTTAATGTCCTCTGTAACCCACAGACAGCAAGAGGCAAGAAGTATGATACCTCAGATCCTCTGGGCTCCTCCTCTGGGCCAACATGACCCATGAGCTGACCTCTACTATAACATACGTTTTCTTGGGTTTTCATTCTCTGTTCATATCTGTCTCCCCCTAAAAGGCAAATATAGTATCCGGTTAATCTTTGTATTCCCAGGGTCTAGCTCAATGCATGATACATAGACGAGATAGCCAATGTTTCTTGAATAGACACTGAATTGAAGATATTGGGAAAGTGGGTGCTGAGGCATAAGAAGGCTGACCTTGAATCAGCTCACAACCACATACAGCCTCAGAGCCTTACCAGCTCAAGAGCCCAGGCATGAGAGATGGTCAGTCTCAGTCTTGGACATCTCCAAGATCCAGCCTTGGGCTCCATGGTGAAGTCCCTAATATAGATCCGCTACTGGTTTCCTGCTGAATTTCCAGCCTGTTTGTTTAAAAAGCCAGAGCCATCCCATAACCTCCTAAGAATGACAAAATTTCAGAGTTTATGATTCATCCTTACAAGTAACACAAAGCACAGAATAGTATCTGAATTTGAAAGTCCGGGAAATTGAGGTTCTTTCATCCATTCCACAGGGATGCCGAAGCAGAGGTTTTGTAGTCAAAACTACCAAATACGAATTCCAGCTTCTCCACTTACAGCTGTGCACTGCAAGTCCACAGTTCAGACTTACAAGGATATAGATGATATTAGCTTTGCTTTCAAGGAACTTGCAATCTAAAATAGCAAAAAGGCATGTCTACAAAAACTCTAACACCAGGGAGAATGTGATTATAATCACCCAAAGAGATTATGAGGAGGCTCGCAACCAACTGGGAAGAAAGCTTGATGGGGAAAACAGCCTCTCATCTGAGTCTTGAAAGGTGCATGGAATTTTAATGGCAAAGAAAGGAAGAACACTTTGGCGAAGGAGGAAGCAGGAAAGCATGAAGTATGTTCCTGGAATGGGAAGTAAGCATGTTTGATCAGAGGGTTTAAGGGATATGTGCGTGTAAGTGGGAGCTGAGGCTATAAAAGCAAATTGGGCCAAAGTAAAGAGAGACTTGAGTGCCAGTGTAATACCCAGAGAGGTTAAAAAACTTGTTTGAGAACACTCAGAGTCAATGGGGGGGATCTGGGACTGGACTCCAGGACTCTTCCCCTTCACCACTTTGCCTTCATCTTCAACCTGGATAATGACACAGTGATTTGCAGGGGTGGGGGACTGTCCCATTGTAAAAACACATGAAAAAGAAACAATATGAATCAGTGTGGTTGACCATGGGGCAGTGGCTCAGAGACTCTAAGAAATATGTGAATTACAGGATGAAAGCAAGGACATGTGTTGTGCCCCACATCTCTACCAGTGGCCCTCAAAACCATGCTTAGAATAATTCACTGGTATAAATAAAAATTACTCTTAGCCATGGGCACTTCATGTTCATACATTTAGTAACAATTAAACATCTGCATGGCAACTTTTTTCCTTCATAAATATTTACCTTTGCTAAGACTTTTCATGGAAAATTCAAAGGTAAATTTCAGGCCAGCTCACAAATTCTGAATTATCACAAATCATGAATATGTTCATAGAAAGAAGTTGAGATTGGAACCACATTCGTTGAATGAAATATTCAGCAGCTTTAGAATGTCCTATCAAAATGTTCAGCATCTCTCAGGCTCTAACAAACCAACTTATCAAAACAGCAGCACTGTAGCCAGACCCAGGTCTAAGAACCTGCTCAGACATTGCCTGGCTGTGTGACTCCACTTCTCTGGGTCCATCTCATACTGGGAGGATAAGATAAATCAGAAAATAGATTTGGAGTCAATTACAGATCTCATAGTCTACAGGGGAAAGATAGCAAAGAAACAAAACAGATGAAATAGGGTGTCCCAGCTCTGCAGGGAGGGTTCCAGGCCCTGGGAGGATAGCTATCTGTGTATTGACAGGAGGCATGAGGTCACCTTTTCCTCCTGCCTCTCCAAGGGGCACTGAGCTTGCCCTTTTATGAAGGTTGCTTCTTCTTGTTGTGAGATAGGTTATTATGTCTCCATTTTACACAAAGGAGACTGAAACTCAGAGAGGTTAATAACTTGTCTAAGGTCATATGGCAAAGAAATGGTAGATTCAGATTCAAACCAACACCTCCCTGAGGATAAAGCCTAAATTATTCCACTTGTAACTGGATAGGTGTCACTGTGGAAACCTAATCTGCATATCCACCTTGGAATCCTGGGATAACAGAGTCTTTCTATAGTGGGGCTCCAAGAACCTTGGAAAAAAGCTAAAGGGAACTTTGGGACTGATGCTCATGTAAGAGTCTCAAACCAGAAAAGGATGGAGGAGTAAGGTGGAAGCTCAGCTGAGGTAGAGAAAGTCGAAAGGCAAGGGTCTCGTTGAAAAAACTGAAGGAGCCCCAGGGTTCAGAATGTTGGGAGGGGAGCTCCAGCTCAGGAATTCAAAAGCAAAGTGGGCTTTGCTGTATAGTCTGGGGATGCCCCATCTTGGAACCTTGGGGCTGCCATGTCATGGCCATGTAGCCTTGGACAAGTCACCAGTCTTCAAACCTTAGTTTCCTAATCTGTAAAGTGGAAACAACATGACTTCATTCCTGCACACAGAGCAGAAGCTCATGTATGAGGCTTGGGCCAGACTTTGTTCTCTGCCTCTACAAGGAACTCTAAAGCCTCTCCCAGCTCTGATGCTCTGCAGTCTTGTACCTTAGACAATTTCCGCCATCCTCCTGTGACCACCGCACTTGGGTGCACAATCCTACATGAGCCCCATTTGTCTATCCCATGGAAAAGTGACCCCAGGGTCATCAGGGAAGAGGAGTTTGTCTTCCTGCCTTCCACTCCTTCCACCGAGCTAAGGATCCCAACATACTGGCTACAGAAAACTTCAACCCAGAGCCTGGGCTAGAGGTCAGGTTCAAATCCCAGCACAACCATCACCAGCTGCGTGGCCTTTAGCAAGTCTCTTCCTCAGTCAAGTTTCAGTTTCCTCACTGCAACATGGTGATCACAATGCCTACCACAAAGGGTCGTAGTGAGCATGACAAAGTCCCATAGTAGGTGCTCAAGGACAGGCAATTTCAGATTCTTTCTTATGAAGAAGTGTGCTGACATAGTCCCACTAGGGTAGAAAAATCTTAACGTTCCCTTTAATTCTTCTTTTTTTTTATCCTCACCCCAGGACATTTTTCCATTTTTTGTTCAGGTAGAGTGGGAGGGAGAGAGAGGAATAGAGAGAGAGAGAGAAACATCGACGTGAAAGGGACACATCGAGTGGTTGCCACCTGCATGACCCAACCAGGGCCGGGGACAAACTGCAACCGAGGTACGTGCCCTTAGCGGGAACCGAACCCGGGTCTCTCTGGACCACAGGCCGACGCTCTAACCGCTGAGCCAAACCAGCCAGGGCATGTTCCCTTTAATTCTAAGCCCCAGAGGCCTTTAGCAAGGCTGACAACTTCGTCTGGAAGATGGTAAATATTTGTCTATTTCAGAGGCAGCATTTATCTTTTAAGGCTCTCGTGCCAGTCCCCGTGCTGACAAGCAACTTGTTTATTTATTACCCTAATAACAAACAAATAGATTGTCAAGCCCGGAGGCCCTGCACACACTGTAGCTGAGTCTGGGCCTGCTTCAAGCCCCAGCTGGCCTGGGGACCTAGGGGTAGGGCGCCAGCTGGGGCCCGGCTTCTTCCATGTCCTGTCATTTATTTTGTCATTTGTTCTATCTGAAAACTCCCCTTATAGAGCTCACACTGCGAGCCTTGCCCTGGGCTGGCCCTGGCTGTGGGAAGAACCACACACAGCCATTGTCCTCAAAGAGCTTGCAGTCTGAAGAGGAGAGATGATGATGGTAAAAGCAATAATAATGATGATAATAATACATAATAGCGGCAAACACCTACTCTGCACCAGGCACTGTGCAAAGTACTTTATATATACTAACTCCTGTGATCCAACCAACAAGCAGATACTATTGTTATCCCCATTTCACTGATGAAGACACTGAGGCACAGAGAGGTTACGGGACTTACTCAAGATCACCTCTATAAAAATTACTGCAAAACAAAGCAGGGGTAAATACCAAAACTGCATAATAATGACTTAGTAATAAGGCTTACACATTTTTTGGTGACAGCTACATGGCTTCCTAGCTATTCCTCCCCACCCACGTGCCAGGCACATTTGCTATTTACTCCTCGTAGAACTGTCTTCCCCAAGATATCTATTTCATTCACCCCCTTCAAATCTTCATTCAAATGTCATCTGTTCAGTGAGACCTTCACAGTTACAGTTGTGGCCTCCACCGGACCCTGACACCCTTTGCTTCGTTAGCCTCCAGGGTACTTACCTGTCCTACTGCACATTTTGCTTTTGTTTATGTCCACCTCTCCCCACTAAACTTACGTCCACGGGGCAGGGTTTTTCCTGTCTTGCTTTCTGGGGCAATCGCAGCATGAAGAACAGGAACTGGCACAGAGAAGGTGCTCAGTTTGTTGAATGAAAGAATTACACCTTGCAGTTTGAAGATAGCCTCTCTGCAGCCCACCCCTGAACCGCTAGCCTCCCTGAGGGTCGTCTTTGGTCCTCCATCCTTGGATCATGACGTACTTTCTCAGGGGGATTTCACCCCCCACCCCCGTGCCTTCAGGTTCTCCCCTCCCCTGAGGATCCTTGATTGTTTATCTTTAGACCAGAGCCCATACCTCAAACACATCTGCTGTTTCACATTCCCATGCCTGTTCTTGGGCAGCTCCCCTCTACCCAAATGTCTGTGCTACTCTCCTCTGCATGAAAAATTCCTCACCCTTCACAATCCAACTTAGATGTCACTTCTTCCATGCAACCTTCTCTGAGAAAAGTGTAGAGGACCTGGATACAGAAAAGGATGAGGCCGATTTGGGGAACAACAAACCTCACAGCTTCCGGGGCTCTCAATCAGGGCTGGGTTCCTGGGAACTGCTGTAGGTGACGAGCTTCGAGGGGATGGCACGTGACTTCCCACGGCTGGTGCCCTCGCTGGGACCCCAACAGACACAGATAGCACCTGGCCTCTCTGGAGCTTGTGTCAGAAGGTGCCTGATGCCTGAGACTGTGGGGACTACCAACTGCAGGATACACTCTGAGTAAAAGTCCTTCCAGATGCTTGAGGCATTACTTCCTGCTGCTGACCACAGAGGTGAGGCCCCAACAGTGGTATCTGGAGCTACCTGAGGCAGTGTTGTATAGTGGTTACACCCACAGAGACCCAAGAACTAGGTGATCTGGCTTCTCTACCATATTCTACCATTGAGGCCTTGGACAAGTTACAAAATGTTCTTTGCCTCAGTTTCCACATCTATAAAATAGGAATATTGATTGCAACTGCCTCATAGGATCATCATGGGGACTAAATGGGCATTATATATAAAGAACTTAAGACACGGTAAGTAGTATTTTAGTTTTAGTTATTGTTGTTATTCACACTGTGATTTGACAGGAGAAGACCAGCAGTGAGGCAAAACAATGACTGGGCATGCTCCCTCAGGAGGGTAGTGGCCTGTAGGGGGTGACCTTGGCCCAGGGCAGGGCTCCTCTGAGCCATCCATCAGAACTCAGCTAGAGTCAACCTCTTCCATTCTCCAAAGGGCTCTCCCTGACTCTAGGCCACTGCAACCTCCACCTCATGACCTCATGCTGTCTTTGTCTGTTTACACCCCCGTCCCCGCATCCAGGCTGTGAACTACGAATAGCAGGGTCCACCGTGATGCAGCTCTGGAGCGCCCAGGCCTCGCTTGGTGCAAGGTATACGGTATGGGTTACACAGCAGAGCTATCCAGCCCTCCCAGGTACAGCCTGTGGCCTAAAGTCTAAAGCGTTTTGTGCCTGCCTCCAAGCTAAGACCCCAGGGAAGGGCCACACTTCCCCATCTTCTCAGATCTGCCCATCTTGGAAAGAAGCTTCTGTTACTTTCCAGAGAGCAAGGCCTCCATAGCCACTGAGACTGTTCATAGGCTGGAAGTCAAGACCTGGGAGGAACCTGGGGTGTTTGGTAGAGAAGTATGGGCGGGCCCATTCCCTGTGAAAAGCTTCTCTGGGTAAAATTGGAAATGTAACAACCAGCTTGACCAATCAGGAGCCCCCTGCTATGCCCAGTATTAACTCTTCACTTGCTGGACTGTAGAAGGTCTGATGGTCCTAGGGAAACAGTGATTGCCAACCAATATTTTGGCAACCAGCAGGGCTTTATCCGTACAGCCATTGGGCTTGGACATACCAATGAAGGAGACCCAGGCCTTGTCCTCCAGGAGTGTACTGCTCAGCGGGAAACTAAGAGGCCAGGAAGAGGGGTAAACGGCAGTTACAACCCATTGAGACAATTGTGATAAAAGAACTGCACGCAAAGCATGAGGGGAGTCCAGTGAAGGAGACCTGGGCTGTCCAGTGGGGGGAGGCATGTTTTGTTTTGGCTTCGGAGCTCTGGCCGGTAGATGATGGGACCGGCACCGCAGGCAGTGAGAACAGCAGGGGCAGAGGCTGGAACCTGGATGTGCGGGGCGTGTTGAGGGAATGGGCCCAGCAGGGCATGTGGGGGACGATGAAGGGACGGGCAGGATTCAGACTGTGAAGGGTGAGGATCATAGGCCCAGAAAACAAGTTTGGAGTTTTATTCAGTTGGCAGAGAAAAGCCAAAAGTGTTTTATAGACAAGTGAGACCAAGGCAAGAAAACCAACTCTGGCTTGAGTGTGGAGAGTGAGTTGAGGGGACAAGGAGGGAGACAGGGCAGCCAAGCAGAAGTAGCTGCAGGCCCTGGTCAGAGAGGATGAGGGCTGGGCCAGGGCGTGGAGTCGTCGTGAGACAGAGACTAAGGAAGGCGAGGGATGTGAGTGGGCAGCACCATCTCAGAAGAATGCCAACTACTTAGTCCAGACTCAGCCAACAGGAATAGTTAAGCTTCTCAATTGAGGAAACCTCAAAGTCATCTGAGAGACAAGGGGAACTTGATAGGTGAGGTGTTTAATCCTCATGCATTTAGCCAGCAAATGGGAAGATTATTGGAAGGTCCCCACAGAAAGCATCAAGGCCATGGCTATCTATCTGAGTCACCTGTTGTAACCTTCTTGAAAAAGAAAGGGAGAAGTAGCTCCAACCCACTACAGAAGTTCAAGTGCTATTTATCTCTCGACAAGGGACTGTGGGTCAGAGTGGTTCTTGGGGGTCCCTGTTTTGCCATTCAGCCCTTCAGAGAAGAGTGCAAAGTGTGGAATTCAAAGGCTGGGCGGTGTTTGAAACTGAGCTGTGGAAAGATTTCTGGACCAGGAGTCCTGCTGCTGTCGCTAATTGGCTGTATGAACTTGGGGAAGTCTGTCCCTCACTCCTTAGCCTCCATCTCCTCATCTTTAGAAGACGACCCTTCTGCACCTCACCTGAAGATGGCACCTCTGCTCTCTGCCCATCTTCTGCTTTGTGAGAGCAAGCCAACTACACAATCTCTCAGCTGGCACACAAGGACAACCATCTATTAAGCACCTACTGTGTGCCAGACTCTTTAAAGGACACTGTGCACACGTGCACGCACATGCACACACACAACACCTACAATGCAGACAGACACTACTACAGTATCATCATTTTAGAAATAAGAAAATAACACTCACAGAGGTTCAGTCTTGTTCAAGATCAAGGGCAAATCTGGGATTTGAACATAGATGTGTCAGATGCTAACATGCACAAGTTTTCTGTAAGGCCTTTTAGGCTCCTGGGTACAAGAAAGCAAAGGAGACTAGAAGGACTCAGGATTCTTTGTCACACTCCCTCAGTGCTTGTTCTCTCTCTTTAAATATACACAAGCCACCCGAAATGACACACTAACCATTCATCCTCTCATCCTTTAAAATAAGTCTTTCTGCTTCTAGTGGAAAATAAAAATATAATTAAAACCCCATCTCATTGTTTTTAGAGTTTGGTGGTTATGAGTTTAGGCTTTAGTTTCATTCAGACCTGTCACTTACTAGCTATGTGACCTTGGGCAGGTCACTTATCTCCTCTGAGCCTCGAGTTCCTCAGAAAGTGAGAATGATGACATTTATCTCCTCCTCCTAGGTTTGTATGCTCCAATTCCATGAAAAGCATTTAGTCTGAGCCTGGCCCACAATGCTGCTCAATAATTATATTGTCCACAGCACAGGTTCTGGGGTCAGACTGGCTGAATTCCAATTCTTGCCCCCCACTGGGTGACCCTGGACAAGTTATTTTACCTCGCCACATGTGTCTCAGTTTTGTCATCCATAAAACAGGATTCTTATAGAACCTATCTAATAAGTGGTTATGAAGATTAAGTGAGTTAAAATGTGTAAAATGCTTGGAAAATTTCAGGGATATCATCAGCATTCAATAAGTGTTTCCTCTTATTATAGATAACCTTCACTATCTACTGTAAGATATACTACAGAAAAATCTTTACAAATGCATTGAGTCTTATACTAATATCTAGCACCCTATAAGAAAAGTTAGAACAAGAGAATTTAGATGGGGGAAGAAAGGGGAATAAATTGAGGGTATCAAGGTTAAAGGGCCAAATAAATATTGGAAGGTTGAAAAGTAATTCATAGCAAGATGCTGGCTAAGACCTAAGAAGATTCTCTCTTTCTCTCTCCTTTCTCTCTCTCTCTCTCCCTCTCTCTCTCTCTCTCTCTCTCTCTCTCTCTCTCTCTCTCTCTTTCTCTCTCTCATTATAAGAATAAAATCGAATGATGACGTGTGATAGAGACTGGCTAAGTCTTTACCAGACCCATGTCCTCTTCTTTCTGGAAACATGGCTAGATTACACTTCCCAGTCTTCCTGTCATTAGGAGACGCCAAATGACTGCATTCTAGCCAATGGAATGTGTGCAGAAGCAACATGTGCCACTTTCTGACTTGACATGCAAAAATGTCCATGTTCTGTCCCCACTCTGCCGCTGGGTATAGGTGAGAGGGCACTCCCATAGCCATATGTTGAACTTGACAGACCACAGTGTGTAAGGAGCCTGGGTCTATCAATCAGGAACACTCATTAGGACTTTACCAGGGGATGAAATAAGCATCTACTATGCTTTCATGGAATTGTTTGTTACAGCAGCTAGTGATATCTTAAATGATGCTAATGCTTGCAAAGTGTTTAACGCAGTGCCTGGAACATGGGGCACTTAGTTTATGGTAGCCAAGAATTCAGGAGGCCAAAAAGCTCAACAACAGATTTCAAAGCTTGCATGGGTTCCAGAAAACAAGCCTTTTATTCTCTGTCTTTTCTAAACACACAAAAGCACAGTGTGGTACATCTGTAGCTCTCTACAAAATAGAATAAATAATTCCCATCTGACAGGTTGATCCTGAGGAATAAAGGAAATAATTAAAATTATCTGCCATCTTGTCAAGATACATAACTGATGGCTTTACCTATAATACCTTATTTCTTTCTCCCACGCACTCTAAGAACCCCCATTTACAGTTGGAAAAACTGAGACTAGAAAGTTAAGTAACTTGCCCAAGTCACACAGATAGTAAGTAGGTAACCAGGTCAGGACTCAGACTTAGGTCTGACTGACTACAGAGCCAGAATCCCTAACCACTGGCCTTCCCTGGGTGAGAGGATGTCTTTCAGGGCCCACCTCAGGCTGGTTGGCCCCAAACCAGGACTCTCAACCAACAAGGGAGGATAGTTGGGTCTGGGGTCATAAGGGTTGATAAGCTGAGTCTCAGTGTAAGATTTTGGGTCTTGCTGGCTCAAAGCATCTCTCCAGGCTCAGCTGCATCTTCAGCTCCTGGGACCTGGCCAGCTGCGGCCAGACCAGCATTGGTGCAGCATGTAAAACACTGAAAAGAAAATGGAGGAAAACAGCTCAGTAATAGGGAGGAGGGAACATGTCACCCCATTCCCTGCCACCCCATGCCCAGACTTCCATGAGGCAGCTAGAAGTTGGACCCTGGCTTTTCACCCAAGGTCACCTTCACGACAGTTCCACCCGCCAATGCCAGGCCGTGATGGATTACTGCTCACTTTGGCTACTGTTCACTGCACAATCCAATCTAGGAGACACACATATTTCTCAATTCAGGGGTTTCTTTTATTTTATGAAAAATCAGCCAGCTGCTCAGGCATGAGTGGCTGGGCTTGGCAAGCACTTGGGTTTCGTGAGCCTCTTCCAGCCCTATTGCTTCCCTGAATTCGCTTCCTTCTGCCCTCATCTCCCCAGTACCCACTCTCAGCCCTGTAGAGCAGAGAAGAAAGAGCACATTTAGGGAGTCAGGTAGTCCTGGGTCCCAGCCCCATTTCTGTCACTTATTCACTGGGAGATTTTTACACAAGTCACTTGCCCTCCCTGAACCTCAGTTTCCAGGTGCATAAAGTGATGATGACACTACCCACACTCCCGAGCTCTTACGAGGCATAAATGAGTTGTGGGCATGGAGTTCTTGGCACAGTAAATAGCTCACCAGCACCTCCTGTGAATGGACACATATTCGGTTTCTTTCTCTTCATCTCTATTCTTAATCACTTGCTCTTCATTCTCTCTGTCCTCTGCTCTCCTTCCTCTCCCTTCTTCTCTCTCTCTGCTTCACTTAGTTTGTGTCAATCTTAAAACATCCAGAAGATATTCAGACTGCTCTATTCTAAAAGTCAGAACAGCCCTGGCCAGTTTGGCTCAGCGGTTAGAGCGTCGGCCTGCGGTCCGGAGAGACCCGGGTTCGGTTCCCGCTAAGGGCACATACTTCGGTTGCAGTTTGTCCCCGGCCCTGGTTGGTTGTGCGGGTGGCAGCCACTCGATGTGTCCCTTCACGTCGATGTTTCTCTCTCTCTCTCCCTTCCTCTCTCTCCCTCCCACTCTATCTGTACAAAAAAATGGAAAAATATCCTCGGGTGAGGATAAAAAAATAAATGAAAATAAAAGTCAGAACAATTACTATTACAGGCCTTTTTAAACTAAGCTTGTTCTCTTTTTTTAATTGTTTTATTGATTTGAGAGAGGAAGAGAGAGATAGAAACCTCGATGAGAGAGAATGTCGACTGGCCTCCTCCTGTATGCCCCGCACTGGGGATTTGGCCCACAGCCTGGGCATGTGCCCTGACCAGGAATTGGACCAATGACCTCTTGGTGCATGGGTCGATGCTTAACCACTGAGCCACACCAGCCAGGCTAAGCTTGTTCTTTATTTCTACTTTGATCTAGACAACTGGTCTGTGTTGCACTGTCATTAAGACATAACCCGTATGATTCAGGCAACAGTGATTCTGAGATTGTCACTGACTTATTGAAAGGCAGCTTTCAATTATCATTACTCGTTTAAATTCTAGTGACTCATTGTTCCCAGTTCTTCACCTACTCTTCATACCTAACCTTTCTGATTTGAATAGGATACCCTGCTCAGAAAGAGAGGAAAGTATTATTTTGTGGGAAGTGACCAGGAGATTATCTATAACATCCTGATCCATCCCATGAGCTCAAATTCCCCACCACTTTGGGGATCACTTGAGTCATGGTGATGATAAATTTTTTTTTGTTTTAATCCTCACCCGAGGCTATTTTTCCATTGATTTTTAGATAGAGTGGACAGGAGGGAGGAAAAGAGAGAGAGAGAGACATCATTGGTTGCCTCCTGCACAACCCCTGCCAGGGCTGGGAGTCAAACCCAAGACCCCTTGGTCTGTGGGCCAGTGCTCTAACCACTGAGAAAACTGGCCAGGGCTTGATGATGAACTTTTAAATGGGCAGAAGATCAAGAAGATGGGTGGTTCAATGGAATACTATGCAGCGGTAAGAAAGAAAGATCTCTTATCCTTTGAGACGACATGGAGGGACCTGGAAAGTATTATCCTAAGTGAAAGAAGCCAAGCAGAGAAGGACAAATACCACATGATCTCACTTATATACGGAATATAATGAACATAACAGTCTGAGGAATACAGTAGACCCAGACACATGGAAGTGGGGCACAGACTGACATCCTTCAGAAGAGGGGATGGGGGGTGGGGGGGGTGGGAAGGATAAACCACAGAACTTATATGCATGTATGCATGACCAATGGACATGGACAACTAAGCCGGGGACAGGGTAGAGGGAGGGTGGGGTGGGGGGTGCCAATGGGGTAAAAAGGTAAAATATCTGTAACAAAAAAATAAATAAATAAAAATTTCAAAAAAAAAAAAAAAAAAAGAAGATGGGTGGTTAAATGTAAGATCAATGCTAAATTGGTATTATAAACAAAGATAAAAATTGAGCACAGCCTTATAAGACATCTGTAGGTCTCCTTGTACTGATGCCACTTTAAGGGTTAGGGGAGGTGGTCCTTCAAGTAAAGAAAGACCAGAGACACTGGATCAGGGAGACCCACACCCTGAGCACTGGCACCAGCAGCCAGAACGAACCAGAGGCTCTTGGTGTGCCTGACTCATCTGTCTCACACATCAACACCAGAACACAGCATCTTCCCAAACATCCTTCTCCCAACATCTTCCCAAACAAACTTCTCAAGTGGACTTTGCCCATCACATACCTGACATTCTTTAAGCACCACCAAATCCACCCTCCTCTCTCCATTCCCAGTGCCTCTACCGTATTCCCATCATCTCTCACCTGGGTCACTGCACCAGCCTTCTTCCTGTTCTTTCAGCACCTCCCACCCCAACCTCTCTGCACAGCAATAATGGTTGTTCCAAAATGCAAAGCTGACCCTCTATACCTTGAAACTCTCCAATGCCTACCACTGTTCTCAGGCTAATCTGACTAATATGTTAGGCCGTGTGGGCTAGATGCACTCTGTTGCAACTGCTCAACTTTGCCATGGTAGCAAAAGCAGCCATTGACAATAAGTAAACAAATAGGTGTGGCATGTTTCAGTATGGTTCTCTTTTACAAAAACAGTGAGCCATCTCTGGCCACTAAGCCACAGTTTGCCAGTCTCTGCGATTTAGGCCAACCCATAATGTCCTGAGTGACGTGGCCACTGCCTCACAGAGGTCAGCCTCATCACTCACCATGCAGTGAGGTTTGCTTTATAATCCAGCCACACACTATGAGTCCATTCCTCCAAACAGGCTCCACGCCTCTGCTCATGCTAGTCTTCATGTTCATGCCTTTACCGCCCTGGTTCCTACTCATCTTGGAAGACTCTCCATCTTTGAAGAGATATTTGGTCATAGCCATCAAAATTTGAATTTCAAGTCAGTCAGATGTTCTGATGGGAAATTGTTTTCAAGATATATTAAGAAAGCAAGATGCAAAAGATTGTGTATTATATAATCCCATTTCTGTAAAAAAGGACATGCACATACACACAATATGTGCAGTGCATCTGAAATAATGCAGAAGAGATGTAACAGTGGTTACCTTTGGGGAATGGACCCACAGGTCAAGGATTGGAGCAGGGCTGCCAGGCATGGTTGCAAAGCCTGTGCACTGTGCAAGCCCAGGTAGAGCCGCACACCTAGGCTGCAATGGCAATGGTATCCCCTGTGCAATATAGCAGCAGCTCTGACTTTTGAGAAGATAAATCTTTCATTACCTACCCTTTTTTACTATTTGAATTTTTACAACACCTAAGCCTGGAGCCTAGAATCAACCCTAGTTTTGAAGTCTGTGCTATAGCTGTTTGCCTGCTTTCCAGGTTGTATGCATTTTGAGGGAAGAAAGGCTGCCTTATTCACAGCCCGTATGAATCATGCCATCAAAGACAGGAATAAAAATACAGAAAGAGCACATATTAACCAGAGTTGGAGCCAAATCTTGCCAGAGAGAAAAGCAAGGAAGGGTACTTGAGCCAAGGGGAACAGGAAGTGCAAAGCCATCGATGGGTGGTAACAGAAATTGCAGATTCAGTAGGTGTTTCGACGGCAATGTGCAGGTGGGTATTAGATTTAACAAACAGTTCCTCAGACCTACTTTATGCCAGGAAGCATGATGGACAAGTCGTAGTCTTCTGAAAAAGTCAAGTATAGTCAAGGCCAGCTGTCCAGAGCTGGACAAATCATGGCCTTCTGTGATCCCAGTGTTTTTAGGCAGGGAAAGAAGATGGGAGCAAGTTCAGATTTCCTTAGAATAAGGTAGAGTATTATCAGCATCCTGGAGGTCAGAGGCAAGAGACAAATTCTGATGGAGGCTACAAGAGAGGGTTTCATAAAGAAGCTAGCATATGACATGGTGCGCAAAGGATTTCACCAGGCAGAGACGGCAGAGAATAGGGCAGAAAGGGGCAACATTTTAAGCAAAGTAAGGGAAATAAGAGGGCCCAGGACATGCTCAGGTTGCTGGAGCATAGAACCACATTAGAGGGAGGTTATAGATGAAGTGAGTGAGGTTGGTTGGCTGGATGGGGAGGGCTTTGAACATGAGGCCAAGGATGCTGGCCTGTTTCCACGGTGTTGGTAGAGTCTGGGTTTCCAGCTGACATTCTCGGAAGCTGAGGGTCATTATCCAGGACATTAAGTGGCTAATGGGCCCGTCCCCGTGCCCTGTGCAGCCCGGAGCACAAATGTTTTCCAAATGCTGTTTTTATCTCTTGGCAACAGTGAGGCCAAACCCTCTGAGCTAAAAGCCCTGTACTTGCTGTGGTCCACTCTCCTCTCTACTGCCCATGGCCTAAAGCCTTGAGAACTGTCTCTTCATCATCGCCACCCCACCCGAGCCCCAGCCAAGCCTAACCCTTCCCGGAAACAAAGCCAAGCCCACACCTGCTCTCTCTGATCTCATTTCTTCCCCACTAATTGATCAGAGAACAATAATAGCAGGCGGTGGGAGAACTAGTCCCTGATGGACGCACGGCTCAGGAGAGAGCCTCAATTATTAATCCTGCACCAGCTGCTGGAGCCAACAGGCCTCCTGGGTGTGCAGAAGAGTGGCCTGGTCCCAGGTGGGGGTAGGGTCAGGGTTCGGGGGGGTTGACTGAGTAATACCCAGCAGCTCCTAGGCCACATCTGGAGCCTCTGGGACAGCAGGATCTGGTGCCTGGCCTGACTGAATGGGGAGGCCTGTTGGCCATTTTTGTGAGGCTGAGAGCAGGCCATTAGGAAGGCCCTAAGGACACTCTTCTACTTCCCTTCTGCCCATATGTGCCTGATGCCCTGCCTTCTGCCTCCCCTTCCCAAACAGGCCCTCTGGACAGAACCAGAGAGAAGAGAACAATGGAGACCTTTTCCAGCCATCCTGGATGGGTCCAGGCCTAGCAATGCCAAATTTCTTTCCATGTTTCAAGTCTTGTCCCTACGGTTCAGATCAAGGTCTTCCTAGGGAGCTGGGAGTGGGAACACAAATATAATTCCCCCACCTCTGCCTGACCCAACTGTACCCAACCTCCATGGCTAACGTACTCAAGCTTCACCTCCTCCAAGAAGTCTTTCCTGACTGCCTCTGCCCTCCCTGGCTCAGTTCCCCTATGAATTCCCTTTACTTTACATCACTTTATGGAGTTCATAGGATTATACCCTTTTTTCAGTGTTCTTTTATGCCTCTGAACCAGCCACTGTGTCCCTATAAATTTTTCAAGGACAGGGCTCTGTCTTCTCCTTGTTTGTAGAAAAAGGAAAAAGGCATGGAGTTGAAAGCCACCAGAACAGAATTCAAGCCTGGCCTCTACTACTAATAAGCTGTGTGACCTCAGAGAAATTCCTGAACTCCTATGAGCCTCAGATTCTCAACCTGAAAAATTCTCAGTCGGCCTTTCAGGTAAATTGTGATGGGCCATTAGAGCTGTGCTGTCCAGGCCTCCGAACCAAGAGCTCCACCTTTCCCACTGGGCCCATGCCACGCCCCCCGCCCCCGCCCCACTCTCCCAAACACTCTGTGTTCCCAGAAGAACCATTTTTCTCCTATTAAAAATGACATAAAACAATGTGTGTATTAATGATTTATTACACCCACCAGGCTGCAGATGTCATTTTAGAGACATATTCTAACCAAGGTGGGTTCCATGCTCAACAAAGGAATGCATAATAACAACAACTGTTAATGAAAGCCCCTCGCAGAGAGGCCAGGAGCCATGCATGACCCTCAGATAGTTTTTATTATTGATTTATTGATTGATTATTGTTGTTGGTGGTGGTGTTAATCCTCACCCGTGGATATTTTTCCATTGACTTTTAGACAGAGTGGAAAGGAGGGAGGGAGAGAGAAAAAGAGAGAAAAACATAAGTGTGGAAGAGACACATCAATTGGTTGCCTCCTGCATGACCCCAACCAGCACGACCCCAACCAGGGCAGGGGATTGACCTTGCAACCCAGGTGCATGCCCTTGACTGGAAATCAAAGTCGAGACATTTTGGTCTGCCAGCCAATGTTCTAACCACTGAGCAAAACTGGCCAGAGCCCTCAGATACCTTTTAGAACCCACTAGGTTGCAAGAAAAGACTGAGGGATGTGGGAGCCAAGGCAGCCATCCAGAAGTGGCCCAGGTTCTGGAGTCATCAGATATGGGTTCAAATCCTACCTGTTCTTTGAAAGTTGTCATTTCCCCTCTTAGCTTAGGTTTCTCACTTGGGCATAATCCTCCCTTGAAGGAGTAATACATAGGGAAATGATCTCCATAAAATGGTTGGTATATAGTGGATACTCAAACAAAGTAGCTATGGATTTTCATTTGGGGGTGGGGGTGTTGGTTTCTTTTTCGTTTTGATCAGCTGTCTTGAAGTATAATTTACATCCCATAAAATTCACCAATTTTAAGTGTATAATTAAATGAGTTTTGACAAATGTGTTCAGTCATGTAACCTGCACCACAATCATGATATGGAACATTTCCTTCACCATATCATTACACTTTGCTTGTGTCCCCTTTCAATAAATACCCTCCCCTCACTCATGGCACCTAGCAACCAGTGACCCGATTTCAGTCCTTATAGTTTTCCTTTTCTAGAATTGCATATAAATGAATAACACATTATGTCATCTTTTATGTCTTGCTTCTTTCATTTAGCATGATACATTTGAGATTCACCCATGTTGTTGAATGTATTAGTAGTTCATTCCTTTTCACTGATGAGCCATTTCCCATTGTATAGTATACCACAATTTGCTTCTATTTTCACCTGTTTGATGCACATTTGAGTTCTCTATATAGTATTGGGGCTATTATAGATAAAGCTGCTGTAAGCATTTGCTAGAAAAGCCATGGTTGGTGTTCATTGTGGAATCACAGAAAATCAGAACTGGACAGGTCCTCAAAGATCACCAAGTCTGGCACCTTCATCCTAAAGATAAAGAAAATGACACTTCAAGGAGAAAGCTTGTGGTTTAGCTCCTTTCTATTCAAAGCATGGTCCTTGAATCATAGCGGCATCACCTGACAGCTCATTAAAAATGCATAATCCTGGACTCTCTCTCCAGTTTTCTGAGCCAGGATCTGCATGTTAGCAAGATCCCCCCAGCTGCCTCATAGGCACATTCCAGTGTGAGAAGCACTGGTCTAGCAAGCAGGAGATGGATATGAACTAGTACTAAGTCACCTGACTTCCAGGCCAGAGCTGCTGTCCCCAAACCACAGTGACTGGCAGTGGAAATAGTGGGAAATGCGGGTCCAAGACTTCAGGTTCTGAAAAGCCCTTTTAATCTGAAGCAGGTCTGGCTGGTTTGCTAAGCTGTTGCCTCTTGGGGCCATTGGCTCTCAGAGTCTGGATCAGCTGGCTCCCAGAGATCCTAGGCTCCTTAATTAAAAATCATAATTATTTATTTAGGTAAAAGTGTTGAAAAAAAATGCTGAATTAATGACAGCCACGTGGCTTAGGTTGAAGGAGACAGAGGGGAAGACATAAAATTCCTGGATGGAGCCTTGAGATCCCAGAAGCACTCAATAAACTCATCTGCCACTAGCACTCCTTAACTGTGTTTTGTCTATTAAATAGATATGTCTGAGCATAAGTAGACTTTCCTTAAATAACTACGGGAAAGTACTGTTATTATTATTACTAAATTATATAAGATTTTATAATATCATCAAACAATAACTATGAATTGTTTCCAGTTTTAACAAATTATAAAACAGTCCATTGTTCTCGTTAATGGGTGATAACTTCAGGATGGTAAGTTTAGAAGCGAAAATAACATTGCTACTCATAAAATTTTCTTTTATTCTGCGATTGGCTGTTACAGTGTGTTTCCCAGCTAAACAACAACAAAAAAAAACAAGCAACAAATTGGGTCAGCTGGAGATGAACCGTCAACCAGCAAATGCAGAGAAGGTCCCACACTCTAAGAGAGAGGGTATCACTGATCCTCAGACATTTGCTGAATGTTTATGATATTCTGCTCACTTAAATCAGGGGGTAAGGAAACATGAATAAATCTTTGCTCTCCAGGAGTTTATAGTCTAATGGGGTTAGGGTGGGGTAAATCAAAGACACAAATATGTAACCATACAAGGCAGTCTGCCCATGACCAGTGAGTGCTACCAAGTGTCAGAGCTCCTGTGGCTGGAGTGGCCATGCCGTACTTCCAAGAAGAAGTAAGATGGAGCAAGGCCTTTAAAAAAAAAAAGAAAAAAAGTCCTGGCTGGTGTGGCTCAGTGGATTGAGTGTCATCCCATGGACTGAGAGGTCCTGGTTCGATTCCTGGTCAGAGCACATACCTGGGTTGGGGGCTCGATCCCCAGGAGGGGGCGTGCAGGAGGCAGCCAATCAATGTGTCTCTCTCACATCGAGGTTTCTATCTCTCTCTCCCTTCCTCACTCTCTAAAACATCAATAAATCAAAATAAAATAAAGAAAGAAAGGGGGAGAATACAGCAGAAAGGGAGAACAGCCCGAGCAGAGGGGTGGAGTGGGAAACACACCCCAAACAACCCCTGTATGGCTGGGACAGGCCATGGAACAGGACAACTGTCTAGAAGAGTCCAGACAAGGAGCTGGGGGCCAGCACCCAAGCCAGGCTAACAAAGTAGGACTTCATCCTAAAAACAACAGAAGTCATTGAAGGGTTGAGACAAACACCATATGATTTCACTTATATGTAAAATCTTTATAAAAAAGGAGCAAACAAAACAAAGTAGAAACAGACCCATAGATACCCAGAGCAAGCTGATGGTTGCCAGAGCCGGTGGAAGGTTGGGTGAAAAAGAAAAAAGTCATTGAAAAGTTTTAAGAAGGAGCTCAATGTGGTCAGATCTGTAATTTAATCTTAAGAAAATTATAGACCCATAACATATAAAATCCAGGAAGAACCAATTGTTCACATGGAGTGGAGTCCCCACGTCACAACCACCTGGTTGCTTACTAGCAGTACAGATCTCAGGGCCCCTTTCCAGGCCCACTTAGTTAAGCGCTCTGGGCAGAGGCCTAAGAATCGGTTTTAGTTTAAGAATGTTGGCTTTAGTTTTGTTTGAGAACATTGATTTTGCATCCCTCATTTTCCAGAAGAGGAAACTGAGGTTTAAATGGCAAATGAATTTCCCAAAAGTCACACAACTGGTAAGTGGCAGAGCCAAGAATACCAGGACTTTTCCCGGACTTTTCCCTCACCAGATTAATGTGGAGTATATTTTATTTTGTTTAACAAACACCTATACAGTGCCAGATGCTGTGTCCTTTAGGTATACCCTTCGGACTATCCTACACACAGCCTTCCCAGGAGGAGTGAAGCATTTTGGTACTTTCTGCTCGCCCTTCTCCACTGGCTGCCCTCCACCTCTCCTCCCTGTCAGGCCACTCAACACAGACCAGCCAAGGCCAGTTTGGATCAGCCTTCAGAAGGCCTTCCTGTTACTTTATTAATGCCCCTCAGCATCTGCTGGACCCAGGTGATGGGTTTCATATAAGCAGATTAAGGGTAGAGAAAGGAGGAGTCAGTCTAATTGTATTTCATGTCACAGAACACAGAGACTTCATTGAGGGTCAAATTTTGCAAAACAATGATAACCTCTCCTATGCAGTCTTTCTTGGCCTGTCCTCCAGCCCCAGACACTTGGAATTCATTCCCATAGCTAGGCTGGGTGGAAGAGAAGCATGGAATTATACCTCCTAATGCAGGTATACCTGCTTCACATAAAGTGAAGACCTAAAATACAGAATCAGGATTTAAATAATAATATTCAACCCTTAAATAGCACTAGCCACAGTTAAAAATGCTTTACATGTTTAACCCTCAAAACAACCTTATGAGGTAACTACCATTATTATTCCCACTTTACAGATGAGGAAATAGAGACCCAGAGAGGTTAAGTGGCTGGTCCTAGATCTTCAAGCTATGAGTGGTCAAGTTGGGAATCAAACACAGGCAGTTTGGCCCATGCTCCCAACCACAGTGCTAAAGTCACCGTATGCCAAGCCTTGTGCTGGGAACTAGATACAAAGATGAACCAGAACCAGCGTCAGGGGAGCTCAGAGTCTAGTGGAAGGAGATAGTAACACAGATAATAACAGCACAGTGTAATAAGGAATGGGACAAAGAGAAGCTCAGGGATCTGGGAGCCCAAAGAAGACCTCCTCCCAACATAGCCTGGAGATCAAGGAAGATCCTGAAAGAATGGGTGCCTGGGCTACCCTTGAAAGATAATCATCTGCCAATAATTGCTCCCCAGGAGGCAGGCATTAGCGTTTCCTGTGCCTGGACCAGCTCTGGTCCTAATACCTAATAATCCCTTCTCTTCCTAATTGGATCTGTAAACTTCACACTCAAATCCAGCCCCTGATGAGAGAAGACTCAGCCAAGCCCTACTTCCTGGATTCTGTATATTCAGGCCCTATTGAACAGTCCCAAATGTCCATGGCCGCAGTGATGAAGAGTCTTTACAGCAAACCTTCTAACAAAACATGATACAATTGTGTCTCAAAATGTCAAAATACAATTCTCTCTACTTTAGGATCTTTCTGGGGAAAGAACACCCATAAGAACTGGCTTAATCCAGCCACTGGAGAGTTTCAGCAAAGGAGGGGCTTGAACAGAGAAGCAAACAATAACCCCTAGGTTCCTGCCTCAACTGAGATGAGGAACAAAGTAGAGCATGTCTTGGCTGAGACAGAGCATCCTAAGGAGAGTACCAGCTGTGCTGGTCTCCCATCTGGAATCCACTGACTAAAGGAAAAAGTAGAGGTGTCTTTGTTTATTAATTTGCAGAGGCATCCCATGCAGGTGAGACCTCCAATCCATTTCTGAGAAAGAGATTTTTATCAAGCACCCACAGGGTTAGGTACTGAGTGGAGAAAAAGACCAGTACTACTCCCCAAGGCAAGGGGAAAGTTCAAAAGAACATGACTTTGGCCTGTTTTCCAAACTGATTTGCATGAAGAGAGGTTTGGGCACCAGGAAATTGGGGGTTGGCTAGAAAGGAAGGAGGGGAGGCAACTCTGAGGCTACACTGAGATTCAGCCTCTGGGCTCATCACTTTCTCTGAGTCTCAGTTTTCTCATCTGTGAGACAAGGCTAATCATCTGTGATAGGCTTATCCCTCCAGGCTCATCTCACAGAGCTGTTGATGGAATTGGATGGGATAATGGCTGTGAATACTCTTTGTAAATGGATTCAGGTACAAATGTGAGTTTACAGTAACAATCCTGGGTTTGCCTTCCACTCAGTCACTGATCCTCATCAAGTAATACAGTCATGCTTTTTGTTTGCACTTATCATTTTATTACCATGAGTATTTTTCACTTTATACCATTTCTGTAAGGTAGATGGAATAGTTATCATCTTATTCCATAGATTAAAAAGCAGGGTTCCAGAAAGGTGACTCAACTATAATCCAGGACTTTTTCTTCTGCATCAAGCTCTGTACAGAAGAAATAATAACAATTAACATGAATTGTTTTTAACTAAGCACTTACACTTAAATGTTTCCTCTGATCATTTTCCACAACCCTGAAAAGGGGGCAAAGTTGCTCCTTTGCTTTTATAATGAAACAACTGATGCTCCTAGAAGTGAGAATAGCAAGCCCAATGCCACACAGCCTAAAAGAGGCAGAGACAGAACTGGAACTCGGCCCTTCTGATTCTAGATTCTGTGTCTGCTTCTCTTTATTGTTCCAACATAAGCCAATTCTAGGAAGAAATTTCTTGTAGTCATTTGTTTCAGAAGTTGGGAGATGGATTTCAGTATTTTGTACCTGACCTTGATTGACCTTGTCTTTTGAACTTTGAGTGTGCTACTCTATAAAATGAGTGCCCCTCCTTTGCAACTGCACTAGACCTCACATAGACTCTTTCATACCCTCTGTGACCCTTGAATGAACCTGTCTATTCCCATGTCTCTCCTTCTACTAGCCTAGGAAACTTCTGAAGGCAGGGACCCTGCCTACCTGCCCTGTGTCGCCTGTGTCTACACATAAAATTCTCTCATAAATGGCTTTATAATATTGAACAAGTCCCTTATTTCTATTTCAGTTCCTGTCAATAAAATGAAAGAGTAGGAGGCGATCACCTCTAAATTTCTTCCAACATGTTTGTTTTCTTGAGAATGGTGTTCTCTCCACCTATCAGAATAACATGCAAATTCCAGTGCCAGTTTGGCTCCCACTTGCTCTCTGAGAACTTGTCTAATCTCCCACAGTTCGTTGGGACTAATTCCTGCCCTGAAATACCAAATCAGTCACTTTCTGTGCCACTAACCAGCCTGTAGCCCAAACCACCTCATCTATTACTTCTTTCCTGAGTACGTGTGCCCTGTTCCTACACATTGAATGGTGTAGCTTATCTACACAATTGGATTGTAGTTTGAGGGCAGGAGCCATCTGTACCTTTGTGTTTCTTCCCCCAATGTGATAAATGCTGTTCTGAGTTTATGGGTAGGAATCAGGAGAGCTGGATCCTACTCCCAGCCTCTTCACTGACTATGTGCCCTTGAACAAGCCACTAGATCCCTGATCCTCAGTTTCCTTTGGTATAAAATGGGACTAATATTATTGCATCCAGAATTGCTGTGAGAATCAAATTACATAACAGACAAAAAGCACTTTGTTAACCATAATAATCTTACAAATGTAAAGAATTGTGTTAGTGTAATTAGTATTACAGTATGGTTGTTATTGAATGCATTTGACTATGGAGGAATAGAAAGAACATGCATCTGTACATTTGTTCAGACACTAAGTTTTCCAGACACTAAGATAGGTTCCAGATGAAAATAAAGGTGAACATGACATGGCCCCTGCCCTCGAAGGCTTCTCTGACTACAGAAACATCCTAGTGAAGAGAGCACTGAATTTAGAGTCAGGGAGTTGGGCCTGAATCTCAATTTGTCCTTTGGGCCAAGTGTGACACTGGGTCAAGTCATTTTAATTCTTTGAAGGCCAATTTCTGTTATTCATCATGAAGAAGTTGGACCAGGCCATGTCTCCCAGCTATGAGAGTCTAGAATTCTATAAACCTAAGAGAATTCATGGCATCTTTTAAGATTCTAGTGGATTTGTGGGGATGGGGAGAATACATGGTTAACTTCTGAGTGGCGGCTGTCAAGCATAGGAAAAGAAAATTACACCACGCCTACGATGAACGATGAACGAGACTGTCCTCAAACACCCATCTCCTAAGCACCACCGGGCCCTGGCCCACCTGTGTCCTTTTTTGAGGCAGAGGCTTGAGGCAGAGGCTGTTTCAGCACCGCGGATAGCGCCATGGTACTGCCCCCATGGCCTGGAGCCTAAACAGGCCTTTTCACCACCAACCAGATGTTCCTGCTTTCTCAGCCAGCTTAAGGCTAAAACAAACCTTTTCAACCAGGGTTTATCAGAGTTTCTAAATTACATACTGGGAAGAAATTTAATTTGTTTAATTAAGAAAGTTTATTTCATGGTAATTCAGTTTTGTTATGCTGCAAGACTTAATGTGTCCTCTGGTGGGAGCGTCTGTTATAAATATTCATTGCCTCACTCAAATACCCTCTCCTGGCCCTAATCTCCCTCCCTTACCCCACAGAGTTTAAAAATGTGTCTGAAGAATATTGAGGAAAGTGAGGCCTTCCTGAGCAAGGACACCAAGCCAGGACAAGGTCAACTAAATTCAGTGGAAAATATAGAAGGCTGGAACTAAAAGAGACTTTAGAGATATAGTGTGCTACTCCTGCATTTTACAAATAGGAAAACTGAGGCCTGGAGGGGTAACAGCAAGTCACATACTAAGCCAATGGCAGAGCTGAAACTAGGGACCAAGTCTTCTGACTTCCAATCGACTGCTTTTGTCTCCCAAATTCTAAATTCAGGCTAATTTCTAGAGATCATCTGGTCAACTTTCTTATATACAGAAGGGATTAGTAAGGCCTAGACAGGGGGATGACTTGCCCTAAGCCACATACCTATCTAACTGGCTCCCACCGAAGGATCCCCCAAGCCCTGAGAATTATGCAACTTCTGCTGGATTACCTCCAGTAAAAAACAATTCAATATTACATTTGTACACCTATGCTAGTTGTAGTAAGGAGATAAAATTGAGATTTGACATTGCCCTTCCTTGAAGGAGCTTTCAGTCCAGTTTGGCAAAGGAGATAAAATGAAAATAAGAAGCAGAATGGTAGTAATGAAAATCCTTTATTCATTGCTCACATTCCTCACAGTTCCCCTAAGGGTTCCCATTATTTCATGCTTTTTTGGTGCCTTTGTACACTGATATCTTTCCCCAATGCAGCTGCCTAGTCGACTCCTGCTCATTCTTCAAGACCCCAGAAAATCTTCCCACATGCTGCCCTGGTACACACAATCCTAACTAAGCCCCTCTCGACTCCGTGCTCACTGTACTCTAGCATCTTATCTCATAGCAGTTTTCACACTGAACAGTTACTTTTCTACTTGTCTGCTTCCCTACCAGGGTAAACTCCTTGGAATCGCCAGTGCCAAGAGCATTGTCTGGCAAAGACTAGAAGCTCAACAAATAGTAGCTAAATGAATAAGTATAAAACTCATTTACTGTGGAGTTTTCGTTCATTGGGGTATAGACCTGGGATAGTTTTATTTTTCCAGTAACTGCTGCCAACTGTGTTCTGTTGAACCCTCCCTCTTTCCTGCTGGGTAGCAGGCTGCCTTAACAAACTCTCAGTCTGAGGCCATAACTTTCAGTTATTAGAACAGTATCACTTGGGTTCTTTGGGACTCAATCCTATTTACTTATTTTTTTATTCTAATACTTTATTCAAAGCTCTTCCTACCCCACCCATGTCATTCCCTGCCCCTCCCATCACCACCATCTCTAACCCAGCTCAAGCACCTAGCTCTAGCTGGAAGGGGCAGGGTTTTCTCTCACTCACTCGACCCTTGTTTACTGCTCTGGTATTGGGCAAGGCGGGAGGCAGGAGATACCAGACTCCTAGTGTGACAGCTCACAGTGAGGTAGTTCCCACCTGGCTTGTTGTCTGTGGGATCCTTATGGGCAATGGGAGGTGCCCACACATCCTGCTGATGAGGGCCCTCCCCAAGCAGCTTCTGGCAATCCTCACTGAGATTTACCTCATCATTGGCTGACACCCCATCATGGCCTCACAATTCATTGCCATGTTCCTTACTGCATGAGGTCCCTATTCTCATCTAATCTCCGTGGGTCTCCACTCAGAGGCCTGTCAGCACATTGCAGACCTGACTTGGGAGAGAGGCTGTCCTTGCCCCTTTTGTCTGGCCAAACCCCTCATCTCTCCTCTGCTCCCACTGCTCTACCAGAGCCAGGCCAAGTACTTAAACGGAGAAACAAAACGTTAGCCCTTGGGGGCCTGGCTCAGAGAGGGAACATCTCTGTCTCCTCCAAGGGAATGGGATGGGAAGTAAAAGCTTTCCCTCTTCCACCCCTCCTCTTCTAGGGGAGAGGTCAGAGTGGCTGGTTCTCTAAACCAGAAGCCTCTCAGCCAGCAGCGGCTGTCCTGATTCCCAGTCAGTCTCTTTAAAATGCAAGGACTCCATGTCTTTTTCCTAAGCCATTAACCTTAGTTGTCAATTCCTGGAAAAAATAAAAGAAACTACTCCATACCTCACTCTGTCCTGTACACTGTTTCCTAGAATTGAGGCTAGTCCAAGAGAGGTTCAGAAAACAGCGATTCCCAGGGGCCATCAGGGGGAACATCCTGAAAGAAACAGTCTAAAGATAGACCTTGAAAACTAGACAGAATTAGAATTGCTGGGGAAATGATGGTGGTCTAGGCATGAGGGAGATGAAAAGGACTGGTCACGACATTTTGCAGGATAGAGCACATGCTCAGTCCATAGTGGGCTCTGAATAAATAGCATGAAGTGAACTGGTCCACCTGCAGCTGGACGTCCTTTCTGGAAAGAAATAAAATTGCAGAGACTGTGCAGCCAGACAGACTCAATTTAGATCACCACCCTCCCATGATTTTTACATCTTCAGAAAGTCATTTGACTTCTATGAGTCTCTATTTCCTCATGTGGAAAAAAAAAAGAAGATAATAAAACCTTTTAGAGAATTTTTATGATTAACAAGGTACACTGTAGCTGAGACAATGCCATGTGGCCACATAATAGCTTTCTTTTCCTTCTGGGCACACAACTTAACTTCTCTTCCTAGCTCTCATGAGGAGCCACGGGACTGAATTCTAGCCAATGGAATGTGGACAAAGTAAGGCATACCGATTCCACCCTTGGCCCCAAGTCCACCATGCACCTTCCATGCTTCTCTCTCCCCTGTCTGTAAGGCTGAAAGGGGAAGACTCCAGGAAAGTAAAGTTAGGAAAGAGCTGCTTCCAAGAGCCAGCTGGCCAACTTCTAACTATGGTGGGCAAGAAATAAACTCTTGGTGTTCAATCCACTGAGATTTGGAGAATGTGCGTTTCATCAAGTGTTAGTACCTCAACGAACACATACATAGAAAGTGCTTGGTAAATGTTGACCATTGTTATTAATATTTTTATAACACTCTTTGGTTTACAAGCAGTTTTTACTTCTTCATGTAATTGATCCTCACAGCGCTCTTGTTAATGGAATATGGACAACAGAGACTACTGCTCTGTTCTATAAATGAGGAATAGAGGTTCCCACTAATCACACACAAGCAAGGAAATCACGTGACCAAGACCAAAACCATTATACTGGACTCAGTCTTTTTTTATGCTGCTGGATCCTGCACACTTGTTTTGCTGGGCCACATAACCAGCACCAGCCCCCTAGTGTCCGTCCAGACCAGAAGGTGATAGTAATCTCAGGATCACCGGCAGGACACAAAGAGTTAGTAATTCCTCAAAAGGCCTGTGCATGGGCAGACAGACCAGATACCAGATACCTAAGCCAGAGAGGTGACAGCATCACTGGTTCAGAAGACCACATGCCACCACTATGGATGGACAGAACTCGGAGATGTAGATTCTAATTCTGGCTCTGCCACCATCCTGCTGAGTGAACTTAGGCAGGTTACTAGGTATCTCAGGCAAAGTCTACAGAGTAACACCAGGACTAAGGAGTTGGCTTTGTTCCTGAGGTCTGGGCCCCATTGGTTGCAGGGTGGGCAGAGAGTCCCTCCCCTCCAGGAGACCTTGGGAATCCCCTCAGAGGCCAGCTGAGAGTGGGCCAGCTCCATCCCCCGCACCCACTCCATGCAGCTGCTCATGCTCCAAAACCCCAGTCAAAAGGCATCTGTCACCAAAACAAGTGGTCCTGCCATTCCAGCAGGGAGCAAGATCTGGGAACAAATGGTGTTTTGTCTAAACAATTGTTTCCAACAGCAATTCCCTTTCCAGGGTAGCTTTTAAAATTATTATTATTGTTGTTTGCTAATTAGGTTAAAACACATAAATATTTCCAATATACAGATAACAAATGCCTTCATCTAAGAGAATCAGCTGCCCTGAGACTACCAACCCTGGTGACTCTCCACCAGCCAGGGCTGGAAGGGCCTGAGAAACAGACTGAAACACAACATGAGATCCCAAGTTGGGAGGGACTTGCAAAAGGTCACAGAGATCAGAGGCAGAGCCAAGGTGAGAATGCAGGTTATCTTGACCCTGAGAGCAGTATCTAGCTGATAACTATAACTAGTAGGAATATTACCATATTGTTATAACTATTGTTATCATTTTAGGACAGACTTAAGTTTGATCCTGATTCTATACTCACTATCTATATGCCCCTCTTACCACCACCACCCCCATTACAGTTTACAGCCATTATTTTGTATTAGTTTCAGGTGAACAGCATAGTGGTTAAACAATTAAGTCTCAGTTTTCTTGCCTGAAAAACAGGTGAATAATTTTCATCATCTTGGGAAGATCAAATGAAAGAATTATATGTGTTGAATCTATTGGGGTGATTTATAAAGAACTTATGAAACTCAACACCAAAAAACAAATTATCCAATTAATAAATGGGCAAAGGACCTGAATAGACACTTCTCCATAGAGGACATAAGATGGCCAATAGACATATGAAAAGACGCTCAATGCCACTGATCATCAGAGAAATGTAAATTAAACCACAATGAGATACCACCTCACACCTGTCATCAATAAATCAGTACCTGATCATTCTTAATTAACATTTTGGAATAAGTGGGGAAGGTCCCAGAAGAAAAGCTAGCACTGTGGGGAAGAGCACCAGTCTAGAGCTGGATTGCCAGCTCTGAACCCAGCTCTAGCAGTCTTGAGCTGTGTGCCCTTAGGCAAGCTACCTAACTTCTGGATTCTAAATGGGGATGACGGTGGGGTTATATGTGCACACAGTAAGTATCGTATAAGTGACAGTGATTATTTCAATTTTACCTCACTCCTGTTTAGCTTTTAAAGAACTTTCCTATCGACCTCTCCTTGTGGCCTGGGAGCTGAGAGGGCAACACTTTTTACCCACCTCGCAGAGGAAACAGGGAGGCTCAGGGAGACCTAAAGAACCGCCCGAGTCACACAGTCAGGAGGTGGCAGAGCAAAGACTTCAACTCAGGGTTTCAGCTATGAGTCCGGAGCAGTTCCTGGCCTCTCACAGCAGCTGGCCTCACCCTTCTCTCCCAGCCGCACCCCAGCCATGTGCCAGGCACCCCAGTAGTTAAAAGTGATCCTAGAGGATGCTGAGAAGATGAGGGAGAACAGGAAGTATTGCATGGCTAATTCCTCAAGTGGGCAAGGAAAGATGGCAATAATTTTAACTAGACTGGTTTCACCTGCAGGGCCATTCGCTGCCTGCCTCCCACTTGGTTAGGAGACAAGCCAAGCCTGGCTGCAGGTTGTGGCAGCTGGCTGCCTCTGCTGCCGAGGAGGAGGCCAGACTGGGCTGGACAAGGGTGAGACAGAAAGGAAGTGCTCACCCTCAGGAGGTGCAAGTGCCTTCCTAAATGCACCCAGGCAATTCCCATGTCCTAGTCCTGACCCTAAGCTGAGAAAAGTCCCCAGACTGGGGATTATGACCTCTGAGTTCAAGTCCTGGCTCTGCCACTTGCCAGAAAATTTATGTAGAAAACTGGTTTCACCACTTCCCCCAAATGAGGGGGTGCATCTCTACACTGAAAGGTTGAAGGGTGCCAGGAGGACTAGATGAGAGGTGCTGGGCTCTCACAGTGGAGAGCAGCCTTTAGTGACCGCTTGTTCCACAAACAAGGAGATCTGCTCTCCTCTCCCCACAAGGTCAAGGCAGGCTGAGCTCACCATCCTCCTCCTTACCCACCCTTCTTTCCACAGCCCAGTCTGTATAGTCACCCTTAGGCCAGCCCCCACACCCTTGCACAGGCTGCTCCTCCCTCTTCGTCTTCAATCTCAGCCGTGAAAACACTCCCCTCTCATCCCTGACTGTCTCAGTCTTCTGCCTCGCCTGTAACCACCAGCCCCTCCTTGGCCCTCCCTTTTCACTCCACAGGACACACAAGGCCGCTCTTTGCCCCTGAACTATTTTCTGTTTGCTGGCCTTGAATCTCCAGCAAGAAGGGTGTCATGAACTGAATTGTGTCCCTCTAAAATTCATATATTGAAGTCCTTGTCCCCAGTGTGACTGTATTTAGAGATAGGACCTATAAAGAGGCAATTAAATTAAATGAGGTCCTAAGAGCAGGTGGGGCCCTAAACCAATAGGACTGGTGTCCTTATAGAAGAGAAAGAGATACCAGGTGTATTCACACAGAAAAAGGGCCATGTGAGGACACAGCAAAAAGGTGGCCATCTACAAGTCAGAAAAAGAAGCCTCACCAGAAGCCAACCTACTGGCACCTTGACCTTGAACTTGTAGCCTCCAGAACTATAAGAAAACAAATGTCTGTTGTTTAAGCCATCCAGTCTATGTGCTCAGACAGCCTTAGCAATCCAATATAGAGGGCTCATGTCACATTTTACTTGTGACCTTGGGTGTTCACTTTCTTTCTCTAAGACTGTTACTACAGCTGATTAAAGGAGTCAGAGCTACTGAAGGAAACTCAGAAATGTCTTCACAGAGAAGGTGACAGTCAAAATTGAGTAGGTTCTGGCAGGAGGGGTAAATCCAGCAGAGGGAGGCTGTCCACTAATGCCATGGAGGTTTGAAACAGCCTGGACTTCCAGGTAAGGTTTGGTCTGAAGGAGTCATGCACGATGAAGCCAGAGTGGGCAAGGCCAGGGCATGGGGGGAATGGGGAGGGCAAACGAAGGTCCATGTCCTTTCTGCTGAGGGCAGAAGGAAACCATTGAAGAGTCTTGAGCAGAGAAGTAGTATGGTTTGTGTTTTACAATGTTGCTCTGACTGGTACGTAGAACCTGGATTGGATGTGCAGAGAGGAGAATGATCTGGACTCCCTGACATGAGGTGGTGATCTGGACTCACGCAGGAGGAGGAAGGACAGTGTTAGTGACAGAAGGAGAATGAATGGACCAGGTGTGGTACTGTGGGGGGAGGGGAAGGAATGCTGTTCCCCATTCTCTCCTTGTGCAGCTGCTGGATGGGGCTGGCCCAAGGTGGAGTGGAGCCTGTGGATGTGAAGGTGCTTTTACATGTTGTGGGAAGGCTTGTTGTCCACCCCAGACCAGCAAAACGCTAGATATACGATATGTGTTCAACACACAAATGTGAAGAAACAAAATGATAAGGTTATCACCTTGGCCATACCCTTGGTCTAAAATGGAAATCTTAGCTCTCCATCATGAAACTGGCAACCCCTCCCCCTCCCCCCATACCTCTTTGATCTTCCCAAGAAGCCACACCCTAGCGGGACCAGAACCAAAACTCAGATTCTCCTAGTTAGGGACTGTATGCATGAAAGGAATGCTTTCACACTCAGTACTTCCTTTCATCCCTACAGTGCCCATCCTTGGTAGAAATATCAGCCGCATTTTAGAGATGAGGAAACGGGCTCAGAGAGCTCCAGTAACTGGCCCAAGGCCACCCAGGCCAGGCTCCCTCACTTCATCCCACGTCTTCTTGTTTCCTTGACGGCCAGGAACACTTCACCTTCTATAGAGAACAAGCACAAACTCCTGGGAGTCATCTGCTATACTATTTGGCTGGAAAACACTTCTTTAAAAAGATATCCTGTCACTCTAGCCAGTCTGGCTCAGTAGTTAGAGCATCAGCCTGCAGACTGAAGAGTTGAAGTTTCCGTTCTGGTCAAGAGCACGTACCTGGGTTGCAGGTTCAGTCCCCAGCCCTGGTCAAGGTCGTTCAGGAGGCAACTAATCAAAGTGTCTCTCTCACATCGATGTTTCTCCCTCCCTCTCACTCACTCCCTTCCTTCCACTCTCTAAAAATCAAAGGGAAAATATCCTCAGGGGAGGATTAACAACAACAAAAAATAATAAAATGATATGCTGTCATGTTTTTTCTTCATATATGAGAGTCTTGGGCCACAGATTGTCATTTAATCTGCTGGGAAAATATGGCTTGGCCATGTATCCTGTCACTCTGAGGCATGGCTCTCAACCACAAATTATTTCCACTTCTCATTAGGAATATTCATTCATCACATCCATTCTGGAGCCTTCCTGAAACATATAATTAGAATAAAATTAGAAGTTCAGACTATCTTCCCGTGGCTTGCCCCCTTATTGTCAGATGGAAAAACTGAGCTCCAGAGAGGGGCAGCAACCAGCCCAGAGTCACACAGCCACTCAGTGGCAAAGCTGGGACTTTAACCCCAGTCTCCCAGCTCCCCATTCAGTTCTCTTCCCATAGCCCATGCATATTCTAAATGAAGTCAGAAACCACATGTATGTCACTCTTTTGTGAGTCAATCCACTGTCTCCTTTGAGATGGATTCTGTGTGGTTGGATTCCTGAGCTTCTGAGCTGCCCCTGAACTCTCCTTTCACTCACTTGCTTCTGAAAAAAAGAACTATGTAGCAGAAGCACATGCTGACACCATGGTATAAAGAGCCTGAGAAGTAAGAAAAAGTGAATGGAAAGAGAATCGGGGCAGCTGGGGAAAAAGGCAGGAGCCAAAGATCAAAGAAACAAACCCTTGTTTTTGAACATCTACTCTTGCTGGACAAGATGCATTCATTTCTTCGTTTAATCCTCATGTCACCCCTGTGGGGTGGAGATCATTGCTGCAGTCAACCTCCTTATACACAGGTTCCATATCCACAAATTCAACCAACCACAGGTCGAAACAGTATTTTCTATCTGCATTTGGGAATCCGCAGATGCAGAGTGCTGAGTGTATGCATTGTTCTAGGACATTTATATAGAAGACCATCATCTGTTGATTTTGGTATCTGCAGAGGTTCTGGATCCAGCCCCCCTTGGACACCTAGGAGCAACTCTATTACATTTTTTTTTTTTTTTTATCATCCTCACCCGAGGACATTTTTCCATTTTTTGTTCAGGTAGAGTGGGAGGGATGGAGAGAGAGAGAAACATCGATGTGAAAGGGACACATCGAATGGTCGCCACCCACACAACCAACCAGGGCCGGGGACAAACTGCAACCGAGGTACATGCCCTTAGTGGGAACCGAACCCGGGTCTCTCCAGACTGCAGGCCGATGCTCCAACCGCTGAGCCAAACCGGCCAGGGCTCTATTACATTTTTAAGATGAGCAAATTGAGGCACGGAGGGATTCAAGTCATCTGTGCAAGGTCACGGTGCTGCCTCTGGTGGAAGGAATCACAGTCTGTCTGACCCATACAGCACTCAGTCTATTACACCGGCTCTCCTCACCCACAAGCTGTGGGCCCTTGAGTGAGCCTTTTCCCTTTGTGAGCTTCAGTGGCTGTGTGTAGAACAAATCAAGTGCAACTCTATTGTTGGAAAGATCTAAGAAAAAGTCAACAAAAAGAGGAACAACCAGGAGGCAGGGAGCACGAAGCCCGCTGCCCACGCTGAAGTCATCACCAATGGACAGTGGACAATCAGAGCAAAGGTGGGATTCTGTATATTTTTATTACCACGCCCCACCCTGCCCTCCACTTTAATCTGACTCAGGCCCTCTCAGATTTCTCCTTGAATTTTTTTAATGTCCTCCCACCAAGGATGGGTCTCTGGTGGGCTTCCCCTGTCCTGCACTTGACCCCAGACTTTTGAGGCCCTCACTGCCAGCCAGCCACAGACTCACACCCTCCTTTCTTGCTGGGAGGCCAGGAAAGGGAAGGGAAGGGGCTGGGGAAGCCTGGATCTCTCCCACATGCCACGTACTACAATTTCACAATCATTCAAGTGTCTGCCCTGTGTGAGGCATTATACAGGGACAGAGAAACACAAAGCTGCAAAGAAAGTTAACCTACTTGAGCTTCAGTTTCCTCATCTGTCAATGGGAACAAACCTCCTCATTTGATCTACACACAACCCTATGAATAGGTATAATAGTTTACCCCATGGAAGTTCTGCCATGTTCACAGGAATTGCTCAGTAGACTAGAATTATTCATTACACAAAAACACAGTCTCTACCCTCAAAGAGTTCCCAGCTTAGTGAGGAAGGCAGGTGTAGCATTCACTGAACAACCCCTCTTTTCTAGGCACTGCATTTCTCACCTTCACAGAATCCTACAGGACAAGTCCTACCTAGCATCCTCTCATTTGACACTGAGGAGGAAACTGAGGCCCCCAAAAAGGAGAGGCAACTTGCTTCAGGCTACCTAGCTAGGAATTTGACCCCGAGATTCCAAGTGTCTTTTCTCAGCTCTGTTACAAAGCAGTCTTCAAGAAGCCTGGAGCTAAAGTCCATCACTGTCCCTTTTGGAAGACTGAGATTAAAGTTTGGAAGACCACACCAGGAGGAAACCCCAGCCAGACCACTGGGACCGACCCAGAACTCCTGAGCAATAGAGACCCTGGTGCAAATGGGTGACCCAGACAGAGTGCCTGGGCCACCTCACGGAGTTTTTAAAAGGAGTCATTAGAAAGGGCTGGGCTTCCTCCATGCATGATCTCCAGGGGAAATGGGCAAGACCCAGAAGGAGGCTGGGGCCACAGCCCAGGTGGCAGGGAATGAGGCCTCACCTAGTGGCTGCAGAGATGGAGAGGAGGGAATGACCTATCAACCAGCATCCACAGGACGCCATCTGAATCCTCAACCCGTTGGGGACCCCAAGGAAAATGGCTGACATCTGCCTTCCTGGAGGCTTCAGGCTCGTCCATGGGTGGAGGCATAACTAACACATTTTTCTTCATAGCATTTTCATAAGGCAGAAGTTATCGATCCTGATGGTCAGATCAGGAAACAAAGCTCAAAGGGGGGAGCAATTTGCCCCAGAGTCACCCAGACAATGAAGCTGAGCCCTCTACTTCTTGCCCCTCCGAGTCATGTCCCTGGGCCCCTCCTAGTCCAGTTTCTCTCATTGTAGAAGAGGACAGGAAGGAACAAACACAGAAGCCTCCCCCACAGAGATCTATGGACTGGACACTGGAGATGTAGTTCTGAAGCTTCTAGAAAGTACTGATCCCCAGGTTCTGCCCCTAAAGATTCTGATTTGGATGGTTGGGACAGGGCCTGGAATCTTTTTTAAATAAATTCTGAAATTAATTCCATTTTGCAGTGGTGGCTTGAATGAAAGAGGACCCTCCCCCCTTAAAATGACCCTTGAACTGACCTCCATCCCAAGTCCCAGTGAGGAGTGCAGAAAAGTCATCCCCCAGCAGTACATCCAAAGAGGGCTTTGTATGCTCTATAGAAAGGTTTTTTTCCAAAGTTTGTGAGAATTCAGATTTAGTTCTTTTCTGGCTCACTAACTCTAGGAGACTACGATTCTATGATTCTGTGATTTTGCCCAGAGGCCTGGCTAAGCAGCGGATGGAGGTGGACTCTGCCGGCTCCTGCTCAGGAGTGAAGGGGAGGCAGGCAGAACGGGCCTGGGGCAGTGCATACAGCCTGGCCGATCTGTGTACCATTTGACTGGCATCTAACTCAGCAGGCAGCTTAGCTTGGGTGATCACTTGTTGAGTGAATAATGCATTTTTCAGGATTAAAGTGTCAGAAACCCAGTTGAAATTTGCCTAGATAAAAAGGGAAAGGATACTGGGGTATCTCTTATGACTGAGGTCCAGCAGGGCTCCAGGAACCACAGAAGCCGGGGCCCCAAATGCCACCAGGTCTCTTTGTCACCTATCTTGACCTCTCTCTGCATATCAGCATCATTCCATCCAAGAAAGATAAAGCTTTCCCCCTATGGCATGAAATGTGAAGCCTATACCTCCCTAACCTCACATCCAAGAACTCCCACTATCAGAAAGGAACCAGGATTTTCTTCCCTTCATTCCAGTTTGAAAAGTCCCACACAAGCCCTCTGACTGGCCCAGTGGAGCTAGGGGTACACTTCTGACCAGCTGGGTGGGATTACATAGCACAGACACTATTTCTAGAGAAGGGTCAGGCAGTTATTTCTATTGGTGACTATTACAAATAAAGTTATATGAGTGCTTCTCATCATAGAGCACAGTATAGTCAATTTTGCGCTGTCACAATATTTCATTTGGTCCTCAAAACAGTCATGATTGGGAGACATAGGAGAGGGTGTTCTTCCCTGTTTGAAGCTGAAGTCTTTGCTTTCAACTCCAGCTCTGGATTTGAGTCTCCTTTATCAAAGACATAATAACTCTCAATTTGGTGAAAACTGTACAGCTTTTGGACTAGTTCAAAAGGATACAGTCTGTTTGCCCCTAACGAAAACATAAAATAGTAGATAAAAAAGAACTTTTGAAGATAAAAACACCAACTCTAAAAAAGGTTAAGTGGGGCCCAAGGGCACACAGCCCGTGTCCAGGACTGGAACTAGACCTCATGGCTTCTGACTCCTAGTCACATATTCGATGAGAAAATGGATAAATAAAAAACAACAGCAATAGCTGCCATTTACTAAGTGCCAGTCCCTTTAAATAAATTATTACATTTCATTCCAACTACTCTGTAGATATTATTTTCATTCCCATTTTATGGGTGAGGAATTTGAAACTGAGTTATGTGGCTTACTCAAAAGCAGCTCAGAAAGGACGAAGCCAAAGTTGGATCCACGATGCCTCCAATGTGAAAATCTGACCCTGCAGTTAGATGTGTCCATATATTAATTTCTAACCAATAATATGGAGGAGGAAGTGATTCGAGCCATGTCCAAACCTGGCCCATAAAAGCCTCCTGCACGATCCTCTACACTGTTGTTACCCATCTGCCACCTGGAGGTCAATGCCCAGGGTGACCTCAGCAGCCACATGGAAGGTTGAGAGCCCCCATTAGCCTGGGTCACTGAACAGTGGTGAGATGCAGATACCCCTCCTCCCCCACTGCCACTGATTGCACTTCATGTGAGCAAGAAGTTAACATCTATTATGTTAAGACATGGAGCTTTTAGAGTTTTATGTGTGGCTACAGCCAGAATTAACCAGAAATCATGGCCTTGGTCATTCCAGACCCCTATGGGAACGTCAAAAGAGACTTGCCGTGTCTCTCTGTTCCCTCTGCCTCACCCTCCTATTCAATCCCATTCACCCTTCAAGTCCAGCTCCAGTGTCTCCCTCCACAGTGACTTCCCTCATGCCCTAGCTCCCACACCCCAGATAAGTGGACCCCTCCACTCTTTGCACTGTGGAATAGCTAACATTTATTTATTTATTTTTTATTAATTAATTTATTTTTGTTACAGATGTTTCTCCTTTTTCCCCCAGACATCCCCCTCCCTATCCTGGTCCCCACCCCAAGCATTGTTGTCTATGTCCATTGGTTATGCATACATGCATATAAGTTCTTTGGTATATCTCTACCCTGTCCCCCTATTCTGAAGTTTGTCCTTTCTATGTCTCTGGATCTATTCTGTTCATCAACTTTTTCTGTTCATTATATTCCACAAATAAGTGAGATCATGTGGTATTTGTCTTTCTCTGATTGGTTTATTTCACTTAGCATAATACTCCCTAGGTTCCTCCATGTCATCTCAAAGAATACGTGATCTTTCTTTCTTACACCTACATAGTGTTCCACTGTGTATATGTACCACATCTTGTTTATCCACTTATCCACTGATGGACACTTGCGCTGTTTCCAGATCTTAGCAATTGTAAATAGTGCTGCTATGAACATAGGGGCACTATTTCTGATTGGTGTTTCAGGCTTCTTAGGATATATGCCTAGAAGTGGGATCACTGGCTCAAAAGGCAGATCAATTCTTAATTTTTTGAGGTAACACCATATTGTTTTCCATAGCGGCTGCACCAGTCTGCATTCCCACCAGCAGTGTACTAGAGTCCCCTTTTCTCCACACCCTCGTCAACACTTGTTGTTTGATGATATGTTGATGACAGCAATTCTGGCAGGTGTGAGGTGATACCTCATAGTCGTTTTAATTTGCATCTCTCTGATGATTAGTGACTTTGGGCCTTTTTTCATATGTCTCTTGGCCATTTGTACATTCTGTTTGGAAAGGTGTCTATTTAGGTCCTCTGCCCATTTTTTAATTGGGTTCTTTGTCTTCCTTTTATTGAGTTGTATGAGTACTCTATATTTTGGAAATTAGCCCCTTATTTGATGTATCATTGGCAGTTATGCTCACTCATATAGTAGGTTCCTTTTCCATTTTGATGGTTATTTCTTTTGCTGCACAGAAACTTTTTAGTTTGATGTAGTCCCATGTGTTTATTTTTTTTCCTTTGTTATTCTTGCCTGAGGCATAGTATCAGTGAAAATTCTGCTGTGTGTGATTTCTGAAATTTTATTCCCTATATTTTCTTCTAGGATTTTTATGGATTCTTGAGTCAAATTTAAGTCTCTTATCCATTTTGAGTTTATTCTTGTGTATGGTGTAAGTTAGTGGTCTAGTTTTATTTTTTACGTGTAGCTGTCCAATTTTCCCAACGCCATTTATTAAAGAGGTTGTCTTTACTCCATTGTATGCTCTTGCCACCTTTGTCAAATATTAATTGATTAAAATGTCTTGGGTCAATTTCTGGATTTTCTGTTCTCTTCCATTGATCTGTATGTCTGTTCTTGGGCCAGTACCAGCCAGTTTTGATTATAGTGGCTTTGTATTGTAACCTGACATCTGGTATTGTGATCCTTCCTACTTTGTTCTTCTTTTTAAAGATTGTTGTGGCACCCTGGCCAGTCTGGCTCAGCGGTTAGAGCATCAGCCTGCAGCCCAGAGAGATCCGGGTTCAGTTCCCGCTAAGGGCACGTACCCCAGTTGCAGTCTGTCCCCGGCCCTAATTGGGTCGTGTAGGTGGCGGCCGCTCAATGTGTCGCCTTTTACATCGATGTTTCTCTCTCTCTCTCTCTCTCTCTCTCTCTCTCTCTCTCTCTCTCTCTTTTCCTCTCTCTCCCTCCCACTCTATCTGAACAAAAAATGAAAAAATGTCCTCGGGTGAGGATTAAAAAAATAATAAATAAATAAGTAAAATAAAGATTGCTGTGGCTATTCGGGGTCTTTTATATTCCATATAAATTTCTGAAGTTTTTGTTCTAGTTCTGTGAAATATGTTGTTGGTATTTTTTTTTTTTTTATCCTCACCCAAAGATATTTTTCCATCTTTTGTACAGATAGAGTGGGAGGGAGAGAGGGGAAGGGAGAGAGAGAGAGAAACATCGACGTTAAGGGACACATCGAGTGGCTGCCACCTGCACGACCAACCAGGGCCGGGGACAAACTGCAACCGAAGTACGTGCCCCTAGCGGGAACCGAACCCGGGTCTCTCCGGACCGCAGGCCGATGCTCTAACCGCTGAGCCAAACTGGCCAGGGCTGTTGTTGGTATTTTAATGGGGATTGCATTGAATCTATAGATTGCTTTGGGTAGTATAACATTTTAATGATGTTAATTCTTCCAGCCCGTGAACAAGGTATGCTTCTACTTTTTTATGTCTTCCTCTATTTCTTTTTCAATGTCCTGTTGTTTTCTGCAAATAGGTCCTTTACTTCTTTGGTTAAGTTTATTCCTAGGTATCTTAATTTTTTTTTCCCAACAATGGTAAATGGGATTGTTTTTTAGTTTCTCTTTCTGTGAGTTCATTATTGATGTATAACAATGCCACTGAATTCTTGATGTTAATTTTGTATCCTGCTACCTTGCCAAATTTATTTATTAAATCTAGTAGATTTCTGATGCAGTCTTTAGGGTTTTCCATGTACAATATCATGTCATCTGCAAATAATGACAGTTTCACTTCCTCCTTTCCAATTTGGATCCTTTTATATTTTCTTCATGTCTAATTGCTGTGGCTAAGACTTCCAGGACTATGTTAAATAAGAGTGGCAAAAGTGGGCATCTCTGTCTTGTTCCTATTCTTAAGAAAAATGGTTTTAGTTTTTGCCCATTGAGTATGATGTTAGCTGTAGGCTTTTCATATATGGCCTTTATTATGTCGAGATATGATCCCTCTATTCCCACATTGCTGAGCATTTTTATCAGAAATGGGTGCTGGATTTTGTCAAATCCTTTTTCAGTATCTATTGATATCATCATATGGTTTTTATCTTTTGTTTTGTTTATGTGGTGTATCACATTTATTGATTTGTGAATATTGTACTAACCTTGCATGCCCGGGATGAATCCCACTTAGTCATGGTGAATAATTTTTTTAATGTGTTGCTGGATCTTATTTGCTAATATTTTGTTAAGGATTTTGGCATCTATGTTCATCAGGGATATTGGCCTGTAGTTTTCTTTCTTTGTAGTGTCTTTATCTGGTTTGGGAATTAGAATTATGCTGGCCTCATAAAATGAGTTTGGAAGTCTTCCTTCTTATTGAATGTTTTGGAGTAGCTTGAGGAGAATGGCTGTTAGCTCTTCTTTGAATGTTCGGTAAAACTCCCCCATGAAGCCATCTGGGCCTGGGCTTTTGTTTGATGGGAGTTTCAAGATTACATCTTCAATTTCCTTAGTTGTTATTGGTCTGTTCAAGTTTTCTATCTCTTCTCAGTTCAGTTTTGGAAGAATGTTTCTAGACATTTGTCCATTTCACCTAGCTTGCCCAATTTGCTGTTGTATAATTGTTCATAGTATTTGTTAACAATCCTTTGTATTTCTGTGGTGTCAGTTGTTACTTCTCTTTTGTTTCTGGTTTTGTTTCTTTGGGTCCTCTCTCTTTGTTTCTTGGTGAGTCTAGTTAAGGGTTTGTTAATCTTGCTTATCTTTTCCAAGAACCAGTTCTTTGTTTCATTGCTATTTTTAATTGTTTTTTTAGTCTCTATGTCATTTATTTCTGCTCTGATCTTTACTATTTCTTTCCTTCTACTTGCTCAGGTCTTTTCTTTTTGTTTGCTTTCTAGTTCTTTAAGTTGTGAGGTGAGAAATTGTTCTTGTTTCCTGAGGTAGGCCTATAGGGCTATGAACTTCCCTCTCAGGACTGCTTTTGCTGCATCCCATAGATTTTGTGTTGTTGTGTGTTAATATTCATTGGTTTTTAGAAGTTTTTAATTTCTTCCTTGATCTCCTTAGTAACCCATTCATTGTTTAATAACATGCCATTTAGTCTCCACGTGTTTAAATATTTTCACGTGTTTTTGTTGTAATTAATTTCTAGTTTCATGCCATTGTGATCTGAGAAGATGTATGATACAATTTCAATCTTCTTGAACTTGAAGAGACTTAATTTGTGTCCTAACATGTCTGTCCTAACATGATCTGTCTTTGAGAATGCCCCACATACATTTGAGAAGAATGTGAATTCTGCAGTTTTGGGGTACAATTCTCTGTAGATACCTATTAAATCCATTTTAACTAGTGCATCACTTAGAGTCTCTGTATCCTTGTTAATTTTTTGTCTAGAGCAGCAGTTCTCAACCTGTGGGTCACGACTCCTTTGGGGGTTGAACAACCCTTTCACAGGGGTCACCTAAGACCATCGGAAAACACATATTTCTGATGGTGATTTCTAACAGTAGCAAAATTACAGTTATGAAGTAGCAACAAAAATAATTTTATGGTTGGGGGTCATCACAACATGAGGAACTGTATTAAGGAGTCACAGTATTAGGAAAGGTGAGAACCACTGGTCTAGAGGATCTATCCAGTGATGTCAGTGGGGTGTTGAAGTCCCCTGCTATTATTGTATTGCTATTGATTTCTCCTTTGTAATCCTCCAGGCATTTTTAAATATATTTTGGTGTTCCTATATTGGGTACATATATGTTTACAAAGGTTATATCTTCCTGTTGGATAGATCCCTTCAATATTATGTAGTGGCCTTCTTTGTCTCTAGTTATGGCCTTCATTTTGAAGTCTATTTTATCGGATACATGTGTTGCTACCCCAGCTCTTTTTTTCTTTCCATTTGCTTGGAATATTTTTTTCCATCCCTTCACTTTCGATCTACCTGAGTATTTTGTTGTGAGGTGGGTCTCTTGTAAACAACATATATATGAGTCATGCTTTCTTATCCAATCAGCTACTCTGTGTCTTGTGATTGAAGTGTTTAATTCATTTACATTTAAGGTTATAATTGATATGTACATTGCCATTATTGTTTATTGTGGCTGTGTTTTTCTTCCTATTTCTTCTACTAATTAAAGCAGTCCTTTTAACATTTCTTGCAGTGCTGGTTTGGTGCTAATATATTTCTTTAGCCATTTTTTGTCTGGTAAGCTTTTTATTTCACATTCTATTTTGAATAATAGCCTCGCTAGATAGAGTAGTCTTGGATTAAGATCCTTGTTTTTCTTTTCTTTTCCTTTTTTATAAATTTTTTTTAATCCTCATTTGAGGACATTTTTGCATTTATTTTCAGATAGAGCAGGAGGGAAAGAAAGGGGAAGAGAGAGCGAGAAACATCGATGTGAGAGAGACACATCGACTGGTTGCCACACACACAACTCCAACCAGGGCTGGGGACAAACTACAACCGAGATATGTGTCCTTAGCGGGAACCGAACCCGGGACTCTCTGGTCCGCAGGCCGACACTCTAACCGCTGAGCCAAACAGGCCAGGGCCAGATCCTTGTTTTTCATGACCTTGATTACCTCATGCCATTTCCTTCTGGTCTGTAGTGTTTCTGTTGAGAAGTCAGCTGATAGCCTTATGAGGGTTCCTTTTTAGGTAACCTGTTGCCTATCTCTTGCTGCCTTTAGGATTCTCTAATTGTCTTTAATTTGGGGCATTTTAATTACTATGAGTCTTGGTGTGGGCTTCTTTGAGTTCTTCCTACTTGGGGCCCTCTGTGCTTCTTGAACTTGTATGCCTTTTTCCTTCACCAATTTAGGGAAGTTTTCTGTCACTACTTCTTCAGATTTATTCTCTAACTCTTGCTCATTTTCTTCTTCTTCTGGAACTCCTATGATGCGGATGTTGTTATGTTTCATATTGTACCACAGTTCTCTTCAGCCTTCTTCGTATTTTTTAATTATTTTTTTTCTTTTTGGTTCTCTGATTGGGTGATTTTTTTTACCCTGTTTTCTAATTCACTGATCCAGTCCTTGGCCTCCTCTAATCTGCTGATTATTCTTTTCAATGTGTTTTTTATTTCTACTATGTCATTCTTCATTTTCAGTTGGATGGTTTACAATGCTTCTATATCTTTACTCATGCTGTTGAGCTTCCTCATCACTCTGAACTCTCCCTCTGATGTCTTGCTCAATTCCCTTTTATTTATTTAATCTTCTGTCGAATTATCTTGTTCTTTCATTTGGGATATTTTTCTTTGTTTCACCATTTTGGCTGTCTCAGCGGGTTTTGGAACCTGCCTAATTTTTCCTGTGGGTGTTGGTGTTCTGCTGGCTGTGGCTCCCTCTACTGGGTTTAAATGAGTGTGGGAGGACACACGATAAACACCACTGTCAAGTCTTACTTTACTGGGTAGATTTGCAAACCCAGAAAAGGTTCAGTTATCCTCTAGCTTTTTGCCTGGAGGCTATTAGTCTCAATTACTTGATGGGCCTTCAGTTGTATCCCTTAACTGAATGAAAAACTTCCTCAGGTGTTCAGGGTAAGAGGATTTCCTGAGGTTGGGGCAGATGCTTGCTGGCTGTTAATGAGCCTCAATTTACATTTCTCTGACCTGGCTGGGTGGTGTTAAATTCCTGTTGCTTCTCCCTGGGGCTCTGGGGCTCTTTGAGTAATATGGCTACTGTCCTATGAGAGAGTGATTCAGCACAAAACTCCCAGTGCCCTTCAAATCCCAAGTCTTTCCACACAGTTCCAGTCCAGTGTGCCCTCCCTCTGCCAGAGCCCAAGGTGAGTGGCTGTAGCTAATTTAGTGTGCTGTGCCAGCCCTCTGCACTGTGGAACCTGCTTGGGATTTTTAACCCCAAGGGAGCTGCTCACAGCTAAAACAGCTGCTGTCCGTGGGCTTCCAGCCTGCCCTCTCATGCCTCCGCAGTTCCTACCAGGCTCAATTTAGTGTCCTTTTTCTGTCCCTCGTTATATGGGTCCTCTCCCCCTGCTTTTCTGTTGCTTTTTCCTGACGATTTGTCTTTATTTTAGTTGTAATTCCAGTTTGGTCCTGGGAGATGGTCTGTGTAGCTTCCATTCACTCTGCCACCATTTTGGAAACCCCTAGCTAATATTTATAAGCACTGACTATATGTCAGGCTCTGTGCTAGATTTTACAAGCATCTCTTCGAAGCCTCACAACCACTTGAATTGGATGCTGCTGCCCCCCCCTCCCATTTTAGAGAGGATTAAGTGACTTGCCAAAAGCCACATGGCTAGTAAGTGGCAAAATTAGAATTTCAACTCCTAGGCTGGCTCCAGCGGCCCCACTTGTAACTGTGGCATGATACCCCCTTTATGTGCCCCCATTACTGTTCTTACACCCAGTAAGAATTTCTCCTATGATGAGATTTTAAAATGATAATTAAGTATAATGTGATCTTTTCATTAGAGAGCACACTTTACACTGAGCAAATTAGGGTTGGTTATCACACAGTGGAGAGGAAGAATCTGCTACAGGGGAACCAGTGGAGAAATGCTGCCTCAGGGGCTTGGCACTCTGCTACTCCAGCAGCGGAGGGTCAAGGCCAGTAGAAGACAAGCGAAATCTTCCCTAGTGACCATGCTGGGGTGACAGAAATAAAAAGGTTGTTCCTCTTGAACAAAGGCATGTGGACGTCTAAGGCTGGATTTGTGATGTTCAGGATTTACAGTCATACACTTAGAGCTGTAAAAACACTTCTATTATTGACATTCCTGAAGGGAAAATAACTTTGTTATAGTGAGTCTGAAACTATCTAGTCCTTAACTTCTTTCTCCCCATCAAAATTATTGTTTCCATTATTCCATTTTTTATAACACAAGATTTCTTAGGACTGCAACCTCCTCATCTTTATAGAACATAGCATGACTAGTGTCTATCAGGATGTCTGTCTCTTCCTGATTGAGTTCCCTAAGAAAAAGACCAGGTAGATCCATTGCTGGGACCTCAGAGACCAGTACAAAGCATGGTGTGCAGCAGGTGCCAAATGGCTATTTGCTATGTGCTGTCTCTGCCACCACCCACCAACCCTCCCAAGAGCACACCCTTTATTTCTCTTCTCTGTCACATCTTTTGGCAAATGTAACATCACCAGCTGGTCTAACCCACTCTGATCTGTCTCCTACAAATGGCCTGGCTCATTGCAAACCAGCGTTGCCCAAAGCCCATGTTCATGTGAAATCACAGTACACACCATTGCATGCTGCCACCATTACCATTACAACAAAACTCTTAGCAGCCCAAAGGTACCCCAGCTCTACTATCCCCTAGCTTCAAGGTCTTGAATGAGTCATGCAGCCTCTCTAAGCCTCAGTTTCTTCATCTGTAAAATGGAGATAATAATACCTAGAGCACAGCGTTGTTGTGAAGATTAAATGAGACCCTGGCATCATACCTAACATATAGGCATTAAATAGATGTTGTTTATCAGTGTTGCTTCCTCACAAAAGTCCTGACCAAAAAGCAGAGATGTTCCTAGTACTTGTTTACAGAAGAGGAAACTGAGGCACAGAAAGCCTTGGTGGCAAACCCTGTATCACACAGGTCCTACAGACCCTATGGGCTCCCTTCTGCTTCAGCATCCAGTGGGTCCCAGAAGCCTCTCAAGGAAGTAAGCAGTGTCCTGAGGTGGGGGGGTCTCCTGGCAGCTGAAGATTTGGTTGAGCTGCGAACTGGACCTGCCCTCTGCTTTAACTTCTCTCAGAAAGCCCAAGACCACATTTGCCGTGGAATGGTAACTCCTGCTCTGGCCTCTAACAGTCCTGCACAGAGAGGTGGGAGCACCAGCTGCTACCTTCTACTCCACAAGAAAGCAGGTGTGTGACCTTGGGAAAGTCACTTCCCCTCTCTGAGCCTCCATTTCTCTCTCTGGGGATAACAAGGTCTACCATGCAAAGTCATTCAAGGATCCAATGAACTACTGCATATAAAGAACCTATGCAGGACATAGGACCTGGTCCACACAGGGGTGCTCAGTAATCAGAAGCTATTTGATGATGTTGATGATGGTAATGGTGGTAATGGTGATGGTGGTAATGGTGGTGATGATGATGATATGAAACCTTTCCTCAGCAGAGTGGGACCAAAGCCTTGGGAGATTTGGGGCCTACATGGATAAGCACTGAGCACGTTTATTCTGATGAGTCAGGGCACACTATTAGGAACCAGGATGAATTTAAGGGTCACTGGATGTTATTGTACTCAAACTCTGCCCTGCCTTCACCTCTCTCCTTCAAGTCCCTGAGTGAAGAAAGAACTGAAGACAATAATTACAGAAGCAATGGCTCATTCATACTGACTTCTAAATGAAGCTTTGGCTCCAGTCCAGTGCTTAGAACTGGGCTGGACCATGGGGAAGGTTCCTCCTCCTGCGTGAACTGGGCCCCTCTGGTCAGACCCTAAGAAAGCTCCTGACTATTGCAGTCTATGACCAAACTCAAAGCCCAGCTTTTGATGATGGAGTCCCTCTGTACCTGGGTGAACAGGGGAGGAGACCCAGGGTGGAGAGAGGCTGCTCAATGCCCACAGTAGTATGGCTGCCTGGGGGAAGAATGAACGCTGTCAAGGAACCAGGGAACCAGGGGTGCCCCAGGATCAGGATGAACTGGGACTATGGCAGGGAGAAAAGAGAAGCCACACCCCATGGGCTGACCTTGACCACCTTTGAATTCTCCAGAAATCTTGAGGCCCAGAAAGGACCTCTTTGAAATGCAGCATTTAACTTTTTCGCTCTCAGTAGGTATACGAGGGAGCTCTTCAGAAGCTAAATGATGGATGACATCACAACTGGTTGAACACAGAACAGATAGAAGTCAGGTGTCTTTTTTAAGCCAGACATTAAAGAGATTTGCAAAACTTTAAAACTTACCAGCCTTCTCACTTAATATATTTTGCCTTAGAAACTATAGTTATTTTTCATTTAAAATATATGATTTGTGTTGACATGAGTTCATTATACCATTTTAAATGAATTAATAAATAAAATGTTTATATTTTTCTTCATATACATATATAGGTTTTTATTGATTTTTTTAGAGAGAGATAGAAACATTGATGTGAGAAACATCGATTGGCTGCCTCCTGCACAACCCCTACTGGGGATCGAGCACAAAACCCAGGCACATGCCCTGACTGAGGATTGAATCTAGACCTCTCAGTCTGTGGGATGATGTTCAATCCAATGAATCACAATAGCCAGCTATATTTTTCTTTTTAAAATGTTTTTATTGATTATTAGAGAGAGAGGAAGGGAAAGGGAGAGAGAGATAGAAACACGGATGAAAGAGAAACATTGATTGGCTGCCTCCTGCACAGCCCCTACTGGGGATCGAGCCTGAAACCTCAGCATGTGCCCTGACCAGACCAGTGACCTCTTGGTCCATATGGGTCGACGCTCAGCCACTGAGCCACATCAGCTGGGCTGTTTATTTATTTCTTAGTTTTAATTTCTAACGTGGTAAACATTGACAGCTGTAACTCACATAAACAAAAGTTCTTTGGGATCCTGAGACTAAACTGTTGATAACCACTGCTCTAGACAAACTCTTGTACATGTATACCAGAGACAAAAATGAGAATACCTGTAATAGCATTATCTTAGCAAAATATTTGTAATAGCAAAACCTGGAGACAATTCAAATGTCCACAAACATAATGGATAAAATAAATTACAGTATAGTCACACAATGGAATATTATACAGCATTGAAAATAAATGAACTATAGCCACACCAAAAAACAAAAAAACAGACAGACAAAAAAAGGCAAAATAAATCTTAGAAACATACACTGGGTAAAATCAAGGCAGGTCACAGAAGACAACATACATCATGATATCATTCTTATAAAGCACAAAAATAAATAAAGCTAAACATTTTAATTAACTTTATTGGGATAACAGTGGTTAGTAACCTTATATAAATTTCAGGTGTATAGCCCTGGCCAGTTTGGCTCGGCAGTTAGAGCATCGGCCTGCAGTTCAGAGAGACTGGGGTTCAGTTCCCACTGAGGGCATGTACCTCAGTTGCAGTTTGTCCCCAGCCCCAGTTGGGGTTGTGCAGGAGGCAGCCACTTGAGGTGTCCCTTTCATGTCAATGTTTCTCTCTCTCTCTCTCTTCCTCTCTCTCCTTCCCACTCTACCTAAACAAAAATGGAAAAATGTCCTCGGGTGGGGATAAAAAAAAAAATTTCAGGTGTACAACTTTATAATATATCTGTATACTCTATTGTGTGCTCACTACCCAAAGTTTAGTCTCTTTCTGACACCTTGTAATTGGCCCCCTTTATCCTCTTTGTCCTCCCCTCACTCCCCTTTAAATTAAACATACTCAGTTGTAAGGACATATACATATATGATAAAACTGTTTTAAGCACAAAAATGATAAAGACACAATAGACCCTCCTGGATGGAGGCTGAGGGAAGACTGAGATAAAGGAAGAGCACATTCAAAATGAACTGTCATTGACAACATTCCAATTCTTAAGTTGAGTGGTGGCTGGTGGGTAGCCATTGTATTATGATCTTCATAATTATATGTATGGTACATACATTCTCTTGTATGTATCAAACATAATATTTAAAAAATAATGTAACTTCTAGTACCCAGACTGTGGCCTTCCAATACCACTAAAAAGAAAGGGAGGCAGTAGATAAATATCAGTTTAAAAAACTAGAAACCTATTGAAGCCCTTTGTCACCCCAACCCCTTGGAGACATGGCTGGTCTGTGACAGGAAATGTATAAAACGGAACACCCTGTCATCTTAGACAGTAAGGAAGTTAGAGACTCCTCAGGTCATAACCAAAAGGACTCAGGAGCCAAGTTGAGGAGTCTCCGTGAAACAAGACAGGATCATTTGAGCAGCAATAAAGAAAAATATGGGCCCTGGCTGGTTTGGCTCAGCGGTTAGAGCGTCAGCCTGTGGTCCAGAGAGACCTGGGTTCAGTTCCCGTTAAGGGCATGTACCTTGGTTGCAGTTTGTCCCCGGACCTGGTTGGGTCGTGTGGGTGGTAGCCACTCGATGTGTCCCTTTCACGCCAATGTTTCTCTCTCTCTCTCTTCCTCTCTCTCCCTTCCACTCTGTCTGAACAAAAAATGGAAAAATGTCCTCGGGTGAGGATAAAAAAAAAAAAAAAATGTATTGAAACACATCACATTTACTTAAATCCATGAGTTCATAATGATACAAAATAATCTCATTGGTCACCTTCAGATAATGCTAGGGAATCGACTCACTACTGATAGACAAGAAATACAGGGGACAGATGAACCTATCAAAGGACACCATGGGATACAATCAGCAAAGTCCACATGTGGGAACAGGATGAACAACCCAGTTTCTTCAACAAATAAATAGCTGGAGGAAAATAAGAGGAGAGATAACCTACGGACTAAAAGAGACTTAAAAGATACTATCAGCCAATTGCAATGTATGGAACTTATTTGGATCCTGAATCAAATTGTAGAAGAAATAAAATTATGAGGTAACCTAGGAAATTTGAACACTAATTGTATAGTTGATGATATTAAGGAATTTTTATCTTCTCAGCTTTGTTAATGACATTATAGTTATGTGCTTTTTCCAATTTTTTTCATGTGGTAAAATACACATAAAATTTACCGTCTTAACCATTTTTAACAGTTCAGTGATATTAAATACATTCATAATATTTTGTAACCATCACCACTATCCATCTCCATAACTCTTTTCATCTTGTAAACCTGAAACTTTGTACACATTAAATAATAACTTCCCTTCCCTGGGCCCCTGGCAACCATACTCTACCTCTAGTCCGTATGATTCTGATTGCTCTGAGTACCTCATGTAAATGGAATGATACAATATTTGTCTTTTGTTCTTGGCATATCTCTATGTATTTTATGCATCCTCATATAGCTTTGATGATATGCTATCTGATCTCTGCTTCAGAACAATCTGGAGGTGTGGTAGGGTGGGAGAGTGGGCAGGAGTAGGTAAAATAAAATAGGCCATGAGTTGATCATTGTTGAAACTGGGTGATAGGCACATGGGGGTTCATTATTCTCTCTACTTTTGTATGAGTTTGAATTTTCCACACTAAAACTTTTTGTAAAGAACAAAGGCAAAATAAAGATATTTCCAAGTAACAAAAGAAAGATAATAAAGAAGCAGGAAGGGATTACAATTGTTCAGAGGTGATCCCTGATTCCCACAAGCGGACTTTGCTGATTGCATCCCCTGTATTTATTATCTCTCAGTAGTTAAATCTACAGGCTTCACCGGATTTGATTTTGGGGCACTGGGAGCAGGAGAAGCGGTTTGGGGGAGGGGGTGGGTTTCACATATATCTGCGATGCCGCACTCCCTCATTTAAACATCCAAGCAGAAAGCAGTGCATCTTGGAAAGATCATCTCTGGATCATTTAAGAACATCAAAACTAAACAAACAAGCAAGTTCCAGCATGCTGTGGAGGGCCCCATCCTTTATGCTTCCCACCCAGGACAGCAGTTGTTCATGTCCCCCCTGTGTTTCCTGTCCACAAGCCAGTTCCGTAGCTGACACGCAGTTCACCCAGTCCCATGGTGCCTCAGACGTGATGCAGCACTGGGTACCTTGGACACCATCAGAAAAGGGAGGAGACTTTAGCAAGGGGCCAGGAGGACTTCTCTAAGTAAACGGCTTCACCTCACCTGACAGAGGGAAACGGAGGCTCAGAGAGCTGCAGTAGCCCACCAAGCAAAGAGCTCATTCGTAGTAGAACCATCAGCAAAGCTCTGGGCTCAGGGGGCTCAGCCAACAGAGTCTGGGCCGGGAAGGCAATAGATAAGTAGCATTCTAAACTAGTAAACCACTGAAACCCTTTTTCACCCCAAGCCCTATGGAAAGGCATTGCTCCTACCACCACTGAACGTTTCAAGTCTCCAGGAACGGAGACCTGCTGGACATCAACACTTGAGACTCCCCCTACCTCCCATCTCTGGCCTTCAGCTCTTGCAAAATGGAGCTCCTCCTCCCAACTTCACTTCAGGGAGCCCCACTAGCCACCCAGGCAGGAGCCAAGAGGCCACCCTTGACACCATGTCCCAGTCCCTCACAGCTCACCCATCCATCTGTTATTATTTGCTGAGCACCTGCCATGGGCCAGGCACCCTTCTATTGTTGACAAAATCCTTGCCCTTGCAAAGCTTACATTGTAGTGCAGGGGAACAGATAATAACTGGAATGAGTAAGTTCATATATGGCATGTTATAAAGCACAGAAAAAGAGCAGGGTAGTGGGGACTGGGGTGCTGGGTGGGGAGTGGTCAGTCACTGAGCGCCGTCTCTGCTTCTTCACTGCCCCGGCCCAGGCCTCGTCCTCTTTCTCCTGGACCATTGTGTCAGCCTCCTTGCTGCCCTCCCTTCCCCCACCTGGGCCCCTCCTCTCCAGCTTGGAGTCAAATTCCTCTTGTTCAATCACAGATCTAATCATGTTACTCCTTGTGTAAAACTTTTCAGTGACTCCACACTGACTACAAACCCCTCAAGAACCTGGACCTGCATAGCGCCTGCCTGCTCAGCCTCATCACCCACACCCTGCCCTCCAACCACACCAGAGATTCTGCCATCCCTGCCCCTCCTGCTGGAATGCCAGCCTCTGCTGGGTCCCAAGTGCTGCAACAACCACCCTCAGCCCAGATTGCCTTTCCCTGCTGATGAATCCTGTCCCAAGATAGCCTGGGAGCTCAGGGTGTCCACTCCCTGAAGAGGTGACAAAAGACCAAGCACAGTGGCCTCGACCTTACATTGGGTTCCCTAGAAACAGACTCTGAAGCAAGGAGCTGTGTGCAGAAGGCTTACTGGAGCATGCTCTCTGGAGTCACGCCTGTAACTAAACAAAGGAATAAGCTGACCCACACTGAATTGCAGCTGATGTCTCAGCTGATCCCTCAAGGAGCTTTGGAGCTGGGATGGCCCCTCAGAGTTGTCCCAAAATGAGGGAAGAGAGTTGGGTTTTTATATCCCTGCATGAGCCAGTCACTGGCCACCATGATCCCCCAAGATGCTAGGGTGAGGCCATTCCTACAACCAAGGACAATTACAAGCACACCACCAGCAACCAATGTTCCCAGCAGCCGAGAGATCGTGTGTCAACCCTGGAGAGGGGATTTAAGCAAAGCACCACAGTGTCCACTACAGCCTCTGACAGACCTGAGTTTGAAAGTGGCTCCTATCACTCACAGCTGTGTGAGCTGTGTGAGCTTTGTGGCGATAAGAATACCCTCTGCCGTTTACTGGATGTTGGGAGTCTTAAATAGAAGAGAAATGTTTGGATAAAAATGGCAGTTTGAACTTTAATGCTCATCTTTTCTCGCTTTCTGCAGCCCCCTCCCCTTAAAATGACAGTAGGGTGGAGAGAAGATACAAAGCCTGAGGACAAGAAGAAAGGAAGAGGAGTTATTCATGGAAGAGAGAGTTGAACAAATCTCTCTAAGGTTGAAAGGGAATGGAGGAGTGAACAGTCTTCTGCAGAGCAGAGGAAGCAACAACACGGCCTAAGCTCTCATGCTCCACCACCAGCAAGTGAGCACCCTCGGCACAGCCACACTTGCCATTCTCTCTACAGCCTCTGTGGGCCAGGACCCCTGTCTGGCAGGATGTCCCTTTGAATGCCCACACACATCTCCTCCCGTTCATCCGTCTGCTTTCCCAGAGATAACTGCTTATTCCCAAACCTGTTGTGCCAGTTTTATTTGCTTTTGTAATTATGTGATTCAATTTAATATTAATAAACCAATAAATATGATTGTTAAAGGGGAGTTGTTTTATGAAACTAAGACCAGTGTCTTGACTCAGGGAAGGCAGATTGCTGTTTTTAAAAATGTTCAGATGAGTTGCAGATAAGCAATTGTAACAGATTGGGAGGAAATTACATAAATCTAGAAGGAACCTACATTCATATTGTTCCGCAGGTTCATTTAGGTTTTAGCTGCACTATAAGGAAGCCAACCCAAGAAATGGTAGACAACGATTTATACATTGAGGTTTGTGCAAAAACGACTTCATAGAATTCTAGTTAACAGACTCAAAGTAAAGGAAATAGGTATGTGTACATTTGGGGATAAAATACAATGCTTAAAACATGTATTTTGTTTTTTTAATGGTGTCTTGCTTGAAACAGTTTTTTATTAGCTAAACTGAAACTAGCTTCTACTGAGAAAAAACCTGCAGAAGATGTATGAATGAGAAGAAAGGCAATTGCCTCGAAGAGCCAGGAAGGGGGTTGGGAGGTAGGAGATGAGATTTTGAGGCTGGAAAGCACTGAAAACAGGAGGATTAACTGAGAATGTGCCAGGGGGGCAGTCAGACCCCACAGCCCTCTTTCCTACTTTGGCATGAATGTGGAGTGACCCCCAGACCTACCACTATGTGCCAGGCTAAGAACTTTATGTATGTAAACTCAACAACCACTGGGGTAGTATTCTTATTAGGTCTAATTAACAGAGAGGAAACTGAGGCACAGAGAGATTAAGTACCTTGTCCAAGGTCATACAGCTAGTGGCAGAGCTGAGATTCAAAGCCAGGTGGTCTGGCTGCAGAATCCATGCTCTTAACCATGTCCATCCTGCCTTACTGAAGAAACAAAGCAGTCCTCTTGTTGATATCTATGTGTCCCCCAACCAAAAGGCTAGGCCCTGCTTCATCGACCTAAGGGGAAACTGGCCCACCTGCCTTCACATGACATCCAATACTATTCAGCTTCTTGGACCCTTATCCTTAACTATGGACAAAAGCCTAGAACCACAAAACATGAGACAAATCTTCAACATGAGGAGTGACAAAGAGCCAGAGAGAGACCACATTAAACCAACCAAACAAAATGGGGAAACTGGAAGAGACAGAGACAAATCAGGCAACAGAAGGGGGGAAAATCAGTAATATTCTCAGAGAGATAAAGAGGCTACATCTATCTGACGGGATAAGGGAAGAACAGACTTAATAAGAAGTCTTGGAAATTAAAAATATGATAACTGACATAAAAAATTTCAGCAGAAGGATTGGGACATCAACTCAAGGAAACAATCTAGAGGCTAGAACAGAGGAATGCGAAGAGAGAAAAGAGACCTGGGAGACCAGTCCTGGGGTCTAGGATCCATTCACAGGTGTTCCAGAGAGGAAACAGAGAAGGAGATTATTAAAGAAAAAAAGTTTCACTGAACTGAAAGACATTAGAATCCAGATTAAAAAGGGCCACCCAGGGCCAAACACAATGAATGACAAAGTCATCAACATGCCACATGTATTGTGAAATTTCAGAATTCCAAGGATAAAGGAGAATATGCTTTTAAAAATTCCAGAAAGAGAGAAAAAAGTTACATATGAAAGGAATCGGAAGGCATGATGTTTCTGGACAGTCGTGCTAGGTGCAAAAGACAGTGGGGCACAGTGTGAATAATCTGAAGGAGAATAATTTCCAACACAGAATTCTATGCTTAGCTGAATTATCGATCAAGTGCAAAGATAGAATGCAGATTAAGTCCACATCTGTGAGAATTTCCCACCCCTGCCCAATTTCTTAGGAAGCAACTGGAGTTTTCAAAAGAAGGGAGTAAACCAGTAGAGGGGCACAGAAAGAAAGTCCCTGCAGACAGCTGGGCAGGACAGTCTGGAAGGAAACACCCCTAGGAAAGGGAGCCCAAGACAAAATATGGAACATGATAAAGCTCCCAGGGGGTAAAATATGGGATAAGTGGAAGGCAGTTCTGATGAAGCTTTGGGGAAAATGAAGAGCCACATTTTCTTCACAGGAATGCTGATCACTGAGTTACCTAAAAATAGTGCTCCAGATATATACTAGGCAAATGAATAGGGTTGGAAAACAGCTAAAATTCTTATTTATTCCAACAGGAAGACAACAAATAATGTCTGAAGTTGGTAAATTAAGCAATAGCTGTATAAGCATATTATTTCGAAGTATGTACCTAAGTGAGGATGGCTAAAATGGTTGCAACCAGGCTGCGGGACCAGAAAGATGAATTGCATGAGCAGGGTCTGGCTATTTTTCAATAAAAGCCTTTTGATTTGTATCCAGCCTTGGGACTCAGATTTTCTAATGCATTTTCACTTGCAATAGCTCATCGTCTTCTTCAATAAACACACTTGCAGAGTCAGGAAACTGAGGACAAGAACAGGGTCAGCGACCTCCGAAGGTCATAATCTCACGCCCACCTTCACGCACACACCAAGCTCCAGAAATCCGATGACTCTTTCCACCCAAGACGCCCCAGACCACGTCTCCGAAACCCGCTCCACAACCGTCGCGTTGACGCGGTCGGATTCGGCCAGCCACGGCCCCAGCGCCGCCCGTCGCTTCCACACTGTCCTTGGGAGGACACGCGGGGAAGCCGCGCGCGGTGCGGCAGCGCCCCCTGCCGGGCGCCGGACACTCCGCGCCCAGCAAGCCAGCCAGCCAGCCAGTCCCGAGCCCTGCTCCCTGAAAGGGGTGAGGAACCCAATCTCGGGGTTTTTAAGGACGGACTCCAACCGGGGCTGAGCGGACTCTGGGCCTCCTAAGGCCGGAGGACGCTGTGATGACAGAGGAACCCGCTCTGGAATCACTGGACGCGTCAGCCGCTGGGGCCCCCTATTTGGACAGACGCTGGGGCTAGATCGGTTGACGACCTGCCCAAGGTCACACAATACGTCCATGGTACAACCGGGACCGGGACACAGGCCTTCTGTGGAATCATCCAGGGAGCCTAAACCTCCTGGTGTCCAGAGCACTTAGAACTGACCTCTTGGGTTTGGGAAGAGCCAGGGCCAAAGGAGGGAGTTGGGATCCCGCCCTGTCCTCACGGGCCCCTGGGTGATGACCTTGGGCAGGACTTCACCCAACCGCGGGTTCTCAGACCGGCTGTGGGCGCGTGACCTCCACGGGCCCTTCCGCACCGCTTCCTGGGCTGTGCTCTGCGCTTCGCACCAACAGCGGCAGCGGCTGACCCCTGCTGGACCGCGGGAGCGGCGCCCGCCCGGCCGCGCCGGGACCCCCGCCCCGGAACGAGCCACGGGGAGAGGGGGAGATCCTCCAGACCAGCCTATCAGCCGGCAGAAGTACCTTGTGCTGCGTTCATACTGAGGAAACAGGCTGACAGGGGCCTGGGTCGGCATGAGAGACCTAAACATCTTCTCAGCGGCAGGTTTCAAACGAGGAGACTGCGCCTCCACGAGGCAGCCCGCCTTCAGTTCGTCCCCAGTGAGAGCGGCGCAGTGCGCCGAGAGCCCTGCCCACCTTCGTCCTTTCTCGGCTGTGTGACCTTGGGCAAGTTACCAGAACTCTCTGTCTCAGTTTTTGCCACTACAAAATGGGGATAATATCTACTATATAGGTATTGTATGTGAACTCATTTAACCATATAGCAACCCCATTATGAAATAGGTCATTATTATCCCCATTTAACAATGAGGCACAGAAAGGTTAACTAATTTAACCAAAGACACAGGAAATAAGTGGTGGGGCTAGAACAAAAATCCAGGTAATCTGCTCTTAATCGCCATACTATACTGGGATAAAGTACCCACATTATAAGATTGTTGCGGCGATTTTATGAATTGATATATGTCAAGTGCTCAGAACAGTGCCTGACAAGAGTAAGCCCTAGGTCCGTGTTACTGTGATTGTTCACTGACCCAGCCACTGCCCTGGCGGAGCTGCCAGTCTACAGGGACTGGCACTAAACCAGCCTAAAGAATGTGCAGGGTGCTCTAAGAGTCAGGATCCCAGGCCAAAAGGTGACCCAGACCTATAAACAGCCACTGACCCTGTGCCAACTGAGAAAAGTGCTCAGTAGAGGCAGGAGGCCAGTACAGAGAGATTCCAGAGTCGGAAACAGATGCCTCAAGCCAGGGCTGCGGAAGGCACTCAGAAGAGGCCGCTTCTGGGCTGAGCCTGAGAGGTGATATAAGAACCCCCCCCCCCACACACACACACACACACACACACTGCCTATGGCAGCCGTCCTGCTCAAGTCCGCCATCTAAGGTTGGGAATCACCTGCAGGTTGGTTTGGATTCACAAGACAAGTTATCTTGGTTGAAAAAAACCAGTCTCATAACTCAGAGAAAATATTGTGTGAGAGCTGGGGCCAAGCATGAGGCCTCAAGAAGGAACACTCTAAAGGTGAACCCCAGGAGACAGACACCTCCACCCCATCAGAGGTGGACAAGAAGCTGGAGAGTCACTCAGAAAGTTTGTGTGCAGGGAGGCGGTGGAACAGGCAGACTTTTCTGGTTCTGCCCACAGATAAACAAGATTGCTCTTTGAAAATGTTCTTGTTCCTGCCACTCAGAGGGCTAAATGGATACCACTGCCTCTCCCCTAGTGCCAACCAATTAATCAGATTGCTTTCCTACTGGCTCCTGATTGCAGCCTGAGCTGGTAAGAAGAGGGGAGTGCTAATCGGGTAAGGAGTGGTTCTAGGACATCTGGACCATCTGAGGAAGAACAGGCAGGAGAACTTTCCAAGGGAAGGAAAAGGAGCAAACCTTTGTTGAGCCCTTCTTTTGAGTCAGGTGCTTTACCTCTATGGTGGTTTTATTCTTTATCCTGGTAGTCACTGTGTGAGGTGGAGGTAGGATTTGTTTCTCCCCATTTTACATGTGATGGAACCCAGTCTCCAGAGGTGGCATAACTTACCCAAGGTCACAGGCCTCGTGAACTGCAGAGCTGAGATTTGACCTCAAGTCTGAGGGACATCAGAATGGGAATCTTTTCCACCACATTCCAATGCTTCCTCAGAGAGGCCCAGTGGGAGAGTAGGGATGGGGTAAGGGACAGGGAAGAAAGAAGGGATGGAGGAGAGGTTTTTGCCAGGACAACCAAAGGCAGAGAAATGCAGGTTCAGAGTCGACATCATCACAAGGTCTTCATTTTCTCCCCAGGTCACACAAAATCAGCAGGACTGGGGCCTCCTGCCTCTGCAGGTATTTTAAAAACCACCCACCTCTAAAACTCCTCTGTTCCTGTGCTTTTAAGTTCCTCTGAGAAGTTGGGATAAATTTGCCTGTCTTTTCTCTCAGATATATGCAGAGGAGGAAAACAAAAAGAACACGTATTTTATGAGCACAAATTTGGGACAGTGACACCTCTAATCATCATCTTATGGCTCGATGATATACAATAATTAGGTGTCAGGAGTAATCTATGGCCGCAAGAATAGAGTCATCTCTCTGAGAAAAAAATGTTCCTTCCTCCCAGAAGGAAATCTGAGCAGCAGGAAGAGGGAGGGGATGGGAACCACAGCCTGCAGCAGGTAAGACACAGGGGGCCAGGGCAGGGTGGAGCCCATCAAGGAGAGAGGAGGGAGTCACGAGGAGAACTGGATTTGAGCCCAGCCTCCTGGTTTTGACAACCCTTTGCAGCTGGGTGACCCTGAGCAAAACTCTTTTCCTCTCTGGAGGACATTCCCTGGATATGTGGGGCCTGGAGTCCTCCTGGGAGGTTTTCTGAGGAGTGAAGCTGGAGTTGGGCCCTGGGAGATGGGAGGATATGGATGCGCACAGAGGAGCAGAAAGATGTCCCAGACTGAGAAGCTGGCCCAGGTGAAGATGTAGAAGAGGAATATATGCCTTGAGGACCCTCCTAAGGGAAGAATTGTTTTTTTGTTTTTTGTGTGTTTTTGTTGTTGTTAATCCTCACAAGAGGATATTTTTTCCATTGATTTTTCAGAGAGAGAAGAAGGGAGAGAGGGAGGGAGAGTGAGAGAGAGAGAAAAAAAATGTCGATGTGAGAGAGACACATTGATTGAGTGCATCCCCAACATGCCCCAACTGGGGCCTGGGGTGGAACCTGCAACCCGGGTACATGCCTTTGACCGGTAATCGAACCCGCAGCCCTTCAGTGCATAGGCCAATGCTCCAACCACTGAGCAACACCAGCCAGGGCAAGAGAATTGTTTTTAAGATTGCATCATCTGTCCTGGCTGGTGGCTCAGTTGATTGGAGCATCATCCCATACACTGAAAGGTCACTGATTCGATCCTGAGTCGGAGCATGTACTAGAAGGCAACTGATTGATGTTTCTCTATCATCTATCTATCTATCTATCTATCTATCTATCTATCTATCTCCCTTTCCCTCCTCTAAAATCAATAAGAATGTCACTGGTGAGGATTAAAAAAAAAAAGACTGCATCATTCACAAGGCACTTTAATATTTTATTTTTATGAGATACATGTTGGTCTTTTAGTTTTTTTCCCTTAGAAAAACACTACCCAAAGGGCACTTTGTATCTAATGACCTGAGCTCAATTTGTCTCTACCATTTTCCCAGGGAGTTGCAGCATCAGTTTTGTTATCTATTAAAAAGGAATAATTAGCCCTGGCTGGTTTGGCTCAGCGGTTAGAGCGTCGGCCTGCGGTCCGGAGAGACCCGGGTTCGGTTCCCGCTAAGGGCATGTACCTCAGTTGCAGTTTGTCCCCGGCCCTGGTTGGTCGTGCGGGTGGCAGCCACTCGATGTGTCCCTTTCACATCGATGTTTCTCTCTCTCTCTCTCCCTCCTGCTCTATCTGAACAAAAGAATGAAAAGGTGTCCTCGGGTGAGGATAAAAAAAAAATAAAAATAAAGGAATAATTATATCTGGGGCTATTGTGAGGATTACATGAAATAATATGACCAAGTCCTAGGCCCCGAACTTTCACATGGCTGGCTTCTCCTTGTTCCCTTCAGAGCTCAGAAATAACCTTCTCAGGGATGCCTTTCCTTACTTCCCAACCTAGAGGAGGTGTTCCAGTTCCTTCCGTCTCAGCGTCCCACTCATCTCCAGGTAAACCACAATCTGAAGTTACCCTGTTTGTCTGTACTTGCCTTATGTCTGTCTTCCCCAGAAGATACATGCAAGCTCTTGGGACTCCTTCTCTGTCTTGTTTGTGACTATAGCACCCCCTAGTGTATGATAGGTGCTCAATTAAATAAATGAATGAATATGAAACAGAGTAGGTCTCAATAAATGTTCATTTTTCTTCCCCTCCTCAACCTGATTCTCTTGCCTCTGCCCTTGAACTATTGACATGAGGAGTAAAGTAGAGTCCCTGCCTTCCTTCAGAGCAGCCCAGTCCGGTGCATGATAGGTAGGTGGGTGTTGTCTTGCAGGTCCTAAGGCTTGACATCCTCAGTCTGTAGTGTCTCAGGTTAAACTAGAGAGGTTCAGTGTCTTACCCAAGGTTATACAGGGCATAAGTGGCAAATTCAGGACTGACCCCAGGAAGTCTGGCTTCAGAGCTTAAGCTTTCAACCACTATACCATATGCCTCTTCTAACTGGTGCTTATGAGCCCAGAATGGTTCAAGATACTTCACATATATTGTCTTTTTATCTTAAAATGTTTAAGATTAATTTTTCAGCTTTATTAAAGTATAACAGACAAGTAAAGTTTTAATATATTTAAAGTATACAACATAATAATTTGATACATGCATGCATTGTGAAAAGATTCTCCCCATCTAGTTAATTAACATGCCCATCACCTCACACCCATCATATCACATCATATTTTGGGAGGTGAGAACACTGAAGTTCTACTCTCTTAGAAAATTTCAATTGTGCAATACAGTGTTATCAACTATAGTCACCATGTTATACACTAGATTTTCACACTTTATTCATCTTCTAACTAAAAGTTTGTGCCCTTTTACTAACCTCTATTTCCTCCACTCCCAGCCCCTGACAACCGCCATTCTACTCTCTGTTCCTTTGAGTTCAACTTTTTTGTAGAATCCACATGCAAGTGATACCATGTAGTATTTGTCTTTCTCTATCTTGCTTATTTCACTTAGCATAATACCCTCCAAGTCATCCTATCAGTTGTCATATCTTAAAAGTTTCATCAACCTGCCAGTTGTCACAAATGGCATAATTTCCTTTATAAGGCTGAATAATTTGCCACTGTAAATGGATATGTTTTATTTCTTTTTCTTGTCTGATTGCTGTGGCTAGGACTTCCAATACTATGTTGAATATTATGGTGTATTTGTTCCTGATCTTAGAGAAAAAGCTGTCAACCTTTCACCACTGAGTTTGATGTTAGCTGTGGGTTTCTCATATATGGCCTTTATCATGTTAAGGTACATTCCTTCTATACTTAATTTGGTAATAACTTTACCATGAACAGATACTGAATTTTGTCAAATGCTTTTTCTGTGTCTATTGAAATAATAATCTGATTTTTATCTTTCATTCTATTAATGTGATATATCATATTGATTGATTGGCATATGTTCAACCATCCTTGCATCTCAGGGATAAATCACATTCAGTCATGGTGAATGACCCTTTTACTGTGTGCTGATTTCAGTTTGCTACTATTTTATGAGAACTCTTGCCTATATATTCATCAGGAATATTGGCCTGTACTTTTCTTTTCTGGTAGTGTCCTTTCCTTGCTTTGGTATCAGGGTAATGCCAGCCTTGTGAAATGAGTTTGGGAATGTTCCCTACTCTGATTTTCTGAAAGAGTTTGAGGAAGGTTGGCATTAATTCTTTAAATGTTCGATAAAATTCACCAGTGAAGCCATCTGGTCCTAGGCTTTCCTTTGTTGGAAGATTTCTGCTAACTGATTCAATCTTCTTACTAGTAATTGGTCTATTCAAATTTTTTAATTTTTTCTGATTTAGTCTTGGTAGGTTGTATGTTTCTAAGGATTTTTCCATTTCTTCTAAATTTTCCAGTTTGTTGGTGTATAGTTGTTCATAGTAGCCTCTTATAATTTTTTGTATTTTTGTGGTTCAGTTGTAATGTCTCTCCTTTTTCATTTATAATTTTGTTGATTCTTTTGTTGTTATTGTTGTTGTTGCTGTTGTTTATCTTGTTAAAGAAAAACAATGCTTGGTTTGGTTAATCTTTTATATTGTTTTCCTGTTTCATTTATTTCTATTCTACTGTTTATTATTTCCTTCCTTCTGCTAACTTTGGGCTGAGTATGTTCTTTATTTTCTGGTTTCCTGGGATATAAAATAAAGTTGTTTACTTGAGATCTTTCTTCTTAATGTAGGCATTTATTGCTATAAACTTCCCTCTTAGAATTGCTTTTCCTGCATCTCATAAGTTTTAGTATGTTGTGTTTTCATTTTCATTTGTCTCAAGAACTCTTTTTTTTTTTTAATCCTCACCCGAGGACATTTTTGCATTTTTTGTTCAGACAGAGCGGGAGGGAGAGAGAGGAAGAGAGAGAGAGAGAAACATCGATGTGAAGGGACACATCAAGTGGTTGCCACCCGCACGACCAACCAGGGCCGGGGACAAACTGCAACTGAGGTACGTGCCCTTAGCGGGAACCGAACCCGGGTCTCTCTGTACCGCAGGCCGACGCTCTAACCACTGAGCCAAACCGGCCAGGGCTCAAGAACTCTTATTTTCCTTTTGATTTTTTCTTGGACCCATTGGCTGTTCAGGAGCATGTTGTTTAATCTCCACATACTTGTGAATTTCCCAGTTTTCCTCTTGTAATTGATTTTTACTTTAATACTATTGTGGTCAACAAATACGCTTGATATGATTTCAGTCTTCTTAAATTTATTAAGGCTTGCTTTGTGGCCTGACACAGGATCTATCCTAAAGAGCATTCCATATGCACTTGAGAATAATGTGTATTCTGCTGCTATTGGATGAAATGTACTGTGTATGTCTGTTAAATCCATTTGGTCTAACATGTAGTTTAAGTCCAATGTTTCCTTATTGACTTTCTGTTTGATGATCTATCTATTGTTGAAAGTGAGACATATATTGTCTTTTTTAATGATCACAACAATTCTAAGAGGTAGGCATTATCTTCATTTTTATAGTTGGGGGAAACTGAGTCTCAGAAAGTTTCTAAAATTTGCCCAGAGCTATCTACAAGTCAGTGGCAAAGCCTAGCCTTGAACCAAGGTGGATTTAATGTCAAACCTTTCAATATTTTTAAAAATAGACTTTAATTGTTCAAGCAGTTTTAGGTTCACAGCAAAACTGGTTGGAAAATACAGAGAGTTTTCACATACCCCTGCCCCCATACACACAGACTCTCCCTTGCTATGACATCCTGCACCAGAGTGGTACATATGTTACAATTAATGAACCTACGTTGACTCATCGCTGTCACTCACAGACCATAGTTTACATTAGAATTCACTCTTGGTATTACATATTCTATGGTTTTTGACAAATGTGTAATGATACATATCCACCATTACAGTATCACACAGAATAGTTTTCCTGCCCTAAAAATTCTTGGTCCTTCACCTATTTATCCCTCTCTCCCTACTAACCCTGGAAACCACTGATCCTTTTACTGTCTCTATAGTTTTGCCTTTTCCAGAATGTCATATAGTTGGAATTATACCATCTGTAGCTTTTTCAGGTAGGCCTCTTTCATTTAGTAACATGCATTTAAGCTTTTTTCATGTTTTTTGTTTTTGTTTTTGTTTTTATGGCTTAATAGCTCTTTTTTTAGTGCTGAGTAATATTCCATTGCCTGGATATACTACAGTTCATCATTCACCTACTGAAGGGCACTTGCTTGCTTCTGAGTTATGGATAAAACTGCTATAAATATCTGTTGCAGGTTTTTGTATGGACATAAGTTTTCAATGTATTTGGATAAATACCAGAGTACAATTTCTGTATCATATTTTAGAAGTATGGTTAGTTTTGTAAGAAACTGCCAAACTGTCTTAAAGTGTCTGTACCATTTTTTATTCCCACCAGCAATGAATGAGAGTTACTGTTACTCCACATCCTAACCAGCATTTGGTGTTGTCAGTGTTTTAAATTTGGGCCTTTCTAATAGGTAAGTGGTAGTAGTAGCTCATTGTTGTTTTAATTTGCCATTCCTTAATAATATATAATGTTTAGCATCCTTTTGTATGCTTATTTGTTATCTACATATCTTCTTAGGTGAGGTGTTTGTTTAGGTCTTATGCCCATTTTTAAATTGTATTGTTCATTTTTTATTGTTGAGTTTTAAGTGTTCTTTGTATATTTTGGGTAATAATCCTTTATTAAGTGTCTTTCACAAATATTTCTCCCAGTCTGTGTTTTGTCTTCTCATTTTCTTGATTGTATCTTTCACAGAACAGAAGTTTTTAATCCAAACTAAGTACAGATTCTCAATTGTTTTTTTCATGGATCCTGTGTTTAGTACTGTATCTAAAGTCATTGCTGTACTAAGGTCAACAAGATTTTCTCCTTTGTTTTCTTCTAGGAGTTTTAACAGTTTTATATTTAACATTTGATCTGTTATCCATTTTGAGTTACTTTTTATGAAAGGTATAAAATCTGTGTCTATATTTATTTTTTGTATATGGATGTCCAGTTGCTCCAGAATCATTTGTTGAAGAGGGTGCTATCTTTTCTCCATTGCATTGCCTTTGCTACTTTGTCAAACACAATTGACTATATTTAAATGAGTCTATTTCTGGGCTGTCCACTCTGTTTCATTGATCTATTTGTCTATTCTTTTGTCAATACCACACTGTCTTGGTTACTGTAGCTTTATAATATCTTGGAATTTGGGGTGTGTAAGTCCTCCAACTTTGTTCTTCTTCTTCAATATTGTGGTTATTCTGGGTCTTTTGCCTTTTCATATAAACTTTAGAATGTGTTTGTCAATATTCACAAAATAACTTGCTGGGATTTTTATTGGGATTGCATTGAATCTATAGATCAAGTTAGGAAGAACTGACAATATTGGGTCTTCCTGTTTATGAATATGAAATATCTATTTATTTAGTCCTTTGATTTCTTTCATTAGAGATTTATAGTTTTCTTCATACAGATCTTTCACATATTTTGTTAGATTTATACCTAAGTATTTCATTTTGCCAATTGTAAATGGTAATGTGTTTTTTTGTTTGTTTGTTTGTTTGTTTGTTTGTTTGTTTTGCAAACTCTGCTTGTTAATTGCTGGTATATAAGAGAATGGTTAGCTTTTATATATTACCTGTGTATCCTATAACCTTGCTGTAATCATTTAAAAGTTCCAGGAGGTTTTTGGTGATTCTTTTGGATTTTCTACTTAGATTATGTCATCTGCAAAGATTTTGTCAGATGCTTTTTCTACATCTATTGATATGATCATGTGGTTTTTCCTTTTTGGTCTGTCGATGTGATAGGTTACCTTAATTGATTTTCAAATGTTGAACCAGCCTTGCATACCTGAGATAAATCCCACTTGGTCATGGTGTATATATACCTCTTGGTATTTTTAAAGCATTTTTTATTATGGACACTTGAAAATATATACAAAAGTAGGGAGTATATTGAACCTACATGTACCTGTCCTCCAGCTTCATCAGTTATCCACCATAGCCAGTCTTTATTTATCTACGTTTTTACCCATTCACCCTTTCCCCAACACCTGGTTGTGTTTTTTATTATCAAATTTCATTAATTTCATCCCTAAACATTTCAATGTGTGTGTTTAAAATATAAGAATGTTTTCTCTGTTAAATAAACATAATCTACCTTAAAATTTTTGGTATCATTAAAAATATAATCAGTACACAAATTTTTTTTTCTTAAATCCCACCCTGGCCAGTTTGGCTCAGTGGTTAGAGTGTCGGCCCGCGGACCAGTGAGTCACAGGTTCAATTCTGGTCAAGAGCAGGTACTTCAGTTGCCATTTGTCCCCAACACTGGTTGGGGTCGTGCGGGAGACAATCAGTCCATGTGTCTCTCTCACGTCAATGTTTCTCTCTTTCTCTCCCTCTCTCCCTCCCACTCTATCTGAAGATAAATGGAAAAATATCCTTGGGTGAGGATTTTTTTTTAATTGTTATTTTTTCAATCCTCACTTGAGAATATTTTTTCCATTGATTTTTAGAGAGAGTGGAAGGGGAGGGGGACAAGGGGAGAGAGAGAAATATCAATGTGAGAGAGACACACCAATTGGTTGCCTCCTGCATGCGCCACAACCAGGGCCAAGGATCAACCTGCAACCCAGATGTGTGCCCTTGACTGGAAATCGAACCTGTGACCCTTCAGTCTGCAGGCTGACACTCTAACCACTCACCCACACAAGCCAGGGCAGCACACAGATATTTTTAAGTAACTTTTTTATTACTGTATGAAATACATATAGAAAGTGCACTAATCGCTCTGGCCGGTTTGGCTCAGCGGTTGGAGCATCGGCCTGCGGTACAGAGAGATCCGGGTTCGGTTCCCGCTAAGGGCACGTACCTCGGTTGCAGTTTGTCCCCGGCCCTGGTTGGTCGTGCGGGTGGCAGCCACTCGATGTGTCCCTTCACATCGATGTTTCTCTCTCTCTCTCTCCCTCCCACTCTATCTGAACAAAAAATGGAAAAATGTCCTCGGGTAAGGATAGAAAGTGCACTAATCAAAAAATATATAGCTTGATGAATTGTTACAAAGCTCACCACCTGTGTTACCAGCTCCCAGATCAATATACAGAATATGACAGCACCCCAGAAGCCTCCCTTGCTACAGAGTAATTCCACTGTTCTTCAAACCCTAAGGTTTTCAGAGATAGTCATGCAAGATTCAAGCCAGCCCTGTGGCTCTATAACCCCAGCACTCAGATGAAAGTAACACAATCAATACCCCCATGATTTCTCCCATCTTTGCAGTTTTTATACATTTTAAACTACTCTTTGTGTCCTTTCATCCTCACATTGACCTTGTGAAATAGGCCTAAGAGGCAGTTCATTATTTCTCCCATTTTACATATCAAGGAACTGAGGTTTGAAGAAGTGGCTTGGTATGTCCAGAGTCACACAAGGAATTAATAGTCAATAGAGAGAAAGGAAGGAACTTGTGTGTGCCAAGTACTTTATATCATTATGTCATGTAAACCCCAAAACAGCCCAACAGGAAGCTGAGGCCCAGAATGGTTTGGTAACTTACCCAGGTCACACAGCTGGTGAGTGACAGGAGGCAGGATCCGAACACAGGTCTATTGGACTCTACAGCCCAGCCACCCCAGCCCCTGGAGCCGTCCCTGCTCTACAGTCCGAGAGCGAGCCTCACAGTCACTAATGGCTACCCCAGCCCTTCCAGGGACATGACCATTCAGGGCACTTCAGCACAGCCACTGGGCACTACTCTGCTCAGAACCACACGAGTGGATTCCCAGTGTCCTGCACCAGGCCCTTCCCTGCGGTCTGTGGACCAGGAGGACAATTTCCACCTCTCTGCAGGCAGAGAGACAGGGAGAAGAGGGTCCCCAGAGCACCACCCAACATCTCCCTCCCCTCCACTCTTCCTCCCTTCCTTTCTATTTACTCTTCCTCCCCTTCCCCGGCCACCATTCCCTTCTCTGGCCCCCACCATTCCCTTCTTCCCTCCTCCCTCCTTTCCTCTCAGTTCCCTCCTCCTGCCCTCCCGCCCCTTCCCACTCTTCCCTCCTTTTCTCTCCCTCCACCCCACAGCCACCGACCCACCATCCCTACTGCGAAACTTCCTGTGCCTTCAACAAGTGAGCGAACATTTTTAATTTAAAGTCAAGTCGCAGAAGAGAAAGACAAAGGAGAAAGACGGAAATTAAAGTAGCTCCTGCGCCAGGGAGCTGGGCTGTCTCCCAGATCAGTGCCAGCAGGGACACTACTCTGGACACTGTAACGCCCGCGGTTTCTTATCAGCAGCAACCTGTGACCAGCCCTACTGAACACCAGAGGGGAGAGAAAAGACAGAATCCAGGGTGGAAAACGGATGTGGGAGTAGGTCTGTGTGTGTGAGTAATATCACTTCCTGTCATCACATACAATGTCTTCTTTCCTCCCCTCCCCATCCCCAGCTAAACAATGATTTTCAAAATAGTGGCTCTTTCTGGCCTTATCATATAATAAACCTGTGGGCAGAACATTCTTCCATGGACGACACCAAATGACAGTGCACTGAAATTGAGGAAAGGGATGAGGGGTGCGTATCACCTTTAGCTACGGGACCTCCAGTCGGTTATTTGGTGTCTGTGAGCATCCGTTTCCTTGTCTCTACAGTGGGGGTAAATAGCAGCTACCTCATAAGCTTCATGGAGCTGAAAGCGGTTAATGTGTGTAAAGCCCCTCTAGTGACAGGCACACACCAGGTGCTCAGGAAGTGCTAATTCTATAATCATGCTGGGCACCATGCCCAGCTGCAGCTCCGTGGCAGGACTCTGTCCACGGGAAGCACCAGCTGCCCCACGGGGGCTGCAGAGCTGCTGTCTCCACACTCGGGTGTCACTTAGGTTATGACCACAGCTCACCTCGTATGCCTTTGGGTGTTAGTGTGCTGTTTGCCCGGAGCAGTCTTTCTCGTTCTCCTTCTGAAGAACTCCTGTGTGTCTTCAAGACCAAGCTCAAATGTCACCTCCTCTGTGAAGCCTTCCCAAGACCATGCGTCCCTCTGCTCCGTGTGCCCCTGGCATGTCGTGCAAAACATTTGCTTGAGGAAACGGAAGGGCACTCCAAGTCCAATGTTTCAGCCTCTGCTCAGTCACTTCCAAGGGTGAGTGGTCAGTGCATGTTTCCTCACAGAGCTCAAATATGAAGCCCCTGGAGGAGGACGGGCATTGATTGTTGATTCCTGGGCCAACATTCCACCACAGGTAGTGACAGAGGATCCACTGTGAGCCAAGGACCAAGGACCAAGTCCTTCAAGTTTTAATCTATAGCTGAAGAGTTACTTATGTCAGAGAAAATCTGTGCCACAACGTTCCAAACCTCCAAAATGTCAGCAATTTGGCAGGACACGGGACTCACAATATCCTCACCCTTAGAGTGTCTTTGTTCTGCTCAACCTGGCTTCTAAGACACACACACAAAGAAAGAAAACACAGAAATACAGCAAACCAAAGCTAGATTAAACCCAGCTGTTACCAAAGGAGGTAAAGACCAGCATTTATTGAGCATCCATTGGTTGCTAGAACTTTCCTTTCCTTATTTTGTGTCATCCCCATAAGGCAGGGACTGCTAGCTGCTCCCCGATAAGAAAACTAAAGCTCAGAGAAGTGAAATGATTGTTCCAGCATCACAGTCAGAAGTGGCAGATCTGAGACCAGCCCATTTGGGTCTCAGGGGAAGCAGGTGCCTTTCCCTCTGCATGGCTGCCTCCGATCCCGTGACTGGGGCCACCCTGCACTTCCCCTCCCCCCTTGACAAGGTTCCTTCTGACTTTCTGTCTCAGGACACATTCATATTCCAAGGTTATTTATGAGTTCATCATTAATCAGAGATCAGCGGTCCATGTCTCTGACTTTGTAGCAGCCAAGAGGAAAGACCTCCCATATATTCAAAGCTCCGTGACACTAAGGCCACCTCTAATACACGGGTGTTTGAACGATTACCACAGACTTGCCGGCCAGGGATCCAGGGAGACTCCAGGGAGGACTCTTGTGAGCGAGAGAAATAAATGTTTGCTACACATCATAGCAGCTCCGTAACTGGAGGCCACCATAAGGTTGACAACAAGATGGATACTGAATTTCATTCCTATAAAACTCAAGTTAAAAAGGTGACAAGTATTTCAGCCTTCTATCTCAGCCTCTGCCTTAAAGAATCACCACCCCTTTCAGCCTCTTTCCATTCTTTGAGATCACATCCAATCTGAAAACCTCTCTCAAATCCCTAAGGCCTTCCCCCGTGTTCTAATAATAATCACGTAAAGCCCACCTCCCCCCAGCTTGCTATTGCTCCCCGGCCACCCACCTGACACGGGAAAGAGTTTATGCAGCTGCAAAGGTGTTTGCTATTTAGACGGCAACTAATAGGTAGAATCCATTAGTATCTAAACATCTTTCCGCTGGAAGCCTCCTGCTCCAGGGGACAGAGGACTTGCACGGGGACTGCGGAGCTCACGGTGACCTAGCCTGCCTTTTGTTTTGTCATTTACACAGAGCGAATGCGCGGTGTGCACGGCCCTGGCAAACAAGCGCTAACCTGCAGGGGGCAGGCATCACGTGTGATGTTGCTGACTTCCCTGCCGGCCAGCTGAGGGGAAGGCCACCCCTGGAAAGGGGACCGGTGAGTCCATGAGAACCCCTCCTCCTTCTCTTGGTCCCTGGGGAGGCTTATGCTTTCTGTTTGGTGGCATCCAGAGCTTTCCAGATGCTTTCGACACTGCCAGCTGGGAGGCCACTCAAATACTCTGCTTCCGTAGCTGCTGCCCTCGTCCGTGTGGCCCGGACCGACTCAGGGAACCCTAGCCTGCTGGCCCAACCCCAGCCTGCCGGGTGTGGCTGTGTGAGCCCCGGGAGGAAGCGCCCTCTCAACCTCGGCTTCTTCGGGCGAACTCTCTAGCAGCAGACTGCCGGCTCTCAGCTGTGGGTTTCCAGTGAGCACCTGTGCCGTCCCCTTTAGGGACTGTGACAAGTGTTTGCTGGGGGGCTGGACTGGAAGATATTTCAGGGTCCCTGCTCAGAAGCGCCCCCCTCACCTCTCTTGGGCCCTGGCTTCCCGGACGGGTAAGAAAAGAAGGAACCCCGGTGGGGCCAGAGGAGGCCCGGCCACGTGCAGCCTGTTCACTGCCCAGCTGCGCCCCATGCGTGTCCAAGGACAAGGACATTGGGTTTCATCACTGGAAACATAGTAGAGGCCGCAGCCATTGGGGACATGTGCGAAATGAGTGTGTTTGGTGCCTGTGTGCTTCCCAAGCAGCCTGTGATGCTGTGTTTCCGTGCGGGCTGTGCTCACAGCCAGGCAGACCCTGAGGTCCCAACACCCCTGCCCCGATTTAGGCCTGTGGGTGCTGCCCCACGACGGCCGCCAAATCCCACTTAAAGAGCTAAGTCCCTATGGACTGAGGAAAAATGAAATGGATATTATACATGTTTTTAAAAAGTGTTTCCCTCCACTGATGACTGAGCCTGACTCGTGCCTCTCCTGAACACCCTTCCCAAAGTCCGAGGACAGTCTTGCTCCCCCTTTATTTGGTTCAGACCTTAATATCGGTTCCTGAAGCTAAAGTTTTCTTTAGTGGTCTTTTCCCCAGGAGGTCAGTGCGTCTCCATGAAGACTGGAATTCCAGCAAGCCGCCCCCTCCCAACACCAACACCCACCCAAGAGCACAGCTAACAGAACTGGGTGCTCACTGGGCCAGCCCTGCAGGGTCTGAGTATGTTATGTGTAGGAAGTATCTCATTTAATGCTCAGCGCGACCCTGTGAATAGGCAGCTGGCTTTTACAAACGAGGAAACTGAGGTGTAGAGGAAGCAGCAGCTAACTCTGGAGGAAGGAAGGAAGGCATCCTGGAGGAGGAATCTTGGGAGCTCCAGCTGGCCAAATAGAAAGGAAGGGGAGGGTCTTCTATGCAGAGGACAGGGTTCCACGTGCCCCTCTCCTCCGACTCCCACTACTTTTGTAGGCTGGAGGTTGATAAGGTTTTTTCTAAAGTTCAGATCCCAAGTTGTGAGCCAGGCCCTGACAGAAGCAAAGTTTCTTATCTATGTGCCCATTCACTTATCAAGCTAGTGTAAGCTAAAAACACAATCTCTTCCACTGAAGTTGAAGCATAAATTACAAAAAGTTTTCTTCGATGAGGAACAGACTATATTCTTAATTTCATTCAAGCAACTTCTGCCCTCTTCTGAGGGGAGTCCTGGGTCCTGGCTGAGCCAGAAGCTGCTTTATTAATTATCAGAGAAGAAACAGCCCGTCCTACCTGGCAGGCACACTCAGAGGAGAGGCCCAGGTAGAGGGAGGGTTGTGCAGGTGCAGGAAATCTCAGAGAGAGGCCTGCTTCCTGCCCATCCAGGGGAAGAGCTGGGCCCAGCTTATTCCAACAGAGAAAGGTAAGGGGGCTGTCATGAGAGACCTGGCCTGACCACAGGATGGGGTCCTTGGCCCCACAGTCAGGGCAATGACAATATTAACTTGTAGTATGGTGAGGAGAGACAGGAACCTTGCCCACAGGGTGTGGTCAAGGCAGAAAGTTCTATGCCCCTCCTGCTAAAAGCTGAGTCTGGGGCTCAGAAAGAACCTGCATGATGGGGATGTCATGACCCAGCTAAAGAGCAGGAAAAGGCAGTGAGAAAGAACTGATGCAGATGAGAGATAATGGGGAAAGAAGGGGAAGGAGGTTCCACCAGGAAAGTTCCTACCTGCCTTCTCATCTGCCCCAAACTTCTTTGACTCCTTATCACTCCTAACAAGAGCCTGAGTGCACTACAGTTTTGTCACCTGCCAAATTAGATAAATTCTGAAATTTCGGTGGCTTAACACAATAGAAATTCAGTTCTTGCTCACATTCCTAGTTGAACAATCTTCCACATGCTCATTCGGGGAGCCAGGCTCCTTCCACATTGTGGCTCTTTTCCCACCAATAGGTCCTTTGTATGCTCTCCATTCAATCAGGAGATGGAAAAGGAAAGGGCATGGAGGATTCCATGGGATGTTTCACAGGCCAGGCCTGGCAGTGGCCTACATCACTTCCACCCATTTTCCTTGGCCAGAACTCAGCTCCATGGCCACACCTAACTACAGGGAAGCTGGAAAAACCATCTGTGTGCAGAAGAAAGGGAAATGAGTTTGGTGACCAAAAAGTCAGTGTGTGTCACTTCTGATCATTTCTTAGCACTGAAAACCCACATAATCTTAGATCATAGACCCATTGAATGTTTGGACTCTGAATTCAGAGAATCTTAAAATTATGAAATCAGAATTTTCAAGTCCTATAGTCAAAAAATCTCGAAATACTACAACCATAGACTCTGAAGAGTTGGTTGTGGATATATTCATCTCCTCCATCAGATCATGTTCCCTGAGGGATGGGGCGAATCTTCCACAACTGTGTATCTCTTCAGCATCCACCACACTGATCATAAGCATAGTAATGCTGGTAGTGGGTGCAGGAGCGGATGTGGTGCCTACTGTGTGCCAAGCACTATCCTGAGCACTTTGAATATTTAAACTCATTTACTTCTCACAACAACCAACCCCACAAGGTAAGACTACTATTATCCCCCAATTAACAGATGAGAGAACTGAGGCAGAGAGGTTGAGGAATTAACCTGGGGTCAGCTAATAAGCATTCAATAAATATTCATTATGTAAATGTTGAACTAATGTGAATTTTTGTCTAAATCTGTTTTCCTTTCACTTTATCTCTCAACTGCAAAAGAGAAAGACGTTGAAGTCGGTTTGAAGAGGGAACTATGGAAGGGCTTATCCACCCACTCACTGAGGAGGCCTTCCTGGCTCCATCTAATTACAATAAACCAGACACCCCCACACAATCCACATCTACATCTGTAACACACTAACGATCTAAAAATGCCAGCCTCTTCCTTGTGTGTCAGCTAAATGTCACTGGCGACATTTGATGCAATTCAGAGTTGAAGGTAAATCCAATATTATCACTGACTAAATAACCACAGGCCCAATCGGGGGGGTGGGGCAGGCCGCAGAGCAGGGTAGGGAGAGGAGGCAGCCCATCAGGAAGGCAGGGGAGACAGCTCCTTCTGGAATGAGCCAACCCCCAGCTGCTCATGGACAGGAAACTCCGACCTACTGGCCTGTTCTACTTGTGAGGATCAGGGCTTATAACCCCCAAGGCCACCTGATTCCCTCTCTAAGCCCAGTTTCCCCACCTGTTAAGGAAGGAGGGGAGTAAAACATTGCCTTTAGGGAAGAACTGATGCTGCTCTGATGTTTAGCAATTCATTTAGTCAACCGCTATTTACTGAGCAGCTATTATGTGACAGGCACAGGTCTAGGTGCAGGGGACACAGCAATCTTATTCAATCATCCTCTTCACTGGGCTGCGAGCATCATGAAGGTAAGAACCAGCTCTCTTGCTCACCTTTGCATCCTAGCCCAGGCCCATGTAGGTGGTCAGTAAGTATGTGTGGAATGAATGAATGAATGTCTACTTGTCTGGGAGCTTCTTGGGAGGCTATGTCTCCTCAAAGGCATGCATTAGGTATCACTTATCTCCTGGTGCTCAGTTCTCAGCAGATCGGTGACAACCTTGATGCAAAATATACCGGTTCCCACCATGTGGGATACTTTTCAGGGATACCCAGTATTGAAAACGTCTCCACCGTGGGACCAAAATTAACATCACCTATGATCAGTAGATGGACACTAAGTGCCTCCCAATGTTACCCTGAGAAAGACATAACATTGCTTATGCGGTGTTCCAGCCCCTGGTGCGGCACCTGAATCTAATCACAACACATCAGACAAATGAGAAGCAGGCCATTGGAAAAGTAGCAGGAGGGGCCAGGCTGTATCTCCAGAAACGTCCTTGTTATAAAAGACAAAGAAATGCTGAAGAGCTATTCCAAGTTATGGAAGACAAGAAACATGACAACTGAATACAATGTGTGATTGTGTACTAGATGGAGAAAGTGCTGTAGAGGACATTGCTAGGTCAACTGACAAAATTGGAATACAGTCAGAATTAATGGAAGTATACATATTGGTTTTCTGTTGCTGCTGTAACAATTATCACAAATTTAGTGGCTTAAAACAACACAAATTTATTTATTTGAGGACATAGACACCTTTGGGGGTGGCATAATTCTGGCTACACAGTCAGTAATTGATTAAAGTAGTGTATCAATGACAAGTTTACTGAAATTGATAACTGTCGTGTGTTTATATAAGAAAATATTTTCATCCTTCCAAAATATATACTGAAGTATTTATAGGCAAAGGGTCACAACATATGCAACTTTCTCTCAAGTGGTCAGGAATAATAAATAATACATAGAGAAAGGGAGGGGAAATGATAGAGCAAATGTGACAATTTACAGCAGGTGGTTCTGGATAAAAGGGATATGTATTCCTCCTTCTATTTGCAACTCTTTTGCAACTTTTAAATAATTTCCAAATTGTGTGTGTATGTGTGCGTGTGTGTGTGTGCGTGTATGTGTGCACGCGTGTGTGCGTGTGTGTGCATGGATGTGTGTGTGCGCGGATGTGTGTGTGTGTGCGTGTGTGTGCATGGGTGTGTGTGTGTGTGTGCATGGATATGAGAGCAAGAACTGGACTCCCAATAAGTGAGATTGCCAAAGAGCTGAGGTAAGAGGCTTCCTGTGTCTTGGTTCCCTCTCACCAAATAGACCAAGAGTCCTTGGGGTTTCCATTGTAGACAGAAGAAAACCACGTCCTCAACATGGCATTCAGGCTCCTTCACGACCTTCAGCCTCCTTCTCTGACAGTCACATCTTCCATCTCCCATCTATTCCTGAATCCACACCTGACTGCTCACCATTCCTCAAACTTTCACCATAATAACTGCTCCTTTTATTAAGCAACTAGTGTGTACTGGGTCCATTCCCTTGTCATTTCATTTCACCCTCACAACAACCCTTCAAGTTAGGTACTGGTATTTCCTCCCAAATGGACAGTCAAAGGCTCACAGAGGCTAAGTGACTTGCTTAAGGTCACACAGCTAGAGCTAGACTTTAAATCATGGCGGATTCTGCCCTGGCCGGTTTGGCTCAGCGGTTAGAGCGTCCGCCTGCGGTCCGGAGAGACCCGGGTTCGGTTCCCGCTAAGGGCATGTACCTTGGTTGCGGTTTGTCCCCGGCCCTGGTTGGTTGTGCGGGTGGCAGCCACTCGATGTGTCCCTTTCACATCGATGTTTCCCTCTCTCTCTTCCTCTCTCTCCCTCCCACTCTGTCTGTACAAAAAATGGAAAAATGTCCTCGGGTGAGGATAAAAAAATAAATCATGTCGGATTCTAAAGCCAAGCTTTTTTCCACATACTGCACTGCCCCACACTCCAAGTACTGACTCAGTAAATATCTCCTGAGCACCGCCCAGTGCTGGGCTCTAGGCTAGGCCCTGGAGTACAGATGCAATCAACCCCACTCTCAGCCTCCAGGAGTGTATGGTTTGGCCAGAGAGTCAGATCCAGGGCTGAGGTAGGGTAAGAGGTAGGGTTAGGGTCAGGTTTCCAGAGTCTGGCCTCTGAATCTCTGAACTGAGCCTCAGCCAGAGGCTGTCTGGGAACCATGGTGGTCATGCAAGTAGAAAGGTGAAAGCCTTTTCCCACCCTCAGATCGTGGGGTCAAGCCTGGCTCAGATTTCAGCCTTCGCGCTGGGTCAAAGTTCCACTGACATTTCGTTTTTTAGTCAAGTCTCTTCTGCCCTCTAGTGGCACATTCAGAGATGACAGGAGGGGAGGCTTCACTCAGAAGACGGGAAAATCCATAGCTCGGAGCCTCTGCTTAGCCTAAGGTCCATGAATTCATTCCCAGGATTGTACTTGGAGAGGCTCTAGTTTTGCAAGGATCATTCTGCTTCACCAGGACATGAGCTCAACTCTTTTCAGGTCATATATCGAGCCCCAGAATTAACCCCCGACACAGCCCTGTAAGGACTGAGCTGTGATGAAGGTCAGCCTGAGCCTGGCCTTATCCATAGACTGAGTTCTGACCTTAATTAGAGACTAAACTCACCCTCAGACCACCAGTCTTCTGCCATCTGACCCCACCCCCATTTGCTCCCCAGTTGTTAAACACCATCATATTGAACATTTAATTCGCCCTGCCCAGTTTGGCTTCGCAGTTAGAGTGTTGGCCCGCAGACCGAGGAGTCCAGGGTTCAGTTCCCACGTTCGGTTCCTGCTAAGGGCATGGACCTCGGTTGCAGTTTGTCCCTGGCCCTGGTTGGGGTCGCGTGGGTGGCAGCCACTTGATGTGTCTTGCTCACATTGATGCTTCTCTCTCTCTCTTCACCACTCTCTCCCTTCCAGTCTATCTAAAGATACATGCAAAAAAATGTCCTCAGGTGAGGATTAAAAAAAAGAAAAAGAAAATTTAATTCAATACATTTACAATTAGATAAACTGTATAGAAAAACAAAGGTAATGCACATTCAAAATGTATTACTTGCTAATCATTGTCTTACATTTCACTACTCTCTATGCTCTTGAGGTTATTCAATCTACATGCATATAAATACTATATGTATATAATCTACATGACATAAATACTATATAATGATGTGCTACTGCACCTCTCTCCCCAACTCTGTATTCAGGGCCATCACATTGGCAGCTTGAAATCAGCCATGATGAAAATATTTACACCACAGATATTGGCAAACATGATAAAGTCAGCTTGAGTTATTGTTTTGTTGATTGTCTAGACCAGAAATCTGCAACAACAGCCAACATGTTATTTTTATATGGTGACCTAAGAATGATTTTTTTAATTTTTAAATGCGAAAAAAAATAACAGCCCTGGCCAGTTTGGCTCAGCAGTTAGAGCGTCAGCCTGTGGTCTGGAGAGACCCAGGTTCAGTTCCCGCTAAGGGCACGTACCTCGGTTGCAGTTTGTCCCTGGCCCTGGTTGGGTCGTGTGGGTGGCAACCACTCGATGTGTCCCTTTTACATCCATGTTTCTCTCTCTCTCTCCTTCCCTCCCACTCTATCTGAACAAAATATCAAAAAAATGTCCTTAGGTGAGGATGAAAAATAAAAATAACACGAATATGTAATGAAGACCATATGGCATCACAATGCCTGAAATATTTACTATCGCACCCTTCACAGAGTTTGCTGACCTCTCCTCTAGACATAAAAAAGTGATGTAAAAAATGTTAATAATACAGATTGCTACCATGTCAGGTCTGTAGCTGTTACATTGTAAATCACATAAAATAATGAGGAACTATTTCTCCAGTATTTGGAAACTATTATCTAATGAGAAAAAAAAGAAAAGTCCTTCACATCATTAACAAACAGGTGAAATTTCAAAATATGTAGTACTAAAGCTGAAAGAGTTTTCAATTTTATTACTATAATTTGTGAGAGATTTGGGAAACAGTTTTACAGAAGAACATCTATCAGGTTTAATGACAATGAATTTACATGGAAAAAGAGCAGATTGAAATACAACTCCATTTGTCAAATTACAGTTGAATGACAACCGTCATTAGACGTAAGTGTTTGGCAAAAATCAGTGGAAGCATTCTGTAAGACTCAATTGGCTAGATAGAACTTATAATAAAGAATATCGTATATTTTATTGTAAATTTTGTGTTATTCACATTCAGTAAAATGTAGACTAAACTTATGGATGCATATATATGCATGCATTTTTGGAGAGCTGGTTGTTAAAAATTTGCCAGCACACTTCTGCCTAACAGCCTTCAAATACCCCCAAAACAGCAGCTCTATGCCTCATTCTGTAAGAGGCTGGTTTGTGCATGTCTACCAACACCCAGCCCCCCTGACCACGGACCTGGCCTCCATTTTCTGTCTTTCTTTTTTCTAGAGCACCTGCCTTTCAGAATTCGGGTCTGTTTTATTTTTGCACTTATGTTCTCATCTCTGTCTTTTTCTTTACCTTTCAGGATGTCTCCTCAGCTTTATCTCATAACCTCTCAATTGAATTTTTCATCTATGTTTTCAAATATTTAACACCCAAGAGTTTTGTCTTCCCTGATCACTCTTTTGCTAGCATTCTGTTCTTCTTTAACAAGTACAGTATCTTCTCTTGACTGAAAATTTTCACGATAGTGTGTTGGATTTTTAGTTTTTATCTCCCTACAGAGTCTGTTTCTGCCAAGTAGCTTTTATGTGTTTGTGTATTTGTTTTGTTTTGTCCCTGTCTTTTCTACTAGATGCTTTCCTTGGCTTTCTGGTGATCCTTTCTTATCTTTATGTGAGCATTACTAAAAGAACCAAGGCTCCTTGAAGAAATGGCTGGTTCCTGAGTTAGGGCAGAGAAAGTAGTAGATGGCCAGAACAACTCTTTGTGACAGAAAGTGCTCAAAGAAATGACATAATGATGGACACAACAAACAGCTTAAAGGAGCACCCACTGGATAAATCTAAAACAAGTTGAGTAGATAGATAGATATAGGTAGAGATACTCAATAGTAACAGACTATAACTCGACTGAAATGAAATCCATAAGCCCACATTAATATAACTTTATAAATAAATGTATGGGAAGAAGAGAAAGCTCTTCCTTATAGTACTAGAAAACTAATAAATATAAAAGGAATGGTAAAATTAGAAAATTAGCACCAGATAACATCATGATAACAATTGATCTGGCCAAGAATCATAAATGATGCTGAAACTAGTTAGTGACAGACACTTATTAATTATAAAGGGAAAACAATTACATCACACTGGAGAAATGTAGCAGACACCTCCTTAAACAGGTGATTAAAGTTAACATCACGGCTGTGGCATAAACAGACACTGTACACCTCCTGATAAGATGCACCGAGAAGAATGCAGCATCACTTCTGTGATGTTCCTGCCAACAGTGCATAAATCAGAAGGAAACATCAGAGAACCCCAAACTGAGGGACATTCTGCAAAGAACCTGTCCTGTACTCTTGAAAAAATGTCGATGTCATGAAGGCAAAGAAAGACTGAGAAATGGCTTCAGATTGAAGGGGACTAAAGAGACATGACAACTAAATGCAGCACATGATCGGGGTTTTCTGCTCTAAAGCACATCATTGGCACAGCTGGCGAAATCTGAACAAGTCTGTAGGTACAATAGCCCTGAATCAATGTTAATTTCCATGTTAAAAAGAATGTCCTTGGTTCTGAGAAACACACACTGAATTATTCAGGGGTAAAGGGGCATCATGTTCAGTAAAAACTATGTCCTTATTAGGTGAATTTGGTGACAGACAAAAAATTCTTGGGATTTTTCTTTAAGTCTGAAATGAGGCAAAAAAAAAAAAAAAAGTTAAAAGGAAATCTTTTTAAGCTGTGTGCACATGGGTCCGGCTTGTTGGGCCTGGAGTGGGGGTGGGGTCTGACTGGGCCTTTTCACTAGGCGCTGCCCTCTTCCCCTGTATCATCTTCCAATCTCCCGCCTAGAAGTGTGTGCCTGGTTGCCAGGTGCCAGGAGCTGAGTGGGGCAAGGAAAGGGGTGCTGTGCTGGGGACTCAACATTCAGGATATAAGCATTCGCTTGTGTTCCTGTTTTCCCACCTCAAGTCCCCCTCCCCCCAGGACAGAGACTTTCTCCAACAATAAACCTCTAGTCTTCTGCCCAAAGTGTGTGTGTGGGGGGGGGGGGGTATTTCTTCAGCCTCAGGGGGAAGGAATCGGGGGTCTCTCTCTTCTCAGCTCCACCCAATTCTAGAAGTGCCCGAGCCCTGTCTGGGTCCCCACTGTAAATCCACCCACTGGGATGTAAGATGTAACTTTCCGGGTGGAGGTGGCGTCTATTGACTCGAAGGTCTGCTCCCAGCTTCCCAGCTGCTGCAGCTGTCATCTCCTCTCTTGCTCTCTTTGTCCTTGTGGCTTTAACATTTTAATAAAATTGGTTTGCTGTCATTTTAGTGGAGTTTCAGGAAAGAGCTTGAGTGTCCAACCTGTCACCTTTAGTTGCAAGTCCTTTGCTATGTTTTCTAATCTTTCAACAATGACGATACATTTCTCGTGCAAGTTGAAAATATATTTAACACATGAAAGGGTTAATATTTTGAAACCATATCAAATTCAGAGTGGGATGTTCATCCCGTTTCTGACGGAAGAGAGCTAAGTTCTGAGAAGCGCTGAGCAGTAGCACCGTAGGTTCGGATCCGCGCCGCCGCTCATTGGCTCTGTGCCAGGCAGGCGAGTAAGTTCCTCTACCGACGCATTTTACCTCCATCACAAGTACTATAAAGGGGCAACGGCGGGGTGTGTGTGTGCGGGGCGGGGGGCTCTGCAGGGTAAAGGAGGGTAGCAAAAGACCATCACGCTTCTCGAGTTCAAGTGTCACCGAATTCTGGAGGTGGCAGGGACGCTCACGCGCTCAGGCCGGAGCCCTCCTGGGGGCAGATGCTCAGGAGGGAGCGAGGCAGTGACGCCCCTACCGGCAAGGGAGCGGGGCCGGGGGGCGCCGAGGGGCTGCGGTGGTCACGCAAACCGAGGTTAGAGCCAGGCCTCTGGCCTCCGTGCCAAGACGAGGTCAGAATATATTCGGAGGTTAGTCAAGCCGAAGGCTCAGTGCCAAATCCATACCCTTGGCCGGATGGATGCAGGGAGCGAGCCTCCAGCGCGGTCACCAGCTCCCACCTCCAGCTGCGTCCTCCGGTGCGCTGCCCGCGGAGGGGTGGGGTCCGCGAGGAGCGACCTTTCCATCTCTGGCCACACGAGGGCAGCAGAGGACTGGCGGAGCAACCCGAGAGGGTCTTGGGGATGGGGTGGGAGAGGGTAGGAGACTGCGAGAAAGACCTAGAGAGGGTAGATAATACACGAAAAGGAGGTGGCAGAGAAATGAAGGGGGTTGGGGGGAAAGTCAGGCAGACACTCAGTGAGGGCGAGCTTGGAAGCCCCAGAGCAAGAAAGGGAGGAATCCCTACTCATAGTAATAGATTCTTCACATATGCCAGGTGCTGCTGGCTCAGGTATAATATACCATTATGAGCCCATTTCAGAGATGAAGAAACAGGATGAGAGATAATGAGGTCAGTCGTTAAATCATAGAATTGGCACTAGATCACTTACTGACTGCGTTATTTAACTTCTCTGTAGCTTGATTTCTTTACCTGCCTCAGAGTGTTGAAATGAGAATTAAATAACATGTACTTTAGTACTTTAGTACTTTAGTACTAGAATAGCACTCAGCACATAGTAAACACTCATTAAACACCAACTACTATTGTTATGTTTTTGTTGTTGGATCCTCACAACATAGAGAGGGGCCATTGGTTTCTAAATGTGTGGGGTGCTTCTGAAAAATATTCCCCCATATAATAATTGGGGCAACTGAGGCCCAGAAAGATTACATGACTTAGTACAAATATCTAGAGCCAGGGAATACCAAAATCAGATCTATTGAGGCTTTCTTCCATCGTGCCCACTGCAGAGCTGATGCCGGGCACCGGGCTGGGGGCTCAGTAGTGGTCAGCTCCGTGTTTTGCACTCAAGCAGCTTACTGACAGGAATCAAAGGACAGAGCTGGATGGCCGTGGGAGGTCTGTGGGATGTGCTCACTGTCCCTGTTGGAGACAAAGAGAAGATTTTGGTCCTGCTTGCTCCCTACACCCCCATTTTCCAGCCTGTCAGGGACATCTGGACAGTGTGCACACCAAACAGATGGCACGGGAGAGGCACACGCTGGCATGGGAGGATGGCTGCACCTGGTCTCCAAAAACCTGGCCTCCAATTGCAGCAGGTACTTCTCAGTCAAGTACTTAACCCCCCTCCCCAGCTCCACCCACTTCCTTTGCAAAATGGAGATAACAGGGACCTTTCCTTCCTCAACAGGGCAGGGTGAACGGATGGAAAGAGGAGACCAGTGCAAAGGGCAAGACCGGTACACAGGATGCTCCAAGCAAGGAGTTCTGTTATTATTGCCAAAAGAGGTACAATATACTGCCGCAGGATTATTTTACAGGGTAAAAGAAATGATGGGTGTTGCAGTGTCTCAGACACAGCAGATACTCCACAAAGGAGCCATAAATTAGATCTGCTGCCAGGCTTTGTGGTGTTGAAGGCCCCATGGGGATGCACATATCCCATATAGGTAGGTCTTTTCTGCCAATGATAACTTGGGGACAAAGCCTCACCACCCCCCAACTATGCACCTTAAGACGAATGTGAGGCCCTCATAGAAAAATGAGCATTGGGATCCCTTGGTCAGCCCTTGCTTTCCCACTGGTGGCCAAATTGTTTTCTCTCCTTATACACCACCATCACCCACTTGCCCTCACTCTCAGCAGGTGACTCCAGACCCTGCCACACAGTCAGCTGTGGCCCCGAGGCAAATGATGCCCCAGCTTCTCCCTTCATTCGTTGCCAGCATCCTTCACCATCCTTGCTAAGAGGCAAGCAGAACACCAAGACGTCAGTGTTCTGATGGCACAGAGACTGTGACAGCACCAAAGGGGGATAACTCAGCCTGTCAGGACCAGGAAGACTCCCTGGAGGAGGTGTCACCCAGTTGAATCTTGAAGTTTAGGAAGGCATTTGCAAGACCTAGAGAAGGAAACCATTCTAGATGAAGGAAAGTGTTCGTTGAAAGGTGGGGGGGGGGGTGAAGACGGGTCTGTCTGGGAAACTGCAAGTGGCTTTGTGTGGCTGGGACAAAGAACAGGGCTCAGAAGGGAGGAAGAGCAAGGAGGGGCAGGATCACGAAGGAGCTCTGTGCCAATCTGAGGTGTTCACACCTCCTTGGCACTCATTTTTCTCCTCAGTGGAATGAATGTGAGGCTCTTGTAAAGATCAAATGTACTGATGCACGGGAAGATCTTTATACAACCTCTGGCATTTCACTGGCCCTCAGGGAACAGTAGCTACTTTATCCTGAGAACCACGGGAAATCCCTCCAGTATTTGAAACAGCACAATGGCAAGGCCAGGGAGGAGCTGTGATCAGAAGGGAGATGTTGGCTGCCTGTCCTGGAGGTCGCCGGTGTAGTTCGCAAGCCTACGAACAGCTCCTTCTGTCCCTGCCTGAGAGCTTCCTGCAGTGCTGGAGGCTTCTCAGCCACATGCAGGGCAGGCCAGGAATGCTGAGGAGCTCATGCCCAGGAGCAGCCCTCAGCCAAGGAGCAGTGGTGTCCACAGGTAAGAATTCCTGCTTCTTAGACCTCAGTGGGACAGTTCCAAGGAGTGTTCCAGAAGGTCCCCAGTTGAACTGAGCTCCAAGTGAGTTTTCCCCATTTCCTGTCTCACTTCCACACCTTCACTAGGCCTCTTTAGGGTCACCTCCCAAATAAACTACTGTCATCCCAAATCTTCTCTCAAGATCAACTTTGGAAGAAACTCAAAGTAGTTGGTAACAGAAATGACCCTGGAAAGCGGACCTTGGGAGAAGATTCTAGAATAAAATCATTAGCTAGTTGGCAAAAGAAAGAATCCCATTTTTTCCCAAAGTTAAAAAAAAAAAAACTTTGGAAACACATTTTAACATTTCCAAAAGTGTGAACTCCATAGAAGTTCAAAAAAGATTGTATAAGTCACAAATAAGGATTTGGGATTAATATCTTTGATTTTTACCTAAAATGCACAATGCTTACCAAAAAAAAATAATAATACTATGCATCAAATTTCACATTTTGTTTTACTGTTCTAAATTTTAAATACAAATACAATCTTCCAGAGGTCACAGGTAGTAACAGAATTAACTCAAGTTCTGATTCTATCGTTACACTCGCTACACTATCATTATTTAGTTACAAGCTGCTGTTTAAGCACAGGACTGTGCGGCCCCACAGAGGTTGGAGTAACAATGAACAAGCTCCAGTGATTCCAAACTTTAAGAACATAGTCTTGAAACAGATGCATGTAGCTGAGTCTGCGTAAGTTGGGAACTGACTGTATGACTTGGTTTCCTCTGAATTAACTTCCATGTAGAATGCAATGTTTATTAAAGGATACGTGATTAATCAGTGATCACTGGGTTCTGGTTCCAGTTAAGAGAGCAAACACATTCCACCCTGTATCTCCCATTGTATGCAACAAAAATTCCAGAGAGAGCACATGGAACAGTTATCTGAGGACCCTGAAAAGTAAATAATAGCAAGCCCCTATAACTAATAAGTCAGTTTAGCAAAGTTGCAAAATACAAGCCTGCATACAAATAGCAAATGTATATCTGTATAATAGCAAAATTTTTAAATAGCACTTACAATTAGCCCCCAAATGAAATACTATACTTAGTATAAATATAACACATATTCAGAATCTGTATGCTAAAAACTATGAAGTGCTGATGAAAGAAAGGAAAGATCTAAATGGAAGGAGAGACATGTCATGTTTGGGGGTTGGAATACTCAATATAGTTAAATTTTCCATTCCCCCTTGAAACTGAACTTGATCTATAGACTCAACACAATTCCATTCAAAATCCCAGCAGGAGTTTTTGCAAATATAGACAAACACATTTTAAAATTTATATGGCAAGCCAAAGGAACTAGAATAGTCAAAATAATGTTGAAAAAGAAGTATAAATTTGGAGGATTCATGGCATCCAATTTTATTTTTTAAATTATAGTTTACTTTCAATATTATTTTGTATTATTTATCAGGTGTACAATACAGTGATTAGGCAATCATATACTTTACAAAGCGTTACCCCCGGTATTTCTAGTACCCACCTGGCACCATACATAGTTATCACAATATTATTGCCTGTATTCCCTATGTTGTACTTTATGTGACTATTTTGTAACTACCAGTTTGTACCTCTTTTTTTTTTAATCCTCACACAAAGATATTTTTCCATTTTGTTCAGATAGAGTTGGAGGAAGGGGGAGAGAGGGAGAGAGAGAGAAACATCTATGTTAGACACACCCACTGTTTGCCTCCCACACAACCTCAACCAAGGCTGGGGACTGAACCACAACTGAAGTACATGCCCTTGACTGGAATCGAACCCACAACTCACTGGTCCACAGGCTGATGTTCCAACCGCTGAGTCACACAGACCAGGGCCCAATTTGTACTTCTTAATCCCTTCACCTCTTTCATCCACATCCACACCCCTCTCCCCTCTGGCAACCACCAGTCTGTGTCTATGAGTCTGTTTCAATTTTGCTTGTTCATTTATTTAGTTCTTTAGATTCTACATATAAGTGAGATCATATGGTATTTATCTTTCTCTGACTGACTTATTTCACTGAGCATAATACCCTCGAGGTCCATCAATGCTGTCACAAATGGTAAGATTTCATTCTTTTTTTATGGCTGAGTAATATTCAGTTATGTATATGCACCACCACTTTTTTATTCACTTGCCTATTAATGGGCATTTGGGTTGCTTTCATGTATTGATTATTGTAAATAATGCTGTAATGAACATAGAGGTGCATAAATTCTTTCAAATTAGTGTTTTAGTTTTCTTCAAATAAATCCCCTGAATTGGAATTGCCTGATCATAAGTCAGTTCCATTTTTAATGTTTTGAGGAACCTCCATACTGTTTTTCATAGTGGGTGTACCAGTCTGCATTCCCACCAACAGTGTATGAGGGTTCCCTTTTCTCCACCAACACTTGTTGTTTATTGATTTATTAATGATAGCCATTCTGACAAGTATGAGGTGATATTTCATTGTGGTTTTAATTTGCATCTCTCTGATGATTAGTGACATTGAGCATCTTTTTGTATGTCTGTTGGCCATCTATATGTCCTCTTTGGAGAAGTGTCTATTCAGGTCCTCTGTCATGGCACCCAATTTTATTTTATTTATTTTTATTTATTTATTTATTTTATCCTCACCTGAGCACATTTTTCCATATTTTGTTCAGATAGAGTGGGAGGGGGAGAGAGAGAGAAAGAAACATCGACATGAAAGGGACACATCCAGTGGCTGCCACCCGCACGACCCAACCATGGCCAGGGACAAACTGCAACCGAGGTATACGCCCTTAGCAGGAACCGAACCTGGGTCTCTCTGGACCACAGGCCAATGCTCTAACCGCTGAACCAAACCGGCCAGGGCATGGCACCCAATTATAATATTTACTATAAATCTACAGTAATGAAGACAGTGTGGTATTGGCAAAAAGATAAATACATAACTCATTGGAAGAAAACAGAGTCCAGACATACATACACACGAATGTGGCAATTAATCCTTTGACAAAAATGCAAATACAATTCAATAGAGAAAGAATAGTCTTTTCAACAAATAGTGTTGGAACATTTGGTCATCCATATGCAAAAGAATGAATTTCAACTTAAACTTCATGCCTTATACAAATATTAGCTCAACATGAATCATAGCTCTAAAGGTAAAATGTAAAGCTATTAAAATTTTAAAAGAAAGATAGGAGAAAATCTTTGTTAGGCAAAGTGTTTTCAGATATAATGCCAAAAGCACATTCCATTAAAAATGGATAAATTAGACTTATAAAAATTTAAAACTTTTCATCTGTGAAAGATACCGTTAAGAGAATGAAAAGACAAACTAAAGAGTGGAAGGAAATGTTTGCAAATCACAAAGAACTTGTATCCAGAATATATAAAGAATGCACAACATTCAACAATAAAAATAAGATAAACTACACCCAAAGCAATAATAAAGAAGGAAATAATAAAGTATAGAGTAGAAATTAATGGAATAGAGCATAGAAAAACAATAGAGAAAACAAAAAGGAAGTTGATTTTTTAAAAAGATTAACAAAATTGACAGACATTTAGCTAGACTGATCAAGAAAAAATACTGAAGACTCAGATTACTAAAATCAGAAATGAAAGAAGGGACTTACGACTGGCCTTACAGAATATTTTTTTTTTAATTTATTTATTATTTATTTATTTATTTTTATTAATTTATTTATTTTTTATTTATTAATTTGTTTTTGTTACAGATGTTTCTCATTTTTCCCTCATTGACACCCTCCTCCCCTTCCCCCAACTCCATCCCCAGCTTTGTTGTCTATGTTCATTGGTCATGCATACATGCATCTAAGTTCTGTGGTTTATCTCTTCCCCTCAACCACTCCTCCTCTGAGGCTTGTCAGTCTGTCCCCACCTCTGTCTCTGGGTTAATTTTGTTCAGCAGTTTGTTTAGTTCATTGTATTCCACAAATAAGTGAGATCATGTGATATTTGTCTTTCTCTGCTTGGCTTCTTTTGCTTAGCATAGTACTCTCCAAGTCCTTCCATACCATCTCAAAGGATAAGAGATCTTTCTTTCTTACAGCTGCATAATATTCCATTGTATATATGTACCACAGCATTTAAGGGAGAATCAATACCAATTCTTCACAAACTCTATTTCAAAATATATCCCAACTCATTCTACAAAAGAATCATTACCTCGATACCAAAAGTAGACAAAGACATCACAAGAAAATTACAAACCAATATCCCTTATGAATATAGACAAAAAAATTCTCAACAAAATATAAGCAAACTGAATCCAACATACAAAAAGTATGATACGTCATGACCAAATGAGATTTGCTCCAAGAATATGTTGGTTTTAAATCCAAAAATCAATAAATATAATACAGCATATCAATACAATAAAGGATAAAACCATATGATCATCTCAACTGATTCAGGAAAAGCATTTGACAAAATTCAATACCACTTCATGAAAAAAAAAAAAAACCAATAAACTAGTAATAGAAAGGAACTTCCTCAACCTAATAAAGGGCATCTACAAAAAATGCACAGCTACCATATATTTAATGGTAAAAGACTAAATGATTTCACCCTAAGATCAGGAACAAAACAAGGATGTTCAGTCTTACCTCTCTGTTCACCATTTTGTTGGAGATGCTAGCCAGGAAATTTAGAAAACAAAGTAAAATAAAACACATCCAGACTAGAAATGAAGAAATAAAACTATTTCTGTTTATAGATGACATAATCTTGTATAGAATAACTAAGGAACCCACTGAAAAAACTATTAGATCTGATAAATGAGTTTAGCAAGAGTACAGGATACAAGATCAATATACAAAAATAAATTGTATTTCTATACATTTACAATGAATAATCCAAAAATTAAATTAAGAAAACCATTCCTTTTATAATAACAATAACATAAAAAAAATAAAATACTTAGGAATAAAATTTTAAAAGAAGTACAAAACTTCTACTCTGGAAACTACAAAACTCTGTTGAAAGAAATTTTAAAAGACCCAAATAAACAGAAAGATAACCCATGTTCATTGATCAGAAGGCTTAATGTTATGATGGGAATATTTCTCAAATTAATCTACAGATTCAACACAATCTATGCCAACTTTCTGACCTCTTTGTAGAAATTGACTATCTAATGCTAAAATTCTTATGGAAATTTAAGAGACACAAAATAGCCAAAGCAATCTTGAAAAAGACAAATAAAGTTGAAGGACTCACACTCTGCAATTTCAAAACTTATGGCAAAGCTACAGTAATCAAAAGAGTGTGGTACTGACATAAAAATAGAGATAGATCAATAGATAGAACCAAGAATCCAAAAATAAGCCCTCACATTTATGGTTGAGTGTTGACAATTCAAGACAATTCAGTGGGATAAAGAATAGTCTTTTTGACAAGTGATAGGGGGACAATTAGGAATCTAGACGCAAAAGAATGAATTAGGACCATTACCTCACACATATATGAAAATCACTCAAAATGGATCAAAGAGTCAATGTAAGAGCTAACACTGTAAAACTCTTTGAAAAAAATACACAGCTGTAAATTTTCATAACCTTATTTTAGGTTGTGGTTTCTTAGATATACATCAAACACAAACAATAAAGGGGGAATAAAAAACAGATAAACTGTACTTTACCAAAATTAAAAACTTATGCTGCAAAAGACACCACCAAGAAAGTGAAAAGACAACCTTAGACTGGAAGAAAACTCTTGCAAATTACCTAGCTGATGAGGGGTCTACATATAAAGAATTTTTACAATCAACAGTAAAAAGACAGCCCAATTACAAATGAGCAAAGGACTTGAACAGACATGTTTCTACAAAGAAGATACACAAGTGGTCAAAAATCATATGAAAAGATGCTCAGTATCATTAACCATCAAGAATGAGCAAATCAAAACCACAAGGAGATACCACTTCCAAATAATAACAAGTGTTGAAAATGATGTGGAGAAATTAGAATCCTATTCCAGTGCTGATGGGACTGTGACCTGGTTGCAGCTGCAGTTGAAAACAGTGTGGCATTCCCCAAAAGGTTCAACATAGACTTAAGATATGATCCAGCAAGGCCACTCCTAGGCATATAACCAAGAAAAATGAGAACGTACGTTCAGACAAAAGCTTGTACACAATTGTTCATAGCAGTATTATTCATAAAAGCCACAAAGTAGAAACAGCTCAAATATTCATCAACAGATGAATGGGTAAACAAAATGTGATATATCCATGCCATGTGATAATATCCAGCAATAAAAAGGAAGAAAGCACTGATCCATGCTATGACATGGATGAACCTTAAAAAATGCTAAGTGAAAGAAGAAGAAAAAAGATCACATGTTGTTGAATTCCATTATATGAATTTTCCAGAACAGACAAATTTATATAGACAGAAAGTAAATTAATGACTCTATGAGGTTGTGGTGTTTGGGGAAAATGGGTAGAGTCTGCTAGTGGGTACAGAATTTCTTTTGGGGATGATAAAAATGTTCTAAATCTGATTATGGTTATGGTTTCACAACTTTGGAAATATACTAGAAGTCACTGAATTGTACACTTTAAATGGGTGAATTATATGGCACATAAATTATACCTCAATAAAGTTATTCTTTTAAAATACTCAGTTGTGCCCTGGCCAGTTTGGTTCAGTGGTTGGAGCATCGGCCCACAGACCAGAGAGTCCCGGGTTCGGTCCCCGCTAAGGGCGTGTATCTCGGTTGCAGTTTGTCCCTGGCCCTGGTTGGGGTCATGTGGGTGGCAGCCCGTCGATGTGTCTTCTCACATCGATGTTTCTCTCTCTCTTCCTTCCTCTCTCCCTCCCGCTATATCTGAAGATAAATGCAAAAATGTCCTCAGGTGAGGATAAAAATAATAATAATAATAATTTAAAAATAATAGTAAAATAAAATACTCAGTTGTAAAAGAACCAATGTTTTAAAATGGGCAAAATATTTTAACATATTGTTCCACAAAGAAGATATATGGATGAAAACTAAATACATGAAAAGATGCTTAGGATGATTAGCCATTAGGGAAAGACTAATTAAAACTCCAATAAGATACCATCACACTGCTCTTAGAATGGCTTTAAAAAAAAAAAAAAAAAAAGAGTGAGACAAACCAAGTTCACTGATATGGCAACTCTCACAAGTTGTTGGTGAGAATGCAGAACAGTACAGCCCCTCTGGAAAGCAGTTTGGCAATATCTTTTAAAGTTTAACATTTATTTACCAAATGGCCTAGCAATGTTATGCTCAAGTGTTTACCCTAGACAAATGAAAACTTAGCACACAAAAGCCTGTTCATGAATGTTTATTGCAGCTCTATTCATAGTCACCAAAAATGAAACACAACCCAAATGTCTTTCAGTGGTGCATGGAGTAACAAAAGGTGGACCAGCTCGACAGCTGAACACTAACAACAATAAATGGGAATGAACTACTGACACAGCCACAACTTTGATGAACCTCAAACGCATTATGCTGAGTGAAAGAAGCCAGGCTCAAAAGGCTACATACTGTACGATTCTATTTATATAACTTCTGGAAAAGAAGAAACTGTAAAGACAGAACAGGTCAGTGGCAGCCAGGAGTTAGAGGTAGGGGAGAAGTTTTTATTTTTTGGTTTTAATTTTTTTTTTCTTTATTGATTTGAGAGAGAGAGGAAGGGAGAGGGAGAGAGAGAGAGAGAGAGAGAGACAGAGAGAGAGAAAGAGAAACATCAATGAGAGAGAACATGGATTGGCCTCATCCTGCCTGTGGGATTTGGCCCACAACCTGGGCATGTGCCCTGACCAAGAATCGAACCAGCGACTTCTTAGTACATGGGTCGATACTCAACCACTGAGCCACACCAGCAGAGTGAGAAGTTTTGATTATAAAGGATCAAGCAGCACAAGAAAATTTCTGGGGTGATGGAAATGTTTGGAATCTGATTGGGATTTGAACACAAATCTATACGTGTCTAAACTTTTACAAATGTGTTATGAAAAGAGCCAATTTTGCCCTGGCCAGTTTGGCTCATTGGTTAGACCATCGGTCTGCAGACCTAAGGGTCTCAGGTTCGATTCTGGTCAAAGGTATGTACCGGGGTTGCAGATTCGATCCCATCGGGGTCCTGCAGGAGGCAGCCAATTGATGTGTCTCTCTTACATCAATGTTTCACTCTTTCTCTCTCCCTCCTTCCCTTCCACTCTCTCTCTAAAGAGCAATAGAGAAATATCCTCAGGTAAGGATTAACACGCTCACAAAGAAAAAGCCAATTTTGCTGTATAATTTAAAAATAAAGCAATCATTTCAGATAGTATATTAATAAATATTTAAATAGATTTTATATGTATATATATCTGTATACACGTGCACACACACATGTGTGCACATTATTTAAATTCAACAATCAATTGTTTCGAACTTTGACCACCAACAAGAGTTTTTTGAGGTGAGTGATATTTTATCTCTGAGATTGTTTAGAATTGCTAAACTATGGTGGTAATTTCAAAAGCAGACCAACTTGTAGTTAGTATTATTATTGTTTGTTTGTTTCTTCTTTAATCCTCACCCGAGGATATTTTTCCATTTTTCTTCAGTGGAAGGGAGAGAGAGAGAGAAAGAAACATCAATGTGAGAGAGACACATCGATTGATTGCCTCCCACATGACCCCGACCGGGGCCAGGGACTGAACTGCATCTGAGGTACATGCCCTTGACCGGGATCAAACCCATGACTCTTTGGTCCATGGGCCAATGCTCTAACCACTGAGCAAACTGGCCAGGGCTATTATTATTGTTTTAAATTCTCTACAAAGAATGCACTCTCTAGCCCTGGCCGGTTTGGCTCAGCGGTTAGAGCGTCCACCTGCGGTCCAGAGAGACCCAGGTTCGGTTCCCGCTAAGGTCATGTACTTCGACTGCAGTTTGTCCCCGGCCCTGGTTGGTTGTGCAGGAGGCAGCCACTTGATGTGTCCCTTTCGCATCAATGTTTCTCTCTCTCTCTCTTCCTCCCTCTCCCTCCCACTCTATCTGTACAAAAAATGGAAAAATGTCCTCGGGTGAGGATAAAAAAAAATTTTTTTAAGGAAAAAAAAGAATGCACTCTCTCATTGCTCACTCTGAGGAGGTTGGCTCATGCCCCCAGCTCTGGTATGCCACTCCCTTCTGTGGTTCTGGAATAAAACCCCTTAGACATGAAGAAACTGGCACTGGCAGCTGAGTGACTAAAAGGTCCAAGGGCCGTGAGTGGGACTCTGACAGTGTGTGCTGTAGATCACCAAATCCCAGTTTGTATGTATGTGTGTGTGAGTAAATAAATAATTCCCCAATGGGGGCAAGGGGGTACATTTTAATATGTATTAGATATCAGGTAATATAAAGGAATTGTTTAGTTCTGTTTTTTTACTTTATTTTTATTATTGACACTATTACAGATGTCTCCATTTTCTCCCCCTTTGCCCACCTCCACCCAGCGCTCGATCCCCCATCCCTTCCGGCCTCACCACACTGTTGTCTGTGTCCACGGGTTATGCATACATGTGTTTGGCTAATCCCTTCACCTTTTTCATCCAGCCCTCCTCTTCCCACTCCCCCTGACAGCAACACTGATAGTGTATTAATGATACTGTGGTTTTGTTAGAAAACGTTTCATGCTTTAGAGATGCATTCAGTGGAACTTCACAAAATCTGTGATTAACTTTTAATTCTTCAAAGAAAAAATTAGGCAAAGCAAATATGACCAATGTTAATAATTATTGAAGTTATGTGATGAGCTTATAAAGATTTATTATACTCTTCTTTCTACTTTCTTAATAGCTTGAAATTTTTCATAATAAAAGGTTTTCAAAAATTAAAAATGCATCAGAAAATCCCAGAAATACTGAGTTTCTTAGTGCCAGAGCCAATGAACCATCCCGCCATAAGTTCCCACAGCCCTATCATGGTACCTCCCGCATGAATTTGAATCAAAGCCTAAAGGATACCAAATTCTTGTCCCTCGGAAAAGAAAAGGAAAAAGGAAGTAACATGCTTCATAAAGCTTCCACCCTAAATTGCTAAAGGTTAGCAGGGCTGAAAGGGACAAACGTTCAGCTGTCCCAAAAGCTCGGTTTTCCCGCAGGCGGCCCTACTTGCTGCAGAAGCCTGAGGACGGGCTGCAGGGAGGGTGTCAACTCTCTCTTTTTAAGTCAGTATGACATGGATGTCAGTCACTCGCAAAGTGTGGAGTCTTGTCACATTCCTTGACCTATAAGGTGAGGTCACAAAGGGCCATGTAGCTTTTACTTTGTTCACTGGGACATCTGCTCTTGGAAGTCTGAGCCAACATGTGAGAGTCTGATGCCCTGAGGCCACCATGACAGAATGGTGACATGCAGTGCTCCAGTCAATGGTCCAGCTGAGCCCAGCTTTCAAGGCATCTATGCAAAGGCACCAGACATGTGAGTGGCGTTATCACCCTCCAGACCAACAAACCTACCAGCTGAGTGCCACCATGAGATCTCCATCACCACTACGTAGAACAAAAGAATGGCTCAGCCATGCCACATTTTTGACCCACATAATCATGAGATAATAAAATAGTTATTTTTTTTAAGCCACTAAATTTGGGGTCATTTGTTATGCAGCATAGTTAACAGTGACAGGAAGCCAGAAGGTGTGGCCTAAGCTGGGCTGTGGCAGATGCAGTTTTTATTGGGGCCTAAATTTTAAGAAAAACAAGTCATTTGATCATGTGCACAAAGTGCAAGACCTTGTAAGGGACCTGTACAGATGATGAGTCCTGAACTTTAAGCTCCATTGGTGCCTTGGGAGAGGTGAGTATGATTCTCAAAGTGGAGGAAAACGAAAGCACCGTGCAGAGGAAGCTGCGTGGGCAAAGAAGCAGGAAAGTGCAGTGTCTGTTAAGTGGCTCTGGGGAACTCAGTGTAGAAAGCAGGAACATGGGGAGGGCGGATGGACAAGTGAAAGAAGGGAGAAGAACCACTGAACCTAAAGCTACAGTTAGTAGATGGCGTGGACAGGTTGATAGCAACCTACCTGTACAGGTGAGGAACCCTGAAATTTAAGCTTCACTGATGTCATGATGACAGGCTTCCCAGGATCCTGCCCCAGGACAGTGATCTTTACAAGGTGCAAAATTTTTTTTTTTTTTTATCCTCACCCGAGGATATTTTTCCATTTTTTGTACAGATAGAGTGGGAGGGAGAGAGAGGAAGGGAGAGAGAGAGAGAGAAACATCGATGTGAAGGGACACATCGAGTGGCTGCCACCCACACGACCAACCAGGGCCAGGGACAAACTGCAACCGAAGTACGTGCCCTTAGCGGAAACCGAACCCAGGTCTCTCCGGACTGCAGGCCGACGCTCTAACCGCTGAGCCAAACTGGCCAGGGCTAAGGTGCAAAATTTTAAGAGACCAATTTTAACAGACTAGCCTTCTTGGAATGAACAAAAATGTGAGAGGCAGAACTCCAATATCTGGGGTCTTAACACAACACACACACACACACACTCTGTAGCCTCCACTGAAGGAGTCTTGTGTCCATTGCATGGCAGGGAGGGGAACTGATGGGCCACTTCATCCCTTCCAAGGCTTTGCAGATACCCACATGCTGACTCTTTCTACTCTTTGGTGCCCACACCTAGAGGCCCCACAAGCCCCTCAAACTCTATATGTCGAACACTGAAATTTTTCTTCACCCTCCAATCTTGTCTCCCCTCCAGTGGCCCACAACTCTGAGTATCTCCAGCAGCGAGTCACCCAGCCACACCAGATTCAGCGCTGAGTCCTCCGTCTGGCTTAGCCCCTCCATTGGATCAACAGTGGAGAGTGGTGCTCCCAGGAGTTCTTGAAGCCAACCTCTTCTTTCCTTGTCCCCGCTCCCACTGATTATTTTTTGGTGCTACCATCTCTCACGGCTCCTCCTCAGAGGGGTTCAACCATCCCCCTAACAATCTATCCAATTCAAATGCACATGTCACCAGGCAATGCTGTCAGTGGCTCCCTCCTTCTGAAACCCAGGCCCCTTACCCTGGTGCTCCAGGTCCTCCATGATCTGACCTCTGACTTCTGTCCCACCCTGTCCCTCTCTACCTGTTCCTCCACACAGACCCTTCACCAACGTCCTGCTGTAAGTCACAATGCTGTCCCTCACCCTCCAGGTCTCAGGTGCAGCCTCACCTTCTCTTGGAAGCATCTCCAGAACCCATACTCGTCCTTCTGAGGACCCCTTTCTGTGGCCCCTTGCTCTGGGCAGGGCATCTCCCATAACCTGTGACACTTTGGAGGATTTACAAGCAGAACTTGCTCCAGCCAGTCAATCCCTCTGAGGTGCTTACTCCTCTGTGAAATGGGACAATACCCACACCAAAGGATCTGAGAATGATAATGAGCACCTAGTAATTAGGCAGTGAGCTAAGAGGTTTTTGCACATTATCTGATTTAATCCTCGAAGCACTCAGAAAGGCAGACATTACTCTTAGCCCCTTGAATTGAGGAGGACACTGAAGTGAAACGTCCTGCCTAGCTGGCCTTTCTGTGGGCAGACAGACCTCCCTGACCTTGGCCCTGATCAGTGCACCCTCCTGCTGGTTGAGTTGCCTCTGCAGCCCCACCACCCTGTGAACTTTGAGAGGGTAGAAATGATACCTGTTTTGCACAAGTGTGTATCCCAAGCTCTTAGAACTGGGTTTTGCACACAGTGAGTAAATATTCGTTGATTGAAATTATCTGTGAACGAACAGACCCAGTGAGTGACAGAGCCTGGATCCCAGCTCTTGGCTCTTTCTCACCCACTGAACGGGATCCTGTGAGGAGTGCTTAGTACAGAAGCTGGCACCCAGTAGACAATCAGCAGAGTGTAGCTGCTGCTATTGTTATGAAGGCAGAAGAGGAGGAAAAGGAGGAGGGAAGGAAGAGGAGATAAATAATTTTAAAACAAGTACGACCTGGTGAGTCCGTCTCCCAACAGTCGGAGCTTCCCCACTGGATTCAGGCCCAGTTCTTCCCAGGTGCGTCCAGCAGGCAGGGAGAGTTTGGAATAAACATGGGTAGTAGAGGCTCCATCCTACCTTCCCCTCCCCTCCCCTCAGAAAAGAGGTGATGTTCCCACCTCTGTCCTCACCATCAGGGGTGTGAGCACCACCTGCAACCTCCACCCCAGGAACCCAGTCCAGGCCCCAGCCACCCCCGCATAGCTCCTCAGCCAGAGGCACCGACTCACCCGTGCCTCCTCCCCCCCCCCCCCCATACTCTGCCACCTAGCAACCTGGCTGGAGTGTTCTGGGTTCCGATTCTGGCTCCTCATAGCCTGGATGTGCGACTCTGTGCTGGTCACCATTGTTCTCTGAGCCTCAGTCTTCCTGACAGCTCAGTGGCAGTGGGGTCAGAGGTGCGCGTGGGTGCAAGACTTTGCCAGGCATCAAGGCTGTGACTGACGCCTTCCATCAAGGCTGGGCTTCCATTGCCGGTCCTAGGCCACGAGATGCTCTGGGCAGGGAGGAGAGGAGCCTGGAAATCCCACTACTCCACTCCCTCGAATTTCCTCCACTAGAGTCATTCTGACCTCTACCCAAGACGCTGGGTCAGGAGCCCAGACCACGGCCTCTCGGGATTCTAGGGAAAAGCCGCTTTCCTGCTCTTGGCCGCATGGGTACCTGGGAGAGGGGTTTCTGCAGAGTTCCCCGCTATGGGCCAGCAGAAATCTCCTGGAGAGGAGAAGGAGATTCGGTGCAATGGAACAGTAGAAAGGAGAGGAGAGCCAGAAGACCTGAATGGTTGGACAAGTCCCTAAACCACTCAGTACCTCAGTTTTCCTCCTCTGTGAAATGGAGCTGATAATAAACAACTCACTGGATTCTTTGGGGTGTGCTGTGAGAATGAACTAAAATCTACGAAGCTCCAGGTGTTCTTGAGAATGGGGAACACGGACTCACAGGCCGCAGCCCTCTGGTCTGGCTTGAGCACCAGCAGGAACCAAAGAGCTCCAGGAGGCGCAGTGCAGGTCCCTCCTGAAACCAAGAAACCCAGACCCGTCTTAGGTTCACTGGGTGAGGGCAGAGGCCGGCAAGGGGAGGCTGGAAAGCGGCCGAGAGAGGCCTGGAGGCCTCCGGGAACCTGGAGTGGGAGGAGGGCGAAGGAGGCTGGAGAGGGCGTAGCGGTGAAGGGCAGGAAAGTTCTCACTTCCAGACGCTCTCTGCGCCTTCTTCTGCCAGATTCTACGTCTCAGTAACTCTTCCCTCGTTCCTTTCTCTTCCCTCCCTCTTCTCTCCGTCCTATCTTCCTTCTTTCTCGCACCATCTCTCTGGTCCATATCTTTCCTCTCTCGCTCCTTCTCCCCCCACTTCCATCTCATCGTCACCCTCGCACTTTAAAACCAAACAGCCAAACCCCTTTCCAATTAAAGTGGAATTAGGCAACTCAATCAAATTAGTTCCCTATTAAAGCCCTTCTTTATTAAACCGTTTTCTTGTCCTGCTATTAAGTTTCACCGCCTGGCGGAACTCGAGCCGGCCCCAGAAGTTTACCTTGGGATGTCGTCGGGGCCAGACTAGGGGAGGGGGCACCCTGTTTCCCGGAGAGGGGGAGTCACTCTGTCGGGAGCGGGATGGACTTGGGAGGAAGGGGTGGGCCCAGGAGCCGCTAATTTGCTGGGCTCGGCTGGAGGAGGGAAGTAAAAAGGGTGCGGAGTGAGGGCTGGTTGGAAGGCGCATCTCACCTCCATTCTTGGATTACACTGCTCGAGCGGAAGCAGCGCCCCACTACCCAAAAATAACACCCAATAACACCCAAAATAACTCTGACAAAACGTCTTCCCTTGCAGCCTTTCCTTCCCAGCTGCTGTCTCTGCCGCCCCTGGTCCATAATCTCTCTGAGAAGGGAGGCGTGCAGTGTACCACCGGGGCTGTGCCCAAATCCGCGCCCAGGTGAGAACCAGAACCCGGCTGCCAGCCTCGCAGGATTCCGGAGAAGGTTCGCGATCTGGCGACCGGGGACCGAGAGCACTGGCAAGGCGACCCGGCCGGAGTGGGAAGGACAGGGGTCCCCGATGCGCGGCGGGGCCCGCTCCTCCCGGAGTTCTCAGCCGCGGGGCCCTCCCAGGCGCCACGAGAAGTTTCTTCGCCCCGCATCCCCGAGGGTCGGGGCACCAGCCCAGACTCGGTCAAGCGTCTCCCTGGCACCGCGGCCTGAGCAGGAAATCAAGACCTTTTCATTCCCGCTGCCCGAGCGGGACGGGATTCTGTGTTGTTTTCTTAGAAAATAACATTTATTTCTAGCTCATGTCTATCGAAGGAAAGCACACAGTGAGCCATTCCCTGCAGCAGCGTTCGCCGCTGGCCGCCCTTCGGCTGAGGCGTTTGGCGAGTCCCGGGAGGAGGATGTGGGCCCTCGGGAGGACGGGTCTGGCTCAGTCACACGTCGCTCTGTTCCTGCTTCAGTGCGCACCTTGACCGCTCCTTAGGGAGAGGCCCGCCCAGGCAAGAGGGGCAGGTGGGCAAGACTCGTCCGAGTTTACAATATATTCCGTCTGTAAAACCTGATAAGTACAATGCGCGCATGGTCTAACTTTTTCCATTTTATCCTGTTTTTCTTCCTTGTTTTTGAAAATTTTCACGTTAATACCGAGGTCACCTACAGATTACAATTAATAACTTAGAATTCCATTTTATAACATTATACACTGGCTTGTATATATATATGTATAGATTATATATAGATTTATACATATATAAAAACTCACACTGCACCAAGGAAACCCATGCTTACCGGCATAAGCAACAAAGAGAGCGACAAATACCGTAATGAGGAAAGTGCACCGTATAACTTGTTTCCTTTTTTTTTTTTTTTTTTACAATTGATATCGATATATAAGTGTGTCCCAAAGACTCGACTCAGTGCCATGAGATTTATACATCCTAAATTTATATTTGTTAGAGCAAATATTTAAAATTCTTTAAAAGGAGGGGGAGACACAGAAGACAGACTCAGACTATCCTGCCGTTTATTTAAGCGCAAGGGCGGGCGGGATGGGCGTAACTTAAACGAGAGGCAGGAGCGTGCGCTTCCGGGGCAGCCTTTGAATTCGCAAGAATTGTCACTTTTGGAAGGGCTGGGGAGCCTTAAGGAGGGGGTCGGGAGGTGAAGATCTGGGCCGCGCACCTCCTCGGAGAACATCTGCGTTTGTAGCTGCTCCACTTTGCTCAGCTCTTCCCACCCACCCTTCAAAAAACAAAACTGAAAACCACCTTGGAGCGAGACGACCCCAGCCGGGGTGCAGAGCGCGCTCAGGGCGAAGAGGGGCCGGCGGCCCGCAGGGACAAGGCTGGGGTCCCTGCTTGGGGGCCGCCCAACTGCCGGGCCCCTCACCCTACTGCTTCTCAGGGGCGCCATTGACCATAGGCCCGTACAGGCCGCCGCCGTAGGACGGCTCCTTGTGTACAGCGGCGGCGGCAGCAGAGCGGTCGCGCATGAGATCGCTGAAGGCGTAGTCCATGGGCGGGCGGAAGCCGAGTGTGGGCACCAGGCCCGCGGTGGAGTACGGAGCCATGAAGGCCAGGCCGCGGCTATGCGCCGCCGCTGCCGAGTAGGCCAGGCGCAGGGGGCTGAGGCCCAGCGGCGCGCCCAGAGGGTAGGCGCCAGCGTCGGCGCCGAAGTGACTGGCGTTGGGCTGCAAAGGGGAGAAGGCCGAGCGGCTGCTCAGCGAGCCCAGCGTCCCGGGAGCCATGGAGCCGGCTAGCAAAGGTCTGTGGTGTGGGGGTGCGGCGGGGCCGGCCTGCAGCGGCGCTGACAGCCCGGGTCCCCCGGCGGCGGCGGCGGCGGCGGCGGCCGCAGTGTCGACACGGCTTAGCCACCCGTCGTCCGCAGCTGCTACTGCAGCCTTATCAGAGGGCGCGGTGGGGCCGAGGCCGGCCGCCAGGCCCCCGCGGTGGTGGTTCAGCACCTGCTCGATGGCCTGCACCACGTCGCCGCCGCAGCCCTGCAACACCAGCTCCAGGACACCTCGCCGGTGGCCGGGGAAGACGCGCGTCAGGATATCCAGCGGCGTCCGCTGCCTTGGACCCGGGCCCCCGCCCAGCCCTGGCGCTGGCGGGGCCTCTGCCTCTTCTCTGTCGGCCTCCGAACCGGATTCAGAGCCCAGAGGGCTGGCAGAGCCCGGGCTGTCCTCCTCGCCGCCGCCTCCGGGGCCAGCGCTGCCAGGGCAGCTGCCTCCTGCCTCCTTGGAGGCCCGGGTCAGGGGCGACCCAGAAAAGGACTCGCCGTCGCCATTCTCGGAGCCCGAGCCCGGCCGCACCTCCGGGGATGATGTCCCGGGACCCGAGTCTGCGCCGTCGGGTGATAAGGGCTTCCCGGGTGGCGGCGGCGGGCTGCCTGGACGGCCTGCTTGAAGCAGCGCCTTGGGGAACAGGTCAAACTTCTGTAACTTGGCCTCTGTTGGGGGAGAAAAGAGGATGTAAAGAACAGTTAGCAGTGGGGAGGCGACCACACCCATAGCACCCCAGCCCTCTGCATCCCAGTTTCCTTTCCCAGTGAGTCCCATAACCTTCATTCCGTGGACTCCAGTGCCCCTCTTTCTTGTTGTCTACCATTCCTTCCTCTCTTCGTCCCTACAGCCCTCTCTTCCCCTGCCCCAGGAGCACTCTCTTTCTGTACCCATAACCCCAACCATCTACACCCTGTAAACTCAGTGTTCAGTGGCCTTCTTCCTAAATCTGTGCCCTAACACCTCCACCCTTATTCATCTTCCTAGCCCTGCCCTGCCCTGGAAAAATGACCTGGCCCTGGGTTCAAGCAGGAGCCAACATAACTTCCACCTACACCACACACTGTATAGAAGAGCCCATCTGTGATTCCAAGAGCCATCCCAGGCCTGGGTGCCCTCTGGCCCTGGGCAACATAGACTGTAAAGGAAGGGGCCTTGGGCATCTAGAAGATCCCAAATCTCTCTACAGGCAAAAATAAAGCCCCCATTTCTAAGCCATCCTTTCCAAAATTAAGACCTAAGAAGTTCTTGTTTCTCAAGCTCAGAGCTGAGAGGGCCCCAGTGGCGCCCGCCTGATTTCCTCCCTCCGCAGAAAAAGCCACGGGAGTTTTGAAGGGTGGGGCGAGGCAGGGAGTAGAGGGGTAGGAGGAAAGACCGTGGAGGGAAGTGAGAGCACGTACTCTGGGAAACCTGGGACAAGTGGGGAAAGAAGCCAGAAAGGAGCAGGGAGCGACCTGCGGTTGTCCAAGGAGCATCAGGAACCCGATTAAAGGAATCACAAGTGGAAAAGAAATGAATTGTCTTCAATACCTAGAGAAGGAGGTGTGGGGCGCAGGGGGGGCCTTGAAGAGGATCGGATTTCTGAAGAGAGTTGGGAAGTAGCGGGGGAAACTGGCATGTGGGGAAGCACAGAACGAAGGAAAAGAGAAGACGCGCCCATTTCTGCGCTGGGGTGAAGACCCAGCAAAGTGAGCAGGGAAGCTGGAACCTGTCTGTGTGGAGGAGATGAGCCTAAAACGTTCACAATTGGGCCCGCGGTGAAAGACAAAGGAGAGTTTACATATTTATGCCCCGAATCGGGGGCTAGGTGCGCGATGAACTCTAGCAGTCGGGACGTTTGGAGAAGGAGATACAACTCTTTCAGTACTGAGTCAAGTCCCTGGGCCCTGTCCCTGCTCCCCTCTTCTCCCGGCCTGGCCGCGCTCTCACCTGAGCTCCCGGCGCCCGCTGTGCCGCCTCCGGTGCCCGCGGGCGCTCCGGCTCCCGGCCCCCCGCCGTCGGCGGCGCACACGGAACCGAAGACCTCGTAGGCGGGTCGCGGCGGGATGATGCCGTTGGCAGCAGCCAGTGCCAGGCCCTCGGCTGTGCCGTAGAGCAGCTGTAGCTCGCGCGCCTCGTTCTCTTCCTGCGCCTGTTGCCTGCGCAGCGCCACCTGCGCTGCCATGACGCGCTGGCGCTCGGCGATGAGCGTGCACTTGGCGCACAGACAGTCCTTCCACCGGCAGTAGCGCTTGTGGCCCTTGAGTGCAGACACCACGCCGTGGTTGCGGCAGCGCGCGCACTTAGGTGTCCGCGGGTACTTCTCCGCAGCCCGCAACAACAGCGGAGGCGCCCGTAGCAAGCCTCCGGCCACGCTTACCGGTAGCGAAGCGGCCGCCGCCGCCGCTGCCGCCACCGACGCCACAGATGCCACGGGCGGCCCCGTCGCTGTCGTCGCTGCCGTCGCCGCGCCGGGCACGTTGGGCAACTCGGAGCGCAGCTCCATGTCAGGACCTGGCGTGGAGGACCGTAGGAAGGGGGGAGAGACTTGTGGTGAGAAGTGCACGGTGCGCGAAGCACACCTTCTAGAAACCCAGGCTTAGACAGGGAAATTTCGGCCGCAGGAGTTTTGGCTACTGGTTGTCAAATTTGGAGGAGGTGCCGTTGGAACCCCCTTGTAAGGCCGAGCTCCCCATCCCCACCCAACTCCTACCAGAGTTCTTATATCTGATTTATGCGCTGGGTGTGAGATTTCGTCTGAATCAGTGGTTCTGCTGGAAAAAAATAAAAAGTTTGAAAGTCACTGGTTCAGATGGATGTAAGGAGAGTCTGAAAAAGAAAATAGTTTAGCTTCACTGGGGTGAGACGGGATAGAGAGAAATGCTTGTTTGATGGGACTTGTATTAGAGGGAAATGTTTGACCCAACAGACTGATGCCAAGACAAAACAGGAACATCCGAGGTGAAATTTACTCGTGGAAGAGTGAAAAGGAGAGAGAAGGAGAGTTGAACTGGTCGGACTGGAGTTTTTGGTTTGTTTTTGCTGGTGGGAGCAGGAGAGTTCAAGAGAAAAATCGGTAACAGAAAGGATAGCTCTAGGAAGTGGAATGAGGGTTAGGAAACAACTCAGGGGCAAAGTTAGGCCCAGGAGCCCCAGAGACCCGTGTAAATGTGGGAGCTACAAGCTCCGTGGTGCAGCTCTGCATAGAGTGGGAGACAAATGGGTGTGGAGCTGAGTTTAGGAAGCCTAGGGAAGACGTTTAAGGAGAAAAGTCAGATGAAGAAACTTTGGGTAGGCAAACCCAGCCCAAAGATCAGCTAGCTTGAGATCGACGAAAACAGCTGACATGGGTGTCTGGGTCCCAGGGTGCGAAAGAGAGGGGTGTGCTTGAGGGAAAAATAAAAAACCCCGCAGGCATAGGCTGGGGTGGGAATGGAGAAAACCTGTGACACAATTATAGACTGGTAGAGTAAGTAGTCAGGAAGGAAAAAGCACCCTGCAAAAGTTAGGTATTGCAGGAGGCAGATCCTTACCACCTTACCCTGCCCTCTCCTCCCCTCCGGTTTAGGCACCAAGTCGTCAGACACGCCCTCCCCAGCCTAGGGCCTCGAGGGACCCCTCTCGGGCGCAGATTCCTGCGTTCTGGTCTCAGAGTTGGGTTCCTGGGATTTGAATGGCTTAGCAGGCAGCGCCGAGGCAGAGGAATGGCCTCTGGAACTAGCTTAGAGCGAACCCCGGCGTCCCACCTGAGCCGCGGCTCCAGAAGGCCCAAGCAGGCACAGCTCCGAGCTTCCCCCACAGCTTCCTAACCCTGCCAGAACCCGGGGCCGAATTCTCGTGTCACCGTCCGACGATCCTAGACCCCACCCCTCTCTACGCGCGCTGCCTTTTCCTTCAGGCTCCTGGGGCCGCACTGTCCGTAAGGCCAGCGTGACCTGGGCCTGGTGAACAAGGGCCACAGGCCGGGCCACCTCCCTTCCCTCCCTGAGGCCCTCAACTACCTGCCTTGGGCTCGGGGATCCTCCTCCTCGGCTGGCGCTGCACGCGCCTCCCAGCTCCGCTCGCGACGCTGGCGCTCTTAGCCTCTTCTCTTTGCCCCCTGGCTCCTTATCTGACCACGTCACCCTCCTTCAGTAACCATGTCCGAACTTCCGGACCCCCTCAGAACGCTGTGTAGTCCAACCCTTCCGTCTGAAATTGGAGCCGGGGGACCGTTTAGGGACCGTCTGGCTGGAACCCGCGACCGGCCCTCGGCGCGCCGCGTCCCCTCGCGGAGCGCGCCGGTCGCTGCGCACAGCCGGGCCCCAGTTGCCCGGCGCCGCCAGACTCTCAATGAGCCACTCGCCCGCTCTATTGTTGCTCCTTAGGGCTCCATTAGACAGACTTGGACAACAATGTGGCGCCTGCCATTGGCCAGGGGAGGCAGACGGCACTCTGATTGGCCGGACCCGCGCCCGGGGAGCCTCGCATTCTACAGTGTCCGAAAGATTCGAAACTCCAAAGGCTCCTCTGAGTGCCTCCGGGAGGGGAGGGGGCGTGCCAGGGAAGGAGTGGAGAAAAGTGGGCAAGAAGCAGCGTTGAAAATATCGTGACAAGTAGTTTCCGTGCTCTGGAGAGCGTGTGAATTATGCCTAATTACCGTGTCCGGTGGCGCCTCTACGCAGACCTGTGTAACCCCTCGGCTTCTGGGGCGCGGGCTCTGCTGCGCTGCTCTCTCACTTGACTCCGGGCGCTTGGCAAGACCGACTTTCCCAAGTGGCCCTGGCGTCCCGGGGCGAGATGGGGGCAGGTGACAATTCAATTACTGTGGTCGGGGTGGGGGGTGAAACGGGGGTGGAGAAGGGAGGGTGTATATGGCAATGCCAAGACTATTTTCCAGCTTCCTTCCGGCTGTTTCGGCGTGCTTCCAAGTCCGATGCATTTGGGGTAGTCAGGGGCTGGTTTTGATTTTTCTGCTGTCGCCTTTAAAACGCAAGTTATTTAAAAAGTTCTGGTACGACAAGGCATCACGAAAGGTATGTGTGGTTACTAAGGATTTGTGTTTTTAAAGTGGAGCCTGGAGAGAAGAAATGAGATTGCGCTTCTGGTCCGCGCCGGCAGCGTCCCTTGCGCTTTGCGCCTTTCCCCTCTTCACCCCTCCCTAATCCCGTCCCTCTACCCACTCTTGTTCTTTCCTCGGTTCTGCAGCATCTCGATTTCTTTTCCATAGTGGTGGGATTATATTTTGTTGTTTTAAATTAACAATTAGTTTAATTTTATATTTTAATTTAAACGAAGTAAAATTTGGCCTCCTTGTCTCCCCAGATCCACTGGGAAGCGCACCCGTCTGTCCGTCCTTCGGGCCAGAGACAAGGTCGCCGGAGTTCTCAGGAGTTTTGACTTTGACTCTCCCAACCTGACGTCACAGCCCTGAGATACAGCTCCGTCTGCAGAGGAGGTAACAGGTTTCACATTTTGTTTCCTTTTGAGTGGCAACATCTGGAATTAATGCCGTGGTCCTCGGGCAAGATCGCCTGTGGTTTCTCTACCTGGTTCTCTGTGCCTTTCTTTTTCTTTTCCTCTTTCTAATGCACTCCCATTTTCTCTCATTTTTATTATCTACTTTTCTCTTTCGTTCAGAGTAATGAAAATTCGTTCAATTAATGAGACAAATGCTGTTTTCTCCTCGTTCTCCCTCCACCCCTGACCATGCGTTTCCGCGTTGTTCTTTCGAACTCACAGGGCCACGGGGTTCTGGCTGGAGCCATCTGGGGCGTGGACCTACCGGGCGTGCAGACTCGGCCCAGGAGCCTCAGAACGCAGCCCTTCCGTTTGGCACGACTACGGGGTCGCGCCCTGCCAGCCCAGCTGCCTCTGACGCCTGGGGCTGGAGATTCCGCAGGAAGGCAGGACGAGCCCGGCCCCACCTCTCCCGGGTTCCTCCGGTTGCCAAATCTGAGGACCGGACTGGGGGTAAGGGGAGGAGAAGAGGGTGGTGTGCGCTAGAGTGGGGCGAAGAGCTTCCAGAAAGTTGACCAGGCCGGCGTGGAGGCTACTCTGACCCCGACAGATTCTGTGACAGCGATAGAAACCAGGCCATTTGCTCCTAACAAATTCCACTCGCTGGAGCCTGAGAATGTGTTTGAGAGAGAGAGGTCAGTTCCCGTAGGGTTTGCCGCGTGGAGTGAGGGTAAGGGAGTGAGTCTGGGATAATACGTTCTTCAGGAGCGTAGGAGCTAGACCCCATCTTCCAACACCTTCAGGTTATGAAGTCAAGGAAATCAGTGTGTTAACTGAACCCTGGAATTGGCGGGGGTCAGGAGGGTGGGGGAGTGGGGAGACGACCTAAGCCAGATCCCGAGATGGGGCAGCCAAGAGCCTCCTTCCAGAACTACCTTGGACTAAGCTTTCCTGAAATAATAATTATTATTATTTAAATTTTTAAAATTGATTTTAGAGAGGGAGGGAGAGAGAAACATGGATGTGAGAGAAGTACATCGATTGGTTGCCTCCCTTAGGTACCCCAATCAAGGATTGAACCTGTGACCTTCCCAGCACGGGTGCCTGGGAGGACTCCAACCAATTGAGCCACACTGGCCGGTACCAGAAATAATTGTAAACCTCAAATGAAATGAACTATAGAAATCAGCCTAGCTTTCAGGGGTAGTAGCACAGACACCCCTCTTCATTCTTGAGACCAAACCACTGTGAGATTACCACACTCCAGTTCAAGTAAACCTGTGGGCACCAAAGATCCAGCCGAGGGTTCAGACTTGGGAGCTCGGAGTGTGTAAGTAGTCTCATTTTCTTAGGAGGGAGAGAGGACGCATCCTGGAAACCAGCCCAACTGTAGGGAATCTGGCCACCCCTTACAGCAGGTGTCCCTCCATTGATCCTCTCTCCTCCTGTTCACTACCCCACAGGTCCAAGACCCACAACATTTTTTCTGGTGATCCAGAGGTTGAGGTGCTCATGTGAGTGACTGTCTTGGAAGGAGGCACTGAACTCACACCTCCATAAGCCACTCTGGGGCTAGTCCTAATTTGGACTCAGGTCAGGAGGAGGGGAGCCCACCAGAAGGGGAGGCCGGCTGAGCCACTAGTGGTGGGGAAGAGCATGCCTAGATTGAGTTAGCAGGGGCTAGCCCTCTACTCACAGCAGAATGTGACTACACCTAAACACACCACCGGCACGTGTGACCTCATTCTGCAAAGTTTTGGACACACTCTCATACCTGCATGCAACTACTGCCCTGGGGTGCACTCTTCTCAGAGGCTGCCCTCCCACCCAAAAGGACACCTTCAGAAAGTTCCATCGAATTCACAGCACTTTCATAAGTATGTCCACATCTTGGGACATCCACTTGGTGTGTGACCTTTCACCCAGACTCCTACCTCAGGACTGAACATCCAGACAGGAGTATATGCTCACACACGTGTGCCTTCGCTCCTCCACCGATCTAACCCTAGTACGGGTCCTTCAGGTGGCTGGACTCTGGGCAGAGAAAGCCAGACCTCCCCGGACAAATGGGTCAGCTGAGGGCAGAAAGCCCATCCTCACACATGTCTTTTTAGCTCAGGATCACATGCTGACGCCTTTGCTGTGCCAGGGGTTGGGGCACCGGTGAGCGCTTCCAGCCACGAAAATCCGCCTCCACCCACGTTCACTACTGGTACCCCCCCCCCCCTAAAAAAAAAAACCCTCCCCCCAGGCAGTGGTGGGATCCAAAGGCAAGGCCCTGGTGAAGACAGGAGGTGAGGCTGGGGGGATGAAGGGGGCGGGGAGGAGGCTGAGGCGCGGCGCGGTGGCGCGGAGTAGGAGCAGGGCCGGGGGCGCTCTCTGATGCGGGACCCGGCAGGCACTGACTTTTGCGCTGTTTGTCCGCGGCCTCGGAGCAAGCAGACGCCATCTGTTTGCCGGCTGCGTCGCGTCCCGTTTAATTACCCTCCCGGCAGCCTAATAGAGATGATATTAAACTAAATCTTTCTGACATTAAAAGTAATTATCCCCAAACCAGTGGCTCCGGGACGAAATCGCCCCTCCCGTCCCCACCCCTCCCTTGGCCGCCCCAGATTCCGTCAGTTTGGCTGAAACTCTTAACCGGCAAGAGGGTGCAGAGAAAAGGGGGAAAGGGCCTTAGGGAGAAGGAGTCTATGCGAGCCGCCCCATGCGCACTGTTTTCCACACAACCACAGGCACTCTTGTACGCACGAACACGCGTGTGGACGCGCACACCCCTGTACACACACAGACACGCCATGACATTTTCCTCGGGATCACTCTCGAGCAACGTTAATTAAGATTCAGCCTTTAGTGGACAGGGAGAAGCGCAGCCTGGTTTGCTGTTCCCGCCCCCGAGCCCACAAAAAACAAAAACAAAAAACAGCCTTTTGCGTGGTCAAAGACACGAACCCGGCCAGGGCCAGGCCTGGAGACCCAGACACCAGTCTGCAGCCAGAAAGAACCTCTCCCACCGCAGCGTTTGACTTCTTTAGGTGCTCTCCTGCGAGGGGCCCTGCGCCCTGCGCCTCCCCTACAGGGTCTTACTTAAGTCACACCGCTCTCTGCGACGCAGGTCCCAACTGTCTCACTTGACAGGTGAGAAAACAGACTCTGGGCAGCGAGGCAATTTGCCCTACATCTTACAACTAGTAGGGAGGAGGGCAGAATTCGAACCCAGGAGTGCCGGGAGAGATCCCCCACCCGAGGCCCAAGCTCTGCTCGGTTCCAGGCGCCGGCTCAGGAAAACGCGGCGGACTGTGGCCTCTCTCTGTACCCTCACACTCGAGGACCGCGGGACCTGCTGTGCCCAGCCTCTTCCCGGGCTCTGGACCCACCCCCACACCACCCCCAGAGACGTGGGCCGGGCAGCACCCACAGGCTGGATCCCTCGCGAAGGCACAGGCTCTGAGAGCGCGGCCCGAACCCCCCGCGCAGAGCTCCAGCGGCCCCAGCCCTCCTTTGTATCAAACCCCGGCGTCTGCCCTGCGCGCGCCGAGAGAGGCGACAGCCCAGTGTCTCCAGGCTTCCTATCTAAACAACCTCCTGGTTGAACGCATCTGAGCCCGAGACCAACAAGCCTAGAGTGGTGTTCATCGCCCAACTATTTGCTTCTATTTTTGAGCGCCTAAAGTGTACCACCACTCTGCCAAAAGCTTGCTGTGTGCTATCTTGCTTGGTACGCAGTCCTTGGGGGAGGTGTGTTCCACGTTTCAGAGACCAGGCTACGGCTAAGCGACACGTAATTTCCCCGTGGTCACGCTGCTGCTGGCCCGAGGAACAGGAACACGGGTCCGACTCCCGCTCTTCGTTTTTTTCCTTCTCACCTTCAGTTCTGGACGGGTAGGATCAGTCGTTTGGATTCCATCCAATTCACGGAAACCTGAGAAACCCGAGTCATTCATTTCTTTATTCCAAGTTCGTTCATGTTGAGTACTAGTAAGTGCCAGGCCCTGAGAACCCGAGGGAGATAAATCAGCCACGATGGGTGGGCCCTTAAAGAACTGGTTAGCCAACTGGGGACACAGTCACCCACCTCGCAGAGCAGAGGGGAGGTGAGAGTGGGGTAAGGAGGGTCAAGAAAGACCTACTGAAGAAAGGAACCCCTGACGTGAGAGGCTACGTTTTTCAAATGGAAACATTATTATTGCTTGTTCCGATAAAGTAAAATATAAAACGTTTTAGACAATTCAGCAAAGTGAATTTGGAATATATCTTTTCTGTGTACCTGTATTTACATAAATATGCTTTGTTACTTGTTTTTTATTTATAAATGATACCTTTTTCATAATAAGTATATGTCCACATAACCTTTTAAAGGAATTGTTTAATATTTCATTTTATGGATGTACCTTAATTTATTTATCCATTTTCCTATTAATAGATATTTACTTTGTTTCTAATTTTGCTATAATAAACATTGCTACAATGAACATTCTTTGTGAATTTGCTTTATTATTTCCCTAGGATAAATTCCTAGAAATAGGATTGATTGTTCAGAGAGGGTTTTTTTTGTTTTGTTTTGGTTTTGTTTTTTTTTAGGCTTTTGATAGCTACCTGTCAAATAGCCCTCTGGAAAGACTGTGTCAACAAACACACTCAACAGTAGTGAATCTTGCTGATCTTTTTCATCACTGACAATTCAAGCAGGAAAACCCCCCAATATTCTGTCACTGTAATTTACATATCCTTAGTTATTCCTTCATTTTTTTCCATGTGTTAATCACTAGTGTTTAAAACAAAACAAAAACTCTGTGTATGTCCTTTGCTTATTTTTTCTATCATAGAGATTTTCCTTTCCTTAATTTGTAATAGCTGTTTATATATTAGAGACATTAGTATTCTCTCATCTATAACATATGTTGCCTTTCTCCATTTTTTATGTCCATCCTGTTTTATTAGTGTTATACTGAAGTTAAAGTTTTAATGTAGCCAAATCGGTCATTTTTTTCTTTATGGATTCTATTTACAGTATCATAATTGTTTCTCAACTCTAACTTTCTAAAAGTGTTCCCCTATATTTTATATTAACAGTTTTCATTTATATCTTTAATTCATTTGAAATTAATTTTGGTGGAAGGTGTGAAGTAAGTTTGTCATTGACTTTTCCCCAAAAGATTAGCCAGTTATCACATCACTACTTAATGAACAACCCTTTCCCCACTGACCACACACTATTTCCTGACTCAGATGGCTCAGGTGGTCCCGCACTTGCTCCTCCAGGGAGCTTACTTGTGCACTAGTCTCACACTGCATTATTGTAGCTCTGTGATACGTGGAGGGCAAGCTACCCTCCAATTCCTGATTCTTCTTTCTCGAAATTCTCATGGGTATCTTGGAAAGATAGTCTTCTGAATAAATATTTTAGAATTCTCAAAGCTGGTTTCAAAAATAAAATTAAAAATTAAAAAACCCTTTGAAATATGACTTCAAAGCCTTTACAAATTAATTTGAAGGAGATTTTGCATTTTCACAATATGTAATATTTCCATCAAGGACCAGATATGACCTTTGATTATTCATGATGTCTATTTCCCTTTGTAAATTTTGTCATTTTGTTCCTGTACTTCTGTTTGAGAAGCATATTCCTTGGTATTTTATGTAGCTATTGTGAACAGTACCTTTTCACCCATTACAACGTCTAACTGGTTATGACAAGAACACAAAGTTACTGATCATAGTATATTTATGTCTAACAGTCTCCTTTCTGATTCCTCTCCCATTTAAAATTAGTTCTCATTGTTTCCCAAAGCTGAGTTTGGAAGGACCCGGAATTCACCAAGCTGAGGAAATGTGGGAGAGAGAAGTGATTCTGCTCAGAGATATGGTGCAAAGCCTAATGGATCGGCAATACTTCCTGGGGCTTGGGGCACAGTGTGCACCCAATAGGGTGGTCTTCTTTGGACCTTCCTTTTTCTGACCTTCATCTCCCAAGAGGTCCTTTGGAAACAGCAATTCCAGGATTCAGTCCCTGGCCAACACACTACTCAGACTCAGAGTTTTCCTCTGGCTGTGTGACCATCGAAGAGTCACCAGCCCTCTCTGAGCTTGCCTCCCTGCCTCCCTGACTCGGACTGAAGGCAGCAGCAGCCAGGCCACAGCATGTGGGGGGAGGAGATATGAAGAGGAAGGACATTAGGGCTAGGCTCTCAGGCAGGATCAGCCTGAGTTTGAGTCCCCACCCCTCTTCAGAAGTACGTTGAGGGATAATCCTTCCACAGACACATACTTCCAGCCTCTCTTCTCCAGGTCAGAATCAAAATGAAGATATGAAGGAGGAATGGGACTAGGAGGAAGAGACCCATCCCCTCCACCCCCAGGCCACACTCACACACTCACCCTTGATGTCTTTCCCTCAGAGAGTTCTCCTACTCTGACTTCTTCCACCAACACTACCACCCCCACCCCCGACTCCCTCCACCCCCATTTCCCACTGGGACTGTGCAGTCTCCTTCCAGGCTGTGTATGGTGGGCGAGTACCAGGCTGCATGGCTGGCTCAGGGCCTCATTCTGGTTGGTCTGGAGCCCAACATGTTAAATCTCTTTCCTGGTGGTTTGGGGTGTGGGAGGGGTGGGGAAGCTGGTCACAGTTGGCTTTTTTGCCCCAGTGGGTGGTTCAGACTCCAGGCTTGAGCTGGCACTGATGCTCAGATGCTTCCCCCAGGTTCCCAGCCAGTTAGCTGGAAAACTTTTACTCACCCTTTAGCACTCAGTCCCCAGGATGTCCCACAGTCTCTTGTCAGAGGCACAATAGGCAAAGGCCGAGCCTGCAAGTTCCCCAAGGGCCTCTACATTCCACCCTCTGTGAAGCCACATGGCTATCCCTCTTCCTCTCCCATCCATATCAGAGGAAACTGAGGCACAGAGAGGAAATTACTTTCCCAAGGTCATACAGCTGGATGGGGAGGGCTAAAGCTGTTCTTTGTATCTACCGAAGAGACTGGTTGGAGACTAGGAGGTGGAGTGAGGCCACTTTCTCAACCCCAGTCCTCAAACCTGATCCCCCGAGGATGGGGATGGCGGTGGAGGAAGGGAGTGGTTCTTTTGGGGTTTGGAGCTTTGTTCCTTTGGGGCTTCTTCACTCCCTTCTGTGCACCTACACTCCCCCACCCTCGACCCCGTTTACCCTCAGGACTGACCACACTGTGTTCTCACTGCTGGCCAAGGGTCTGGCACCACCTGAATGTATCCTCAGCATCTGTGCCCACGGGCCTGACTGACCTGGGCTGGAGTCGGGCCCGTGCCACATTCCCTCCTGTGTAAGATGAGATGAAACTCTGGTGAGGTCATTGTGAGAATTTAATAGCACAGTTCATGTTAGGTCCTTCTCAGTGTCGGACACATAGTGAACACTCAAGGTATACTGGGCATTAGTATGTCAGGCAGTTGTTGAATGAATGGATTCTCTTTGCCTTCCCTCCAGAGAGGAAAACCATCCCCTTCTCAGTACCCTTTGCCTCCATTAGAGAGAAGACCTGGAAGCTGGGCGTTGGCAACAGGAAGTGCCTCTGCTTTTGAACCATAATCTGAAAACTCCCCCCAGAATCAGAACTCATGGCTCTGAGACCTTCTGGTAGGCCCAAGGGGGTCAAGGTCCCAGAGGGACTCTGGGCCATGTCCTTCCCTAGGCACGCCATCCACCCCACCCTCTCTAGGGGATCCGTTAACCAGATGTTTGCCATGTTTGCCATGTTTGCCTCTGGAAGTGCCCACCCGTCTCTTCTCAGGACCTCCGCTATTTGGGCCACACTATGTCACTGCTGGCTCCTAGTGGGGTTCCCCAAAGGCAGGGTCTAGGTTCTGTACCCCCTAAATTTTTTTCTTTGTTGATTTTTAGAAAGAGAGGAAGGGAAGGGAGAGAGAGAGAGAGAGAGAGAGAGAGAGAGAGATACAAACATGGATGAAAGAGAACATTGATTGGCTGCCTCCTGCATGCCCCCCACTGGGGATTGGGTCCATAACCTGGGCATGTGCCCTGACTGGGAATTGAACCGGTGACCCCTTGGTGTATGGGTCGATGCTCAACCACTGAGCCACACCGGCTGGGCAATGTACCACTTTTATTCCAGAGAACATGTTCTTCCCTCTGTGTCCATGACCTTCCATAGTGTGTTAAAACTCATAAAAAGCACCTCACTTTTTATGTGAAGGCACTAAGACATGTAGGCAATATCTGTGCAAACCAGTTTCTCGCTGATGCTTGGTGTGATTGCAGGCATGCCAGAAAGAGGGCCTCAGTCAAGTCACGTCACTGCTCTGGGCCTGTTTCTTCATCTGTAGAATAAGGAAAGGTAGACCTGCTGTACCTGGAAATGCTCTGAAATGAGAAAAGAACTATGCAGACCCAACTAGGAAGATGATCTGAGGCCTTGGCAGCCACCTCTGGGAACACAGCAAAGTTCCTGGCCTCCACACCTGGTTCCTCCGACATGTGCTTCCACCCGACCCTCCAAGAACACAGAGAAAAGTTCCAGTAAGACTCTCCTTGTTGCTAACTCCTCAGAAAAGTCCTATGCAAATGTCACCAGTTTGTGTCCAAGTAAGGCAGATAACATTTCCAGGGCCTGGAGCCCTGAGCCCTGAGGGGCAGGCTCCATTCTGATCCTATAGGATGCCTGCATTTGCTTACCCTTGGATCTCAGACGGCAGGCTGGGGCAGGGGACTCTGGCCAGAGCTCCTAGATGGGGTCTTTTTCTAGAAGCATTCTGGCCGCCTGGACTGGAACTCCTCTAGCATTGACCACACTGCCCTAAAATAAGGGGCTTCACTCCAGACTGGGAGTTCTGGGCCAAGGGTGGAGGATGAGAATCCAGTGTTTAGTACAAAGTCTACATGATGAATAGGTGAGCCCAAACTGACCTGATCTTCATAAGGCAAAGGGCACCTTAACTGCACTTGAATCAAATGCTGACCTGATGAGAATGCACGGTGGAAAAGATGATGTGCTGTGGAGCTAGAGTGGGTTATATAGTAGCTGTGAGACACGGGGCTAATGATTTTGCCTCTTTAAGCCTCAGTATACTAACGTACTTACCAGGGATAGTATGTTCTACTTCATAGAGTAGTTTTGTTAGTTCATTCATTCATATCACATTTATTGCCTGTGCCCTGTGCCAGGGCTAGTGGTGACAGACCTGTCACATCCATAAGGGTAGATTTCTGTGTAAATAATGACAATAATGTGATAAGTGTGCTGCAGGGGGCGAACACAGGGGTTAGAAGAGGCCCCTAACTTTTCCCGGGGATTCCATGAGGCTTCTGGAGGAGGGGTGGAGTGGTAACAGCCTGAACTCTAGCCAAACTGCCTGCGATTGAATCCTGGCTCCTTGGTTTGCTAGCTGTGTGACCTTGGGCGAATAATCTCTTGTGCCTCGGTTTGCTTACCCATAAAGTGGGGAGAGTGACAGCTCCTACTCCATAGGGTCATCATGAGAAATAAATGAGTTAATACAAATAAAGCACTTAGTGCCTGGCATATAATAAACATGTAATAAATGTTCATTGTATTTTCAACAGCCGGAGCTGAGGGATAAAAGAATCAGATTGACATGGACCTACCCTCATGGACTTTATACCTTAGGCAACATCCAAACTGAGCCTTAGGAGTACAACTTGCCTCTTATGTAAGTTTGAGAAGAGCAAAGTGCAGAGCAAGGAACGCAGAGGCTGCTGGTTGTTCACAGGCAAGCAGAGCTGGAAAACTCTTAGGGGTCTTTACAGAGGTAGGCGGGAGGAAAACTGGAGGCGTGCAGTACCCTAGAAGGCAAGGAGGGAGTGTGTGGGCGAGAAGTTACAGCTACAGAAGCAGATGAGAAAGGGGGGCCTCGTCCATGAGAACAGGCATGAGCTTTGGGCTCAGATCCAGAGTGGAAGCTCAGCTTCTCTCCCTACTAGCAGTATGTCTCCACAATTTCTCTGAGCCTCAGTTTTTCTAACTGTGAAATAGGATGCTAACAGTAGTGACCTTGCAGAATAATCCGGAGGATGGTGTGGGAGGACAGAGTGCAGAGAGCCCCTAGCATCAAGCAGGGCTCAGCTAGTACTCAAAATCAGTTCCTTTACTCTTTGTCTCTTCTCAGTAGCTCCAGCTGGTTTTGCTCCAGCTCCAATTAACTAACTGTTTCAGTAACCACTGGGTGCATGACTGCTGTGTGCCAAACCCTGGGCTGGCTCGGGAAATAAACAGATAATTACGATCTGGTCTCTGCCCTCACAATGTTCCCAGATGAGCTGGATGTTAGAGATGTAAGTGACCAGCTTATTAGCACATGGACATTTTGTTTAAATTCAGGTAGTAAGTCCCAATTTACTGTGTGCTTACTAGTCATTTCGCTAGGCCTTGAGGATATAAAGTGACTCACTATGGGGTCTTGAAGTCGGGGGAGGGGGGTTAGGGAGGGTAGAACATGTGAGCCAAGAGTTACAGGGTTCAGAGTGAGCCAGTGCTGTGAGAAGGGCAGCACAGGGCTGAGGGTCACAGCACAGCCACCTACCGAGGAGGGAGTGGCATGGTCGGGGAAACCATCCTGGAGGAAGTGAAGTCCACACTGAAAGTGCAAGATGAATGAGCGGCAGGAGTCTAGTTGTGATGGAAGGCACTCAGGGCAAAAGGAAGCGTGTGCAAGGCCAGAGGTGACACAAGTGAATGCTTTCGGGAAACTCCAGTCAGGATGTGTGGTGTTGAGGGCACGGCTGGTGATACAGATGGGGAGGGAGGGAGGAGCCAGATGACAAGAGTTTAAACATTTTTTTCTTTATTGATATTAGAGAGAGAGGAAGGGACCGGGAGAGAGAGAGAGAAACATCAATGAGCGAGAACATCAATTGGCTGCCTCCTACATGCCCCTCACTGGGGATGGGCCCCACAACCTGGGTATGTGCCCTGACCGGAAATTGAACTGGTGACCTCTTGTTGCATGGATGGAAGCTCAACCACTGAGCCACACCGGCCAGGCCAGATGACAGGAGTCTCAAATCCAAGTCAAGAGTTTGGATTTTATTTCAAGGCCAATGGGAAGCCTTTGAAGCGACTGGAACAGGGATGTGGTGTGGGGGGGCAGGGGCTTTAGAGAGCCCTTCCTGGCAGCTGTGTGGAGCCTGGTCTAGAAGAGAAGGGACTGGAGAAAGGGGGATTGATCAGGATGTGGTTTTGTAACCTAGGTGAGAGACAATAAAAGTTGAAAGGAAGATATGTCAGTGGAATAACAGATGAAGGAGTGAATAGAGTTTACAAATGTCAATGAGGTAGAAGCTACGGGACCCTTCTTCAGTCACCGCATGTGTTTAAAAAAGGCACTGCTTAAATTCTGGCTCCTGGCACACTGGGGGAATGAGTCACTTTGGAGGCTGAGTTTTCTACAAAAATGTGGCTTTTACCCCACCACCATTTTAAAAACGCTATATTTTTGCAACTGTTATTTCCAATGCCTTGGTAATGTCATGCTATGCTTGAAGTTGGCACTGCACTGTCATAAACAGCAGCAGCTTTGTAGTAAGGCCTGGGTTTCAATCTGCTCTGCTCTGCTCTTCATTTGCAGCAGGCTTGGGCGAGCCCCTTCACCTCTTTGAGCCTGTTGCTTCTTCAAAATGGGGTCAAAAGCTGTTGTGGGTTACACGAGATAATGTATGTAATGTTCTGAGCACAGTACTGGGCACAATCTAAGTGCTCAGCAAGTTGGTCCTCCTCCTTCCTCCTTCCCATGATGCCTCAGGCTTGTCCTATGGACACCACTAACAGTGGCACTTTGTGCAGAACTCTGACCTCCCCTGAAGGGCTCCTGAGCAGTGCTCCTGGGCATCGTGTGTCTGCTTTTCACGTTTTCTGTGTCTTCCCCCATAAGCTGCCATTTCTTATTGCTGTTACCACTCTTTCCTTTTATAATCCTTATATGAGTTTGCAGACCAGGTAATAGCTGTTCTGTTTTACATGTTAACTGTTGATTCATTTAACTTCACAACATTATCAACCAGGTAATGTTATCTCCACTTTATAGCTAAAACGCTGAGACACAGGAAGGTGAAGTGACTTCCCACTGCTAGCAAGTGGAGAGGACCCAGGCAATGTGGCTCCAGAGGCTATTCTCTTTTTTTTCTTCAATCCTCACTCGAGGACATTTTACTATTTATCTTCAGATAGAGTGGGAGTGAGAGAGAGGAAGAGAGAGAAACATGGTCATGAGAGGGACACATCGACTGGTAGAATCCCGTGACCCTGACCAGGGCTAGGGACGAACCACAACCAAGGTCCCGTGCACTTGGCTGGAACTGAGCCCACGACTCATTGGTCCGCGGCCGATGCTCTAACTGCTGAGCCAAACTGGCCAGGGCTAGAGGCTATTCTCCTAATGACACATTAGAGCACCTTTCAACACCGAGAAATGCAGCTAATGGACAGTATACCAATTAAGAGTTAATAGGATGAAGACTGGAGAGCAAGTCTTTCACTGGTATTTCTTTTTAGACCAAACTTTCAAAATACAGCAGGGAGGAGCTGTCTGACCACCTGGGGTTGTTAAGGGTCATCTTCCAAAGCAGATTATTTGAGACAAGGGAAAAGCACTAAATGCAGAAGGGAGGTTCAAGGCGAGAAAGACTACTTGCTGCATCTCACCCTCCTTTGGATAAAAATATGACTGGATGAGAAGAATGGATGATTCAACTCCACAGATAATCTGACATTTGCATGATGTAAATGGTGGTTCATGTTTCTGGGATCAATAAAGCCCATTGAGAATGTGATGAACACAATTCTCCTTTCAGAAAAGTGCACAAAACTTTTTGTACACAATTGTAGGGGATTCAAACAATTTTTTGGACATGAAATTTATAGGTTCTTTATAGATGGACTATGGACCTGAAAACCTGAGCCGAGGGCTTGAGTCCTGCCTCTTCTGCTGACATTCTGTGTGACATCAGGCCAGCCACTACCCTGAGCCCATGTGCAAAATGGAATGATCATCTCTGCCCTGCTTCCCTCGCTACAGCGGCCTGTGATGGGTATGGAAGGTGTGGTAAACTGCAAAGTACTATCTGGATGCTAACAGGACACTGAGGTTAAGAGACGTTACTCCTTTAAACTGACATAGCTATTACGTGGCAGAACCAAGGCTCAAACTGGAAGACACCGAACTCTCTGTAGTGTGTTTGTGGTCTTCCACCAAGATTTTTATAAAGAATTGAGTGAGACAATGCACATGAAAGGCTCATGCAGACGACGGCAGCTATGTGAGTTACGCCTGGACTGAATTTAGGATTCCACATCATCCCCTTGAGGGATACAGGACTGGACGGGCGAGGGGCTGGTGGAAGAGTGTCAATCAGTGATGCTGCTCGTGGAGACAATTAAGACCCTCTCCTACATACAAATGAACAACTCCCCTGTTTTTTGGGAGATCTGCTAGAGTTCTGCAACACCTTTAAAACCCATCCCACAGAACAGCACTCGGGTCAGCAGGTCTGGCTTTGGGAGTGGCAATTTTAATGAAACTGCAAACTTATGCTTCTAATATCACCAAAATTGATAAAAGCCTAAATTCTATTATTTTATATTATAAAAGATGCTCTCATACAACTTAGGCTTTCCCTAAAACAAGTGGTGCCAGAGCATGGTAATGTCACAGACCAGAAACCTCCCCCAAACTGCACCTTCTAAGAGATGGTGGAAAAGTGGCAATACTCCCTTAAGTCTTCAAACCAGTGCTCTAAACACACAGCTGAGACTCTGGGAAACCCAAAGGCATGAACCAGAACTGGGCAGGAATGGCGGAACCCTGACCTTCACCGTGGACAGCTGGGCTTAGAATACTGAGCACAGGTGCTGATCAACTGTGTGTGTCTGGAGGCTGGGAGGTAAAGCCCAAGGAAATTTAAGGGTAGGAGGAAGAACTGAAAAGGACATTGCTATTTCTGTGGTGACAGCAAGTCACTTAATGTTTTTGTAGTTATTTTAATGTGTTTGTAAGAAAAGGCATAAAACTGCTTTTGCCTCCTGTTCTGGAGCTCAGGAGACCAGAATGACACGAGTAAACAGTGAAAATTAGTTGAAGTCTTTCCCAGCGATGGGGCCTGTAGGAAAGGATTTCATGGGACTGAGCAAGGAAAACCTTCCAAGAAAAGGTTGAAAAAGGATGTGTAAACTCCATACACATTCAAGTAGCATTTAATAACTTTTATGAAATCAGTTTCAGAGTAAAGTCTATATTATTGGAATACAGAAGTGAAGATGATGGGGAAGAACAATATGATGATGTCAAACCCAAATCAGATGGAACAGGTTAAACATGAAAGTGAATTCAGAGTCCCATCCCTCCAACCCCCACCCACACCCTTGCTGCTGTTCCTGAGTATGGCCTGAGTTCAGGGCTGCAGCTTCTCCATGGCAACTACAGAGCAAGGTCTACCTGGAAACAGAAGGGCTGGGGCCCTGGTGCATCTGTAGCATTGGGGCCACGAGGCTAAGAAGGTGGAGTGGAGCTGGAGAGGAAGTGCTCAGACTGAACCGCCCCGCAGTGGGCCTCTTCCTTTCAGTCTCCCTGGAGAGAACTCTGGGGCCCGAGAAGGCCTGTACCTAGGCAGACGCAGCACTAGTCTGCTAGGAACACATCTCTTTTTAAGAGAGTGAGGGAGGCCCCTGGTTGGAGCAACAGAGAAAAGACAGAGATGGAATTTTCTGGGCCAACGCCCACTTCTGGGCAGAGGGAGAATGACCAGGTATATCTCAGGCTTCAATTAGAGTCTTCTGATAACCCCTTGGCTTGGGCCAGAGGGAAAAACCCAGCAATGAGACTCTCTTTTGGACAAGTACAAAATGTCAGATCAGGACCCCAACCCCTAGGATAGAGACCACAGGTGACACAAAACAGAAACATTCCAAGACTGAAAAGAAATCATTGTTGGTGAAGGTACAAACAGTGAACTGAAGTCTGGACCCCACATTCATAGATTAACAAAAATCCACATATACTGAATCATCCCCAAATTATTATATGTGGGTTTAGGTAACACATGTCTTCTGAGCTGAGCCCCTAAGTTTGCTTTTAAATATAGGAAATCAGAATTTTCAGCCATTGAATGAAATCCCTTTCATTTAAGATGTGAGCCCAATATCTAATATTAAAACATTAAAAGAATAGAAAGTGGAGCAAATTCTTCATTACAGCTGGGCTCAGAGTCCAAGGGGCGGCTGATCAGATTTTGGTGATAGACAAGGGGCTTAAAACACCAAGTGACGAGGTCCAGATTAGTGAAGGAAAGAGGTAAAGAAAAGCAAGAGGGAATTGTGTTCACTGTACACTAAAGGACCAGCAGCCTGGGAGCTGGTATCTGTGAGGTTCCAAGTGCCCAAACGCAAACCTAACAGCAGCCTCCTGTAGCTGGGCCAGATACCAAAACCCTGGTACTGGTCCTTCTCACACTATCTCAGCGTTCACATTGCACACTTCAACAGTTTCCCATGCTGCAATGGAACAGCAAATACCTCCTAGATGGAACTTGGAGACCCAAGGCAGCAGCAGTAAATAAATATCTTGCATATATGTCAAATGCAGCCCTCAAACACACCCTTACATTGTAGTAAAAGAGGTCAGAAAGTACCATCAAAAATGATATGCATTTCCCCCTACAATAATGTTTCATCTTCCAGGCCAAGAAGTTCCATTTGACCCCATCTCTTAAAATTAGGCGACAAAGTAGAAATCCAGTTATGAAAATAAAAAGGCAGAGTTGTGTGAGCCTGGCTCAATGAGACATCAAATATACAGCATCCTGATGTCCTAGGACAGAACTGTCCTAGACACTGTGGGGAGTGAAGGGGCACCAGAGAGGTATAAATTCTACTCTGTGATCACGCACACTTGAACAGTGCACCAGTCATTGAACAAGGGCGAGGTGAAGGGAGAGGGAGGGTGGCAGAGTTGTAATTCTCTGTAATGAGGGTTGGGAACATATACTCGTGAATGGGACATTTTAAGTAGCTATGTTTATTATTACTTTTTTCCAGCAATCTTGCAAGAGGCAGAAGTGTGACACTGAATTCAGTGAGACGAGCGTGTAGGTGGGTTGGCAAAGAGCCCTTCTCTTGATGCAGGCCTCCGGCTTGTCAAGGAGTGGCTGGTTCTACCGCTGGGCCGTGTTTACTCTTTCGCTTCAAGAAAAAGGGTTTCTTGAGGGAACAACTTTACTTCCAATAATGATTTATTTGGGTCCAGCTGAGTTATCTAAAAAGAAAGAAAGCACATATTCAAAAGACTGGCACAAGCACCCTTCTCTCCATGCGACATTCAGATCCTCTCCATGCACACTGCTCCTGAGCCTATATGCACTGGCATAAATGTTTTCACAGCTGTTACCTTATTTGATCCTCAAAACAGCCCTGTGAAGTAGGTGTTGTTATTCCCATTTTACAAGTGAGGAAACCAGGGCTCGGAGAGGTCAAGTCTCATTATTAGTGGAAGAACTTGCATTTGACCTCAGGGCACAGGTTCGGAAGACTGGACTTCTTCCTGGGCAGGTGAAGATTCCTCGCCTCTTGTACAGCTCAGCTTGGCCAACAGAACTGGAGGCCGTTAGGAAAGGATGCTGGTTAAACGACCAAGTGGCATCCTGGGGACCTCTCCTTGGTTAACTCCTGACAGCAGGGAGGGCCTTTTCTGCTTGGTGGAATAAGGACTAAGCCTTTGGGACTGATCATCCTGCTGAACCTACCTGTAATAAATTTCAGAACACCCACTCCACCACACCCATGTATGAGTATCTCCCTTACCGAAAACAGACTCCTTAGAGAGGCATATCACAATCTCCTTGTGTGTGTGTTTAGTTTGAAAAAAATGAGTCAATGTCATAACATGTCTATATTTTAGAAATAAAAAAACAGTATTTTATAATGTGAACTATAAAGTAAAGCTAGACAAAATCTTCTTGGCTCAGTTGGGATGTGCTAATCATACAGGAATCCTAAATTAGGGTTATAACCTCCAGACCAGGGGAAGAGATGGGGCATGGATGTTTTCTGAATCGGAGAGAGAAACAAAAATTTTCTGTTAAACAAAAGGGATCATGAATTTTAAAACGCTGAGAAATACTGGCTTAGTGGAAAAGGTAATGGGTTTTGGAACCAGAAAGATTCTGGTTTAAATCACAGCTGTGTTGGCTATTAGCTTTGTGGCTTTGGAGTTAGTATCAATCTTGCAGGACTGATATGAGGATTAAATGAGAAAAAATATATAATTAGCACAGTATCCGGCCCAGAGCCGGTATTCAGTGATGGCTGCCGTATGTGTGAGCAACCGTGAGGATGGACACAGATAAACGGGCAGCTATAAGTGTGCGTGATGAGAGGCTGGACACCGTGCTCTGTCAGGTACAGGAGCTCCGGGCCCGTGGGCAGAGGCTGCAGCACCCGAGGCAGGCAATCTTGTCCTCTGCTCAACTCAAGCCACACCTAATAAGACAGCTCCGCTGTCTTCTCCTAGCCCACTGGGAGGGGGTCCTGGAGGGATATCTCAGGATGGTGAGCTGAAGGAGCAACACTATCTTCAGCTATATCCAGATGAAAACTTGGTGTGCCCAGGAGGGCCATTAAGGAGACACCTCAGCCTCTAGGATCCTCTCTGCTTACAAAGAATGCAGAGCAAAGCTGCTCTACTGGTATCTCTTGGGCTCCGGGTACACGGGCAAGCAAGGTGGCGGGGAGGGCCCAGCCTGCTGTCGGTCTTCCAATGCACTGGGGTAAGCTGCTGGCAAATGTTTACCCACTTCCACAATTAATGTACATCACTGCGCTGGCTTCTGTCAACAGACAGAGCAATGCTGCCTCTGCTTCCGACTCATTGGCATTTTCTGCCCAGCTGCTTCCGCTACTGTTCTTAATTAACATGCCAGAGCTCTTCAAGCACCTTCTACTTTGTTATTTGTAGTTTGTAAATGTGATGTTTGCTTGGAGAAACCATAATCATAATAGTGCCAGAGTTATGCATACTGGAGAAAGATGCTACAAAGCAAAAGAGGCTGGGAGGCTAGAGCCTCAGGCCTGGCTTGTCAACATGCAACGTTAGAGGTTCAGAAAACACACCCAGCTTTTACATCAGAAAACTGTGTCCAGAAAAAGTTAAGTGACTTTCTTTGTCACTTTAAGTAGGAGAGCTGAGACGTGAGGAGGGGAAACTAAAATTTCTTGAACCTCTATTACATGGCAGACACTCTAAGTATGTTATTCCATTGAATCCCTAGAACAACTATGTAGGGTAGGTGGAGATGACAAAACCAAGGTTCAAAATGGTTGCCACTTATTTAAGGCCACCTGGACAGAAGGGTCTTACTATATAGCCCAGTGGTTAAAGAGTGAGGCAAACCTTGAGGCAAATCCCAGCTCTGCCATTTACTACCTATATGACCTTGAGGTTATACAACCAGAGAGGCGCAGTTTTCTCATGTATGATGAGAATAATCAGTTTCTCCTTCAGAGGCTATTGTGATAGTTGACTGGAATAATGTTGGTGAAGCCGCTGGCACAGCGCCGAGTCAGTAAGCGCTCAGTGGGGGTAGCCATGATGAGCTGGAGTGTTGCCTTGGGTCAAGGACCTGGTCTGTCTAACCTCAATGCTGGAGCTCTTTCTCCAAAACCTCCTGCAGCTCAGGTCTGTACCAGGTTGCCTTTCTTATTTCTACTCCAGAGCCCAGCGGAAGTAGATACCTGTTCCCTGAGGTATCACCCTGTCAAGGTGCTTATCACCCTCCTATGGCTGCAGTGGGCTGGGCCACAACGGACTGCATCACAGCAAACATGGCTGTGTTGGGGCTGCTTGACCTAGTGCCCCAGATCATAAGCAATTTTTTTTTCTCTGAATTTCAGACAGGAATTTCAAAGTGAACAGGACAATCCTGTTTTCATTCTCATTTGCCTGTTGTGGACAGAGACTGTGGGGAATCTAGGGGGATGTAGGCCACCATGCTTCATTCCAGCAAAACAGTGGCCGTGCTGTGAAATCATGCTCCAGGACAACATGCCAGGAGGGAGCTCTGAGCAGGGAAGAGCCTAAAAACCACGCTCCTGGGAAAGAGCGGAAGAGTAGATGTGTCCCTGGAGAGGGGCACTGAGAAGTGGTGGCTGTGCTGCCAGAGGGCAGGCAGGGGGCTGTGCCAGCCCCCTTTGAGTATCCGAAGGACTGACAAGTTAGAGCAAATGTGTTCTGTGGAGCTCCAGGGGCTACAGCTGGGATCAGTGAGGTAAAATAGCAAAGAAATAAAACTCAGCTGGTCAGAAGGAACTTAACAGAGCAGAGCTGCTGGAGTGGCTACCACTGCTTCTCTTTCTTTTACCTTTTCCCCTCCTTTTGTTCTTTATTTTCTTCTTGTTCATCATCATCACAACAGCAGCTATCATTTACTGAGTGCCTACCATGTAGCTGAAACCATGCTAACCACTTATATATAGTACCTTAACCAGTCCTGAAAACACCCAGTGAAGTAGGTATTATTATTATCATTTTACAGTCAAAGATACCATGGCTTATCTCGCCCAAGGCTGCAGATAGAATCAAGTTTCAAACGCAAGTCTGTCTGACTCCAAAGCGTATGTATGATAATCAGAAGCTTCTGGCCATCATGTTAACAGGCTGTAGGGCAATGTAGGTGCAGGGAGTGTAGAGGTGAGTGTATTTTCCAGTGTCCCTACAAACATTCAAATAGTGGCTATTTGAAGAACACGATGATGATAATAGCTAACATTTATTGAGCATTTACTTTGTTTCTGGCATATTCCAAGCAATTTACATGTTAAAAATAATCTAATTTTCATAATAACCTTCTGGGGTAGGTTATCTGGGATACATACTATTATTATTCTCATTTTACAGATGAAGAAACTGAGCCATGGAACAAGACTAAGTAACCTGCTCAAGGTCTCAAAGCTATTAAAAAAGAGCAGAGCCAGATGTGAATCAAGGCAACCTACCTTTGAAATCCATATGTTGAACTACTAGACTATTCTGCTAGAGGTGTTGCTAAGAATAGGAGCCACACAGAGAAAGAAGTTGGATGAGATGCCCCTGAGGCTGTTTCTTAACCAAGCTTCCAGGATATAAGCTCTTTAATTTAAGAATGGCAAAAGGTTAAGGGACAGGAAAAAATCCTAAAATGTTTATAAAATATGAACACAAAAACCTAACCTGTGCTTTTGTTCTGCCATTTACTTGGGACTTGACTGAATTACTGACTCTAAATCAACAGAGAAATCTACCTTGGGGACTTCTTGGGGGAGGAGGGGTATTCTCAGATAAAGAGGTATGGCTTGACTTTGTCTATGTTAGAAAAGGAAATTCAACCATCTTGACATTTTATTCATTATACTTAGGAAAGTTGAATGGATATATTTTCTCACTAAATTAACAATGTCAAACAGTCCAACCCTTCATGTCACATGTGGCAACCTGAGGCTCAGAGGGGTCAAGTGACTTAGCCCAAGTTGCACAGTTGATATGATGCAGATGCAGTAGTCTGCCCAAGAGTTCCTGAATTCTATTGAGATTCTTTCTGGCCACACCATTCGGCTTCTCTCTCTCTCTTTAATACCTGAACATAAACATCATACTGCTAGTAGGCTGGGAGCTACTTGAGGGCAGGAGCTGAGTAATACTAAAAATAACAGAATATATACATAATACTTTATAGTTTGCAAGATATTTACACTACCATTAATTCATAATCATGTAGGGTAGGTATTATTATCAATTCTTTTTATTTTCTTTAGTATTGCCAAGAAAATGCCTTTATTTTTATTATTTTATTAATTTTTAAAATTGATTTTAGAAGAGAGGGGAGAGGGAGAGGAAGGGGGGGAGAGAGAGAGAGAGAGAGAGAGAGAGAGAGAGAGAGAGAGAGAGAGAGATTGGTTGTCTGCCATACACACCCTGACTGGGAATCGAACCCTGGATCTTCCAGTACACAGGATGACACTCCAACTAACTGAGCCACACGGGCCATGCCTAACAGTACTTTGAGTTTGCAGCTGAAAAAAGGAAAGTCTGGATCTAATATTTTCACATTTAGAAAAAATGCTAGGTTCAACAAATGGTGCTGAAACACATGCAAATAAATGAATCTAGACGCCGACCATACACCCTTTATAAAAATTAACTCAAAATGTGAAACACAAAACTATAAAATTCCTAGAACATAAAAATATCTAAATGACTTTGGAGATGGTAATGACTTTTTAGTTAATTTTATTTTTAAATGTTTGCCTCTTGCGTGTCATCTACCAGGGATCAAGCCCACAACCTGGGCATGTGCCCTGACCAGGAATGGAACTTGTGACCTTTTGGTGCATGAGATGACGCTCAACTAACTGAGCCACACTGGCCAGGACATGACTTTAGGTACAACACCAAAGGTACAATCCATAAAAGAAATAATTGATAAACTGAACTTATTAAAATTTAAAAATTCTGTTCTGCAAAAGATACTGTCAAGAAAAGGAGACACAGTCAACACACTGTGGTAAAATATTTGCAAAAAGCATATCTGATAAAAAAAACTATTATCCAAAATATACAGAGAGCTATTAAAACCCAGTAAGAAAACCCAGTTAAAAAGTGAGCCAAAGACTTAAAAAGACCCCTCACCAAAGAAGATACACAGATGGCAAATAAGCACATAGAAAGATGCTCCACATCCTTTGCCACTGGGAAATGCCAATTAAAATTGATACCACTACACACCTATAAGAATGGCCAAGATCCAGAACACCGACAAATGCTGGCGAGAACATGGAGTAACAGGAAATCTCATTCCTTTCTGGTGGAAATGCAAAATGACACAGGGACTTTGGAAGACAGTTTGGCGACTTCTTCTTTTTTTGCGCTTTCTTTAAAAAGAACCATATTCTTACTAGAAAATCCAGTAATCACGCTCCTTGGTATTTACCCAAAGGAGTTGAAAATGTATGTTCACAAAAAGATCCTCACACAGATGTTTATAGCACCTTTATTCATAACTGCCAAAACCTGAAAGCAATCAAGATGTGCTAACAAGAAATGAGCTATCAAGCCATGAAAAGATATGGAGGAATCTTGAATGCATATTACTAAGTGAGGAAAGTCAATCTGAAAAGGCTATATACTGTATGATTCCAACTATCTGACAATGTGGAATAGGGAAATAGTTTCCCTAAAATTAGGAAAATAGCAAAAACATAAAAAATTAAAAAATCACTAGTTGTTGGGGGTTTGGGAGGAGAGGTGAATAGGCAGAGCACAGAGGATTTTAGGGCAGTGAAAATACTCTGTATGATACTATAATGACAGAATACGTGATTACACATTTGTCCAAATCCATACAACATACACCAAGAGTGAACCCCAATGTAAACTATGATTATGGTGTCAACGTAGGTTCATTGATGGTAACAAATGCACCATCCCGATGGGGGCTATACTGATAATGGGGAGGCTATGCCTGTGTGGGGGCAGGGGCTATGTGAGAGCTCTCTGTGCTTTCTGCTCAATTTTGCTGTATACCTAAAGCTGCTCCAAAAAAAGTAGTACTTGGAAATCATGCCTTGGGATCACTCTGTAGTTGAGGAAACCAGACCCAGAAATTGGGTTTACATACATTATAACTGATAGAGGCAGAACCAGAACCCAAGCCTCTGACTTGTTTCCTCATCATTTCCATTTAACTCCATACCTCCCATCAGTGGCCTAATAGGGGTCTCTCTCACTCCCTGAGTTACAGGCTTTAGGTTTAGTGTGTGGAACTGAGAAGCAATAAACCAACACGGTTTCTCAAAATGTATTCATACTTTTAGGGTAAAATTTGCATTTCAGAAAGTTACAGCATCTTCAAGGGGAGAAAAGCTGTTCTTACATTTTCTCTAGTATTTGCTTGCTCCCCTCTGGTGACCAACAAAATCACTTTCTAGCTGTATGCTGGCCATACTGTGAGCAGAGGGAGCCCTGCACAGCTGACCCCAGGAGCTTGTCACAGACAGAACATTTACAAGCCTTTTGTAGCCCACTCAGAGAACAAACACTACAGTGTCATCCATACCCCTTCACCCCGACCCCAAGTGAACAACCAGGTCCCCTCTTCTACGTCAGATACAGACCACACAGACACACCATATCCAACTTCCCCAAGTACAAGGAAATTCACCCCTTCAGTTATGGACCACCTCCTTCTGCAAATCCTCCCTCACCTTCCATACCTCAGTAAGCTCTCCCTCCTCCGTATTCCTCTGTAGTGAGTGATTCCCGAGGCTCTACACTAATGTCAGGACGTAAAGGGCCAGAATGTATGGGTTCCAAATCTGGTTCTTGTGGTGCATCTTTGGACAAGTCACTTTTCTACTTTAAGCTTTAATTTTTACATTTTTGAGTGTGGGGGTGAGTGATTCATAAAGCCCACTGGACTGTTGGGCTTTGGAAATAGAAACACCTGGGTTCAAATTCCAGCTCTGAGAAATGTCTGTAAGATGCTTAGAGCTTCAGTTTCCCTTTCCTGACACATGGAAGCTATTAGGATTCAATGTCTTCTTTACATCTAGTAGATGTCACCTGTATGTCCAAGTGTGCACTAGGGAGGGAGACTTGGTTCCATTCCCACTGCTATAACCTCCAAACTATCTGATGGCCATGAGTAAGTTACTTAACCTTCTGGTTCACTGTTTCTTTATTTATAAAATTGAGACTTTATTTTGCCATCCAGAGGATTAAACAAGATAAAACTTACAACCCATGAAGCACTTATTTCACATTCATGCTTCCACACGGAGGGACCCCTGGATGCTCTCCCTCTCACAGGGTGAGAAGAGACCTATCTGCTTGGTGAGTGTGGGAGCAGCAGAGCTCAGCCCTTTCCTTTCCCTTTTCTGGAGCCAACGTGCCCTCCTGTTATAAGGTATGAGGGGCCTGCAGTGTCCAGCTGTGCCAAGGATTGGGGGGGCAAGCCTTTAATTTTGGGGCAAAGAATATATCAGCAAGCCTCTGGGCTGCAGATCCTAGACTATAATCTCTGATCAACCTTTTCAGTAACAAAGGTAATATTTTTATCCCTTAGTCCCATGTCTATCTTTCAATTGATCTTGTCTTTCAATTTGTCTTGAACTAGTTAATTGAAAAGATATTATTTAATGGTCCTTAAAGTACCACATAGCACTAACAAGTGCTTAAAAATGATGATTTGATGTAATCTGATATAGGGGGTTACAGCTCTGTTTTTCTCAAAGTCTGTTTGGCCTTGATTAGAAGAAGAGAGAGCCCCCCAGTCACGACATAAGCCAATTGAAGAATACATTGCCCATGTAACATAATGCTACAACAAAGCTTATTCTTAAAGAGATGCTTCTTTAAACCCAAGCGATTTTAACACAAAATGAATGTGCTAATAATTTTCTTTCTGAAGAATGTGCATATAATAATAATGACTACTATTTTACAGCTTTCAAAGCACATTCCCATACAGTACCTAAACGTCAGAGCTATCCTAGGAGATTGGGCTGATATCCTTGTTTATACAAATGAGAACAACAAAGCTCAAATTGGAACATTACTTACACACGGTCATACAATAGAAACTGGTGGAGTTCATATTTGAACTCAGGTTTTTTCACTTCAAATCCTGAGCTCTTTCTACTCTCTGAGGCAGCACACAAAGGCTACATAGGTAAATTCCCAGATTACAGCAAAGTGGAATATATCTGCTTTTGGTTTTATACAAAATTAGCATTTAATTTGAACTTGAAGGAACAACTAATTTTTCTGGTATGCTATAAGTAAACTATTCTGTTAGTATTCCATTAGAAAAACATGCATATTAAGTATCACAAGTTTAAAAAATAAGTATTAATGTCATACTACCAAAAAGGTTACCATTTATTTGACATTTACAAGTGCCAAGCACTTTAACACTTGTTCTATATATATATATATAATCTAATTAAATAGTTACAACACTTCTATGAGATAAGCACTCCTATATTCCCAGTTTATAGATGAATTCTCTGATATAAAAATAATTATGGAACTTGCCCAAGATTACACAGCTAGGAAAGATGAGGCCAGAATCTGCGCCCATGTTTGTGAGCTTCCAGCCTGTATCTCAGTGTTGTTCATTGTTGCCTCTTAACCTCTGATCCTTCTGTTGCTTCTTAACAGGGATAGTTAACGTGTCTAGCTGGCTTTCCCTTGGGCGTGAAGAAAGTAGGCATTCTGCAGCTGTGTTGTGGCTCATGTCCCTGTTGTGGTATGGACGGTTGTTGTTCCCCAGAGGTTATCTTTTGCTGTTGTCACCTTGGTCCTAATTGCTAATTGCCCATTTTCTTTAAACACCTTTTGATGAACTGGGAATCCCTAATGAGGGAAGTTACACCCACAAAGTATCAGAGGGAGAATTTAAGAGCTGAACTTCTGGTCATGTGCCGATTAGGGTGTGAAAGGCTTTTGCAAGTATGAAGTCTTTTGCAAACATAAGGTGTTACTAATAATCTTCATCATACCATCACCATCCACATGCCAGTTGAAGCTCCTAGTAAGTTCTCCTCTACATTTGCTGCAGGTGGTAGTGCAACCCCAAAAGGAACTTCCAATCTGGAAGGATCCACAATGGGACTACTCTATGGCTATTTCCATCCCAGCTTCCTGTGCAGTTTCTGGACCAACATTTGATTGGATCATAGGAGAGAAGTGACACTGGGGTGAGGGTTTCCTGGAGACAGTGATGATGCTCCATTACTAAACTGTGGTAGAATAACTGGGGTTCTAGAGAGTGAGGTTGGGTGGGCTTCTGTAGCTGCAAAGCATAGGGAGGGTGTCTATAGCACATTGTCTTTCCATGATTTTTTTGTTTGTTTGTTTGTTTAGGTGGGAAGAAGGCAGAATGAATGAAAAGTTAAGGGAAGAAGAGGGAAGAGAAGACTAAGGTGACCAAAGGATGGAAAACTGTATCTTGTAGGCTGCCCTATCTATTCTTTGTTTTATCACATTGTAATAATAACAGAAGTTAACATTCATTGGAGTTTCCTAGGTGCTAACTGTTCTAAGGGCTTTGTAAGCACTACACAACCTTATGAGAGAGGTACTACTACCTTCACTTTAAAAAAATGAGGAACAGAAGCTCAGCAAGCTTATATAACCTAAGGTTGCACAGGCAGGAAGTGGCAGAGCAAGGATTTAAAACTGGCTCCAAAGTGTTCTTTTCAATTTATTTATTGATTTTAGAGAGAGAGAGAGAAAGAAAAGAGGAAGGAGGAAGGATAAGGGAGGGAGGGAAAGAGAAATACTGATTTGTTGTTCCACTTATTTATGCACTCATTGGTTGTTTCTTGCATGTGCCCTGACTGGTGATAGCTACAACCTTGGCAAATCAGGATGACGTTCTGACCAAATGAGCTACCCATTTAGGGCTCTAAAGTGTTCCTAACCACCACACTAGATAATTTTAGTATCATAGTCATATACTGGACTACTTATTCTAAGTCTCCTGCTTGAAAGGATGATTCCCTTCATTTAACTGAAGCACATATCTCCCCATAACAGAGTATATTACTACCTTAGACATCAGGGCACATTTCACTCAACTAGCTCCTCAATTATCATAGACCTTGTGACCGTTAGAGCTGGAGGGGTCTTTAGAGGTCATCTCTGTAACAGATGGGGACAGAAGAGCTCAGTCAGTAGAGGAATTTACCCAAAGTTACTGAGCATTCATGGCAGATCTGGGACCAAATCTGGAGTCTTCATTTGCAGCTTGTGCCTTTAGAAGGCTGTTTAATGAAGACACCAACTGTAAAGTATTACTAATGTCCAAATGACCTCGCACTTGGCACACTGTCAGGGAGACCCTAAACACCAAAAAAGTAGATGTGACCCTCTCCTTGCCCTCTCCCTGACGGTGACTTTGGTCACTATATAACAATGGTTGTATAATGTTTATTTTTGGTCAATTAAACAACAAAGCTGGTGGAGAAGGTCCAGAGGGAATGGTGGGGCGTCTAACAAGAGGGTAGGTAGGGATAGGAAGGGGAAAGCCTCTTTAGTCTAGATATAGAAAGAGATCCAAGTCTGTAGAGGGAAAATAAAAAAGAATGCAAACAGGCATGTCTCCTCATCCTGGGAAGCCAGTTTCTAAGATTAGTTCCTGTTGGGCTCTGGAAGACATGATTTCAAGTAAATAAAATGAAGTCCTGCTTTACAGAGTAGTTTGCAAGTCACTGTCCCCGAAGGCTCAATAAATAGAGTATAGGCAACTTTATGAATGAGGATTCTGCAGTGTGGAAACATGCTGACCTCCTCAGCCCTCAGGGCAGCCAGAAACTCAGGGCTGGGTTGTCTCTGACCCTGAGCAACCTAGTATGGTTACCCCAGTGAGGCACACAAATATTTTCAATGGGTGCAGTGATATGAAAAAGTCTGGGAAGTACTAATCTATGGGACATGCCTCCCTTTCAGAGGTGGGTATCATGGAAGGCTGCCAGATTCTTGTTTAAAAGTTCCTTGGATGCCACTGATAAAAGACTGGTCCACAATGTGGTTAGTTTTGGAACTGCAACTTCAGCTTACAACTTGAGAAACCCTGAGTATTGTTTGCCCGGAGCTTCATCACTAGGCAAGGGTTAAGTCTAATTAGGAGGCAGTAAGAAAGAGCACTGGTGGGTTTTGATTCCAGTTCTGCATATGTGCTCTTGGGCAAGTCATTTAACCTCCGGAACACCCAAATTTGTCATCTGTAAGCTGGTAACAACATTACTCAACATTACCCAATAGGCTCTAAATAGACCATTTCTCTGAGTCTCTCCTTCACACTGCCACTCAAGAGTTGAACAAAATATCTGATCCTCTCTCTCTCCTACTTAAAATTCTTTAATGGTTCCTTAGGGCAACAGGATAGACCCCTTTTGCTTTGGCTTCATTTTCCCAATTTGTAAATGGGTGGTATTTCTGGCAAGGCTCATAGCACACCCATAATGGAAGACAAGGCTGAAAAGACAGTTTGGAGACAGATAATGAAGGGCTTGAATGTCTTATTAAATTTAAACTCCCTGGCTTCAGAGAGATCTGGAGTGGCATGCTCGAGGTGCTCTTCAGGCAGAGTGGCTAGGGAGAAAGTGAGCACTTTGAATGCATTTTAATACTCAAGCAGGGCCACAGAGCTGGTGTGTGCGTAACTCTGCACGCAAACACCACTCAAGAGCTGGAGCTTTGAACAGGAGTTAAAAGAGTTGAGTCCCTAACAACATACAAAAGACTTGCCGGTGTGATTTATTCTGATGTATTTACTTATCCAATTACCAAAACAGCAGGAGATCATTAAATTTTCTAGTTACCAGATGCAGCACGTTCAATATCTTAAATGTTACCAAGGCTCTTTCTGAGCTGTTTTCATATTACATTTCATCTGCCCAAAAGCTTATGAAACTGGAAGGCAAGAATCATGAACAGAGCAGGTGTTTTCTTTGAAGGCTCACCCTGCAGGCACCTATACAATACCAAACTTATACCGGAAACTCCCAAACTCTGTCCTCGATTTGAGGAAAAGTACCATGATGAGAAACAAGTATTTAGGAAAGAAGATGCTAAGGAAGTGGTACTTAAAGATGGCTGGAGATACGTAGTTTAACTGACCAGACTTTTCTGCATGCTCATTTTCTATTACTTCGGTCCCCACATCCACAGAGGATCAGGGCTCAGAGTACAGGAGTAAAAGGGAACACACACACTGTGGGAGATTGCAAACCTGGCCCTAACCCTAGCATTCTTCTTTGGACTACTTGTGTGATCTTGGTTGGACAAGTCACTTTTGAGCAACTTAAAGACAGGAGCTGTGTGTTTCCTGCTTCTATATTTCTAGCTTCTAGCAAAGAACCTGGTACATTATATACTCTTAATAAATGCTTGTTGAATAAAAATTCTGCCCAAGGGTGCCTGACTCTCACCTTAGTCCCCTTCCCACTGTATCACCTCTCTCTGAGAATGTCCTGTGGGAGATGTCAACATGAGAGGCTGACAACCAACTGGTTGTTAAAAAAAAAAAAACTGAAAATTTTAACCAGAGGGGTGACTTCTAGAGCTCAAATTCCAGACTCCATTCCCCCTCACACATATTTTGGAGTTTTCTTCCATGACTATGGTGTGGGGGGTGGGAGGGAAGGTGGGAAACCAGGAATGAGGGTGAATGTCACTATAATGTGGTCTCTCTCTCGCCTATCCTCAAGCTATGAAGATACCATGAGTTTCTGCCTGGTGAGATGGAAAATACAAAAGCCAAAACCAAACAAAAACTGTGAATGCATAAATGAATAGGAATTTTTTTTTCTCATTTATTTACTAAACAAGTATTTCCTGAATGTGTACGATGATGTCAGAAACTGTGGCAGACACTGGGATACAACAGTAACAGGTACTATCTCTGCCCTCAAGGAGTACAGAGTCTAGGGCTGGATGCAGACAGGAAATTGACCCATTGAAATTCAGAACAGTAAAAGGCTACAACAGGGAAGGAGGCAGCGGGGGAGCACGAGGAAGGTAAACACCTAACTCAGTCCTAGGGTCTCAATCAGCTCCACATTCCTTTTCTCTGGGTCCCACTCCAATAAGCACAATTCTTTCCTACAATCCAACCATTTTACTGACACTTTCACAAACAATAAACCGATATTAGTTGCTTACTATGTACTGTGCAGTGCTTACTAGGCACTGTACTCATGAATTAGACATAATCTCAAATAACTTTCAGATTTGATGTGTACAATTCTTTTTGTTTTGTTTGCAAAATGTATATCTTTTCATTTTGTGACTATTGTAAATTTGGCCCAAGCATTTCTACTTCTGGTGTCTTTTTTTTTAATCCTTACCGGAGGATATTTTTCCACTGATTTCAGATAGAGTGGGAGGGAGGGAAGGAGGGAGAGAGGGAGAGAAAGAGAGAAACATATTGATTGGCTGCCTTCTACACAACCCCAACCAGGGCTGGGGACCAAAATGAACCGAGGTACATACCTTTGACCAGAATCAAACCCACAACTCTTTGGTCCGAGGACCAACGCTCTAACCACTGATCAAACAGGCCAGGGCTACTTCTGGTGTCTTCTGATTTTCCTAGGCTTGGTCAAGTTACTTTCCTTCTTTGCACCCTAGTTTTTTGAATCTATAACATAGGGGTCTTTTCTAGTTCTCATAGTCTAATATCCATGCATGAGGAAGACTTGTTTATATAAGGCTCTTACATACAGCCAATTAGAGGAAGGAAAGTGAAACAAATTTGGAAATGTCAAAAGAATCTTCATATTTGGGATTCAGTCAGATATTAAACCTAAGGCCTTGAGGTCCTAGTTCTGGGTGAAGAGCAGGGTGTGGTCTGAGGGAAGTGGGCTGGGGCTGGCAATGCAGTGAGCCTGGGTGGGGGGTGGGGTGGGGTTGGCATGTTGTTACATGTGCTAACGCACCCTGGAACTAACCCCAGCACTGGCTTTGAGAATTACAGAGTGCCTAAAAAAGGTGAATTGCACATATATACGTTTGCAGTTATTAGTGTTTACAGTGGGTTATGATACAGACTTTAAGTGAGCAAAGCTTGTCTGCAGAAGCAACTGGCATACGGAGCACGGAACTAATGATTTCTTATTTATGGCTGAATGAAGTCAGATTGGATTGAACGTATGGCCTTCAAAAGTTTACTTGATTTCTGACACAGCATTTTGAATAGTACAGTGCTTTATAAACACCTTATAAAAATTAAGTTCTGGGGAAAAATAAATAAGTTCATAAAGGTTTAAACACATCAACATACCTATACATAATCAGTAACAGTCACTCTATCTTATGTTCAGCATGGTATGGGGTTTGGGAATCAAATACTGGTATTGATACTTATTGTGCAACCTTGAAAATTTAAGCTCTCCTAAGCTGTGTCCTCATCTGTAAAATGGGGATAATATCTATCTTTCTGAGAACTAATATACTTGACTCTAGATTTAATAAGCACAAAACTTAATGTCTTTATTCATTAATCCCTACCACACTAAGTTCTTCTTAAATAAGTTAGAATGAGGGGCAGAGGCAGATTTTATTAAGACTCTGAATTCCGCCCTGGCCAGTTTGGCTCAGCGGTTAGAGCGTCGGCCTGCGGTACAGAGAGACCCGGGTTCGGTTCCCGCTAAGGGCACGTACTTCGGTTGCGGTTTGTCCCCGGCCCTGGTTGGTCGTGCGGGTGGCAGCCACTCGATGTGTCCCTTCACGTCGATGTTTCTCAATCTCTCTCCCTTCCTCTCTCTCCCTCCCATTCTATCTGTACAAAAAATGGAAAAATGTCCTAGGGTGAGGATAAAAAAATAAAATAAAAAAAAAAGACTCTGAATTCCACTCAGCTTCCATGAAATGGCTGTAATCACCTCAAACATATTTTATTTTTTATTATTATATATTTTTTGTTAATCCTCATCTGAGAATATTTTTTCCACTGATTTTTAGATAAAGTGGAAGGGAGGGAGGGGGATGGGGAGAAGAAGGAGAAGGAGCGAGAGAAAGAGATAGAGAGAAACATCAATGTGAGAGAGACACATCAATTGGCTGCCTCCTGCACAACTCTGACTAGAGCTGGGAATCGAACCTGCAACCCAGGTATATGCCCTTGACCAGGAATCAAACCCTTGCCCCTTTGGTCCATGGGCTGATGCTCTAACTGCTGAGCTAAACTGGCCAGGGCTCACATATATTTTAAAAACTCCTTTGTATATTCCTTCAATCTGGTCAGGGGTATACAATAATGGGTTTTCTTACATATAACACCACCTTTCTCTTGATACCTCTGTAGCAAGATCCTTTCCTATTCCTGCCATCAACTTCATCATAATAGCTTAAATATACTGAGCATTTGCTATGTGCTAGTGCTTTATAAGTATTACTTCATTTCATTTTACAACAGCCCGTGAAGTACGTACTATCATTATCCTTATCTTATAGATGAGGAAACTGAACTACGTAGAGGCTAAGTCATTTACCCAAGATCAAAGAGCTAGGAAATGTGGCAGAATTGAGATTCAGTCTGTGACTCCAGAACTCAATCTTTCAACTACTAGGCTATACTGTCTCTCCATCATCTCCTTCAAATCAGTCACTTCCAGGGGCATTTTCTGGTGCTGGCCACTCTCACAGTTGACATTTCTTTATCCCCTGCTAGAAAGCACCACCTAGATTTCTCCTGGCATCTTAGTCTCAACAAATTCCCAAGTGAATCTAATTCCTCATCTGTCTTCCTTGATTTCTACACATGAACTATGATCTCTCCAGTCATTCAGGTTGGGAACCTCTAAGTCACCTCTGACCACTCCTTGTTCCTACCCTCCCTACCCTGACATAGCTAGAAATCATCAAATCCCACTGAGTCTTCCTTCCTCCTGATTTTGCTGCCTTCTCTTGAATCACATCACTGCCATCTTAGATTTTCACAGCTTACGTCTTGTCTACTGTAACAGTTCTATTTGGTCCCCCTTTTCTAGGGTGTCCCTATTCTAATCCTTCCTGATAAAAATAATTAACAAGTTTGAGACAGTAGGGAAAAGGCAGAAATGTGGAATCAAAAGACCTAAGTGGAGCCACTGGTCCGCAACTTATTAACTATGCCAATTTCCGTTAGCTATTTGGCAGTTCCAAGCCTAACTTTCTCATTTTTACTACAAGGAAATACCTACTTTAACTAGTTTAAACTTCTGCTAGAATTGGTTTTGTGAGGGCAAGAATTTTGTCTAGCCTATTCACTATTGTATCTATCGCCAATGTCTTGAGCATAACAGGTGCTCAAGTAATATTTGTGGGATTAATGCAGCAATTTTTCAACTGGTGTAACGTAAGAATTTTTAAAACATAATACCTGACTATTTAGTCAGGGGCACTGACCTCTTTTCCCTTAGATTGTCAAATAAAAAAATGACAACAGCCAATACAACAATAGCTATCCAGTAAAAATGAATAAAAATTATACCTATTTTTTTGGTCATATTAGCAAAAAAAAAATGTTTGTGTGTTGCAGAATTTTAGTGATTAGTTTATGTGTGTCATGAGATGAAAAAGGTTGAAAATCACTGGATAAATGCATAAAAAGTCCTTCCGTTATTTTTTCAACTCCTCTAATTTCCCTCCATTCCTGACTTTACACCCTAAATTCCATCATAGCAAACTGTGCAATTCCCAAGACATATGCTGGCTTATATTCCTATGGTTTAGTTCATACTTCTGCCTGACAAATGGCCATTCTTTTAAATATAACTATAGCATAATATCAAACCAAGAAAATGATACTAGCATGATACTGTTAACTAAACTACAGGCCTTATTCACATTCATCAGGTTTTATATGTATTTACTTGAGTGGATGTCTGTGAATATTTATATGCAATTTTATCTTGTGCAGATTTGTGTAACCCCCACCACAATCAAGATATAGAATAAAACCATACAATTTAGAGTCACACTCACCCCCTACAACCACACCCTCAATCCCCAGTAACTGCTAATTTGTTTTCCATCTTTATAATTTTGTCAATTCGAGAATGTTATATAAATGAAATCATATAGTGTGTAACCTTCTGAGATTGCTTTTCACTCAACATAATGCCCTTGAGATTGATCCATCCAAGTTGTTTCATGTATCAAGAGATCATTCCTTTTTATTTCCAAGTAGTAGTTCACTAGTCCTTAAAAAAAACAAAAACAAAAAACTTGTTCAGCTCACCTGGTGTGGCTCAGTGGATTGAGCGTTGTCCCATGGACCAAGAGGTCCAGGTTCAATTCCCAGTCAAGGCACATGCTTGGGTTGTGGGCTTGATCCCCAGTAGGGGCGTGCAGAAGGCAGCCAATTGATGTTTCTCTCTCACGGGTTTATATCTCTCTCTCCCTTTCTCTCTCTCTAAAAAAAAAAAACAAAACAAAACAAAAAAAACCTGTCAAACTCTGTTTCTTCTGTGAAGCTTTACTGACCTCCAAGTTGCTACAAACTTTAAATATTAAACTCTAAATATTTCTAGTTGAAAACCACTCTCAACCTTTTGTTTTTAGGCACGTAAAGCACACTGCTTGATATCCTTACTTGAAAGCTGGTCATTTCTAAACAGTTAATATTGAACAAAGATTCTTTGTCTTCTGGAAACAAACAAACAATAATAATGATGATGATAGGAAGGAAGAAGTGGGGATAGGGAGAGAAATAATCACCATTACCATCATACTAGTTACCACTATTAAATTCTTACTGTGTTAAATGCTGTATATACTAAACATTTTACATTCCTTCTTTCATTTAATGCTCACAAGCCTTTGAAGTAGGTATTGTTACTTCCATTTTACCAAGAGATTAAATAATCTCTCTAAGATCACTCAATGAAGAGCTAATCCAGAATTCACAGCCAGGTCCATTTCATTCCACGCTACAGTGCCTCTGAAATGTGACTGGAAAGAACAGGCAGTGTTAAATAAATCATCCTTACAGTGTTGATTTATATTTGCTTATAAGACAAGCAAAGAAAAATAAATACCAACAACTTCCCTTTATTTTAAGTAGCCGGGTTGAGAAAGTATCCTCCCCTTTGTGAGGAAAAGTGGCTACACCCTCAAAGACAACTACAGGGGCTCTGAGCAGGCCACTGCAGATTTGGGGGCAAATTTACATAGAAGATGCAGGCACCCTGGAAAATAAGAGATGGCCATATGCAGGGATTGTGTTTCCCTCAGGTTCTCTTTAAAATCTCTGTTGAAAATACAGGGTTAACTGGTGTTTATTAGTATTTTTCTGAAGCTCCACTTACCTTTTGTTACAGGACTAAGTTCTGAGTGAAGGTGAGAGGCAAAATCAAATGCTTAGATGTATCCCAGTTTACAGAGTTCCACTTACATATCCAGTAATAAATCCCAGAAGTGAACTTAAGATGTGAATATCTTACAAAATAAAATTATATGTGCAGAAAAGAGTCAACATTGCAGGTCTAACAGTTATTATTTTGAAAGGCTTGCTCACAAGGTTGGCCCTTGGCTGGTATCTGGGAACTTGGGTTTTGGGGGTGGGTTCACCATTCCCAGAACTGGTAAAAGTGGATCACTAAGCCTAAGTAGTGCAAACAACAAAGTTTATGCTGAACATTTGCTTTCCTTCTGGGATTCTGGAATTTTGGTATGTGCCAGGCAAAGGGTACCTATGTGATCAGCCTCCAATAAAAATCTTGGGTACCACGTCCCTAATAAGCTTCCTTGCTTGGCAATATTTTGCATGTGTTGTCTCAACTCATTGCTAGGGGAAGCTCATTCTGTGTGATTCTACTGGGAGAGGACTCTTAGAAGCTTGTGGTTGGTTTCCCATGGTCTTCACCCCAAGTGCCTTTTCTCTGTGCTAATTTTGTGTTGTATCCCTTTGCTGTAATAAGTAATAGCTGTGAGTATTACTATATGCCGAGTCTGTAGAGTTAGGATTTCAAAAGAAGGCAGCAACTTTTCTTCAGCAGAGGCAAAGTTTTTCTAGGGAATCACCAAACCTTGGAGTGGTCTTGGGAACCTAACCCCACACAGTTGGTGTCAGAAGTGGGAATGAAAAGAACAACTTGATCTGACTCATCAAAATATGGTGAAAATATTATCTGGGAAAAGAAAGAAGAAAGGAGCAGGGAATGATGAAAGCCTGATGCTTGGATGAATATGGAATTATTCATCCATGGCATGAAACAGTATCTCAGCTGATGTCTGTTGTGAGAGGTAAAAGTTACCTATGGAATTTAAAAATGATATATCCAATTTCAGGAGAGCTGCCTGCTGGCTCTCCTGACTGCTTTTGGCTGTATTGGCTACAGTGAGGGGGAAAGGTTAGCCTTGTAATGCCTTTGGTTTTTGTTCTCTTTCAGGTGGCAAGACAAAAGATCCCAACATTCCCAAAAGTGTGCTTTGGATGGGACACTAATGTTAAAGGTTGTGCTGTTCTCTCTGTCAAGTGAAATTAAAAAAAATAAAATAAATCAGTCCCAGAGTTAGAGCACAATTTTAAATAAACCAAAGGGGAAAAAAGGGAGAAAAACATTTCAGCCTTTTTTTAGCTTAGGTGTTGTCACCTCTGCTGCAGTGGCCAAGTACTACTCCCTCCTGACTTCTCTTGCATTCCAGCAGTCATCTTTGCCCTAGTAACGTTAATATTAACCTTATAAATGTACTGCTAGGTGTTTGAGAAAATCTGCAATGAGGGTAAAAAAAAGGTGGGAAGGAATTTTTTAAAATAATGATTTTGTTTTCATTTAAAATAATGATTATGTTTGTTACATCTGGATATGTAGTAACAATTGATATAAAATATTATATGCTTTTAATTTCATAAATGCTAGAGGAATCATCCCAACAAAGGAAAGCTGCAAAGAAAAAATGTTAGAATACAATTTCCTTGCTTTTTGCATCTGATGAATATTTTAGAATTTAAACTCTATGAGTACTGGAAACAGAACAAGTCTCCAAAACTAATGGTTTTTCCTTACTGGAGCCTCTGGAAAAAGGGGGACAACATGGAAAAAAGAGGCCATCTCTTGATATACACATTGGGGATTTTTATTTTTTTAAATCCTCACCTGAGGACATTTTTCCATTTATCTTCAGATAGAGTGGGAGGGAGACAGAGAGAGAGTGAGAGAGAAACACTGATGTGAGAGATATATATCGATTGGTTGCCTCCCGCATGACCCTGACTATGGCTGGGGTCTGAACCGCAACTGAGGTGCCCTTGACTGGAGTTGAACCCTAGACTCTTTGGTCTGTGGGCCAACACTCTAACTGCTGAGCCAAATCAGCCAGGGCCATTTTGGGGATTTTAAGAAGCAATGTTTAGTTTGTTAATAAGATCTTATAAAATCCAATGGCTGATTTTTAGGGGCTGATGATTTTCCAGTGTCATGTATATTTTTGAGTACATAAATTTGAACACCAAAAGAGTTAGAAAAACCTTGCTTGTCAATTCAACTTAGAACACAGCTGTCTGGCCTTGCAGCATCTAGACTGTTCCTCTGCTGAAGAAAAGTTGCTGCCTTTTTTGAAATCCTAACTCCACAGATCCTAACTTTCTGGACCTGACTCTAAACTAAAACCTGATATTGTCTGCTATAAGCTGTTTCAGCATCAGAATGTGCTGTGCTGAACTGAAAGCTAGTACAAATTCATGAACAGCACAAATGCATGAACAGGACTTTGAATCTGGGACCAATGCAGATTTAGGACATATCCCTGTGGGGCCTGAAACTGTGAAAACATCATGCATGGATGCTATCTGCACCATCTGGGTCACATAAAAAAGCCCACAGGAAAAAAATTTGTCCTTTTGATGGGTCCATCTAAAATCAAGCTGCTAATTAGCTTATATTTGATACAGAAATTGACTGCCTTCTTAACTTGTGATTCCTCCCAAAAACTGTAAGTCAAGGGAGGGCACATCACAAGGATGTCTCACTGTTGTTGACTTGTGTTCGACTTCCTAGATTAGTTGCAGTTTGCAACAATGAACTAATAAATAGTTTGACTCTACTTCTCTTACCTTTCTCCTGGTACACACCTTAGAAAAACAGTTGGATTATTAAATACTGCTGTTCTCAAAAAGGAATTAATCTTTTCTAGGCCACTCACTGTATAAATGAACAAGAGGAAAGGGGTGGGAGGTTAGGTAAAATCATTTTGAAAATTTTTTTATAATTCAAACTTTTGTCCCAACCTATTCCTAAACATGATGTGTCTTTCTGTTTAAGTTGTATTTTGTCCCTTCTAAAAATAAAATCTTTCCAGAAAAAAAGGTCTGGATGGGAATAGGGAACAACAACCAAAAAAGTAAAGTTATGATTGCTAAATAGGACCTCCTGATTTTGTAACAAAGGGCAAAAACAATACAAACGAAACAGAATTCTGGCACCTGGGGAGGTGCAGGGGAAGAAGGAAGACTTTAAAGATCTTTACTTTTCAAACCTGGTCCTGAAAACTTTCACTTCTTCATGAAGGAAAACTCTCCATGCTGCCCTTCCAAGCTGCTGTGAATGCTTTGAATTCAAACTGATTGCTGAGTCTTCAATCACACTTGACAGTAGTGACTATGAGACAGCCTCAGCTCCTATACTTCTATATAGAACACCTCTAGATATCATCTACTCTCATGAAATTAATGGACTAGTGTCATGGATAAGCAAAAACTGAGACTGACCTCCTTAGGCAGTCCCTCTGAAGCCAAGGGCTGAACTAAATTATTTGAACAAAATGAGAATCCAAGGGTGAAGGTACCGCAGAGAGCCTGCCTAACATATGTCCTACTTGAGGTGCTCTAACAACTGGAAACTTTGTTTCCAGGGATATCATGTGTGCCCTCTGGAATTGTATTTTTTGTGTGTACCCTGACATCGTGACACTGCCTCAGTCCTGGAAGGCATTCAGGTCAGTTTGACTTGGCCAGAATTGTGCTGTACTTGAACTGATGCCTTGGGCCAGCTTAAAAAAAAAAAAAGAGTTAATACAGAAACCCGAGGCAGTCACCTGGCTTTCTAAGAGAGACCTTAATGGTTAATGGGATTTGTTTTAACTGTCTAAGTCCAGGATGTCTAAAAAGCACAACTGACACCAATCCTGCAGGTGCTGTCACCCTGCATATAGGGTCCCGCTGAATATAATTTGTTCTATAAAGACAACTTGGTCAAGAGCAAAGGGTGGGGAGGGGGCGTGAAATGGCAAATGACATGTCCTCAAGGTTCAGGAGCACCATGGGGTGGAGGAGATGGCAGAGAACTGAGGGGTCTTACTCTGGCCAGTCCCAGTTCAAGGGGCAGCTGCTGCTTGGGCCTTGCCTACCATAATCCAAGGGGTGATGCCACCCAGAAGGAGCTAGACCTTCTGAGTCGACAGAGAGAATGTAGAAAAGTAGGTTTATATGTGTAATTTCCTGATTTTTAAATGTTGCCTCCAGTGTTTTAAAATACCATGTAGACATTGAATCTAAGATGCTACTGATTGTAAGACATTCTGATATTTAATAAACTTACTAATAAAGAAAAAAAAGCAAGGGGGCAATCTGTGCAGGAGTTAACATAGCAGACCTGACTGCTATTCTTTAAAAGGCTTGCTTACAAGGTTGGCCTTAGGCTGGAGTCTGGGAACGCAGTTTTCGGGAGGATTCCCACTATGCCCAGAACGATGAGTGGCTTTCTAAGCCTAAACTGTGCAAACAACAAAATTTATGCTGAATATCTGCTTTCCTTCTGGGATTATGGAATTTTGGTATGTGCCAGGCAAAGGGTATCCACTTCCGCAATCAGCCTGGGCACTGAGTCCCTAGTAAGCTTCCCTTCTTAGCGATGTTTCACGTGTTGTCTCAAACCATTGCTGTGGAATTAAGCTCACTCAGTGTGCTCTACTAGGAAGGACCCTTCGAAGCTTATGCCTGGTTTCCCCTGGACTTCGCCCACGTGCCTTTTTTCTATGCTGATTTTGCTTTGTATCTTATTGCTACAAATCATGGCCATGAGTATTACTACCTGCTCAGACCTGTGAGTTCTACTAGGAAATCATTAAACCTGGAGGTGGTCTTGAGGGCCCCTTGACACATTATATAAAAATTTTCTGTTTAGGATAAAAAGCATAGACTTTGGAGGTTCAAATAGTCAGTGGGGCTACTATCTGTACCTCAGGGTTAGTATAAAGATTAAATGAGATAATATATTTTAAAGTGTCTGGCACAGAGTGAAACAGTAATAATTAATTTCCCTATATGGCTGAAAGCTAGAAAAGGCTGTAAGAACAGAAGAGTTCACCAACTTAGCCACACAGAAAACTTTCATATCAGAGATCCACACAAAACTTCAAAGAAAATTTTCATATCAGAGATCCATACATTATGGAAGGCTCAGACCCAAATCATTATGAAACTAAACAGAAAACTGCACTATGCTTTGTAGAAACAATAACATGGAGGGAGCATAGAATATGCTTCCTTAAAGGAAAGTATGACAAATTGAAATGGTGTGGTTTCATTCTATACACAGTGCCTTGCCCAGGGGCATATCTAGTTGGTGAGCTGTGTTATTCCATCTCAGCACAGGGTCTACATCTCTTAAAGCATCACATATCCTGAGTACCTACATGTCCTGTGCTTGTCCTCAAATCATCTCACTTAATTCTTACAACTACCACATATATAGCTATTGTTACCTGCCTTTTTCAGGTGAAGGAACCAGTTTAGAGAGGTTATGTGACTCGATCAAGGTCCACTTGATAACTAGTTCCTTATATTATATCATCAGGCTGTCTCTCTGTCATGACTGCCAATACTCAGAACACATTTTTCTTGTCCTAGGGACACTGCAATCAATAGTGGACTTTCTTCCAAGGAAGGGTCTATTATAACACAAGTGACAAAAAGCAGGTCATATTAAGAATGAGGAATATATCTGAAAACTTATTTTTTAAAGGCTAGAGATAGGTCAAATACAGTGACTAACTGGAGAAGAACAAAACAAAACAAAACAAAACCACCTCAGCATTACTAAATCAAATGGCATGGCCCTCTGGTGTTTACTAAGGGTTTTCATGATCACTTTTGATATTATCATCACAATATATCTGTGAGGACACACTGACATGACCCTCACATGAAAGATTAAGTAATTAAAATATAGAAAAGAAAAAGAAGGTACTCGGTGTAACTCAACAAACAGAAGTGTCAGTGTTAGAACAAAGATCTTTCTGACTCCAAGCACAGAGAGACAGAAGAAGCTATGGAACCATAAGAGATTAGCCAAAGGACATATATACATAGCTCATGGACACAGACAACAGTGCGGTGAAGGCCAAGGGCAGGGGTGGGGCTGGGTGAAGGTGGGTAAAAGGTGGGAAAATAGGAAACATCTGTAATAGTGTCAACAATAAAAATAAAGTAAAAAATACTTAGTCCAGGTGTTAATAGAGTACATAGAAGCATTTCTCTAATCTTGCCCTTCTTGGCTGCATTTTTATCAACCTCATTTTAAGTACTGCAACATCTCTTGACTATTCTTCTGGCTTCAGTCTTTGCCCATGTCATTTCCTCTTTCCAGGCTGCCAGTGAGATATAACAGAAAGAAGCAGCACCTTTATATAATTTTTACTTCTTGGCTGTATGATCTTGGTGAAAACACTTAACTTACAGTTTTAGTTTCTGTACCTGTAAAATGGAAAAAAATATTTGCCTGGTATAATAGATTTTGGACATCGGTTAGAAATCTGCTTCTTTGTGCCTTTAATTTTTTCAACTATAAAGTAAAAATAATACCAATTTCATAGGGTTGTTATAAGGATTCAATTAGATGATACCTGTACCTGTAAAGTGCGTAGCGTAGTTAACTGATACACAGTGGGGAACTCAACATATGGTAGATAGCATTATTATTCCTTCACAGGTTGTTTGATTCATTTATTCAACTGAGCTTCATTTACTGAGCTTCAATTAAGTTCCAGGTACTGTTCTAAGTGCCAGGTATACAGCAGAGAACACATAAGTTCCTGCCTTCAAAAAGCTTTCATTCTAGGTGGTAGACAATCAATAAATATCTATTATGTCATATGGTGATCAGTTTAGTGGAGAAAAAGAAAGCAGCAGGGTAAGAGGCATAGGAGTTGCCAATCTGACAGGGTGGGGAAAGTGGGGGCAGGAAGGAGGAAAGGAAAACCATTATTTTATGAGTTGGTCATAAAAGGCTTCAGTGCAAAGGCATTATTTGAGCAGAGACCTGAAGGAAGTAAGGACAAGAACAATATAGATATCTAGAGGAAGAAAGTTTAAGTGTCAGGCCTGGAGATGGGAAAATCATGGTATTTCAAAAATAGCAAGGAATACCAGAGTGACTGGATAAGATTGACTGGGGTCAGAGAAATGCCAGAGAGTCACATCAGGGTGGGCCTCAAAAACTCTTAACTAGATGGGGAGCCATTACAGGGTTTTGAGAAGAGAAAGTGACACGAACTGCCTTATATTTAAAAAATCACTTTGAATATTATTTCAAAAAAGAGACTGAAAGGAGTGAGGCATGCATGGAGGTAGAATGGCCAGTTAGGACATCATTACAATAATCTGGACAAGAGATTACAGTTACTTGGACTAGGGTTTAGTTGTCCCAGCTGCTGGAGAATGTTCTTCCTTTATCAACCTAAAAATGTTACCCATCTCAGTTTTGTACAGGTAGTGAGAAGGAGGTTCTGGATATATTTTGAAGGTAAAACCAATAGAATTTGCGTATAAGTTGGAAAGAGAAATGAAAGAAAGAGAAGTCAAGGATGATTACAAGGTTTCTAACCTACACAAACAGAATGAGGTTGCCATTCAGTGAGATGAGGAAGATATAGGAGGAGCAAGTTTCAGGGTGTGTAGAAATCAGTAGTTCAGTTTTGCCTATGTTTAATTTGAGATGCCAGTTGGACATAAAGTAGAGATGATGAGTAGGCAGCTGTAGGTATAAATGCCTGGAGTTAAGGAGAGAGCTTGGGTTAGAGATACACACTTTGGAGTTGTAACTGTATGTGTATGTATAATATTTAAAGCTACAAGACTGAATGAGATCACCAAGATAATGAGCATAAAGAGAAGAGATCAGGGGACTGTCATTTATTGAGCACCTATGATGTGCCAGGTAATGTGAATTTGTAAATTGTAGAGTAATGTGTAAGTAATTATTCTTACTTTGATGATAATGCCATTCCTTTGTCCAACAAATTTTATATGGAACAAAGCCAAGCCTCCTTGCCTGGTATTCTAGGTTTTATACAACCCCCCTTTTCTCAGCACTTTACTATATAAATCTCATATTTCAGCTAATGTGATCTACATTCCACCATCTAGCCATGACTTGAACATTCCAAATGCTTTTTTCCTCACATCCAGTTGCTAGAGAATGTTCTGTCTTTATCAGCCCACTAAAGATCTTATCTTAAAGTTCTGTTCACTTGCTATCTCCTATTTACAAAGTTTCTCTTGGTCACCCAGGCCAGCAGGGATCTTTGCCAACTCTGATATCTACTGACTTTTTTGTATGACTTTTGCATGAGAGGCCAGGGTAGTCTCAAAGGCAAGGACCAAGCCTTATTTCTTAGAACTTGGCCCAGTGCCTGGTGAAATTAAAGACTGTTGGATAAACAGAGTGTGCAATGCAACTAAAGAGTACATTCTACCTACATTTGGCTGTGGCCTAGGAATAGGAATTACAAAGACAATATGAAGAAATCAGAGATGATAAAGTCTTTCCATTGTACAAAACTGAGCTTCATTTATATATTGAAAATATTTTTCTAGATGATATAAACTATCTCATTAATTTATTCCTTACTTGGTTCAGGATGCATAATGGCATAGGGATTAGGAACACAGACCCCAGAGTCACACACTTAGGTTTGTATCTGGTTTTGATATTTATTATGACACTGGGCAAGTTAGTTAACCTCCTGTGCCTGAGTTCTCCAATCTCAGTGAAGAAAGTATGAATATTTACCTTTAAAATAGTTTTTAGGCCCTGGCTGGTTTGGCTCAGCGGTTAGAGAATGAGTCAGGGGTTTGATTCCGGTCAAGGGCACGTACCTCAGTTGCAGTTCATGCCCAGCCTTGGTCGGGGTTGTGCAGGAGGCAACCAGTTGATGTGTCCCTCGCATGTTGATGTTTCTATGTCTCTCCCTTTCTCCCCCTCTCTCCTTCTCCTACTCTGTCTGAAGATACATAGAAAAAAACATCCTTGGGTGAGGATTTTAAAAAAATAATAATAATAAAGTATAAGTTTTAGGATTAAATGAGATACAGGGCACTTAGAATAGTATATATAGAATAATAGCATAGTAAGCCCTCAAAAATGCAGTTATTAAAACAATCTTATCCTAAACATTTGGTTTTTAGATAATCATCATGATCATCATTACAGTTTATATTTAGACAATACTTCACAGTTTATTTTTATGTACGTTGCCTAATTTGAACCATGTTGTGGTCCTGGGAGAAGAACTTATTATTTCTGTTTTATAGAGAAGAATACTGAGATTTAGTGAGGAGTGTGCCTTGTTCAACGCTGCACAGCTAATAAATGATCTTCTAATTCTCAGTCCAATGTTCCTTCCCCTATAGCACTGCTTTCCCTCTATCCCAACTTCTCAATTATTCCAATGATAAAGTCGAGACCCCTTTGCTACGACTCTCAGATTGATTCAGTGAGTTATGCATTATTAAGGCATAGGATGTTTCATCTCATCAATTAAAAGCAATTAAACCTTATAATTTGGAAACTAATACATTTCTTTTTAAAATCTTCACTCGAGGATATTCCTCCATTTATCTTCAGATACAGGAGGAGGAAGGGGGGGAGAGGAGAGAGAGAGAGAGAGAGAGAGAAACACTGACGTGACACACATCAATTGGTTGCTTCCCATATGACCCTGACCAGGGCCAGGGACAAAACCACAATCAAGATACGTGCCCTTGACTGAAACTGGAATCAAACCTGTGACTCTTTGGTCCACAGGCTGATGCTCTAACTGCTGAGCCAAACCAGCCAAGGCACTAATACATACTTAAACAAAATGAATAACCTGAGGAAATATAAGCCACCCTTGCTAGAAAATCTTTTGCCCTTTAGTTAGACTGCTGCTATGCCAGACTAGAGTTTTCCATGTAGAACTGTTAAAGCAACAGCAACATTATTCTTTTAAAACTTTTGCTATAAATTACTTTTTTTTTTAAGTCTTGAAATGTCCATTTCTTTTTTTTAACTTTATTTTTATTGTTTACACTATTAAAGATGTCCTCATTTTCCCTGCCCTCGTCCCCACACCCCTTTCTTTGGCCATTACCAGACTGATGTCCATGTCTATGGGTTACACACAAACATTCCTTGGCTAATCCCTTCATCTTCTTTCATCCAGTTCCCTCCCTTCCTTCCCTCTGACAGCTGTCAGTCTGTTCCATGACTCTATTTCTATTTTGTTCATTGCTTTATTTTATTAGTTCCAAATATAAGTGAGATCTATGGTATTTGTCTTTCTCTGACTGGCTTATTTCACTAAGCATAATAATCTCCAGGTCCATCCATGCTGTTGCAAAAGGTAACAGGTCCAGATTTATTTTTTAGGGCCACATAGTATTCCAATGTGTAAATGTACAACAGCTTCTTTATTTTTCATTAATTTATTTTTGTTACAGATGTTTCTCCTTTTCCCCCATTGACACCCTCCTCCCGATCCTCCCCACCCCCCAGCATTGTTGTCTATGTCCATTGGTTTTGCATACATGCAAATAAGTTCTTTGGTTTATCTCTTCCCTCCCCCCACCCCCTTCTTCTTAGGTTTGTCAGTCTGTACCCTTCTTCTATGACTCTGGGTCTATTTTGCTCATCAGCTTATTATATTCATTATAATATTCCACAAATAAGTGAGATCATGTGAAATTTGTCTTTCTCTAATGGGCTTATTTCACTTAACATAATACTCTCCAGGTCCCTCCATGTCATTTCAAAGAATAAGAAATCTTTCTTTCTTACATCTGCATAGGATTCCATTGTGTATATGTACCACAGATTTTTAATCCATTCATCTATTGATGGACAACTCTTGGGCTGTTTCCAGATCTTAGGAACTGTAAATAGTGCTGCTTTGAACATAGGCGCACATATATTCTTTCTGATGGTATTTCAGGCTTCTTAGGATATATTCCTAGAAGTGAAATCACTGGATCAAATGGCAGATCAATTTTCAACATTTTGAGGAAACACCATATTGTTTTCCATAGTGGCTGTACCAATCTGCATTTCCACCAGCAGTGTACTAGTCTCCCTTTCTCCACACCTCATAAGCACTTGTTGTTTGATTATTTGTTGAGGCGGTCATTCTAGCAGGTATGAGGTGATACCTCATATTCATTTTCATTTACAATTCTCTGATTATTAGTGACACTAAGCATTTTCTTATATGTCTCTTGGCCACATGTATATCATGTTTGGAGAGGTGTCTATTTAGATCCTCTGCCCACTTTTTAATTTATTTTTCCTGTGATACTGATTTAGTTTTTAATTTTTTCTTTTTAATTTTATTTTTGTTACAGAAGTTTCTCCTTTTCAACCCAATGACACCTTCCTCACCATTCCCCACCACCCTGTCCCCGGCTTTATTGTCCATGTCCATTGGTTATGCATACATGCATATAAGTTCTGTGGTTTATCTCTTCCCACCCCCAACCACCCCCCCCTCTTCTGAGGGTTGTCAGTCTGTACCCTACTTCCGTGTTTCTGGGTCTACCCTATTCCTCAGACTGTTATGTTCATTATATTCCATATATAAGTGAGATCATGTGGTATTTGTCTTTTTCTGCTTGGCTTGTTTCACTTAGGATAATACTTTCCAGGTCCCTCCATGTCATCTCAAAAGATGAGATCTTTCTTTCTTACAGCTGCATGGTACTCCATTGTGTATATGTACCACAACTTTTTTATCCATTCGTCTACTGATGGACACTTGGGTTGTTTCCAGATCTTACCTATTGTAAACAGGGCTGCTATGAACATGGGGGTACATATATCCTTTCTGATTGGTGTATCGGGCTTCTTAGGGTATATTGCTACAAGTGGGATCACTGGGTCAAATGGAAGTTAAATTTTTAATTTTGGAGGTAACACCATATTGTTTTTCTTAGTGGCTGCACTAGTCTGCATTCCCACCAGCAGTGCACTAGAGTTCCCTTTTCTCCACACCCTCCCCAACACTTCTTTGATGATTTGTTGATGATGGCCATTCTGACAGGTGTGAGGTGATACCACATTGTTGTTTTAATTTGCATCTCTCTGATGATTAGTGATGTTGAGCATTTCTTCATATGTCTCCTGGCCATTTGTATGTCCTGTTTGGAGAGGTGTCTATTCAGCTCCTCTGCCCATTTTTTAATTGGGTTCTTTGTCTTCCTTTTGTTCAGTCATATGAGTACTCTATATATTTTGGAAATTAACCCCTTATCTGATGTATCATTGGCAATGATGTTCTCCCATACATTGGGTTGCCGTCCCGTATTGATGGTGGTTTCTTTTCCTGTGCAGAAGTTTTTTAGTTTCATGTAGTCCCATGTGTTCATTTTTTCCTTTGTTTCTGTTGCCTTAGGTGATGTATCAGTGAAAATTCTGCTGCGTATGATGTCTGAAATTTTGTTGCCTACATTTTCTTATAGAATTTTTATGAATTCACGGGTCACATTTAAGTTTTTTATCCATTTTGAGTTTCTTTTTGTGTATGGTGTAAGTTGATGGTCTAGTTTCATTTTTATGCATGTAGTTGTCTAATTTTCCCAACACCATTTATTAAAGAGACTGTCTTTACTCCACTGTATGCTCTTGCCACCTTTGTCAAATATTAACTGAGCATACTGCCTTGAGTCCATGTCTGGGTTCTCTGTTCTGTTCCACTGGTCTCTATATCCGATCTTGTTCCAGTACCAGGTTGTTTACAGTCACTTTTTAGTATAACCTGATATCTGGTATTGTGATCCCACCTACTTTGTCCTTCTTTTTCAAAACTGCGGTGGTTATTCCGGGCCTTTTTTGGTTCCATATGAACTTTTGAAGTATTTGTTCTAGTTCTGTGAAATGTGTCGTTGGTATATTGATGGGGATTAGATTGAATCTATAGATTGCTTTGGGTAATGTGGACATTTTAATAATGTTAATTCTTCCAATCCATGAACAAGGTATGTGCTTCTACTCTTTTATATCATCCTCTATTTCTTTTTTCAATGTCCTGTAGTTTTCTGCAAATAGGTCCTTTACTTCTATGGTTAAGTTTATTCCAAGGTATCTCAATTTTTTGCCGCAATGGTAAATGGGATTGTTTTTTTCAGTTTCTCTTTCTGTGAGTTCATCATTGGTGTATGAGACTGCCATCGATTTCTTGATGTTAATATTGTATTCTGCTACTTTGCCAAATTCATTTATTAAGTCTTGTAGATTTTTAATGGAGTCTTTAGGGTTTTCTATGTATAATATCATGTCATCTGCAAATAATGACAGTTTCACTTCCTCCTTTCCAATTTGGATCCCTTTTACTTTTTCTTCATGTCTGACTGCTGTGGCTAAGACTTCCAGTACAATGTTAAAAAATAGTGGCAAAGTGGACATCCCTGTCTTGTTCCTGTTCTTAATGGAAATGTTTTTAGTTTCTGCCCACTGAGTATAATGTTGGCTGTTAGGTCTTTCATATATGGCCTTTATTATGTCAAGATATGATCCCTCTATTCCCACACTGTTGTGTGTTTTTATCAGAAATGGATGCTGGATTTTGTCGAATGCTTTTTCAGCATCTATTGATATGATCATGTGGTTTTTATTCTTCATTTTATTTATGTGGTGTATCACATTTATTGATTTGCAAATATTGTACCAGCCTTGCATCCCTGGAATGAATCCCACTTGGTCATGGTGAATAATTTTTTTGGTGTATTGCTGAATCCGATTTGCTAGTATTTTGTTCAGGATTTTGGCGTCTATGTTCGTCAGGGATATTGGCCTGTAGTTTTCTTTCTTTGTAGTGTATTTGTCTGGTTTTGGAATTAGAATTATGCTGGCCTCATAAAACGAGTTGGGAAGTCTTCCTTCTTCTTGAATTTTTTGAAATAGTTTGAGGAGAATGGGTGTTAGTTCTTTTTTGAATGTTTGGTAAAAGTCCCCAGTGAAGCCATCTGGGAGTCTTGATTACCTCTTCAATTTCCTTAGTTGTCACTGGTCTGTCCAAGTTTTCTATCTCTTCCCGGTCCAGTTTTGGGAGACTGTGTGTTTCTAGAAATTTGTCCATTTCACTTAGATTGTCAAATTTGTTGCCATATACTTGTTCATAGTAGCTGTTAATGATCTTTTGTATTTCTGTGGGGTCAGTTGTTACTTCTCCGCTTTCATTTCTGATTTTGTGTATTTGGGTTCTCTGTCTGTTTCTTGGTGAGTCTAGCTAAGGGTCCATCAATCTTGTTTATCTTTTCGAAAATCAAGCTCTTTGTTTCATTGATCCTTTGAATTGTCTTTTTGGTATCGATGTCATTTATTTCTCCTCTGATCTTTACTATTTCCTTCCTTCTACTTGCTCTGGGGTTTTCTTTTTGTTTGCTTTCTAGTTCTTTAAGTGGTGAGGTAGACAGTCAATTAGAAATTTTTCTTGTTTCTTGAGGTAGGCCTGTAGTGCTATGAACTTCCCTCTCAGAACTGCTTTTGCTGCATCCATAGATTTTGTGTTGTTGTGTGTTCATTTTCATTGGTTTCCAGGAAGTTTTTAATTTCTTCCTTGATCTCCTCAGTAACCCACTCATTGTTTAATAACATGTTATTTAACCTCCATGTGTTCAAATGTCTTTGCATGTTTTTGTTGCAACTAACTTCTAGTTTCATGCCATTGTGATCTGAGAAGATGCTTGATATGATTTCAATCTTCTTGAACTTGTAGATTCTTAGTTTGTGTCCTAACATGTGGTCTATCTTTGAGAATGTCCCATGTACACTTGAGAAGAATGTGAATTCTCTAGTTTTGGGGTGTAATTCTTTGTAGATATCTATTAATCTATTTGGTCTAGTGCTTCATTTAGAGTCTCTGTTTCCTTGCTAATTTTTTGTCTAGAGGATCTATCCAGTGGTGTCAACGGGGTGTTGAAGTCCCCTGCTCTGATTGTATTGCTGTCGATTTTTCCTTTGAAGTCCTCCAAAAGATTTTTAATATATTTTGGTGCTCCTATATTGGCTGCATATATGTTTATCAAGGTTATATCTTCCTTTTGGATAGATTCTTTCAATATTATGTAGTGGCCTTCTTTGTCTCTAGTTATGGTCTTCATTTTGAAATCTATTTTATCAGATATGAGTATTGCTACCCCAGCTTCTTTTGCTTTCCGTTTGCTTGGAAAATATTTTTCCATCCCTTCACTTTCAACCTATGTGAGTCTTTTGTTGAGAGGTGGGTCTCTTGTAAACAACATATAGATGAGTCATGCTTTTATCTAATCAGCTATTCTGTGTCTTTTTATGAGAGCATTCAGGCCATTTACATTTAAGGTGATTATTGATATATACTTATTTATTGCCATTTTTGTTTAGTTTGATTATATTTTTTCCTATTTCTTCTACTTACACTAGTTTTTTTTTTTTTTTTAACATTTCTTGCATTGCTGATTTGGTGCTAATCTATTCCTTTAGCCTTTTTTTTTTTTTTTTTTGACTGGGAAGCTCTTTATTTGACCTTCTATTTTGAATGACAGCCTTGCTGGGTAGAGTAGTCTTGGATTCAGATCCTTGTTTTTCATGACCTTGATTACTTCATGCCATTCCCTTCTGGTCTGTAGTGTTTCTTGTGAGAAGTCAACTGAGAGCCTTATGGGGTTTCCTTTGTAGGTAATCTGTTGCTTATCTCTTACAATTCTCCCTTTGTCTTTAATTTTTGGCATTTTAATTACTGTGTTTTGCTGTGGGCCTGTTTGTGTTCTTCTTACTTGGGGCTCTCTATGATTCTTGAATTTTCAATGCCTTCTTCCTTCATCAAATTAGGGAAGTTAGCCCTGGCCGGTTTGGCTCAGCAGTTAGAGTGTCGGCCTGCGGTCCGGAGAGACCCGGGTTCGGTTCCCGCTAAGGGCATGTACTTCGGTTGCAGTTTGTCCCCGGCCCTGGTTGGTCGTGAGGGTGGCAGCCACTCGATGTGTCCCTTTCATGTCGATGTTTCTCTCTCTCTCTCTCCCTCTCTCCCCCTCCCACTCTATCTGTACAAAAATTGGAAAAATATCCTCGGGTGAGGATAAAAAAAAAAAAAATTAGGGAAGTTTTCTGTCACTATTTCTTTGAATATATTCTCTAACCCTTGCTCATTTTCTTCTTCTTTGGGGACTCCTATGATGCTAATATTAAGTTTCCAGTTGTCCCACAGTTCTCTTAAGCTGTCTTCCTGTTTTTAATCGTTTTTTCCTTTTGGTTCTGTGATTGGGGCATTTTTTTCTACCCTGTCTTCTAATTCGCTGATCCGGTCCTCAGCTTCCTCTACTCTGGTCTTTAGACCTTCCAATTTGTTCTTTATTTCTGATATGTCACTCTTGATCTCTTCTTGGTGGTTTTTAATTTCCAATTGGTTTATTTTCAGCATCTCTATGTCCTTACTCATGCTGTTGAGCTATCTCAAGATCATGGCTCTGAATTCTAGCTCTGTTTACATGCCTAACTGGTCCACATTGATATCATCTTCAGTGGAGGTCTCTTGTTCTTTCATTTGGCTTTTGTTTCTGTGTTTCGCCATTTTGGCTATCACAGAGGGCTTTGGAGCCTGCCAAGTTTTCCCTGTGGGTATTGGTGTTTTGCTGTTTGTGGCTCCCTCTCCTGGGTTTAGATGAGCGAGGGAGGACCCATGTTAAACACCACTGACAGGTCTTACTTTCCTGGTTGAGTTGCTAGCCCAGCAATGATACTGTTATCTTCTAGCATTTTGCCTAGAGGCTAGCAGTCCAGGTTACTTGAAGAGTTTTGGGTCGTTAGTTGATTGAAAAACTCCCTCAGGTGCTCAGCATAAGGGGATTTCCCAAGGGTGGGGCAGGTGCTGGTCATTAGTGAGCCTCAATTTGCATTTCAATGGCCCATAGGGTGGGGATGAATCTCTGAGGGAGGGGCTGCTGCCTCTCCCCAGAGCCCTGGGAAGGAGCAATATGGCCACCGTCCTGCATGGCTGCAACTCATCAAAAGCTCTGAGTGCCCTCCAAATCCCGAGTGTCCCCACACAGTTCCAGTCCAGTCTGCCCCCCCTCTGCCAGAGCCCAAGGTGAGTGGCTGTGGCTATTTTAGCCTGTGTCCTGGCTCTGCACTGTGGAGTCGCTTGGTAGTTTAACCCGAGGGCACTGCTCACAGCTAAGGTTGCTGCCGAGCCACTGACTGTGGGCTCCCAGCCCCCGTCTCATATCTTCGCAATCCTACCAGGATCGAGTCAGGTTCCCTGGTTATATGGTCCTCGCAAGCTGCTTTTCTGTTGCTTTTTCCTGTCGATTTGTCTGTGTTTTAGTTGTAATTCCAGTTTGGTCCTGGGAGACGGTCTGTGTAATTTCCATTCACTCCGCCACCATTTTGGAATCTCCCAAGATCCTTTGCCCATTTTTAATTGGATTCTTTGTCTTCCTTTTATTGAGCTGTATGTGTACTCTATATATTTTGGAGATTAACTTCTTATCTGATGTATCATTGGAAAATTATGCTCTCCCATAGAGTGGGTTCCCATTCCATTTTGATGCTTGTTTCTTTTGATGTGCAGAAGGTTTTTAGTTTGATGTAGTTCCATTTATTAGTTTTTTTCCTGTTTCTTTTTTTTTTTAATTTTTTTATTTACATTTTTATTTACAGTTTACATTCGATATTATTTTGTATTGGTTTCAGGTATATAGTATAGTGTTTAGACAGTCCTGTACTTTACAAAGTGTTCTCCCTAATAATTTCTTTTTCTTTTTTTAATCTTTATTGTGGAATGTAGAATGTATTACAGATGTTCCACATTTTTTCCCCCATTGACTCCCTCCTCCCCACTCCCGCCTCCCTCCCACCTTTTCCCACACTATTGTCTGTGTCCATTGGATATGCATATAAGTTCTTTGGTTTATTTCTTCCCACCCCCCCCTGCCCTTTCCCTTTGAGGTTTGTCAGTTTAGCAACCAATTTGTACTTCTTAATCCCTTCACCTTTTTCACCCATTCCCCCAAACCCCCTCCCATATGGCAACCATCAAAAATGTTCTCTGTATCTATGAGAATGTTTCTGTTCTATCTGTTCATTTTGTTTGTAGATTCCATTGTTGATAGATATGTATTCATTGCCATTTTGTTTGTTCATATATTTTATCTTTTTCTTAAAAAAGACCCTTCATCATTTCATATAATAATGGTATGGTGGTGATGAACTCCTTTAACTTTTTCTTGTCTGGGAAAGTCTTTATATGGCCATCGATTCTAAATGACAGCTTTGCAGGATAGAGTAATCTTGGTTGTAGGTTCTTGCTTTCCATCACTCTGAATATTTCTTGCCACTCCCTTCTGGCCTGCAAAGTTTCTTTTGAGAAATCAGCTGACAGCCTAATGGGAACTCCCTTGTAGGTAACTAGCTAGCTGCCTTTCTCTTGCTGCTTTTAAGATTCTCTCTTTGTCTCGAACCTTTTGCATTTTGATGATGATGTGTCTTGGTTTGGGCCTCTTGGGGTTCATCTTGTTTGGGACTCTCTGTGCTTCCTGGACTTGTATGTCTGTTTCCTTGACCAAGTTAGGAAAGTTTTCTGCTATTATTGTTTCAAACAGGTTTTCAATTTCTTGTACCCTCTCTTCTCCTTCTGGCACCCCCAAGATGCGAATGTTGGCACGCTTGAGGTTGTCCCAGAGGCTCCTTACACTATCCTCATTTTTGGATTCTTTTTTCTTTTTGCTGTTCTGATTGGGTGTTTTTTGCTTCCTTATATTCCAAATCAATGGTTTGCTCCTTGGATTTACGTACTCTATTATTGAAGCTGTGTAAATTATTCTTTATTTCAGTTAAAGCCTCCTTCGTTTCTAACTGTGCATCAATCATTTCTGATCTGGTCCTTTTTTATGCTCTTGGGGCCCTCACTGAGTTCACTGAGCATCCTTATAAGCAGTATTTTGAACTCAGCATCTGTTAGGTTGCTTATCTCCATTTCGCTTAGTTCTATTCTTGGGGTTTTGTTCTGTTCTTTCATTTGGGACCTGTTTCTTTGTCTCCTCATTTTGGCTGCCTCCCTATGTTTGTTTCTGTGTATTACTTAACGAGCAGTATGGGGCTAGCTGAGACCAGATGCTGCTCGTTTGAAAAAATTTAGGAAAACCCGAAGCAGGATACAAGTCAGGCCAATCCTATGGTTAAGCAAGTGGCAACAGCTTGGGTGGGCCTGAAAATTGGGTGAGGCGGGGCGGGCCCTCAGGGAGTCACCAGGGCGGGGCTACCAGTGTGAGCCAGGTTGCTGGAGTCCCAGATATGGCGACTGTCTGCCGCCCCAGGGAAGGGCTCACCAAAGGAACAAAGGCCTCTGACAGCACGTTTGTCCTACAGAAAGCCCCCTCTCCAGCCCTCGCTCCAGTGCCAAACAGCTCTTCCCTGTATATCTCTGGTGCCCCTCGAGCTGCCTCCCCTCCAAGTTTAGAGGGAGAGAGTCCGATCCATGCGCGAGCCCTTTAAGGAGCTGCCTGAGGCTCCAGCCGCGTCAGCCTCCCTGAGCCTCAGTTCCTGCTGGTTTTTCCAGCCAGAAGTTATGGGGACTTCTCTTCCTGGCACTGGAACCCTGAGCAGGGCACCTGGTGTGGGACGGGGATCCTTCAGTCCTCAGGAAGGACCTTCCCAGCCGAGGTGTCCTCCTGATTTTTATCCACCACACGTGGGTGTGGGACCAGCCTGTCGCGCCGCTGCCCCTCCTACCAGTCTCGATGCAGCTTCTTTAATTCCATAGTTGTAGGACTTCCATTCAGCTTGATTTCAGGCGGTTTTGAATAGTGGTTGTTCTGTAGTTTTGTTGTAACTTGGATGTGGTTGTGGGAGGACGCGATACTGCGTTTACCTACGCCGCCATCTTGACCGGAAGTCCCCTCCTTTGTTTCTCTTGACTTGTGTGTAGTATCAGTGAAAATTCTGCTGCGTGTGATGTCTGAAATTTTGTTGACTACATTTTCTTCTAGGATTTTTATGGATTCACAAGTCACATTTAAGTCTTTTATGCATTTTGAGTTTATTCTTGTGTATGGTGTAAGTTGGAAGTTGGTGATCTAGTTTCTTTCTTTCTTTCTTTTTTTTTGCATGTAGCTGTCCAATTTTCCCAACACCATTTATTACAGAGGCTTTACTCCCGTGTATGCTCTCGCCACCTGTGTCAAATATTGATCTTACTGTCTTGGATCAATTTCTGGGTTCTCTATTCGGTTCCATTGGTCTATATGCCTGTTCTTATGCCAGTACCACGCTGTTATGATTACAATGGCTTCACAGTATACAGTCGTCCCTCACTTATCGAGGTTAATCCCTTCCAGACTCTAGTGGTTGCACCTGGCATTGAAAGATTCCTGGGGTGCTTGAATACATAGGCCTACAGTCCATAAGTACAGTAATTTTAATTTTAATTGTAATTGTAATTGTAATACAGGGGTGTAAAATTGACTCCAACGAGCACATGCTGTATCATTTTCACTGCCTCTATCAACTTTTAATGAATATATTTGAAAAAAACCGTGATAGAGTGAAGCCGCAAAAGTCGAAGCACGACATGGCGAGAAATGACTGTATTCTGATATCCAGTATTGTGAGTCCCTCCTACTTTGTTCTTTTTCAAGATTGCTGTGGCTATTCGGGGTCTTTTTGGTTCCATATATACTTTTGGAATATTTGTTCTAGTTCTGTGAAGTATGTTGTTGGTATTTTAATGGGGATTGCATTGAATCTAGATTGCTTTGGGTATATGGACATTTTAATGATGTTAATTCTTCCAACCCATGAACAAGGTACAAGTTCCACTTTTTTTTATATCTTCCTCTATTTCTTTTTTCAATGTCCTGTAGTTTTCTGAGAACATGGTCCTTTACTTCTTTGGTTAGGTTTATTCCTAGGTATCTTAGTTTTTTTGCTGCAATGGTAAAAGGGATTGGTTTTCTGGTTACTCTTTCTGTGAGTTCATTATTGGTGTATAAGAATGCTCTCGATTTCTTGACGTTAATTTTGTGTTCTACTACTTTGCCAAATTCATTTATTAGCTCTAGTAGATTTCTGATGGAGTCTTTAGGGTTTTCTATGTACAATATTATGTCATTTGCAAATAATGGTAGGTTCATTTCCTCCTTTCCAATTTGGATCCCTTTTATTTTTTCTTCATATCTGATTGCTCTGGCTAAGACTTCCAGTACTATGTTAAATAAGAGTGACAAAGGTGGGCATCCCTGTTTTGTTCCTGTTCTTGAGGGAAATGATTTCTGTTTTTGCCCACTGAGTATGATGTTGCCTGTAGATATGATCCGTCTAGTCCCACACTGCTGAGCATTTTTGTGTGACATGGGTGCTGGATTTTGTCGAATGCTTTTCAGTGTCTATTGATATGATCAAATGGTCTTTATCTTTCATTTAGTTTATGTGGTGTATCACAATTATTGATTTGCAAATATTGTATGAGCCTTGCATCCCTGGAATGAATCCCACTTGGTCATGGTAAATAATTTTTTAAATGTATTGCTGGATCCAATTTGCTAATATTTTGTTAAGGATTTTGGCATCTATGTTCATCAGGGATATTGGCCTGTAGTTTTCTTTCTTTGCAGTGTCTTTATCTGGTTTTGGAATTAGAATTACGCATAAAATGAGTTTGGAAGTCTTCCTTCTTCTTGGATTTTTTCAAATAGTTTGAGGAGAATGGGTGTTAGATCTTTAAATGTTGGGTAAAACTCCCCTGTGAGGCTGTCAGGCCTGGGCTATTGTTTGATGGTAGTTTCTTGATTATATCTTCAATTTCCTTAGTTGTTGTTGGTGTGTTCAAATTTTCTATATTTTTCCTGTTCAGTTTTGGGAGAATGTGTTTCTAGAAATTTGTCCATTTCGCCTACATTGTCCAATTTGTTGGCGTGTAATTGTTCATAATATTTTTTAACGACCTTTGTATTTCTGTGGTGTCAGTTGTTACTTCTTCTTTTTTGTTTCTGATTTTGTTTATTTGGGTTGTTTCTTTTTGTTTCTTGGTGAGTCTGGCTAAGGGTCCATTAATCTTGTTTATTGTTTCAAAAAACCAGCACTTTGTTTCATTGATCTTTTGAATTGTTTGTTTTTTAGTTTCTATGTCATTTATTTCTGCTCTGACCTTTACTATTTCTTTCCTTCTACTTGCTCTGGGTTTTTTTGTTTTTTTGTTTGTTTACTTTCTAATTCTTTAAGCTGTAGTGTTAGAAAGTCAATGAGAAATTTTTCTTGTTTCTTGAGGTAGGTCTGTGATGCTATGAACTTCCCTCTCAGGATTGCTTTTGCTGCGTCCCACAGAGTTTGTGTTGTTATGTGTTCATTTTCATTGGTTTCCAGGAAGGTTTTCATTTTTTCCTTGACCTCCTTGGTATCCCATTTGTTGTTTAATAACATGCTATTTAGCCTCCATGTGTTTGAATGCTTTTGCTGTAATTGATTTCTAGTTTCAGGCCATTGTGATCTGAGAAGATGATTGGTATGATTTCAATCTTCTTGAACTTGTAGAGACTTAGTTTGGGTCTTAACATGTGGTCTATCTTTGAGAGTGTCCCATGTGCACTTGAGAATAATATGAATTCTGCAGTTTTGGTGTGTAATTCTCTGTAGATATCTCCACTTGATCTAGTGCATCATTTAGAGTCTCTGTATTCTTGTTAATATTTTGTCTAGAGGATCTATCCAGTGATGTCAGTGGGGTGTTGAAGTCCCTTGCTATGACTGTATTGCTGTTGATTTCTCCTTTGAAGTCCTCCAGGAGTTTCTTTTTGTATTAAAAAACATTATTTTGGTGCTAATCTGTTGGGTGCACATATGTTTACCAAGGTTATATCCTCCTGTTGGATAGATCCTTTCAATATTATGAAGTGGCCTTCTTTGTCTCTAGTTATGGCCTTCATTTTGAATTCTATCGAATATGAGTATTGCTGCTTCAGCTTCTTTTTACCTTTCCATTTTCGTGGAAAAATTTTTTCCATCCCTTCCCTTTCGACCTATGTGAGTGAGCCTTTTGTTGTGAGGTGGGTCTCTTGTAAACAACATATATATATATAAGTCATGTTTTCTTACCCTTTCAGCTACTCTGTGTCTTTGGATCAGAGCATTTAATTCATTTACATTTAAGGTTGTTATTGATATGTACTTATTTATTGCCATTTTTGTTTATTATGGTTATATATCTTCCTATTTCTTCTGCTTATTACAACAGTCCTTTTAACATTTCTTGCAGTGCTGGTTTAGTGCTAATATATTCCTTTAGCCTTTTTTTTTTTTTTGGTCTGGGAAGCGTTTTATATCACCTACTACTTTGAATGATAGCCTTTCTGGATAGAGTAGTCATGGTTTCAGATCCTTGTTTTTCATTACCTTGATTACTTCATGCCATTCCTTTCTGGCCTGTAGTGTTTCTGTTGAGAAGTTGGCTGAAAGGCTTATGGGGGTTCTTATGTAAGTAACCTGTTGCTTATCTCTTGTTGCCTTTAGAATTCTCTTTGTCTTTAATTTTTGGCATTTTAATTATTACGTGTCTTGGTGTGGGCCTCTTTGGGTTCTTCTTACTTGGTGCTCTCTGTGCTTCTTGAACTTGTATGCTTTTCTCCTTCACCAATTTAGGGAAGTCTTCTGTCACTATTTCTTCAAATATATTCTCTAACCCTTGTTCACTGTCTCCTTCTTCTAACACTCCTATGGTGCAGATGTTGTTACTTTCATATTGTCCCACAGTTCTCTTAGGCTGTCTTCCTGCTTTTTAATTTTTTTTTTTTCTTTTTGGTTCTCTGATTGGGTAATTTTTTCTACCCTGTCTTCTAATTCACTGATTCAATCCTTGGTCTCCTCTACTCTGCTGGTTATTCCTTCTAATGTGTTCTTTATTTCTGCTATGTCATTCTTCATTTCCAATTGTTTGGTTTTCTATGTTTCTATATCTTTACTCATGCTGTTGAGCTCTTTACTCATCCTGCTGAGCCTCCTCATAATTATTACTCTGAACCCTACCTCTGATATCTTGCTTAATTCCATTTCATTTATCTCTTCTCCTGTAGAATTCTCTTGTTCTTTCATTTTGGACTTCTGTTTCACCATTTTAGCTCTCAGTGGGTTTTGGAGCCCGCCCAATTTTCCCTGTGGGTGTCGGTGTTCCTCTGGTTGTGGCTCCCTCTACTGGGTTTGGATAAGTGTGGGAGGACCCACGTTAAAAACCACTGCCAAGTCTTACTTTTCTGGGTAGATCTGCAAGCCAAGAAAGGGTTCAGTTATCCTCTAGCTTTTGCCTGGAGGCTATTAGTCTCAGTTACTCGATGAGCCTCAATTTGTAGCCCTCAGCTGAATGAAAAAATCCCTCAGGTGTAATAGGATTTCCAGCAAGTGGGGCACTTGCTTGCTATCAAATGTAGATGTTAATGAGTATGAATTTGCATTTCTCTGGCCTGGCCTGGTAGTGTTGAATTCCTGAGGGAAGGGCTGTTGCTTCTCTCTGGGGCTCTGGGAAGGGGCTCTTTGAATAAGATGGCTACTGTACTATGAGGAAGTGATTCAGCAGAAAACTACCAGTGTCCTTCCCTCCAGTTCTCTCCTGATATAGGAGCGCTGGACTCTCTCCACAAAGTTCCAGTCCAGTCTGCCCTCCCTCTGCCAGAGCTCAGGTGAGTGGCTTTAGCTGATTTGGTGCTTTTTAAAAAACCCTGCTTTCTCAGCGGGAACTGCTCACAGCTAAAACAGCCCTCCACTGCTGTCCATGGGCTCCCAGCACACCTTCTCGCACCTCTGCGGGTCATATCAGGCTTGATTTGGTGTCCGTTTTCTGTCCCTATTATATGGGTTCTCTCCAGCTGCTTTTCAGTTGTTTTTTCCCGATGATTTGTCTTTATTTTAGTTGTAATTCCAGTTTGGTCCTGGGTGATGGTCTGTGTAGCTTCCATTCACTCCGCTGCCATTTTCTCTCCTCCTTATACACTCATCCATTGATGGGCATTTGGGCTATTTCTAGATTTTAGCTATTATAAATAATGCTACTTACGTTGGGGTATATATATTCTTTCAAATTGGTGTTTTAGGATTCTTAGGATATATTCCCAGAAGTGGGATCACTGGGTCAAAAGGCAGTTCCATTTGTAATTTTTTGAGGAAACTCCATACTGTTTTTCACAGTGGCTGAACCAGTCTGCACTCCCACCAACAGTGTGCTAGGGTTCCCTTTTCTTCACATCCTCACCAGCACTTGTTTGTTGATGGTAGCCATTATGGCAGGTGTGAGGTGCTATCTCATTGTAGTTTTAATTTACATCTCTCGGATGATTAGTGATATTGAGCATTTTTTCATGTCTATTGGCCATCTGTATGTCCTCTTTAGAGAAGTGTCTATTCAGGTCCTTTGCCCATTTTCTAATTGTTTGTCTGTATTCCTGATGTTGAGTTGTATAAGTCCTTTATGTATTTTGGAAATTAACCCCTTATCAGATGTCTAACTGGCAAATATTTTCTCCCATACAGTGGGGTCCCTTTTCATTTTGTTGAGGTTTCTTTTTATTTTGTCTTTCCTTAAATACATTTTTATTGATTTTTTTTTAAGGGAGAGAGAGAGAAACACATCAATGTGAGAAAGATACCTCAGTTGGCTTATGTCCTGCATGCCCCCCACTGGGGATTAGGCCCACAATCTGGGCATGTGCCCTGACTGGGAATCAAACTGGGCCCTCCATGTCCATGGGACTACACTCAATCCACTGAGGTGCACTGGTCAGGATGCTGATATTTTCTTTTGCCGTGCAGAAGCTTTTAACTTAATGTAGTCCCATTTGTTTACTTTTTCCTTTGTATCCTTTGCCCTAGGAAATCACCTTAGTTGTAAATATTATGTAAACAGTTTACCAAATGACTTTAAGCTATAAACTCAAGTGTCCTATGGTCAAAGTACTCTGGAAGCATTTTTCCTTACAACGTGGCTTTTTCCTGTAGGTCATTACAACCACTGGAAATTTTTATCAGGAGTGAGATGAGATACCATCAAATCCATGCTTCAGAAAAATAACCAGAGAGAGGATGGGTAGGATGAATGGGAGGTGAGGTAGACAAGATTGGAGTCAGGAAGATGAATTAGGAGGCCACGTGGTTAATCTGGGCTATTAAGACTTAGGCAGTGATACAGAAGAAAGGAGAGAAAAAAACAAACAAACAGATTTGAGACAGAATTGATATTGGGACAAACCAGATATTAATTGCATTCAATCCACAATCATGGTTCTTATTCTCCAAATCTTGACCATTTAGGAACTGGAAAATCTCAAATAATTTGATATATCAATGTAACACACCTGAGGGGAATGGAGCAAACTCAGCAGTAGTAACTTTAACATGTATTTCACTGATTAGATGCTTCATCTTGCTGTATAGATCGGTATGTGAGTCCTGAGAAAGAAGACACCTACTAAGAAGGGCTCCTGGTGACTAATTGGGCTTGAACTGAAAAAAACAAAACAAAAAACAGAGCCTACCAGTCCTTTCTACACAGGGCCCTCATACACAAACTGATTTCAGGGAGAGGCCTGCACTGAACTGCCCGTACTGTGTTTCTGCCATCTGAGCCATTCTGACCTTATAAAGGAGTCTCTGGAATCCTATTTCAACCACTAGGACTGAGGCTTTCCTCATGTATTGGACCTGTGAATACATTCAGTTCTTTGTTTTAGAATACACATACAATGTCTGAAACTGCATTTCTGAATGCATGTTTTTCTGCTTTTGGGGTTCACGTCTATATATTGGGAGGAAGAAATGTTTTTGGGGCTGTGTAATTACATAAGTGACAAGGCACACAGGTAACCTGTCCTGAAGCTAACCTGCCAATACCATCCTTCTTTCCAATGTATTCTGCATTTTATAAATTGGAAGATCTCAATTTCCAGTTGTAGGTGCAGCTCTGAGTGACATGGATACAAATGGACAGAGGAGGCAGGAAGGGAAAGAATTGTAAAATAGAAAAATAAGGAGAACTAAAGAGTGGAATGAAGAAGAGGATAAAAAGGGTGAAACAGGATTGGAAAGAAGAAGGGGAGGGATGGGAAAAGAAGGAGAGAAAAAGAAGAAGGTTGGGGATACTGACAACCACATACTGAGTGGCGCTGGGCCACTCTAGGTCTAGAGGGAAACTGGGGGGCTGGCAGGGACCCCTTACTCTGGCTCTTAGCCAGGGTGAGTAGTAGTGGGAGTCAGTGCCATTCCTTGCTTTTAAGACTCAACTACTTCACTACCAACTATTTTGTAATGCCCAAGTAAGGCAAACAGGCCACTGATGTTCACATGGCTCTAACATCCAAGAGGTAGAGCTGAATGACTCAAACTCTGGAAGTGAATACTAAATCTTCTCTTGGTAACTGTTATTAGCAAAATGGAGACCAAAATAACAAAAAACAAACACATTAACAAAAAATGAACAAATAAATCCTGACAATCAGTTTTTCTGGGGAGGCATGAGTCTGCTGCTATTTTGGTCATTCCACAGTGCTCAGTTCAGTGGTATACTCACCAGACATTTAGTAAATAGTTGGACAGCTGGAAAATCTTAACATGAAGTATTGTTTTGGTTGGGGGCAGAGGCACAGAAGAACGTTTAACAGGTCCTTTGGTGAGAAACTAGTCTCTGCTTTGTGGAGAAAAGCCTGAAGACACAATAAGACTCCTAGAGCTGGTCTTATGTTATTTGTTATTAAAGAGGTAAGGTCTTAAGATGTGCTTTTTAACAGTCTTTAGTTTGGCTGTAATTTAAGATGACTTTTACAAATTAGATCCTAATCCTTGCAGCACAGATGGCTGTTACAGAATAGCCTTGCAAAAACACTAGTCATTTGACTTGAAAAAGCATTCAGAGAAGGATGAAGGGCCATTAACTCTCACCCCACCCTAGCTCTAGGAAGTCTAACAAGTCCTGGGTGGGCTTTCTGGGTTTAGGTTTGGGTCTGGAATTTGGGTGGGCCTAGGGCATCTGTTCTTATTTGGAACAACCTCTCTAGTTCACCCTGGAACCAGAGTTTTAGGATTAGACCTGAGGTCATTAACATTCAACAACAGTAACTGAATGCTTATGGGTGAGGCACCATGCAAGACCAGGGGGGATGGACATGAAGATGGTATGGGCAGTCTCTGTAAATAATTAAAGAACAACAGGACAAGTGCTATGAGAGAGGAATGTACAAACTGCAATGGGTACATAGGTGAGGAGCTTGGGAGAAGGGTGGGGGGCTTCCCAGAGAGAATGACATTTGAGCTGTACATTAAATGATGAGTTCCAACAGGCCAGAAAAAGTGGGAAGAGAACAATATAAAAAAGCACGGAGGCATGAGAGTCTCTTGTGTCTTTAGTGAATAGTGAGTAATCGCATATCTCCCGGCAATGGAAATAATGAGGGGCAGGATTTAAGGTGAGAGAGGTAGGTATGAACCAGATTGTAAAGAGTTCTTAACATTCTAAGGGGTCTGTACTTATCCTAGGGCAGTAGAGAGCTACTAAAATTTTTAAACAAGAAAGGGGATGATCAGAGTGGGATTTTAGAAAAACCACTGTGTAGCAGATAATTTCAGGTCGACCCAAAACCATAAAATAGACCTGTGATGGATACTGAGAAACTCTTGATTTCTCCTATAGCAAGAAAACTTTGATTAGACTTTTTCTCTGGGCAACTGGGCCAAACTTAATCTAAATTGCCCTTGGGCTGAGGATAAAGGTAGAAATGGAGTCAGGTGTAAAAGGGACATGGGTAGACATCTTGTTAACTAGATCAAGTAGTGTTCTTCAGCAGTGTAAAACAACGTGTGCATGACTGAGGTCTAAATCAATAGTAAATTTTCTCTAAGACTAAGTGACTAATCCTCCATTGACACGTAACAGTCTGCACTGAAGAGGCTGTATTCTTGGCAAGCAGATAGCAGGCCCAACAACCCTCTGCATTTCACTTTACAGTTCCCCTACTTTCCACAATCCACATTTTTACCTTGTGGGAAGACATCACTAACACCGATCATAAAACTTAGATCCTTTTAAGAGATTGTTGGTCCCCCATCCCCAATAGTCAGATCTAAAATTAATTTGAAAGAAGAGAAAGTTTTATTTTGAAAGCTAGAAGGTGCCTTTCCTAGTACTTCCATTTCACAGAGGAGACCCAGAAGGGGAATGAAAATAACCAAGAGGTAGGATCTTAAAGTTCTCATCACGAGAAAAAAAAATGTAGTAACTGTATAATGACAGATGTTAACTAGACTTATTGTGGTGATCATTTTGCAATGTACAAATATAGAATCATTATGTTGTATACATGAAACTAATATAAACTTATATGTAAATTGTACCTCAATTAAAAAACAAAACAAAGGTTGGGAAGAACTAATTTAGCTCCTAAGTTTTATAAGTTCTCCGAGGTGAGATAGTCATCATAGAACATAAAGCTAATCTTGAATCCTTCATAATGCCCTTCTCTAAGTTTCACACATTTAGAGTTAAACTACGTGACAGAATTTAAGGTTTTTGGATGTGTGGTTCACACTGCATGTAAACACACATGTTCCCTTGTACATGTTTGTACACTATATAGCATATGAATAAAGAAGAGTTTGGAGCAATAGGTAGAGCTGGTGAGAGAGAGACCAATGGCCAGCACTTGGGGTACCCTCTAGTTTCCTTGATTTAGACATAAGGGGTAGGATCCTCATCCCATTTAGGGGATTTAGAATTTGTGGCTATATGGTGGAGCTAAACATTCCACTGGCTTCTGTCTCTATCCTACAAATCTGACAGCCAATGTGAGGGACTAAGATGAACACTAACCAAATTCTTGGTTTTTCTGTCCAGGTTACTAAAGTTCACACTACTTGATCATAATAGAACCACAGAATATTAAGATTTGCTATGTATCTTAAAGGTAAGCTAGTCCAAGTCCCATCCTTTATAAAACAGGAACACCAAGAATGAATCCTTCTTCGATATACATTCATTATTGCCGAAAAAGGATCATTCACTAGTGTTGGGTTATCTCCAGTGATAGGAAAATTGCTACCTTACAACACAAGGTATTCCTTTTAGAAAATTCTTTCTTACAGGACACTTTCTTGCCTCCTGTAACTTTCAACTGATTGGTCCCATTTCTGTCCTCGGAGCCTCGCAGTCAGATCCCCTTTTCCATGGCAGGCCTTCAATTAGCTGAAGACAACAATCCTATCTTCCATGGCCTTTCCTTCTCTAGAGGAAATGTACCTCAAATGTTACAATTTCTAGTTCCCTCACCTTCCCATTAGCCCTGCTCTAAACATGCTCATGTTTCTTCACACTTCAGAATGGGAGTTTAAGGATTTTTTCACGGGTAGTTTATCTTAGAATAGAACTGAATAAGACCATCAAGTTAACCTCCTATTGGGATTATAGGATTACATACCTAAAAATGTAGGTAGTCTTTTTTTGGCAGTCAAAACACATTATTTTATTTTTTTAAATCTTCACGCAAGTGTATTTTTCTATGTATCTTCAGATAGAGTGGTAGGGAAGGAGGGAGAGAGCGGGAAAGAGAAAGAAACAATGATGTGAGAGGGACACATAGATTGGTTGCCTTCCGCACAGACCAGGCCTGGGGACCGAACTGTAACTGAGGCATGTACACCTGACCGGAATTGAACCCATGACTCATTGCTCTGTGGACCAATGCTCTAACCACTGAGCCAAACCAGCCAGGGCCAAAACACATTATTAATGTATATTTAGCTATAATCTCTGCTAAAGCATGGTCTTTCCATCCCAAATTGAGCAACTGATATTCTAAACTTAATCTCTCTATCTCTGTATTTCTCTAGGTTCGTTTTTGTTTATTTTTAGTATTTTAAGGTTTTCCTGGATCTTATTTTCCATAATCCAAAAACCTGACAACGTCTTCATTTAAGTTGCTAATAAGCACAGTGAGTAATAAAGGATTAAATATAAAACCTCTTGATTCCCTCTAGGGAGAGGGCAGTCTCTTAGTCAACACTTTCTGGACACCTCCATTTAATCAGCAATGAATCCACTTAACTGTAGATTTCTCTCTCTACTTTGCCTCAGAATACTTATGAGAGACTATTAAGAATCTTGCTGAAATGCAGATACATAGTGAATATAGGTTACTCCCTGACTTCCAGGCTAATAAGAACTATCAAATCACAAAATACTCTTGGTTTAACTTATTCTTAGTAAACCTATAATCATTGATCTAACTGCTATGCTGTTAAACACACAATTTTCATATCTATTCTGAGGTTTACAGAGATGAGATCTTGGGAAAGCCTGTATGAATGCTGGAAGAAGGGAAATAGCTAGGGAAAAACAAAAGCAAACACCTACTACCTAAATTCTAGCATAGGCTACGGGGCATAATTTTGCTGGCCTAGGAGGCCATACCTTCCCCAAAGCCTGAGAAAAGAATGGTGTGCAGGACAGTGTAGCAGGCTGTGCCATGGGACCTTCTTTGGACTACACCCCTAATGATGGGATATCTCCCATGTGGACACATTCCCAAGATAGGCATAGGAACTTACGTCTCTCCTAGGAAAGGTGCTCAGTAACTTGAATTCATCCCATGGAAATCCTTTGGAAGCTACAAAATCAAAGACAATCTGGAGCTTGTTGCTGGCCAGGAAACGCCGCTCAAGGAACTCTCCACTGGGGGTCCGGATCCGCAGTTTGCTCACAGGCTCGGCATCTTCTTTTGGCTCTGGAGGTAAAGCCTGCTCTAAGGAAAGCCGAATGGCCTAGGAGAGCAAAAACCAGGTGTAATGGGTGAGACTGTGGGGAGTAGGGGAGACAGAGACTAGAAAAAAGCTGCTATCTAGAAACTCATCAAAAAGTTTTTGCCCATTTATTAACTAAGCCTAATACCTGAACAAAAGAATCATGTGTTTTTCATTTTCTTAATATTAGCCCAGAGATTTTCAACCTTTTTCATCTCATGACACACATAAACTAATTACTAAAATTCTGCAGCACACCAAAACATATATTTTTTACCAATCTGACAAAAAAGAGGTATAATTTTGATTGATTTACAAACATAAATAAATAAATAATAGTAAATACTTATCCTTTTTGCTCCAAAGTGATTTTTAAAAAAATCAGGTACCTGGACATATATAAAAAGATTTCTGGTACCAAGAATTAAACAATTAGATGCAACTTTATTATGAGATGTGATCAGTAAGATACTGGATGGCTATTGTGTTCGCTGTTGTCATTTTTTAATTTGACAACCTAAGGTAAAAGAGGTCAGTGGCCCTGACTAAATAGGTATTGCATGTTTTACAAATTCTTGTGGCACACTGGTTAAAAATAGCTCTGTTAACCCAAGTGGCAGTTAATTAAAATAATCCCCACCTTGATGACAAATTATTAAAATGATAGGTAACTCTATAGGAAAAAAAAAAAAGTAATTTAATTTTTTTCTTTTTTCTCTTCTTTATTCCTGAAAAGCTCAGGTATTTGTGATTGAGAAACGAGGTATCAAATATCCAGTTGTTTCCTTTCTAAGATAAAAATTAAGGCTATTAAAAGCATTTACAACACACACACACACACACACACACACACACACACACACACACAAACTACTTATATTTGAAAAACATACACTTCTTAAGTAGAAATGACTTAAAAGTTTGTAGAATATTGAATAATATATTAACTTCAAAATGGAATAGGCCCTAGCTGGGGGGCTAAGTTGGTTGGAGAGTCGTCCAAAAAGGCTGTAGGTTCGATTCCCGATACCTCGTACATACCTCGGTTGCGGGTTCCATCCCCAGTTGGGTTTCGTATGGAAGGCAATGAATGGATCGATGTTTCTCTCTCACATTGATGTTTTACCCCCTCCCTCCCTCTTTTATGAAGATTATATACACCATATATATATAAAGTTCCCTGTGTGGTATCTGATAGATAATAAGCCTCAGTTAGTGGTTGCTTGGGGTTGTACTAGTTAAACAGTTCTACTCCCTCATTAAAAAAATTTATATTTTTATTAATTTTTAGAGAGAGAGGAAGGGAGAGGGAGAAAGATAAACATTGATGTGAGAGTGGAACATTGATTGGCTGCCTCCTGCATGCCCCCTACCAGGTATCAAACCCACAACCTGGGCATGTGCCCTGACCAGAACTGAACCAACAAATTTTTGGTGCATAGTATGCTGCCCAACCAACACACTGGCCAGGGCCACTATCACTTTATTTTTTTTTTGTTAATACTCACCTGAGGATATTTTTCCATTGATTTTTAGAGAGAGTGGAAGGGAAGGAGGGAGGGGGTGGGGGAGGAGAGAAAGAGAGGGCACATCAATGTGGGAGAGACACACAGATTGGTTGCCTCCTGCACACACCCCAACTAGGGGCTGGGGATGGAACCTGCAACCCAGGTACATGCCCTTGACCCTGAATCAAACCTGCAACCCTTCAGTGTGGGAGCTGACGCTCTAATCACTGAGACACATCAGCTAGGGTGGGCCACTCTTTTACATATGGGGAAGCTGATACCCAGAAATGGAGACAAAAGAAACAGCTCAAAAATTAGAATAGGAAGTTACACTATTTTTGCCATTTGGGGGTGGGGGGGTGGGCAGCATGAGCAGCAGTTTATTTAAACTGGTGTCCTGGGTCAGCAATGAGTTTCAGTGGAATAGTTTCAAGTATTAAACTATTTTAGTAATGCTGTCATATATTAATAACCCAATGAATATATGATGCTGTATACATCAAAATTGGATTCTAGTTGTATTATGTCTTTATAGCATTCCATATACTGTACTGCAGTTATTTATTCATGTCTGGGTCTTCCACTAGCCTGAATGCTACATTAGGGTGTGGGAACATGTCTTACTTCTTATTCCAAGTGTAGTGCATAGCACAAAATGATGCTCAACATGTAATTGATAAGAGAAGGAATCAACAAACATGTTAATTGGAATAATGCATGTGCACGCGCTTACTATGGTAATAAACACCAGTAGCTACTCAACAAATGGTAAAGCAATCTGAATCTCATGGGCTCTCCTTCTAGTAACCAAGAACTGAACATCCTGAGTTTCCGTTCTCTGAGGTCTAACTCCCCCAGTAGCAATTGTTCAGACTATTTTCTACATATGTATCCCTTAAGGGCTAAACATGAGTTGCTTGTAGGGGTAAACCACCTCTGTGGATTAGTTACATAAATCTGCTAAACTATTAAATGGATCATTTGACTTTTTCTAACACTGGTGGTCTTTAAAACCATATTTTGAGATTAAAAAAGATTATTCCTGATTATAAAAGTAATAACGTCAATTGGAAAAAACCAGAATAAATAAAAAGCACACATTGAAATTAATTTCTAGATTCACCACCAAGAGATAGCCACTACCATCACTTCAGTATTTATACCCAATAATTTTTAAACCATTTTTTAATTCTCGAGAATATTTTTTTAAAATTGATTTTAGAGAAAGAAGAAGGGGGGAAAGAGGGGAGGGAGGAAGGAAAGGGGGGGGGGGGAGATGGAGATGGAACACACAACCTAGGTATGTGCCCTGACCAGAAATCGAACCTGCAAACTTTTGGTGGATGGGACGACCCTCCAACTGACTGAGCCACCTGTCTAGGGCCAAACCATTTTTAAGTGTATAATTTAGTGGTATTAAGTCTATTCACAATATTGTGTTACCAGCACTCTCTATTTTTAAAGCTTTTTCATCATCCCAAACATACTCTCCATTAATTTTAATACATATTATATATCTTTTAAACCAAATCTGAATCAGTGTTATACTGCATAAAGCTTTATCTTTTGTTCAAAGTCATGTATTTTGTTATTGTTTTAAAGATTTTATTGAACTATAACATTCATATGAAAAAAATATACAAATGTTAAGTGTACAACTTGATAAATTCTCAGAAAGGGAATATACCTATATAACTAATCCCCTGATTAACCATCTCAGAAGTCCTTTTGCTTTTTCTGAGAATCACCTTCCTCAAAGTTAATCACTATCTTGATTTTGAACACTGCCATTTAAAAAACTTTAAACTTTAAATTCAATGTAATGTGTGATTAGGACATAGGCTTTGGGTATGACAGAGGTTCAAATCCTGGACATTAGTCATATGACAGTCTTTAAGGATTCAGTTACCTCACATAAGATATATGGCCAATAACATCTTCCTCACAAAGATTCTTGTATAAAATGCAGTAATGTTTATAAAACACTTGGCAAATGCTGACATATGGCCAGAACTCAGTAAGTGCCTAGCATTAAACCTCACACTGTAACACTGCACTCAACAGATGACAGTCGTTTTTGGTGTTACCATTATTCCCTTTGCACCTAACTTTAAATCAGAACTTAATGTGATTATTTCCTGGTTTCTCCTCCTGTTCTCCCCTTAATCTACCTGTCTACTTGCTTTCTGTTTTGACATTTCCATGCACAATATAACAGATGCTACATTATTATCTGAACCCAACCAATTATACTACAGAAGAATAAACAACAGTAGCTCATCAGCCCATTCATTGCACAGCCAGTGTCTGCTCCTCAATGTACCCAGTCTCCAGGGCTTTTCCCCAGAATGAAAACAGACCTCAGATATCCCACACCACTGGTCCAATGTGTGAAACAATGAGGAGATATTAGGTAAGTCAGCAATCTTGGGATACAAATGCCCAAGTTTTACTGGCAAAAAAGAACAAAACAGTATCAGTAGCTCAGTTTGAAATATACTGGCTAAAAGTAAAGGCCTCATATAAGTTAACACTGTTGGAAAAACAATGATATAAAGAATACCTATACTTGAACAGCAGGCTTAGTGAAAACCATTGTTAAACTTCAATTTGGCTTGTTCAACAAATATAGTTTTTGTTTTTTTTTTAATCCTCACCCGAGGACATTTTTCCATTTTTTGTTCAGATAGAGCAGGAGGGAGAGAGAGAGAGAGAAACATCGACGTGAAGGGACACATCGAGTGGCTGTCACCCGCACGAACAACCAGGGCCGGGGACAAACTGCAACCGAGGTACATGCCCTTAGCGGGAACCGAACCCGGATCTCTCTGTACCGCAGGCCGACGCTCTAACCGCTGAGCCAAACCGGCCAGGGCAACAAATATAGTTTTTTATGTGCATTTTAGGTTTGTAACAAAATGAGAAAACCTAATATAAGTTGGAAATATGAACTGATCTTGGACTTCAGTTAATGGTGGCTTGGGACTGCAATAGTTAGTCCTGAACTCCCTTTTTTTTTTTTTTTAAACCACAGAACTTACATGCATAGAGGCATAACCAATAGATACACTCTCATTTTTATATGGGGAAGCTGATACCCAGAAATGGAGACATAAGAAATATAGTTCAAAAATTAAAAGAATAGGACTCCAAAATGGCGGCAGAGTGAATGGAAGCTACACAGACCATCTCCCAGGACCAAACTGGAATTACAACTAAAATAAAGACAAATCGTTGGGAAAAAGCAACAGAAACCCAGCTTGCGAAAACCATATAACCAGGGGCACTGACTTAATCCTGGTAGGATTGTGGAGGTGCCAGAGGGGGGCTGGGAGACCACGGTCAGGAGCAGCCTTAGCTGTGAGCAGCACCCTTGGGGTTACACTCCCAAGCAGCTCCATAGCCCAGAGCCGGGACAGACGCTAAAATAGCCACAGCCAAACACCGTGGGCTCCAGGAGAGGGGCGGAGGACTGGACTGCAACTGTGTGGGGACACTTGGGATATGGAGGGCGCTCAGAGCTTTTTGCTGAGTTGCAGCCACGCAGGATGGTGGCCACCTTACTCCTTCCCAGGGCTCTGGGGAGAGGCAGTAGCCTCCCCCCCCCCCCACCGGAGATTCAACCCCACCTGGTGGGCCATTGAAATGCAAATTGAGGCTCATTAACAACCAGAACCTGCCCCACCATCAGGAATACCCTTACACTGAGCACCTGAGGGAGTTTTTCATTCAACTGAGAACTCAAGGCTCTTCAAGTAACTGCTACTGATAGACTCCAGGCAAAAAGCTAGAGGATAACTGAACCATTCCTGGGCTGGCAACTCTAACCAGGAAAGTAAGACTTGACAGTGGTGTTTAACATGGGTCCTCCCATGCTCATCCAAACCCAGGAGAGGGAGACACAAACAGCAGAATGCCAACATCCACAGGCAATATTTGGCAGGCTCCAAAGCCCATTGTGATAGCCAAAATGGTGAAACAAAGAAACAAAATCCAAATGAAAGAACAAGACACCTCTACCGAAGGTGAGATAAATGAGGAGCAGTTAAGCAAGTTAACACAGCTAGAATTCAGAGCCGTGATTATGAGGAAGCTCAACAGCATGAGTAAGGACATCAATACCATGAGTAAAAACATAGAAATGTTGAAAATCAACCAACTGAAAATTAAAAACCACCAAGAAGAAATGAAGAATGACATATCAGAAATAAAGAACATATTGGAAGGTCTACACAGCAGAGTAGAGGAATCTGAGGACCGGATCAGTGAATTAGAAGACAGGGTAGAAAAAAAATCAACCAATCAGAAAACCAAAAGTAAAAAACAATTAAAAAACAGGAAGACGGCTTAAGAGAACTGTGGGACAACTGGAAATGTAATAATATTCACAACATAGGAGTCCCCGAAGAAGAAAATGAGCAAGGGTTAGAGAATATATTTGAAGAAATAGTGAAAGGAAACTTCCCTAATTTGGTGGAGGAGAAAGGCATACAAGTTCAAGAAGCACAGAGTCCCAAATAAGAAGTTCCCAAACGAACCCACACCAAGACACATAGTAATAAAAATGCCAAAAATTAAAGACAAAGAGAGAATCCTAAAAGCAGTAAGAGATAAGCAACAGGTTACCTACAAAGGAACCCCCAAAGGCTCTCAGCTGACTTAACAGAAACACTACAGGCCAAACGGGAATGGCATGAAGTAATCAAGGTCATGAGAAACAAGGATCTGAATCCAAGACTACTCTACTCAGCAAGGCTGTCATTCAAAATAAAAGGTCAAATAAAGAGCTTCCCAGACAAAAAAAAAGGCTAAGGGAATACATTAGCACCAAACCAGCACTGCAAGAAATGTTAAAAGGACTGCTGTAATTAGTAGAAGAAATATATAACCAAACTAAACAAAAATAGCAATAAATAAGTACTTATCAATAATCACCTTAGCCCTGGCCAGTTTGGCTCAGCTGTTAGAGCGATGGCCTGTGGTCCGGAGAGACGCGGGTTCGGTTCCCGCTAAGGGCACATACTTCGGTTGCAGTTTGTCCCCGGCCCTGGATGGTTGTGCAGGTGGCAGCCACTCGATGTGTCCCTTCACGTCGATGTTTCTCTCTCTCTCTCCCTTCCTCTCTCTCCCACTCTATCTGTACAAAAAATGGAAAAATATCCTCGGGTGAGGATAAAAAAAAAAAAATAATAATAATCACCTTAAATGTAAATGGACTGAATGCTCTCATAAAAAGTCACAGAGTAGCTGACAGGATAAGAAAGCATGACTCATCTATATGTTGTTTGCAAGAGACCAACCTCACAACAAAAGACTCACATAGGTTGAAAGTGAAGGGATGGGAAAAAATCTCCCAAGCAAACAAAAAGGAAAAAAGAGCTGGGGTAGCAATACTCATGTCTGATAAAACAGATTTCAAATTGAAGGCCATAACTAGAGACAAAGAAGGCCACTACATAATATTGAAATAATCTATCCAAAAGGAAGATATAACCTTGATGAACATATATGCAGCCAATATAGAGCATTAAAATACATTAAATATATTCTGGAGGACTTCAAAGGAGAAATTGACAGCAATACAATCAGAGCACGGGACTTCAACACCCCGTTGACACCACTGGATAGATCCTCTAGACAAAAAATTAGCAAAGAAACAGAGACTCTAAATGAAGCACTAGACCAAATAGATTAATAGATATCTACAAAGAATTACACCCCAAAACTAGAGAATTCACATTCTTCTCAAGTGTACATGGGACATTCTCAAAGATAGACCACATGTTAGGACACAAACTAAGAATCTACAAGTTCAAGAAGATTGAAATCATATCAAGCATCTTCTCAGATCACAATGGCATGAAACTAGAAATTAGTTGCAACAAAAACATGCAAAGAAATTTGAACACATGGAGGTTAAACAGCATGTTATTAAACAATGAATGGGTTACTGAGGAGATCAAGGAAGAGATTAAAAACTTCCTGGAAACCAATGAAAATGAACACACAACAACACAAAATCTATGGATGCAGCAAAAGCAGTTCTGAGAGGGAAGTTCATAGCACTACAGGCCTACCTCAAGAAAAAAGAAAAATTTCTAATTGACTGTCTACCTCACCACTTAAAGAACTAGAAAGCAAACAAAAAGAAAACCCCAGAGCAAGTAGAAGGAAGGAAATAGTAAAGATCAGAGCAGAAATAAATGACATAGATTTGAAAAGACAATTCAAAGGATCAATGAAACAAAGAGCTTGATTTTCGAAAAGATAAACAAGATTGATGGACCCTTAGCTAGACTCACCAAGAAACAGACAGAGAACCCAAATACACAAAATCAGAAATGAAAGCGGAGAAGTAACAACCGACACCACAGAAATACAAAAGATCGTTAACAGCTACTATGAACAACTATATGGCAACAAATTCGACAATCTCAGCGAAATGGACAAATTTCTAGAAACACACAGTCTCCCAAAACTATTCCCGGAAGAGATAGAAAACTTGAACAGACCAATAACAACTAAGGAAATTGAAGAGGTAATCAAGACTCTCCCAGCAAACAAAAGCCCAGGCCCAGATGGTTTCACGGGGGAGTTTTACCGAACATTCAAAAAAGAACTAACACCCATTCTCCTCAAACTATTTCAAAAAATTCAAGAAGAAGGAAGACTTCCAAACACGTTCTATGAGGCCAGCATAATTCTAATTCCAAAACCAGACAAAGACACTACGAAGAAAGAAAACTACAGGCCAATATCCCTGACGAACATAGACGCCAAAATCCTGAAGAAAATATTAGCAAATCGGATCCAGAAATACATCAAAAAAATTATTCACCATGACCAAGTGGGATTCATTCCAGGGACGCAAGGCTGGTACAATATTTGCAAATCAATAAACGTGATACACCACATAAACAAAATGAAGAATAAAAACCACATGATCATATCAATAGATGCTGAAAAAGCATTCGACAAAATCCAGCATCCATTTCTGATAAAAACGCTCAGCAATGTAGGAATAGAGGGATCATATCTCGACATAATAAAGGCCATATATGAAAGACCTACAGCCAACATCATACTCAATGGACAGAAACTAAAAACATTTCCATTAAGAACAGGAACAAGACAGGGATGTCCACTTTCGCCACTCTTATTTAACATTGTACTGGAAGTCCTAGCCACAGCAATCAGACATGAAGAAAAAATAAAAGGGATCCAAATTGGAAAGAAGGAAGTGAAACTGTCATTATTTGCAGATGACATGATATTGTACATAGAAAACCCTAAAGACTCCATCAGAAATCTATTAGACTTAATAAATGAATTTGGCAAAGTAGCAGGATACAAAATTAACGTCAAGAAATCGACGGCATTCTTGTACATCAATGATGAACTCACAGAAAGAGAAAATGAAAAAACAATCCCATTTACCATCGCTCCAAAAAAATTACGATACCTAGGAATAAACTTAACCAAAGAAGTAAAGGACCTATTTGCAGAAGACTACAGGTCATTGAAAAAAGAAATAGAGGAAGATATAAAAAAGTGGAAGCACATACCCTGTTCATGGATTGGAAGAATTAACATCATTAAAATGTCCATACTACCCAAAGCAATCTATAGATTCAATGCAATCCCCATCAAAATACCAACGACATATTTCATAGAACTAGAACAAATACTTCAAAAGTTCATATGGAACCAAAAAAGACCCTGAATAGCCACAGCAATCTTGAAAAAGAATGACAAAGTAGGTGGGATCACAATACCAGATATCAGGTTATTCTACAAAGCGACTGTAACCAAAACAGCCTGGTACTGGCACAAGAACAGGCATATAGACCAGTGGAACAGAACTGAAAACCCAGAAATGGACCCAAGGCAATACGCTCAATTAATATTTGACAAAGGTGGCAAGAGCATACAGTGGAGTAAAGACAGCCTCTTTAATAAATGGTGTTGGGAAAATTGGACAGCTACATGCAAGAAAATGAAACTAGACCATCAACTTACACCATACACAAAAATAAACTCAAAATGGATAAAAGACTTAAATGTGACCCGTGAATCCATAAAAATTCTAGAAGAAAATATAGGCAACAAAATTTCGGACATCATACGGAGCAGAATTTTCACAGATACATCACCTAAGGCAACAGAAATAAAGGAGAAAATGAACACATGGGACTACATCAAACTAAAAAGCTTCTGCACAGCAAATGAAACAATCATCAAAATGGAAAGGCAACCCACTGTATGGGAGAACATCATTGCCAATGATGTATCAGATAAGGGGTTAATTTCCAATATATATAGAGTGCTCCTACTACTCCACAAAAGGAAGACAAAGAACCCAATTAAAAAATGGGCAGAGGAGCTGAATAGACACCTCTCCAAACAGGACATACAAATGGCCAAGAGACATATGAAGAAATGCTCAACATCACTAATCATCAGAGAGATGCAAATTAAAACAACAATGAGGTATCACCTCACACCTGTCAGAATGGCCGCCATCAACAAATCATCAAACAACAAGTGTTGGCGAGGGTGTGGAGAAAAGGGGACTCTAGTACACTGCTGGTGGGAATGCAGACTGGTGCAGCCGCTCTGGAAAACAATATGGTGCTACCTCAAAAAATTAAAAATTGAACTTCCATTTGACCCAGTGATCCCACTGCTGGGAATATACCCTAAGAAGCCTGAAACACCAATCAGGAAGAATATATGTACCCCCATGTTCATAGCAGCACTATTTACAATAGCTAAGATCTGGAAACAGCCCAAGTGTCCACCAGTAGACGAATGGATAAAAAAGCTGTGGTACATATACACAATGGAGTACTATGCAGCGGTAAGAAAGAAAGATCTCTTATCCTTTGAGACGACATGGAGGGACCTGGAAAGTATTATCCTAAGTGAAAGAAGCCAAGCAGAAAAAGACAAATACCACATGATCTCACTTATATACGGAATATAATGAACATAACAGTCTGAGGAATACAGTAGACCCAGACACATGGAAGTAGGGCACAGACTGACATCCCTCAGAAGAGGGGATGGGGGGCGGGGAGGGTGGGAAGAGATAAACCACAGAACTTATATGCATGTATGCATGACCAATGGACATGGACAACTAAGCCGGGGACAGGGTGGAGGGGGTGGGGTGGGGGGTGCCAATGGGGTAAAAAGGTAAAATATCTGTAACAAAAAAATAAATAAAAATTTATTATAAAAAAAAAAAAAATTAAAGTCTAGTTATACTGTGTCTTTATAGCATTCCCTATAACTGTACCATAATTATTTATTAATGTCTGGGTTTCCCACTAGCCTGCAGGCTACATTAGGGTGTGGGAACATGTCTTATACTTCTTATTCCAAGTGCATTCAAATCAAAACGATGAGAAGTGGAAACATTTTAGAAAATTAGGCAGTGAAGACATGTATCCTGAAAAGATTGTTCCTAGACAATTACATTGTTTAAACAGGAAAGATACACTTACACCAATCTCTTATTATAAGAATGAAAGACTGATTTAATTTACACACACACACACACACACACACACACACACACACACAGATACACTATCTTCTATGCTTCCCAATACCCATCAAATAGTTTATAGATTACTGAAGCAGAGTGTGAAATAGGCTAAAACTAATATTAATTAATTCCACAAATTCTTACTGAGCACCTCCTATGTGTGAGGCATTGTTCTATACAATGGGAAAATAGCATTGAACAAAATAAATTTAAAAATATTCTGCTTACATGAAGGCAATATTTTAGTAGAATGGGAGAGAGGTAACAAATACACACATAAGAAAACATGTAGTGTGTCAAACAGTAATGAGTGGTACAGAGACAGTGCATAGTGGCAAAAGGGAGAAAAGGATACAACTTTACTGTGAGCCTCAATAAGCAAATACTGTAGGCCTCAATGAGCAAAGGCCCAAAGGAGGGAGGGAGTTGCATGGATATTTAGATCTGAAAGAAGTATTCTGGCAGGAGTCACAGTAACGGCAAAGCTCTGGTGCCTGGCTTGACTGAGGAATAGGAAGACAGAAGGCTGGAGCAGAATGATAAGGGCAAGAGTTGACATTAGAGAGGAATCAGAGGGGTGATTAAATCATATATGGCCTTGAGCAGCCCATAATAATTTCCCCCATTTTAAAATTAATATATAATTTATATACAGTAAAATCCATCCTTTTAGATGTATTGTTCTGAGTTTTGACAAATTTATATATTTGCATAACCATCATCAACAATCAAGATAAAGACCAGTTCCATCATCCTCCCCCAAGAAACTCTACCACCCCTAGCCCCAGGCAACCTCTAATCTGTTTTCTGTCCCTAGTTTTACCTCTACCAGAATGTTATATAACTTTAATCACAAATATCATATAAATGGCTGTTTCACTTAGTGTAATGCATTTCAGATTCATCCATGTTGTTGAATGTATCAGTTCATTCGTATTTATTACTGAGTGGTATTCCACTGTATAGATGCATCAATTTGATTATTCCTTTTCCAGCTAAGGAACACTTAAGTTGTTTCTGGTTTTTGGGAACTACAAATATAGTCACTATAAGTATTTATGTACAGCTTTTTGTGTAAATATGAATTTTACTACTATTTTCATTTCTCTTATGTGAATATTGAGGAGTGTGAATGCTGGGTCACATGGTATGTGCATATTTAATTTATAAGAAAGTGCCAAATTATTCTTCAAAGTGGATGCACTAAGGTATCCACTCATGCCCAATCATTAAGGTATGAGTTCTAGTTGCTGTTCATCATTGCCAGTACTTGGTATTATCCCTTTTGTTTAAAAAAGCCATTCTAATTGGTATGTATCTATTGTGGTTTTAATGTGCATTTCTCTAATGACTAATAACACTGAGCATCATTTCACATGCTTATTTGCTCTTGTGTATATCTTCTTTGATAAAGGGTCTGTTCAAATATTTTCCCCATTTTTAAACTAAGGGTTTTTTTTTTTTTTTTATTACTGAATTTTGAGTTTGTTATATATTTTGGACATTAGATATATGGTCTTCTCAGTCTGTGGCTTGCTTTTTCAGTTTGTTAACAGTGTTTTGAAAGGAAATTCTTAATTTCAGTGAAGTCTAATTTAAATATTTGTTATTTATGGATTATACTTTTGGTGTCAGATCTAAGAAATCTTTGCTTAACTTAAGATCATGAAGATTTTCTCCTACGTTTTTTTCTAGGCCTTTAATAGTTTTAGGTTTAGATCTATAATCCATTTTGAGTTAACCTTTGCATGTGATGCAAGGTATAGATGGAAAGTTTTTTAATTTTGTGTTTTTACTTTTTTTTTTTTTTTTGCATTTGGATATCCAATAATTGCAGTATCATTTATTGAGAAGATTATCCTTTCTCCACTGAATTGCCTTTGCATCTTTGTTGAAAATCAATTGACCATGTGCAAGTCTATTTCTGGTCTATTTGTTTTGTTTCATTGATCTATCTTTTTGTCAATTCCCACAGTATCTTGACTATATTAAGTTGTGAACTCTGTTGTTGTGACTCCTCCAACTTTGCTTTTTCTTTTTCACAACTGTTTTGGCTATTCCAGCTTTATTGTCCTCTCATATAAATTTTAGAATCACTTTGTCAGTTCCTAAAAAAATCTGCAGAGATGTTGATTAGAATTACTGTAAAGATTTTAGCTTTTGCCCTGGCCAGTTTGGATCAGTGGTTAGAACGTCGGCCTGCGGTACAGAGAGACCCGGGTTCGGTTCCCGCTAAGGGCACATACCTCGGTTGCAGTTTGTCCCCGGCCCTGGTTGGTCGTGCGGGTGGCAGCCACTCGATGTGTCCCTTCACGTCGATGTTTCTCTCTCTCTCTCTCTCTCTCTCTTCCTCTCTCTCCCTCCCGCTCTATCTGAACAAAAAATGGAAAAATGTCCTCGGGTGAGGATAAAAAAAAAAAAAAAAAAAAAAAAGATTTTAGCTTTTATTTTGAGATATGAAGCCATTGTGGGTTTTTGAAGCGACATGATGTACCAATTGCTTTTATTTATTTATTTAAAATCCTCACCAGGATACTTTTCCATTTATCTTCAGATGGGGGGGGGGTGAGAGAGAGAGAAAAAAACATCGATGTGAGAGAGACACATCAATTGGTTGTCTCCTGCACAACCCCAACCAGGGCCGGGGACTGAACCATAACCGTTGATTGGAATTGAACCCAAGACTCTCTGGTCTGCAGGCTGATGCTCCAACCACTGGGCCAAACCAACCAGGGCCCAATTGCTTTTAAAAAGATTTATTTAAAGACATACAGGAAAGGCAAAAATAAAGGCATAAACTAAAATGAAAGGCTACTAAACTAATTAGGTAACAGATAATGGTGGTTTGAATGAGAGTGGTAGTGGTGAAGTTAGTGAGAAGCAGTTGAGTTCTGCACACATTTTGAAAGTACAATCAATAGTATATGCTCATTAAATATGGATATGAAAGAGGAAGTCAAAAATGATTCCAAGGTTTCTGGCCCAAACAACTGGAAACATTTTCTACTCACTAAGAGAGAAGCGTGTAGAAAGAACAGGTTTGGGTGGGAAGGTACATTAAGACATGTTAAGTTTGCGATGTCTATTAGATATCTAAGTGGAGATGACAGGCTAACAATTAGATATTCGAGTCTGGAGATCAGTAGAAAGGAGGAGGAAGAGATACACATTTGAAATTCAAATGTACAGACAGTATTTGAAGTCACGATACCAGATAAGATCTTCAAAGAAGTAGACTGGCTTCTATATGGGAACAGTTGGTCTGACCCAGTTTGGCAGCTGTTCTCTGCTCCTGGCAACCAATTATCCATCCAGAGAGTATGACTAGCTTATTGAAAATATATTATCACTGCTGGATAAAGTAAGTCAAGGCAAATGATCATATTTCGTACCCACAATTCAGTTATATAACCTTTGGGCTGCTGGATATGAGAAACAGTTTGTAGGTTGTGATTTGGATACCATGAAACTAGAATTTCTAGTCTATTTTAATGGTTCATGAAGGTAACAGCAGAATACTTCAAACTGGAACTATCTAAACTGGACATAGAGTCTCTATAAATATAATGAAGTGAATTTATATATTGGCAGCTACCTTATTAAGTTGTAGAAATTCCACAAGATCTGTAAAGTGTTCAGCACAGAGTCTATCACGTATTAATTGCACAACAGATAGTGATAATGATGATGGCTGGGAGGGTTATCCTATGGCCCAGTGGTGTTATTTTTATGTGCCAAGAAGCAATGTACATAAGATAAAGACAAATTATAAAGAGCAATTTACTTTTTTTTTTTATCCCCACCCGAGTACATTTTTTTACATTTTTTGTTCAGATAGAGTGGGAGGGAGGGAGAGGAAAGGGGGGGGGGGGAGAGAGAGAGAGAGAGAGAGAGAGGGAGAGAGAGAGAGAGAGAGAAACATCGACATGAAAGGGACACATTGAGTGGCTACCATCCACATGACCAACCAGGGCCGGGGACAAACTGCAACCGAGGTACGTGCCCTTAGCAGGCAGGAATTAAACCCGGGTCTCTCTGGACCTCAGGCCAACACTCTAACTGCTGAGCCAAACCGGCCAGGACAAGAGCAATTTTACTTTAATAACCTATTCTTGGTCCCATCTTCATTCTTGGGGTAATAAGTAGAAAGAATATCGGGTAGGAGCTCTGATTCTGCTTTTACCAAGCAAAAGGTAAGTAAACATTTTAAAACAGGCTCCTAAATCCTGCTATGATCTTACTTTCTTCATCTGTATGATTGCAATGACTATATTCCTTACTCATTTTGTAGAATGGCTGTGAAGATCAAATCAGAAAACTTAAGGGAAGTACTAAGGTTTTGAATGTTGTGCTCTTCTATTCATTTAATGGTCTTTAATATTATCTAACATTTTCTACTTGAGAAGGCATTGAGATGTAAAAGAAAACAACTTTGGGTAGATAGGCAAAAATGCAACTTTTTTCTTTTCTGTTTGAGGGAACTAGCAGCCAAAGGCAACAGCTTTTGTGCCCATTCTCTCTCATCCATGACTCTCCAAAACTTGGCCCTGTTAGCCTTATCTCTAATTATCAGACTGTGTTCTAAACTTGTCCATTTTACTGCTCCCTGAGAAAGCCCTCTGCCTTTCTCCCTTTGTTCATCATTATCCCGCCCATGCCCCCCCCCCATCCATTTATTCATCAATCCAACTAAAATGTTCTTCTATTTACATCTTTAACCACCAATTCTCCAAAGCCGCCTCCTCCTCTGTGAAGTCTTCCTGTTGCCTTCCTAGGCAGAAATCATCTTCAAGACTGTGCTATTTGAACAAGACCTTTTCCTATAGTTACTTTATATTCATCTACCCTCTGTATTAGATAGTGAGCTCCTTAAGGGCAGAAGCCATGTCTCACACATAAAATATAGTTTCCATAGTACCTGATTTAATATTTCGCATATAGAAGAAGAGCAACAATTATGTGCTGAATATCGACTGATTAAAAGATCTGGGAGTCAAAAATCTTAGCTGAAACCTTCTCTACTTACCAAAAATCCAGTGGCAAAAAATAATATTCAGGAAAGAATTCTTTTTTTTTTTTTATCCTCACCCGAGGACATTTTTCCATTCTTTGTTCAGGTAGAGTGGGAGGGAGAGAGAGGAACAGAGAGAGAGAGAGAGAGAAACATCGATGTGAAAGGAACACATCGAGTGGCTGCCACCCGCACAACCCACCAGGGCCGGGGACAAACTGCAACCGAGGTACGCGCCCTTAGCGGGAACCGAACCCGGGTCTCTCAGGACCGCAGGCCGACGCTCTAACCGCTGAGCCAAACCGGCCAGGGCAGGAAAGAATTCTTAAAGGGTATGTAGTTCATACACTTTTCTAGTTAATATAAAATCCATCTTTTAAACTGAACTATCAGAAAACTGTATTATTTGGGCCTCTGCAGAGATGCTTTTACTAAATTGTGCTTTGGCCTATGAGTCTAAATTACATAAAGTTATAAGAAGCTTTTATAACATGACTTGATATTGCTATTGCAGGTATTGGATATAGCTGGGAGATAGTCTTCACCATATTACAGAGTTTCTTCTTCAAGGAGACCCACAGGAGACATTGCTCTAAGTCTTAGTGCTTGGAAAATCTAGCCACCTTTTTAGAGACTGGCCTTTAACTGATGTTACAGACAGAGTGAAACTTGTAAACAATCATATTTTCCTTTGTTTTAGACCAAAAGAAGAAGAGAACAAACTGTGTGGTTCATCTCTCACAGATGCACAGACCCTATCACGTGTATTTGGTGCCTGTGCTGGATCATCTGTTGTCAGCATGTTAACATCACCTTTACCTTTATCTTCTTTTATTTGCCCTCATTACTGTATTTTTTCTTTCTTTTTCAACCCATTTGAACTGCAAGTATTTATGTAAGTTACCTGAAACTCATTTTAGAAATAATAAGTAAAATAGGGGAGATTTTTGTTGTCATTTGTTTTTCCTTCAGAATAGTCCTAAAGCCTTTCTCCTTACCATGGGCAAGGACCAGATCAAAATGCCTTCTTAAATTTTACTACTCTAGCCCTGGCTGGTTTGGCTCAGCGGTTGGAGCGTTGGCCTTCGGTCCAGAGAGACCTGGGTTCGGTTCCCACTAAGGGCATGGTTCACACTAAGGGCATGTACCTCAGCTGCAGTTTGTCCCTGGCCCTGATTGGGTCGTGCAGGTGGCAACCACTGTATGTGTCCCTTTCACGTTGATGTTTCTCTCTCTCTCCCCCCTCCCATTCTATCTGAACAAAATATCGAAAAATGTCCTTGGGTGAGGATAAAAATCAATCAATAAATTTTACTACACCAATAGTTACCACAGCAAAGTGAGGCCAAACACTAAGAAATTTTCCTGTAACCAAGGTGATTTGACTATTCAACACTTCATTTTTGTACAGAATTTTGAAATACTAGACATAATCATCATAACAAAAACACTCTTGTTCCTCAATGCAATTACATGGGTTAGGATTTCTGGTTAGAAGGGGAGGCACTGTTACTGTGAAAGTCAGGTGACCTGCCATCTAGTCCAGATGTGTCCAACCAGCTTGACAACCACAGGCAAACTGCATGATATCTCTGGGTCTCAGATTCTTCAGATATTGTGCAATACCTGTTTTTCCCAAAGAATCTTTGTTGTACCCCAGTGTGCTGAAACATGTTAACTGGTGCTCCATTAGAAAAATGGTCAAGTACATTTGGAGAAGATTGAATTAAATTAAAATAAATATAAAATGCCCTGGCCAGTTTTGCTCAGCGGTTAGAGCATCAGCCTGCGGACCAGAGAGGCCTGGGTTCGGTTCCCGCTAAGGGCACGAACCTCGGTTATAGTCTGTCCCCAGCCCTGTTTGGGGTTGTTTGGGTGGCGATCAGTCGATGTGTCTCTCTCACAATGTTTCTCTCTCTCTCTCTCCCTCCCTCTCTCCCTCCTGCTCTATCTCAAGATAAATACAAATATGTCTTCAGGTGAGGATAAAAACAAAAACAAAAACAAATATAAACTAGTTTCTTAAAGATAAGATTTTGTAAGAGCCTTTAATTGTAACTCTCTAGGGGAGAGTATGTAGCACTACCAGAGTTTGGTTTTTTGAGAGAACCACAACAGGCAAGTGCAAGTGATGACTAATTGTAATTTATGACTTGTCCTCCCTCCCCCCATGCCCATCCTCTCACATGTTTACTACTGGAACATATATACTGAGGTATGCTAAAGAATGTTTATGCGCCCTGGCCAGTTTGGCTCAGCGGTTGGAGCGTCGGCCTGCGGTCCTGAGAGACCCGGGTTCGGTTCCCGCTAAGGGCACATACTTCGGTAGCAGTTTGTCCCCGGCCCTGGTTGGTCGTGCGGGTGGCAGCCACTCGATGTGACCCTTCACGTCGATGTTTCTCTCTCTCTCTCCCTTCCTCTCTCTCCCTCCCATTCTATCTGTACAAAAATTGGAAAAATATCCTCGGGTGAGGATTTAAAAAAAAAAAAAAAAAAAAAAAGAATGTGTATGAAGCCTTCTATAAGGGGACTGGCTTTATCTATATTTGGAAAGAGAGAAAATTTTAGCCCAGGATAAATAAGGTAAATCATTAGAAGAAAGTACATATGCTCCCAAGCTCTTGATCCAGAATACACAGTTAACTGTGTATACCTGACATTTAGCAAGTGTATGGTTTAAGATAGGCTATTAAGAGAGAAAGCATGTGTAAAAGAGATCATGAAAAAGCAAGAGACTTAAATTTTTAAAATGTATTTCTTGAAACAGCCTAAAAGCATAGTAACAGATCTCTCTTTTATGTAAACTTCTGTGAAACTTTGCATACACGATTCCTATAGACATACAATGACATATGGCCTTGTACTGGGACATAGTAAGCACAAGAGCAGTCAGAAGGACTGAGGAGAGAATCTCAGCTATTCCCATTTCTATGGGTGACTTCTCAATGAGACTCAGTTTTTCTCATTTGTAGAGAAATCTCTAACCTTGTATCTTGCTTTAACAACCAGAGTAAGCAAATATAAAGCAACTAGCAGAGCACTTGAAATACAGATGATGCTCAACAAAAGTATCTTCTACCTTCCATAACTGAGAGCCTTCAGGGTATAGAGACTGGGTTTGCCAGGCATAGTATCTTATACATATATGATAGGCCTCAAAAAGTGTTTGAACATGAGAAAACTTTGATTTCCAAACAGTAAAATATTATACATATTGAACACTGGGCTCAAATGTCACTTCTATGGTGTTATCTGATTATCAAAGCTGTAACCGATTTTTATTTTGCCCTTGAACTCCTTAAGTATTTTGCTTTTCTCATGTTATTTTGCGTTTTTCCTTGACTTGCTGTTTGTTACTTGTAGACATTTTTCATCTTCTCTACAAGATATACTCTCTTCGGGCAGGCAGAAAATGTTTTATTATCCTTTGTGTATCTTTCCGATATTTAGCACAGTTCTTGTTAAAAACAACAACAACATTAATTGAATAAGTACGAGGTGGCATCCTCTGACTGAGAATAATGACTAAGGCAGTTTTCCTCAGCTCAAGTTAGGGCTCTCCAGGCCTTTCCAACACGTGTTTGATGGCTTCCTCTTTTTATTTATTTATTTAAATCCTCACTTGAGGATATTTTTCTATCTCTCTTCAGATAGAGTGGGATGGAGGGAGAGAGAAAGAAAGAGATAGAGGGAGAGAAAGCGAGAGTGAGAAACACTGATGCAAGAGAGACACATCGATTGGTTGCCTCCTGCACGACCCTGACCAGGGCTGGGGACCGAATCACAACCAACTGCGGTACATGCCCTTGACCAGAATTGAACCCGTGACTCTTTGGACTAAGGGCTGACGCTCTAACTGCTGAGCCAAATCAGCCAGGGCTGGCTGGTTTCCTCTTTCTATAAGTGAATCTTGCTATTTATCCCATGTCTAGAAAAAAATTATTTTTGTGAAGCCACCATAGGAAGTCATTTGATACCCCATCTCTCTGTCTTCACTGCACTTAAAGCAAACCTCTATAATAATGTTATATGTGGTATTCTATTTTTTTTTTTTATCCTCACCTGAGGACATTTTTCCATTTTTGTTCAGATAGAGCGGGAGGGAGAGAGAGGAAGAGAGAGAGAGAGAAACATCGATGTGAAGGGACACATCGAGTGGCTGCCACCCACACGACCAACCAGGGCCGGGGACAAACTGCAACCGAGATATGTGCCCTTAGCGGGAACCGAACCCAGGTCTCTCTGTACCGCAGGCCGACGCTCTAACCGCTGAGCCAAACCGGCCAGGGCTATTTTTTCAACACTCTAAATTCCTGGACAGAAGAACCCATGTCTGTATCCCTACTCCCTCATAGACTTTGGACATTCAGCAAGTATTAAAAACAATTGCAAAATGAATGAATGAAAAATTCTTTATATTGTTATGGACATGACATAAACTTAGGGGTAAAAAAAATCAGCCAAGCTAAATGGATTTCCCATATTTAGGGGCCCCGTGCAAGAGGTTGCAGAAGTAACTCACAGGGCTTTTGTTGGGTAAGGTGAAGCCTGGGGAAAAGGCTGAAAATACAATCTTTTTATTTTGGGGATGAGATAACAGCCAGTAATAATGGGAGTATCTGTCAGGCAAGGAAAGAGGAAAGGAGTAGAAAAGAACAGAAAACTATGAATCTAGTCTATGGTCAAGTTCTCTAAGAGTTCCATGCAACAGATTAGGAAAGGTTAAGATCTTCCATACTAAAATGAGTCTGGGAAAAGTGGAAAGAAATTCTAAGAACTATTAACAGCCTCAGTATCATATAAATAGGAAACAAACCTAGTTTTCTTTTCTTTTTTTTTATCCTCACCCGAGGACATTTTTTGTTCAGGTAGAGTGGGAGGGAGAGAGAGGAAGAGAGAGAGAGAGAGAGACAGAGAGAGGGAGAGAGAGAGAGAGAGAGAGAGAGAAACATCGATGTGAAGGGACACATCGAGTGGCTGCCACCCGCACGACCGACCAGGGCCAGGGACAAACTGCAACCGAGGTACATGCCCTTAGCGGGAACCGAACCCGGGTCTCTCGGGACCGCAGGCTGATGCTCTAACCGCTGAGCAAAACCGGCCAGGGCCAAACCTAGTTTTTTAATAACATTTTTAAAAGTTATACCCTACCTCACGTTCCTCTTCTTGTTCTTTGCGAATCTGCTCTAAACGAACCTGTTCTGCCATCTCTCTCTCATGAGCTTCTCTCTGTTGATAAAAGAGAAAGGGAGTCAGCACTCAATAAACACAGATTTACTTTAAAAACAAAAATAAAGGAAAGGGGAAAAAAAAGACCTCATTCCCAGCATGAGCCTGAGGTAATAGAAGTATTTTTCTCTGGAATAAGACTACAAATGAAAGCAACAGCAAAGTATAGCTCCCTGTTCTTGTGTTCCTATTTAAATACCTAGGTAGCTCTGGGTAGTGTTGCATTCACCAGAACCTTTCTCTGGTCTTCCTTTCTAGTCTTTTCTGCTACGTTTCCTTTACTCAAATATCAAGTTCTATTTGCATCAGCTTCTATCATGCACCCCTTGCTATTAGCATATATTATTTTTTCTCTCCCACCCCTCTTTGTCCAGTTCACATATATAGCCGCTTCTATGAACCCCCTCCCAGTCCATTCCCACTTTGTGGCTTTCCAAAAAAGCTAAACTTTCCACTGAACTCCTGTTCACTAACTTTCGTAGAACTCAGTGCTTCCCTTATGGCGTATAGGATCCTTGCCTAAGTGTTACAGCTATCTGTGCTCTTGACTTAATCTACTCTAGACCACATTTTTGAGGGCAGAAATTGTGGTTTATTCATTTTAACCCTACTTCAATGCCCAGTACAAAAGCAGATGCTTCAAAAAGCATTAAATAAATCAACCCTCACAGCACATTAGAATCATCTGAAAGCTTTTTTAAATTGCTAGGTTGTAGCCTAGACTAACTAAAAATAAATAAAATAGATACTAGGTCCATTTTTGTTTTCATTTTTGTGATTATCAACGAACTTTATCTTGTCTAAATGAACCATACTTTAAGGATCAGGGGTAGAATTATATTCTTTCTGTTAACTGAATCTAGCTTTCTCCATTGCAAACTCAACATTCTTGGGGATCAAAGTGATAAAAGGGCTGGCACTTAAATAATGAAAGAACATTTAGGATTGAGTTCTTTATCCCAGAAGTCCCTTGCCCAAACCTACCTTTGCTCTGTCAGCCTCAAGTGAAAGGCGATAGGCCTCATCTTGCTCTCTCTTCACATTTTCTCTGGCTTCACGTTCATCCTTAAAAGAAAGAAAAAGATTCAAATGTGTTTTACCACATTACTCTTTAAAAGAAAAAAATGACAATCCCCTTGTTTTACCCATGTGTGAATTTATTATAAGTAAACAAGACACTTTTAAGTTGCATAAAATACAAATAAGCAAACAAGCAATTAAGATGAGTAGCATGGTATATAGTGAAAATAAGAACATCTGAAGCTTGGCTCTCTACCACTTACAAATTGTGTGACCTTGGACAAGTTATTTAACCTTTCTACAAAATAAAATAATATATCTCAGTTTCCTCAACTACAAAATAAAAATAATATATCTCATAGGGTTGTTGTAAGAATTAAATGTAATAATATATAATTGTTTAGCAAAGCATCTAACAGTTCATTTTCACAATGGTTAGTTTTCTTTGCTTTCCTCCTGATTTTTCTAAGACAAACTTGGAGATTGTCAGGACTGGGACTAAGGACTGGGAGAGAGTAAAGGACTAGGCAGTAACCCCCTGGTCAGCAGAAAAAGAGTCTGAAAGCAAAATGCCCTAGTTAATTTCATTCAGTCCACAACACACTACTAAAGCTTGGTTATCAAATAGGCATTTCCTCAGTATATTCACACTCATGAAGTGAGAAGTTCTCCAAGTTGAAGATCTTTTAGAATATTTTTAGCTTCTTAAGTAATTATGCCATCTGTCTACATTAAATTTAGATTTCATATGAAATTAAAATTTAACTGCTAAAACTTCTCATTTGTTAAACTCTGGAGTATAGTCAATACACATGTACTTAAATTTAATAAATACCCAAACCTGTTGACATTATACTACAGATTCCCTTTTTGGTCATTTTGTATAATAGGCTGAACCATATAAAGTTACTAATATTTAACTATTTTGATATTAAAAATGTAATTTCATGTGGTTTAACTTAATACTTTGTAACTTTTTGCCTCCCCTATTCAATATATGCTTACCTAAATTGAGTATATGCTCAGCATTGCTTTAGCATCTCTTTAATTCAAGTCTGAATCTCCCCCTGAAGCCTTATAAACCTTATAGTTTCAATGATTCAACTAACTTCACAATTTCTGGTGTGAACAGTAACATTTCATTGATTCCCAATCTTTTAAGTAAAAAAATAGGAAGCTACACTATCTATGACGAACGGGTGTGCTAGAGAAAATATATGTTGGAATGAAATATAAGTAACAATAAGAGACCACACAGGCTGGAAAGCAGAATAATTTACATGTCACAAAATATTACACATGAGCCCTGACTGGTTTTGCTCAGTGGTTAAGAGTGTCGGCCCGTGGACCAGAAAATCCCAGGTTTGGTTCCCGCTAAGGGCATGTACCTCGGTTGCAGTTTGTCCCTGGCCCCGGTTGAGGGTTGTATGGGTGGCGATCAATTGATGTGCCTCTCTCACATCAATGTTTCTCTCTCCCTCCTGCTCTGAAGATAAATGAAAAATGTCCTTGGGTAAGGATAAAAATAAATAAATAAAATATTACACATGAACAAAATGGGTTTTAAAAACTTCTACTTGGAGACTTGTATTAAGTAAACAGCTCTGCTTTAAAACAGACTGTTGCAGATATGAAAGGCCATTAAATACAGAGATCCCTGCCACAAAATGTGGCACCTGAACCTGCTAACTTGTTTCCTTCCCTTCTTCCCCCGTCTCCCTTCCATTTACCTTCCCTCCCTTCCTTCTTACAAATATTCATTAAGTACCAATTTTATACTAGGCATTACATCAGCACTGGGGATATAGAGGCAGGCCACAGTTTAATAGGTAAAGACATGGATAATTATGCTTGGACAACCCTCATTATTTTGTGGAGTGTACTGATTTATTGTGAAGAGCCCTGTGTTCAAGATTTATATTATATTCCTTTTGTTCCTTGAATAATGTGGCTCTCTCCACCTGAAAGACTTCTTGTTCCATCAGCTTTATCACTCAAAATTCTAACAACTTTTCATTTACTTTTAGAAATATAAGAGACCAACATGTCCAAAAGAGCCTCTCTATAGATGAAGAAAATGAAATCATGAGGGTAAGTGACTTACATAAGACTACGTGTTAAGTCAGTGGCAGGGTTTATACTTGAATCCAGGTCTCCTAACAGCTTCCTCCCCCCACCCTCTTCCCCACAATCCAATGCTCTTCCCCTTGCCCACAGCCCTCCCTGACCATCACACAGATGAGCTGGCTCAGGATAAATTTTTCTAAACTCATCATGTTCATTGATTCTTGTGATTCGCTATTATTTCTTCTTTTCTGTCTTGCAGATTTTATACTTGTCTCTCTAACTATCTTGTTCACAGGTTCACAGTCATCTCCAATTTTGGGATTTAGAGAACACTGCTTAGGTGCTTTTCCTGTATTATTCTATATAATTAGATTTTTAAGAAAATTCTAGGTGCTATGGTTAACATTTCATGTCTAAATGTGTTCTCATAACTTGTAGATGTGCCTCTTGGAACTTCTCCTGTGTCCTACAAATAATGTCCTTGTGAAGAATCCCTTTGCAAAATCTAAGAGGACACATCAGACTAAGTGACTAGAAATACATGTAGATTATGTACAGGTGAAACAGCTGGATAATCAGGTTCAGAAATAGGTCTCGGGTGCTGCCTGAGCTATGGCCTGGGCTGCTTGCTATGAAGACACTCTTTGTCACACAAAAGTGAGAAGCTAGACTACTCAGAACTAATAGCCTCCACTGGAGCCTTTCATCTGTAGCATACTTATACTGCTTTGTGCTACACTCATTTGTATATTTATCTTACTGCTCTCTACCTGAGCTGTAAGATCCCATAAGGGAAGGATTCATTATTCTCCTATAATATCTAGGGTACTAGCTAATGTATGGCAAGCATTCATTATATATTTGTTAGATGAATTAGTGAAATTATTAGTGTTCAATAGCTACATACCTGAAGTTCTGAGTATTCTTCAGACTAGTAATTTTTATGTAAGTATATTTCTTATTCAGAGTATTATATATGACTTGTTAAGAGTGCTGGAATTAGAATTCAAACCTAGTTTTTCTTTTCTCTAAAGCCTATGCTTTCTCACCCCCACAGTACCACACTAGCTGGCTCAGTATATCTATCAGAAAGTAGCCATTGAATCAGATTTTACTACAACCCATTAAAAACAATGACATTTTATGAGCTGTCAAATGGTTCCTAAATGAGGAACTTGACCAGAAGTGAAATTTAGGTATAACTTGTTATTCCTCAGTAGTGTTTAAAATTAGTAATCATCAGTTAATTCCCAAAAGACTAAAGCAAAGTTCTGAACTGTCAAACTGAAGTCGGGTATAGTGGTTAGACTTGTTTCAAATACTTACCAAATGCATACACAGATACACACATACATATATACATATGGCATTTATTAGTTCTTCTGAATGCTCAGGTTAGAATGTACACTCGGCTCTTTGCCCTTAATAAGCAGGACCTTGTAAACAGGGAAATGGCCCTGGTATTTGTCCCTAAAGAGGTATGGACCAAGATAACCTGAAATTATTTCAATATAAATAGAAAGAGTAAATAAAATACAGCAAAAATATTAAAAAGCATTACTCAGCATGTGAGAAAGAAGTAAAGAAGAAACTGAAAAATCAAAGCTATAAATGATGAGGTAATATGGAATCTGAAAAGGTAGACTGTACATCTTAGTAATCTAGAAGTCCAATTCGAAACAGAAGATTTTATTTTGGACCCAAGCAAGGTTGGGAGTTGGAAATGTTATCTGTAAGATAACTTTTGGCAGTCTGATATGAGTGTAAACTGGAATCTGGATGTAAGGTGCCATGGAAAAAAAGTTATTTAAATGGAAAAAAAAAAAAAAAAGGCAGGGGTACCAATCCTTATACCTGACAAAATAGACTTCAAAGCAAAGGCCATAAAGAGAGACAAAGAAGGTCACTATGTAATAATGAAAGGATAGACCCAACAAGAGGATATAATCCTGGTAAACATATATGCACCCAATATAGGAGCACCTAAATATATTTTTAAAAACTCTCAGGCCTTGGCTGGTTTGGTTCAGTGGTTAGAGGTTGACCCGCGAACCAAAGAGTCGCAGTTTGGTCCTTGGCCCTGGTCAGGATCGTGTGGGAGGCAACCACTAGATGCGTCTCTCTCACATTGATGTCCCCCCCCCCCCGTCTGAAAATAAATAAAAAAATTCCCTCGGGTGAGGATTTAAAAACAAAAACAAAAAACACTCTTAGAAGATTTTAAGGGAGAGATTAACAGCAATACACTAATAGTTGGGGACTTTCACACTCCACTGACTTCACTGGATAGATCTTACAGACAAAAAAATCAACAAGGAAACAGTGATCCTAAATGACAAACTAGATCATATGTATTTAATTGATATTTACAGAACATTTCACTCCAAAAATGCAGAATATACATTCTTCTTAAGTGTACATGAGACATTCTCAAAGACAGACCACATGTTAGAATACAAACTAAGTCTCTACAAGTTCAAAAAGACTGAAATCATATTAAGCATCTTCTCAGATCATAATGGCGTAAAACTAGAAATCAACTACAATAAAAACACTCAAAAACATTCAAACAGATGGAGGCTAAAAAGCATGTTATTAAACAACAAATGGGTTACCAGTGAAATCAAGGAAGAAATAAAAAACTTCCTGGAAACAAATAAAAATGAAAACACAACAACCCCAAATCTATGGGACACAGCAAAAGCTTCCTAGAGGAAAGTTTATAGCACTATAAGCCTACCTCAAGAAACAACAAAAATCTTTAATAAACTATCTAACCCTATATCTAAATGAATTAGAAAGAGAATAAGAAAAGCCCCGAGTAAGTAGAAGGAAGGAAATAATAAAGATCAGAGTAGAAATAAATGACACAGAAACTAAAACAAAGTACAAAAAAAAAAGTGATGAAACCAAGAGCTGGTTTTTTGAAAAGATAAACAAGATTGATGAACCTCTAGCCAGACTCATCAAAAAACAAAGAGAGAGGACCCAAGTAAATAAAATCAGAAACACAAGAGGTGAAGTAACAACTGACACCACAGAAATACAGAGGACTGTAAGAAAATACCATAAACATCTATATGCCAACAAATTGGACGAGGTGGGCAAAATGGACAAATTTCTAGAAACATACAAATAGACTGGGTAGAATCTTCAGTTCATTGGTTAATAGAAGTGATGTGAACATACATCCCTGCCCTTTTCCTGATCTTAGCAGGAAAACATCCAAACTTTCACCAGAAAGTTAAATACGTACTAGCTTGTAGGTTTTTTATAGATGCCCCTTATCAGGTTCTACTCTACTCCTATTTTACTGAAATTTTCTATCAGAAATGGATTAGCTTTCAGGAAAGCCATAAATGGGCAAAGTTCACCCATAATGGTGCAGAAGAATGGTTAAATACCAGGACTAGGATCTAATACTTTAGCAGCCAGGCAGAAGTTTGAGAGACAAGACCTGTGCTTTTAATAGAAATCCCCAAATAGGTTCCTGTGTTGACTTCTCACACAGGAACATGTCCATCAAGAGCATATACTCTGAGAAAGACAACAGAGAGAGACAAACATATTTCCTCTCCAATATAGCAGCCCTGTTACATGAAAAGTCCACTAAATATTCTAGAGATTTTTCTGGTGTGTGTGTGTCTGCTGGCATGCAACAAAGATGATGTAATGATTTTTTAAATAAAATATAAACACTATATTCTGTGATCACTACTCCAGGAAGCTTACTTTCAATCATGTCAGCAAACTGTGTCTTTGGGCCACAGCTGACCCACTTTCCTCTTCCACATACTCTATGCTCTAACCATATAAACCCCCTCACAGCCCCCTTAACAGACTAGGCTTTGCATGCCTCCCTCCCTTTGTACATCCTTTATCCTTGGCCTGGAATACTCTTTATCACTTCTCCTTCAGGAAAGACACATTCATTTTGCAGGCCCAACCTAAGTATCTAGGCATTCACAGGTGCTCCCTCCACCCTGGGTTGAATGGCTTCACTTCTATGTTCTATTTACATTGTATTATTTTATGTTTAGATATTTATTTATCTCACTAGACTGAGGACAATTTACTTACTCTTCCTGTCCCTGGTAATTTTGGATTCAGTGATGTTAAAAAAAAAAAAGTAAAATAATTCCAATATTTAAATTTGAAGCAAAATTTTCAAAACCTGCCTACAAAGCCAAACTGATCCATTTTTTCCCCCTAAGTAGGTACCTGGTTGGTGTGAGAACAAAGAAAGTGGAGATTTTAGTAAACAAATTATTCTTAAAGGGACTAATTCATTAGTCACCAAAAAGATGTAAGAATTTTGCCTCAATTTCTGCTATAGTGTTTGAGAGGTGAAATGCTTTTTTCTTTTCTTTTTAAAATCTTCCCTTGATGATCTAATTGGAATAGAACTGGAGTTCAGATATTTAAGATTTTACTTCTGAAAATTTCTTAGGCCACAGGATATTCTGATAATCTTGTTACTTAGTATTTTTAAAGTATCAGAATTAGACATTTCTCCAAAGAAGATATACAAATGGTCAATAAGCACATCACAAGGTACTCAACAGTCATTAAGGAAATTATTAGGGAAATGCAAATCAAAACCACAATGAGATACCATCTCACATCCACTAGGACGCCTATGCCTATTAGTTAATTAGTCGGGGGCGGGGTGGGGGGGAGAGAGAGAGAAAGAGAGAGAGAATAAGAATTAGTGTTGGGGAGGATGTAGAGAAATTAGAAACCGTGAACATTGCTGGTTTGAATGTAAATAATGCAGAATGTAAATGTTGTATAAACAGTTTGGTGATTCCTCAAAAAGTTACACAGAATTACTACAAGACCCAGAAACCCACTCCTAGGTATACATCTAGAATTGAAAACAAGGACTGAAACAGGTACTTGTACACAAATATTCACAGCATCATTATTCAAAACAGCTGAAAGGTGAAAACAATCCAAATGCCCATCAACAATGGATAAACAAAATGTGGTAAAAATAATGAAGTTTTGATATATGCTACAATGTGGAGGAATCTAAGTGAAAGAAGCCAGACACAAAATTATATATTGTATGAAATATGTAGAATAGGCAAATCCATAGATACAGAAAGTAGAATGATGGTAGCCAGGGTCTGACAGGCAGCAGGGAGGATTTGACCCCCTTAATGGGTATGGGGATATTGCAACTAGATAGAGGTAATAGTTGTACAACATTGTGAATGTATAAAATGCCACTGAACCGTACACTTTAAAATGGTTAATTTTAGGTTAAAAAAAAACCCCAAATAATGCCCAGCTGGTGTGGCTTACTGGTAGAACGTCAACCCATGCACCAAGAGGTCGCCAGTTTGATTTCTGGTCAGGGCACATGCCCAGATTATGGGCCCAATCCCCGGGGGGGAGGGCATGCAGTAGGCGGCTGATTGATGTTCTCTCTCATAGATGTTTCTATCTCTCTCTCCCTCTCCCTTCTCTCTCTAAAATCAATAAAGAAAACTATCAAACAACAAAAACTCAAGTATCAAAATTACAGAAAGAAATCACATGAGCTGCTATCTTGACAGCTACAAAGCCAAGAACTAAGTAACAAAGCTCTCTATAGTAAAAGAAGGAAGATGAATATTTTTTATTTTTCTGCACTTGAAGTATAAATGATGAGGGCACTGCTTGAAAAGATGTGTTAAATTGGCATTCAAAAGAAGTATTGCCCAATAGCACTGGACCCAGGACATTCACCTTCCAACTAAACAACTTGGATTCCAGTCCTCGTTCCCTCCTGATAGCAGAACAGTACAGGGAAAAGGTCATGGGCTTCAAACATAGACAGACTTGGTTTAAATTTTAGGAGTGCCACTTAATTTTGTGTCCTTGGGCAAGTTCCTTGACCGCTTTCATCACTGATCAATTTTATCTCTAAAATAGGAAAAAAATACCTCCTTGCTGGATTATTAGAAGGATAAAATGAAATGATAAATACATATCATCTAGCATAGTATCTAGGGCAGTAGTGGATATTTAATAAATATTACTCTAATTATAATCACCATCATCATCCTAATAAAATTAATCTTCTTCCTTCTAATAACTAGATGTGTAACCTCAAGCCAAACAGTTGAATTTCTTCTAAGGACTGCCTGGGGAGGACCTGGGGCGAATCACTTGACTCATTAATAGCAGCATTTTTGTATAGGTAAATTGGCAATAGTAAAGGAGGCTAAGCAAAGGAAGGTTCATGAACCTTCCCAATGTTCCCTGGTTGGCTGCTATACTCCACCCAAATCACTGTCCTATGTACCAGGGCTCTGATAGGTGTCCCAGGGCCAAAAGTAAGAACATTGGAGTCCTAAGCACATATTATACATCATATGTAACTTAGAAGAACAGCAATGCTGCACTGCAAAATAAGTCTCAGAAGTCTGACAAAATTCTGATTTTTCTCATGACTACTTTGATTTTTCAGAAATATTAAATTTCAAAAAGGCATTTCTCCTTTAGCCTCTTTCTGTTTATTTGGTGAACCCACTCTGTTTATTCCATACCTGCTTCATCTGCCTTTTGGTAATCACATTCTAAGTTGCAGGTTGTGGGGGCTAATTGGAGGGAGGCTCTTTAGTATGAGGGTCCAGGGCAAGCCCCTAAGTTTGCTATACTTTTGGGTGAGACAGGATGTAAGGATTAAATAGAGGAACACATGGTGGAACAGTGCTCTCAAATGTACTAAGGTCCAGACTGAAAGAAATGATCATTTTGTTAAGGAAATCAGGACTGTCTTGGAAGGCCTCATCCACTTTATGGTAACAATGGATTCTTTGGTCCTAGGCCTAATTTATTACTGTAGTTACCATTCTGTAAAAAACTCTTGTTTCCTTGTTAATCAAAGCCACAATTAACTAAGGATTCACAAAGAAAAGTGTAGTGTTAAATGAGTACCCCCCTACCTATATATTTATCTAAGACTTTTTTAATCCTTTAAAGTCTTATATTTCAAAGTTTACAAAGTACTTTCACATGTGATACAATAATTAAGTGGGCCAGAAAAGGACTTTTAGCCCCACTTTGGGATGAGGAAAATGAGACTAGGAAAGTTTAAGTGATTTTCCCAGGGTCACACAGGTTGTTAGAATGCAGGCCAGCTGGTACCTCATCTAGAGCTTTCTGCTATTTCACTTCCTTCAACATGCGTCCTCATTGTGTTTTTCCCCTTCTAAATTTCCTTCCTTCCAAACATTACAAATATAGTCTTGAATCAGTGTGGGAGACAGTCATGGACTGATTTTCTTCAGAATAAACCGTTTCTATTTGCTGCAAGGAACATACTATTTTCACTTGTTTGGCAAGAACTGAACAGGAAAAACAAATATAAGTTTAGTTTATTTCATTATCAACGGACTCTCCATAGAGAAGAACAAGATGGTAAGGAATGGATCTGTACCTCCAACCTTGTATTATCCTGTAGAGTTGTCATTATCTATTCACATGTTTCTCTTTTCAGACCCTGAGCAAAATTAAGAGACTTTTCCTTGTTTAGCTCTGAATCCCAAGATTCAAGCAGTGCTTGGCACTTCGAAGATCCTTAGAAACTGAACAGGGGGTGGGCATTTGGCTCCAAAGGCATTTGCATTATAAGTTTATATCTGTTAAACTGATTTGCCTGTAAAATCATGAATTAACTCCTCAAAAACAGTGAAATAAGGATTATGGCTAACCTAACACTCAACATTCTTTCAGGTTACATACCTAAAAAAAAAAAACAGTTTTGATACCTATTGCATCAAAGACTGAGCCTAAGTTTTAAACTAACTGGTTATATTTTAAACTCTAGTTATCAAAAGTTTTAAACAGAGAAATTTCAGGATAGTCCATTGTAGGACTATAAAACAGATAAATTCACAAGTAGCAAGTCCTGAGACTGTCTTGCTTTGCTAGAATGTGAGTCTCTGGAATTTCCGGTGGAGATGTTTAGAAAAGATTCTTTTTCATCTGGATAGAAGTGGTATGTGGGAGTGAGTTGAAAAGCTGGATTTAAGACTGGTTTGCTAATTTCTTTAGTGGCAAGATTTCACATGGTGGACTGCTGTCTCAGTGTCTGCTTTAGAGGAAGCAGACCAGCTTGTGAGAGTTTTTGTTATGGCTATACCAATTCAGAGAAAATCTTCTTATTGCCTGGTAACCTAGAATAAAACCTCTACATTTTTCAAGCACGATGCCTCAGGTTCAGACCCTTGTCATCTCCTGCTCAGACAATATAGTATTAGTCTCATAAGTCTCCCAACTTCTGGTCCCTCCTCATAAAATTCATTCATTCATTCACTTATACATTTATAAAACATTTATGCATACCTACTAAATGTTAGGCTTTGTGTTAGAAACTGAAAACAATAAGATGAATATGACATAGTTTCCTTTTCTCACTAGTTATAGGAGATAAATGTATAAGCTTGGAAAGGAAGGCAATATGTATAAGGGGCTACTATGGATTAATCATTTTACATATGCTATTTCTTTTCATTCCCACAATACTGCAATAGGGTATTATTATTTTATTTGACATATAGGGAAACTGAGACTTGAATTTGAGGCTACATAATTTGCCCGTGGTGTACAGCTTGTCAGGGACTGGATCATGTTTTATAGTTAGGTTTATCTATTTCTAAAGCCTATGTCCTTTTCACTAAACCAATGGTTCTCAAATTTTAAGATATATAGGAAACACTTATGAAAACACAGATTATCTAGTCCATCTGTAGATTCTGATTCAGTAGGTCTAGCATGGAAACTAAAAAATCTGTATTTTGTAAATGTGTGGTTAATGGACCACTCTTTGAAAAGCAATGTACCTCAAAAAGAAAACAAAATAAGAAACAAATTACAACCATCAAAATGACATAAACAAAGTGATGAGCAAACAACATAGTCAACAGAATTATTTCCTAAATTACAAATTTAATGTCACTTTCTGTTTAAAAGAAGTGTGATAACCACTCACTGCCTATAGTTTAAGGTTTAAACTCTACAGCAGAGCATAGAAGTACCTTCAAGATGTGGCTCTAATGCATTTTCAGCTTCTTCTCTCCTCCCTTCCTTCTACCAACACCACCTCCTTGCCTTATTGAATTAGTTCTCATTGCCTACATGTCCTAAGCCATTTTACATCTATATGCCTATCACATTTCCACATTTTTTTAATGTACTTCCCCCTTAATCCAAATGATTACTTCCTACTCATTTTCCCAAACTCAGTTTATATTATTATTATTGAAAATATTTTGTAACTACTTACTAGATGCCATGCATCAACTGCTTTAATCCTTTTAAATAACCACTCTTTGAAGAAAGTGAGGCACAAAGAGATTAATGTTATACAGCCGCTAAGTAGCAGAGCTAGGATTTGAATTCAGGCAATATGGCACCATAAGCTCTTAACCATTAACTTTTAGTTGGCTCTCATGAGACAATGAGATACTCTTAAGCAAGGACTCTCTTCCAGTTATCCAGGGCCTAATTCACACCATAGCTCCCTTCAGATTCCTCTACCTTACTCTCATCTCTTAATCTTCTGAACTAACTTCCTTCTATTCCATTTGTATATGAATTATTCAATTATTCAATAATTGCTTCATGTACTGAGATTTCATTGTTAGGAATAAGTGACAAGCTCTCTGAGGTAGAAACCACGTCACCGTGTAGCTTGGCACATGGCAGGCACTGAAAGAATTTTTGTTGGGCTGAAATTCAGAGCAAGCATTTTACCAGTTAAACTATGTTCGGAGGTTAAAGAGGAAGCACATGGTTGGGGAATGGGTAGTTTCTTCCAACAAAGAAATAAGGAGCCAGTGGGAAAGTATTTATTAGATAGTTCCTTCTTTGATAGAAGACTGTCATTCTGAGAAGCAAATATGAAAACTCTCTTAAACACATGAAGGATTATTTTCCATGGCTGGCTGGTCCTGACTTTCAAAGTGAAATTCTGTAGTTCAGTCTCCTAGTAAACAATAATTAGATAGCTATAGCAATAGATTAAAATTATTATTTGGGTTAAAAAGTTATATAGGTTTAATATATATATATATACACACACACACACATATATATATAAACACTTTGGGTTAGTTGCAAAGTTGAATGGTTCTATTGCTCTGCATGAATAAACTAGTTCAGGACTGCAAAGTATATGTTCTTTGTCTGTTACACCTGGAATATATGCAGTGAATAGATTTCACAGGTTGTCTTCTTTGCACTTTACACACAGTTGTTCTAATCCATCTTTTCCTCAGGGTAAACCCTTTACAACTGCTAAAGCAATAATATCAAATATGTACACATGCATGTAAGAGCTTTATGAAAAACAGAAATTAAGGAAGCATTTTTTTCTATTAAAAATACACAGGATCATTTCTTTAACAGGTGCAGCCACTATGGCAGACAGTACGAAGAAAATTAAAACTAGAACTACTATATAATTCAGCAAATCCACTTCTGGGTATTTATCTGAAGATAATGAAAACACTAACTTGAAAAGATATATTAACCCCCATGTTTATTGCAGTGTTATTTACAATAGCCAAGATATGGAAACAACATTAAGTGTCCATGGATGAATGAACAAATAAAGAAAATGTGATACACACACACACATACACCCACGAATACTATTCAGTCATAAAAAAGAATAAAATCTTGCCATTTGCGACAACCTAGATGGACCCTGAGGGCATTATGCTAAGTGAAGGAATCAGACAGAGAAAGACAAATACTATATGAACTCTACTTATATATGGAATTAAAAGAAAACCCAAATTCATAGATACAGATACAGAGAATGAATTAGTGGTTGCCAGAGGTGAGGAGTGGGGGGTTGGCAAAATGGGTAAAGAAAGCCAAAAGGCACAAACTTCTAGTTATAAAATAATTATGTTATGGGATATAATGTAGAGCTGGGCAGCTACAGTTAATAATACAGCACTGCATACTTAAAAGGTGCTAAGAGAATAAATCTTAAAAGTACTTATTACAAGAAAAAGAATTCTGTAACTACGTATGGTGATAAATGTTAACAACTCATTGTGGCGATCATTTTTCAATATATACAATATCAAATCATTACATTGTACACCTGAAATTAATATAATATTTTATGTCAATTATACCTCAATTAAAAATATTATTTAAAAATAAAAAGTTAAAATTCAAAATCATTTGAAAATCTTTCCTCTAACTCCCTCACCCTACATCTACTGGATGTCCCATTACTAAAGAAATATTTCATTTCAATGAAAAGAAAATAACACTAAAAGGAGAAAAATTAACAACAAAAAGCTTGACTCCATAAGTAATCTTGGGCAAATAACTTATGTAGCTCCCAGTTTCCTTAACTAGAGTGAAGTTCAGATTAAATTATTTCCAAAGTTCCTTTAAGCTCACCCTAGAACAAAAATAACAATAGATCATATTTATCTATAGAGTACTTACTAAACAATAGGCACTAGGGCATGCTTTATATGTACTATCTTATTTAATCTTCAAAACATGCATATCCAGTAGGTACTGTTATTATCCCCATTTTATACAAGAGGAAAATGAAAACTGACTCAATAGGTCAGAGGTCTAGGAATGTGCATTTTTGACAAGCTCCCCAGGTGACTGTGATGCTAGAAGCCACTGCCCCACACCTGAACTGATGCTCCAATGGCAGCTTCTACACTGGTAAAGTTAGTGCCATGCTAAGTGCTATAAGTAAAATAAAAATTTTTGCTAATTAAAGTGCTATGCCACAGTTTCTTCTTCTGATGGGTATAATATAACCTGTCTTGAAGAATTATAGTAGGAATGCAAGTGGCTGTTAAGTCCTATGCCTAAGAGTAGGAATTCAATAAATGTTAGCTATTATAGGCATCCACATAAAGTTAGTAATATAAATAAAAACATAAAGATTTTGCTAAAGATAATTTCAAGTCAATTCTATGCCCTTGAGTGCAATCAAACCTGTGACTCACTGGTCCACGGGCTGACACTCTAACCGCGGAGCCAAACCTGTCAGGGTTTTAACTGTATTTTTAAAGTAAACATACAGTAAAATTGTTTTTGGTGTATAGTTCTATGAATTTTAACACATAGGTGCATGTAACCACTACTATTCTCCCAAAATTCCTTGTGCTATTCCTTTGTAGTTGTACTTTCTCTTGAGTCCTAACTCCTAGTAACCATTGATCGGTGCCCCATCCCTATTTTTGTCTTTTCGAAAAATATCATACAATGATACTATATAGTATGTAACATTTAGAGAGTGATTTCTTTCACTAAACAATGCCACTGTAATATATGTAAGTATCAATAGTTTGTTCCTTTTTATTGCTGAGTAGTATTCTACTGTATGAATGTAACTGTTTATTTATCCACTCACCTTCTGGAGGTGAACTGAAGGACATTTAAATTGTTTCCAGCGTTGGCAATTATAAACAGAGCATTTAAGAACATTCATGTACAGGTTTTTGTTCACTGTGAACATAATTTTTTATTTTTCTAGAGTTTATAAATAGGAATGAGATTGCTGGGTCATGAGTTAAGCGTATATTTAACTTTCTGAGAAACTGTCAAATTGTTTTTTAGAGTGGCTCAACCGTTTTGTACTCCCATGATTAATAAATGAGAGTTTCAGTTGTTCTCCATCAGAATACCTTAGCATCCTTAGTCCAAGGCCCCAAAGCTGTGATGAGTATTTTAACATAAGAGGAGTGAATTGCTTTAGTGAAATACTGTACAGCTGAGAATTCGAAAAGCAAATCCTCTATTAAAATAGTTTTCTTTAATCTGTTAAAATATTCTCTACAATGTTTTCCTATATATGTCTAGACATAAAAACACACACACACACAACAACAACAATTCAGAAGTCTGGAGAATCATTTCTTCTTTGCCCTAACTTTGGTTAGCTTTATGGTAAAATTGATCTGCAAAGACAAGATGGATATAATAGGAAATGGGAGGTATATATGGCTACTGTTGAAGTAAAATATCTAATCTGAAATTAGAATCTTTCTGCTTAATTAACCAACTATTCTCCAGTTAATTATACAGGGCAGGGAAAAGTAGGTTTATAGTTGTTCATATGGAAAATAATACAATAATTCATAAATAATTATGTTGCTGGTAGAAATGGGGCCTTTTCACAAAATCCCAAGGAAAGCATTCTAGGAACCCACATATGGAAGGATGAGGAACAGTGGTAAGATTTATTGTAAAAGCAAAATCAAAGGACTACCCTGGGTTCAGCTCTGTACCACTTTGAAAGAAGTCCAGCCATGTCTTCATCAGGCCCAGAAATAAGGTATCTAGAAATTCTGTGCCATTGGTTCAGTCCAGTTCAGTCCCTGTCCCCATCTGGCTAGCTTAGACTGTTCCTGACTGCCCTTCAGCTGGCGCTGTAGTACCCAGGCTCACACTTGGAGCCTGCACTTGGAGGAGGCACAGCTGCTAGGCCCACATAGCTGCAAACGAATGGGGCAAGTATGTGTTACCCAGTGAGAGAGAGAAAGAGAGAGAGAGAGAAAGAATGCTCTTTGCTAAATTTGGATTATTATCATCTTGGGTTTGGAAGGGACTAGGTGCCCTCTCAAACAGGTTTTTGTTTTGTTTTCTTTTTTAGACAGAAAGGAAGGGGGAGAGAGAGAAACATTGATGGGCTGCTTCCTGCATGTCCCTTACTGGGGATTGAGCCCGAAACCCGGGCATGTGTCCTGACCAGGAATCGAAATGGGACCGCTCAGTCCAGGGGATGATGTTCAATCCACTGAGACACACTGGTAGGGCCAGGGGCTCTTTCAAACTAACCAATCAACTTGCCAATCCTTTGTGGGCTTGTGTTGGGTCCTTTCTCTAACCAACCCATTTTCTAAATCTTCTGAGGTTCTGTGTCACTTACCCAATCCGATTCTTTTCCCAGGCTAGACAGACAGGCTTCTATGGCCACCATCTCGGCTTCCACTGCCCATGTCTCATATTAGAAACACCTCCCCTTGTGCCATCTTGACTTCTACTGGGTATGTGCCCAGCAGAGGAATTTCTCTTGCTGTCTTATCTTTCTCTTTGTAATTCTGGATAATGACTGGTAAGGATCCTTCCTGCCCCTTTCAGGTATTAGGTCCCCTGCGGAGTGTGTGAAGCTGTAGCTTCCTAATGAAGTATGCTTGTTGTCGATTCAGCTCCCTAGTTTATGATGTGCAATAATGTCTGATTCCCTTTGCTCCTTTCCTTTATTAATATCTAGCTATCTACACCAACAACAATACAAGAATATATATTTCATGAATTCACAACTGTAAACCCAATTTTACCCCACCATGTATTTGTGTGTCTTTTGGCTGATGATGTGGTCTTCCAATCTAGCCATTTATTGGAAAATTACCCTTCTTTCATCTAAAAGACACTTCTCTACAAGTCCACCAACAAAAATGTTGATAATTTTTGTTCAGTTTCAGCTTACAATAATTTTCCCTAGTGAGGAGTTTCTAAGTTTGATAGGCAGATTTAATACCCTACATATATTTCTATCACAGAAATTGTATCATTATACTGAAATCCTTTGTTTGCATGTCACTGAACATTTAAAGGACCGTGTCATCCTTATATCTACTAGTGCTTAGTGGGCATATAGCACAGGTCCTTAATAAAAATATGTTGATTTAGGGGCCAAAGAAATGAATTAATGGTGGTTTACCTGGTGAATGTCTATATATCACCCTTTAAGGCTCAATGTTTCCTCCTCTGAGATGTCTTCTTTGTGCCATCTCTGTACTTTGTACTTACTGCCATTACTGTGTTTTCATACTATATCATAATTACCTGTTTGCTGGCATGATAGATAATTGGATAGGGTAAGTGGAGTTAAGGCAAATTTGTAACTGGAAGAAAAATACCAAAGATTCCGCAGGATCCCACCATGAGAGGCATAAAAATCAGAGAAAAGTAATTTGGAAAGGCAAAGGTGACTTGTTAAAAATAATAATGGTAGGCAATTAAATTTCTCCTTCTGCTATTTCTCTATACAAATTATCTGCTTTTTATAGGCTGGACCTACATGACTTCAACTTCATTCTTTTGTTCATACTTTCGCCACACTGTAATGTTCTTTCCTCTTACTTCTGCATACACAAATTGTTCTGTCCTTTCCAGAAGTCTTCTAGGTCATATAACAAACTATTTTTGTAAGGATATACTCTCTTTTCCACTGTAGAAACTAAGTTCCTTAAAGAAGAGTGTCTCTCAGACTTAGAAAAACAAAAACAAACAAACAAAAAAACTCTCCATAAACAACCAGCAGAAGGCCCTCCTCAATCTAGTAGCAAACAAATTCAAGGTAAAGGTGGAATGCACATGTACTTTCAGCAACCAAAGTTCCTTCTTACAAACATAGTCATATATGGCCTGGTGGGAAAGAAAAATTCATGTAGGATATGACTGTCTCCAAAGACAGAAATTTAGGTAGTGTAATATTTAAGAGATGAACAGTTTTTTTGGAATCTTTTTAAAGAATCTGCTTTAAAAGAGTTTCAGTTAACATTTTCATTAGGTGCCTGTCAGGTTTATGACACTAGGAAGGTCTCAACTGCCACTTGAGAAGGCTTTAGAAGTAGAGGTTTTAATTTTTATTTGGAGAACACTAAGATAGCTACTTTCAAAACAATGGTACATAAAAGAAAATACAATAACTAGGTATATTTCCCCCAAAGCTAGCAAATATTGCATCGCTAGAAAGTAAACATACTTTGTTGGACTGAATTGTACTAAAAACAAAAAGTGGACAGGTTGGGCCAGCTATTTAACAATGAGTGCCTTAACAGTAATAAATGTTGACAGCACAAATCAAAAAAGAATGCATTACTGAGATATCATCAATTGTGTTCTGTCATTACAAGACAGCTCCACCCAGTCTAAGCTTGTCAAAAAATGTTACTGTAATCCATGAAGAAGTCTCCACCTCAGGCAAAGGAAGAAAAAATGTCAAGAGCTGGCTCTGAACAGATGTGTCAAATTGTAATGCCAATGTTGAGTTATAAATCTCTTTGCATTAGTTTCATACATGACAAGTTATTAACTTCTCTGAGGTGTCAAGCATGGATGAACAGATCCATCAGCAGGCACTTTAAGAGCAACAAATGTAAATAAAAAGGGTGTGGATATAACTTTTTAACAGTGAGCATTATTCCATGCACAAGAGTAGACAGTAACGACAAACTTTCTTATTCTACTCAAGTGAACATGATATTTGGAAATCTGGGAATGTCAGACCTTCTCTTCAGGTTATCCCACTCCGAATCTACCTAATCTTGGTAAGAACGCTGCTTCAGTTAATCCCATAAATTTTTTTAAAAAATTGATTTCAGAGACAGGAAGACGAAGGGAGAGAGAGATAGCAACATCCATGAGAGAGAAACATCAATTGACTGCCTCTTGCATGCCCCCTACTGGAGATCGAGCCTAAAACCCAGGCATGTGCCCTGAGCAGGAATAAAACCGGCAACCTTGTAGTGCATGGGTCAATGCTCAACCATTGAGCCACACTGGCTAGGCTATCCTATGAATTTTTAATATAAATGTAACTCAGTTTTATAAGGGATCATGATGTATACAAAGCACATAAGTATGTATTCTGGCTTTGACACAACTGTATGACTTCAGGCAATTTATTTAACTTCTGAAAGCCTTGGTTTCCTCCTCAATAAAATGGGGACAATAACTATCTCCTAAGATTATCATGAAAACTAAAAGATTAGTTACAGGAAATATCTAACATAGTGCTTGGTACTAGCAGACATTCAACACACAATTGTTCCCTCCTTTAATGTATTTCAACTGACATCCTTGGTCCCCTAACCAAGGGAATTTAAATATAGAGTAACAAAATGCTCAGGTTTAAACCTCATGAGAGCAGAGCTTGAATCTTTTTTACTCTACGTCAGTTCTCAGTAGTGTCTAACAAGTATTGAGCCCAAGAATTAATTACTTCTCATATTGCCAGCCCACAGCAATCTCTCACTTCTCTGCACTAAAAAATGCTAAACATCTATGTGTATTGTTGCAGTTTCTTTTGTTAAACTATGGAGAAAGATACATAACATACAATTTAGTGGTATTAAGGACATTTATAATGTAATGCAAATCATCATCACTATTGATTTCTATAACTTTCTCATCACCCCCAAAAGAAACTCTATACCCATTAAGAAATAAAACCCTAAGCCACTCCATATTTTTATTCCCTTGTAAGCTCCAAACTACTATGTTTTTATAAATTTGCCTATTCAAGATATATCATGTAAGTGGAATCATACAATATGCAAATTCAAGATATATCATATAAGTGGAATCATACAATATTTGGCCTTTTGTGCCTGACATCTTTCATTTTAAGGTTGTCAAGTTTCATCCATATTGCAGCATGTATAAGTACTTCAATCTTTATTATGACTGGATAATATTCCCTATATAAATATAACGTATTTTGTTCATCCATTCATCTATTAATGGACATTTGGATTATCTCCACCTTTTGGCTATTTTGAATAATGACGCAGTGAACATCTGTGTACAAGTATCTGTTTGAGTCCCTGTTTTCAATTCTAATGGTTATACACCTAGAAGTGGAATGCTGGGTAATGTGATAATTCTATGTTTAACTTTTTGAGGAACTGTCAAACTATTTTCCACAGTGTCTGTACCATTTTACATTCCAATCAGTAATGTACAAGGGTTCTAATTTCTCCACATACTTGTCAACATGCATTATTTTACATTCTTTTGGATCATAGCCATCCTAGTGGATGTGAAGTGGTATCTCTTTGTGGTTTTGATTTGCATTTCTCTAATGACAATAATGTTGAACACTCCCTTGAAAGTGTTCTTTGCCCTGGCCAGTTTGGCTCAGCAGTTAGAGCGTCGGCCTGTGGACCAGAGAGTCCCGGGTTCAGTTCCCGCTAAGGGCACATACCTTGGTTGCGGTTTGTCCCCGGCCTCAGTTGGGGTTGTGTGGGTGATGACCACTCGATGTGTCTCTCTCACCTAGATGTGTCTCTCTCTCTTCCCCTTCCGCTCTGAAGATAAATGCAAAAATGTCCTCAGGTGAGGATAAAAACAAAAAAAGTGTTCTTTGAGGAACAATAGTTTTTAATTTTTATGAAATGAAACTTATCTATTTTTATTTATTTTTTGGTTGTCTGTGCTGTTGGTATTATATTTAGAAATCACTGCCAAATCCAAGGTCATTTAGATTTCCTCATTTTATTCGAAGAATTTTACATTTTTAGCTCTTAAATTTAGGTCTTTGATCCATTTTGAGTTGATTTTTGTATGTGATGTTCAAAAGGGTTCAACTTCACTCTTTTGCATCTGGGTATTCAGTTTTTCCAGCACCATTTGTTAAAGAGACTATTACTTCCTCACTGAATGGTCTTCATGTCCTTGTTGAAAACCAGCTGGCCATATATATAAGGAAATATTTCATGGCTCTCTTTTCTATTCCATTGGTCTATATGTCTATTCTTTTTTTTAAACATTTTTATTGCTTTTATAGAGAGAGAGGGAAAGAGAGATAGAAACAATGATGTGAGAGAGAAACATTGATCAGCTGCCTCCTGCATGCCCTCAACTAGGGATGGAGCCCAAAACCCATGCATGTGCCCTGACCAGGAATCAAACCAGGACCTCTGTCCATGGGATGATGCTCAATCCACTGAGCCCCACGGGCCGGGTTATATGTCTATTCTTATGTTAGTATCACTGTTTTGAGACTGTAGGTTTGTAGTATGTTTTGAAATCAAGAAATGTCAACCCTTTTTTTCCCTCAAGATTGTCTTGGTTATTTTGGGTTCCTTGAAATTCCATATGATTTTAGAATAAATTTATCTATTTTTGCAAAAAAATGCCTTTGGGATTTTGATAAGGATTACATTGCATCTGTAGCTTGATCTGAATAGTGTTATCATTTAAACATTAAGTATTTGAATCCCCAAAATATGGAAAGTAGTTCCACTTATTTAGATATTTTTAATTCCTTTCAGCAATATTTTATAGTTTCAGTGTACAAAGTATGGGCCTCCTTGGTTAAATTTGTTTCTAAGTATTTTATGATTCTTGATGCTACTGTAAATGAAATTGTTTTTCTAAACTTTCTTTTCAGATTATCTGTTGTTTAGATATTTTTAATTTCTTTCAGCAATATTTTATAGTTTCAGTGTACAAAGTATGGACCTCCTTGGTTAAATTTGTTTCTAAGTATTTTATGATTCTTGATGCTACTGTAAATGAAATTGTTTTCTAAACTTTCTTTTCAGATTATCCATTGCTAGTGTATAGAAATACAACCATATTTTCTATCTTGCAACTTTATTAGCCCTAACAGGTGTTCTCTCTCTCTCTCTTTCTCTCTCTCTCTCTGTGTGTGTGTTTGTGTGTGTGTGTGTGTGTGTGTGTGTGTGTGTGTGTATAATCTTCAGTGTTTCCCACATATAAGATCATGGCATCTGTGAAGACAGATTTTACTTCTTCCTTTCCAATTTGGATGCCTATATTTATTTTCTTGCCTAATTGTTCTACATAGAACCTCCACTATGGGATATTGGATATCAGTAATAATAGGCATCCTTGTCTTGTTCCTGATTGTAGGGGGAAAGCTTCCCAGTGTTTCATCATTGAGTATGAATGTTAGCTGTGGGTTTCTCATACAGAGCCTTCATTATGTAGAGGAAGTTCCCTTCCATTTCTAGTGTATTATTTGATTTCATTATAAAAGGATTATTAAATGTTGTCACTTTCTCTTCATCAATGAGTCATATTAATATCAGATTTACAGATTGCGTTGTATAAAAGTATGAATTTAAGCACAGTATTTGCACGCACACCCCCAGTTTATTCTTTCATCTTAATTTGTGTTGCCCGTATTTTATTAGCAAAGAAGTGGACTTTAATACTGAGCACATGATATTGGCCTATGTGCAAACCACCAATTTAAGAAAAATTGCTAAAATCATAATTTTTAGGTAATAAAAATAGTCCATAATATTTAATTAATACTAATACTAGTTTATAAATTATTAGAAGGTCATTGATATTGTTTGCAATATTTCACTATGGCTATTCCTATCCAGTTTAATGACTCCCAGTTTCAGCTGTAGTGAACCATTCATAACCCATTTTTGTCTTTGTTTCTAACAACTTAGGAAATTCCAATAATAGATCATTAAAAATAGAAGCAAATGCTTGTTGGTTCTTTCAGTTATGTCTGAATATTTGGATCAAACAAGAACACAAATTATGGAGAGATTTCTCATAAAGAGCTATTTTAAGTTCTGTCAGACATAAGTAAACACATTTATCACATTCAAAGATGAAAGAATGTTTAACCTTGTGATATAGTGGTAAGTAGAATCCTAATCCATTCTTTGGTTGCTCTGGCTCTAAAATGTATTTTCATACTCTGTTGAAGCCTTATTCAGAAATTTGAAATATCCTCTATTAAATATAATCAATTTCTTTCACTGAAGAATGAGGAAAAATTATCAAGTTTTTGGAAAAAAAGCAGACTCTTTATGACTAATACCATGTACACCACAGTTAATTTTTTTCTTAAAAAATATTAGGATCCAAAATGGCAGCAGAGTGAATGGAAGCTACACAGACCATTTCCCAGGACCAAACTGGAATTACAACTAAAATAAAGACAAATCATCAGGAAAAAGCAACAGAAAAGCAGCTTGTGAGGACCATACAACTGGGGACACTGAATCGATTCTGGTAGTAGTGCGGAGGCGTGAGAGAGGGGGGCTGGGAGCCCACGGACAGCAGCGGCTTTAGCTGTGAGCAGCGTTTTCGGGGTTAAAATCCCAAGCCTGCTTCACAGTACAGGGCTGGGACAGACGCTAAAATACCCACAGCCACTCACCTTGGGCTCCGACAGAGGAAGGGCAGACTGGACTGGAACTGTGTGGGGACACTTGGGATTTTGAGGGTGCTCAGAGTTTATGCTGAGGTGTGGCCACACAGAATGGTAGCCATCTTACTCCTTCTCAAGAATCTGAGGAGAGGCAGCGGCCCCTCCCTCTGAGATTCAACTCCACCCAGGTGGGCCATTGAAATGTAAATAGAGGCTCACTAACAACCAGCATCTGCCGGACCCTCAAAAAATCCTCTTATGCTGAACACCTGAGGGAATTTTTCATTCAACTGAGAACCCAAGTCTCTTTAAGTAACCAGGACTAATAGCCTCCAGGCAAAACGCTAGAGGATAACTGACCTTTCCTGGGTTGGCAAATCTCCCAGGAAGATTTGACAATGGTGTTTAACGTGGGTCTTTACAAGGTCATCCAAACCCAGTAGAGGGAGCCACAAACAGCAGAACACCAACACTCACAGGGAAAATTTGGTAGGCTCCAAAACCCACTGAGATAGCCAAAATGGTGAAACAAAGAAACAAATCCCAAATGAAATAACAAAAGACCTCTACCAAACATGAGATCAATAAAATGCAGTTAAGCAAGTTATCAGAGGCAGAATTCAGAGCCATGATCTTGAGGAAGCTCAACATCATGACTAAGGACATCAACACCATGAGTAAAGAGGTAGAAACATTAAAAATCAACCCACTGGAAATGAAAAACCACCAAGAAGAAATGAAGAATGACATAGCAGAAATAAAAAAACACACTGGAAGGACTAAATAACAGAGTAGAGGAAGCTTAGGACCAGAGCAGTGAATTAGAAGACAGGGTAGAAAAAAATCAATCAGAAAACCAGAAGTAAAAAACAATTAAAAAACAGGAAGACAGCATAAGAGAACTGTGGGACAACTGGAAACGTAATAATATTCGCATCATAGAAGTCCCCGAAGAAGAAAATGAGCAAGGGTTAAAGAATATATTTGAAGAAATAGTGAAAGGAAACTTCCCTAATTTGGTGAAGAAGAAAGGCATACAATTTCAAGAAGCACAGAGAGTCCCAAATAAGAAGTTCTGAAACGAACTCACACCAAGACACATAGTAATCAAAATGCCAAAAATTAAAGACAAAGAAAGAATCCTAAAGGCAGCAAGAAATAAACAACAGGTTACCTACAAAGGAAACCCCATAAGACTATCAGCTGACTTCTCACAAGAAACACTACAGGCCAGAAGGGAATGGCATGAAGTAATCAAGGTCATAAAAAACAAGAATCTGAATCCAAGACAACTATATTCAACAAGGCTATCATTTAAAATAGAAGGTCAAATAAAGAGCTTCCCAGACAAAAAAAAGGCTAAGGAAATACATTAGCACCAAACCACCACTGCAAAAATTGTTAAAAGGACTGCTATAATTAGCAGAAGAAACAAGAAGGAAAAAAATATAACCACACTAAACAAAAATGGCAATAAATAAGTACATGTCAATAATCACCGTAAATGGAAATGGATTAAATGCTCTGAGAAAAAGACACAGAGTAGCTGATTGGATAAGAAAGCATGACTCATATATATGTTGTTTACAAGAGACCCACCTCACAACAAAAGACTGACATAGTTTGAAAGTGAAGGGATGGAAAAAAAATCTTCCAAGCAAACAAAAAGAAAAAAAAAAGCTGGGGTAGCAATACTCATATGTGAGAAAATAGATTTCAAAATGAAGACCATAACCAGAGACAAAGAAGGCCACTACATAATATTGAAAGAATCTATCCAACAGGAAGATACAACCTTGGTAAACACATATGGACCCAATATAGGAGCACCAATATATATTAAAAATCTTCTGGAGGACTTCAAAGGAGAAATCAACAGCAATACAATCATAGCAGGAGACTTCAACACCCTGCTGACATCATTGGATAGACCCTCTAGACAAAAAATTAACAAGGAAACAGAGACTCTAAATGAAGCACCAGACCAAATAGATTTAATAGATATCTACAGAGAATTACACCCTAAAACTAGAGAATTCACATTCCTTCTCAAGTGCATAGAGGATATTCTCAAAAACAGACCACATGTTAGGGCACAAACTAAGTCTCTATAAGTTCAAGAAGATTGAAATCATATCAAGCATCTTCTCAGATTACAATGGCATGAAACTAGAAATCAACTGCAACAAGAACATGCAAAGACATTTGAACACATAGAGGCTAAACAGCATGTTATTAAACAATGAATAGGTTACTGAGGAGATCAAGAAAGAAATAAAAAACTTCCTGGAAACCAATGAAAATGAACACACAACAACACAAAATCTATGGATGCAGCAAAAGCAGTTCTGAGAGGGAAGTTCGTAGCACTACAGGACTACCTCAAGAAACAAGAAAAATTTCTAATAGACTATCTAACCTCATAACTTAAAGAACTAGAAAACAAACAAGAAGTAAACCCAGAGCAAGTAGAAAGAAGGAAATAGTAAAGATCAGAGCAGAAATCAATGACACAGAGACCAAAAAAACAATTCAAAGGATCAATGAAATAAAGAGCTGGTTTTTCGAAAAGATAAACAAGATTGATGGACCCTTAGCTAGACTCACCAAGAAACAAAGAGAGAAAACCCAAATACACAAAATCAGAATTGAAAGAGGAGAAGTAACAACTGACACCACAGAAATAGAAAGGATCGTTAACAAATACTATGAACAATTATACGGCAACAAATTCGATAATCTAAGCGAAATGGACAAATTTCTAGAAACACATAGTCTCCCAAAACTGGACCAGGAAGAGATAGAAAACTTGAACAGACCAATAACAACTAAGGAAATTGAAGAGGTAATCAAGACTCTCCCAACAAACAAAAGCCCAGGCCCAGATGACTTCATGGGGGAGTTTTACTGAACATCCAAAAAAGAACTAACACCTTTTCTCCTCAAACTATTCCAAAAAATCCAAGAAGGAAGACTTCCAAACTCGTTTTATGCATAAACAGAGAAAAACAAATATCACATGATCTCACTTATTTGGGGAATATAGTGAACATAACAGTCTGAGGAACAGGGTAGACCCAGGAATGTGGAAGTAGGGTACAGACTGACAACCCTCGGAAGAGGGAGTGGCAGGGGAGGAAAGAGATAAAGCACAAAACTTATATGCATGTGGGCATAACTGATGGACATGGACAACAAAGCTGGGGACGGGGTAGGAAGGATGGGGAGGAAGGTGTCAATGGGGAAAAATGGAGAAACATCTGTAACAAAAAACAAAAACAAAGAAACAAACAAAGAAACTAAACAGGAAAACAGCCGCACAAAAAGAGAAATAAAAGAGATAGATAAACACTTTGAAAAACAAACTCTAATAAATAAAAACTACTTTTAAGAAAAAAAAGAAATCTTAAATTAAAAACTATATTTTAGGTTTAAAAAACAGGTTTAGGATACACACAAATATACTGCTGAGATATAAAATTTGAACAAGGCCCTTGCATTTTTACCTTTATATCAGTGTCATAAAAAGTTTTAATCTCATGCTTCATTACAAATACTTATGCTCAGACATTTCCCTTAGAACAGAAGATCTCAAACTTTAGGGTGTAGCAGAATCAATGGAAGGGTTTGTGAAAACTCAGCTATCTGGGTTCCATCCTCATAATTCTGATTCAGTAGATCTGGGTTGGGGCCTGATGACACTCTGAGACCTCTGACTTAGACAACCAGTAGACGTGTGTGAGAAGAAACAGATATATGATTTACAAAGATTTTCTACCCCTCTTCTATACTAACATTGGAATTCTCTGAAATATGTTTTTACACTAATGTTGAACTAGCTTGAACTATGTTATACTGATTTACAACATTTATTATATTGTTTTCAACTTTAGTTTATGCTTCAATGAACCACTGATTTGAGCCCTAATCAAGAATATAACTAATTTAAGCAAGAAAAATTAATGTAAATTTAAAAATAAATGTGAATGACATGGAAATTAAAAAGCCAATGTCAACTCCACAGGTTAAATGAAAGTTTGTCAAGTCAAAACAACCAATAAAATCTTTGTTATATGTGAGTGGTCTAATTGTAACAATAAATAAAATAAAATTAGGAGGGATATCATAATTTATTTTACATTTCAAAATGTGAAATAAATATGAACAAAATTGATTACATTGTTTTGTCATACCTAGCTGCTTGGAATTCTTGGTAGGTAGCTGAGTACTCCAGTAGTCCAGGAATCACACTGATAAACACTGCCCTGGAGACCAGAAGTATGCCTGGAATGTAGCAGGAACCTGAAGAGTAGCTGTTATCTTCATTCTCACCTATTCTACCTGCCTTATAGCTTTCACTGGGAGAATGCAAGAACCCTTTTATGTGTTCCATGTCAAGTGTGCTCCACGCTTACACAGCATGCCCAGCTCACCCTGGCTAAATGCTCCCAGGACTTCATCCACCTGATCACTTCACAGACATCTCACTGGATAAAAAACCCTTTAAAATATTTATGCACCTAATATAGGAGCTCCTAAATATATAAAGTAAATATTAATAGACCTAAAGAGAGAAATAGATAGCAATAAAATAATGGAAGATGTTAATAACCCATTTTCATCAATGGATAGAATGTCCAGACACAAAATCAATAAGGAGATATTGGACTTAAACATTTTAGACAAGATGGACTTAACAGATAAACAGAACATTTCATGAAAAAGCAACAGAATATACATTCTTCTCAAGTATACCTGGAACATTTTCCAGAACAGATCATATATGTTAGGCCACGAAACAAGTCTTAATACATTTAAGAAGACTGAAATCATATCAAATCTTTTCCCACCCAGTGGTATAAAACTAGAAATCAATACAAGAAGATAACCTGGCCCGGGCCAGTTTGGCTCAGCGGTTAGAGCGTCAGCCTGCAGTACAGAGAGACCCGGGTTCGGTTCCCGCTAAGGGCACGTACCTCGGTTGCAGTTTGTCCCCGGCCCTGGTTGGTCGTGCGGGTGGCAACCACTCGATGTGTCCCTTCACATCGATGTTTCTCTCTCTCTCTCTCTTCCTCTCTCTCCCTCCCGCTCTGTCTGAACAAAAAAATGCAAAATTGTCCTCTGGTGAGGATAAAAAAAAAAAAAAGAAGATAACCTGAAAAATTTACAAGTATGTGGAGAGTAAACAACATTCTACCAACCAACCAGTGGGTCAAAGAAGAAATCAAAAGATTAATAAAAAACACCTAAAGACAAGTGAAAATGGAAAAACAATATACCAAAACTTATGAAATGCAGCAAAAGCAGTTCATAGCGATAAATGCATATATCAAGAAACAAGAAAGATCTCAGATAAACAACCTAACTTTACATCTAAAGGAAATAAAAAAAAATCAAACAAAGCCCAAATTTAGTAAAGAGAGAATAACAAAGATCAGAGCAGAAATAAATGAAAAAAGACAATAAAAAGATCAATGAAACTAACAGCTGTTTTTTTATTTTATTTATTTATTTATTTATTCATTTAATCCTCACCCGAGGACACTTTCCCATTTTTTTTTGTTCAGGTAGAGTGGGAGGGAGAGAGAGGAACAGAGAGAGAGAAACATTGATGTGAAAGGAACACATCGAGTGGCTGCCACCCGCACGACCAACCAGGGCCGGGGACAAACTGCAACCGAGGTACACGCCCTTAGCGGGAACCGAACCCGGGTCTCTCAGGACCGCAGGCCGACGCTCTAACCGCTGAGCCAAACCGGCCAGGGCACAGCTGTTTTTTTAAAAAAGGTAAACAAAATTGACAAATCTTTAGCTCAACTCACCAAGAAAAAAAGAGAACTAAAATAAATAAAATCAGAAATGAAAGGGATGTTACAACTGATACCACAGAAATACAAAGGGTCATAAGAGACTGCTTTAACAATTATACATCAATAAATTAGATCACCTAGAATAAATGGATTAATTCCTAAAAACATACAACCTGCCCTGGCCGGTTTGGCTCAGCGGTTAGAGCATCGGACTGCGGTCCTGAGAGACCCGGGTTCGGTTCCCGCTAAGGGCACATACCTCGGTTGCAGTTTGTCCCCGGCCCTGGTCGGTAGTGCGGGTGGCAGCCACTCGATGTGTCCCTTTCACATCGATGTTTCTCTTTCTCTCTCTCTGTTCCTCTCTCTCCCTCCCACTCTACCTGAACAAAAAATGGAAAAATGTCCTCGGGTGAGGATAAAAAAAAAAAATAATACAACCTACCATGACTGAATCAGGATGAAATATAAAATCTGAATACGCTGATTACTAGAGTAAGGAGATTGAATCAGTAATCAAAAGCTTCTCAACAAACTGAAGTCCAGGACCAGATGGCTTCACTGGTGAATTCTACCAACATTTAAGGAAGAATTAATAAGAGGAGAAAACACTTCCCAATGCATTTTACAAGGCCAGCATTACCCTGATACCAAAACTAGATAAAGATCCACCAAGAAAATAAAATTATAGGCCAATATCCCTGATGAACATAGATGTGGAAATCTTCAACAACATATTAACAAATTCAAAAGGATCATACACCATGGTCAAATGGAATTTATTCCAGGGATGTAAAGATGGTTCAACATCCACAAATCAATGTGATATACCACATTAACAGAAGAAAAGATAATAATTACATGATAATTTCAATAGATACAGAAAAAAGCCTCTGACAATATTTAACATTCATTTAAGATAAGAATTTTCAACAAACCAAGCATAGAGGGAATGAACCTCAACATAATAAAGGCTATATATGACAAACCCACATCTAACACCATATTCAAAGGTGAAAAGCTGAACGCTTTTCCTCTTAGATCAGGAACAAGACAAGGATGCACACTCTTGCCACTTTTATTTAACATAGAATTAGGAGTCCCAGTCAGAGCAATTAGGCAAGAAAAAGAAATAAAAGGCAGCCAAAGGAAGAAATAAAACTGTTACTATTTGCAGATAACACAGAAAACCCTAAAGACTTCACCAAGATATTGTCAAAACTAATCAATGAATTCAGTAAAGTTGCAGGATACAAAATCAATATATACAAATTTGTTATATTTGCATACACTAATAACAAAAGAGAAATTAATAAAACAATCCCACTTATAATTGCATCAAAAATAAAATACCTAGGAATAAATTTAACCAAGGAAGTGAAAGATCTGTACACTAAAAACTATTGATAAAAGACATTGAAGAAGACATAAATAAGTGAAAGATATGTTATGCTCATGGATTAAAAGAATTAATATTGTTAAAATGTCCATACTACTCAAAGCAGGATACAGACTGAATGCAATCCCTATCAAAATTCCAATTATATTTTTCACAGAAATGGAACAAATAATCCTAAAGTTTGTATGGAACCACAAAAGACCCACCCATAGCCAAAGTAATTTAGAGAAAGAAAAACAAAGCTGGAGGCACCACACTTCCTAATTTCAAAGTATATTACAAAGTTATAGTAATCAAAACAGTATGGTAATGGCATAAACACAGACACATATCAATGGAACAAAATAAAAAGCCCAGAAATAAACCCACGGATATACGCTTAGTTAAGTCATGACAAAGGAGCTAAGAATACACAAAGGGAAGAAGACATTCTCTTCAATAAGTGGGGCTGAGAAAACTGGACAGACACATGAAAAGAATGAAAGTGGACCACTATTCTTACACCACACACAAAAATCAACTGAAAATGAATTAAAGACTTGAATGTAAGACCTGCAACCATAAAACTCCTGCAAGAAAACATAGGCAGTAAGCTCCTTGACATCAGTCTTGGTGATGATCTTTTGGATTTGACACCAAAAGCAAAAATGAACATGTGGGGCTACATCAAATTAGAAAGCTTCTGCATAGCAAAGAAAACCATCAACAAAATGAAAAGGGAACCTTCTGAAAGGGAGAAAATACTTGCAAATCATATATCTGATAAGGGGTTAATATCCAAAATATATAAAGAACTCAGAACTCCACAGCAAAAACCCAAACAATCTAATTTTAAAATGATCAGAGGATCTAAATAGAAGAAGGCATACAGATGGCCAACAGATACATGAAAAGATGCTCAACATTTATTATCAGGGAATGCAAATGAAAACCCCAATCAGATATCACCTTACATGTGTTAGAATAGCTATTATCAAAATAACAAGAGAATATGGATAAATGGGAACGCTTATGTTGGTAGGAATGTAAACTTGTGCAGCCACTATGGAAAAGAGTAGGCAGGTTCCTCAAAAAAATTAAAAATACAACTACCATATGATCCAGCAATTCTACTTCTGGGTATTTATCTGAAAGAAACAAAGCACTAACTCAAAAAAATATATGCATTCCTATGTTCATTGCAGCATTATTAAAATAGCCGAGATATGGAAGTGAAGCAACCTATCCAAAGTGATTTATCCATCGAGGATAAGTAAATTAAATTGCCACATATGAAAGAATATTAGTCAGCCATTTAAGAAAATTTTTTTCATGGATAAACCTTGAGGGCATTATGCTAAGTAATATAAGTCAGAAAGAGAAAGACAAATATTCTATGATCTCACTTATATGTGGAATCATATCTATCTATCTATCTATCTATCTATCTATCTATCTATCTATCTATCTATCTAAAGCTCCTAGACAGAAAGCAGATTGGTGGTTGCCAGAGGTAGGGGGTGAGGGATGGGTGAAATGAATGTAGGTAGTCGAGCACAACTTCCTTGTATAAAATAAATAAGTCATGAAGATGTAATGTCCAGCATGGTGACTATGGTTAATAATACTGTATTGTATATCTGAAAGTTGCTTAAAAGTTCTTATCCCAAGAAAAGATGCATATCTCAATTAAAGTATGCATTAACTAAATTTTTTTATGGTGAACATTTCACAGTACTGAATCATTATGCTGTACGCCTGAAACTAATATAATGTTGTATGTCAATTATATCTCAAAAATAAACAAGAACCCTTTTTCTGAACAGAAAACAACTACCTATATAGAAAGGCATATATCGCTTTCTCAGCTATATATTTAATGCCCTAATCATTAACAGTCGACTCAGTTAGCAACTCTTTTTCAAAGTTACTTCTGGGTATTAGATCTTTTATGACTGGTGCTTTCTCCATGGAATTCTGATGTTTAAAAACACGGCATTTTTTTGTGGGTTTTTTTTATATCTCACATGTAAGTTTATATACAGCTATATCAGGGAAAACTCTGCTGCCTAACATAACTATTGACCAATGAGTATTGCTAGCTTCAGGAAGTAGTTTTCAGATACATATTTTTAAACTATTAATAGTAAAGGATCCTTTTAAAAGTTGGTCTGTTTTATAAGTTTTGCTTTAGTTTTTGTATGAAAATATGTTTTTAGCCTCTATCTTGTGAAGACTTATTCCTGTTTTAAAGAAAACATCAACAGAAGCCAGAATTCTGCTTATCACTATTAACTCTGGAAACAGAAGTGGTATGACAAGGATGTGATTTTTAAACAGAGGAAAGGTAAAGGAGTGGAGTGCTCAAAACAGTAAGATAAAGACAACACTAGGACAAAAAAGTGACATATTCTATGGAGAAAACCACAAAGCCAACAATTCCCTTTGGCAACTCAAAAAGTTGCCATAAGCCAATAAGCACACTTCCCTGTGCTGTGGCAGTGTTGTTAAGTCCCAAATCAGAATCATTTAAGCCTAGAATGCCCCTCTAGCATGTGTTGCCCATGTTCCACTAGTGTATTATTAGAATTAACAAAGAAGTGAGAATGATGTAACTGTCCTTGAAATCTGTCCTGATCTCCAACATCTGGATTGTGACAGTTACTGAGCTACTGCTCAGATACAAATTAATCAATGAGGTTGAACTGAAAGGATTAATCCTTGTACCTATGATAGAAGAGTCTAAATAAGTTAGTGTTGAATGGATGAACAAAATGAATAAAACAGTAAATATATAAGGAAGTATCATAACTTCTTGATAATCAGAGGTTTCTAGATTACTTATGGTTAAAAAAAAAAGTGCACATAAAAAAAAAAATCCATTACATGTTAGAAAGCATCTACTGTTTGGAACAAGGCTTTTAAAGGGAAACTAGATTGTGGCTAATGTCATACAGTGATAACTGCTTTCCTCCTTATCCCTTCATTGCCAATAGCCAAGTTCCTCTCACTCCAGATCTACCCAGTGCTATATACTTGATATATGCTCAATACACACTTATAAAACCAAACTGATATCATTAATGAAAATGTCTATGAAAAAGCTATAGGCAGCCCTGGACGATATGGCCCAGTGGTTAGAGTGTCGGCCTGCGGTCCAGAGACCCAGGTTCGGTTCCTGCTAAGGGCATGTACCTCGGTTGTAGTTTGTCCCTGGCCCTAGTTGGGTCTCGCGGGTGGCAACCACTAATTTGTCCCCTTCACGTCGATGTTTCTCTCTCTCCCCCTCCCACTCTACCTGAACAAAAGATGGAGAAATGCCCTCGGATGAGGATTAAAAAAAAAGCTATAGGCAGTTATGTCCCAAAAAAGCTCATATATACTTCCTGCTTAGAGATAGAACAATTAGTGATAGTCCATTCTGGGCCATTGAAGAATGACTCAGAGTATGAATATGGCTTGGGCTTGGTTTTATTTATAAAAGCTTTATATAGCTTTATATAGGATGGCTTCCTAGGCCTGAATTCATTTAAACTTAACTTTGGTTCAGTTACATCCATCACTTCAATGATTCTAACAGAATCATTCATGAATTTGATTTTAACTGGCAGCTTAAGATGTCTTATTTGAAAAATTTAAAAAAGTGAAAGCAAATTCACAATTACAAGGATACACTCAGCAGATAGCAAATCATTATAATCTGTGCATACTCCGTCCAAAAGAGGTCTTCAAACTTAGAAAAGCTTTTCATTGGAACTCTCTACTATGACCTGAATAATAATTTTCATGAAGGCACTCTAAAAACAAAGAGAAATCCTTACCTCTTGAAGTTAAATTTCAATAATAATTTCAATTATATGGAGCCTTGAATTTTTCCTGTAACCCTCATATTCAATTTTGTGCTAAGTATTAAAGGAATTAAAGTCAGTTTCTTTACCAATGAATTATGAGGAACACAAATTAAGATAAAAGGATGAACTGGGAATATGCATGCAAATATTGTGCTTTCCTATTATTATACAGCATAATCTGTAAATCTAGTACTAATGAGACTCAAGATTTAAATGGCTGAAGAATGTATTTAGTGAATTATTGTCAATCAATGCCTCTATTCTAGGATAAACATAATCTTAAAAGGCAACACACCTATTATTACAAATTCCTAACTAAGTACAGTACTTCATTATTTCGAAATGTCACTGTCAATTTATAGAGTAACAGATAAACATCTTTCACCATATACCTGATTACCTTTCCTTCAGATTAAATGAAACACTATTAAGAAAAATTACAAACAACATTTTTACGCAATAAAAGAAACCTAATGAGCTTTAAAACTGTAAACTAGTTATACCACTCCAAATTTTCACATTTGCTTATGTGGATATATCAGGTTTTATACCACTGTAATAGAGTATTATTTTTTTTAGGTAACATTATTTCATGTAAATTCTTCCAAGTATTCATTTATTCAATCACTTGACCAACATTGAGTGTCTACTCCTAGGTATACTGTTAGGGGATAGAGTTACAAATGTGAATATGATACAACCCTTGCTCTTTTAAAAAACTCAATCTTATGAAAGGCAGACAACTAAATAAGTAAAATACAATAGTACAAGTTTATATTAAAACTGTCTACATGGCCCTGGCTGATTTGGCTCAGTGGTTAGAGCATGGGCCCTCGGACCAGAGTCACAGGTTCAATTCCAGTCAAGGGCACATACCTTGGTTGTGGTTCAGTCCTCCGTTCTGGTCAGGGTCATGGGGGAGGCAACCAATTGATGTGTCTCTCTCACACTGATGTTTCTCTCTCTCTCCCTCCTTACCTAATTCCTCCCTCCCTTCCACTCTACCTGAAGATAAATAGAAAAATCTCCTCAGGTGAGGATTTAAAGAAATAATTGTCTATATGTCTCCCATTTACAATAGATATAGGTATTCTACTGAAAACATTCACTATAACTGGAAACTTTTCATCATTGCTCAAAAATCAAACTCTCTCTTATCTGTTCTACAGAAATATTTCTGTAATTTAATTAAAACACAAAATTTAAAATAACTTTATAAATATCTGTGAATTTAGCATCTCAAATTAACAAATGTTAATATTTGCTTCATATTTTAACTTAAAGCTATTTTCCAAATCTAGAAATTTCTTGACTGATAAAACACTAATGATTACTTGAGATTATAGGTCCCACCAGCTGTACAACCTAGGGTAAATTAACTTTTTTGATTGTCAGTTTTCTCATCCAATAGTGGAGATAACAGTGCCAAACTGTGGTAGATTATCTTCCATTTGACCCTCAGTATCCAAGCTCTACGTAGCTTTTTCCACAGGGAGGTTCTAGTTGGGTTAGATCAATAGGAGGTATGAGCAGGAGATTAGAGCAAAGCTATTCCCTGGTTTCCTCCCTACCACACACCAAGGGCTGACTATATCCCTCTATCAGAAGCAGTCCTCTCCATATACCACTCTCCCCTAGGACTTCAAGCAGAGGGATGATAATGGTTCCCTTAAGCCCTAGATTCTACTATTCATTGTTGATTTCCATTAACCCTGCCCATATCTTTATACAGTTCCCTTATTAAACTCTTTTCAAATAACCCAGTTTGAAAGTGCCATCTGTTTCCTGCCAGAATGTCTGATTCACATATAACCTCATGGGGTTGTTTTGAGGAATACATGAGGTAATAAACATATAAAGCTTAGCAGAGTGCCTAGCACATTATAAATATTCAGTAAGTGTTGATTACCATTGTCACTATCAGTATTGTTGTTAGTATTTTATTTGAGGTTCCATGCTCATTTCCTCTATACCATCTGGACATGTTCAAGAAACTGAGAAATTCAGAATTCTGGAGATCTTTTACTAATCTCACAGTGCTCCAAAAATATATTCCAATGTAAAATGTGTTTTTCTATTTAATCTCAATATTTAAAAAGAGTAAAAAGGAGCTAAAGTGAGTGAAAAAACCCATCTAGAAGACAAGATCTCCTGGACTATAGTTTCTTCTGTAAACATGCTTTGGAATTCATTTCCTGCAAACTGAACTCCTGCCATCATGGCAAATCTAGCAAAGTATAAATGTCCATAAAGTTAAACTGTTGGGTCATGAAAAGAGCAGACTGCAAGGTAAACTCAACGGCATAAAAGTCATGTTTTATGTGGAAATACATCTTCATCATTCTTACTTATCAATCACAACATAGGTAAGCATCAGCATTTGACAAATTATTTCATCAAAATCCTAGCAACCTTTCACCTTACCTCATCCTTTATATCTTCCTGTTGTTGGGCTGTGAAGATCTCCATTGCTGCCATGAGTCTCATCATTAACTCATCCACTGTTGTGTTACCTAGCAACACACGGAGATTGCCAAACTTACTATAAAGTTATAAAATGGGAAGTCATTCTGGAATTAGTCATAAGAAATAACTACAATCTAAAAAAAATGTACAAACTAGTATGCTATTATCTAGTTAAAACTGGTTTTGGCCCAGCCGGTGTGGCTCAGTGGTTGAACGTTGACTCATGCACCAAGAAGTAGCCAGTTCGATTCCCAGTCAGGGCACATGTCCAGGTTGTGGCCCAGATCCCCAGTAGGGGGCATGCAGGAGGCAGCTGAACAATGTTCTTTCATTGATGTCTCTCTCTCTCTCTCTCCCTTCCTCTCTCTCTAAAAAGTCAATAAAGAAAAATTATAAAAAAACAAACAAAAAACTGATTTTGTAGTTGTAGTTATAACCCTAGTTCCATCACTATGCTCTAGTACCTAGAAATGATCTAGCATATGACAAGAGTTTAACAAATATTAACTTAATAAATGAATAAATAGATGACTGAGGGACTGTAGCTCTCGAAGGATCACTTTTCTTTTCTGCAAAATAAAGATAACATTACCTTTGTAGGGTTCTTAGAAGGATTAGAAATAATGTATTAGAGATAATGTAAAGTGCCTGGTACATAGTACACATACGATCACTGGTAGTTATTGCCAAGACATGATAAATGGCAAAAAGTTTAGGATCACTTTTAATATAGATTTTGTTCCTGGGCAAATCCTTGGGTTTCCATTTCTTATTTTAAATTTGTAGTGCCCAAGACTCAGAGTACAGGGCACGAATACTTTATGGAGGGTACTGGAATAATCAAAGAAAATACCATCCATAGTGGTACAAATGACTACATGTTAACCATTAATTTTTAGGCTTAAGCCGCTGCTTATAAACAAAGTATGCTTCAACCCTAATTGTAAAGACTCACTGCCAAGTTGGTCTTATAGGTACTTTATCCTTAAGCCCTTAATGATCCAATATGGAGAAAAGGTACCAGTTAATATAGTTCAAAACAAATTTATTTCTTCTTTTTTTAAAAAAATGTTTTCATTGATTTTTTTAGAACAAGAGGAAAGGAGAGATAGAAACATTGATTTAGACAGAAACATCCATCAGCTGCCTCCTGCATGCCCCCTACTGGGGATCAAGCCTGGAACCCAGGCATGTGCCCTGACCAAGAATTGAACTGGACCTCTCAGTCCATGGGTAAACGTTCAATCTGCTGAGCCACACCAGTAAGGGCACAAATTTATTCTTTAGAGCCTACTGCAATGGTTTTCAACATTTTGGTCTCAGAAACCTCTTATACTCTTAAAAACTATTCAGATTCCTAAAGAATTGTATGTGGGTTATAGTTATCAACATTTATTGTGTTACAAATTAAAACTGAAATACTTAAAACATACTTATCAATTATTTTATTTTATCCTCACCTGAGGACATTTTTCCATTTTTCTGTTCAGATATAGTGGGAGGGAGAGAGAGGAAGAGAGAGAGAGAAACACTGACGTGAAAGGGACACATCAAGTGGCGGCCACCTGTATGACCAATCAGGGCCGGGGACAAACTGCAACCGAGGTACATGACCTTAGAGGGAACTGAACCGGGATCTCTCTGGACTGCAGGCCAACGCTCTAACCACTGAGCCAAACCGGCCAGGGCCTTGTCAATTATTTTAAAAGTGACAGTAATAAAGCCATTACATGTTAATATAAATATCACATTTTTTATGAAAAATGACTTCATGTTTCAAATGAAAAAAATTAGTGAGAATAGCACTGCTTAACATTTTTTCTTTTTTTTTTTTTTATCAATTAATTTTTGTTACAGATGTTTCTCCTTTTTCCCCCACTGATTCCTCCCTCCCCCTCCCTCCCTGCCCTGTCCCCAGTTTGTTGTCCATGTCCACTGTTCATGCATACATGCATATAAGTTCTGTGGTTAACCCCCTCTTCTGGGGATTGTCAGTCTGTACCCCACTTCCACATCTCTAGGACTACCCCATTCCTCAGACTGTTATGTTCATTATATTCCACAAATAAGTGAGATCATATGACACTTGTCTTTCTCTGTTTGGCTTCTTTCACTTAGGATGATACTTTCCAGGTCCCTCCATGTAGTCTCAAAGGATAAGAGATCTTTCTTTCATACAGCTGCGTAGTACTCCATTGTGTATATGTACCACTGCTTTTTTATCCATTCGTCTATTGATGGACACTTGGGCTGTTTCCAGATCTTAGCTATTGTAAACAGTGCTGCTACAAACATGGGGGTACATATATTCTTTCTGATTGGTGTTTCAGGCTTCTTAGGGTATATTCCTAGAAGTGGAATCACTGGATCAAATGGAAGTTCAATTTTTAATTTTTTGAGGTAACACTGTATTGTTTTCCATAGTGGCTGCACCAGTCTGCATTCCCACCAGCAGTGTATAGAGTCCCCTTTTCTCCACACCCTTGCCAACACTTGTTTGATGATTTGTAGATGGCGGCCATTCTGACAGGTGTGAGGTGATACCTCATTGTTGTTTTAATTTGCATCTCTCTGATGATTAGTGATGTTGAGCATTTCTTCATATGTCTCCTGGCCATTTGTATGTCCTGTTTGGAGAGGTGTCTATTTAGTTCCTCTACCCATTTTTTAATTGGATTCTTTGTCTTCCTTTTGTTAAGTTGCATGAGCACTCTACATATATTGGAAATTAACCCCTTATCTGATATATCATTGGCAATTATACTCTCCCATACAGTGGGTATCCTTTCCGTTTTGATGATTGTATCTTTTGCTGTGCAGAATCTTTTGAGTTTGATGTAGTCCCATGTGTTCATTTTCTCCTTTGTTTCTATTGCCTTAGGTGATGTATCAGTGAAAATTCTGCTGCGTATGATGTCTGAAATTTAGTTGCCTACAGTTTCTTCTAGGATTTTTATGGATTCATGAGTCACATTTAAGTTTTTTATCCATTTTGAGTTTATTCTTGTGTAGGTTGTAAGTTGATGGTCTAGTTTCATTTTTCTGCATGTAGCTGTCCAATTTTCCCAGCACCATTTATTAAAGAGGCTGTCCTTACTTCACTGTATGCTCTTGCCACCTTTGTCAAATATTAGTTGAGCATATTGCCTTGGGTCCGTTTCTGGGATCTCTGTTCTGTTCCACTGATCTATATGACTGTTCTTGTGCCAGTACCAGGCTGTTTTGATTACGGTGGCTTTGTATTATAACCTGAAATCTGGTAATGTGATCCCTCCAACTTTGTTCTTCCTTTTCAAGATTGCTGTGGCTTATTCGAGGTCTTTTTTGGTTCCATATGAACTTTTGAAGTACTTGTTCTAATTCTGTGAAGTGTGCCGTTGGTATTTTGATGGGGATTGCATTGAATCTATAGATTGTTTTGGGTAATATGGACATTTTAATAATGTTAATTCTCCCAATCCATGAACAGGGTATGTGCTTCCAGTTTTTTATATCATCCTCTATTTCTTTTTTCAATGAACCATAGTTTTCTGCGAATAGGTCCTTCATTTCTTTGGTTAAGTTTATTCCTAGGTATCTTAATTTTTTTGCCGCAATGGTAAATGGGATTGTTTTCTTAGTTTCTCTTTCTGTGAGTTCATCATTGGTGTATAAGAATGCCGTCGATTTCTTGACGTTAATTTTGTATCCTGCTACTTTGCCAAATTCATTTATTAAGTCTAGTAAATTTCTGGAGTCTTTGGAGTTTTCTACGTATAGTGTCATGTCATCTACAAATAATGACCGTTTCACTTCCTCCTTTCCAATTTGGATCCCTTTTATTTTTTCTTCCTGTCTGATTGCTGTAGCTAAGACTTCTAGTACTATGTTAAATAAGAGTGGTGAAAGTAGGCATCCTTGCCTTGTTCCTGTTCTTAAGGGAAATGCTTTTAGTTTTTGCCCATTGAGTATGATGTTGGCTGTAGGTCTTTCATATATGACCTTTATTATGTCTAGATATGATCCCTCTATTCCCACATTGCTGAGCATTTTTATCAGAAATGGATGCTGGATTTTGTCGAAGGCTTCTTCGGCATCTATTGATATGATCATGTGGTTTTTATTCCTCATTTTATTTATGTGGTGTATCATGTTTACTGATTTGCGAATATTGTACCAGCCTTGCATCCCAGGGATGAATCCCACTTGGTCATGGTGGATAATTTTTTTGGTGTATTGCTGGATCTGATTTGCTAGTATTTTGTTCAGGATTTTGGTGTCTATGTTCCTCAGGGATATTGGCCTGTAGTTTTCTTTCTTTGTAGAGTCTTTTTCTGGTTTTGGAATCAGAATTATGCTGGCTTCATAAAACGAGTTTGGAAGTCTTCCTTCTTGAATTTTTTGAAATAGTTTGAGAAGAATGAGTATTAGTTCTTCTTTGAATGTTCGGTAAAACTCCCCCGTGAAGCCATCTGGGCCTGGGCTTTTGTTTGCTGGGAGAGTCTTGATTACATCTTCAATTTCTTCTGTTGTTATTGGTCTGTTCAAGTTTTCTATCTCTTCCTGGTCTAGTTTTGGGAGACTATGTGTTTCTAGAAATTTGTCCATTTCGCTTAGATTGTCAAATGTGTTGCCATGTAATTGTTTATAGTAGTTGTTAACGATCTTTTGTATTTCTGTGGTGTCAGTTGTTACTTCTCTTTCATTTCTGATTTTGTGTATTTGGGTTCTCTTTGTTTCTTAGTGAGTCTAGCTACGGGTCCATCAATCTTGTTTATCTGTTCCGAAAAACCAGCTCTTTGTTTCATTGATCCTTTGAATTGTTTTTTTGGTCTGTACATCATTTATTTCTTCTCTGATCTTTACTATTTCCTTCCTTCTACTTGCTCTGGGGTTTTCTTTTTGTTTGCTCTCTAGTTCTTTAAGTTGTTGCTTAACATTTTTTTGAAAATCTCTTTCATATCTGGCTTAACAGAGCACAACTGGATTCTCATATCTACTTTTACATTAAATCAATTATAATATATAGTCTTAGTTGAAATTTATGAAGCAAAACTGATCTCATACAGATATATGTAGACAAAAAAGTGAGGAGTATTTTAATAAATAATTGTAAATATTCTTCTTTAATATACCCAAACTGACAAGAGGAAGTTTCTTCAAGGTGAGGTACGTGAGGATATTGAAACCATATCAATGAACTTTTTATATTTTGTTTATTAAAATCCACTGGTCTATCTTGCCCTTTGAATGGATTTTTTTTTTTTTTTTTAATCCTCACCCGAGGATATTTTTCCATTTTTTTTTGTACGGATAGAGTGGGAGGGAGAGAGAGGAAGAGAGAGAGAGAGAGAAACATCGACGTGAAGGGACACATCGAGTGGCTGCCACCCGCACGACCAACCAGGGCCGGGGACAAACTGCAACAGAAGCATGTGCCCTTAGCGGGAACCGAACCCGGGTCTCACCGGACCGCAGGCCGACACTCTAACCGCTGAGCCAAACTGGCCAGGGCTGAATGGATTTTTTACTTGTGTGTGATTTTATAACATCATACATGCATCAGTCATTTGGAAAATATTGGTTCATTGAGTTATGCATTTCTTTTGAATGTTGACACACCTAATCATATATTTTAAAACAACACATTTGTTAACATCACCACTGACGTCATCCAAAAAGTAAGTTGTCAATCTAATGATGAAGATACAGATTTTTGCTTAAAACCTGAATATTTTTTTTTATCCTCACCCAAGGACATTTTTGCATTTCAGATAGAGCAGGAGGGAGAAAGAGAGAAAGAGAGAGAGAGAAACATCCACGTGAGAGAGACACATGGATTAGTTGCCACCCACACAACCCCAACTGGGGCCAGGGACAAACTGCAACCGAGGTACGTACCCTTAGCGGGAACCGAACCCGTGTCTCTCTGCTCTGCAGGTCAACACTCTAACTGCTGAGCCAAACCAGCCAGGGCTAAACCTCAAATTTTATCACTGTCAACAGATACTGTCAGTTTTTTTGAGTGTGTGTGTGTTTTTTTCCTTGAGTGGCAGAATTAACTTATTCATTCTGGAGAAAATGTCTGCCAAATATCCAGGCTATATAATTATAATTTGTCAGTCATTTTCAAGTAAAAATGATGTTCTGTAAAAATGAATGTTTGGCCCTGGCCGGATTGGCTCAGCGGTTAGAGCATCCCGCTAAGGGCACGTACCTCGGTTGCAGTTTGTCCCCGGCCCTGGTTGGTCGTGTGGGTGGCAAACACTCGATGTGTCCCTTCACATCGATGTTTCTCTCTCTCTCTCTTCCTCTCTCTCCCTCCCACTCTGTCTGAAGAAAAAATGGAAAAATGTCCTCGGGTGAGGATAAAAAATAAATAAATAAAGAAATAAATAAATAAATAAATAAATAAAATAAATAAATGTTTGGCTCAGGCAACCACACAAGTACTTATTGTACTTTAACATGCAGCAGAAGTGCTTTATCCATACCTCCCATTGTGTCACACAAACTATATGAAGGGTTAAAATGTAATAAAAGTACAACTTTTTAAACTGCATGTATATGGAGGTGAAGACTATGACTACTAGTACAGTTTTGTGTCATGGCCTTAATTCATACTAAGGTGCCAGCACTTCTATTTTTATTTTTTTAAATTATTTTTAATCCTCACCTGAGGATATTTTTCTATTTATCTTCAGATAGAGTGGGAGGGAGAGAGAGAGAGACATTGACGTGAGAGGGACACACTGACTGGTTCCCTCCCTCATGACCCCAAACAAGGCCAGGGACGAACTGCAACTGAGGTATGTGCCCTTGGCCGGAATCGAACCCGAGAATCATTGGTCCATGGTCCAAGGCTCTACTACTGAGCCAAACTGGCCAGGACGGTGCCAGCACTTTTAAATAACATTGATTTTGTGCCATCAATACAAATGTCAACAGAGTAAAAAGGGCAAAAGAAAGTCTTATTACTATTAGGAAAATAATTTTGATTTCATGGATTTCCTGAAAGAGTACAGGGGACCTCCAGGATCCATGGACCACACTTTGAGAACCACTAGCTGTTGTGACATTGAGTCTGACAGGAAAAATGGGAATAATATATTATCTTCATTATCTATCTATGCATTGTATTCATCTATGCAATCTATTCCCTGAGCAGATCTTCTTTAACAATATTTTTGGAACAGAATGCTTTAGTTATAGAGAAAACATAAAATACTGAAGGTTTCTTTTTTTAGCGTGGGGCACCTGAAACATCTTTTTTCCTGTGGTATAGAGAAGATAAACTATTTTTAATTTAAGCTTTGCAATAAATAAGGTAATATTTTATACAAATCCTTGGGGTAAATGAGTAACAGTAAAAATAAAAATCATTCACTTATTATTTTGGTAAAGAATGTAAAGATTAATTTTTTTGGTAATGTTTAAATACATAGGTATCCTATAACTTTATGCTTCAGAGTTGCATCCTATACATGGACTCACACAAATACAGGGAAACAACTGCCACTGTAAACAATTAGATTTGCAATATCCAGTCACTGATTTTTCTAGATGACTAAATATAAGCATTTCTTTCAACTAATCATACATACTGCAAGAAATCTCTATGTATATATACATATATGAAATGTCATATTTGAAAACTGGTGTGACTTAATTGCTAGTTTAGATAATTAAGCAATTCTGAACATTTAACATGATTATCCGATGTCCCAAGGGTCGTGTAATTTTATTAAGGAATTTCTGTTGGATTTTCATGTAGCGTATTTCATTTTTCATAGTGCCTATACTTTTTTCTATATTTTAAAATGCAAAAATATTCACCAATACAAGAATTGCTGTCAGCTTTGATGGTAAATATTATATGGTTACCACATACACAAGAAGACAATGTACTCCCCTTGTGACATGTACTTTACCTTGTATCACATTTAACACTTCATTAGATGATCGCTTTCCCATAATAATCAGAAAAAGTGGAAACTGGTCTGTTTTTTGAGTCCGAATGGTTTGTGCAACAACACTGCCAAAGTGTCTATTGCACATTGTCAGAAATCTAAAATGAGATAAAATCTAAAGTAAGTTTCATTTCAGAGTTTAATACATTTATTATTACCCCAAGAAAAAACTCATTGTTTTATTAGTTATGTTAAAATTAGGCAGCTTGTCTGATATCCATATATAAAGTCTTGCTATATTGAGGTTTCCACAACATAATAAATGATACAGAAATGATTATCATATAGAAAAGCACGCAGCACACCCTAAATGCCATCTGGGGCTGACAGCATAGGATTCTTAGTCTTAAACATTGTAAGCTGTACTACTCTAAACTAAATGAAAAACAAAATTAAATTTAAGGGAAAATAATTTTTTAAATAGGACAAATACTGCATGGTACAAAGTTAAATTGACTAGCATTATCCTAATCTACACAGGATTTAGCAACATTTTCACAAGTTTTTAGAATCAAGAATTGTACTTTAGAATTTTGTTTAATCCAATAGTAGCAGGTCTTCTAGTTTCATACTGAGTATGGGGTAAAAATAGTAATTCTAAGCTTTTGACCAAAAAACACTCAGAGATATTAGCATACCGAAGTCTAGCATTAGTATTCTTAACACGATCTGGAATAAATGAAAAAACTGATAAAGCTTTTCTCTTCTATTAGAGGACTGTTTGAAATTAGCATTTCTTTCAAGAGAAAAGGGTAGCTTATGATATGTTTTCAGATCTGATGGTAAAAAGTAAATGTCATAATAATAATGAATTATGAAAGACCAAATGCAAATATAGAATGCTTTAATAAGATCCAATTTAATAAAGTCTGTAAAAATAATGGACTTTTAATAACATAGGTCACAAAAGGCAAAACAGTGGAAATTCTGGGGACTAGCCACTGGTACTGGCTTATTAATTCTTAATTATGTTCATGAAAAGCAACTTAAATCGTATGTTTTCTTATGCCTTATGATAATATTTTAGGTAACAACTCCTTTGAAATGTATGTTCTAACTGATGAGCAAAGTCTTATCATCACATGCATCAGAAGGTAAATCTATTTGAAAAGACAAATTGCATTAAAATGTCATGTGCTCAGATTCATTTGATATCCAAATTCAAAACAGAATCAAAACTCTTAATTTTTAAAACCAATGTATTTCTTGTCTATAGAAATTCATCCCCAAAATTTAGGCTGAATACTCCACAAAACCTGTGATTTGACTACATAAAGTAGACCATGTTAAGGGCCACTAGAACTGTCATGAAGAATGTCAAGACAAGTCAGCATTACTGCAAATAAGTTCATTGGGAGGCAGGCTCTTAAACACAGTGAGAGCAGCAATAACCAGGTCTCATGCCAATTTGAAATGACAAGGCCTTAAGAAACCCATTGTTGGCCATGTAATATCAGTGCCCCTATGAAAAATCAGATCTTCTCATTCTACAACCATTATGGGATGAAAGGTGCTCAAGCAGCCTAAGCCACCAATACCAAATTTCATACTCATATAGCTTTAGTTTCTCAATGATGTATAGTTCAGAAGACTAGAAAGTTAAGATTTCATTTTTCTTTCTGCTTCTTACTAAAATATTTGAAGTCAATTTTGACTCTGATCTGATCTCTGAAATTAAAGATATCAATAAAAACAACAACAACAAAACAACAAGCCTGGCCAGTGTGGCTCACTGGTTGAGCATCGACCCATGCACCAAGAGGTCACTAGTTCAATTCTTGGTCAGGGCACACGCCCAGGTTGTGGGCCCAATACTCAGTGGGGGGGGGGGGGCATTTGGGAGGCAGCCAATCGATGTTCTCTCTCATTGCTGTTTCTGTCTCTCTCTCCCTCTCCCTTCCTCTCTCTCTCAAATCAATAATAAAAAATTTTAAAAAAGCAACAACAAAAACACTGTTAGAATATCATTTCCTACAAAAGGAGAAAATAAATCCTTGTTGCTTTCACACTAATGGATTGAATGGATATCACATAGTAGATGCCCATCACAGAAATAGCCTCACAAGTGATACTAAATACTAGCTAAACAGGATACTCCTTAAAAAGGAAGAATGGAAGGAAGGGAAGAAGGGAGGAAGGAGGCCTAGTGGTTTTATGAATTCAATTTCAAGACAATTTTGCTTGAAAATTGTATCCTTCCCAAATTCTCTTTTTGTGAAAATGAGCTAGAAGGAGAAATAATTATGAAAATGTAATTATCTTATTGAATTTAAAATATGTAACACAAATTTCAAAACTACACGAAATATATTTGAGAGAGGTGCAGACTTCAAAGACACAGCTGTTCAATTAACCATAAAAGAATAACAACGTGATCTGTTTTCTACCAGGTATTGGTAAATTGTTCTAATTTTTTATCCTCACCCGAGGATATTTTTCCATTTTTTGTACAGATAGAGTGGGAGGGAGAGAGAGGAAGGGAGAGAGAGAGAAACATCGACGTGAAGGGACACATCGAGTGGCTGCCACCCGCACAACCAACCAGGGCCAGGGACAAACTGCAACCGAAGTACGTGCCCTTAGCGGGAACCAAACCCGGGTCTCTCCAGACCGCAGGCCGATGCTCTAACCGCTGAGCCAAACTGGCCAGGGCTGTTCTAATTTTTTAGAGGCAGTTGAGCAATACAGGGATCACACAGCCAGTTGATGGTTTCTAGTGGTCTTAACTAATAATTTGTTCTAATCAAAGAGAGACTTTGTTAAAATTTTAATTAATGTGATTAATCTTCCTAAGATCTGAATCATGTTTGAGATTTTCAAATTGTAATTATTGAGAGCCCGTAGGGGCAATGGACAGCCACAAATGATAAAATTCCTACTTATCAATCCCTTCCACTACAATTTACAAGAGCTTCACAACACAGACATCAAATCTTTCTCAAGGCTGGAAGGCTCTGTTTCTTCTAAAGATCACTCACAGCAAAAAGTTAGCATTCATAGCACACTACCAGCAGCAAAAACAGACTCAGAAAAAACAAGTTGTTTTAGGAGAGAAAAAAATAATGTCGTTCTTTTGATTGTGGTATTTTCTTCCGTTAGAAGACGCAAGTGTGCCAGTACATTTAGTGGCAGTACCAAAGCTGTCAACCTAACTAACTGCATATGGTGTTCATCAGGTGAGGTGTCATGAAGGGATAAATTGGATTCCTGTAATCTCAAACCCAAAGGGGGAAGCAAAGAAAACTGTTCTGTGGCAAGGAGAAAAGGCTTTATTAATTTAATTATAAAATATTTTAATAAGTCAGCCTGGCTAGTGTGGCTCAGTGGATTGAGCACTGTCCCATGGACTAAGAGGTCCCAGGTTCAATTCCAGGTCAGGGCCCAAGCCCGGGTTGCGGGCTCGATCCCCAGTGAGGGGCATGCAGGAGGCAGCCGATAGATGTTTCTCTCTCACATCAATGTTTCTCTCTCTCTCAAAAATAAATAAATAAAACCATATTAAAAAATAAAATATCTTAATAAACAACCTACTCATTACAGACTTATTGAGGAATAACAAGTTGATTCATCAACTCCTGCCCCAAACCAAAGCTAAAGTGACAAATTTGAAAAGACAAAGAACAAATGCCTTCACTATAGGGGTAAAATGAGGGAGAGAAGGGAGACGGGATGAAAAAGGAAGGGTTAAGAAAATGAATTAAAACAGTGAATCACAAATCAAGTATAATAAAGTAACTCATTTGTCTCTGGGGGTGGGAGCTGGGAGGATTAGGCAGTGGGAAGCCTCAAACTTTGCCCTTGGTGAAGAAACAAAATATAATCAGTAGTTCATATTCACCTGTTCTTGCTATTAGAAGTCTAAGATAAAATTTCACCCTTTAATCAAAAGTTTGGGGAGAAAAATAAATAGAACATCTGATGGCCAGCATCTATTAATCATTAGTAAAATTTTCAGTCTCTGAAGCATAGATCTTTTCTAACTTGCTGATGGAAATCAGGATTACTAATAAATCAGATATGGGAAAAGTAATCTCATTTTAATTCAAAACAGGATATAGCTTAGTTTCTTTCAAAGTCATATTTACATAAGTCACTAACTTTCACTAAATTGTACTCCAACATAAAATATATACTAAAAGAAACAGAGCACTTTAGAGGGAGGATGATGAAATTCCACAAACATTTACTACCTAGCTATTCCATACTAGAAAATGTAAAAAAAGGCACAGCTGATAAAAAATGGAGACCATGAAACTGTGTGGGGCTTCCTCAATATTACATTTCAGTGTGACCATCATAAATTTAAAGGTGCCTGAGATATAAACACATAAATTCTTGTAAGATATAGAAAGCACTCAGAATTGTGCTTAGAATATGATAGTCCCTTAAAACTGGTACCTATTTTATTATTAGTTGTATAATGATATTTAACATTTTTATCACAATAACTTTCAGGATTAAAATGATGGCCTATACTGACAGACCAACACGGAAAGATTTATTTATTTATTTTTTATCCTCACCCAAGGATATTTTTCCATTTTTTGTACAGATAGAGTGGGAGGGAGAGAGAGGAAGGGAGAGTGAGAAACATCGACGTGAAAGGGACACATGGAGTGGCTGACACCGCACGACCAACCAGGGCCGGGGACAAACTGCAACCGAAGTACATGCCCTTAGTGGGAACCAAACCCGGGTCTCTCCGGACCGCAGGCCGACGCTCTAACCACTGAGCCAAACTGGCCAGGGCGGAAAGATTTATTTTGAATAAGACACAGCATCAAAGAATTGTTGACTAAATTAAAACCATCACTGGTTTTACTTTCATTCAGAGAATGAAAGTGCAGATATCGATATTTAGAAAGAAAATACAATCTAGATGCTGCAGCTGTCACGTATTTAAAAGTAGATATACGTGACATCCACTTTTAAAATCACTATTTTCTTTTAAATAAATCTATGTTTAGTAATGTTAATTACTTTAAAACCGAGAATCAACATAAAAATTTCTGGCTGCTTATTCTTGAGCCATTAAACACATTAAATGCCTTTCTAATAATTTGTGAACCATTTCTCCAAAACAAGTTTACTGAGCCGAAGAAATTCATGTTCAACAGTGCTATAGGACTTTTCAGTATTACCCCATAGTTGAAGCAAGTCTTTTGTACATAGTTCCTTAGCTGCAGCTGCTAACCTTATACTATTTCTTTTGAAGCCACTTTGGTAACAAACCAAACTAGTGTTTTTTGCTATAGTAATAAGCCTCATTACTTACACATATCCATTCATGTGTTTGTTCAATCATATTTATGTTCATTGGTAGAAACACCAGAACATAAGATAAAGTACTTTAGAGATCATCTACCTATTTGCCAACACACAATTCTCCTTTCTTCCCCTTTTCCTTTTAATAGGGAATTAAAGCTAAGGTCCTTTAATGTGTAAAGTGAGATGTATCAAGTTGCTGGCACCGTCAGGCATATGCAAAACCAGGCTAGCCAAAGAGTTTTGTCTCCTACAACATCATTTCCACAAATCTGCATGCCCATCCCATTGTTCAGCTCAATTTAGGAGGTTCCCCATTAGGACTGATTTTAAGCACCCCTGGCACATACCTCTTTGTCCTTTGACAATAGGTTTGATTTTTGGAAACAGTCCTTGGTTCAAACTGAGTTAGGTAAACAAGGTACATGACTAAGCTGGGGGCACTGACTATACACACAGTGGTCTTCAAGCTTTAATGGCCTAGAAATCACCTGGCAAGGTTATTTAAAAGGCATGGTCCTCAGCCCCATTCCCTCAGAGATTCTGAGTCAATAAATTTGGTGCAAGGCCAGGAAACTGCTTTTTTAATAAGGTGCTAACCCAACCCCAGGTTAATGGACTACACTTTCAAAAACACCACTTTCAAGACATAGGACTGCTTTCCTTAAGGCTTCACGCTGTCTCTGAAGGCAGTTGTTAAAAGTTATCCCTAAAATGTTTTGGGCAATGGCAGCTTCACTAGATCAAGATTCTTGTGTACTGAGGTGATTACCATGTAAAAGATGTTAATTCTCACTTGCTTCATTTATATCGATAAATTGCAACCTGTTATGAGACAAACAAATACCTCTAAAGTCTGTGAGCTCCAGGTGATAGAAGAAAAACAAAGCAGGGAAGGGGAGGTTGCAATATAAAATAAGTAGTCAGGGCAAGTCTCATTGAAAAGTTGATTAAAAATTTTTTTTTTGTTAATCCCCACCCGAGGATATTTTTCCATGGATTTTAGAGAGAGTAGGAGGAAAGGAGGGAGGGAGAGAGAGAGAGAAACATTTATGTGAGAGAGACACATTGATTGGTTGCCTCTCACATGACAGACTCAAAGTGATGAAGGAGGAGGGGAAACACAATACCTATCTCCAGGAAGAGAATTCCAGGCAGAGAGAACAGCAAAAGAAGAAGTATCTAGCATATTTAAAAGGTAACAAGAAGAGTAGGATAGCCCTGGCCAGTGTGGCTCAGTTAGTTGAGCATCATCCTGCGCACCAAAGGGTTGAAGGCTTGATCCCCGGTAGGGGGGATGCAGGAGGCAGCTTGATTGGTGTTTCGCTTTCACTATGATGTTTCTCTCTTTCCCCCTCCCCCTCTCTCTCTAAAAATCAATGAAAATATATTTAAAAAAAAAAGAGGTTAGGATAGCTGGAGCAGAGTGAAGTATAAAAGTCAAAATTGATAATTCTAACTATTTCTACATGGTAAAAAAACACCGTAACAAGGCCAAAAGATAAATGATAAACAGAGGGAAAAATTCTGAATTTCAAACCACAGAAAGTATAAATTTCCCCACTACAGGGATGGGCCAAAGTAGGTTTACAGTTGTTTGTATGGAAAAGAATACAGTAATTAATAAATAGTAATATAAGAATAAACTGTTTCCTGTACTCAGAATTGTAAACCTACTTTTGCCCAGCCTGTATATAAAGAACTAACAAAACAATGAGGAGAAAAGATCAACAAACAATATATAAAGTCAGTTTCTAGAAACGGAAACAGTAATGGCTCAGAAACACATGAAAATATACTCAAAATAACTCAGAATGAGTTAACTCCTAATTAAAGCTACACCAAAAAACCATTATCTGTCAGATTAGTAAAGGTAAAAAAAGTATTTGGCAATACCTTGCACTGGCAAAGTTATAGGGAACAAGACACTACTGCACACAGTAAGAGTGAAATTGGTACCAACTCCCTGTGGGCAATTTGCCAAACTCTATTAAAATTCTACATCTGGGAATTTAGTCTATAGATATATTTCCATGTGGAAATCACCTAAATGCACAGTAAATTACCGTAGGCTTGTAACAGCAGAATATTGGACATAATTCAATTGCCTACCAAAAGTATTTGATTAAATAAATTATAGTATCTTTTGGAATTTAAAGGAATACTATGTACCATAAAATATAAAGAGTTCTTTATGAACTGATATTATATATCTTTAAGATATAATATTAATGGAAAATGCAGGCTGTTTAACAGTATTTATCACTTGCGTAAAATTGGCTAAAAATAAATATAGTATATAGATTATTTATATATAAAATAATCTCTGGATGGATAAAAAATAAAATTATAATACTGCCTCTCAGGAAGGTAACTGAGAGACAGGAGTAATTTCATTACATACCTTTTTATGCCTTAAAAAAAAAAAATTTTTTTTTTTTTGTTAATTTTCACCTGAGGATATTTTTCCATTAATTTTTAGATAGAGTAGAATAGGGTGGGGGTGGGGGGAGAAAGAGAGAGAAACATCAATATGAGAGAGACACCTCGACTGGTTCCCTACTACACAACCCTGACTGGGGCCAGGAATAGAACCAGACAGTCTACAGTCTGTGGGCCAATGCTATAACTGCTGAGTCAAACTGGTTGGGGCTAAAAAATACTTTTATTTATTTTTATTTTTAAATTATTTTTATTAATTTGTTTTTGTTACAGATGTTTCTCCTTTTTCCTCCACTGACACCCTCCTCCCCATTCCCCCTGCCTCTTCCCCAGCTTTGTTGTCTATGTCTATTGGTCATGCATACATGCATCTAAGTTCTGTGGTTTATCTCCCCCCCCAACATCCCCTCTTTTGGGGTTTGTCAGTCTGTACCCCACCTCTATATCTCCGGGTCAATTTTGTTCATCAGTTTGTTTAGTTCATTATATTCCACAAATAAGATAGATCATGTGATATTTGTCTCTCTGCTTGGCTTGTTTTGCTTAGCATAATACTCTCCAGATCCCTCCACGTCATCGCAAATGATGAGAGATCTTTCTTTCTTACAGCTGCATAGTATTCCATTGTGTACATGTACCACAGCTTTTTTTTTTTTTTTTTTTTTTGGTACGTACCCCTAACGGGAACTGAACCCAGGACTCTCTGGTCTGCAGGCTGATGCTCCAACCGCTGAGCCAAACCAGCCAGGGCATACCACAGCTTTTTTATCCTCATCTACTAATGGACACCTGGATTGTTTCCAGATCTTAGCTATTGTAAATAGTGCTGCTCTGAATATAGGGGTACATTTGACCCAGTGATCCCACTTTTATTTATTTTTAGAGAGAAAGGAAGGGAGAAGGAGAAAGAGAAACGTGGATATGAGCGTGGAACATAGATTGGCTGCCTCCTGCATGCCCCCTACTGGGGATGGACCCCACAACCAGGGCATGTGACCTGATCTGGAATGAACCAGCAACCTTTTGGTGCATGGGATGATGCCCAACCAACTGAGCCACATCTGTCCGGATTTTATGCCTTTTCATTATTGACTAATGTGAATGTATTAGCCAATCATGAAATAAATATGAAACTTGAAAGAGTAATTCCTTACAAAAATAAAGAAAAAGTGTATGTAATATCAATTCCATAAACTTTAAACAAGTGTTAATCACATTTGTCTAATTTTTTTAATAGTCTTTTGTTCAAGTATATCCTGTCCTTTTTGCAGTAATCACTGTCTGGGTGGATACATTTTTTAAAGCTTTTCCACAATAGTAATGAACCAGCATTTTAAATGGTTGAATAACATTCCATTAAGTAGATATATACATTGTCATATTTATAACTATTAAGTTAGAGCAAGATTTTTCTTTTTTTATTATAAAATACTGGGATAACTATCTCAAATTATATCCTTAGGGGAAAAAGTCGGTGAAGTGGAATTATAAGGTAAAAAGATAGAATCATTTAATGACTATTGATACATATTATCAAATTGTTTTCTAAAAGGATGGCATAAATGCCTTTCCATGTAGATAAAAACAGTGGATGCATGTTAGAAAACACAGTCAGACTAAAGGCAATTTTAAGAAAACACAGAATGAGATTTTGAGTAGATTTAATCTCAAAAGCATCTCTCAACTGTCTGAGGCTCAGATGTTCCATTAACAGTAAACTGTTAAATTTTCTCAACAAATTAGTGGAGATTTTTAAAAAACTTCTCCCCTGGCCAGGTAGCTCAGTTGGTTAGAGCATCATACCGATACACCAAAGTTGTGGGTTTGCTCCCCAGTCAGGGCACATACAAGAATCAACTAATGAATGCATAATTAAGTGTAACAACAAATCGATGTTTCTCTCTCTCTAAAAACAAACACAAACAAACAACCAAAAACGAGTAACTTCTTAATCTGTCTCCTTACTGTCATCTATAAATCACCCAAGTGGAAAGGTTTTGAGGCACTGGCATTTAATGACAGGGCTGTAGCTAATCTATAGGAACTAATTTATACTAATTTTTTGGAGGAACAATAATAATAGATAGACAATTGGACATTTTTCTCACCACTAGTAAAAACATACACACTTATTTTAAATATCCCATAGAAATCTTAGTTAGAAGGAATAAGAAAAAACATCTAATCCAACCTCTTATCAAATGCAGAAATTACTTCTCTAGAAATATAAAAAAAAAGAATCATTTTCCAGGGGCTACATGAGAGTAAATTTATGTTATGTGCCAGATAATATTTCTTCTGTGTTCTTTTACTAAATGATCAATATTTATGAGGGCCCACTAAATAAATATATGACAAGACATGGTTTCTGTTCTTAAGATACTAAGGATATTTTGGCTTGATAAATCAAGGACCCCAAAGAGGAAACATATGGTATATAAGTGGGGCCTAGGTTTAGTGGTTCAGACTAAGTGCTAGAGGGAATCAGAGAAGGGAATCGGTGCTTAGAAGTCAGAGACAACTTTGTGTTCCAAGATGGTGCTCCTGTCATCTCTGCATTCCTAGCACCTCGTTCACTAACATATATTTGTTGCATGAATGGGCCAATTCATGACTCAGTAACCTTTATCTCCACAGTGACAATGTTCACCATACCACTTTCCTTTCCCTCTTCCAACTACTTCTGAAATAAGTTTAATTAAGACATTTGCTTTGAATTATTGTGGTCTCCAAGCCTCTTTTACTGTGCTTCACCCTCCATAGGTCATTTGGACCTGCAAAGTAAACAGGAATTGGTCCACAAGTTTATGACTCTAAGCTTCCCTCTTGATTTTTAGCATACTGCTGTTTTTACATAATTTCATCCTGTCACCACCCACTGACTGAAAATGTGACTTAAAAGAGGTTTAAAATATCCAAATGTTTCTCTAATATAAGAGAAAGTAGGACTTATTGCAAGTAGCATAATACTGTGAGAAAAACAGACTTCAGAGTCAAATAAACCTGATTTTTCACTTGCTAGTTGTTTCTTTGGATAACTTAATCTTTCTGAGCCTTAGCTTTCTCATATATAAAATGAAGATAATGATATCTACTTTTAGAATTAGTCTGTGGGTTAATAAATATTATTTCTTTTCCCTCTCCTTTATGTGCTTCAGAGTTAAAATTGGTTTTCCTTTCTCTCCCCCCATGCCCCCAAAAGAAAGAATATGGTAAAATGGTTCCTAAAATAAGTTATAATAGCAATATCACACTCATATCCCTAAATAAGAAGTTATACTTAGCACCATACTTGGCACTGTATTATACTGTTGTATAATTTCTACATTATATATCAGCATCATCATATAATAAGATCATGTCCTACTCTAGGATAAAGATTTGAAGTACAGGTATATATATTTTTTCATGTTGTCATGTTCTCTGATTTTTTCCAGCTGCAAAATTCGAAGACTTTCTGATTTTATTATTATATAAAAAATGTTTAGCGTCATTTATTTCAGAGTTGGTCAGTTTCTCTTGGAACCTTGACATTTCCTTATTTTTTGAAAAGAACTATCATTCTAATGAATAAAAAAATGTGGGAGAGCATTAGTAGAAATTTTATACACAGGTGGAAAATCTTTAAAAGATAAATGACCAACAACGCAGAACATTAGCACTTCAGTCACTTATTAAAGCTTTCAAGCAAGAAACAATTACAGCCCACCAATTGACAAAGGCTCACTTTGAAACAGCTGATGTTTGACAGAGAGTTGAATGAATAGGTTGACTATGTAGGCTTTTCCTCTGAGCTCTATACCTGTTATGAGTTAGATCATCAAAAAGGAATTGTGTGTGTGTGTGTGTGTGTGTGTGTGTGTGCGCGTGCGCGCATGCACGCACGGTCAAAGTGATTTTTCATGGAATTTATTGGTGTAACATTGGTTAATAAAATTATGTAAGTTTCAGGTACATAATTCTATAATACATCATCAGTATATTGTATTGTGTGTTCACTACCCCAAGTCAAGTCTCTTTCCATCACCATTTGTCTCACCCTTTACCCTCTTCTATCTCCTCCCATATCCTCCTCCTTCTTGTAATAACCGTACTGTTGTCTGTGTCTATGGGAAAAAAACAAAAACAAAAAAGGAATATTTAAGGACCATATTACTAAGCTCCCTAAAGAATTACAATTACTGCCCTGGCCAGTTTGGCTCAGCGGTTGGAGTGTCGGCCTGCGGTCCAGAGAGGCCCGGGTTCGGTTCCCGCTAAAGGCATGTACCTCGGTTGCAGTCTGTCCCTAGCCCTGGTTGGGTCGTGTGGGAGGCAGCCACTGGATGTGTCCCTTTCACGTCGATGTTTCTCTCTCTCTCCCTCCCACTCTGTCTGAACAAAATAGGGAAAAATGTCCTCAAGAGAGGATTAAAAAAAAAAAGAGAATTACAATTACTACAAAAAGACTTAATACAAAGCTCTCTGCTTTTTACAGAGGATTGATGTAAGAAACATCTGTTTAAAATAATCTGCTCTTCTAAAATCAATAAAAAAAAGTCAATAAAGAAAAAATAATAATTTGCCTTATTCAAAATAATAGAAAAATAATTGTCTATTATTTTACCTAATGACTCAACAGAAAAGCATATAATAAAATTCTCCTTTGAATTCAGTGCCAGGAAATTTAAAAAAATACTTCAAAAATTATTTTTAATTTTTCAATTACAATTGGCATACAATATCTGAGTTTCCGGTATATAACACAGTGATTCGACATTTATGTAACTTACAAAGTGATTACACTAAGTCTAGTATCAGGAAATCTTGCAATTATCTATTAGGCTTCCTTTCATCAGACAACGAGAATTATAAATGATAAACTATAAACTCTAGGCTGCAGTACCTGGCAAATAATAAAAACTCAATAAATATATATTAGAGATGGATAAACAAATAAATGAAGATATGCCTATTACATTTCCTTTTTCTCCTTTAGCTGCCAGAATTAGAGCTGTATTCAGTGATTATGGGCAAAACTTGAGTCAACCCAAGTGTTTGTAAATATCATTATCTGACACTTTTAATTGGTTTTCATTTCTTTTTATTTTTATTTTCCTATTTTATTTTGTATTTATTCTTGTGTAGCTATTATGTCCATTTTAAAAAATACAAAAATAATAAATGCTAAATGGAAAAAGACAAAAATATGTAGGAGGGAACATAAGGGGAGCAATATGGTAGAGTAAATGCTTAGTGGATACTTTACTGGACAAAGAAATAGGTAATAGAACAAGTGGGACAGCAAAAAGCTAGAATAAATGATAATAGAAATTACTACCATCTGAGGAATCTGCATCCTTAAAGACAAGTAAATACCTTGATTTTCAATAAGTACAGACCAGTAAACTTGATCTCAGTTCCCTAAAAAAAATCTAGAAATGTCATTTAGACAAATGACATATGAACACTTAGAATACTGTAATGATAAATAAGAGGCGGCATGGGTTATTAAGAAAACAACAAGCACAACTAACTGTAAGGTTACTAGGCTGAGAACTCCGGAGCATATCATATGCTTCAACCATCTGGAATTCAGTAAGGCATATCATAAGGTATCTAAGAGTCTCCTTCAGGATAAGATTCGGAAATGTAGGCTAAGTTAGATAAATTCTTTGTTACCAGGAAATTGAACCTGTAGAGAGCTACCAAACTGAAAGTGACCTCAAACAATTTACCACTTGGCTTTGTCCTATCAACATTTTCAGAAATGTCTGAGACAAAGAAATCAAATATATACATAGTGCCAGACTTTAAAAATATTATCCCATTCAATTCTAGTAATAACTCTGAGGGATGTGGGTTTTTTTTTAAATCATCATTTCCAATACAGAAAATGCAATTTAGAGGGTTTAAAGCAACTATCCAGTGTCACTGTGGTGGCCGAGGAACATAGCTAGAATTCCAATCCTAGTCTGACTAAATCCAAAATTCACTCATACTCTTAACCAATATGCTGTCAATAATTCTTATAACATCCAACAAATAATTATTGAGATTGTAGTAGAAAATAAAAGTGAAAAAGACCGATGCAACTCTTGCCCTTATTCCAGTGGAAGAATTAGAAAAAAATACTTTAAGCAAAAGTAATACCTTATTATGAAAAGTTCTAGGAGAGTACTACGAAAGAGAAGCCTTCTCTAGAAAGGGTCATCAGGCCTTTTGGAGGAGGAGACATTTAAATGGAGACTTCATGAACAGAATATTAAGGTCATTTCTGTATGATGACTTCTGTTTTTTCAATCAAATAGTGAGGGCAGCAGGGAAGGGGAACAGAAAGGGACATAAGATGTTTCTTTCATGAATGAGAGGTGGTATGAAATAAGACATCTCACCCAGGGGAAAAGAATTAGCCAGAAAGTCACACGTAGGCTTGCTCAGCATTCTTGTGTATTTGTTTAAAGTTTGTTTATTTTTCAATACATCAGTCAGTGAGATTTTCTCCACCAAGTTCAACTGCATGTGCACAGTCATAGAGAAGGTAAACAATTGGGTTCAACAAAGTGAGTATAATGGAAGGGGACAGAGGTTAGGGAATTTAAAGTATACAAGGAAGTGAAAATGATGAACCTTGAAATCTAAATAGGACAAGGAAAGACATGAAGATTGGAGACAGGAAAGAGTTAATGAAGTAAAGTGATGGGGGTCAATAGAGTGCATGGCATTATAAGATAAAAACTTTAGCACTGCTGATACTTGAGTAAGCATGTGTGACAGGACGTGTTGGTCAGAGCCAGATATGTGAAATAAAAAGATATGAGGTGATATATTTTCTGTTGATGACCACATTTAAGTGTGGTAAAGAAGGAGAAAAAGAAATTTTTCTGGAATTGGACATGTCTAGAAACTAAGAGTATTATCAAGAGTGGTAACAGATGATAAGGAATTAAGGTATCAATTATGAGTGATAAAACTTGGGAGAGTTAATAGAATCAGAATTTCAAAAGATCTTGCCAACCAATTATATTAGTAGAGAAAGGCAGAGATCTGGTTTAGTAACAACTCAGACCCAGTTCATGCCGGTCAGCCCAATACCTGAAAAACTGGTAGGGGTTTTTAATTGATTCCCCAGTTCAATCGGAGCCAATAATAAAATCACAGAATAGAAGTAAGCACAGCATAGAAGTGAGAAAAGCATCCTCTGGAGCACTATGCTAGATTCTGGGCACCCTTTAGAACAGGCTGAGTCTAGACAGCCTATCATATGGAAAGAAATAAACATACTTAGTGAGAAAAGGCAAGAAAATTAAGGCAAACAAGATAGATGTGGTTAAACTGATAAAGCACTGTAATGCAGAAGAGGTTAGGCTTATTCCAGGTAATTCCAAGGCCAAAAATAGAACCAAAAGGGTTAAGGTTGCAGAAGCTCTCTACTGGAAGAAGCACTATAGCAAAAACCTCTTTCAGCTTTTACAGATCAAAAACATACTATCTTTTGAGTCGTTCATTTCGCTCTCCCTAGCAGTATTCAGTTAGAGACTGTAATAACATTAGTTAAGCATATTACAGGCATATCTCAGAGATACTGCGGGTTTGGTTTTACACCACTGCAATAAAGCGAGTATTGCAATAAAGTTGTAATTCTTTTGCTGGTGGAGGGTCTGGCCTTTAATTTGTAAAAAAAAATATCTGTTAAGTATAATCAAGTGAAGTGCAATAAAACGAGGTATGCCTGAGTAGGGAAAAATGCCTGCATGACTGAAAATTGGACACTGCCTAAGAACGATTCTAACCCCCAACTCTAACATTCGGTGAATCCCACATTTATTTGTTCCCTGAGCAGAAAGTCCAAGCCTTATATTCTTCTTATATCCCCCATAGGACTTTGCACACAATTATTCAGTACATTTTTGTTGGTGAATAATCTAGCTTGGCAAGGTCATGGGAAATAAAGCATTGGGTAGCAGAAAAAGCACAAGGTAGATTTGGGATTTATATGTGGTACAGCCATCTGCATGACCTTGGATAAGTTACAGAACCTGTCTGAGCCAAAAATAGTTTCTTCATATGTGAAACTGGACCTTTGCATTTACTTTTCAGAACTGTGGTCAAATGAGAATTGAATGAGCTCATATATATAGTGTCTGACACACAGTAGGTACTTAATTAATGGTTCAGTTATATGTTTTGGTTTTTTAAAAAGCAGCAGTGAGCCCTGGCCAGTTTGGCTCAGCGGTTAGAGTGTTGACCTGCGGTCCCGAGAGGCCCAGGTTCGGTTCCCGCTAAGGGTGCGTACCTCGGTTGCAGTTTGTCCCCGGCCCTGGTTGGTCGTGCGGGTGGCAGCCACTCGATGTGTCCCTTTCACATGGATGTTTCTCTGTCTCTCTGTCTCTCTCTGTTCCTGTCTCTCCCTCCCACTCTACCAGAACAAAAAAGGAAAAATGTCCTTGGGTGAGGATTAAAAAAAAAAAAAAAGCAGCAGTGAGCCTGGCTGGTGTGGCTCAGTGGACTGAGCATCGTCCCATGGCCTGAGAGGTCCCAGTTCAATTCCCAGTCAGAGCACATACCAGGGTTGCGGGCTTGATCCCCAGCACGGTGTGTGCAGGAGGCAACTGATGGATGTTTCTCTCTCACATCAATGTTTCTATCTCTCTCTCCCTTCCTCTCTCTCTAAAAAATCAATAAAAACATATTTTTTAAAAAAGCGGCCGTGATAGTCTTGCTCTTATCTATTGATACTCTCATAGAAGCTCCTGTCACAAATGACATGAACTTGGAGGACAGTTCTAAGGGAAAAGAAGCTGCCTTTTGTGGTAAAAGAAGCAGAAAATGATTCCTCAGCTACATCCCACTAAGGTCACTCTGATTAGATCATCACAAACTGGTAAGGGCAGAAGACCAATGAAGTAACAAGAAAGATCTAGTGCATGAGAAAAATAAGATTTGATAAAATGTACAATGCTGCTGTTTTAAATTATATTGTCGACAGTATCACTTTTGTACTGTTCTTTTCTAACAATAGTTTTCACATACACTATGAAAACACATTGAGTACTGAATCTGAGTTAAACACATTTTTCCTGAATAGCATTAATTAGATTAATGTTAAAGAAAAAAATATATACTTTTACACAAACAATGGATTCTGACACAATGCATATACCATTGGGCAGTTATGATTATGGTATTAGGTAGTAGTATGGGAAGTATCCAAATCAGAGTAAAAAAGTCTTATAAACTAGTGATTTAAAATTACCTGAGGGACCATTTTTAAAAGGATAATCTTCTATTTTAAAAAGAGTAAAGAATATATTATAAACAGTTTTGCCATCATCTATATACAGACTGGCTTCTTCTCAATCTTAAGAGGCCATCACCTTTTATCATTTCTCTCTTTTCCTTCCGTTTAGTACTATTAGGAAACTATTCACAAGTGCATCCTTGGGAAATGCTGAGCAGTAATTATGACTTGCTGACAAAGAGATATGAACAATTACTGAGCCCATTTGAAACCCTACACTAATAAAGTCATTAGATGCTGCCCTTGCCATGATCCTTCTAAAAGCTTCTGAAGTTACAAGAACACACGGCATTGTTTGCAGGGACAATTGCTGCTGGCAGAACTCAAACCTTGAGTTAAACCATGCTGCAAATTGATCTTGACATTCTGTTAAGACTGCCACTAAAAATCAAAAGCAGAGGAGAAAAGGAGAAAATGAGTAGGTAGGATGTAATCATGGAACAGGAGGGGTTCCTCCTCACCTTCTCTCCTCCCTCTTCACAAAACAAACCAGGGAGAAAATGACAAACTCTCCTGGTGTTTTGGAACCTTTATTTTAAAGCATAATTAAGCCCTTGACCTGGGATGTTTAGGATGGCAATACATTTCCTTTAAAAGTACTGGAAGAAAAACAGCACAAAGGGAATAAAAAAGTTTGGGGGAAATCATGGAAGTCTTGTACTGAAGGCTCTTTGGAAGTCTTATTTTCCTGACCACATGTCCATCTGTTTTCTCAGCTACTTCTGCAGAATCTGTATCTGCTCCTAGGGTAGCAGTTGTAAATTAATATTCCTTGTGTCTCCCATGCAGACCCCACACCTGGGCTTTATTTGCTGGATCAAATGGGAGTATAGGGTTAGAGTAACATGGTCGGCTAGGCTTCAGCCAGGCATGAATCAGTGAGTAGTTTGGAATTAAGTGTAAGCCACTGTGAATATGGCTAATTACTGAGATGGAAAGTGCAGGTGAAGACAGCTACTAATAATAATAACTTTAAGTCAATTAACTCTTGCCAGAGATTAAGTAATGTGGAAAACTCTCATTGAATATTAAGGCTAACAAGTACCTGTCAGCACAGAAGCAAAAGTTTACAGTTACCGGAAATACTGCAACCAAGGGCATTAAGTTCAAAAGTTAATATTGACAGGCAATAGAATTCTGCCTGCGAACACTGGTACTGTGTATGCAAAACTTAATACAATGTTAAGTGCATGTTACAATCAAACCGTGTAATTCAGGCAATGTCAGCAATTCCTTGGGAATAGTTTGTAGCTACTCTGAACACTGCTTAGAAATGGTGTGCAATGCCTGATTTAACACTTTGTAGCATGTACACTGGTGTGTAAGACATTTTCACCTCAACTTATTCACATATAAGCAACTCATTCTTCAGCACTCAGCTGGCTGATTACCCACTTGGCACTATCCTAGACAATTCAATGTTTAAGTTTTTTTAGAATTAGATAATCTAAACAAGTATCTATACTGGATGAACTAATGGAGACATTGCCTTGTGGGCCCTCCTTGTCAGAATAAGAGATACCTATTAACTCACTTATTTCTGGTGTTTTACTGTGCCACAATGTTATGTGACAAAGCAACTTCAGCAAAGAACTTAACAGCTTAACACTCGGGACACTGATGTGCCAATGTTCCCATGTACCCAGCAGGTGTCTCATACAGGAAAGCAAATTAGTACTTTTTATTGTGCTAGTGTTTTATATAGTGCTATCTACATTTAATTCTGACAGCACCCAAATGGAACTTGCCTGGCTACTGGGCATATCTCATCATATAGCCAGTCTAGCATTCTGGTCCTATGAACATTCAATGCCACCACCAATGCAGAAGGCTCAGAGTACCATCCCAGAATGACCCAATCTGAGAGGCCAGTTGCTTCAGGCATATCACAGAGACCTGGTGACTCTGGGGAAGAAATTCTGGAACCACTGAATGAACTAATCTATGGTGGATTTCAAGCCTCTTTCCAGGTGGCCTGCGGGTATCCAGAACATATGAGCATAGGCCACAGTATTCTTGAGTGCTACAGGGCCAGCAAAAGACATGGTACCCAGTGTGGACATTTTTATTTCATTCTGCAAGGAGAATGAGTTTTTGTTTTATCAGTCCCATTAATGACTCTGGGGGAAGATCAACACAATGAGAGGGCTACAGTAGCATTTCCAATGCTCTTTTCACCACCCAAGCTGGTCTCTCTTGTTTTTCAATAAGCCTATTAGAGATTATCTGTGGGGTTTTGTTTGTTTGTTTTATCACTATAACACTTACTTTTAAAAAGGCAATGTGTAACACATTGAGATTACAGACATAGCTCCCTTAGGGAGCTGACAACCTGGCAGGGAGATAAAGAACAACCATACAATGTAATGAGTGACATCAATAGTTAGTATAGGGATACTACGGGAGCATACAGGTTGTGCATTTTAACCCAGAATGAGGCAAGAGAAGGATGGAGAGAGGCAAGGCTTCCTAGAGGTGATATCTGTCCTGAATTTTAAGGAATTATTCTTTCATTGTCCAAGACTTCATTCACTATGAATATATTGTGATAAAAGTATTTTTATTGTATTAGTTAAATCCAGGACGTTTTTCTACATATTATAAGCCAAAAGGGTATCTGATCTCTGTTCCATTATTTGCCTGTAAGCATAAGCCACATAAGCCCAAACTGGGATGAATCATTAACAAAATAACTCCTTGAGATCTGTCCATCCCAGCTGGTTGACCCTAATCCTCAACCTGTTTCAGACCATACATTAGCTAGTCAGATCCTTCTATTTTTACTTCTCTTCTACAGTTATGTAAACCACAGACCCTTCATTTCAGATACCTAATGATGAGGTTTAAAATATCAATATCCTTTTGTAAGAATAACCAGTATCTGCAACCTAATAAACTAGAAATGCTGCTAATATAAAAATCTCTGAATAGAAAAAGTAAATTTCTAATTTCATCTTTCTTTGTGTTCTCTCTTTCAAGTCCTTCCCTGGCCCCTCACGTAGAGTAACTCACTATGAAGTTCATTTATACTCTCAAAGCTCCTTGTATATAGTTCATATTACATATTAACTTTAAGTCTGTCGTGTCTACTAGACTATGAGTGTTTGAGCATTAGCACTGTGTCTTTTTCAACTTTTTGTCCACACTGCATAGTACCATCCCTGGTTCACATTAAACATTCACTAAATGTTTATTCAATGAATAAACATAAAGGAAGTATAACTTTCTTTTTTGTTTTGTTTTGTTAATCCTCACCTGAGGATATTTTTTCCATTGATTTTTAGAGAATGGAACGGAGGAAAGGATGGAAGGGAGGGAAAGAAAAGGGGAGAGAGAGAGAGAGAGAGATAGAGAGAGATATTGATGTGAGAAACACGCATTGATTGGTTGCCTCCCACACATGCCCTGACTGGGTACCTGACAGGGGATGGAGATCAAACCTGCAAACCAGGTACATGCCCTTGACTAGGAATTGAACCACGGACCTTTTGGTGCACAGGTCAGCGCTCTATAACTACTGAGAAACACCGGCCAGGGTGGAAATATACCTTTCTTAAAATATATTTTAGCCACTTTCAGAAGTGATTTGTAGGATCTTCTTATCTACTATTATCTATCTTTTTTTTTAAGTTCTTTCATCTCTCTCATTTATTGTTGTTTAAATGGATATTTAGAAAATTATATCGTCTATCACCTCTCAAGACTACAAGGATTTTCTGCCTACTGCTTTAAGAAATAATGGCTTGCCCTGGCCAGTTTTGCTCAGTGGTTAGAGCATTGGCCTGTGGTCCAGAGACACCCAGGTTTGGTTCCCGCTAAGGGCACGTACCTTGGTTGCAGTTTGTCCCCGGCCCTGGTTGGTCATGCGGGTGGCAGCAACTCGATGTGTCCCTTCCACGCTGATGTTTCTCTCTCTCTCTCTCTCTTCTTCTCTCTCCCTCCCACTCTATCTGAACAAAAATGGAAAAATGTCCTCGGGTGAGGATTAAAAAAAAAAGAAACAATGACTCTGAAATCTAAATAGATAAGGCAGCCAATAAGACTTCAGAGTTTTCCAAGAAAGAAACCTCCATTTTGATGATATAATACTGAAATTACAAACAACATTCTTAGGTGGAATTGGATATCATACATTCATTTGCCAAATGCTTACTGAGTTTCTTTCTCCTAAAATTTTGTAGTTCCTTGTTTAGTGAGACAAATAAAATGAATAAGGCCTCTAAGAGATCATAATTTAGTGAGCTATTGTACACTGTAATAATAATTTCAGCTAAACTTTGATGTCTCAGTTCACACTTGGAATATTCCAAGATCAATCTAGAAATTATTCTAGTCCATTTTATACAGATATAGGTTAGTTAACTTAAGTATTCAACTTAGAAAGTTATTAGAATCATTTTGGAGATGGAAAACCCAAAATCATCAACATCACAGGGATGTATAACAGTGACATTCTATAGAAACCTGTTTCTCTTTTACTCTACTTTATTAGTGAAATGAGGAAATTTAACATAATAGCAATTAACATTCTAGTAACCCTACCAAAACATTCACTTAGTTCAATATCCTTCACTTATATACTATACACATGAAGGATACACAGTAAATTGTGGAGGACTAATGCTTCTGTAGGCTTAATCATAGTATTTCTTAACCAAAATTAAATTTGCTTGGCAAGTCTCTACCCATCTTGGGCATCATTTTCCACTGGCTATCAGGGGTATCCCAGAAAACCACTAAGAAGCACCCAGACTAAATAGCTTACAGGTTCAGGATTCTCTATATTTTATGATTAGCCTCAGCTAGAACAGACAGATGTGGGACTAGACAAGACATCCATCAGAAACTAATTTCCAAAATGTTACATTTGTCAAACAAACAAACAAAAAACCCACAGGTAAAAGGAAACCCACAGCAACAATCTTATTTGTGATGCCTAGAAATCTCTTTTATATTTCCACATATAAATTTGTCCCATTGTAACTCTCAGGTAATAGACAACTGATCGCATAACAACTTTTGATATGTAGTCCACTGATTAATACATGTTAATGCAGCAATCTTCTCCTGAACTAAAAGTTTGAGGTTTTGTTACTCAGTGGTAATAGCATCAAATGGATGGTGCAATCAGTTTTCATGACAAACACCTTTGGATAAATGTGGTGACAAAATCCAAGAAAGACCACAGAGATGGAATTTAGACAATTTTATTTCAATGAATTTATGACAGGTGGTAAGAAACATGTGGCTAAAGTAAATCCTTTTTGGGGGCACTACATCAGCCTAATTAATTAATTCTTTACAGTTTCATATGTCAAAAAAACCCACCCATTTTTATTTCAATGAATTTTCATCTTATGTTTGTAAAATGTGTATTTTCCCATTTGCCTTAACAGTAATAATGAGGATCTGCACATGAAAGTGGCTACATAATTTTGTTACTTTGTAGAGAGAAATGTAATAACTTACCTTAAAATCATTTTTAATTTGTATATAGATAGAATTGAATTTTAAATAAGGATGTCAAGTATTTTAAATTCCAGAAATCGTTACATTCTTCCTGTTCATTAAATTGAATTCCTAGATATTTCTAATTTCAGTCTTTAATATCAATTCTTTTTATTTTCATGACAAACTTTAAATAAGGGGATGCCACATTTTAAGAAACGTAGGTTGAATTATCTTATCATACTTCATAGTCAGTCCTGCAAATCATTGAGAAATAGCTCTAAAGCCTTAAACAAGGCCTTTATTTTGTGTTTTAAAAAAGTGTCATAAGGAGTTAATAGGACACAGCTGTACTGGCTCTTTCTAATAAGCAGCTTCTGTCGCTTTGGTCACCACAGGTGTCTCTATAACCTGCAAACTCTTATTACTAGTGTATCAAAGTTGTGCTACTTAACAGACTTCTTTAGTAAAACATAACAAAGCAATTACATGGCTGTTGATTGCCAGTCATAAAAAAAAAAAAAAAAAAAAGCCCTCAAACACTGTTTTTCAAAAGAAACTACACTGCAATTTTTTGTCATTGTAAAATAAAAGGAACTAAGGAATTAAATGAAGGATAGAACAAAATAACAGCAGGTAGCCCGCTGAACTTAGCCACTACAGATGGTTTAGAAATAGTGTTTCCTTCTCCATCAAGTTGTGGATAAAAGGAAAGGAGGAGATTCCTTACTGCCAGTGAATGGCAAAAGATTTAGCCAAGTCTCTAGTCTATGTATTTTGCTTCATGAAAGACCTTCGATGCTGCATTTTTATCTGTTTTTGGCACTGCTTTTCATCACCTTTAACTGAGTGTGCATAATAGCCCGATTTAATTTAAACAAATACAGGTGCTAAAGGTTCTTTATTTATGTATAACAGGGGACATTTCCAAGGCAGAACGAAGTCATCCTATGAAATTTCCTAACCATTTGCTTAAAGAAATGAAGTATTAGATGAAGGAATTGCTTCAACATTCTTTGGCTTCACATTTAAGAGAAGAATTATCTTTCTTTTCAGATTCAGCTTAAATAAAACAAAGTCTGAATGATGAGCAAAAATTCGGTGAGCCACAAAATAAAAAAAAGACAAATCAGATTATTTATTTCTAATTGTTCTTTAATCGTGTAAATTAGGTAACTACAACAGACTTGTCTTAAAATGAGTTAATTTAATCTCCTTGTTCATAAACCAATAGCCTGTGATTATGACTGTGTTAACATACCCAAAGTAGCATCCTGGGATGTTATGGCCACATGTGTGATTAAACACGATAAAATATATTTCAGATGGGAAATGCAAATAGGGAAAATATGAAGAATTATTCATCACTTACAGATATTATGATTAACAAACTAAGTAAATTTATCCTGACAGCTTGAAAAGGAATTTTTTCCTATTGAGAGTATAGATGTGTACAAAAGAATGTGTGCAATAAAGCGATTACATCAATTAGCATATGCTAGAGTTAAGCTATTACCGACTCCACTGGACTGGTCCAGAATGTCCTGCCTTCTTCACTGGAATTATTAGAAAATAAACTACTACTAGGATTATGTTAGACTTGCTTTGCCTTTTCTAAACATTATTTAAAAACATAGATTTTTCTCTAAATGTTCAACAACATATTACCACATTAGAACATATAGTAAATAGAAATATATTATATCTCTTTTATTTCAAAAAAATGAGAACAATGTATTTTGGTTTTAGTTTTCTAGTTATTCTTGAATTTAAGAAATCTTTATGAGTTAAGGAATTCATAATTGTGACTAACTGCCTATGTTAGCTACAACAAATAGTTTATATATAATTAAATACAATAGTAAAGAATTTAATGCTGAGCATGAAAATGCTTGTGATGATAAGAAACCAAATACAATGATGACTTAAGAAAAAAATAGAAACCCAACTATAACTTGTGAACAACAATATTACCTTGCTCTATTGGCGTCCTTGGTCAGATCCCAAGCCCAGGTTATAAAATTCTGACTCAGGTAAGAGACAATAGATTCAGCACAAAGCATTTGTGAGCAGAACACGTTGGTTAATACACTTTCATCATGGTGGAGGTAGATAGCAAGAAGCTTTCTCTGAAAAGAGAAGAAAAAAACTGATGAGTTAAAATATCCACTCAAGTAAGAATTATTGAATTTCAGAAGGACATAGTCAGTCAATAAACACAGCAAAGTAAAAAAAAAAAAAATGCTATTCCCTAAAAAGAGTACCCAACACTAACAGTTCCTAAAGTATTTACTAATTTTAGTAAAATTGCTTCCTTACACTCTAAAGAGGCTAGGGTGATTATATTCCATTTTACAGACTGCTTTCAGATTCCTGTTAACACGTGCAAGTCCATCTGAAGCAGAAGTTGCAAAAGAATTGCATTTTCTTTAAATAAAATGGCTTTAGCCCTGGCCAGTTTGGCTCAGCAGTTAGAGCGGCGGCCCGCGGACCAGAGAGGCCCAGGTTCAGTTCCCGCTAAGGGCATGTACCTCGGTTGTAGTTTGTCCCCAGCCCTGGTTGGAGTCGTGTGGGTGGCAGCCACTCCATGCGTCTCTCTCACATCAATGTTTCTCTCTCTCTCTCCCTCCCTCTCTCCTTCCCACTCTATCTGAAGATAAATGCGAAAGTGTCCTCGGGTGAGGATGAAAATAAATAAATAAATAAATAAATAAATAAATAAATAAATAAATAAATAAATAATAAAATGGCTTTACCATTCATTATATTTAATAAATACTTTATATGTAAAGGAAAAATTAATTCTGAACTATTCAACTATACAATGAAAAAAATACTAATTAAGAGTGAATGTCAAGTTCTCTTAGATATTTTTAATGTTTCTAACCTAAATACTGAATAGTCTCTTCTACTTAAAAGGAAAAGGTCTAAAATGAAGTTATGTTTTAGTTCCACAGTAATTTTAAAGCCCTTAATGTGTTCCCATATTAAAGTCCTTATTTAAGAGCATGTAACATCTAATTGCCATTTGAAAAGATAGAAAAATGTTCACTTCACATGAATTCTTTCTAGTTTATATTTCAGGAAATGTCCAATGTAGTTTCTCATATGGAAAATTATTCTTTTCCTTTTGACTGATAAAACTTGCTTTTAAGAAATGAAATTGATCTCTTAAAAGTGTCCCATCATAGTTGGACATTCAATAAAATAACTGAAACTAAAAACTAAAATTGAGCAACATAAATTGTAACATATCACCTTTAACAGCAATGACGATTAAAGAGCCTAACTGTTGATAAGTAACTTCTTGGTGCTATCTTGTAGAAGAGATGAGTTTAAGAAAAGTCAGTTACTAGGATATGAAAAGATAAAGTTTTACGGTAAAGAAAATGGACAAACCAATAGAAATTCTGGCATAAGAAAATTTCAAGGAAGCTCGGGGCCTTTCTCTTTATATTAAATAAGGATGAGATAATAATAAAGAAAAAGTTGTGTGAGATACTAAACCAAAGAACATTTATAGAAAAATATAAGGCTCATGTTGATGAAAAGTTAATGAAGTATGATGAATCTATCTGATGGAATTATCCTGATAAATAATTCAAATTATAATAATAAAAACAAAATCATTAAAATATTTTCTTCAAAGTTAAACTTTGTACTAGATGAAGGTAGATTAAGATTCCAAAAGCATCTACAATGAAAAGAAGGCAGTTAGTTACACACTCATTATCTACTTTAGTCCCCAGAGTACACCTGTAAAATAGTATTAACTTTATTAGCATATGAGGAAATTTAGGCTTAGAAGGATGACTTGTCCTAAATTCCATAACTAGTTAATTAAGCAGTACATCTGAGATTAAAACCCAGATTGACTGACTTCAAGCCTAGCATTCTTTCTTTGATAGTAGCAGGGTAATTGCCAAGACTATAGGCAAGGCTTAAAGAGCTTATACAATATGAAGATGCCAGACTGGACACTGCTCATACAGCAGTGCTTCTGGAGCCTCATAGAAAGCATGTGATGGGAATAAGGACAGGATTTCTAAGTATAAGTAACTCAGTTACTCCCACAGTAACTGCTTCCATGTTTCAAGTCATTTATTGATTCATTCAACAAGCATTTGTTGAAAACTTTGTGTCTGGCCCAGCAGGAAGCAGTGGTAATAAAATGGTGAATGAGAAAGACTCAGGGCTCTTAATCTATGCTGAAGTCTGCACATAACAGTAGCTGGCTTCTAGGAAGTTTGTAATCAGATAAATTCCTACTCATCCTTTAAGGCTCAAAGCAAATTCCACTGTGAAACCTTCCCTGATTCCCTTAGGCAGAGTTAAGAGAATCCTTTTCTGGGCCTCTATCTCTTCCCATTAGTATTAAAATTGTTTACCAGTATCCCCTATAGACAAAGTCTCCCAAGTGTAAGGACTGGGTCTCTTTCAGTCTCCTCTACGTCCCTAAGCTAGCCTAGGTATCAGCATGTTTGATGAAAGAAATTTGAATGCTGATTTCAACCACAGTCTCTCCTGGCAAAAAAGGCCACCTAATGGTGGCAGCAATGTCAAATCACTTTTAGTAAATGAATCAAGAAATCTGCTGCTTTAGGGAAAGGAACTGAACCTAGCTGCAGTAACAAACTTGGAGTTCCTCTTCTTAGGAGCTCTCCAGTTGAATAGAGAAATGTCAACCTCCAATTCTGCTTGATCGTATCTGAGCAACTACATTTAATGAGACACTGGGAACAAGAGAGCAGTCCACTTTTAAATCAGCACATTTCTAACCAAACAATGACAATGGTTAAATCTTTAAAAAGCCTATTTCTCTCAAGACCACTGCAATGGAATATTTAGACTTTGGAAAACAGATTAGCGATTTACATTGCTATCTCACTGATTTAATTTAAATGCTCTTCCAAACCAAACACACATGTGCCAAAGAGATCCAACAGGCAGAGTTCCCTATAAGTGCAGCCGACAGTGTTGACTGAAACTAAACTTGGAAATCCAGGGCAGTAATGCACAATATCAAGTAATAAAACAGCATCTCTTTGGCAATATTTAATTTACAAAAGAAGAAAGAGGCAGGCGAAGATCAGGCACTGTCTGTTTTGGAGGATCAACCATTCTGCATTTCAAAGCATTGGTCCCTGCAATATCCAGGTTACTGTGCTAGAATCTCGACTATTATATGGCAGTTGTGAGAGGGAGGGCAAAGATGTGTTTACTCAGTGATTAGGCCCTTAGAATAAGCCTCTCGCTCCTAGAGAGACAGCTCACCACTTATTCATTTGGGCCAATTCACAAAGCCTAGGAAGATTAAACATCCATGCTGAGAAGACAAGCGAATGCAGACGGTGAAAAAGAAATAAAAATTCTTTAAAAACTCTGAGATGACTTCATTATTTTTCCACAAGGAAACTTTAGGAAAGTGTTTAGTTAGAGAAAAACCCACATTGACCTCTCTCTAAACCCTTAATCTTTCCTTTGTGGTGGCATTGCTTTGTGGTAAGCTACTGGCTCGCCTCGCCCCTCTTTTCACTGGAAGCTGAGAGAAAAAAGGCTCTGGAGAAACAGTTTTCGTTCCAGGGACACAAACCCCTGACACTGTTAAACATGAGATGCCAGGAAAACACACTTAAAAAAAAAAAATCTCACTTTAAGCTCTAAGTCTAAACTGTGAGAAAGGAGATGATAAAAAGAGTACCGGAGAGGATCTTCAGGCTGGGTATACTCCCATAGCAGCTTTCAAAAAAGGGAAATGGAGTAACTTTAAAATAATCTTTTCTCTCTAACATAGTAAGTTTTCAACAAAAATTTACTTCTGTTATTATAACAGTAATAATAAGTAAAATATTAAAGACTCAATAATATACAAATACTTCTAAATTGAGCTACATAAATCTCATTAAATTATGGGCTTGGCTAAATGAACGCCAAACTCAGATTTTTTATTATTTTATTGAGCTCAATTAAACACAGGCCTAAACGGTGAAAACTGAGTCCAGCACATCAGAAAACTGCTTTTGTGAAGAAAGGGCATCTGGTACATAGAAAAAGTATCAGAAAATGTTGTTTTCCATTACTATAACCATTTTGCCTTTGGCCCATTAATAATTTAGATCAATAACATTTGCAGAGTACCTATGTGTTAGGCACTGAGAACATAAAGAAGAATAAAACAAAGTTCCCTTGCCCTCAAAGAGCTGGAGGGAGAGTGGTATATGGGGAAGCAAAGATTTCATCACAGTACCATATGATAAGTGAGAAGATCGGGGACTTAAAAAAACTATTTTATTTGTCCTTTCTAATTTGGCAGAGAAGGTGTAAGTCTGGTAGAAGACAAAGGCAAGCTCGCCTCAGACTCCCTCTTTATGATCGAGGTTTTGGTAACACAGCGTAAAGGAAAGCCTCCTGGTTTTAAAGTAACAGAAAGCTCTGTGCTAAACCCAGTTTTGCCACTTACCAGCTGTGTGAATTTGGGGAAAGATGGGAGTATTAAGGATTGTGGATAAAGTAGGCAAAGTACCTATTTAAAGTGCTTGATCCATAGTTGGTGCTGAATAAAATGTAGCTGTTAGGATGAAGAGTCCAGAACTATCCGTGCAAAATAAAGGATTTGAAAGCAATTCCAAGAGAAATGATAGCCATAAAAGTGTACTAAAGATTACCCAGCTCCTTCATTTCTTCTACTGGCAACAGTGTTTGGGATGCTCAACTGTGTCCCTGCCATTAGGGCCTCACTAATCTTCACGTTCAAACCGAGGAACTAAGGTACTAAATTGATGTTTAGGAAATGCCAATCTGAAGACAACCAATGTGAGTTGGCCTTGAGCTACAGTAGCTATTGTATTTAGACACTTAGCATCACAGAACCATAAAACATTAGAGCTGGAAGAAAAGAGCTGGCTATGTCTCAAAATAAGCCAGGCACAGAGAAGACACTCAGAAAACATTTGCTGATGAACTGAAAAGGAAGTTGTCTAGTTTCTTTTGTGTACCAGAACATTCATAATCTGAATATTCCATGATTTTAAAGTTGATATGAGAAATAATTTCTAGAAATGATAGATCAGTTTTTTCAATATAATAATTAAAATAAATTTAAAATAATTTTCTTTGTGTAAATTGGGACCCGACTTTACTTCTTCTCTTCCCCTGCCCCCTTTTTTTCTGTCATCATTATCACCATGATAATCCGAATCATCATCACTATTATGTCTTGTTTTAAGTTTGAGGATGATTTGTAGATATTGATGCAACAACAAACACTCATTTATCCTTTCCTTAGATTTATTAATTATTATCATTTTGCCATATTTGCTCTATAATTCTTTTTATGCTTCCCCAAGACATTTAAAGTTGTATATCATAAACATCATGACATCTCCACCCTAAATACTTTTAAGTTCTGTCTCCTAAGAAACAGGACATTCCCTTATATAAACATAATATCTTTATCAACCCAAGACATTTAATATTGTTATAATAATATCATCTAATCTAGAGTCCATATTCCATTTCTCCAAGTACCACAACATGTCCTCTGTAACAGTTTTATTTATTGTTTTAAACCTAGGCTCTAATTCAGATCATTCGAGTACACTGCCCACTTCCATAATCCTGTTTTTGTACTTGGATGTTCACAGGTCTAGCCCAGCATGCAATGGTGACTCAACAGAAGTAAGGCAACATGCAGCCACTGTTTGGGTTTAAATTCCTGCTTTGCCCCCTCTCCCCCCAGCTGTATGACCTTGGAAAAGATACCTGTTCTGTGCCTTGTGTGCCATACAGCTCTGGAGGTGAGAAGCCCAACATTCTGTTTAGGCGGGATTGGTGATATGAGTGCTAATAGAGGAGGTCCCAGGGTCTAGGCATGAACATCAGACTGGCTGCTTCTTTATGAAGGTGATACTTGAGCTGAATTTTATTATATCTGTCTGTCTGTCTGTCTGTCTGTCTGTCTGTCTGTCTGTCTATCTATCTATCTATCTATCTATCTATCTATCTATCTATCTATCTTTATCCTCATCTGAGGACATTTTTGCATTTATCTTCAGATAGAGTGGGAGGGAGTGGGGGGAAGAGAGAGAGAGAGAAACATCGATGTGAGAGAGACACATCGAGTGCTTGCCACCCATATCCAACCGAGGCGGGGACAAACTGCAACCGAGGTACGTGCCCTTAGCAGGAACTGAACCTGGGACTCTCTGGTCCACAGGCTGGCACTCTAACCACTGAACCAAACCTGCCAGGGCCTTAAGCTGAATTTTCAAAGCAGGTTATAGTAACTGACTTCTCTGTGACTTAAGCTGAATTTTAAATTTAGGATATTGTGAGGAAAAAAAAAAGAGAAAAAGCAAAAAGAAAAGTTTGGGGAAAGCCCATGTTAATGGCCTGATGTATTCAAAGAATTCAAAGTTAGTAATTTTTGAAGAGAGAAGAACCAGAGTTCAGATTGATTTGTGGAAAGAATCATGACACTTTGTATTTTTTGGCTCCCAAAGCTGAGTTCGGGGACCAAAAGGCAGCAACGAACTGCAGAGGTTCCAAAAGGAAACAGCTACTGAAGATGAGGCGACGCCAAGATGGTGTCTTTTCCCCTCACTTCCTGAAGCAGATAAAATCGTGAGTAGCACTCTAAAATTGTGAAGACACAGATGTATTTGAGTCTCATATAGGAAGAACTCTTATGTGGAAGTCACAGACTAAGAAAAAACAAACAAAAAGCCTAAAGTAAAACCAAACTCTCCTCACAAAATAAGCTGACAAATGTTCACTAAGTATAAAACCTTATCAGTTTTCATTGTTTAGACTGTAATACTCAGGTCATGAAATATCTTTTAGGAAGGGCAACATGTAGTCACAATAGCTCAAATGACTGGCTATTGTGGCAAACTGTAGAGAGGCCGCCAGGCTCTTTGGGGAGGTTGGGAGAGGGAGTAGGGAGGCAAGAAAGTTGGCAGTTTCAGGCCAAAGGTCTCATCTCATTGGTTTTCCAAGTGAACACTTAGGAGCAGTAACTACGACTGGGAAAGCAACCATAAAAGAGCAAGCAGGATTTTTCTGATCCTCTACTCTTCTCTAGCAGGAGTAACTACCCCTAGTTAACACAGGCCTGCTCAACAGGCTGAACAAAATGGATGTGCATGTTGGGTACCCACTTTGAAAGGCAGTAGTCAACAAACACACCCCTCTCCCACTTTTAGGCCACCAAGGAAGAGAAAAAGAACTCATAGCCTACTTATCTAATCTGTTTCCATATTCAAGAGGGGTGGAGTGGGGAGAAATCACGCAATACAGAGTTGAGGATACACTAACAGTAATTTTTCATTAAAAATGTATTGCTAATAACACATTCTTCCTGAAAAACCATAGGAATTCCAATGATTTTTGGGTGCACATATTCAGCAATTTTCTAATACTGTCAAGTACTGTCTGGCAGATTTCAAAGCAGAAGGTTGTAAATTATAAAAACAAGTTAAGCTGGGTTTAAACATACAGAATTATAGTAACTCTTAACCACTCATTTAATAGGAGTGGCAGAAAGTGTTAGTAGTCTCTAAATATTTTCCATTTCTTCCTTAGAGAGAAAATCTCCTATTTTTTAAGTTAGATTAATGGCTGAATAAAACAAAGAATACATTTCTCAGCCTCCCTTTTAAAAAAGGGTGGCTATATAACTAAACTCTGGCCAATATAAACAGAAGTGCTAGTTGGAGCTCTAGTATCATACTGAATTGTGATATAATCTGAATGGCACCACACAGTGTAGCAGCATAATAGAAGGAACCTGAGTTTTTGACTCTGTGATATGCCACACTAGCCCTGGACTACCTGCGGACTTACTGAAGAAGAGAGAGAAATTAACATCTATTTTGTTTAAGCCATTATTAATTTTTATTTTTATGTTACAAGCAACCAAACCCAAATTTAACTCTTACGATAGGTTAAGTATAAGAAATCCTTAATCATACATAAAAAAGATAGTCATTAACCTGTAAGACCTGAAGATATACATTTATAGATTCATTCTCGACCCACCAAAAAGACTTTCAGAGCCTCCAATGGGTCCTGAATTATACTTGAAAGGATTATAGTTGCCACTGGCCTTAGGCAAATGACCTGACCTGGAACAAGAAAGTTCCATCTTGTATATCTGTTAGTAAGAGAGGAAGGGACCCAATCCGTAGAAGGCCAAGTAGAAACCGTGATTAGATAAAGGCAGAAGAAGACATGGAGGTTGCTACTTGATGTGCATCTAGTTTAGTCTTCATGCAAAGATCAGGGAGAGCCTTCACTGCTAACATATGGTCCAGTCTATTTAATATCCATATCCAGAAAGGATAGCCTATTGAGATTTATAATAGCGTAGTAGTGAAGGGTACATCTACCTGAAATGCCATGTATGCCATAGTATACATATTTAAAACCCAATAGGAGGTTGAAGTCACACTAAGTGATTGATTCAGGTATTTTTATATTGGTTCACCTATTTATCTATCTACATATACATAATTTTTACAATGCAAAAAGAGACATACTATATACACTATTAAGCACCTTACTCCTCACTTAACAATACATCTTGAACATCATTCCACATCAACATGTATAAAATGGCTTCACTCTTTTTTTTTTTTAATCCTCACCTGAGGACATTTTTCCATCTTTTTGTTCAGGTAGAGTGGGAGGGAGAGATAGGAACAGAGAGAGAGAGAGAGAAACATCAACGTGAAAGGAACACATCGAGTGGCTGCCATCCGCACGACCGGCCAGGGCCGGGGACAAACTGCAACCGAGGTACGTGCCCTCAGCGGGAACCGAACCTGGGTCTCTCAGGACCGCAGGCCGACGCTCTAACCGCTGAGCCAAACTGGCCAGGGCTGCTTCACTCTTTTTAATGGTCACATAGTATTCCACTGAATGAATAACATTTAAGGTACTTCCAATTTTTTGCTCTTACAAAAATGGTATATAGTAAATGTCCTTGTATTTATCTTATTTCTCATATGCTTAAAATATATTTGCAAAAATAGGTGAAAATGATATATTAGTAGTTTTAATCTGTATTTCTTGTATTATGAAAAATATGAAATATCTTTTCATATTTATGAGTTATTTTACTTTATTTCCAGTGAAATACCTGCTTATATAGTTTACCCCGTTGTTGTCTTTTTGTTATTGACTTTTGGAGTTCTTCATAAGTATACATGCAAGAGAAACGAAGTGTCCAATATCTTTAATAAAAACACTATGTCCTATTTAACTTTAGAAATACTGTGATTTTCTTAATGTAGTTCTTTTATTTATAAAAGACTGTAAATGACAAGGCAAATATAAAATCAACAGATTCTACTGAAATGCTTTATAGAGGAAAGGCCAGAACACAGTAGTGTAGGTCTATGACAACAGCAGTTTTATCCTCTTCTGTTTTGTTAGTCACTCCCAGGAGAGTGGGAGAAACAGGATAGAAGATACCTATGTATAAAAAAGTACACAAAAGCTAACAGGCTGTGAAATTTAGGAGCTAAAATGTTTGTAAATTACATTGTGCTATTAGTACTATGATTTTTTAAAAGTGTTGCCTGACATTCCAAAACTACACATGTACAAATATACACAGCTACTCAGACTCATTGCCACCAATTTGTCCCTTTCAATTCATCCTACCAAACTGCTTTCATATTACTTATTCCCATATAGTCATGTCCTGCTTAACAATAGGAATATGTTCTGAGGAAATCTATCATTAGGTGATTTCATTGTGTGAATATCACAAAGTGCACTTACACAAACTTAGATGGTATAGCCTAGTACACACCTGGGGTATATGGTATACCACAGTTGTATATGCAGTTTGTTACTGACTGAAATGTTGTTATGAGGCACATAACTGTAGTACAGCTTTGATGGTGTCACCCTCTTCTTCAAAAACTTTCAAAAGCTAACCACTGCCTAATAACAAAAGTCTTTAGCTGGCATTCAGGAATTTCCACAATGAAACCCCACTGTACTCCTCTATTTTAGCCATATCTCCTACTGTTCCCTTTCTTGTACCATATATACCAATTAAACAGATCTATTTATACTCTCAACGTGTACATCTGAATAACTTGATTATTGTTAAAGATTCAGTATTCTTCTCTGGCCATTAGCTCAGTGGTTAGAGCATTGGCCTGCAGACCAGAGAGACCCGGGTTCAGTTCCCGCTAAGGGCATGCACCTCAGTTGCAGTCTGACCCTGGCCTTGGGTTGGGGTTGTGTTGGTGGCAACCATTCCATGTGTTTCTCTCATGTTGATGTTTCTCTCTCTCTTCCTCCCTCTCTCCCTCCCACTCTATCTGAAGATAAATGCAAAAATGGCCTCGGGTGAGGATTAAAAAAAAAAAAAAGATTCAGTATTCCCAGGTCGGTTAATTGTCAAGATATTTTTATGCCCATATGAGAGAAAATAAAATGGAGGCTTATATAGCTAGTTTCAGGACCCAGTTTCAAATCTAAATCTGCCTAATTTGTTCAATGTCCATCTACTATAAGCACTCTTAAAGAGGTTTCACAAACATTTCAAAGATGTTTCACATATATTAATTTTTGTGAAACAACCTTGTGAGGTATATAATACAATTTCTTTTTTTAATCCTTACCAGAGGATATTTTTTCCATTGATTCCCAGATAGAGTGGGAGGAAGGGGGAGAGAGAGAGAGAGAGAGAGAGAGAGAGAGAGAGAAACATCAGTGTGAGAGAGACACACCAGCTGGTTTCCTCCCACACGACCCAGACAAGGGCTGGGAATTGAACCTGCCCAGCCTTGACTGGGAATTGACCCTGAGACTGGTCCACAGGATGATGCTCCAACTGCTGAGCCGAACTGGCCAGGGCAATATGAATGTTTAAATATAGAAATTGATGCTCAGAGAGATTGAGTAACCTGGTTAATAGCACACAGTTGATAAACAGGGAGCCTGAATTCAAATATTACAATTTAATTACTAGTATTCTTCCTACCATACCTCTTATTTCTTCCTTTTTTTTTTTATCAACACCCGAGGACATTTTTCCATTTTTTGTTCAGACAGAGTGGGAGGGAGAGAAAGGAAGAGAAAGAGAGAGAAAAACATTGACGTGAAAGGGACACATCGAGTGGCTGCCACCCGCAAGACCAACCAGGGCCAGGGGCAAACTGCAACTGAGGTACGTGCCCTTAGCAGGAACCGAACCCGGGTCTCTCTGGACCGCAAGCTGATGCTCTAACCACTGAGCCAAACCGGCCAGAGCCATTTTTCTTATTTCTAAGTGAAAATGTTTAAGATTAAATATGGAACTGATTTCTTAAATTTACAAGTGAAATACTTAGAGATCTAATTTAGCTCTTTATCCTTTTAAAATAGGTAATATGAATAATAAATACTTTCTAGGGCCAGGGTAGGCCCTTTGGGAGAAATGATACACACATGGATAAAGTCCATTAATGAAAATCATCCTTGCTTTTGATATTTTAATAAATTTTACCTGTACTGCTTTTCAAATACAGATAAATGGTTCTCACAAGATGGTGAATAGTGAGAAAATGAGAACATTTTACAAAGCAGCATATCTTAAAACTAAATATAAAATTTTAACTAATTTTAAAAATAAGTTTAATATGGACACTAAGATTTTTACAGTTTTAATTAGGTAAATCTGATAACTTGGAGAATTAGAGGCAAATTCTAAATATGATGCTAACAATGTACCATTTAGTGTTCACATCTAATTATAGAAAGCAGATTTGATACAGTCATATGTATATAAAACATCAACATTTTTACTTATATACATGCTTACAGATTTTTTTTTTAAAAGCACATTTCCAAGTAAAAATATTTAGTAGTGGTTATTTTCAGATTTGGGATTATGTGGTAACTCATTTTCTACATTAAATGCATCTATATTATTATTTTACAACAAACGTTTTGTTTGCAAAATGAAAATATACTTTAAAAGATTCTATTAGCATCTAGGGCTTATCCCACAGATGTGTAGGGTTCTGTCCCAGCTGTCATATAAAATTACTCTAAAAACACTGTCTACCTTTAAGGAATTTAAATTGAAAAGAAAACAAAAGACAAGATGAACAGACGGGGCATATTTTCCAAAGCACAAATACATTTGTTTGCCGAGTTTTTCTGGATTACAGAGTGCTGGAAATTCACCAACTACAGCTGAGGTGAACTTATTTCTAGTGTAGAACTTATTTGTCTTAAAAAACAGTGATCAGTGATGGTATTTAGATTTAACATGAGGAAGAAGAAATAGCACTACTTTAAAATGGGCTGATTTTTAGAAATGTAATATTTGATAAGAGGCACTCTTAAAGCAAAATACTAATTTTAGTGCTATAAATGCTCACAGGGGTTCTCGAAATTCCATTCAGAAACTGTTCTTAGAACTAGTTCATAAATTACATGAGAAAAATCAGTTTTGTTATTTTAAAATTTTTTCTCAAATTTGTCCAAAACTGCTTAAATAGCACCATAGCCACAGTGCTGGATGCATTTATGAGTAATATCCCATTGAATTCTTACCATACCATATAAACTATATATTATCATCAGCATCATCATTTTTTTTTTCTGGATTAGAAATAAGATCATTACTTGTTTGGGACCACAGAGTTAATAAGTGGGAAATAAAAAACTGAGAACTGGTTTCCTTAATTTATGTGCAATATTTGGAAACGGCACTGGTCTGAAGTGAAGATCTAAGGAGATGTAACAGGATTACTGATATCAAAGCCCAGTCTCCCAAGGGGATGCTGGAAAACGAATAATCTTTCACATGGGAGATAAACCCTGGCACTGGGATTTTTATTGCTATTGATTTTTAGTTACTACAAATGTCTAATCATTCTCTAGGGTACTTTTTGTTGTGAGGAGAATTCAGGGGTAGCAGAAATGAGAGCTGGAAAGGCTTTAAGGAGAAAAAGAACCTTCTTTTAAGAAACTTCTAGGACTTATGATGTGAACAGTGGTAACTCTTCTACAGTCTTAATTAAGGAAGCTAACCACTGTTCACTTATCCAAAGATAAAATATAAGCTTCATTCAACTAATATCTTTAAAATGATAGGTAATGCTGGGAAATCACAACTCACTCCATGTCATGGCCCTTGATGATCTTCTCAGTCTCATGCCTTGCAACCCAACTCTCTGTCTTGCTTTTTCTTTTTTTAAATCTCTGTCTTAATTTTTTGGTTTGTATTTGCTTCATTTTAATCTTCTTGCCTTTGCCTTAGACCCTTTTCTGACCCTGTTAATACGTTTGCATTTTGCCTAAGTAGTCATCTCATAAGATTTAGGTCAGAGGTACCTCAAGAAGTCTCCCTGAACTTCTAAGGTAGATAATGCACCTCTCCTCTTTGTTTCTTTATCATGTTATACTATATAAATCCGTTTATATTTTCTTATCTTCCCCACTAGACTGTGAGCATCTCAAGGGCAGGAAACCTCTGTACCACATTTGGCATGTGATAAATATTTATGGCCATCAACTGAATGAATACCCTCAGCAGTCAAGGAAAAGGGAGGGAGGGGGTCATAAAATTTATCAACCCATTGTCAAAAGTCAAATTTTGTTGCAATAATCTTAATACAAGAATTTAGAATGTCTGTTTTACTGAAGTTGGAACTCTGCTTTGGATAGTATTGTAAATTCCTCATGAAAAAGGCAGTTATGAGCACTCTCACCAAGAAGTGCTTTCAAATAAAATCAGTTTGAAGCAGTTTTCATTAAGATGGATTGAATGTGGCATTGTGAGAAACACTTTATCAAATGTAGTGTTTTACTTAGTGATTAGCTATATGCAAGCTGATGAAGCTCCCCAAATCCTTTGTAATCCCACCACTCCAATAAACATTTAATGAGCATATAAGTTCAAAAAGCCTAGCAGAGGATTTAAACCTTCAATCTTGTTTTTATTTACTCTTAGAACTCAATTTCTGACTTCAAGTGAAGAATGCTGGTCCTTGAAACTCATCTGTTGCCCTGGTAAAATTAATGTGCCTCTTAGAGTTTAAATTAAACATTGATATTTAAGATGAAAGAAATTCAGTAAGAATGCCACAGTATTGGTCACACTTGCCTTAAAATATTTGAACATTAGCAAATTGATTTCTTAAAAATGACTTATCCAGAAGTTAAAAAAAAATGTTGAAAAAATATTTGTTTTTAACTCTCAAACGTTAACTCTGAAAAGGTGATACAAAGTATGATAACTGAATTCTGCAGTATAGCCGTTAGCATTGAAAACAAGTACAGTGGTATAATACAAACCCATTCTTACTAGTGTTGGAATATCTGAATTCTTATTTGGCCTCTACTACTTCTTATTTATGTGTGTTTGGGCCAGTCATTTTGCTTTTCTGAGTTTCCTTATCCCTACAATGTTAATGTTGATATTATATGTGTATAATTTGGTTGATGACTGTAATAAATATACCTGCTTAGATTTAATTTTAAATAATTTATCCATCATATGGGTAAATTTTACTTAATTTTAGAGCAACATAGTAAACAATGCATAAACTGCTGATCTTTAACTTGGAAAAGAGAAATGAGAAAAGAAAAAAGCCCTGAACAGGGGAGAAAGATACAGATAATTTAGGAGTCCAAAGAGGTCAGTGGATTTTTGTAGAAATCTAATATAAAGCAAAACATTTAATGTCATGAACCAATAATTTTTATCTGTTAAAACACCAAGGTATTAATAAAAAAACAAACAAAACAATCAATTGCTTCATTAGAAATACCCAGAAGTTAGTAAGTAAGACTTTATGTTCCTCTGGGGATCATCAGTCTGAATAAATCCAAATGCCAATTTACTGTATAAGGTACTTAGTAAAAGTTCTTGTCTATTATGTACTGTATATTTAAATAAGTTATCTTCATTTAAAGTTATAATGTTTAAGGTATTCATAGTACATCTTACAGTAGCTTTCCAAAATGGGATTTAAAAGATGTCTATGCCTATTTGGAAGCTACAGTTCAAATTACAAAGGTCCTGACATCTTCCAGTTACTTCAACTGCATAACAATCTTGCTAGAAAGCATAGACAGATATATTTCAAAAACATTCTTATCAAAGAACGAATCAAAAAATAAATTATTTTAAAGCTATAACTAACTCGTTCAAATATGTTCATGTCCAACAATAAGTAACTGTTTAAATATAATAACATGGCCATACAATGAGAGACTCTATAACCATTAAAAATCCTGTTATAAAAAGTATTCAGCATTACTTACAAAGCATTCTTGCAAAAAAGTTCAGCCTGACTCAAACAAAGCTTTTAGACCTAATATCCATTTCTTAGGAAATACTGAGATGGAGGAACAAGTTAAATAATATTACAAGGAAACAAATACACAAATCCAGAATCTGGAACAATATATAAGTCATCCAGCATGATATATTAACAAAGCAGATGTCATGAAAAAAAACAAATGGAAAGGCGGTGCTTGCTTAAAAGAGATTTAAGAAATCTAACAACCAAATGTAATTCATGACTCTTGAGTAGATCATGGTTCCAAACAAACAGTTAAAAAGATATTATTAGGAAATTGCTGTTAATTTTATTACATGTGATAATGCATGAAAATATTATTTTTGGAAAATGCATGCAGAAGTATTTAGGGATAAAATATGATGTCTGTAATATACTTTGAAATGGTTTATTAAAAAATAATAAATATACAAGGATATCTAAAATGTTTTTGTGCAGGTCTAAGTTTTAATAATTTCAAACATTTAACTACAAATTTAAAAAAATCATTTGAAACCTTATTCATATTTCTTTTACATTTGTTTTTGTTAATTTTCAAAAATAAGATTTAAATTTATTTTCTGTTCCAGTCAGTGTTTGCCATTTTCAGTAAAAGAAATGAAACAAAAAATTTATTCATCAAAATCCCATATTTAAATAAATACAAAAAATGTAAATAAATTTCAAATGCTCTTTTATAAGTGACTAGCAGTTAAACTTTTGAAGCCATTAAACCTTAAAAACTCCATTAAAACTTTAAATGCCCTGTAGTTAGAAAAAACAAATGAGGCAAAATTTTAGTAATTACTAAATCTAGGTATAGGAAATTTAGGTGTATATTGTACTATTCTGTTTCACTATTTCGGTATTAAAATTATTTTAATAAAAAGTTAAAATATAATTTGTAAAAGAATCATATATTAGTAAAATGTAAAAATACACTGTTTTAACGAAATTATAACATGACTCAATTTTATATGAAATATGCACAAATATATGGGAATATATAATAAAAATTATAGAATAAACAGATATCATAAAATTAACCACAGATCTGTTAGAATATTTTTTTTGCTTTTTCAGTATTTTCCATGAACCCGAATTTAGAAACTATAAATATATATTATAAAAATGTATTTCTTCAAAAACAGTGTCCACTTTATATAGATTTAAGAGTTAAAATAAATGCTTAAAACAGCCTTTATGATGAAGTATTCCACTATTCTTAGAGTAAAAAATAGTTGATGTTTATATTTCTTAATCTACTTTATTAAACTATCAGTAATAGCACTAAGCTTGATCATTAATTAGTCTTGCAATTCAATTTTTAAAATTTGTTTATAATAAATTTTTCTTTAGCTCAAAGTTTAACATACACTACAAACTAGAAATTTCAGAGGCATCCTTGAACTCTATTCTCAAAATTCTGTGCCTTCTTTAATTCCAGTAACTTTCCCTCTACTCCATCTACACACTATTATTTTCCTTCATTCATTAAACATATAGAGTATTTGCTATGTATAAGGATGTAAGAGATACACAGTTACTGCTAAAAAGAAAAGAAAATCTCGAGAAGATACACATAGAAAGGATGGATAATAATAAGCAATGTGTTAAGAGCAACAATAAGAGCAGAAGGTATCATTGCAAAGTACTAAAGGAGTGGGTGTGGTCCATATTAGAGTAGTGGAAAAGTCAGGAAAGATTAAGTCTCAGAGGAAGTGTAGAGTCAAACAGGTAAAAAGCAGGATGAAAGGCAGTCCTGACAGTAGGAAACATGAAAAAAGAGTAAGACTATGGGAAAATACAAATGGTACACTATTGCTAAATGTATTGAGTGTAAGGCAGGGAATAAGAAAAGCCGAAGCTATACAAATAGGCAGGAGCCAGATGACTGAGGTCTCGAGTGCTATCAACATAGAGTGATCGCATAGAACCTTCTTGCTCAAAATGTACCTTCTGCCTTTTTTTTTTTTAAATCTTTATTGTTGAATGTAGAATGTATTACAGATGTTCTACATTTTTCCCCCATTGACCCCCTCTCCTCACTTCTCCCGCCCCCCTCCCGCCTTTACCCACGCTATTGTCTGTGTCCATTGGTTATGCATATCAGTTCTTTGGTTTATTCCTTCCCACCCCCCCCAACCCCTTTCCCTTTGAGGTTTTCAGTCTAGCAATGAATTTGTACTTCTTAATCCCTTTACCTTTTTCACCCATTCTCCCAACCCCCTCCCATCTGGCAATCAACAAAATGTTCTCTGTATCTATGAGAATGTTTCTGTTCTACCTGTTCATTTTGTTTGTAGATTCCATTGTTGATGGATATGTATTCATTGCCATTTTGTTTGTTCATATATTTTATCTTTTTCTTAAAAAAGACCCTTCATCATTTCATATAATAATGGTTTTGTGGTGATGAACTCCTTTAACTTTTTCTTCTTTGGGAAAGTCTTTATATGGCCATCGATTCTAAATGACAGCTTTGCAGGATAGAGTAACCTTGGTTGTAGGTTCTTGCTTTTCATCCCTCTGAATATTTCTTGCCACTCCCTTCTGGCCTGCAAAGTTTCTTTTGAGAAATCAGCTGACAGCCTTATGGGTACTCCCTTATAGGTAACTAGCTGCCTTTCTCTTGCTGCTTTTAAGATTCTCTCTTTGTCTTGAACCTTTTGCATTTTGATGATGATGTGTCTTGGTGTGGGCCTCTTGGGGTTCATCTTGTTTGGGACTCTCTGTGCTTCCTGGACTTGTATGTCTGTTTCCTTCACCAAGTTAGGAAAGTTTTCTGCCATTATTGTTTCAAACAGGTTTTCGATTTCTTGTTCTCGCTCTTCTCCTTCTGGCACCCCCAAGATGCGAATGTTGGCATGCTTGAAGTTGTCCCAGAGGCTCCTTACAACTATCATTTTTTTTTGGATTCTTTTTTCTTTTTGCTGTTCTGATTGGGTATTTTTTGCTTCCTTATATTCCAAATCGATGGTTTGCTTCTTGGATTTACGTACTCTAGTATTGAAGCTGTGTAAATTATTCTTTATTTCAGTTAATGCCTCCTTCAATTCTGACTGGTCCTTTTTTATCCTCTTGAGGCCCTCACTAAGTTCACCGAGGTTCTCACTGAGTTCATTGAGTATCCTTATAAGCAGTATTTTGAACTCAGCATCTGTTAGGTTGCTTATCTCCATTTCGCTTAGTTCTTTTCTTGGGGTTTTGTTCTGTTCTTTCATTTGGGACCTGTTTCTTTGTCTCCTCATTTTGGCTGCCTCTCTGTTTGTTTCTGTGTATTACTTAACGAACAGTTTGGTGCTAGCTGAGACCAGATGCTGCGCGTTTGAAAGAATTTAGGAAAAACCTGAAGCAGGATCCAAGACAGGTCAATCCTATGGTTAAGCAACTGGCAACAGCTTGGGTGGGCCTGAATGTTAGGTGGGGCGGGGCCTCAGGGAGTCAGCAGGGCGGGGCTACCAGTGTGAGCCAGGTTGCTGGAGTCCCAGATATGGCGGCTGTCTGCCACCCCAGGGAAGGGCTCGCCAAAGGAACAAAGGCCTCTGACAGCACGTATGTCCCGGAGAAAGTCCCCTCTCCAGCCCTCGCTCCAGTGCCAAACAGCTCAGTTCTTCCCTGTATGTCTCTGGTGCCCCTCGAGCTGCCTCCCCTCCAAGCTTAGAGGGAGAGAGTCCGTAAGTCTGTGCGCGGGCCCTTTAAGGAGCTGCCTGGGGCTCCAGCGCGTCAGCTTCCCTGAGCCTCAGTTCCCGCTGGTTTTTCCAGCCAGAAGTTATGGGGACTGCTCTTCCTGGCACTGGAACTCTGAGCGGGGCATCTGGTGTGGGAAGGGGACCCCTCAGTCCTCAGAGAGGACCTTCCAAGCCCAAGTATCATCCTGATTTTTATCCGCCACACGTGGGTGTGGGACCAGCCTGTCTCGCCACCGGCCCTTGCGCCTCCGCCCCTCCTACCAGTCTGGATGTGGCTGCTGCTTTAATTCCGTAGTTGTAGGACTTCCATTCAGGATGATTTCAGGCGGTTTTGAATGATGGTTGTTCTGTAGTTTAGTTGTAACTTTGATGTGGTTGTGGGAGGACGCTATACCGCGGTTACCTACGCCACCATCTTGACCGGAAGTCCAGTACCCTTCTGAATTCTTGTTATGAACTTCAATCTGCTTGATTTCAAGATCCAAGGCCCATTTCTGAGTTTAAGAAAGAACCTTTTTCTTGTCTAAAGTGACTTTTGGGAAAAACAAATTGCAGCTATTAAATATATACTACTAGATGGAATAATCATTTTGGGAAAGGATTGAAAAACAAATCCTTTAGCAAGAACCTGTCAATCACTAACTGAAAAGAATACAAACAAGTAGCCTGGTCCCTTCCAAAAAAAAAAAAAAAAATCCCTGTTTCAAGGCCTTCTGCAAGAGTCAGCAGTATCCTATCATACTACTGTCCCTCTGAAATGGGCACCTTGGTGATAAGGTTGGAAGATAAACCAGAAACAAAATTGAGTATTTAATCTGAAAAAAACAGAACAAAACACAGAAAACACTAAGCATTACCTCAGGCCTGGTGATCAACCTGTGGGATGTACTTTTAATCTGAAAAGAAGGAAAAATTGCACTTACATCTCGGGCTTTCACATAGAAGGCCTCTTGAAAAGCAGCTTCTAATGAGCCAATAAAAAATACAGGATGGCAGTCTCCATATCTATAGGAAAAAATATATTGATTAATTAAAATACATTTCAAATTAACTTCAAAGTTACACAAATCTAACCAATGACTAAGAAAATTTGAGGCTAATATCTCTTATACACAGACCAAACATTAAAACATTTCTTTAAAGGCTTGGGAATGAGTTCATTAGTTCTTAGAGCTCTCCATAGCATATACTGATATATTAGCACAGTGTAATTTTAAGTACATCTAGCAAATGTATTTAATAAGTGTCACAAAACCATGCCATTTAAAAGCAACAATTTCTGGTTTCCCATTTTCATAAGATTTTCCTAGCTACCACTGCCTTGCCTTCACTCTGCATTTTAGTTCATATATTCTGGAAGTCCAACAGAGAGGGAAAAAAATGGTATACTGCCAAATTTCCAAATTATACTACCATATCGGAAAATAAAACTAAAGAGAAATATCATTTACATAAAAATTACTGTTAAATATTTAAATCCTCCTTACTTAAACACCTTAGGAGAATCTCAAATGCATATAAAACATGCTATATTAGACTCTTAAAAAAAGAAATGCTAAATGATTCAAAAAAAAAAAATTAAAAAAAAAATTCACTTGTATTTTAAATTCTCTTTTTATGCAATTTTACTTTAAAGCATATTTTTTCTGTCCTAGGATACATTAAAAAGAAGTATTTTATAACCTAGTCCTTGGAGAATACAGTCAAGACATTAAATTAGCGATCCATTTATTGTGCTTCAATAAAGAAAAATACAGGGATGAGATGAATACGTCTCTAAAGTGGTAACTAGTTATTCAACAATGAATACTACATGTTTCAGTATCAGGACTACTATACAAATTGATAAATGTACCCTTTGAATACTTTATGGAGAAATTAAAAACAATCAATCTATGATTAAAATTGCTTCAAACATTCACAGTGCCATTAAAATAACATGAATTTTATATAGTTAACATCCTAACCCTACCTTGAAGAAAATTCTGCTGTAAATTGTAATAAGGCATCTCCTTCATTTTCTGCGTTTTCTGGCACTAAAAAACAAACAAAAGAAAAAACAAAAACAAAAAAAAAACAAAACAAATAGACACAAAAACAAACCACATAACATCTAATCCCACATATAAGAAATATATTTAATCAATAAAGAGGAAATAAAATTAAATTTTAGCTTCTGTGATATATCTGAGGAGACATTTTAACTCCATATACATTAGAAAATTTCATCAAATCTTAAAAAAGAAACTTAAAAAAAAGTCCAAGCTCATAAATTTTGGAAAAGCAACGGACACAATTCTGCTAATAAGCATCTAAAACATGTGCCAGGCATCGATTAGAATTCCAATGTTTTATTGAAATGACACCTTGTGATTAAATTATATAAAAAGAATCTTAATTTATTAAATATCTATTAATTAGAAAAATAGTCAATTTGTTGCAAATACATCTATTTCTTTCCCCAGGAGTTCCCTAATTTCAGAGTAAATGAGCCATTTAAGGACTTATTTTAACTGTCACTTTGCATATAGCGACCACTTACAATTCTACAGTATGCATCAGTAAGGTGGAAGTGAGGTAGGCAGCACATTTAGTTTACTTTCTTCCTTCCAAAGATGAGTACCGATGAATGGAAATATTACTACTCTTAACACTGATATCTCCAATAAGATGGGAAATAACTACAGTCACAGAAAAGTCCAGTTATGTGTTTATTAATCTCTAGGTTTAAAGTAAAGAGACAGACAGATTCATAGCTAATTATACATGTGAAACAAGTTTCATTCCTTTGCATTTTTAATAAATTTTACTAAAGCACTGGGAATCACTGGGCTTAATAAAATCAAAACTCAAGAGGCTCTAGTTCAAATGAATAATGCGTTTGCTATATTTTATCTCTCCAATCATGAAAGTCAGTAAGAAACTTTTAAGTTCACTACTCTTCATAAGTTTCTGCAATAAGAGGGAGAATTATAATGCTCGACCCAAAGAACTATTAATACTCACTCATTGGAGATTTTCTCAGGGCAGATGATGCCATGCCGAATACTTCTCCATCATCCACCCCAAATTCAGGAGCATCTTCAAAGTCATCTCCATCACTATCACTAACCATATGAACATCGGTGCTTTGCTATTTAAGGAAAGTCCTGATTAGTTTCACATTGACTTTAGGAAATCATATTCCAAAATATGTTATATAATCACATTTAGCATTATAAAAGTTTTATTGAATAAGAAGCCATTTGCTAGAGCTAAGCTTAATATTTTTTCAGTTTAAGGCTTACATATACTTCTAAACTTGCTGTGATACCCCTAGATTAAAGGTTGGAAACTGAGGGAAAATAAAGGATGCTTACAAACTTAATGAAGACAGGAATTTTTGTCTGTTTCATCCCCGGGCTATTGTAAAACAATTAAGTGCTCAATAAATGTTTACTCAATAAATAAGGCAGCCCTGGCCGGTTCTGCTCAGTGGTTAGAGCGTCGGCCCGTGGACCAATGAGATATGGGTTTGATTCCGGTCAAGGGCACGTGCCTCGGTTGTGATTCCTTCCTGGCCCTGGTTGGGGTCGTGTGGGAGGCAGCCACTCAATGTGTCCCTTTTATGCCGATGTTTCTCTCTATCTCTCTTTCTCTCTCTCCCTCCCACTCTATCTGAACAAAAATGGAAAAATGTCCTTGGGTGAGGATAAAAAAATAGTAATAATAATAATAAAAAAATGAGGCAATAGGTACCAATTGGAGAGATCAGAGACAAAGTAAGCTATATGAGAGTTTTCAAAAGCTTACATTAATCTGTATTTGTCAGGTAAATCAAGGGTGGCATTTTCTAACTTGGCACTTCCTTACTGCAATGGTTCTCAGGTTTTTTATTAGTGAAATATGGCACATTATCCTCACAGTGTTATTGGAAAATAACATAACATACACTGCATATGAGAGCTCTTTGTAAACTGCAGGCTATTAAATGTAATAATGATGCTTCAATTGAATAAACATATATTGAGAATATACTACATGCTGGACATTGATAAACATGCTCTGCTTATTTTGTTTTCAGAACAGCAGTTGAGATTTAAAGTATTACAATTAAAAGCAGCTTCAAAATATAAACTAGGCTGCAGATCTCTAAGTTAGAATAGTATTTCACAAACACCAAGACTTAAAACATTCTAATTGAGTAGTGAATACTGACAAATACTCATTCCTTGGACACGAACAAGGTCTTAGCAAGGTATCTGGCTAAATGCCTGTCTGTGCTATATTCAATAAATAAAGTCTATGAAGTCTATTTAATAAATGAAATGTCTATCTTTTAAAATATAGTGTGCTATGTACTTAAGTTATGAAAATGGGGAAATTATCTGATCCTTTAGTAGATGCAGAAGAGCCTAACTTAGAGCTAAATATCTGCCAGAAAAGCATTACGAGAAACTTAGAATCAAAGACTCAAAACTTAGCTAGCGAAAATGTTAAGAGTTCAGCTAGTCACAGAATCAGATTTTTGAAGCTAGAAGAGATGTTTAAAATATCTCATCAATGATTTTCAAACTTCTTTTCACACAGTTACCTCCTTCATTCGGCTCCAAGCAAAACATTATGTAAAACTGCAGTGCATACACCATATGAAAAGAAAGGCCATTTTGACTGAGCAGGGAGAGAGCAATGGGGATCCTAATGCTCTTTCTCGGGTTTGGTCTTTTCTTCCTCATATCCCTCTGAAAGCTGCGGTACCTCTGATGGAACAATTTTAAGAACTACTAATCCAGTGAGTCTAAAAAGCTCCAAATGAGGAAGCCACGATATTTACTCCATTTGACTCAGTAGGCTTAGCATTTCTTCCTTTGTATAACCAAGCATTAATGCCCAGAACTGTAACATTTTTCCTATTATTTTTAAGACAGTTTTCCCAATGGTTTTAACAAAGAAGGTAATAAACATATACTTATTAGATGAATAAAAACAAATGGTCCTTGTGTGGCCAGTGTGGCTCAGTGGACTGAACACTGTCTCATAGACTGAGAGGTCCCGGTTCAATTCCCGGTCAGGGCACATGCCTGGGTTGTGGGCTAGATCCCCAGTAGGGGGTATGCAGGAGGTAGCTGGTTGATATTTCTCTTTCACACCAATGTGTTTTTTTTTTTATACTCACCCGAGGACATTTTTCCATTTTTTGTTCAGATAGAGTGGGAGGGAGAAGGAAGGAGAGAGAGAGAGAGAGAGAGAGAGAGAGAGAGAGAGAGAGAGAGAAACATCGCCGTGAAAAGGACACATCGAGTGGCTGCCACCCGCACGACCCAACCAGGGCCGGGGACAAACTGCAACCGAGGTACATGCCCTTAGCGGGAACCGAACCTGGGTCTCTCCAAATCGCAGGCCAACGCTCTAACTGCTGAGTCAAACTGGCCAGGGCTCTCACACCAATGTTTCTCTCTCTCTCTCTCTCTCCCTTCCTCTCTCTCTAAAAAATCAATGAAAACATATTAAAAAAATTATAATGGTCCTTGTTTTAAGCATTTTATCTGCTATTTTTACTGTACCATTATTTCTCGCAGAAGCCTTGGTTCCACTCGTAACCCTGAACCTACTTTAATGTTTTGCTTTGTAGAACCAAGAGCTCTTCCTTATTTTAGCAATTCAAAAGCTTAAATATTAAAACAAAAACAAACAAACAAAAAAACCCCTCTCATTTCAAGGCAGTGAGGGAGCGTCCTCCACAAAACAACACATTTACTAAGACCACAACTGTGCTTGAGTTCCTTCTGTATTTCAGTTAGGCAAATATCTGGAGCAAGAAGTTCCCCTGAATTTCGAGGCTCAGTTTTAAACAGGTAAAGGCTCAACACCTTAAAGGTACACTACATGTTCCTTTAGGATGCTTACCCAGGTCCACAGGCAAGTGGAATGAAACAAAAGGACAGTATGACAAACCTTATGTCCTCTAAGCGAGTTATCACCTTGGCCTTCAATTAGCTTGCCTAGTAATAACCCCTCCCTTTAAGAGGCATCAAGTTAAGAAGGACGGTTGGATAATACAGATGCAAAGAAAGGGATAGTTCTACGTATCATCTTTTTTTCTCACCCCCCCCTTTACATTTTTGTCCCCCATATCTATCCTCTTTCTCATAATTCAGTTTTCAAACAGCCCCTTTCAATAACAATGGGACTTTACATCTTTTAATTTTGTGCCTATGTAACCCATTATTCATTTTGTCCTCATAAAGTATAGAGTTTCCAAACCTCTGAAGAGCCCAGAAAGTGAAATCCTACAAGGACAACATCTTCAAAGGGAGATATTGAAAAAGCCAATTTTGTTGAAAAAAAGTATATTTCAAATATGAATTATTGAAGTATCTGCAAGAATGAACTACTTAATTATGTATAAGGAACTCCCAATCTCTTCACATTTTCTTATCAGCCATCTAACAGGTTAGGAAAAGCTTTTTCTAAAAAATGAGATAAACAATCTTTTTTTCATTAATGTTTGCTGATGAGAATAATAATCTCTTGGTTCAGTCATGGCCACCCTAAAATTCTTTGAATACAGAGAAGCTATTTATTCAGAATTTTAAAAACAGCTAAAAAATTTGTGATTCTATTTTTAGCTGTTTATTCCTTTTATCATTTAACAAATATTTATAAACCCTACTAAGTGCCACACTGCCTGGGCCTGTGTGAAAGATATAGATTATGCTCTCTCAAGGAACGTCATATAAAATATAAAGATAATTATAATACCTGGCCTAGTGATAAGTGTTAAGACAGGTAAGTTCAGAAGAGAGCATTTAACTCATTGGAGGGATTAGGGCAAGCATCCTAGAGGAGATAATAACCACACTGTTTGAGAAAAAATTTAGGACTCACATACTTGGCACTAAGGCAAGCTTATAATTGAAGCAGATATTCCTTTCACCAACAATTTATGTTAAAATACTAGATTAAAAGTTAGGGATACAGAGGTAAAACACAGTTCCAGCCTTCAAGAAATTCCCATTTGAGGGAAGCTATATTTAGTTGCAAATATGTCTTTTTCACTGTGAGAAGAGATACAACAACAAAAGTATAAGCAAAGTCTATTGGAAAATAAAGGAGAGAGTGACTAGTTACTCTAGGACCAATGAAGGACACTGTATAAGGTTTCACATAAGTGTTAATATTTAACCCATACCTTAAAAAAAGATATCAGTGCTGTGGAGTGTGTGTAATAGAAAATTGGTGGGGAGGGAGTTGTACTCGAGGCAGACAAAAAAAACTCAAGCAAGTAACTGGATATCTTTAAAAAATCAATAAAAAATCCAGCAAAGCAAATTGAATCATTAGCTCTATGCATAGAACAGGAATGTGGACTGGGAGGAAAGAAAAAAGGTTTGATGGAACTGGACTGTGGTAATCCTAAAATCAGCACAGTATGGCATTTAAACTTGACTCAAATGGCAATAGAGAAATCACTAAAGGTTTTTAGAAAGAGAATAACTGATGGCTGTGTGTGTGTTTGGGGTGGTGTGGTAGCAGATGGCAGATTAGATCTGAGGACATGAGAAACTATACTTGAGCAGTAGCAGTGGAACTGAATGAAGGGGACAGACTTAAAATATACTTCAAAAGAACTGATGGAAACTGTTGACCAACTAGACTTAAGGATCAAAAAAAGTGGAAGAGGTGAGTATGACACCAAGATTTGGGTGACTGAGTGGGTAAAGAGTGTTAGGTCTGGTGAGGGAGGATACTGAGACCAGTTCTCAGAATAAATTTGAGGAAGCTGTAGGACATCCAGGTAAAACATCTAGTAGGCAGCTATGAAAAAAAAAATCTTCTTAGCAACTCAAGAGAGAGGCCCAGAAAAGATTTAGATTTGTAAGTCATCAGTATATAAATAATAGTTGAGCTTATGGAAATGAATAAGATCAATCTAATTAAAAAATAAAGGAACAAGAGTGATAAAGAGTTTACAGAATATATACAAATAATTATATATTATACACATAAATATGTAAATATATATAAATATTTCAATTGGTGAAGGAAGAGAAACAGTAAGAGATGGACCAATAAGCTGTCAAAGATTAGAAAATCAATTGAGAGAACGAATCTTAGACACAAGATCTGAGAAAATGTCAATGGAGACAACTATAAACAGGTTAAGAAGAATGAGAATTAAGAGCCCTGGCCAGTTTGGCTCGGCAGTTGGAGCGTCGGCCCATGGTGCAGAGAGACCTGGGTTCAGTTCCCGCTAAGGGCACGTAACTCGGTTGCAGTTTGTCCCCGGCCCCAGTTGGGGTTGTGCGGGAGGCAGCCACTCGGTGTGTCCCTTTCATGTTGATGTCTCTCTCTCTCTCTCTCTCTCTCTCTCTCTCTCTCTCTCTCTCCGCCCCCCTCCCACTCTATCTGAACAAAAATGGAAAAATGTCCTCGGGTGAGGATAAAAAAAAAAAAAAAAGAAAGAGATAGCTATTGTATTATGACAAGAAAACCACCACAAAGATACCTGAATTTATAACTAAAGACATGGCATTGAATACGCAACCATTTTTTGTATGATCTTCAGCAAGTGTCTTCACATCCCCACTATAGAATATGACTAATACTGTAATACTGACCCACAAAGATGGCTGTGAAAAAGACATCAGGTGGCATAGCATGGTATGCTTACAAAAACTATTATCTGACTCTAATACTTAAATTCAATTATAATCTCATGGTAGCAAGAAGCCAAGCTGTAGTAAGTTCAGTGAATAGAAAATGAAGAGAGTTATCCGGTATAAATTACTCCAAGAGAATTGGCTGTGAATAAAAGGAAAGATGAAGTTAAAGCTTGAGGGGAAGAAACTGGGTTTGAAGAAACAGATATATTTAGAATGAGAAGATCTGAATATGTTTTTAGGATGAAGTGAAGGAACCAATAGAGAGGGGAAGGATAAAAATGCAAGAGAGATCCCTTACCCCTCCCATCCTGTTGGAGAGGTTAGTGGGAGTAGAATCAAGATAACAGGCAGAAAATAAACTCTAACAGCAAGGAACTTCTCAACTAACAAAGTAGGGTAACAAATTTGATGCTGATATAAGAAATACACTATTTGACCAGAAAAAAGAAAAGGGTCATAAAAATCTCAATGTATCATCTATTGAAACAGTTTCAAAGAATAGCAAGTCCCTCAGTGACAGGAATGAACAGTTTTCAGCTTGGGGTGACAATGAGCATTAACATGAATGAGGAGATGGGTTTTTGGGGAGATGTGGTAAGTTCACTTTTGTACAGAGTGAACCTGCAATGTGTATTCAGATAGAGATGTTCAGGAGGAACTGGATTACTATTTAGCTTCTCTGCATATAGTTCAAGAGCCAATAGTATGTGGTACTGCACCCCAGGCAGACAAGATAAGTATTTGTCTAACCAAGTTTTAAAAAATTAAATACAGATTTTGGGCAATTATCTGCATTCAATTTCTTTCTTTTCTTTTTTTTTGGGGGGGGGGGTGGTGTTAGGTACAAGCTCATACTTTTAATGAAAGACTTTGCTTTGTTCACAGCTATATTCCCAGCAGTTAGACTAGTTATCAGGCATAGAGTAGGTATGTAATCAGAATTTATCGAAGGAATCTTTTGTCATTTACACCAAAAGGTAGGTATCATTCATATCTCCTCTTTCCCTATCTTTTTTTTCTTTATTGATTTTCAGAGTAAGAGAAGAAGGGAAAGGGAGAGAGAAACATCAGTTGGCCACTTCCTGCATGTCCCCCACTGGGAATTTGGCCCACAACCTGGGCATGTGCCCTGACCGGGAATTGAACCGGCGACCTCTTGGTGCATGGGCTGACACTCAACCACTGAGCCACATTGGCCAGGCTCCTCCTTCTCTCTTTTATCCCACAGATCCTATCAGTTAACAGTCCTACTGATTTCCCTCCCAAATATTTCCTGAATTCATATCCTTCTCTCTTTTTACTTATTATATTTTAGTTCAAAGTCTTATTATCTTTTCCAGTACCAGTAAAATAGGTTCATATCTGATTTCTCTGTCTCCAGTCTTGCTTCCCTTGCATCTAGTCTCTGCACAGCAGGAAAACAAAACAAAAAAAGCCATTCCCCACTAACACCCTACTATGGCTTCCCAGAGATCAAGTCCCTCACTAGACATACACGACCAATTCACCTTAGTCTCACGTCTTATCTTTCTCTGTCTGTAATTTTATTTTGCACTAACACTAAACTGCACTCATCTCTCCCCATTTACTAATCAGATCATGCTGTTTCCTCTTAATGAAATACCTTTCCATGTTTCTTTATTTGGTTGACTGTAACTCATTCTTTATAATTCAATCCAGATGTCAACTCCTCCAGTCTTCCTTTTTCAAAAAACATTCATTCACAAATACTTCTTCTGTGGCTGGTATGCACCAGGCACTACACTAGGTGTTAGGGCAACAGAGGTAAATAATGCAGACAAGATTTTTGCTTACAAATATTTTTTACTGTTAACCCCTCCATTCTTTGTGCTCCCCTAGTATCCTGTGCTTGCCTCAATTTTCCCATTAATTATATAATATGAAATATTCAAATCATAGTCATCTGACTAGCACATAACAGCATTCAAAAGACATTTCCAAAACTGAGATTATAAACTAATGGTTTTAACATTAACTACATTTAGAATTTGATTTTTGTTTGTTTTTCTTGGGCTACTCCTCCACTGTTTACTGAGGATTGGACAATTCCCAAGAAGCCTGGGTCCATGGGTTCCCTACACTGTCCCACTCAAGGAGTTGGGAAGAGGAGTGAGAGGTTCCTAGCAAGGTACCCAGACATATGGGAAGATCATTAAAAGGAGTGTCAGGAGCAAGGAGAGGATGAGAAGGAGAGAGAAATGTTGAATTATCATATATAAAATGTATTTGAAGAAGACTGTAAAAAAATAAAATTTCCCCAGCTAGAGGGCACATAACTATAATCCATAAAATTCAAAACCTGAATTTAACTACTGGTCTCAAATAGCTCCTTCTTAACTCAAGACTTTTTAAGACAGTCAATAGCAAAATGATAATTGTCTTGAAATACATGAAGTCATGTAGGAGAAGGTTAAAACCAGAGGAAAAAAGTAGAACCACGGGGTGGAAGCTACAAAAACATAGGTTCCAGTTTAATATTAGGAAAATATCAACAGACAGAGCTGCTCAACAATGGAACTGGCTGCCTTATGAAGACAAAAGCCTGTCGTTAGAGGTAAAACAAAGGTACATTTTGAGGGGATATTTTGGGTGAGTTCTTTCAGCATACAGATGGTGATTCTAATATTTGACACCTAAAAGACATTAAATAAATATTTAAATGAATGAGGAATGAATGAATGGAAGAGTAAAAATTAAATTAAGAAACCTTCAGTTTGCCCTACCCAATGTTGCTGAGTGGTTATGTCGACCCTCACACTTAAGGGTCATGGGTTCGATTCCCAGACCAAGGGCAGCATATACCTGAGTTGTAGATTCTATCTCCAGCACTGGTGAGGCGGGTGCGGGAGGCAACCAACTGATGTCTGTCCTGTCTCTGTCTCTGTTTCTGTCTTTCCCCTTCTCCCCTTTCTACCTCTCCCTCTCCCTCCTTCCTTTCCATTCTCTCTAAAAATCAAAGGAAAAATATCCTCGGATGAGGATTAACAACAACAACATTAAAACAACAATGAGGTATCACCTCACACCTGTCAGAATGGCTACCATCAACAAATCATCAAACAACAAGTGCTGGCAAGGTGTGGAGAAAAGGGGACCCTAGTACACTGCTGATGGGAATGCAGACTGGTGTAGCCACTATGAAAAACGCTATGGTGTTACCTCAAAAAATTAAAAATTGAACTGCCATTTGACCCAGTGATCCCACTTCTAGGAATATACCCTAAGAATCCTGAAACACTAATCAGAAAGGATATATGTACCCATATGTTCATAGCAGCACTATTTACAATAGCTAGGATCTGGAAACAGCCCAAGAGTCCATCAGTAGACAAGTAGATAAAAAAGCTGTGGTACATATACACAATGGAGTACTATGCAGCTGTAAGAAAGAAAGAGCTCTTATCCTTTGAGACGACATGGGGGGACCTGGAAAGTATTATCCTAAGCAAAACAAGCCATGCAGAGAAAGACAAATATCACATGATCTCACTTATTTGTGGAATATAATGAACTAAAGAAACTGATGAACAAAATAGACCCAGAGTCATAGAAGTAGGGTACAGATTGACAATCCTCAGAAGGGTGGTGGGGAGAAGGAATAAACCACAGAACTTGTATGCATGTATGCATAACCGATGGATATAGACAACAAAGCTGGGGTCGGGGTGGGAAGGAGGGTGTCAATGGGGGGAAAAAGGAGAAACATCTGTAACAAAAATAAATTAATAATAATAAAAAAAAAAACAGAAAAACAACAACAAATATCCCTTCCGGTTTTTTAACTCTATGACAACATAAAAACCACTTCACAGCTTCTTTCCCGTTTCTCACCAGCTCCCTGGAGGAGGTGGTATTTACAGTTAGCCAGGGAAGAAAGAATAATGGACTCCTTTCAAATAATATGATCTTAAGATACTCCTGAGGCTGTGTCTGCTTTAGTTTGGCAAAGCCTCCTAACCCCACTTTCCCTTCTCTAATTAACCTAAAGACTGAGCCAGTTTCACAAACACTACTCCTCACTCTATGACATTGACTTCTCACAATAATGGTGAGGGTAAGAGAAGGAAATAAAAGGAAGTGAAATAGGTATCTGTCACCTCTCAGGTAATAAAACAACTGAGAATTTTGGGTGGAGTTAGTTGGCCACCTTTTCATGTTAGTGGATTTATCCGTTAAAGGGTTGAAGTGTAGCCCTGGCCAGTTTGGCTCAGTGGTTAGAGCGTCGGCCTGCGGTCTGGAGAGACCCGGGTTCGGTTCCCGCTAAGGGCACGTACTTCGGTTGCAGTTTGTCCCCGGCCCTGGTTGGTCGTGCGGGTGGCAGCCACTCGATGTGTCCCTTCACGTCGATGTTTCTCTCTCTCTCTCCCTCCCTCTCTCTCCCTCCCATTCTATCTGTACAAAAAATGGAAAAATATCCTCGGGTGAGGATAAAAAATAAAATAAAAAAAAAAGGGTTGAAGTGTAGCCTACTTCAGCCGTTTAAAATATACTCAGAAATATTAAAAGGAAATATTTCAATAAATTATTTCTGGCAGTTTCTTCCAATGAAACTCAATATCATTTCTTCTTTCATGAGAATTAGTGAGATGAAGTGCCAGAAAAATGGATGTGGGTTCTTTAAAGGAAATTAACATTTTTAGAGGCCCAAGAAAACAGTACAGTAGTATTTGTAGTAAGGGGAAAACCTTCCTTCTTTGTGGATTTCTAAGAATTGAAAGTAGCAAATTACCACTTTCATAAGATGATCATAGACTAGAACTTCACTTAATGCAATCCCATTTCTCTTTCACATATTAAAGTGATATAAATACATATGCAGAGCATGGCTGGAAAGGTCCTGTGGCAGTTTACATAACGAATGTCCAAAATATATAGTCAGTTTTAAAAAATTTGCATATTTTATATAGAATGTAAGTGGAAACAGTTTTACTGAACTAGCTCAAGATAATTCAGTAAACCTTAATACTTGTGTGATACTAGCCTAAAAAACACTGGTATAAATAAACTTTTTCTGTGCTATTTAGTTATGACCTCTGTTGCATACTCTTTTTAAGTCATGGTGATAACTTTTCCTAGCACATAATAGGAGCTCAATTAAATACCCTTTAAACAGATAAACTATAATGCTCAGGCTCACTTTTGCATTTCCTTATAACCAAAGTCATACTTGGACACAGAGTATTATTTGTAGCCATGGAAAGGGTACAATATTATTCAGACACGCTAAGACACTCACAGGGACATCGAATACAAAAACATGCTCAAGCTCATCTGGCCCTCTTCTTGGTTTCTATAGCACCCTATGTACACTGACTGCTATTACTGTATTTATTACAATATGTCATTATTATTAGTTTACTAATCTATCACCTTTGACTCTAAGCATCTTGGTATTGTTATCCATTTTTGCCCAATGCCTGGCTCACAGAAGGTGTGCCAACTCAATGAGTTAAAGAATCTTAAGAATCAATGCTAATAAATGTACTCAATCCTAATACATAGTGAGCAGCAAAGAAGACTCCTTTGTCAACCTGACAGTTCTATGTAAAAATCATTTAAACCAATCCACCTGAATTCTGTCTGTTGAAACCTGAAACTTATAGAACAAGAAAGACCACATTAGCAATAACCTTGCATGGAAAGTTTTTGCCTTACAGAACGTACTGAGACTTTATTCACACTACATTAACTTTATCTATTGATTGCTGTGGCAGATAAAAAAGAATAGGAAGTAGGCAGGTGGGTGGAGGATAGCCCTTCTGTACATTGAAAAGCTGGCAAACAGGCTTACCTCCTCGGACTGCTCCCGGGTCTGTGTAGGTGAAGATCTTCTTCCCACTGTCAGTCGATGGCAGGGATAAGAGAGCCCTGACTCAGCAAGACACATCTGCAAAACGTAGAATTCATCATTTGTAAACAAAATGAGGCCATGTTTCACAAAAGGATTTTACTTTGGGGGTATTTTTTATTATTTCTGAAGCTGTAATAGAAAGACCTTTCTAATAGCCCAGGCATTACATTACCAGGGAGGCTCTGAAAATGTGAAATTTCCATGTATGGATGTTACATACAATAGTTGAAGCTACTTATTATTCATTAGACAATAGTCTTGGGCTCCAGGAAACTGTAACAAGCCTAAAATAAATCTATCATATACACTTCCCTCCTGCTTAAGATGTCTGTTACCTTTCTGATTAGCAGAATAATAACTCAGTTTCCTAATTCCCAGGGCAGTACTCTATAAATCTTTTGTGGGTACCTGAAAGAGTGTTTGCTGAAGGGTTTTATAAAAAAAATGTTTCCACACATGGTAATTACGTCATTTACACTTTGATCAATATTAATCCACAATTTCAGATCATAATTATAGCTTATGAATCTACAATGTAAGTAAAGCACCTAGCACAGTATCTAGCACACATCCCATATACTGTTTTTATTACCACTGTGGTCTAAAACACTACCCAATATATCTGCCTGGGTTAGCTTAAATAAAGAAATATGTAGTTACTTCTATTAAAGTTTATAGTGGGTCACATATTAAATAACTATTTTGAGGTTTAAATTAAATTTGGGCAAATATAAGGAAAATAAGTGTATGTTACTTTTGTCTACATAGAAGAATTAAAACAATATTAAATAGCCTACAAAGGTATCTTTCTTCGTTGTTCATAAAATGAAGCATATGTGTATTTAATGTAACAATTATATAAAGTGAAGTTTCTTTATTATTATTAAAAATAAATAGAATATCCAATAGCACACTGAAGACATCCAATGGTAACTTTTGGGGAGGTGTGAATTAAACTGTTATGTGAGGAAATCCAAATATCTGTAAATTCATAGGGAGCAGCCTAAGACACAACAGTGAGTTGATCATAACATTTAAACATGTGTTATAATCAGGCTAATTATCTGAAGATGAATATTGAAATGAAAAATGGAAATGTCAAATAAATATTCTTGTGTTTTCTATCACATGCTGTCATATAGTTTATACTGATAAAATTCATACATGTTTGAGTATTGTTATTTTTCATCTGGTCTGGTTAAAGGTTTTGTGTGTTTGTTTTTGCATCTAGATGTTTTGCCATGGTACTTTAAAAATGCTAAAAGACCTGACTGATTTTTTAAAAAAGCAAAAATGCATTGACTCTGTCAATTCTATTCAATCATATCCATCAACATAATTGTCATAATTAACTCAATTCATTTCATTTCAATACAAGTAAAAGCAAAGATAAGTTGGATAAGATGCATAGGCTACATTTCAAGCCATGTTATCTTTACAATATTTTTCATTTTAAAAAGTCCTACACCCCACTGTGAAATCCTGTGGTAATCAAGTAATAATGATGGTAAACATCACTGACAATCAGAAGCATTGTAGTATAATGGAAAGAGACCTGGACCAGGAGCCAGAAAAACCTTGATTCAAGTACTGCCTAGTCTCCTGATCTTGGGATAGTAATTTCTCTATTCTAGGCCAGAGTTTCCTCATTTATTAATTGAGGTGAGTAATCCCCACCCTAACTACCTCAATGGACTTTTGAAAGGGTAAAGTAAGTAAAAGCTGGCTTTGAAACTATACTGACATAGACAGAAGAGCTGTTACCATTCCAATGATCATTATTTTTAGGACCTGGAAAGAGAAATGGTGATTAACTTCCCACTGTGACTACCTCTGGGGACAGCCCAGTCACAGGAAGAGGTGGAGGAAAACTGCTCACTGGAAGTACATGGTTACACAAACGGCTGACTCCTCTATGGGCTTGTCTCTACAGTTATCAGCATTTATCATCTCCATAGCTACTAATCATTCCTGAGGATAAGAGGACAGTGGCCAGCACTTTCGCCTTGGTCTACAACTGACCAAGTGAGCCTTTTCATCACTATTTCAGATTCTAGTAATCACAATGAACTAAATAAATTAAAATGTCAAGTATTTTTGAGTGACTATGTGTCTAGTGTTGATTAAATATATAGTACAGTGTCTGTCCTAAGGGAACATATATACCAATTGGGGAGACAAGAGATGCATGTAAAAACAGACAAGGAAAAAAGAATAAACGTGAGTCAAGATGGGGTTACATCTCCACCAGGGAGTCTCTGTTGGGCTGGGGAGCCCTCCGAAGGGGCAATAGTAATTCAGAGTGATTTCAAGAAGTTAGGAATAAAATAAATGTTTACTGAAATTCATCACCTAAACTTATATAAAAGATGTGAAGTCAGAAGGCTGAGGTTCCAGACTTGCTAAATCCTTCAACTACCCAATGACTATGGGCAATATCATTTGACATTTCTGTACTTCAGTTTTCTTACTTAGAAAATAGTGTAATATAACCTGTCCTTAATTTACAAAATATAGTAATATAATCTGTTCCATGTCTCTCACAGAACTGGTATGAAGATCCAATGAGGCAGTGTTTATGAAACAAATGGTAATAAAATTGTAACAGATCAGTACTATTAACTTCAGGGGTTTTATTTTGCATAAGCTGGGAATAAAAAGATTAGGGCTGCAGATTTGTTTGACTTTATAGTTGAAGAGGGCTACCTTTAAAAATTTAGATTTACAGCCCTGGCCGGTTTGGCTCAGCGGTTAGAGCATTGGCCTGTGGTCTGCAGTAGACCTGGGTTCAGTTCCCGCTAGGGGCACGTGCCTTGGTTGTAGTTTGTCCCTGGCCCTGGTTGGGTCGTGTGGGTGGCAGCCACTTGATGTGTCCCTTTCACATCGATGTTTCTCTCTCTCCCACTCTATCTGAACGAAATAACAAAAAATGTCCTCAAGTGAGGATTAAAAAAAAATGAAACAAAATAATTTAGATTTACATACTTTATTAGTTAATTAAATTATACATAATTGCAATCTTTCAATCACAAGATTGCTTTAACCTAATATAACAAAAGAATATGACTCTTTTTCAAAAGCTATTTCAAGGCTTTATTCAGTTTTTTTTTTCTGGCCATACTGGACTGTAATTCTTTGGTTTTCTGTCATCACACATATAGGGGTTCAAAATAAGTTCACAAATTCAAAATAAAGATAAAGCAAGATTATTTGATTTTATTATTTAATTCTACACCCTTAAATAAATGGTGCACATTTGGATGCTTAGGGATGGGGAGAGGTTGGGGCAAAGTAGAATTTTCATGCCTAAAATTTCACTGACTATTTAATCCTACAAAAACAAACTCCTACACCATTCAACAATAAAAACTATTTATAATGGGTTCTGTTGATGTACACAGGAGTTTATTATACACTATAAAGATAATTTTTAGAGTAATTTTAGGTTTATAAAATTGAGAGAAAAGTACAGATATTTCTCCTATATTCCTTGCCCCCACACATGCACAATCTCTCTCATTAGCAACATCACTCACCAGAAGAGTGCTTTTTTTTGTTTTTAACTAAGGAAGAACCTACATTGCCACACCATAATTACTCTAAGTCCATAGTATACATTAGGGTTCACTATTGGTGTTTTAAATTTTATGTGTTTGGAAAAGGTATAATGGCATTTATCCATCATTATCATATCATACAGAGCATTTTACTGCCCTAAAAATCATCTGTGCTCTGCCTATTATCTTCTCCACCTGCCACCACCCCTGACAACCACTGATCTTTTTATTGTCTCCATAGTTTTGTCTTTTTAGAATGTCATATAGTTGAAATCATACAGTATGTAGCCTTTTTTGAGAGTTCATTTCCTTTTAGTGCTGAATGATATTCCACTGTCTGGATATACCACAATTTATTTACCCATTCACCTACTGAAGGACATCTTGGTTGCTTCAGGTTATGGCAATTATGAATAAAGCTTCTGTAAACATCTCTATATAGGATTTTGTGTGGACATAAGTATTCAACTCCTTGGGTAAATTCCAAAAGGTATAATTGCTACATTGTACGGTAAGAGTATGCTTAGTTTCGTAAGAAACCACCAAACTGTCTTTCAAAGTGGTGTACCACTTTGCATTCTCATTAGCAATGAATGAGAGTTCCTGTTGCTCCACATCCTCACCATCATTTGATGTTGTCAGTGTTTTGAATTTTGGTCATTCTAATAAATATGTAGTGATATCCCATTGTTGTTTTAATGTACATTTCCCTAATGACATATGATATGAAACACCTTTTCATATGCTTACTTGCCATCTATATATCTTCTTTGGTGAAATGTCTGTTAAGATCTTTAACCCATTTTGTAAACTGGGCTGTTTGTTTTCTTACTGTTGTGTTTTAAGAGTTCTCTGTGTATTTTGGATACAAGTCCCTTATCAGATGTATCTAGTTTGTGACTTGTCTTTTGATTCTCTTGAAAGCAAGAACTTTTAAAGTCAGAATGTCTTAGTACAAATTTACTTTTGCTAGCCACTGGTTCTACTATTTTTTGCACCTAATAGTTTAAATCTCAAACCTCGATTTCTTCCTCTATAAAATATTACCTTTCCTAACATGTTTTCCATGAGGATGGCTTAAAGGAGAATAGATTTGCCACATAGTAGATATTTCATCTTAGTGAATACTATTAAACTCTATTTGAAGTTTTTTCCTTTTCTTCTTATAGAACGTATTTAGTATTTTCTTAGGAACATATTAACTATGCCAATGATCCTCAGAGTGTGGTCTATAGAAAACACATGATTCTTGAGATCCTTTCAGCGGTTCCACAGTGTGAAAATAATTTTCATAATAATACTTTCAAAATTCCTTGACTTTTTCATTGTGTTTTTTTACAATGATGGGCAAAATTGCTGATACCTTACCACAAATCAAAGTAGTGGCATTAAACTGTGCTGAAGTCTCTGGAGCCACATATTCAGTATAAAAATGCCCATTTCACTTAAGAATAGACCTGTTGAATCAGTAAAATGTATTACTTTTAATGAAACTTGACTCTTAAATACACATCTTTTAATATTCTATATGACAAATGTGAGTACGCATAAAGCATATTCTAAGTATAATGATTGCATTGAGAAAAAAAGCACTTAATTTAATTGCTGAGTTGTGTGCTGAATGAGCTACCTTTTTCAAGAACACTAGTATTATTTAAATGACTGGAATACATTGTATTCGGATTTAGGTATTTGACAGGATTTCCCTCCAAAATGAATGAAGTAAGTCTGTTACTTTAAGGAACAAGTCTGACAGTATTAATTGCCAATGACAAAATTTAAGTTTTCAAGTAAAAATTAAAATTTTGCAAACTATCAGCAACCATGAGCTCAACAGCTTCCCAATGCTTAATGATTTTTCTAATGATATCAGTGTTGATATTAATAAATGTGATTTTTAAATATCATATAATAAAATGTCAGCATTAGAAAATTTGCCTAACTCAGAGACCAATACTCTCCAAATCAATGACGAATGCATAATGCTATAAGATTGTGTACAGGTAAAAGATCTATTCAAAGTGTGAGGAAGACCAATGAATTTTACTGTAACAAAGCACAAAAAGCACATTGGTATGGCTCCAGATACTACATTGAAACTAACCTTTAGAAAACTATCACTTGTTGAGTTCCAGCTTAGTAACAAAGAATATCCACAATTCTCTGAAAAGATTATTAAAATACTCCTCCTTTTCTAACTACAGATCTGTGTAACGTCAGGTTTTCTTCCTCTATTCCAACCAAAACAATATATCACAACAGGCTAAATAAAAAAAATATAAGAACAAGAATAAACTCGAAATGATTAAAGGCTTAAATGTGACTCATGAATCCATAAAAATCCTAGAGGAAAATGTAAGCAACAAAATTTCAGACATCATACGCAGAATTTTCACTGATACAATGCCTAAGGCAAGAGAAACAAAGGAAAAAATGAACACAGGGGACTACATCAAACTCAAAAGCTTTTGCACAGCAAAAGAAACAACCACCAAAATAGAAAGACAACCTACTCTATGGGAGAGCATAACAACCAATGATACTTAGATTAAGGGTTAATTTCCAAAATATATAGAGTACTCATACAACTCAACAAAAGGAAGACAAAGAACCCAATTAAAAATGGGCAGAGGAACTAAACAGACACCTTTCCAAACAGGACATACAAATGGCTAAGAGACATATGAAGAAACGCTCAACATCACTAATCATCAGAGAGATGCAAATTAAAACAACAATGAGGTATCACCTCACACCTGTCAGAAAGGCTGCCATCAACAAATCATCAAATAACAAGTGTTGGCGAGGGTGTGGAGGAAAGGGGACTTTTAGTACACTGCTGATGGGAATGCAGACTGGTACAGCCACTATGGAAAACAATATGGTGTTACCTTAAAAAATTAAAAATAGAGTTACCATTTGACCCAGTGATCCCACTTCTAGGAATATGCCCTAAGAAGCCTGAAACACCAATCAGAAAGAATATATGTACCCCCATGTTTATAGCAGCACCATTTACAATAGTTAAGATCTGGAAACAACCCAAATGTCCATCAGTAGAAGAATGGATAAAAAAGCTGTAGTACATATACACAATGGAGTACTATGCAGCTGTAAGAAAGAAAGAGCTCTTATCCTTTGAGATGACATAGAGGGACCTGGAAAGTATTATACTAGTGAAACAAGCCAAGCAGAGAAAGACAAGTATCATATGATCTCACTTATTTGTGGAATATAATGAACATAACAGTCTGAAGAACAGGGTAGTCCCAGAGACGTGGAAGTAGGTTACAGACTGACAATCCCCAGAAAAGGGGGTGGGGGGGAGATAAACCACAGAACTTATATGCATATATGCATAACCAATGGACATGGACAACAAAGCTGGGGTCAGGGCAGGGAGGGAGGGGGAGGAAGGTGTCCATGGGGGAAAAAGGAGAAACATCTGTAATTAACAAACATACATACATACATACATACATACATAATGCCCTGGCCAGTTTGGATCAGTGGTTAGAGCGCTGGCTTGCAGTCCAGAGAGACTTGGGTTCAGTTCCTGCTAAGGGCACATACTTCGGTTGCAGTTTGTCCCCGGCCCTGGTTGGGTCATGTGGGTGGCAACCACTCGTTTTGTCCCTTTCATGTCGATATTTCTCTCTCTCCCCCACCCCTCTATCTGAACAAAATATCGAAAATGTCCTCGGGTGAGGATTAAATAAATAAATAAGAATCTGGTTGTCTTCTATGATGCCAGACGTTAAGGAAATTTGTAAAGGATAAAAGATCACTCACTCAATAATTTTATTTTTTGGAAAATTACTTCACAAAAAATGCTATTTATATTAATATGTAATGGATTTATTATTATCTAAAAAAAAAACCACTTCTTTTTCTCAATGTTAATTTTGAATGGCAAATGTCAATAGATATAACCCATATAAACAAAAGCTCTTTGGGGAGTCTTTGCTGATTTTTTCCCTCAATTTCACAATTAAAAAACAGTTGTGAATTGCTGAATTATGCAATGTATACAGATACAACTAACTTTCACAAACAATGGCAATTTGAAACAAATAAAAAAATCCCAAAAGACACACTGTTTTATGAAATTTTAGAATCTTTTCAATGTTTCCCCTATAAACAAATTAAAATGAACGATTAAGACAATATACAAAAGACTTGTGTACGCCATCATAATTTAATCATTGGCTATTCTGACAAGTCATTAACACGGTATTATTATTTTAAGTTTATACCTCAGGGTGTTTATAGGCCCTTCTTAATAATGCTTTCTTTAAAAGAGGTCACTAGTTCAATTCCAGGTCGGGGCACAAGCCTGGGTTGCAGGCTCGATCCTCAGTACAGGGTGTGCGGGAGGCAGCCAATCCATGTTTCTCTCTCTTTCTCCCTCTCCCTTCCTCTCTCTCTAAAATCAATAAAGACATTTTTTTAATTAGTTTTTAAAAATGTTTTTTATCGTCTTGCCAACTTTTAGCCCTCTTCCAAATACATACTTACAGCCTGTCTTTCTCCTTTATTGTTAATGACAAACACTAAGACATTTTAAGAGTACTGAATTAGAATTTAGAGGACTGAATTATGGAATCTTGGGTCAGTCATCAGAAGCCTTAATATATATACTCTTTTGTAAAATATGGGAGCAACCCATATGAATGATCTCTAAGATCCCTTCCAGCTCTAGTGGACTGTGATCTTAATACATTACTGAGAAGATTCAGTTCATGCCCCTGCAGGATCCTTGCCCTCCTTGCATGTGACATACTTAGTAATACAACCCAACAATTCTCAAACCACAGCTTTACTATTTGTATCTTTTAAAAATCAGTTTGTAAAATACAATTCCCTTGTGTTTTAAAAAGAACACTAACATAAGAACTTTTTAAAAAACCGCATTTCAAGCTTGTCATGCTAACAAGGCACCAGCATAGTTAATTCCATCCAGTTTTGGGAATGTTACCAGGCACCAACATTAAACACAATTACTGCAGTACAAAGAAGACTGACAGAGACAAACAGATAGACACACCTACACTACACATATACACCACTGAGTGTTGCTTTATTGAGGCATAACTGACCTACAATAAACTACACATATTTAAAAGTGTATAATTTTATGTTTTGAACTAATTAATACCCATGAAACCACTCAGTAGTTTAAAAAATATTTTAGTAATTGCTATTATTGAGAATTTGATATATAGATATTCTGCAAATTGCTTTATATGCATTACACCACTTAACACAGTAACTCTGCCAGATAGGTATTATTCATCCCCATTTTAAAGATGAGGATACTAAGCCTTATACAGATTAAGAAGCTTTCCCAAAGTCACACAGGTACCAAGTAGTTAGCCAAAATTCACTCTTCTAGCTCAGTGCCGTTTAAAAAGCATTCAAACAGCTATTAAGGCCCTATGTTGTCTTGTGGTCTTATAAATAATGATTACTTTCTTTGGATTAATTAAAACAGCTACCCAATTTGTCAGAAACTACATATTATGTGCTTAACATGTCTACATACACGGCAATCCTGCCAATCAAAAATAATCACGATTGCATCAATCACAAAACAACCTTAGAGAGGTAGAACAACATGTATAAGATCAATCAACTACTAAGTGGCAAGCCAGGTTTGACTCCATAGACCACGGAGTTTTCAACTACATCACATGTATGACTGACACAAAGTCTTTTATGAGTAAGGAGCCCTTAAGATGACTGCTAGATCACCTCTTTAAAAGTTTCAGATGATCACTGTTCAGCTAGACAGATTATTAAGATAGTTTTAAAACAAACTGAATCACAAAGCTGAAGTTTCATTTACTGCCAACCAGAGTGCAAATCAAAAAAGCTTATTTATTCACAATCCAAGCTTTCTTTTTTCCCCTTAAATCACGTATGTGCTAGAAAAGTCACAGAGCTTTAATTTGTGGCAGGTTGAAGCAAGCTTATTAAGAATGTTAGTTACCAAGTGCACATTCACTTGTCTGGACTAGCCCACTGCCACATTTTTGTTGCAGGGTTAAAGAGCAGTTTAGTCACCTCATAAAAAAAGTTCACTGTTAAAAAGGAAGTGACTAATAATAATCTGGAACCAATGAAATAATATGAGATGTGCAGGTCAGGCTCAATTATCTACAAAACTCTTGTGTAAATAGTTCAAAAACTGTGTCTTCTGCCTGGCCTTGCTCTGTTATAGCCCTCAATAGATTTAGCAAGTTGGTAAGGCTTAATGAAATAAACACCAACAATAACAAATTCTGAGGCCTTCAGCTATGTACATAAATATGAATATCATACAAACAAGCAGAGTTGAAGAAACAGGATGGCTGCTATAGATGGTTTCAGTTTAGACTCATAAGACATTAGATTTGGAAGGGTCCTTAGAATTCACCAACTGCTGGTGTCCCAACCAGGAGACCTCACATCTTAAAGCTATAGCTGAGTTAAGTACTGCTGCATTAATCTCCCCATCAAGCATGCTCTGCTCCATTCCAAGCTTGTAACTGAGAATCCCCAGTGAGAAGTTTATTAGCAGCCTATTCTTAAATTTCTTCTAGCAGTAACCCCACCAATCCCCAACAGATTCCAAATAAAAGGCAGTTTCTCCTCACAAAACGACACAAAACCTGGATGTACAGAGATGAAGTTGTTTGCCCCAAGTTACACATCTGCTTAATGGCAACATAAACATGTTTTCTTAACTCCTAACCTAAGTCTTTCTACTAAATAACCTTAACTATGTTCTTCAAAGATGTTACAGTTTGTTGCAAAATACTAATTACTCTCTTGATTCAATAATCTCAAATTTCTAAAATAAAATTTTAGAAAAAAAATATTAAATGCTCCTGACTTGTTTTTGTTGTTGTTTCTGTTAATCTGCTGGGATTCTTGAAAACAAGGAGAATCACCCGATGCTACTTTTCCACATTATAATTGCCCACCTTCATGCTTCCTTGCAGTGGTCCAACATTATCTTGAGTTCTTTCCATCAAAAAGAGGTTGCTCAACACAAAGATTTTTGTTTTGTTTTTTAATCTTCCATTGCATCCCAGCCTCTAACCAGATTATACCATAGGGAGATGAAGAGCTGCCCACTGTAGCATAATTAGCAAAAGTTCTAAACAGATATTAAAAAGGAAGTGACTAATAATAATCTGGAACCAATGAAATATAAGCGATGTACTGAATATACAGAAAATAACAACATTCTTAGATTTTATTATTCTAGTGTGTACACTAGAAGAGCTTCTGAAGTACTTTAGAATACTTTTAAGTTATATACTTCTAATTTACATAAGAAATATAGCCCTATTAGACCAGCCTAAAACTGCCCTGTGGCAGTCTCTCTCAGACTCATTTAGGGAGAATGGTCAGGTTTATATATATAAAGATACTAGCTCAGACAGGCAGACAAGTTGTTATTTGCAAGGCAACTTTAAATCAAAGAAGCTATTTTCAGTTGAATCAAGAGTTCTGTTTTAAAGTTAACTAATTTATACAGAGGCCAATGATCTATACAATGAATTAAAATGGCACTTGTTCCTCAGTTTCTGTCTCTACTTCTGTCATTTAATTGTTTATGAGCACCCTCTGGTGGAGGGCAGAAGAGGGAAAAGAACGTATTAAATATATTGCTTCTAACTCACAAGCCTGGGGGGTGGGGGGAGTAAGTTGAAACATGTAGATTTCTCTTGACCTTGCCTTTTTTCCTAGTAATTACTTCATAATTCAGAGCTGGTTGCTGAATAAGTAATATTAACCATATAGTTCCTCAGAGTCTATAACTAATCATTCAATAAACATTTATTAAGTTCCTATTATATGTCAGGCACTTGGATGCAGATAAACTGGCTCTGGATCCTGGCTTTGATATTTAATGTAATTTCCCAGGGAAGTGGCTTGATCTCATAAAACCTCAGTTTCCTCATCTGAGAAATGGGGATTATATCTTTGTTGACATTGTTAAAAAGACAGTAAGTGAAAAAGTGCTTAGCACTTAATTTTGAAACTTTTAAAAAACTACCACCACGGAACACTTCATTTTTGGCTCTTTGCCATAAAGAAGGATTTTGATATAGGTGTTTTCAGAGGCAATCTCCAATTATTTCTGTCTTTAAGAATTTAAGCCTAGATGACAGGATCACTATCAGTTAAGTGTTTATTGATGTAACTTAAATATTTTACAATACCTTATGTCAACTACATTTAACGTAGGGAGAATGTGTTCTGAAACATACACAGAACCACCTTAATCTTTTCCACATCAAAGATATCCAGATGTTGACCAATATGTAGTAAAATATTTTCTTCCTAGGTGAACCAAGTAAGCTTATTTAGGGGTTTATCTCTTTTCAAGAGGTGGTATGACATTTTTCTAAGTGTCACCCAGTAGAGAGTACGTTTAGATATATTTTGGCTCTGTTTCTAAGAGTCCATCTCTGACATTCTCTACCTGTTTATAAATGAAAATTTTAAAAGGATATATTTGTTACAAGTGATGTCCAACAGTAGAACTTGCTACAGGTTTCCCATTTAATTCCTAACAGATGAATTTAAGCAAGACAGAGATAGGAAAACAGGTTAATGGGGGCACAGGAAAGGAGTGCTCCTCTCTGCTTCAGTGAGTTTGGGGGACCAGTTAAACCTACTGAGAACTTTGAGCTTAAATATATTTAACCAGCCTCGAAGGTTACTTCTCTTCTATCACCACTATTAAAGCAAAACAACTGTTTTTCTTTTATGTCTTAGAGCTGCATGGTGCCATCTTATGCCTTTCTCCCGTCAATGCTGCCTGTGATATGATTCCATGTGTGTGAAAATATTGGTGGGCTAATAAAAAAAACACTGTACTTAAAAAAAGGACATAGGTCAAAATTCTAACTCTGCCTCTTATTCATAGTGTGACACCTTGTTCAACTCTCTTCTCTCCATTTTATCACCTTTAAAATAAAGTAAAATAAATGCCCTAAATGATTTCCAAATTCTTTTCTCTCACTCTGAACAAACTTTTGTTCAAGAGCATAACCTGGCCCACCTTCCCAGCTATTAACTCTCAATACTTTTTTTTTTTTTATCCTCACCCGAGGACATTTTTCCATTTTTGTACAGACAGAGTGGGAGGGAGAGAGAGGAAGAGAGAGAGAGGGAAACATCGATGTGAAAGGGACACATCGAGTGGCTGCCACCCGCACGACCAACCAGGGCCGGGGACAAACTGCAACCAAGGTACATGCCCTTAGCGGGAACCAAACCCGGGTCTCTCCAGACCGCAGGCGGACGCTCTAACCGCTGAGCCAAACAGGCCAGGGCCTCAATACTTTTTAATACTGTGTTCAAGTATGTTTACTCATCAATCAAAAAATAAGGCTCAAATTTGTCTACTCCTAGGCTTTTTCTCATGTCGTGACTCTTGCCTGGTTTCCCCCTCTATTCCTTTCCACCTGTCCACTTCATATATATACTCAGATCCTATGAGAAAAGCGAAAGCACTTCAAAACTCAGCTCAAGCTCTTCCTGAAAACCTTCAATAACCTCCCCAATCTCAAAATTTTCTGTGTTCTCTAAAATACCTTCCTTTTGGTAGTCAATCATACCTAGTGACACTTGTACAAATCTTCCAGAAATAAATACCTTTTAGTCAGCTAGTTCCTGAGGGAAGGACCAGAATTCCAGGTGGGAGCTGAATTGAAGCAGGCAGTGGAGATTTTAAAGACAGATAAGGGTAGATAAGGGTCTGGGTTAAAGGGAATAAATCCTGGCCCAGGAACTGGACCCAATTGAGGGGAAAGCTAAATATCTAGGGCTCAAAATTCTATCATCCTGCATTTGTGGAAGTCTGCCCAGTCCCAAGAAAGGCATGACACTGCTTCAGTGGGTACAGTGGATCAGGAGACTTGTTGTTTTAGAAGGTAAAGGGGAGAAAATGCCCCACTGAATACAAAAATCTCACTCCCAAAATTCAATGTCTCCCAAATCATTTGCACCTGTAATAAGGAAGTTTCTGGATAAACGTCTGTCACTGTAAGACAATTCCTTTGGTAATCAGGTGTCCCTATACTTCCTTCGTGAAGTATAAAAGCAGAGTAAAGATCCTATGACCTTGGACGCCAAAGCTACTTTGTCAATGTTTGAAATCCTGGTTCTGCTGGCTAACAGCTGTATGACCTTGGGAAACTTTCCACATCTTCTCAATGTCTCAATTCCCTCCTCTATAAAGTTTCTAAGTCATAAGATTGTTGTGAGGATTAAGTTTATATAATATGTGTGTGTATGTGTATGTATATTTATATATACATATGTGTATTAATCACATATAAATTTCTACCATCGATTATATATGATTGGTGTAAAAATTTTGCAATATAACTCTGGGGAACAAACAGTTCTAAATTTGTTTCAAGTAGGGTACAAAATATTATTTTTCATTCATTTACAGAATAGTTACTGAGCATCCACTATGTGCCAAGAACTCAGCTGAGGGCTAGGGATAAAGCCAATGGTGAATAGTTTCTGCTTTGCTGAAGTTAACAGTTTTGTAAGCATTCCGCATGACCCTACCAGGGCTGGGAATGAAGCACAACCGAGGTACGTGCCCTTGACCAGAATCAAACTTGTGACTCATTGGTCTGCAGGCCTACGCTCTAATCGCTAAGCCAAACTGCCCAGGGCTGCCATTGGTATTTTAAAAGGGATTGCACTGAATCTATAGATTGCTTTGAATAGTATGGGCATTCTAATGATGTTGATTCTTCCAATCTACGAACCAGGTAAATGCTTATCTTCCTCTAGTTCTTTTTTCAAAGTCCTGTAGTTTTCCTTCTTTTTCCAATCCTCACCCAAGTATATTTTTCCATTGATTTTCAGATAGAGAGGGAGGAAGGGAGGGAGAGACAGAGAGAGAAACACTGATGTAAGAGAGACACATCGACTGGTTGCCTCCCACATGACTCCAACCAGGGCCAGAGATAGAATCACAACTGAGGTATGTGCCCTTGAGCGGAATTGAACCCGTGACTCTTTGGTCCTTGGGCCAACACTCTAACTGCTGAGCCAAACGGGCCAGGGCAAGTCCTGCAGTTTTCTGAGTACAAATCTTTTACCTCCGTGGTTAAGTTTATTCCTAGGTATCTTAATTTTTTTGTCGCAATGGTAAATGGGATTTTTTTTTTTAGTTTCTCTTTGATTATTCATTACCGGTGAATAAAACTGCCATAGATTTCTGGATGTTAGTTTTGTTATTTTAGTTTTTTTTTCTTTATTGATTTTTAGAGAGAAAGGAAGGGAGAGGGAGAGAAAGACAGACACATTGATGAGGCAGAACATTGATTGTCCGCCTCCTGCATGTCCCTCACTGGGGATCAGGCCCACAACCTGGGCATGTGCGCTAACCTGCAATGGAACCGGTGACCTCTTGGTGCATGGGTTGATGTTCAACCATTGAGCCGCACCGGCCAGGCTGGATGTTAATTTTGTATCCAGCTACTTTGCCAAATTCATTTATTAAATCTAGTAGTTTTTTGGTGGAGTCTTTAGGATTTTCTGTGTACAATATCATGTCATCTGTGAATAATGACAGTTTCACTTCCTCCTTTCCAATTTGGATGCCTTTTATTTTTTCTTCTAATCTGATCACTGGCTAAGAATTCTAGTCCTATGTTGAATAAAAGTGGTGAAAGCAGATATCCCTGTCTTGTTCCTATTCTTAAGCCAAATGCTTTTTGTTTTTGCCCACTGAGTATAATGTTGGCTACAGGTTTGTCATACATGGCCTTTATTATGCTGAGGTATGATACCTATTCCCACTTTGCTGAGTTTTTATAAAAAATGGGTGCTGGGTTTTGTCAAATGCTTTTTCAGCATCTATTGATATGATAATATGATTTTTATCTTTCATTTTGTTTATGTGGTCTATCACATTTATTGATTTGTGAATATGGTACCAGCCTTGCATCCTTGGGATAAATCTCACTTGATCGTGGTGAATAATTTTTTTAATACATTGCTGGATTCAATCTGCTAATGTTTTGTTAAGAATTCGGCATCCCCTGGCCGGTGTGGCTAAGTGGTTGAGCATTGACCCATGCACCAAGAGGTCACCAGTTCGATTCCTGGTCAGGGCACATGCCCAGGTTGTGGGCCAAATCCCCGGTGAGGGACATGCAGGAGGAGGCCAATCGATGCTCTCTCTCATTGATATTTCTATCTCTCTCTCCCTCTCCATTCCTCTCTCTTTAAAATTAATAAAGAAAAAAAAGTTAAACAACAAAAAAATTTTGGCATCTATGTTTGTCAGTCAGGGGTGTTCGCCTGTGATTTTCTTTCTTTGTAGTGTCTTTATATGGTTTTGGAATTAGGATAATGCTGGCCACATAAAAAAAGCTTGAAGTCTTCCTTCCTCTTGAATCTCTGGAGTAGTTTGAGGAAATAGGTGTTAGTTCTTCTTTGAATGTTTGGCAAAACTCCCCTGTGAAGCTGTCCAGACCAGAGTTTTTGTTTGCTGGGAGTTTATTGATTACTGCTTCAATTTCCTTAATTGTTATTGGTCTGTTCAGGTTTTCTGAATCTTCCTGTTTGAGTTTTACAAGACTGCATGATTCTAGGAATTTGTCCATTTCACCTAGGTTGTCTCTTTAAATGTGAACTAACCTGGCTAGCTTGTTAAGCCTCTGATTTATTGGGTACAGAAACATGGTAAAGTTAAATTATGAAAAAAATATTTTAATCTCAAGATATCATTAGATTACCTGAAATCATAGCTCCATTTTAAGGCATAGAAAGGTGGTGCTAGAAATAGTCATTTATATTGCAAAATATTATCGATTTTTGCCCAGTTAGCTTTTAGAGCCTGGAAATTTGTTAAGAAAAAATCACACTTTAGATTTTCTGTATTTCCATTCAAGTCAGGCAAATATAGTCATTGTGTCATTTGAATTATTTTGTTGAGTATATTAAAGTATACTTTAAAAATACTGTTTTCAAAAAAACAATAATGATGGTGGTGCTTATAAAACAGACTGAAAAAGATTTATCAAATCTTCCCTACGTCCTTCCTACTCCACTCAAGAAGTATATAATGCATTTATACCTCTCCAAGGAAGTATAAGTAGCAGTGGTGATATGATTACTTTGGTTCATTCATCTCATTAACATATATTATCCTGTTTCATATGGGCCAGGCCAATATACTGAACACCTCTCAAAGTAACCAAAAACCAAACTCTGAAACTTTCTAGCTGTGAAAACATCCTTTCCCAGAATATAATATAATTTTTTATGCACTACTTGAGATTTCACACTCTAATGGCTTATGTAAACCAGAAGCATGAGGGAAAAATGTTCTGTTATCAAAACTACTTAAACAAACACACAAAAGAAACCATGTGTTAAAATAAAAACAAATGCATGTCTTCCAACAATTCATATTTAATGATAATTGTTATTGCTGTTATTGTTTAATTAGGCTTTTTGAAAATATTTCTTGAAAGATATTCAGAAGTTTATGTTAAATGGGTGAAAAATCTATCCTGGGTGCAGTATATTCAGGTTATAAAAGCACCAGTGCTTATTTTATCTCCCCACAAAGTGTTGCTGAGATAATTACTGCTGACAGCTTTATTCAAGGTTCATTTCACTTTTTCTGCTATTTTTCTCTGGTTAGAAGTTCAACAGAGCCCATGGGAAGCCACACCCCTCACACCTGTTAAGCTTCTTCATGTTACGAGGGCCAGTATGGACATGTCACTTCAAATTAGCATTGTACCAGGGCGCTAACTGTGACAATTACTTATCACAGGTTTAACTTAAAAAAAAAAAAAAAGTTTCTAATTCAACCACAAAAACAGTGTCACAGAATGTAATTTAAACCTGTAAAAGCAGGTTCCATAAGAAATATTCAGAGAGGCACCGAAAAGGTTCCCAGGGTTGAGCTTTGTCATATCTGAATTATGCAGGAATGCTCTGCAACTGAACATTTCCTTTAAAACAAAACCAAGTCAAAAGGAAAACAAGGAAGAGTCAGTAATTATACTTTACCAATAGGCAATGGTGATGAGTGGGCTTCCCTAAGTTTTCTTCCTGGTTCCCACCAAAGCTTCAATATTTGATTCATTTTCACTATTTTGTGTCAGGTAATTAATTCAATAATGAAATTTCCAGCTAAACAAAGCAGTTATTAAGGCAACTTTATAACTTGGTAGGAAGGAAGCATTTCTCTCTTAATGTTTGTTTTTATTCCACTTGCAAACCAGAAAATTATCATTATATAAATCACACATTAACACAAAAAGAAAAGAGAAAAACCTCCCACTCTTAAATGTGTTTCAGGCTACTTATGATAAACTGTTCTGTTTCAAGTGCAAAATAATCTAAGAATTATGCCACCTCTGAAAGACCTGGGATGGTTGGAGGTGGTTAATATGAACTGCTGTGAGGCTAATTGTAGATCTTGAGTTAATTATTCTCTCCATATAGAGAACTTAAAATTAAATAAAATGGTCTTTTATACCATTTTTACTTCAATTTGGACTCAAAGAAACACCAAATGATGATGGCTAAGCTCTGGAAACTTCACTATTTGCTGCTATTATTTAGATGACAATCCAGAAAGTCTGGGAAAGAAATATATTCACTTCATAATCAGTGCTAATGCACACTGACAAAACAACAGTGAATGGTGCCACAGCATGCACAATCTGATTCACAAATGCCAATGTCTATTACCTGGTCAGAGTTAAAAGGAATTCAATGTTTCGCACCACACACACACACACAGCAACCCAACTTGAAGATGTGAGCCAGAGATTGCAGGGACTAACTCTGAAACAGAATCTAGAAGTTTTAAACACTCACGAAAACCAAAGGAAAAAATAATTACACAAAATAATGCAACAAAAGAAACTAATTGCTTGCTCGCACAAAATCATACTCGTTGGTGAATCCATGGGGATTTTGGCATAACAACAATTTCAGTACCTTAGCAGTTCCACAAATTTTATTTTAAAAATATATTTTATTGATTTTTTTAGAGACAAAGGAAGGGAGAGATAGATAGAAGCATCGATGTGAGAGAGATACATTGATTGGCTGCCTCCTGCATGCCTGCCACTGGGGATCAAGCCCACAACCCAGGCCTGTGCCTTGACTATGAATTGTACTGGGACCTCTCTGTCCACGGGACAACACCCAATCCACTGAGCCACACCAGTTGGGCAACAGTTCCACAAATTTTAAAACCATCATATACATGAACGGTGTACTAGAAATGTAGAATTTTTCTTAAGTCTAAATACAGAAGAGATATTGAGGAGATAGAGACAGGTTAGGCAGTAAGGGATGAGACCATGGGAAGGGAAGGCTGAGCTACATGGGGAGGTTTGTGAGGACTTGGTGCTCAGCACACAGGCAGTGTCATTTAACCCAGTACACAGTATATCTGGAGGTTTATTCGGATTCTACAAATCTCAAAATAAAACTAAAATCAACATGGGAAATTTTGCCTCCAAGGCCAGAAACTCCCAGCCCCCATTAAGCCTGACTTATAGAAATGAAAAGCTTAACCCAGCTGGTGTGGCTCAGTGGTTGAGCGTAGACTCATGCACCAAGAAGTCGCTGGTTCGATTCCTGGTCAGGGCACACACCCAGTTGGTAGCCCAAATCCCCAGTAGGGGGCATGTGGAAGGCGGCCAATCGATGTTCTCTCTCATCAATGTTTCTATCTCTGTCTCCCTCTCCCTTTAAAATCAATTAAAAAAAATTTTTTTTTAAAGAAAAGTGTATCTTGATTGCAAATCAGAAGCTCCTGGAAGGAGCACAAGTCAATTGCATAACAAAACATAACATAATAAAACAATTATGTAACAAAACATAACAAAAAACAAACAAACAAACAAACAAAAACCACAAAAAGGCTGGTTTCAGGCAAGAGGGGAATAGCAATTATATAGTTTCTTTCTCTGGGACCCTGATGGGTTTGCAAATGAATTTTATTTAATGTTAAAGAATATAGTGCTGGCGATTCTGATCTATTCCAATTAATATACCTACTGGTTTCTGGGGGCAAGGCAACAGGATTGCCTTAAAAAGGATTTTCTAAAATTGAATTTAGAATAAACAAAAACAAACATAGCATTGCTCCAGGGGCATTTTCCTTACTCCTCACTAACAGTCTGGGAGAAGTTGAGATTATCATAAAAAGGGAAGTCATGCCCTGTCCAGTTTGACTCAGTGGTAGAAGTGTCGGCGTGTGGACCAGAGTCCCGGGTTCAGTTCCCACTAGGGGCATGTACTCCCCCCAAAAAAGGGAAGTCACTAAGGTCCTTATAGATACCTGGGGCTACTTAGTTGTTCTTAACCACACCCAACTAAATTGGGAGTCTCCTCCCTGGGAGTAAAGCTTCTGTATAAGTGTCAGGAACAGCTAATATATGCCTGTTTTTAAATCAGAACCTGTCCATTTTCAACTAAGGAATGTTATGAGACAATATGTATCTTTACTAATCAAATCTGCCCCAATTCACCTGATAGGGTGAGCTTTTTTAAATCAGTGATGCCCACATATGTTTTTTCCAAAAGGGTAGTATGAATTTAGAGCTAGATGACCTAGGGCTGAAACCAGTTAGGTGAGAAACACAAGTTTTAAAATATACAGATGTTGTGCCCCAGCTGGTGTGGCTCAGTGGTTAGAATGTTGGCCCGTGAACCAATGAGTCATGGGTTCGATTCCGGTCAAGGGCATGCATCTCAGTTGTAGTTCGGCCAGGGTCCTGGTCGGGTAGTGTGAAAGGCAACCAGATGATGTGGCTCTATCACATCAATGTTTCTCTATGTCCCTCCCTCCCTTCTGCTCTCCCTCCCTCCCACTCTATCTGATGATAAATAGAAAAATATTCTCAGGTGAAGAAATAAAAAAAAAAAGTACAGATGTTGCTAAGGCAAAATTCCTTGAAAGGACCAATCGGAGACTAGCAAGGCATATATCTACTCCTAGACAAAGGAGCCGCACTGGCAACTCACTTGGGTCCCCTCCCCACTGCGGGCAGTCTATTTTTCAAATAAATTTTGCTTTAGCTCACCCCTTTGTCCGTGAACTCGTTCTTCAACTTTGCAAAACAACAAACCCGGATGTGATCACCGCTGCTTGGTTTCAGTATTTTATGCAAAAACCAAAACAAAAGAAAACACTCCTCAAGATACTTTTCTTCATTTTTATAACATTTAGAAAGTTATTATTTAAAAAACATATTAAGTCAACACAGGATATACTAATTACAGTATATGAATCCAGGATCTTATCAAATAAGCCCTTTACCTTATTCTATAATCAAAACATATTCACAGAGAATCAAGACAAAAATCTTAGGTTAGAAAGTGTTTTTACCTCAAGCTGGCTCCTCAGTTTAAGTTTTTAAGAGTCTCTGCTAGCAGAAAAACATCATTATCTTAGAGAGCTACTGTATTAATCAGTGGTGACTTCAGCTCACCATTACCACAGATATACAAGGATCCATCTCAAGCCTGCTTTGTATGCACAAAGAGTACCAGCCAGCCATTTGGCACATGTCTAGTCAATAGTGGGATGCCATTTACCCCACAACACTGTGGAAATCTTTGGACAGCAAACATAGGCGCTCTGGATATTTTTCCAGCAGCATCTAATTCCTTGGCAAAATTCAGGCAGTTGTGCTAACAGCTTTGGTCTCAGCACATGGACATAGTGCTACTGGGCATCTTGTTATGGCTTTTGCTCCTGGGAAAAACAGAGTCTGAATTAACTATACCAAGTTAAGCACAGCAGCTTAAACAGGTGTAATCTAGAAAGGAGAAAGAAGAATTTCATCTTGCTAGTTAGCCCATGGTTGGCCCATCCCAACCAAGTGCTCTTTCTTCTTCTGCTCAACTCCCAGATCCTTTTGGTGAACCTCTATAATTCTTGGTTTGTGGTTCTTTTAACTTTGCCTGTGTCTGTGCTTAGGTATTGGATTCTAAGGTCCTTGAGGACACAGCCTGGATCTTATATTCTCATTTTTTAGCCCCTCATAGGACTTAATAGGTTGCTTTAATAGGCTAGCCATGTAATAAATGTCTATTGCTTGAAATTAAATTAGTACTTTCCCTGCCAAGATAAAACTTAAAAGATACTTGTAATTTTCTAGAGAAATCAAAATCTATCTAGAAAAAACAACCTGGAAACCACTCCAAAGTAAAATAAGAAGTACTAACAATGATCATCAGAGTACTGTCTGAATGACCTCCAGTCTGAATGAAAAGTATAAGGCTTAAAAGGAGTCTACCATAAAGACAGGTTAAATTTAATTTGGTAGTCACTGATGACTTGAAACGACCAGTCAAAATCAGCAAAATATAGATCACTGAAATTCAACATCAACATAATTTGAACATATATATTTTCATTTTTTAATAATGGCACACTAGTTTCATTTCATATTTAATGTTTGTGTATAATTATCTGTGTATTCTAATGTATTTTATCTCTGTGGTCTTTATAGAAATTAGAGAAAGTCAAATGTCATTTCAACTTTACTTTGTAACATATGGCTCTCAAATTTATGAGGATACAAAATATAGCTAATAAAAATGTGTACAGAGTGATAAAGAAACTATCCAATAATGAATACTATAAATAAAAATACTTCAACACATTTTAAATAATGTCTCACATAAGAATAATTACATACCAGCATTATTTTACTATAATATCTTTTAGGATTCACACCCAGGTAAATATAAGAACTAGTAAATAATCCCTCTATAATATATGTGTATGTGTTTACTTACTGAGTCATTGGTTCTTATAAGGTGCACGTACACACTCAAAAGAATAACTTTTTAACTGAAAAATAGTAAAATTCTCAAATCCAATAATTTTTTTAAAAAATTTTGGCTATAAAATAATGCTCTATTCCTGTGTCAAGCATGTCTCCTGTGGGATGATTCATACCTGTAGCACTTATCAATGCCAAAAAAATTAGTGTAAAATTAAAGCTGTGCTAAGGTGTTAACTTTCCAAAACAGGCAGTAATCATTGTTGTGTGCTAATTATAAATCCTGTTTTTCAAAAAAACTAATCAACCTGTAACTTTGAGCTGAAAAAATTTATTGAAAAGTACTATAGTTTTAAAAAAAATAGAACCTTTAATATGAGTATAACAAAACTAAAAAGTGAAAAAATTTTCAGAGGCTGGGAATAAATCATTTTATACAACATTTTCTTTTTTTTAATCTTCACCCAAGGATATTTTTCCACTGATTTTTATACAGAGTGGGAGAAGGAAAGGGAAAGGGAGAGAGAGAGGGACACATCAATTGGTTGCTTCCTGCATGACCCCAACTAAGGCCGGGGATCAAACATGCAACAGAGGTACGTGCCCTTGACTGTGAATTGAACCACGACTCTTGGATCCAAGGGCCAATGCTCTAACCACTGAGCACAACTGGCCAGGGCTATACAACATTTTTTTGATCAGCATACAGTAATAATGTTAAAAATATTCCTTCAAAAGCAAACATAAAAATCTTTGATGATCTGTCAGCAAAATGAGTACAAGAAATAATTTGAGAATTAAGAAAAGCTTTATTTTTTTTTACAGGACAGTAGTACGGTTGTCATTCAGGAATTGTATACTATTTGAAATTACTGGCTTTTAGTTAATTCATTTCATTTGCCAAAGACTTATGTAAAAGAATTGTATAGAATTAGAGAATTTTAGAATTAGAGGAAACCTTAAAGGTGGGGGGTAGGGAAGGTAGTAGAATAAAAGGCAGAGGACTCCAATATCTATTGAGAACCTACTCTGTACCAAACACTTTAAATTCATCCTCCGCTTCTTATTAATACAAGATCTCTCTAAGGTAAGTATTATTACCCATGTTTCAGGAAAATCCTGAGGAACTATTTGATCCTGATAGGGTTGAAATTTAATTCTAATTCAAGTTGTTCTGATTCCAGTATCTGTATTTGTTCACCTACGTGAAAGAAACTAACTTTTATTTAGAGAGGCAATCTATATTCATTAACCCATTTAATCTTAAAGATGCTAACATTCCCATATGACAGACAAGGAAACACAGGCTTAGCAAAATTAGTAAATCTGTCTAAAGCTACTTTAAGATCTCCTACCACATGGTCTCATGCCTATTTTCTAAAATAACTCATATGTCTGCTAAGGAAACCAAAGCCCAGAGAACTTATGTGACTAACCCAAGGTCAAAGAGGTGACAAGTTGCAGAGGGGAGACTATGAGCTGAGCCTATAGGCTTCAATGTATCACTCTTTTTCCACATTTTATTGTTCAAGATACTTCACTACCACTTAATCCAAGAGCCTCCTAAATGACATTATATAAACTCTTCCTCCTAAAATGACATTCAAGTCTATTTGACAGAAGCAACTTAACATTATCCAAACTTAGCCTTCTCCGATTTTCTAACACTAAAACCTTTACTCAGTTATGGTCTGGGAGAAAGAAATACTACACTATAGCCGGTCTAGGGTGAAGTCTGCTGAGAAAGGAGGATAATGAAAGCATCTTCTTGCTTTGCCAACTCAGGAGGCATTGACCAAGATTTGTTGCTTGTGGCTTAAGAACCAGTGGACTGCCATTTTAGACATATATAGGTAGCTAAGGGGTAATTGGCAGAGATCGATGCTCTGTTAGAGTGGGATGTCCTTGGGGATACTGTGAGGAAAAGAAAATCTGGCTCCCCTGGAGAACCTTTGACAGTATAGCTGTAGATATCTGGATACAGTGGTGGTCACAATTGGGCACAACTGGGAGGCAGCCTGGAGTTTCTTCTAGATTCTATCCCTGTTCCTCCAATCCCCTTCTAGGACCTGGTTCTTTCTTTTACCATCCTAGACTTGATGTACCCTAGTCTCTACCCCCTGGGCCCATTAATATCATCTTCTTCTGCACCACGAACCTACTGCTCTCACCATCTCCCAATTATATTGAACCTTATCTATATTGCGTTTTTTCTCCTCAGAGCCTCAAATACCAACTACCTCAATAAATGCACCAAGTTTGAACCAGCCCATACCAAGTAAAGAGCACATGAAGACTTCACTAGTTTAATATTTATTTATTTTAACTGTGGCATTTGAGGGACAATGAATGTTCCACTTAGACGGTAGTTTAAAATTTTCAGAAACTTTGGCCCAGGTTAAATAATTTCTCACAGATCAAAGCACAAATGGCACTGAGCTGCAATGGCCTAGTAGAAAGGCCATGTGGTTGAGTCCATGGGAGGCAAGTCAGAAAAATGGGCTTCTAGTTCAGACTCCACAATTTTCTAACTTTCTGGTGTTCTTGCCAAAATCATTTACCTCTCTGAACCCTGGTTTCTTTATTTTAAGAGAAATAAACTCTTCTGCCTGATTAAAATGGTTATGGAAAAAATGAGTTAGTTCATATGAAATTAATACTGAAGAATAAATGAATGGTTTTATTCTTTCAACATTTACTAGGCTCATCCTATGTACTATGTAACATTAGCATTACTATATATTCAATATATGTTGGTTGCTTTATAAGACCTCAACATAAAACTCAAGTGCCATATAGTAAGCAGATGAATAATAAAAGCATTTGACTCTTAAGCTGATTTCGATGACACAATAAGAAGCCTAACTGGCCAGAGGCAAATGCACTGTAATTCTTCCCTCTGCAGTATCTGATTCCTACAGCTGACTTCAGTGTAAGCAACAATAAGATAAGGAATTCACTATACAACATGCATTTGACCTCACACATCTTTTCACACTTTAAAGTCTGATCATTCCTCATTTCTCTTGGTCAGTCTTATCCTCTAATCACCCTGTCAATAAATATCAACTACCTACTATGTGTCTATGGAGGGAGATATAAAAAGAATATTACCCCTGCCTTTGAGGGGTTCAAAACAAGTAGTAAATGTACTTGTACCTAAGAAGTGTAAATAACTAATTCTACCAATGTGATAAATCCCATAATAAATGCTTTGGGAGAAAATGTCTAACTTTGACGGAAGACTTCAAGGGCAAATGTCACAAAGGAGTGCCAGATAAATCTTAAAAGAATGATTTGATTAAGGAGTAGACCATGAGGAGTAGGCAAGCACCTTAGGAGAAGGAAATTATACAAGCAATGGCAAATGGCAATAAAGAACATAATATATCTAAGAAACAAGTAGCAGGAGAGCGGGTAAAGTACAAAATGGTGAGGGACACAGGTAGAAGGGAAGGGCACAGGTCAGATCAATATGTCCCATTAAGGAGCTTAGACATTATCCTGTAGTCAGTAGAAAATCATGAGCAATTTAAAGCAAGGGAGTAAGCTCAGCTGGTGTGGCTCAGCGGCTGAGCGTTGACCCATGCACCAAGAGGTCACTGGTTTGATTCCTGGTCAGGGCACATGCTCAGGTTGTGGGCCAAATCCCCAGTGGGGGGCATGCAGGAGGCGGCCAATCGATGTTCTCTCTCATTGATGTTTCTGTCTCTCTCCCTCTCCCTTTTTCTCTCTCAAAAAATCAATAAAGAAAAAACAATATTTAAAGCAAGGGATATGGTGCAAATGAATTTAACAAAGATAACTGCAGAAGGGAGGATAAACTGGGGAAAGCAAGAGAGGGAAACCTGAAACAGGGAAACCAGCCTGAACTATGGCAAGAATGGTAGAACTACAGGATGACAGATCAACAAACCAAAGGATGAGAACTAAAACCGTAATAATTTGTTTGCATAATTCCAATATCACAGAAGAATTTAATAATTATAATCTTCATTAGCAAAAACCTATCTGCTTGGGTATAATGATACGAATACCTTACATTTTCATAGTGTTATATTTTAAGGTATATTTCCACATATCTTATTTGAACCTTAAAATAATGTTGGATAATTGTAAGAATTAGATATTGAAGCTCAGAAAGGTCTATTCATCCAACCAATATTTATTAAACATCTACTCTCAGAAGGCATTAGCTTTGCAATGGAAAAGAAACATAGTAATCTGCCCTTGTGGAACTTATAGTTTAAAGTGGGAAATAATCACTTACGTAACAAATAAAGTCACAACTGTGGTAAATGCAATAAAAGAATGGCTTCCAGCCTGGCAGGTATGGTTCAATGGTTGAGCATCGACTATGTACCAAAAGGACACCAGTTCCATTCCCAGTCAGGGCACATGCCCGGATTGTGAACCCAATCCCCAGTGGAGGGCATGCAAGAGGCGGCCAGTTGATTTTCTCTCTTATCAATGTTTCTCTCTCTCTCTCTTCCTCTTCCTTCCTCTCCCTAAAAATCAATAAAGAAAACATATTTAAAAAAAGAAAGAAAAAGAATGGCTTCCATGAAGAAACAATGAGTTGGAAAAATAAGTATGAATTATACAGGGAAGATCAGGGAAGGATGACTGTTCCAGATAGAACAGCAGTTTCAAAGTCCCAATGATGGGACAATAGAAGTAGTGACAGAAGATCAGTGTAGCTAGAGAACAAGAGGCAGTAAAAAACAAGACGACACTAAAAAAGTAAGCAGTAATCATATAGGGCCTGGTAGGTTATGTTAAGGATTTTGGTCTTCATTGGGAAGAATCATGTAGGGAGATTAGTTGAGCAGATTTACATCTTTTTAAAAAAGGATTATCCTGATGTAGTATGGAGTGTCTTGAAGGGAAATGAGAGTAGATATGGGAGCATAGTTCACAGGCTTTTACAACAATGCAAAATTAAGAAGTGGGTAGCTTATATTAGGGTGGTGGCAGTGAAAATGGATAGAAGTGAATGAAGGAGAGATATGGAGCTCAAACTGACAGGAATTGATAATTTGATGGGTCAGCAAGGGAGAGAGGTTATCAAGAGTAACTCCTCTTTGGCTTGTGGAAGTGGGTGGATGGTGATGCCACTCGTGGAATTAGGGAACTTCAGAAAGGGACCAGGTATGGCCAGGGAAGAACATCAATTCAATTTTGGACATGTTGAATTTAAGGTCCTTTGGAGCTGACAGGGAAGGAACTGAGCTAGAAATATAAATTTGTTAATTATCATCACATTAGTGATCATTTAAGCTATAGGTGTAATGAGATAAAATGAATACATAGGGCCATAAAGAGAGTCAATATTCAGTGACTGGGTAGAGAAGGATGAGCTTCCAAAGGAGACAGAAAAAGGAGGAGAACCACAGAAGTAGGGAAAAACCAGGAGAGTATGGTATCTTGGAAGCCAAAGGAAGATAATTTCAAGATAGAGTTTTCAATAGGGTTAAATGCTACTGAGAAGTATTTAAAATAGCCCAGTAGTGGTATATACCCAAATGCTTGCCCCATCAACAGTAAAATAGATGAATAATGTGAACTATCCACTTAATGGAATATTATAAGCAATGAGAATGAACTATAACTATACATAAGAATATGGATTGATCTCATAAACATAAGGTTGAAAAAAGAAAGAAAGGATAGGAGAAGGGAATAAGCTACATAAATAGTATATACTATATGATTCCATTTATATATGTTTAAAACCAGTCAAAACTAATCTATGGTCTTCTCTCTTGGATGAAGGGTGCATGAGAGGAGCTTTTGGGATACTGGAAATGAGGGTAGATGCTGGTTACACGAGGTATTTATGAGAATTCACCAAGCAGTACATTTATGATTTGTATACTTTTCTGAATGAATATATTTCAAGAAAAAGTTTTTTAAATGCTGCTAAGAAGTACAATGATGACTGAAATGCCTATTTGGTTTAGCAACATGGCAGTCATGGTACCTGAAAAAAAGCTATTCTGGTTGGGCTGAAGGCCAGAGTAGTGTGAGTTGAGGAATTAGTGGAAGAGAAAATATGCAGATGGTAACTATAAATACCATCTATAGTTACTTTTTTTACTTTTGGCTTCAAAGAGGAGGGGTAGCAGCTAAAATAAGGGAGAATTTTTTTTGTCTTTGTTTTTATGGTTTGTGTATATGCATTTAAGATGAGAGGCTTTTCATGTTTAAATGTTAAGCACAATGAGATTAATAAAAATAGTAAACGAGACTATTCAAAATGCAGAGTGCTGAGAATACAGAAGGGGGGGTGGTATAGAGCATAGGTAAAGGGATGATCTTACTCAGCTTAGACCAAAAACAAGGTTTTCTAACCCCCCCCCCCCCCCCCGCCAAATCCAGTGCTCTTTTTCTACAAACAATGTGATTTGAAACTGTGGGACTGGGTTAGTGGGATTTTCTAATGTTCAGTGTAAAGGAGCTTCCAGGGTTTAATCCTGTCTCTGTGGCCTTGGACAAGTTTTTAAATAGCCATAGTATCTTCCATGTTTAAAATAAGGATAACACGCCCTGGCCAGTTTGGCTCAGCAGTTGAGCGTTGGCCTGTGGACCAGAGAAGTCCCAGGTTTGGTTTCCGCTAGGGGCACGTACCACACAAAAAAAATTAAAATAAAATAAGGATAACACAATATCATTTCTGGAGTTTTATGAATCAACCCTCAGCTAATATTGCTTTGGAGATGAAAAAGGCTAGAATGATACCTTCTCATTCTTGGATGTTAAAAGCTCGTGAGTAATTAAATTTGCCAACTGTGTTTACACCAGTGAAACTGTAAGAAAGAAAAAGAGAATTGGCAGATATGGTGCACAGAGTGGTCACACTTCACAGTAAATTATAGAAAGATCTAGTTTCCATTTCCAACTCACATTCTATGAAAGTGGAATTATGGCTATAATGAATGTGGTATGCCTATCCTTGAGTTGTTCTACAATGAATATTACAGCACAGTGAAGAGCACAGATGACAGGCAATTTTTTATCCTCACCCGAGGAGACTCTTCCATTTTTTTTTTTTTTTTGTTCAGATAGAGTGGGAGGGAGAGAGAGGAAGAGAGAGAGAGAGAGAGAAAGAGAGAGAAACATCGACGTGAAAGGGACACATTGAGTGGTTGCCACCCGCATGACCAACCAGGGCCGGGGACAAACTGCAACCAAGGTACGCACCCTTAGCAGGAACCGAACCCGGGTCTCTCTGGACTGCAGGCCGATGCTCTAACCACTGAGCAAAACTGGCCAGGGCGACAGACAGGCTTTTTAAGACATCCTGTCACTGATCTTCTGCTATTATACCAATGCCACTGATTAATTATGAGGTCATACGAATATTTCTCAGTTTGCTCATGTGTAAAATGGGCAAACAATAACTTTTACCTCATAGGGTTGTTAGGAAGATTAAGTGAAATATTATTATATGTATATTGCTAAAATATATAAAGTTTTTTAAGTGCTACCTAATGTTATCATTATTCCCAGAGAGACAGGTCTAAGATGAGCTCAAGGCAAAGGGACCAATTTTAGGGGGACAATACAGATTATTCAAGGAAAATATCTGAATGTTCATTAACAGGTAAAATTTGAGGAACTATGATAAAGAAGGAAAAATAAGAACTTAGATTTAAGCCCTGGCCAGTGTGGCTTGGTGGTTTGATCATCCCATACACCAAAGGGTTGGGGGTTCAATCCCAGTAAGGGCACATGCAGGAGGCAGTCAAATGATGTCTCTCTCTCACACTGATGTTTCTCTCTCTCTCTCTCTCTCTCTTTTCCTCTCCTTTTCCCTCCCTCCTTCTCCTTCCCTCTCTCTCTAGAATCAATGGAAAAGCAAACAAACATATTCTCAGGTGAGGATTAAAAAAATCCAAAAACTTAGATTTAAGGTTCATAAGGAAATCCCTATAAACCTTAGTGGAAAGAGGTAGCCTTCAGAGCAGCGGTTCTCAACCTCTGGGTCACAACCCCTTTGGGGGTCAAATGACCCTTTCACAGGGGTTGCCTAAGACCATCGGAAAACACATATTTCCGATGGCGATTCATAACAGTAGCAAAATTACAGTTATGAAGTAGCAATGAAAATAATTTTATGGTTGGGAGTCACCACAACATGAGGAACTGTATTAAAGGGTCACGGCATTAGGAAGGTTGAGAACCACTGCTTTAGAGTCAAACCTGGGCCAGGATCCCCTTTCCACTACTTCTTATCTGTGTGTTGTTGGACAAGTTACTAAACCACTCTAAGCCTCAGTTACTCTATCTGTAAATATGGGGATAATAAGATCTACCTTTCAGGATTGATAATGGGAAGACTAGGGATGATACATATAAAGGCCCAGCCAAAGTGCCTAAAACAAAGTAGAATAAATGGTATTATTATTGTTATTACTGTTATTATCAATAGCAACAAATCGAGTAATTATAAGAGGTCAAGAGAAATAGTTAAATTATATATAGACTTTTTTTTTTTTTTTTTTTTTTTACTTTCTAGGGGTCCAGTCACAAAGGTATCACATATTTTGTTGTAACATGCATTAAAATAACTAAACTTCAATTTTTGTAAGTTATTTTGGTATTCACTGCAAAACCTTTGATGTCACACTGCAAAAGGCTAATTTTCATTAAATTTTTTTTTTTTTACTTTACAATACCCTGAAAATAGATAAATATGATAGGCAAGAACTATAATGAAATTCCTGAGTTTCTGAATTCAGGGGATAAGTTGTCATGTTAGTAAAAACAACTAATTCCCTGAATATAAAATAACAATTTTTTAAACACGGAGTCTTTAAATTTTTCTGGTGGGGTTGATTGTTTGCTTGCTTCTTTGGCATTTTGTTTTAGTAGCAATTATAAACTGATGCTTATCTGTTCTAAAACATTATGGGAATGATGTGGTCTTAAGACATTCTCAGTGACTGACTAAGTGGATAACCACAGCACAGAAAAGCATATCATACAATAATACAACTCTTACAAATTTCTCTTTTCTCTTAGTATATTGAAGCAGATGATTAATTATTAAGTTAACCACAGGAAGTAAAAAGGCAATGAACACCATGGAGTAGCACAGTGTTAATAAAGGTCTAGTAAATAGCATTTGAAAATGTCATATTTGTTTGTTACTACCCTGAAGGTTACCCTTTTTTGTCTGAATTACAAATATTTGAATTTTATGAGAGCTGAGTTTCCACCTGTTTTAAATGAGACTAAAAGGTTAGAAATAAGTAACACAAATCAGATCTCCGGTTTTTCAATTGCACACCTAATCCAAGATAACCAATTCCATTTTTTAGGCCAGATTTCTCTTCTGAGTCTTCATTCATGTGCTAACCATATGCTTGTTCATCTAGCATGGTTCACCAGCAATTTAGAAATTTTCCATCTCTTCTGATCTCAAGTTACTTCTCTATTCGGCTTATTCTATCTGCTTCCTGTTAACTGTGAATTACATTAAAATTTTAGGAGTACGATATTTAAGTGCCTCATACTTCCCTTCAGATTTGCATGGTTCAATTTGGGTTAGTGTTTGTGCTTCTTCTTGGTGTTCTTTTTTGGCCTCTTTTCAATAACCATCAACTACACAAACAATGGTTTCTAGCTCTCAGGGTTTCTCATATTTACCCATTGTTACTGGAGTTCTTCTTCCAGAATTAAGACTATTAACTCTCCCAGCTTTAAAAGTCTGAGGATAAAGCATGGCTTCTTAGGATGTCAATATTTTCTTCCAGGTAAGATTCTATTTTCTCTAGTTATCTCTTGAACTGCCTTCACCTCTTCTCCCAACCATGATCTATCTTCACAGCTGTTTTCTTCAGACTTTGCAGCACTTTATATAAGCTGCCACTTATAAAACATTCATTTTTAATTATTCTACTGCTGAGAATACTGAAAAAAAATATATATGTGTGTGTGTGTGTGTGTGTGTATCCATCCCTGACTAAGAAAGTATACAAATAAAGCTATCTGCCTCCAAACAATAAAATGTTGAAACAATAGTTTCAAATGAGAAAATGATATAAAGAAATGAAAGATAATTTCTAAGCTTGAGATGGAACAGCTAGCATGGTTTACAAGCAATTTAGAAGTCAGGTGCATTTACTTATTAAGCAAGTGCCTAAGTATATTATCACTAATAGCTTAAAATGTCCAAATTAATTTGTTACATATGTTTGGAGAACATCTATTGGTTCTTTAAAGTTTTATTTGTAGTATCAGTCCTGTATTTCCTAACCTGTCATCATTAATTCAGTCCCCTTGCACTCTAAAATCTGCACAATAATAAGAACTTTATCAGGCTGGTGTTGGTATGAAGTGGCACAGCAAACCAAAATCCCACTGGGAGCAGTCCACAGACTTCTCTTCTAAGCAGCAAAAAGCTGTTATCATTTTCTGAATTACAGGAACTATAAAAGGACACTCTACTCAAGCTGCCGCTGAATGTCACCTGAAAAGCAATCACAAAAGGGCTCTGTCTTGGCTTATCTCTGAGCTCTGTCACTACGGCAACCAGCAGGGAATAAGTATCTGTGGGTCTATGAATTTCAGAATCCCATAAAAGCCAGGGCTAAAAAGGCATGTGCAGCCTCTCAGAGATTGACTGCATTAATACATTAGCAAATACTGTGAAACACTGGATAAATGTCAGCAATTATGGAAAAAGCGTCTAATAACGATATTCGTTGCCTGTCAAACCCCCGTGAGGTTTGATGTGTAACTGCCACTCAAAGCTGTCTGTAATTTTATCTCTTTTATACATCTGAATCGACAGCATTCAAATTTGTACTTTGAAAGTAATAAACTGTAAAGCAGTTTATTCTGTGTTGATCACAACTGCCAACATACAATAAAAGAACAAAAAGACTTCACTGTCTGTGAGAACAATCAGTACCAACAATCACTTGTAGATGTTTATTGAAACAATCGTATGTATGGTACATGTAGAATATTAAACAATGTCATGATGTGGAACAGCAATTGATTTGACTGTGGTTTAACCACCTTGAGCTCAAAAGGGTACTTTTATTGCACAAATTTTCATTTCAAGCCTTCTTTTTGGGTTAGAAAATTTAGCCAATTAGACACAGTTGCAAACATCATCACCCCCCCCCTCCATTTTTTTTTTTTACACATCAAAAATGGCATGAAATCTTAGCTCCAAAACAGACTGTAATATTATCTTCACTACCTTTCTCAAATAGAGAAGTACAGGTAATTGATTATATCTAAAACCCAAGGGTCTAAAAGTACAACTTAAGCTAAGTTGTACTCTTCATATTCATATTTCCATTGCCCAAGAAAGTGACTTATTAAGAAATCTCATCCCATATGTTACAGCTGTTCAAATGCAACAGACAGCATGTTAACTTGCAAACACAAATGCCAGAGATTAACTAGTACACATAAGTATTATAAACAACCTCCCATTTTTCAGTTATAGGATAGGGTCAGGTACAAGAGTTCCAGTAAGGCTTTTTTTCAATTAACAGAGGAAAAGAGCTCGGTTTTTTAAAAAGAGCAGGGGCGCCTCTGAAGAAAGCAGTAATACCTACTGGAGTACTGGGCTAGCAGTTATTTACTGCAATTTAAAACCAATCACTTGACTTCTCAGTGTTACATTTAATATAAACACAAGAAACATGTATTGAGTGTTTATTTTGTGCCAGGGGCTATGCTAGGCGCCTGAGACACAAAGACAAATAAGACCTGCTTCTTGCCCTCAAAGAGCTCATAATCTCATAAAGGGAAGTATATGTAAACAAAGACATTATTACAAATACCCTTGTCTAAGAACTAGCTAAAAGGAAAAAGTAGTATGAAGTAACCCTAAGGAAAATGTACAATAATAGTTACTGTACTCCACTGTATACTATTCCTTTCAAATTTATTTACTTATAATCTACTACTTGGCTCAAACAAGAGCATATATATAAAATATGCTTTGTACACTACAAATCACTACATAAATGTGTCTTAATAGACTGATCTAGCATAGTGTTAAGTAACTGTGGGTATCAAAATAGTTGAGTATTGCTGCTCATTCCCCACCTCATTAATAATATGGCTAGTAGCCCTGGCCAGTGTGGATCCCACGCATGGAAGGGTCCCAGGTTGGATCCCTAGCCCTGATCAGGGTGCGTGTGGGAAGCAACTAGTTGAGGTCTGTGTGTCTGTCTGTCTCTTTCTTCCATTCTCTCTAAAAATCAATGGGAAAAACATCCTCGGGTGAGAACCAACAACAACAACAATAACAATAATATGGCTACTATTCAAGAACATACACACATACAAATCAAAAGGCTAGAGTGAAAATTTAAAATTCACTTATATTCAAAACACTAAGTGCTAACCTAATAAAAGGAAATAAAGGCAGATTTTGTTTATCTGTTTCTATCTTTTATTGAATAATTATGAAGCTTCAAACCAGAATGAGTGCAATCTGAAAAAAAAATTAGACTGGATATTTAAAATGTGAACTATTTTGAGAAATATAAAACACATAAGAAATAGCATGGTACAAGAGAAAGAACACTGACATCAGAGAGGGGGCAAATTGGGAGCTGAATACTGGTTGTGCATTTCACCTAATTTACCAGCATGGCTTCAAATCAACATATTCATGCTTTAAACCATATTAGTTAAAATGTACCCATATTAAGTGTACTTGTTCAAGGAATTTTGACACACATATACACTCTTCTAACTACCAACCCTCTAATCAAAATATCAAACATTTCTATCACCTCTCAAAATTGCCTTGTGTTATTATTTAGTTGTAAAACTTCTTTATATAACCTGGATATAGGCCCTTTACCAAATATGTGTTTTGCAAATATTTTCTCCTACTCTGTTTGTTGCCCCACCCCCTTTTCTAAATGGTATCTTTTGAAGAGCAATGTTGCAAATTGTGATCAAGTCCAAGTTACCAGTTTTCTTTTATTTATTTATTTTTATCCTCACCCAAGGACATTTTTCCATTTTTTATTCAGATAGAGTGGGAGGGAGAGAGAGAGAGAGAGAGAGAGAGAGAGAGAAACATCGACGTGAAAGGGATACATCAAGTGGTTGCCACCCACACGACCCAACCAGGGCCGGGGACAAACTGCAACTGAGTACGTGCCCTTAGCAGAAACCGAACCTGGGTCTCTCTGGACCACAGGCTGACGCTCTAACCACTGAGAAAACCAGCCAGGGCTTCTTTCTTTTATAATGAGGGCTTTTAGTGTCCACTCTAAGAAATTTTTTCCTACCCCAACGTCTTAGAAGACTTTCTCCTATATTTTCTTCTGTTTTACAGCTGTAGCTTTTACATTTAGGTCTATGATCCATTTTGAGATAATTTTTATGTATAGCATGAGGTAAAGGTTGAAGTTGTTCTTATTGATATCCAGTTGTTCCATCACCATTTATTTTTTAAAAAAGAGCACCCATTCTCTATTACATTACGTTGGTATCACTGCACAAAACATACACATAGATCTATTTCTGAATGATCTATTTTATCCAACCTATATGCTTATTTTTATACAAACATCATAACATTATCTTGAATACTTTATTATTTTTTGAAATCAGGCAGTATATATCTTCCAACTTTGCTCTTTTTCAAAATTGTTTTGGGAATTCTAGGTCCTGCACATTTCCATATAAATTTTAGAATTAACTTGTCAATTTCTACAAAAAAACATACAAACAAACAAAAAACTACCGATTCTTTACTAGGATTGCAGTAAATCCAAAGATTTGTGTGGGGAGAACTACCACCTAAAATAGTAAGTTTTCCAACTCATGACCATGATGTATCTATTATAAGGACTTTATTTCTTTTAGCAATAATCTGTAAGTTTCAATGTAGTTAGATTTATCCTTAAATATTTCATGGTTCGGGGTGGAATCATGAATAGCACAATTTTTTTTTTTTTAATTCCACTTTCAAAATGTTCTTTGGTACTATATAGTAATACATTATTTTTTTGGTATATTAAATCTTGTAGTCTGTGACCTTGTAAGTTTCACCTGTCATGTTTAGTAGCTTTTTATTGAATATATTGAATATACAATGAAATAAACTATTAAATATTTTATATAGGAAAAAAGACAATTTACATAAATTCCAAAATATACAATTTAATTGTCTTGGTCAGGGATAATGCTCATTTCAATCCTTTAAAATTTGGTCAAGGATAATATTCTTCATTTAAACCCTCTAAAATTTACTGAGACTTTAGTTATGGTCCAGGTCTATCTTGGTGAACATACCATGCACGCTTGAATAGAACTTGTCTGAAGTTATCTATAAAGTATCTGGTAAAGTGGGTAAAGAGTATTGCTTAAATATTCTCAATACTTATCTGACATATTTCTGTAAACTGCTGAGACAGGAATGTGAAATCTCTAACTCTAACTGTGAACTTGTCTAGTCTTTTGGTCCTATCAGTTTTTACTTCACATATTTTGAAACTATTACTAGGTGAATACATATTTAAGATTATTATGTCTTCTAGATGAGTTTTCTTTTAATCATTATAAAATGACTCTATTTAGTGCTCATAATATTCCTTTTCCGTATCTTGTCTGATGTTAATAGAGTCATTACAGCTTTCTAATGTTTAGTTTCTCTGGTAAATATTTTGTGCTCATATATGTTTACCTTATCTTAGTCATTATATTTACAATATATTTCTTTTTTTTTTAAATCCTCACCCGAGGGCATTTTTCCATTTTTGTTCAGATAGAGTGGGGGAGAGAGAGAGGAAGAGAGAGAGAGAGAAAAACATCGATGAGAAAGGGACACATCGAGTGGCTGCCTTCCGCATGACCAAACTGGGGCCGGAAACAAACTGCAACCGAGGTGCATGCCCTTAGCGGGAAATGAACCCGGGCCTCTTTGGACTGCAGGGAGATGCTCTAACCGCTGAGCAAAATTGGCCAGGGCTAAAATATATTTCTTAAAGGGAGCATATACTTGAGTCTTGCTTTTAAAAATTCATTTTGATATGGTATTATCTCAAAAAATTAAAAACTGAACTTCCATTTGACCCAGTGATCCCACTTCTAGGAATATGCCCTAAGAAGCCTGAAACACCAATCAGAAAGAATATATGTACCCCCATGTTTATAGCAGCACTATTTTTTATAGTTAAGATCTGGAAACAACCCAAATGTGCATCAGTAGATGAATGAATAAAAAAGCTGTGGTACATATACACAATGGATTACTATGCAGCTGTAAGAAAGAAAGAACTCTCATCCTTTGAGACGACATGGAGGGACCTGGAAAGTATTATCCTAAGTGAAACAAGCCAAGCAGAGAAAGACAAGTATCATATGATCTCACTTATTTGTGGAATATAATGAACATAACAGTCTGAGGAATGGGGTAGTCCCAGAGATGTGGAAGTGGGGTACAGACTTGACAATCCCCAGAAGAGGGAGTGGTGGGGGAGAGATAAACCACAGAACTTATATGCATGTATGCATGAACAATGGACATGGACCACAAAGCTGGGGACAGGGCAGGGAGGGAGAGGGGGGGATCAGGGAGAAAAGGAGAAACATCTGTAACAAAAATAAATAAATAAATAAAATAAAAATTCATTTTGAAAATCTTTCTTCTTTAATGTGTTGATCATTTATATTTATTGTATAAATGGTTGGATTTAATATGGTTGGATTTAAACCTACCATTTTGCTATTTGTTCTATATGTATTCCATCTTTTCTTTGTTCCTTTTTCTTTATTCTTGCCTTATTTTCTGTAATTTTTAAGTATTCCATTTTGCCTCTGTTAAAGCTTTATTACCTATACTTTTTTGTGTGTTATTTTAGTAGTTGCTATAAGGTTTACAACATGCATAATTAATATAACAGACTACCTTCAACACATATTATATCACTTCATGCATAACATAGGAAACCTATAACAGTACAATTTCACTCTGTAATTTGTGTCTCTGTCATATGTTCAAAATTCCACATTTGTTTTTTTCTTTCAAGTTATCTTTTACTTCTGGCCATTGTGGCTCAGTTGATTGGGCATTATCTCGTGCACTGAAAGGCTGCCTGTTCAATTCCCGGTCAGGGCCTATGCCCAGGTTACAGCTGACTCCCTGGTGGGTGATGTGTTGGAGGCAATCAATTGTCACCTTTTTGGCTCTCACACAGATGATTCTCTCTCTCTTTCTCTCCCTTCCTCTAAAAAAAAAATCAATATTTATATTTTAAAGAAATTAAAAACACAAGGAAATATCTTTTATTTTTAACCAGTTTTACCATTACTAGCTCCCTTCTGCATGATCCCAGTTTATTTTGCTATCTTTTTCCTTTTTTACTAAAGAACTTCCTTTAATACTTCTTATAGTGCAGATTTGCTGGCATCAAATTCTGTTTTTGTTTGTGTGAAAAAGTCTTTATTTTGGCTTCAGTTTTGAAAGATTAATTTCACCTGATATAGAATTCTAAGTTGTCATTTTTTAACATTTCGTTACTTTTAAGTACTTCTTTTTTCATAGCTGCATAATGTTATATTGTGTAAATGTGCCACAGCTTTTTTTCCACTTATCTACTGTTGGATACTTGGGCTGTTTCCAGATATGGGCTATTGGCTATGAGCATAGGGGTGCATATATTGTTTCTGATTGGTGTTTCAGGCTCTTAGGATATATTCCTAGAAGTGGGATCACTGAGTCAAATGGCAGTTCCACTTTTAATTTTTTGAAGAAACTCCATACTGTTTTCCATAGAGGCTGCATCAGTCTGCATTCCCACCAGCAGTGAAATAGGGTTCCCTTTCTCCACATCCTCACCAGCACTTGTCATTTGTTGATTTGTTGATGGTAGCCACTCTGGTAGGTGTGAGGTGATACCTCATTGTCATTTTAATTTGCATCTCTCTGATAATTAGTGACATTGAGCATTTTTTCAGCTGTCTCTTAGCCATTTGTATGCCCTCTTTGGAGAATTGTCTATTCAGGTCCTTTGCCCATTTTTTAAATTGAATTGTTTGTCTTCCTTTTGTTGAATTGTATGAGTACTTTATATATTTTAGAAATTAATCCCTTATCAGATATATCCTTGGAGAATATGTTTTCTCATATAGTGGATCCCTTTTCATTTTGATGATGGTTTCTTTTGCTGTGCAGAAGCTTTTTAGTTTGCTGTAGTCCCACTTCTTTATTTTTTTCCATTGTTATTCCTGCCCTAGGGGCAATATATCAGTGAAAATTCTGCTATGTGAGATGTCTGAGATTTTGCTGCCTACATTTTCTTCTAGGATTCTTATGGTTCATGATTTACATTTAATTCTTTTATCCATTTTGAATTTATTCTTGTGTGTGGTGCAAGTTGATGGTCTAGTTTCACTTTTTTGCATAAACCTGTCCAATTTTCCCAACATCATTTATTGAAGAGACTGTCATTACTCCATTGTATGCTCTTGTCACCTCTGTCAAATATTAATTGAGCATAATGACTTAGGTCGATTTCTGGGTTCTCTGTTCTGTTCCATTAATCTATATGCCTGTTTTTGTGCTAGTATCAGGCTGTTTTGATTACAATGGCTTTGTAGTATAACCTGATATCCGATATTGTGATCCCTCCAACTTTGTTCTTCTTTTTCAAGAGTGCTGTGGCTATTCGGGGTCCCTTTTGGTTCCATATAAAGTTTTGAAATATTTGTTTTAGATCTGTGAAATATGTCATTGGTATTTTAATAGGGAATGCACTGCATCTATAAATTACTTCGGGTAATATGAACATTTTAATTGGGGGTATCTCTTGAATGCCCCATGTATTCACTGAGATGTCTTTACTATGTATGGCTGGTGGGAACTCAAACTATTCCCAGCTCTGTGTGAGCTCTGAGAATTGCACGCCTTACAGTTCCCAGTTAATTGTTCTATTATCTGGCAGTTGTTATTCGCCCAGCCTCCTGGAATTTCACCCTATGCACAGACTGGTATTCAGATAAAGACCAACGCAAACCTATGTAGTTTTCTGGAGCTTTTTGTCTGCTAGTACTCTCTTTGCAAAGTCTAGCTACCTTGACCTTCTAAACTCCACTCTCTATTTCTTCAAACTCAATAAAATCACCAGGTTCTATTTTGGTTTCTTTTTCCTGCTCTGGGAGCTAGAAATTGCCTCCAGGCAGAATGTAAGACTACCAAAGGGCTCATTTGTTTCTTTCTTCAGAATCCTGTACTACCTGTTGTCTAACATCTAAAAACAGTTGTTTCACATATTTTATTCAGTCTTCTGGTTATTTATATAGAGGGAATAAAATACCCAATTCCAACTGCCCCTTCTTGGGCACAAGCAGCAGTCTACAGGTTTATGATTTTAATAAATCAAAATCAAAATTCACAGCATCAGATGTTAGTGCTTGTATATCCTGCTGGGAGGCTGTCTCACTTCCATGTATTCCCCCCTCACACTGACTAAGTAAATATGTCCAAAGAATGTTTCATCCACTCTCCTGAATTTTTCCACCCTTTCTGTTAAGGATATAGATTATTTAATAACTTTTCATTCCTTTAAAACTCAAACTTTCTTTTACTGCTTTCAAAGCTGTTCTTTCTGTCTGTTTAGTCTTTGCCTGTGTTATTTGTAAAAGACTCTATATGTTGACAAGGGCAATGAACCATGTGAAGCTACTGAGTCTCACCACCATCAGAAGCAACATTATCCATGACCTTGCCAAATAAAGAAAAAGCCAGTAAAAATGTCCAAAGATTGCCTGAATCTGTCTGACCTAGGACAGGCTAGCATGATAATTTAAATAGCATAAGATGACCCTGAAGCTATTCAAAGAATGCTCTGATTCTGCATGTGTATGCAATATAAAGAAGGTGCTTACTCAAGGGAAAAGGAGCTAATGTTTGTTGAATGCCTACTAAATACCAGACATTACACCAGGGGTTGGCAAACTTTTTCTGTAAAAGACCAAACAGCAGATATTTGAAGTTTTGTGGGCCATGTGGTTTGTGTTGTAACTAAACATCACTGCTGTTTGTTATAGTGTAAAAGCAGCTGTATACAATAAATAAACAAATGGATGTGACTGTGTTCCAATAAAACATTATTTACAAAAACAGATGGTGAGTGAGATTGGGGCTGACAGTCATAACTGCCCAAACCCTGCATTATATGTCTTTTACATATTAGGTAAAACCATATAAAATTGCTAATATTCAATCACTGTGTCTTTAATAAATGGCAATTACGTATGTAATCAATTTAATCTTCACAGTATTTGAAGGGTGTTAACATGATCCTCATTTTGCAGATGAGAAAACTGAAAGTCATACATTAAGAAACATTAAAATAATAGCAATATTGGGATTCAACAAATATGAATTGGTCTACTCACTTCTCTCTCCATCTCTCTATCTCTCTCACAGGCACAAACCAGCTGTGTAGCTTCTCCCTCCTACTGTTATTCAATTTGCCACTAAATAGTTTTGGTAATTTAATTACTATTACAAAGAAAATAAACATAATTCTCAAACAGTTTACCAAGTTACTATGATCATACAAATTCATTATTAAGTTATTCATTTTCATAGATGTCAACTTAGTGGAGCTCTGAACAATTCAAATGAGTGAATGTATAAAACACTATGTTTGATCTTGCATAGCATACAAAGGTAAGGAAAGCAGTCCCTGCTCCCAATTTTTAGAATTTACAAAGGGAAAAACACAGGTACAGTAGTCTCCCCTTATCTGCAGTTTTACTTTCGCGGTTTCAGTTATCTGTTGTTAACCACAGACCAAACATATTAAATGGAAAATTCCAGAAAGAAACAATCCATAAATTTTAAATTGCATGTTGCCCTGAATAGCATGATGAAAACCTGCACTGTCCCACTCTGTCCCACCTGGGATATGAATCATCCCTTTGTCCAGATATCCACACTGTATATACCACTGTCTCAGTTATCAGACCAACTGGTATTATGTCATGGTATCATAATGCTTGTGAACAAGTGACCCTTAGTTTTTAATAGCGGTTCCAAAACACGAGTAATGATGCTGGCAACTCAGATATGCCACAGAGAAGCTGTAAAGTGTTTCCTCTGAGTGAAAGATATGTAAGTATAGGAAAAAATATAGTATATACAGGGTTCAGTATCATCTGCAGATTTAGGCATCCACTGGGGGCCTTAGAACGTATCTGTACACAAATTAAAATGTAATCAGATGTCCCTTTCTCTGGGAAGCCATTTTTTCACCAACCCCATCTGTTAGCAAAATCAGAATGAAGGAATGTAAAATAAAATAAGGAAAATTAAAAATAATTTAAGTAGAATAGAAATATAAACTAATTTTTAACTGAGTTGAAGAAGGTGGCATAGGAAGAGGGATACAGACAAAACTTCTCAAAGAAAGGTGTTGAAGAAAGGAGATAACTGCTATAGGTATTCTAGGTAGAAGAAATAGTATGATTAAAATGACAAAGTGGTAGAGAACATCAAGTATATTTGAAGAACGAAAAAAATTAGTAGTTAGCTAAATTTATAAATATATATATATATATATATATATATATATATATATCATTACATTCAATCAATTATTCAAGAAATATTTATTGAGAATTTACTCTGGGCTTGTATGAACAAGTAAACCTGGAAGAGAAGTTTCAGGCCAATGAATGAAGGGTTTTAAATGCCAGCATAAAAATCTGTACATAATCAGCAAGTACTAGGTTGCCACTGAAGATAAGTAAGCAAGGCTGAATGTGATTCATTCTGCACTTCAGAAATATTTACCTTGCAGTAATAGATGAAATGACTGTAGTGGAGGTTTATGAGTTTACTTAGGAGGTAACTACATTATGGTAAGTATGTTGTGACTGTGAGAGTCTATACCTGTACAGCAGCTCCTGTAAAGTGGAGGACAGGGATCCAGTATCAGGAGAATGTCCATAATTAGACAGCTGCCAAACACAATGTATGGGGAGAAGTTACAGAAGAAAATGCCCCCATCATAAGGATTAAATTTGATGACAGTCTCTCATTCATAAACTCTTTTTTATTAAAAAAAAGGAAGGGGTGTGTGTGTGTTTTGTTTTATAGAAAAGCTACTGTGAAATGGTTCTGTTTAGAAATTATCTCTTTTTTAATGTGAAAGCATTTAATAAGTAGCTTTCTGAGTCATAACACATGCTTAAAGATGCCTTGTTCTAAAATCCTAATTTCTCAAATTCTGATTTAACATTCCTCAGCCAATGATAGAACCACAGAAGATCATTAATAATCTCAAAAGGGGAGGGGGCCACATGACAAAAAAAAAGTATTAAAAATGGAAGGATTTTCTCTCCTAGTGTAAGCATTATTAAAACCTGGAATTTTTATACCACTTACGTTCGTATTATCTGCATTATAATAAGGTGTCTAGACATAATTCACAATGTTAAAATTATTTCTACTCTCTAGAAACCAAGAACATCCTTGTCAAAGTGTAAAATGAGATTTTGCTTACTTGCAGCTCCTTGTTCTCACAGCTGAGTTGTCACAGCATGGAAACATTCCCCTACCTACTGGTGAAGCTTTAGATACTTACACTTCCCTGATGAAAGAGCGCAAAAAGAACTGAAAGAGTCATTGACAATTCATACAATACCCCATACCCTAGTATAACTACAGGCAAAGAAAATATTTTAACTCTGAGGGGAGATGGTGCAACAATGTTTTAAATGATTGTTGACTTCACCCAGTAGTGTTGAAAATATCAAAAAATTGTATGTAGTCTATCAGGTTCAGAAGTGACTCAAGGTGTTACAGAATCTAATTACAAGAAGTCTATTTCTTTGTTCTGTTTGCTAAGTAAAAGGTTATTTAGAAATACAATGAAGAAAACATCTTCTGTGTTATGGCAATATATTTCTCATGCAACATAAAAGCATAAATAAAAAAGTATTTGAATTTAGTTCTTCATTAACTTCTTAAAAAAAAAACACAACAGCTTTGAGGTACACTTTACATACCATAAAGTTGACTCATTTTTAAAATGTTTGATGATTTTTTAATAAATTTAAAGTTGTGCTACCATTGCCACAATCTAATTTTAGAATATTTCCATCATCCCAAATCCATTAACTTCTTGATCTAAGATATTTCCATAAATTCATGGAAGCCATTGGTACCTAAAGTTACTATATTATATTCCAAGCCACATAGATCTCTGCAATAGAGCAAGAAAAGTGCAAAATAACTTCACTTTTAATGACCTTTATAACCAATCCTCTATTATGGCACTGGGAAGAAAACGTTCAGGTGCTTTCTCTGAAAGTTAAACCATTCTAAGTATTAAGTTATGGCACACTGTCTTGGAAAGAAATTAATTACACTTTTGTTGGTAACACATTTCAGGCTGTTTACACAGCTGACATTTCTCAGCTGTACCCAATTCATGCCCCAAGCTGTGAGGATGATCTTGTTTTGTAGCAGATGCCTCCACATGAGTGATTTAAATAAGTATAAAAACACCATTGCCTTCAACAATATAGATTACAAACAACAGCTTTATGAGTTTTTATAGTCCTAATGAAAGAAAGGTTTCATGACAGTTCTTTGGCTAGGATCTCCTTAGAAGACTACTGTTGTAAGCCATTTTGTCAAAACTGGAGCACTGGAGCTAGTGGATCTGCTATGGCACCAGTTAAAAGCAGCCTGGCCCTAAACACCTTTGTTGTAGCAAATCATGCAGCTCAAGGCAACATCCTGCCAATATGGCAACATTTGCTCTTGGGAGGCCTGGGCAGACATCATTTCACAGGTTCTCGGACAAGGTGCAAATAAGAATAATGAGGTAAAAAGAATCAAGCCTCTTAATGGAGATTCCCTCTTGTGTTTGCTGTGATTTATATACAGCACTAGATAGCCTTATAGTCATGGACATGGAGAGTTTTAGCTGCTTTCCTATTTTCCTATAGTAATGAAATTGCATTAGAGCCCTTGGTAAAAATGTAAATGTTATGACAATCATTAAAATGTGAGCCTCATAAAAAATGGTGTCAACTCAATTTAATGATTTAACACCTAAAATGTATAAGGCACTATGCTACAGAAGAATTTATAATATTTCACTAAATTTGCCTATCACTCTTGGAACTTGCATCTGATAAGCCTTTTTCAATCTGGTTTCTACAACTGAGGAATCCAAGAGGAGTTTTGGCTTTTCCAACCCTATGAAGCCCCAGATTTCTGTACTTTATTACCTTATATTCTTGCTCTTAAACCAGACACTTATTTATTTACTTACTTATTTGTTTGTTTAATTGAGAGAGAGGAAGGGAGAGAGAGAGAAACATCGATCAGATGTCTCCTGTAGGCACTCCGACCAGGGATAGAACCCACAATCTGGGCATGTTCCCTGCCTGGGAATGGAACCTGTCACCTTTTAGTGTAAACAATGACACCCCCCACACACCACCAACCAGCTGAGCCCCACCAGCCAGGGCCAGACAATTATTTTTGCTATAGACTTTTTCTTATTGAGATTTTCAAATACATAAAAAAGTTTAGAGAATAGTATAATAAATCCAATATACACATCACTCAGTTTTAACAATGATGGCTAACCTGAATTTAATTATATATTCCCCATCATTCCCCACCCCCACACCTTATTTTGAAGCAAATATTAGATACCATTTCATTTACTTAAATCAGCCAATTCTTTTTTTATTTTATTTAATTTTAATTTTAATCCTCACCCGAGAACATTTTTCCATTTTTTGTTCAGATAGAGTGGGAGGGAGAGAGAAAGAGAGAAAAACATTGACATGAAAGGGACATATTGAGTGGTTGCCATCCACACGACCCCAACCAGGGTGGGGACAAACTGCAACCGAGGTAAGTGCCCTTAGTGGGAACTAAACCTGGGACTCTCTGGTCCGCAGGCCAAAGCTCTAACCGCTGAGTCAAACCGGCCAGGGCGAACCAGCCAATTCTTGTCTATGATCCTTTTCTGAGTTATGTTAACATGAAGTATGTTAATATTAATATTGACTGTCACTTATTGAGTGTCTACTATGAGCCAGATACTTATACATATTATCACTAATCCTCAGTGAATTTAAGAGATATCCTTAGATCTTAATTATTTTCTTCTATTAATGTTATTATTTCTTGTAGTAATTACTAGACTAAGAACATTTCTGGTTTATTCATGTCTCCTTGGGTAAAAAGGCTATTAATTATGAAAATTACTCTCTTATTTTTGTAAATTAAATGTAGCACATTTTCTGTCAGATTTCTCACTCTAACAGGGAAAAAGAAAAACAAACTAAAACTAACAACCACATCCCTGCTTTTAGCCATGGACAACCAGCCAATATATCTAATGAGATACTATAATATCAATGTTGAAATCAGTTGTTTAGAAATAAATGCAAATGCCTATACATAAACAATTATTTTTCCTGGAAGGGTTCACTTAAAAGAAAAAGTTTTGCTATTTTCTGATTATTTTAAAGTTTCATGATCCACAAAGCATTTTCCAAAGGTACAGTGTTTAAAGGGGGGAATAATTAGACTTAAGTAGCATCTACATAAATTGTTTTAAAAATGTTTCTGACTTCCACAAGGAATTCACTCATATTAAACTGTATAATGGCAGTACTGAGAGAGGAGGAGTAATTACTATCCATATAGAAATGTAATATTTACTAGAAAATACAAAAAGGTAATTAAATTTAAATTCTTAAATCATCATTTGGGTATTTATTATAATATGATTACAAAGTCTCGATTTTGTTTTGGTCTTATTTATTTTAAAAATCAGATTTAACTTCAGAATTCTTGAAACATTTACTTTGAACTTAAAAAAAGGGTAGAGGGGTCTGGCCAGTGTGGCTCAGTGGTTGAGCATTGACCCATGCACCAAGAGGTTGCTGGTTCGATTCCTGGTCAGGACACATGCCCAGGTTGTGAGCCTGATCCCCAGTGGGGGGCATGCAGGAGGCAGCCAATCAATGTTTTCTCTCATCGATGTTTCTCTCTCTCTCTCTCTCTAAAAATCAATAAAGGAAAAAAAGGGGGGGGGGTATCTGATTAAAACAACCAAGACTAAGTAAAAGTGACCAAAATAATCTCAGTTGGCCTTAGATGATAAAACGTACTCTCTTGGAAAAGAATAGTCACTTAGAAATAGGGCAGAGATAGGAAATGGTTTCAAAATTTAGAGCAGGAAAATCATTCTAAGTAGATCTAATAATAGGTAAAAATGACAGATTAAATCTTTTCTTCCAGTTTTTATTGTAGTTAAAATTATGGGTATATTTAAGAATAAGGTGCTATTAACATTAATTGTAAAAATTAACTACTTTTAAAGTACCAGTCTACTATAGAAAATGTAGTTTGAAAATTAAATATGTAACAATTAGGTTGACTTTGCGATATCTGTAATTTAGGGAAAAATTTTTCTGCATGGGATATTTCATCAGTAATAGTTGAATATATTCTTTTGATCAAGGAAAAATTTAAGTCAAATCAAGCAGCATTAAGTTCCTGATATTGATACTATAATATTAACAGCAGAAAAGTTGATATACTTGGCTTGATATCTGCTCTGCAAGTGAACTCAAATGATTACAATTCTTATTTTTACATTATTTATTAACTTTTTTCAATGGAATATTTAAAGCATTTGATTCTGCTATTATCACAGCCAATTAGACTGAAAGGAGCAAAAGAGAAAAAAGGATATAAAACTGATACGTCAACTGTCACTTACTGAGTCATCTGTGGCAGAAGTTGGCCAGCCCTCCCATAACTGGTGGCGAACAGGGATACTTGTAAGGTCATACACATTTCTTTTTACCTGTAAAAAGAAAGAGACAGTGCAATTAAAAATAAGGTTTCCATATGACTTAGGATAGCTGTCAGTCAATTTATGTAATATACATTGTATTTCCTCTGTTTTCTTCTAATTTCAAAACAAGAATTTGAAACTGAGAAAACACAAGTCAGAAAAATTTTATTAAAAAAACCCTAAACCAAAGAAATTTGCAAAGAACAGACTGATGGTTGCTGCAGGTAGGGGGGCGGCAAATGAGTGAAAAAGGTGAAGGGATTAAGAAGAACAAATTGATATTTACAACATAATCATGGGAATGTAAAACACAGCATAGGGAATATAGCCAATAATATTGTAATAATTAACTATGGTGTCGGATGGGTACTGAACTTATTAGGGTGATCACTTTCTAAAGTATGATTGTCTAACCACTATGCTGCACATCTGAAACTAATACAAAATAATATTGAATATAAACTATGATTGAAAAAGAAAAACAACCCCCGCTGTAGATTGTTTTTATATATTCCTGGATGGTTTCTGGGTACTTTTCAGTTAAGAAACTTCAGGTACATAGTACACCTAGAACAGACTATAATTATAACTTCTAATAATCTTTATCATTTTTAAATGACCCAAGATATAAAATAATTCAAACAAAAGATATATTTTCAAGTTTCTACATGGGAGAGAGAAGTATGATTTTTTTTTTGGAAGGGGAGGAGCAGGTGGGAGGAAAAACCTAAAATTGTCTTTATTATTTGATGTAAGCTTCAAAGATATAAAAACTTAATAAAGCAGCACAGGTTACTTCTTTGAAATCATCCCAAATTAAAACTATTTCGACACAATATTTATTAACTAAGAACTATCTACTAATATACTCTTTAGGCCCTTCCTGAAAAGAAAATATAGTAATGATACTTTTTAGTTTTAATACTGTTAAAGATGAAAAACTGGTTTTCAACATGCAGTATTACACCTTTCATTTTAGAAGGAGAAGAGGTAATTTATCAGAAAAAAAGTGTTGGAAGGTTAAACTCTATGTTATCCAATAATTAAGAAGTATCCTATCTTTCTTCAGTTTTAAATAGGCTACAAAAATTCTATTTTGTTCCAAATTTACAAATAAAATAAATTATCAAATTGTTAAAAATGGAGAGATTATCTATTTTAACTCCAGGTTAGTTATGGGATTACACTACTAAAACAAATGAAGCTAATATTGAATGTTGCACATGATACAGGATGGGGCTAAGATTAGGTTTGCAGTTGTTCATAAGAAAAATAATGTAATAATTAATCATACAAGAATAAACTCTGTGTTTTGCATACTCACAACTATAAACCTCTTTTTGCCCCACCCTGTATATTCTATAATAAGACTTAACTATAGAAAACAGGCAGTATTCATTCATGTTTTTAAATGTCAAATTACAGCATTTTGTATCACATTTCTGTTTATTATACATAAACACATCTAAGTTACCTTTCCAGTGAAATAGAGATATATATTCACCGGGGAAAGGAAAAAACAAAAACACAACGTGGAACTCAATCTATTTTTTATCTCTAATGTACACCTGTGAAAAAAGACTTAGTAAATGAGAACTGAGGAGCTTGGAGGCATGGCTTGATCCCCACTCAATTGAAACAAACAGCTTTTCTTCAGAGGTTCTTAGCAATGGTCAGTCTACCATGCAGTATTTTGTTTATGGTCAATCACATAAAGTATGGAAATTTTCATTAGTCATTATCAACACAACAATTTAAACAAACTCAACCTCTGACCACTTCCACTAGCTATGACTATTTTGTCATGTTTAAACATTAGTGTTTTTAAGGAGAAAGGTGGTCCATAAACACAAAGCATTATATTGATTTTTTTTAAAAAAGGGAAAAAAGAGGGGAGTATGAGAAGACTTTAGGATCAAAAAAATTCCTTTCTTAAAGTTAGTTTTCAATTATGCTGTCTAGATACATCAAGCTTTATCAGCTTTTTAGGGGGGAAAAATAAGCAGGACAAATATTGTATCTGTTGGAAAGGTTCCAGCTAGGTTACCCAGGTATTGGATAGTATTCACAAATACTATGAGTTGAGTATACAAACAAATAACTTTGGAAGTGGATTCTTGAAATTCCACCTTAAGTCCAAAACACAACAAAATGGCATTATGAAATAAACAGTATTTTTCTTCTTTCATTAACTTATTTGTAAATGCACTGAATTGAATACCATTCCTTTGCTTTTGTATGCCTGAAAAGCATGTTCTGGCTATAGTGTTATGTTGGTATAAAGCATAATGCCAGACTGATGTGCTGAACAAAAGTGATCAAAGTTAGAGTAATGTTAGCCATTGCACAAGTATTTGGCTTCATTGTTCTCTTCAGAATGACATCTGTTAAGCAAGTTGTCATAGAATAAACTGGTTAATGCAGACAGAACTTGGCTGAGAGGGTACAAGTAAAACATATTAGGCTAGTGATTGATTGTCCCAATGGAAAAGATAAATTCACAGATTCTGAGATTAAGCCAAAAGAATTTTGTGTTAAAACACAATAACTAAATAACAATTTAAAAACAAATTAGTCTTTCAAAAATAATTCCATGTTTATCAGTGCCATAACCATAGGTAGATTTTAAGACATTATATTGAAGAAACACATGTAATAAGGTAGCAAAAGTACAAAGTGGGCAAAGGTTTTATTAATGAAGATATAAAAAGTCCATTATCTTTACTGATGGTTTTCTTTAATTAAAATTTTAAGTCATAATTCTGTAGGGAAGGAAAAAATTCAAAATGTGCACAAAGCAAAAGTACAAATGACACTTTTAAAAAATATTAATATCCTAGAAAATCTGAGAGACAAAATACAGCTATATATAAAATGATACAGAGTAATTTAAGATCATCATGGATCAAAGGAAGGACAGTTCTCTGAGAGAGGGAATAAGGATGAAGGAACAGAGGAGGGAGAGAAAGAAGGAGGGGGAGGGAGAGAAGAAGGACTAAAAAAGGGGGGAAAAGAAGAGTAGGAGGGGGAGGAAAGAGCGGGAAATTGAGAGATCACTGATTGATTTAAGAGCACTTGAGAGAGGCAGAACATACACACAGGCTGGGTTACTGTAGCTGGCATGCCCAGCTGCCATTATTGTTCTACTTCTGATGGAATTTCATATTTAGAGATCTGTGTTAAATTCCAGTTAAGGACAAGTGGCACTTCACAGGTAACATTTCCTAAGGGCCTTTTTGTCATACACATTTTCTTTGATCAACATTGATTCAAGATAATGCTGAACCTTCATAATCTTTTCAATTCTTGTTATGCATTAAGCTCTAACTCTATGAGATTTCAGGATGTTAAATTATGCAAATGTTTCAATTAGTTCTGAAGAAATTTAATGAATGCTTTGAATACCAGCTGAACATCAAAATTATGTTACAAACTATACTGTATTTAGATCATGTTCTAGATTGACAATAGATTTTTTCCAGAGTTTCTTTTCTACATTTGCCAAAAAAAAGAATTTCATTTCTTCCCTGTTGCTTCAGATAAGACAGTTGTGACTAAGAAAAGTTTTGTATCAGATTAAACCGAAATGGTACAGTACTAATACAGGACTGATTTGTTTATTATTTGCTTTTCATTGTTAATAAACTTCTATTAAATACTATAAGTAATGTAAGAAACTAAGCAATGATCTCCATATCAAACTTCATAGTTCCTCACGAAACTTTTATTGATGAACTCAGCACTGGGAAAAGATCATTTTATTATGACCTGCTCAATATAAAATCATATGAAATATTCTTCTCATGCAAAGTTTTGACTTCCATAAAATTTCAAGCAATTTTTACTTTTTAAATTTTATCAGAATTTCTCACAAAGAAGTCTTAGGAAGTTACTCTGCTAAACTAAGTTTTGAGGCTCAGAATTAGTCTCCTATGAGTTATTTGTAGCTACTCAACCGAAAAATATAAAACTTAATTGCTAACTTTGTCAGCTATAATAAAATCATTGCTTGTAAGCTAAATGTGTGTCAAATATTTATCCAAGTGAAAACAATTTCTAATAACAGAAAGAAAAGTCACAAAGTTTGAGGTGTTGTAGCATGAGAGGCAAAGAACAAGATTTCTCGTCCTAAATTTGTCCAGTTATGACTGTGGGCAAGTTGGTAGAATCTGAGACTTAATTTACTCAATATTAAAAAATAATAAAACCAGGTCACTTCTTGTTTTCAAAGCTCTAAACTCATATGATTTTATGAAAATATTAGAGTTAATCCTAGGTACAGGAAAAGAAGAACTAAATATATCTAAGACAAGCAAGTAATAAGGGAACGTTTAGACCACTAAGGCTAGAAAATGAAGGAAAAATAGTAAAGAGTTCGTAAGTACAATACATCAATAAGGAATATTGCAAATAACTTCAGATAAGTAACATAGATATAATAAGCATTTAAGATGAAATTTTTTCTTGGATAAAGAAACTTCTTAGTTTTTGCTTTTAATATTTTCCCCTTATGAGATCTTATTTGATAATAAAGCCTATCACACTGGTTTCCCAAATAACTATTTCATCAACCAAATGTTGTCAGTGAGACTATTGTTTGACAGAACACTAGTAGGTAAGTGATGTAGTTGTAAAGTTCTATTAATTTATTTCAATATCTTTAAAAGTTTGAAAGCTGATACTGCTTGTTCATGTATCAAACATTTTAATATAGCAAAAAAATAGAAAATATTTCACTGCCATGGGCTTATAACAGCTATCATTTTGTTGGCACACTAGTTTCTAGATTTTCTGAATGAAGAATACTATGGCAAATTATAACCCTTACAAAAAGTACCCTGAAACTACAGACATCTATCTCATTCTCTTACCAATCTTAGAAGAAAAACACTTTTGGTCAGATTAGAACCTGAATTTACCCAAATTTTAAATATATCAAACTGTGAACTCCACATACTTCTTTCACACTATCAAATGATGCTCTCGGCAAGAATTTGCCTGCACTAAACCGTGTGTGTGTGTGTGTGTGTGTGTGTGTGTGTGTGTAAATCAAAATAAGGCATACAGAGTAGGCTTAGTTCCAGTTTCCTAGCAATCACTGGTGCTCTGAAAGGCTTATAGTTAAGAAACCAATCACTTCTGATCCAGACTGGGTTTTGAACACATACTTCATATCTAAGGTTTTTCTCTTTTTCTTCTTCTTCTTCTTCTTCTTTTTTTTTTAACAAATTGTATACTCATTGCAATTGCACACGGATTTGTTTCACTAAGATGCAAGTTAAAACCCTCCTAAAAATCCTCCCTGAACAAAACACTTGAAACCGGATGGTGCAAAGAGAATGAGAAGGTGGCATCAGTAATCAAATGTTAATTAGCAAGCTTTTTCCCCCTTCCCTCAGGGCTGGCCAGTGTTGGAGAATTCAAATCAGAAATCAATGCTCCAAGTGTTTAACTATTACTTCTTCTCATTAGCCATTTAAAAGACTCAGCAATTCTCTCCTCATAAAAACAGTAACTTGAGACATTTCTTTTTCTCAAATACAATTTTTCCAGAAAGCAGTAAAGATGTTGTTTGAAAAAACTATAAAATTGAAGTTGCTTTCAATAAGGCTTTGAACTTAGTGTATTCTACTCTTTTAAAACATCCATGGCTCTAATGGAATTCTTCATTCAACAACTGTAAGTTTTGCCTTGTATACTATACTTAAATACTTATAAAATACTTCTTACCTGTCTGTAAAGAATTTGACAATTGGCATCTTAAGATATTTGAAATGATTACAATAAAGCCAATCAAACATGGACACTAGTTTGAATGTATCTAGTTGGAAATAGATTTTAGCCATCCTGAAAAACTACCAAGAGTAAGATTTAACTTTCATTAGAAATAGTTATATTCATAATCACTCTCCTAAAAGTTTGATGTGGGTGAAAATGATGTAAAAATTGCAAAGTCAGATCATTCTAAAGTGAACTAATGATCATAAATTTATTAAAATCAATTCATATCTTTAGTTAAGGCTAAGCCTGGATTTAAAAAAAAGAATTTCTAAAGTGCTTAGACAATATTTATACATATGTAAGATTGAGTATATTTTACAAATAGAAAAAAATGCTAAATTTTAAGGACAAAAGGGTTGGAGAAATTGTGAGGTTGCAGAAGTTAAAATCATAAAAAAATAACAAAATAATGTAACAAGTATTCTTCTACAAAAGTGATTCTCAAAATATAGTGCTTGGACAAGCAATACTAGTATCAATTAGAAACCACTAGATATGAAAATTTAGGGGGACCCACTTCAGACCTAGTGTATTAGAAACTCTGAGGCCCAGCAATCTGTGTTTTAACAAGCCCCCTAGGTAATTCTTACAAAGCCAAAGTTTAAGAATCCTTGTTTCTGGCCTGGCTAGTGTGGCTCAGTAGATTGAGTGCTACTCCATGGACTGGGAGGTCCAGGTTTGATTCCTGGTACATGCCAGGGTTGCAGGCTCGAACCCCAGTGGGGGTCATGCAGGAGGCAGCCGATCGATGTTTCTCTCTACATCGATGTTTCTATTTTTCTCTCCCTTCCTCTCTAAAAAAAAAAAAAAAAATCAATAAAAACATTTTTTTCTTTTTTAATAAAATCAGTATTGTTTTTGGATGTATCTCCCAGATAGCCATACCTCTATAGTTTACTGGTTCTAAAGTTCTCTGAACTCTGGCCTAACATGGCAAGTTCTTTTTTGAGAATAAATATGATTAATAATAAATAATGGCCCTTGCCAGTTTGGCTCAGCGGTTAAAGCATCGGCCTGTGGTCCAGAGAGACCTGGGTTCGGGTCCCACTAAGGGCATATACCTCAGTTGCAGTTTGTCCCCGGCCCTGGTCGGTTGTGCGGGTGGCAGCCACTCGATGTGTCCCTTTCACGTCAATGTTTCTCTTTCTCTCTCTCTTCCTCTCTCTCCCTCCCACTCTGTCTGAACAAAAAATGGAAAAATGTTCTCGGGTGAGAATAAAAAAAAACATTAAAAAAAAACCAACATAATGATTTGTTACAAAATATCTAGAAATGCTGTAATTTTTTGTATGATACAGTAATCAATTTTAGTCTAAGAAATTGAGAGGAGGTACTACCTCTTCTCTACAGATTATATAGCACTGAAATAATTGATAAATAATAATCTTTATCATTAAAACTCTATATTAATATTCAGTTTTTCTGGTTTAAGCTTAAGTATGATTATTTTCTGGCTAGAATATTTATTTGGACATTGCAGTAATACAGCAAATCCACAATAAATAACTTATTGGTCATACTAAATAAACTTGGAAGACATCAGTACACATCTGCTGAACTGAAGAAATGCTCCTAAACACCAGAGAAACTATGTTTGATTTGGGGGGGGGGGGGGGCGGGGTCTCTCTCATAGACTAGCTAAAACAAGACCCAAAGGAAAAACAATAAGAGGTTAACTTCATATCAGTCAAGACCTTGTCCTAGAGAGAAATATTTCCTCTCTATACTTTATGTAAACAGTGAGAGAGCAAAGTTTTTACAACTATTTAATGTTTTTTTATTGCCTGCAATGAATAAAACATCAGTCACTCAATAAATGCTCTTAAATGTTCCCTTTTTAAAAATCATGTAAATTAATCAATTTTAAATTCCTTACACAAAGAAAAATACCAACTAAGTCAAAGGTCAACCCTAGAAATAACTATAACAATTAAAAGAACATATTTAGAAGTTTTACTTTAACCTAACACCATTTTATAAAGTCAATTTTATGTACTACTTCAAAGATTGGTCACATAAACCAAGAAATACTTTTACACCAGAAATGTTTTGATTTTTAAGCCTGAATTTTAGTAGCTAATCAATTTGATACATCAGAAGTAGTGTGCAAGTTAATCTTAAAGACATAATCATACATGTAAACCAAATATTTAACTACAAGGATAGTCATTGCAGCCTTGTTTATCATCATATACATGCAAAGTTGATACAATCTTAATATCCAATAATACAATAGCTAAATAAATAAATGAAATACCATGCAGCCATTAAAATGATGTAGACCCAAGGTCAACAAAGAATAGCCCAGCGACCAAATCCAGTCTGCTGTCTGTTTTCGTAAATAAAGTTGTATTGGAACACCATTACTTCCATTTGTTTATATACTATCTGTGGCTGCTTTTGCACTATCATGAGGGTATAGTTGAGTAGATTCAACAGAAACTGTATGGCCTGTAAAGCTTCAAATATATATTATGTAGCCTTTATAGAAAAAGCTTGCTGACCCGATGTATTTAATAACATTAAGAGATGTTAATGATTAAAGAAAACCAGGTTACAAAATTATGAATTTTTCTGCTTATTAAGTTACATACATATATATTATATGTACACATGTATGTATACTATATGTATGCACAGAAAAAAGATACATAACAAATGTTAAAATTTGTTCCCCCAGTATCATGGGATTATGACTCATTTTTTATTTTCTGTATATCTATCTTTTCAAAGTTTCTATTACTTCTGTAATAAGAAAAGTTTTTTAAATTTTAGTTTTGCCCTGGCCCAGTGGCTCAGTTAGTTGGAGCATCGTCCCATACACCAAAAGGTTGCAGGTTTGATTCCCCATTCAGGGCACATACCTAGGTTGCAGGTTTGATCCCCGGTAGGGGCGCATACAGGGGGCAACCGATCAATGTTTCTTTTTCACATTGATGTTTCTCTCTCTCTCTCTCTAAAAATCAGTAACGTATCTTCAGGTAAGGCTAAAAACACACACACAAAACTAGGTTTTATGTTAACATATCATCCTCAAAATACCTTTCACATGTATCATTATCTTCATTTTACAAATGAGGAAACTGAGGCTAAGAGACGACAAATAATTTGCCAAAGGTTACTCATGTTCATAAATAGTGAGATTAGATTTAATAATAGTTCTGTGAGTCTATATTCTTCCACGACTATGACATATCTTCTTTTACACTGGATTTCCTCTTCTGTAAAATAAAGGGTTGCAATAATTATCTTTAACATTCTTTTCCATCTGACACTTTTATAATTATAATGTGTAAGACTTTTATGAGACCGTTTACACTTATTCTGAATAGCGGGCATTCAGTATAACATGTAAGAGTGACCAACAATGAGTGAAACCTCTGTCATGAGATCAAGTGAGTCTTTTCACACCTGTTGTGCTACAATAGGCAATGAAGAACAGTTACAGGCTGTCAATTTTGTACTTTTAAGTGCTGCAGAGGAAGGACAACTGCCAGATTAAATAGCAACTTGTTACTGTTTCAACAATTGTATGCTGCCTTCACAGTAAGAGGGCAGTCCCTGATGTCACACACAGCTTGAAAAGGAATAGCAAAATTAAAAAGAATGCAAGGAATATACATCATGGTAAAAGGAAAACAATTAGAACAGTTAACAACAAACTTTATCATGTGAGGGTTAGCAAAGGCTCTTCCTGTTATCAACTTTTGCCCAGTGCCTTCTGGGTCTCCACTCCTGACTAATATAAGGGTTTTGTATGAAATAAAATGCGAAGACATTCACACTACAGACCTGCTCCTGCTGCTTTGCCAATATATAGTAAATAAATTATGCCCCATCTTGTTACTCCAGTTTTCTGCCAACCCTTGTTCTACACTTTTGATTCAGATAAGTGAAACTCTGAATCAAATATTTGTCTAATTTGTAGTCTCTGTAAGTTCTAAAATAAAATTGCATCTGTAAAATAGATGTGAGGCAATGCCATACTCTGCCATTTTTTTAATAGAATTGCATTTTCTTTAAAATTTTACATACACATGCAAACACACAAATTAAACTACTTGCACAAATGTTATTCAGTTAGTTAATACCTAAGCCAGGATGGTAATGTAGGTTTTTAAAATTCTTAATCTATTTCTTCTTCTAAAACTTTTTCTTCTTAAAAACCATTGCTTCTTGCCCTGGCCGGTTTGGCTCAGCGGTTAGAGCGTCGGCCTGCGGTCCCGAGAGACCCGGGTTCGGTTCCCGCTAAGGGCACATACCTCGGTTGCAGTTTGTCCCTGGCCCTGGTTGGTCGTGCGGGTGGCAGCCACTCGATGTGTCCCTTCACGTCGATGTTTCTCTCTCTCTCTCTTCCTCTCTCTCCCTCCCACTCTATCTGAACAAAAAATGTCCTCGGGTGAGGATAAAAAAAAAAAAAAAAAACCATTGCTTCTATAACAAACTTCAGATTTTTAAAAAATGCTGACAATCTTACTGATTTGGACAAAGACCCATCTTTATATTTAGATGAAGAATGTATCCCTTCCCACTCTGGTAGCACCACACTGATACTCAGACATGATGTTTATGTTTGCTCTGCTGCTTTCTGTTGCCCATCCAGGCCTTTTGCCTTTCTCTGAGATGCTAAGAAAAGTGGTGGGAGCCCTGGCCGGTTTGGCTCAGCGGTTAGAGCGTCAGCCTGCGGTCCACAGAGACCCGGGTTCGGTTCCCGCTAAGGGCATGTACCTTGGCTGCAGTTTGTCCCCGGCCCTGGTTGGGTCGTGTGGGTGGCGGCCGCTCGATGTGTACCTTTCACATCGATGCTTCTCTCTCTTCCTCTCTCTCCTTCCCGCTTTATCTGAGTAAAAAATGGAAAAATGTCCTCGGGTGAGGATAAAAAAAAAAAAAAAAAAGTGGTGGGAACCATTAGCAATGGAACCTTAGTCTATAATCAGGTCTCTTATAATTTTCTTTCCTCGTTAACAACAACAACAAAAAAAAAATGCAAAAAAACAAAGACAACAAAGGGACTTAGTGTTGAGGTCTGCCATGAATACTATAGTGGCAGTGGAGGGGGGCTCGTCAAGGGAAAATAAACCATTCAAGTCACCCATGTCAAGGAGAAAGTTTAGGAACAACTAGGCCAGTGTTTGCATTTGTGGCCCTGGAGTCAGGAGTTACATTTTCCTTTACTCTTTAACCAAGGCAGCAGAGACGATCTATTTAATCTCTCCTTTTGGAAATACTAAGTAATCTCCCCTAAAGAACAACCATAAGAGATATTTAGAAGTATGTCTGGTCAGGTTTTTTGATTCAAACTTACTGCTTTCCAAGATCAGCTTTCAGAATTACTATCTGAGAGACGTGGGTGGGAGAGCAGGGAGGATATCCTAAGGAAAGTACCTGCCTGGGCTAAGAACAAAGTTATAATAAGAGAATAGACATCAAAATTACTTATCTAGTTAATTTTAGGTGAAGGAGTAGAGTTGGAAACTGATTCCAAATGACAATTCTATTAAAGTCTATCAAAGTGAACTGACAGTATGAATGAAAGCCCAGTACTGCATACCAAACCCTATCTAAAGACTGATGTTGCCAATACTCAGAAGCTCCATAAAGCTGGCTTTTAATTAAGGCAGTTAAAACCCCAAGGATCCCACCGGTAGGGCTGGCTCTGAAATGTAAACACAGCTGTTTTATAAAGAAAGTAACAAGAATACCTTAGCATCTCCACTTAATGTATTATTAAGATCAGAAAAAATTTAAATCACATGATGCATTAAATAAGCAGGCATTCTAAATAAACTCCCTTAAGTCTGTCTCCTGTTAAAAATTTTTACTCCTACTTATTCATTAACAAAGCTATTCCTGAGCTCATCCTTGCCATAACCTACTCTATTCAAAACCATATGGGAAAGGACATTAAAAAACCTCCACAAACCATGGACTTCTGGTATTAGTGCTACACACTGCATACCCCTATTCATTATTCTACCTCCCTTGTTTAATCTATCATTAAGATTCAGTGACCCTACACTAAATTTAAAGCAGATCCTTCCTTCCTCCCATGCCTAAATTCACATACTTTTCTAGTTGGGGATGCCCTCAAGTATTAACAACTCTACGGGGTTTCTCTAATCTCAGCTCTGAACTATGTCATGCTATAGAACCAAGAAATTGCTGTTTTACATCTCTAACTATGGAGGCTTCCATAAAAAAGGACCATATAATTTACTTAATAAGATAAAGGAAGAAAAATCACCATTTAATAAGTATTTTTTTTTTCATTGTATATGGTAAGAGGCTCATGGAGACACTGTCATCCACTGTGTTGTCTAAAGGTGAATAATACCTAGAGGATTACTTCAACTGTATTCATCACAGAGTTTAGAGTTTTAAATAATAAGGAAATGTCAAGTGTTGACTATGTTAAACTGAAAAACCACACACACAAAAACAACAACCATAATGAAAATATATAGTATAAAACACTCATTTGGGGGAAAAAAGATTTCAAGAAGGTAGCAAGGTAGTATTTTTAGGCTATATTAACTTCATTTTCAAATTATAAACAAAAAATTCTAATGCACAAATCGTCAAAATAAAGGGTACAGAATTGTTTATATGATGCCCTACCAGCACTAACAGAACTCTCTGTGATGACAGTAATGTTATATATTTGTGTTCTCCAATAGGATAGCCACTAGCACTATGTGGTTACTGAGTGCCTAAAACATAGCTAGTATGACTAAAGAACATAATTTTTAACTATTTAATTTTAATTTAAATTGCCACATGTGGCTAGTAACCACCCTACTGGAGAGTGAATTAAGATTACTTAAAGAAGAAGAGGATGCAGAGAACATAAAAATATACCCCTGATAAACATGCTTCCTCTCATTTTTATTTCTTTATAGTCCTTGAGACAAAAAGGTAGAAATACTGTGCTAAATTAATTTTTCACACTTATACCTTCATTGCTTTTAATGATGTTATTTTAAAGTAGCCTGATAAGTACCATTAGGAACTATATGTTTTAGTATCCCAAAATTGAAGGAATAATTATAGAATACACATAAAAGATACCCTCCTGGGGAAAAATAAATTAATAATAGACTACATTATAATTATTAAATATCGAAGATAGTAAAATATTCTTTAAAAAAATTTTTTCCCTTTATTGATTTGAGGGAGAGAGGAAGTGAGAGGGAGAGAAAGACAGAAACATCAATGAGAAAGAACATTGAATGGCCGCCTCCTGCATGTCCCCCATTGGGGATCAGGCCCACAACCTGGGCATATGTCCTGACCGGGAATCGAACCAGCGACCACTTAGTGCATGGGTCAACACTCAACCACTGAGCCACACCGGCCAGAAAGTAAAATATTATTTAATTAAAAATTTAATTTTGACTAACATAGCTGCCACCTTATGCAGGTCTAATATTCATCAATTCATTCATTTAGTCACAAAATATTATTGTTACCTGGGAACAATCATAAAGACTTAGATGTTACCACAATAAATCATGTTACCTGTATACCTGGCCGTTGTTTTTTTCTAGGAGTGTAATAATTCAAAATTAATTCCTTCTTTTTGGGCCAAGATCCCTAAAGCATTCAAAGGAGCAGAGCTGGACAGAGACAGGTTTAATGAATGCTATAACCACTACCAGTCTCAAACTCAGTTCCTTACTGATTCAATAAGTTCTTATTGAGCATCTATCACTCGAATGATTACACTACAGCAAAGAAAGACCTCTACACTCCCTTAAGGAAATCAATCTAGTTGGGGATAAAATATGTGAATAGTTATTTACAATATAAATATACTTGCTATATAGGATACTTTTTTTCTAAGTCCTCACCCGAGGATACTTTTCTATATATCTTCAGATAGAGTGGGAGGGAGGAAGAGAGAGGGAGAGAGGAAGAAACATCAACATGAGAGGGGCACATCGACTAGCTGGCCCCCGCCCCTGCATGACACTGCCTAGGGCCGGGGAAGAACCACAACTGAGGTTTGTGCCCTTGACCGGAATTGAACGGTAACTCTTTGGTCTGCGGGCCAAAGCTCTAACCTCTGAGCCAAACCAGCCAGAACTATAGGATACAAATTTTTTTAAAGGTAAGTAAAACCCTGACTGGGTGACTCAGTTAGTTGGAGCATCATCCCGTGCACCAAAAAAAAAAAAAAAAAAAAAAGGTTGTGAGTTCGATTCCTGATCAGGGTACATGCCTGGGTTGCAGGTTGGATCCCCAGTCAGGGCACATATGGGAGGCAGCAGATTGATGTTTCTCTCTCACATCAATATCTGTCTCTCTCTCTCCCTCTCTCTCTCCCTCCCTCCCTCTCACTCTTTCTCTAAGATCAATGAACACATCCTCAGGTGAGGATTTAAAAATAATAAGTAAAAATGACTGAAGAAATGAATGAAAAAAATGCAGATGGGACCAGGTTTAAGAATTAAATATAAAACTCAACTGCATCCTTGCAAAAAGCAGATCATCACTTTATTATTTTTTAAAATTAAGTTGACATTAAAATTTTTTAAAGAAAATATATAATGCACTGCTACAAAGTGCCAGGAGAATTTCTCACTGGACTGATAAGCAACAGATAAACCTATTCTAAATTTAACAAGCACATTCACTAAGTGTTAATAATACATGAGCATTCATTCATGCAGCTGTACAGTGAGTCAACATATATATTTACACACAGTGAGTGCCTACTATAAAGAAGGTACTATTTTGTAGTATACTAATCCACCCTTACCCGTGGTTTCACTTTCCACAGTTTCAGTTACCTATGGTCAACTGTGGTCTGGAAACATTAAATGAAAAATTGCAGAAAGAAACAATTTGTAAATTTTAAATTGCATGCTGTTTTGAGTGGTGTGATGAAATCTCCCACTGTCCCACTCTGTCCCACCTACGATATGACATCCCTTCGGCTCCAGTATCCACACTGTATATGCTACCCACTCATTAGTCACTTAGTAGCCATCTAAGTCATCAGATTGACTCTCTTTGTATCATAGTGCTTGAGTTCAAGTAATACTTCACAAGGGCACATTCATTTTATAGTATGTGTATGGTGGAGAGGCAAGGGGAAGGACACAGAAAAGCAGTAAGTGAACATATAAACAAGATAATTTCAGAATTAGATAAGTTCTGGGGGATGGGGAGGAGGGTGTCAATGGGGGAAAAAGAAGAAACATCTGTAACAAAAATAAATTAATAAAAAATAAATAAAAATTTAAAAAACACACATAATTTTATACAGTTCAATCTAAAAAAAAAAAAGAAAGAGATAGATAAGTTTTATGAAAGATAATATTAGAGTCCTACCAGTCACTCTCAACTTCATATAGATTGAATCCTGAATGAGAAGGTATAAAACCTCAGAAAGAATGTTCCAGTTGGAGAAAACATGAAATGCAAAGGTTTTATCAGGTACTTTACATAAATGTATATGTTCTCTATTTCTTACTGTTAAATTCAGTGCAGCTTTCATCTTTCTTTACAGAAATAGCAACTGAGGGTCCAAACTCTCCATGTAAGTAGCAGAAGCAGGATTCAAAAGGAAATCTACGGAACTCTGAGGCACTTACTCTTTTTTACTGTACTATGATACTTCTGTAAAAACTAAAACTAGAAAAGTTCATTCTTTTTCAGTAGATGATTAATCCCCACCCCAATCACTGCCAAAGAAATGTTACCCACACTGGTTGCTTACTTGGCTAAGTCTTCTTTCACAGACTTGAGACATGTATTAGTTCAATTAGACTAAATAATCATAAATCCCAAATTATGGTCAGGTACAAATTAATATAGCTTATATTAACAGCTAACTCAAAGGGATATTTCAGAGATTCTGATCAAAGATATCCTATCTTCAAACAAGTTGGGTGTTGTTTGTATGTTTTTACTCAAATAAATAGATATTGTCATGCATTCCAAAATAAATGGCAAAGGCATTTGATCATAGTTTGGGTCATGTTTCACTGCATTATGTGAATACTAAATAAATTTGAAGGTGTCTGTTTTTGAAAATTGTGGCAGCCTGGCAATTATATCCAATGAAAGCCAGTTGTTTCAGAGCATCATTCTCTGACATCCCAACATTACCATTCCTTCACGATGTATACAGATGATGGGAATAGCAACTGCTGAAGCAGAGCTGGACCCTTATTGATGTGTACATATTAAAGTAAATCTGATAAACCTCCTATACTTGTATATGTGTGTGGTTCTTTCATTTATCCATTCAACAAATATCTGGCAAAGACATGCTAAGTTCCAGACTCTTCGATATTCACCTACTGCAGCTTTCTCAAATCCAGGTAGGTAAACATAAATGAGTGAATGTGATGAGTAAATGGCATTCAGCCTTAGTTTTAAGGAAGTAATATTTGGGCGTAGGGGACTATGGCAAACCAGATAGTATGCCTCATCCAAGGAGGCAGCTGCTACTCCAGAAAAGCCGATTCCTGCCATGGAAAATCTGGGGTTTGGTGTTGCCAGAATTTTCTGATTCTTTGAGAGAAGCCAGAAACCAGGAATACTGTTTTGTTTTGTTTTAAATGGGAAGGCTCCTAACTTTTAAATTTAAGACACTCTGGAACCAAAACAGGTAGCCAAACGAAAAGTCTTGCAGTTGCCAGTTGCTACCTCTGCAGGAGAGATACAAATATAGATACAATATCCTTGTCTTCAGGGAAGTCACAGCGCTGTGAAGGTTACACCCAGAAACAAAAATTCATTGTACAATGGGGTAATTATCATGATACAGATATCAATACATCTTGGCCGTGTGGCTCAGTGGTTGAGCATCAACCCGTGCACCAAGAGGTCACCGGTTCGATTCCTGGTTGTGGGCAAAATCCCCAGTGGGGGGCATGCAGGAGACAGTCAATCGATGTTCTTTCTCATTGATGTTTCTATCTCTCTCCCTCTAAAATCTAACAGTAAAAAAAATTTTTTTAAGATATAATTTTAGGAGGGCAGAGAGAAGAAACAACTATAACAGCTACAACTACCATTTATTGAATGCCATGGCACTGACCTAAGTACTTCGAATATGTAACTATTTCATGCTCATACCAAGCCTGTGGGTACAGAAATGGCTTTATTATATGGTAGAACTAGATCTGAACCCTATTTTTTTCCAAATTCAAAAACATATGGCTTTTTTCCCTACCATATCATACTTCACTCATTGTTCCAAATAAAGTTTCTGAAGGTCAACCTATGATCATTTAAAAATGAACTTAATTCTCTTTTCATTTAACTTATTTAAGAAAAAGAGAGAATATTTTAGATAGTCTTTTCATGAATAATCACCTTGGAAGATACTTATATGGCACATGTTCAAGATGTGATTTTTTAGACATTAACACTTGAACTGTAGTACATCTTTGCATTGTGAACTTTTTAAATTACTAAGATCGTAGTGGATTAAACATTGCATATAATTGCCTGGCCAGTGTGGCTCAGTTGGTTAAGTATCATCCCAGCACCAAATGCCAGCATTGTGAGCCTAAACCCCAGTAGGGGAGAGCAGGAGGCAGCCAACTGATGTTTCTCTCTCATAGATGTCTCTCTCTCTCTCTCTCTCTCTCTCATCAATGTTTCTATCTCTCTCCCTCTCCCGCTCTTCCTCTCTAAAAAAAAAAAATCCATGAAAACAGATCTTAAAAAAACAGATTACATGTACTCAATATGCAATCAAATTTATTAATTTAACTAATTTATTTAGCAGACATTCAAATGACACTTAATTATGACCATATACTGTTCTAGGCACTTTACAGATATTAACTATTTCTTTTTTAACTTTTTTTCTTTATTGATTTTAGAGTGAGAGGAAGGGAGAGGGAGAGAGAGAAACATTGATGAGAGAGAACCATCAATGAGAGAACATCGATTGGCCGCCTCTTGCATGCCCCCACTGGGGACTGGGCCCACAACCTGGGCACGTGTCCTGACCAGGAATTGAACCAGTGACCTCTTGGTGCATGGGTCGATGCTCAGCCACTGAGCCACACCAGCTGGGCCAGATATTAACTATTTTCATTAAAAAAATTTTTTAGCCACTTTATTGAGGTATGATTGAAATACCGAACACACACACACACCTATAAATATTTAATGTATACAACTTGATAATTTGGAGATAAGTATATATCTGTGAAACCATCCTCATAATCTATGCCATATATCTATCACCCCCAAAAGCTTTCTCTGCCTTCCCTCCTTATTTATCATTATTACTATCAATTTGTATAAAAGCACTGAACATAAAATCTAGCCTCTTAGCAAAATTTAAGTGTACAATACAGTATTGTTAACTATAGATACTATCTTTATAATAGGTCTTATTCATCTTATATAACTACAAAACTTTATACTCTTAGACTGATATATTCCTATTTCCTCCTTCTCCCAACATCTGGCAACCATCATACTTTCTGCTTCTATGAATTTGACTATTTTAGATTCCTCATTTAAGTGATATTATGTAGTACAGTACTTGTGCTTCTGTGTCTATTTCACTTAGCATAATGTCTTTTTTTTTTTTTTTATAAATTTTTTACTTATTTTTTTGTTACAGATATTTTACCTTTTTTACCCCATTGGCACTCCCCTCCCCACCCCCGCCCCGCCCCGCCCCGCCCCGCCCCGATAGCATAATGTCTTTTTTTGTTGTTTTTTGTTTTTTATCCTCACCCGAGGACATTTTCCCATTTTTTTGTTCAGGTAGAGTGGGAGAGAGAGAGAGGAACAGAGAGAGAGAGAGAAACATCGACGTGAAAGGGACACATCGAGTGGCCGCCACCCACACGACCGACCAGGGCCGGGGACAAACTGCAAACGAGGCACGCGCCCTTAGCGGGAACCGAACCGGGTCTCTCAGGACCGCAGGTCGACGCTCTAACCGCTGAGCCAAACCGGCCAGGGCAGCATAATGTCTTACAGGTTGATCCATGTTGTCACAAATGGAAGGATTTCTTTCCTCTTTAAGGCTGAATAATATTACATTGTATGTATAAATCACATTTTTCTTTATTCATCTGTAGATGAGGCACAGAGAATATATATAACTTAACAAAGATTACATAGTAGGAAGTAATGAAGCTGTATTTTGATCCAGGCAGTCTTGCTCAAGAGCCTATACTTTTAACTACCGTGTGATTCTGCCTCTCTTTTATTCCAGTTGTGATATAAATATGAAAAGGACAATAAATTGCACACTACAACATATACTTTGTATATAGTAAAATTAACAATGTGAATCAAGTATTTCACTGTTGTTACAGTTCATTCATAACTATATCCACATTAATCACTTTCTTTTTTTGTTTTATCCTCACTAGAAGACATTTTTCCATTTTTGTTCAGATAGAGTGGGAGGGAGAGAGAGAAGAGAGAGAAACATCGATATGAAAGGAACACATTGCCCTGGTTGGTTTGGCTCAGCGGTTAGAGCGTCGGCCTGTGGACCAGAGAGTCCCGGGTTTGGTTCCCGTTAAGGTCATGTACCTTGGTTGCAGTTTGTCCCCAGCCCTGGTGGGGTCGTGTGGGCGGCAACACTCAATGTGTCTCTCTCACATCAATGTTACTCTCTCTCTCTTCCTCCTTCTCTATCTGAAGATAAATGCAAAAATGTCCTCATGTAAGGATAATAAAAAAATAAAGTGGCTTTGTTTATTTAAAAAAAAAAAAAGATAGGACACATCAAGTGGCTGCCTCCCACACGACCTCAACCAGTGCCAGGGACACATTTTAACTGAGGTACATGCCCTTGACCAGAATTGAACCCACGACTCATTGGTCTGCGGGTTGATGCTCTAACCGCTGAGCCAAATCAGCCTGGGCTCTAATACTTTCTAATTCAATAAACACTCAAATAAATTGGTTTGGAAACTATAAAATCATTAGGATGCACAGAGAAAAAATGCTTAACTTCACTAGCACTTAAGGAAATACAAACTAAAACAATATTCACACCTTTCAACAAGGAAACGAAAAATACTGACATAATCCATTGTTGGTAAGAATACAATGTAACACACATGCTCACATATTGCTGATGGGAGAGGAAGTAGGTAAAGCTTTTTTGAGGGGGGCAACTTACAGATACCTATCAAAATAAAATGAATATAACCATCAACCCAGTCGTTCTAAGCAGCTATCCTAGAGAAATCCATACAATTCACAAAGGACTGTCATTTTATTTTTTAGACTTCTGAGTTCCTGAGTCATTTACAATAAAAACATTATTCATGTACTTTTTAAAATTCTCACCCAAAAGACATGCTTAGAAAGAGGAAGGAGAAGGAGAGAAAGAGGGAGAGGGAGAAAGAGAGGGGGAGAGAGAGGACCCATGTGAGAGAAAAACATCTATCGGTTTCTTTCCATACATGCCCTGACCAGGAATTGAACCGTCAACCCTTCAGTGCACAGCACAACACTCAACCAAGACTTTCTGGCTGGGTTCATGTATTTTTAAGTAATTTTAAAAATTACTAATACTATAATGGAAACATTTTATACTTTTCAATGTCAATCTGAATATATGGGATAATTTCATTTTATTTCATAGACATATAAATTGTGAAGCAAATCTAGGCCACCTATATAAACCATAAAAGGATTAATTTGTTTATTTAATTATAAATTTATTTGTATATTGTGGATAATTTAAGACTATCTGATCTAGCCACTATCCATGCAAAATTTCTCCTACTCCATGTAGCTTTGACTGCCCCCTCTTCCACCTCCACTCTTTAAGATACTTCACAATACAAAATCTGAAAACTGCATTAGGCATTTCTCCAAATTCTCTTAAGTCCAAGTAGCATTAGCCTCTTGCCAAGTGTACTGGGAATGAGTAACCAGGCAACTGTACATTACTGAAACCACAGTGTCATTTTTATTTAACTCATGGGTCAGGTAATGTCAAGCATTACATCTAAGGGTAAGTTCATTAGTGTTTGACCAGGGTACTATGGGGAATCCTTTTTTTCTCTAGCCTACAGATTTCACAAAATACACAAATTTATGAGTAAAACACAAGGAAGAAGACAAGAACTGGACAATCTGACAAAGAAAATTAGTTGCTTTAAAAAAATACATTTTCTTATGCCGGATTCTTTACCTAACAAATATGATAATCAACACACAGTACATTCTTTATCTACCAAATATGATAATAAACACACAGTACATTGTTTTATAACTGCTAAATGAGGCAACAAAACTATTGAGGGAAAGGAAGCCAGTTCCAACTTTTTAAAGGGTATAGTTATTAGGCTCTAATTATAAACTTCATTCATTCAACTATTAAATGCCACATGCTTTATACATTAACACATCTCCCAATATCCCTATTAAATAGATGGCATTATTTCTACTTTACAGATAAGAAAAACGACATTAAGGACTTGTCCAACTGATGTACCTGCTTCTTTACGCAGACATTTAACAGTGAATAAAGAGGTAACATAGCCAAAACTAAACTATCCTTACATCCAGTCCTCCCTATTGCAATAAATGGCACTACCATTCACTCAGTTATGAAGTCAAAATTTAGGAACCATCTTTCAATTTCCCCTTAATCTCACCATCCATTTCTTTTAATAACCAAAGCAGGACTACCATCATCATCACTCAGCTAAACTATTACAATAACCACCTCACCAGTCTAGGTGCTTTAACTTTTGCTTTCTGGAATCCATTTCACACACAGCAACAAAAATAGTATGTTAAAGAAACATAAAGTAGATTATGTAATGTCTCTATTTAAAACCTTAAAGCAATCAAAATGATTTGCACCCCACTTCTTAAAATTAATAACTTATTATTCTCTCACTAAACAAGTTATTTGTTTAAAGAAAATATGTGACCCAAGCTGAGCCAGTTAAATCAGCAGCAAAAATTCTGTTTTAACTATGAGAGAGGCAGATTTCACTAAAGTTACCAAACTAGCAGAATAAACTCAGAGCTTGATGTAGTAGCCCTGTATCACCACCATTTGGGAAGATATTTACTGAGAATCAAGATAGTTCAGGAAAAAAGTAGAAGCAAGAGATGGACATTGAGAGCAGATTATACTGGTTTATACTAGACTTATATCACTTGTATTTACTTATTATTCTAACATTAAAACTTCCCATATGTTAAGCACTATGTTGGGTAGACCCTGAGAGGGCTTAAAAGAAAAAAGAAACAGCCCTGGCCGGTTTGGCTCAGTGGTTAGAGTGTCGGCCTGCGGTCCGGAGAGACCTGGGTTCGGTTTCCGCTAAGGGCACGTACCTCAGTTGCAGTTTGTCCCCAACCTTGGTTGGGTCGTGCAGGTGGCAACCACTAGATGTGTACCTTTCACGGAGATGTCTCTCTCTCTCTCTCTCTCCCCCACTCTATCTGAACAATAAATGGAAAAATGTCCTCAGGTGAGAATAAAAGAAAAGAAAAAAGAAACAGTCCAGCCAGTGTGGCTCAGTGGTTGAGCATCGACCCATGCACCAAGAGGTCTCCAGTTCAATTTCCGGTCAGGACACATGCCCAGGTTATGGGCCAGATCTCTGTTGGGGGGCACGCACGAGGCGACCAGTCGATGTTCTCTCTCATGGATGTTTCCATCTCTTTCTCCCTCTCTCTCTAAAATCAATAAAGAAAAAAAATTAAAGAAAAAACAACAACAATTTTTTAGGTGTATCAGATAAATGATGCTTCCTTAAAATGCAGTTACTTTAACACCTCCATCCTTTTCCCTTTTATCCACTTGAAAAATTTTTATTCATTTTAAAGGTCCACCTCAAATGCTGCCTCCTAAGAAGGCTTTTTTCAACCCCATAGGTAAAGCTAATCCCTGTCCCTGCAATCTTCCAACAGACTTCTGTTCCAGCACTTACTAAATAATTTGTAATATGTATGGATTTATCTCCTTAGGGAGTTATCCTTGTGATACATGTTATCCTTTGAACATGAACCTTAAAAACTTTCTATATATGGACATGGAATATAAAAACAGAGCAGAGGAGAGCGTGAACAAGCAAAGGTACAAGAAGTTGCAGGGGTGTATGTCTAAAGAATGTAGAACAGCCCTGATTGGAGCTTCTAGTGAACAAGGTGGAATAGAGGTGAGGTTGTTTGTTTTTAGCTCCTAACAACATTAAGACATGATGACAGCAATTATTATTACTCTGTAAATATTTAGAGGATAGAATCAAGCATCAAATGGGTTTTGAATTATATCTTAACTTGCTACAAAACACTGCACTAGATACAGTAGTATGGACAAGTAAGACACATCCATTCTCCTCCTGAAGCTTAAAGCAAAAAGAGAGTAATAGGCACAATAGTAAACAATTTTCACAATCCAGGCAAATAATATGTCTTAAAATAATATTAAAAATATGTATTCAGTGCTTGTAATGTTTTAGGCATTGTTTTTTTTTTTCTTTATCCTCACCCGTAGACATTTTTCCATTTTTTGTTCAGAGAGAGTGGGAGGGGGAGAGAGAGAGAGAGAGAAACATCGACGTGAAAGGGACACATCGAGTGGCTGCCACCCGCACGACCAACCAGGGCTGGGGACAAACTGCAACCGAGGTATATGCCCTTAGCAGGAACCAAACCCAGGTCTCTCTGGACCACAGGCCGCCGCTCTAACTGCTGAGCCAAACCAGTCAGGGTTTAGGCGTTGTTTTAAGAGCTTTAAATGTACTCATAAAGTTAATCTTTATAACAAACCCTTGAGAAATGTCATTATCTCAGAGATGAGGAAACTGAGGCATGTAGAGGCTAAAGAAATTCCCAAGGTCAGACAGTTAATAAGTGGTACAACGTGCTGTTCAGTTGAAGAGAGGAAGAGAATGAGTTTGACTGGAAAAGTTTCTTAGAGGCAGTAAGTTTGTAGCTATTGAATTAGGTGCCTGGGTTACACCAGAAAATGAGACAGACATAGTTTTGCATCCATGAAGCCTACAGTCTAAAAGAAAAGACAAGTAACCAAACACATGTTTACAACTATGATCAGTCCTATGATGAAAGTAAATTGGGTTTAATGATGGAAACTAGCAAAGAAGGGGAGATCTAGTTAGACTGAGGAGACGATGGCAGAGAAGGTCTTTATAAACTGATGTTTAAGCTGAGATCTGAAGAATGAGGAGCCAATCATGCAAAGAATGTTCCAGAGAGAAGGGTAAGAGGTGGGCAAGAGCCCTAAGCATTTAAGTAAAAAAAAAAAAAAAAAAAAAAAGGCAATGTAATAATTCTCAGTAAATTCTATTTTACTTCTATTAGTTGTATTTCAATGTAGTACTGCTGAAAACACCTTTTTATAACATTGTGTAGTTAAAATGTAAAGCACATAGTAGGTAAACATAAAATAGGAATATTGGTAACTGCTACATATTTACATATGTATTTGTGTGCCACATATATTTTAAATGCAAATATTAAAAAATAATTTTTGGCCCTGGCCGGTTTGGTTCAGCGGTTAGAGCGTCGGCCTGCGGTCCTGAGAGACCCGGGTTTGGTTCCCGCTAAGGGCACGTACCTCGGTTGCAGTTTGTCCCCGGCCCTGGTCGGTTGTGCGGGTGGCAGCCACTCGATGTGTTCCTTTCACATCGATGTTTCTCTCTCTCTCTCTCCGTTCCTCTCTCTCCCTCCCACTCTACCTGAACAAAATAATAATAATAATAATAATAATAATAATTTTTGTACATGTACTTAAGTAGAATCTCAACCAGCGATTTTCATCCAGTGTGCCGCAATAATTTTTAAAACCTGCAACACCTGACTATTTAGATTTGGGCACTGACCTCTTTTCTCTTAGACTGTCAAATAAAAAAATGACAACAGCCAACACAGCAATAGCTTTCGGTGTGAAAGAATCAAATTATACCTTTTTTTTTTTGTCAGACTGGCAAAAAATACATTTTGGGGCATGCCACAGATTTTTAGTAATTGGTTAATGTGTGCCATGAGGTGAAAAAGGTTGAACATTGCTGGTCTAAAACATACATCTTGGCAATTAATACATTTAATGACACCACCACACAGACTTACAATATATTCCATTTCTGGTAAATGACCTAAACAGGAATAAGTTCTAGAGCCTGGAACTTATACCTTTATTTCAAAATAAGTAATCTGTTGGCTTTAGATAAAACCTAGCTTAAAAAAGATAATCACTTTCACTGTGATATATCTACTGCATATAGTAGGTTCTCAAGAAATTACTTTGGTTTCATATGAAATAAATTATCACACAGAATTAAGACTGAAATAACATTTTTCAAGTTGAAGAAATGTTAAGTTCTGATTGTGCAACAGACTGACAATAGGAATATCTAATTAATACTTTGTAAAACTAACATTCAAGTGATACTGACAATTAGATTTATCATTAAATATTAATTATAATTTTTAGTTTATTTCCTGCTATAAATTATTTAGATAAAATGAATTTTGTAGAAAGGATACCTTCAAAAGAAGTTATACTGTTCTATCATATTATTTAAGAAATACTTTGAAAATCTATCACAGATTCTAAGAAGTGACCTATGGGATCATGTGGTGAAAACAACTACTCAATGCAGTGGTCTCCATAACAATAATCACTCATAAATAATCAGAATTTTGAGAGAATTTTTATCTCTCTCTCTCTGATTAACTTAAAGTACTTCTGATTTTCTTATTTTTATAGTTAGAACACATAAGCACAGAATTTAAGAGAATCAATTATATGTGGAATCTATAGGAAGCTGTTCTGTACGGTAACCTGAACAGCTGCTTCTACAGATACAAACTGACTATATATTATAAATCACAGACACTATATTCAAAATTCTAACTTCTTAAAAATCAAATGTCTTAAAAACAAACCTCTTTCTTAGTTGCATGCTTTTCTACCAAAATTTGTGAGGACTTCAACTTTGTCAGAAAAACAAAAGGTAGTTAATTTTTTGTTTTAATTTATTGCAAAATTCAAATTATTTTAGTGTCAGGAAATGATTCAATAGTTTCTTATATGCACGCATTTGCTAACAAATACAAGCACACTATAAATTTTTAACCCAAACAAGAATTTCTCATTTTTCTGAATAGCTTCTATCTCTTAAATTTTTCATAGCATAGACAAGGTTTTATTAAAATGCCACTCCATTATTATTTTTCTTGAATCAAACATCTTCAGTATCTGTGGTATATTAATTGCACACACACAGAATTTCAATGTGTAATTGAGTAGCTGATGCTAAAAGATGGACCTCTAGAGATAGAGTTTACACCTAATTAGAACTGCTTGAAATTTTCGCACTTGAAATACAACCAACAAATATGCATGTTGTCTAATGTCATTTTCTGTCTCAATTTTACCAACAAAATATTTAACCTGTTGTATAAAGTGAGAGCAGACTCTCAAAAAAAATTATGTTGTAAGTGATCTACTTACTCCTCCTTGGTTACAAGAGTAAACCTACGCCCTGGCCAGTTTGGCTCAGCGGTTAGAGCGTTTGCCTGCGGTCCGGAGAGACCCGGGTTTGGTTCCCACTAGGGGCATGTGCCTCGGTTGCGGTTTGTCCCCAGCCCTGGTTGGGTCATGTGGGTGGCGACCACTCGATGTGTCCCTTTCACGTCAATGTTCCTCTCTCTCTTCCTCTCTCTCCCTCCCACTCTGAACAAAAAATGCAAAAATGTCCTCGGGTGAGGATAAGAAAACAAAAAAGAGTAAACCTGCTATATATTAAATACATACCAGTACAACTCATTTTTGAAAGAAATTTGAGGTACTATATGTCATTTAGATATGGTGTATAAAACATAAAACTTAGAGCTTTTGAGATAAGTTGCTATTTCCAATATTTTAATAGTGTTGAGATTTAAAAATAATATTTATTTTCTTCACAATTAAAAAGATATTAAAAATGGTTTCAAGTTTAGATCACAACAGATGGCATATGGAATGGTAAGAAAATAGCATTATTGTTTTCTTATGATTTTATTGATTTTTTTTTTGAGGCGGGGGAGGGAGAGAGAAAAACAGTGATGTGAGAGAAATACATGGATCATTTGCCTCCTGTACACCGCCACTGGGGATCGAGCCCCCAACCTGGAATCAAACCCAGGACCTCTCAGTCCATGGGACGATGCTCAGTCCACTGAGCCACGTTGGCCGGGCTATAGCGTTATTGTTTTTAAGCTTGTAGGCATCATATTTATGAAGGAAATTTTAAAAAAAATTAAAATGACTCTTAATTTAACATTTTATATAAATGTTACTTTTGATAAAATTGACAGGGACATTCACAGAAAAAAACAGTACAAGATGTTTTAATACAGTAGTTTTGTTGTTGCTTTTTGTTTTGTTAATCCTTACCTGAGGATATTTTTTCCATTGATTTTTAGAGAGTGGAAGGGAGAAGGGGACAGGAGGGTGGGAGAGAGGAAGAGAAAGAGAGGGAAGGAGGGAGACAGAGAGAGAGAAACATCAATTTGAGAGAGACACATTGATTGGTTGTCTACTGAAAGGGCCCTGCTGGGTGGGGATCAAACTTGCAACCCTTCTGTGCATGAGTCAACTCTCTAACCACTGAACAACACTGACCAGGACAAATACAGTAGTTTTTAAAACTGTATTTTAAGGTCCTAAGACATTCTATTTTCATTTGTTGGAACTTATACCATCTACGAATAGAGAGAATTAATCAGTCAGTTACCTCTTATAATGTGAAAGAAAATCTTTCAGCTAATTTGAGATGGTTCACACTACTGGCTTCCAACTTGGAAACTGAAAGGTGAGTCAGGCAGTTAAGCAATGGAGGCCAAAGACTTAGTAGGCAGCAAAGTCATAGCAGGAGTAGCTTAACAAGGTGATAATAGACAGAAATGCCATCCTTACTGTGTTATTGAAATATCTATGTTTAATAGCCTTGATTTCCAACAGACACTTTTTTTTGGTTCAAACTCTGAAGCAGAAAGAAAACTGCAGTCCATGACAATGGGCCATTTCTAAACTTGTCCTCAAAAAATACACTAGATTGTGAAATTCTATCTCTGCCAATAGGAGTCAGGCACTAGAATAATAAGGCACCTGATATATTCTATCATTTATTCATTAATTCAGTAAAGAGTGTTCCTATCACAGTCCAGGAATTGAGGCAGAAATGAATATCAAAGAGTTCACAATCTGCTGAGGGTTAGAGACAACCAGTGATGAGCTAATAAATCAGCTCTCTCCAAATATGATTTGAAGAGTTTGTTCATTTCCATGGTGTAAATAATCTCACTGTGGACAAATTCAAGTTACCAACATAGCAAGAGTGTGACCATCAAGTCCTACACTGACATTCTCATTATGACCATTTTGTTGCACAGCTTCAGGCAGTGCCATATTCAACCTGCACAGCCATATGCAGCAGGCCTAACACTAGGAGGTGCTATAAGAGTCAAAGAAAGCAGGGGAAAGGAAGTTGAGAAGTATAACACACTAAGCCAATGTGAAGCTTCCTCCTATTTTCCCTCAAGGAAGTTATCAACAACTCAAGGTCACAACCAGAATATCAATGACTAGAAGACTCTCCATAAACATTCATTTAAATTACTATGAAATAAAACCCATGATAATTTCCACACAGAAAGTATGTTTCTCTAACAGACTAATATTTTCCCCTCCATACAGAGTATTCATTCCATGCTCAAATATGTGTCTACGATTTCACATCCACTAGGATATGAAAAAAACAAAGTATTATTAAAACAACAAAGTAAGTGTTGGTAAGAATATGGAGAAATCAGACCCCTTACATAGTGCTGTAAAAACGTTAAATAGTGCGGCCAGTATCATAGTTCCTGAAAAAGTTAAACAGAATTACCATATGATCCAGCATTTCACTTGTGGGTATATATCCAAAAGAATTGAAAGCACAGCTTAAATAGATATTTGTACACCCATGTTTATAGCAGCATTATTTACAATAGCCAAAGAGTGAAAGCAACCCATATGTCCTATCAACAGATGAATAGACAAATTGTGGTATATACATAAAATGGACTACTATTCTGCCTTAAAAAGGAAATTCTTACATTTGCTATGATGTGAATAAACCTTAAAGACATTATGCTAAGTAAAATAAGTCAGTCACAAAAGACAAATATGAAATCATTTATATGAAGTATCTAGAGTAGTCAAATTCATACAGACAGAAAGTAAAATGGTGGTTGCCAAGGGCTGAGGAGAAGAGAGAAATGGGTAGTTGTTGCTGTTTAATGGGTATGGGGTTTCAATTTGGAAAAATAAAAAAATTTCTGAAGATGGATAACAGTGGTAGTTAACAACAATGTGAGTGTACTTGTTTCTACTGAATTGTAAACTCAAAAATGTTTAAAATGGTAAACTCTGTTAACTAAATTTTACTACAATAAAAACATGTAAAAGTTACATATATAGCAAATTCAGATATTTTTGGGGACAGCAAAGTATGTCATTTATTTAGTTATATTATTTTATAACTCTAAAAATTACCTTAAGTAGGTAGAGATATGTATACAAATACAAATTAGTATACATACAAAGATGATTTAATTTGATTTTCTTAATTTATTAAACCCTCTATGGGTACACATATGAAGATTACTGTGCTGTGTTTAAATTATATTTCTCATTATGTAAAACTGTTGCATGCAAATAGATAATTATTTAAAGATATTTAATATTTTGAATGCATTGTTACATACTGGCGGTTTATTATAATGAAATGTAAAAAATAAATGATAAAACAACAACAAAAATTCTGCACTTATTAGCAATCATGACCCATTCCCTTTTCCCCCTCTGCCAGGTACTCCTGGTAACCACTAATCTACTTAAACATTTCAAAAATATACTTTTTTTAAAGAGAAGTTTCAGGTTCACAGAAAAATTAAGCAGAAGGTACAGAGATTTTTCCATATTCCTCTGCCTCAAATATGCATAGCCTACCCTGTTATCAATAAGCAAAAAAGAAAACAAAAGAGAGAAAGAACTCATGGGCACAGACAACAGTGTGGTGACTGAAGAATGAGGGGGGTGGGTGGAGGTGGAAGAGGGTATACATATGGAGGATAAATGGTGATGGGAAAAAATAAAGGGGAAGGAAATAAATAAAATCAGTTTTTAAAAAACCCCCACCAGAACAGTATATTCATTACAACTGAGGAAACTACATCGACATCATTATCAGCCAAAATTCATAATTTACAATAGAGTTCATTCTTGCTGTGGTACATTTTATGAGGTAGGAAAGTTTTAAAATGACATGTATCCACCATTATAATATCATACAAAGTAGTTTCACTGCCCTACAATTCTACATTTTATATATTTGCCTATTGTGGGCATTTCAATGGACTCATACAATATGTGGCCTTTTGTACTGGCTTCTTTCACTTAGCATCATTTTTTCAAGATTCATCTATGTTACAGCAGGTATCAATACTTCATTCCTTTTTTGTGACTGAATAATAATATACTTATGGATATACTGTATTTTGTTACCATTCATCAATTGGTGGGCATTTAGATTGTTTCCATGTTTCAGCTATTAAGAATAATGTTGCTATGAATATTGATGTACACATTTTTTTTTTTTATGGACATGGTTTCAATTCTCTTGGTATAAATGTAGCAGTGGAATTGCTGGGTTATATAGTAACTCTATATTTGACTTTATGAGGAACTACTGTTGTCTTTTCTTTTTTTTTTTTGGTACGTGCCCCTAGCGGGAACTGAACCCAGGACTCTCTGGCCCGCAGGCCAACGCTCCAACCGGCCAGGGTGGAACAACTGTTTTCCATAGGTACTGCATCATCTTACATTCCCATCAGCAATGTCTGAGGGTTCTCATTTCTCAACATCCTTGATAACACTTATTTTTGCCTTTTTTTTTTTTAAATTTTAGCCATTCTAGTGGTGTGAAGTGGTATCTCATTCCAGTTTTGGTTTGCAATTCCTTAATGGCTAAAGGTGTTGAGTAACTTTTCATGTGCTTATTGACTGCATAGTCTACTGAAACAAATCTATTCAAATCCTTTGATTATTTTAAAATTAGGTTGTTTTTTATTATTGAGTCGTAAGAGAACTTTACATATGCCATATATAAGTCCCTTATCAATATATGACTTGGAAATATTCTCTCCCATTCTGTGAGCTATCTTTTCACTTTACTGATTATGTCCTTTGAGGCATAAAGTTTTGGATTTTGATGAAGTACAATTTACCTGTTTTTCCTTTTGTTGCTTGTATTTTTTTGGTGTCATATCTAAGAAACCATTACCTAACCAAAGGTCACAAGGATTTATGCCTATGTATTTTTTTTAAGAGTTTTACAGTTTTAACTTTTACAGTTAGGTCTTTGATCCAATTAAGTTAATTTTTGTATGTGATGTGAAGGAGTAGTACAATTTCAATTTTTTTGCATGTAGAGATGTAGTTGTTTCACAGCTTATGGTAAAAAGACCATTTTTGCCATGTTGAACTGCCTTGGCAACCTTGCTGAAAATTAAATGATCCTGAGTGTAGGGGTTTATTTCTGGGATTCTAATTATATTCCATTTTTTATCTATAGGTCTATCCTTACCGCGGTAACATAGCCTACATCTTCAAGGAATTTTAATTCACTTATCACAAGCAAAACTAATGACATCAAATTAATACCATTTATTTATTGTATCTCTATATTTAAAACTCTCCTTATGTATTAGCAAGACTTCTCTTATTTATGCAATTCAAACTCTTGTTGCATCATACGTATTTAAAAAGTCTACTTTAAAATAAAATTCTTCATTATTCAGAACAAAATCTTAATTATAGAAATTTAAACACCATGCAACAGAAGCCTCTATTTCAATCTTAAACCTCTTAAATAATACCTTAATGATTAAAGAGATATCTACATTCCACGGTGACATATACACATATTTATATACATAGTGACTGTCTATTGACCAATTTTCTGTCTTCCACCCCACTCCCACCACAAGACTCAGACTCAGAGTAGTTTAAAAGGCAAAAGATTTATGCGATCTGAAGAGAAACCAGAGTATTTGACTCAGAGTAGTTTAAAAAAATTGGCCAATTGCTACAAAGCAAAACATCAGACATTAGAGTCCAGGCTTCCAAATTTCTTTACAACCACTGAATGTTGACTCATGTAAATATTTGCTCACTCAAAAATCATTTAAAAGGTGCTAGACACTATATTTAGTGCTGTAAATATAAAGCTTAAATGACTGAGACTCTGCCCTCAAGGAGCCTACCATGAGAGAAAAAACAAACACCAAACAAATAAAAGGACAGAATGCTGCAACAGAAGTATATACTAGGCTCAATGTAACACAGGGATTTTATTCATATTTCAAGATTCCAAGACAGTTTATATTTTCACTAGCAAAAACTTTTAGTTTCTACAGTTCTACATTATTAAAAGACAAATAAATGAAAAAATATATATCAGGCCAATCAGGCCTAGATGATCATGCAACCTATTAGTGGCAGGAAGATTAGAACTCAGACTCCCTATACCACAGTGCAATAATCTTTCCACTATCACAAGCTAACTAACTGCCAATTGAAAACTACTGTTTGTTTGACTAAAATCTGTAAGAATGTGTCCTTAGATTCAAAAAACATTTTTTAAAAAATCAGCTATAACTTCATTTAGAAGGAAACCATCAAGTAATTACTTGGCAGATATTACAAATTAAGGGTGATATAAATCTATTTTAAACTAGGAGTTTTAAGGTGGCGCCGTAGCGCAATGAATAGAGCACTGGACTTCTAAAGTAGGAGTTTTGTTTTGTACATTTTGTGCAAACTATTCTCAGCCTCTTTTTTAACAAATAAATGAGAATTTATATAGCCATATCAGATAGATCCTCTCATAATAATCCCCCTGAAAAACTACATATTTATGTAAACATTAATCCTTGAAATGCTTGACATACTCAGAAATACTTGGATAACTTCACTTTTGAAAATGCCTTCAGTTACTAATACTCTCAATGATTTATAGATTCTTCTAAAATTCAGTCAATTGTTAGGCACACCTATTCTGTGACAAATTTAGTGGTAGTCAGAAATAAAAAGATGAATCTGATATTTTTCCTATTCTTAAGGTGATCTTAGTCTGACAGGGGTGGGGGTGGGGTGGGGGGGGGGGGATGAGTAAGCAGATAATTGCAAATGAGTGTGGTAAATGCTTCAATAGACATAGGTTCAGCCCTGGCAGATTTGGCTCAGCAGTTAGAGCGTCAGCCTGCGGTCCAGAGAGACCCGGGTTCGGTTGCCGCTAAGGGCACATACCTCGGTTGCAGTTTGTCCCCGGCCCTAGCTGGGTCATGCGGGTGGCAACCACTCGATGTGTGCCTTTCATGTTGATCTCTCTCGATGTCTCTCTCTCTCTTTCCCTCCCTCTCTCTCTCTCCCACTCTACCTGAACAAAAAATAAAAAAATGTCCTCGAGTGAGGATTAAAAAAAAAAAGACAAGGTTCACAGAGAGAGCAGAGCTCAGGAAAGAGACACCTAACCTGAATAACCACCTACCTCACAACATTTGGCCTCAAATTACTTTTGGTAGTTTCAAAAAATCAATTTCCCCCTTCACAGAATAAAGTTTGGCCCTAAGTGAAGTCATTCAAAACAAAACAAAAAATGCATATAGTCTCTAAAGCCAGTTCCTGGAAATCTAGAATAACTTTTGAGCAACAGAAGATAAGTATCAACAACAAAGATGACTATTTGAAAGCATCAATATTCACTTAAATTTAAGATATGTATGTATGTTAACATATCAATCAATCAATCAATCACATTTACTTTAGGGTCATGCTTCACATATGGCTCCATTCATCATATACAAAAATCGATTACAATATTTGAAATAATAATCACCGATAGGAACCAGGACTGTCAAGATATTTTACTATATTTCTAAAATTTCAAATTCTAAGCGGAGTGAACCATGTGCATATCTGTTATCAGCAACAAAAATGTTCACCTGCAACAAAACAGCAGCCATTAAAAACACCTTACTAAGCCCGGCTGGTGTGGCTCAGTAGATTGAGTATCATCCCATGCACCAAGAGGTCACCGGTTCAATTCACAGTGAAGGCACTTGCCAGGATTGCAGGCTAAATCCCTAGTAGGGGGCATGGCATGCAGGAAGCAGCTGATCCATGTTTCTCTCTCACATTAATGTTTCTATCTCTCTCTCCCTCTCCACTCCTCTCTCTCTCTAAAAGATCAATTAAAAAAAAACCAAAAAACACCTTATTAAAATTCCCTGTGCACAATGTGAAGAATAAGGGGAAGATCTCCCAATTCAACAGAAATGAACTGATGTTTAACTGACATTTTATTATTATTAGACATTATAAATATAGCTCTTAGGAAATATTTCACATTTTAATCAGGCAAAGACAGGCAATGTAAATATAAAGTGTTTTTGATAACAGAACACCAAAAAATAAGAAACAAATTGTAACAGTATGATTGAAATTTAACATTCATAATCTATAATTCTCATTTTTTATTTGAAATGAAACTTTTTTTGTTAGCAAAAGAATCAGGAATGTCACTAATTATCTCATAACTGATTTTATTGAAACATAATTTTGGTGATGTTTTTCCCTTCATAATGATTATAGGATCTCTTTTATATTTACTGCACTATCACAATGTGATAACAGTAAAACTACAAAGAAATTATGACAAGTATTAAATAAAAGAGAAAAATGTCAGCAAAATATAAAAGGCTGAGAAAGTAAATGTGTAAAACAAGATTTAAATTAATCTGAAATAGAGCTGTAATTTAACATAGATCTTTCACTTTCCTAAATACTTTTAGTTTCCAACGGTGCCATCTTGGATAGACATTTAGAACAGGCTTAGCTCTATGAGAGAACAAAAAGAGAATTACATACATGACACATTAATGATCTGAAAATGTGACATATTCAAGAGGTCCAACAGGTATGTACAAATTCTTGAGCTGCTTATATTTAACATCTGTAAGATGAAAGGTTTAGTCTCTTTTACCTGGACTTTCTCTAGTGCATAACTTTTGCTGCTCTCTAAAATACATAAATAAGGTTTGCACTTTCCCAAACTGATTATTTAATCCTAAATCCCCTCCCCAATATACACCTCATTTTCCTTTGTACAGTCTGCATTTGGAGAGAGAAAATATCCTCTTGGATGATCACAGTCATTTCAAAATTTAAACTAGTAGATTCCTTTCTCACCTTCTTGGGACTTGGTCAAATCATATTTATTTCTTCACTGTCCCCCACTCCCCCACCTCAAGTCTCTAAATCAATGCTAACAAACATCTGGCTTTTATCCTTATTCCTTCAATTACTTCCAATTTGTGGGTATTTGACTTTTCTAGCATAAAGTTTGTAAAAAATTATTCCATAATCAATGTGTGAAATAGCTGTAGCCAAAAAAAAAAAAGATTCCTTCCCCGCCTTCATCTACATGAATACCATACCTCTGGGTACCACAGACTAAAACTGCCAGCATATTTTAAATTCTATTTTGCATTCTAAGTGCAAATCTAATTTGTTTTCCACTGCCACTCATAGGACTTTCCCAGCATTAGTCTTTTACCTTCTTCACTCGTTTCCTTCAACCCTTTCTTTCCATCGAGTGTCCGTGTTCAGTATTTCCATCCTGTTCTCCCTCCACCCCCATGTATTAGCTGTAAAATAGATGTAAAGCTTGGTGCATGTCCAAAAATTTTATGATCAAAATACATACTTAGCAAATTGTTTGGCTAAATCTTTCATGTATGATGAAAGATTACTACCACAATTCATTAGCAAATTATAGACTTTGAAATGTAGGCAGACAAATATTTGGCCCTGTATCAATCAATTTGGACCAGCTGGGTAGAAATTCACACAATCCCAGGAAACCTGGGAAGTGAGGTGCTCTTTCATTTTCATTCACTTGAAACATTAAAGAAAAATTATCATTCTATAAAAATGTCCACTTTTCAAAATTTTAATACAGCCATCTTAGATTAAGTTTTGTTTTCATCTACTTTAGTGACCAATAAGCTAATCATTTTTCTTGCAATTTACTGCAGAAGAATAGTGCTTAGTGCACACACAGGCACCTTAATATTTGACCATTATATTCCAGTTTAAAAGTTAAATATTTAATAGTGGTTCTACTCCCCAAAAAGGTATGTGGGCAGATGTACTTCTACATACACTAAATCAGCCTAGAAACTAATTTTGCAGTTATTCACGATAAATAATATCATCAATATTCTTCCTGAGCCTCCCTACTCCAGTGAGATGACCCTGTACAAAGATTCTGATTGAGCCTATGTCTGTCTGCTTTGGTTAAGCTACAAGGCTGTATAAGGGAACAGCTGCACTTTGGGAGCAACTTAAAACAAATTTCATCTTAGTGGCATCTAATCCAGTGCTTGGTACAAGACGCATGGAAAAATCAGTGTCAAAATTAAACAATGCCGGCTTTGCAATGAGCAGATGCTTTTGCCTTGCAGCTGTAAAAACCTTAAAACAATCCAGTACTCTACTGTCTGGTCACGCAATGACCACAAAGCAAGGAATACATTTTGTCACTTACAGAAAATGTTTGCTATGAGCTTTTAAAGTCTTTTTTCCTTAAAAAAAAAAAAAAAGTTTAGAAAAATAATAGGAATATATTGAGAGTAGTAATAAGGTAATAAAGTCCTAAATTATACAATAGGATTTTTTATATTTATCCCACTAAATATATTTGAAATAGAATAACTCCTTGACAAGATAGTATTAAGTTATATACAAAAGAAAAATTACCATAAATAGGTGTTTTAAAAGAGATTATGGTTAAAAATCATGTTTGGTATATAAAGATATGCATGGAAATAATTTTCTACATGCAGGCCTTATATTAATATATCTAGTCTTGGTCTAGCACTCTCTCTCTTTCACTTACTCATCCTTTGATTTATTTGTTTTTTAAGTTTTTGTTTTTCCTGGGTGGGATGAGGAGATTATGGAGGTTACTAATTTTACTTTATGGCTCAGGAGATTTAAATGTTAAAATATTTCTCAGGTTAAATAACATGGTATTTCAGTTTAGGTAACAAGATCTATAAAGAAGCTGCAGCCTTTTCTAACCTTCATCCTACAGGAGAGGATCTTGCCTATGGCATTCAGTAATCTAGGGGTTAATATATTAACACTGAAATAAACTCCTCTTCGTGAGGAGAAAGGCTCCACTACTGTATCTGTGAAACCAGAGAACCAGCCCAACCTAAGTAAGTGACTGCATGGTCATGATCAATCAACTTCTGCTAATTGAGATTCTGGCTTTAAAGATAGATTTTTATGGTCCTAAAAGAAAGAGAATCTTACCTTTACTTTAAATAGTCTACTGCAAAAAAAATTTTTCAGGAAATTTTTTTTTATCAAATTTTTTTCTTGAAATCCTTTTCCCCATGTATATCAATTCATTAACACCTCATTGATTATAAATTTCATTGAATGTTTTGTTGGTTGAAGGTTTGGGGATTCCCCTTTATTCCTCCCCACCCCAAAACTTATATTTCAGTGAATAAGTCCCAAAGTAATACACTTATAGGACATTAATATAATTTTATTTTAAATGTCAAAGAAGGTATGCTACTTTCTTCATTAAAAGTATTTCAGAAGTAAAATCTAAACTAATTTTTTGGTTATTTTTGCATTTCTATATTTTATTTTCTAAGATTGTAATGAAAACATATTGACATATAAAGCATATTGATGCATTATGCCTTTTTAAACATATATTCTAGATATTCATTAAAAAAGATGAGCAAAACTTACATGAAATGTTAACAATTAACATTAAGTTATATATTATTGGTATAGTTTTGTTGTATTCTTTGCTGATAGCTACAATTAAAATGAACCTGAATTATGATGTCAGTAGCATATGCCATCAAACAAAAGGAAAGTTTGCAACAAATATATATCAAAAGAGAATGAAATTTAAAGTATAAAAACATAGAAAATAACTTACATGCATTACTAGATGTGATCGCTTATATCTTAACCCATATAGATTAGAGTAAGAATTAATTATTTTATAATGTCAGTCCAAATTACAATATTGTACACAAACAGCTTTAAGGATAAGAAGTAACTACAAATATGCACAAACTGGGTCTGCTTATACTGTTATTTCATAATAACTTTAAATAATAATCAGAATTTGCTAACAAGAAATGTTAAAAGATTTTGTGAAGTAGTGTATTCCAATTTAAGAATATTAATTACATGATTCTAATGCACACTTAATGGAATTTAATATATTACGTATTTTTACGGGATCATGTAGAGATTTCCAAAACGGTTAGCTCAAATAAATAGTTCTCTTTTAAGTTTATTTTTATCCCTTTGGGTTCACTCAATAACATCAATATATTTTTAAAGTACATATTTTACTAAAAAAATACATAAGTCACAAACCAAAAGCTAACAGATGTGTGACTTCTAATTAGTTATAATAATCTCTGCTTCAATGCCATTAGAATGAGCCTTTCTTTTCTTTTGAAAACTAAAAAAGCTTTCCTTTGAATTTTAAACTGTCAGGGTGCTTCAAAGTCAATGTACAAAATCTGCTTTGATTAAAATTTTAGACATCTACAGTGATAACTTTATGAAAGGAAAATATTAAATTATAATTATCCTAAACAGACACAGTCTTGTGAAACTAACCCTACATTCATGTTAAAACACAAAGAGTTGAATATAATGAATTTGATTCATCCTCGGACACAAAGCTTCACCACAGTAAACTCAGTCAACTGTTGCTCTTGCGCCTATATTCATGGTGCTTAAATAGCGCACTTTAAAACAAAAAAAACTCCAATTGGCTTTTCATATATCCACCCTCCCCAAAAATAACGCACTTGAAAAACTCAAATGATATGAAAGGCTTCAAGGCCTCTTTTCTCCCTTTCATACCCCCTTTTTTTTATTTCTGTTTGCAGTAATCTGCCTTTCTCTTTCTCTTTCTCATTGCTACAGAGCAAGCGAGGAGGCTCAGAGCTTTGAAAAGGGGGCTCAGTGTGTAATGGGTCCACTAGAATTAATTTACTTGCACCAAATCCATTGAGCACAGAGGTTCCCCCCCCCCCCTCTCTTCTCAAATCATTTGGAGTCGAACGCAGCCCTCAGCCTTTGTAATTCTAGTAAAGCACTTAAAGTGCACAGTAGGTGTTCATGAGGACCATCTGGTCAAAAGCAAAACAAGCTGCTGATTTTGCCTTTGAATAGAATGAAGCAAGTGTGAATTAGTCTCTTCAATTAGCACTATTACAACCTGTCAAGTGCATATTGTAAAACAGGATTATTACAGTATTGGTCACCAGTGCAATTATTTACTCTCTGCCTTTTCTTGCATATAAAAATGTATTATGTTTATTAGTTTCTGATAACTGAAAATAATTTCTCTTAACATAGGCATTTCAAAACCCACAAATCACAGATTATGAAACATGGTCAGCCAAGTAGATATTAGAATACACATAACTTAAGTAACAAAGGACAAAAACATTGTCCTTAATTCCTAACAAAATTTCATTGTTTCTATCTTCTTGAAATGAAGGTGAAGAAAAATTTGCATGAGCTAAAAATAATTTCCAATAGAGATTCTAAAATACTTTCAGAGGGAGAAAAAGACTTGTCAGTTCCAAATGGCTGCATTGTAAATATTAAACTTATTTCCTAAGAGAATTTATTAAGAATTACAGAAAAACCTCAATATTTATAAAATGTTCAATACTGATTTGTTCAGTTGAAATGATATAATTTCAATAGATCTCAGTAATAAAAATGTAACTTGAAACTAATAATATGCGTGCATATTTGAAAGAAACTCATAATTTCCTTTTTTGAAAGCTGAATAAAAGCTTAAATTCATTGCCCAGTCACTTAAGAAATCACATTTTTTCATTCTTGCTAAAATGTCATTTATTCTTTCAAATTTTAAAAAATCAAACTATGATATACGGTACTTAAAATGGGTTCATTCTAATTAAGCTTATATATGCCATTTATCTTGCAATAAAAATAAACTACTTAAACTTTTAATTAAATAAGCACACATTTTAATTTACCCTCTTGCATATGCACATTCTACGCTACCCTGCTCTTCAGTTCTGTGCCAGCAGCACCCCCTCCATACTGAAAAACAAACAAACAAAAAAAAACCACTATACCTAAAAAATTTACAGAAAGGACATGCTAGTTAAGAAGTTATAGTCAACTCACTACTAGAAAACTGCCCATTAGTACAATCTGTAAAAAAACTACATATTTAATTACTGTTAATGACCTCCAGCATTAAAGAATAGTTTGAAATATACACTAGCAAAGCAAGTTGAGAAAGTAGCAAACAGAAAAACAGGCACAAAATCCAACACAAGTTTCACATTTGCAGAATCAGAATTAGCCTCATGATTTCACAGTTATTTAGCCAAGATTATTTTTTAGGACTGGTATGATTTATGTACTTAGTTCTCTTCTTGTTGCTAACTCAAACTGTTGGTTTCCCAGTTAACAATCACTAGTATTAGTAGTGAAATGTTTTACTATTCCATGCAAGATATATCTTTATAGTTTGTCAATTTTCCTTTATTCCCATTAAGGACTAAATCAACATTAATAAAACAGTGAGAATACTAGGGTAAAGTGAAACTTGGAGAGGATTTAAATAATTCTAATAGCTATTCATCATGCTTCTTGCTGTAACAGATAGGTAATACTTTATGATTCCACACCAAAAACACTTAGGTTTCTTATCATTGTTATTCTCGGTCGTACATGTATTCCTTAAGTTTGTATGACATCTACAAAGAAAAATGGATATTCTGCCCACTAGAAGCTTTGCAGTAGTAAGATGGACAACAAAGAATTCTTTTCCAAGAAAAGTTGGCTTGATTTCAGGGACTTTATATCCTTTTCCACACCTGGGTTTAGGATTTGCAATAGGCAAATCAATCTTTTTTCCCCTTTAATTTAACCAATCCCATGTGCATTTGTAACCACAGATCTTTAATAGTAATGGACAGAATTACTAGCATCTGTACAATTAACTGCTTAAAAATTCTCAGTGTAGAATATTCATTAAGATAAGGTAAGCTTGTTTAAATTTTCAAAGAAATTCACAATTTTAAAGTGTGACAAGTAACTAATTTAGGACCCAAAAAGGTAAAAAGACAGATTATCACAAAGTTATTATTCTATTATTAGATATATTTTACAAACTATTTCATATAATGGAAAAGAGAAGAATATTTATTCTTATAACTACTTGTAACTCTCCATTCTGACCTTTTTATATTATCTCTGCCTTCTCCTCAAGTAGGAGGATAATATAAGTGGAAGGATTTGTAAAGAGCTTTAAAAAAATAACCTCAATATCTAACTAGCTTAAATTAAAATCTAGAGCACCCAAAGGACATAAGTCATGCATTGTGAGGCAAGAGTCCACAGACCAGAATAAACAAACACTTGTACAACTCAGTTCATCACTACTAACTTGCATGAACATATGGTCACTTAAGAGTTTATTTGAAATTCTAACTGCTTCTAAGTTCCATTTTATAATTCAATATTTTAAAATATATATTTTGCTTAATTAAAACTTGAAATCATAGTTCCTTTTTCAACCTTATTTCATTTAATAAAAAGTTCCCTTGGGGTGGGGTGGGGGGATATTACAAAAGCTGTCTTTTAAAAATGCAAACCTTAAAAAAAAATGCAAAACTTTCAAAAATTAAAATGACCAAGAAACGGTATACGTTTTTCATTTACAACCAAGATAATATACTACTACACGAGTGGGGAGGGTGGAGCTGCATTGTTTTTTGTGTTTTTTTTTAAATTTCTTATTTTCCTTCATATAATCAGAGTTCTTAAAAAAACATTGAAAAGAGATCTCTGAAACTGGTGATAGAATTTAATTAACAATTTTGGGTACATGGCATCATTAAGCTTCCATATTAATAGCAAAAATTCTAGCATTTATAAAATGACACTGCAAAAGCATTTTAAGATTATAGCAAACTGACTTTTAATCTTGCACAACAAAAACTGCAGATACTTTGTGCGTTACTGTGGGTTGCATGGCTATAGCATAATTGCATCTTGTCCTCTTGAAACTCTACCTCACCAGGTATTCCATAAATTAAAGCAGGAAGTTTTAGGATGAGACCTACAGAGTGTGATCCTAGGCCTAAAGGGAGAAATCCACATCCTTTTTCTAAATTGTACAAAATAAAGAGGCTATGTGTACCTGGTCTTCAAACAGAAAAGCAAATGATATTAGAAACAACTAGTTGTATTTTTTCTTGGCAAGAAGCATTTCAAAGTATTACTTTAAATCAACTAAAAAAAGAAAGAAAGAAAAATGAAACAGGAGAAGAAACCAAATTCTTGCCAAGAAATATATAAGAATATCCTTTGCAAAAGTATTTCTGGGACATTTTTCATTTAGAAAATGGTATAAAAAAGATGTACTGTTTTCAAGTCCTTGAAGCTTAAAAATGTATTTGATAATCTAAATAGCAGGCCATGAAGAACAGTTTCAGCCAACTGTGGCACACAATGGCACATTTACAGAATTTTAAATATTTCTTTTAATAATTGATGTAGTCATTTTGAATCATTCTGCATAGGATATCAGGTGTGAGCAGATTGCATTAACACTGCTTAAACATTTCAACTTGTCAGTATGGCCAACTCGATTTCGGAAATATTTGCAGTATTTTCCCATCGAAACAGTAATAAAGGCAAAATAAATATATGCCACTACTTTATAATCACTGAACATTAATGAATATTTTATGTCTTTTTAAATCTCCCTGTTTAATTTAAAAGGGTGAAATTAAGTCTCCTCCCTGCAATATGCCAATTATCTGTAAATCAAACAATAACTTGGCCATTATGCTCTTTTTTGTTAATATAAGAGAAGCTAATTTGAAAGCACTGAATGGCATTTTTAGATTATCAGTTTAATAGTCATTTCTGCCCTCTTGTGGGAGAAAGCAGAAATACACTCAAACTATAGAAACAAATAGGAAAAAAAAAAAGTAAAATTTTAGCAATAAAAATTTTATCCAGAAAGAAAAATAAAACAGTCTATATTTATCCATAACATATTACACTAGTCTTCAATTTTAAAAAATCAACAGAATAAAGTTTATCTCTTATTATCTTTGCTTTTCTTGATTAAACTAGTTATTCTGAAAGTAAATTTCCTTATTATATTGGATATATAATTTGTTTGACTATCATGAAGTTCCCTGAATAATTATGTGATAGAGCCACAGTTAACACTATTTCTTGTGTAAAAATAACAATGATTATTCAAGAAATTAAAAATATAACTTTAGAGACCCATTATAGAGGTTAAAAATGAAATGGCAATTAATATATTTTAAACCATGAAAAAAAAATCAAATCTTTGATTCAAATTAGGGGCCAAGAAAAAATTTTTATATTTTAATTACTAGTCAACTAACTATTCAAATGATAAACAGAGAAAATAAACTTGAAGCAGTAAGTTATTTATGACAAATTCAGAAGTTGAAATCCATTGAGAAAACATGAAAAAAGGGATCCATTAATAATCTAGCCATTACTGAAACAATTCATACACTTCTGAAAAATGATTAGAATGAAAACAACTCGCTCTTTCTATGTGACATTAGTAATTATCTTAAGGAATGTAGTCTAAGAAAAAAATTTATGAAATAATCCAAGAATGATTAATTCTCTTTATAAAAACATCAGTAGACAAATAGTTGTTGTCTTCACAACTTACAAGAGGTAATGTGACATAATCATCATTTCAGTGTTTCTAAACACAAGTGCTGTCACAACCTCATACATTTTTCCCCCATGGAGATAAATTACTGGCTTTTAGATAGGTGGGGTCACAGGCAAGAAGATACCTCTTCTCTCTTGGGGGAGGTGCTTTTTTGAAACAGTGGCCCTGGTTGGCTACACTGAAGAAAAAAAAAAAATACTAACTATAGATTCTTCTCAGAGATTCTGAGTGAAATGACTGAAGGTTTCCATCAGCCTTCCTCAGATATGGTCCAAGACTGAGGCAGCAGTGCTTAAGGAAAGCCTCCTCAAATTCTTTTTGGAAACAGGCAGGGTATACACTGTAAATAATATATGTGAGAACAACTTTTCAAATAAAATATAAACATGTTTAAAAATGCATACTTGCAACAATGTCCTAATTAATATTTTGAATAATTACTATAAAATCATGAAATATATTACATAATAATGAGTTTTAAGCAGAGTTTCAAGGTGACTATTTTAAGAATTATCAAGAGCTCCCACTTACAACACTGTCTTTCTAGGTCAAGTCACTTAATATGTCTACAGTAATCATGATGCTCCAGTTAATTAAAATTAAGAACACAATAATGAAACATGAAGAGAGTTTCCAACCAGAACAGATAAGCCCTCTTTAACAGGGTCAACATTAGCTATAATGAGCTACCTTTATTCCTTAGCTGTGAGACATAACTCACCTCTTGAATAGTACTGCTTCCTGAGAAGTTCAGGTTGTACTCCCGCTGGACTTCTCGGTGGGTGATGATCAGCATGAAGTTTTGATTTAATGACTCCTGCAGGGCACTGAAAGGGTTGAAAAAAAAACAAGAAACTCTGAGATGAACAAGTTCTAGCTTGCTTTACAGCTAGCAGCAAAAACCCCAGGAGTACCATAACCTCCACACAGGCATGTCCGGACCCAATGTTATCATCTTTTCAGCTCCTAAAGGCACAAGAGCATGCTGATAATAACCAAGGGGAGCTAACCTGTTAACTCCTTCTCTACCAAGGTGTTTTTAAACTTCAATTCTAAATATTTTACATCCATAAGAATTTTCTAAAAGTCATATGCTATTGTCTGCATATGCATTTCCTCCAAAAGAACCAAATTTGTCAATTATATCAAATTCTAAATCAATATATTACTAAAATGTATACTTGCTGTTCTGGAATAAGGGAGTATGAAGCTACTGTTTATATTCATGAATATTATATAAGAATAGAAATATGATTTAAGTAAAAATTCAGAAGATATTGAAATCTATAGAACTTTAATTGCTATACTAAAATTCCTTCAAAATAATTGTGCTTTCACTTAGGACTAAGAAATATAAAGAATTCAGAAACTGGAGAATTCAGGGAAACATTAAACTATACCAAAATTCTAAAATATTAGAAATGTGTTAGAACCATGAAGAGTTAACAAAATTAGCCACATATACTAAGAAGCCTATGTCTTGGTTTTATTTGTGTATGACAATACTAAGAAGCACTATCAGAATTGAAGATAAAAATCTATCACCATTATTCATGAATAATCAGTACTGCCAGCCTCGAGTGTAATTATGCCATGTTTATGGAATCAGGAAAATGTTTTGGTGTGCCATATCATTCTGGCCTTCACCATTCCTCTTTTGCCAATCTGTAACAATGTGATAAACATACATGCAAGATAAGATTAGAATTAGGCAGTTAATCTGTTTGTCCTGTTGTATTTTATAGAGTTCACAGGTTGATTACAGATTAAATTACCTAAGGAAACACCAATACATAAGTATGAAATACTATTAATCAAAATCAAAGGAAATGAGACTCCACTAGTTTCTTCAGGCAAGGACCTTTGCCACTTTCTCCTTAGACCTAAGGATAATGCCTTGCACACTGCAGATAAATACTGATTAATAAATAAATTGTGAATTTCCAGAAGGCAAGAGTCTTGTTCAGTTTTGTATTTCAAATAGCAATCTTGCCTTCTGGAACACAATCATGAGAATTAAGATTTTGATTCATTTATTTATAAACATTAAATCAATGCTTTGTATTATTCCAAGTGCTAAGAAAACCAACCCAAATAATACATAGCTCCTATTCATAAAAAGCTTCACAATTTTATAAAGGTAGACAAATACATAAACAGCCATAATATAATATAATAGCTACAACCAAGAAATTGGGAAAAAAAAAAGAGTACGGTGAAAACTGAGAAGGAAGTGCTAAACTCTGCACATTGAGAGGGGAAAGAGGTTGGGGGAAAGCTTCAGAAAAGAAAGGTGTAAGTTAAAATATGAAGCATAAGTAAAACCTTTGAGTTTATCACTTGGAAGAGATAAACCTTTTGTTCTGTTTGGGGAAAAATGATGGGTAGCACTTGTTAGACGAAGAAATAAATGAGAGAACATAGCATATTCATTCACTCTGTTTACATACATTTACTGAACACCTACTAATGTTTATGACACTGTTCTAGTTACTAGGGATACAGAGGTGAATAAGAAAAACATGGTCCTTGTTTTTATGTAACCTATATTCTAGTAAAAAACACAAACAAAAATTGAAGAAATGAATAGGTAATTTTGAAGAATACTAAGTGCTAGGAAGAAAATACAACAGGATTACAATATAAAAAGTAACAGAGGAGCAGGGTGAAAGAAATTATTTTCAATAGAATAGTTGGGGAAAGCATCTCTGAGAAAGATGAGGCTGGTATGGTTTAAAAAGACAGATAGCAGGAGTCAGACTATGTAGGTCCTCATAGACCCTAGTAAAAAACTTGGCATTTATGGTAATTGCAAAGGAAAATCACTGGAGGGTTTTTTACACAAGGAAATGGTCAAGATCTGACTTACACTTGTCTTTATTATTCTGGCTGCTCTGGTTACAGTGAGGAAAGAGTGAAGGCATGGAGAGCAGATAGGAGGCTAGTCCTGGTAAGAGGTGATGGTGAACTGGACTAGGGTAACAGAGGCAGAGATGGTGAAGAGTTGTCAGGTTCACATGTATTTTAGAGGTAGAAGCCAAAAAACGTACTGATGGAGTGTGAAAGATAAAACAACCCCAAGGTTTCTGGCCTGAGCAAATGGAAGGATAGAATTGTATTTAACAAAGAAAACCGGGTAGAAATAGGCTGGGTGGGGAAATTGAAATATTAAATTTTAAAATGGCTATTAGATATCCAAAAAGAGATATTATATACAGTTACATAGGAGCTGAAGTCAAGTAAGAGAGCTTGTAGCAGGAGAGTTGGCAGCATATATAGTATTTAGATTTTGTGGCCAAAAGAAATCACCTGAGAAAACAGGTTACTTAAAGAAAAGGAGAGAGGCCAAAATGGAGCCCTGGGGCATTTGAAATCAAACAGAGGAGGAGGAGTCAGTGAGATAAGAGAAAAACCAAGAAAGTCTAGTATAAGGGAGCCAAAAGAAGTAACTGTTTCTTCTTCTTCTTCTTTTTTTTAATCCTCACCTGTGGACATTTTTTCGTTATTTTGTTCAGATAGAGTGGGAGGGAGGGAGGGAGGGAGAGAGAGAGAGAGAGAAACATCAATGTGAAAGGGACACATTGAGTGGCTGCCACCCACATGATCAGGGCCGGGGACAAATTGCAACCGAGGTACGTGCCCTAAGCGGGAACAGAACCTGGGTCTCTCCAGACCATAGGCCAACGCTCTGCTGAGCCAAACAGGCCAGGGAGTAACTGTTTCAATTAGGACCAATTATGCCAAATGGTGCTGGTATGTTAAATGCAATAAGGCCAGAAAAATTACCTTGTTTAGGAAATTATGGAAAGCTCAGTGTGACCACAAGGAAGAGTGAGTGAAAGTAGTGTAGTGAGGCTAAAACAGTTGGCTGGGTCAATGTTCAATATTTGCATGTTTAATGAATTTGGGGTGGGGAGTGGTAATGAAAAATCTACTTAGAGTTTCAAGGTCTTTCACAGGTAGATCTATTTCACAACTGGCCTCTAAAATTTGGCTTTTGCTTTAGAGCTTGGCTATCTTAGATCATGTCAAAAACATCACACCATATTCAATTAAATTGCTGTTCATGTTGTTCTCATCCTCCTTTCCGTTCCCCACCCCCATCCCAAATACTGCACAGCTTTCAAACCTCCTCATGGCCTATCATTTGTATTTATTATAGACCTCCTCGTCTCTGAATTGCTGTATCACATACTTTATTTAATACTTAATTAGAGCTTGTTTTGTACAGTTTGCTTTGTTTCATGTGTGGAAGTCCTAAATTCAAGACTACAAGCCTTCTGAGAGTAAATATCTTATTATTCATCAGTATTTTCCCTTGGCAACTCTCATACTAAAAGAGTGATTCAATTAAACTCTATAAAAATGAAGGAATAACTCTGCATGTTCTGAACGTCATATAAAAAACTACTAATTCTCTCTTTTTCAGCCTACCTATGAAGTGCCATTTTATTCACAAAATTTTGGTTCACAAAGGTTAAAAAATTGCCCAAGGTTATGCAGCTATAAAAAGATGAAACTCAGTTTCTAAACTATATTTGATTCTATGTTCCTTACACTTCAGGATCCTATCTCCCAAATAACTAGGATGCTTTGGGGATAAAAAGATGAAAAACTCCTGCTACAAGTTCACAATTCATTCATTCTTTCCATAATTATTTGATTCCTATTATTTGCAATAATACAGGAATAAAAGGTATAACCACTGACCTTAAAAAAAGACTATTCAGAGAGTTTAAAATAGACACAAGGATTGTATAGATGTGGGAGAGAGTACTTTGTAGTACTATGAAGAAGAATGAAAAATAATTTGACTATTGGATATGGAGGATGATTTTATACAGACTAGTTTGAATAGAGATAGCAACAGGAGATTAGCCCTGAGCAGGTAACTCAATTGATTAGAACATTGTACTGATATGCTAAGGTTTTGGGTTTGATCCCCATTCAGGGCACATACAAGAATCAACCAATGAATGCATAAATAGGTGAAATAACAAAATCAATCTCTCTCTTAAAAAAAAAAAATCAATAAATAAAAATTTTTTAAAAAGAACCTGGAGGCTATAGAAAAGGGTATAGAAAGTAATACAGTTTAAGGGAATGTGAAGAAGGGTTTGTGAAAAAGAAAACTTGAAAAACATTAAGGTCCTACATATGGGAACTTCAAATGATAGGCTATGGAGCTCAGAATACCAGAATTCTTTTTATATAGATTCTCCTTTATCTTCACATATGAATCTACACGTGTTTAATACTACCATTGCTTGCCATTATGCAATTCCTTAGATATGTTTCTTGATCCTGACTGGCAGACTTGTGCAATAACTTTGCAGAAAGGTTTGCCAGGACCAGCACCAACTGCCAAACTACTTTAGAAGAACACCAATTGAGTCTAGTTCTACAATTCCTCAATAGCCCCGGGGAAGGGAAAATTGGCAAGAAAAAAATATTTATGGCTTTAAACTGCTCAAAAGTCAGAGCCAGATCTGAATCCCTGCTCTAATACTTGCTAGCTATATGACTTTGGAATGTCAATCACACATTCTTTCAATAGTTTTTATTGACTGTCTACCACATACAAAGCCTTATTTTAGGTACTTAATTACTCTATACATTCTCTTCAGAAAAAGATAATAGTCCTTACTTCATTGAATTATGAATATTAAACCTTAGGAAGCCAAGTGGGAGTTTTTAAACTGCATATAAGTTTTAAGGTGATCTGTTATAACTTACTGAATACAGAACACTTTTGAGGAATTACCATACTTTAAAATCCTACAATGGCAGTGAAACATTAACAATAGGATCCACAGTACTTTTGTGGCAATCATTTTTCATGTTTTAGTTCCACGCCTCTGCAAGACTTCATGGAGGATAAAACCTTTTTTGATGCTGAACATATTGTGTATTATGCCAAATGTTATCCAGATTCACAGTGTTATCTTTTTATACAAATCTTGTTTGGGGTTGATATATCACATTCATGTTCCCTGGGAGAATGGTTTAGAGGAGTAAACTGAGGGTATTATCTGCAAATTCAGATTTCAGCCTGATTCATTCACTTAGCCATTAATAATGGCTAGCCTTTAGCCCTGGCCAGTTTGGCTTAGCAGGTAGAGCAGTGGTTCTCAACCTTCCTAATGCCGTGACCCTTTAATACAGTTCCTCATGTTGTGGTGACCCCAACCATAAAGTTATTTTCATTGCTACTTCATAACTATAATTTTGCTACTGTTATGTCTTAGGCGACCCCTGTAAAAGGGTCATTTGACCCCCAAAGGGGTCGCAACCCACAGGTTGAGAACCACTGAGTAAGAGGGTCAGCCCTCCAACCAAAGGGTGTGGGTTCGATTCCTGATCAAGGGCACATACCTGGATTGCAGGTTTGATCCCCAGCCCTAGTCAGGGTTATGTGGGAGGCAACCAATCGATGTGTCTCTCTCCCATAGATGTTTCTTTCTCTCTCCCTTTGTTTCCTTCCCTCCCATCTACTCTCTCTAAAAATCAATGGAAAAATATCCTCGGGTGAGGATTAATGAAAAACTAAATAAATAATGGCTAGCCTTTAATGACTGTTACTACGTATCAGGCAAAGAGTTTCCTGTCAATTTAAGAAGTTGTCATTTTCATTTTATAGATGAGGAAACTCATGTTAAGTTACTTGATTAATATCACACACAAAATATGTAGCAGTTACCCAGGTCTAACTCACAATGTGTCCTCCAGGTACAGGAGAAGGGAACCCAGTAAGATCATACTTCTGTCTTCATTGAGTTTATTGAGAGATGACAGACAAGCAAACCTACAATTCATATATGGTAGTTTGCTAAGAATTCTAATACCACTTTCCCTAAGATGCTATGGAAATACAAAGAAATCCACAGAATCTGGCATGTAAACTGAGCAAGTTTTGTTTCATGAAGTTTTTTTCTCCCAGGGGGTGGAAAAGTAGGAAGGGGAGGAGGAAGGTAATAAGAAATTTACTGTGGTGATTTGCATAATTTGCAAAGACTTTATTGCTAAAATATTATCTAGGCAAGCTGATTCTAGCTGCTGCTTAGCAGAATGAGTTGAGTCCTCAGTTATTGCATCTAGGAGCAATTTTCTCCTTAACAGTGTCTTCTAATGGTTGGTTAGGATAGTTAGCCATGGTTTTACCCACTTTCAAGCATGCTCTCTTTTACCTTCAAATTGCAAAGTCATTCATACCACTTCAACTTTTGACCTTTAAAGTAGCTATGAAGATGATTGCCAGCCAAAGTTGGTGAGAAATAATATGAAGGTTTTTAATGCCATGTTTTCTCCTCAATTAGAAGGAAGAATGAAAGCAAATGTAGAAACTTTTTAAAAAGAGTCTGAACTTTAATTCAATGCAATAAATGTTTTGACAGAACATCTACTCTCACTGGTATTTAATTTTTCATTCTCCATTATGATTTTGCTTTCAGTTCAAATATTTGTATTTACCAACAAGAAGATGGTTTTGTTTCTACAAAACCATCCATACCTTGCCATTCAAACTTAACCATTGTTCTACCTTCAAATCAGACTAAAATGAATGCTTAAAATGTAATGTGGACCATATATACATTGTCCCCAAGCTTTGAGCTACTGGCTTTTTGCAAAAACAAACAAAAAACATATAATGAATAAGAACATTTTTTAACAATTAGTAGGCAAAGTGCTAGACATTTTCATATATACCATTTCATAATTCTCCTAGCCAATTCCTTAATTTTAAAAATGGGAGTGGGGAAAAGATTTGTAGGATTTAAGAGAGAGAACTATAAAAAAGGATAGAAAGATATTAGATTTCCACTCCCTTACATTTTTCAGTATTATAACTAAGCATTAATATCTAAACCACCATCACAATTGTAGAAATAGTTTCAGTAGAACATCCCTTCTCTGCTTCCTTTTCTCTCCACATGTCTGGGGCTTCCAGTGCTCTTTCATTAGCAGAATGTCTACCTCTGTCTGGGGAGATTTCACTCCCATTTAACTGTAAAAATTTATCTGGAACAGAAAAGTCTTCTAATATCTGCCTTCAAATACACACCAAATTCATGTTAATTTACTGGTTTAGTTTTTCTAACTATGTTTTTATTGATTTTTTTTTTTTTCATCCTCACCCGAGGACATTTTTCCATTTTTTGTACAGATAGAGTGGGAGGGAGAGAAGAAGAGAGAGAGAGAGAGAAACATCGACGTGAAAGGGACAGATCGAGTGGCTGCCACCCGCACAACCAACCAGGGCCGGGGACAAACTGTAACCAAGGTACGTGCCCTTAGTGGGAACCAAACCCAGGTCTCTCCAGACCGCAGGCCGACGCTCTAACCGCTGAGTCAAACCTGCCAGGGCTTTATTGATATTTAAGAGAGAGAGAGACAGAAACATGGATTTGAGAGAGAAACATCAATCGGCTGCCTCCTGCACACCCTGTACTAAGGATCTAGCCTGCAAACCGGGCATGTGCCCTGACCAGGAATTATAATGGGACCTCTCAGTCCAGGGGATGACACTCAATCCACTAAGCCACACTGGCTGGGCTTTACTGGTTTAGTTTCATACATTTTATGGAAAATAGTGTATAGCAAATTTTAACACAAAAGCCACAATAAATAAATGAAGCTACATTTTTACACATGCAAACATAAAAAGCTATACGTTTTTAGCCTCCGTATGTCCAGTATTGATAAAAGCAACACCATTAAGAAAATAAATGTAACAGTCTTTACTGTCTTGACTGAGTTTATTTCATATTGAGAGAGCACTTTAATGACCAAAGCACATGGCTATTTTAATACACAGGATGCAGTGATTTTTCAAGGTTAACTTAAAGCTGCATGACAGTAGTGAAACAATCATCTGATCATCACGTAGTTATATTCCTGTCATTATTCCTGATTAAGAAAAGAAATGGCTTCCGCACTGCCAAACAGAAGAAAGCCCATTTCATAGGGTAGAACAGTAGTAGGCAGGGTGTCTTGCATCAAGAATAATAACAGTAATTTAAGGATTTCCTCTCCAGCAATTCCTTGAATCAAGAATCCTCTTAAAGTCTTCAGTAGGCAGAAGATTTGACCAGGCTAAACTATAGCCTTCCTATAAAGTACAAATCTATCAAGATTAAACAACTAGACTAAGGAAACAACAAATTCAGTCTTGGGCGTCAGGGCTGTTATAGACTGAATATTTGTGTCCCACCTCAAATGCATGCTAAAAATGTAACCCCCAATGTAATAATAGTTAGGGTTAGGGCCTTCAGAAAGTGATTAAGTTTAGATAGATGAAGTCGTGAGGGTGAGGCCCCCATGATGGGATCACTGTCCTTATAAGAGAAAACAACTAGAGCTGTTTTTTCTCTCCGTGCCAAGTGAGAACACAGAGAAATGGCAACCATCTGTATCAGGAAGAAGGCTCTCTCAGTAGAGAGCAAATCTGGGGCACCCTGGTCTCGTACTTCCTAGCCTCCAGAATTGTGAGGACTAAATGTCTGTTGTTTAAGCCACCTAGCCTATGGTATTTTGTTATAGCAACTTGAATTGACTAATATAAAGACTTTTAGGGCTTCTGTATTCACAACACTCAAGTAAAAGAACTGCCATTAGTTCAGCACAGGCTTCCAAATGGATGTCTGTCAGTAAACACCTGCATATACACATGCAAATTAAAACCCCACTGATTAAAATCCATGTTAGAAAACAATATGCTTTTAAATGGGGGATGGTTGAGAATTGTGCATTTATTGCATGTAAATTATATCTCCATTAAAAAAAGAGCAATCTGATAACTACTATTTTTGCAATTAAATAGCCCTCATATTTTTACTTCAAAAATACAATACACTTTTAATTAATGAAAATGAAAACCATGAATTTTTTGCCACTGCAACTTAGTAAGACCATATGTCCACTCATACAATATGGGTTGTTGTCGGTGAAATTAAACTTCTCAAATCAATGCTGTATATGTAGGTAAGATGAATGAAGTACTAAAACCAATACAGAAATAGAAAATCTCCTGTTTCATTCCTGCTGTGTGGGTATTCTATCTCTTTTCTTGCACTGGATTTTTTTTGCTGTTGTTAATCCTCACCCAAGGATATTTTTTCTATTGATTTTTTTTTAAATCCTCACCCGAGGATATTTTTTACATTTATCTTTAGATAGATCAGGGCAGTGGGGGAGGACAACAATGTGAGAGAGACACATCGACTAGTTGCTTGCTGCATGCACCCCAACCAGGGGCCAGGAGTGGGGGTGGGAGGTTGAACCTGCAACCCAGGTACATGCCTTGACCTGAAATTAAATCCAAGACGCTTCAATGCACTGGCTAACACTCTAACCACCGAACCACACCAGCCAGGGCGCACTGGATATTTTAAACAAAAATTTCAATTTAAAATAATAGGTATAGCCCTGGCCGGGTGGCTCAGTGGTTAGAGTGTTGGCCTGCGGTCCAGAGAGACCTGGGTTCGGTTCCTGCTGAGGGCATGTACCTAGGTTGCAGTTTGTCCCCGGCCCTGGTTGGGTGGTTCGGTTGGCAGCCACTCGGCCCTGGTTGGGTCATGCGGGTGGCAGCCACTCGATGTGTCTGTCCCTTTCAGGTCGATGTTTCTCTCTCTCTCTCTCTCCCCCCACCCCCCTATCTGAAAATAAATAAATAAATAAATAAATAAATAAATAAATAAATGGCATAGAAGGCTAATTTTATTTTTAAATATGACCTGATATTGAAGCAAAACAGTAATTTCTTTCAAATTACTATGGCTTTTATTATAAAAATGTAAACTTGGAATGTGCTATTGAATTTTTCACTAATACTTTACAATTTATATCATTCCAAAAGGCCTTACAAAATGCTCTTTCTTTTGTTTCATTGGGAATATTTTGTAATCTGCAATGATCTTTTTATCCTTTCAGATACATCAAGATTTTAAATTAAAAAGCATGACACACAGCAATTTAAATTTCTATTCTAAACTGTGAATCATATGAGCTCTTGTCAACAAAAGATCAAATTTACTATAATTATGGATTATTTACACTAAAACAAAGTAAGAAATCAATATGTAAATGTAATGTTTGTTGTAGCTAATGCATCCAGCAATGACAGATTAGGTTCAAATAGCAATCAGTTTGAAAATCTGGCACATATGTAAATGAGCTACGGACTTGATGTTTACATTTGACTGTATTTCATTCAAGCTTTTTAAATTGTCTCAGGAATAGTATAAAAAGAAAATGTTAATCTTTCCACTATAAATACAACTTGAGCCCTCATCATAACTGAAACTAGGTTTTGCTCCTGTCCAGCTAAACTAACATATGATACTAATAATTCTGAGTTGAAGATTACATCATTCTTAATTAACACTCTGCTACAGTTGTTAACATCCTCCAAGACACCATGTTATCATCGCCACAAGTTCTGCAACAATCTTAAAACCATGTTTAATGAAGGTTGGCCTCTTACTTTTAATTGCTTTCTTTGCTGGCAATTAAATATGACTAGATAAACAAACATTAGGTTTCACATACTTCTTAATAACATTTTTCATGATGATTTCAAAGTTCATGTATCCTTATGTCTATAATTACTGTTTATCAATATAGTGGTATATTGGATTCAGCAAAATGTATTAATGAAAGTATGTAAGATTAATCAAAATGTGGTAATTAGTGGTGATAGTGATATATTGTGATTCATCAAGTAGTTCATAGCAAAACCGTCAAAACATAATTCTATCCATCCAAAATATGAAGAAAGCCTAAAAAATTACATTTACAGATATATTTATTTTTGTTTCATGAATTACTGACCAAGCTTCTGAGTGTCCATTAAATCAACCATAGAAAATACCTGCAGTTCTTTTTCAAAGTGTGATGTTAACAAGCTAATCGCAGTAGTCACTGACCTATCAATAGGTAGTATAAATGGGTTTGGTACATCAATCCAATTAGATGTGTTGTGATCTTCATCACTACTTTAATTGGGGATAAGTTTTCTTTCATCCAGAATGCATAACTTAAGCAAAACATCCACTTCTTTTGTTGTTTTTTTTTTATCCTCACCCAAGGATATTTTTCCATTTTTTGTACAGATAGAGTGGAAGGGAGAGAGAGAGAGAAACATCGACGTGAAGGGACACATCGAGTGGCTGCCACCCACACGACCAACCAGGGCCGGGGACAAACTGCAACCGAAGTACGTGCCCTTAGCGGGAACCGAACCCGGGTCTCTCCGGACCGCAGGCCGACGCTCTAACCGCTGAGCCAAACTGGCCAGGGCAAAACATCCACTTCTTAACATGAGTTACTTTTCAGTAGCCACTTACTGAAACATTTATCAATCCAATACTTCCTAAATTGCACTTTTACAAAATTTCACTTAAGTTTTTTTCCTACTTGCTGTCTCTTTCTCCTTTCTAATAATTCTTGACTCTGTTCCTCACTCAACTCCTTCCCTTCATAGTCAAGTTTTCTGAAAATGAAACACTATTTCCTCATTTCTCACTTATCCCTTAAAATTTACTACAATCTTGTTCTTATCCTTTCCTTGTGCCAAAAATGATCTCAACAAAGTCATTAATTACTTAGATACCAAATTCAGTGGTCTTTTACATATTCATTATCCTACTTGGAATATACAGCAGTATTTTGCACCACTATACATTTGAGAAAAAAAATATACAGATAGTAGTACAGATTTCTCAGGATTGTCTCAGTTGTGGACATGACTTCACATATGGGGCATACACCAGTGAAAAGTTCCACTGGTAACTAGGACATATCAGTTTATAAATAGAGATTTGTGAGTTACTTTATATTTTTGGAAATTGAAGCACTGAGACTAGATATCAGAGAGAAGGTACAGTAACAGAGACTGCTAAAAACAGAACTTTCAGGAACACCAACCTTTAGTGCAGATAGAGAAAAGAGGCTCTTACTGAGGAATCAAACTGAGTGGCAGACAGAACATCAAGAATGAGTGGTATCTAAGAAAAATTTCCGTAGAGAGATAAATTAAGAAAAAAACCCGCTTGGCCAGTTTGGCTCAGCGGTTAGAGCGTCGGCCCCACGGATCAAAGAGTCTTGGGTTCAGTTCCAGTCAAGGACATGTACCTCGGTTGCAGTTCAGGATCCTGCAGGAGGCAAACAATCGGTGTCTCTCTCATATCAATGTTTTTCTCTCTATCCCTCCCTCCCACTCTATCTGAAATCTCACTCTATCTGAAAATAAATAAAAAAAGTTCTTTGGGTGAGGATTTTAAAAAAAAGAAGAAAAAAAGTAATACCTTCAAATAAATAAGTTATAAGCCCCTTGAAGACAGAACTTATTTTAATCTACTAGGTAATCAACAAATCTTTGATGGACAGAATCTTTACTATAATAATATGAAATGTGCATAATTAACAATGTTTCCCCTTTCTAATTTTACTATGATTTATAGTACATTTGAAGCTGTGCCACAGAGGTACTGCTTTTACCTTTCAATTAATTAGTGAAATCTGATTCATTAAAAATATTTTTAGCTCTGGCCAGTTTGGCTCAGTAGTTAGAGCACCGGCCTGAGGACTGAATGATTTCAGGTTTGATTCCCAATCAAGGGCATGTACCTGGGTTGCAGGTTTGAACCCCAGCCTTGGTCCAGGTCATGTATGCAGGAGGCCACCAATCGATGTGTCTCTCTCACATTGATGTTCTCTCTCTCTCTCTCTCTCTCTCGTTCTCTCTCTCTCTCTCACTCTCTCTGTGTCTTTCTCTCCTTCCCTCCATCCTTCCACTCTATCTAAAAATCAATGAAAAAATATCCTCAGGTGCAGATTAACAAAAAAAGAAAAGAAGATTTTGAAATGCTTTTCAACTGTTAGAAAGATTATGATTTAAGAATTTGCTCTTAAATTCTCAGAAAACATTTTTGTTTTCTGAAAAACATTTACTTTAAAATAATTCTAAATATATTTCAATTACGGGGTGCTCATATAATTTTGTAGCTCTTGGTTTTGTTTTATTTTTTCAGAAAGAAGTTGTAAATTCAAAATAATACTCAATTACCAGGCACCCCCTAGTGGCAGTGAAATCAAGTTTAAAATTATTTTAGAGCATACGGTTTAAGATAAAGTTCTCTATATCTGTAGTTCTCACCCAACTGTGAGAATAAAATGGTTTGTCAGTGAACAGTTTAAAAGCATGTTATTTTATATCTACACTTTACTAAATTATTAATAATGTACTGTAACTAAAAGTGAATTAACATACTTATATTTCATGAATATTCTTAAAAGAATTGTAATAATTGAAATAATGTATTTAAATGCCTTTCAAAGAGTTTATAATGATAAATTACAAGATTAAAAAAAATCTTATTCTAAATTAGCCTTCAAAAAAGTAGGCATCTTTGGAATAAAGTTTTGCATATTTCTGTTAAGAATTTGAAAGCTACAGTAGATGGAGAGTCAGGTGGAGATTTCAGAGTCAGTATTTACTGTTGACCTTGAATAATCTACAAAACTCTTTGTTTAAATCCTTCAATTTCCTCATCTCTAAGTTAGAAGTATCATAATCAACTTGCATCCTTGCAGGGTTGTTATAAAAATCAAGTAAGCCCTGGCCGGTTTTGCTCAGTGGTTGGAGTGTCGGCCCGCGGTCCAGAGAGACCAGGGTTCGGTTCCCGCTGGGGGCGCATGCCTCAGTTGCAGTTTGTCCCCAGCCCAGGTTGGGGTTGTGCAGGGGGCAGCCACTTGATGTGTCTCTTTCACATCAATGTTTCTCTCTCTCCCTCCCACTCTATCTGACCAAAAATGGAGAAATGTCCTTGGGTGAGAAATGAATGAATGAATGAATGAATGAATGAATGAATGAATGAATAAAAAATCAAGTAAGTTGAAGGAAACTATTGCTATTGGTTTTTATTAGCATAAATGAATCTTTTTTTTTTTTTTAAGTTTATCCTCACCCAAGGCCATTTTTGCATTTATCTTCAGATAGAGTGGGAGGGAGAGAAGGAGAAAGAGAGAGAGAGAAACATCAATATGAGAGACACACGGAGTGGTGGCCACCCACACGACTCCAACCAGGGCCAGGACGAACTGCAACCGAGGTACGAGCCCTTAGTGGGAACTGAACCCAGGACTCTCTGGTATGCAGGCCAACGTTTTAATAGCTAAGCCAAACCGGCCAGGGCTCATTTTAATGATTGTTCTTTGTAAATTATGCTTTCACATATAATATACCACTTCTGCTTACTAAATTTTTACAGCCACCCTGACAACTAAAATCAATGCTTCTTACTTTATGAATTAAAAACATAAGCCCCTAGCCAAGCTGGGGCTGCAATCCCAAACTCTTCTCATTATACCCTGATGTGTTTTGTCTGGAGAAATAGGTTTACAATCATATTACTTTCCGGAGTTGGTTATAATAAATTTTAAGCGAGGCACTATAATACCAATGTTGTCTAGTCTATTTAGAGAAAACTGATCTTTTATAAAGAAAGAACCTAATGTTTGCCATGACACTGGAATTGGAATGGTGAAATATATCTGCAGGACTTTGTCACAGTTTTGCATTGCAATTAATGGGCAGTTCATTATCCAACTTCCCTCCATGTTCCAACAGCCACAGACTCATCTCAGAGAAATAAAACAGTAAAACCAATTAAACATCAAACCAAACACCTAAATAAAATGTACCATTTTTTAAAAAACTTCCCATATCTAGCCCTGGCCAGTGGCTCAACTGGTTGGAGTGTTGTCCAATACACCAAAAGATTGCAAGTTCGATTCAGTCAGGGCACATGTCTATTTGCAGATTCGATCCCTAGTGGGGATGTATACGGGAGGCAACCAATCAATGTTTTTCTCTCACATCAATGTTTCTCTCCCCCACTTTTCTCTCTCTCTAAAATCAATTAAAAAACGTATCCTTGGGTGAAATTTAAAAAAAGAACAAAACTCAAATCTGATACTAAAAGAGGGAGGAATACATGTATAAACTTTCCTATTTTCCACTACTAATTTCAGAGCTCTTCCACTCATTTGCTGATTCTCAAATATAACACTAAAAATAAGAATTACCTTTTATTTTCTCCTTTCTGGATTATAAATTAGGCCATAAATTACCAATACGTTTTCTATGACTTCACCAATTACAACAAAACTCTGCAAAAGCAAATCAAATTAAGTCACTGTAAAGTTTAGTACACAGAAATTTTATCTGTCTACCATATTAGATAATAAGATGGGTTATACACATAACTCAATAGAAAATTGTTTTTGGACTCCACCATATAGTTAAGATACCGAAAATTATGTTTATTTGGTAAAACACAAAATGAAAATCACAAGTTAAAAGTAACTATTACCATTAGCCTTTGAGGTTCTGCATAATTTTTTTTTATTGTCTCCAATGAAATCTGAATTTAAGATACACTAACACACACACACACACACACAATCTCTAGTTTTATATAAATATATATTAACACACTAAAATAAATACACCTTGGATTTTTAGTTATATTTTAATGAAATATTCATCAATATGACTTTTTCATTAGCAGGAAATTCTATATGACCCTCCTCCCACCACCCATCTCCTCTGCTTTATGTCTTTTGTTCCACTTTGAATTTTTCTTTCTTTCTTATTGTTCCAATACAGGAAACAGCATGATTATAACTTGGTAAAATCTATAAAGCCAACTAGAAAAGACTACTTTAGTGCTATGTGAAGACTCATTTTCCAAAAAACACTACATTTCAGCAGCATTATAGGTTCCTGCTTGCCTAGGGATTGAGTAATTGGCAATCAAACTAAGGTCAGCCACATGGCAATGAAGAACATTTCCATTAGTCCAAGAAGACTTTTTAATAAATCCATTTAATCACGCTACTGGAAAGTAATAGATTATAACCAATAATATCTCCTATCTGCTTATAATTATGTGGATTTTATATTGGATGACAGTGATTACACACTGTTAACTAACCTAGAAAATAATGTTCTACCTGACTAGATAAATAACCATATTTATAATTCTCCCTTTAACTTAATCTTATCTGGTGTTGATACAGACTTTACCACAAACAGCAGGACTACAATACTGTCTGGCTATTTGTGATAGTATGCAAATTAAACTTCCCACTAATAAAATGATCTGAACAGAGAGGATAAGGATACCCAAGAAATCTTTAAATTCTTAACCTAAAACAAACTATTAACATACTACCAAATACAATTACATAAGATACAGCTTTTTTCAGTCAGTAATTTCTATTTGGTCTTTTTCCCCATAAAGAGCTCCTAAAACACTTCGCATTTTCTAAGAGATAAAAGTGATAAAGGTGAAAGGAGCAGGAAGTTTTTTTGGCATTCATAACAAGCCCCTTTTATCCACACCTGATTTTGTTATTACGTTGTCTTTTAGAAAACCCCTCAGGATGGGAGTTGATTAATAGAGGAACCAACCTTGTGATTAGATGCTATACACATCCCCCTCTACCCCTTCTATGAAGAGAAAAGAGGGGCAAGAGGTTGAGTTAATCACTAATAGCCAATGATTTAGTCATTCATACCTATGTAATAAATACTCCATAAAAAACCCTGGCTGAAGGATTTTGGAGAGCTTCCAGTTGGGAAATAAGAATTCATCCCTGTGCTAGGAGGGTGGCACACTGTCTACTTTTTAGGGACAGAAGCTCCTGTGCCCCAGATCATTCTGGATCTCCTTTTATGTATCTCGTAATCTGGCTGTTCATTTATATCCTTTAAAATAAGCTTTTTAATAAATCAGTAATAGTAAGTAGAGAACATTTCTGAGTTTGGTGAGCTATTCTAGCAAATTATCAAACCCAAAAAGGAGAATATGTGAACCTCCAATTATAGCCAGTTGGTCAGAAACACAGATGACAACCTAGACCTGCAGTTGCTGGCTGATGTAGGGTACAGCCTCATGGGACTGAGCCTTGAACCTTCTGGATCTGATACTATCTCCAGAATAGTCCTATCAGAATTTATAAATTGTAGAATATCCAGTGGATGTTGAAGAATTGCCTGGTTTGTGAAAACAAAACAGAACAAATATTTTGTGGCCAGAAGTGTCCTATGAGCAGTGTAGAGGAGAAAAACAGAAATGTTTTCCTTCCACTACATAAATAATAAAGATATTCAGTAGATGGTGGGTAAAGTCTGATAATAATGAAAGTTTAGGGATGGATATAAGTCTTTCTCTGACACAAAATCACCAAGTTGCATTAAAAAAGAAAATGTGTATAAAAAGTATAAATACCTACAACAACTTAAACATAGTTCTGGAATGAGAATGTACTCACAAAAATTATGACTCCAACACTAGCATAATCATTCACTTTAAATCAGTTTGTTTCATCTAGCAATAACATAATATATAACTAAACATTAAAATAAAATAATTTGCTTATTCTATAATGTACTGCGTTTCACTGTGAAAACTGAAGAATGAGATCCTCTATTCCAGAGAGAAAATCTTAATACAAATTTTATATCAAACAATTATAGACCAATATCCTTGATGAACACAGATGAAAAATTCTCAACAAAATATCATCAAACTGGATTCGACAATACATTGAAAGGATTATATACCATAACCAAGTGGGACTTATCCCAAGCATGCAAGGATGGTTCAATATATCACATTAACAAAATAAAGGATAAAAACCATATGATTATCTCAATAAATGCAGGAAAAGCATTTGACAAAATTCAGCATTCTTTTATGATAAAACTTCTCAACAAAGTGGGTATAGGAGAAACATATCTCATCATAATAAATGCTCTATATGGCAACCCCACAGCTAATATTATATTCAATGATGAAAAGCTGAAAATTTTTCCTCTAAAATCAGAAACAAGACAAGATTGCCCACTATCACCACTTCTATTCAAAACAGAATTGAGGGCCCAGAAATAAATCCTTGCTTATATGGTCAAATAATCTATAACAAAGGTGGCAAGGATATACAATGAAATAAAGACAAGCCTCCTCAATCAATAAGTGGTGTTGGGAAACCAAAAAAGACACATGCAAAAAATAAAATAAATTGAACCACTTTCTTATATCATAAAACAAACAAATAAAATAGATTAAAAATTAAATGTGAGACCTGAAACCATAAAACTCCTAGAAGAAAACATAGTAATCTCTTTGACATCCCTCTTAGCAATATCTTTTTGGATATGTCTCCTTGGGCAAGAAAAATGAAAGAAAAAATAAACAATAACTACATCAAACTAAAAGATTTTGCACAGCAAAGGAACATCAACAAAATGAAAAGCCAACCTACTGAATGGGAGAAAATATTTGCAAATCATATATCTGATAAGGGGTTAATATACAAAATATATAAGGAACCATACAATTTAACACGAAAAACATAAACAATCTAATTTTTAAAATAGGCAGAGGACCTGAATAAACATTTCTCCGAAGAGACATACAGACAGCTAACAGACATTTGAAAAAATGCTCAACATCACTAATCATCAGGGAAATGCAAATTAAAACCACAATGAGATATTTCACATCTATCAAAATGGCTATCATCAATAAATTCACAAATAAGAAGTGCTGGCAAGTATGTGGAAAAAAGGTAAGCCTCATACACTTTGGGTGGGATTGTAAATTAGTGTAGTATGAAAAATGGTATGGAGATGCCTGCTTAAAATTTAATTTTAAAAAATTAAAATTATAGTCGCTATACAATCCAGAAATTCCACTTCTGGATATTTATCTGAAGAAAGTAAAAACACTAATTTGAAAAGATACATGCACCCCTATTCATTCCACCATTACTAGCACTAGTCAAGATACTGAAGCGACATAGAGGTCCATCAATAGATAAATGGATAAAGAAAATTTTGCACCTATATATGTTTTATATATACACACACACACACTCACACACACACACACATATGTATATGTATATATATATATATATAATAATAATTCAGCAGTAAAAATAAAGTGAAATCTTGTCATTTGCGACAACACAGATGGACCTATGGTATTATGCTATGTAAGATAAGTCATATAGAGAAAGACAAATACCATATGATTTCACTTATATGTGGATTCTACAAAAACAAAACAAATCAATAAATAAAACAAAACAGAAACAGACCCATAGATATAAAAGACAAGCTGCTGGTTGTCAAAGGGGAGGAGAGTAGGAGGATGGGAATCTAAAAAAATTAACTCTGTATCTGATCTTTTCACACAGTTTTTGGTAAATACGTAAGCAAATAAATAAATAATCAATCATATAGCCTAAGTTGCCTTCCAGAGCACAGTAATTTTGGAAGAAAGTAATATCAACAATATAAAAAAAAAATTATATCAGTATTTTTCAAGCTATATTATGCAAAGCCCAATGAATTTTCCTCAAAGGTATGCCTTCTTTAGCTATGTGATAGGCTGGAATTCCATTTACTCATTTCCTTCCCTCCAACTCTAGTCCTTCCCCTTCAAACAGAGAAATAACATTTTTTACTCTTTTTAACATAATGGAGTTTTTGCTAAAGATTTCTTTGGAAAAAAGGTGCCACCACTAGAATCAAAGAAATAAACTATCCAAACCATATAATCTGAAAATTTATACAGTTAATAGTTGTAAGTTAAAGCTTCAGCAAGATTTTGATTTGATTGCTGATATTTAGATACAGCTTAAAGAAATGTTATTAACAATCACACTTTTCATTTCCTGTTCACAGAAAAAATAAACACCTTACCCAACATTACTAGATGATGAAGGTGGTGGCAAGTCTGGTGTAAGAACATAAAGACTATTGTTTTTTGGCAAATGTAGCGATTTTAAGACCGTCTGGAAAAAAAAAAAAATGACTGTTAATTGTGCATTATTTTTTTCCTATTGTCAATATTGTACTTTGACTTTTCATCTTTTGACAATTTCCTAAATATGGTAATATAGAACTACTGAATCCAAATAAACTTGTTTTTCCCATATATATCATAAATTAGCATAAATATGAATGTTAAAATACAAATTCTTTAGCTCATGAAGTGATATAAATAGCTAAGAACATAATTAAGACTTATTAATATCTTCACTGAAGAAATATATCGTTGCAACCAATATGCACTTCATTTCAGAATCATTATAGCAAAAATTAGCAGTGTAGGTTTTCAGAGATCATTAGACCTGGAAAAGATCATAAAGAGCACCTTAACCAAATGACTTTACAGATGAGGAGCTGCAGCCTGGGGTGTGAAGTGACTTGGATGAAGTCTTCTATTAAGAGTTATTTAAGTCACTTAAATCACTTAACTCTTAGTTTAAATAATTTTTTGTTAAAGCACTCTGTGCTACATCTGATTTACTGTCTTGATAACTGTAAAAAAAATTCATTCAGTTTCTTTGCCATAAGACTTCTATACACCTTTCAAACTTCCAACTTGATGACAAATACTTGCTAATGTACTTCAAACATTTTTGACAGCAATACACATTAAGAAACACATTTTATAACTTTACATAATAACTCAGGACATACATATTTATTCAACAGATATTTACTGAGTTACCTACTCTATGCCAGGACTGTTCTAAACACTAAGGATACAGTAGTGGACAGAACAGTCTAAAACCCCTGATCTTATGGAGCTTACACTTTAGTAGGAATAAGTAAAATAAGTAATCTATATAACTGAGTATTAAAGTGATAATTTTTTCTATTAAACACAAAGTAGGGGTAAAGAATATGGGGATAGGAAGTTATGTGACTTTAGGTGATCAGAGTCATCTCATTTGAACAAAGACTTGAAGGTGGTGAGGAAACCATGATAAAAAAAATTTTTCAGGCAAAGGCAATAGCTGAGCAAAAAGCTTAATAAAGAACAAGGAGTCCACTGGGCTGGTGTGGCTCAGTGGCTGAGCACTGACCCATGCACCAAGAGGTCGCCTGTTTGATGCCCACTCGGGGCACATGCCTGGGTTATTATGATCCAAACCTCCAGTGGGGGACATGCAGGAGGTGGCCAATCTATGTTCTCTCTCATTGATATTTCTATCTCTCTCTCCCTCTCCCTTCTCTCTCTGAAAATCAATAAAGAAAAACAAAAAATAAAAAAACAAGGAATCCAATGCAACTAAAGCCAAATAATCACTAGTAGGAGACAGGTCAGAGAGGGAAAATAAATGGCAGGAAATATGTTGAGCCATTTAGGAAATATGTAAAGGCTTTGACTTTTACTCTGAATAACATGTGAAGCTACTGGAGTGATATAATTGAATCATGTTTAAAAAGGATCATTTTGTCAGCTGTGTTGAAAATAGATGGAAAAGACACTGACAGAGGAGGGCAAAAGCACAGAGGAGGCTAACAAAATATACTAAGATAAGGCTGATTGATGATGGCTTATGTCAGTGTGATATAGTAGAAATGATACAAAATAGTTGGATTCTGAATATATTTTGAAAATAGCACCAAAAGGATTTCCTGACAAACTGAATATGGGTTATGACAGAAAGAAATCAATAATAAACTAAAAGATATTAGGATGAACAACTGGAAGGAAGAAGTTGTCATCAATTGAAATGGGGAAGACTGCATCTGAGGACTTCCCTTTAGGACATGGAGGTATGAAACGTGTATTAGACATTCAAGTGTAGAAGATAAGTAAGCAGCTGAATGTATCAACCTGGAATTCAGGGAACAGCTCTGGAATGGAGATATAAATTAGAGATTTAAAAGTGACAGTGCATATGGATGATACTTAAAAGTCATAACACTGGATAAGATCACCACTGAATTTAGTAATGGGATCACTGGTGATTTTGACAAGAGCACTAGCAGCTCTCTGCTTAGACTGGGCTCAAGAGAAATGGGAAGAAAGGAATTAGAAACCACAAATATAGACAAGTCTTTGAAGAAAGTTTTGTTATCAAGGGGACTAGAGAAATGAAGTGATTTCTGGAAGGGGAGATGGGATCAAGAGAAAAATGGAAGAAATAACATCATGTTTGAATATTCATGGTAATGCTTTACAAGAGGAAAATATTGATAACGCAGGAAAGACAGGGAAAAGTGGTGTCCTTGAACAGGTCAGGGGGAATACAGAATGTTATCCAATGCAAACATGGAGGTTTGGTCTTAGGAGATTGAGAAGGTCATCTAGAACAGCAATTTTCAACAGGTGTACCGCAAGAATTTATAGAACATGCAGTACCTGACTATTTAGTCAGAGGCACTGAGTTTTTTCCCTTGGATTGTAAAAAAAAAAAAAAAAAGACAACAGCCAACACAACAATAGCCATCCGGTGTGAATGCCCTATCTTGAACCATAAATATACAGGTCATTTAATAGAGTTGCAGCTTATTGGTCACGTAGCACAATAAGGTTGTGTCTTATTGGTTAATTCTTGGTACCAGAAATCCTTATATACAAGTACAGGCACCTTATTTTTTATTTACTTATTTTTGTTTTGTTTTGGTTGTTTTTTTTTTTGGTACGTGCCCCTAGTGGAAACTGAACCCGGGACTGTCTGGTCCACAGGCCGACGCTCCAACCAATTTTAGTAATTAGTTTATGTGTACCATAAGATGAAAAAGGTTGAATATCGCTGATCTACAGTACCAGGAGAAAAACAATAGTACGTGTGTAGGATGCAAGTAAGTAAACAGAGGCCAAGTTGGGAGCTTGTGAAAATTATCTTGTGATTGCCTTTACTTTGTCCATGAAACAAAATAGAAAGGGAAGTCATCAGCTGAGAGTGAGAATGGAAAAGGGTGTTTTAAAAGTTGGTAAAGAGGATAAGTATAAAATCGTCATTTAGTAGAGTGGATAAAACAGAATAAATCATATACTATGATTCATAAATTTAAAGATACATTAATCAGCATGATTTTGTTTATCTCCAGTCACATTTATTTATGAGACACAGAACAGATAAAGTTGGATATATCCAAGGTAAAGATTTTTGTCAGGTAAGATCTTTGAAGCAAGAGTTGAGGCTATACACTAGAAAGTGATTATAAGATTATAAAACTGACTATGGAATTTAATCCACTGTAAGGAAGGAGGAGAAGACATGAAAGAGATAACGATCATGAAAAGACAGTACAAACAATGAACTGAAAGTATGAATAAGACTGAAGTATTGTTGAAGTTAGGATACTAAAGGAAGTAAGCCAGAAACATGAGAGATCGTGAGGAAAAAATGAAAGCTTGAAATTAACATTTGAAAACTGTTGTAATTAAATGATAAAACCATGAGAAGCTATGGCTGACATAGGGGAAAGAGAAAGATCTTTGTAGGAAAAAATGTTCAAGGAACTAAGAGACCAAGGTGTTGGAAGAATTATTTACAAAGATATTTAAATTACTAAGAATTAAGACAGAGCGCAATTATAAACCAGAAAATAAAAATCATCAGGAAATGAGGGGAGATAAGATCAATAAGCAGGTGATATAATTTTTTGACATAAAATTCAAAGCTGAAAGTTTTTAGAGAGGAAGTAATAATAAAGGTATAAAAGTGGAAATGAGAAAAATGAGGACATACAGTAATCCCCCCTTATCCATGGGGGATAGGTTCCAAAACCCCTAGTGAATGTCTAAAACTGCAGACAGTACCAAACTCTCTATGTACTATATTTTTTCCTATACATACATACCTGTGATCAAGTTTAATTTATAAATTAGGCACAATAAGAGATTAACCATAACTAATAATAGAACAATTATAATAATATACTGTAAAAATGTATATTGTTATAATTTTATAATTGAGAGAGAATGTGATCTTTCTCAACATATCTTACTGTACTGTACAAAGAGTATTAATATGCTAGACAAAGAAATGATTCACATCCTGGGTAGGATAGGGTGAGATAAAAGATTTCATTACACTACTCAGAATGGTATGCAATTTAAACTTATGAATTGTTTATTTCTGGAATTTTCCATTAATATCTTTGGACCCCAGTTCACCCTGGGTAACTGAAACCATGGAACGCAAAACCACTAATAAGAAGGGACTACTATATATTTTACCAGTTAATCCAGTGGTATAATGGCTGCTAAAGAAAAGCAATTAATACCGAGGAGGCTATAGAGAAACAATGTCCTTGGGAACACAGATTTCAGGCAGAAGATGGAGAAGGGAAAGTTTAGGGAAGAGGTTAACAATAGAAGGAATTTTGCTAATGATGAGTTAGTTCCACAGGGCATATCAAAAAAGATTTGGGCCTTGTAAAGGAAAAAAAAACAGAGAAAGACATGGGCTTTGCAGAGACTGGAGATCTGAGTAGGGGGTGACAGGGGAATCTTAGAGTCCTTGCAGTAACTGGCATATACAGTGGGAAAAGGCATAATGAAATTAGTCCTGATTGAATCAAAGCAAATAATAGTCTCAAGGCTGAACATCTTAGAAAGCAAGGTGACGTTGATGTCTAGGAATTCCTCTTAACCCTGCAGATGGAAATAGACACACCTGGGGACTGCTGATTTTAATGTAGCACAGAACATGAGGAACTCATTTTTGACCTCTCCACCAGTGGGCCCTTCTTACTAAGTGCACAGTCTTACTCCAAAGTCATTAGGATTTACTCATGACTCATATTACTTATGTGTAAAACAAAAAGAAATAATCTTATTATTTGCAATACACTCTGACATCTATTGTGTTTTGTTTTTTTTCCAGTCTAGCTATATGCCACTCAATTAACTTCACAACCCACTAATGCAGCGGTCCTCAACCTGCGGGTCAAATGACCCTTTCACAGGGGTCACCTAAGACATAACAGTAGCAAAAGTACAGTTATGAAGTAGCAACGAAAATAATTTTATGCTTGAGGGTCACCACAACATGAGGAACTGTATTAAAGGGTGGCGGCATTAGGAAGGTTGAGAACCACTGCACTAATGATTTGTGACCCATTGTTTGAAAAAACACTGTAGTAGGCAATTAATTATTCATAAGTTCAGAATCTACTAGGAAACCTTGAGGTTCTGAATCTTTATGTCAAATGTTAAGTCCTTTTGAAACTGATCTGTTATTCCTATAGCGTTAACACGCAAGCAAACCAAACACATGCATATAAACATAGGAAAGTTAGCCCTGGCTGATTTGGCTCAGTGGTTACACCTTCAGCCCACCGACCAAAGACTCGGGTTCAATTCCGGTCAAGAGCACATATCTCAGTTGTGGTTCGGTCCCCGGCCCTGGTTGGGGTCTTGCAGGAGGCAACCAATTGATGTGTCTTTCTCACATCGGTGTTTCTCTCTCTCTATCCCTCCCTCCCACTCTATCTGAATATAAATGAAAAAATGTCCTCAGGTGAAGATTTAAAAAAAAAACATAGGGAAATTATTTTTTACCTTACCTTTCATTATTTTACTTTATGGATTATTGATAAATGTTTAGTCTTATCACTTGACCAAGTCATTACTGTCCTTTTACCATGCCATCACCCAAAGATTTCCCATTAAATCTTCCCCCTCAAACCACATATAGCATAATTAAGTAAATTATATTTTAAGTAATTTATTCATTCATTTATTCCATGAACATTTATTTCATGCTCATTATACCAGGCAATAGATATACAATAGTGAAAGAAACAGACATGGTCCCTCTACTTGTGGTTCTGTGATGAAGAATGCTGAGATAAGACCTACATTTTATACAAAAGTCTGCTAAATAAAGTAATATTTAGGCTGAGATTTGAAGTATGAACAACCACCATGTGAAGAATTGAGGGTAAACCATTCCAGGCAGTTGAACAGCATCTGTCAGATAAAGATGTAAAGAGTCTGAACCTATCAGAAGAATTAAAAGGAAGATTGCGTGACTGCAGCATGAAAAGTGAGGGTAGGAAAGCTAAAAATGAAGTTGTAGTGGTGAAGAGAAGGTAAATAATACAATGATTTTTTTTAAAATATATTTTTTATTTTAGAGAGAAAGGGAGGGAAGGAGGGAGGGAGGAATGGGGGGGAGGGGTAAGAGAGAGAGAGAGAGAGAGAAATACTGATGTGAGAAACATTGATCAGTTGCCTCCCGTATGTACCCCAACCGGGTATCAAACCTGAAACCTGAGAATGTGTCGACTGGACTCAAACAGTTTCGGTTATGGGACAATGCTCAATCAACTGGGCCACACCAGCCAGAGCAATCAATGCCTTTTAAACTAGGGTCAGTAGCTGGAATTTTATTCAAAGTGCAATAAAAAGCTATGTTATAACAGAAGAGTGATATAATTAAATTTATGTTTTTAAAAGATCACTCTGGCTGCTATGTGAAGAATACACTGGAAGAACCCAAGAAAAGAAGTTGGGAAAACAAGGATGAAGCTATTTCATTCACCCAGGCAAGATGGTAATGGCCTAGATTAGGAAGTGCAATGAAAACAACGAAAAGTGCCCACGATTAAGATATATTTTGGAGATATAATCTATAGGCCTTATCAAAGGATTAGGTGTTGTTTTAAATGAGAAAAGAGTGATGCCCATATTTTTAATTTAAAAATGGCTATATAGTGCTAACATTTATTGGGGAAAACTGTTGGAGAAATAGCAGGGAAGGAAAATCAAGAGCACTATTTTAAACATGTTAAGTTAAAGATGCCAATAAGGTATACAAGTAAAAAAGTGAATAACTGCCCTGGCCTGTTTGGCTCAGTGGTTAGAGAGTCGGCCCTCAGACCAAAAAGTCATGGGTTTGATTCCGATCAAGGTTTGATCCTGGTCCCTGATTTGGGTTGTGCGGAAGGCAACCAATGGATGTGTCTCTCTCACATCAATGTTTCTTTCTCTCCATCTCTCTCTCTCTCTTTCCTCCTCGCTCCCTCCCACTCTATCTGAAAAATCAACGGAAAAATATCCTCGGGTGAGGATTAAATAATAATAATAATAATAAAATAAATAACTAAAAAATAAAAAGTGAATCACCAATTTTGATATGGGAATTCATAGAAGTATAACCTGGAAATAAAAATTTGGTAGCGATCAGAAAATTAATGTCACAGGAATAGCAGAACTCATCTGGAGAAAAGATTACAGAGAAATAAGGAACTGAAAATCTTATTGGTAACAAAGACTATGTTCAAATGTGAGAACATATAACTTTAAGGACATTAGTATAATGACTGCCCTTCTCTTCACAAACTCCTGAAAATGCCATGCAAGGTTGATCATATCCATAGGTTTTTCAATAAATTAATGAATACATGATATAGCTGTGTAAACAAATGTGTTTTGGTGTTTTCTTTTGGCCAAAATTGTTTCCGTCAGCACTTTTTATTTTTAATCTACATTTCAATTAGAATAGTCATACAGCACCAGGGGTCAAAACACAATGGCCTCTGAGACAAATCCAGCCCACTGCCTGTTTTTTGTATGGCCAGTGAGTTAAGAATGGTTGTTACATTTTTAAATGGATGAAAAAAATTCAAAAGAAGAGTATTTCATGACATGTGAAGCTACATAAATGTCAAATTTCTGTGTCCATAAATAAAGATTTATTGGAACTCAGTCATGCTCACTCTTTCACATATGGCCTATGACTGCCTTCACACTAAGAAAGCAGAACTGAGCAGTTGCAACAGAGACTGTATGGCCCACAAAGCCTAAATTATTTACCACCTCACTGTACAGAAAAAGTTTGTTGACCTCCAATATAGCACATCACTAACTTGGTACCTAAATTTATAAATACCTTGCCAACCTGAAATTTATGTAAATATCTTGAAATACTCAACATCTCCAAATATCAAGTGAACTTACACAAAAAATTTATAAGCATAATGTATACTAGAAGCCACTGACAAAGAAAAAATGAGCCAAAAGTTGAAGATTCTACCTTTATGCCTGGATACTGAAATATCAGCTCAGTAACTAATGTGAAAAATAGAATAATTATTTCTACTTTAAACATCTAAAACTTTAGAGTTAACTCATTTCTTTCAATCCCTCCCCAATCATTCTGTCAGTAAAAGGAAAAGTGTGAGAAATATTTTATACCTAAGGCTGCTACTAGATCCTTGAGAATAGCAACTACTACCTTAAAATCACAATACTTTTTTTTTTAGCTGGAGGGAGAGAGGAGGGAAGAGAAAGAAAGAGAGGGAGAAATATCGATGTGAGAGAGACATATCGAGTGGTTGCCACCCACACGAGCCCAACCAGGGCGGAGGTATGTGCCGTTAGCGAGAACTGAACCTGGGACTCTCTGGTCTGCAGGCCGACACTCTAAACAGCTAAGCCAAACCAGCCAGGGCAAAATTACAATATTAAAAAAAAATTTTTATTGACTTTTTTTTGGGGGGGGGGACAGGAAGGGAGAGGGAAGAGAGAAAGACATCAATGTGAAAGAGCAACAGTGATCTGCTGCCTCCTGCATGCTCTGCTACTCGGGCATGTGCCCTGACTGGAAATTGAACCCACAACCTATCCAGGCACACTATGCCCAGCTAACTGAGCCACACCAGCTAGGGCAATTGCAACACTTTTTAAAATTCTTTCCTTAAAAATAGTTTTTATTGATTTTTTGAGAGAGAGAGATAGAACACTGATGTGAGAGAGAAACATAGGTTGGCTGCCTCCTGCTTGCCCCCTACTGGGGATTGAACCTGCAACCCATGCATGTGCCCTGACTGGAAATTGATCCAGGACCTCTCAGTCCATGAGACGATGCTCAACCCACTGAGCCACATCCACTGGGCTTAAAATTCTTTAAATATCATTCATTCCGTGCCCCTGCCACTATCCAAGTAAACAAAGAAAGAAATACTCCTACCATTTAAAATTTTCAAGATTAAAATTTTTCTTGTTATGTTTAATCAATACTTAGCATACATGTATACATGGTGTATGACTTCTTTTAGGCCAATAACTAATTGTTCAGTAAATTATTATTCAAGAGCACTTACTGACACCCTATGAGATTTGAGAAAAAGGTTAAAGCTCCCCCCCAAAAAAGTGTAAAACTAACGCCTATGAAATAGTTAGAAATGAGAAAAAGATGTCACATAGTGTTTTCATTTGTAAACTGAACTCCATTAAAACTGTTGGTTTACTATAAAAATATGTTAGCTCGAAAAACATTGTTTGCTGATTTCTTAAACTAAGTTATTACCAAATCGACTCCTTATGTAATAACATTAATTTCTATACATAATTTAGTCAATTGTATAACTGGCAATTTAAGAAACTCACACTGAATGGAGCCACATGGGTACTTTAAATATCAGGGGACCACTCTGTAAAGTATATGATAACCATAATGCTGTATACCTGTATACCTGAAACTATTACAGAATAATATAGAATGTGAACTGCAATTCAAAAATAATAAATAAATGAATGAATGAATAAATAAATAAATAAGAAACTCACACTGTCTTCCACATCTCCAGTCTTCCAGCCTTTTAACAGCATTTTAGACAAAGGTACTTGTAGTTCATTTTCTAGAATCTGTTTAATCTCTCCTGTATAAAGAAAAGAGACTGAGTATTACTAACAAAATAAGGCAATCAACATTTGTTCACATCCAGGGCTAGCATTCATATTAGACACATCTGATAAATGAATAACAAAAATTTCAATAATCCAAACTTCAAATCTTGATCAAACAATATGTTGCCGTTTGAAGAACTCAGGCTTCAACATTAATTATTATAAAAGACTCCATAATTAATTAGTAGTTAATTAACCACACAGCTTTTTAAAAGAAATAGATATCAGTGATTTGGGGTTTGAAGAGAAATAATCTATTTTAAACTAATCAACTAACAAGACCTATATATGCTCAGAATATGGTAGGAGTAGAAGCTAAAGTATAAAACCTGAGTCATCACAGTATAGGCAAAGCAGATTTTGGAAGGAAGATTTGGGTTGAGGTCTCATTTTGAAGAAGTCAAATAACTTGTCTAATCTTAGTATTTGTATCTATAAAAGGGAATAATTACTCCTATCTTCTCTACTTCTAGGGTTCAAGGATGAAATGAAATAACATTAATGAAAGTAGCTGAAAAAAGTAAAGCCAATAATCTAGAACACAATTTAAATTGTGTTAAAGAGAAAAGCAATAGTATTTCAGAAAACAAAACAAAACATGGTGTTGGATCAAATAGAGAAAGCTTTGGGAAAGAGATAAGACTTAAACTAGCTAAAAGAAAAACTGGGTTTAAACCAAGCTTTAAGTATAACTGGATTGTGAAGGAGAGCCAAACCAAAAGCAAAGATATTCTATTTTGTAAAGACCAAAAAAAAAAAAAAAAAAAAGACTGAAAAGTATAAAGGAAAAAATAAACATGATGCTAATGAGAAACAGTGAGGAATCATAATTTCCCCAATGCTCCAGAAATTACTTAACAGGAATCAAGTCTACTTATAAATCAATCAGCTGATTTTTGGTACTAAAGTTTATTAAACAGATCATTGAATGAAAATGTAGAAATATTTCATACATCTGCTTTTTTTAGGTTGGTGCTGATCTATAATTTTAGATGAATTCAATTATTTCATTGGGCTGCTGTATTAAATGACATAAGTTGTGGAAAATATTTTGTATTAGTATGTGTCCAATACATACAAGGGACTCAAAATGTGTTGGCTATTTTTAGTTGTATTAAGGTAGTACATATTAATTATGGTAATAGCACACCATAATCAATGTACACACACACATCCACACAATGGAATATTAAAAATAGAAGGAAAATCTGCTATTTGCCACAGTAATGGACCTTGAGGGCACTAAGCTAAATGAAAGAAGTCAAACAGAGAAAGACAAATACTGTTTATCTCATATGTAGAATCTTAGAATAATAAAAATAATAACTCATAGAAAAAGAGGTAAGATTTGCGGTAACCAGAACAGGTATTGGGGGGGGGGTGGTAAAGGAACTGAATAAAGAAGGTCAAAAGGTACAAACTTCTAGTTAAAATACAAGTACTAGGGATGTAATGAATTACATGATGATTATAGTTAACACTGCTATGTGGTATATTTAAAAGTTGTTAAGAGCATAAACCTTAGGAATTCTCATCACAGGGGACAGAAAACTTTTTTCTTTTTCTTTTTGAATCTATACGAGGCCCTAGTTGTTAACTAAACTGACTGTGGTAATAATTTCACAATATATGTAAGTCAAATCACTGTGCTATACACCTTATACTTACACAGGGCTGTAAAATATTATCTCAATAAAACTGGAAAAGAATGAGGTTTAAAAAAAAGAACAGTACATGGAACCTAATAGCATACTTTTTAAAAACTTAATATAATTTACATATCATAAAACTCACTTATGTATTTTGACAAATATATACACCACTGTAACCACCACCACAACCAAGATAAAAAACATTTCCTGTATTACAAAGAGTTTGCTCATATCCTTTTGAAACAAAAGTCTACCCACCCACCCCACCCCCCAGCTTCAGACCTTCTTCTCTACTCTAAAATATAGTTTTGCCTGTTCTCTTTTATGTCTGGGTCCTTTTGCTCTGCATGTTTTTAAGATACATCCATGTGTTCTGTATACCAATAAATAGTCCCTTTTCATTGCTTAATAGTACTCCATTATTCAGTGCAGTAGGCAGCTTCTGAAATTGCTTTCAATGCTCCATCCCACGGTATTCATGCCCTTTATAATCTCCTCCCCCTTGAGTGTGGGCTGTACCAAGTTACTTCCAACAACGAAAAGACAATAATCGTGATGGGATATCACTTGAGTTAGGTTACAAAACAATGACTTCCATCTTGCTAGACTGTGATTTCCATCTTGCTAGCATACCCTCTATTGCCCTATAACTTGCTCATTTTGATTAAGCCATCTGCCTTGTTGTGAACTGCTCTATGGAGAGGCAAACGTAACTAAGAGCAGCCTCCAAGAGCAAGTGAGGAAATGAGGCTCCAGTTAAACAACCCAAATGGAAGTAAATCCTAGGCAACCACATCAGTGATCCCCAAAGTAGATAGTTGAGCCTTGAAATTACATTGATTGCAGCCCATAAGAGACCAGTTAAGCTATGCTCAAATTCCTGACCTACATAAACTGTAATAAATGTTGTTTTAAATCATTAAATTTTAAGTAATCTGTTACACAACAAAAAATAACCAATAGATATGGATACAGCACAATTTACTTACCACTTCACAAATTGACGAACAATTAAATTGTTACTTTTTCCCCCTAATGTAAATAAAGCTGCTATGAACATTATTGTGTAAACCTTTTGGTAAATATATGTGATTTCTCTTGAGCAACTGCCTAAGAATGGAACTGCTAGATTGTAAACGTATGATGAGTTTATAAAAAACTGACAAACTTTTTTTCAAAGTGATGGTATCAAGTTGTATTCAACCAAAGTTCCAGTTGTTCTAAATCACTACCAACAATTAGAATTTTCTGTCCTTTAATTTCAGCCATTTCAGTGGGTATGAAACAGTTTCTCATTGTGATTTCAATTACAAATTGAAAATCATCAGTATCCCGATGATTAATAACTATGACACTGAGCATATTATCATGTGCTTATTGGCTATCTGCATACCTTCTATCAAGTGCTGAACAGACATGCTATGAGTGGGCCTTGCATTGTTCTACCTCCACATAATCCCTAAGGAACCACTGATTTGATTACTGTGACTACAGATTACTTTAAATTATCTAGAATTTATATATAAATGGAATTGCAGAGTGTACTTTTGAAATCTGGCTTCTTTCCACATTGTTGCATATAACAATAGCCCCCCCCCTTTTTGTTTCATTATTAAGTAGTATTCTATTGTATGATTATACAACAATTTGTTTATCCATCCACTGGTTTACAGACATTTGGGGGTTTCTACTGCTTGGGGCTATTACAAATAAGTTGCTAAGAACAATAATGTACATGTCTTTGACAAACATATGCTTTCATTTATCTTGGGTAAATACCTAGGAGAATAGCCAAGAATGTATTTTTAACTTTGTAGGAAAGTGCCAAACTCTTTTTCAAAGTGGTTTCTATTGTGATGTGTTCAAGTTCAATAATCTTTTCTTCTCCCATGTCCAATCTTCTGTTAATCCCATCTGGTATATTCATTTTAAACATTAGGGTCTCCATCTTTAGACATTTAATTTGAGACATTTTTCCATTTTAATGACTTATTTAAAATCTTTCCTCTTTCTTTTTGAGCAAAGTAATACAGTTGTAACAAATGTTTTAATGTTATCTACTAATTCCAACTATGTCAGTTCTAAATTGTTTTTTATTTGATTTTAAGTGATTTCTCTCCTCATTATGGGCCAGGTTTTTCTGCATCTTTGTGTGCCTGGCAATTTGTTACCAGATGGCAGACACTGTGAATTCCACCTTGATGGGTGCTGAATATTTTTTATTCCTATAGATATTCTAAGGTTTGTCCTGAGATGCAATTATGTTACTTTAAAATAGGTCAATGCTTTCGGGTCTTGCTTCTGAGATGTTAGCTGATACCACCTGAGCAGCATTTAATCTAGGACTAATTATTCCCCACTACTGAGGCAAAAAACTTCTGAGTACTCTATCTAGAGCTTCATGAATTACGAGGTTTTTCCCATCTAGCTGGTGGGCACAAACACTATTCCTGACTCTGTTCCCTCTAAGCCTTTTGGGTGGCTTTTTTTTTTAATCCTCACCCGAGGATATTTTTTCCATTTTATTTTCAGTGGGAGGGAGAGGTAGAGAGAGAAACGAACATTGATGTGAGAGAGAAACATCGATTGATTGCCTCCTGCAAGACCCTGACCATGGCCAAAGACCTAACCGCAATCAAGGTACATGCCCTTGACCAGAATCAAACTTGCGACTCTTTGGTCCACAGGCCGACGCTCTAACCACTGAGCAAAACCAGCCAGGGCTGGATGGCTTTTTTTCAGTTGTTTCAGTTTCTATAAGTGAGGGTGGGTTCTTTTCCTATTTCTTAGGTGGAAGCTTTAATTCTTTTCAGAACTTAATTCTTTTTTAATTAAGCATTTGAACTATAAATACCCTTTCGACACCACTTTGTCAGCAAACAAATGCATATGCCACGTTTCCACCATAATTCAGGTCAAAAATATTTTCTAATTTCCTTTGTGATTTCTTCTTTGACCTATGGTTTTGTATTTCATTGTTTTAATGATTGCTCTAGGGTTTACAATGTGCAGATTTAGCACAGTCCACCTTCAAATAAAACAGAACTTATCTTACAACCATATACTTCCATTTCCCTTTCTTATTCTTTGTTAGTATTCTCATACCTTTATTTCTATATAACTTATAAGCCCCAAGATACATTGCTGTTACTTTTAAAAAGTCAATGATCTTCTAATTATTTTTTATGGTGAAAAGTCACAATTTTGCCATTGAATGCCACACATTGTGCTTTGACTTACATTGTTTCTTCTGAGCTAATCAGCAAAGGATGAGATAGCTGAACAAAATATAAAATGCTTCACAAACATGAATGACAGCAGGGGGCATGCTAATCATATCTGTATTGTTCTAATTTTAGTATATATGCTGCCAAAGTGAGAACTCTCAATTCTCTTTTTAAAAAAAAATTAAAAATAGAAGCCGTGGCCGATCTTGCTCAGTGGTTAGAGCGTCAGCCTGAAGACCAGAGAGTCCCAGGTTCGGGTCCCGCTAAAGGCATGTACCTCAGTTGCAGTTAGTCCCCGGCCCCAGTTGGGGTAGGTTGGGGTCATGTGGTGGCGATCACTCGATGGGTCTCTCTCACATTGATGTTTCTCTCTCTCTCTCTCCCTCCTGTTCTATCTGAAGATAAATGCAAAAATGTCCTTGGGTAAGGATAAAAAAAAAGTTAAGAATAGAACAGAAACACTTTTATATATTTACCATTTCTGGTGCTCTTCATTGATTTGTGTTAATCTAATTTTCCAACTGTTATCATTTTCTTCCAGCCTGAAAAACTTCCTTTCTTACAGCTTTTATTTGTGTGAAAAAATATTTTTATTTAGTCTTTATTTCTGAAAAACATTTTTGTTGGATACAGCATTCCAGGTTTTATTCCTTCGGCACTTATAAATATCACCAAATTATCTCCTGGCTTGCATTGCTTCAGAGAAGTAGACAGCAGTCATTATTTTTAAATATTTCTTTCCGCATATGGAATGTGTTTTTGTTTCCTCACCTGGTGCTCCTTTAAATTTTTTTTACACTACTGATTTTCAGCAACTTCATCATGAAGTGGTTTCCTTTGAGTTACTCCTACTTATAAGCCTTTTAAATCTGAGTTTATAGTTTCATCAAATTTGGGTAATTTTATACTATTATTTCCTGAAAATTTTCCCCTTAAAAAAGTCCCTGTTTCCAAAACTCTAATCACACATACATTAAACCACATTATATTTCCCCACATGTCACTCAAGCTCTATTCTCCTCATCCTCCCCTGTATTTCTGCTATATGTATTCCACTTTGCATTGTTTTTAGTGCTCTGTCTTCAAATTCACTGGTCTTTTCTTCAATAGCAAGTAAACTGTTAAATCCTTTTATTGCAGATCTTATATTTTAGCTCTACAATTTTCATTTGGTTATTTTTTAATACTTTCATTTCTTTCTCCATTAATTTCTTAATTTCCTTTAAATGCATAAGCATATTTATAAAAGCTGTTTTTAAACCTTCCTCTGCTAATTTCATTATTTTTGCCATTTACAGATATATTTTTAATTTCTAATTTTTCTTCAGTTTATGAGTCACATTTTGCTACTTCCCATATCTACTAGTTTTTGACCGAATTCCAGACTTTATGAAAAGTACATTAGTGAGTGTCCACATTTAGTGGTTTGCCTTTAAAGAGTATAAAAGTTTTATTTTAATGGGTCCTTAAATGTCATGCCTATCAAGTCTTTTGAGACTTCTTTACAACATTTTTTGGGGTGGAATTAGAGTAGTGATTCTCAAAAGTATAGTTTGCAGATTCCTGGGATTCCTTGAAACTGACAGAACAAAAGTAATGCTAAGTAAGACTACTGGTACTTTACCACAAATCAAAGTACTAGTGCTAAGCTGAACTAATACACTGTATTGTATTCTTCACCACCAAATACTTGCATTTTTTTAAAAAAGCCATGCAGTAACAAAAATTATTAGTCAAATCTTAATGCTTTTAATATTGTGTGTGATGAAATGGGAAACACTCATAAAAAATTTCTGATTTGTACTAAAGTACAATGGTAGTTTGAGGAAAAGCATTTGTTTGCATTGTGAGATAACTACTTTTTTATCCCACAGAGCATCAATTTTACTTGAACAAATCACTGCATACTATATTATTCAGACTTGGTATTTTCTCAAATATAAACAAAGTAAGGCTGTCAATCCAAGGGAAACAAGTGACATTTTTGTCAACAATAGAATTTGAATCTTCAAACTAAAATCCCAATTTTTCAGAAATTTGTGTATACCACTATGAGCCTGATAGCTTCCCAAAACTTAAAATATTTTTCTGTGAGGTCAGTGATGATATTAACAAATGTGATTTATTGATATTATAAAATGTTATGTGTCATTATTTGGTTGATCTTTAAGACAAAGTGAACAATATTTTCAAAATGACCACTTCATGATATTATAAAACCATGCACTTAAAGTAAAGCTATTATACTGGATTTAAAAATAACAGAATGCTAAATTTTCACTGATGTGGTTTTTCAGATTTTACATTGCAACTAATGTTTAACAAACTACTACTACTTGCCAAGTTTTGGTTCAGCATTAAATATAAAATAAGACTATAAGAATATTATCTGCAAGGGCTGTTAAAATACTCCCTTCTCCAATTATATACTTGTTTGAGGCCACATTTTCTTAAAATATTTTAACAGAAATAACACATTGTAAAAGAAAAAAATGGAGAAGCAGATACAACAATCCAGATGTCTTCTACATAGCGATTGAAGAGTTTGCAAAAAATGTTAAACAATGTCCTTTCCCTCAGTACTTTATTTTGTAAAGTTAACTATCTTTCACTAAGAATCATATTCATGTTAACATGTAATGGGTTCATTACTGTTAAATACTTAAATTTCTCAGTTTTAAATACTAATATGGAAAGTATTCTTCTCAAGTCTCTAATAATTGTCCCACATGTTCAACAGAATCTTTTTCTTCCACGTAAAATAAATTTAATAGTCTCCTAACCCTACCTATGAGCTCAAAAAATTGTTTGGCTTACCCTATGATGTGCAGATTACTATTCAGTCAAAGATCTAAAGGGAGTGCAATACAGATTTCTGGAGTTTTTCTTCTAAGTAGTTCTATTTCCTCTATTTCTCCACCCTTTACAGTCCAGTATTTCAGCCTCATGGATCTCCAATTCTTTTTTTTTCAACTCAGCAAAACCATTAGGCTCTACCTTGAGTTCCCTATCCCTGAAGGGTGGTCTAGAAACTCCCACCAGGCAGAAAATCAGAGGCAACTAGAGTTTTCCTCTTCTCTTTTCCTTTCCTCAGTGATCCCAGTCCTACTACGCTGCCTGTTGTCCAATACCTAAACATAATTGTTTCAGGTATTTTACCCAGTTTTCTAGGTGCTTATAGCAGGTAACATGCCAGTTACTCCTCTGACAGCAGAAACAGAAACTCTTACAATTTTTTACTTCTCATACCAAGTTATTACATACAATAATCCCAAAGTTTTCTGTGGTTTAAACAGTTCACAAAAACTAACCAAAGATGTAGCACATAAAAGCATATTAGACCAGTATTAGGCACATTAATTCTATTTTACATGGTAATACTTACCTTTACATTAGAAATTACATTTTACATTCACATGGTTTTATATTCATATGAAGCATACATTATTATGTTTCATAATTTACTTTATAGATTAATATGAATATTTCAAATATTGCTGAGTAAAATAAATATGTTGCTTTTTAATTTTTTTTTTTAATCCTTACCCAAGGACATTTTTCTATTTTTTGTTCAAATAGAGTAGGAGGGAGAGAGAGGGAGAGAGAGGAAGAGAGAGAGAGAGAAACATCGACGTGAAAGGGATACATCGAGTGGTTGCCACCCACACAAAACCAGGTCTGGGGAAAAACTGCAACCAAGGTATGTGCCCTAAGTGGGAACCGAACCCGGGTCTCTCTTGACAGCAGGTCGATGCTCTAACCACTGAGCAAACCGGTCAGGGCGCTTTTTCATTTTTAACAGCAACTTTTCTCAAGACCTTTCCAGTTTTCAGTGATGAGAAAGCTTAAAAAAAAAAAAAAGCCTACTTAAAATCTTAGTCAGCAATTACTCTAAACAGATTTTGGCCTGCCCAACAGAGAAATAATTGGTAAAAGGTCATTTTGTTCAGTCTGCTACACTCCAATAATTAAAAACAGATTCACAAATACTTTATCTGCCATTTAATTACCTGAGAAAAATAATTTTATATAGTTTTTATTTTCCTTCAGATTTAATAATCTTAATAAATATGTTGTCTTCTTTGAAAATCATATGGAAGAAATTCATGATTTAAATTTATAGTACTAAACCTTTATAATGTGTGGAAAACAACTAAAGATGGGGAGAGGTTGTAAAAAAATATTCTACACTGGGGGTGTACTAATAATTTCCAAGCAGAATAAGGCAACGCTATTAAAATGTTATGATCACTAGGATGAAAGCCCTATGTCTGTTCCATCACCACATGACTATTACTGAAGCCACATTATAGGCCCTCTTGGGCCTCAAATTCCACATTAACTTAAAAAAAAAAAAAAATCCACCTAAAAATACACTTCATATTAATGCCACCTATTAAAATTTTTAATTTAAAAAATGTCAACACAAGGTGGCACCAAGAAGTTAAAACTTCCCCCAAAGAAAAATGAGACAGCCAATCTCAGTAGATACAATATGGAAATCAAATATGCCTCTTACAAGAAACAAATGTACAAAAAATGTCATGTGGATTTTTCTCAAGCACAATTCTCAAAATTTTCTCCCCCTTCATTCCATTAACACTTTTGTCATGCCAGAAATCTTTTGCTTCATTTATTCATTTCCTCATTTTAAACATTATAAACTAGCAGCCGCTACAAATACTTGTTTCAACTAGGAAAGCTATTCTTTTGAGAAAAAAATCACAATATGATTTTTTGTTTTGTTTTTTAAATTTATTTTTGTTACAGATGTTTCCTCTCCCCGCCACCCAGACACCCTCCTCCCTGTCCCAGCACCCCACCATGCCCTGCCAATCACTGTTGTCTATGTCCAATGGTTATGCATATAAGTTCTTTGATTTATCTCATCCCTGCCCCCACCCCTGCACCAAGCCTCTTCTCTGAGGTTTGTCAGTCGGAACCATACTCCTTTCTATGTCTCTGGGTCTGTTTTGTTCATCAGCTTTTTCTGTTCATTATATTCCACAAATAAGTAAGATCATGTGGTATTTGTCTTTCTCTGATTGCCTTATTTCGCTTAACATAATACTCTCCAGGTCCATCCACGTTGTCTCAAAGGATAAGAGATCTTTCTTTGTTAGAGCTGCATAATGTTCCATGTATATATGTAGCACAGCTCTTTTTATCTACTGATGGACACTTGGGCTGCTTCCAGACCTTCACATTTGTAAATAGTGCTACTATGAACATTGGAGTACATATATTCTTTCTGATTGGTGTTTCACACTTATTAGGGTATATTCCTAGAAGTGGGAATACTGGGCCAAATGGCAGTTCAAATTTTAATTTTTTGAGATAACACCATATTATGTTCCATAGTGGCTGCACCAGTCTGCATTCCCTCCAGCAGTGTACTAGATTCCCTTTGTCTCCACACCCTCATCAGCACTTATTGTTTGATGATGTGTTGATGGCAGCCATTCCTGCAGGTGTGAGGTGATACCTCATCGTCATTTTTATTTGCACCTCTCTGATGATTAGTGATGTTGAGCATTTTTTCATGTCTTTCGGCCATTTCTATGCCCTGTTTGGAAAGGTGTCTATTTAGGTCCTCTGCCCATTTTTAAATTGTGTCCTTTGTCTTCCTTTTGTAGAGCTGCATGAGTACTCTATATATGTTGGATATTAACCCCTTACCTGATGTATTGTTGGCAATTATGCTCTCCCATATAGTGGGTTCTCTTTCCATTTTTGATCATTCTTTCTTTTGCTGTGAAGCTTTTTAATTTTATAGTCCCATGTATTAAATTTTTCCTGTTTCTCAAGCCTTAGGTGTTGTATCAGTGAAAATCTGCTGAGTGTGATGACTGAAATTTTGTTGCCTACATTTTTTTTCTAGGATTTTTATGGATTCACAAGTCATATTTAAGTCTTTTACCCATTTTAAGTTTATTCTTGTATATGGTGTTAAGTTGGTGATCTAATTTCATTTTTTTTTCATGTAGCTGTCCAATTTTCCTAACACCATTTATTAAAGAGGCTGTCTTTACTCCACTGTATGCTCTTGCCACCTTTGTCAAATATTGATTATAATGTCTTGGGTTGATTTCCCAGTTCTCTGTTCTGTTCCAATGATCTATATGCCTATTCTTGCGCCAGTACCAGGCTGTTTTGATTACAAACCTTTGTAGTATAACCTGGTATCTGGTATTATGATCCCTCCTACTCTGTTCTTTTTCAAGATTGCTGTGGCTATTCGGGGTCCTTTTTGGTTCCATATGAACTTCCAAAGTATTTGTTCTAGTTCTGTGAAATATGTCGTTGGTATTTTAAGGGGGATGCATTGAATCTATAGATTGCTTTGGGTAGTATGGACATTTTAATTATGTCAGTTCTTCCAATCCATGAACAAGGTATATGCTTCCACTTTTTTGTATCTTCCTCTATTTCTGTTTTCAATATCCTGTAGTTTTCTGGAAGAGGTCCTTTACCTCTTTGGTTAAGTTTATTCCTAGGAATCCTAATTTTTTTTTTTTTTTTTTTGCCACAATGGTAAATAGGATCGGTTTTTTAGTTTCTCTTTCTGTGAGTTCATTATTGGTGTATAAGCATATCAATTTCTTGATACTAATTTTGTATCCTGCTATGCCAAATTTATTTATTAAATCTAGTAGATTTTTGATGGGGTCTTTAGGGTTTTCTATGTACAGTATCAAGTCATCTGCAAATAATGACAGTTTCACTTCCTCCTTTCCAATTTGGACCCCTTTTATTTCTTCTTAATGTCTAATTGCTGTGGTTAAGACTTCCAGTACTACATTAAATAAGTGGTGAGAATGGGCATCCCTGTCTTGTTCCTGTTCTTAAGGGAAATGCTTTTAGTTTTTGCCCACTGAATATAATGCTGGCTGTAGGTTTTTCCTATATGGCCTTTATTATGTTGATATATGATCCCTCTATTCCCACATTGCTGAGGGTTTTTATGAGAAATGGGTGCTGGATTTTGTCAAATGCTTTTTCAGCATCTATTGATATGATCATATAGTTTTTATCTTTCATTTTGTTTATGTAGTGTATCACATGTATTGATTTGTGAATATTGTACCAGCCTTACATCCCTGGGATGAATCCCACTTGGTCATGGTGAATGATTGTTTTTAATGTTTTGCTGGATCCAATTTGCTAATATTTTGTTAAGATTTTTGACATCTATGTTCATCAGGGATATTGGCCTGTATTTTCTTTCTTTGTAGCATCTTCATTTGTTTTGGAAGTAGAATTATGCTGGCCTCATAAAATGAGTTTGAGAGTCTTCCTTCTCCTTGAATTTTCTGGAATAGTTTGAGGAGAATGGGTGTTAGTTCTTTGAATGTTCAGTAAAACTCCCCCGTGAAGCCATCCAGGCCTGGGCTTTCGTTTGCAGGAAGACTCTTGATTACATCTTCAATTTTCTTAATTGTTGTTGGTCTGTTCAAGTTTTCTTTCTCTTTCTGGTCCAGTTTTGAGAGATTGTGTGTTTCTAGAAATTTGTCCATTTTGCCTAGACTGTCCAATTTGTTGGCATATAATAGTTCATAGTATTTGTATTTCTGTGGTGTCAATTGTTGCTTCTCTTTCATTTCTGAGTTAGAGTATTTGGGTTCTTCTCTCTTTGTTTCTTGGTGAGTCTAAGGGTCCATCAATCTTGCTTATCTCTTCAAAGAACCAGCTCTTTCTTTCATTGATCTTTTGAATTGTTTTTTTAGTTTCTATGCCGTTTATTTCTGCTGTGATCTTTACTATCTCTTTTCTTCTACTTTCTGGGGGTTTTTCTTTTTGTTTGCTTTCCAGTTCTTTAAGTTATGAAGTTAGATAGTCAATTAGAAATTTTTCCTGTTTCTTGAGGTAGGCCTGTAGTGCTATGAACTTCCCTCTCAGAACTGCTTTTGTTGTGTCCCATACATTTTTTGTTGTTGGGTGTTCATTTTAATTGGTTTACAGGAAGTTTTTAATTTCTTCCTTGATCTCCTCGGTAACGCATTCATTGTTTAATAACATGGTATTTAGCCTCCACGTATTTACATGTTTTTGCTGTAACTGATTTCTAGTTTCATGCCATTGTGATCTGAGAAGATGCTTGATATGATTTCAATCTTCTTGAACTTGTAGAGACTTAGTTTGTTTCCTAACATGTGGTCTATCTTTGAGAATGTCCCCTGTACACTTGACAAGAATGTAAATTCTGCAGTTTTGGGTTGTAATTCTCTGTACATATCTATTAAATCCATTTGGTCTAGCTCATCATTTATTGTCTCTGTAATCTTGTTAATTTTTGTCTAAATGTTCTATCCAGTGATGTCGGCAGGGTGTTGAAGTCCCCTGCTATGATTGTACTGCTGTCAATTCCTCCTTTGAAGTCCTCCAGATGTTTTTAAATATATTTTAGTGCTCCTATGTTGGGTGCATGTACGTTTACCAAGGTTATACCTTCCTGTTGCATAGATCCTTTCAATATTATGTTGTGGCCCTCTTTGTCTCTAGTAATAGCCTTCATTTTAAAGTCTATTTTATCAGATATGAGTATTGCTACCCAGCTCTTTTTTTCCTTTCCATTTGCTTGAAAGATTTTTTTTCCATCCCTTCACTTTTAACCTATCTGAGTCTTTTGTTGTGAGGTAGGTCTCTTGAAAACATATATATGAGCTATGCTTTCTTATCCAATCAGCCACTCTGTGTCTTTTGATCAGAGTGCTCTATCCATTTACATCTAAGGTTATTATCAATATGTACTTGTTTATTGCCATTTTTGTTTATTGTGGTTATATTTTTCTTCCTATTTCTTCTACTAATCACAGCAGTCCTTTTAACATTTCTTGCAGTGCTGGTTTGGTGCTAATATAGTCCCTTAGCCTTTTTTTTTTTTTTTTTTTTTTTTGGTCTGGGAAGCTCTTTATTTCACCTTCTGGTTTGAATGAGCCTTGCTGGATAGAGCTGTCTTGGATTCAGATCCTTGTTTATCATTACCTTGATTACTTCATGCCATTTTCTTCTGGCCTGTAATGTTTCTGTTGAAAGGTCAGCTGATAGCCTAATGGGGGTCCCTTTGTAGGTAACCTGTTGCTTATCTCTTGCTGCCTTTAGGATTCTCTCCCTGTCCTTAATTTTTGGCACTTTAATCATTATGTCTTAGTGTGGGCCTGTTTGCGTTCTTCTTACTTGGGGCTCTCTATGCTTCTTGTACTTGTATGCCTTTTTCCTTCACCAAGTTAGGCAAGTTTTCTGTCACTATTTCTTCAAATATATTCTCTAACCCTTGCCCATTTTCTTCTTCTTCTTCAGGAATTCCTATGATGCAGATGTTGTTATGTTTCATATTGTCCCACTGTTCTCTTAGGCTGTCCTCCTGTTTTTTCATTTGGATTCTCTGATTGGGCGACTTTTTCCTATCCTGTCTTCTAATCCACTGATCCGATCCTCGGTCTCCTCTACTCTGCTGGTTATTCCTTCCAATGTGTTCTTTATTTCTGCTATGTTGTTCTTCATTTCCAATTAGATGGTTTTCAATGCTTATATATTTTTACTCATTCTGTTGAGCTTCCCCATGATTATTACTCTGAACTCTCCCTGTGATATCTTGCTCAATTGCCTTCCATTTATTTCATCTTCTGTTGAATTATCTTGTTCATTTGGGATTTGTTTCTTTGTTTCACCATTTTGGCTGTCTAGTGGGCTGGCCGGGTAGTGTTAAATATCTGAGGGAGGGGCTGTTGCTCCTCCCTAAGGCTCCGAGAAAGGGCTCTTTGAGCAATATGGCTACTGTCCTGTGAGGGAATGTTTCAACAAAAAGCTCCTCCTGCTGTCCCAGCTCTCCAAGCTCCCAAGTCTGTCCACACAGGTCCAGTCCAGTCTGCTCTTCCTCTGTTGGAGCCCAAGGTGAGTGGCAGCAGCTAATTTAGTGCTCTGTCCTGGTCCTCTGCGCTATGGAGCCAGCATGGGATTTTAAACACAAGGGAGCTGCTCACAACTAAAACAGTTGCTATCTATAGGCTCCCACCTCACCGTCTTACATCTCCACAGTTCTTACCAGGCTTTTTTTCATATCCTCTTTCTGGCCATGGTTTTATGGGTCCTATCCAGCTGCTTTTCTGGTTTTTGTTGTTGTTTTCTGACGACTTATCTTTATTTTAGTTGTAATTCCAGCTTGGTCCTGAGAGATGGTCTGTGTAGCTTCTAGTCACTCTGCCACCATTTTGGAATCCAGATTAAGATTTTGTATCAGAGGAGGCATATTAGATTTATTTTCAGGGCTAGAAAACACCCATCTCAGAGACTGTTTAAAACTCCTTTGGGATAAAATTAACCAGAGAACAAGTAGTGACTTAACGGCAAACACAACAAGGCAATGCTCCATTGTTTTTCCCTCTATAAATGTTCTAATCTCACAGATTCAAAGATGCAACTCCTGCATGTGTTGCTGCTCAAATATATAAAATTACTTTTTAAAAAAATTATTAAGATAATACCTATAATTATTTAAAAATCATAAATATAGTCATGTGACACATAGCAACATGGCAGTCAACAATGAATTGCAAATACTATGATGGCTCCATAATATTATAGTGAAGCTGAAAAATTTCCTATCACCTGCTGATGATGTAGCCATCATAACATTATGTAAAGTATCATGCTTGTGGTGATGTTGGTATAAACAAACCTAGTGCACTGCCAGTCATATAAAAGTATATCACTTGTAATTATATACAGTACATAATAGCTGATAATAATAAACTGTTATTTGTTTTTTGTATTTACCATACTACACTTTTTATTGTTATTTTAGTGTGTCCAATTTCTACTGATAAAAAAAGTTTGCTGTTGCCCTGGCCGGTGTTGCTAAGTGGTTAGAGTGCCAGCCCATGCACCAAAGGGTTTTAGGTTCAATTCCAGGTCAAGGGCACATATCTAGGTCTCAGATTCAATCCCTGGCCCCAGTTGTAGCACGTACAGGAGTAAATGATTCATGTCCCTCTCTCACGTTGATGTTTCTCCCTCTCACTCTCTCTAAAAAACTCAAAAGATAAAATATCCTTGGGTGAGGATTAACAAAAATATTTTTAACAAGTTTGCTGTTAAACCGTATGCTGTGTTATACTGGCAGCAGCCTTATACATCTCATGTTTATAGTCTCTTCATTGCATCATATTCTCTTGTGCTTAAGTTAAAAATCATGTTTTGCACAGTAGCATGATGTATACAGGCTTGTAGCCTGAGAGAAATAGGCTGCTATACTTTATAGCCTAGGTACGTAGTAGGCTATACCATCTAGTTTTGTGTAAGTATACTCTATGATCTTTGCACAATGACAAAATCGCCTAAACAGATTTCTCACAATGTATCCCCACTGTTAAGTGGTGCATGACTATACATGAATATTTGGGAGGCTGAGACAAAAGGATTCCAGAAAATGCTGTTCATTTTTACAAGGCTATTTACAGTTTGTTACTGGATCCTATAGGACTTGAGATCATACCCAACAATGCATACAAACACTCTATCAGACTGCTGTAAAGGCTGATGTTTAATTATGAGATTAAGACAGTGTTTTTCCCCAAACATCAATGTTCCCCTTAACGTTGAAAGAAACCTAAAGATTATAATTAATAACTAATGGAAATATTTAAAATAACTTTACAAAAGGCAAAAGTTCCAATCATTTACAAAGCATAATGATAAATAAAGATTACCAAACAATTTTCACGAGTAACTGTTTTCTGTTTACATATATAAATAAAGAATCCTACTTCGCAGAAATTCATTTATCATGGTAGAGTCTGGAACTGATTAAGCACGATAAACAAGGACCAACTGTCCCTCTTTGCTTCTTGTATTGTAAAGACTTTGCCCAAATAAAGACACTCAGTGCTTGACATTCATACAACAAAATTGTTTTAAGTTTAGTGGAAAGCAGACTGAACTGCAAGTCAAAAGACAGTGGCTGGCTGTTCTGGAGTCTGCTATTAACTGCTTGTGGGACCACGGCAGTACAGCTTTCCTGAGTTTTAAGTTTTCATATCTGTAACGTAAAGCAGGTAGACTAAATGTCCTCTCAGGGCTGTTCCAGTCCTAAAACTTTATGTCAATGTTACATTCACTCTGTGTATGAAACTAAGTTAAACACTTTGAAGAATACAAAAACTGAGTAATATGTCAGGATGAGAAGGGCTTCCTAATCATAAACATAAAGCAAAAAACTATGAAGAATAAATTCAAAGCATAAAAATAAAAAACATTATTTCCAAAAGCACAATAAAATAAAATAAAACACTGGGAAAAAATATGCACAACAGGTAATGAAAGGATAATTTCATTAATATATAAAAACGTCTTATAAATTTAAAAAAATCACAAAAACATACAAACTTATATACAAAATATCCAATATTCCTAATGAAGTATTAACTCATGAATTGTGTGTGTGTGTGTGTGTGGGGGGGGGGGGGATGAATTGAAAACATAAGCTATCATTTACTAGTTCCAAACTGGCAAAGCTTTTTTTCTATTTTTGTATTGTGGCAAATATATATATATATATATATATATCATTAAATGTACTATTTTAACCACTTTTAAGTGAACCTTTCAGTGGCAGTAACTATATTCACATTGGGCAACCATTATAACCATCCATCTCCAGAACTTTTAATCACCCCACATTACCATTCTGTATCCATTCAACAATAATTCCCCATCCCTACCTCCCCTTACCCCTGGTAACCACCATTCTACTTGCTGGAATTTGACTATTATAGGTACCTCGTATAAGTTGAATAATACATATTTGTCCTTTTGGTTCTGGCTTATTTAATTTAGCATAATGTCCTTAAGGTTGATCCATGTAGTAGCACAGTGTAGAACTGAATTCCTTTTTATGGCTGAACAGTACTGTAGTTATGTACAATCCACATTTTGCTTATGTGTTCAACAGTTAATGGTCACTTATGTTGCTCCCACTTTTTGTTCTGTATTTCTGTAAAAGTCCCTGCTTTCAATTACTTTGGGTATATAGTCAACAGTGGAATTGATGGTTATACAATAATTCTATGTTTAATTTTTTTTAAAGAAAATGCCATACTGTTTCCCCAGCAGCAGCCCCATTTTACATTCCCACCAATACTCAAAGGTTTCAATTTCTCCAAATCCTCACCAACACATTATTTTCTGTTTGTTTGGGTTTTTTTTTTTTTTTTTTATAACAGTTATCCTAATGGCTGTGAAGTGGTATCTCATTTTGGTTTTGATTTGTACTTCCCTAATGACTCATGATGTTCAGAATCTTTTCATGTGTTTATTGGCCATCTGCGTATCTTCAGAGAAATTTCAAGTCCTCTGCCCATTTTTTTTTCATTTTATTTTTTACTGAGATATTACTGACATATAACACTGTAAGTTTAGGTATACACGTGTTGATTTCACACATTAATATAAAATTATGATTACCACCGTAATGTTAATAACACCTCTATTACGTCACACAGTTATCATTTCTTTTTTATAGTGAGAACAATTTTAATTGGGTTGTAGTTTTTTTTAGTTTTTGTTGAGTTGTGGGGGTTCTTTATGTATCTGGATATTAATCCCCTATCAGATATATTATTTGTAAAAGTTTTCTATCATTCAGTATATGTCTTTCAGTCTACAGATAGTGTATTTTGTTACACAAAAATTTTTCATTTCAGTCTACAGATAGTGTATTTTGTTACACAAAAGTTTTTCATTTTGATGATGTTTGATTCACTTAATTTTCTTTTTTGTTCCTGTGCTTTTGGTATCAAACACAAATAATCGCCAAACCCAATGTCATAAAGCTTTTCCCTTAAATTTTCTCCTACAACTTTTATAGTTTTAGCTCTTACTTTTAGGTCTTTGAGGTTTTTTTTTTTAATATCGCAAACTGTTGGCAAGAGTATAAATTAGTATACTGGTAATGATAATTTACACTAATTAAACTTCTATGAAGAGTAATTGAACATTATATACCTAAAACTTTAAAAATGTGTATGTCATCCGGCCAGTGTGGCTCAGTGGTTGAGCATCAACCCATGCACCAAGAGGTCACCAGTTCAATTTCCGGTCAGGACACATGCCCAGGTTGTGGGCCCAATACCCAGTGGGGGGCATGCAGGAGGCAGCCAATCAATGTTCTCTCTCTCATCAATGTTTCTACCTCTCTCTCTCCTTCTTATTTCCTCTCTCTCTAAAAATCGATAAAGGAAAAAAAAATTGTTTTAAATGTGTATGTCATCTCACACAGAATTACACCTCTATGGATCAGTATTAAGAAAAATAATCACTGAGGTTCAAATAAGGTCACTGCAATATATTATAGTGAAAAATCAGGAATGGAGAAGAACTCAAAATAACCCAGTGGCCCAATAAATCATGATACAGGCTTTAAAAACTATATACTTGAAGAGTATTTTCAAATACATAACGTGTAAAATAAGTACAAGTGGTAAAAGCCGATTATAAAGCATTAAATAGAGCCTATCTTGATTTTGATACATATTGAGATTTATACAATAAACAGAATGAAACTAAAAATAAATGCAGCAAAATGTTAACTGTGGTTAAAAGTAGAACTATTGGCAATTTTTGCATTTTTGTACTTTTGTTCATTTCATAAATTTTCTACAATGAACATTATAGCAGGAATGTGGTTAGAAGTGAAGTATTTAAAAGGAGGCAATTTCTATCCTAGGAGTCAAGAAAGAAAGGATGAACAAAGCAACTAGTATCTATTGAAATGCTTTCTTCTCACTGCCAGATTTTAACCATTTATATTGAATAGCAATGGGGGAACTCGTCACAAATTTTTAAGCAAGAAAATCTAGGAGTAGAGGTAAGAACTGAACGGGGAACAGAAAAGATGAAACCTATTATCAGAGGGTATTGAGATAGCAAGAAAAGAAACAGTGAGTGAAAGTATAAACAGCCTATGTTGAAAATGGAAATGGTCACACACCAAACAGTAATCTGTGAAAAGGACTCTGGCATTGTGTCTCAAGGTATAGTTCTTGAATCAATTTCATCAGAATCACCTGGGCGGTTTGTTTTTAAAATGTAGATTTGTGGGCTCTACTGCATTACAGAATTAAAATCTCAATCTATGGAATTCAGCCCAGAACTTACACATTTAATCAGCCGCCTCACTCCCATCCTTAGGTGATTTTCATGTAAACAAAATTAGAAACACTCCTATGAAATTCAGTAACTGGTAGAACCTGAGGATGAGAAGGATGGAAAAATAGAAGAAATGGCTTAGTTCTCAAGCATGTCTGTACCAGCTCCATGCTGCTGTGGACTGTCCACGATCCAGGGCTTTGCCACAGAACTGTCAAGTTGCCTTAAAGTGGCTTTCTGTCATACCCTCCCAAATGCCTAATTTGACCTTAGGGTTTGTATTTTAACCCCTGGAGATGCTACAGTAAGAGTTTAATAAAACAGTTTAACACCAAGTCTACCCTTAAGAGAAGAGAATAGGACCTTGCACACCGTAGGCACACATGAAATTAGAACTGGGTGCTCCTAAGAGAAGGAAAGTAGTAGGGCTAGAAAAATATATTAAGAACAGATAGTAAAGGGGGTGTGTGTGTGTGTGTGCATGTGCACATTAAGCCAATGCACTTGAACTTACCCTAAAAGGGAGCAGTTTATGAGATGAGGTCTTTTTTTAAAAAAAATCATTTTTCTTTATTGATTTCAGAGACAGAGGAAGGGAGGGGAGGGAGAGGGAGGGAGAGGGAGAGGGAGAGGGGGAGAGAGAGAGAGAGAGAGAGAGAGAGAGAGAGAGAGAGACAGACATTGATAAGAGAGAACATCGACTGGCCAACTCCTGCATGCCCCCACTGAGGATCAGGCCCACAACCTGGGCATGTGCCCTGACCGGGAATCAAACCTGTGGACCCCTTGGTGCATGAGTGGATGCTCAGCCACTGAGCCACACCAGCCCGGCAGGCGAGATGAGATCTTTTACATACATGTTAAATTACCATCACAATTAAGATAAAAAACATTTTCCTCACAGGAATGTTCCCTCATGTTCCCCTTTGCGGTCAATTCCCTCCCTGATCCCTAATTCCTGGCAACCATTGAAAAGATTTCTTTCACTATTTTTGCCTTTGTAGAAAGTTATATAAATGGAATAATACAGATACCTTTTTGTATCTGGCTCCTTTCACTAGGCATAGTATCTTGAGATCACTTCAAGTTGTTAATTGTAGTGGTACTTTGTTCTTTTTTATTACTAAGTATTATTCCATTGCAAATCATACCACAAGTTGTTCATCCACTCATTACTTGATAGACAATGGAGGTGTTTCTAGTTTGGGACCATTGTGAATAAAGCTGTTGAATATTCATGTACAAGTCTTTGTGGGGACATATTTTCATTTCTCTTGAGTACATACCTAAAAATAGAACTGCTGTGTCATACAGCAAATACATGTTTTAATTTATAAGATCCTACCAAACTGTCTTTCAAAATGTCTGTACCAGTTTGCATTCTTACCATGAAAGTTCCAGTTGCTCTGCATCCTTCTAAGCCCTTGGGTATATATTTTTTAAATTTTAGCCACTGTAATAGGTGTGCAGTTGTATCTCATTATGATTTTAGTTTGATTTCCCTAATAACTAATGGTGTTGAACATCTTTTCACATTATTTTCCACCTACGTCCTTTGATGAAGTGTCTGTTAGAATATTTGCCTGTTTTTTATTAGGTTGTTTGTCTGAAGATTAAATTTTAGAATTCTTTAGATATTCTGGATACAAGTCTTTTATAAGGTGTTTCTTCAGCTTTTCTTTTCATTATCTTAAGAATGTCTTCCAGAGAACAGAGTATATAATTTTTATTTTTTTATTTTATTTTTTTTATCCTTACCCAAGGACATTTTTCCATTTTTTGTTCAGACAGAGTGGGAAGGAAAGAGAGGGAGAGAGAGAGAGAAACATCGATGTGAAAGGGACACATTGAGTGGCTGCCACCCGCACAACCCAACCAGGGCGGGGGACAAACTGCAACCGAGGTACATGCCTTTAGTGGGAACCGAACCCAGGTCTCTCTGGACTGCAGACCAACGCTCTAACCGCTGAGCCAAACCAGCCAGGGCCAGAGTATATAATTTTTATAAAGTTCAATATTTCAATTTTTCTTTGAAGGCTTGTGCTTTTTGTGTCCTATCTGAAAAAAGTATAACTTCGCCTAACCCAAAGTCACAGATTTTCTGTTATAAATTTTACAGTTTTAACTCTAACATGTAGATTTGTGAATTATTTGGGGTTAATTTTCATACATAGTATAAGGATTAAGGTTTTTCTTTGGAGTAATTATCTGTATGTGGTGTAAGGGTTAAGGTTCTTCTTTTTTGGCATTTGGATATCCAATTGAGCCAGCTCCATATATTGGGAAATAGTATCTATTCCAAAACTGACTGACCAGATATATGTAAGTCTATTTCTAGACTTTTTTATTTTTATTTTTTTGGCACGTGCCCCTAGCGGAAACCGAACCCGGGACTCGCTGGTCCACAGGCCAGTACTCCAACCACTGAGCCAAACTAGCCAGGGCTATTTCTAGACTTTTTATTCTGTGCCAATGACCTATTTGTCTATTTCTTTTGCCAATACTATATTATCATGATTACTACCTTAAAATTAGTCTTAAAATTAGGTGGTATAGAGCCATCTAAGTTTGTTTTTTTCCAGAATTGTTTTGAACATTCTACACCATTTGCATTTTAATATAAATATTAGAATCAACTTCTCAATATCTTAAAGCTGAATTTTTTATTGAAATTTCACTGATTCTATAGATCAATGTAAAGGAGAAAATAACATTTTAACAATATTGAGTCCTCCATTTCATGAACAAAATATATCTCTTCATTTATTTGGGTCTTCAATTTTTCTCAGCAATGTTTTGTAGCTGCAGTGTAAGACCTTGCATATTTTTTGCTAAATTTATCCCTGGGTTTTTTGGTGTGTTTTTTTTTTAATGATATTGTAAAACGACAGATTTAAAATTTTTAGTTTCCAATTATCTGTTGCTAGTATAAAGAAACCTAATTGATTTTCGTATCTTTTTTTAAATTTAATTAATTTTTGTTACAGATGTTTCTCCTTTTTCCCCCATTGACACCCTCCTCCCATCCCCCGCCTCCCAGCATTGTTGTCTATGTCCTTTGGTTATGCTTATATGCATAAGTTCTTTGGTTTATCTCATCCCTTGTCTCCCAACCCCCACCACCTTTTGACCAAGCTAAACTCAATTATTAGTTCTAACACCCTTTTTATAAATTCCTTGGGGTTTTCGATATAGATTATGTCTTTTTTAAATAAAATATTTTTAATTCTTCCTTTTAAATCTGTATTTTAATTCTTTTTCTTGCCTTATTGCATTGTCTATAACCTCCAATAAAATGCTGAATAGAAGCGGCAGGAGTAAACATCCTGCCTTGTTCTCAACCTTAAGGTCAAAGTATTCGATTTTTCACCATTAATATGGTAGGTGTTGGATTTTTGTAAATGCCCTTTATCAGGTTGAGGAATCTACCTTTTATTCTTAATTTTGAGGATTTTTTTCAAATGAATATTGAATTCTATTAAATGCTTTGTCTATATCTATTGAGATGACCATGTTTGTTTTTAAGTCAACTGATAAGGCACATGAAAAAAATTTTAATCACAGAAATGATGATTGTATTTGTATTTTTGAAAGACCAGTTATCATAAAATTTATTCTTTAGAAATTTGTTATATCTACATCTCTTACTAGATTGTAAGTTCCATGAAGACAAATATACCTGTTTTCATCTCTATTCTATATCTAGGATTGGCTCAGAGTAGAAAATACTTAGTGAATAAACAAATGTGTAAACAAACAAATGCAAACAGAGCAAGAACCACTATGAAGAATCAGCAAGAATGGAGCAAGACTAGAAGTAGAGAAAACAATTAGGTGGCTATCTGATTGAGGGATGGTATTTCCACAACAGAACAGTTAAGGGGCAGTGGGTCTAATCTTATCATGAAAAACAGAAGAAGAGCCAAACAAAAATTTCAAGGTTTTTACATGCCTAAAAATCCTGGAGAAACTTAGGCTGTTACTCTATATCAGGGTTTGAGTTACTGTTATGACCAAGCCAGGAAATGAGGGCTAAGCAATTTGTTCTATTTTTCCTGGGTTATCACATACTATTGAATTAACCTATAATCTTTATATCTTTGGACTGAGAATTAAATAAAGTACAGCTAGGTCTCCTTGGTCCTCTTCAAACCAGAATCCATTTTCTAAGCTCATAAAGGGGTTTCCAAACCAAATCTGTTTGTGAGACATTCTAATATCCTATGATGACATAAATGACTGAAAGAAGACAGAGGGTCAGGAGTGGAGTAGAGGAGAGGATCAACAATCCTAAAATACTACATGAATTAAGATTTTATAAGAGATTGCTGAATTGATACAATAGGTAATAACTACCATTGCCATACATTAAGTGCATCTTCCTATTGCCTTCTCTTCTCTAGACTTCAGCCCACTAAGATGGCAAACAAACTGGCCTTAGAAAAGCAAGTAAACTGGTTTGAACTAATCAGAAATTCTTGCTATACAAAAACTGGTCCATAGGAAAGGAAGTCCTCAGCAAGAAAATGTTGCAAACTAAAAGAGAAGAAAGGGAAAAGATACTTTTTAACTCTAAAGGTTTTAGTATTAGACCAGCGCTCATCCCATTATTCAATAAGTGTATTCATCAAATATTCAATTAATACCTACTACTGACAAGCACCAAACATAATATAAAGTAAGAAGAAATTATATCCATCTTTAAGAAAATTACAATCTCACAGAAAGAGATTTGTTAAAAAACTATGAAACAATTGCTACACAAAGATATATAAAGCACAGAGAGCACAGGGCAGGAAATAACTCTAATCACCATCTCACTGTGAGACTGAAACATGAAAAAGTAGTTTCAAAAACTAATTTAGGTTACACTAATAGAAAAGGAAAAGGCTAAACCAACTGTGTTCCCTCAACTCAAGGTGGGCACTAATATAAGTGTCACACTGTATATGCTTCTAACATGACAAAGTGGCTGAAAGCGATGTCTGAGAAAAAAAATAATTTTAACAACTAGCATCTATAGTACGCATTTTTGCCAGTTTTATTAAAATGTAACTGATAGCCTTGGCTGGTTTTGCTCAGTGGTCAGAGCGTCGGCCTACGTACCAAAGAGTCACAGGTTCCATTCTGGCCAAGGGCACATACCTCAGTTGGGGTTTGGTCCCCAGCCTTGGTCGGGGTCATACCAGAGGCAACAAGTCAATCAGTTTGTCTCTCTCACACTGATGTTTTTCTCTCTCTCTTTCTCCCTTCCACTCTATATGAAGATAAATGGATAAAAATCTTCAGGTAAGGATTTAAAAAAAAATGTAATCAATATATAGGGTGAGGCAAAAGTAGGTTTATAGTTGTAATACAAATAAATAATGCAATTAATAAACAATAACACAAACTCACACATACTCACAACTGTAAACCTACTTTTGCTCCACCCTGTATAACACTGTACAAGGTATACAACATAATGACACTGTGAAATAACTACCATAGTAAGTTTAGTTAACATTAATCACCTCACAGTTATGATTTTTTCTGTGATGAGAACTTTTAAGGTCTACTCTCTTAGCAAATTTCAAATATACAGCACACTGTTGTTAACTAATGTCACCATGCTGTACAATATATACCCACATAGCATGCATTTTATTTCAACATAACTGTGCAATAGCTAAATGAACTACTAAAGATATTTAGCCTAGAGAAATGGGATAAAATAGTAATGACTTTTAATATCTGAAGAATTGTCAAAAGGAAAACATATTTACCTTGTGTAGTCTATCTCTGAAAGCAGAGTGAGGTTAAAAAAAAAAGGAGCTTACTGGTGGCAACTCAAAATAAGAAAAAACTAACATAAAATTGATACCTCTTTTTTGTGTGCATGTGGTTGGTATATAAAATGATAGGCAGAGTTGATAAACAATGGAATCACTGCCTTAAATTCATAAGCATTACATTGCTAAAAGTATATAAGCACCCACTAGGTGACCATAAGACAAAAATATGGAAAAGACTGCTTCATTATTGGCCAGTTAAACTAGATAGTTTTTACAGATCCCTCCAAAGTAACAAATAAACATTTACAATAAAATGGCCTATTCTGATATATAAAAGTCTTTAAAATTTAATTCCTAATTTTCAGCAGTAATTGCTAAATATGAGACCTTGGGAAAGTAATGTGTTACTATGATAGCCATTACTATATATGTTTCTTCCTTTAAAAAAAGAAAAAGCGCTGGGCCAATGTCGTTCAGTGAGAAAAAGCGCTGGGCCAGTGTCGTTCAGTGGATCGAGCATCACCCCATGGACTGAGAGGTCCAGGTTCAATTTCCAGTCAGGGCACATGCCCAGGATGTGGACTTGATCTGCAGTAAGGGGCGTTGAGGAGGCAGCAGATTGATGTTTCTCTCTCCCATCAATGTTTCTCTCTCTCTCTTCCTCTCACTCTAAAAAAAAATCAATGAAAAGATATTTTTTTAAAAATTTTAAATACAAAGGAAAAAGCTATTTTAGAATCTTTCAAAGGAAGAATAAAAAATTATAGGGAAGTATCAAAGGAAAGACTCAAAGATGAATGTCAAAAAGTAAAGATGTTAAAAAAAACATAGATCTAGTCCTGGCTGGTTTTGCTCAGTGGTTAGAGTGTCAGCCTGCGGTCCCGAGAGACCCAGGTTTGGTTCCCGCTAAGGTCATGTACCTTGGTTGCAGTTTGTCCCCGGCCCTGGTTGGGTCGTGCGGGTGGCAGCCACTCAATGTGTCCCTTTCACATCAATGTTTCTTTCTCTCTTCCTCTTTCCCTTCCACCCTATCTGAACAAAAATTTGGAGCCCTGGCTGGTTTTGTTCAGTGGTTAGAGCGTCAGCCTGTGGTCCAGAGAGACCTGGGCTTGGTTCCCGCTAGGGCACGTACCTTGGGTGCAGTTTGTCCCTGGCCCTGGTTGGGTTGTGCGGGTGGCAGCCACTCAATGTGTCCTTTTCACATCAATGTTTCTCTCTCTCTCCCTCCCACTCTATTTGAACAAAAAATGGAAAAAAAAAAAAAAAATGTCCTCAGGTGAGGATAAAAAAAAAAAAGGAAAAATGAGGATAAAAACAAAAAACATAGATCTAGGTTCTGATCTTCACTGCCATGCTAACATCAGACAACAAAAGTGACATGAGGGATAAAAGTAGTTGAGAGAACAAAATAAAAATAAAAATAAAAATAAATAAATAAAATAAAAAATAAAGCCCTGGCAGGTTTGGCTCAGCGGTTCGAGCGTCGGCCTGCGGTCTGGAGAGACCCGGGTTCGGTTCCCACTGAGGGCATGTACCTCGGTTGCAGTTTGTCCCCGGCCCTGGTTGGTCGTGCGGGTGGCAGCCACTCGATGTGTCCCTTTCACATTGATGTTTCTCTCTCTCTCTCTCCTTCCCACTCTATCTGAACAAAATATCAAAAAAAAATGTCCTCGGGTGAGGATTAAAAAAAAAAAAAAAAAAGTAGTTGAGAGAACAATAACTTTACAAAAAGTGAAGTTTAAAGGATTTCTATAAAATTGCAATCTTAAACTATAAACAAAACTAGTAGTAGCTGGGAATTAAGAATGAGAAAAAGGGAAAATACTCATTTTGTTCTCTACGCACTCTTCCATTTAAAAAATTTTTTACTCAAAGCACATATATTAAAATGTAAAGCTAAAGAAACATTTCTAAATATAAATAACAATAAACTATACACATTAAGATCACAGTTTGAGATGCTACTTATTTAAATTTTTAAATAATTTTATATATAATTTGTGGAGTACATAATTGTTGGCATAGAGGCAACGCACACCTGTAAATGGACCAAAGAATAGTGTCACTAATGCACAACATTTGCTGTCTTTCCTCCCCCAAAATACAAGCTATTATTGTCTTTTCATACTCCCAACATCTGTACAGGGCAAAAAAGATTGTTACTCTTTCCTTCTTTTCACACATACTAATAACAAAACCAACTACGTTATGAACAGTGCTTACTATTCATAAAGGGTTGCTAAGGTACAGAAGGTGTAAGGCATGTGCCAAAAGTTATACAGTTAATCTGAGTTGCAGAGTCAAAACCAGAAATTAAGTTTACAGATTCAAGACAAAAATTCATTTGAAATATTCTGAACTACTTTTCAAGCTCAAAATGCACTTGCTAATAAATTAAATGTCTTAACTATTTCCATACTCCATATGATTCTTTTAAACTAAAATGGCATCAAATATACTAAAGTTATTTTTTAGAAATTTTCAGGAAAAAAAAATTAGGTAAATGGTTCAACTAGTAACAGACCTATTTTTCTGCTATATTCCAGAAATGAAACTAAAGCTATGCTGAAAAAGCACAACAAAAGTAAGTTTGCTGACAGCACTGATTCAACTAACTTTATTAGACAAAATACCAGCTAGGTTAAATCAAATCCACTGCTAGATCTTATAGTATACAATAATTCCTACCCTCAATATCACACTATTTCACACTCAATAGTATTTTCATAAAAGAATCAATGATTTACAATAATTATTAAAATTTATTCAAGATTTAAAAAACCCAGAAAGATTTTGTAATAAAATGAAACTGCAGTAACAGGACACTAAAAATATTAACAGACCGATACAATTGCCACTAGGTGTCACTCTGATACAAAGTTCTTGGCTATCTTTAGGCTTGCTTTAATATTCTGAGTCTTCCTAGTCTTTTCAATAATGTGAAAAACGGCATTATCTTATTTAGCATCTCTTTGTATTTTTATATTTATATATACACAGAAAAATTAGTATTTATCCAGTTCCTTAGTTAACAGTAAGACGATCTATATCGATAAACTAACAATAACATTGCAGGTCACATAAACAATAAGTTTTTTTTTCATTTTATTTTGAGCCTCACCGGAGGACACTTTTCCACTGATTTTCAGATTGGGGGGGGGGGGGGGAGGGCGAGACACACATTGACTGGTTGCCTCCCACACGACCCCAACCAGGGCTGGGAATCGAACCACAACTGAGGTATGTGCTCTTGACCAGAACTGAACCCTTGACTCTATGGTCCATGGGCTGACACTCTAACCACTGGGCCAAACCGGCCAGGGCTATGAGTGCATATCTTAAATTTCCTATAGTAGATGAGTTAATATACATATAAATACATACATATATTTACTTATTGAGCCATTTATTTTCTCAACAGGTACTGCTCGGTGCCAAACACTATGCTTAGACAAAATTTGTAGAAAAATAAGACATGGTCTTTGAATTTGAGAAGTTAACATTCACAAGAGAAACCTGAAACATAAAGAAAGAATAAGAGCATTGGCAGGTTGGGCTCAGCGATTAGAGTATCTGCCTGAAGAATGAAAGGTTGCAGGTTCAATTTCCAGTCAAGACTACATACCTGGGTTGCAGGTTCTTCCCCACCCCTGGTCAGGGTCATGTGGGAGGCAACCAATCGATGTGTCTCTCTCAGATTGATGTTTCTGTCTTGTCTCTCTCTCTCTCCCCCCTGTCTTCCTTCTACTCTCTCTCTAAAAAAAAGGGAAAAATATCCTTGGGTGAGAATTAACAAAAGAAAAGAAAGAAAGAAAAATATGTTTTAAAATCCATTTAAAAAGTCTGTATGACTTTTGCCCTGGTCAGTGTGGCACCATGGTTAGAGCATCAGCTCACAAACCAAAGGATCATGGGTCCAATTCCCGATCAAGGGTATGTACTTGGGAAACAAGGGGGAAAAAAATTAACAAATGGGACTACACAAACTAAAAAGCTTCTGCATAGCAAAAGAAACCAGCATCAAAATGAAAAGGAAACCCACTGTATAGGTGAACATATTTGCCAACTATACATCTGATAAGAGATTAATTTCCAAAATAAATAAATCACTCATACAACTCAACAAAAGGAAGACAAACAATCCAATTAAAAAGTGAGCAGAGGCCCTGGACGGTTTGGCTCAGTGGTTACAGCGTCAGCCTGTGAACCAATGAGTATGGGTTCAATTCCAGTCAAGCGCATGTGCCTCGGTTACAGTTCGTCCCTGCCCTGTTCAGGGTCATATAGGAGGCAGCCAGTCGATGTGTCACTCCTCTCTCTCTCTCTCTCTCTCTCTCCCTCTCTCCCTCCCTCCTCTCCCCCTCCCCCCCGCCCCCGGTCTCAAATGGCTTCCATCAACAAATCCAGAAACAAGTGCTGGCAAGGATGTGGAGAAAAGGGAACCCTAGTACACTGCTGGTGGGAATGTAAACTGGTGCAGCCACTATGAAAAACAGTATGGAGTTTCCTGAAAAAATTAAAAGTAGAACAGCCATTTGACTCAGTGATCGCACTTCTAGGAATATATCCTAAGAGCCTGAAACACCAATCAGAAAGAATATCTGCGCCCCTATGTTCACTGCAGCGTTATTTATATCAGCTAAGATCTGGAAAAAGCTCAAATGCCCATCAGTAGAAAAGTGGATAAAAAAGCTGAGGTATATTTACACAATGGAATACTACACAGCTGTAAAAAAAATAAATAAAAGAAGAAGAAGAAGGAGGAGGACAGCACAGAGGGACCCTTTTAGACAGCACAGAGGGACCTGGAGAGTATTATGCTAAGCAAAATATGCCAGTCAAAGAAAGACAAGTATCATGTGCTCTCACTTACATATATGTGGAATCTAATGAACAAAATAAACTGATTCAAGTGATACTATGATAAAACCACAGATCTTAATCAATCAAATGCAATAAAAGGAATAAAAAATAAATAAACCGACAAACAAAATACACCCAGAGACATGGAAGCAGGGGACAGGCCGACGAATCTCAGAGGGAAGGGGGAAGGGAGTGCGCAAAGAGATTAACCAAAGAACTTATATGCATAACCAGTGGACACAGATAATAGTGTGGCTAAGGCCTGGGTCAAGGTTGGAGCAGGGTGGAGGGGAACAATGGGGTAAAAAGGGGGGACATCTGTACTTCTCTTAACAATAAAGATAATTAAAAATAAAATAAAGCCCTGGCCAGTTTGGCTCAGCGGTTAGAGCGTCAACCTGCGGTCCTGAGAGACCCGGGTTCGGTTCCCGCTAAGGGCGCGTACCTCGGTTGCAGTTTGTCCCCGGCCCTGGTCGGTCGTGTGGGTGGCAGCCACTCGATGTGTTCCTTTCACATCGATGTTTCTCTCTCTCTCTCTGTTCCTCTCTCTCCCTCCCACTCTACCTGAACAAAAAAATGGGAAAATGTCCTCGGGTGAGGATTAAAAAAATAAAATAAAATAAAATAAAATAAAATAAAATAAAATAAAATCCATTTTAAAAGTCTATATGACTTTTACCCCGGCCAGTGTTGTTCAGTGGTTAAAGCAACACCAAAGGGTGGTTGGCTTCTACACCAAAGGGTCGTGGGTTCGATTCCCAGTCAAGAACATGTACCTGGGTTACAGGTTCAATCCCTGGCCCAGTAAGCACATGTGCAGGAGGCAACCAATTGCTGTCTCCCCCCACACCCCTTCCTTCCACTCTCTAAAAAAATCAATGGAAAAAATATCGTTGGGTAGGGATTAACCAAAAAATAAAGGTTTATATGACTTTTTATGGAATCATAGGAGATGAATCAACTTAATTAGGTCCATGAAGGTCAAGAATGGATTCATAAGGGGAAATATTTATGTGAGATAATCAAACCAATATGACCATTGGTTTCTAGAAAACTAAAATAGGAAAGGACAAATGGAATAGAATATAGGAAATAGGAAACCACTAAAAGATACATGAGATTTATATTCTAGAAAGATCACTATAGGGCAATTATGTAAAATACAGACAAGAAGAAGAAAGAAACTGAAAAAAATGAAGATTACATAGGAGTTATTTTAATAATTTATGAAAAAAAATTAATTCCTGAACTGTAACAGAGGGGTTCAAAATAAAGAAGGGATTCAAGTGATACTATGATAAAACCACAGATCTTAATCAATCAAATGCAATAAAAGGAATAAAAAAAGAAAAAACTTCCATCAAGTTCCTAATATCCCTGAGTACACCATTCCATGGTGATGCATATCAACTAACAGAGAAGGTACATAACATGATTCTCTGACTGGCATGTAATTCATAATAGGAGAATAACTACAATCCGGAACAAATAAAAATTTCAAAACAGGAGAACGTGCATAGTGTATAATAACAATATCTGATCTATAATTCATTTTGAATCAAATTTCATTTATGATATATTTGTAATCATTTTAATTGTTTATGATTTTTAAACAGAACAATGACTTGATTGCTTCTACTCTACCATAATTGGGCTTTTACAGTGAATTACAAAACCAGAATTTTACAAAATGTGACCCCTGGAAATTGTGTCACATGTTTCTATAACAAAGCTTTAAAATAATTCCATAGTCATATTCTCCAAGTTGAGATAAAATTAAAATATAGTATTAACATATATAATGAAGAGAAGCCAGTATTTCTGATCAGCGCCCTTGAAATGACAGGGCATCTCACTACAACTGAGTCAACCAATAAAAAAGCAGTTCAAACTATCCAAATATCCATGAACTTCCACCACATGCCAAATATTTCATCAACAAAAAGAACCAGGTCATTTTTAAATAAGACACTGTTAATAGCTCAGTCACATGATACATAATAGCAGTTAAAATGTATTTAATACAGGACTAAATTCTAGTTTTCTTAACACAAATAAAAATCAGATAACTTAAAGATTCAAAAGAAAGAGTGTGACATGGCACTAAATTCTTTACCCCACGATAATAAAATATTCAGCACTAAACTAAGAAAGTAAAGGCCTCGTAACTCCCTACTAAGGAGTCTCCTACTCATACACCAAGGATGCATTAGTAATATTACTGAAAATCTATATGAGCAATAAGCATGGTCAATTCTGACTAAATATTAGTGTAAAGGTAAAAATATATATTTTTTTCAAATATCAGTAGATGGGTTTTGATGGTTTTGATAATACAAAGTTTATTTGAAATATTAACAAAGAGGTATAAACTATAAAAAAGAACCAAACAAAAATTTTGGAGCTAAAGACTATGATAAGTTAATTGAAAATTTCACTAAAGGGGCTCAACAACAGAACTGATCAATCAGAATAAAAAAATCTGTAAACTTGAAGATATGTTATTAGAAATTATCCACTCAGAGGAGAAAAAAGAGAAAAGCATGCAAAAAAAGTGAAGAAAGCCTAAAGGACTTGTGGGAAACCATTTAAGAACTGATAAGTGCATTACAGGAGTCGCAGAGGAGAAAAGAAAGAAAGGGGGCAGAAAGCTTATTTGAAGAAACAATGGCCCAACACTGCCCAAATCTGGGAAACAAACAGATATGCAGTTTCATGAAACATAAAAGATTTCAAAAGGATGAACCTAGGAAGTCCACACCAAAACACTTTTAAAATCAAATTGTCAAATTAAAGGACAAAAAAAATTTTTTAAAGCAGCAACAGAAAAGCTTATCACATACAGGAAGCCCCTACAAGACCATCAACAGATTTCTCAGCAGAAACCCTGTAGACCACAAAGGAGTAGGATGATATATTCAAAGTGCTGAAAGACAAAAAGCCAAACAAGAATACTATCCAGGAAAACTGTCTTTCAACATTAAGGAGAAATAAAGACTTGACCAAATCAACAAAAACTGAGAATATGCATCAACACTAGACATGCCTTATAAGAAATGTTTATAAGTACTTCAAACTGTAACAAAAGAACACAAGACAGTAACACAGGTGTATTAAGTTCACTAGTAAAGGTAAATATATAAACAACTACAGAATTCTGTAGGAAAATACAGAATACTGTAACAGTGGTGTTCAAATCACTTAATCTGGTATAGAAGTTAAAAGACAAATGTATAAAAAATAAGCATAGCTATGAAATATGTTAATGCACACAAAATATAAAAAGTTGTAATTTATGTCTGCAATCAAAAAATGGGGAGAGTATGAAACTAAAGATTTTGCATATACATAGTGATGTTATTGAGTTATAATAATTATTATAACTGAGATGTCTTATGTAAGCTCCATGGTAACTACAAAGTTAGCACAAGATATATAAATAAAAATGAGAAAAGAATCAAAGCATTATATTACAAAAAAATCAACAAATATAAACTAAGATGGCAAGAGAGGAAAAGAAGGACAAAAGGCTACAAAACAGAAAGAAAATAATTAATAAAAAGACAATACTAAGTCCTTCCCTGTCAGTAATTATCTTAAATATACATGGATAAAAATCCCCAATCAAAAGACATAGACTCACTAAAAGGATTTTTAAAAAAGATCCAACTATATGGTGTCTATAAGAGACTAACTTTAGATTCACAGACACACAAAGGATGAAAGAGAAAGGATGAAAAAAAGATATTCCATGCAAATGGTAACTAAAAGAGAGCAGGGTGTTCACACTTATATTAGACTAAACAGTATGAGTCAAAAACTGTTATAAGGGAAAGGATATTATATAATAAAAAAAGAGTCAATTCACCAGGAAGATGTAACAATTATAAATATATATCTGCACTCAACAAAACAACTATAATAAGAGTAGAGGATTTCAATAATAAATAAAACTTTCATGCAGAAGATCAAGAAAACAGAAGTTTTTAACAACCCTGTACACAAAATAGACCTAACAGACATATACAAAACATTACATCCAACAGCAGCAAAACACATGATCTTCTCAAGTGCATGTGGAACATTCTCTAGAAAAGATGACATGTTAGGTCACAAACAAGTCTTAATAAATTTAAGAAAAATAGAGACTTTCTCAAATAAACAAAAGTTGAGAGAGATAAAGCAGAGGACTCTGCTGCTGATTTTTAGTTTCATTATATTATTGTTGGAAAACATTGTATACATTTAATCTTAAATTTGTTAAGATTTATGATCTAACATGTTATCTATTCTGGAAAATTCAAAAATATGTGGAAATTAAACAATTTATGCTTGAACAAACAACTAACTGGTTAAAGAAAAAATCAAAATAGACAAATGGAAACAAAAACACAACATACCAAAACTGATAGGATAGAGGGAAGGCAGCACTAAGAGGGAAGTTCACAGAAATAAATACCTAAATTAAAAAATATCTCAAATAAAACTTACCTTTACACCTCAAATCACTAGAAACAGAGAGACAAACTAAGCCCAAAAATAGCAGAAGTGAAGAAATAATAAAGATTAGAATAGAAATAAATGAAAAAATAATAAAAAAAACTATTGGTAAAAAATCAACAAAACTAAGCTGATGCTTGAAAAGATCAAAATGAAAAAAACTTAGCCTAAACAAAAGAGAGAGTACAAAGGATGCCACAGAAATAAAAGGATCATAGAGATTACTATAAGCAATTATATGCCAACAAACAAGATAATCTAGAAGGAATAGATACATTTTTAGAAATATATAACCTGTCAAGACTGAATCATAAAGAAACAGGAAATCTGAACAGACCTATAACTAGTAATGAGACTGATTCAGTAATCAAAAACCTAACAACGAAGAAAAGTCCACCACCAGACTGCTTCCCAGGAGAATTCTACCAAATATTTAACATACATCTTTCACAAACTCTTCCCAAATATGTAAAAGAAGGAAACACTTCCAAACTCATTTCATTAAGCCAACATATTAGCATGATGCCAAAGCCAAAGTCACTACAAAAACAACAAAAAACTATAGGCCAGTATCTCTGATGAATATAGATGCAAAAATCCTCAACAAAATTCTAGGGGAAAAAATTCAACGCTTATTAAAAGGATTATACACACCATGACCAAGTGGAATTTATCCATAAGATGTAGGGATGGTTCAACATGTGAATACCAATCAATGTGCTACACTATGTTAACTTAATGGAGGAGAAAACATCATATGATCATCTCAATAGATGCAAAAAAAGTTTATGACAATTTCAACACCATTACATGATTTAAAAAACTCATCATATAGGAACAGAAGGAAATTACCACAACATAATACAGGCTATACATGAAAAGCCCACTGTTAACATCATACTTAATGATGAAAACCAAACACATTTCCTCTGAAGATCATGAACAATGCAAAAAAAGACTACTCTCACCACTTCTATTCAATATAATATTGAAACTCCTAACCAGGGCAATTAAGCAACAAAAATAAAAAGTATACAAATCAGAAATAAAAAAATAAAATCATCTCTATTTGCAGATAATATTATCTTATAGGTAGAAAACTCCAAAGATTCCACAAGAACAAACAACAACAACAAAAAACCTATTAGAACTAATAAACAAATTTGGCAAAGTTGCAGTATATAAAATCAGCATACAAAAATTGGTTATGTTTCTATACACAAACAACAAATAATCCAAAAAGGGAACTAAGAAATTAATTCTATTTATAATAGCATCGAAAGAGATTAAATAATAGAAATAAATTTAACCAAGGAGTCAAAAGACTTGCACAGTGAAAACTACAAAATATTGCTTAAAGAAATTAAAGAAACAAATAAATGGAAAGACATCACGCAGTTTGGCTCAGTGGTTAGAGCGCCGGCCCGTGGACCAGAGAGACCCAGGTTTGGTTCCCGCTAAGGGCACATACCTCGATTGCAGGTTGTCCCCAGCCCCAGTTGGGGTTGTGCGGGAGGCAGCCACTCAATGTGTCCCTTTCATGTCGATGTTTCTTTCTCTTTCTCTTTCTCTCTCTCTCCCTCTCCCTCCCTCCCTCCCACTCTATCTGAACAAAAATGGAAAAATGTCCTCAGGTGAGGATAAAAAAAAAAAAAAAAAAAAAACAATGGGAAGTTTCTAAATGGCTTTAAGTAAGGGAATAACAATCTGATTAGTGTTTGAGAATGATCATTCTTTTAGCAGCCTTGATTCACTCTATAATAAATTAATAAAATTAGGAAAGAATCTCCTCAAAAAGAAACAAAGACGAAATATCAGAAATATCTGGTATTTAGATTTAAGGCAAAACTACATTAAAATAGAAATTAATACAATTTCTGGTTCTACAACAAACATGGATCAAATAATCTTAACCAAACATGAGTTCAACATAGCTTCTCTATAGAAATTTAGTAAAGTCTATCTAAAAAAAATGGCAGGCATATACTTTGAGTTTACTTTGAAAGAATAGTACTGAAGCATTTATCCAGATGGTAGAAAGAAGGAGTAATAGAAACATGTCTTATTTCTTCTCTCATAAATAGTAAATGAGCTTCAGTTATAAAGTCTGATATGCAGTGTACCTAACTATTATGGTATTTTTTAAGCTCCTAGAATTTTAATTTGCATCTGTGCTAAAACAGCATCATATACCATTCCATACGTGTGGAAAAAAAAAAAAATTATTCTCAAACTTACCTCAACCTCAACAGAGCATTTAAAAATAGAGCACAATAACGTGTATAAGAAAATAGTTTCAATTTACCTTTTCGCCTTCTTGTTGGCAGTCAACTCAAAAGAAAAAAATATAAACAATGTTTACCTAATGAACTGTTTATTTATGAAGGCTTTATGGTAGGAAAAAACCTTACCAACAGTACAGCTATCTTCAAGTACCACATCAACATTTCTGTCTCTGTACTCAACTCTGAAGTCCAGCATGCGAGGCTGCCTTTCCACAATTTGCCTAGATGGCATTACAGGTCGAAATGCCGAAGAGGAAGAAGGAGCAGGAGCTGGAGTTGCATGACTTGCTGGATCAAATACAGGTCCTGGTACAGTTTCACCTCCATAGTCACTGAAATATTGAGATAAAAGAAGGATTATCATCAACCAAATCATTACAGATTACCACTAAGGACCTGCTCCACAGTTTATGTTGTTTTTCCTATGAAATTTACCTACCCATGCATCAAGGCCTAACCTTAAATTCTACTTCCTCCATGAAATCTTTCCAAATGACTAAAGACCACATTATTCTTTGTCCTATTCCTGTTTTTCTATGTCCATCAGCAGTACCACACATATCATTTAGCATTTAATTAGATTATTGTCTTATGTTATGATGTTGATAAAACATCATTTTAAACTCTGTGAATTAAGAACAGTATCTTCTTTACTTACTCAAATAATGAATCATTATTTGATTCATTAACTCTACTTCTCACAAAAACTATTTTGAAACTTCATCTTCCTTAAACCTCCATTCTCCCCATCTTACTCCTCAGTCTTAAAAGACAATGTTTTTTCCTACTTTGCAGAAAAAAGAGATGTCATCAAAAGAAAATTCCCGTACCCTTTTGACATCAAATCCATAAACTACCCACATATGCACTCTCCTTCTCTCTTCTTACAAAATAGAGAAGACCTCATTCTATCAATGCAAAATCTAAAACCATCTTCTCACTGGCTTTACTTTATGGATTATTTTTCCTTCCTTTCCAGTATTTTCAACATTCCCTTCTCTTGGATTCTTTTCAAAAACATTAAAATATATTCAACTATATCCCTTCTTAAAAAATAAAAATGAAATCCTAGTTCTAAGAAAACTAATTATATTTGTAAGGATTAAATCAGATAATGTGTATGAAAAGCTTAACACAACACCTGGTACCTAGTAAGATCTCAAACCCAGTATATCCAATTGTAACTCATTAATGCTTCTCCAAGCCTGATATTTCTCCAGTATTCCTCATTATCAGCTCCCTAAGCCAGAAACCTCTAGCATTATATCTGACCCCTTCTTCTCTCTCAGCTCCCACAACTACTCAGTCCTTTCAATGTTACCTCCTAAATATCTTTTAGATAAGTCACCACCTTTCCCTTCTGAAGCTGCCAGCCTACTCTAAGCCACAATCACTTTTTATATGGACTAATACAAAAATGTCCTAATCTCCCCTGTATTTCAATCCATTACCACTAGACTGAAATTAAAGACAGAAATATCCTCATATAATTTTCTTCAATACTCCCCTTTGCTCTTCATATAGTTAAAGTGGCATACAAGGTCCTGCATGATCTGAACCTATCTACCTTCCCAGTCTTATCTTGTGCTATGCTATCTCCATCTCTCTACGCTAATAGCTACAACAGCCTTTCATTTCTTCTGTCTCACCTTGATCCTGATTCATGGGGAAACACAGATTATACCTTCAAAGACTATTCTTTCCTTCCCATCCCATCCCTAAATCCCATGTTTTTTCTAGCTAATTATATTTACCCTTCATATCTCAGACTGAATGTTTATCAACTCAGAGATTGTTTTACTATCTCAGATGAGTTCAAATTCCTCACCACTGTCAATAACTATATATTTAGTTGTATAATTAATCATTTGACATTTAAGTCCCCACTAGAATATAAGTTCCACATGGGTGAAGCCAACATTTGTGTGCTTAATGGCTGTATCCTTTGCCCTGAGCTCAAAATTTTATATATAGAGGATATTCAAATATTTGACAAACTAAAGAATGTGGTTTTTCTCTGACTTACTTTATCATATGTTGTCACTTTTTTCCTCACTGGGAAAAGTAGAAATGAAGTGAACATATGTAATGCTTCCATTGAAACACTATGATAGATAGATAGATAGATAGATAATCTTCCATAACCACCAAAACTACAAGTTCAGTCTAAAACATCTTTCTTCTCACCCAGAATTTAAGAAAAAACAATAAGCTGGAAACCAGAAAAGGGACAACAAAAAGAATGACCAAAACACGCCAAGTTAAGCAAGCACTGTTCATACAATTAAGCAGGAGAAAATATTTACATTTCACAATATTACTTTAATCAGTGTTTACCAAATTATAGATTACATAACTGATTTAGTGAATTGTGATCTGTCTCTATAGGAATAGAATAGAATAGAATAGAATAGAATAGAATAGAATAGAATAGAATAGAATAGAATAGAATAGAATAGAATAGAATAGAATAGAATAGAAAAGAAATCATCAGTATGTATCACTCAATAGTTAGTAGTACTAAATACTGTTTCATAACACTTTTTATTCTAGTACATATTTGTGTCTGTGTAGTTTAGATTCCAGGTAGTTCTCATTGTAGGTCATAGTCCAAAAAGTGTAAAAGTGACTAGCTTAGATCTCACCAGAGTTCAGATACTATAGTAATCACTGATCCACAGACAAAAATCTACCCTTTCTCTCAGTTGTCAGATTCAAGGAAAGTAGTCTTGGAAGGAAGACATGCGAACAGAGAAAATGTCCAACACAGGAAAGAGTGTCACTGTTGGAAGCAAAAGTGAGCTCCTAAGTATCTATGAATAGAATTAGTGCAATGATGATACTTTATATCTCTAAGTTTTGTCACAACTTCTCAGAACCCAAGAAAAACAGCTAAAGTTAATGGGCTGGTCAATGATTTAATTGTTTTCTTAACTCCAAATTCACCATTCTATAATCTATTCTATGATTCTGGGGCTAGGATTCTGCAAAATTATATAGGGTAAAGCAAAAGTAGGTTTACAGTTACGAGTATGCAAAACAGTTTATTCTTGTATCATTATTTATTAATTGTATTATTTTCCATACGAACAACTAAACCTACTTTTGCTCCACCCTGTATTTCCCTTTGGCATATTATTTTCTGATAAATTCTGCCAATAGAGAATTCTAGATAAAGATTAGTAATTAGAAAGAGAAGAGGAACAACTTCTTTCTTCCTATTTGCATACATTTCAATCAGCTCACCCTGTAGCTTTGTCTTCTGCTTTTTATCAGCAATCTTATAACCAACTTCTTGACATCTCCTCAGAGATATCAGTAGTAGATGGACAATATGTACTCCAGAGGTCAAATCCTCAGTGCCAAGGGGTTCCCTCTGAACTTCAAAATTATGTTAATCCCTTCTTCCCTAGATCTAAGAGTGAAAACTTTCTGAAGCAATTATCATATCCAGGTTGATTCAGTTTTACTTTTATTGCTCTTTTAGTCTTCCACACCTACTTAACCAATCCTTCGTTAAATTCCCTCTTTTGAAATACCCTAGTGTGGTTTCATTTCCTTGATAATGGAGGTGTCCCAGGAAACATATGATTCAGGAATTGGCTTATGTCCTTGACCTTCAATGCACTGCTGAGCACCTTGCTAATGGAAAATGGGATATGAATGACCCAAGCCATAATAGGCATAATAATTAATTACATCATCACTTGTAGTTAATTATGATCACATGCCTTTGAAACAAGTGCCTACGGAGAAGAAATGATGATCTGACGACCATTATGGTGGTAATAACGACAAAAAGGGACTATGGGCTACTTCTGACTCTAATGAAGAGCTTAGAGAAGAGAATGATATATTTAGGATTTTTAACTTTCAGTTCAAGTCATGATAAGAAAGCTACAAGGCTTCTGAAGTGACCCTTTGAAAACTTTTTTATTTTTGTAATCATGGGTATGATCCTGCTGAGACTTAGACCCAAAACTTAATTTTGTAGCTTGCATAATTACAATGAAATTTGAATATACAACTAAGTCTCTTTTGTAAAAGTTAAGGCACTGTTTTGGAAGAAGTGGGACCCTAAGATGTGAAATGGGTATACCTGAGTGGATTCAGATGGTTAGACTCTGGAACCCCTGGATTCCCTTCTAAATTTCTTTTGTAAGCAGAAACAGCTCCTCCTCCCACAACTGAAAAGGTTAGCCCTCCTCTTGACTGAAAACGAAGATAGTTGCCTTGAAAGGGATATCCACTCTCAAAAAAAAGGATATTCACCCCCACCATTCCTTATTGCCTCTAAAATCAGATCTAGGCATGCTCCAAGAAAACAAGTACAGTGTCTTAACTGAGAGAAGATAGTTTATATCTAAAAAGAATTATAAGATTTTCCATAAATTATATCAGCAAAAACCTAGGGATTACTTATGAAAATGAATTTGCAGTGAGTCTGACCACAAGAGTTTTGATAGGGCTAAATAACATGTTTGCTTAAGCAGCTTCAAGTACCTCTAATTGTTTGTTGGCTGAATGAAACTTAAGTCTCAAAGGAATCTCCATTGAGTAAGGATGAAATGCCCAAACTTTCCTGGCAAAATATACACGAAATCAAGATGCTTAAAAAAATACTAATGCTTGAGTAGATTTACCATGTACAATCTGATTACAGACACATCCTCCTACCACAATGTCCATGAGGTCCCAGAGGAAACTGAAGTAAAGCATTGAGAAATACATTACTAAGGGGATCTGCATTCTTGAAATATTCTGTAGTGGCTATGTTCTGTGGATTAGGAATGACATGGCACCACTGAAAAAGACTCCCTAATGAGCATGATAAGATCTCAGAGTGCAGAGGTCAAATGGCAGAATTTAATAAGAAAAAGATGGGAGCAATTAGTTAATAGACAAAAAAGGCAATCATAAGAGTTCAACCTGCAGAGATCTTTAGTTGTGCTTAACTGAACATAGTATTTCTAAGGACAAAATTAAAAGTCAGTCTACTAAAATATTACTTGATCTATATACAGTAGAAAACCTAGATCTGACCATCTAAATTCCAAGTTCCCTAACCACAATGGAAAGTTACAGACACTCCCAGTTTCCAAATGCAAGTTGGTTCAGACATAAAGTCCATGGTTCCCCCAAAGACAATGCAACAGAGCCACATGTATATATTATAAATTTTCCTCTAAGACTTCCCCACAGAGATCTGCAGCCATTTAGGAGGGTGTCTGTGTACTGATAAAAGGAAAATATCTAGATCTTTAGATTACTAGATGCTAACTCTAAATTGAATATTAATTCCTGGGGGTATAAATTGAAGTTTATGGTAGTATATAAAGTTTGGGCCCAAATCCACTCACACTGGGTTCAAACAATCTGTCAAACTACCTAGTAGTTTTCTCCTTACAGCCTGAATGTGTAATTAAAAGAGACATCTCAATAACTGGTAGACATCCTATATTGGCCTTCTGAAATCCATGGAGATAGGGTTATGATGTAGGGAGTGATAAGAGGAGCAAATAATCTTACATATACATTTTTTTTCCTCTAAAAAACTTGCAAGCACCATGACAAGCACTTTGCTTTCACCCAGTAGGGTAAAAGTCAATATATCTTCATTGTCTTTTCCTGGAGATTATGTCAACTCTCTTGCTCTTTGTCATACTAATCTAGTCTGGAGAGATCCTGATCACCTGTGGATTGGTCCTGAAGAGCAGAAGTATCAAGTACTTGAATGCTTGGCAAGACAAATGCATGCTAGAGATTAGGAGCCACACACCACAAAAATGTAGGGGCCTGACACCTTGATGAAGTCTCTGCGGTCCAATGGTCAGAAACATGTCAGGATATAAGGTCAGTTCCTGTACCTTGTACTTCCCATCAATATATCAGATAACTAAGTGTAGCACTGGCATCACTTGCGTATACCATTACCCAGAAGCAACTAGCTTGATAGAACAGTGGAATGGCCTGCTAAAGACAGTTATGGCACAGGCTGGGGGACATCACCCTCAAAGCTTGGTGTTCCACCTGAAAAGATGTAGTATATGCTTTCATCATTGACCAAAACACAGTGGATTTCTCATGCTCCCAGAAAACAAGAGTACGAGAATTAAGTGGTAGTAGTGGTTCCTCCTATTATGCCTAATAACTTACCAAATTTTTGCTTAGGTAATTCAGAGATCGTGTTCCCAAAAAAGTAATATTTTCACAGTACTCCCACTGAATTAGAATTTGAGAATGTCACTTGGCCACTTTGTACTCTTCATGCTACTGAATCAACTAGCAAAGGAGGAGGTACTATCTGGGGTGGTTACAAGAAAAAAATTGGGTTGCTGCTACACAATGGACTGTTTTCTGGGTCATGTCCAATAATAAGAGTTAATGGAAACTACAACCAATTTTTTTTAAAAGGCAGGTCCCCTGAGGATTCTGATCTTTCAAGAATGAATATTTGAGATGTCCCACCAGATAAAGAATCTTGAATATCTGAGGTGCTGGCAAAGGGAATATACAATAAATAGTGGAAGAAGAAACTGATAAATATCAACCATGGCTGTATGACCAGTAACAGAAACAAGAACTGTAGCAGCATGTATGCGTGTGCAGAGACACACACAAATTTCTCTTGTTCCAGTTTGCACACTGATACTATCAACATCACCCTAACCATGACATCACCATAACAAGGGCATCCGATTTGTTTCAGCATCAGCCATTGGTGCTAGCTACTAACTTCTTTCAGTACTTCAAAAAAAGCTTTTGCATCCTGTTAGATGTACCAGTATCAGCTGAGCAGGAATTCTTTCTCGCATGTCTGGGGCCAGGTTCCTAGGGCCTTTCCTGAGATTCAAAGTTCTATTAACCTCAACTTCTCCCAACTTCTTTCCTTTTCCCTACCAGTACTAGGAGGGGCTTTGTGCCCTTCAGTGATCAGCAGGGGGCTCTCCCAGGCAGACCTATCCTGGCAGGCCTCCTGGAATGGGTGCTATGGACCCAACCTACACAGTCCCGGCTCTGTCACCCTTCTCAGAGGATGCTGCAGCTGTAAGTTTGCTTCGCCTTAGGTTCCTTTCCTTGTTGACCAGCGGGACTCACCCTCATCTGGGCCTGGTGGTCCAAGTGTTTCCTGAAGTCGTTATATCAAGATTATACTGGTATCCCCTTTTTGTTCTTTTAACCTGCTCCACATCTGTGTAACTGATTGCTTATATGAAATTCAATCTGTTTGAAATCCCTAGTGTGCTTTTTTTCTCTCTTTATCAAACTCTAATTCTTGGAAATAGCTTGACATTTCTAATAAGAGCAGACTATTTGGTGTGGTTATCCGCCACAAAGACGGTTTTTAAAATTTATCACTTGAGAATTTGCTTGTTGGCTATAATTATTCTATTTCAATATCAATAAAAAATAAACTTACATTAGAATTTTTCATTAGCAATCTAAAAAACTAGCAGGGGACTACTAGTTAATGAATGAACTTATAAGTTTTGACTAATGTTCAATGTCATCCAAACAGTGCAAAGGCATCAAAACTGTTGATTAAAAAAAAGTATTTTTAAAATTTTTCATTATAGGATGAAGACTACATTCCTTTAATTTGACCTTCTCAGTATTCTTTTCCAGTTAATCAATAATTTAAAATGTAAACTGTAATTTAAAATAAATTTTTAATAAAAAAAATAATTTTAAAAAGGACAATGATTGGTAAGGGTAACTCTATACAGAAATCTGTTTTAGACCTAAACTTCAACTAGAAGAGTATTTTTACCCTTACTCAACTTTCCTCTACAAATCATACAGGTCCTTGGAAGACAGGGAAGAACAGCAAAGTAAACAGGAACTCTACACTTGTGTATTTCAATTTTTAAAAGTCCATCCCATGGTAAAATCTCTAAGTACAAAAAAATACAGTTTAAAAAATAAACTTGTTTTTAGAAAAAAAAAATCAAATATTTTAAATGGGTATCAGAGACGACAAATAAAACTAAGTGGCCAAAATAGGTGTTTTCTAAATCAGAAAACATTGGCATTTATATATACTGAAATCATAATGTTCAAAGTTTGAAAACAAGCCCTGTCTACTCTAGGTTTCCTCAATGAATTAAACAATGGACAAAGAAATATACAGTACATCTGTGTAATAAAATAAATATGAATTGATAAATATCAGTCATTTAGTCAAAGAGTGAAATTACACTATTAATTCATAAAATTTTAGAAAACATGCACTGGCCAGTTTGGCCAGTGGTTAGAGCACTGGTGTGCACACCGAAAGGTCACAGGTTCCATTCCCAGTCAAGGGCATGTACCTGGGGTGTAGGATGGATCCCCGGCTGTGGTTCGGGTCATGCAGGAGGCAATCAATCACTGTGTCTCTCTCATACTGATGTTTGTTTGTTTCTCTCTCTCTCTCTCTCTCTCTCTCTCTCTCCTCCCCCTCCCCCCATCTTAAAATCAATGGAAACGTGTCCTCATGTGAGGATTAACCAAAAGAAAACATAAGATCTGCTCTCTTTTAGAAATTACTTGTAATTCATTAGCATTTCTTCCTAACAATAACTATCTCCAAAATTAATTTTTAAAGAGGCTCTGGTCAATAAGATAAATATATAAAATACTATACCAAGATATAATAAATATACATGTACACACATTTGGTTTTTATGACAATGAATGATTTACATTTGTGACTGCATAAGTTACACATTTTATAAATATGTTTATTAGCAATATATTGTCTACTGAAATAAGCCTTGGATTGCTTATACTCCTGACTCTATCAACATCATATTGTAGCATCTGAGCCAAGTCACTTCATGCCTTATTGTCTTTATCTGTAAAATGTGGGATAATAATATCCGCCTTTACTTGCTTACAACTAAAATAATAAATGTAAAAACAAAGTTGTGGGAGAAAGATGTTATGTACAAGTATTAAAGCCCAACATTTTTACCCGAAGGAAAAAAAATCTTAAGACAAAGGTTGTTGCATGACTGCCTTACTGATCTTGAAGAGAACAGAGTGGTATAAAAGAAAGAGCATAACTTTAATTTATTTATTTTTAATTTATTTATTTTTATTTATTTTTTAATCCTCACCTGAGGACATTTTTCCATTTTTTTTGTTCAGATCCAGTGGGAGGGAAAGAGAGGAAGAGAGAGTGAAACATCAATGTAAAAGAGGCACATCGAGTGGCTGCCACCCACATGACCCAACCAGGGCCGGGGACAAACTGCAACCGAGGTACATGCCCTTAGCGGAAACCGAACCCGGGTCTCTCGGGAACGCAGGCCGACACTCTAACCGCTGAGCCAAACCGGCCAGGCTTTTAAAAGGAAACAATTCAGACTTCACCATCTACTACACTAGTGACCTTGAGCAAGAGTATATAAACTCTCTAACCTTGAGTTTCCTCATCTACGATACATGAACATGTTTCTCTCTTAAGGTCTGTAATGAGTATTAAATAAGAAAATATGTCAATTATGTAGTGCAGTGAATTTAATAAGCATTTTTTAAAAATGTTTCTTTGCCCTTAATCTTTATGGATACATTAAAAACCAGATTCCTGCCCTGGCCGGTTTGGCTCAGCAGTTAGAGCGTCTGCCTGCGGTCTGGAGAGACCCGGGTTCGGTTCCCGCTAAGGGCATGTACCTCGGTTGCAGTTTGTCCCCGGCCCTGGTTGGTCGTGCGGGTGGCAGCCACTCGATGTGTCCCTTTCACATCGATGTTTCTCTCTCTCTCTCTCTCTCTCTTCCTCTCTCTCCCTCCCACTCTATCTGTACAAAAAATGGAAAAAAAAAAATGTCCTCAGGTGAGGATGAAAAAAAACAAAACAAAACAAAACAGCCCAGCTGGTGTGGCTCATTGGTTGAGCATCGACTCATGGACCATGAGGTTACTGGTTTGATTTCCGTCACATGCCTGGGTTGTGGGCTCGATCCCCAATGGGGGTGGGAGAGCGTGCAGGAGGCAGCCAATCAATGTGTCCATCTCTCTCTCTCTCTAAATATCAATAAAAATATATATTAAAAAAAAACATGTTCCCACTTTTAAATTCACAAAAATATGATTTCAAAAAAGTTATAAAGCATAAAGCAGGGATTGGGTTCTTCTCCCTCCAAAAAGATAATTAAAAAAAAAACAAAAAAACTCTTTTTGGTAACTATTTTCTCTATTAAAATATAAAATGACAAATTAGGAGTCACTTTTATTCATAGACTACATTCAACTTTACTACAAAAAGCAAACATACAAAACAAAGATCCTTTAATTGCCAACATATACCATTCCTAGCATTGTGTCTTCCACTTTGTTTTGAGCCTATGAATAAATACAAAGAGCCCTCTTTAATTTTTCTGTGTTCAGTAGCCATACAGAAGAATTTTCAGTTATACTGAATTAACAGTGATTTCAAAGCTGAAGAAGAAAAGTCAGTAGGAAGGAAAATAGTTGAAGACTATTCCTACCTACAAATGACTTTCTTCTGTGAACATGACGCATTGCTTTAATTTAATAAGCAAACACAAAGAAAAACCCACTCTGATGGAAGTTATACCCCAAATATCACAGTAACCTTATTAGAAATCAATTCACTACTAAATCTCTAGTTATAAAGTATATTAAGCAAAAGAGCCCTGGCCGGATTGGTTAAAGCGCTGACCTGTGGTCCAGAGAGACCCAGGTTCGGTTCCCGCTAAGGGCACGTACCTTGGTTGCGGTTTGTCCCCGGCCCTGGTTGGGTCGTGCAGGAGGCGGCCACTCTATGTGTCCCTTTCACGTCGATAGTTCTCTCTCTCTCTCTCCTTGCCACTCTGTCTGAACAGAAAATGGAAAAATGTCCTTGGGTGAGGATTAAAAAAAAAATTTTTTTAAATGATGTCACCCAATCTGAAATAACATTATATGGTTGAAAGTTGAGACTTTAGGAAATTAATACAACTAACAAAAATGTCTGAAAGAATAGTAACTATATTAAAATGAACTTATACACCAAAGATCAAATGCTCTAACAAAGAGTAGAGCAAAAAAAAATTAATAAATGTCTCTTTTTTTGCTTTGCTAAATTCTCTTCTTACCTTTAAGGACCTTATAACATACCTTTGTAGAATGCCATTTTCCTGGGGTATTACACCATTGATAGCTGCCTGCAAAGAGAGAAAAAAAGAAGGCCATTTAATTTTTGTTTTTAATCCTCACCTGAGGATATTTTTCTATTCATCTTCAGATAGAGTGGGAGGGAGGGAGAGGAAAAGAGACAGGGAGAAAGAGAAACTTCTACGTGAAAGGGACACATCAACTGGTTGCCTCCTGTACAATCCCAACCAGGGCCGGGGACAAACAGCAACCGAGGTACGTTGATCGGAATCGAACCTGTGACTCTTCGATCCGTGTGCCAATGCTCTTAACCGTTGAGACAAAACGGCGAGGGCAAAAGAGAAGGCCATTTAAAGAAATAGAAAAATGTTCAGATGTGGGTTGCAGTGGAGTAGTGAACATTTAAAGGGAAATATATGTGTGTGTGTGTGTGTGTGTGTGTGTGTGTGTGTGTATCTCAATCCTCACCCAAGGATATATTTTCTACTGATTTTTTTAGAGAGAATATAAAGGAGGGAGGGAAACATCAACGTGAGAGAGACACATCAATTGGTTGCCTCCTACACATGCCCCAGCCAGGGCCAGGATCAAACCCACAACCCAGGTACATGCTCTTGACCAGGAACTGAAGAGCCCCTTGGTGCACGGATGCTCTAACCACTGAGAAAACTGGCCAAAAAGAAATAACTATATTTTGAAAATTCTAACAGTTTCCTTAATATCATCTATTAAATGTCTCTCAATTTCCAATAAAACCTTATTTTAGAAGAATTTTAAAACATGTATTTGGCATAATAATATCCAGACATTTTGAGTCATAAGAGGCTTAATTTCACAGTTCTAATTGAAGCAAAATACCAAAAACAACAATGTTTAAGGATGTCAAAACAAGTAAAAATCAATACCTGTAAGTAATCTTTTTAATATTGTTTTCATCCTCAGGTTGAGAAGAATAAGATAAAAAATCACAAATGAAATACTCCAAAATAGCTCAAAGTTAAATGTATTCTTTCATGTTATAATTATTAATAATTATTTCATGTTATAATAATTATTTTTGAAAAGAACGTTTAAAAGAGAAAAATAGAGGCAAAAGTTCTTTGGCAAACATACCACCACAATTTTATCAGATCACAAAAGGAAGCAGGGGCATCACTGGGGAAGTTCCCTCATATAAAACATTCCTAAAATTGGTCTCTAAGCTAACAAGTCACCAATTACTTAGAACACATGATATGGATGTGACATGACATGGATGTTTTTGAAGACTTCTAAGCAAACAGGCTGGTATATCCTAGACTGTGGGCAGTTCACTGCATGGTAACAGAGAAGACTGTCCGGAGGAAAATAATGTCCTATCCAACTTTGTCTTTGTATCGGATCAACTTCTTCCCTCCCTTTCCCCAAAAGGGGGGGGGGGGGGCGAACACGTCAATGTTTATCAGCTGTCTGGAAATCAATCACCAAAAGGAGTTTGTGTATTTTGTGAAATATGACCTTAAATATTTGCCAGAGGTGGGTCAAGTTTACAATGTTATACTGTTGAATGGAAATAGAGTGTAAGATGCTTGCTATGAATTTTGAGAGCTGTAATGCTCTACTTGCAAAAAAAAAACCCCACAAAGACATCTACAGATTAACGTACACAGTAGATGCCACAGCCCTGACAACTCTGGAGGCTCAATAAATCCTTTGAGTCAAATAAATGTTAAAATCAGTTTTCAAAGCCACAAATTCAATGGAAGCATCTCTGCCTAGTGGCAGGTCAATTATCCCTTTTTTGTTGACAGCAATAGTTCTACGTAAAATATCTACTTTGCTAAAAAAAAAAAAAAAATAGAAAATGATAAGAGAATGTTCTATGGTATTAGAAAAGAAACAAAATACCATAATTTAGAAAGAATGTATTCAAATTTTCACTTTGGAATGCCAAGGTCTAACAAAAAGAACACTAAGGATTTATAAAGTCCGAAGTTTGAATCTAGCCTCTCCCATTTATTAGTTTGATAGCCTTAGTATATTCTATGTTCACTGAGCCTCAGGTTCCTCATTTGTATAATAAGCTAACATTATAACCTCAACCAAAATAGGCCTGCCTTTTTGTTCCTCAGAGGCATCAAGTTCTTCTATTTCTTACAGCCTTTGAAGATATTGTATCATTCGCATTGCTGTTTTCTGGTTCTCTGTCTGTCTAAGTCTTAATAATTGTAAGGGTTTCTGTTAAATATACTTAAATGGTTTTTTTTTTCTTTGATCAACCCCCATCTAAGTAGGTTTACTCTTACACAGAACCCTGTGCTTTTCCTTCATATAATTTGTTAATTATTTATTTGGCGATTATTTGTTTTATGTTTGTCTTTCTCACTAGACTGTAGGCTCGATGATGGAAAAAACGTTATCAAGTTTGTTCACCTCTTAATCCCCATTGCACAGGTCTAGCACATAAAAGACATCCAATGGTTATTCGTTAAATGACTGATGCTAGGAGACCAAAGAAAAGCCACACAGAGACTTGATGAAGGCTCAGAGAAAGCTTCCTGTAGGAAAAAAGGTCTCAACTAAAACCAGAGGATAAGTGAAAAGTAGTACTAGTCTTTGGTAGACAGGTTTTTATTTCTATTGGGTAAATTCCTGAGAGTGGAACTGTGGGACTGTATGTTAAGTGTATATTTAACTTTATATAAAACTGTCAAACTGTTTCCAAAGTAGTTGTACCATTTTACATTCATATCAATAATGTATGAGAATTGCAGTCCTCCAAAACTTCCCCATCATTGTCGGTGATAGTCTTTTTAATTTCAGCCATTTTGGTGTGTTTGAAGTGGATTTCTTTACAGTTCTCTTTTTTAAATTAATTAACTAATTAATTAATTAATTTATTTATTTATTTCCTCACCTGAGGACATTTTTTTTTGTTTTTTGTTCAGATAGAGTGGGAGGAAGAGAGAGAGAGAAACATCGACATGAAAGGGACACATCGAGTGGCTGCCACCCGCACAACCCAACCAGGGACAGGGACAAACTGCAACTGAGGTACATGCCCTTAGGGGGAACTGAACCTGGGTCTCTATGGACCGCAGGCTGCCACTCTAACCGCTGAGCCAAACCGGCCAAGGCATATGGTTCTCTTTTTAAAAAATGACTTTACTGGTGATAAAATGAATCCATGTTAAGTGTAGAATTTGATAAGTCCAAGGTTTTTGGCTGGACCAAAACGTCCCCTAAATTTCATTTCTTTAGATAAATACTTAAGAGTACAATTGCTAGGTTATGTTTACCTTTATACAAAACTACCAACAGTGTGACTTTGGTCATATTAACTTGACTATTCTAAAATTCGGTTTCCTTATCTATAAAATGAAGGTAATAATACCAACTTATTTCACAAGGTTATTATAAGGATTATATGAGATATTACAAAGTACTCTACAAATGTTAGCCACCATATTATCCATCACCATTACACAGTGTTTTTGTTTTAATCTATGTTGTAACGTGCTGCCTCATGGCGGGTTACAAATCCAGAAACACTTAAATCCTGCCCCTAATGATTCCATTTCAAGTGGTCTGGAATGGGGACCAGAAACCCCACTCCTGCCCCCCAAACTCCTCAAGTGATTGTGATGCACATCCAGTTCTGGGAATAACTAGATCATTAATAGGATAAATTTTAGAGAGCTATATAAAACTTTTTACTCTGCCATTACATACAGCATCTATTATTTCTCCCTAAATTATTTATTTCACAAGTTACTTAATGTCTAAAGGCACAGATCTTTAATAAACTCATGTTATTAAATATGCTCAAAGTGAGAACTCCTGAACCAGAAAGCTGTTGCATTCCAGCTTCACCATTTACTATTTGTGTATTCTTGAGAAAGTTACTTAATTTCTTTCTGCCTCGGTTCTCTCATCAGTAAAATGGGGGTGTGATAATAGTACTTGTTCATTACGTTTTTATGAAACTTGGTAACACATAAAATGTGATGTTTGATACATAGTAAATTATTCAATAAAGGTGAGCTGCCATATTAAAATTTATTCTTGTTTAAATTCACAAACTGTTTTTAATCACAAACTTTTGAAGGCAAAGAATGGACACTATAAAAAATATATAAATGTTTCAACTCACAACACTTACCTATTGCAGACAACTTATTTCTAGAGATGTTACCTCTCTTCACTATTTAAATAATGTTCTACCATCATCAAAATATTCTATCAGTTACAGATAAGATGATGAGACCAAGTAGAAGAAAAGTGAGTAGTTTAACAGCTCTACAACTAACTCTAAAAACTTAAATCTTTTTTTTTTTATCCTCACCCGAGGACATTTTTCCATTTATTGTTGTTCAGACAGAGTGGGTGGGAGAGAGAGGAAGAAAGAGAGAGAGAAACATCGACATGAAAGGGACACATCGACTGGTTACCACCTGCACGACCCCAAGCGGGGCCAGGGACAAACTGCAACCGAGGTACGTGCCCTTAGCGGGAACCGAAACCGGGTCTCTTTGGACCGCAGGCTGATGCTCTAACTGCTGAGCCAAACTGACCAGGGCTTAAATTTCTTTTTATTAACCCTATGTTTACTTTTGCAGTAGAAAAGAATTCCAATTGGCGATCCTAAAACAGCTCCTAAAGACCAAATATTTGGTTTTAATAAGTTAGAATTCCATTTTTCTAAGAGAAAGAAAACAAAAAGCAGAACAATTTAAGAAATGTAACCATTCCACCATAATCTGTTATTCAACAAATGCAAAAAAAAATGTTCACAAAATCCTTCCAAGTATTTATCACTATCAAAATAGCCCAACATACAGAATCAAAACTAGTATGGATCAAATTAAAAACAAAAGACTGTGAGGCAGATCTTGAGACTAATAATGGTATACACGAGACTCACCGTTGTCAAATAAATATCTGTGAATGAAAAACCAAACTGCAAACTCGGAGGACCACATAAAAAACATCAGTGCTACCCCAACCAGATCCTCCCAGTGCTAGAAGAACATCGAGTCCAAATTCCTTAGCCTAGTAACCAAGGCTCCAAACCTCCCTTTCTGGCCTTCTCTCAGATTTCTCCTACAGGAATTTTCTCCAGCCAAATCATTTGACCTACTAACTTCAGAATACCTTGCGCTTTCATAATTAACAAAATATTTTATTCTTCTTAAGATTAACACTTTGGAAAGCCAAGAATAATTTTCTAACAAATTTAAAAGTTGATAAGAATGAAATGTATTCAAACTTTACTTATATATTTTAATGGAGTAAGTTAATGTCTAGATTCAATTTGCAAGCTAAAACCTGAAAAAGACAAAAATGTCTGAAGTTTAATAGCTTGACACCCTGCAGTATTCAAGGGAAGAATTTTGGGGGGTTTAGCAAGGCTAACAAGCCATATCTGCATTATATTACAAGAAGCCACATAAGAAAAACACTCTTCCTTGTTACTGAAGTCCTGAATATAGCTGCCTCCAATTTGAGGTTGATGAACATCTAAAATCAATTTAATTTAGGAAAGTAGGCTGCAATTATTCTATACAAGAACTGTGTTGGGTATTGTAGATAACACATGGACCAGATAGCCCCAAACCTTGGGAAACCAGGAGGAGACTATAAGAATACAATATTAAGCAGAATAGTCATGGCCCATTTGGCTCAGTGGTTAAAGCATCAGCCCGTGGGTTCAATTCTGGTCAAGGGCACGTACCTCAGTTGCAGTTCGGTCCCCAGCTCTGGTCAGGGTCGAGAAGGAGGCACAATCGGTGTCTCTCTGTCTCTTTGTCTCTCTCTCTCCCCCCCTCTCCCTTCCTCCCACTCTATCTGAAGATAAAAGGAAAAATATCCTCGGGTGAGGATTTTTTTTAAAAAAGAATACAATTATTAGGCAGAATAAAGAAAGTATCTATCTCAATAAATGGCAACTCCATTTATCCAGTTGGTCCAGCCAAAACCCTTGAACTTATCCTTAACACAATCTTTCTCTCACTACTCCTTCCTCCCATTCATTAGGAAATTCTGATTGCTGGGATGTTAAAACACATCCAGAATCTAATCACATTTCACTGCTACCACTCTAGTCCAAGCCCCTATCTTCTTTTTTCTCCACTATTGCAATAGGAGCCTAACTAATTCCTTGCTTTGCCCTTGCTCACCTTCAGTGTATTCTCATCAGGGTGGCCATAGTAAGGCAGATCATGTCAGACCTCTACTCAAAATATCTCTCTGGCTTAACTCTGAGATAAAAAGACAATATCCTTAAAATATTTTATTCTTCCTTCACTACTGTAATCTCTCTAATTTCATCTCCTCCTCCTTCCCTGAGCCATACCTGCCTTCTTGATGTTCCTGGAAAATGCCAGGCCTGGTTTCCCACTCAAGGTTCACTGTGGTTACTTACTATCTCCCTGCCTGAAATGTCCATGCCCCTAGATATACATATTGCAGTCACCTGCCCCATGTGGCTATTGATCACTTAAAGTATAGCCAGTGTGACCAAGGAACTGAATTATAATTTAATAAATAACTATTATTAATCATGTAATTTAAATTCAAATACCTACATGGAGTTAGTAGCTTCTGTATTGCACAGCACTATTCTACACTATCCATTCCACTTCAGCCATATCCTTCATCTCACTAACTTACTTGTAATATTTTGGTCCATTTTAGATGGTGACACTGAATATAGGGCTGAGTTATTTTGCCAAAACTTGCCCAAAGAAAAGACAAAATTACCCTATATTTGAGTCCTTCCTTATAATTATTTTATTTTTGAAGAACATTAAATTGTTTAGAAAAGACATGGAGCCTAAAACAACTTCAGGCAATACTAGTTTTAGATACAGAAAGAGATATCCTGATAGAATCAGTTAAAAAGGATAGCAAAGAGCCCTGGCCGGTTTGGCTCAGCGGTTGGAGCATCCGCCTGCGGTACGGAGAGACCCGGGTTTGGTTCCCGCTAAGGGCATGTACCTCGGTTGCAGTTTGTCCCCGGCCCTGGTTGGTCGTGTGGGTGACAGCCACTCGATGTGTCCCTTTCACATCGATGTTTCTCTCTCTCTCTCTCTTCCGCTCTCTCCCTCCCACTCTATCTGTGCAAAAAAATGGAAAAATGTCCTCGGGTGAGGATTTAAAAAAAAAAGGATAGCATAAGAAATTCAACACAGATTTCATAATTATTTGGGGGTGTATAAACTCACAATTAAGGCTTTTAGATGCCATTATAAGTAAGCCTGTTAAAGATCACTTGAAAGGTTTTCATTGTAAAGCTCATGAATAGCAAATGAGTTCTTTTTGACTTTAAAACTTTTGAGATTAAGATTCCCAGAAAAGGTAATATATATCCAGATTTTTAAAGTGCTCAATCTTGCCCAGCCAGTGTGGCCCAATGGATTGAGCATCATCCCATGGACTGAGAGGTCCCAGTTTCATTCCCAGTCAGGGCACATGCCTGGGTTGTGGGCTCGATCCCCAGTAGGGGGTGAGCGGGAGGCAACTGATCTATGTTTCTCACACCAATGTTTCCATCTCTCTCCTCCTTCCTCTCTATTTTAAAAACAATCAATAAAACCATATTTTAAAAACTAACTAAATAAAATGTTCTATCTCAAACCACTTCAGCAAAAATTAAGATCATGTGCTCTGGAAAATTTAAAGACTAACTCTGGTAATGAAGAAGACAATAATGTTTAAAATGCTCGTGAAGGACTGAATGTAAACTAATTGAAAAAACAAATTATTTTTGCATATAAACAAAAATTAATAACATGCATGTGAAGGTTTTGAATAATGTTGTTTCATGATATTAATACAAAAAAGTAGTATTTCTAAAGTGATATTTTATATTGTAAAATATTAAATATGTATGCATAACTTAATAAGCTAAACTTAGCCCTGGCCAGTTTGGCTCAGCGGTTGGAGCATCAGCCTGTGGTCCAGAGAGACTGGGGTTCAGTTCCCGCTAAGGGCACATACCTCGATTTGCAGTTTGTCCCCGGCCCTGGTTGGTTGTGTGGGTGGCAGCCACTCGATGTGTCCCTTTCACGTCAATGTTTCTCTCTCTCTTCCTCTCCCTCCCTTCCACTCTGTCTGAACAAAAATAGAAAAATGTCCTCAGGTGAGGATAAAAAAATAAATGAATTAAAAAAATAAGCTAAACTTAATGACTATTTCTTCTACAAGCTTAAAAATGCTTATATATTTAGGCTCACCAAAATATTTTTATTATTTTGTATATGTGAAAATGAGAACCATCTTAAATTCAGGCACAAACAATAAATCTTTATATTTATTTTAAAAGCAGCTAAGCTCATCTACTCCAGCTAGTAATCACAAGGCCCAATTCAAGCCTTTCCTCCATCCCAGAATATTCTCAATCATTCTCATACTCTCTCAATTTTTATTGCCTAAATCTATTTGAAGACACATTTTATGGACTATTGACAACAACTATTACATTTTGCCTCATAATTTTAATGCCTTATCTCCTATATATGTGTCTTTTGTCCTCAACTGGAGTCTGTGCTCTCACCACAGCACTTAGAGCTAACTGATTTTCCAGAAGACAGAATGAAAGCTGTGAATCTCATGCTCCAAATATACTAAAGAATGACAAAACAAAATTGCCTTCAACCTATTATATAATAGATCTGCCGAACAATTACCTCAAGTTCAGTAAATTTGAGCAATTTGCACAAGGTCGGCACTACTAAAATCCAGGTTCATTTCTATCCCCAATTGTTGATCTTCTACTGACCGATTACCATATGATTTCCACATTGTTTAAATATTAGCACTCAGAGGTCAATGTGCTCATAAAAATTACAAACTTGGTTGGAGGGTGAGGCAGGGCTCTGAATTAAGCTCCCTAGGTGATTTTTAACATACCGAAGTTGGAGAATAACTAATCCATACTAATCTGACCAATACCAAGAATCAATGATGCTCTCTTGGTTATAAGTTTCAATAGGGATACCTGTATTTTCCCTGACATTATTTAATGGCTTACTAAAGAAGTAGACTGTCCTCAAGATAAAATAATATCAAGTATCTGACCTTATATGATTCTCATAAATTAATAACAAAGTATATTTTTACAAGGTTGGAACTATTACACTGGGTTGGGATGAGGTAGGAGTGGTTTTAAAATATTTTTTAAAAGAAATCCTAACAATTAAAACTTTGAATATCAATAGATCTAGCCAAACACATTGGGCTAATAAGGCAAATTCTGTATTTTCCCAATTGAATAATATAAAGTAATCATTTTATATACATAAAATATGGCAAAATTATGCTGTTCGACATTTGAAAGCATACTGCCCATATAAAATAAGTAGCTGCAATTAATAATGTTGAATTCATTTAACTGAGCTGTAATAACAAAGGATATTTTTTTATCAGTAAGGATATAGAGTACAATTCTTTTTTTTTTTTAATCCTCCCCTGAGGACATTTTTCCATTTTTTGTTCAGATAGAGGGAGGGGGAGGGAGGGAGGGGGAGAGAGAGAAACATCTACATGAAAGGAACACATCGAGTGGCTGCCTCCCGCAGGACCCAACCAGGGCCGGGGACAAACTGCAACCGAGGTACATGCCCTTAGTGGAAACCAAACCCGGGTCTCTCTGGACCATAAGTCAACGCATTAACCACTGAGCCAAACCGGCCAGGGCTAGAGTCCAATTCTTTATAGTAATGTAAAATTGTTACAAATGATTCCATGAAACATTCAAATACACTTGTTCAGACCTTAAAATATTTCTCTGATGTTTGCTGGACTACAATACATACAAAACACCGAGAGAGAAATCATTTTGCTTCATACACAATCTATCCTTTAACAACACTTAAAGACGACAAAATGTCTAGACGTATCTTGTCTGCCAACTGATTCACAGATGTTACTAGCGCTAATGACATAGAACACCTGAATATCTAACCACAGTCTTAAAATACAAATAACATAAACTGCAAAATTTGCTCCTTGAACAAGCTGACAAAAGCAGCTGTCATCGCCACTATTTTTGGCAGGCATTAAAAGATAAAAAACTAAATTAGCTCTTCCTCTAGTTTGTTTTATTTTATTTTTATGTATGTATGTATGTGGTACATGCCCCTGGCAGGAACCGAACCCGGTACTCTCTGGTCCGCAGGTCGACACTCAACCGCTGAGCCAAACTGGCCAGGGCTAGTTTGTTTTAAATTACACTAACAATGCTGTGATTTCTCAAGTCTCACATCAAAACACTGGGATACAGAAAATCACAAATAATAATTCTATAACATTTGATTTCAAATTTCTTTGGAAGATCTGCCACATTTTCTGTTTGCTTTGCCACATGTTACACTGGACCACTGGGCATGGTGAGAGAGAAAGCAAATTAAAGGCTTAACAAAAGACACCCTACTCCATTATCACTGCTGCAGACAAAAAGAAAAAAGAGGAGGAATGGGCCCTGGCCAGTTTGGCTCAGGGGTTAGCGTGTCGATCTGTAGTCTAGAGAGACCCGGGTTCAGTTCACGCTAAGGGCATGTACCTCGGTTGCGGTTTGTCCCTGGCCCTGGTTGGGTCATGCGGGTGGCAACAACTAGATGTGTCCCTTTCACGTCGATGTTTCTCTCTCTCTCTCCCTCCCACTCTATCTGAACAAAATATCGAAAAATGTTCTTGGGTGAGGATAACAAAAAAAAAAAAAAAAAAAGGAATGGTTGAATCATATCCAGTCTACCCTCTTACTGTCTAAAAATTGGTTTTCTACCCACAGCACTATTCTCTCTTCAATTGCAGCCATATTCACTTCTTTTTATATTCTATCATTCTCTTACCTCTCAGATACTTAATAAGACACCTATCGGCACTGCATATATTTAACACATTTTATAACTACCCCTTCCTGTTCCTATCAGGACAACTCTCTACATGAAAAAACATACAGTTATTTATATAAAAGACTGATTTCTAAAAATTAGCACATCACCCTTTTGTCCCAATCTTTTTGGGGATTGTAAAGGTACTCGTTTCCTGCAACAGCTGAAGGGAAAAAAAAATAGCAAATATGAAAATGAGCGGACTGTAAATGCTCTAATGAAACGTTTCCTGTAGCCACTGGCAATAAAAATAGACCCAGGAAAGGTAGGGTGGGATACTCTAAGCACATAAGTAACTAACTTCATGCCACAACTACCGCAGTGACTTAGCTATCAGATCCAAAAAGGGAGGGAGGAAGAAGACAACAGAGGGTACACTGTTATTGTTTAGACATGTAAGAATTATGTATGTTTTTCATATAAAAAGTTTTTTTCGCCCTGGTTGATTTGGTCGGTGGTTAGAGCATCGGCCTGTAGTCCGGAGAGACCTGGGTTTGGTTCCTGCTAAGGGCACATACCTTGGTTGCAGTTTGTCCCCGGCCCTGGTTGGGTCATATGGGTGGTAACCACTCGATGTGTCCCTGTCATGTCAATGTTTCTCTCTCTCTCTCCCTCCCACTCTATCTGAACAAAATATTGAAAAATGTCCTCGGGTGAGGATTAAAAAAAAAAAGTTTTTTTTCATTTAGGGGAGAAAACCTCAGTAACTAATAAAATATTTTACCAATAAAATATCTGAGGAAAAGAATCTGTTTTAGCAAACACCTGACATAATCATAACATGTCAAAGAAAAGATATGAGAGGAAATGAGAGACATTGATACCTGTGGCCACTTATAAAATAATCCAAGTATGCTGGCATTATTATTATTCAGTACACATGTTTTTCTATCAATCCTTTCCCTGTCCTTCTTTGCCCTCTACTCTTCTCTTTCCTCCCTCCTTCTCACCCATCCAATATTTAATGAGTAATTACTCTGTATCAAGAAATGGGTTACAGTGTCAAACATAAAAGAATAAATAAAATCAGATATAGTCACTAAAACTATAAAACTCCCAGAAGAAAAAATGGGAAAGTTTAAAAAGATTGGTTCTGGCAATGATTTCTTGGCTATTAACACCAAAAACACAGGCAACAAAAGGAAAAATAAAACACACATGATTACATCAAACTTCAAAATGTCTGTGCATCAAAAGAATAATCAACAGAGTGAAAAAGCAACTATGGAATGGAAAAAAACTATTTGCAAATCATATGTCTGATAAGGGGTTAATATGCAGAGTATATAAAGAACTTCTACAACTGAAACAACAAAAAATCAAATAATTCTGATTTAACATGGGCAAAGGACTTGAAAAGATATTTCTACAAACTTGATATACAAATGGCCAACAAGCAAATAAAAAGTTGCTTAAACATCATTAATCATCAGAGAAATACAAATCAAAACCACAATGAGATACACTTCTCACGTATTAGGATGGCTACTTAAAAAAAAAGTAAAAGAGCCCTGGCCAGTTTGGCTCAGCGGTTAGAGCGTCGGCCTGCGGTCCGGAGAGACCAGGGTTTGGTTCCCGCTAAGGGCACGTACTTCGGTTGCAGTTTGTCCCCGGCCCTGGTTGGTCGTGTGGGTGGCAACCACTCGATGTGTCCCTTCACGTCAATGTTTCTCTCTCTCTCTCCCTTCCTCTCTCTCCCTCCCACTCTATCTGTACAAAAAATGGAAAAATATCCTCGGGTGAGGATAAAAAAAAAAAAAAAAGTAAAAGTGTTAGAAAAAATGTGGAGATATTGGACTTGGAACCCTTATGCACTATTGATGAGATTGTAAAATGTGCTATGGGAAAAAGTTAGGAGGTTCCTCAAAAATTAAAAGTAAAACTAACATATGATCCAGCAATTCTATTTCTGGGTATAAAAGCAAAAGAACTGAAAGCAAGGTCTCAAAAAAAATAAAATATTTGCACACCCATGTTTACAGCAGCATTATTCAAATTCACAAGAGCCAAAGGTGGAAACTTAAATGACCACTAATAAATAAATAGATTTAAAAAAATGTGTTATGTACATTCAACAGAATATCATTCAACCTTAAAAAGGAAGAAAATCCTGTTACAGGCTACAACATGAATAAACCTGGAGGACATTATGCTAAGTGAAATAAAAACCAGTTACAAAAATTAATAAGTACAAGTATAATTCCACTTATATGGGGCATCTAAGTAGCCAAATTCATAGAAATAGAAAGTAGAATGGTAGCTACCAAGAGCTGGAAAGAAGGAAAATGAAGAAGCTGTTGTTTAATCAGTATAAAATTTGTTTTGCAAGATGAAAAAGTTCTGGAGATCTGTTTCACCGCAATATAAATTTAACACAATAAACCATATATTTAAAAATGGTTAAGGTAGTAAATTTATGACATGTGTGTTTTGCCACAATAAAAAAAAAAATACGTTAAAAAAAATTCCTGCAAAGAAAAGAAGGAAGAAAAGGGAGGGAGAGAGGAAGGGTTAAAAGAAATATATTCTTAAACCCAGCTGGTGCGGCTCAGTGGTTGAGCGTCAAACCATGCACCAGGAGGTCACCAGTTCAATTTCCAGTCAGGACACATGCCTAGGTTATGGGCCGAATCCCCAGTTGGGGGTACGCAGGAGGTGGCCAATCAATGTTTCTCTCATTGATGTTTCTATCTCTCTCCCCCTCTCCCTTCTTCTCTCTCTAAAACCAATAAAGAAAAAAAAAAGAAATATATTCTTTGAGAGTCATTTCGTCTCTGAAAAAATACTTACATTGGCAGATTCTTATGTTGGTTAATTAATAGTATACATTTTTTAGTAGAGGGTTCTTGTCAAAAGCAGGTGAAAACAATAAATAGATCAACAGAGGAACTTCAATAAGGAAAACTACTTTTAAGAGTGTTGGAAGAACTAAAAAGGTTGAAAACATTATGTTAAATGAAAGAAGCCAGACACAAAAGGTTACGCAATGTATAACTTCTTTTACATGATATATCTACAATAGGCAAATTCATAGAGACAGAGAGCAGATTAAAGTTTACCAGGTGATGGGGATGGTGGGGGTGAGGTGACTAGGAAATGGGGAGGGATTACTTAATGGGTACAGTGTGTTTTAATCGGGTAATGAACAAGTTTCAAAACTAGAGAGAGCTGGTGGTTGCACAACACAGGGATATACTAATGACCACTGAACTGTACACTCTTAAATGGTTAATTGTGTAATGTGACTTGCACTTCAATTAAAAAAAGGTTTATAGGATGCAATCTAACGGAGAAGCAACAACAAAAGCCCCTACTACCCCAACAAAGGTGGAGATACCAAGTAAGAAAGTATGTTAATAGAGTCCATAAACTAAGGCTATCCGGTAGGAATGGGAACCATGGAGGAGAGGCTGCCCAGCAGGTGATGAAACTCTGGAAGGAGTTAGAGAGACTCAAATGATGGAATCACTACAGGAGACTCCACAGAAACAGGGAGAGAAGGGGGGGAAAATAGCTTAGTTTATCACTCTCCAATCTCTTGACACTGCCTGTCATTGGATGATAGCTGAAAGCCAGATGACAACAAAGTTTGGGAAATGTAGCTTTTGTGGGTTAGCCCTATAACTAACAACAGAGTAGGAGACAGTTGGGAAATTGGCAAATGATGAGCATAACTGTGCACTGAACTAAGCAAGACAGAGCAAAAGAACAGAGCGCTATGACAAAAATGTGGTAGTGAAAATGAAAGAAATTTCTGTGATTGAAAAAGTCCTCTGAAGAGGTAAAATATTTGTGACGACCTAATAGATGAACAGGACTCAGTTACTTGAAAAATTAGGGAAAGAATATTTGAGGTAGAGAAAACTACAAGTACAAATGTAATAAGGAAGGAAAAATCTTAGTGCATTTGAGAATTTAAAGGGAGAAAAATTGTTGCAGAGGAGAAAAACTTCCTGCCATCCAAAGTTAAAAGTGAAATGGCCAATGTCTAAAGACATTATTAGCTAGGTTTATGACCAGTGTTTGAATCACTACAAATCCTTAGATATACTGGGTCAAGACCCTATGAGGATTAGCCTGGATCAAGTACCTGGACTTCATCCTCGAAAATAATTCCTATCAATAAAACATGGTACCCATGTATCACAGTTAGTTAAACTGAACTCTTAAAGTGTACATATCACTCTTAAATTATGCCCAATTTAAAAAGTTTAAGTTATAAAAGAAGTCAATGGGCAGATTACAGTCACAAGAATGGCAGTGACAACAGCAGCTATTGTCAGAAGCAAAAAAAGACCAGATGATAACAGAATGATGTCTTCAATCATGTACTGAAAGAAAGTAACAACCAATCTAGAATTCTATACCGAGGGATAATATTTTTCAAGAATAAAAGAAGGGAAAAAAAGATGTTTTAGGCAAACTAAACCTGGAAGAGTTTGCCCCCATCAGATCTGCACTATTGGAAACTCTAAAGTGTTTATTACAGCAGAAGGAAAGTGATTCTAAACTGAAGATCATAGATGCAAAAAAACAAAAAAAGAAGAAGGGACAGGTAGGTAAATCTAAATAATAGTGACTGCTTAAAGCAATAATAATAGTAATTTGTGAGGCTTGAATTTTTTCTACAAAAATAATTACCTAACAAAATAAACAGTATATAAAGGAGATGAGAGTAAACATAAATAAACAGTTCTAAGATACTTACAATGTGTTAATATTAGAATTTGCTAAGTCAAATACCATTTTCTAATTTCCAAGATAAGTTGCTAAAAGATTTTTAAAGAGTATATAATTACCAAATGGGAAGAAGAAAGAGACATGAAGGAGTAATAAAAATAATCAATGTAACAGAAGGCAACAAAAGGAGGAAAAGAGAACACTTAGGTGGAACCACTACAAAACATATAACATTATAAATTTCACCGCAAAAAACAAGAAGCAACATTTCTAAACTTGACTAATGAGTAGTGTTGCCAGATAAAATACAGGATGCCAAATTAAATTTGAATTTTAGATAAACAATTAATATTTTTTTGTATAATATACATGAGATTTTTATGTGATAAATCTGGCAACCCTTTATGAAGCCAGATAACCTTGATACCAAGATATGTTAACATTACAAGAAAATTATACATCAGTTTCTCTCATTAGCACTGATACAAAATTCCTAAATAAAATATTAGCAAAGTACATCCAGAGTAAATGAAAAATAATAAATAAATTCAAATATCAATCACTGTAAAATCAATACATTAACAGAATAAAGAAGACAATTCCTATGGCCATTTAAATCTATGCAGGAAATGTATTTAATAAAACTCAATATCAATTAGAATTGCTAAAAGATTTAAGAGTATAAATTCCCTTAACCTGATAAAGGGTAGCTACAGAAGACCTAAGCTAACATCACTTTTAGTTTAAATAGTGAAATCTTTACCTTTAAAAATGGCAATGATTCAAGGATGCCCAGTAGCATCACTCCTTTTAACATGGTATAAGAGGTCTGAACCAGTATAATATGTAAAAAAAAATTTTAAGTATTGAAAAATGTTTTTGAAAATTTAAAAACACACCATTTACAATGTTATCACAAACCTAGAGACTATGTAATGAAAAAATGTGCAAGAAAACAATAAAGAGAATTAAAAAAGACTAGTTCAATAAATGGAGTGATATTCTGTGTTCATAGATTTGGAGAGTTTTTACTGTAAAGATGTTATTTCTCTACAGATTCATTTTCAAATTCAATATAATCTCAATTAAAATCTTGGCAGATTTTTTTTTTGGTGTGGATATTGATAATCTGATAGTAAATACATATGAATATGCAAAGATCCAAGAATAACAAAGACAATCTTGAAAAGGACAAAGATTGAGGGCCTATCCAGCCAGATTATCAAGACCTTTTTAAATTTACATTAAATACAACAAGGTAGTATTGAAGCAAGAGTAAACAAATAGAGTAATAGAACAGAACAGAGAGTTCAGCCTTGGCTAGTGTGGCTTAGTGGATTGGGTGTCATCCCATCCACCAAGAGGTCATCAATTCGACTACCAGTCGGGGCACATGCCTGGGTTGCGGACTTGATCCCCAGTGGGAGGCTCACAGGAGGCAGCCAATCGCTGCCTTCACTTTCTAAAAATCACTACATTTTTTAAAAAGAGTCCAGAAACAGATCCACACATATAGGAATACCTGATTTATAACAAAGAATTTTTTTTCCATAAATGACAGTAAATCAAACGGATATCCACGAGAAAAACAAAATAAAAAAACTTGGGCCTATCTCATACCACACACAAAAACCAACTCCAGATGAATTACAATCTAAATGTAAAAGGTAAAGCTTCTTTAAAAACATCTAGGAGAGCATCTTCATTAGCTTAGGATAGGCAGAGGTTTCTTTAAAAAACAGGACTCAGAAAGCAAAATGAATTAAGGAAAAGATCAATAAACAGAACTATATTAAATTAGTCATTCCTGCTCATTAAGAACTCCATTTAAAAGCAAAAAGGCAAGACACAGATGGAAGAAGATTTTCACAACACATACAACAAACAAAGAGATCCTAAACAGAAAATATACAGAACTCTTGCAGATCAACAGTAAAAAGACATACAATCCAATAGAAAAATAAGCAAGAGATGTTGAGTGGGTACTTAGAAGAGAGCATAACCAAATGGCCATTACTTATCAGGAAAGTATAAATTAAAACCACAGTGAAATGCCTCTATATGCACAAGAAAATAAATAAAAATAAAAAGGTTGACAATATCAAGTACCGGTGAAGACATAGAACACCTGAAACTCTCATAATCTGCCGACAGTGATGAAAGTGATGTGGCGACTTCTGTGAAAGAGGTAGTGTAGTACAATAACATGTGGAGAAAAGTGAGGTGTGGAGGTGCAGTACTCTCTAACATAAAGTTGAAAAATGGAACCAGGCTAGACAGAAAGGTCTGTTGTTTGGTGGGGCAGAATACACCAAAAAGAAACTATTCTTACAACTACTTGTTCAATAGTCTCACAATTTGGCTTTCACAGTATTACCAACTGTGAAACACATCATATGCCATAAATCATAACCTGATTCACCCTCAACTAAGTGGCTTCTCATTAGAGCCTAACCTCAAAGTGCTGACACCCAGCTGCTGCCTTCCTCAACACATTCCACAATAGAAAAACAGGCATGTATGCCAGGGTAAGTAGGAAACTGAGACTGCTGCTCAAGATTAAAGGCAGTCAAAGGCAACACGCCTTCCCAAAAGTCCATTCCTCTCTCAGAGCATTTGTACTGAGTAGAAACATCAAGAAACCAAGAATCTACCCACACACCCTTCTCTTTTTTCCTATTCCATTTGTTTCTCCTAAATTTGGGCAGCTATATTGCATCCGGTAATTGAGCTGCCAATTATTGACAACCCAAGGGCCAGCATTTCAGTTGTTTAAACTTCATGAGCCAAACTGCTTTTGAAAGTCAGTAAAATAAGAAAAATGTCATTCCAAATTTTTAAAAAAACCATCATTAGTACCTTGAAAGGAACTAAGTGAGGTTACAAAAGTAATAGTTTAGTCATTAGAATCTGGCATGCACACACCATCCAAACCTTGGTGCCTTGCTATACTTTTTAGAGTCAGGTAGGCTGGTGGAAGATATTGCATCCACATCACAGAGATCTAGATTAAACGCTGCCTGTTTAACTATCTCCCCATCATCCCTAAGGTGTCATTTAAGACACACATTTTTTACAAAGGTTGTTCTTATAAATTTTCTGTGACAATCATTAGACAAATTCAGATTGACCACTTCAGCAATCGATATATCTTTTATAAAAACATTTCCAAGTTTTGCCCTGGCCAGTTTGGCTCAGCGGTTAGAGCGTCAGCCTGCGGTCCACAGAGACCTGGGTTCGGTTCCCGCTAAGGGCATGTACCTTGGCTGCAGTTTGTCCCCGGCCCTGGTTGGGTCATGTGGGTGGCAGCCACTCGATGTGTCCCTTTCACATCGATGTTTCTCTCTCTTCCTCTCTCTCCTTCCCGCTCTATCTGAGTGAAAAATGGAAAAATGTCCTCGGGTGAGGATTAAAAAAAAAAAAAATTTCCAAGTTTTACCAACCTACATTTTATAATCTTAATAGTATTTGTTACTAGTTTATCACATAGCTAAGCTATTCTATATTGTGGCATTCCCCCAGGGCTCAAAGTCTTGTTTATCAATTTCAATGATTTCTTGTCTCACTTTAAAAGAAAAAATAAATATATTTAAAATTGTACTGAAGAATATAAAAAGAAAATTTGAAAAAAAAAAGAGGAATCTATCCCTGAGTGGACACACTATGAAAATGATGCTAATTCCGCCCTGGCCAGTTTGGCTCAGCGGTTAGAACATCAGCCTGCGGACCAAAGAATCGCGAGTTTGATTCGAATTGAGGGCACTTACCTCAGTTGCAATTTGATGCCCAGCCCTGGTCAGGGTCGTGTGGGAGGCAACCAATCAAGTTGTCTTGTTGTCTCTCTCACATCAATGTCTCTCTCTCTCTCCCCCTCCCTCCTTCCCTCCCACTCTATCTGAAGATAAAATGGAAACATATCCTTGGGTGACGATTAAAAAAAAAAAAGATGGCAATTCTTTGCAAGTTACTTTATAAAAATAAAGAAATTTCAACAGTAATACCAACATTTTTGGGGGGCCTCAATCAGACTTGGGCCCCACCACAAGCAGTGCTGGGGAATGGGTCTTCCAAACAACATTTTGTTCTTGTAAGCTGAACAAAATAATTCTAAACTGTATCTGGAAGAAAAACCAGTTGAAAACAAGCAAAACATTTTTGTGAAAGAAGTGTAATGAAAATACATTCATCGTTTGGCCGGTGTGGCTCAGTGGTTGAGCATCGACCCATGCACCAAGAGGTTGCCGTTTCGATTCCCGGCCAGGACACATGCCCAGGTTGTAGACCCAATCCCCAGTGGGAGGCATGCAGAAGGGGGGCCAATCAATGTTCTCTCTCATCCATGTTTCTATCTCTCTCCCCCTTTCACTCCCTCTCTCTTTAAAATCAATAAAGGAAAAAAATTTTTTTTAAAGAAAATATATTCATCCATCATATGTAAGTATATAAGTTACCTTAAGGAAAACCACTTGAAGCTAGTTCAAGAACAATTTTTTTAATCCTTACCCAAGGATCTGTTGATTGATTTGAGAGACAGAAGGAAGACACACACACACACAGAAAAACATCGATTATTTGCCTCCTATACAAGCCCTAACCAGGGATCAAACCTGCAACCTTTTGGTGTACGGGATGACACTCCAGTCAACTGAGCCACCTGGCCAGGGCAAGAACAAATTTTTAAAAATCAGAGGGACCAAAAGAAACCCTAGCATATAGAAAAATTCAACATATGCTAAAGGTGACATTTCAAGTCCAAGAGAAAACGGGGGTTATAAAAAAAAAATGCTCCAAATTAATTGAAATTAACAGCTAATTAACTGAGAAAAAGGTAAGTTAGATTATTTACACAACTAACATATTCTATGTGGATTAAAGAGTTAAATATGGAAAAAATGAAAACACAGCAGTGCTAGAATATATGTGCATGTTTTATAGGATCTTATAATAAAGAAGCCCTATCTAAAGCATACTAACAAAGGAAAAAATAAAAAAGTTGGCAAATTTGACAACACACACAAAAAAATGTAACATCCGCAAGCCCCAGAAATTTAAATAAGAAAATATAGATGCACCCACATATATGATTCTTTTAAAGTACATGTATTAACAGACAGTTAAAGAAATTCACTAAAAATTTTTCAATAACTGAAAAATAGAAGAGTATACAAAACTCACAGGGAATAAATATAAATAACCAATACAACGTACAGAGGACAAAATCTCAACTAAAGAAATAAAAATCAAATTAAATAACATTCTTACTTGACTGGCAAATATACAGATACATACACATACACACACACACACACACACACACACACACGGAAGTATTGTTGCTAAGGATACAATGAAAAGGCTTTCTTATATACTGTTGGTGGGATTGCAAACAGACACAGCCTTTCTGGAAGTTAATTTGATATAGTATCAAAAGCATTAAAAAAGGGCCAGGTGGAGAAGGATCCCTTTAAACCTCCAACTTTGCCCTAGCCAGTTTGGCTCAGCAGTTAGAGCATTGACCTGTGGACCAGAGAGTCACAGGTTCAGTTCCCTCTAAGGGCACGTACCTTGGTTGCAGTTTGCCTTTGGCCCAGTTGGGGTCGTATGAGTGGCCACCAGTCGATGTGTCTCTCTCACATCAATGTTTCTCTCTCTCTCTCTCTCTCTCCCCCTCCCTCCCTCCTCCCTCCCTCCCTCCCTCCCTCCCTCTCTCCCTCTCTCCCTCCTGCTCTATTTGAACATAAATGCAAAAATAAATAAATAAATAAACCTCCAACTTTATTCTTAGTTTATGGAAATAATCAGGATTCTTACATAATTTTTCTACAAAGATATTCTCTGTGGTGATTATATTATCAAAAATAAGAACAAATCAGCCCTGGCCGGTTTGGCTCAGTGGTTAGAGTGTTGGCCTACAGTCCAGAGAGACCTGGGTTCTGTTCCTGCTAAGGGCACATGCCTCGGTTGCAGTTGTCCCCGGCCCTGGTTGGTCGTGTGGGTGGCAGCCACTCGATGTATCCTTTTCACATCGATGTTTCTCTCTCTCTCTCTGTTCTTCTCTCTCCTTCCCACTCTACCTGAACAAAAAATGGAAAAACGTCCTCCGGTGAGGATAAAAAACCAAAACAAAAAAAAAGTAAGAACAAATCAAATGAATAATAATAGGAGGCTGGTTAAATACTACATTTCATGATAGAATATGATAGGGCCATTAAATACCATGCTTTATAAAACTATTTGATGATATTTAAAATATGTATTAAAATACTTAATAAAACAATCATTTGGGGAGAGATTTATTTAGGCCAAATTACTATCAGTATTTATAACTAAGTGGAGAGATAGCTACTCTATATTCTTCTAAGTTTTATAACATAAACTTATAGGACTTTTATAATTATAAAACTAGAAAAAAGTTTGAGATACATAATTATATTTGAAATATATTTTCAATCTAAAATGTAAAACTAGCAACTATATTTCTCGGCCATTTTTATTTTTAATGTGGGGAATATTTAAAGGACGTTTTACCAACTATATTAGTCAGGGTAGCATATCTATGCTATAGTAACAAATACCCCAATTTTGGTGGATTTATCAAATCAAAAAGTTTATTTCTCACTCATGCAAAATATGCTGAAAGTATGGGCAACTCTCTAGGGCAGCTGTCTTCTATGTGGTGATTCAGGATGATCCAAGAGTATAGCTCTACCATATGAAAACAGCTTTTATAACTGGCCACAGCTTAGGAGGAAGGAAGGAAGAGAAGGAGGGAGGGAAGGGGAGGAGAGAAAAGGGGAAGAAAAGAGGGAGTGATGACCCAATCTAAATTCAAAAGAGCTTTTAAAAACTCTACTCTTCTGTTTGCCTAGGAAGCAGTAATGTAATCATGGATCTAAAGAAATTATAGTATTGTCTGTGTGTGTCACAATGGCCATAGGATTACTGCAATCCAGAATCAGGAAGCCATTGTTATAAGAAAACAGCAGCTTATTATTTATTCTTTTCCCTTCATATATAGTCTTTGATCCATTGGTACTTGAGAACCTACAGTTTTCCTAAAACCAGTCTCTTTTAATCTACAGTAACTTCAAGATTCAAGTGTCACATCTTTTGTTAAGTCTTTCCTGACTTTCCTATCTCCTCCATCCTGAGTCTCTCCACAACAAGCACAGGATATATACACAGATATATTCAGCACCTGGTATAAGCCTCTACTATACACCTTGTCCGACTATACTGTAAATATTGAGGTCTATATCTGCCTTCTAACTACACATTGGGAACTCCTTAAGAGCAAAGAATCTATCTGGTCCATCTTTCTCTAAACCTACCTCTGGTATAGTTCATTAAATATTTCTTTAGCAAATGAATGAATATGGTCAAAAGAAAACAAAGTCCCTACTGATAAGAGTTATCTCAAACTGCTAGCACTTTCCTGTACTGGGTGAATAGTGTGCCCAAAAATAAATTCAGGTCTACCTATAACCTAGAAATGTGACCGTATCTGAAAATAGGGTCTTTGCAGATGTAATTAAGATAAAATAATACCGGAATGGGGTATGCTCTGAATTCAATAAAAGTATCCTTATCAGAGACAAAAAAAGAAGGGAGGGAGGAAATGACACAGAGAAAAAGGTCATATAAGGATGGAAGCAAGACACTGGAATTATGCTGCCACAAGCCAAAGAACACCAAGAGCCATCAGAATCTGGAGCAGGTAAGAAAGGATTCTCCCCCTATATCCTTCAGAGGGAGTATGGCCCTGCTAACACTTGATTTTAGATTTATGGCCTCTAGAACTGTAAGAGAGTAAATTTCTGTTATTGTAAGACACCAACTTTTTGGCAATTTGTTACAGCTGCCCTAGGAAACTAATACACTTACTATAAGAAACATCAATAAGCAGGGTGGCAGAAAATATATAAAGGGTGAAATGGGAAAACCAACACATTTCCTCTCAACATATTTGCAAATACAGTAGAACCATTATTTAGAGCTTTTAGAGCGGTAGAGATATTAGCAACAACTGCCTGAACAGTTGTTATCATTGTCCTGTACTGGCACAGAATAAAGCAGTAGTGACAGTGTAACAAAGTGATTGCCCATGGCACTTCTGAGACTTAGTATCAATTTTGATACCAGAAAGCTTTCTGGATTTCTTGACTCCAGGCCCTAGAGTCTATGGTAATAAGTGCCAGTAACATCCTTACAGTACAGTAGAGATGCTTTCTAAAGCTCCCTCTGAACAAGTATGAGAACTATACAAATGTTAAATGTTAAGTGTGCAGCTGCAATTGCAATAATACTAACAAGAAGATCTTCGCTACAGTGTTATGTCCCAGTAAGGAAAATCTCAAACCCAAAACTTCACAGCCTTTGAACTCAATGTGCATGTTCAAATAGCTGAGGAGGTTTTTTATTTTTTATTTTTTTATTTATTATTTTAAAATTTATTTTCATCCTCACCCAAGGACATTTTTGCATTTATCTTCAGATAGAGTGGGGGGGGGAGGGGGACACAGAGAGAAACATTGATGTGAGAAAGACACATTGATGAGCTGCCACCCACACAACCCCAACCAGGGTGGAGAAAAACTGCAATCAAGTTACATGCCCTTAGCGGGAACTGAACCCAGGACTCTCTGGTCCGCAGGCCGAAGCTCTAACCACTGAGCCAAACCAGCCAGGGCTGAAGAGGGATTTTGTTTTTTATCCTCACCCGAGGACATTTTTCCTTCCATTTTTTATTCAGATAGAGTGGGAGGGTGAAAGAGAGAGAAAGAGAGAAACATGGATGCGAAAGAGACACATGGAGTGGCTGCCACCTGCACAACCAACCAGGGCCGGGGACAAACTGCAACCAAGGTACATGCCCTTAGCGGGAACCGAACCCGGGTCTCTCTGGACCACAGGCAGACGCTCTAACCGCTGAGCCAAACTGGCCAGGGCCTGAGGAGGTTTTTTGTGTTTTTTTTTTTTGTTCAGGTAGAGTGGGAGGGAGAGAGAGGAACAGAGAGAGAGAGAGAAACATCGATGTGAAAGGAGCACATCGAGTGGCTGCCACCCGCACAACCGACCAGGGCCGGGGACAAACTGCAACCGAGGTAGGCGCCCTTAGCGGGAACCGAACCCGGGTGTCTCAGGACCGCAGGCCGACACTCTAACCGCTGAGCCAAACCGGCCAGGGCCTGAGGCGGTTTTTTAATTGGAGTTTTCCAACCTCCTTTTCCTGTCTTTATTATGTTTCTAACTGATAACCCTCCAATTTTAGGCAGATGTTTTCTCAAGCGAAAAAATATATTTTATAGCCCTGGCCGGTTTGGCTCAGCGGTTAGAGCGTCGGCCTGCGGTCCGGAGAGACCCGGGTTCGGTTCCCGCTAAGGGCATGTACCTCGGTTGCAGTTTGTCCCCGGCCCTGGTTGATCGTGCGGGTGGCAGCCACTCGATGTGTCCCTTTCACATCGATGTTTCCCTCTCTCTCCCTCCCACTCTGTCTGTACAAAAAATGGAAAAAATATATATATATATATATATATATTTTATATGTAAATCTAGAAATGACTGTCTCTGGTTATGAAGTCCCATTTCTTATTCTCTTTTGAAGAGAAGCAGAAATTAGCAATTTACACTATTTACTCCCCTAGTTCCATTCTCTCAAAACAGAAAATCTAGTTATCTACAGAAGTCAACACAGGTTTTGAATCTTAGAAACCACTGGTTGGGAAGGGGGCTGAGCAGAAAACAATTCACTGCCCTTACCATTCCAAATTGTAAAGCTTCTCTCATAATTATTTCCCCTTTCCCAAATGCTGATCCTGTCTCAGATGCTCATTAAAAGCATGTTATTCTCATCCTGGCTGGTTTGGCTCAGCAGTAGAGCATCCACCCACAGACAAATGAGTCTCGGGTTTGATTCTGACCAAGGGCACGTACCTCAGTTGCGGTTTGTCCCTGGCCCGGTCCAGGTTGTGCTGGAGGCAACCAGTCATTGTGCCTCTCTCATGTCAATGTTTCTCTCTCTCTCCCTCCCGCTCTATCTGAAGATAAATAGAAAAGCATCCTTGGGTGAGGATTTTTTAAAAAGCATGTTATTCTCTTAACAGCTCTCTCTGCATCTATCCAGTCTATCGCCTCTCAACCCCTCCTACATATTCTGTCAAAGCGAAACTCTCAGAACACCACCGTCAATGTGTCACGTCTCTAACCAAAAACCTCTTGGATGAAATCAGAGTAAGTGGGAAAGATGGATTGGAGTTTGGGGAGTGGGGGTCAGAAAACATTTCATTCAACCTGTCATTAACTGGATAATGTAAGTGAGCTAGAAAGTTAGCGTGATTTGCCTAAGAGAAGATACCATGTAAGGGGCAAGGGCAAAACAGAAATCAGGTTCCCCGATTACTATTGCAATTCAGGAGGATGAAGAAAACAAATAAATATAAAAGTCACAACTCTCTGAAAGACCCATTCTGACAGACTGAATCCTGAATCCACCCCCCCAAAAATATATATAAATTTTGTCTTTAACTTGTACGTATTTTTTCTCATCCATAGGTTTCAAAAATTTTAAGATATGTGTGGCCTAAAATAGTTTAAGATGAGGTAGTATATATATGTAAGCATGCTTACACATAAGCATGGGAGAAAAATAAAGACTAAAAGGAAACATACCAAAATAACACACAAAAGCTGTAGTGCAAAATTATAAGTGGCTTCCTCTTTGTTGCTTTATGTAATTTTCAATTTTTCCAGTATCTATGTATTGTTCATATATTAAAATTATCAATTACATTTTTAATATAATTGTTTCTAAATCTAGCTATTTTTTACATTTGTTTCTTTGCCTTTAAGGTTTTAGTAAAAAGAAAGATAAGGATAAGAATTCTAGGCCTTTGACTAACACAGGAAAAATAGAGAAAACAATATGAAGTTATTTGAAAAGCAGTGTTTTGAACTAGCCAATCAATTTTAATATAATGAGACAAAAATACGAAGAGAATGAAAATCCAGATAGTAAAAGATTTTTTTAAAGGAAGTTATTAAAGTAAAAAGAAAAACCACGTATGATGCACACAATTTTAAAGAGATCAAGCAAAAGCATGGCTTGAATAAAGTAATGATTCCAAAATTTCACTGTAACTATTAGTTTCTATTTCCTTTCCATCAAACCATCATACCAGTTGCTAAGCAATATGTGCCTAAGTGTTGGACTATTATACCTCGTAACAAGTCATTATATTTCCAGACTGAGATTTGGACATAGTTACATTTCCTGACTGACTAGGAATGCAAGGGCCTCATTATACTTTCTAACTTACTTGGAATCCTAGACTTCATTTCACTTACTGACCAAAAATATAAGATCCTATTACACTTGTCTAAGTATATTGAGTCTTCTCACCCTAAATAGGAGTACTGAGTCCAGATATACTGAGCTTCATCATACTCACTAAAAGTTTAACACCTTCACAACTGACTGACCAGAATCAATACTTTCATTCTGATGTAAAACTCTAGATTTTAAGCTTCTAGATCAATGCAGTCCAAATGGTGAAAGGTAGGTAAGTACAAAAAGACCTGAGTCTTAGTAAAGATTTCTTCAGAACAATAATGAGTTCTTCCATTTGTTTCTTCATTGACAGTTATTACATAGCTTGTCATCTGAGGTCTATTGTAAGAGAACACTACTTTGTAATCCAAACCAATATAATTTTATATCATTCTTAAGCATGTATTTAAATGTTTCATACATTAATGAGAAAATCATTTTTGGATTATGAGTTATCAAATTGAATGTTCTTAATACACACAAAATCCTCATCTACAGAGCCCTAAAAAATCAGGCCCCCATCTCTTCTTCTGGCTTCTCTAGGCATTCCCCCCTCCTTTGCTCACTATACTCAAGCCACATCAGACTTGTAGCTCTTCTTCTAACATAGGTTGGTTTTACCTCTTTGTCTAAAACAAAAACCTCAGGTCTTTGCATTTGCTCTTCCTTATGTCTCTACAATGCTTTTTCCTTCCATCTTTACATAGCTGGCTCCTCATTCTCAGGTGTCAGCTAAAATGCTACCCCATAAAATAACTTTACCTGAATCTGCAATATAAACTTACTCTCTCACCTGGCCAGTGTGGCTCGGTGGCTTATGCGTCATCCCATGCACCAAGATGTCATTGGTTGGATTCCCAGTAATGGCACAGCCCAGGTTGTGGGTTCATTCCCCAGTAACAGGGCATGCAGGAGGCAGCCAATCAATTTTTCTCTCTCATCGATGTCTCTCTCTCTCTAGCTATCTAAAAATTGTTTTTTAAATTTAAACTACCCTATCTTTAGTCCTATTTGGTCTTCTTCATGGTATGTATCATTTTCTAAAATTATATTGTATATTTGTAAATTTACTTGAAAATTATAGAGCTCCTGCCCACCCAAGACTATCAGTTCCAATAAGAGATGGACCTTGCTTGCCTTGTTCACTGCTATATTCCCAATGCTTAGAAAAGTGCTGGCATAAAGCAGAGACTCAATATAATATTTTAATTAATAAGTTAAAAAAATAAATTTATTTGGTAATTACATATTAGCTTTTAGAACATCATGCCAGATGTTAAGAGTAGAGATGTTACCAATGCCATTTATCTTTGTCTAAAACCAAAACCTAAATTTGCTACTTGAATGTTCATAGCTGATTTTTATGATACTCTGAAACAAATATTGTTACAATGAGAAATATATGTCCATGGTAGGTATTCAGAAGCAATTATGTCATTTTTCCTGCTAAATTGGACATGATTCCATAAGCCTTAATTCACTTTTTGAGGCAGACACTATCAATTTGCCTTTGCTCACAGTGAAAAAATAGAGTTGAACAAAACTGGCTTATGTGTTAAAAAACTGTTTGCCATCTCTAGTATAGTGGAATATACATCTAGACTCAGAAGATCTAGACTTCCAAGTTTTGGTCCTATAGCAGTGTCAATATAATGATGAAACCAGAAAGTCTAGTCAGAAAAAGTGAATACATAGGCTCTCAAAGACAATGTAAAGGTAGCAAAATCAATGAATCATAGACTCTAGTGTGCTTGGGAGTGGGGGGAGGATTGCTTGAAATTAAGATTACGAAGGACATGTCAGTGATTGGTAATGAAAAGGTTAAGGTCACAATAATATCAGTGTGCCTGAGGCAGGATAAATATCTGACAGGCTAGGAGGAAGGAAAGATTTGAAGTGTCAAGGGATGGCATTCCAAAGGAAGGGTTTAATAAGAGAAAAGATACAGATATATAAAATTTGGTGGAACTTCCAGGTAACTGAAGTCAATGGTGGCTACCTAATTATCTGTCATCCAGTATTTCCATCTGTGTCATTTATTGATTTATTAACTGTCACATCGAATGCACATTTCAATTACATTGTTATTTAAAAAAAAACAAAAAAAAGAATTCCTTAAACATCTCTTTTCATTCTGTTGTTGTTGTTGTCAGTCCTCATCTGAGGATATTTTTTTCCATGGCTTTTAGAGAGAGTGGAAAGGGGGAGAAGGGCAAAGAGAGAGAGAGAGAAATATCAATGTGAGAGAGATACATCAATTGGTTGCCTCCTACATACACCCTAACCGGGGCCAGGGATCAAACCTGCAACTCAGGTTGGTGCTCTTGACCAGGTATCGAATCTGCGACCTTTTGGTCCATGGGCCAACGCTCTAACCGCTAAGTCACATGGGCCAGGGCTAAACATCTCTTTTAAAGTGAGAGCAGTGTTAAGTTTTCTCAGCAAAGAGAACTGGAAGGGCACTGTAAAGGGAAAAGGTACTCCTGCAGTTTCCAGTTGCAGCATGAGAAATAGGAGTGTTGGGGTGAGGACACCCAATGGAGTTCTGCCCCAGTCATGGACCTAAAACATGGTCCCTCTGCAACCTTTGCAGTCTCAGCCTAGTGATAATCTTTTCATGGCCCTCTTGGAAACCAGTGTCAAATGTTTTCTGCCCAATCACCCAGTAAGTACCTTGACTGCCTCTACAAGCCCCTGTGCACAGCCTTCCTGTGGCCAGAGGGTTCACACCACACTGCTATTCCTTCTAAAAGTCCCCTACCCTCCACATGCAGCCTGTCTGTACCCAAAGAATTCCCAATTCCATGCAAGTTCACTGTATACCCACACTACTGATTGCTGACTTGCTCCCACATCTGTACACCCGAGTGCCAATTTACTTGCCCAGTGACTAGTTCTTTAATAAGGTCTTAGTCCCTTCTAATTTGTCCTTCCTTGGGTACTCTCCCTCAGTCCCAGGGTACAAGATAGTTTCCTCATATCGCATCATAGTTGACGATTATTTATATTAAACTTTACCTGTTTAACCTACTGTGTGGTTTCTTTCCATATCCTAATTGAACCCAAACTGTTACACCATCTAAGACACTACTAAACAAGGGGACAATACAGCTGAACAAAAACCATGCCCTCATCATGATTTGTAGAAAGAGAATAATGGAATTCAAAATAACTGTAAATAAAAAAGAGAGAAATTACCAACTCTCATCACATGATCTATCCTGGTCCCATCCTTACTTCACACAAACAGACCCAGAAATACTGAAAAGAAGATAGACAAGAAACTAGAGAATTAAATTGCTCTAAAACTACTGCCTCAGAGTCTAAGTCCTATCTATCTGAAAATACTAGAAACTGTATAAACAGATGAGAGAAAAGGTCCCAGGAAAGGGACTTCAAAAAGCACAATGTAAAGGAACGAGCATGAATTTAAAAGGGCAGTCTAAGAATCACATAGCTTCTGCAGAGAGAAAAGAAAGCAAAAAGAAAGTAGAAAAACTCCCATTAACAATGGAGATGTAAATAGGAGAGAAAGCAAAACAGGAGATTTTAGGGTCTTATAAGACAAACAAGAACCATAAAGTCAACTCCTTGCTAACCCTTCACCTCCTCCCAACACACGCACACTAAAGCCAAAAAACAAACTAGCTAAAGCATCTGAACTGACAGAAGGGGGGGGGGGGGTCATTAAATTAAAATCTTATAAATCACAGCATTACCATAAAAATGAACATACACACAAACACAAACCAACAAATATGTAAGAACTATAGCAAAAAAAAATCAGGAAATGAAATTTCATACATATCGAATGAGGAAAAGTCCCTCCTTAAAATAACGATGAAGCAGACAAAAAACTATAAATCAATACTCCAAATATTCTCAAATAAACATTTAAATATTCTCAAAAAAACATTCAGGATTATCTAAAAACACCTTAAATCAGAGAATTCAAAAACTATGAACAACAACCACAACACAAAAGGCAGAAAGAAATGAAAGAAGTTGATGATACTTAGGAAGCGGGGGCGGGGGCAAAATTTTCTTTAAAATGAAGACTAAATCATAAGGTGCCCTAGGAAAAATAGATGCCAACAAAATTTAATGAGGGGCATTGAAGAAAGGCAGGAAAACAACCAAGAGAATGAAAATAACATAGTGAAAAAAGTAAAAAGGATCAGAAAGAAAGTAGAAATGGAAGAGAAACAAAATAATAATACTCATACTCTCAAGTCCTTGAAAATAAAAATCAAAGCAATGGAACAGGACTAAAATTTAAAACTATATTCTAAGAAAGCTTCCCAGAAATACAAAAAGACATAAATCTATACATTGAATAGCTCACTGGATGCCTTGGGAAAATTAATCCGGACTGTTCAACTCTGAGACATATTCTACTAAAACTGTTAAATTTCAAATATAAAGATAAAATCCTCAAGGCCTCAAGGCAAAGATCAATAACTTAGAACAGCAAAAGAGTAAGACTGGCATCAGCTTTCAAACCAATATATTTGTACATAAAGCAAGACAACAATGAAGCAGTATTTTTTTTAATGCAATTCAAGAAAATATGAACCAAAGATTTTATATGCAGCCAAGCTGTCCTTCAAATATCAAGATGACAGAAAAACAGTTTTCAACATATAAGAACTTAGGGAATTCTGCACCAATCAGCCCTTCTTGAGAAATCTACTAGAGAAAGAGGTTCACCTAACGCACAGATAACCAAGAAAACTTTAGTGAAAGGATCAATGATGAGTATTTTAAGAACATATAAATAAATATAAATCACTAAAACAAAGGTGGGATTTGGGGTGAAAGACTAATAAATAGATTTAAATGTTTCGAAAAAGTATAAATAATGTAATTTTTTTAAACAAAACAAAGAGGGAAAGAGTTAAAAAGAGTAAGTACATTGATTGCTATATAAGCAAAAGATAGGCTTAAAGAGTACACAAACAATGATAAATCACATAGTAAATGGCTAAAAAGAAAACAGAGACTAAGGGCATTAAAAAAAGTTTAAGTATAAAAGTAACCACCAAGAGCCCTGGCTGGTTTGGCTCAGCGGTTAGAGTGTTGGCTCGTGGACCAGAGAGTCCCGGGTTCGGGTCCCAATAAGGGCACGTACCTTGGTTGCAGTTTGTGCCTGGCCCCAGTTGGGGTTGTGTGGGTGGCAGCCAGTTGATGTGTCACATCAATGTTTCTCTCTCTCTCTCTCTCTCTCTCTCTCTCTCTCTCTCTCTCTGTCTCTCTCTCTCTCTCTTCCCCCCTCTCTCCCTCACGCTTTATCTGAAGAGAAATGCAAAAATGTCCTCAGATGAGGATAAAAAATAAAAGTAACAACAAGAACAAAAATATAAGCTTTCTTACATACCAAGAAAAATAATAACTATAAAGAAAAGCAAAAAATACATCTTATAAAAAGCACAGCAGATACTACAAAGCACACATAATTATAACATATTATGATAGGATGACACAAAATATTTCAATCATAATAGTGAATATGAATGGACTTATCCATTAAGAAAAAAAAATTTTTGCCCTGGACGGTTTGGCTCGGTGGTTGGAGCGTCGGCCTGTGGTCCAGAGAGACCCGGGTTCGGTTCCCACTAAGGGTGTGTACTTCGGTTGCAGTTTGTCCCCGGCCCTGGTTGGTCGTGCGCGTGGCAGCCACTCGATGTGTTCCTTCCACGTCTATGTTTCTCTCTCTCTCTCTCTCTCTCTCTCTCTCTCTCTCTCTCTCCCCCCCCACACACACACACACTCTACCTGAACAAAAAAAAAAAAAACCGGAAAAATGTCTTCTGGTGAGGATAAAAAAAAAAGAAAGAAAAAAAAATTTTTCAATTTGGCTCATGAAACAAGGCCCAACTATATACTATATACAAGAGATATACCTAAGAAAAAGAAACTGAAAATGAGTAAAAATAAAATTAAAATAATATCAAGCTAATGAAAACAAAACAGAGAGCATATGAATAAGCCATCTGATATTAGACAAAGTAGAATCCAAGTCCAAAGCAGTAAAACTGGCAAAGGTCACTTTTTAATGCTAAAACTCACTACTCACAATGGAGATATTACTCTTATGAATATGTACAAATGAAATAACACAGTAACCAATTTAATGAAGAAAAAATCAGAGATTTAAAAAGTAGGTTGACGCTGTTATGGATATATATATAACTCTACATTCTAATAACAGAGAACTCACCTTCTCTCAAAAGCCAGTGACACATGAACAAAAATCAACCATGTGCTCTCATAAAGAAAATTTCCACAAAGCAAAAATGTTATAAACAATACTCTCTGAATGCAACACAATGGAACTAGGTATTTCTGACCCAGAAAAGAAAATAGAAAGGACCCTGTATCTAGAAACTTTAAAAACCATCTATTTCACATTTATGGGGAAAAGAACACAAACTGAAATTACAGTGCTTTAATAAAAAAATGACAATAGAGTATTGTTTCCAACTTTATAATGGAGAGAGACACACACCAAGTTTATGACTTTCCTGGAGCCCATTAGAATGCTAGGGTCACAAGGCCAACAAGTGGCCCAAAATCTAAGATGTGAGCACTGGCTTAAGGAGTAACTTTTAACAGGGTGGACTGACAAACTGGTGGACTAGCAGTGCACTGGTAAGAGAGTTAAGGCAAATATGGGGGGCACCTCCATTAAAACCACCAAGTGCTCACATAAAAAAAATAAACTGGCAGAATCCTAAGAAAAATAAATGCAACTGATGTGTTCCAGCAGAAGACAGTAGGTGTCTACTAAAAAGGAAAACTGCTTCTTTACTCCAGAACTCTGTTCCTCAAGACCAAGAACACGTTCTCAGTTGGAAAACTGCAATGTGGATCCACTACATTCTAACAACTACAGTACAGTTTTCTCTATTCTTTCATTTTTCCCTTCCTTGTTCCTTTATTATACATAAAGCAACTGATGTATGTGTACAAGCATTTGCATTTTTTAAACTAAATGACAGATGGTATGTTTTGATCAACATCAAATGGAGATGGGATGGGGAAAATAATGGTTCTGTGAAAATACCCCCTTCTCCATTAGTAGCATGTTCATTCAGCTTTTTATATTATTTCGCTCTCAGTGTTAACAACAACAACAACAAAAAACAACATAAAAATCTTTGCATATCTCATTCAACTGGAGAGTTCTAATGTTTTTCATTTATCATTGAAAAACTAAGGACAATCTTACAACTTTTTTTTTTTTTTTTATCCTCACCCGAGGACATTTTTCCATTTTTTGTTCAGGTAAAGTGGGAGGGAGAGAGAGGAACAGAGAGAGAGAGAGAGAAACATCGATGTGAAAGGAACACATCGAGTGGCTGCCACCCGCACAACCGACCAGGGCCGGGGACAAACTGCAACCGAGGTACGCGCCCTTAGCGGGAACCGAACCCGGGTCTCTCAGGACCGCAGGCCAACGCTCTAACCGCTGAGCCAAACCGGCCAGGGCTCTTACAACTTTTTTGTACACAGCTGTTACATGTAGGGCAATCTGTCTTTAAGTAGGGATAAATTACTCTAAAAGAAATGAATCCTAGAAAATTTTCCCTACAAGTCAAGCAACTTATTTAAATAAATTTCTTGTTTAAAATAAAATTTAAAAATCTCTAGCAAACTAGTCAACACTCTAAACACAAGGCATCATGACAAGAAACTTCAAGGCTTTGGAGTATTGAGCAAAGTCCTAAGATAAATAAATTCAAACCCAACCCAACTCAAAATTAGATCAACTCAAACACCTGTACTAAAGTCTTAGCATAAAGAAAGGCATGTCTGCCCACCCAGTCAGTGAGGCTCAAAGGTTGAGCATAGACCCATGCACCAAGAGGTCACCGGTTGGATTATCAATCAGGGCACATGCCCAGGCTGTGGGTCCAAACCCCAGTGGGGGGCATGCAGAAGGCGGCCAAAAGATGTTCTCTCTCATTGATGTTTCTATTTCTCTCTCCCTCTCCTTTCCTCTGTCTCTAAAATCAATAAAGAGCCCTGGCCAGTTTGGTTCAGTGGTTAGAGTGTCAGCCTGCAGACCAATGAGTCTCAGGTTCACTTCCAGTCAAAGGCACATACCTCAGTTGCAGTTCATCCTGGTTGGGGCCATGCGGGAGGCAACCACTCGATGTGTTCCTGTCACATTGATGTCTCTTTCTCTCCCCCTGCCCTTTTTCCCTCTCCCTCTCCCCCTCCCTCTCCCTCCCACTCTATCTGAACAAAAATAGAAAAATATCCTCGGGTGAGGATTAAAAAAATAAAATAAAATCAATAAAGAAAAACAAATTTTTTAAAAAGAAAGGCATGCCCATTTCCAGACATAAAAATTATTTCACTTAGTCTCTACTATCCTAAATAAAATGTCCAGATTTAAACAATGAAAAAATTGCAAAGCATACCAAATGGCCAGAAAAAGAACATTTTTAAGTGACAAGCAACCACCAGAAACAGACTTGGGTAAGATACAGATGTCAGACCTGACAGGGAATTTTAAATTACTATGATTAATATGTTAAAGGCTCTAGTAGGAAAACTGGGAGACACATAACACCAAATGAATAATTTCAGCAGAAAGATAGAAATTATTCTAGAAATAATAAACAGTAACAGAGATGAAGATGGTCTTCAACATTCTTATCACTAAAACTGACAAAGTCAAGGAAAGAATCAGAGAACTTGAAAATAGGTCTCCAGAAATTACTAAAACCTGAAATATACGGGGGAGAAAAAGATGGGGAAAAAACAGAACAGAGCGTCCAAAAGCTGTAGGACAAAAAATAAAGCTCTTTAATGTATTATGCATAGTTAGAAATACAGAAAAAGAAGAGAAATAGAAAAGAGCAGAAAAAAATAACCAAGAATTTTCAAAACCAACTAGAGAGGTGGTATTTTGCACAACACTGAATACACTAAAAAACACTGAACTGGACACTTTAAAATGGTTAACTGTATGTTATATGAATTTAATCTCAATTTTAAAAAATCTTCAAAGCTACTGATCCAAGAACACCAAGCAGGGAATGTTAATCTCTCTCCCTCTCTCTTTCTCTCTCTCATAGATCACATTCAAACTACTGAAAAACAAACATAAAGATAAAATCTTGAATGCAGCCAGAGAGGGGAGAAAAACTACATTCAGAGGAACAAATACAAGAATAGCAACAGAGTTCTCTCCAGAAACCATGCAAGCTAGAAGATAACAGAGTGATGACATCTTTAAAGAGCTGGAGAAAGCCCTGGCCGGTTTGGCTCAGCGGTTGGAGCGTCGGCCTGCGGTACAGAGAGACCCGGGTTCAGTTCCCGCTAAGGGCGCGTACCTCGGTTGCAGTTTGTCCCCGGCCCTGGTTGGTCGTGCGGGTGGCAGCCACTCGATGTGTCCCTTCACATCGATGTTTCTCTCTCTCTCTTCCTCTCTCTCCCTCCCGCTCTATCTGAACAAAAACTGGAAAAATGTCCTCGGGTGAGGATAAAAAAAAAAAAAAAAATTAAAGAGCTGGAGAAAAACAAAACAAGTCAACCCAGAATTTCACACCCACTGAAAGTATTTTTCAAAAATGAAGAAGAAATAAAAACTTTCTCTGACAAACAAAAAACTAAGAATTTATTGCCAGCAAACCTACTCTACAAGAAATATTAAACGAAGTAGTTCAGGCAGAAGGAATATGGTATCAGACAAAAACTTAAATTTATACAAAGAAATGAAACAAATTAAAATAACATGAAATTATTTTCTGTTCACACTGTATATCGATCTAAAAGATAACTGACTATCTGAAGCAGCCCTGGCCACTTTGGCTAAGTGGTTAGAGTGTTGGCCCAAGGATAAAAGAGTTGCGGGTTTGATTCCGGTCAAGGGCACATACCTCAGTCTTGGTTCAGTCCTCGGCCCTGGTCGGGATCCTGTGGAAGGAACCAATTGATGTGTCTCTCACATCAATGTTTCTCTCTCTCTCTCTCTCTCTCTCTCTCTCTCTCTCTCTCTCCCCCCCCTCCCTCTCCCTCTCTCGCTCCCATTCTATCTGAAGATTTAAAAACAATTTTTTTAAAGGCAGCCCTGCATGGTGTTGTTTAGTGGTTAGAGCCATGACCCATGCACTGAAGGGTCTTGGATTCCATTCCCAGTTAAGGGCATGTACCTGGGTTGCAGGTTCAATCTCCAAGTGTGGGAGGCAACCAATGTATCTCTCTCACATCAACATTTCTCTTTCTCTCCCTCTCCCTCCCTTCCACTCTCTAAAAAACCAATGGAAAAAATATCATTGGGTAAGAATTTTTTTTAAAAAGGCAGCAACCTATAGTATTTATAGCATAAGAAAACTACAATACATACCAACAATAGCACAAAAAAATGGATGAGAAGAATGAAACCACAAGCTGTAGGGCCATCACTCTCCACATGAAGTAGAGTATTATTTAAATGTGGATTCTGATTGTTTCAAGATTATACTGTAAAACCTAGCACAACTATTAAGAAATAATTCCATAAGACATATAAAGACAAATCAATAGAGGAGATAAAATTAGTAGGCAAATATTTAATGAGAAACAGGGTATTGGTATAGTCTTAACATATTTCCCCAGTGTATTAATAGAAAATCCAGTGACAGTCAAATAAGATTTGTAGTTTATTTTACAGTATTGTGCCAATAGTATAATAGTGCTTTAGTATTATGGTAGTACTACAACAAATTATGAAGTGTACCATATCAATTACAGTGGTTATGCAAGAAGTTAACATTAGGAGAATTTTGACAACGGTATCAAGAACTCTGCACTATTTTGCAACTCTTCTTCAATTCCTTAATATTTTTAAATATGTCCATGTTTTAAACACACAGTTATCAGTCATTATACATTTTAGAAATATTCATCATCTGTGCATTAAATGAATTCCTAAGAAAAAAAAAAAATCCCAAAATTCAAGCCTAGAATTTGTGAGAGTGCTGTAAGATTTGCCATGTCAACTACAATACAGACCTCTGACTATAGACTACTGACTGGCCTCTAAAACTATACTTCAATTTTGAAAGTAAGACTGTAATAAACTTCTTGGTTAAGAAAAAATCAAAATGCCAACATGTTGGTAATAACGTGGCAATACATTAAAACTACTCAAATAGCTTCAAAGACATCTTCTACACAGCTGCTAGCAATGAATTTATTAAAGGTATCATATAATGCATTTTCCCAGCTATATATACATATCCACATATATGCTTATTCATAAAGCATTTCCTAACACACTCTAGCTGGAAGTCATTTTAATTCTTTCAACAATTATTACACATTTTCTTTGAGAGAGAGAGAGAGCGAGCCTGTGCAAGAGAGCATGTGCCCATGTGTTAGAGTGAAGGGAGAGGAACAAACAATATAGCAAAGTCTAAGTGTTAAAAGATTAGTACCATAATAAGGGTTACCTCCAGAGTTAGGTATCCCAACTCAGAGAAAAAGTTGTTAGGCCTTAAAGTAAGGATAAAATCTAGAGAGGTAACAGAAAGAGGGGAGAAAAAAATCCATGGGAGACCTACAAAGCAAAAGGATGGCAGTAGGAATACATAGAGCATGCTTGAGATTACAGGCTAATTTGGGTGTAAGAATTCATACATGCTCCTGAGTTATGGAAGCTCATTCATAATGAAGAGGCAGGGATAAATGGTAGAGGGCTTTTAACATTAAGCTAAAGAAAATGGTCCAAATTCTATAACAGAGGCATTCAAAGAACAACTCCACTGCCCTGGCCAGTTTTGCTCAGCGGTTAGAGCGTCGGCCTGCGGTCTGGAGAGACCCGGGTTCGGTTCCCGCTAAGGGCATGTACTTCGGTTGCAGTTTGTCCCCGGCCCTGGTTGGTCGTGCGGGTGGCAGCCACTCGATGTGTCCCTTCACGTCGATGTTTCTCTCTCTCTCTCTCCCTTCCTCTCTCTCCCTCCCACTCTATCTGTACAAAAAATAAAAATATCCTCGGGTGAGGATAAAAAAATAAAAAAAATTAAAAAAAAAGAACAACTCCACTGTTCAGTTTCCGGTAACTAAAGTGAATGTAGACAAAACGAAGTTGATTCTTAGAGCATCTTGCCATCTGAAGAACTATGGAACTATGTTTATTTACCACTATTTACCATGTAGAAAGATTTTAGGCTTGACTATGATTTTTTTAAAGTCATAGAGCAACGTATGTGTTTGAGAGAAACCCTGCTCAAGAAAGAAAGAAGTACTAGATGAGTACACCAAAAATACAAAAATTACTAAAACATAAAATTATACAAGATATAAGCCAAACAACAAAATAAAAATATATATTATTTAAAGAGAATTACATTGCTGAGATCTTAAGCATTCTCACCTGAAAAAGAAAATTTTTGTAATAAAAAAGAGAATGAAAATGAAAGTAGGAAGTATAAAATTTTGTATGTGAACATTTTAATTTCCATTTTACTTAAAGATAGAAATATAACTAACATTTTTAAGAATTATATTACCATTAAGTGACAAAATTTTTTCACTGTCAGTACAAATATAAAGAATTATAAAAACAGGAACTAGTTGATTAAACTGCCATATTATTTTTTCTTTTCCAAGCACACACTGATTTATGTCAGCTGGTCCTTGAAACCAGAAGGGGAACTGCAAGTCATCACATTTACAGGTGTGCTAAACCACTAACTTTGCTGCAATATTTTGTTTAAACCACTTCCAGTAATAGAAATAAATTAGTTAAAGCACCGCAAGGCAACTTGTTGAAAATAAACTCATTTTTAAAATCAAGCTAAATGTAGGTTAGCATGCTTTAAAAAATATCAAGATCAAACTGCATCTGACTGAACTGAACAATTTTAAAAACAAAACCATTTAAATTTTTATTTTCTTTTAAATGTTCAAGTCATAAGTATCATATATTACAATTCTTTTAGAATTAGCAGTGAGCTGACTCTAAAATTTAAGTAGTTTAATGTTCTTTGCAACATACGTTAGAAAACTAGTACTAGCAATAAAAACAATAAACATTAGCCACATTTCCAAATTTCAATTAACAATGGGCACATCATTTTCTGCTAGGTGATTTAACACCCCACATTTTTACTAAGTCTTAAAGCTTCTGAACTTTTTATCTACCATAGGTTTTTATAAAAGAAGACATTTTTGGTTCATAAATATAGTAATCCTAGAACTAAATATATTTCAAGAAAAAATAATACAATGTATGAAGCAAAATCCAATAAAAAACTAAGCAGAAACTCAAGTTGCAGTAAGGGTAAAAAAAATGTGGACCTCAAATAGTTCTGATTAGACAGTGTAAATGACTGTGAGCTTATTTAGTAAACTGAGAATTTCATGTTTGTAAAAATTTAAGTTTTCCTCTGAAACATAGAAAACAATTCTTTTATACCCACTTAATTACATTTTAAACAGAAATAGTCTTTTATCACACTAAATTTTCTCCTGAGAGGCAGAACTGATAAAAAGTTTCAAGTAGGTTAAGTTATATGATGAGCTTTCGTTATGGTAAAATGGCACAACCAGAAATAAACAGAAGGCAGGGAAGTTTTTATGAGATGCTTAGAAAAGAATTGCAAAAGCCAGGATTTATTTATGGAAACTATTGCTTCAAAAGCTACAATAGGTAGAGACATCTAAAAGAAATCAGCCCAATCCTATTCCTTGGGTATTTATCTGGGCCATCCCTTCTTCCCAAACCTTATGTTTGCCAAATAAAGAACAGTAATGGCAGTAAGAGTCAAAAGTCATAACAGCAAAGACTTTTCAAATATCCAAATGATAGAGATGAAAAATAGACTTAAAAATAAGTGGTTTTTCTCAGTGGTTAGAGCATCAGCCTGCGGTCCCAAGAGACCCGGGTTCAGTTCCCACTAAGGGTGCTTACCTCAGTTGTAGTTTGTCCCCAGCCCTGGTTGGTTGGTCGTGTGGATGGCAGCCACTTGATGTGTCCCTTTCACGTCATTGTTTGTTTCTCTCTCTCTCCCTCCCTCCCTCCCTCCCTCTCTCCCTCCCTCCCTCCTTCTCTCCTCCTCCTCCTTCTCTCTCTCTCCCTCTCTCTCTCCCCCCTCTCTCTCTCTCTCTCTCTCTCTCTTCCTCCCTCTCCCTCCCATTCTACCTGAATAAAAAATGGAAAAATGTCCTCAGGTGAGGATAAAAATAAATAAATAAATAAATAAATAAAGTACACTAATAAAATCAATCAGTCAAATAAAGATTTATTAAGCAACTACCATGTGCCAAGACAAAATTAATAAGAAACACAAAATTCCTTTACTCTAGAATCTTACAGTATATTTAACAACAAAGCATAACCAAACTTTAAGTACCACTATGAAAATATAGCAAAAAAGCTCTTTTACTTGACAATGTGTAATTAGTTGTGAGTGACAGAAAAATAGAGAAGTCCAGAGAACAGACTGATGTCTGCAAGAGAGGAGGGGATTTGGGGAGCTGGGTGCAAAAGGTGGAGGGATTAAGAAGTACAAATTGGTAGTTACAAAATAGCAATGGAGATGTAAAGTACAGCATAGGAAATATATAGTCAATAATATTGTAATAATAGTGTATGGTGCTAGGTGAATACCTGAAATATCAGGGGCATCATTTTCTAAAGTATATGATTGTCTAACCACTATACTGTGCATCTAAAACAAATACAATATTGAATATAAACTATAATCGGAAAATAAAATTTAAAGAAAAATATAGTAGTTCAGAGAATAACACACTGAATACAGAAAATACCATAACTTGAAACCATTACTTTAAAGCTTTGAAAAACTTGATGGACAGATCTGGGTTCAAAATCAGTTTTACCCCTTATTAGCGGTGTGAGCATAGTTTACTTAACATCACTGGACCTCAGTTTGTCATCTATAAAATAATGTCTACCTATCTATTTTGGGGGGGGTTGACGTAAAGATTAAATAAAATAATGTAGGTAAATCACTTGACAAGATACCTACACAAAGTAGACTCTCAATAAAAGGAGAGACAGAAGTGGGATGGTAGTCAAATTACAAATAGAGAAATTTAAAAAATTTGTAGAATTATCAGTTTATAGTCCCTTAAAAACAAATAATACAAAGAAGGCTATATCAAAGACAGAGAAATTGATATAATGAGATATTCCCTCACAGTAACTTCTCTTTTGTCATAGCAAGGATCTGTGCAAAGATAAGCCAGTGTCTAACAGCCATTGATGAAGGGCAGCACTCAATGCTTGGCTGCTTTCTGAGGGCGACAGAGACTCATTATGTCACTGTTAAACTAGTTCATTCATAAAACTGCAGGTGTTCATAACACTGTATAAAGTAGAAAAGCAGTGCACACTCGAGGAACTCTATAGTCACATCCTGAGTAGGGTAGAAGAAACTGTTGTAAGGAATTTTAGGATAATCTTAAAATGTATTTTTTCAAAAGTAAAAATCAGTAAAATCAAAATGTCTTAGAGAACCTAAATAAATCTTAAAATGAGACAGTATGTGCAGGATAATTTTCCTTGGGTTTGACTTTTTGGTGTTTATAACTTTACTCTAAGTTTTTATTAATATAATATTATCTTTGAAGTCTAGAAATTTAATAATGATCCAAAAATAGGCTGATTTGTTTCATTTTTGCCTTAAGTTGGAACATGTAGTCAAAGATAAATACAAGTCCTCTGAATAGAGTCTTTCTTCAACAAAATAGCTATGTCAGCAGAGGCAGCAAACTAGAGCAGAAATTGAGTGCAAAGTTCAAAAATCATTTCCTAAGAGCACAGAGTACTTAAAATGTAGTATAGCTAGGTTAATGTTTACTTTTACTTTATTTCTCTTAGCATTGGGTTACCAAGTACATGTCAGATATCTTTCCCTGGATCTCCTAGAATTTATTAGAATTTTTAATTAATTGAAGGAATTTCATATATACAGACCTTCTGTGAAACAACTGGCATAGCATCTTGTCCTGCCATTGTCTACATCATAAAGTTGTTAAAAGGGTTAAACAAAATGGTATGTGTACAAGTGTTTCAAAGTTCTATTAAAATGTTTGCTCATATTACCATTCATAATATACTGCTTTTTGTAGAACCTTAATAGAAATTAGGACATAAACAGATTCTTCATAAATATTTCATGTATCAAGGGATCTTGAGTACAATCTGGTCCAAACCCCTTATTTTATAAGAAGTTCAGAAGTTCAGAGAAAAGTAACTTGGCCTAGGCCACACTCAATAAAATAATGACAAAAGGTTCGAAAAGCCAGGGCTCCTGATTCAAGATTAATGCAACGGATTTACCACTATAGTTAGCTGTCTCACATTTTGATTACTCAAAATTAACACAAACCATACAAATTCTTCTATGCTAAAAACAGAAAATGAGCAGTGGTCAATTCTGGAGCCCAGATTACAATTTATAGTAATTATGTAGCATGCTCCATGTAAGAAGACAGACCTTCAGTAAAAGTTCTAATTCATTAGTAATAATTCCTTACATATTTATCTTTCAAGATATAAATTGAAAATACTCGTCTGCAAAGAAGAATCAACTGTAATACAGGACAACGTGAAAAGCAAAAGTCTGAGTTAGATGGAAGCGGGGGGGGTGGGTACTACAGGCTTCATGTCAAGTAAAACAGTAGCCTGAGATGCTTTCCAATAGTATTAAAGTTTACATTATTTTGTCTTCAAAATTTTAGCATACATAACCCAACATGTAACTGCCTCAAAATAAGTAGAAACTAACTGTAAGGTACTTAAAACATAGGGCTGGGAAGCACTGCTTTGTGGACAGCTATATAAGAAAAATACCGTGCATGATCAGGGAAAGTGACTAATGACTAAAATTCCTGAAAATGGGTTATATTTTCATGCAGATAACTTTTTATTTGTGTACCTATTCTATAAAATAGCTAAAATATTTGCAATAATTTTTCCAGAAAGTTACTCCCATTTATGATTATAGTATACATGTATAAAAGACCACGTTTTATCAATTTTTCAGTACGCCTCTCAAAGACACCATATATTAGTACACTTATTTATGTACCCATTGTATCTAAAATAAATTATACTATAAGCACTCAGTACTGACAGAAGGAGTTTTCTGTTATTAGATTTTCTTAAATTTATCACAATTCCAGATTGTGGTGCCTAATTCACATTCCTCTACACTTATCTGTAGTAAAATCTACACAAAAACACTGGAAGGAAGATCTAACTAATATGCACAGGAAATTTAAAATACAGACATGTCTTAGGTTAAAAACTCAAATTACATGAACTGTCCCATAAGGCTCATAAAATTCAGAGACATCATAATCACATTATAGAAACACAAAATATAATGCACAGGCAAAATATAAAAAACACTACAGAAAAAGTTCCATAATTCTAATGAAGTTTGAACTAATAGTGGGTTATTTAAAATATTTAAGTTTCATTTTTTAAAAACCACAATGTTAGTATTGTATAAAAACAGGAAAAATAGAAAATTTATAAAGCAAGCTAGTTACACAGCACAACAAATCTTTACTGTGGATAAAAGTTGATTACTTATAGAGAAAAGCCAGCTAGGACATGTATTTCAACATAAAAGTATTAAGGTTATGAAAGATAGCCTGATGCTGTTGCTTGGGTCCAATACAGTGCAATAACACATTTCTGCAAAAATATAGCACCAGTGTTTTTAAACCAAGTACTCTAACAACATTTTCCAAAAATCTAACTCCGAAATAGTTGGAAAACACTTGTAACCATTCAAATATTTAACACTATCTGAGAAAATTCTCTTTCTGCAATACTCTAGAAAGAATGGATTGAGAAAATATCCAGAACCAACAAATGTATTAACCTTCAAAACAAGTGAACATAAACCAACAGAAACCAGATAAGGAAAAAACTTAACTCCATTCCCCATAAATGGTAATTCTCACATCAAAGATTTGTAGTTCATTACTCCCAGTCCACAGACTCCCTTTAACTCCATCCCATATCCCTCACATCCATACCATGCAAGAGTGGCTCACTGGCATTTTTTTAAAATAATTTGTTATTAATTTATTTTTGTTACAGATGTTTCTTCTTTTTTTCCCCATTGACACTCTCCTCCCCATCCACCCCACCCCATACCCGGCTTTGTTGTCCATGTCCATCGATTATGCGTACATGCATATAAGTTCTGTGGTTTATCACTTCCCTCCCCCCACCACCCCCTCCTTCTGAGGATTGTCAGTCTGTACCCTACTTCCACGTCTCTGGGTCTACCCAATTCCTCAGACTGTCATGTTCATTATATTGCACAAATAAGTGAGATCATGTAATATTTGACTTTCTCTGCTTGGCTTGTTTCGCTTAGGATAATACTTTCCAGGTCCTTCCACATTGTCTCAAAAAATAAGAGCTCTTTCTTTCTTACATCTGCATAGTACTCCATTGTGTATATGTACCATCGCATTTTTATCCATTCGTCTACTGATGAACACTTGGGCTGTTTCCAGATCTTAGCTATTGTAAATAGTGCTGCTATAAAAATGGGGTACATATATTCTTTCTGATTCATGTTTCAGGCTTCTTAGGATATATTCCTAGACGTGAGATCACTGGATCAAATGGCAATTCAATCTTTAATTTTTTGAGGTAACACCATAGTGTTTTCCATAGTGGCTGCACCAGTCTACATTCTCACCAGCAGTGTGCTAGAGTCCCCTTTTCTCCACACCCTCGCCAACACTTGTTGTTTGATGATTTGTTGATGGCGGCCATTGTGACAGGTGTGAGGTGATACCTCATTGTTGTTTTAATTTGCATCTCTCTGATGATTGGTGATGTTGAGCATTTCTTCATATCTCTCTTGGCCATTTGTATGTCCTGGTTGGAGAGGTGTCTATTTCGCTCCTCTGCCCATTTTTTAATTAGGTTGTCTTCTTTTTGTTGAGTTGTATGAGTGCTCTATATATTTTGGAAATTAACCCCTTATCTGATATATCATTGGCAATGATGTTCTCCCATACAGTGGGTTGCCTTTCCATTTTGATGGTTGTTTCTTTTGCTGTGCAAAAGCTTTTTAGTTTGATATAGTCCCATGTGTTCATTTTTTCCTTTGTTTCTGTTGCCTTAGGTGATTTATCAGTGAAAATTCTGCTGCATATGATGCCCGAAATTTTGTTGCCTACATTTTCTTCTAGGATTTTTATGGATTCACGGGTCACATTTAAGTATTTTATCCATTTTGAGTTTATTCTTGTGTATGGTGTAAGTTGATGGTCTAGTTTCATTTTTTTTGCATGTAGCTGTCCAATTTTCCCAACACCATTTATTAAAGAGGCTGTCTTTACTCCATTGTATGCTCTTGCCTACTTTGTCAAATATGAATTGAGCATAATGTCTTGGGTCCATTTCTGGGTTCTGTTCCACTGGTCTATATGCCTGTTCTTGTGCCAGTACCAGGCTGTTTTGATAACAGCTTTGTAGTATAATCTGATATCTGGTTCAGTGGCATTTTTAACCTCAACCAGTAATTTACATCAGCCTCTCCAAAACATACCCTAAAAATATACAAACTAAATTAAACAATGCCCTTTATTATAAAAGAAACTTCAGGACAAGAAATCTGGGGACTCATTCCAAGTAAGTTGTAGCCCCTTCCCCTATTCCATGTGGTAGAAGCATGGATTTGGAGGCAGGCTACACAAATATTTGTATATTTCGACAAGTGATAAAATTTCTGAAAAATAAGGAAACACTGGTTTAATAAATAAATAGGTGATCTCAAATGTATATAGTTCATGGAAATTTAAATTAGTGCAGCCATCCTGGAAGGCAATTTAACTATAAGTTTCTAAAAGTATATATATAATTTAACCAAAAAAGTTAATTATGAATTGAACTTATTTAAGATCTTCTAGGAAAAGAACAAGTTCAGTATAAGAGGATATTTGTATATGAATGTCTTCTACAGCAATACATATAGTAGCAAAATATTGTAAAATTCCTAAGTGTCTACTGATTAGTAATATTAGTATGATACACAACCACACCCTGAAATAAAATGTAAACATTAAACAAACATTTAAAAAAATAATGAATAGTCTCATTTACTTGGATAGAAAAGCATTCATGATAGGTTGTTATGTGAAAAATACGGATTAGAAAACAGTAGAAACAGAACAATTTGCATTTTAAAAAATGTTAATCACATAATTAACAGAAAATACCCTGAAATAATATAATAAAGAATATTAAACAATTACTATCTCTAAGTGTTGGGATTAAAGGTGAATATTAATTTCTTCTTTGTAAATTTATCTTATTAGTTCATGACAATGAGCACTATTATTTTTACAAGCTGAAAATAAATATTTTTTATATTTTGAGTAAAAATGTAATAGTAGTAAATCTACACAAAACAGACAAACTGATAGTTGATTATTTAAGTCCATGTATGGATTTGAATATACCTACATATCTAGTCTCAGTTTTGTAAGTACACACCTCAAGTTTTGACTTTCAACAATTAGCACTTATTCTAAATTGTAATTAAGATTTCAAAAGCAATGAGGGACATCTGTGCCATCCCAACAGAACCAGTACTCCAAGATTGTTGCACATTTTTTAGTTTGCTTTGCAATTGTACATAAATTAAAATTTTGTGAATGTGTATTGCTGTAATGGGCCTTACTTTTTGAGTTCCTGCCATCGTCCCAACCCCCTTCCCCAAATTAAACCACTTTTATAATAAACTGCTTGAAGTTCATAAGAAAAACCACAGCAGAATGCCACTCCTTTAACAGCTTTAGAAAAGAGGAATTATCAGTGAAGGCCCCAGGAAGTGAGGGGAAAACACCTAATCAAGTTATTCAGACAAGTCTGGCTATTCTCTTCTTCCAAGTATCTCCACCACAATACTACGGAGTAATATGCAGTTAGATAGAAAAGTTTTAAAATTATTTAAATTACACAAGACTTCATAATTTAGTAACTTAATACTGATTTTCATACTAATATGAACTTCATATTAAAGATAAAACATTTAGATGTTATCCATTCAGATTAGAGTTATAGATGGGCCCTCGTATGCCGAACCAATTAGAAGAATATAAAGTCATTCAAGAATTCATAAAATTTAATTAATGCTTAAACAAAACAAAAAAAGTATTTGAAACAGTCAAAGAAAAACAAATATTGTATGATTTCACTTATATGTAGAATCTAAAAAGAAAACCAAACTCATAGAAACAGAGTAGATTGGTAGTTGCTAGTGGGGCAAAAGGGGGAATGAGTGAAAGTAGTCAAAAGGTACAAACATCCAGTTCTGGGGAAATAATATATAGTATAATAACCATAGTTAGCAATACTTTACTGTATACATGAAAGATGCTAACAGAGTAAATCTTAAAAGTTCTCACCACACAAAAAAGTAATAATGTAATGGATGCATTAACTAACCTTATTATCATAATTTCATAACACATCTGCACATCAAATCATCCCTTTGTACACCTTAAACTTACATATTATATGTGTATTATAGCTCAATAAAGCTGGAAAAATAAAAAAGTACTTACCACTAGGTCCCAATTGTTTTGTTCAAGCAATGTAATAGCTTCATCAATGTTTTCAATGCCAGTACATGCCTGGAAACAAAGTAAATAAGAATTTTATATATATATTTTGGGGAATGGGGAGGTTAATTAATCTTAAAAGGGTAAATAGCATAATGAATAATTTAAGTCTGAATAGGTATAATAAAGCCAAGACACTAAATACCTAGCACTTCTCAGCATTTTACACATATAGTTTGAAAATTGCTAATTACAAAGTAAGTTTACATTACAGTGAAATGAAAAGCAATAAAAGAAAGCAGTGAAAGAAAGTATGTTTAAATGTTAAACTTTGGAGCCCAGGATGATCTGTAGATTTCTAACTGCCCAGAACAACTTTTAGTAAAAATTTCTGATGGACAATCTATGTAAAAACAATGACAATATCTACCTTGCACCTTATACAAAATAACCCATACCTTGCACTTTATACAAAAATTAACTCATAATAAATAACAGACCTAAAGTAAAACATAAAACTATAAAACTTCTAGATCTGTGCTGGCTGATACGGTAGCTACAAAAGTAATTTTATGGTTGGGGGTCACCACAATATGAGGAACTGTATTATTAAAGGATCCTGGCATTAGGAAGGTTGAGAACCACTATCTTAGGCTATTGATAGGTTAATTATAATATGTTTTGGCATGGATGTTTTGGTATTCTTGGAACCTTTTGAACTTCTTGAATATGTAGTTTCTTGTTTTTATCAAACTTGGGTAGTTTTCACTTGTTTCTTAAAATATTCTTTCTGCCCCTTTCCTCTCCTTCTGGGACTCCCTGTTTTGCATATGTTGGTACACTTGGTGGAGTCCTACATATTTCTTAAACTCAGCTTCTTTTTGTTGTGTATGTTTCTCAGCCTGGTATATTTCAGTTGACCTACTTTTTTTTAACTTAATATATCTTTATTTTTATATTTTTTATATTTGTACCAGCATAAAAATAGGTATATACTTTATGCATATAATGGTCACATAACAATAAAAGCTAAAACATTTACAAATTAAAACAAAACCAATAAAATGCAAATTAACCACCTTAATAGTTTATTTAATATAACACATGATGTTCATTTGCTCTAGACATATGCGGCTAATGAGCCCTTGAAATAGGTCTCAAATGTGTTCAGATGTGCTGTATTAAACACACACCAGGGTAGAACTTGGTACAAAAAAAAAAAAAGTAAAGTATCTCACTAAAATTTTTTCTATTGAATATATGTTGAAATGACATTTTGAATATATGAGCTTAATTTAAATTAATTCTACTTATTTTTATTAACAGAGATACTAAAATTTTTAAATTACATATATGACTTTTTTCATTTTACTTATAGTGCTGTTCTAGAAGAAAAGAGAAAATCTTTTTGGCATTTGGATACAACAGCAAAAGCACAATCCAAAACACTGATGAAAGAGATTTGATTAAAATTAAAAACTGCTCTTTGAAAGACACCGAGTAGCTGAAAACATGTCTAACAGAGGACTAACAACCAGAATATAAGAAAAATTCTCAAAACTCAATTTAAATAAATTATATATAGCAAAAGATTTTAATAGAAATTTCACCAAAGAAGATATACAGATGAGGATAAACCCATGAAAAAAGTGCTCATTATCATCAATCATTAATAAAATACAAAATAACCACAGAAAGATAGCACTTCCATACATTAGTATGGCTAAAACCCAAAATACTGACAATATCAAGTGATGATAAGGAAGCAGAACTGGAACTCTCATATATTGCTGGTGAGGAATCAAAATGATGCAGACATTTTAGAAACATTTTAGCAGTTTCTTAGAAAGTTATGACACAGCAATCCCACTCCTAGGTACCTATCCAAAGGAAATTAAAATATATTAATATGAAAATTATACATGAATATTTATAATAGCTTTGTTCATAATCACTGAAAACATAAGATATCCCAAATGTCCTTCAACTCTATTACATACAATAGAAAACTACTCGGCAACATAAATGAACAAATTACTGATAAAACAAAACAATGTGGATAAATCTCAAATGCATTATGTTAAGTGAAAGCCAAACTCAAATGCTACATACTATATGATGCCATTTATATGACACTTTAGAAAAGGCAAAGTTATAACAGAAAACATATTAATGGTTACCAGGGGTTTAGGGTGGGAATAGAGGTTGACTACAAGCACCAAGAGGAAATTTTGATGATTAAGGGAACAGTTTGAGACCTGAACACTATAAAAAGAAAAAAGGCAAACAAATAAGACATTAAAAATGCGATCCCATTTTAAGCTAAATGAAAGACAGAAATAATCCAAAGACTTCAAAATACTAATAAAAGCTGGTAAGAACAGTTAAGATAGGGCAGAAGTTACAGATGTTTCTTCCTTTTTTCCCCATTGACACTCTCCTCCCCATCCACCCCACCCCATACCCGGCTTTGTTGTCCATGTCCATCGATTATGCGTACATGCATATAAGTTCTGTGGTTTATCACTTCCCTCCCCCCACCACCCCCTCCTTCTGAGGATTGTCAGTCTGTACCCTACTTCCACGTCTCTGGGTCTACCCAATTCCTCAGACTGTCATGTTCATTATATTGCACAAATAAGTGAGATCATGTAATATTTGACTTTCTCTGCTTGGCTTGTTTCGCTTAGGATAATACTTTCCAGGTCCTTCCACATTGTCTCAAAAAATAAGAGCTCTTTCTTTCTTACATCTGCATAGTACTCCATTGTGTATATGTACCATCGCATTTTTATCCATTCGTCTACTGATGAACACTTGGGCTGTTTCCAGATCTTAGCTATTGTAAATAGTGCTGCTATAAAAATGGGGTACATATATTCTTTCTGATTCATGTTTCAGGCTTCTTAGGATATATTCCTAGACGTGAGATCACTGGATCAAATGGCAATTCAATCTTTAATTTTTTGAGGTAACACCATAGTGTTTTCCATAGTGGCTGCACCAGTCTACATTCTCACCAGCAGTGTGCTAGAGTCCCCTTTTCTCCACACCCTCGCCAACACTTGTTTGATGATTTGTTGATGGCGGCCATTGTGACAGGTGTGAGGTGATACCACATTGTTGTTTTAATTTGCATCTCTCTGATGATTAGTGATTTTGCTACGGTTATGTCTTAGTCGACCCCTGTGAATGTTTTAGTTTTTCTTGTTATGTGATCATTATACGCATAAAGTATATACCTATTTTTATGCTGGTACAACCCCCAATGGGGTCTCTTAGGCCCTAAGAGAATCATGAAAGTAACAAGAGAAAAGTATTATATGTACAAGGGATCCTCAATAACATCAACACCTCATTTCTCATCAGCAACAAAAAGGTCAGAAGGCAATGGGATTACAAATTCACAGTGCTAAAAGAAAAAATACCTATAAGCCAAAAAAATTGTGCTTCAAAACTGAAGGAGAAATTAAGACTTTCCAAGATAAAAGCTGAAAGAGGCTGTCACTATGAGATCTATGCTACAAGAAGTGATAATAGGAGTCCATCAGGGGAAATGAAAGGACAGCAGACAGTAACTGGAAGCCAAAGAAACTAAGAACAATGATAAAGGTAAATACAAAAGCCAGTATTACTGTACTTTGGGTTTGTAACTCCACTTTTTTCTATATGATTTAACAGACAAAGCATAAGACAATAATTATAAACAGATGTTAGTAGGCATATAATATATAAAGATGCAAGTTGTGATAACAACAACATAAAAGGTCAAAGATGGAGCTGTACAGAAACAGTTTTTGTATACTATTGAAGTTAAACTGGATTAATTCAAAATAAATTGTTATAAATTGAAAAACTAATTTTAGTCCCTAGATAACAACCAAGAAAATAACTAAAAAATATACAGAAAAGAAAATGAGAAAGGAATCAAAACAGTACGATACCCAGTGTGGCTTAGTTGATTGAGTGTCGTTCCATGGACTGAGAAGTCCCGGTTCGATTCCCAGTCAGTGCACATGCCCGGGTTGTGGGCTCAATCCCCACCCAGTAGGGAGCATGCAAGAGACAGCCAAACAATATTTCTCTCTTACATCGATGTTTCTATCTCTCTCCCTTCCTCTCTCCAAAAAATTAAAAACATATTTAAAAAAAAACACAAAAACTACGATACTCCAAAAAAGTCAATTGAACACAAAAGAAAGCAATAATGAAGAAATTGGAGGTGGGGAGTATGATACAAAGAAAACAAATAGCAAAATGGAAGAACTCGCCAGGCCAGTGTGGCTCAGTGGATTGAGCATTGCCTCATGGACTGAGAGGTCCCAGTTCAATTCCCAGTCAGGGTACATGTAGGTTCATCCCCAGAGGTAGATGTGCAGGAGGCAGCCAATCAATGTCTCTCTCTCACATCGATGTTTCTATCTTTCTCTCCCTTCTTCTCTATCTCTAAAAAATCATTAAAAATATATATTTAAAAAATGGATCCCAGCCAGTGTGGCTCAGTGCTTGAGCATCGACCCATGCACCAAGAGGTCACCAGTTCGATTCCGAGTCAGGGCACATCCCCAGGTTCTGGGCCCAATCCTCAGTTAGGGGCTTGTAGAAGGCAGCCAATCAATGTTCTCTCTAATCTATGTTTCTATCTCTCTCCCTCTCCCTTCTTCTCCCTAAAATCAATAAAGAAAAAAGAAAATTTTTTTTTTTTTAAAAAATGAAGAACTAAATGCTTCCTTAGTAGTAATTATTTTAAATGTAAAAGGATTAAACTCTCCAAATTAAATGCCAATTTCAATGAATTTTAAAAGACTAAATCATACAAAATATATCTTTTAATTGTCAAAAAGTAATTTACAGCTGTACAGATTTTCATTTAATAAAGAAGAAAGATTTCTGCCCTAGCCAGGTGGCTCAATTGGCTTGAGCATTATCCCACGCACCAAAAGGTTGTGGGTACGATTCCTAGTCAGGGCACACACCTAGGTTGTGGGTTTGATCCCCCATTTGGGGTGGGTACAGGATCGGTGTTTCTCTTTCACATCAATGTTTCTTTCTCGCATTGATGTTTTTCTTTCTCTCTCTCTGTCTCCCTTCCCTCTCTCTCTAAAATCAATAAAAACATATCCTCAGGTGAGGATTATAAAAATATATATATTTCAAAGCAATAATCTAACTCTACATTTTAAGGAACAGTGTAAAGGAACAGAAGAAAGAACAAAATAGAGAAAAATAAAAGCAACAAAACCAGAGGTTGGTTCTTCAAAAAGATTAACAGTATTGATAAATCTTAACTAGACTGACTTAAAATAATTAAATAAAATTCAAATTACTAAAATCAGAAGTGAAAATGAGATGTTACTGCTGACCTTAAATAATAAAAATACAAAAATAATACCATGAACAAGTATGTGACAACCAATTACATAACCTAGATTAAATGAAAAAATTCCTAGAAACACACAAATCACCAAAATTGACTCAAGAATAGAAAACCAGGCCAGCTGGTATGACTCAGTGGATTGAGCATCATCCCATGGACTGAGAGGATCCAGTTTGATTTCCAGTCAGGGCATATGCCCAGGTTGCGTGCTCAATCCCCAGAAGGGGGTGGGCAGGAGGCAGCCAATTGATGTCTCTCTCACACATCAATGTTTCTATCTCTCTCTCCCTAAAAAATAAAAACAAAAAAATCAATAAAAACATATTTTTAAAAAAACAGAAAACCAAATCCACTTATAACAAGAGATTGTGTCAGTACTCAAAAGCCTCCCAAAAGAAAAGCCCTGGACCAGAGGGCTTCACTGTTGAATTCCACCAACCATTTAAAGAAGAATATCAATCCTTCATAACTCTTCCAAAATACTGAAGAGGAAATATTTCATAAGTCATTCTGAGGCCAGCATCACCCTACAAACAAAGTCAGATAAAGAGAGCTCAAGAAGCCCTGGCCGGTTTTGCTCAGTGGTTAGAGCGTCGGCATGCAGAGCAAAGAGTCACGGGTTCAATTCCAGTCAAAGACATGCACCTCGGTTGTGGTTTGTCCCCGGCCCTGGTCGAGGTAGTGCAGGAGGCAACCAACTGGTATGTCTCTCTCACATAGATGTTTCTCTCTCTCTCTCTCTACCCCTCCCCTCCCACTCTATAAAAAATGAAGAGAGCTCAAAAAAGTTAGATTATTTATGCAATATGAATATAGATGCAAATATTCTCAAAATACTAACAAACTAGAACCAGCTACAAATCAAGAGGGTATACCCATGATCAAGTGGGTTTTTGTTCCAGGATTGCAAAGGTGATTCAATATAGAGAAATCATTAAACCACATTCACAGACTGAAGAAAAAAACAAAATAAAAAAAATGATCAGTTCAAATGATACAAAAAGTATTTGAAAAATGCAAGTTTTCTTAATAAAAATGCTTAATCAATGAATAAAAGGGAACTACTTTCGCATGATAAAAGACATTTATGAAAAACCCAAAACTAAAATTATACTCGATGATGAAAGACAACAGCCTTTGCTCTAAGAGCAAGAACAAGAATGCCCACTTTTTTTTCGCACTTCCAGTACAACATTATATTAGAAATTCTATGCCCTGGCCATGTTGCTAAATGGTTAGAGCGTCGAGCCATGCATCAAAGGGTCATGGGTTTGATTCCCAGTCAAAGGCACAGACCTGGGTTGCAGGTTTGATCCCAAGCCCCCAACAGGACATGTGCAGCAGGCAACCAATTGATGTGTCTTTCTCACTTCAATGTTTCTCTCTCTCTCTTCCCCTACCCCCTCCCTATTGCTCTCTACAAAATAAATAAATAAAAATGGAAAAAATGTCCTTGAGCGAGGATTAACAAAACAAAATTCTATCCAGGTAAATTAGGCAAGAAAAAGAAATAAAACACATTGAAATTGGCACAGAAGTCAAATTAAAGAATAACATACCTAGGAATAAATTAAAACAAAAAAAATGAAAGGCTTGTGCACTTAAAACTACAAAACACTACTAAAAGAAAATTTTAAAGACCTAAATAAGGTGAAAAGACATCCAATGTTCATGGATTAGAAGACTCAGTATCATTAAAAAGACAGTACTAAAAGTAATCTACAGATTCCATACAATCCCTATCAAAATTCTCACAGCCTTTTTTGTAGAAATGAAAATGCTTATCCTCAAATTAAAATTCATACAGAATTGCAACAGGCCCAGAATAGTGAAAATAATATTGAGGAAAAATATCAGTATTGGAAAACTCACACTTCCATATTTCAACTTACTACAAAGCTATCATAATCCAAACAATGTGGTACTGACATAAAACAGACATACAGACCAATATAACAGAATTGAGAGTCTAGAAATAAACACATACTTCTATAGCCAATTGATTATTGGAAAGGGTGACAAAAAAAATTTAGTAGGGGAAAGAATAGATTTAATCAACAAATGGTAGTGAGATAACTGAATATTCACATGCAAAATAATGAAGTTGGACCTCTATCTCATACAATAATTGACTCAAATGGATTAACAACCTAAACATAAGAGCTAAAATTGTAAAACTCTAAAAAACAATACAAAGGTAAATCTTCATAACCTAGGATTAGGTGATGGGTTATTTCATATGTATGACATCAAAAGCATGAGCAACAAAAGAAAAATGCATATATACTGGATTTCATCAAAATTAAAAATATTTCTACAAAGGATATTATCAAGAAAATGAAAAGGCAACCTATATAATGTGAGAAAATATTTGCAAATCATGTCTGATAAGTATCCAGATTATATAAGCTATTCTTACAACTCAGCCACAAAAAGAGAAACCAATTTTAAAATGGGCAAAGGATTTGACTAGATATTTCTCCAAAGATAAACAAATGGTCAGGAAGCACATGAAAAGGTGCTCAATATCACCAATCATAGGGAAATTTTCCTAACTGGTTTTCTGTCTATAATCTATCCACTGATGAAGTGAGGTATTAAAGTCCCCAAATATTATTGTATCGCTGTCTATTTGTTCCTTTAGGCCTGCTAATATTTGCTTTATATATTTAGGTGCTCCTATACTGGGTACATAAATATTTATAAATGTTACAGTCAGCCCTCGTTTATCGCGGTTAAATCAGTTCCAGACTCTACGGCGATAAGTGAATTTCCACAAAGTAGTATTCTTTATTTACTATACAGTCCTCCCTCGCCACTTCGCGCTTCTGGTTAACCATGATAGAGTGAAGCTGTGAAAGTCAAAGTGCAATAAATGTATAGCCTCTTGTTGAACTGACACCTTTATTACCTCATAATGACCTTTTCTGTTTTACCAAAGTCTTCATCTTAGAATCTGTTTTGTCCGGTATAAGCCAAGCAACCCCAGCTATTTTTTTGGCGAGGGAGGGAGGGTTCCATTTGAATGGAATATCTTTTTCCATCCCTTCACTTCAGTCTGTGTGCACCCTTAAAGCTAAAGAGAGTCTCATGGAGGCAGCATATAGCTGGGTCCTCTTTTTGTGTCTATTCAGCCACTTTATGTCTTTTGATTGGAGAATTCAGTCCATTTACATTTAAAGTTATCATAAATAGCCCTAGCCAGTTTGTTCAGTGGTTAGAGCATCAGCCCATGGACCAGAGAGGCCCGGGTTCGGTTCCTGCTAAGAGCACGTACCTCAGTTGCAGTTTGTCCCTGGCCCCGGTTGGGGTTGTGTAAGTGGCAACCAGTCGATGTGTCTCTCTCTCATCGATGTTTCTCTCTCCCCCCCTCCCTCTCTCCCTCTCCCTCTATCTGAAGATAAATGCAAAAATGTCCTTGGGTGAGGATAAAAAAATAAAAATAAATAAGAAAATTTCTATCTCTCCCTTTCTCTCTAAAAAAAAAAATATATATATATATATCAATTAAAACATTTTAAAAAAATAAAGTTATCATGAATAGGTATAAACTTATTGCCATTTTAATTGTTGTCAGGCTGTTTTGTAACTCATTTGTCCCTTCTTCTCTTGCTCTCTTCCTTTATAATTGAATGATTTTCTGTACAGGTATGCTTAGATTCCTTTTTCTTTTACTTTTGTACTACTACAAGTTTTTGCTTTCTGGTTACCATGAGGCTTACATAAAACATCTTACATTTGTAACAATCTACTTTAAATTGATGGCAAGTTAAGTTTGAATGCATTCTAAAATCTACGTATTGACTCTACCCACCCCCAATGTTATGTTTTTCATGTCATAATTTACATATTTTTATTTTGAGTATCCATTAACTATTGTAACTATTTTACTATTTTTGTCTTTTACACTCCACACTAGACTTATAAGTGATTTACCCACCACCATTACATTAGATTACCCTGAATTTAACTACATATTGACCTTTAACAATGAGATTTATATTTTCATGTTTTCCTGTTACTTATTAGCACTGTATCACTTCAGAGTAAAGAAGTTCCTTTAACATTTCTTTATAATTTTTTTCTTTACTGATTTTAGAGGGGGAGAGACAGAAACATCGATGAGCAAGAACATTGACTGGCCGCCTCCTGTATAACCCCCACTGTGGATTTGGCCCACAACCTGGGCATGTGCCCTGACGGAGAATCAACCAGTGACCTCCTGGTCAATACTCAGTACGGGTCAATACTCAGCCAGAGCCACACCAGCTGGGCCCTTTAACATTTCTTATAAGGACATTCTACTGGTGGGTGAACTCCTTTAGCTTTTGTTGTCTGAGAAGACAAATTTGCTAGACAGAGTATTCCTGGTTGGCAGGGCTTTTTTGTTTGTTTGTTTTGTTTTTTGCTTTCAGTACTTTAAATATATCCTGCTGCTTCCTTCTGGACCACAAAATGTCTGCTGAAAATCTTCTTATAGTCGTATAAGGGTTCCCTTGTATATAACAAGTTTTTTCTCTTGCTGCTTTTAAGATTTGATCCTTGTCTTTAACTATGACAATTTAATTATAATATGTCTTTGGTGGTTGTCTTTGAATTACCTTATTTAGAGCTCTTTGGGATTTCTGGAACTGAATCTCATGTTTCCTTCCCCAGGTTAGGGGAGTTTTCAGCTATTATATCCTCATCCCTTCTCCATCTGGCACCCTAATACTACGAATATTGGTCTGCTTGATGTCACATGTGTTCCTTAGGCACTCTTCAGTTCTTTGTTCATTTTGCTCCCCTGAATGAATAAATCCACTGCCCTGTCTTTAAGTTCAGTGCTCCTTTCTTCCATTTCATCTAGTCTAATTCTTATCCCTTTATGGAATTTATCAGTCTAGTTATTATATTCTTCAACTCTCTAATTTATTTTTGTTACTTTCTCATATTTTCTCTTTGTTGAACTCACTTGTTCATATGTTGTTCTCCTGACCTCGATAAGCATTTCATGAGCAGTATTTCTTAATTATTTATCAGAGAAATCAATTATCTGTTTCATTAAAATCTTTTCCAGGAGTTTTATTATGTTCATTTGTTTGGAATATATTCCGTTTCTTCATTTTCTGTGACTCACTGTGTTTGTTTCTGTGCATCAGTAAAAAATAGCCACTCTTCCCAGTCTTGATGGAGTGGCCAGTATAGACCACTTTCAATTTTATATCAAGGTCAATCACTAGATGTGGCCTCTTACTGGCAACATTAGCAGTGGATTTTGAATAATTAGAGTCTATGGTGACCTAAACACAAGAGGAAATTATGCAATCAAGTGATATAACACATGTAAGATGTATGAAACTACTGCCAGAATAATACAGCATACTGTTTAACAGCAACTTTTTTTTTTTATCCTCACCTGAGGACATTTTTCCATTTTTTGTTCAGATAGAGTGGGAAGGGGAGAGGGGGAGAGGGAGAGAGGGAGAGGGAGAAAGAGAGAGAGAGAGAGCACGCGCAACATCAATGTGAAAGGGACACATTGAGTGGTTGCCACCCACACAACCCAACCAGGGCCGGGGACAAACTACAACCGAGGGACATGCCCTTAGCAGGAACCGAACCCAGGTCTCTCTATACCGCAGGCTAACGCTCCAACCGCTGAACCAAACCAGCCAGGGCAACGGCAACCTTTTTTAATAAATAGGAAGCCCACACTTAAAATAATGATAGAAGGTCCGGTTGGTATGGCTCAGCAAATTGAGCAATATCCCATGGACTGAGAGGTTCCAGGTCAATTTCCAATCAGGGCACATGCCCAGGTTGCAGGCTCGATCCCCAGTAGGGGGCATTGATCTCTCTCTCCCCCTTCCTCTCTCTTTAAAAAAATCAATAAAAATCTTTTTAAATAAAATTAAATTATGATAAAAGTATAGCACAATATATAAAGCAGTCACAGTGTTTATTATTATTATCAAGTATATATTATACATAATTGTATGTGCTATACTTTTTTATGACTGAAGTGCAGTAGGTATGACTGAAGACCAGTATCATCACAAACACCTGATTAATACTTTGTACTACTACATTAAGACAACTACAATATCACTAGGCAATAGAAATTTTTCAGCTCCATTATAATCTCATTAAACCACTGTTGTATATACAGTCCAATGAAGACCAAAAGGTCATTATGTTGCACATGGCTACATATAGTAGTTCCCTCTTATCTTCAGGAAAACTACTGGAGGCTCCAAGACCCCCAGTAGATGCCTGAAAACATGGATACTACTGAACCCTATATATATACTATGACTTTTTTATACATATGTGAATGGAAGTTTCCATTACACAGTCATTTATGTCAAAAAAAAAAAAAGGAGCCAAGAAGACAAAAAGTTCATGTTCTTCCCACACGTAAAATTTTGAACCAGCCATAAAACTACATCCTGAACTTCCTCCATACATGGCATCCAGACCGTCTGCACTCTTCCCCTTGAAAGGGGCCAATCTGTTTCACCAGCCAACATCCCTCATTTGCACAGACAACCTAATTGAGGTCTGAACTCTTGGTCTTTTGTACTTGCCATAGAAGCACATCCTGAACTTGCTTACCTCAGTCTCACCACCTGGACCTGACCAACCCTTTTTGAACTAGTCATCACACCATGTTAGACTAACAACCAATAGGAAAATATCTTCTGTGACAAACTTGTGGTTTTTGCCACTATAAGATTTGGCTTTCTTTGTCTTCCCCACATTTCAGGTTTTCCCTTGAATTTGTGTCTCCCGGATCTAAATCCTTTCTTTTTTAGATTAAATTTATTGGGGTGACACTGGTTAATAAGATCATATAAGTTTAAGGTGAATATTTCTGATATATGGTCTGTATATTGCATTGTGTTGTGTGCCCACCACTCAAAGTCAAATCATCTTCCATCACCATATATTTGGCCCCCAATATCTTTAACTACATCCCCCCACCCCGTTCCCTCTGGTAATCACCACACTATTTTCTGAGTTTCATTCTTATATCCCATATGAGTGAAATCATATTGTTCTCAGCTTTTCTGATTGACTTATTTCACTTAGCATATCCTCAAGGTCTATCCATGTTGTCGCAAATGGCAGTATTTCATATTTGTATGGCTGAGTAGTATTCCATTGTATATATGTACCACATCTTCTTTATCCAAACATCTATTGAAGGGCACTTCAGTTGTTTCCATGTCTTGACCAACATGAATAACGCTGCAATGAACATAGGGATGCATATATCTTTGCGAATAAGTGTTTTCGAATTTTTCAGGTAGATACCCAGAAGAGGGATTGCTGGGTCATATGGTAAATCTCTTAAATTTTTGAGGAACCTCCATACTGTTTTCCATAGTGGCTATACCAATTTACATTCCCACCAGCAGTAAATGAGGGTTCCTGTTTTTCCACAAGTTCTCCAACACTTGTTATTACTTGTCTTGTTGACACTAGCCATTCTAGCAGGTGTGAGGTGGTATCTCATTGTAGTTTTGATTTCCATTTCCCTAATAGCTAGTGAAGTTGAGCATTTTTTCATATATCTGTTAACCATTTGTACATCTTCTTGGGAGACGTGTCTGTTCAGGTCCTCTACCCATTTTTTAATTGGATTCTTTGTGGGGTTTTCTTGTTGAGTTATATGAGTTCTTTACATTTTTCGAATATTAATCCCTTGTCAGAGCTGTTGTTTGCAAATATCTTATCCCATTTGGCCTTTTTGTTTTGTTGGTGGTTTCTTTTGCTGTGCAGCAGCTTTTTTGTTTAACATAGTCCCATTCAATTATTTTTGCCTTTACTTCCCTTGCCTTGTGTTCAAATTCATAAAATCCTCTCTAAAACCTAGGTCAGTAAGTTTAGCACCCGTTTTCTTTTACATAATTTACTGTGTCAGGTCTTAATTTAGGTATTTGATCCATTTTCACTTAATTTCTGTGTATAGTGACAAAGAGCATTCTAGTTGCATTCTTTTGCACATAACTTTCCAATTTTCCCAAAACCATTTATTGAAGAGGCTTTCTTTTCTCCATGGTATGCATATTTTTAGTGCCTTTGTCAAAAATTATTTGCCCGTAACACACAAGTTTATTTCTGGGCTCTCAATTCTGTCTCATTGGTCTGTGTGTCTGTTTTTCTGTCAATATCTTGCTGTTTTGACAACAGGTGCTTTGTAGTATAATTTGAAGTCAAGTAGTGTGATACCTCCAGGCTTTTGTCTTTTTCCTCAGGATTCCTTTGGCTATTTGGGGTCTTTTGCAGTTCCATATAAATCTGATTATTTCTTGTTCTATTTCTTTTTAAAATGTCATTGGGATTCTGATGTGATTTACATTAAATCTGTATATTGCTTTGGCTAATATAGCCATTTTAACAATGTTGATTCTTCCAATCCATGAACACAAAATATCTTTATGTCGTCTTCAGTTTCTTAATAATGTCTTGTAGTTTTTAGTGTACAGATTCCTTCACACTCTTTGTTAAGTTTATTTTAAAAGGAATTAATTTCTAATACATACATCAACATGGGTAAATCTCAAAAACATGATACTGAATGCAAGTAGGAAATATAAAAAAGTATATGGTATATGATTCCATATAAATGATATTCAAAACTAGAAAAAACTAATCTATGGTGACAAAAAAGAGAGTGGTACCTGGCTGGTGTGGTTCAGTGAACTGAGCATTGTCCCGTGGACTGAGAGGTCCCAGTTCAATTCCCAGTCAGGGCACATGCCTGGGATGCAGGCTAGATCCCTAGTAGCAGGCATGTAGAAGGCAGCTGATCGATGTTTCTCTCTCACATCTATGTTTCTCTCTCTCTCTCCCTCTCCCTTCATCTCTCTCTAAAAAAATCAATAAAATATATATTTTTTAAAGAGAGTAGTAAATGCTTCTGTAGGTGGGAGAACTAACAGAAAAGAGACATGAGGAAATATTTCAGGGAAATAGGAGTGTTCTGTACCTTAACTGGAGTCATAATTTCATGAGTATACTTTTGTTAAAATTTATCAAACTGCACTCTTAAAATCGAACAACAACAACAAAAAGAGTACTGAGGGGGAAAAAACTAATGAATGACAGGTCTCCCCAACCCTATTTAATTACTTATTAATATTTTGTCTTTTATTGATTTTAGAGAGTAAAGGAAGGGAGAGGGAGAGAGAAAGAGAAACATCAATGGAGAGAACATCAACTGGCGAACTCCTGCATGCCGCACATTGGGGATGCGGCCCCCAATCTGGTCATGTGCCCTGTCCAGGAATCAAACCAGCGACCTCTTAGTGCATAGGTTGACACTCAACCACTGAGCTACACCAGCCGGGTTCCCCAATCCTATTTAACTTCTTGTGTTCATTTATTCATTCAACAAATATTTACTAAGCATCACCTATGTTCTAGATGCTGGGGATACAATGAATAAAAATATAGAAAACCCTGCTCTCATTATACATGCATCATAAAGGAAGATACAGACAATAAACAAGATAGTTTAAATACACATATGGACTTAATATAGTGATAAACTGTAATTTAAAGCAGGGAAAGGGGATATGAAACAATGGGAAGGGATTAAAACTTTTGATAGGTAGGCCAGGGAAGACCACTAAGATAACTTTGGAGCTTGTATCTATGACTTAACTATGTCTATGGAATATTATTGGGTGTGTCGTTATGAGTATTCTGAGCCTCGGCTTTTAGAGGTATTATGAGTTTCTGCTCGCCCTCTTACATTTATGTTATCATTACATATGTGAAACCAGATCATTACTGGGTAGGTTACCTATAATCCCTTAAAAGGATCTTAGAATGAATAAGCATGGAACATATCTGAGCCCAACCTGCTCTGCAGCCAAGTCCAATTAGACCTATAACTTGAAGCACAGCCACCTAGACAGTCTAGATCAATCAACTCACAGCAAATGGCTGAATGAGAGTAAATTGTTGTTTTAAGACACTGAGTTACAGGGAAGTTTGCTGCTAAGCAAGAGCATTGGTTTGGAGTTCAATACTATGTTTGGAATTTACATTTAAAAAAATACTCCAGCAGTACTATGCAATTATCAAAAGAATGAGTGATTGTTCTATATGTTACAATTAAGAGAGCTCCAGAATATATATTTGAGTGAATAAAAAAAACTGTAGAAAAGTTTGTGCACTGTGCTATCATTTATTTATTGATAATATGAAAATATAAGAAATTCACTTATATTTTTTTACAATGAAAAAAGAAGTGATCATTTTTTTAATATAAAAAAAGAAAAGGAATGGGCGAAGCGGAAAGAAGCTAGACTACTTTGAATATACTTTGACTTAGATTTTACTTTGTAACCATGTAAATATTTTTATATTACTCCACAATAAAAACATTTTAAGGATTCTCAAAGATAGGTTAACAATAACCAGACTTACTCTTTTGTCGAAAAGAAATTTAAAAATCAGAATATATGACAAAAGGGTTATAGTCAACTCCCAGTTGTCCAAATAAAATATACCTTGGCAGTAATTTCTGGTAATCTAGGCCCTTTTCACTACTATTCTCCAACGAAACCTGAGCATTTATCAGATCACAATATAATTACTTGTTTACAAATCTCTCTTCTATCTCTCCTATTTAATTCTGATATCTTGAAATGCAGAAACCGTGTCTTAGTCCTCTTTTTATCCCAAATGCGTAACCAAATAATGTTTGCTATTTATTATCTAACATATTTTCAAATTACCTCCAATTTTGCTCAAATTATTTGCTATATTTAAAGTGCCTTTAATGACTTTTCTACTACTCAAGACACCTCATTCTACAGCCTTCTTCCCTAACCATCACTAGACTCTGATCCCTGAAAAAAATTACTTACCTCTGTTTTCTTAGGACATTGTGTGTGTGTGTGGGGGGGGGGGGGGGTGTATCTCAAAGTTCTTGGGATACATACACACACACACACACATATATATATAACATCAGTATTCTATATCCTAAACATCTGCTTAATGTTGTCTCTTCAAAGATATGAAATGCTGTCTTGCTTATTTTTGTAGCTCATCACCTGGAACTATGTGTAGTATAACTGGTGGTAATAAATGCCTTTCAGAAGAATTAAATAATGCATTTTTAGCATATGCATGAATTAAACCACTGTGCAGCACTGGCAAAAATTCCCGTTTCATAACAACAACAACAAAAATGTTGGGCCATTTGGGTATCTAATAGAAACTACAATGAATCGAGAGAACTATAGATGTAACATGCAATTTTAAGGAAGGAGGGGACTAGAATCAGAAGTACTCCATTTATTAACCAACCATATTAGTTATATGGCAATATACCTCTGGTGACAAATCTAATAGCAGCAATAGATACTAACTACCACAAAGTTTAATTTTCCTTGGCTTCCTAGAACAAGGACTAAGGGACAATCTCCATTCCATTCTTCATAATCTCTTACTTGGTTTCCAGCTTGCTCTCTCAAAAGACTGTAGCCCTGGCCAGTTTGGCTCAGCGGTTAGAGCGTCGGCCTGCGGTCCAGAGAGACCCAGATTCGGTTCCCGCTAGGGGCATGTACTTCGGTTGCAGTTTGTCCCCGGCCCCGGTTGGTCGTGCGGGTGGCAGCCACTCGATGTGTCCCTTTCACGTCGATGTTTCTCTCTCTCTCTCTTTCTCTCTCTCCCTCCCACTCTCTCTATCTGTACAAAAAACGGAAAAATGTCCTCGAGTGAGGATAAAAAAAAAAAAAAAAGACTGTAAAAGATTATTTCCAACAAGATCCTCCTCTGGAACCTCACAAAACTAGCAGCATAAATTAAAACTGTATAAAAACACTGTTTAAGTATGGAAGTCCTCAAAAAATTAAACATAGGGCCCTGGCCAGTATGGTTCAGTTGGCTGGAGCATAGTCCCATACACCAAAAGGTGGCAGGCTTAATTTCCAGTCAGGGCACATACCCAGGATATGGGTTCTATCTCCAGTTGGGGAATACGCGGGAGGCAACCAATCGATGTTTCTCTCTCACAGATGAATGGATGAACCAAATGAGGTATATACATAAAATGAAGTGTTAGCCTTTATAAGTAAGGAAATTCTAACACATGCCACAATATGGATAAAAATTCTGAAGACAATATACTAAGTAAAAAAGCTAGACACAAAGGGACAAATATTGTATGATTCCACTTACATGAGATACCTGAAGTAGTAAAATTCATAGAGACAAAGAGTAGAATGGTTGCTACCAAGGGCTTGGGCAAAGAGGATGGAGAGTTAGTGTATAAAAGGTAGAATTTCAGTTTGGGGAATATGGTGGTAATGACTATACAGCAATGTGAATGACATGACACAGAACTATAAACTTAAAATAATTAAAATGATAAATTTTATGTTAAGTATATAATTTTACTACCAAAAAAAGTCCCGCTTAATTAAGATAAACCCCTAGTAACACTTAGTTGTGCTGTGAATTTCCTACCAAGATCATCAAAACCAAGTTCTCAAATATCTCCTAGTGATTTCAAATTGTATATCCCAAGTACAGGGATCTTCCCATTTATATCACACATGATCCTAATAATAGTTGTTTCATATTTCACTTCTCCCTATTTTGAGCAAAGAGGAACATTCAGTTTCCAAATACCCGCTGATACTAATATACCCACCACCCAACTAAAAAATGACATAATCAGTATCTTTGAAGCCTTCTGAGTGATACTTTCTAGTTACCTTCCTTTCTCCACTAAGTTAACTATTATCCTGAATTTTGTCTTCATATTGTCTTGTTTTTCCTAAGAAAAATCTCTTTCTATGAATGGGTAAAACAGCCATGAAACTTGTATTTGACAAATATTTAGAAAAACCTAGATTTATTGTTCACTTATTCACTGTATTTATTAAGTCAGGCTGGTGTGGCTCAGTGGATTGAGTAATATCCCATGGACTGAGAGGTCCCAGTTCGATTCCTGATCAGGGCACATGCCTGGGTTACAGGCTCGACCCCAAGTAGAGGGCATGCAGGAGGCAGCCAATCAGTTTCTCTTTCACATCGATGTTTCTCTCTCTCTCTCCCTTCCTCTATCTCTAAAAAATCTATAAAAACATATTTTAAAAAAGAAGCCCATAGAAGTGATGGAAGGAAGGAAGGAAGAGGTAGAGATAAAGATGGAAAGGGGAAAGAGGAGACAAGACAGAGAAATGTCACAGGAAAAAAATTTAATTAAGATTGGTAGGGGGAAATGAAGGCTTTATCCAAGCAATAGTTAAATGCAAAGTACTGAGAGGACCTGTGCACAACGCAGAGCAGACTATTATTGCCAGTGCTGCAACGGTAAGGACAATATGATTTCAAGACCATCAACTCCAGAAAGATGAGGAGACAGAGGGCTTGAGCAGCAACATGACAAGTCACTATCACAGAGAGTACAAGAGGCAGCACGGTCCTTACCTCTCCTACATCAGGTTTACCTGGAATGCTTACTAAAACTACAGTTTTTGGATTCTGCCTGACACTACTGAATCAGACTTTCTGGAAGTAGATTTCTAGAATATATATTCTACTAAGCATCCTACATGATTCTTTCACTGATTACAATTTGAGAACCACCAGTACAGTGCAAAGAGTCCTGCCCACTTCCTGACCTCCAACTAGATATTTTCAGGTAAATAGTTTTGTTTAACTCAGTGCAAAAGTCTTCATGCTGTTAAAAAGGACTGCTGAGGCCCTGGCCGGTTTGGCTCAGCGGTTAGAGCATCGGCCTGTGGTCCGTAGAGACCCAGGTTCGGTTCCCGCTAAGGGCACATATCTCGGTTGCAGTTTGTCCCCGGCCCTGGTTGGTTGTGCGGGTGGCAGCCACTCGATGTGTCCCTTTTCACGTCGATGTTTCTCTCTCTCTCTCTCTGTTCCTCTCTCTCCCTCCCACTCTACCTGAACAAAAGATGGAAAAATGTCCTCGGGTGAGGATGATTAAAAAAAAAAAAAAAGTACTGCTGAATTATATTATTTTTAATTTTACCAAGCATGGCTATGCTCTTATTGTTCTTTAATAACTAGACTAATAACTAGACTTTTATTACTAGACTAATAACTACACATTATTAGTCTAGTTATAAAAACCTACACAGATGCTTCCAGTGGCAATGTGTACTAAGAAAAATAAATCATGTCTCTACCAATTCCCAATATAAGCTGACAAATGATTCCACACTGATGCAATCTACTCACAAGTTCGTAAATGCTAATAAATGCCAAACAGTGCCACAGTGCAAGAGCACACACATTTTGTCAAACAGATAATTTGATATCAGGAAATATCAGTCGCTAACCCAGTTTGTTTCTTAAATAACTTTTCTTTAAATATTTTTCTTAAAACATTGTTTTTCTTTTTAAAATCTTGAAATGTAGAAGCCACACCAGAACTGAATTGTATGGAGCTATCTTTCATACAAATATGTCCTTCATTTAAGTTATGCATACAGTCAATTTACAGAAATTAACCAGGCATGGTTAGTTAAGTTGAGGGACTCAAGTCTGACAGGCCTTAAATATTTTGACAATGCCATTTTAAGGCACCTCTAAAAATACTTATGCTTCTATCAACTATAACAGCATTTATTGTATTACAATGGCTGTTTACATGTGCCTCTATTCCCTCACTAGATACCATAGTTGGTGTTATAATCCTGGTGCACAGCAGATTGCCTAAAACATAGTAGACCACTCAATGAATATTTGTTGAAAGGATGAATGGCTGCATTAACTTTATACAAATACAGTTCTTATGCACTGTTCATGTGTTTTAGACATATTAATTCATAATCCTGTAATCATCCTTACAAGATAAAGTATCATGCCCGGGCCGGTTTGGCTCAGTAATTGGAGCGTCAGCCCGTGGACCAAAGAGTTGCGGGTTGGATTCCGGTCAGGGTTGTGGTTTGGGCCCTGGCCCTGGTCGAGGTTGTGCAAGAGGCAACTGATTAATGTGTCTCTTTCACATAAATGTTTCTCTCTCCCTCCGACTCTGCCTGAAATTGAACAGAAAAATATCCTCAGGTAAGGATTTAAAAAAACAAAACCAAAAAAAGATAAATTATCACTGATGAGGAAACTTAAGCTTAGAGAGCAAGTAGCATGTCCCAGTTGCTTAGCTATGTGGTGGGAGAACCACAATTTGAATCTAAAGCCAGAACACCAAAGTGCTCAATCTTTCCACTACAACCCTGCAAAGTTCATCAAGGTTAACATCAAAAAAAAGAAAGAATATCTGTAGTAAAGCCTTAGGAAGGCTTGGGTTGTTCCCAATTTCATCAAGAATAAACTGTGAGGAAGAAGAGGAGATAACATATCAAACTAATCATATTAATATATGCCTTAAGTTTCTAACAGAAGGGTACACATAATATAGGGGGAAAAAATCACAAAATCAGAATTTGTTCATTAATAACCAAAAGAGTTACTATAAAGTTATATTAAAGACACTAAAAAACAGTACTCATGAAACTGATGGGATGAATATCTAAACACTAGATACAGAGCAGAAATAATTCCCTGGACTTATGACTGCCAAAGTAAACCATCCCCCAAACCAATCCAGGTACTTTATTCCGCTTCATGCTTACCAATCCAGGTTCTGATGACTAAACTGGTTTCTCAGATATCCTAAACCAAGAAGAGAATATTCTGAATAATAATTACATTGTGGTTAATGTAAAAAATGTCTAGCCCATTGCAAACCGATATTCTAGTTAACAAATCTGTCTCTTGTGAATCTACTATTCTGAATAAATTTTCCAGAACATTATTACTGATGAATAATAGGTAAACATCAAATATTTAAGTCAGCAAAGCCAAAGGCCAGACTATGGATTCCTGATAAGTCAGCAAACCTCTCTCATTATTTAAGCCACATTTCTCAGAAATACCAAAATGTGGCATTAACAACTATAATTCAATGTTAGCAGAATTTTAAAGTTAGATCTTTTCTCCACTCACTTTCAAATAAACCAAACAGGTAATTCAACTTATGATACCACAGGCATATAAGTAACTTTAAAAAATTACTATAGGCCCATAAAAAGTTTTTTGAATTACTATAGAAGACCGAAGATTTCCAAACTCATTTTATGAAGCCAGCATAATCCTAATTCCAAAACCAGATAAAGACACTACAAAGAAAGAAAACAACAGGCCAATATCAATGATAAACACAGATGCCAAAATCCTTAACAAAATATTAGCAAATTGGATCCAACAATACTTCAAAAAAATCATTCATCATGACCAAGTGGGATTCATCCCAGGAATGAAAGGATGGTATAATATTCACAAATCAATAAACGTGATACACCACATAAACAAAATGAAAGATAAAAACCATATGATCTTATCAATAGATGCTGAAAAGCATTCAACAAAAATTCAGCGCCCATTTCTAATAAAAACACTCAGCAGCTCTGGCCTGTTTGGCTCAGCGGTTAGAGCGTCAGCCTGTGGTCCAGAGAGACCCAGGTTCGGTTCCCACTAAGGGCACATACCTCGGTTGCAGTTTGTCCCTGGCCCTGGTTGGGTCGTGCGGGTGGCGACCACTTGATGTGTCCCTTTCACATTGATGTTTCTCTCTCTCTCCCTCCCTGCCCCCCAACTCTACCTGAACAAAAAATGGAAAAATGTCCTCGAGTGAGGATAAAAAAAATTAAAAAACACTCAGCAATGTGGGATCTTGCTATAATAAAGGTCATACATGAAAAACCTACAACCAACATCATACTCAATGGGCAAAAACTAAAAGCATTTCCCTTAAGAACAGAAACAAGACAGGGATGCCCACTTTCACCACTCTTATTTAATACAGTACTGGAAGTATTAGCCACAGCAATCAGACATTAAGAAAAAATAAAAGGGATCCAAACTGGAACGGAGAAAGTGAAACTGCCTCCTTTCATAGATGACATAACATTATACATAGAAAACCCTAAAGACTCCATCAAAAATCTGCTAGATTTAACAAACAAATTTGGCAAGGTAGCAGAATACAAAATAAACATCAAGAAATCAACGGCATTCTTACACACCAATAATGAACTCACAGAAAGAGAAACTAAAATACCAATCCCATTTACCATTGCGGCCCAAAAAAATTAAGATACCTAGGAATAAACTTAAGCAAAGAACTAAAGGACCTATTTGCAGAAAACTACAGGGCATTGAAAAAAGAAATAGAGGAAGATAGAAAAAAGTGGAAGCATATACCTTGTTCATGGATTGAAAAAATTATCATCATTAAAATGTCCATATTACCCAAAGCAATCTATAGATTCAATGAAAACCCCATCAAAATACCAACCACATAGTTCACAGAACTAGAACAAATACTCCATAAGTTTATATGAAACAAAAAAACACCCCAAAAAGCCATAGCAATCTTGAAAAAGAAGAACAAAGTTGGAGGGATCACAATACTGGATATCAGGTTATACTACAAAGTCATTGTAATCAAAACAGGCTGGCACAAGAACAGGCAAAAAGATCAATGCAACAGAACAGAGAACCCAGAAATTGACCCAAGACAATATACTCAATTAATATTTGACAAAGGTGGCAAGAACATACAGTGGAGTCAAGACAGCCTCTTCAATAAATGGTGTTGGGAAAATTGGACAGCTACATGCAAAAAAAAAAAAATGAAGCTAGACCACACCATACACAAGAATAAACTCAAAATGGATAAAAGACTTAAAAGTGACTCATGAGTCCATAACAATCCTAGGAGAAAATGTAGACAACAAAATTTCAGACATCACACGCAGCAGAATGTTCACTGATACAATGCCTAAGGCAACAGAAACAAAGGAAACAATGAACACATAGGACTACATCAAACTAAAAAGCTTCTGCATAGCAAAAGAAACAACCATCAAAATGGAAAGGGAACCCACTGTATGGGGGAGCATAATTGCCAATGATACAAAAGGTAAAGGATTAATTTCCAAAATATATAGGGTACTCATACAACTCAACAAAAAAAAGACAAAGAACCCAATTAAAAAATGGGCAGAGGAGCTGAATAGACACCTCTCCAAACAGGACATGTAAATGGCTAAGAGACATATGAAGAAATGCTCAACAGCACTAATCATCAGAGAGATGCAAATTAAAACAACAATGAGGTATCACCTCACACCTGTCAGAATGGCCGCCATCAACAAATCATCAAACAACAAGTGTTGGCAAGGTTGTGGGGAAAAGGGGACTCTAGTGTACTGCTGGTGGGAATGCAGACTGGTGCAGCCACTGTGGAAAACAATATGGTGTTACCTCAAAAAGTTAAAAATCGAACTTCCATTTGACCCATTGATCCCACTTCTAGGAATATACCCTAAGAAACCTGAAACACCAATCAGAAAGAATATTTGTGTACCCCTATGTTCACAGCAGCACTATTTACAATCACTAAATCTGTAAACAGCCCAAGACTCCATCAATAGATAAGTGGATAAAAAAGCTGTGGTACATATACACAATGGAATACTATGCAGCTGGAAGAAAGAAAGATCTCTTATCATTTGAGACCAAATGGAGGGACCTAAAGAGCATTATCCTAAACAAAACAAGCCAATCAGAGAAAGACAAATATCCCATGATCTTACCTATTTGTGGAATATAATGAACAAAACAAACTAATAAACAAAATAGACCCAGAGACATGAAAGTAGGGTACAGACTGACAGACCTCAGGAGAGGGGGGTACAGGGAGAAGGGAAGAGAAAAACCAAAGAACTTATATGCATGTATAAGACAACATAGACGAGAATGCTGTCAATGGGGGAAAAAGGAGAAACATCTGTAACAAAATTTAAAAAAAATTACTACAGGCCCATATATTACATTTTTTATATAAATATCTCTTTCCCTAAATAAGCATATAACAGTGAATCAATACTACTGTCTACTATCAATTCTTCACACTTAGTCCATTAGCAAACTGCTTTTTTAAAACTACTGCAATTAGAGTATCAAAACAAAAAACCTGAGAGATTTTACTTAGCATTTCATCAAATTCCACTTTGGGATGTGAGAGAAAATGCCAAAAAATAACTTGAATTTTCCAGTTTTAAGGCTTTAAGCCCCTCATGTATGAAGCCCTTAAAAAAATGCAGTTCTTCCTTTTCTGTTCTCTTACGATTTTCTGTCCAAAATATCATTTTGCATTTAATTCTATTGTCTTATACTATTATTATCATAATGTTACTCATAAAATTTGGGAACCTCAAACATAATGCCAGTTTTCTGCCATGTAACATTTAATAAATTTTAGGCATCTATAGGTTAGAAAGCTAAAAACCTTAGTAGAAAGACTCTTAAAAAACAGCAAAGTTTTTGGCAGTCTTACAAGACAAAAATTACATGTCAGAACCAGCCATGGATCAAGACCTCAGATAACACATCACACTCTAAGGTAAAACAAAAAGGCAAGACACAGATTGGGAAAAATATTCATCTGGTGACCCTCAAAAGCATTAGGTTGGAAGAAATCTGACTTAAAACACAGCATGTTTTATGATTTAATTTATATGAAGTCCAATAACAGGCAAACTATAGTGATAGAAATCAGGTTTCCTATGACGCATGGGGACTGACTGGAAGAGATCTTGAGGGAACCTTTCTGGAACAATGAAAATGTTCTATATCCTTACTGGAGTAATGGAATACTACTCAGTAATTTAAAAAACTACAAATATACTCACATATGAATAAAGTGCAAAAACATTATGTTGAAGGAAAGAAGCAAGATGCAAAAGATTGCATGTTGCATGACTTCATTTATATAAAGTGCAATAAAAGGCAAAACTAATTTACCATGATGGTAATCAGAACAGTGATTTCCTATGAGGCACGAGGATTGACTGGAATAGAATGTGAGGAAATCTTTCTAAAACAATGGAAATGTTCCATATCTTTATTACAATGATAATTAGAGGAGTATATACAATTACTAAGGCTCATCAAATTGTCCACTTAAGTGTATTTCACTGACTGTGAATTTCACATAAATTTTTCGTATTCATAAACAGCTAAATAAATGGAACTTTTACTTATCAAAAAAAAAAAAAAAAAAGCAGAGTAATAAAATTATAAAGTAGCAGAGACTTGACATCCCAAATGATTTTAATATTCTTGGCCAAAATGTTTGATATACCCAAGAGTTAAGTTTACCAATGCATCAAACTCCTTAATAAAAAATGAATACATAAATAAAAAAGCAAAATAAAGAAAATTTCAGATAAAATAAAGCTGAGAAAATGTCTTACCAACAGCTCTTTCTTGCATACATGAAATAGTAAAAAGTTTTTCAGGCTAAAGGGAATGATAATCTACACAGTGCCAAAAAATGATAAATATGTGGGTAAATAAAAGCCTTTTTTTTCTCTTGCTTAATTTTTTTTTTTTAAATCCTCACCCGAGGATATTTTTCCATTTTTGTTCAGATAGAGTCTAGGAAGGGAGAGAGAAAGAGAGAGAGAGACACATCGACTAGTTGCCTCCTGCACGACCCCGACCAGGGCTCGAGACAACCACAACTGAGGTACACGCCCTTGACCGAAATTGGACCTACAGCTCATTGGTCCTCAGGCCAATGCTCTAACCACTGAGCCAAACTGGCCAGGGCTCTTGCTTAATTCTTTAAAAGACAATTAACTCTGTAAAGCAAAAATCATAGCTATGAATTACGAGGTTTATAGCACATGTAAAAGTAAACTATATGAGAAGAATAAAACAAAGGTTGAGAAGGGGAAAATGGAAGTTTACTCATAAAATTCTTATAGTATGCATGAACTGATATAACTCAAGATAAACTGTGCTAAGTAAGCCATGTATACTGTAATTCCTAAAACAACAATGGGAAAATAAAGAGGTTTAGAAGGTATGGCCAAGATTATATCTGCTGGTCTCAGACTTACCTAAACTAAAACTACATTTCTGAACATTTCTTCACTGAGTATTTTCAGGTCAGAAACGGCCATAAGAAAATCTGTGCAAAATTTAGAAGACAGAAGAGAAGCAGCAGGCATTATTGCCCTGAAAAAGTTAGGGTATGTATGGCACAAGGTGCTATTGTTGCTCATACACATTGTCACTGATCTGTTGGATAACTTCACTAACATGGAGTAGGAGCTAGGTCCACAATTTCTCCAGATCTGGACTAATTTTCCTCATGAACATAGGTGCAAAAATCCTTAACAAAATCAAACCCAGGAATATATAAAAAAGGATAACATATGATGACCAAGTGGGTTTTTTTCCAGCAAAGCAAAGATGGTTTAATATGAGGAAATCGGTGTCATTCACTATATAAACAGAAAAATGGAGACATTCTATATAATTACCTCACTAGAAGAAAAAAGTATCTGCCAAAATTTAACACCCATTCATGCATGATAAAAAAAAAAAAAAAAAAAAAAAGCAAACTAGGCATAGAGTCAACTTCCTCAACTTGGTGAAAGAAATCTATGAAAAATCTATACTAACATACTCAACCGTGAAAGACTGAATATGTTCTCTCTAAGATTGGGAATAAAGCAAGGATGTTTGCTGTCATCACTTCTAGTCATCGTTGTACAGGAGGTGTTAGCCAATGCAATAAAGCAAGAAAAAGAAAAAAAAGTCATAAAGACTGGAAAGAAGTAAAGATATCTTTTATCACAAACAAATGACTATATGTAGTAAATGCCCTAAATTTTTGTTGTTGTCGTTGTTGTTAATCCTCACCTGAGGATATTTTTTCCATTCACTTTCAGAGAGTGGAAGGGAAGTTGGGAGGGATAGAGGGAGGGAAAGAGAGACAGAGAGAGAGAGAGTAACATCAATGTGAGAGAGACATATTAATTGGCTGCCTCCCTTAAATGTCCCAATCAGGGTCAGGGATCAAACCCATGACCCTTCAGGGTAAAGACCAACACTCTAACCACTGAGTCACATTGGTCAGGGCAATCCTTTAAATTATTGTTTTAAAAAGAAAAACTTTCTAGAGTAATAAGGGGATTTGTAAGGTCATAAGATATAAAATAAATACATGACAAAAGCCTATTATATCCTCAAAAAATTAAACACAGAATTACCATTTGATCCAGCAATTCCACTTCTAGTATATACCCAGAAGAACTGAACATGCAAGGGCTTGAACAGATATTTGTACACTCATGTTCACAGCAGCATTGTTTACAATACCCAAAAGGTGGAAACCACCACCAAATGTCTACTGACAGATGAATGCATAAATAAAGTGTATTTACATACAACAGAATATTATCCCGTCTTAAAAAGGAAATTCTGAAACATATGTTAACATGGATGATCCTTAAGGTCATTATGCTCAGTGAAATAAGCTAGACACAAAATGACAAATATTGTATGATTCCATTTAGATGAGACACCTAGAATGGTCAAATCCATAGAGAGAAGTGGAAAGGTGGTTGCCTGGAGCTAGAGGGTATAGAGTTTCAGTGCAAAAAATTCTGAAGATAGATGGTGGTGATGGTACACAACAATGTGAGTGTACTTAATGCCACTCAATTGTACATTTAAAATTGGCTTTAAAGTGTATATTTTGCTATGTATATTTTACCACAGAAAGAAAAAAACAGCCTACCATATGGTTTCATTTATATAAAGGTTAAAAACAGGCAAAATTTAGATTCAAAGTACTGAGTTATCCTAGAGCACAGGGGGATGACTTGAAGGAGGCTTCTAGACTTTTGCTTATATTGTTTGCTTAACTTGAGTACTGGTTTCACCAATGTGTTTGTTTTGTGCAAGTTCACAAAACTATACTTTTATGATGTGTTCTTCGTTATATGAATAGTATACCATGACGAAGTTCTGTTTGTTTTAGTTAATGACAGATAAATTGTGATTTTGCTGAGGTCAGAATCTGGATCATGCTCACAGCTAGACTGGTTTCAAGAGCCAATCATCTATCCAGTAAGTGAGCTGTATTAAAAGTCCAACATCCACACTACAGTGTTTATTTATTGTATACTATTTGTCTTTAACACAGAGTACAATTCTTCTGAAATGGTGAAGGTACTGTTATCTATTCCAAAAAGTCTCAAAATAAAATTCAACTTCTATTAATTAATGACAGAAGTAAACAGGAAGAGGCCAAAGAAAGTAATACAAAAGTCTCTCAGTATATAAGGAAAAAATGTCAACCATATACACGTGTTGAAAACATTTTTCTATGTGCCAAAGCTTCCGCATGGCCCAGCTGCTTAGATTCAGTCAAATTAATTCTTTAGAATAAAATTACTATGCACTTATTTTTTAAGTTTGATCAGGTGTTTTGATTTGAAAAGCTGTGAAGGCCAACAAATTAATTATTTTTAGTTTGATCAAAACAAGGGATGCTTAGCACCATTAGAAACTAATACTCTAGCCCTGGCCGGTTTGGCTCAGCGGTAGAGCGTCGGCCTGCGGTCCAGAGAGACCCGGGTTCGGTTCCCGCTAAGGGCATGTACCTCGGTTGCAGCTTGTCCCCGGCCCTGGTTGGTCGTGCGGGTGGCAGCCACTCGATGTGTCCCTTTCACATCGATGTTTCCCTCTCTCTCTCTTCCTCTCTCTCCCTCCCACTCTTTACAAAAAATGGAAAAATGTCCTCAAATGAGGATTAAAAAAAAGAAAGAAAAAAAAGAAAATACTCTATACTCTTACATATATCCAAAAATATCTAATATTGTTTTAGAACTAAAACAAAAAAAGTTAATGACTCATTTAATTTATATACAGAAAAGCAGAAAGGATGTGCTCACAAGTGCTATTAAGTTCTGACTTAAATAACAGTATACAAATATTATCCCAGATGTTTAAAAATAATAATACGTGAGCATGAATTCTACATGTCTTTTGAGTGTATGCAAAATTTTTAAAAATTATTACCTTGGTAACACGGTATGGATTAATATCCTTCCAAAAAGAAGAAAATTTTGGTAAATTTTATTAGTATATCTTTTAATAATAAAACTAGAGAACCGATTCATTATAAGAGCTTATAGTCTCCTTTATTCCACAAGAGGGCGCAACATTTAAGACATCTTTACGGGAACTTCATTAAATACTAATTTTTACAGAAGGCTTTTAGATGACAATAATAGGGAAATAATAATAATAAAATAATTACCAAAAGATATTCAACTGGGTGCCTGCCATGTGCCAGGCAATGCCTGGAAACAATGTGGGTAAAAGACAAAGCTCCTGTCCTTAGGTGTCACAGTACTTCAGGCAACAAAGAACATCCAGAAATTTGTAAAATTCTTTAATGAGCACACACAAATCATACTTAGCTTTTTTATAGCATTACTGTAAACCATAACTTATAAGTATTCAGTCTAACCAGAAAGTACAAATATGAAGAAAAAGACTAAACAAATATCAGTAATTTGTAGTCTACAACTCTAAGAGGCAAATAACATGCATTATGCAAAGTACATAAAGAATTCACAGTAGGCTTTAAAATACCAGTATCTTCTTTCCAAGTGGACACTAATTATGTAAGCCACTTCATTTCTTTCATTTAGCTTAATCAAAATATAAGTAAATTAGCAATGACTTAAAGGAATTTAGGGACTATAGTTAACAAAGTATATCAGCAGAGAAGGGTCTTTGAAATTTACTAATGAATAGTAAAATCATGTCAACACTGAAAATCTTCAGCCAGTCTATTGATAACATTTGAATATAACTATTCTTACAAGACTTAAAAAGGAATGGATTCCAAAAAGGCATGATGAACGAGGTAGATGACCTCAGGATAACTCTTCCAATTAAATGTATCAACAAAGAAGCAAAGCATAGAATACAGTCCTTTTCAGGAAGGTATGTTGACAGGAAACAATGTACAGCGAAAAACAATCAAGTCTGAATCAAAGCAGAACTGGCTTCAAACCCAAAGCACCGCCACTTACCATCTCTGTGACTGTAGGAAAGTTACTAACCTCTCTGAGCCTTAGTCTTCTCATACATACAATGGGAAAAACATATTGCAAGACTATTACAAGGATTGATGATAATGCAAATAAAGTGCCTAGTGTAAGAGCTCAAATATTAATTGCTATTTATAGATATGGAAAAAAGGTCACATGATTTACCCAGGTTTAGAAAGTGGAAAAACAGTGGACAAAAATGTCTTTATTTCTAGTAATACTCTTTACTTTAAAGTCTACTTGGCCTGATATTAATTATACCAGCTCTGTAATGACTGGTATCTACAAGGTATATCTTTTTTCATCCCTCCATTTTCTTTTCTTTTCTTTTTTTATTAATTAATTTTTGTTACAGATGTTTCTCCTTTTCCCCCCACTGATTCCCCCCTTCCCCTCCCTCCCTGCCCTTTCCCCAGTCTGTTGTCCATGTCCACTGTTCATGCATACATGCATATAAGTTCTGTGGTTTACCTCTCCCCCACCACCCCCCTCTTTAGGGGATTGTCAGTCTGTACCCCACTTCCACGTCTCTGGGACTACCCCATTCCTCAGACTGTTAAGTATCATCCTAAGTGAAACAAGCCAAACAGAGAAAGACAAGTTTCATATGATCTCACTTATTTGTGGAATATAATGAACATCCCTCCATTTTCAACCTAACTGGGTCTTTTTTTTTTTTTTTTTGGTATGTGCCCCTAGCGGGAACCAAACCCAGGACTCTCTGGTCCGAAGGTCGACGCTCCAACCGCTGAGCCAAACTGGCCAGGACTCTAACTGGGTCTTTATATTTCTTTTTTTTTAAATCCTCACCGGAGGACATTTTTACATTTATCTTCAGATAGAGGAGGGAGAGAGGGAGGAAGGGAGAGAGAGAGAAACAACGACATGAGAGAGACACATCAACTGGTTGCCACCCACACGACCCCAACCAGGGGACAAACTGCAACCAAGGTACGTGCTCTTAGCAGGAACCGAACCTGGGTCTCTCTGGTCCGCGGGCCGATACTCTAACCAATGAACCAAACCAGCCAGGGTTGAGTCTTTTATTTTTCAAATACCCCTCTGGTAAACAATATAGGTCAATTTTTCTTTTTTATCTAACCTCGTACACTACTCTTTTGATTACTGTTGAGTCTATTTTCATTTAATATAACTACTGAAGTGGCTGCGTTGAAGTTAACTACTTTTTATGTGTGTTTGTAATCTGTCCCAATTGTTTTCCTTCAGTTTTCTTCCTTATATGAATTCTTTAAGGTTGAGCCTATTTTTATTTATTTTTCTAAATATGTTTTTATTGATTTTTTAGAGAGAAAGGAAGAAATAAAAACATTGACATGAGAGAGAAACACTGATAGGCTGTCTCCTGCATGTCCCCTACACGCCCCTACTAGGGATTAGGCCTGCAACCCAGGCATGTACCCTGACTGGGAATCAAACCGGGACCTCTCAGTCCATGGGATGATGCTCAATCCATTGAGCCACAATGGCTGGACAAGGTTGAGCCTATTTGTAACATTCCACTTTATCTCCTTTATTGGCTTTTTAACTACATTTCTATTTATTACCGGTTATTCTACAAATTATGATATGCATCCACAATTTATCAGTCTATCTTGAGTTAATATTACCACATCCCATATAATGTAAGAACCTTAAAAGAGAGTCTATTTATGTCTTTTCTTTCAGCTACTATTGTCATATGTTTTAGTTCTATATAAAATATAAAATTCTAATATATGTACTGTTATTTTTATTAGTCAATTGTTTTTTCTTTAATTATTTTCTTTTATTATTTGCCCACATATTTGCCACTTTCAGTGCTCTTTACTTCTTCCAAAAATTCACATTTACATCTGGTATCATTCCTCTTCAGCCTGAAGAACTCCCACTATCATTTCTTACAATGTTCACATATATTGGCAACAAATTCAAGTTTTATTTTCTGAAAATATCTTCACTTTTACTTTTGAAAAATAATTTTGCTAGGTATAATATTCTAGTTTGATAATTTTTTTTCTTTCCACACTTAAAGATCATTCCTTTGTCCCCTGTACGCCACTGTTTCTGATGAGAATTTAACTACCGTTCTTGTCATTGTTCTTTTCATGGAAAGCCTTTCCCCCCCCCCCCCCTAGATATTTTTAAGATTTTTACTCTTTGTATTGATCCTTCTTGGTGTTCACCGAACTTCTTGAATCTGTAAATTTCTCTCTTGCACCAAGAATCTGCAAAAGTACTGAAAAATCTCGACTATTAAATCTGCACCCAACTGGACATCTCTGGGGATTTCATTTTTAAATAGGAGCACTTCTAAAGAGGAGTAAAATTATGACAATTACATAGTTATTATTTTGCCATCAATTACTGCAAATTTTTAGAACAAATTCTTAGAGATGTTGACCTATAAATCCTTAGAAGGGGAAGTGTGTGATTAAGAATATACAATGCCAAAGCAATTTTTGATCTTCTGACTTGCATATCAGGAACATAACATATATTTCTTAGATCTGGATTTTAATAAGGCAACTGACAAATTTTCTCTGATTTACTCTTAAAGACAGTAGTAAAGATGAATGCTACTAGCCATATTGTACCTTTGTAGCATGAACACCTTCATCTAATTTCAATTTAATTTGCTTTAGTTCAATAAACTATGGTAGCCTGACAGTTGGCAGGCATTGGTAGGTACTAGCAATACAAAGATAAATAGGACATGATTTCAAACACTCAGAGAGTGTTAACTAACAGACTGATGTTTATTTACATATGCAAGTGACACAGCTAAGCTAGCTTATATTATGATAATAAAACCAGGATTCAAAAACTCAATCATATCCTTCTCATCTTCATCTTATTTCAGCAACTCAAAACTATCTAGTTCAGTTCATCTTAATATTCAATGAAAACACATTATGTGCCAGGAGTGGGCTAGGCATTAGGAATACCAAAATGAATAATATATCGTTCCCGACTGTAAGGAACTCACAAATTAGTAAGAAACACAAGTAAACAAAATCTATAAAGTAATATGATAGGTACAATGACATATATATGTATAAGAATTATAAATACAGCCCGGCTGGTGTGGCTCAGTGGTTGAGCATCGACCCATGCACCAAGAGGTTGCTGGTCCGATTCCCGGTCAGGGCACGTGCCCAGGTTGTGGGCCTAGTCCCCAGTGGTGGCATGCAGGAGGCGGCCAATTGATGTTCTCTCTCATCGGTGTTTCTATATCTCGCTCCCTCCCCGTTCCTCTCTCTAAAAATCAATAAAGAAAAACAAAATTTAAAAAAAAATAATTACAAATACAAAGGAGCAAGTGTCATGGAAGCCTTCATAAGGAGATAATGCCTGTAGTGAGTCTTAAGGGATAAATAAAAAACTGAGAGGCAAATAATGGAAGAACTGGCAAAGGCATAGAGACATTAAATGATGTAAGTTCAAGAAAATTAAAGCATTGCTGTGGCCAGTGTGGCTCAGTTGGCTGGGTGCCATCCTGCAGGAGGCGGCCAATCCCAATGTTCTGATCTCACATTGATGTTTCTCTCTCTCTGTCCCTCTCTCTTCCACTCTCTAAAAATCAATAAAAATATTTTAAAATAAAAAAAGAATATCAGAAGCATTGCCCTGGCAGGTTTGGCTCATCAGTTAGTGCATCAGCCTTCGGTCCAGAGAGACCCGGGTTCAGTTCCTGCTAAGGGCAGGTACCTTGGTTGCAGTTTTTCCCCGGCCCCAGTTGGGCCCTGCGGGAGGCAGCTACTTGATATGTCCTTTTCACATTGATGCTTCTCTCTCTCACTCTCCCTCTCTCTCCTCCCACTCTATCTGAACAACAACAACAAAAAAGAATATTACAAGCATCAAAGTATCATTATAGAACAAGAAAAGTATAGTCTACATAAGGCCATATAAGGAAAAGTATAGGCTACATATGGCCAAACACAAAGAGCTTTGTTAGCCATGCCAATGAACTTCACCTCCATCCTATATAAGTAATTGAATAAGGGGTTCAAGAGAAGTTAGGAATAAGGTTGCTGCTTTGGGAGTCAGTAGCACATATATAATGCATAGTTAAAACCAACGAAAAGGTGATTATCCAAAGAAACCATATGTAATGAGGTAGGGTGGAAAGGAAAGGAGAACAAGGACAGATTCTTAAGGTACATTAACACTTAGGAGAAATATGGGGAGAAAGAAGAGAGAAATAAGGAAGTACTCATAATAGGACATAGGGACCAATGAAGGATATTTAAAAATTGAGAGAAGCTTGGTAGGGTTTTAAATTGTAAACAGGTTGAAAAGAGGGAGCCAGTAGAAAGGGAGATACAGAAGCCAAAGAAAATTTGATGTGGAGCAAATCCCTAGACAGATGATTAAGAACAGGTAGAGGTATGGAAGTTAACAAAGAGCAATATAAAGTACTCCACTTAGCTTGAGAAACTCAAATGATTAAATTTAGGGTGAGGGAGACAGGCTTTACCTGCTCATGTAAGATTTTAAATTACTACCCATTCAATATGAAACAAAACTGAAAGGTGACTGTATTAATAGTAATAGAATGTGCAAAATTGGCAGAAAGGCAGTTCTACCCTACTCCAAACCTCTTTTTGAAATACTGTATTTACTACCCAGCTTCTCCTTTGTAGTGCACCACTAAGAAGTAAAGGCACCCTGGTAGGTTTTCTCGGTGGTTAGAGCGCCTGACTGCGGACCAATGAGTCATGGGTTCAATTCTTGTGAAGGGCACATACTTCAGCTGCGTTACTCCCCGGCCCTGGTCAAGTCATGTGGGAGGCAACCAGTAGATGAGGCTCTATTACGTCAATGTTTCTCTCTGTCTCTCTCTCTCCCTCCCTCCCTCTCTCCCACTCTGTCTGATAATAGGTGGGAAAAGAAAATATCCTCGGGTGAGGAATAGAAAAAAAACAAAAATGAAGAAGTAAAGGCATCCAGCCCTGGCCAGTGTGCTCAACAGTTCGGTTTCCAGTCAGGGCACATGCCCAGCTTGTAGGTTCGGTCCTTGTTTGGGGTGCAAGTGGGAGACAATTGATCAATGTTTCTCACAACTATGAGTGTGTCCCTCTTTCCCTCCCTCCGCCTCTCTGCCTTCCATCTCCCTCTCCTTTCCTCTCTCTCTAAAATCAATAAAAAATATTATTTTAAAAATGTAAATATTTTTAAAAGAAGTAAATACAGCCCTGGTGGTTTTGCTCAGCGGTTAGAGCATCGGCTTTCGGACCAATGAGTCGTGGATTCGATTCCAGTCAAGGGCACTTGCAAGAGCACGTACCTCAGTTGCATCCGTCACCCACCCTGGTTGGATCGTGCGGGAGGCAACCAGTGGATGTGGCTCTACCATGTTGTTTCTCTTTGTCTCTCTCTCCCTTCCTCCCTCCCTCCCACTCTCTCTGATAATAAGTAGGAAAAAAAAAGTAAATATATCCAGAGGAAAGCAAGCAAGTGATAAAAGTGGTAGAAAGAACTGGGGTTAAGTAAGAGTTCATAGTAACATAGTTGCCTTCATGTAGTGTAAACAAAATTCTATATAGGTCTACAGTAAATCAATAAGTTATAAAGAGGTAAGCTTTTATTAGCTATATTAGCTGCCTTATGAAGTAGTAATCTCCCAATTACCTAGCATAATGCCTGTCACAGAGCAGGTATTCAATAAATTTTTGTCAAGTAAGTGAAAATATGAATAAAGACTGTGTCAGATAATACATTTCTCTGTATTCCTCACACCTTCACATCACAATACATGTGAAGTCATTCAATTATCTTCTGAAAAAACGAAAGTCTAGTATAGTCTCAGTACATACAAACAGATATAAGTAGTAAGAATTAAAGACTGTTAGTTTATCAAACATTATTATTAATACCACCAAAGCTCCCTGATATTCCCATCTCTTTTTTTGCACTTATCGGACCACAATATCAACCAGAAGAGAGGTATTTCTGACTAAACGCCTTGCTGGGCAAGCTCAGAGCATCCTATCTGCGATTACTGAAGCAATGATGGAAAAGCAACCTAGATCTATGATTCTACAGTGTCATACTTTCCCCATAGGTAACAAACAGATGTAACTGTGGGATGTACCCTGGCGAGCAGGGAGTTCCTTGCAGTTATTTTCATGAAGGTCTACTAAAAACTCAGGACTGCATATGGAACTGAGTTCACCACTGCCCTTTCATCAACAGATGATTCTGCATCCATGTTAAGTCAGGATACCTTCAGGATCCATCCCTTGGAAATGCCAAGGCTCTGATATAATCATACCACACCACACCACACCACACAAACACACACACACACACACACACACACACAGCATAGATGCACAGATTTCTTTTCTTTTTATCCTTACCCAAGGACATGTTTTTATTAATTTTTAGAGAGAGGGGAAAGGGGGGAAGAGAGAGAGAGAAACATTGATGTCAGAGAGAAACATCAATTGGTTGCCTCCCATACGCACCCTGACAAGGATCAAACCCACCACCTACATATGTATCCTGACCAGGAATCCAATCCACAACCTTCTGGTATACAGGATGATGCTCCAAACAACTGAAATCACCTGGCCAGGACACACATAAGAAATTAAAATCCTCTAGTAGACCTGCCAGGAGACAATATGGCCGTTTCTTTGCATAGTAATATTTCTATCGTAGAAAATTAAGTTACTCCTGAATTTTAGGTAGGACTGATGATTTAACGAATTCTTTAATCTTAACAATAAAAACATACTTCACTTTGGTATAAATTCTCATTTTAACTTTACATGCTCTCCATGCACATTTAGGTGGAAAGACTAATAACTTAATGAGTATTTCTCTGTTCTTATCATCACATGCTGTTCTATTGAGACAATAAAGGCAGAATAAGAGTAAAAAAGTCATTGCAAAAACAGATTACAACAATACTACAGAAAATGACATACCATCTAATTAGACTTTCTTTTTGCTTAATACATCTTTTGTACCTTTTTAAAAAGGTTTCTGATTTTGTTGCAATATTGGTTTTAAAAAAATAAGCTATCAATACCTCTTTGCCAAAATAATACTTGTTCAGTTATTCAAATTTAGCTCATGAAGTTGATTCTTTACAAATTTCTACCTATTTATTATCTGGGTTAGAAAATTGATAAATTTTAGAAAAAAACCTTTATTCTAACACTATAGCTACAGCTTTTTACAAATACTAAAATTTAACTAGTAAACTACTTTAAATTTTCCAGTGACAATAAATATAGACAAAAAATTACCAACTATTTTGGTACAATGCTATGATTACATAATATTACTATAATTGCTGTTATTACTTCCCTGCAATAGTCTTATCATCGTCTTATCATCACTCCACTAACCCTAAAGTCCATTAGAACATGAAGATATTATACTAAAGGTTACTATCTCCCCTGTCATTTTTGTTTTGGCAAAACATCTTTTCTACTTCTTACTATGAAAATTTTCAAGCATATACAAGATTAGAGATAAGAGTAAAATGAACAAAAGAAAGATAGGAGGGAAAAAAGAAAAAGAAAGTAAATTTAAGAAAAAAAAACACATTAAAATGAACAACGATGAACATAATATCCCTTTTAACAATTACTAAATTATAGCCAATCTTGTTCCACTTCCCATAAACCTCATCCCAAACCCCTCCCAGATTGTTCTGAAGTAAATTTCAGACATCATATCATTTCATCCATGAATATTTCAGTATATCTCTCTAAAAGATAATGACTCCATTTTTAAAAACATAAGACAATACATTATCACAATATAAAGCCACAAATTTTTAATTTCATTAAAAATTCAGTCAGCTTTGGCATATTATTTATTATATTATTCCAAGGTAATCATTAAGTAATGTTTTCTTCTAAAATGCAATGTATTTTAAAACAAAATCTGTATGTTTCAAAACTTGGAGCCAGCCCTGGCCAGTCAGGTTCAGTTAGAGGGTGGGTCCTAGGCACTGAAAGGTGGGAGGTTCTATTCCAGGGCAAGGGCAGGTTCAATCCTGGGCCCAGGCTGGGAGTGTGCAGGAAGCAACCAATCAATGTGTCTTTCACTTCTTTCTTTCTCTCTCTCTCTCTCTCTCTCTCTCTCTCTCTCCCTCCCTCCCTCTCCTTTCCTCCCTCCCTTCCACTCTCTCTTTTAAAAAAATCAATGGAGCCCTGGCCGGTTTGGCTCAGCAGTTAGAGTGTCAGCCCGAGGACCAGAGAGTCCTGGGTTTGGTTCCTGCTAAGGGTACGTACCTCAGTTGCAGTTCGTCCCGGCCCTGTGTTGGGGTTATGTGGGTGGCAACCACTCAATGTGTCTCTCTCACATAGATGTTTCTCTCTCTTCCTCCCTCTCTATCTGAAGATAAATGCAAAAATGTCCTCGGGTGAGGATTACAAAAAAAAAAAAAATCAATGGAAATAATATCCTTGGGGCCAGCTTGCCATAGGTGGAATCAATTCTATTATTTTGCCACAACACCATTACTTTTGTTTCAAGTCCCACTACTGGGACCTTAGTAATACACCCAAAACTGACATTATTCCCAAAGAAATGAGACAAAATTACTTAGTATAAATATGTATTTATAATAACAAAGTATTTTATTGATGCTGATAAATATAAAAATGAAATAAAAAAAATACCAGTGATAAAATAATCTCTTGCTGAATTACTAAATAATCCCAATAGCAATCATTGCCACATACAGCTTCATAAATCAGTGAATACTAGTTTTTTCTTCTTTTGATCCCTCTATTAGCCTTGGTAAATCCAAAGACACCAGAAAAACTTTATTAGTCTTTCATTTTGTGTTTCACAAACCTACAACAGAATGAAGGAATCAAAAAAACCTGGACGCAATTTTGATTTGTTTTTTAAAAGCCAATGTTGTCAAGTGCGGTACTTACATGTTCCCCCATGAGAAGAAAGGAGGAATGAACCAAAGAAAAGTAAGCCACATACATCCCTATAATGTCTTTGAAATTTCACTTTCTATTTAAAAATTCATGCAAAATTTAGATTTACTTCATGATAGTTGTTTTAATTATTTTAAATCACATAATTCTTTTTAAGTTTTAAATTGGTACAAGAAGATGTGCCTATTTATTGGGTAGATCTGCGTATTCCCTAGCATACCCATTTGAGAAATGTGGATATATAAGATCATAGACTTGACTTTGGAGTATAACAGACTTGAGTGACAAACCCAGCCTTGTTACGACTACCTGTCTATAAAATAATTACTTAACCTCTTCACACATCTACTTTTTCATCTTCAAAATGGGAATAATAACAATGGCTATCACAGATTAGATGGTACATAATGACTAGGCTTCAAGTGTGGTTCTTAAAGACAAAGAACATTAATGTCTTTCCCTTCCCCAAACTTTCTGGGTTCTAAGGTTCTAAGATTATTTTCCCTCCACAAAATCATTATGTCCCCTTCCAGTAGCTATAACTTCATCTTTTTCCCAATCATCTAATCACAGTCAGGCCCTTCATTGGGAAATGTCAGGTATAAAAGGGTCAAGGGAATTTTATAGAACCTACAGAAATCTATTTATGGTCCCCACTGACCCACAAGGGCCACTGCAGGGGGACTCAGCAAGCAGTGTACTCAACCAAGTAATCATTATCCTTATGATCTACGACCATGTCAACCCAACAAGAGAATCCAGGTGGCTGAACCAGAATTGAGTTTGAATGCCCTAGGACACCTTTTGGAGAGCTGTCACATAGAAGGTGTACCAATAGGTTGGCCTTGAGTTGCTGCTAGAAGAGGGGGAGAAAAGCATCATACCCAGAAATGGTCAGGATGGAATCCTGAATTTTCAAACTAAGGCTATATAGCCTCTTACCCCTTCTGTCCTGATCATTACCCAGGAAGTGACCAAGATGAGATTATCCCTTTCTGGGGATGGCTACAGTCAGTGATCAAACTGACTTACTAAAGAGGAAGCTGTGTCAGCCCCGCCAGTGTGACTCAATGGTTGAGCGTCAACCCATGCACCAAGGGGTTGCCAGTTCGAGTCCCAGTCAGGACACCTGCCCAGTAGAGGGCATGCAGGAGGCAGCCAACTGATGTTCTCTCTCATCAATGTCTCTATCTCTCTCTCCCTCTCCTTTCCTCTCTAAAAATCAATAAAGAAAAATATTTTTTTTAAAAAGGAAGCTGTGCCAACATTCAACATTCATCCAGATGCCTGTGGATGGTAGGAGCATGGAAGGTCCCTCAAATATTCTGAATATCTGCTCACTGCAGAGTGGCTTTTGCACTAAAAAGTGCACCATCATCAGAATAAAAAATGGTCAAAAAAACCTGAAAGTATAACATAGATTAGTTTCAAGGGCCACAATGGTGTGGCCAGTCACCTAACTGGACTAGAACAGCAACACCATAACCAGAAAAAGTGTCAACAGAAGTAAGGCAGAGTAATAACTCTGAGAGGGAGGTCAGAGGTCCAACATATTCAATTTGCTAACAGCAGGCAGGGACCAAATCCCATAAAAGGTAGCTTCTCTCATTATGTGACAAACAGGTCAACTTTTGGCAGGAGTCACAAGTCTGGCATGCAATAGTACCATCTGCATCAGGAACGTAAAATCCTTTACTTTGCACTCAGTTTATGATAGTTGATGTGCTGTCACTTTTAATAAAATGATAGATCCAGTCAATAATGATGGCTCTGGCCCTGGCCGGTTTGGCTCAGCAATTAGAGTGTCAGCCTGCTGTCCAGAGAGACCCGGGTTCGGTTCCCACTAAGGGAGCGTACCTCAGTTGCAGTTTGTCCCCAGCCCTAGTTGGTCATGCAGGTGACAGCCACTCGATGTGTCCCTTTCACATCGAAGTTTCTCTCTCTCTCATCCTCTCTCCCTCCCACTCTATCTGAACAAAAAATGGAAATAAATAAATAAATAATGAGGCTCTGGGCAATGCAGGCTCAATCAGAAACCTGATTCCAGTGGGCTTCATGGGAGAACAGGCCCTTACTGTGGGCACCTACAGGAGTGATCCAGACAGTTTGATCAGCAACTAAAATTTGTTTCCACAGTTCACAGCTTCAAAGAGAGCTGTCTTTAATCTTCCAGTCTATAGTTTCCAAGCAGCAGACCAAATAGATAGGCCATTGGCAACAGTACAAGGGTCAGCAGAAATACAAGTTTCATAAAGGAGAGTTCTGGCCAGAGCTATAAGAACAGCCTTGACTTTTGTCCACTGAACAGAGCAACTACATCCATTATCTGTCTGCATAGCTGGTGCAGAGGCTAAAACAGCCCCAGAAGACGAAGAGACGATCAGTTTCAGCATGACTGAACCACTGGTGCACCAGACCCAGGTTTAGGTAAACTTCTGTGAATTGAGGACCCCAATGAGTAAGTGGCTTTGCTTCAAACAGTGAAGTGAGGAATAAAGATTCCTCTAAAGGAGAGGCTGGCCATAACACATCTATCTCAGTGAAAGTTCTAACAACTTTACTTTCTGCCCACAGAGGCTACAAATGTGCCTCCTTTCAAATGTAAGTCTGTAAGTGTTGTCTGAACAGAGGCAGAACCTTCTGCCCTGGCAGGACAAATATTAATACTACAGTCGTCCCTCGCCACTTCACGCTTCAACTTTCGCGGCTTCACTCTATCACGACCATTTTTTAAACTCTTAAAAAAATGGACACTATGCATGCCTGCTCTTTGCTCCAGAGAGCGACCGCAACAGAATGAAGCCACGAAAGTCGAAGCGTGAAGTGGCGAGGAACGACTGTGTACAAAGAACCCTACTTCGCGGAAATTCATGTATCATGTAGAGTCTGGAACTGATTAACCGCGATAAACGAGGGCCAACTGTAGTTGTCACAATGGGTGGAGTCTGAACCTGAGCCTGGCCATTGATTAGTGAAAAAAATACCCCCTACCAGACAGAATATTTGAGAGTTGTTGAGAGTTAGCATCAGCCCAAGGAACGTTCGGGCAGCTGTCTTTCAAACTACTTCTTGGTACTCAGTCTACAACCATCTCCCTAGTTTTTCCTCATTAACAGGCAATAAAGTAGAGAGCCTCTTAACAATTTGGTCACCATGTATGCTACCAATTTCTATGGACTTGCCCCAAATTCTACTAACCAGCCCATAGACCCTCACCCTTCCTTTTAAAAGGTCATGCGTCTGCCAACATTCCGTCCTTGTTGCCAAAACTATTAAGAGCAGTGAAAAATCTGAAATTTTACCATACTTGCAAGCTAACAAGTTAGCCTGCCAGTTTCATGGGTGCTGGCAAAAGACCTAGACTACTAGGTTGGAAAAAATGAACTTTAGTCCTGGCCGGTTTGGCTCAGCAGTAGAGCATTGGCCTACGGACCAATGAGTCGTGGGTTCAATTCCGGCCAAGGGCATGTACCTCAGTTGTGGTTCGGCCCTGGCCCTGGTCAGGGTCATGTGGGAGGCAGTCAATGTGTCGTTCTCACGCGGATGTTTCTCTCTCTCTCCCTTTCTTTCCCTCTCCCCCTCCCTCTGACTAAAGAGAAACAGAAAAAAATATCCTTGGGTGAGGATTAAAAAAAGAAGAAAAAATGAACTTTATGACACATGGCAATATCTGTAGTTAGAATATCAGCATTTTCTTATGCAGTTCCCCAGTCCTATTTCCCACAGGGCAACACAAAGTAGGCCAACTGACACCTGCACATGCAATGGACTGCATTACAGAAGAAGGAACCCAGAGCCTAGAGAACCCAAATCTTTTTAAATGGATATTATGGGATGCTCTGCCTGCAGAGCAGCCTTCTCTCTGACCAACTGCTTCACTAATAAACTCATTTTCACTTTAAACTCTTTAAAAAAAATGGATACTATGCATGCCTGCTCTTTGCTCCCGAGGAAGACACTATCTCTATCTTCCAAGGCTGCTCACTACACAAACCTCCTTGAAAACACAGTCAGAAACAAAAGCTGTCAGTGTCTCTGCTCACAAGACATACAGAAGTCATGGAGAACTGTATCACTGGATCCCAACACAGGGTCCTATAGAATTTAGATGTTAAGAGCCTAGCATGGTAGCTGGCACATAGAAAGTGATCAAAAGCTTGTTGCTGCCACCAGGCAATAAGCAAAGAGACACCTGATTGGTGGTGTTACTCTTATATCAGTCAGAGGAGAAGCAGACATACAGTTCTTAGTTCATCCTAGCTTGATGCCCATGTTGGTGGCCAGAGCAGTTTCATGCCTGGGGCACTTTTTTTTTAAATCCTCACCCGAGGTATTTTTCCATTTATTTTCAGGCAGAGTGGGACGGAGAGACAGAGAAAGAGAAACATTGATGTGAGAGAGATACATCGATTGGTTGCCTCCTACACAACCCCAACCAGAGCTGGAAACCAAACCGCAACCAAGGTATGTGCCCTTGACCAGAACCGAACCCGTGACTCTTTGGTCCACAGGTTGACGCACTAACCGCTGAGCAGAACTGGCCAGCGCTGGGCCACATTTAAAAATAAAAAGCTACATTCTAATGTTATTATTCCTCCCCCATTAAATCCAAAATTAGAATGCTCAATTGTGTCTCCACCTAACTTTAATTAGATGCCAAAGAATACAACTCTAATTTTTCCCTTAGAATAAAGAAGAGTGGAGAGCCTAAAGGGCACAAGAGACAAAGCTTTCCTCTCATTATCATTCTGTTACATATCAATCATTAAAGAATCCAGGGAACCAGGGTGAATTACAGAGAGGGAAAACAACAAAATAAAATAGGTGACTGAAACCTAACTGTAAAGCCATTAAGTTGCACATAACCTGCAAACTTTTCTTTATCACAACTTGATCTCTCATCCTTTATATCTTATTATTCCCCTATAAACACAAATCAATATAAAAAGCAGGTGCAATTATTCTGTTATCTCTGCCAGACTCCTCCTAGTAATGGGTCACTTCAAAGTCATAACCCTAAATTCGATAAAACAGTCCAATTTTTATTCCCTCAATAACAGATTTTATTATTCAAAATCATGTCAGCAAAGGGTAGATGCATAAAAATACATAAAATTTACAACTGTACTGTATTTAACTGTACCATACCAACCAATATTCATAATATTCCTTCAAAAAATATTCACTGAGTACCTTTTACTAGGTACTGTAGGGACAGATGGTTAAGACCCAGACAGTTGTTCACTCAAACAGCTGATCGTAGAGGAAAGAAACATGTAAACTTATTGTGGACAATCTGACAGAAGACTCAAAAGAAGAGCAACTGCACAAGATATGCAAGAAAAAAATGAATGATTAACCCTACTGAGGACAGATGTTATAAGGAAAAGGTAGGAGATGGATTTTGAAAGATAAATAGAAGTTTTCCAAAGGGACATAAAAAAAGGGAGGTTCAAAGACATGGAGTTATGAAACAGCATATTCCATTGTCAGCATCAAGCATATACTGAAATATTTAATTTTCCCATGTCATAAAAATAAAACAGTACTTAAGATCACAAAATCAAGGAATCATTGGAATGCATACAACTTCAAAATTCATCGTGATCAGTTGTTACCTCAGGTGTAGTTGGATCAACAGCATCAGCATAATTTGAGTGCTGTAAGAAATACAAATTTGCAGGCTCTACCCAAGATCCACTGAATCAGAAACTCTGAGGTGGGGATCCAGCAACCAGCAGTTTAACTAAAGTCCAGGTTATTCTTATAAAAGCTAAAGTTTGAGAACCACAGATTTAGATCTAGGTTTTTCAGCACTACTGACATTTGGCAGCAGATAATTCTTCGTTTGGCAGAATGTCTTGTGCATTATAGAATGTTTAGCAGCATCCCTGGCCTCTACTGACTACATGCCAGTAGCACCGCCCAGTTGTAATGGTCAAAAATGTCTCTGGACAGTGACTAAATATCTCCTGTGGAACAGGTATCACCCACAGTTAAAAACCACTGATCTCAATCAGGGATCAGAAAACTTTCCTGTTAGGAGCAGAGTAAATATTTTAAGCTTTGAAGGCCATACAATCAACTACTACATTCTGCTATTGAAGGCAAAAGACAGTATGCAAACAAGACAATATGTAAATGAATATGCATAACTGTCTTCCAATAAGACTTTATTGACAAAAACGGGTGGTGGGTTTGGCTCTCAGAATGTAGTTTGCTAACCCCTAATCTACATCAATCGCCTAAATTATAAATTAATGCCCTCAACCCCACTGCTGCCAAGTGACTGTCCAGACTCTATTTAAACACCTGATCTAGTCCAGTCTTATGTTTTGGGGTAGATATGGCTCTAGACAGACCTCAATTTTGTAGACTGAATAAATGAAACCCAGAAAGGATAAATGACTTTCTCAGAGAACCACAGCCAAAACAAAAAGTAAAGCATAAAACTGGAAAAAAACTAAAGCTCCCATCTGCCTAAATGCAATGTTCTAACAACTGCCTCCTATGGAGGTGTAACCATATAATGTTTATGGTATTCTATACAACCATATAATAACCTGTGAGGCATCCAAATGTTCTAGTACTCTGCAGTTACTAAAACCTAGAAAGAGCCCTGGCCAGTGTGGTTCAGTGGTTAGAGTGTCGGTCAGCACACTGAAGGGTCATGGATTCGATTCCCAGTCAAGGGCACGTACCTGGGTTGCAAGTTCGATCCCTGGGCCAGACAGGGCGCATGCAAGAGGCAACCAATCAATGTCTCTCTCTCACATCGATGTTTCTTTCTCCCTCCCTCCCTTCCTCCCTTCTATTCTCTAAAAAAACAAAAAAACCAATGGAAAAAATATCCTTGGGTGAGGATTAACAAAACAAAAAATAACTAGAGCCCTGGCCGGTTCGGCTCAGCGGTTGGAGCATCGGCCTGTGGTCTCGAGAGACCCAGGTTCGGTTCCCTCTAAGGGCGCATACCTCGGTTTCAGTTTGTCCCAGGCCCTGGTTGGTTGTGCGGGTGGCAGCTTTCACGTTGATGTTTCTCTTTCTCTCTTTCTCTCTCTCTCTCTCTCTCTCCCTCCCTCCCTCTCCCTCCCTCCCTCCCTCTCCCTCCCTCCCTCCCTCTCTCTCCCTCCCACTGTACCTAAACAAAAAATGGAAAAATGTCCTCGGGTGAGGATAAAAATATAAAATAAAAAAATAACTATAAAAAGTACTGATTTCATCAGGAGTGTGGGTGGGTGGTAACTTTATTTTAAAGGCCCAGACAGTAAATATTTCAGGCACGTGGGCCATAGTCTCAGTCTCAACTACTCACCTGGGTCACTACAGTGAGAAAGCAGTCATAGACAATAGGTAAATGAGTGTGACTATGTTTCAAAAACCTTTTACAAAAACAGGCAGCCAGCTCATACAGTTATAATTTCCTGATCCCTGGTCATAAAACCAGTTTGGCAAATAAAAGGCATCAACCCAACCATGCTCAAAAAATCTGAAGACTCTTAACGACCTGTGAGCTTAGAACCATGGCACTAGACTAGAATGAATAGTAGACTATGAATAACCAAAGTCCCAGCCCTTCCCTTCCTTCTTCTGTATGTCCCTCTGTCTGTCCCTCTCTCCTTCCCTCTTTTTCTCCCTTCTTTCCTTAAAGCATGTCTGCTATATGCCTGGCACTGTTGATTTATTTTATATGTAAGTTTTAAAATCTTTTTTAATTGATTTTTCTTTTTTGAGATAGAGAGATCAATTTGTTGTTCTATTTATTTATGCACTCATTGATTGATTCTTGTGTGTGCCCTGACCAGGGACAGAACCCAGAACCTTGGCGTATTGGGATGACGCTCTAACCAACTGAGCTACCTAGTCAGGGCTTATGTAAGTTTTATCATTTGGAGAAATTTCTGAATGGTGGGTCTTGTTTTCTTCTAAAACTCCAAGCTATCTGACAAATTAAGCTAGAAAAGAAACACTTTTATGTATACCTGGAAAAAAAAAAAATCTTTGTTTCAAACTAACCCATGACCTGGGACAAGTCATTTCCTTTATCTGAGTCTCAACTTCCACAAAAAAGACAAATGAGAAGCTAGAAATAGATGATCTCTGAAGTCCCCTGCAGAGAAAAAATATATACCTTAAAATTGTCAAAAATGAAAATAACAGCTAAAATGTACTGAATACTTTGTATGTCGAACACTGTTCTAATTACTTTACATGAATTAACTCATTTTTCATATGAAACTGAGGCAAAGAAGTGTGAAGTGATTGTTTAAAGATGACAAAATGAGTGGCAAGTTGTGATCTAAAGCCAAGTAAACTGACCTCAAGGTCCGTGCTCTTAACCACTAACTACTACATTTTATTCTACATGCCAAAACCTTACTTTCCCAATGACCAACAACCCAAACAAAAAAACAACATGATTTGGCCATAGTCAGTGTTGCTAAGTGGTTAGATCCACAGAGGTGAGAGACCCTTACACCAAGGGTCTCAGGTTCAATTCCCAGTCAAGAACACGTACCTGGGTTACAGGTGTGATCCCCTGCCCCTAGTCAGGGTGCATGCAGGAGGCGACCAATCAATGTGTCTCTCTTCACATCGATGTTTCTCTCTCTCACCCGAGGACATTTTTTCTTTTTTTTTTTTTTTTTTTGTTCAGATAGAGTGATAGGGAGAGAGAGGAAGAGAGAGAGAGAGAAACATTGATGTGAAAGGGACACATCGAGTGGCCGCCACCCGCACGACCAACCAGGGCCGGGGACAAACTGCAACCGAGGTACATGCCCTTAGCGGGAACCGAACCTGGGTCTCTCTGGACCGCCGGCCGACGCTCTAACCGCTGAGCCAAACCGGCCAGGGCTCACTCTCTCTCTCTCTCTCTCTGTCTCTCTCCCCTCTCCCCCATTCCACTCTCTCTAAAAATCAATGGGAAAAAAATATCCTTGGGTGAGGATTAACTAAACAAATGAATAAATAAAACATGATTTGTCCCTCTAATAAATAAAGAGCAGAGGATAGTGAAGAAAGGAAAGAAAGCAAGGTAATAAGACTACTTTCAGCCATAGTACTCAATCTCCTGCACAAGGTAACTTCCTAGGAAATATATATGATGTTGCATGAATACTTAGTTTGGTTTCCAATCCATAACATCACAAAAGATAACCTAGTCGTTTGGATCAATACTATTTCTATTCAAATAGTCTGGCATCCTCTAAATTAGAAGATTATCTCTTCGTGTAAAACAAAAAGAAGAAAAAGAGGGATTCACAGCCTCATTTAGAAGAAAAAAAAATGTTATGAAGGGGAAGAAACTATTTACAAGTGAATTACCAGTAGTGTCATGGAAGAGTCCATGTTTCAAAGAGAAGTTGATAGGCACATGAAAACTTTAAAAAGTCCCATGGTGATAATCTAATATATTAAAATGTATAAAGCAATTTAGGCAGCAAGGGTATTACTAGCTGGAAAGATCAGAAGGAGAAAACAAAGGCACAATTGTGTTGACCAGAAAACATAACTGAAAGTAACATAAAAATCAATGCCAAATTAGAAAAATAAAGGGATTGCTAATATGTGACCACTGGAACTAGGTTCAAAAAGAATACTTTTTAGCAAGGCAAATAAGGTTTTGTTCCTTAAAATGTCTGAAAGAAAATACTACTAAGAGTTGCTCTTTTTTTTCTTTACTTCAGTAGTGTTATAATCTCTGTCTTTATATTATCACTAATAGAGTAACATAAATAAAAAAATATATAAGACTAATATGTGAGACTAATCCAAAGGGCTATAACACTCTTTTTGTTCACACAGAAAAACTGTTATAAAAATATTATCTTTGCCCTGGCCGGTTTGGCTCAGCAGCTAGAGCATCGGCCTGCGGTCCTGAGAGACCCGGGTTCGGTTCCCGCTGAGGGCATGTACCTCGGTTGCAGTTTGTCCCCGGCCCTGGTCGGTTGTGCGGGTGGCAGCCACTCGATGTGTTCCTTTCACATCGATGTTTCTCTCTCTCTCTCTCTCTCTCTCTCTCTCTCTCTCTCTCTCTCTCTGTTCCTCTTTCTCCCTCCCACTCTATCTGAACAAAGAATTGGAAGAATGTCCTCGGGTGAGGATAAAAAAATATATATATATTATCTTAGACCACCACCCACCCCCACCCACTACCACCACCAGAAAGAAAAAAATTATTATCGTAGAGGAAAAAGAAATTAGCATGACATTAATTGAATAATTAAGGGGGGGACTCACTTTTAGTTCACCCAGACCCAAAGTAAGAAGTAACTAATATTACTCAAATGATTTAATATCAACTGTGAATCTGTTTGGGTAACTATTTTCACATCAGTAAGTAAACAAAATACAGTATCAAAAGTTTGTTTCGCCCTGGCCTGTTTGGCTCAGCGGTTAGAGCGTCGGCCTGTGGTCCAGAGAGACCCAGGTTTGCTTCCCACTGAGGGCAGTACCTCAGTTACAGTTTGTCCCTGGCCCTGTTTGGGTCGTGTGGGAGGCAGCCATTCGATGTGTCCCTTTCACGTCGATGTTTCTCTCTCTCTCTCTCTCTCTCTCTCTCTCTCTTCCTCACCCTTCCTCCCCCTCTACCTAAACAAAAAATGGAAAAATGTCCTTGGGTGAGGATTAAAAAAAAAAAAGCTTTCTATATTTGAACATTAAATTTATGAGAACCTATTATCCAGCAATAATTAAAATCTAAAACTTATTTATTTTAAAAATCTAATCACATTTAAAAACCATGTCCCATCCAGCTGGTGTGGCTCAGTGGTTGAGCGTCAACCCATGCACCAAGAAGTCTCCGGTTCAATTCTCAGTCAGGACAAGCCCAGGTTGTGGGCCCGATCCCCAGTGGGGGGCATGCAGGAGGCAGCCATTCAATGTTCTCTCTCATCGATGTTTCTATCTCTCCCTCTCCCTTCCTCTCTCTCTAAAAATCAATAAAGGAAAAAAAAATTTTTTTAATAAAATAAAAATCATGTCCCTATCTACAAAGGCAAAACTGAGCTCTCAACTATTTTTAATTTTCATAATCATATAAAGTAAATACAATATAATTTTACTATGTTCATTTTTGAGTAGGGAAACGGATCTGTCCAGTTATAGAAGAAACCAGTACCACTCAAGTATCCACATTCCAAGTCTTGAGCTGCAATCTTTAACATAAATTACTGTACCTGGTTTCTGATAACTTTTGATATGTTAAAAGACTTAGAGAAAGAGAGAGAGAGAAACATCAGTGAGAGAGAAACATCAATTGGCTGCCTCCAGCACATCCCGCACTGGGGATTGAGCCAAAAACCCAGCATGTGCTCTGACAAGGAATCGAACCAGTGACCTCTTGTGTAATTTTTTTTAAATAGAAAGAATAGTCCATTTTAAAACTAAGTCCACAAGAACATGTTTATCTGGAATAATCATTTGTAAGAGGACTACAAGGTTCCTAAACACACAAAAAAGGCCAATGTGCATGAGATGTGTGCAGTTTCCTAAGTAACTTTTAATTCTACAATAATGCTTTCTTACCTATTTAACAATATGAAATTAGCTATCACCATTAACCAAATAACTGTTCAATGCAGATGCATAAGCTTTTTTCCATTTTGTACATAACTGTTCACAGCATTGCCACTGGTTTGAAGATAAAAAAAATTAGAATGTATTAATGTGATCAAAATGCTTGTCCGAAATGCTTGTCAGAAAATAATTTGCCTGTAAGTACAAGAATCCAAAATTTCTTATCCTTGGCCAATATAAGGTTAACAATAAGCACAATAACTGTCACAAGTAAGAAGACAGCAAGCAAACAAGCCAAAGAAGAAAGAAGAAAGAAGAAAGAAGAAAGAAGAAAGAAGAAAGAAGAAAGAAGAAAGGAAAGGAGGGAAGGAGGGGAGAGGAGGGAGGGAGGAAGAGAAGAGAAGAGAAGAGAAGAGAAGAGAAGAGAAGAGAAGAGAAGAGAAGAGAAGAGAAGAGAAGAGGAAAAGGAAAGAGAAAGAAAAGAAAAGAATAGAATTTAAAATAGAAACATAAAAGAAAAAAGAAGAGAGCAAGCAGTTACAAATTAATAGAGGAAGCAAAAAGTTTGGTGAAATCAAAACAAAGCTATCATTACCTTAAAGCTTTTAATGAGGTAAACACACCTTTTGTTGCTGTCTAAAGCTACTCCTACCAGGATATAACAATTTTATAATAGGATAAAACTACTCCTAGAAATATCAAATCCTTTTCCAAACAACCACATTCCACATTAGATAAATGACTGAATTGGAGAATAAAAAAAAAGATTAACACAGGTAAAAACAAAAAAAAAAAAAAAAAAACTCAGGCTACAAAACACCAAGATCTTGAAGTCAATTTTTAATTTCAGAAGACTTCTGTCTGAGTTTGGAAGTTACATTATAATCAAATGCAAATAGGTGCATATTCCTAACATATCAGATTCCAGAAGGTAATGAACAGAGCCAATTGTGGAAATGGCCATCAGAATATTAAGTTGTTAAAAAAAAAAAAATCAAAGAAATGAGAAGAAAAGCCCTACAAATCTTAGTAAGGAAAAATACGACCTACAATGCCAATGACAACACCACGGCTGTGGCACATTTTGCCTGTCATGTGCAATGGTGACAGTGTTAAAGAAAGAGGTGCAAGTCTGCCTGTATATAACAACCGCTTCTAAGTTAATGCCAAAATAAATGGTTAAAAAGATCTCACTATAACATTTTCACCAAACATCAAAAGGCAAAGGTGGTGTCCACTGGGTACTGGGTACATAATGTATACAGCTCTACTTTCAAAAGGCCTCCCTATAATATGCCACTGTCACTACAGTAAGGGGATATAACCTTTGCATATCCTTTAAATTAATCCTGGAGAATGGACACCAACTAAGGAAAGGGAAATGTGCAAATATGAATTGGTAATTTAAGCTTGTGAATTCACTGCAAAGATACTGTGGTAAATATATCTATTTGCCTCCTCTTTATCTTCCTACCCTCCAAAGATTCCAATAAGACATCCAAGTCTAAAATGTTTATTTATTCTTGAAACCCACCAGGATGCTCTGGCACCCTCACCACCTCCTCCTCACTATTCTTTTTTACTCTCATAAATACAACACACCCACAACACTACACTCTCCACACCCACACTCCATACAACACTCTTCTCCTCATGAAACCCAAACTCCTGACCCAAAACACCCCATACTTAAAAGCCCCACTTTTAATACTCACCAATTCTACATATTCTCCATATAACACAGGAAACACTACACAGTCCACATAACACCATAACACCCCTTCATCCTACAAATCCCATTCAAGCTAGATGCACATTACACATTTTACACACACCCAACACATCATATGAATTACACGTTCCCCCATGGCTCAACACACATACATACACACCCACACCCACACACACAGCCACGTACCGTAGAAAACCCCAAACCACTGCAGTGCTCAAACACTGGGAAGAGGCCACCCTTCTGGCATCGGGAACCCACGAGGTTAGAGATGATAGAGGGACAGGGCCAAATACTTCACCTGAAAATCCGCCAAGATCATCTCCCGGTCCATGTTGGACGCCATGGCGGCCGACGAGTTCCGCGGCTCCGGGAGCAAGGCGCGCACCTGGGAGGGAGACGGCGCCTCCTGCGGCCGTCGCCGCCGCCGCCGCCGCCGCCGGGCGCCGAGGGGCGGGCGGACGAGCCGGCGGGCGGGCCGGCGGGCTGGCGGGCGGGGCAGCGCGGGAGGCTAGGAGCTCATGCACTCGGTAACCTTCAGGAGCCCGGGCCGCCCGCCTGCGCCCCGCGGAGCCCGCGCCGCAGACACCGCGACAGGGAGGTTCGTCCGGATGCGGGTCCGGTCTTACTGTAGCCGGCCAGGATGAGGTCAGGTTGCGACAGCACGCACCCAGCTCCCTTCAGCCGCGGCGAGACCGGCGGGGGCGGGGAAACCGAGCGAACCAGCAGACGGGCGAACGCCACGGCTGCCTCCTCCTCCGCCTCCTCCTCTTCCTTCCCGGCCGCCGCCTCCGCCCCTGGTTGGCCAGCACCACGGCTGTCGCACATTTTGCCTGTCATCGAGGTCGCAAAGCGCTGCTTTGCGGCTGCCACGTGACTGCCCTTCTGTCAAGCGCTGGGCGCGCAACTACCGAGTGGGCAACCGCGCGCCGCTGGCGGGGACGCCAACGTACGATTGCGGGAGTCCGGCAACAGGTTATTCTGGTTTGAAATTAAGCAGAGGCCTCGCAGTACCGCCTCCCCCTGGCTGGGGCGGGGATCAGATTCTGTGCTTTACGTGGTTACATAGTCACACACAGATACATCAAGCCTCACAAACCAACTCAGCGCACTCTGACAGCCCGTCTAACAAACAGCGTTTCATAAATGCACGTTTTCTCTAACCAAGTGTTCCCAAAGTACAACTTTATATACAGTCTTTTACGCTCAACCTCACTGTCAAAATCAGTTTACACACTGTCACACTTAATCTCAATTCCCCTGCTACCTGCATCCTTAGACACAGTAACACGGAGGTAACCAGATTACCACGGTAGGCACAGGGGAAACATGGAAGCTGAGAAAAGTTAGAATATCGACCCCAAGAAAAAGATGCGCATTCTCACATTAGTTATAAGAAATAAAAACCTTTCTATTATTTTTTAAACCAGAGACATCTTACAAATTAGGAAAACTTGAGTCCAACTTTAAATAGCTGGCTCTACTTGAAGTACTTTCAGAAGTGAGGAAATGATCAATTAGAAAGTTTCAAGCCTGGCCAGGTGTGGCTCACTGGTTGAGCAGCGACCCACGCACCAATAGGTCGCCTGTTCCATTCTCAGTCCGGGCGCATGCCCAGGATGTGGGCCCAGTCCCCAGTGGGGGTCAGGCAGGAGGGGGCCACTTGATGCTCACTCTCATCAATGTTTCTATCTCTCTCTCTCTCTCTCTCTCTCTCTCTTACTCTCCCTTCCTCTCTCTCTAAAATCAATAAATAAAAAATATATTTTTTTAAAGTTTCAACTTATCAAAAAATTGACAGGCTTTGAGTCAAGAATAGTCAAAGACTATGTACAATGAAGTGTGACAACTTATGTCATCCTGGCTGGAGGAAGAGAGATTAGAATATGTTCAACTTTATCTTGGGAAAATATCATCTTCTGAACTACAATAAAGCATTTACTTGCCTTGGCAAGTGTGTAAGATCCTGAAAGTGTGAAGTAAGATTGCTGATTTTGTGCTGTAGAGTTAAAAACAGATAGTGAAATCACCATATAGAATCAAGGCCTGGGTCTTTGTATTTCCTGAACACACACAAAAAAAGAGCACTAGGGTGTTATAAAGACCTAGGTTTATTCTCCGTGTTCTTTAAGTGAAAAGAGCCTGGCCTACAACTTTATGTGATAATCTGTATTTAGACCAGAATTAATTAGATAAGGAATAGAACCCTCCACAGTCACATGAATTGAAGTGTTCAACTGCCATCCCTAAGGAAGTAATTCCAAAATATAGCTAAAATTTGAATAATAAGGTGAAATACAGTAGTGCATTTTAAGTGTGGCAATTCAGTTGTCCCATTCATATATGTCACTCTCAGCAGAAAGCAGGTGAATAATTGTCTCTAGTTACAGGACTAGATTAATGCAGCCCTGAAAAGTTGAGATTTTTCTCTGTGACGATGGAGTGGGGAAAAGTCTATTCAAATCCAGTGCTGCACCCCTTCTCCCTCCCTTATCTCCATCTGGAAATTAAAACAATGTAATGGAAAGAACAATCTAGACACTCAGGAAGTATGGGTTCTAGTACTGCTTTCCCAACTAATTAGCTGGAGAAATTTGGATGGGTCACTTAGTCTCTGATTTCAATTTCCGACATGACTGTTTCAGATGATGAGAAAACAATTATGAAAATGCATGGAAAACAAAATATTTTTACAAAATGGGCATATAGTTCATAGTCAGCATTTACTAGGCTTGAGTTCTAACTCTTCCCCTTAACGAAAAACTTGAGTCTTAATTTCTTTGTCTCTAAAATGGGGTTTATAAAACTTATCTCACAGAGCAATTATGAATACTGAGTAATATAATGCTTGTGAAAACTCTTCAGAAACTTTAAAGCTCTCCAAATGTCTTAGTTGCTATTACTCTGTATACCAATTCCTAACTGCTTTTCTCAGGTCTACCTCTTTCAAAAAACTTAAGCCACAATTTAATGCTCTGATAAAATCTGTAAATTTTTCCTCTAATTGTTTAATCTATGCATGTTTTAATCTCTCCCCAGAGGTTGGAAGTTTCTTAATGTATTATAGAATTATACCCCTGAAACCTATATAATATTAACCAAAGTCACCCCCAATAAATTCAGTTTAAAAGGTTGCTGGAGATTATGTCATTTCACCTCACATATTTTTATATTCACCATAGTTAACACATAGCCAAGTTTTGAATACATAATAACAACTAATACATTTTTTTTAATCCTCACCCGAGGACATCCTTCCATTTTTTTGTTCAGATAGAGTGGGAGGGAGAGAGAGGGGGAGAGAGAGAGAAACATTGATGTGAAAGGTACACATTGAGGGGCTGCCACCCGCGCACCAGGGCCGGGGACAAACTGCAACTGAGGTACATGCCCTCAGCGGGAACCGAACCCGGGTCTCTCTGGACCGCAGGCCAACGCTCTAACCGCTGAGCCAAACCGGCCAGGGCAACAACTAATATTTTTAAATTAACTTTTATTGGATGTCTAGAATTTACAGGTACTTTACACACCTATCTCATATAATTCTCACAACCACCATTTTACAAAAAAAAAAAAAAAAAAAAAACTACTCTGAGAGGTTAAGAATTTTGCCCTGGCCAGTTTTGCCCAGTGGTTAGAGCATCGGCCTGTGGTCCAGTTAGACCCAGATTTGGTTCCCGCTAAGGCCGGATACCTCAGTTGCAGTTTGTCCCCGGCCCTGGTTGGTCGTGCGGGTGTCAGCCACGTTTCTCTCTACCTCTCTCTCTTCCTCTCTCTCCCTCCCACTCTATCTGAACAAAAAAATGGAAAAATGTCCTCGGGTGAGGATTAAAAAAAAAAAAAGAATTTTCTCAAAGTCATGCTACAAAGTGACATACCTAGTATTCAAGACTAGGTCAAAACCAGAGCTCTTTCCAGTTACTCTGTTGCCTTCCTGCAACTCAACCTCCATGCTGCAAAGTTTGTACAGTTCCTGATGAAACTGATATTCCCTATGACCTAACTCTTCATGGTTGAATAGCCAGTATTGTCCACTACAAAAAAAAAAAAGGAATGAAAGAAAAATAAAACTGAATTAAGGAGGAAAAATGTTCATTTTTCATTTCTTAAGAGAAACAATTTCATTTCAGTGTCACAAACTGAGAGAATAAAAATATGTAGAAATTCTCTGTACATAAAAATGAACATAAGAAAATATTTTAATCTATCTATTCTCATAGTTGGTCTACTACATTAACTCATGGACCCCAGTCTAATGCAAATACTGCATAGATCTCTTTTAGAATTTCCATGTTCTTAAGCTTATCATTTCCTTTTTAAAAGAAATTTTTATTTCATCTTTCTCTCAAATATATAATAAAGTTTATTAGTAGTTACTAGGCTAAATTTTTATTTGAAATAACCTTAGATTTAGAGAATAGTTGCAAAGATAATATAGAATGTTCCTGTTTACCTTTTATCCAGCTTCTTCTAATGTTATCATCTTACACAACCATAGTACAGCTATCAAAACTAAGGAATTAACATTGATTCAATGCTATTAATTATATTCTAGAGACTCTATTTGAATTTTTACATTACTGTCCTTTTTCTGTTCCAGGTCCAATCCAGAATACCAAACTTCACATTTAGTCCATTTAGTCATCATGTTTCATTAGCCTCTTCCAATCTGTGATATTTCCTCAGTCTTTACTTTTGAAGAGTAGAGTAGTAGTTATAAACTACAGAATGTCCCTTAGTTTGGGCTTGTCTGATGTTTTCTCTGAATTATACTGAGTTTATGGATTTGGGGGAAGAACACCACAAAGGATGTATCCTTATCACATGATATCAGCATGACTTATTACTGGTGGTGTTAATCTTTTGGTCAAGCTTTTTAACAATACTGTTCAATTATAATTTATGAGAAGTTTAATGATACTAGTTTTAGATCCACACTCAAGTAATCAAAAATATATTTCATTAGTACCTAATCCTGGACTCTTTTTAGAGAGATAGGAAGGGAGAGATAGAAACATCCATTGAGAAACATCCAATAGCTGCTTCCTGCACGCCCCCTACTGGGGATGGAGACAGCAACCTGGGCATGTGCCCTGACCAGAAATTGAACCCAAACCTCTTGGTAAATGGGACAATGCTCAACCAACTGAGCCACACCAGCTGGGCTAATCCTGGACTGGTAAGTGATGAAAGAGGCACAAGATTTGGGGCCTCAAGATCTGAGATCAAATTCTGTATCACAATTTAAGTCACAATCTCTATAAGCCTCAATTCCTTAACCTGAAAGATGAGGATAATTTTTTACCTCAAAGAGTTGTTGTAAAGATTAAATAATAATGTATGCATCAAATTTTATAACCATGAAACACTATACAAATATTAATTATTGCTATTATGTTGAAGCTCCTGAGTTGCTTATTGGGCAATTTTTTTCTTACTTTACAAAAAGACTTTCTGCCCTGGCCACATAACTCAGTGGTTAGAGGTCACCAAGGTTGCAGGTTCAATCCCCAGTCAGGGCACATACAAGAAGCAACCAATGAATGCATACATAAGTGAAACAACAAATCAGTGTTTCTCTCCCCACACTTCCTCTCTCTCTCTTTCTCTCTCTCTCTAGAAATCAATAAATTAAAAAAAATTTAAACACTTTAATAACTAATGTGAGTACCCACATGAAAAAGCCTACTGAATCTCAGAAATAAAATGCCAAAGGCACAATTATGAAATGATTGAAAGGTCCCCTGAGGGTACCAGTTTTTTTTCCACCTCTTATTGGATCTGTAAATACAAGAGGAAGGCTTTAAAACTAGGTAAAGAAACTGTAAATACCATGTACATATTCCCATAAGTTAATCATTCAGAAACTGCACATTTAATTCAATGAGAGAAAGTCACAAAATAATCTGATTAAATTATATTTTTATTAGCCCTTTAGAGTATTAACTGTTGAAAAAAGATTTCCTGGCCCGGCTGGTGTGGGTCAGTGGTTGAGCATCAACCCATGCACCAAGAGGTTGCCGGTTCTATTTCTGGTCAGGGCACATGCCCAGGCTGTGGGCCTGATCCCCAGTGGGGGGCATGCAGGAGGCAGCCAATTGATGTTCTCTCTCATTGATGTTTCTATCTCTCTCTCCCTCTCCATTTCCCTCTCTACAATCAATAAAGAGATTTAAAAAAAGAAAGAAAAAAGATTTCCCTAACACTATGTATTTAATATCCAACTATAAAGCCTCTATTTTCAGTGTTTGAGAGATATGTCATTACTATGTTAAAAGAGAAACCACTACTTTCAATATAATAGATAATTAACTGTGAGTATTTCTTGTATACCATATCAACTATAAGCTTATTGAGGGCAGAGATACTCACTTTTGAATCTATTTCAGTGGACTGGCACTCAATAATTATTAGATTTTCATTGGAGTTACTTTGTAATGCTTACTTATGCTCTCTGAACTAAGACTAAAACCTCTGTGTTGCCACTTCTGGTTTATACAATAAGCAAACTGAGCATATCCTCTAGGGTACCAGCAGTGACAGAGTAAAAAAACAAAAACAAAATACTTTCTTAAAGGATTTAATATTTAAGCAAAAGCATTGAAGTAGTCATCAAGGGAAAAAACAGACATTTTTTGGACTTCTTTACCCTTAGTTTTTGGTTTTGTATTATTTTTATTTTATTTAAATATGAAGTGAGGTGGTGAGACATCAAAATCTTTTAAGTGCTTAGTCCCTCCAAAAATCTTAATCCATCTTTACTGTATGCACCTTAAACTGTCATACATTTTATTTACTGTTACTCAGCAAAGGTATTTTTATTTCATGAAAATTATAACAAATGTGTAACTATGTGTTATAATGAGTTACATAATGAGTAAAATTTAACATTCTTCCTCATTACACTATCTCCTCTTAGCAAGAAACCATAATAATGCTAGAAAGCAATTCTCATAAACTGGATTCATGCCAGTTTTCTCTTATCAGTCAACAGTGCTACTATATCATCACACCCTCCAGCTGTACTAACATATTACACAGTAAGTTCCCAGTATAATCAAAAGTAAATTGTATTATTTATGGTGTTTACTGGTAAAAATGGAATCCTAAATGTTCTATTTGAAACATCTAAACATGTGTAAGAAAAGTAAAGAGTTAATTTCTTGTGATGTAGTTCACGCTTGATTCACATTTCAAGTTTAGTTACCTAGGAAAAGAGCTCTGGTTATTTTTTTCTCAGTAATTCAGTTAAAGAAAATACTGCCAGATTCTTCCCAGTTTATACGACCCCACCACCACCTACCAGCCAGTCTGTTGCTAGATGATTATCCAGATGTCTCTGGTGTGTTTTTGTTGCTAATATTCCCAGTATACTTCAAGGAGCTGGGTACAGATGTTACTCGAAGATATGCTTGCTAGAGGCCGGTAGTAATTAGACCACTTGTCATTTTTTGCGTGGTTTCATTTTGACCACTGGGTGCATCATGTAACCGTGTTGGATATTTTTAAGAACAAAAAATATAGAAAGCTGTAGTTAATTAATCTTACATAGCTAAAAGAGGAAGTTTAAAAGTAGAGAGAACTCGTATCTCGGGCGATTGAAATAAACTATTTACGTTTAGACACCCTTTCCCCTCCCCAAAAAACAAGCCCACATCAATGTAGTATTTTTGGCAATAAAAAAAAAACGGCCTTGTTTGAAAGCCAAGACTTGTTCTAAGTTTCGCTTTAGAGTTAATTGCTTCTCTCCTTTTACATGAAGAAATGGAATATTTCACACTTTCGAGTCCCTGGAACATTAAAGTTTCAGAGTTCGTCGTGATTTCTTACCTAAATACTATGTCTTTAGTATTCTTAAAAATCACTCTATAAAAGACTTTTGCTTTTGCTGAGCACTGTTGTTGCTGTCAGTCCAGGTCTCTCCCTTTCCCCCCATGGCCACCTCTGCTCACCGCGGCCCAGGGTTGATCTGGCAGGTGCGAGGCCGGGGCCGGCAAACAGAAGGAGGCCAAGTTTAAACAGCGCGAGCAGGAGAGGCGGCGGCGGCAGCGCAGGCCTTGCCGCCGGAACTTCGAGAGCCTAGCGGGGGAGCGCAGAGGCCGGCTGGCTCTCCGCCTTGCAGCAGCCAGCGGCGCCCAGCCTCTAAGGCCCTGCGGCTCTCCGCAGCCGTCTTAATTAACAACCTTCTTCCCCTGTCGCCCACCCCGCCAGGCTCGCGGCCGCCGGGAGTTTCGCGTCGCGGACTCCAGCCCGCTCGCCTGTTGAAGGAGGCCGCGGGGATGGCGGGTGGGAGCCAAAGCAAGAGACGGACCGAGGGAAGCAGGGAGCGAGGAGGCGGGAGAAAGGGCGCCCGGCCGGGGGCGGAGCGTGAGGCGGTGAGAAGAGCGCCACCAGGGCGGAGGGCGGGGCGTGGGCGGTGCCCGGCCTTCCCGCTCCCGCGGCGCTGCAACTCCGCCGAGCCTCCTTAAAACTCTGCCGTTAAAATGGGGGCGGGTTTTTCAACTCAAAAAGCGCTCAATTTTTTTCTTTTCAAAAAAAGCTGATGAGGTCGGAAAAAAGAGAAAAGAAACCGGCACCGTCTCTGCAGCGGCAACAGAAGCAGCAATTGTTTGAGCGAAAAAAGAAGCAAAGAAGGGAGGGAAGGAAAAAGAGCAGAAAGGGAGACAACCCTCAAGTGTCTGTAGGGGTGAAGGGAGCAGGGACCGGCGATTTGGGGGAGACCAGCTACAAAAGAAACTGTCACTGGGAGCGCTGCGGCTCGGAAGGAGGCAGTGCTGCCTAGATCGGCTCCAGGGCACAGCTGGCTGGCCGACCGCTGCCCTGTCGGCTGCACAGACTCAGGCCAGAGGTCGGGAAACCGCGAGAGGTTGGCGAAGTGGCACCGGTCGCCGAAGCTGCTGGGCTCTTGCCGACAGGGCGGCGGGACTGGCTGCGTCCTGGGATTGTGGTGACTCCCCATACTCGGAGCTTGGCCCGAGCTTCCCAGGACCCTGCGACCTCCGGAGGCCCTCAGAAAACCGGGAAAGGAAGGAGAAGACGGTGGCGGCAGCTCAATGAGCGTCTACAGTAGGAAGTCTGAACTGGCTCGGTCGTAGGCGGGAAGTTACCGGTGGGCTGCCCTGTGCAGCCGCGATGCTGCCACGCACTGCCCCAGCAGCCCGGGCCCGATAGACGCTTCCCGCATCGCTCTCCCCTTCCTCACGCTGCTGGGAGTCCGGAACCCGGTGGGGCCGGCATGACCCGCTTGCCCGAGGCTCGCGGCGCGCCCGGCGGTCTCCGAAGACGCGCGCCGAGCCTGGCTCCCACGGCCTCTGAGGCTCGGCGGGGCTGCGGTGGCCCGGCGGGCGGACTCCGGAGCCTTCCCGCGCGGCGTTAGCCCGCGGCTCGGCCGGGACGCGAATAAAGGCCCCTCCCAAGAAGCCGAGGCCACTGAGGAGTCGTTCCGACCTCTAACTTGAGAGCTACTAAACTACTACTCCCTGTTGCCTTTGGCCATCATCTTTAACCCCCCGGAGTACGTCAGCATCCAGCTACAGCTGCGCTCTCCCTGCAGCGGAGAACTCAGGACTACCCCTTCGGGCGTGACGGATGGAGACCGAGCCTCTCCCAGGACCTGCCCCTGCTGTTCTGGCTTGCGCGGCTCAAGTCACCACCGTGAGCAAGGGTGGGTTAATGCCTTTTCTTCCCCCCAAATGTCTTTCTTCCTTGGTATTTTCTCCCTGGTCTAGTTCCTTAAACCTCCGCACACATTCCACGCAGAGATCTATAGTGTCGTAGTGACAACTCTGCCTAAATGTTACGTCTAGATTAATTTACCAGGAATGTGTCTGTGTGTCTTTCTGTTGAATCACCAGAATTCTTAATAGGGGTTAAGCCAAAAAAGCGAGGAGCGGAGCCCCTCTCCAATGGCTCAGTTTTACTGAATAATCACGTGTGAATCGAGGGGCGGGCTTTTGGCAGGCTGATCTTACTAGTATTTACTACCGAGCTCTACTCCAGATTAACCATCCCAGTCCTTCTGTCAGTCTCCGATGCCATCATGCAGCCTAGTTAGGAGCAAAGGAAAGGGAGAAAAGAAAAACAACTAATTCATCTTTTCCCGATCGTCAGGACCCTAAAGAATGGCCGAACCTTGGGGGAACGAGTTGGCGTCCGCAGCTGCCAGGGGGGACCTAGAGCAACTTACTAGTTTGTTGCAAAATAATGTAAACGTCAATGCACAAAATGGATTTGGAAGGACTGCGCTGCAGGTTGGTATCCAGAGAGGTGGGGAAAACAGATCAACAATGTTGCCTACGTGACCCGGGTTTCTAGAATAGCAGCTTTAAAGCTTTCAGGGGTACAAAATGTCACTGTTTTTAAACCTAGTTGGTTGCCATATTTTATATCTTTAAGTGGATCCAACTCCCCAAAATGACGTACTTTGAACAAGCTCTAACATCCTCGGTATCAAGTGCGTTTCAGGTTTGGTATTAATTTTTGGAATGTTTTTGTGACGGTGGATATTTGAAAGTAATCGTAGCATAGCCGAGTTTTTTTTGGGGGGGGGGGTATAGACAGCTCTGTAAACACATTATTCTGATTATTTGAAGTAAATATGCTGCTATTAGTGGTTTCCGTACTTGGCTCCAATAATTCACTTTAACGTTAATTTTCTTGACTACTGACGAGGGTGTTTTTCTTTCAAATGCTTCAAGTTTTGACAAACGACCTTTCCTCGTTTGGAATGGGTCTGGGCACAAGGACAGGATGTACATTTCACAGTTAATGTAATACCATCCACCCATTCAGAATTGAGAAGAAATAAGTTGAATTTTCTAATCAGAGCTCAGCTTGTGTTTTTGTCTCTGCAGTCATGCCGTGGTATGTTCTAATTTTTAGTAATTAAATTTACAAGCAACAACTGAAACATGTCCAGCTGCCAAGTATTATATGTGATCATTTTCTTCCTCCTCTGGATGTAATCCTATAACTTTGAAAAGCTTAAAACAGAAAAATGGAAAAGTAGTCTCAAATAGTTGCTTATCAGAGGTCGGATGATATTCTTATGAGCTATTCTTATTCGAAAATGCCACACTTGAAGCATTGAAAAGTGGTGAGGTTTTTAGGGTGCTTCGTTTTAGTTACAAGAATTAGAAATTTAAGTGGCAAGAGACATACTATTAACTCACAATGTCCATACAGTCTGTACATTTTAAATCAGAACACACTGACCTTGCAAAATTTTCAGTATTATGGAAGCTTATGCGTAGATTAAATAATTTATCTTTTTATTTCAGGTAGATTAAATATGGAAAGGATTTTTTAATTTTTCTACCTAGTAGTTTTAACAGATTTGGTGATGATAGCAATGCCATAAATGTAATATATTTAAAAGTTTACTGTTGAAAACTAAAAGATTATATAAATCTCACAATGAGCCACTTAACCCATGTTCAGAATAAGATCGCACAGGAAGACTGGGGAATTAATACTGAAAAAAAGTTTTGACAAACATTTTAAATACAATTATGCAATCTTGTTTATATTAAACATACTTATCAAGATACTAACACCCACTTATTGTGGTTTAGTCCTTGTACATATAATGAAACACACACAAACAGGAGTCTCAAGGTTTATTTTCAGTATGTATAATCCTGACTCTGAAGTTGTGTCATAACTCAAGAAAGAACTTTCTTTTAAAACAATTTCCAATATTACTATTTTCTGTGAAAGATGGCAAATTTCCTTCTATATTTATGTTTATTTAACTCAATTGTAAAAGTTTTTTTTTCCCTTGCTAGTGTAAGCTTTTCAATCAGGATAATATCAAAGGCCTTAATCGTACATGTGCTTTACAAAGATCCAAGTTGTCTGTTTATTTTTCCCAGTCCAGGTCCTTAAATGTGACAAAATCTTTAGAGGCAGTTGTGGCAAAAATTAGATTGTGTTGATTTTTTAATAACCAAAAAGTATATTTCATTGAAGTTCTTGAAAAATAAATTAACACTGCCCCAAAGGAAAGGCTAAAAGCCAGCAGGGTTTCATCGACAGGGAAGCTTAATGTCTTGGACATCTATATAGTTTGCATTTATAAAATATTATTTATTCTAAATATTATTATATTAGTTCATTTGTGATTATTTTTAAAAACACATTTTAAGGGGATAGGTCAACTTTGTATATATTTTCCAATGGATTATATTTAATTTCACAAATACTTGAGTGTCTATTATGCAATTTATTTATTATAAGTTTATATTAATTATGAGTATATCTACATATAAATGAAACCAGTTAAAATGCTGAAATTTTCTGGCATGTTAAGGAGACTATTTTTTCACAACTAAATTATATGTATTAAATAATTAACTGCATGCTGCTCTACAGGATATTTTATGAGAGCCTAACAGACACTCTTATTAGAGTGTCTATTCAAATATATTCAAACAGTAGAAAAGTCTTTGTCATGGGAATTATTTGTATGTTGACAGCAAATTTTAATATCACATTCTCGCTTTTAAAGTGTTGGCAATTTACAAATAGCTATTCCTAAATTTCTGAGAATAACTGCAAAAGGAAATAAAATGGAATCACCAGTAGATTATTAAATGGGCTCAAACTGCCGACAAAGCTGTCTGTGTCCCAAAGAACATATTAAATATCTTATTTTCTCTTCTTTTGCTTACTTTAAAATACAGAGGCTAAGTAATACAGTAGGATTAGACTGTTTCATTCTTTTCAAGAGCAGTTGCTGTACAATCATCTCCTATCTAATATACGGCATATCATGAATTTAGTTTTAAGTAAGTCAGTATCATAAACCACATAGAACATTGTTATTTACTTAACACCTTAATAATCAGTACCACTTTAAAATTTCAAGTGAAAGGTTCTAAGCACTAAATACACCTAGTAGCCAATATGTAATAATTTAACGGGAAAAAAAAAATTAAAACACTTGGAAATTTGGCACTATATCTATTGGGAGAGAACTTGTGAAAATTAAACAAGAAAATATCAGGTCTGGATTTTTAATAGATCAATTTTACCCTAGGTGATGGAGTCTGATGTGTAGAAACTATTATTTGGGGATTTAAAGAAACTCACTCTTCCTATTTCTTTTCAGTAGCTATTTAGAAAATAAATTTTGCCCATATTTGATTTTCCAGAATAAATACTCTGAATACATTTTATGAGTATGAACAAGCACAGAAGACTCTTATTTAAATTTCAAATTCCATTTATTTTATTTTAATAAATTCATGAAATTACACAACTCTTCATGGGAGATAAATTTTACAAGTTTTCTTCAAGTTTTACCTACTAGTACTTTCCTTCCTGCAATTTAGTCCTTCAAACTCCATCACATGGGTCTTCCCCAAATACTCCTTCACTAAAAATAAAGTTACATATATAGGAGAGGTGGATATTTTAAAATAGTCCTGTAGTAGAATCACTTAAAGGATCTTATCCTTTTTTCTTTTCTAGGTTATGAAACTTGGAAATCCCGAGATTGCCAGGAGACTACTACTTAGCGGTGCTAATCCCAATTTGAAAGACGGAACTGGTTTCGCTGTCATTCATGATGCAGCCAGAGCAGGTTTCCTGGACACTTTACAGACTTTGCTGGAGTTTCAAGCTGATGTTAACATCGAGGATAATGAAGGGAACCTGCCCTTGCACTTGGCTGCCAAAGAAGGCCACCTCCCAGTGGTGGAGTTTCTCTTGAAGCACACCGCCAGCAAAGTGGGGCATCGGAACCATAAGGGGGATACCGCCTTCGACTTGGCCAGGCTCTACCGGAGGAACGAGGTCGTTAGCCTGATGGAGGAAAACCAGGTGGAGGGAGCTGAGAATCTACAATGAATGTACGGCTCTCCCACATTGCCTCCCATTTTGTCAGTTGAATGGTTGGCTGTCCGATTTTAATATCATTTGTTAAAACTCAGTTTTGTCATATTTTAAGCAGCTTGTTAAATCTTCTGAAACTGCTAAATGGAAATCTTACTACAGGTTTATGAATATATTTAAGCAACATCTTTTCCACCTGCAAAATCCTGAGTTCTGACATATAATTGCAAATAGCTTTGTCTTATTTTATCTTTCCTTGATTTTTTCCATGCTTCTCCCTTTGCCAGTCTCAATACCCAAATTAGAGACTTGTTTTAAAAATGGTTTGTCCTGATACTTCTTTTGCCTAATTAAAACATTTTTTTCAAAACAGGACACTGTTTTTCTGTGACTTCCACTCCTCCATAACTCCCACATAATTTGCAAGTTGCTAGAAGATCATGTTTTATGTCTTGACATTAGAAAACATAGACCAATGGAAAAACTAGACATATTATCTTGCAGATTCAGTTATTCTTTTCTTCCTCTCCTCGTGTCTCTCCAAAAGAGTTTACTTGGTGCCTTGTATTTCTGCTTTAAAGTAGGATAAGAGCAACATTTTGAAGATCAAACCTGAAATTGTTTCAGGGTGAATTTATCCTAATGTTCAATCTTCCCTTATTCTCAGACTTAAGTTGAATAGTTGAAAACAGGTTTCAGAATAGTGATCTAAAAACAATCATATGTTAGTTCTAAAAACCACTTTAAAAAGAAAATGCCACCTTAAAAGTGCCTCCCATTATTTGATTTTTAAAAAATAATCACAAATGAAACTATTGGTTAATTAATAAATTTCCCAAAAATTATAAGTATACTAACTGCAACACTGTTTATTTCTCCCTGAATGACAGAAATGTAAAATTACAAAATGTTTAAGTATTAAAAATAATGCAAATATCCATTTTTAGGGGATAAAAAACTCAGCAAGAAAAAGTATATAAATTACATATGAGGGTCATAAGTATTTTAGGGGCTGCAGTATAATAAATATAGAAACTTTTACAATAAATAAATAGGTCACTCCTATATATAGTACTTAAATCCCACAAAACCTTTTAGTAAAGGCATATAAAATATTTTTAAGAATATGTTTAGCTAAAAATAATTTTCAATGAAATAGAAATATCAAATTTCTGAGAGAATTTTCCAGCATCTACTACTGTCATTTTAATTAAAGATTTTAACCAAAGGATTTCCATGCCGTTACCATTTATAAATTTATAAATACTTTATTCATCATCTCCCACATGAACAAAGATGTTTTATGTGAAAGTTTCCTCCTTCTGCTTCATAAGCTCCCTGCCCTCACTCCAAAAAGAACAAAATACTTCAAGGTTTATTGAAGGACATGGCTCTGATGCCTGCCCTAACAAGGACTGGAATAGTTGCAGGCAAGTGGTTTTCAATAATTTGCTTTCCATGATAATATAAAAAGAATATAGGAGAAAAAGTTTAATTCTTTTCATTTGGCACTAAAGTTCACCTTTCCTAAGTTAAGTACAACAAGATTTCAACTTCTGCCACCTCTAATCACAAGTTACTGAATAAATCTATTTTTGACACCAACATGAAATTAAATTTAAAATGCATTTGAAATTTTAGAAAAAAGTAGAAATTGAGATAGTTTTAAAGAAAAAAAGTGTTGTATTTGTATTTTAAAACTAGAATCAATGTACAAAACATATAGCTTAAGATGAATATTTTCTAAACACAAGACTATTACTAAAAAAATAAAACAACCCTTCTTACAAATTGCAATGTTAAAGATGGACATTTCTGAATTTAAAGTCTAATTTAATGGTATTTTCTGTATCCACCAAGTCTTAGGATTATAATTGCTCTTTAGAGATTTCGAATATAAAGTTATAGGACATTCATAAAGCTAAAGAAAAGTACTTCTGCAGTCACTTTGTTCTTAGGTGGTCAGAGCACAATACGGGAAGAAGGAGCTCTTCATCAGCCTAAAATTTGCTTGTCATTAAACATCGCCACATTTCTCTGACTCTATGCAGGAAATAGCTTTGCTAATCTAAGTATTTTAGAAATGAGTATGTGATCCCCTCTAGGAAATATGAAAAACCATTATTCATTCTCTCAAAAACTTCGATAATATTTAGTAAGACTCTTGAATATGCCGAAATGTATAGGATGAAAGAAGTGGTGTTCCTGAGTTTATTAGGGTCTAATTTGCAGTGAGCTGAGGTGGGGAAGGGTCTGAACTTAGTCAGACAAGGAGTGGAGAGGCAAGTTCTAATTAAGAGTGATCAGAGCCCCAGGGGACAGTGCTATAGAAAGGATGGAGGATGCTAAACAGAGATGCGCTCTTAAATTTAGTTCTCCACTGTGTCCAATCCACATCGGGGAAACTCAGGCTCAGCCTTTGCCCAGCATAAACTTAATCTGGATTTATACCTCGGGGAGGGGGGCACTAACTGTACCTCAGTCCAAGTTCTGTTTCCCGAGCCATTAAGCCAGCTGCATTTTACCATTATTTCAATAGTGAATCAATGGTTTTCTGATAAACATTACGCAAAGTAATGATGTGAGATGAGCTCTACACACACACAACGCTGGGTGATTGATAAAAGAATTCTGTCCCGACTAGCAATTCAATTGGTAATAAATATCCCTTATCGTGTTTATCAGACGAACGTTGTGGAACCCGTGGCTGGGGACTAGTTTCGAAATCTCAGTTCCCAAAAAGGTGCTTTCGGCTTTTGCCCGGGGTAGTAGCAATAACGCAGAAGCGCTGCATGATCACAGCGCTGGAGCGAGAAAGGGTCGTATTTACAGCCTTCCTGACTGCCCTAAGTGACCTTCATCAAATGGCTGCGGGGGTGGGGAAAGGTGGGGGAGTCCCTCTCCTGGTCTCTAGAGACTGTTTTGATTTTACAGGGCAGTTCAAACACACACACACACACACACACACACACACACACACACACACACGTCCACTCAGGGACCTAGTGTGAGGCAGGAGGCAATCTTCCAGCCTGAGACCCTGAGTAAAGTTCTGCCCATAGCCAACCCAAGCTCTCTCTGGAGGGGCTGAGAAGACATCCTTTCTGTCCCTTCGCAACTGTCCAGACTCCAACTGCAGCTCCCGGCTCTCTAGTGAGGAAGCTGGAGCCCAGAGCTCCCTCCGAGCGCGCAAAAAAGCCCGGGGTGGAGGTGGGGGAGTTTCAAAACCGTTAGCTCGAGTTTTTTTTTTTTTTTCTTCTTCTTCTTCTTTTCCCTCCCTCGCTAAGGTTTCTTTTCTTTTCTCTTCCTGTCCAAATATTTCAAATTTCCGCGCCTTAAATAACAGTCTCTTTTTATTTAGTTGGTTTCCTCGGCAGGTTTGGCCGCCCGCTTGTCTCTGCCCGCCAGCGGGCCCGGGGCGCCACGGTGCTGCCTGAAGCCCCTGCTCGCTGCCCCGGGCCCAGCCTGCCTGGCCCAGGTCGCCCGCCAGAGCCACAGCTCCCTCTTACCGCGACCTCACCTGACCCTGCTTTCTGGGCACTCAGACTCAACTAAGGCCGCCCCCCGCCTTGACGCCCGTCTGCCTCCTAACTCGACTTCCCTCCCCAGACTTTGGAGCCTATTCTGCTTTGGGGTGTGGATCCCGGTCGCCGTGGAGTAGCGGAAGGGCCGCGGCGATAAGAACCGAGCGGATAGGAATGCCACGGACAAGGCCAGTGGCGGGAGCCTGCCCCAACCCCCAACCTGCGGGTAACTTTGGAGGCGCCCTCGGAGTGAGTGTGTGAACTGCCGCGCCAGCCCGCTGGGGCAAGCCGGCGAGCAGCACAGCGGGCAGTAGGCGGGAGCTGGGGGCGGGGAGGAGGAGCGGGCCAGCGCCTCCCGGCCGCTACGCAGCGCCCCGGGAGCTGCGGGCTACCCCGGCGGCCAGGGTCCCCAGGCCTTGGCCCTCAGGCAGAGGTTCCGAGGAGGCGGCGGCCATCCCACTGGACGGTTCCGGGACCTGAGCCTGAGGGCGACTTGGGAGCAGGGGCGAGCGGGCTGGTGAGTGCCAAGCTCTCTGCAGAGGTGAGCTGGCGGCGAGACGCGGCACGGCGGCTGGAGCAACTCCATGCCCGATGCCAATGCCAGCACTCCCTCCTCCTCTCCCCGTGACAGCTGAGGACAGCCGGGCTCCGAGTCTCGCGTCCAAGAGCGTGGAGGCAAATACCTCTCAGCCCTTAGACTGACTATTCATGAGGATTCCCTACGGTGTGGCTGTTGCCCCCATAAATTACTAAACGTCCAGGATTGAAAACGCGCGTTCATTCGGAAAGACCCTCAAAGTGAAACACGAAGAACTGCAGGCCCGCAGGGACTCTGTGTGGGGCTGGAGTGCGCAAATTACCTGGAGGGAGTCTTCTTGGTTTTTCACCCAGAGTAGATCCGAAAATTGGGTACGGATCTTCAGCGATGCCTCAAAAGAATAAAAACTCCTCAGATCTGGGTATGGACTTGGAAAATTAAGGTGCCAGTGAAATGTTTTGCCTTCTGCTATAGAAACATTGTGCGACCTTCAGGTGTTAGGATGTGGGTTTGGAATTTTCTGTGCCTTCTTTAATCCTCAAAGACATTGAATAACTGCAAGGTAACACACCCGGCAAGCGAGCAAAGGTTATTCTTGCCACCACAGCACCTGCAAAAGCACAAGTGTAACTATATTTTGCTTCCTGAGTTCTAAAATGGCTTCTGAACCATCCAGAGGTACCAGTACAGATGAGGAGGGCAAGAAGGTAGGGCAAGATGAGAGTTTGTACATTAAAAAAAAAAACACAAAAAAAACCCACAGATATTATTACACTTCAGCTATTCTACCTCACCTCTCTTTCTCCGGGCCCCCTTCCTCATTGGTCAAGGAAGAATTTAGTATGTAGGCCTATTCAATAATTCTATATATAGCCCTTCCCTCTTCTCTCTCTTACCCCACCCCAAAAAAACTAGTTTGCCAAAAACATCAGTTCTTTTGGGGAGAAAGTTAAAAAACCTTATCCAAACTACCTGTCATTTCTTTTGAGCACTAAAAAGAAACCCTACCTACAACCAATAGTATAAAAGAAGAAATAATTTAGCAAGACTTCAAACGCATTCATATTGTTATAATAGGAGGGATATTGTCTCTTAACATTAAAATAATGGGACAGTTTCTGGGATTAATAGGTAATAAACTAAAAAATCTCCATTGCAATGTTTGGAGACAGAAGTTTCTGCTTTTTCTTACATTTAATCAATCCAGTATACTTAGAAAAACCTGATACTTTATCTTAACCATATAAAGCAGTATCATGCTGACTAATTATTTTTAGTTATATGCCTTAGTTTTTTCAGATTATGTGAATAGTGAAAGTTCATATATAAAACTGACATCTTTTAATGTTAAAGTTTTAATTTAGAAATGCAACCAAATTATCACAACCAAATTAAAATATGCTCCACTCCTCTGTTTCTTCTAAGTGTTCAGTTTACACAACTTGCTGGTTAAAGAAGTCTATCCTGAGTTTAAAATTTATGCCTTGGAAACATGATTTCTTAAAGTAAAATAAAACTTACTGGTCTTTAGAACTAATTATTCTATAATTTGGCTGTTCTGTGTACAGCTAATGTAACAATATCTCCATCTCTTACGTTTTGGAACTATTGTAAAAGCCACTTGGACCCAAATAGTTCTTATTCCATAGTTTCTCTTTCAGATATTTTTACTAAGAAGGGACTGTCCTCAGCGGTGCAGCAGCATTCTGATGTCCATTCTGCTAATTCAAGACCTTCCGGCCATTTTAAAAGAAACATGCATTTCTTCTTTTGTCAAAGTTTAGAACAGATATGAATAAAAGTTAACATTTGAAAGGCCTAGAATAATTAAATTGTAAATCAGTTATTATAGTGTGGTGATGATTAAAGATGAAAAATTTTAAACCTCATATATTAGAAGAATAAATAGGATCAATTTATTAAACTGAATAGCATTCGAAGATGATTAATAGTATAATATTCCCTATCTCAGTATTCAAATAAGCAATAGTGTATATTGTGGTATGATTATTAACTGTGAAAGATAATATTATACAATAATCATACTTTGAGATATAAAGGTAATTGATCATTCCAGAGTCTCTTTTTTCAAGATTAGGTAAATTATAGTTAAAACACAGTCCTTTTCTTTAAAAACAAAAACAAAAACTTCACTACATTCACCTCTATTTCTGGCAGTCCCTATCTTTGTTTATTTTTTTTTGCCTCCACACTTTAGGTGATGAACAAAAATAGCATGTAGAAAGACGTTTCCTATTCTCCTTTATTTCTGCTTCTTTGGCCATCTGTTTCTCTATTCACTAACATTACTTCAACTTTAAAAATCATTTTGTGATTCTAAAACTAATTATTATTCCCATTAATTTAAATTGATCATAGGCCTACGAGTACAAGCATTCAGCCTGTATTTTACTTAAAATAAAAAGTGAAATAAGTGTAAGATGTTAGATTATTGCAAGTGTATATTTAGGTTTAGAATATAAATTAATTGGAATCTTAAAATGTATTTAATATTTTGACACATGCTAAGATTTTCAGCACACAGTCAAGATTTACAAAATCTTAAATTTAATTTCTGGTCTTTGAAAAATAGTTTAATATAGCTTATCTTGCCATATTAAGATAGGTTAAGTGTCTTAACTAATAAAAAGTTAAAATATAGATACTTATAGAAAAATAAGGAGAGAATGATGATATCAAATCCAAAGCAATGTGTTTTTTTTTTTAAATAAATTACTTCTACTAGTAAATGGTCTGTTTTAATTGTAGTGTTCTGTCTTTGTTTTGTTTTATGCACTTGACACATGGACCAAACTTTTCTATGTTTATCTAAAAGCATAATCAAAATAATACTTTGTGGTCCTCTCCTATATAAGTATTTTTATGTATATTGTGTATGTTTAGATATTTCTTACTAAAGTTCAGTACCGAGCAAATAGATACTTTGAACAAATACTACCAATTCACTTAACATTACTATTTTTAGGATGTTAAATTATGATCCGCTACAGAAATATAAGCTGATTATTTTTTAGATATAGGTGAGATAATTTTGATTAATGATCCAAGAAAGGGTAAGAAATTAAAATCTTAGAACTGGAAACACTGATGCAGGTCCTAGTTCTGCCTAAGTTTTGTTTCAAATTCTAGTCATGAGGCAAAAATATATGGAGGTCACATAACATTTATAAGTAATGTAATCAAATTTGAAATATTAGACATAGAATTGTGATACAGACAAGAGGGAAGAATGGATATTTTAAAAATCCATGCCTTAGGTTAATTTCATATTAATTACATGATGGGCAATTTGCTAAATAATCCAAAAGCAAGGACAAAACAAGATCAGTAAAAAATATTTCCCCAAGAATTCAAAAGCAGGGCAAATTTTTTTATTATACCATCATGGGAAATACAAACAAATTAATTTTTTAGGTATGGATAATTTTACAATTCCCAGTGAAGTATTTTACCATTTCACTTGGATAATGCTTTTAAAACACATAGCTAGAAGATAACTTACTATTTATGGTCATATTTTTAAATTACATTTATATGTTTTACATGAATACAACAGACACACATGCTGCCCCAAAATAGCAAGTTCAGCACCATTCTAAAATGGTGAGTGGATACAGTTGGACATCTGGAATAGGCTGAGGGGCTGTTTAATGTGAAGCCAGAGCAGGGCCACATGGGAAGGAATACAGAACTGACTAAATACTGGCTAATTTGCTTAAGAGTAATCCAAAAATGGCTCTGTGCTACTATAAACTGCCTACAGTTTTTTAAAATACACCATGTACCTACTGGAAAGCAAGTAACTTTATACAAAGACAATTAAAAGAAGGAATACATATATGTTCCATCCAGAGAAACTTCACAGATGTCATGTGGAAAATATTAATGTAGCAGTATAAAAGAATTGTACATAAGAACATCAGTTGAAAAAAAATAATTGCTTTCAATTTCTTTACAAAGGTTTGTGTATCATGTCTGAAAGATTTAAAATGCACAGTTCCTCAAAATATGACCAATATCTATAAAACACACAACAGCAACTTATTAACATTCTAATTTTTAAAATTTTCCCCAAGCCCAGCTGGTGTAGCTCAGTGGTTGAGCATCGACCCCTGCACCAAGAGGTCACCAGTTCGATTCCCAGTCAGGGCACATGCCCAGTTTGTGAGTCAAATCCCCAGGGGGGACATCCAGGAGGTGGCCAATTGATGTTCTCTCTCATCGATGTTTCTCTCTCTCTCTCCTTCTCCCTACTTCTCTCTCTAAAATCAATAAAAAAAAAAAATTAAAATTTCCCCCCAAAAGTACTCCAAAGTACCTTTTAGCTCATCTGATCCTATTAAAAGATCATGCCCCATACCCTAAGATCAGCAAATAAAGTCTGTGGCTTATCAACATAAAAGAACTTTAAAGATCAGTGCTTTCTAAGGAAAATGTTGTCTGGAATGACCAGGATGAAGATCTGGGGATTTTAATTTTTATTATTATTATTTTTTTATCCTCGCCTGAGGACATTTTTCCATTTTTTGTACAGATAGAGTGGGAAGGAGAGAGAGGAAGAGAGAGAGAGGGAAACATCGATGTGAAAGGGACACATCGAGTGGCTGCCACCCGCACGACCAACCAGGGCCGGGGACAAACTGCAACCGATGTACATGCCCTTAGCGGGAACCGAACCCAGGTCTCTCCGGACCGCAGGTGGATGCTCTAACCGCTGAGCCAAACCGGCCAGGGCAAGATCTGGGGATTTTTAGTAGTACATTTTTAAAAAAACCAAATAGATTACATTTAGAATCAATGTAAGATTAATTTAACATTTCTACAGTATAGTAATATTTTATATTATTTTGCATTAAAATATAGATTTAAACTATAGAACTCTGTATGGCTATTGACAGGTTTCTCTTTATTCATGAACACAGCAGCCTAAACAGAAATCAAATCGAAACAAAAAATTCAGACATAAAATTCAAGTTACAGAACAATTATATTAAATCAACCAATAGGAAAATTGGCTTACACAAAAATCTTTCATTAATTTGAGGAAAAGGAGTGGTAAGAACAAAATATTTAAATCTCTTTCCATTAGATTAAAAGATTACTGATTTCTTATACAGTGCCATAGGAAATAAAGTCCCAAATATTAAGGAAAGGGATATGAACATCCTAAAAAACAAGTGGGTCTCTATTCAGAATGTGTGACAGTAATTGATCTGAGAGGATTCTCTAAAGATATTGTAATACGTTAGTATATAAAAATGCTTCATTATATTAAATTTTGTAGGCTTTTAAATTGTATGTATACAAAAAAATAGGATATACTTTAATAAATATCTTTTTGGTACTTCTTAATTTATACATATATTAATTCAGCTCACATTTCTTAAAAGGAGAGAGAAAAGAAACAAAACCAAGTAAGTTACTAAATCAATATTTATTATTTTCTATCTGTATTACTTAATTCAATATTCATAACCCCCAATGGATTGGGCTTTATTCTCCCATTTTACAAATTGGAAAAATGCAGATTTAATGATGCTTTGTAACTTGCCCATGGTCACAGGCTGGTAATTTATAACATAAGAATACAAATTCATGTTGTTGTTTTCTTACTTCATTATGACCAGATGGAAAGCTCTTTCAGGGAAATTACCACAAATCAGTCAACTCAACACTCCCAAATTAAGGACCCATCATTAAAGTCCCTTAATAGGTTTACAACTTTGGGACTAATTATATCCGAGACTCCACATCTGTAAATGGGGGTAATAATATCTAATTTGCCATGTTATTGTAAATAATAAATGAAATGTGTATAAATTTCCTGGTACTCAGTAAGCCTTTAGTAAATGACATCTATTATTATGGGAAATACAAAGAAACAGAAAATCATATTTGGGTAAATAAAGTTTACATATGACATCCATATAACAACTGGAATGCAAGTAAGGTATGAGCAAGTGCATGGTAGTATGTGGTACAGATTGCACCAAAAAAGTATCCTCATTAGGGAAAATCTTATAAGGGGGCTTATGATATGGATTTAAATATACTACAGTGGAAAACTTCCCTTACTGAGATGAAAAAGGAAAAGCTGTCTTAAAATAATTGACTGTTTTTCTATCATTTCCTCTCTAAGGTTGTCTATATCTAACAAATATATTAGGTGAACAATGGAAAGTGACTTCATGGACATAAAATATATAATAAAAAACATACATAAGCAGGTATTTTGAAATGTAGCTTTCATTACTTTGGAATAAGTGACTATGATAACTCTAATTCAAATGGGAATAGAAAAATACCCAGAAGTTTCACAATCATTATATGATGGGATCCACAGTAAGTAATCAGTGTAGAATAGTGAATTAATGGCTTTAGAGTCAAATAAATTTTATTTCTAATTCTGGTACTTATCATGTATCTCACCTTGAAACAGGCACTTAACCTTTCTGATCCTCATTTCCTCATTTGTAAAATTGGGACAATAATTTACCTTATAAGGTTGTAATAATTAAGAATTATATTTACTAGTAAGTTATTTCACACTGTAGGAGACTTAGAAGGCCATACACCTGAGACTTTTAGTTATATTAACAGAAAGAAAAGAAAATCCCTGTTAAGTGACCATAACCTTGAGTAACAGACATTTGTGGACTAGGAATAAAAACTTTGAATTAAGTCGTCACTTCACCAATTTACACATCAATATACAAGTAAATTCAGTTCAATAACCACATTTATTAAATACCTACTGTATGTGAGGTATTTTTCTATATGTTGAGTATTAAAAGTTGAGTAAGACACCCTCTCAACCATCAAGGAACTAGCAATTTAGTGAGAAAAATACCATATAGAGTATAGTAGGATATGAGACATAATAAAGGCACAAAAGAAATAATAAATTAGAGTTGGAAATTAATAAGTGAGAGAAAGTAAATGCCATTTTCAGAAAGTTACTCTAGAAGAGTCAAGTAGACTTTCATTAATAACAGCTAGAAGACTGGATTTCCTAAAAACTCTTTCCAAAACAAAACAAATAAATCGCTGCATGAAATACTTTTTAAAACATACTTTCAAATGCAAAGATGCACTGGTGAGAAAGTAAAGAGAAATCTAACAGAGACCAAAAATGAGGGAAAGTTGAGTGCTGATGCCAGCTTCTCTGGGGAGCATCCACAGATTCCTAGTATATTAGTTTTCTGGGACTACCATAGCAAAGTACCACAACTGGGTGGCTTAAACAACAGCAAGTTATTGTCTCCCACTTCTAAATGCTACAAGCCTGAAATTGGTTAGTTCCTTCTGAGGGCTGAGGGAGAGTCTTTTCCATTCCTTTCCCTAGTAGCCTCAGGCGTTCCTTAGCTTGCAGATGGTGTTCTCCCTGTGCCTTTACATTATCTTCCCTTATGTGTGTCTGCCTCTGTGTCCACATTTCCCCTTTTATAAGTACACTAGTTATAATGAATTGAGGCCCACCCTAATAACCTCATCTTAACTTGGTCATCTGCAAAGCCTTATTTCCAAATATCACATTCACAGGTACTGGAGGTTAGGACTACAACATTTTGCGGGGAGGGTTGCGGTGGGGGACACAATTCAATCCCTAACGCCTGTTAACCTAAAGTTTTAGTTTTAAAGAGACTTAAGGGGACGATAAAAGACAATGCTTAACCCTGACCAATGTAGCTCAGTTGGTTGAGTACCATCTGGTACATCTAAAGGTTGCTGGTTGGATTCCCCATCATGGATGTTTTTCTGTCTCTCCCTCCTCTCTCTCTAAAAAAAAATCAATGAAAGTATTTTTTTTAAAAAGACAATGCATAGGGCCAGTGACTTTTAACCTTTTTTACCCCATAGTACACATAAAATTCTGAGGCTCACCAAAAATATATTTTTTATTATAGTATATTATTTTATATATTATATTATATTATTATACTATGCTATATTATAGTTATTATATTTTTTGCTCATCTGATAAAACAATGGGTATAACTGTGAATGATTTACCAAAAAAAAAAAAATAATAATAGTAATTACCAAACCTTTTTGTTCCAAAGTGACTTTTTAAAAAAATCAGATGGGGTGGTGGGGGAGAGATAAACCACAGAACTTATATGCATGTATGCATGAACAGTGTACATGGACAACAAACTAGGGATAGGGCAGGGAGGGAGCGGGAGGGAGGAATCAGTGGGGGGGGGGGATAAATATCTGTAACAAAAATTAATTAATAAAAATAAATAAATTTTAAAAAATTCAGATGACTATGCTTGTGTATAAGGCTTTCTGTTACCAAGAATTAAACCAGCAGACGCAACATCATTATGCGACATAACCAATAAGATGCAACTCTATTATATGACCCATATATTTATGGTTCAAGACAGGGCATTCACACCGGGCAGCTATTGTTGTGTTGGCTGTTGTCATTTTTTTATTTGACAATCTAAGGGAAAAGAGGTCAATGTCCCCGACTAAATAGGTACTGCATGTTTTAAAAATTCTTGTGGCATATCAGTTAAAAAATGCTGCTTTAAAATATTCCTGCAAAGGAAACTCCTGGGACAAATGACTTCACTGGTTAATTTTATCAAAATTTAAGGAAGTACCAATGTCAATCTTACACAACTCTTTCAGAAACTAGAGGAAGTAGAAATACTTTCCAATTTATTTCATGACATCACCATTACCATGATACAAAAATCAAGTATTACAAGAAGATAAAGCTGTAGAATATCTCTCATAAACATGGATGCAATACTTCTTAATGAAATATTAGCAAATAGAATTCAGCAATATGGATACAGTTTGAGCAAGTAAAATTTAGATCAGAAGTGCAAGGTTAGTTTAATATTCGAAGGTTTTTGTTGTTAATCCTCACCTGAGGATCCTTTTCCATTGATTCTATTTAGATGGAGTGGAAGGGGGGGGATGAGAGAAATATTGATGTGAGAGAGATACATCGATTGGCTGCTTCCCACACAACCCCTTGGGGTCAGAGATTGAACCTGCAACCTTGACTGGGAATCGAACCCACAACCCTTCAGTCTGCAGGCCAATGCTCTAATCGCTAAGCCAAACTGGCCAGGGCCAAAGGTCAATCATTCTAATTTACTACATTATCAGATTTCGGGAGGAAAATCATATAGCTATCTCAATAGATGTGAGCATTTTCAGAACTCAATACCCATACATGATAAAAAAATTTAAAACAGTAATAAAATGGAACTTCAACAAGGTATTTATGCAAAAATTATAACTAACCTCATACTTAATTGTTAGACTGAATATTTTCCCACTTAGATCAGGAACAAGGCAAAGATACACTACTTCTATTCAATGTTGTATTGGCTATCCTAGGCAGTGAAATAGGTAAGAAAAAAAAATGCATAGACATTGGAAAGGAGGTTATTTCATAATAACTCAAATTACTTAATGGTAAATAATAAAAACATGTACACATTCTGTACACTTAAAACCACAAATATTATTGATAAAATTTATGAAGAGCCCTGGCCGGTTTGGCTCAGTGGTTTCAGCGTCGGCCTGCGGTCCAGAGAGACCTGGGTTCGGTTCCCGCTAAGGGTGTGTAACTTGGTTGCAGTTTGTCCCTGGCCCTGCTTGGTCGTGCAGGTGGCAGTTACTTGATGTGTCCCTTTCACGTCGATGTTTCTCTCTTTCTCTCCCTCTCTCTCCCTCCTACTCGATCTGAACAAAAAAAATGGAAAAGTGTCCTCAGGTGAGGTTAAAAAAAAAAAAAAAAAAGGAATCACATTGAAACGCCTAGAGGCTACTTTTTGGTAGAAAGTAACAAGCTGATTCTAAAATTTATATTAAAATGCAAAGTACCTATCAGATTCAAAATAATTTTGAAGAGAACAATAAAGATGGAGGACTAACTCTACTTAAGTTCAAGATATACTGTAATACTTCACTAATAAAAGAAATCCAATTTGGAAAGAAGTAAAATTATCTCTGTCCACAGATGGTATGATCTTATATGTAGAAAACCCTAAAGATTCTACACACACACACACACACACACACACACACAACACAACTTTAGAGCTAATAAATGAATTCAGCAAAGTTGCAGTATACAAAATCAACACACAAAAACTAGTTGCATTTCTATACACTAGCAGTGAACAACCCAAAAAGGAAATTAAGATAACAATTCCATTTATAATAGCATCAAAAATAATAAAATAATTAGGAATAAATTTAACTAAAAAGGTGAAAGTCTTGTGCAATGAAAACTATAAAACGTTGCTGAAAAGAATTTGAAAGAAAAAAATAAAAGAAAACATAAATAAATGGAAAGACATCCCACGTTCATGTATTTGAAGACTTAATATTGTTAAGATGACAATACCACCCAAAGTGATCTACTAAGTCATTGCAATCACTAGCAAAATCCCAACAACTTTTGTTTTGTTTGTGGAGTTTTCTTCAGGGGACAATGAAGAAGTATAAAAATTCATACTAAAATCTATTCGGAATCTCCTTAGGAAAAAAAAAAAGAACAAAGTTGGAAGACTCACATTTCCTGATTTCAAAACTTTCTACAAAGCTACAGCAATTAAAACAGTGTAGTACTGGCATAAGGACAGACATAATGTTCAACAGAATAGGAAGTAAACTCTCACATATATGGTCAAATAGTTTTCAATAATGGAGCCAAGCTCATTTAATGGGGGAAAGAACAGTATTTTCAATAAATGGTTCTGGGAAAACTGTATATCCATATGCAAAGGAAGGAAGTTGAACCCTTACCATACACCACATACAAAAATTAATTCAAAATGGATCAAAGACCTAGAGGTAAATACAAAAAACATAAAATTCTTTTTTAAAGAATATTTTTTATTGATTTTTAGAGAGAGAGAGAGAGGAAGGGAGAGGGAGAAAGAGAAACATTGATGTGGGAGCAAAACATGAATTGGCTGCCTCTGCATACCCCTACCAGGGATCAAGCCTACAACTGGGAATTGAACCAGCAAACTTTTGGTGCACAGGATGATGCCCAAATCAGTTCTTCCCCATAAGTTTCTGGTACCTTTCAAGCTGCTTCCCTCAAACGGAGCCAGACGTATTCGAGTCTGAGTGAGTCCTTGAGCGGGCTGTTTAAGAGAAATTGCCTGGACCCTGGCCAGTTTGGCTCAGCGGTTAGAGCGTCAGCCTGAGGTCCAGAGAGATCTGGGTTCAGTTCTCGCTAAGGGCACGTACCTTGGTTGCAGTTTGTCCCTGGCCCTGGTTGGGTTGTGCGGGTGGCAGCCACTCGGTGTTCTTTTTGCGTCAACGTTTCTCTCTCTCTCTCTCTCTCTCTCTCTCTCTCTCTCTCTCTCTTCCTCTCTCCCCCTCCCACTCTATCTGAACAAAAATTGGAAAAATGTCCTCAGGTGAGGATAAAAAAAAAAGAGAGAAACTGCCTGAGACTCCAGCCACCTCAGCTTCCCTCAGCCTCGATTCCTGCTGGTTTTTACAGCCAAAAGTTATGGGGATTTTCTTCCTGGCACTAGAACCCTGAGCTGGGGTGCCTGGTGTGGGACTTGGACCCCTTGTTCCTTGTGTGGACTTCATAGCCAAGGTATCCCTCCTGAGTTTTACCCACCACACATGGGTGTGGGGCCAACCCTTCTGGGCCTCTGCCCTTCCTACTAGTCTCGATGTGGCCTCTTTAATTTTGTAGTTGTTTGGCATCAGGGCAAGAGCTGGAGGGGAAGCTTTCTCTTGGACAGATGTGTTGAGGGAGGCATTGTTCCTTTGGTGAGCCCTTCCCCAAAAGGGCTGGCTGACAGCAGACAGGTGCCATATCTGGGACTCCAGCAACCTGGCTCACACTGTTTGCCCCACACCTGTGATTTCCTGAGGCCCTGCCCCACCTAATTTTCTGGCCCATCCAAGCTGTTTCTAGTGGCTTTACCATAGAAATGGCCTATCTTGGCTCAGGCTTTGGATTTTCCTAAATTATCTTGAGCAAGCAGCATCTGGCCTCAGCAAGCCCCATTTATCTCACTAAGTGGCCCCAGGCCTGGCACTAGCAGCAGCCAGGCTTGCTTCACATTTTGGCCTCTCCAAGCCCAGCATAAGAAGCACCCATCTACAGATTGCTTTGGAGCTTATGAAGTACAGGATGATGTACAAGTTGGTGGCCCCAGGTGGAAACCAGGCAGTGGCTGCCATTGGCCTGCACCTCCCAGGAGGCCCCAGAGCCATCACACCCAGTGGACAGCTTCAGACCATGTCAAAGCACCATGATCCAACCACTTTCACAAGTGACACACTCAAGAGGTGGACTCAGTGGGAACCAGAGCCCTGCTGAAGTCTAGCTCTGTGTGGTGGGACCCTGCACAGCTGATCCTCCAAGGTGGTCAGAGGTCAGTGGTCAGTGAGCATAGCCAGTCCTTGCAGCTACTCAGCCTGAGTAAATCCCTCCAAATGACATGCCAAGACTGAATTACAACAGAAGGGTGTACAGTCCACATGGGGGGTGCACCTTGCCCAATTGGGGTGATTAGGGAGGCTGTGCCACTGGACCCTATAGGACACCTACTACAATAGGCCACCCTACCAAACCTAGGAGACATAGCAACTCTACCTAATATATTGAAATTAATACAGGAAGGCATCCAAAATGAGGAGACAAAGAAACATGTCCCAAATGAAAGACTAGAACAAATCTCCTGGAAAAGAACTAAACAAAATGGAGATAAGCAATCTAACAGATGCAGAGTTCAAAACACTGGTTATAAGGAAGCTCAAGGAACTTAGTGAGCACCTCAAGAGTATAATAAAGGATCAGTTAGAAATGAAGGATGCAGTAACTGAAATAAAGAATAATTTACAGGATATCAACAGTAGAGTAGGTGAAGCCAAGTATCAAACCATCAATCAGAATATACCGAATCAGAATAGCAAAAAGAAAAAAGAATCCAAAAAATGAGCAAAGTGTAAGGAGCCTCTGGGACTTCAAGTGTACCAACATTTGCATCATGGAGGTGATGGAAGGAGAAAAGAGAACACAAGAAATTGAAAACCTATTTGAAAAAATGACAAAAAACTTCCCTACTTTGGTGAATGAAACTTCCCTACCTGCAAGTCCAGGAAGCACAGATAATCCCAAACAAGATGAACTCAAAGAGGCCAACACCAAGACCACATCATAATTAAAATGCAAAAGTTTAAAGACAAAGAGAGAATCTTAAAAGCAGCAAGAGAAAAGCAGTTAGTTACCTACAAGGGAGCTCCCATAAGACTGTCAGCTGATTTCTTAAAAGAAGCTTTGCAGGCCAGAAGGGAGTGGCAAGAAATATTCAAAGTCATGAAAAGCAAGGGCTTACCACAAAGATTACTCTATCCTGAAAAGCTATTATTTGTAATCAATGGACCTATAAAGAGCTTCCCAGACAAGAAAAAGCTAGAGTCCATCACCACCAAATCAATATTAAATATGTTGAAGGGTCTTCTTGAAGATCAAGAATATAAACAATAAAATGGCAATAAAGACATATCTATCAACAATTAAATCTACAAAACAAGTGGACAAGCAGAACAAAAACAGACTCATAGAGAATTTTTTGATGGTTGCTAAATGGGAGGGGAGTTGGGGGGATGAGTGAAATAAGTGAAGGGATTAAGAAGTACAAGTTGGTTGGTAGACTGATGAACCTCAGAGGAAAGGGAGTGTGCAGGAAGAGATAAACCAAAGAACTTATATGCTTTTATGATTAATCAATGGTCCAGACAATAGTGTGGGGAAGGTAGGAGGGGGCAGGAGTGGGGAGGAGGAGGGCAATGGGGAAAAAGGAGGGGGACATCTATAATACTTTCAACAATAAAGACACATTAAAAAATAGATTTTAAAGAAATATAAGCAAGTTATATTTGATAAAGGACTTGTCTCCAGAATATATAAAGAATTCTTATGCCCTGGCCAGTTTGGCTCAGTAGTTGAGCATCGGCCTGTGGACCAGAGAGTTCCGGGTTCGGTTCCTGCTAGGGGCATGTACCACACAAAAAAAAATAAAATAAAATTCTTACAACTAAATAATAAAAAGACAAATGACTCAATTTAAAAATGAACATAAGGGCCCTGGCCAGTTTGGCTCAGTGGTTAGAGCATTGGCCTGCGGTCCAGAGAGACCCAGGTTCAGTTCCCACTAAGGGTGCATACCTCGGTTGTAGTTTGTTCCCGGTCCTGATTGGTCCTGTGGGTGGCAACCACTCGATGTGTCCCTTTCACATCGATGTTTTTTTCTCTCTCTCTCTCTTCCTCTCTCTCACTCCCACTCTATCTGAACAAAAAATGGAAAAATGTCCTCGGGTGAGGATAAAAAAAAATGAACATAAGGATTTGAATATATATTTATCTAAAGAAAATAGACAAGGAGATACCACTTCCTATTTGGTAGGATGGCTATAATAGAAAGAACTATAAATGTTGATGAGGATGTGAAGAAATTGAAATCCTCATTCATTGCTGGTAAGAATGTTAAATAGTAAAGCCAACTTAGAAAAAGTTTGGCAGTTCCTCAAATTGTTAAACATAGACTTACCATATGATCCAAAATTCTACTCTTAAGTGTACACTAAAAACTCGTACACATGTTCATAGTAACATTATACATAATAGCCAAAAAATTTCTAACTTAAATGTCCATTAAGTAATGAATCAATAATTGTATAGCCATACAATAAACGGAAGTTTTAAACTCTGATGAAGCCAAATTTTCAAATTTTCTTCTGTTTACCTGGGTCCTGTCTGCAAAAACTTTGCCTAATTCATGATCATGAAGATATATATTTTTTGATTCTAATAAGTTTAGCTTTTATATTTAAGTCTGTTGACAGGTTGTCAAAATTTCCAACTATAATTGTGGATTTCTCTGTCCTTTCAGTTCTATCATTTTTTTTACTTCATTTATTTTGCAGATACGTTGTTTGCTACATATATATTTAGGGTTGTTCTGTCTTCTTGGTGAGTTGATCATTGCATACTATATTTCTCTGTTTCTGGTCATTTTCTCTGCTCTGAAGTGTATTTATTCTGGTACTAATTTAATCATTACTACTTTCTCTTAACTAATGTTTGCATGATGACTCGCCATTCTTTTACTGTCAAATCACCACATTTGAAATGAGTTTCTTTCAAGTAGAATATAGTTTAATCATGTTTTTTAATTCATTCTGCCAATCTCTATTAATTGGTATTTAGACCATTTACATTTAATGTAATTATTGATATGTTACAATGTAAGTTGCCATTTTATTTTTTATTTTCTGTTTGTACTCTCTGTTTCTAACCTCTCTGTCTTCTTTTCTTGCCTTTTTGTGGATTACTTGAATATTTTTAGAATTCTATTTTGTTTTTAGTGTTTTTGAGTGTATCGCTTTGTACAGTTTTATTATGGATTGCTCTAGGTATTATATCATACATATGGAATTTATCACAATCTATTGATGCTGTCTTCTGTTAGTTTGAGGGATTATAGAAACCTTACCTTCTTTTCTCTTCCTTTACATTTCCTCCTTTAAAACATAATTATCTTAAATAGTTCTTCTATGTATTTACCACATCAGTGTTACAAGTTTGCCTTAGCTGTCAAACATATTTAGAAACCTCAAAAAAAAAAAAAGAAAAATCTATTTATATTTAATCATATTTTTGCTTACTATATGGTTTTATTATTTCTGATGCTCCAAGGTTGCTTCTTTTAGTTCCTTCTTTCTGTTTAGAGCCTTCTTTTAACCATTCTTTTAGTGTAGGTCCACAGTGACAAATTTATAATTCCTTCATCTGAGAATGTCTTGGTTTTCCCTTCATTCCTGAAGGATATTTTTGTTGGATATAAGATTCTGGGTTGCCCTGGCCGGTTTGGCTCAGCGGTTGGAGCGTCGGCCTGCGGTACAGAGAGACCCGGGTTCGGTTCCCGCTAAGGGCACGTACCTCGGTTGCAGTTTGTCCCCGGCCCTGGTTGGTCGTGAGGGTGGCAGCCACTCGATGTGTCCCTTCACGTCGATGTTTCTCTCTCTCTCTCTTCCTCTCTCTCCCTCCTGCTCTATCTGAACAAAAAAATGGAAAAATGTCCTCGGGTGAGGAAAAAAAAAAAAAAAAAAAGATTCTGGGTTAAGAGTTACAGTCATTCCACATTTGAAAAGTTTGTGCCACTTCTTTCTGGTCTCCATGGATTTTAATGAGAAAACCATTGTCATTTAAATTTACTCTGATAGATAAGGTGCTGTTTCTCTTTCTCCCTGATTTCAAGATTTCCAATTTGTCTATAGTTTTCAAAAGTTTGCCTATGGTGTTTTGATTTGGATTTTGGGGGGTTTACTCTTTCTGAAAAAATCTGGGGTTCATTCAGATTCTTGAATATGTAGGTTCATGTCTTTTGCAATATTTGGGAAGTTTTAAGCCACTATTTCTTCAAGTACTTTTTTAACCATGCTTTCTCTTCTCCTTTTAGGACTTAGATGACATAAATATTAGTTCTTTTGTTGTAGTCCACAGATTCCTGAGGCTCTGTTCATTTTTTTTCTTTTTAGTCTATTGTTTCTTTGTTGTTCAGATTGAGTAATTTCTATTGTTCTATCTTGTTGTTTACTGATTCTTTCTTGTGATCCCTCTATTCTGTTGTTGAGTCCATTGAGTTTTTATTTTTGTTATTATATTTTTCTTTTTTTTTAAAGTATTTTTCTTTATTGATTTTAGAGAGAGAGGAAGTGAGAAGGAGAGAGAGATAGAAACATTGATGAGAGAGATCATCGATTGGCCACCTCCTGCATGCTCCCCACTGGGGATTTGGCCTACAACCTGGGCATGTGTCCCAACCAGGAATTGAACCGGCGACCTCTTGGTGCATGGGTTGACACTCAACCACTGAGCCACACCAGCCGGACTATTTTTGTTATTATATTTTTCAATTTGAAAATTTCCATTTGGTTCATCTTTACACTTTCTAATACTTGCCAAAACTTTCTATTTTTTCATTTGTTTTAAGCATGCTTGTAATTGCTTATTGATGTATTTTTGTGATAGTTGTTTTAAAATCTTTGTCAAATATGTCCAACATTTCTGTAATTTAAGGTTGGCAGCTATTGATTATCCTTTTTTTGTGTGATTCAGTTTGAGATTTTCCTTATTATGGGTAGGATGCATGACTTTTACTGACACTTGGGTATTTGGAGTTTTGTATTATAAGACTCTGGAACTTATCTGTTTTAGCCAGGTTTCTCTAACACTACTATGGCAGGGGAGGAATGGGGCACATCACCTCATTACTGCCAGGTTGGGATAGAAGTCCAGGTTTCTGATTTGGACTCTGTTCACATGCAGGGTGGGAGCTATTCATTAATGCTGGGCAGGCATGGGAGTTCTGGCTCCCCACTAGTGCTTCAACTGATACCTCCTTGCTTGGGAACAATAGGAGTGCCTCATTACTGCTCCTCATGTGACCTGCACTAAAAGTACTGGGGAGGAGGGAAGTAGGTTCATCACCGCTGGGCAGTGGAGAAAGTCCTAACTCTTTACTAGGCCTCCTCTGACAGTACCCCTATCTTTATTTTAAAAAACTGTAATGTATTTAAATGTAAATTTATATAATTTAATTTTTAAATTGTCTATTTGAGACTATTTAAAAATTGTTCAAAAAATTCTTGAAAATTTAACAATCAGCTCTCATGAGCCAGCGGGAGCTGGCTCCAGCACAACTCTGTTAAAATGCAATGACCTTTGATCCAGCAACTCGACTACTAGGAATCTACCCTAAGGAATTCTAAATTTCTCTTAAATTCATCTGTACAACTGTTTACTTGACATCTCTTATTATGTGTCTAATAGGCATGTCAAATTTATTATGTCCCAAACTAAACCCTTAACTTTTATTCCATAAAACTTGTTTCTTCCTCTGTACTTTCCATCTCAGTAAATGGCCCACCATCACCAAAATGCTCAAGTTAATCAGCCTTGACTACTCTCTTCCTCTTCACCATCTAAACTATTAGCAAATCCTACTGACTGCATCACCAAAATATATTATGAATCTGATGACTTCTTATCGTCTTCATTATTAAGCCTTATTGGTTCTAATTAGCTGGTATACCAGTCTGTGAAAAAATTACTGTGGCTTTGTCTGGCCTAGACTGAGTTACACCCATCTCTGGGGACACTGAGTCAATCCTACCCAAAGTACCTGGATGAATTAATTCTGGAAAAAATACAATTTTGGCTATAATGTTGCAGCATAATTAATTGCTTAAGTTATAAAAATTAAATTATTCCATACATATATAGGAGACTAAGTAGGAAACTAGGAAAGAAAAATAAACCCAATATTTAGTGCTTATAATGCTCTATAAAACATTTTAATGTGTAGCATGTTTTCAAATGTGAGTTAATCTATGTGACCTAAACAAATCTTTTTAAAAAACAGATATTCTTAATTATCTAGAGCCAGTTTGTTCTTTTAAAAAGACAATGCTCAATCTATCTTTTTTCACATAGAATGAAATAATGTGATAACACATGTAAATTCATGGTAAATTCCTCTAAATGGCAAAAATATTTTTTTCTAAGGCTCTTTGATTTACTGCTTACACACTTAAAAGAAAATATAAAAGAAAACCTGTTTTACACCTTTGTGCCAGTATCCTTTTAAACCTCTGTTTAGTTTATTGCTGATTTCTCTGGTTTCTTCACTAGTCCCATGAGAGAATAGTTTTCTTCATTTGAAATATATAACTGCCAAATAGGACATAGTTTTAAACTTGAAACATTCAGAGTCTTATAAAAGTTACCCAAACTTTTTAACTGCAGTAACTACTTTATATGAAAATTTTTAGAAAAATCATAACTCTTTAAAAAAGATAAACCCTTTCCATTTAAACACATAAGATTATTACTGTTCAAGAAAGTAATGTCTGTTAGATGCAATTTATATATTCAACACACATTTGAGTACCACTACATGTGAGGACTATGATAGGTGTTGAAACAGTCAAGAAGACAAACTTGGTTTTTGCTACTTGGAATCACAGTTTTGACCTATTTATATCGATGTTGTTTGTAGTGCCCATATATGACCCAGATTCTTAAAGATATATACTTTTTCATCCAATACCCAATAGCTCACTCCTACTCACTCCCTTGTCTCTCAGGTCTATGGGTGCAATGACTTTGGCTGTCTTTGGTTCTTAAGATCCTCTTCTTCCTTAAACATGTCCACATCTCTGTAAATAATCCCTTTAAAAACCTCATATAATTTAAATCCTTTTGAGCATGGTATGCATTCTGAATGAAGATTAATGGCAGAAATATTTAGGTTTTGCTTAACTATTGACTTGTTTGGATAAATGCTTTAAAGAGCTAGCTGCTTATCTTCTAGAGTACTATTCCTGTCACCTCCTTTATTCTCAATCTCAACATTGTGTTTGTTTCCATGATAACTTTTACCTAAAATTTATTTTTTTCTGGCTTATTTATAATATTCTCCAGTAGGCTATAAATTACATAGGGCAGAAACCATGTTTATTTTTTCACTATCGTATTCCTTGTGACCAGCATATAATAGATGTCTAATAAATATTTGCTCAGCCACTTATTCAACAAATATTAAGTACCTACTATGTGCAAGGCTCTGTTTAAGATTCTGAAAACAGAAAAAATAAACAGTCATTTCACTTATGAACTGAATAAATGTGTTCCAAATATAGAGCTAGGGGATATGAATAGCCCTTACATGAAGAAAGCATTCTACGGACAAGTAAATTGGTGAAATGGTTATATAAAAGTTGAATTGAGCCCTGGCTGGTTGGCTCAGCGGTTAGAACAGTGGCCTGTGGACCAGAGAGTCCTGGGTTCAGTTCCTGCTAAGGGCATGTATCTCAGTTGCAGTTTGTCCCTGCCTCAGTTGGGGTCATGTGGGTGGCAACCAGTCGATGTGTCTCTCTCACATTGATGTTTCTCTCTCTTCCTGCCTCTCTCCCTCCCACTGAAGATAAATGCAAAAATGTCCTCAGGTGAGGATAAAAAAAACAAAACAAAGTTGAATTGATCCCCTCCCCACAATGGCTTCATAGATTTTATTATTATTTTACTTTTTAAAAATCTTTATTGTTAAATGTATTACAGATGTTCTTCATTTTTCCCCCATTGACCCCTCCTCCCCACTCCCACCCCCTACCGCCTTTTCCCACACTGTTGTCTGTGCCCATTCCTTATGCATATAAGTTCTTTGGTTTATTTCTTCCCATCCCCTAACTACCTTCTCTTTGAGGTTTGTCAGTCTAGCAATGAATTTGTACTTCTTAATCACTTCACCTTTTTCACCCATTCCCCCAACACCCCTCCCATCTGGCAACCAACAAAATGTTCTCTGTATCTATGAGAATGTTTCTGTTCTGCCTGTTCATTTTGTTTGTAGATTCAATTGTCGATAGATATGTATTCATTGCCATTTTGTTTGTTCATATATTTTATCTTTTTCTTTAAAAAAAAAACCCTTCATCATTTCATATAATAATGGTTTGGTGGTGATGAACTCCTTTAACTTTTTCTTGTCTGGGAAATTCTTTATATGGCCATTGATTCTAAATGACAACTTTGCAGGATAGAGTAAGTTTGGTTGTAGGTTCTTGCTTTTCATCACTCTGAATATTTCTTGCCACTCCCTTCTGGCTTTCATTTTTTTTTTTTTTTTTGAGAAATCAGCTGACAGTCTAATGGGAACTCCCTTGTAGATAACTAACTGCTTTTCTCTTGCTGCTTTTAAGATTCTCTCTTTGTCTTAAACCTTTTGCATTTTGATGATGATGTGTCTTGGTGTGGGCCTCTTGGGGTTCATCTTATTTGGGACTCTGTGCTTCCTGGACGTGTATGTCTGTTTCCTTCACCAAGTTAGGGAAGTTTTCTGTCATTATTGTTTTAAATAGGTTTTCAATTTCTTGTTCTCTCTCTTCTCCTTCTGGCACCCCTAAGATGCAAATGTTGGCACGCTTGAAGTTGTCCCAGAGGCTCCTTACACTACCCTCATTTGGGGGGATTTTTTTTTCTTTTTGCTGTTCTGATTGGGTGTTTTTTGCTTCCTTATATTCCAAATCGATGGTTTGCTTCTTGGCTTTACCTACTCTACTATTGAATCTGTGTAAATTATCCTTTATATCAGTTAGTGCATCTTTCATTTCTGACTGGTCCTTTTTTATGCTCTTGAGGCCCTCACTAAGTTCATCGAGTTTCTCACTAAGTTCATTGAACATCCTTATAAGCAGTGTTTTAAACTCTGCATCTGTTAGGTTGCTTATATCCATTTCGCTTAGTTCTTTTCCTGGAGTTTTGTTCTGTTCTTTCATTTGGAACCTGTTTCTTTGTCTCCTCATTTCGGTTGCCTTCCTGTGTTTGTTTCTATGTATTACTTAACGAGAGATATGGGATTAGCTGAGACCAGGGCTCTGGGAAAGGGCTGTTTGAGTAAGATGGTTTCTGTCCTATGAGTGAGTGGTTCAGCAGAAAACTCCCAGTGCCCTCCCAGCTCTCCAAACTTTTGAATTTATTCACACAATTCCAGTGCAGGCTGCTGTCCCTCTGCTGGAGCCCAAGGTGAGTAGCTGTAGTTAACTCAGTGCTCAGTCCTGGCATTCTTTGCTGTGGAGCCCACTTTGGATTTTAACCCTGAGGTAACTGCTCACAGCTAAACGAGCTGCTGTCCGTGGGCTCCCAAACCACCCTCTTGTGCCTCACAGTTCCTACTATTCTCAGTTTGGTGTCCTCTTTCCATCCCTGGTTATATGGGTTCTCTCCAGCTGCTTTCCTGTTGGTTTTTCCAGATGACTTGTCTTTATTTTAGTGGTAATTCCAGTTTGGTCCTGGGAGACAGTCTGTGTAGCCTCCATTCACTCAGCCACTATTTTAGGATCCCCTGAATTAATATTTTTGTTGAAGGTTTTATTAGTTACTTTAATAAGCAAATATGAATTTGCAAGAGGAGAGTGTCCTACATATGAAGTGTTTTCTAAGCTTTTTTTAAAAATCACAGAACCCTATTATTTATTTATTTTAAAATTGAATTTATTGGGGTGATGGTTAATAAAATTATATAGGTTTCAGGTGTACAGTTCAATAATACATCATCTGTATACTGTATTGTGTGTTTACCATCCCAAGTCAGGTGTTCTTCCATCATCACTTATCCCCACTTTACCTTCTTCTAGCTCCCACACGCCCCTTTCTCTCTGGTAATCACATACTGTTCAGAAGCCACTTTTCAATGACCAAAGATAAATATTTCAAAATAAGCCATATTGGGGGGAGGGGGAGGGGACAGGGGTGTTGTTTTAAATTTTTTAAGTAGGTCAAGAAAAATCTGACTAGAGGTACAATTTCTTATCTAATCCTTATTCCTCTCTTATTTATTATATTTTAATTAATTTATTTATATATGCATTGCAAAATGATCACTATGGATCAAAATAGATCCAGAGCTATGGAAGTAGGGAAGAGACTGACAAACTTCAGAGGGAAGAAGGATGGGAGGTGGGGTGGAAAGAGATAAACCAAAGAACTCATTTGCACATATGCATAACCAATGGACACAGACAATGATATGGGGAAGGCAGGAGGGGAAGAAGGAGGAGGAGGTCAATGGAGAAAAAAAGGGGGAACATCTGTAATATTCTCAATATCCATTGGTTATGCATAGATGCATATAAGTTCTCTGGTTTATCTCTTTCCTCCCTCCCCTTCCCCTCTTCTGAGGGTTCTCAGTCTGTAGACTACTTCCATGTCTCTTGGTCTACCTGTTTCTCAGACTGTTATGTTCATTATATTCCACAAATAAGTGAGATCATGTGATATTTGTCTTTCTCTGCTTGGCTTGTTTCACTTAAGATAATACTCTCCAGGTCCCTCCATATCATCTCAAAGGATAAGCAATCTTTCTTTCTTACAGCTGCATAGTATTCCATTGCGTATATGAACCACAACTTTTTTATCCATTTGTCTACTGATGGACACTTGGGCTGTTTCCAGATCTTAGCTATTGTACTAGTGCTGCAATTAACACTATTATATGTATATAAAGAATACATATATTCTTTCTGATTGGTGTTTCAGGTTTCTTAGAGTATATTCCTAGAAGTGTGATCATTGGGTCAAATGGCAATTCAATTTTTAATTTTCTGAGGTAACACCATAGTGTTTTCCATAGTGACTGCACCAGTTTGCATTCCTACCAGCAATGTACTAGAGTTCCCTTTCCTCTACACCTTCACCAACACTTGTTTGATGATTTGTTGATGGTGGCCATTCTGGCAGGTGTGAGCTGATACTTCATTGCTGTTTTAATTTGCATCTCTCTGATGATTAGTGATGTTGAGCATTTCTTCATTTGTCTCTTAGAGATTTGTATGTCCTGTTTGGAGTTCTGTCTGTTTAGCTCCCCTTCCCATTTTTTAATTGGGTTCTTTGTCTTCTTTCTTTTTTTTTTAAATCTTTATTGTTGAATGTAGAATGTATTACAGATGTTCCACCTTTTCCCCCCATTGACCCCCTCCTCCCCTCTCCCACCCCCCTCCCGCCTTTTCCCACACTATTGTCTGTGTCCATTGGTTATGCATATAAGTTCTTTGGTTTATTTCTTCCCACCCTCCAACCCCTTGCCCTTTGAGGTTTGTCAGTCTAGCAATGAATTTGTACTTCTTAATCCCTTCACCTTTTTCACCCATTCCCCCAACCCCCCTCCCATCTGGCAACCAACAAAATGTTCTCTGTATCTATGAGAATGTTTCTGTTCTACCTGTTCATTTTGTTTGTAGATTCCATTGTCGATAGATGTGTATTCATTGCCATTTTGTTTGTTCATATATTTTATCTTTTTCTTCAAAAAGACCCTTCATCATTTCATATAATAATGGTTTGGTGGTGATGAACTAACTTTTTCTTGTCTGGGAAACTCTTTATATGGCCATCGATTCGAAATGACAGCTTTGCAGGATAGAGTAATCTTGGTTGTAGGTTCTTGATTTTCATCACTCTGAATATTTCTTGCCACTCCCTTCTGGCCTGCAAAGTTTCTTTTGAGAAATCAGCTGACAGCCTATGGGAACTCCCTTGTAGGTACATAACTAGCTGCCTTTCTCTTGCTGCTTTTAAGATTCTCTCTTTGTCTTGAACCTTTTGCATTTTGAAGATGATGTGTCTTGGTGTGGGCCTCTTGGGGTTCATCTTGTTTGGGACTCTCTGTGCTTCCTGGACTTGTATGTCTGTTTCCTTCACTAAGTTAGGAAAATTTTCTGCCATTATTGTTTCAAACAGGTTTTCGATTTCTTGTTCTCTCTCTTCTCCTTCTGGCACCCCCAAGATGTGAATGTTGGCACGCTTGAGGTTGTCCCAGAGGCTCCTTACACTATCCTCATTTTTTTGGATTCCTTTTTCTTTTTGCTATTCTGATTGGGCATTTTTTGCTTCCTTATGTTCCAAATCAATGATTTTCGTCTTGGATTTACGTACTCTTCTATTGAATCTTGTGTAAATTATTCTTTATTTCAGTTAAAGCCTCCTTCGTTTCTAACTGTGCATCGATCATGTCTGACTGGTCCTTTTTTATGCTCTTGAGGCCCTCACTGAGTTCATTGAGCATCCTTATAAGCAGTATTTTGAACTCAGCATCTGTTAGGTTGCTTATCTCCACTTTGCTTAGTTCTTTTCTTGGGGTTTTGTTCTGTTCTTTCATTTGGGACCTGTTTCTTTGTCTCCTCATCTTGGCTGATTCCCTGTGTTTGTTTCAGTGTATTACTTAACGAGCAGTATGGGGCTCGCTGAGACCAGATACTGCTCGTTTGAAAGAATTTAGGAGAAACCTGAAGCAGAATCCAAGACCGGCCAATCCTATGGTTAAGCAAGTGCCAACAGCTTGGGTAGGCCTAAAAGTTGGGTGGGGTAGGGCGGGGCTTCAAGGAGTCACCAGGACAGGGCTACCAGTGTGAGCCAGGTTGCGGGAGTCCCAGATATGGCAGCTGCCTGCCGCCCCAGGGAAGGGCTCACCAAAAGAACAAAGGCCTCTGACAGCATGTTTGTCCCGGAGAAAGCCCCCTCTCCAGCCCTCGCTCTAGTGCCAAACAGCTCAGTTCTTCCCTGTATGTCTCTGGTGCCCCTTGAGCTGTCTCCCCTCCAAGTTAGAGGGAATGAGTCCGATAAGTTCATACGCGGGCCCTTTAAGGAGCTGCCTGGGGCTCCAGCCGCGTCAGCTTCCCTGAGCCTCAGTTCCTGCTGGTTTTTCCAGCCAGAAGTTATGGGGACTTCTCTTCCTGGCACTGGAACCCTGAGCGGGGCACCTGGTGTGGGACAGGGACCCCTCAGTCCTCAGGAAGGACCTTCCCAGCCGAGGTAGCCTCCTGATTTTTATCAGCCACACGTGGGTGTGGGACCAGCCTGTCTCACTGCTGTCGCGCCTCTGCCCCTCCTACCAGTCTTGATGCAGCTTCTTTAATTCCGTAGTTGTAGGACTTCCATTCAGCTTGATTTCAGGCAGTTTTGAATGATGGTTGTTCTGTAGTTTAGTTGTAACTTGGATTTGGTTGTGGGAGGACACGATACTGCTTTTATCTATGCTACCATCTTGACTGGATGTCTTTTGTCAGACGTTTTCTCCATGATCCCGCTGCTTCTTTCTAATCACCTAAGAGGCAACATTCTGTCTTCCTTTTGTTGAGCTGTATGAGCACTCTATATATATTTTGGGAATTAACCTCTTATCTGATGTATCATTGGCAATTATGCTCTCCCACACAGTGGGTTCCCTTTCCATTTTGATGGTTGTTTCTTTTGCTGTGCAGTAGCTTTCTAGTTTGATGTAGCCCCATGTGTTCATTTTTTCCTGTGTTTCTGTTGCCTTAGGTGATGTATCAGTGAAAATTCTGTTGCGTATGATATCCAAAATTTTGTTGCCTACATTTTCTTCTAGGATTTTTATGGATTCATGAGTCACGTTTAAGTCTTTTGTCCATTTTGAGTTTATTTTTGTGTATGGTGTAAGTTGATGATCTAGTTTCATTTTTTTGCATGTAGCTGTCCAATTTTCCCAACACCATTTATTAAAGAGGCTGTCTTTACTCCATTGTATGCTCTTTCCACCTTTGTCAAATATTAATTGAGCATAATGTCTTAGTCACAGCAATCAGACATAAAGAAAAAATAAGAGGGATCAAAATTGAAATGGAGGAAGTGAATCTGTCATTATTCGCAGATGACATGATATTGTACACAGAAAACCCTAAAGACTCCACCAAAAATCTACTAGACTTAATAAATGAATTTGGCAAAGTAGCAGGATACCAAGTTAACGTCAAGAAATCGACAGCATTCTTATACACCAATGATGAACTCACTGAAAGAGAAACTGAAAAAACTATCCCATTTACCATAGCAGCAAAAAAATTAAGATACCTAGGAATAAACTTAACCAAAGAAGTAAAGGACCTATTTGCAGAAAACTATAGGACATTGAAAAAAGAAATAGAGGAAGATATAAAAAAAGTGGAATCACATACCTTGTTCATGGATTGGAAGAATTAAAATAATTAAAATGTCCATATTACCCAAAGCAATCTATAGATGCAATGAAAACCCCATCAAAATTCCAATGACATATTTCACAGAACTAGAACAAATACTTCAAAAGTTTATATGGAACCAAAAAAAAACCCCAAATAGCCACAGCAATCTTGAAAAAGAAGAACAAAGTTGGAGGGATCACATTACCAGATTTCAGGTTATACTACAAAGCTACTGTAAACAAAACAGCCTGGTACTGGCACAATAACAGGCATATAGACCAGTGGAACAGAACACAGAACCTGAAAGTTGACCAGAGACATTATGCTCAATTAATATTTGACAAAGGTGGAAAGAGCATACAGTGGAGTAAAGACAGCCTCTTTAATAAATGGTGTTGGAAAAATGGGACAGCTAGATGAAAAAAAAAATGAAACTAAACCATCAACTTACACCATACACAAGAATAAACTCAAAATGAACAAAAGACTTAAATGTGACTCATAAATTCATAAAAATCCTAGAAGAAAATGTAGGTAACAAAATTTTAGACATCATACGCAGCAGAATTTTCACTGATACATCATCTAAGGCAACAGAAAGAAAGGAAAAAATGAACACATGTGACTACATCAAACTACAAAGCTTCTGTACAGCAAAAGATACAATCATCAAAATGGAAAGGGAACCCACTGTATGGGAGAGCATAATTGCCAATGATACATCAGATAAGGGGTTAATTTCCAAAATATATAGAGTGTTTATACAACTCAACAAAAGGAAGACAAAGAACCCAATTAAAAAGTGGGCAGAGGAGCTAAATAGACACCTCTCCAAACAGGACATACTAATGGCCAAGAGACATATGAAGAAATGCTCAACATCACTAATCATCAGAGAGATGCAAATTAAAACAACAATGAGGTATCAACTCACACCTGTCAGAATGACCACCATCAACAAATCATCAAACAAGTGTTAGCGAGGGTGTAGGAAAAGGGGACTCTAACACACTGCTGGTGGGAAGGCAGACTGGTGTAGCCACTATGGAAAACACTATGGTGTTACCTCAAAAATTAAAAATTGAATTACCATTTGACCCAGTGATCCCACTTCTAGGAATATACCCTAAAAAGCCTGAAACACCAATCAGAAAGAATATATGTACCCCCATGTTCATAGGAGCACTATTTACAAGTGTCCATCAGTAGATGAATGGATAAAAAAGCAGTGGTACATATATACAATGGAGTACTATGCAGCTGTAAGAAAGAAAGATTCTTATCATTTGAGACGACATGGAGGGACCTGGAGAGTATTATTCTAAGTGAAACAAGCCAAGCAAAGAAAGACAAATATCACATGATCTTACTTATTTGTGAAATATAATGAACATAACAGTCTGAGGAACAGGGTAGACCCTGGGATGTGGAAGTAGGCTACAGACTGACAACCCTCAGAAGAGGGGGAGGGAAGGGAGGGAAGAGATAAAGCACAGAATTTATATGCATGTATACATAACTGATAGACATGGACAACAAAACTGGGGACAGAATTGGGGGTTGGAGAAAAGGGCATCCGTGGAGGAAAAAGGGGAAACATCTGTAACAAAAATAAATTGAATAAATACATAAATAAATTAATTAATTAATAAAAAATAAATAAAACAATAGCATACTCTGGCCAGGTTGTCACAGCAGTTAGAGCATGGGCCCATGGACCAAGGAATTTAGGTTTGATTCCTAATCAAGGGCACCTACCTGAGTTGCAGGTTTGATCCCTAACCCCAGTCGAGATTATGCAGAGTCAAGCAATCAATGTGTCTCTCTCACATCAATATTTCTGTCACTCTCCATACCTCCCTTTCACTCTAAAAATCAATGGAAAAATATCCTTGGGTGAGGATTAACAACAGCAACAACAAAAAAAACAATAGTAAAACTGACTAAAAGTACATCTGCTGTTTACCATCACCATGCACCGGCATTTCAAAATCATGTCAGTGATAAAATACTCCCCTTCCCCAAATTTTTTGTTAGTCTATGCTCTAAACAATTGTGTGTTTACACTGTCAGTTTTAATAATAAGCTTCTAATTAGCACATTTTAAAAATCATCTAAACATTGTTTTCTACATTGACACTATTTTGGAATCAGCCTCCCATACACTCAGACTCAGATGTACACTGAGCCACACTGGCCAGGCTGGAATTTTTTTTTTAACTACTAAAACTGACCTGCAAAGTTATGGAACTTCCTGACATAACATCCAAGAATGGGGAAGAAAAAGTTGAGAGAGCAATGTTAAGGAATTAGTGGAAAAGAATAAACCAACTTTCTGCTAGGCACTGTAGATCCAGCTTGTTTGGTAAAAAGGTTATAATTATATTATAAGGTAGAAAAAGTTTCTTGAAAGTTGAGTGATTAAAAGAATCCAGAAAGTAAATGGAAGAGGCAGGATTGGAGTAGGACCTGAAAATAACATTGAATACTGCAAAGTGGATAGAATTTAAAGGTGAGAAGGAAAGACTACTAACTAACAGGCTATATTAGCCTGGATTCCCTAAAAAAAAATCCTGAGGGAATGCTAAAGTGCTAACATAAGTGTCAGGAAAAAAAGAAGTGAGATAGGGAAAAGTTGGTAGCATATACAATGTAGTACCTTACTTCTCAAATTTATACAGATAGAAACATACCTAAACAGGACATCTCCAGATAGGTTATACAGAAACAGCATGACTCAGAAAAGTCTACCGGAAAAGGATGAAGAGGGAATTCACTGGCTGGTCATTCCTGTGCCCTGTCTCCTACTGTCAAAATTTACCCCTCAAAGAGTTATACTTTCCAGTCACTTGCCCCTTCTGTAATTTCTGGATAAGCAAGATCTCACACACTGCAGCATGATGCTTCATCCTACTCTGGAATTTGTGGGTGGAGTCAGATACTTTAAGATTCAGTTGTGAAACTGGTTGGATCCACTGGAGTCTGTAGAGTTGGTCATGGGACAGTAGCTGGAGCTGAGAAAGCAGCTGAAGGCCAGAAAGTATAGTGGAAAATCTGAGGCAATACACAAAAATATGTCAAATATACTCCCACATCTATAACGGTGGCCTTGACAGTAGATGATCTACAGGCATCTCAATCTCAACATGTCTAACATATTTTCAAACATTTTTATTATATTACATATCTAGAGAAAAGTTTATTTTTAATCTTCACCTTAGGATATGTTTATTGATTTTAGAGAGAGACGGAGGGAGACAGAGAGAGAGAGAGAGAAACATTGATGTGAGAAAGAAACTTCAATTGGTTGCCTTCCATAGGCACCCTGACTGGGGACCAAACCTCAACCTTTTGGTGTATGGGAAGACGCCCTAACCAACTAAGCCACACCAACCAGGGCCACAGAAAAGTTTTTCTAAAAGCCACAGAGGGAGAGGATATATTTGCAACACATAAAAATTACAAAGGACTCATTATAGAAGAATATATAAAAAGGTACTTCAAATAATTTAAAAGTATATATATCCCAGTTGAAAAAAGAGGCAAAAGACTAACATATATTTCACAAAAAGAGAAATCCAATACCCATAAATACATGAAAATAATGCAACTAAATTAGTGATCAGAAAAATTCACTGTAAATCATAATAATAACTCCACTTGTGGCTTCAATATAGTGGGAAGGAAAGACCAGTGTTTTTCTACAACTAGAAAAAAATAGGTAAATTATAAAAATCATATTTTAAAATATGTCAGTGTTCATGAATTAAAATTTCAGAAGGAAGAGCCCTCTCCAGGTGAGCTGACAATAGCCAACTGTTTTCTTTCTTCATTATACTTGCTGATTTAAGGCACAGACAGAAGAATTGGGCTTAGCTTATTCAGAGGATTCCCTTGGGAGAAAAAGAAACAAAAAACCATTTGACAACCACATTGGCTGGCATAATGAATTGGAATTTAGAAGCAACCCAAATGTGCATCCAGTTTATCACATGAAACATTTCCTGACAATAGATCAGGAAGCTGGTGGCCCTGGACCAGGGAGGCAGAGTGAAATTTCATGCTGCTTAGGATACAAAGAATCTTGCTGAAGTGAATGGGCCTGCAACAAACACACAACAGTTTTCCCTCTCAAGAAATCTGCCAGGTTTTAAACCTACATGAGAGAAGCAAAAGAATTAAATTCAAAACTTCAAAGTTTCCATAGAAATTTCAGAGCTGAGGAGACAGAGACTAACTAGATTTTCAACAAAACCCCGGATGGTCACACTTGAAGATGTCTTTGTGTTTCATGGTGTTCAAAGCTTTAACTAAATCTCCAGTGGTGGTTTAAGCTTTTCCCAGGTCAGTCCACAGACTTACCAGCTTTCAATGAAAAGCTCAGAAGAGCAACCTCTAATGCACAGGGACAAATCATAGGTGATCAGGGTTTTACTAAAACTGTGACTCAGCTCCAATATAGTTTAATTCCAGATTGTTTTAACATGATCTTCACATTATTCCATTTACTGAGAGGAAGAGTGAACTATCTCGGATAAAATAACATCACCAGTATTCTCTAAGGTCCTATTTTATACAATGTCTACATATACATAGAAATTACAATAGATATGTAAAGGGAAAATAACACCAATAATCAGAATAAAAAACAAACAGTCTGAGATGGGCAGTGAGTGTAGGGGCTCCAGAGGCACAACTGTTGACTGTGGCACCCCCTACTCACTCACTGCTCACTGGTCCTTCTGCTAGTCAGCACCATGACTTGGCTAAGTTCTGTGCTGGGGAAAATCAGAAAGATCAGGGTGGGAGCAGAAACAGGAGTTGCAAGACCAGGTGGGCAGGGGAGCCAGCAGCACAGCAGTTCACACTCCATGGTAGTGTTGAGCCTCACAGTCAGCCAGTATAAAGGTTGATCCTGCCCACAAACAGTCCAACAGCAATCAAGACTCAATTACAACAGGAGGGCCCACATAACCCACACAAAAGACATTGCTAGAGTACCCAACTCAGCAGATCAAGGAGACCACACCACTGGGTCCCATAGGAGACCTACTACATAAGGCCATACCAGAAAAACTGGGAGCCATAGCAGATCTACCTAATACATAGAAACAAACACAAAGAGACAGCCAAAATGAGGAAACAAAAAAACAAGCTCCAAATAAAAGAACAGGAAGAATCTCCAGAAAAGGAGCTAAATGAAATGGATAAAAGCAATCTATCAGGTAATGGTTATAAGGATGCTCAGAGAACTATAACAGCGTGAAAAATGATACAGAAATGATGGAAAACAATCAGTCAGAAGTGAAAAATACCATATCTGACATCAAGAATACACTGGCCCTGGCTGGGTGGCTCAGTTGGTTGGAGTGTTGTCCTCTACACCAAAAAAGTTGTGGGTGGTTTTACTCCTGATCAGGGCACATACCTAGATTGTAGGTTTTATCCCCAGTTGTGTATGGGAGGCAACTGATCAATGCTGCTCTCTGATATCAATGTTTTTCTCTCTCTCTAGCTCCCTCCCTCTCTCTAAACAAAAAATAAAACAAAATAATAATAAAAATACATATCCTTGGGTGAGGATTTAAAAAAAAAGAATACACTGGAAGGAATAAAAGATAGGTTGGATGAAGCAAAGGATCTAATCAGTAATTTGGGGGGAAAAAGGTAAGAAAAAACACCCAATCAGAGCAGCAAAGAAAAAAAAAAAAAAAAAAAGAATGAAAAATATGAGGCTAGTTTAAGGAAACTTTGGGACAATAGGAGATGTAACAACATCTTCATCATAGGGGTACGAGAAGAAGAAGGAAGCGAAAAAGGGATCAAGATCCTATTTAAAGAAATAGTTACTGAAAACTTCCCTAACCTGGTGAAGGAAAAAGACACACAAGACCATGAAGCCCAGAGAGTCCCAAACAAGATGAGCCAAAAAGGCTCACACCAAGACACATCATAATTAAAATGGCAAAGGCAAAAGAAAAAGATAGAATCTTAAAATCAGCAAGAAAAAAAGTTAATTACCTACAAGGGAGCTCCCATAAAACTGTGAGCTGCTCTCTTAACAGAAACATTTCAGGGCATTAGGGATTGGCACATAATATTCAAAGTGATGAAAAGCAAGGACCTACAACCAAGACTACTTTACTCAGTAAGGCTATCATTTACAATTGAAGAACTAAAAAGAGGAAGAAGAGTAGGAGGAAAAGGAGGAGAAAGATCAAGAGGAAGAGGAGGAGAAGGAGGAGGAAGAAGAAGAAGGAAGAACAAAAACAACAGAAGCAAAAGGAACAGACTTAAAAAATAAAATGGCAATAAATATATACCTATCAATAATCGTTTTATATATAAATGGTTTAAATGCTCCAATTAAAAGACATAGGGTGGCTAAATGAATAAGAAAGCAAGACGCATATATATATTACCTACAAGAGACACATCAAAATAAAAGATACACACAGACTAAAAGTAAAGGGATGGAAAAAGATATTTTGTGCAAATAAAATGAAAACAGAAAAAGCTGGGAATGATACTTATATATGACAAAATAGACTTTAAAACAAAAGCTATAATAAGAGACAAAGAAAGACATTTCATAATGATGAAAGGAGCAATCCAACAAGAGGATATAACTCTGGTAAACATTCATGCATGCAACATGGGAGCCCCTAAATATGTAAAGCCAATCTTGATGGACATAAAGGAAGAGACTGATAGTAATACAATTGTAGTAGGAGATTTTAACACCCCATTGAGATAAATGGATAGATCTTACAGAAAGAAAATAAACAAACAAAAAAATGGTGACCTTAAATGACACATTAGGGAGATACCAAAATGGCAGTGGAGTGAATGGAAGCTACACAGACCATCTCCCAGGACCAAACTGGAATTACAGCTAAAACACAGACAAATCGACAGGAAAAAGCAACAGAAATGCAGCTTGCGAGGACCATATAACCAGGGACACTGACTTGATCCTGGTAGGATGGTGAAGGCATGAGACGTGGGCTGGGAGCCCACAGTTGGCAGCTCGGCAGCAGCCTTAGCTGTGAGCAGTGCTCTCGGGTTAAACTCCCAAGCGGCTCCAGAGCGCAGAGCTGGGACAGAGGCAAAAATAGCCATAGCCGCAAAACTTGGGCTCGGGCAGAGAAAGGGCAGACTGCCCTGGAACTGAGTGGAGACACTCAGGATTTGGAGGGTGCTCAGAGCTTTTGATGAGTTGCTGCCAATCAGGACATTGGCCATATTGCTCCTTCCCAGGGCTCTGGGGAGAGGCAGTAGCCCCTCCCTCAGAGATTCAACCCCACCCTGTGAGCCATTGAAAATGCAAAATGAGGCTTACTAACAACCAGCATCTGCCCCACCCTCTGGAAATCCCCTTATGCTGAGCACCTGGGGGAGTTTTTCAATCAACTGACAACCCAAAACTCTTCAAGTAACCTGAAATGCTAGCCTCCAGGCAAAAACCTAGAGGATAACAGTACCATTCCTGGGCTAGCAATTTTAACCAGAGAAGTAAGACTTGACAGTGGTGTTTAACTTGGGTCCTCCCTCGCTCATCTAAACCCAAGAGAGGGAGCCACAAAAGCAGAACACCAATACCCACAGGGAAACTTGGCAGGCTCCAAAGCCCACTGTGAAAGCCAAAATGGTGAAACACAGAAACAAAAGCCAAATAAAAGAACAAGAGACCTCCACTGAAGATTATATCAATGAGGAGCAGTTAGGCATGTTAACAGAGCTAGAATTCAGAGCTATGATCTTGAGGAAGCTCAATAACACGAGTAAAGACATAGAGATGCTGAAAATAAACCAATTGGAAATTAAAAACCACCAAGAAGAGATCAAGAGTGACATATCAGAAATAAAGAACATATTGGAGGTCTAAAGAGCAGAGTAGAGGAAGCTGAGGACCAAATCAGCAAATTAGAAGACAGGGTAGAAAAAAATCAACCAATCAAAAAACAAAAAGGAAAAAATGATTAAAAAAACAGGAAGACAGCTTAAGAGAACTGTAGGACAACTGGACACATAATAATATTTGCATCATAGGAGTCCCCGAAGAAGAAGAAAACAAGGAAGGGTTAGAGAATATATTCGAAGAAATAGTGACAGAAAACCTCCCTAATGTGGTGAAAGAAGAAGGCATTCAAGTTCAAGAATCACAGAGCCCCAAGTATGAAGAACTCAAACAGGCCCACACCAAGACACATAGTAATTAAAATGCCAAACATTAAAGAAAAAGAGAAATCCTAAAAGCAGCATAGGATAAGCAACAGGTTACCTACAAAGGAAACTCCATAAGGCTCTCAGCTGACTTCTCACAAGAAACACTACAGGCCAGAAGGGAATGGCATGAAGTAATCAAGGTCAAGAAAAACAAGGATCTGAATCCAAGACTACTCTACCCAGAAGGCTGTCATTCAAAATGGAAGGTCAAATAAAGAGCTTCCCAGACAAAAAAAAAAAAAAAAAAAAAAAAGGCTAAGGGAATACATTAGCACCAAACCAGCACTACAAGAAATGTTAAAAAACAACAACAACAACAACAACAACAAAAAAAAACTGCTGTAATTAGTAGAAGAAATAGGAAAATATAACGACACTAAACAAAAATGGCAATAAATAAGTACATATCAATAATCACCTTAAATGTAAATGGACTGAATGCTCTGATAAAAAGACACAGAGTAGCTGATTGGATAAGAAAACATGATTCATCTATATGTTGTTTACAAGAGACCCACCTCACAGCAAAAGACTCACATAGGTTAAAAGTGAAGGGATGGAAAAAAATTTCCAAGCAAAGGAAAAGCAAAAAAAAAAAAAAAAAAAAAAAAAAAGCTGGGGTAGCAATACTCATATCTGATAAAGTAGATTTGAAAATGAAGACCAAAACTAGAGACAAAGAAGGCCACTACAAAATATTGAAAGGATCTATCCAACAGAAAGATATAACCTTGATAAACATATATGCACACAATATAGGAGCTCCAAAATATATTAAAAATCTTCTGGAGGACTTCAAAGGAGAAATCAACAGCAATACAATCATAGCAGGGGACTTCAACACCCCTTTGACACCGCTGGATAGATCCTCTAGACAAAAAAATTAGTGAGGAAACAGAGACTCTAAATGAAGCACTAGACCAAATGAATTTAATAAATATCTACAGAGAATTATACCCCAAAACTAGAGAATTCACATTCTTCTCAAATGCACATGGGACATTCTCAAAGATAGACCACGTAATAGGACACAAAATAAATCTCTACAAGTTCAAGAAGATTGAAATTATATCAAGCATCTTCTCAGATCACAATGGCATGAAACTAGAAATCAATTGCAACAAGAACATGCAAAGACATTTCAACACATGGAGGCTAAATAGCATGTTATTAAACAATGAATGGGTTACCATGGAGATCAAGGAAGAAAATAAAAACTTTCAGGAACCAGTGAAAATGAACACACAACAACACAAAATCTATGGCATGCAGCAAAAGCAGTTCTGAAAGGGAAGTTCATAGCACTACAGGCCTACCTCAAAAAACAAGAAAAATCTCTAATAGACTATCTAACCTCATAACTTAAAGAACTAGAAAGCAAACAAAAAGAAAACCCCAGAGCAAGTAGAAGGAAGGAAATAGTAAAGATCAGAGCAGAAATCAATGACATAGAGACAAAAAAAAAAAAACCAATTCAAAGGATCAATGAAACAAAGAGCTGGTTTTTCAAAAAGATAAACAACATTGATGGACCCTTAGCTAGACTCTCCAAGAAACAAAGAGAGAGAACCCAAATGCACAAAATCAGAAAGGAAAGAGAAGTAACAACTGACACCACAGAAATACAAAAGATCAATAACAGCTACTATGAACAACTATATGACAACAAATTCGACAATCTAAGCAAAATGGACAAATTTCTAGAAACACACAGTCTCCCAAAACTGGACCGGGAAGAGATAGAAAACTTGAACAAACCAATAACAACTAAGGAAATTGAAGAGGTAATCAAGACTCTCCCAGCAAACAAAAGCCCAGGCCCAGATGGCTTCACCGGGAAGTTTTACCGAACATTCAAAAAAGAACTAACACCCATTCTCCTCAAACTGATTCAAAAAATTCAAGAAGAAGAAAGACTTTTAAACTCGTTCTATGAGGCCAGCATAATTCTAATTCCAAAACCAGAAAAAAACACTACAAAGAAAGAAAACTACAGGCCAATATCCCTGATGAACACAGATGCCAAAACCCTAAACAAAATACTAGCAAATCGGATCCAGCAATACATCGAAAAAATCATTCACCATGACCAAGAGGGATTCATCCCAGGGATGCAAGGCTGGTACAATATTCGCAAATCAATAAATGTGATACACCACATAAACAAAATGAAGAATAAAAACCACATGATCATATCAATAGACACAGAAAAAGCATTCAACAAAATCCAGCATCTTTTCTGATAAAAAATGCTCATCAATGTGGGAATAGAGGGATCATATCTCAACATAATAAAGGCCATATATGAAAGACCTACAGCCAACATCATCAACATCATCAACAACTCAGTGAGCAGAAACTAAAAACATTTCCCTTAAGAAGAGGAATAAGACAGGGATGTCCACTTTTGCCACTCTTATTTAACATAATACTGGAAGTCATAGCCACAGCAATCAGACATGAAGATAAAATAAAAGGAATCCAAATTGGAAAGGAGAAAGTGAAACTGTCATTATTTGCAGATGGCATGATATTATATATAGAAAACCCTAAAGACTCCACCAAAAATCTACTAGACATAATAAATGAATTTGGCAAAGTAACAGGATACAAAATTAACGTCAAGAAATCGACGGCATTCTTATACACCAATGATGAACTCACTGAAAGAGAAACTGAACAAACAATCCCATTGACCATAGCGGCAAAAAAATTAAGATACCTAGGAATAAACTTAACCAAAGAAGTAAAGGACCTATTTGCAGAAAACTATAGGACATTGAAAAAAGAAATGGAGGAAGATATAAAAAAGTGGAATCACATACCTTGTTCATGGATTGGAAGAATTAACATCATTAAAATGTTTACATTACTCAAAGCAATCTATAGAGTCAATGCAATCCCCATCAAAATACCAACAACATATTTCACAGAACTAGAACAAATACTTCAAAAGTTCATATGGAACCAAAAAAGACCCCGAATAGCCACAGCAATTTTGAAAAAGAAGGACAAAGTAGGTGGGATCACAATACCAGATATCAGGTTATACTACAAAGCGACTGTAATCAAAACAGCCAGGTACTGGCACGAGAACAGGCATATAGACCAGTAGAACAGAATAGAGAACCCAGAAATGGACCCAAGGCAATGTACTCAATATTTGACAAAGGTGGCAAGAGCATACAGTGGAGTAAAGACAGCCTCTTTAATAAATGATGTTGGGAAAATTGAACAGCTATATGCAAAAAAATGAAACTAGACCATCAACTTACACCATACACAAGAATAAACTCAAAATGGATAAAAGACTTAAATGTGACCCGTGAATCCATAAAAATTCTAGAAGAAACTGTAGGCAACAAAATTTCAGACATCATACGCAGCAGAATTTTCACTGATACATCACCTAAGGCAACAGAAACAAAGGAAAAAATGAACACATGGGACTACATCAAACTAAAAAGCTTCTGCACAGCAAAAGAAACAACCATCAAAATGGAAAGGCAACCCACTGTATGGGAGAACATCATTGCCAATGATACATCAGATAAGGGGTTAATTTCCAAAATATATAGAGTACTCATACAACTCAACAAAAGGAAGTCAAAGAACCCAATTAAAAAATGGGCAGAGCCCTGGCCGGTTTGTCTCAGCGGTTAGAGCGTCAGCCTGCGGTCCACAGAGACCCGGGTTCAGCTCCCGCTAAGGGCACATACCTTGGCTGCAGTTTGTCCCCGGCCCTGGTTGGGTCGTGTGGGTGGCGGCCACTCGATGTGTCCCTTTCACATCGATGTTTCTCTCTCTTCCTCTCTCTCCTTCCCGTTCTATCTGAGTAAAAAATGGAAAAATGTCCTCGGGTGAAGATAAAAAAAAAAAAAAGAAAGAAAAAAATGGGCAGAGGTGCTGAATAGACACCTCTCCAAACAGGACATACAAATGGCCAAGAGACATATGAAGAAATGCTCAACATCACTAATCATCAGAAAGATGCAAATTAAAACAACAATGAATCACCTCACACCTGTCAGTATGACCACCATCAACAAATCATCAAACAACAAGTGTTGGCGAGGGTGTGGAAAAAGGGAACTCTAGTACACTGCTGGTGGGAATACAGACTGGTGCAGCCACTATGGAAAACAATATGGTGTTACCTCAAAAAATTAAAAATTGAACTTCCATTTGACCCAGTGATCCCACTTCTAGGACTATACCCTAAGAAGCCTGAAACATCAATCAGAAAAAATATATATACCCCCATGTTCATAGTAGCACTGTTTACAATAGCTAAGATCTGGAAACAGCCCAAGTGTCCATTGTGTGGTACATATACACAATGGAGTACTATGCAGCTGTAAGAAACAAAGATCTCTTATCCTTTGAGATGACATGGAGGGACCTGGAAAGTATTATCCTAAGTGAAACAAGCCAAGCAAAAAAAGACAAGTACCACATGATCTCACTTATATATGGAATATAATGAATATAACAGTCTGAGGAATAGGGTAGACCCAGAAACATGGAAGTAGGGTACAGACTGACAACCCTCAGAAGAGGAGGTTGTGGGGAGTGGGAGGAGATAAACCACAGAACTTATATGCATGTATGCATAACCAATGAACATGGACAACAAAACTGGGGACGGGGTGGGGGAATGGGGAGGAGGGTGTCAATGGGGTCAAAAAGGGGAAACATTTGTAACAACAACAACAAAAAATGACACACAAGATCAAATGGATTTAACGATATCTCCAGAGTATTTCTCCCCAAAGCAGCAAAATATACACTCTTTCCAAGCGCACATGGAACATCTTCTAGGACAGTCTACATGTTAGGACACAAACAAGTCTCAATAACTTAAACAAGACTGAAATAATATTAAGCATCTTCTCTGACCATAATGGTATGAAATTAAAAACCAGTGCCAGAGATTTCCGGTCAAGATGGTGGCTTAGGTAAATGTGGTACCCACCTCCTCTCACGACCACATCAAAATTACAACTAAACTACGAACAAACATTCTTCAGAACCACCTGAAATTGAGCTGAATAGAAGTCCTACAACTATAAAATTAAAGAAGCAGCCTCATCAAGAATGATAGGAGGGCCCTGGCCGGTTTGGCTCAGTGGTTAGCGCGTCGTCCTGTGGTCCAGAGAGACCCGGGTTCGGTTCCCGCTAAGGGCGCATACCTCAGTTGCAGTTTGTCCCCAGCCCTGGTTGGTTGTGCGGGTGGCAGCCACTCGATGTGTCCCTTTCACGTTGATATTTCTCTCTCTCTCTCTTCCTCTCTCTCCCTCCCCCTCTATCTGAACAAAAAATGAAAAAAAAAAAAAAAGTCCTTGGGTGAGGATAAAAAAAAAAAAAATAGGAGGGGCGGAGGCGCAGACAGGCTGGTCCCACACTCATGTGCCACAAATAAAAATCAGGATACCTCACCTGTGAACGTCCTCCCTGAGGAGTGAGGTGTCTTCATCCCACACCAGGACTCTAGCTCAGGGTTCTAGTGCCAGGAAGAGAAGTCCCCATAACTTCTGGCTGTAACAATCAGCAGGAATTGAGGCTGAGGTTGCTGGCGGTTCCTCTTAAAGGGTGCATGCATGGACTTAGCCAGACTTGCACCCTCTAAGCTTGGAGGGGAGGCAGCTTGAGGGGCGCCAGAGACATTCGGAAGAACTGAACTGCTTGGCTTTGGGACCAGGGCTGGAGAGGTGGCTTTCTCCTGGACAGATGTGCTAGTGGAGGCTGATATTCCTTTGGTGAGCCCTTCCCTGGGGCGGCAGACAGCCGCCATATCTGGGACACCAGCAACCTGGCTCACACTGTTTGCCCTGTCCTGGTGATTCTCCGAGGCCCCGCCCCACTCAACTTTCAGGTCCACCCAAGCTGTTTCCAAAGTCTTTACCATAGAATTGCCTGTCTTGGATTCTGCTTCAGAGTTTCCTAAAATATCTCAAATAAGCAGCATTTGGTTTCAGCAAGCCCCATATTTCTCATTAAGTGACCCTAGGCCTGGCACTAGAAGCAGCCAGCCTTGGTTCACAGCTTGGCTTTTCCTGGGCACCTCCAGCCCAGCACAAGCAGCAGCCATCAACAGATTACTTTGTAGCTTATGCCGGCTGGCCCTGGATAGAACAAAGGCAATGGCTGACCTTGACCCAGAGCCAGCACACCCAGTAGACAGCTTCAGACCACATTGAAACACCACCACTCAACCACCTTCACAAGTGACACACTCCATGAGCAGACTCAGTGGGTACCAGAGCCCTACTGAGGTAAATCTTGCTCTGTGTGGTGGGCCCCTACACAGCTGATCCTCCAAGGTAGTCAGAGGACAGTGGTCAGTGGGCACAACCAGTCCTTACAGCTGATCAGCCTGAGTAAATTGCTCCCATTGACATGCCAACAACAATTAAGACTCAATTACAACAGAAGGGTGTACAGTCCACATGAGGGCCCAGATGGAGTGATTAGGGAAGCTGTACCACTGGATCCTACTACAGGACACCCACAAAAATAGGCCACCATACGAAGCCTAGGAGACATAGCAACTCTACCTAATACAAAGAAACAATCACAGGGAAGCAGCCAAAATGAGGAGACAACAAAACATGTCCCACATGAAAGAAAAGAACAAAACTCCAGGAAAAGAATTAAACAAAACGGAGATAAGCAATCAATCAGATGCAGAGTTCAAAACACAGGTTATAATGTTGCTCAAGGAACTTGGTGAGACATTCAGAGAACTTAGTGAGACCTTCAAGGAACTTAAGGAGACCTCCAAGGAACTTAATGAGAACATCGACAACACAAAAAAGGACCAGTCAGAAACGAAGGATGCACTAACTGAAATAAAGAATAATTTACAGGGAATCAATAGTAGAGTAGGTAAAGCCAAGAAGGAAACCATCAATTTGGAATATAAGGAAGCAAGAAACACCCAATCAGAACAGCAAAAAGAAAAAAGAATCCAAAAAAATGAGGATAGTGTAAGGAGCCTCTGGGACAACGTCAAGCGTGCCAACATTCACATCATAGGGATGCCAGAAGTAGAAGAGAGAGAGCAAGAAATTGAAAACCTATTTGAAACAATAATAACAGAAAACTTCCCTAACTTGTTGAAGGAAACAGACATACAAGTCCAGGAAGCACATAGAGTTCCAAACAACATGAACCCAAAGAGGACCATACCAAGACACATCATCAAAATGCAAAGGTTAAAGACAAAGAGAGAATATTAAAAGCAGCAAGAGAAAAGCAGTTAATTACCTACAAAGGAGCTCCCATAAGACTGTCAGCTGATTTCTCAAAAGAAACTTTGCAGGTCTGAAAGGAGTGGCAAAAAATATTCGAGGTGATGACAAGTAATGAACTACAACCAAGACTACTCTATCCTGCAAAGCTATCATTTAGAATCAATGGGCATGTCAAGAGTTTCCCAGACAAGAAAAAGCTAAAGGAATTCATCACCACCAAACCAGTATTATATGAAATGTTGAAGGGTCTCCTTCTGACCTACAACCAAGACTACTCTATCCTGCAAAGCTATCATTTAGAATCAATGGGCATGTCAAGAGTTTCCCAGACAAGAAAAAGCTAAAGGAATTCATCACCACCAAACCAATATTATATGAAATGTTGAAGGGTCTTCTTGAAGGAGAAGAACAAAAATATGAACAATAAAATGGTAATTAATACATATCTATCAACAATTGAATCTACAAACAAAATGAGCAAGCAGAACAGAAACAGACTCATAGATACTGAGAACTTTTGTTGCTTGCCAGATGGGTGGGGGCTGGGGAGACAGGTGAAAAAGGTGAAGGAATTAAGAAGTACAAATTGGTTGTTAGACTGATGAACCTCAAAGGGAAGGGGGGAAGGAGGGCAGGATGACATAAACCAAAGAACTTCTATGCATATATGCATAAACAATGGACACCAACAATAGTGTGGGGAAGGCCAGAGAGGGGCAGGATTGGGGAGGAGTGGGTCAATAAAGAAAAAAGGGGGGACATCTGTAATACAGTCAACAATAAAGATGAGTTAAAAAACAAAACAAAAAACCAATGCCAGGAAAAAAACGAATACACACAAAATCATGGAGGCTAAATAAGATGTTACTAAACAATGACTGGGATAACAATGAGATTAAGAAAAAATTCAAAAGATACCTTGAAACAAACAAAAATGAGAACACTACAACCCAAGTCTATGGGACACAGTAAAAGCAGTCCTAAGAAGGAAATTCATATTATTACAGGCCTAGTTCCCAAAACAAGAAAAAAATCATATAAACAATCTAACTTTACACCTAAAGAAAGTAAAAGAAAAGAACAAAAAAGCCCAAAGTGAGAAGGAATAAAATTATAATGATCAGAGCAGAAATAAACAAAAGAGAATCTGAAAGAAGAATACAAAAGATCAATGAAACGAAGAGCTGGTTCTTTGAAAAGATAAACAAGATTGAATAACTTTTAACCAGACTCATCAAGGAAAAAAAAGAGAAGACCCAAATAAAATCAGAAATGAAAAAACAGAAGTAACAACTGAAACAAAAAAAATACAAAGAATTGTAAGAAAACATTACAAACAACTATATGCCAAGAAACTGGACAATCTGGAAGAAATAGATCTATTCCTAGAAACATACAATCTTTTATAACTGAATCAGGAAAACTCAGAGAATCTAAATAGATAGATTACAACTAATTAAATGGAAGTAGTAATAAAAAACAAACAAAACCTCCCAACAAATAAAAGTCCTAGACGGGAAGGTTTCACGGGTGAATTTACCAAACATTCAAACAAGAAATAACACCTATCCTTCTCAAACTATTAAAAAAAAAAAAAATACAAGAGGAGAGAAAATTCCCAAGCTCATTTTACGAAGCCAGCATTATTCTAGTTATAAAAACCAGATAAAGACACTACAAAGGAAGAAAGTTGTAGGCCAATATCCCTGATTAACATAGATGCTGAAATCCTCAGCAGTATATTAGTAATCCAGATCCAGCAATACATTAAAAAGATAATACACCATGATCAAGTGGGATTTATTCCAGGGATACAAGGTCGGTCCAATATCCTCAAATCAATTAATATGATACACCATGTAAATAAAATGAAGGATAAAAACCACATGATCATATCAGTGGATGCAGAAAAAGTATTTGATAAAATCCAGCATCCATTTATGATAAAAATTCTCAGCAAAGTGGGAAAATAGGGATCATACCACAATGTTATAAAGATCATATATGACAAACTCACAGCCAACATTATATTCAATGGGCAAACTCTAAAATAATTTCTCTTAAGATTGGGAACAACACAGGGATGTTCACTTTTTGTTTGTTTGTTTTTTTACCCTCACCTGAGGACATTTTTTTCCATTTTTTGTTCAGATAGAGTGGGAGGGAGAGAGAGGAAGAGAGAGAGAAACATCGACGTGAAAGGGACACATCGAGTGGCTGCCACCCGCACAACCAACCAGGGCTGGGGACAAACTGCAACTGAGGTACACGTCCTTAGCAGGAACTGAACTCAGGTCTCTCTGGACCGCAGGCCAATGCTCTAACCACCGAGCAAAACCGGCGAGGACCAGGGATGTCCACTTTAACCATTCTTATTCAACATAGTACTGGAAGTCCTAGTCACAGCAATCAGACATGAAGCAGAAAAAACAGGCATCCAAACTAGAAAGGAAGAACTAAAACCGTTATTATTTGCAAATGACATGATATTGTACATAGAAAATCCTAAACACTTCACCAAAAAGCTACTAGATCTAATAAATGAATTCAGCAAAATAGCAGGATACAAAATTAACATTCAGAAATCAATGCCATTTCTATACATCAATAATGAACTATGAGAAAGAGAAACTAAGAAAACAATCCCATTTACTATTGCAACAACAACAAAAAAGGTACACAGAAATAAATTTAACTAAGGAGGTAAAAGACCTGTACTCGGAAAAATATAGGACACTGAAGAAAGAAACTGAGGAAGATACAAATAAGTGTAAGCTTATGTTCATGAATTAAAAGAATTAACATCATTAAAATGTCCATACTACCCAAAGCAATCTATAGATACAATGTAATTCCTATTAAATTCCAATGACATATTTCACAGATCTAGGACAAGTATTCCAAAAAAGATCCCGAATAGCCTTAGCAATCATGAGAAAGAAGAACAAAGTTGAAGGTATCACAATACCTGATATCAAATTTCCTATAAGGCCACTGTAATCAAAATAGCCTGCTACTGGAATAAGAACAGGCATATAGATCAATGGAACATAACAGAAAGTATAGAAATCAACCCACACCTATATAGTCAATAGTTGACAAAGGAGGCAAGAACATACAATGGGGCAAAGACAGTCTCTTCAATAAATAGTGTTGGGAAAAATTGGACAGGTACATGCAAAAAAAAATGAAACTAGACCACCAACTTACACTACACACAAGAATAAACTCAAAATGGAGGAAAGACTTAAATGTAAGTCACAAAACTATAAAAATCCTAGAAGAAAACATAGGAAGTAAAATCTCAGACGTCTCTTATACCAATATTTTTGCTAATACATCCTGGAGAGCAAGGGAAATAAAGAAAAAATAAACAAATGGGGCTATATCAAACTAAAAAGCTTCCGCACAGCAAAAGAATCCATCAACAAAATGAAAAGGGAACCCACTGTATGGGAGAACACATTTGTCAATGATACATCTGATAATGGGTTAATTTCCAAAATATATAATGAACTTACACAACTCAACACCAGGAAGACAAACAATCCAATTAAACAATGGGCAAAGGATGTAGACACTTCTCCAAAGAGGACATGCAGATGACCAATAGACATATGAAAAAATACTCAATGTCACTAATTATCAGAGAGATGCAGATTAAAACCACAATGAGATATCACCTCACACCTGCTAGAATGGCCTCCAATATATCAACAAACAGCAAGTGCTGTTGAGGATGTGCAGAAGAGGGAACCCTAGTGAGCTGTTGGTGGGAATGCAGGCTGGTGCCACCACTGTGGAAAACAGTATGGAGTTTCCTCAAAAAATTAAAAATGAAACTGCCTTTTAACCCAGCAATTCTGCTTTTGGAAATAGCTCCTAAGAATCCCAAAACACAAATCAAAAAGAATATATGCACCCCTATATTCATAAAAGTGCTATTTAACAATAGACAAGATCTGGAACCAGCCCAAGTGACCATCAGTAGATGAGTGGATAAAAAGCCGTTGTACATTTACACAGTGGAATACAATGGTGTCATAAAAAAGAGAAATTCTTGCCTTTTGTGACAGCATGGATGGACCTGGACATTATTAAGCTAAGTGAAATAAGCTGGTTAGAGATAGAGAAATACCTATGATCTCACTTATATGTGGAACTAATGAACAAAATATACTGATGAACAAAATAGAACCAGAGGCATGGATACATAGAACAGACTGACAGTTGTCAGAGGGGAGTGGGGAAGGATAGAGTGGATGAAAGAAGGTAAAGGGATTAGCCATAGACACAGACAACAGTATGGTGATATCCTGTGGGAACAGGTGGCAGGAGCTTTGTTGAGGTAGGCAAAGGTGGCAAAGGAATGGGAACATCTGTAATAGTGTCAACAATAATAACAAAGAAAAAAACAGCAAGAAAGGAAGCTATACAATATCAATAAACAGAGCCGGAAGGAGATGTGATCCAAATGTTGAAATTAGCAGACAAAGACATGATTTTATTTATTTATTTATTCTATGTTAATTAATTTATTTTTGTTACAGATGTTTCTCCTTTTTCTCCCCCATTGACATCCTCCTCCCAACCCCCCCACCCCAGCCTTATTATCTATGTCTTTGCCTATGCATATATGCATATAAGTTCTGTGGTTTATCTCTTCCCTCCCCCCATGTCCACCTCTCCTGAGGTTTGTCAGTCTGTACCTCACTTCCATGTTTCTGGGTCTATTTTGCTCCTCAGCTTATTTTGTGACTTATAAAGAAATTGAAAATGTAATCAAGAAACTCCCAGCAAATAAAAGCCCAGGCCCGGACGGCTTCACAGGGGAGTTTTGCCAAACATTCAAAAAAGACCTAACACCCATTCTCCTCAAACTATTCCAAATAATCCAAGAAGATGGAAGACTTTCAAAGTCATTTTATGAGGCCAACATAATTCTAATTCCAAAGCCAGATAAAGACATTACAAAGAAAGAAAACTAGAGGCCAATATCTCTATGAACATAGATGCCAAAATCCTTAACAAAATATTAGCAAATTAGATTCAGACAAGGACATGTTTTTAAAAATCAAAGAAGAGATTTTTAAAATGTGAATAAAAAGATAGAAAATTTCAAGAGTGAGTTATAATTTATAAAAAAATCAAATAGACAATCCAGAAATGAAAAATATAGTAACTGAAATAATGAATCATTAAATGTGTTTAATAGCAGACTAGAAATTTTAGTGAACTAACAGTTGCAATGAAAATATACAAACTGAAACATAGAAAGATAAAGAGTGAGAAAAATAAGACACTAATAAAAGACGTGTACACAGTCAAGTAGTCTAACATACATACAATTGGAGTCATGAATGGAAACAAGAAAGAGAATGGGAATAAAGAAATATTTCAGCCCTGGCTGGTTTGGCTCAGCGGTTAGATCATCGGCCCGTGGACCCGAGAGACCCGGGTTCGGTTCCCTCTAAGGGCACGTGCCTCGATTGAGGTTTGTCCCTGGCCCTGGTTGGGGTTCTGTGGGTGGCAACCATTCGATGTGTCTCTGTCATGTTGATGTTTCTCTCTCTCTTTTCCTCCCTCTCCCTCCTGCTCTATCTGAAAATAAATGCAAAAAAAAAAAAAAAAAAAAGTGTTCTAAGGTGAGGATAAAAAAAAAAAATATTTGAAGAAATAATCACCAAGGTCTTTCCAAAATTGATAAAAGATAGCAATACAGATTCAAAAGTTTTAGGATAAATGCAAAGATAACTATGCCCAGACACAATATAGCATAATTGCTAAAAATCAAAGAAAAAAATACTAAAAGCCTAAAAGCACCCAGAAGAAAAGAAAGCATTCCATTTTTTTGTGTGTGTTGGCTGTTGTCATTGTTAATTTTTTTAAATTAAATTAATTAATTTATTTTTGTTACAGATGTTTCTCCTTTTCCCCTCACTGATTCCCCCCTCCCTCCCTACCCTGTCCCCAGTTTTGTTGTCCACGTCCATTGTTCATGCATACATGCATATAAGTTCTGTGGTTTATCTATTTCCCCCCTCACCCCCTCTTCTGGGGATTGTCAGTCTGTACCCACTTCCACGTCTCTGGGACTAATCCATTAATCAGACTGTTATGTTCATTATATTTCACAAATAAGTGAGATCATATGATACTTGTCTTTCTGTTTGACTTGTTTTACTTAGGATAATACTTTCCAGGTCCCTCCATGTCGTCTCAAAGGATAAGAGATCTTTCTTTCTTACAGCTGCATAATACTCCATTGTGTATATGTACCACAGCTTTTTTATCCATTCATCCACTGATGGACATTTGGGCTGTTTCCAGATCTTAGCTATTGTAAATAGTGCTGCTACAAACATGGGGGTACATATATTCTTTCTGATTGGTGTTTCCTTTAAAAGAGCAACAGTAAGCCCTTCCCAGTGTGACTCAGTGTTTAGAGTATTACCCCACTCATCACAGGGTCACAGGTTTGATTCTCAGTCAAGAGCATGTACCTGGGTTATAGATTTGACCCCTGGCCCCAGTTGGGGTGTGTAGGAGGCAATCAGTTGATGTGTCTCTCTCAAGCAGATGTTTCTCTCTCTCTCTCTCTCTCTCTCTCCTCTTCTCTCCCTCTCTTCCTCTCTCTCTAAAAATCAATGGGAAAAATATCCTCAGGTGAAGAATAACAAAAATATAAAAATAAATAAATAAAATAAAAGAACAACAATAAGATTTCCAAATGACTTTTAGCAGAAACCTAAAACATCCTGGAATGACATCATTAAATTGCTAAAATTAATAATAATAATTCCCAAACTAGAATTCTGTACCCAGAAAAAATATTCTTCAAAATGAGGTAAAATAAAGACAGAAAGCAAGCTAAATGCATTTGTTGCCAATAGACTCACACAACAATAAATACTGAAAATTCTTCAGGCTGAAGGAAAATGAACCCAGAAGAAGTACACAGCTGCAGAAAGGAATGAAGAGTACCAGAAAGGTAAATATGTGAGTTAGTAAAGAAGAATGTTCATTATTTAAAAAAAAACAACAACCAATAATACTCTCTTATTGGGTTTATTACAGAAGTAGAAATAAAATATATGACAACAATGCCACAAAAGGAGGATGGGGGATGGAGTTATTCTATTCTTCTATTGTGGTAGGAATTTGAGTGAATTTGACTGTATTTACTGATTTATTTACTAGTCATTATAATAAGTTAGGGCTAAATAGTACAATCTGTAGGGTATTGTCCAATTTGGTAGCTACTAGCTATATGTGGCTATGAAGTAGGATGTATTCCTAGAAGTAGGATTTTTAAAGTAACTTTAAAATTTTAAAACATTAATTTAGCAAAGATGCAAATGTATTTTCAAGACATGATTACTGCATTTATTTCCTCATAAACCTTTTTGTAAAATTAGAAATTGAAGCCCTGGCTTGTATGGTTCAACAGTAAGAGCATCACCTGCAGACCAAAGAGTCCCAAGTTTGATTCCAGCTGAGGGAACATACCTTGGTTGCGGTTCATCCCTGGTCCTGGTTGGGATTGTGTGGGTGGCAGCTATCAATGTGTCTCTGTCACATCGATGTTTCTCTCTCTCTCTCTTCCTCCCTATCCTCCTCCAGCTCTATGTGAAGATTAATGTGAAAATGTCCTCAAGTTAGGATTTAAAAAAATTAGAAATTGAAGATAATATTCTCAAAAGATATAAATTGGCTGCTGGTCAAGCTCTCAAAAATCAATATAACAGAGCACATGTTAAAAACTATCATAGGTAGTTTTTTATTGTAATTTATATTTGAGACTGTCTCATCCATTACATTCTCATTGGTTTTGATAGTGATCTGATGTAAATTTCTTACCAGACAATCTCTAGAACATGTTATAAAATCTGGTACAGTTTAGCCTAATTAACTTATGATGTTTTAATAGGAGGAAATTTGTTAATATTCATCTGCTTCTAGTATTTTATAGTAATTTTGCTTTTGTAAACATAAAGTCAAAAGTATTATTTGGGAATGTGTATCCAAAACCAAATTTAGAAGAAAATGAACTACAGTAAACTTTTAACAGAAATGCAATTTAAAGATTTAGAAATTTATTATTTTAATGACATGAAATAAGCATTTCTCCTATGAAGCCACCTGTAACACATTAAGTATAAATCATAATTTCTCAAGTGCTGTTTTGGGACCTTTATGTTGCAATTCCAGATGCATAAGTTAACCTGATTAAGCAAGGGTATTGTTGCATTTGGGGTGAGCAAAAACAAAGTGATGAAAGACAGGCCTTAAAATAGCTTAGAGGAGAAACACTTTGGAATTTAAACTCAATGTAGAGTAAATGTGGGAGGAAAATAACATAAAGTAATTAAGATTTAAATGTATAAATGCCTACATAACAGAGAATCGTTAATGTACTAATCATGTTAGCTATATCATTTTTAAGTTGTGGCAAGAAAAGATTCCCTTATTTAAAAATATAATGGTGTGGCTCAGTGGACTGAGCATTGTTCCATGGACTGAAAGGTCCTGGTTCCATTCCAGGTCAGGACACATGCCTGGGGTTGCTGGCTCAATCCCCAGTAGGGGGCGTGCAGGGGGCAGCTGATCAATGTTTCTTTCTCATTGATGTTTCTGTTTCTTCCTTCCTCTCTGTAAATAATAAAAACATATTTAAAAATATATATATAAAACAGTACCAAAAGTCTAAATCAGAAAAAAAAACTATGTATTTTACCATTCAAATGTACCATATAAAATACAGAGTTCAGCCCTGGCCAATTTGGCTCAGTGGTTAGAGTGTCAGCCCACAGACCAGAGAGTCCTGGGTTCAGTTCCTGCTAAGGGCATGTACCTTGGTGGCAGTGTGTCCCTGGCTCCGCTTGGGCCCACGTGAGTGGCAACCACTCGATGTGTCTCTTTTACATCAATGTTTCTCTCTCCCCCCCCCCCTCCCTCCCGCTCTATCTGAAGATAAATGCAAAATTGTCCTCAGTGAGCATAAAAATAAATAAATAAATAAATAAATACATACATACATACATACATACATACATACATAAATAAAATAAAATACAAAGTTCAGTCTTAACCTTAGAGTCTCTTAGAAGTTTTACTAAAAACCCTCCATTTTTTTTTATCCTCACCCGAGGACATTTTTTGCATTTATCTTCAGATAGCGTGAGAGGGAGAGAGGGGGAAAGAGAGAGAGAAACATAGATGTGAGAAAGACACATCGACTGGTTGCCACCCACACAACCCCCACCGGGGCCAGGACAAACTGCAACCAAGGTAAATGACCTTAGCAAGAACTGAACCGGGGACTCTACAGTCCGCAGGCCGACGCTCTAACTGCTGAGCCAAACCGGCCAGGGCAAAACCCTCAATATTTTTAACAATACTTTTATAAGGATTACAAAATGTCAGTTACTATTTAAGCACTTTGCAAATATGAAATCACTAAATCTTCATAATAATTCATGATGTAAGTACTATTATTCTCATTTTACAAATAAGAAAATACATTGCTTTTAGCTGGGTAAAATTTCCAAAATATTTATGCTAAGTATCTTGCCCAAGGTCACAAAGCTAACAAGTGGCAGACCAGACCTGAACCCAGACAATTGCTCCAGACTATGATTGTATCTACTATATGCTGTGTTGCTTCTCTAATGCCTAATATTAGCTGTTTAGAAGATTAATAAATATCATGTGTGGAATCAAACTAAAATGGGGTCACTTACATCAAGGTCCAAATGGAGATGGTCAATGCAGGCACATAAAGGAACCTAACCTTACAGGAATGTATAGCTCTCCCTGGCTAGTTTGGCCTAGTGGTTAAGAGCATCAGCCTGAAGACCAAAGAGCTGCGGGTTCGATTCCAGTCAAGGGCACATACCTCGGTTGCGGGGTCATGGGGGAGGCAACCAGTCAATGCGTCTCTGTCACATCGATGTTTCTCTCTCTCTCCCTCCTCCCTCCCACTCTACCTAAAGATAAATGGGAAAAAAAAAAAAATCCTTGGGTGAGGATTTGAAAAAAAGAATTTATATCTCTTCTTAGAAATCAGCAGATGATATCCAATAACCAAATGCCAAGTTCATCTTTAAACTTCTTTGTTGCCCTGACTTAGCTGTCCTGATCCAAATAAGAAAAAAGATCATTAAGCAACTAATCAGCTAAAAAAGCAAAAAAAAACCAAAACAATTTGATATTTGTCCCATACAAATCCCTTAGTCTATGGGCAACTTGGAACTCATTACTCTCATAGCTTTTAATGTCTGAACTTGCAAGTCAAAAACCTTACAGTAATCTCATCTTTCTGCTTTTTTAAAATACAGTATGCAGAGTTTGTTTTTTTTAATGTTTTTATTTATTTATTTATTTATTTATTTATTTATTTATTTATTTAATTTTTAGAGAGGAAGGGAGAGAGAGATAGAAACATCGATGTGAAAGAGAAACATCAACTGGCTGCCTACTGCACGCCCCCTACTGGGGATCAAGCCTGCAACCTGGGTATGTGCTCTGACTGGGAATTGAACCGGGACCTGTAAGTCCATGGGATGACACTCAATCCACTGAGCCACACAGGCTGGGCCAGAGTTTGGTTTTTTAACAAAGAAAATAATAATGTATTTTGAATTTTTTAGTTGAACAAAATATCAAAATATATTAAGGCTAAAGACATTGACTACATTCTACTAAAACTCCCCATACACACTTGAATTCCTCATTAAGATATTCAGTGAATGATCACAGAGATCTTACTTGAACACTGCCAGTGACAGGAAACTTATATTGAAGTGGACAATTTTATTTTCAGGAATTAAATATTTTTTTGAAATCTTCCTCCTTTAAGCTTTTATCCTATTTCTACCCTATCTTCTAAAGTCACACAAAATTAATGTCATTTTTCTTTTACACTGCTGCTCTTTAAATATGTGAAGAAATGTAATGTATTAATTTCCCCTCACCCAGGCTAAACATTCCACTTCCTTTAAAATGTCTTCAGGTATACAGTGGAGTTTTCTCACATTTCTATTTTTTCCTCTTCTGAACGTGCTCTAATTTGTCTTGTATCTTTTTTCTTTTTTTTTAATCCTCACCCAAAGATATATATATAATTTTTTGCATTAATCTTCAGATAGAGCTGGAGGGAGAGAGGGAGGAAAACAGAGGCACATCAATTGGTTGCCACCCACAAAACCCCAACCGGGGCCAGGGATGAACTGCAACTGAGGTACGTGCCCTTGATCGCAATCGAACCCGGGACTCTCTTATAGCTGAGCTGTCTTGTATCTTTTAAAGTGCACCATTTCAAAACAAGTTCCATATTCCAGGAGCATTTAACCACAGTTGATTAACAACATTATTTTTCATTCTAAATACTGATAATGTTGATCAATACTGACTTTTAAAATAATTTTTTGTTCTTTCATTTAACTCTATTTTTATTGTTGACACTATTATAGATGTCTCCCACACTTTGCCCACCTCCACCCAGACCCTTCTTCCCTCTGGATATCACCACACTGTTGTCTGTATTTATGGGTTATGCATACATGTTCTTTGGCTAATCCTTTCACCTTCTTTCATCTAGTCTATCCCTTCCCCCTCCCTCTGAAAACTATCAGTCTGTTCCACGTATCTATGCCACCGGTTCTATTTTGTTCATCAGTTTATTTTGTTCATTAGATTCAACAAATAAGTGAGATCATAGGTATTTCTCTATCTCTGACACCATATTGTTTTCCATAGTGGCTGCACCAGTCTGCATTCCCACCAGCAGTGTACTAGAGTTCCCTTTTCTCCACACCCTCGCCAACACTTGTTGTTTGATGATTTGTTGCTGGTGGCCATTCTGACAGGTGTGAAGTGATACCTCATTGTTGTTTTAATTTGCATCTCTCTGATGATTAGTGATGTTGAGCATTTTTTCATAGGTCTCTTAGCCATTTGTATGTCCTGTTTGGAGAGGTGTCTATTTAGGTCCGCATGAGTATTCTACATATTTTGGAAATTAACCCCTTATCGTTTGCAATTATGCTCTCCCATATAGTGGGTTCCCTTTCCATTTTGATGGTTGTTTCTTTTGCTGCGCAGAAGCTTTTAAGGTTACTGTAGTCCCATGTGTTCATGTTTTCCTTTGTTTCTCTTGCCTTAGGCATTGTTGTATCAGTGAACATTCTGCTGCATGTGATGTCTGAAATTTTGTTGCCTACATTTTCTTTTAGGGTTTTTCTAGATTCATGAGTCACATTTAAGTCTTTTTGTCTATTTTGAATTTATTCTTGTGAATGGTATAAGTTGGTGGTCTAGTTTCAGTTTTTTGCACATAGCTGCCCAATTTTCCTAACACCATTTATTAAAGAGGCTGTCTTTACTCCACTTATGCTCTTGCCACCTTTGTCAAATATAAATTGAGCATAATGACTTGAGTCAATTTCTGGGTTCTTTGTTCTGTTCCATTGATCTATCTGCCTGTTCTTATGCCACTACCAGGCTGTTTTGATTGAAACTGCTTTGTAGTATAACCTGATATCCAGTATTGTAATCCATCCTATTTCTTTTTCTTTTTCAAGATTGGTGTGACTATTCAGGGCCTTTTTTGGTTCCATATAAACTTTTGGAGTATTTGATCTAGCTCTGTGAAATATGTCATTGGTATTTTGATGGGCATTGCATTAAATCTATAGATTGCTTTGGGTTGAATGGACTTTCTAATGATGTTAATTCTTCCAACTCATGAACAAGGTATATGTTTCCACTTTTTTATATCTTCCTCTATTTGTTTTCTCAATAATCTGTAATTTTCTGCAAAGAGGTCCTTTACTTCTTTGGTTAAGTTAATTCCTCGGTATCTTAATTTTTTTTTTTTTGGCAATGGTAAATGAGATTGTTTTTTCAGTTTCTATTTCTGTGAGTTCATCATTGGTGTATAAAAATGCCATCAATTTCTTTTTTAAAAAATTTGTTTTTATTTATTTTTTAAATTAATTTATTTTTCTTACAGATGTTTCTCCTTTATCCCCCACTGATACCCCCCTCACCCCACCCACCCTGTCCCCAGCTTTGTTTTCCATGTCCATTGTTCATGCATACATGCATATAAGTTCTGTGGTTTATCACTCCCCCCAAACTCCCTCGTCTAGGGATTGTCAGTCTGTACCCCACTTCCACGTCTCTGGGACTACCCTGTTCCTTATTATTATAATGTTCATTATGTTCCACAAATAAGTGAAATCATGTGATATTTCTCTTTCTCTGCTTGGTTCGTTTTGCTTAGGATAATACTTTTCAGGTCCCTCCGTGTCATCTCAAAGGATAAGAGATCTTTCTTTCTTACAGCTGCAGAGGACTCCATTGTGTATATGTACAACAACATTTTTATCCATTTGTCTACTGACAGATATTTGGACTGTTTCCAGATCTTAGCTATTGTAAATAGTGCTGCTATGAACATGGGGGTACATATATATTGTTTCTGATTGGTGTTTCAGGCTTCTTAGGGTATATTACTAGCAGTGAGATCACCGGGTCAAATGGCAATTCATTTTTAATTTTTTGAGGTAACACCATAGTGTTTTCCATACTGGCTGCACCAGTCTGCATTCCCACCAGCAGTGTACTAGAGTTCCCTTTTCTCCACACTCTCGCCAACACTTGTTGTTTGATGATTTGTTGATGGTGGCCATTCTGACAGGTGTGAAGTGATACCTCATTGTTGTTTTAATTTGCATCTCTCTGGTGATTAGTGATGTTGAGCATTTCTTCATATGTCTCTTAGCCATTTGTATATCCTGTTTGGAGAAGTGTCTATTTAGTTCCTCTGCCCATTTTTTAATTGGGTTCTTTGTCTTCCTTTTGTGGAGTTGTATGAGCACTCTATATATATTGGAAATTAATCCCTTATCTGATGTACATTGGCAATTATGCTCTCCCATTGAGTCGGTTGCCTTTCCATTTTGGTGGTTGTTTCTTTTGCTGTGCAGAAGCTTTTGAGTTTGATGTAGTCCCATTTATTCATTTTTTCCTTTGTTTCTGTTGCCTTAGGTGATGTATCAGTGAAAATTCTGCTGCATGTGATGTCTGAAATTTTGTTGCCTATATTTTCTTCTAGGATTGGTATGGATTCATGAGTCATTTTTAAGTCTTTTATCTATTTTGAGTTTATTCTTGTGTATGGTGTAAGTTGATGATCTAGTTTCATTTTTCTGCAGGTAGCTATTCAATTTTCTCAACACCATTTATTAAAGAGGCTGTCTTTACTCTATCGTATGCTCTTGACACCTTTGTCAAATATTAATTGAGCATATTGTCTTGGGTCCATTTCTGGGTTCTCTATTCTGTTCCATTGACCTATCTGCCTGTTCTTGTGCCAGTACCAGGCTGTTTGGATTACAGTGGCTTTGTAGTATAACCTGAAATTTTGGTAATGTGATCCCTCCAACTTTGTTTGTCTTTTTCAAGATTGCTGTGGCTATTCGGGGTCTTTTTTGATTCCATATGAACTTTTGAACTATTTGTTCTAGTTCTGTGAAGTATGTCATTGGTATATTGATGGGGATTACATTGAATCTATAGATTGCTTTGGGTAGTATGGACATTTTAATGATGTTAATTCTTGCAATCCATGACCAAGGTATGTGCTTCCACTTTTTTTATATCTTCCTCTATTTCTTTTTTCAATGACCTGTAGTTTTCTGCGAATCGGTCCTTTATTTCTTTGGTTAAGTTTATTCCTAGGGAGATTAGAAAATGGTGGTGGAGTGAATGGAAGCTACACAGACCATCTCCCAGGACCAAACTGGAATTAAAATTAAAATAAAGACAAACTGTAAAAAAAAAATAAAAAAAAAAATAAGGCAACAGAAAAGCAGCTTGTGAGGACCATATAACAAGGGACACTGACTCGATCGTGGTAGGATTGTGGAGGCACAAAAGGGGTGCTGGGAGCCCACGGTCAGCAGCTATCTTAGCTGTGACCAGTGCCCTTGGGGTTACACTCTTAAGTGGCTCCACAGTATAGAGCCAGGACAGACGCTGAAATACCCACTGCCACTCACCTTGAGCTCTGGCAGAGGGAGGGCGGACTGGAATGAAACTATGTAAGGACACTCGGGATTTGGAGGGTGCTCAGAGCTTTTCCTGAGTTGCAGCCATGCAGGACGGTGGCCATCTTACTCCTTCCCAGGGCTCTGGGGAGAGGCAGCAGCCTCTCCCTCAGAGATTCAACCCAACCCAAGTGGGACATTGAAATGCAAATTGAGGCTCATTAACAATCAGCATCTGCCCCACACTTGGGAAATCTCCTTACACTGAACACCTGAGGAAGTTATTCATTCAACTGAGAACCCAAGGTTCTTCAAGTAACCCCAACTAATAGCCTCCAGGCAAAAAGCTAGAGGATAACTGAACTATTCCTGGGCTTGCAACTCTACCCAGAACAGTAAGACTTAACAGTGGTGTTTAACATGGGTCCTCCCATGCTCATCCAAACCCAGGAGAGGGAGACACAAACAGCAGAATGCCAACATCCACAGGGAATATTTGGCAGGCTCCAAAGCCCATTGTAATAGCCAAAATGGTGAAACAAAGAAACAAATGCCAAATGAAAGAACAAGAGACCTCTACCGAACATGAAATAAATGAAACACAGTTGAGCAAGTTAACAGAGCTAGAAATCAGAGCCATGATCTTGAGAAAGCTCAACAGCATGAGTAAGGACATCAACACCATGAGTAAAGACATAGAAATGTTGAAAATCAACCAACTGGAAATTAAAAACCACCAACAATAAATGAATAATGACACAGCAGAAATAAAGAACACATTGGAAGGTCTAAACAGCAGACTAGAGGAAGCTTGGGCCAGATTAGTGAATTAGAAGACAGGGTAGAAAAAAATTAACCAATGAGAAACTCAAAATGAAAAAACAATTAAAAAACAGGAAGATAGCTTGGTGAAGGAGAAAGTCATACAAGTTAAAGAAGCACAGAGAGCACCAAGTAAAAAGAAACCAAACAGACCCACACCGAGACACATAGTAAGTAAAATGCCAAAAATTAAAGACAAAGAGAGAATCCTAAAAGCAGCAAGAGATAAGCAACTGGTTACCTACAAAGGAAACCCCATAAGGCTCTCAGCTGACTTCTCAACAGAAACACTACAGGCCAGAAGGTCATAAAAAACAAAAATCTAAATCCAAGACTACTCTACCTAGCAAGGCTATCATTCAAATAAGAAGGTCAAATAAAGAGCTCCCCAGACAAAAAAAAGGCTAAGAGAATACATTAGCACCAAGCAACCACTGCAAGATATGCTAAAAGGCATGCTGTAACTCGTAGAAGAAATAGGAAGAAAAATTTAACCACACTAAACAAAAATGGCAATAAATAAGTACATATCAATAATCACCTAAATGTAAATGGATTGAATGCTCCAATAAAAAGACACAGAGTAGCTGATTGGAAAAGAAAGCATGATTCATATTTATGTTGTTTACAAGAGACCCACCTCACAACAAAAGACTCACATAGGTTGAAAGTGAAGGGATGAAGACAAACCTTCCAAGCAATCGAAAACGAAAAAAAAGCTGGGGTGGCAATACTCATATATGATAAAATAGATTTCAAAACCAAGGCCATAACTAGAGGAAAAGAAGGCCACTACATAATATTGAAAGGATCTATCCAACAAGAAGATATAACCTTGGTAAACATATATGCACCAATATAGGAGCACTAAAATATATTAAAAATCTTCTGGAGGACTTCAAAGGAGAAATCAACAGCAATACAATCATAGCAGGGGACTTCAACATCCCGTTGACAGCACTAGATAGATCCTCTAGACAAAAAATTAGCAAGGAAACAGAGACTCTAAATAAAGCACTTGACCAAATAAATTTAATGAATGTCTACAGAGAGTTACACCCCAAAAGTAGATAATTCATATCCTCCTCAAGTGCACATGAGATGTTTTCAAAGACAGACCACATGATAGGACACAAACTAGATCTCTACAAGTTCAAGAAGATTGAAATCATATCAAGCATCTTCTCAGATCACAATGGCATGAAACTAGAAATCAATTACAACAACAACATGCAAAAACATCTGTACACATGGAGGCTAAGTACCATGTTGTTAAACGATAAATAGGGTACCAAGGAGATCAAGGAAGAAATTAAAAACTTCCGAAAACCAATGAAATGAACACACAACAACACAAAATCTATGGGATGCAGCAAAAGCAGTTCTGCGAAGGAAGTTCATAGCACTACAGGCCTACCTCAAAAAACAAGAAAAATCTCTAATAGACTATCGAACCTCACAACTTAAAGAACTAGAAAGCAAACAAAAAGAAAACCGCAGAGCAAGTAGAAGGAAGGAAGTAGTACAGATCAGAACAGAAATCAATGATAAAGAGACAAAAAAAAAAAAATTTGCCCTGGCCGGTTTGGCTCAGCGGTTGGAGCGTCGGCCTGCGGTCCTGAGAGGCCCGGGTTCGGTTCCCGCTAAGGGCGCGTACCCTTGGTTGCAGTTGGTCCCCGGCCCTGGTCGGTTGTGTGGGTGGCAACCACTCGATGTGTTCCTTTCACATCGATGTTTCTCTCTCTCTCTCCCTCCCACTCTACCTGAACAAAAAATGAAAAAATGTCCTCGGGTGAGGATAAAAAAAAAAAAAAAAAAAAAAAATTTCAAAGGATCAATGAAACAAAGAGCTAATTTTTTAAAAAAGATAAACAAGATTGATGGACCCTTACCTAGCCTGACCAAGAAACAGAGAGAGAGAACACAAATACACAAAATCAGAAATGAAAGAGGAGAAGAAACAACTGACACAACAGATAAAGATTGTTAAAAACTACAATGAACAATTATATGGCAACAAATTTGAAAATCTAAGTGAAATGGACAAATTTCTAGAAACACATAGTCTCCAAAAACTGGACTGGAAAGACATAGAAAACTTGAACAGACCAATAACAACAAAAGAAATTAAAGAGGTAATCAAGATTCTCCCAGCAAACAAAAGCCCAGGCCCAGATGGCTTCACGGGGGAGTTTTACCGAACATTCAAAGAAGAACTAACACCCATTCTCCTCAAACTATTTTAAAAAATTCAAGAAGAAGGAAGACTTCCAAACTCATTTTATGAGGCCAGCATAATTCTAATTCCAAAACCAGAAAAACACACTACAAAGAAAGAAAACTATAGGCCAATGTCCCTGGTGAACATAGACGTCAAAATCCTAAACGAAATACTAGCAAATCGGATCCAGCAATGCATCAAAAAAATTATTCACCATGATCAAGTGGGATTCATCCCAGGGATGCAAGGCTGGTACAATATTTGCAAATCAATAAGTGTAATACACCACATAAACAAAATGAAGAATAAAAATCACATGATCTTATCAATAGATGCTGAAAAAGCATTTGACCAAATCCAGCATCCATTTCTGATAAAAACACTCAACAATGTGAAAATAGAGGGGTCATATCTTGACATTATAAAGGCCATATATGAAAGACCTACAGCCAACATCATACTCAATGGGCAGAAACTAAAAGCATTTCCTTTAAGAACAGGAACAAGACATGGATGCCAGCTTTTGCTACTTTTATTTAACATAGTACTGGAAGTCATAGCCACTGCAATGAGACATGAAAAAATATAAAATAAAAGGAATCCAAATTGAAAAGGAGAAAGTGAAACTATCATTATTTGCTGATGACATGATATTATATAGAAAACCCCAAAGACTCCATCAAAAACCTGCTAGACTCAATAAATGAATTTGGCAAAGTAGCAGAATACAAAATTAACATCAAGAAATTGATGGCATTCTTATACACCAATGATGAACTCACAGAAACAGAAACTGAGAAAACAATCCCATTTTCCATCATGACAAAAAAATTAAGATACCTAGGAATAAACTTAAACAAATAAGTAATGGACCTATTTGCAGAAAACTACAGAACATTGAAACAAAGAAAGAAAGGAAGATAGAGAAAAGTGGAAGCACATACCATGTTCCTGAATTGGAAGAATTAACATCATTAAAATATCCATATTACCCAAAGCAATCTATAGATTCAATGCAATCCCCATCAATATACCAACAACATATTTAACAGAACTAGAACAAATACCTCAAAAGTTCATATGGAACCAAAAGGGACCCTGAATAGCCACAGCAATTTTGAAAAAGAAGGATAAAGTAGGTGGGATCACAATATCAGATATCAGGTTATACTACAAAGCTACTGTAATCAAAACAGCCTGGTACTAGCACAAGAACAGGCATATAGACCAATGGAGCAAAACAGAGAACCCAGAAATGGACCCAAAACATTATGCTGAATTAATATTTGACAAAGGTGGCAAGAGCATACAATGGAGTAAAGACAGCCTCTTTAATAAATGGTGTTGGGAAAATTGAACAGCTACATGCAGAAAAATCACCATCAACTTACACCATATACAAAAATAAACTCAAAATGGATAAAATACTTAAATGTGACCCGTGAATCCATGAAAATCCTAGAAGAAAATGTAGGAACAAAATTTCGGACATCATACACAGCAGAATTTTCACTGATACATCACCTAAGGCAACAGAAACAAAGGAAAAAATGAATAAATGGGACTACATCAAACTCAAAAGCTTCTGCACAGCAAAAGATACAACCATCAAAATGGAAAGCCACCCACCGTATGCGAGAGCATAACTGCCAATGATACATCAGATAAGGGGTTAATTTCCGATATATATATAGAGTGCTCATACAGCTCAACAAAAGGAAGACAAAAAACCCAATTAAAAACTGGGCAGAGGAACTAAATAGACACCTCCCCAAACCAGACATACAAATGGCCAACAGACATATGAAGAAATGCTCAACATTACTAATCATCAGAGAGATGCAAATTAAAACAACAATGTGGTATAACCTCACACCTGTCAGAATGGCTGCTATCATTAAATCATCAAACAACAAGTGGTGATGAGGGTGTGGAGAAAAGGGGACTCTAGTACGCTATTGGTGGGAATGCAGACTGGTGCAGCCAGAATGGAAAACACTATGGTGTTACCTCAAAAAATTAAAAATTGAACTGCCATTTGACCCACTAATCCCACTTCTAAGAGTATACCCTAAGAAGTCTGAAACACCAATCAGAAAGAATATATGTACCCCCATGTTCATAGTGGCACTATTTACAATAGGTAAGATCCGGAAACAGCCCAAGTGTCCATCAGTAGAGGAATGGATAAAAAAGCAATGGTATATATACACAATGAGGTACTATGCAGCTGTAAGAAAGAAAGATCTGTTATCCTTTGAGATGACATGGAGAGACTTAAAAAGTATTTTCTAAGCGAAACAAGCAAAGTAGAAAAAGACAAATACCACATGATCTTACATATTTGCGGAATATAATGAACAGAACAGTCTGAGGAATAGGGTACACCCAAAGACGTGAAAATGGGATACAGATTGACAACCCTTGGCAGAGGCGGTGGTGGGGGGAGGGAAGAGATAAACCACAGAACTTACATGCATGTACGCATAACCAATGGACATAGACAACAAAGGAGGGGATGGGGTGGGGAGGATGGGGAGGAGGGTATCAATGGGGTAAAAAATAAGAAACATCTGTACAGAAAAAAAGTTTATTACTAGGTATCTTAATATTTTTGCTGTGATGGTAAATGGGATTGCTTTTTTAATTTCTCTTTCTGTGACTTCATCATTGGTGTATAAGAATGCCATCGATTACTTCACATTAATTTTGTATTCTGCTACTTTGTCAAATTCATTTATTAAGTCTAGTAAATTTTTGATGGAGTCCTTGGGGTTTTCTACGTATAGTACCATGTCATCTGAGAATAATGACAGTTTCACTTCCTCCTTTCCAATTTTGATCCCTTTTATTTTTTCTTCATGTCTGATTGCTGTGGCTAAGACTTCTAGTACTATGTTAAATAACAGTGGCAAAAGTGGGCACGCCTGTCTTGTTCCTGTTCTTAAAGGAAATGCTTTTAGTTTCTGCCCATTGAATATAATGTTAGCTGTAGGTCTTTCATATATGGCCTTTATTATGTCGAGATATGATCACTTTATTTCCACATTGCTGAGCGTTTTTATCAGAAATGGATACTGGATTTTCTCGAATGCTTTTTCAGCGTCTATTGATATGATCATGTGGTTTTTATTCATTTTGTTTATGTGGTGTATCACATTAATTGATTTGCAAACATTGTACCAGCCTTGTATCCCTGGGATGAATCCCACTTGATCATGGTGAATAATTTTTTTGATGTATTGCTGGATCCGATTTGCTAGTATTTTGTTCAGGATTTTGACGTCTACGCTCATCAGGGATATTGGCCTGTAGTTTTCTTTCTTTGTAGTGTGTTTTTCTGGTTTTGGAATTAGAATTATGCTGGCCTCATAAAATGAGTTTGGAAGTCTTCCTTCTTCTTGAATTTTTTAAAATAGTTTGAGGAGAATGGGTGTTAGTTCTTTGATTGTTCGGTAAAACTCCCCCGTGAAGCCATCTGGGCCTGGGCTTTTGTTTGCTGGGAAAATCTTGATTACCTCTTTAATTTCTTTTGTTGTTATTGGTCTGTTTAAGTTTTCTATGTCTTCCTGGTTCAGTTTTTGGAGACTATGTGTTTCTAGAAATTTGTCCATTTCACTTAGATTGTCAAATTTGTTGCCATATAATTGTTCATAATATTTGTTAACAATTCTTTGTATTTCTGTGGTGTCAGTTATTATTTCTCCTCTTTCATTTCTGATATTGTGTATTTGGGTTCTCTCTCTTTGTTTCTTGGTGAGTCTAGCTAAGTCTCCATCAATATTGTTTATTTTTTCAAAGAACCAGCTCTTTGTTTCATTGATACTTTGAATTTTTGTTGTTGTTGTTCTCTATGTCATTGATTTCTGCTTCGATCTTTACTATTTCCTTCCTTCTACTTGCTCTGGGGTTTTCTTTTTGTTTGCTTTCTAGTTCTTTAAGTTATGAAGTTAGATAGTCTATTAGAGATTTTTCTTGTTTTTTTGAGGTAGGCCTGTAGTGCTATGAACTTCCCTTTCAGAAATGCTTTTGCTGCATCCTATAGATTTTGTGTTGTTCTGTCTTCATTTTCATTGGTTTCCAGAAAGTTTTCAATTTCTTCCTTGATCTCCATGGTAACCCATTCATTGTTCAATAACATGCTATTTAGCCTCCATGTTTTCAAATGTCTTTGCATATTCTTGTTGCCATTGATTTCTAGTTTCATGTCATTGTGATCTAAGAAGGTGCTTGGTATGATGTCAACCTTCTTGAACTTGTAGAGACTTAGTTTGTGCCCTAACATATGATCTATCTTTGAGAATGTCCCATGTGAACTTAAGAAAAATGTGAATTCTGCAGTTTGGGTTTTAATTCTCTGTAGATATGTATTAAATCCATTTGATGTAGCACTTCATTTAAAGTCTGTGTTTTCTTATTAATTTTTTGTCTAGAGGATCTATCCAGTGATGTCAGTGGGGAGTTGAAGTCCCCTTCTATGATTGTATTGCTGTTGATTTTTCCTTTGAAGTCCTCCAGAAGATTTTTAATATATGTTGGTGCTCCTATATTGGGTGCATATATGTTTACCAAGGTTATATCTTCCTGTTGGGTAGATCCTTTCAATATTATGTAGTGGCCTTCTTTGTCTCTAGTTATGGCCTTCATTTTGAAATCTATTTTATCAGATATGAGTATTGCTACCCCAGTTTTTTTTTTTTGCTTTCTGTTTGCTTGAAAGATTTTTTTCTTCCCCGTCACTTTCAACCTATGTGTCTTTTGTTGTGAAGTGGGTCTCTTGTAAACAACATGTGTCTAAGTCATGCTTTCTTATCCCGTCAGCTACTCTGTGTCTTTTTGTCGGAGCATTCAATCCATTTACATTTAAGATGATTATTGATATGTACTTATTTATTGCCATTTTTGTTTAGTTTGGTTAAATTTTTCTTCCTATTTCTTCTACTAATTACACCAGTCCTTTTAGCATATCTTGCAGTGCTAGTTTGGTGTTAATATATTCCCTTAGCTTTTTTTTGTCTGGGAAGCTCTTTATTTGACCTTCTATTTTGAATGATAGCCTTGCTGGATAGAGTAGTCTTGGATTTAGAACCTTGTTTTTCATGACCTTGATTACTTCATGCCACTCCCTTCTGGCCTGTAGTGTTTCTGTTGAGAAGTCAGCCGAGAGCCTTATGGGGTTTCCTTTGTAGGTTACCTGTTGCTCATCTCTTGCTGCCTTTAGGATTCTCTCTTTGTCTTTAATTTTTGGCATTTTAATTATTATGTGTCTTAGTGTGCGCCTATTTGGGTTCTCCTTACTTGGGGCTCTCTGAGCTTCTTGAACTCGAATGCCTTCTTTCTTCACCAAGTTAGGAAAGTTTTCTGTCACTATTTCTTCAAATATATTCTTTAACCCCTGCTCATTTTCTTTTTCTTCGGGGACTTCTATGATGCGAATGTTATTACATTTCCAGTTGTCCCACAGTTCTCTTAAGCTATCTTCCTGTTTTTTAATTGTTTTTTCATTTTGGTTTTCTGATTGGTTGATTTTTTCCACCCTGTCTTCTAATTCACTGATCTGGTCCTCAGCTTCCTCTACTCTGCTTGTTAGTCCTTCCAATGTGTTCTTTATTTCTGATATGTCATTCTTCATTTTCACTTGGTTGGTTTTCAATGTTTCTATATCTTTATTCATGGTGCTGATATCCTTACTCATGCTGTTGAGCTTCCTCAAGATCACGGCTCTGAACTCTACCTCTGATAATTTGCTTAACTGCATTTCATTGATCTCATCTTCGATTGAGTTCTCTTGCTCTTTCATTTGGGATTTGTTTCTTTGTTTCACCGTTTTGGCTATCTCAGTGGGTTTTGGAGCTGCCAAATTTTTCCTGTGGGTATTGGTGTTCTGCTGTTTGTAGCTCCCTCTACTGAGTTTGGATGAGCCTGGGTGGCCCATGTTAAACACCACTGTCAAGTCTTACTTTCCTGGGTAGATATGCAAGCTAGTTACCCTCTAGTTTTTTCCTGGAGGCTAGTAGTCTCAGTTACTCAGTGCCTTGGAACGTAGCCCTGGTGTAGCAAAAGAGGTTTTCCAGAGGTTGGGATAGATGGTGGTTGTTAATGAGCCTCAATTTGTGTTTCTTTGCCTCACCTGGGAAAGGCTGACTCTCCTGGGGTGGGATCCTGCTGCTTTTCCCCACAGCTCTGGGAATGAGCACACTGGCCACTGTCCTGTTTCCTCAACTCAGCAAAAACTCTGAGTGCCCTCCAAATCCTAGGTGTTTCCACAGAGTTCCAGCCCAATCTGCCTTTCCTCTGTCGCAACCCCCAGGTGAGTGGCTGTGGCTATTATAGTGCTCTATCCTGGCTGTCTGTGCTGTGGAGCAGGCTTGGTCTTTATTCTTCAAGGCTTCTGTTCAGAGATAAGACTGCTGCTGTCCTTCGGCATGCAAACCGCCACGCTCTTGCACCTCTGCAGATTCTACCAGTGTGCCTGGTTATATGGTCCTGTCCTGCTGCTTTTCTGTTGCTTTTTTCTGAGGATTTGTTTTTATTTTAGTTGTAATTTTCATTTGGTCCTGGGAGGTCATCTGTGTAGCTTCTATTCACTCCGCCTCTATTTTCACATCCTCTATGCCTATCTTGTGTGCAGCTGGGTTTCAAAGTCCTCTCTGGTGACCCCGCACCGTGCAGGTCCTACCGGTAATTGGATCACACAGGCCATTTGGGGACCCCACTCTATGCCTATGTTATAGGCTGCTGGGTTGCACAGGTCTCTCCATTGCTTCAGCACCCCGCAGGTCCCGCAGGTGACTGGATGGCACAGTCCCTGCTGGGTTTCGCAGGCCTCTGTAGTGCTTCAGCACCCCACAGGTCCCGCTGGTAAGTAGATTGTGCAGTTCCTGCTGGGTCGCACACACCTCTCTGGTTCTTCAGCATCCCTCAGGTCCTGTGGATAACTGGATTGCACAGTCCCTGCTGGGTCCCACAGGTCTCTCTGGTGCTATTGCACTCTGCAGTTCCTGCGGGTGGGCAGCTGGACTGCACAGGCCTCTGTGGAGCCCCAGGTCCTGTCATTGGCGGCTGGAGAGTGCTGCTGCCCTGTGGGGCTCAACTCCTGCTCAGCGTTTGCTGTAGTTTTGGGGGATGGGTCTCAGCTGCTGGTCTGTGCTTCTGTTGCCTGGGGATGGATGTCTGCTCCCCAGCCTCTGTTGCTGGGGGTATATCTCTGTTGCTGGGACTCTGATTGGGCTGCTACTATGGGGGATGGTGCTGGGATCCAGGCTGTCCGCGGCTTCCGTGACCAGCACCTTTGGAGCTCCACTACTGTGCACTTGTCTGTGTTGACACAGAGTATCCACTGGTCCAATGGTGCCAGGTGTGTTCATGGGCTCAGGTTGATGGGCCCTAGCCGCTCCCACTGCCTCTTCCCAGGGAAGACCCAGAATCTTCCAAAATGGTGGGACCTCCCTGCAGCACTAGGAGAAGCACCCTGAAGAGTTGCTTACCATGGTAGCCGGCTTCTCCCGTCCACAGCACAGGAACCTTCTGCTCCATGTGTCTGCACTGCATGTGTTTGGTCGTCCACCTTCACGTCCACTGACACTCTCTCACACACTAGCTTACTCTCTCACACACTCACCCTCCCTCTAGTCCTGCCCGCTGCCATCTTCTGGTGAAATATCTGCCATCAATTTCTTTTTTTTAATCCTCACCCAAGGACATTTTTCCATTTTTTGTTCAGATAGAGTGGGAGGGAGAGAGAGGAAGAGAGAGAAAGAAACATCGACTCGACTTGAAAGGGACATATTGAGTGGTTGCCACCTGCATGACCCATCCAGAGCTGGGGACAAACTGCAACCAAGGTATGCCCCCTTAGCGGGAACCAATCCCGGGTCTCTCTGAACCGCAGGCCGACACTCTAACCACTGAGCCAAATCGGCCAGGGCTGCCATCAATTTCTTGATGTTAATTTTGTATCCTTCTACTTTACCAAATTCATTTATTACATCTAGTAGGTTTTTGATGGAGTCTTAAGGGTTTTCTATGTACAAAATCTTGTCATCTGCAAATGATGACAGTTTCACTTCCTCCTTTCCAATCTGGATCCCTCTTATTCTTTCTTCATGTCTAATTGCTGTGGCTAAGAGTTCCAGCACTATGTTAAATAAGAGTAGTGAAAGTGGGCATCCCTGTCTTATTCCTGTTCTTAAGGGAAGTGCTTTAATTTTTGCCTATTGAGTCTGATGTTGGCTGTAGGTTTTCATATATGGCCTTTATTATGTCAAGATATGATCCCTCTATTCCCACATTGCTGAGTATTTTTTATTAGAAATGGGTACTGGATTTTTTTCTAATGCTTTTTCAGCCTCAATTGATAAGATCATATGGTTTTATCTTTCATTTTGTTTATGTGGTGTATCACATTTATTGATTTGCAAATATGGTACCAACCTTGCATCCCTGGGATAAACCCCACTTGGTCATGATGAATAATTTTTTTAAATGTATTGCTGGATCCAATTTGCTAATATTTTGTTAAAGATTTTGGCATCTGTGTTCATCAGAGATACTGGCCTGTAGTTTTCTTTCTTTGTAGTGTCTTTATCCAGTTTTGGAATTAGGATTATGCTGGCCTCATAAAATGAGTTTGGAAGTCTTCTGTCTTCTTGGATTTTTTATAATAGTTTGAAGAGAATGGGTGTTAGATCTTTAAATGTCTGGTAAAACTCCCCCCGCAAAGCCATCCGGGCCTGGGCTTTTGTTTGTGGGAGTTTCTTGATTAAATCCTCAATTTCCCTAGTTGTTAGTGGTCAGTTCAAGTTGTCTATCTCTTCCTGGTTCAGTTTTGGGAGATCATGTTTCTAGAAATTTGTTCATTTTGCCTAAATTGTCCAATTTGTTGGCATATAATTATGTTTTAATGATTTTTTGTATTTCTGTGGCATCAGTTGTTACTTCTCCTCTTTTGTTTCTGATTTTGTTTATTTGGGTCCTCTCTTTTTGTTTCTCGATAAGTCTGGCTAAGGGTACATCAATCTTGTTTATCTTTTCAAAGAATCATCTCTTCGTTTCATTGACCTTTTGAATTGTATTTTTAGTTTCTATGTTGTTTATTTCTTCTCTGACCTTTACTATTTCTTTCTTTCTACTTGCTCTGGGTTTTTCTTTTTATTTACATTAAAGTTTATTAAATTGTAGGGTTAGAAAGTCAATTACGAATTTTTCTTGTTTCTTGAGGTAGGCTTGTAGTACTATGAACTTCCCTCTCAGAACTGCTTTCGCTGCGTCCCACAGATTTTGTGTTGTTGTTGTGTGTTCATTTTCATTTTCTAGGAAGTTTTTAATTTCTTCCTTGATCTCCTTGGTAACCCATTCATTGTTTAATAACATGCTCTTTAGCCTCCATGTGTTTGAATGTTTTTGCTGTAATTGATTTGTAGTTTCATGCCATTGTGATCTGAGAAGATGTTTGATATAATTTCAATCTTCTTGAATTTGTAGAGACTTACTTTGTGTCCTAACATGTGGTCTATCTTTAAGAATGTCCCATGTGCACTTGAGAAGAACATATATTCTGCAGCTTTTGGGTGAAATGCTCTGTAAATATCAATTAAGTCCAACTGATCTAGTTCATCTTTTAAGGACTCTGTGTCCTTGTTAATTTTTTGTCTAGAGGATCTATCCAGTGATGTCAGTGGGGTGTTAAAGTCACCCACTATGATTATTTTGCTATTGATCTCTCCCTTGAAGTCCTCTGGAAGTTTTAAAATATATTCTGGTGCTCCTGTATTTGGTACATATATGTTTACCAGGGTTATATCCTCTTGTTGGATTGATCCTTTTAATATATGTCTTGACTTTTTTTGTCTCTTATTATGGCCCTTGTTTTGAAGTCCTTCTTATCAGATATGAGTATTGCTACACCAGCTTTGTTTTTCATTTCCATTTGCTTGGAAAATTTTTTCCATCCCTTCACTTTCATTCTGTGTGAGTCTTTTGTTGTGAGATGGGTCTCTTGTAGACAGCATATATATGAGTCATGTTTTCTTATCCAATTAACTACCCTATGTCTTTTGACTGGAGCATTTAAGCCATTTATATTTAAGGTTATTATTGATAGATACTTATTAGTTGCCATTTTTATTTTATGCCTGTGCTCCTCCCTCTCTATTTATTCTTCTTCTTACAGCAGTCTCTTTAGCCTTTCTTGCAGTGCTAGTTTGGTGGTAGTAAATTCCTTTAGCTTTTTTTGGTCTGTGAAGCTCTTTATTTCACTTTAAATAATAAATGATTGCCTTTCTGGATAAAGTAGTCTTGGATACAGACCCTTACCTTTCATTACTTTGTACTTATGGCCTGCAGTGTTTCTATTGAGAAATAGCTGACAGTCTAATGGGAGCTCCCTTGTGGATGACTTTCTGCCTCTCTCTTGCTTCCCTTAAGATTCGTTCTTTGTCTTTAATGTTTGCCTTTTTTTTTTTTTTATCCTCACCCGAGGACATTTTCCATTTTTTGTTCAGGTAGAGTGGGAGGGAGAGAGAGGAACAGAGAGAGAGAGAGAGAAACGTCAATGTGAAGGGACACATCGAGTGGCTGCCACCCGCACGACTGACCAGAGCCGGGGACAAACTGCAACCAAGGTACATGCCCTTAGCGGGAACCGAACCCGGGTCTCTCAGGACCGCAGGCTGGTGCTCTAACCGCTGAGCCAAACCGGCCAGGGCTAATGTTTGCCATTTTAATTATTATGTGTCTAGCTGTGGGTCTTTTGGGGTTCATCTTGCTTGGGACTCTCTGTTTTCTGGACTTGTGTGTCTTTTTCCTTCACCAAATTAGGAAAGTTTTCTGTCATTGTTTTTTAATCTGGTTCTCTATTCCTTTCTCTAGTTCTCCTTCTGGTACACCTATGATGCAAATATTGTTACATTTCATATTGTCCCAAGCTCCCTTAAACTCCTCCTGCTTTTTAATTTTTTTCCCATTTGCTGCTCTATTTGGGTGTTTTTTTCTACCTTGTCTTTTAACTTGCTGATTTGGTCTTCAGCTTCTTCTAATCTACTATTGAATCCTTCTAAGGTATTTTTCTTTCTTTTTCTTTTTTCTTTTTTCTTATTGGTATGTGCCCCTAGCGGGAACCAAACCTGGGACTCTGTGGTACGCAGGTCAATGCTCCAACTGCTGAGCCAAACTGGCCAGGGCTCTAAGGCATTTTTCATAACAGCTATGTCATTCTTTATTCCCTCTTGATTTTTACTCATAGCTTCTACCTCTGTTTTTAAGCTGATGTAATTCCTACTGAGCTCTTCATAATTCCTATTAAGTTGCTTGTAGTTCTCACTAAATTGTTTGAGCACCCTTGCTTTGAATTTTTTATCTGACAAATTGCTGTCTTCCATTTCATGTAGTTCCTTTTCTGGTGATTCCTCCTTTTCTTTCATTTGGGTGTTGTTTCTTTGTCTCACCATTTTAGCAGTCAGGTAGTTCTAGGCCCAGTGAGGGATGTTGGAATGTGTAGGCAGAACAGTGTGTATCAAATAAGGCTACTGGGCCTCCCAGACTATTTTGGTGTGTGACGCCTCTTGCCTGCTGTGGGTCCTGGAGGACTGACAACTGGTGGCTGGTATTGGTCTCTCATGGTAGGTGCTCCTGGGATGTGTGGATCTAGCTGGTGCGCTGCTGTGGTGCATGGGTCCTGCTAGTGCTCTCCTGGGGTACGCTGCTGCCTGGTGGAGCTCAGCTCCTGATCAGTCGCTGCTGATGCTGCTGGGGGCAAGCATGAGCTCCTGGTTTGTGCTGGTACTGCTGCTGCTGTTGCCAGGGGGTTCTCTCGGTTTGCAATCCTCTGCTGCTGTTGGGGCGGAGGATACTCAGTTCCTGGGACTTTGCTGCTGCTGGAGGAGGGGCTCCACCCCAAATCCGCTGCTGCAGTTGTCAGGGGCAGGTCTCAGCTGCCCAAGCCTTGCTGCCACTTGGGCTGGGGCACTGCTCCTGATCTGCTTCTGCTGATGCTGCTGGGGATGAGTGTCAGCTGCCAATCTGTGCTGCTGCTGCTGCTGCTTGGGGATGGATATACACTCCTGAGCCTCTGCTGCTGGGGGTGTGTCTTGGCTCCCGAGCCTCAACTGCTGTTAGCAAGTGTATTTTGGAGCTGCCCCTTCTAAAAAGTCTCAGAAATCTGAGGAAATGCTCTGGTAGGTTTGAGCGGAGTCCAAAAACTCCTAAAATTTGTATTAAAGTACAAAAGACTTTGAATAGCCAAAGCAATCCTGAGGAGAAAAGAGCCAGAGGGATCATACCCCCTGACTTCAAATTATACTACAAAGTTATAGTAACCAAAATAGCATGTTACTGTGAGAAAAACAGGCTGATGGATCAATGAAGCAGAATCAAGAGCCCAGAAATAAATTCACACATATATGGACAACTAATTTATGACAGAAGAGCCAAGAACATGCAATGAAGAAAGAAAAGTCTCTTCAATAAATGGTGTTGGGAAAACTGAAAAACCACATGCAAAATAATGAAATTAGACCACTATCTTATACCATACACAAAAATTAACCCAGAATGGATTAAAGGCTGAAACATAAAGCCTGTGACCATAAAATACATAGCAGAAAACATAAGTGGTAAGCTCCTTAACATCTCTCTCAGTGGTACTTTTGTGGATTCAACTCTAATGGCAAGGAAAACAAAAGCAAAAATAAACAAATGGAATTACATTAAACTAAAAAGCTTCTGCACAGCAAAGAAAACTATGAACAAAACTAAAAGGCAACCTACCAAATGGGAAAAGATATTTGCAAATCATAAGCAAAATATATAGAGAATTCATACTTCTCAACAACAACAACAACAACAACAAAACTGCAAATAAACCAACTATAAAATGGGCAGAGAATCTGAATAGGCACTTTTCCAAAGAAGTTACTATACAGATGGCCAATAGGTACATGAAAAGATGCTCAACATCACTAATTATTAGAGAAATGCAAATCAAAACCACAATGAGCTATCACATCACACCTGTCAGAATGGCTATCATCAAAAAGACAAGAAACAAAAAAGTATCAGAGAAGATGGATAAAAGGGAATCCTGTACATAGCCACTATGAAAAACAGTATGGAGATTCCTCAAAAATTAAAAACAGAACTATCACATGATTCAGCAATTCCACTTCTGGGAATATATCTGAAGAACACAAAAACACCAATTCAAAAAGACATATGTACCTCTGTATTCATTGAAGCATTATTTACAATAGCTGAGAAATGGCAATCAACTAAATGTCCATCGATAAATAAAGGAATAAAAATGTAGTATATATACACAATGGAATACTACTCAGTCATAATAAAAGGTGAAATCTTGCCATTTGTGACAACATGGATGGACCTTGAAGGTATTATGCTAAGTTCAATATCAAAGGAAAAAGACAAATACCATATGAATTCACTCGTATGTGAAATAATAAAAACAGAACAACAAAAACTGAACAACAACAAAAAAAACACAAACTTAGACATCCAAGTTACAACAAAACTACAGAACAACCACCATTCAAAACCGCCTGAAATCAAGCTGAATGGAAGTCCTACAACTACGGAATTAAAGAAGCTGAATCGAGACTGGTAGGAGGGGCAGCGCGACAGGCTGGTCCCACACCCACGTGTGGCGGATAAAAATCAGGAGGCTACCTCGGCTGGGAAGGTCCTTCCTGAGGACTGAGGGGTCCCTGTCCCACACCAGGTGCCCCGCTCAGGGTTCCAGTGCCAGGAAGAGAAGTCCCCATAAATTCTGGCTGGAAAAACCAGCAGGAACTGAGGCCCAGGGAGGCTGACGTAGCTGGAGCCCCGCGCAGCTCCTTAAAGGGCCCGCGCACGGACTTGTCGGACTCTCTCCCTCTAGGCTTGGAGGGGAGACAGCTCGAGGGGCACCAGAGACAGACAGGGAAGAGCTGTTTGGCACTGGAGCGAGGGCTGGAGAGGGGGCTTTCTCTGGGACAGGCGTGCTGTCAGAGGCCTTTGTTCCTTTGGTGAGCCCTTCCCTGGGGCGGCACACAGCTGCCATATCTGGGACTCCAGCAACCTGGCTCACACTGGTAGCCCCGCCCTGCTGACTCCCTGAGGCCCCGCCCCACCCCACCCAACTTTCAGGCCCACCCAAGCTGTTGGCACTTGCCTAACCATAGGATTGACCTGATTTGGATCCTGCTTCAGGTTTTCCTAAATTTCTTCAAACGAGCAGCATCTGGTCTCAGCTAGCCACATACCTCTCGTTAAGTAATACACAGGGAGGCAGCCAAAATGAGGAGACAAAGAAACAGGTCCCAAATGAAAGAACAGAACAAAACCCCAAGAAAAGAACTAAGCGAAATGGAGATAAGCAACCTAACAGATGCTGAGTTCAAAATACTGCTTATAAGGATGCTCAATGAACTCAGTGAGAAATGATCGATGCACAGTTAGAAACGAAGGAGGCTTTAACTGAAATAAAGAATAATTTACACAGCTTCAATAATAGAGTATGTAAATCCAAGAAGCAAACCATCGATTTGGAATATAAGGAAGCAAAAAACACCCAATCAGAACAGCAAAAAGAAAAAAGAATAAAAAAAAATGAGGATAGTGTAAGGAGCCTCTGGGACAACCTCAAGCGTGCCAACATTCGCATCTTGGGGGTGCCGGAAGGAGAAGAGAGAGAACAAGAAATCGAAAACCTGTTTGAAACAATAATGGCAGAAAACTTTCCTAACATGGTGAAGGAAACAGACATACAAGTCCAGGAAGCACAGAGAGTCCCAAACAAGATGAACCCCAAGAGGCCCACACCAAGACACATCATCATCAAAATGCAAAAGGTTCAAGACAAAGAGAGAATCTTAAAAGCAGCAAGAGAAAGGCAGCTAGTTACCTACAAGGGAGTTCCCATAAGGCTGTCAGCTGATTTCTCAAAAGAAACTTTGCAAGCCAGAAGGGAGTGGCAAGAAATATTCAGAGTGATGGAAAGCAAGAACCTACAACCAAGATTACTTGATCCTGCAAAGCTGCCATTTAGAATCGATGGCCATATAAAGACTTTCCCAGACAAGAAAAAGTTAAAGGAGTTCATCACCACCAAACCGTTATTATATGAAATGATGAAGGGTCTTTTTGAAGAAAAAGATAAAATATATGAACAAACAAAATGGCAATGAATACATATCTATCAACAATGGAATCTACAAACAATATGAACAGATAGAACAGAAACATTCTCATAGATACAGAGAACATTTTGTTGGTTGCCAGATGGGAGGGGGTTTGGGAGAATGGGTGAAAAAGGTGAAGGGACTAAGAAGTACAAATTGGTTGCTAAACTGACAAACCTCAAAGGGAAAGGGGCTGGGGGGGTGGGAAGAAATAAACCAAAGAACTGATATGCATAACCAATGGACACAGACAATAGTGTGGGAAAAGGTGGGAGGGAGGCGGGAGTGGGGAGGAGGGAGTCAATGGGGGAAAAATGTGGAACATCTGTAATACATTCTACATTCAACAATAAAGATTAAACACACACACACACACACACAAAAAAACTTATAGAGGCAGACAACAGATTTGTGATTAACAGAGGTAAAAGGGGGAGTAGAGAGGGAAAAACAGGTAAAGGGCCTGTATTGTTTGGTGATGGATGGAAACTAGACTTTGGTGGTCAGCATAATGTAGGACATACAGATATTGATTTATAAAGTTGCACACCTGTAACTTATGTAAAGTTCTAAACCACTGTTGTCTCAATAAAAGATTTTTTTTTTAATTCCAGAAAATGGGAGCTAGATCAGCTGCAAAGATTAAACTAAGGGTGGTACCTTCCCACTGAGGCCTATTATCAATGTAATAGCTGACATTAAATAAGGAAGAGATAGGTCTTGCACAGACAGAAATGTAAATAAATTAGTCTTTTTTGTTTCAATTAAAATTTACATTCAATATGGTAGTAACTGAAAATGAAAAATGTAACTGCCTTATGACCCAGTGATTCCACTTCTGGGTATATATCTGAAGAAACCCAAAAACATTAATTTAAAGGAACATATACACCTCTATGTTCATGACAGCATTATTTTCAATAGCCAAGATATGGAAGCAACCCAAGTGCCCATCAATAGATGAATGGATAAACAAATTAATGTCTTGAGAAAAGAACTTGGACTGTGATTATTAGCACATAGAACTGTCTGGAAGTAAATCAGAAACCTACTAAATATTTTAGGAAACTACATTGCCTGGCTTATAGAAGCCTGTGATTGTGTCTGTAAAATATCTTTTATTTATCCTATTTGGAGTCTGTTGAGCTTTTTTGATGTATTGATTAATGTTTCACATCAAATGTAGAAAGTCTTTGGCTACAATTTCTTTAAGTTTTTTTTCTCCTTTCTTTCTCGACTTCCTGGATTAATTATTATGCATTATACACATATTCCATTATGCATATGAGACTGCATAATTGAGATTATCCAGTCTGGGAAAAAGAAAGAAACAAGAATAAACAAAGTCCCAGAAACCTGTAGGACATCATAAAACATATCAACATATGTATAATGGGGACTCCCCGAAGAAGGAGAGAAAGGGCAGAAAGAATATGCGCATACAACATGGTCAAAATCTTCCCAAATTTGCTTAAAAATATTGATGTACTTATTCAATTAGCAAATTAGATTCCAAGTAATTCAGAGAGATTCACATCTAGACACTTCATAATCAACCTTAAAAAAACAAAGAGAATCTTGAAAACAATAGGGAGGTGCAACTCATCAGTTAAAGATATCCTAAATAAGATTAACAGCTGATTCCTAATCAGAAATCCTGGAGACTGGAAGTTGTGGGGTGACATATTCAAAGTACTAAAAAAAAGAATACTGTCAAACAAGAATGCTACATAGAGCCAAACTATCATTCAAAATGGAAGGAAAACATAAGATATTCCCAGATAAAACAAACACTGAAACTATTCATCCCTAGCAGACCTGCGTTAGAAGAAATACTAAAGGGAGTCCTTCAGACTAAAAACCACACTGATACCGTTTCTCACCTGTCAGATTGGCAAAACTTCACAAGTTTTCAACACACTGCACTGGTGAGGCTTTCAGGAAACAATGCTTGTATACACTGCTGATGGGAAGGAAATATAATACATTCCCCATAGAGGTGAATATGTCAATATCTAACAAGTTTATATATAAAGATATCCTTTGACCAGAAATCCCATATCTAAAACTTTATTCTCATAATATATCTTCAATAATATAAAAATACATATGCACAAGGTTATTTACTGCTGCAGTATTTGTAATTACAGAATTTTTTTTTATGAATTTATTTATTTATTTATTTTTTTGTTACAGATATTTTACCTTTTTACCCCATTGGCACCCCCCCTCCACCCTGTCCCCGGCTTAGTTGTCCATGTCCATTGGTCATGCATACATGCATATAAGTTCTGTGGTTTATCTCTTCCCACCCCCCCCACCCCCCATCCCCTCTTCTGAGGGATGTCAGTCTGTGCCCTACTTCCATGTGTCTGGGTCTACTGTATTCCTCAGACTGTTATGTTCATTATATTCCGTATATAAGTGAGATCATGTGGTATTTGTCTTTTTCTGCTTGGCTTCTTTCACTTAGGATAATACTTTCCAGGTCCCTCCATGTCGTCTCAAAGGATAAGAGATCTTTCTTTCTTACCGCTGCATAGTATTCCATTGTGTATATGTACCACAGCTTTTTTATCCATTCGTCTACTGGTGGACACTTGGGCTGTTTCCAGATCTTAGCTATTGTAAATAGTGCTGCTATGAACATGGGGGTGCATATATTCTTCCTGATTGGTGTTCCAGGCTTCTTAGGGTATATTCCCAGCAGTGGGATCACTGGGTCAAATGGAAGTTCAATTTTTAATTTTTTGAGGTAGCACCATATTGTTTTCCATAGCGGCTGCACCAGTCTGCATTCCCACCAGCAGTGTATTAGAGTCCCCTTTTCTCCACACCCTCGCCAACACTTGTTGTTTGATGATTTGTTGATGGCGGCCATTCTGACAGGTGTGAGGTGATACCTCATTGTTGTTTTAATTTGCATCTCTCTGATGATTAGTGATGTTGAGCATTTCTTCATATGTCTCTTGGCCATTTGTATGTCCTGTTTGGAGAGGTGTCTATTCAGCTCCTCTGCCCATTTTTTAATTGGGTTCTTTGTCTTCCTTTTGTGGAGTTGTATGAGCACTCTGTATATATTGGAAATTAACCCCTTATCTGATATATCATTGGCAATGATGTTCTCCCATACAGTGGGTTGCCTTTCCATTTTGATGATTGTTTCTTTTGCTGTGCAGAAGCTTTTGAGTTTGATGTAGTCCCATGTGTTCATTTTCTCCTTTATTTCTGTTGCGTTAGGTGATGTATCAGTGAAAATTCTGCTCCGTATGATGTCCGAAATTTTGTTGCCTACATTTTCTTCTAGAATTTTTATGGATTCACGGGTCACATTTAAGTATTTTATCCATTTTGAGTTTATTTTTGTGTATGGTGTAAGTTGATGGTCTAGTTTCATTTTTTTGCATGTAGCTGTCCAATTTTCCCAACACCATTTATTAAAGAGGCTGTCTTTACTCCACTGTATGCTCTTGCCACCTTTGTCAAATATTAATTGAGCGTATTGCCTTGGGTCCATTTCTGGGTTTTCAGTTCTGTTCCACTGGTCTATATGCCTGTTCTTATGCCAGTACCAGGCTGTTTTGGTTACAGTCGCTTTGTAGTATAACCTGATATCTGGTATTGTGATCCCTCCAACTTTGTTCTTCTTTTTCAAGATTGCTGCGGCTATTCGGGGTCTTTTTTGGTTCCATATGAACTTTTGAAGTATTTGTTCTAGTTCTATAAAATATGTCGTTGGTATTTTGATGGGGATTGCATTGAATCTATAGATTGCTTTGGGTAGTATGGACATTTTAATTATGTTAATTCTTCCAATCCATGAACAGGGTATGTGCTTCCACTTTTTTATATCTTCCTCTATTTCTTTTTTCAATGACCTGTAGTTTTCTGCAAATAGGTCCTTTACTTCTTTGGTTAAGTTTATTCCTAGGTATCGTAATTTTTTTGGAGCGATGGTAAATGGGATTGTTTTTTCAGTTTCTCTTTCTGTGAGTTCATCATTGATGTACAAGAATGCCGTCGATTTCTTGACGTTAATTTTGTATCCTGCTAATTTGCCAAATTCATTTATTAAGTCTAATAGATTTTTGATGGAGTCTTTAGGGTTTTCTATGTACAATATCATGTCATCTGCAAATAATGACAGTTTCACTTCCTCCTTTCCAATTTGGATCCCTTTTATTTTTTCTTCATGTCTGATTGCTGTGGCTAAGACTTCCAGTACAATGTTAAATAAGAGTGGCGAAAGTGGACATCCCTGTCTTGTTCCTGTTCTTAATGGAAATGTTTTTAGTTTCTGTCCATTGAGTATGATGTTGGCTGTAGGTCTTTCATATATGGCCTTTATTATGTTGAGATATGATACCTCTATTCCTACATTGCTGAGCATTTTTATCAGAAATGGATGCTGGATTTTGTTGAATGCTTTTTCAGCATCTATTGATATGATCATGTGGTTTTTATTCTTCATTTTGTTTATGTGGTGTATCACGTTTATTGATTTGCGAATATTGTACCAGCCTTGCATCCCTGGAATGAATCCCACTTGGTCATGGTGAATAATTTTTTTGATGTATTTCTGGATCCGATTTGCTAGTATTTTGTTCAGGATTTTGGCGTCTATGTTCATCAGGGATATTGGCCTGTAGTTTTCTTTCTTTGTAGTGTCTTTTTCTGGTTTTGGAATTAGAATTATGCTGGCCTCATAGAACGTGTTTGGAAGTCTTCCTTCTTCTTGAATTTTTTGAAATAGTTTGAGGAGAATGGGTGTTAGTTCTTTTTTGAATGTTCGGTAAAACTCCCCCGTGAAACTATCTGGGCCTGGGCTTTTGTTTGCTGGGAGAGTCTTGATTACCTCTTCAATGTCCTTAGTTGTTATTGGTCTGTTCAAGTTTTCTATCTCTTCCGGGAATAGTTTTGGGAGACTGTGTGTTTCTAGAAATTTGTCCATTTCGCTGAGATTGTCGAATTTGTTGCCATATAGTTGTTCATAGTAGTTGTTAATGATCTTTTGTATTTCCGTGGTGTTGGTTGTTACTTCTCCTCTTTCATTTCTGATTTTGTGTATTTGGGTTCTCTCTCTTTGTTTCTTGGTGAGTCTAGCTAAGGGTCCATCTATCTTGTTTATCTTTTCAAAAAACCAGCTCTTTGTTTCATTGATCCTTTGAATTGTTTTTTTGGTCTCTATGTCATTTATTTCTGCTCTGATCTTTACTATTTCCTTCCTTCTACTTGCTCTGGGGTTTTCTTTTTGTTTGCTTTCTAATTCTTTAAGTTGTGAGGTTAGACAGTCAATTAGAAATTTTTCTTGTTTTTTGAGGTAGGCCTGTAGTGCTATGAACTTCCCTCTCAGAACTGCTTTCGCTGCATCCCATAGATTTTGTGTTGTTGTGTGTTCATTTTCATTGGTTTCCAGGAAGTTTTTAATTTCTTCCTTGATCTCCTCGGTGACCCATTCATTGTTTAATAACATGCTATTTAGCCTCCATGTGTTGAAATGTCTTTGCATGTTCTTGTTGCAATTGATTTCTAGTTTCATGCCATTGTGATCTGAGAAGATGCTTGATATGATTTCAATCTTCTTGAACTTGTAGAGATTTAGTTTGTGTCCTATCATGTGGTCTATCTTTGAGAATGTCCCATGTGCACTTGAGAAGAATGTGTATTCTGTAGTTTTGGGTGTAATTCTCTGTAGATATCTATTAAATCCATTTGGTCTAGTGCTTCATTTAGAGTCTCTGTTTCCTTGCCAATTTTTTGCCTAGAGGATCTATCCAGTGCTGTCAACGGGGTGTTGAAGTCCCCTGCTATGATTGTATTGTTGTCGATTTCTCCTTTGAAGTCCTCCAGAAGATTTTTAATATATTTTGGTGCTCCTATATTGGGTGCATATATGTTTATCAAGGTTATATCTTCCTGTTGGATAGATCCTTTCAATATTATGTAGTGGCCGTCTTTGTCTCTAGTTATGGTCTTCATTTTGAAATCTATTTTATCAAATATGACAATTGCTACCCCAGCTTTTTTTTGCTTTCCATTTGCTTGGAAAATTTTTTTCCATCCCTTCACTTTCAACCTATTTGAGTCTTTTGTTGAGAGGTGGGTCTCTTGTAAACAACATATAGATGGGTCATGCTTTCTTATCCAATCAGCTACTCTGTGTCTCTTTATGGGAGCATTCAATCCATTTACGTTTAAGGTGATTATTGATATGTACTTATTTATTGCCATTTTTGTTTAGTGTGGTTCTATTTTTCTTCCCATTTCTACTGCTAATTACAGCAGTCCTTTGAACATTTCTTGCAGTGCTGGTTTGGTGCTAATGTATTCCCTTAGCTTTTTTTTTTGTCTGGGAAGCTCTTTATTTGATCTTCTATTTTGAATGATAGCCTTGCTGGGTAGAGTAGTCTTGGATTCAGATTCTTGTTTTTCATGACTTTGATTACTTCATGCCATTCTCTTCTGGCCTGTAGTGTTTCTTGTGAGAAGTCAGCTGAGAGCCTTATGGGGTTCCCTTTGTAGGTAACCCGTTGCTTATCTCTTGCTGCTTTTAGGATTCTCTCTTTGTCTTTAATTTGTGGCATTTTAATTACTATGTGTCTTGGTGTGGGCCTGTTTGGGTTCTTCTTACTTGGGACTCTCTGTGCTTCTTGAACTTGAATGCCTTCTTCCTTCACCAAATTAGGGAAGTTTTCTCTCACTATTTTTTTGAATATATTCTCTATCCCTTGCTCCTTTTCTTCTTCTTCGGGGACTCCTATGATGCGAATATTATTACGTTTCCAGTTGTCCCATAGTTCTCTTAAGCTGTCTTCCTGTTTTTTAATAGTTTTTTCCTTTTGTTTTTCTGATTGGTTGATTTTTTCTACCCTGTCTTCTAATTCACTTATCCGGTCCTCAGCTCCCCTACTCTGCTTTTTAAACTTTCCAATGTGTTTTTCATTTTGGATATGTAATTTTTTATCTCTTCTTGTTGGTTTTTAATTTCCATTTGGCTTATTTTCAGTGTCTCTATGTCCTTACTCATGCTGTTCAGCTTCCTCAAGATCATGACTCTGAATTCTAGCTCTGTTAACATGCCTAATTGCTCCACATTGATCTCATCTTCGGTGGAGGTGTCTTGCTCTTTCATTTGGCTTCTGTTTCTGTGTTTCACCATTTTGGCTATCACTGTGGGCTTTGGAGCCTGTCAAGTTCTCCCTGTGGGTGTTGGTGTTCTGCTGTTTGTGGCTCCCTCTCCTGTGTTTAGATGAGCGAGGGAGGACCCGCGTTGAACACCACTGTCAAGTCTTACTTTCCTGGTTAAAGTTGCCAGCCCAGGAAACGTACTGTTATCCTCTAGCTTTTTGCTTGGAGGCTAGCAGTCTAGGTTAATTGATGAGTTTTGGGTTGTCAGTTGATTGAAAAACTCCCTCTGGTGCTCAGCCAAGGGGCTTTCACTAGGGTGGGGCAGATGCTGGTCGTTAGTGAGCCTCAATGAACACTTCAATGGCCCACAGGGTGGGGTTGGATCTCCGAGGGAGGGGCTGCTGCCTCTCCCCAGAGCCCTGGGAAGGAGCAATGTGGCCACCGTCCTGAGTGGCTGCACTCAGCCAAAGCTCTGAGCGCCCTCCAAACCCCGAGTGTCCCGACACAGTTCCAGTCCAGTCTGCCCTCCCTCCGCCGGAGCCCAAGGTGAGTGGCTGTGGCTGTTTCAGCCTCTGTCCCGGCTCTGCGCTGTGGAGCCGCCTGGGATTGTGACCCGAGGGCACTGCTCACAGCTAAGGCCGCTGCCGAGCTGCCGACCGTGGGCTTCCAGCCCCGTCTCGCGCCTTCGCAAGCCTACCGGGATGCAGTCAGTGTCCCTCGTTGTATGGTCCTCGCAAGCTGCTTTTCTGTTGGTTTTTCCCGTCGATTTGTCTGTGTTATAGTTGTAATTCCAGTTTGGTTCTGGGAGACGGTCTGTGTAGCTCCGTTCACTCCGCCGCCTTTTTTCGGTTCCTCTGTAATTACAGAATTTAAAAAAAACCCTAAATGCTCACATATAGGAGATTGGTTGAATAAACAATCTACACAACCGACTAGACTGCTGTGAAAGAATAAGAAAGATTTGTATAAACTCAAATAGAAAGAATTCCAAGATATACTATAAAGTGAAAAAAGCAAACTATAAAAGAGTAAATATACTTTTACACAAAAATAAGAGGAAATAAGAAAATGTACATATATCTGCTTATTTTTTAAAAGTAGCAAAGGCGCCCTGGCCAGTTTGCTCAGTGATTAGAGCATCAGCCCACTGACCAGAGAGTCCCAGGTTCGGTTCCTGCTGAGGGCATGTACCTCAGTTGTGGTTTGTCCCTGGCCTCGGTTGGGGTTATGTGGGTGGCAACCAGTCCGTGTGTCTCTCTCACATCGATGTTTCTCTCTCTCTCTTACCCCCTCTCTCCCTCCTGCTGTATCTGAAAATAAATGCAAAAAATGTCCTCGGGTGAGGATAAAAAATAAAAAAAGTAGTAAAGAAGCCCTGGCCAGTTGGCTCAGCAGTTGGAGCATCGGCCTGTGGACCAGAGAGTCCTGGGTTCGGTTCCTGCTGGGAGCATGTACCTCGGTTGCAGTTTGTCCCCGGCCCTGGTTGGGGTCATGTGGGTGGCAACCAGTCGGTGTGTCTCTCTCACATCGATGTTTCTCTCTCTCTCTTACCCCCTCTCTCCCTCCTGCTGTATCTGAAAATAAATGCAAAAAATGTCCTCAGGTAAGGATTAAAAAAAAAAAGTAGCAAAGGAAAAACAAACCAATAACTAATGTTAATTGACAATGTAACAGGACAAAATGACATCATCATTATGTAGTATTATGCTAAATGAAATAAGCCAGTCAGAGAAAGACAAGTATCACATGATCTCACTTATGTATGGAATCTAATGAACAAAATAAACTGATGAACAAAATACATCCAGAGACACGGAAGCATGGAAAAGACTGACACATCTCAGAGGGAATAGCGGGGAGGTGGGAAGAGATAACTAGAGAATTTATATGTATATATGCATAACCAATGGACACAGACAATCCTGCAATGAAGGCCTGGGGGTGAGGGGGTGGGAGCAGGGTGTAGGTGGTCAATGGGGGAAAAATGGGGGACATTTGAAATACTTTCAACAATAAAGATAAATTAAAGAATAAAACTTTAAAAATAAAAGTAGCACAGAAAAAACAAACCAATAGCTAATGTAATTGACAATGTAACAAATGTAATGGAACAAAATGACACCATCATTATGTATTATGTGACCAAAATTATAAACTTAATTTAATTGTGAGGAAACATCAGACAAACACAAATCAAATATTCTACAAAACAAGTGGCCTATACTCTAGAAATATCAATATCATGAAAGACAAAGAAAATTTGAAAAATCATCCTAGATTAAAAGAAATTTAGGAGACAAGGCAACAAACTGTAGTGCATAACCCTGATTAAATAGAGGATCAATGAAAAAAATGCCATAGGGACATCACTGAGACAACTGCCAGAACTTAAATAAGGACTGTAAATTAGATAATACTAATGTATCAATGTAAAATCTCCTAAGTTTGACAATTGTATTATGGATATATAGGCAGGTATTTCCTTGTTCTTAGGTAATATACATGGAAGTATTTAGGGGTATTATATCTACAACTCTCACTCTAAAATTACTCAGGAAATTGTGTGTGTGTGTGTGTGTGTGTGTGTGTGTGAGTGATCTAGCAATTCCTCTTTGGATATATAACCAAAAGAATTAAAAGGAGGGTCAGAAAGTGATATTTGTACACTCATATTCATAGTAGTATTATTCATAATAGCTAAAATGTGGAAGCAACACAAGTGTTCACTGACAGACAAATGGACAAACAAAATGTGGTACATACATACATACATACTCAATCTTACTATGGAACAATAATTTTGCAATATGCTACCACATGAGGACATGATACTAACTGAAATGTCAGTCACAAAAAGAAAAGCACTGTATGATTATACTTATATGAGACACTTAGAGTAGACAAAAATATAGACAGGTGCTGGGAAGAGGGAAGAATGGGAAATTATTGTTTAATGGGAATAGGGTTTCAGTCTTACAAGATGAAAAGAGGTATGGAGATGCAGTATGGCATTTGATGGTGAACATTATAAATGCATTTAATGCCACAGACCTGTATTCTTAAAATTGTTAATATGGGTGAATTTTATGTTAAGTGCATTTTACTATAATAAAAATGGAAACATACATATATGTGTATACAAAGAGTAAAAAAAAGTTATAATGAAAAAAGAAGCAAAATATTAAAAATTAGTGAATTTAAGTGAAGGGTATACAAAAATTTGTTCTATTATTGCTTTTTGGGTTTGAAATTATAGCAAAAGAAAATTTTTAAAAAGATACCAGTTACCTATAGCCATCGAATGTTTTATTAACAGTGCCTCTGCATTGAGTGAACATATAATTTGATGATGAGCAATGAGAAATAACTATTGAAAGATAAAACAGGCAGTAAATTAAAGGTGGCAAAGTTTATAAAAGTCCAAAAGGAAACAAGATTTATATGAATAATTACATCAACAAAACAGAATTTATGAAAGGTAGTTCTTAAGCAATAGATTACGTTGGGAATAGGCCACTAGATTAAACCCTGGGAGAGTATATGGTTTTAAAAAGTAATTCAGATTTTTTGGTAAGGGTCTTTTTTATAAGTAATTCAGAAATGAGGTAGAAAACATATTGGGCCTATTACACAGAGAAAAAAAATGGCAAAATCTTGTGATGGATAAGTCATATCAAATAAAGACCTAGGAAATCAAAGATGACTTCAGGCTTCAAGCGGAGCTAATTAATAATAATTGCACACCATAACAGAAAAATGCAAACAGGTAAGTTTAGTGATAAATGTTAAAAATAATGAATTTCAGATATTGGTAGGAAATCCAATCAGAGACATTTTATACTTCCTCTTTTCCATAATCAAGTTTTTCACTTCACTTTTATCCATTTTCTAGCTTCCCTCTTCAGGTGTTTCTTAAATTTCATTATATTCCTATTGTACATCTTTGGCTATTTTTGAAATTCTCCCCACCCACTCATCTAAATTCTTCTTTCAGATCATGCCCTTAAAATGATTATATTAGATATTTCATCAACATAACCATTATTACTACAGCTGTGGTGAATCTCAATAGCCTTAAATATTAACAATTATATATGGTCAACTACAAATAATAGTTATTATTATTATTTGTTAATCCTTAGAGAGAGTGGAAGGGAGGGGGAAGGAGTGAAAGAGAGAGAAACATCTATATGAGACACATAAATTGGTTGCCTCCACACATGCCCTGACCAGGGCGGAGGATGGAACCTGCAACCCAGGTACATGCTCTTGACCAGGAATGAACCCACAACCCTCCAGTGTACATGCTGACACTCTAACCACTTAGCAACACTGTCCAGGACTATAATAGTTAATTATTATTAGGTATACCTATTTCCATCTACTAGAAATAAATTTTATTTTTTAATAATTGTTTTCTGCAATTTGGGCAATTTTCTTTGTTAAAGACTATCTTAGTTTGCTCAGGCTACCATAACATAGTGTCATAGACTGGGTGGCTTAAACAAAATATTTATTTTCTCACAGTTCTAGAGACTGAAAGTCTAAAGTTAAATGCTAGTACAATAGCTCTTGTGAGAACAATTCCTTTATGGTGAGAAAGCAAGATCTCTGGTGTCTTTTCTTATGGGGCACTAATCCCAGCACGAAGGCCCCAATCTCACGATCTCATCTAACTCTAATAACCACCATCTTAGCCCTATTTCCAAATACCATCACATTGAAGGTTAAATTTTCAACATATGAATTTGGTGGGAAGGGACACAATTCAGTCTATAGCAAAGACCTGACTCGTGTATAAGTTTAACTCTGCTAGTTAATGAAATGCCATTTGGATATTATTCTTAATCTTAGTGATAAAGATGGAGCAAGAGGTCATTAAAAACATATCCATTAATTTGTAATGTATGTCTTTATTAGCAACTTTAAATATCATTTCATTGTTGAATATTTCCTTTGAAGAAATGTTTTTAAAAAATAAAAATTTTGATACTAAAATGTAATAATTTGGACATTTGAAATTTATAAATGAGTATTAGAGCAAATAAATGAAAACTTGATGGTAATTTTATCATATATAATAGTGTGTCAAACACTTTCTCCTTTCTAGTTCTCAAATTTTCATGTTAATATGTTAACCATGGCACCATCTTGTGGATATTTTATCAAATAGCTGAACTGTGCAAACATCTACATGGAAATATGGAAAATGAAGGTATCTGTGGAAAAATCAAATAAAATTTAAAAGTAAAGTTTGAGTAAGTAAAATAAAATGCTGACAAGTAATATTCCTCAATCTCTTTCAAGGGGCTTCAACTATATAAGTAAATTCTTAAATCAGCTCCCAGAATGTTTTTTTTTTTCCTTTTGAAAGTATTTCTGCATTAATGCTTATATAAAATTTCAAACTGGCCAGTTGGTTCTGAATATACCAAATAGATTATATTTTAGTCTGATATATTTTAGTATGTGTAATGTATATGTATGTTGACATATATAAATGTAAATGTGTGTATGCTACTGTAATTTTTTTAAACAATTTTTATTTATTTATTTTTATTCTCACCCGAAGACATTTTTCCATTTTCTGTTCAGATAGAGTGGAAGGGAGAGAGAGAGAGAAAAAAACATTGACATGAAAGGGACACACCCGCACGACCCAACCAGGGCCAGGGACAAACCGCAACCGAGGTACGTACCCTTAGCGGGAAATGAACCCGAACCCGGGTCTCTCTTGACTGCAGGCTGATACTCTAACCACTGAGCCAAACCAGCCAGGGCTATGCTACTGTAATTTTATACTGATTTAACTTCCGGATCTGTTAAAAGATGGGAATTAATATAAAGTAGAATTTTTAAAAGGAAAAATGTTTTAGAACTTTCCATTTAATTGCTCAGTGGTACTATTATTTCTACTTTGCAGATAAGGAAAACTGAGGCTCTGAGTAGTTGTATGACTTACCAAGCTTACCCAGCTAGTAAGCAGACCTAAATTTAACTCAAGACTTCAAAACCCAGATTCTTTTTATTTATTGATTGTTTTTAGAGAGAGGGGGAGGAAGAGAGGGAGAGAGAGAGAAACATCAATTTGTTGTTCCATTTATTTATGCATTCATTGGTTGATTCTTGTATGTGCCCTGACCCAGGATCCAATCTTGACATATGGAGATGATATTCTTAAACAACTGAACTCTCTACCAGGGCTTTAATCCCATATGTTTAAAGTCACTATTAATAAGTGGGGACTTACTGCTGCTAATTTCTTAATTGTTTTCTGTCTGTTTTGTAGTTTTTAAAAATTTGTATTTATTGTTGAAAGTATTACAGATGTCCCTCTGTTTTTCCCTCATTGACCCCCTTCTCCCCAATCCCACCCCCCTCCTGCCTTCCCCACACTCTGGTCTGTGTCCATTGGTTATGCATATATGCATAGAAGTTCTCTGATTTATCTCATCCTGCCTTCCCTCTCCCCTTCCCTTTGAGGTTCATCAGTCTAACAACCAATTTGTACTTCTTAATTCCTTCATCTTTTCACCCAAACTCCCAGCCCCCTCCCATCTAGCAAGAAACAAAAAGTTATCTGTATCTGTGAGTCTGTTTCTGTTCTGCTTGCTCATTTTATTTGTAGATTCACTTGTTGATAGATATGTATTAATTGCCATTTTATTGCTCATATTTTTGTTTTTCTTCTCCTTCAAGAAGCTCCTTCAACATTTCATATAATACTGGTTTGGTGGTGATGAACTCCTTTAAATTTTTCTTGTCTAGGAAACTGTCTATATATCCAGTGATTCTAAATGATAGCTTTGCAGGAAAGAGTAACCTTGGTTGTAGGTCGTTGCTTTTCATCATCTTGAATATCTCTTGCCACTCCTTTCTGGCCTGCAAAGTTTCTTTTGAGAAATCATCTGATAGTCTTATGGGAGTTCCTTTGCATGTAACAAACTGCTTTTCTCTTGCTGCTTTTAAGATTCTCTCTTTGTCTTTAACTTTTGACATTTTGATGATGAGGTGTCTTGATGTGGGCCTCTTGGGGATCATCTTGTTTGGGACTCTGTGCTTCCTGAACTTCTATGTTTGTTTCCTTTACCAAGTTAGGGAAGTTTTCTGTCATTATTGTTTCAAATAGGTTTTCAGTTTCTTGCTCTCTATCTTCTCCTTCTGGCATCCCCATGATGCAAATGTTAGTAAGATTGAAGTTGTCCCAGAAGCTCATTACACTTTCCTCATTTGAGGAGGATTCTTTTTTCTTTTTGCTAGTCTAATTGGTTATTTTTTGCTTCCTTATATTAAATCGATGGTTTCCATCTCAGCTTCACCTACTCTACTGTTCATAACCTGTATATTATTCTTTATTTCAGTTAGTGCATCCTTCATTTCTGACTGGTCCCAATAAGTTCCTTGAGCATCCTTATAACCAGTGTTTTGAACTCTGCATCTGTTAGATTGCTTATCTCCATTTTGTTTAGTTCTTTTCCTGGAGGTTTGTTCTGTTCTTTAATGTGGAACATGTTTCTTTGTCTCCTCATTTTGGCTGCCTCCCTGTATTTGTTTCTATGTATTAGGTATATCTCCTAGGTTTAGTAGGGTGGCCTATTGTAATAGGTGTCCTATAGGGTCCAGTAGCACAGCCTCCCTGATCACCCCATCTGGACACTCAAGGTGTACCCCCCTACGTGGATTGTACACCCTTCTATTGTAATTGAGTCTTGATTGCTGTTGGAACATCAATGGGAAGGATTTACCTAGGCTGATCAGCTGCAAGGACTGGCTGTGCCCACTGACCACTGACCACTTTGAAGGATCAGCTGTGCACAGTCCCACCACACAGAGCAAGACTTATTTCAGCAGGGCTCTAGTTCCCACTGAGTCCACCCATTGAGTGTGTCACTTGTGGAGGTGGCCAGGTTGTGGTGCTTTGACATGGTCTGAAGGTGTCCACTGAGAGTGCTGGCTCTGGGGCTTCCTGGAAGGCGTAGGCCAAGGTCAGTCACTTCTTGTGTTCTACCTGAGGCCACAGGTATAAGCTACAAAGCAATCTGCAGATGCCTGCTTCTTGTGCTGGACTTAGAGGTACCCAGGAGAAGCCAAGCTATGAAGCAAGGCCAGCTGCTACTAGTGAGGGGCCTGGGGCCAATTAGTGAGAGGTATGGGGCTTTCTGAGGCCAGATACTGCTTGTTTTAAAGAATTTAGGAAAATCCAAAGCATGAGTCAAGACAGGCAATTCCTATGGTAAAGCCACTGCAAACAGCTTGGGTGGGCCCAAAAGTTAGGTGGGGCAAGGCCTCAGGGACTCACCGGGGTAGAGCAAACAATGTGAGCTGGGTTTCTGGTGTCCCAGATATGGTGGTCCCTGCCTGCCTTGTGGGGGAAGAGCTCACCAAAGGAACAAAGGCTTCTGCCAGCACATCTGACTGGTAAGCTGCCCCTCCAGCTCTCCCATGATGCCAAACTACTAAGTTCTTCCCCATATGTCTCTGGTACCTTTCAAGCTGCTTTCCTTACACAGAGCCAGAAGGATCGAGTCCAAGTAAGTCTGTGCAAGGGCCATTTAAGAGGCACTGCCTGGGACTCCAGCTGCCTCAGCTTCCCTCAGCCTCAATTCTTACTGGTTTTTATAGCCAGAAGTTATGGGGACTTCTCTTCCTGGCCCTGGAACTCTGAGCTGGGGGGCCTGGTGTGGGATGGGGACCCTTTGCTCCTCAGGGAGGACCTTCACAGTCGAGATATCCCTCCTGATTTTTATCCAATACACGTGGGTATGAGACCAGCCCTTCCACACCTCCACCCTTCCTACCTCGATGTGGCCTCTTCTTTAATTTCGTCATTGTAGGACCTCCATTCAGCTTGATTTCAGGTGGTTATGAATAATGGTTGTCCTGTAATTTAGTTGTAATTTTGATGTGGTTGTGGGAAGAGGTAAGTACTGCATTTACCTACACCACCATTTGACCAGAAGTCTCCATTGTCTCCTATGTTTAAATCACAAGGTAAGGGAGATTCCAAAATGGCGGTGGAGTGAATGGAAGCTACAGAGACCGTCTCTCAGGACCAAACTGGAATTACAACTGAAATAAAGACAAATCATCAGGAGAAAGCAACAGAAAAGCAGCTTGCGAGGACCATATAACCAGGGACACTGAATCAATCCTGGTAGGATTGCAGAGGCGCAAGAAGGGGGTTGGGAGCCCAAGGACAGCAGCAGTCTTAGCAGCACCCTTGGGGTTAAACTCCCAAGTCTGCTCCACAGTGCAGAGAGCTGGGACAGAGCACTAAAATAGCCCACTCATCTTGGGCTCTGGCAGAGGGAGGGCAAACTGGACTGGAACTGTATGGGTGTGGTGGCATGTTTATCACCTCATAATTGATGATTGGTAAATTATTGTGCTGCTCCAAAATTGATGATTGGAAAAGTCATTGTGTGCCCTCTAGCTAAACCTGTTTAGTCTAAATAACCTCAGTAAATCGGAATACTCCCTGAACCAAGAAATTGTTGGGAGCTGGCTACATGTCTGACAGTCCACAGAGCCTGGAGGCCTTGCGTCAGAGAATCGACCTTCCCCACAATCTCAAGGAATTAGGCTTGCATTGTGTTTGTGCAGCTCAAGTCTAAGTGTGACTCAATGTACCTTGAAATAACTGAAATATCTGGGTGTTCCTGGGTATGCCTGTTATCTGTAAGGCAAACTAATTCTATACAGCATTGCTGTGGCCCTGGACATTATGTCAAGAAGATCCTATTTTCTGTAAGGTATAAAAAGCATGTAATAAATCATATCGGGGTTGATTCCGAAGACTCTGTGATAGGGATGTTCAAAATCAGACGCCGGCTGGCTAATAAACAGCTTTTATTTGGACTGTAATTCTCTAGTGGTCTTTCTTTAACGCTGTCACGCCACAACATTTGGAGGCTCCAGAGCTGGTCTCCAAGAACTCAGTATCAGTCGCCAGCCAGCTTTGCTCTCCATTTGGCTTTAATTTGGCTGTGGTGGTTTCTCAGTTCTCTCTAGCCACAACATGAGGACAATCAGGATTTGGAGGGGGATCTCCAAAAGCTGAGTTGTGGCCATGCAGGACAGTGGCCATCTGACTCCTTCCCTGGGCTCTGGGGAGAGGCAGCAGCCCCTCCCTCAGAGATTCAACCCAACCCAGGTGGACCATTGAAATACAAATTGAGACTCATTAACAACCAGCATCTGCCCCACACTTGGGAAATCCCCTTACACTGAACACCTGAGGGAGTTTTTCATTCAACTGAGAACCCAAGGCTCTTCAAGTAACCCTGACTAATAGCCTCCAGGAAAAAGCTAGAGGATAACTGAACCATTCTTGGGCTTGCAACTCTACCCAGAACAGTAAGACTTAACAGTGGTGTTTAACATGGGTCCTCCCATGCTCATCCAAACCCAGGAGAGGGAGACACAAACAGCAGAACACCAACACCCACAGGGAAAATTTGGCAGGCTCCAAAGCCCATTGTGATAGCAAAAATGGTGAAACAAAGAAACAAATGCCAAATGAAAGAACAAGAGGCCTCTACCGAACATGAAATAAATGAAACACAGTTGAGCAAGTTAACAGAGCTAGAAATCAGAGCCATGATCTTGAGAAAGCTCAACAGCATGAGTAAGGACATCAACACCATGAGTAAAGACATAGAAATGTTGAAAATCAACCAACTGGAAATTAAAAACCACCAGGAAGAAATGAATAATGACATAGCAGAAATAAAGAACACATTGGAAGTACTAAACAACAGAGCAGAGGAAGCTGAGGACCAGATCAGTGAATTAGAAGACAGGGTAAAAAAAAAAAAAAATCAACCAATCAGGAAACTAAAAGGAAAAACACAATTTAAAAAAACAGAAAAACAGCTTAAGAGAACTGTAGGACAACTAGAAACATAATAATATTTGTATCATAGGAGTCCCGGAAGAAAAAGAAAATGAGTAAGGGTTAGAGAATATATTTGAAGAAATACAGACAGAAAACTTCCCTAATTTGGTGAAGGAGAAAGTCATACAAGTTGAAGCACAGAGAGCACCAAGTAAGAAGAAACCAAACAGACCCACACCGAGACACATAGTAATTAAAATGCCAACAATTAAAGACAAAGAGAGAATCCTAAAAACAGCAAGAGATGAGCAACAGGTTACCTACAAAGGAATGCTCCATTAGGCTCTCAGCTGACTTCTCAACAGAAACACTACAGGCCAGAAGAGAATGGCATGAAGTAATCAAGGTCATGAAAAACAAGGATCTCAATCCAAGACTACTCTACCCAGCAAGGCTATCATTCAAAATAGAAGATCAAATAAAGAGCTTTCCAGAAAAAAAAAAAGGCTAAGGGAATACATTAGCACCAAACCAGCACTGCAAGAAATGTTCAAAGGACTGCTGTAATTAGTAGAAGAAATAGGAAGAAAAATATAATGAAAGTAAACAAAAATGGCAATAAATAAGTACATATCAATAATCACCTTAAATGTAAATGGACTGAATGCTCTGATAAAAAGACACAGAATAGCTGATTGGATAAGAAAGCATGACTTAGACATATGTTGTTTACAAGAGACCCACCTCACAACAAAAGACTCACATAGGTTGAAAGTGAAGGGATGAAAAAAAAATTTCAAGCAAACAGAAAGCAAAAAAAAACCTGGGGTAGCAATACTCATATCTGATCAAATAGATTTCAAAATGAAGGTCATAACTAGAGACAAAGAAGGCCACTACAAAATATTGAAATGATCTATCCAACAAGAAGATATAACCTTGGTAAACAAATATGCACCTAATATAGGAGCACTAAAATATATTAAGAATCTTCTAGAGGACTTCAAAAAAGAAATTGACAGCCATACAATCATAGCAGAGAACTTCAACACCTCGCTGACAACACTGGATAGATCATCTAGACAAAAAATTGGCAAGGAAACAGAGACTCTAAATGAAGCACTGCATCAAATGGATTTAATAGATATCTACAGAGAATTACACCCCAAAACTAGAGAATTCACATTCTTCTCAAGTACACATGGGACATTCTCAAAGACAGACCACATGTTAGGACACAAATTAAGTCTCTACAAGTTCAAGAAGATTGAAATCATATCAAACATCGCAGATCACAATGGCATGAAACCAGAAATCAACTGCAACAAGAACATGCAAAGACATTTGAAAACATGGAGGCTAAATAGCATGTTATTAAACAATGAATGGGTTACCATGGAGATCAAGGAAGAAATTTAAAAATTCCTGGAAACCAATGAAAATGAAGACAGAACAACACAAAAATCTATGGGATGCAGCAAAAGCAGTTCTGAGAGGGAAGTTCATAGCACTACAGGCCTACCTCAAGAAACAAGAAAAATTTCTAATAGACTATCTAACCTCACAACTTAAAGAATTAGAAAGCAAACAAAAAGAAAACCTCAGAGCAAGTAGAAGGAAGGAAATCGTAAAGATCAGAGCAGAAATCAATGACATAGAGACCAAAAAAAACAATTCAAAGGATCAATGAAACAAAGAGTTGGTTTTTCGAAAAGATAAACAAGATTGATGGACCCTTAGCTAAACTCACTATGAAACAAAGAAAGAGAACCCAAATACACAAAATCAGAAATGAAAGCGAAGAAGTAACAACTGACACCACAGAAATACAAACGATCGTTAACAAATACTATGACCTAGCCATTGTGGCTCAGTGGTTGAGCATCGACTCGTGCACCAAGGGATAGCCAGTTAGATTTCCAGTCAAGGCACATGCCCAACTTGTGGGCCCAATCGCCTGTGGGGGGCCTGCCGGAGACAGCCAATCAATGTTCTCTCTCATTGATGTTTCTATCTCTCTCTCCCTCTTTGTTCCTCTCTCTCTAAAAGCAATAAAATAAAAATGATTAAAAAAATACTATGAACAATTATATGGCAACAAATTTGACAATCTAAGTGAAATGGACAAATTTCTAGAAACACAGTCCCCCAAAACTGGACCAGGAATAGAGAAAAAACTTGAACAGACCAATAACAACTAAGGAAATTGAAGAGGTAATCAAGACTCTCCAAGCAAACAAAAGTCCAGACCCGGATGGCTTCTTGGGGGAGTTTTACCAAACATTCAAAAAAGAACTATCACCCATTCTCCTCAAACTATTTCAAAAAATTCAAAAAGAAGGAAGACTTCCAAACTCATTTTATGAGGCCAGCATAATTCAAATTCCAAAACCAGAAAAAGACACTACAAAGAAAGAAAACTACAGTCCAATATCCCTGATGAACATAGACGCCAAAATCCTGAACAAAATAGTAGCAAATCGGATCCAGCAATACATCAAAAACATTATTCAGATTGCATCCTCCCACAACTACATCAAAGTTACAACTAAACTACAGAACAACCATCATTCAAAACCGCCTGAAATCAAGCTGAATAGAAGTCCTACAACTACGGAATTAAAGTAGCAACCACATCGAGACTGGTAGGAGGGGCGGAGGTACAACGGGCTGGTCCCACTTCCTCTTTTCCAATTTGGATCCCTTTTATTTTTTTCTTCATGTCTGATTGCTGTGGCTAAGACTTCCAGTATTATGTTAAATAAGAGTGGCAAAAGAGGGCATCCCTGTCTTGTTTCTGTTCTTAAGGGAAATGCTTTTAGTTTCTGCCCATTGAGTATGATGTTGGCTGTAGGTCTTTTATATATGGCCTTTATTATGTTGAGATATGATCCCTCTATTCCCACATTGCTGAGCATTTTTATCAGAAATGGGTGCTGGATTTTGTCGAATGCTTTTTCAGCATCTATTGATATGATCATGTGGTTTTTATTCTTGATTTTGTTTATGTGGTGTATCACATTTACTGATTTGTGAATATTGTACCAGCCTTGCATCCCTGGGATGAATCCCACTTGATCATGGTGAATAATTTTTTTTGCCAATTGAATTTTTTTTATTACTTTTTAAATCTTTATTGTTGAATGTATTACAGATGTTCCACATTTTTCCCCCATTGATCCCCTCCTCCCCACTCCCGCCCTCCTCCCGCCTTTTCCCACACTGTTGTCTCTGTCCATTGGTTATGCATATAAGTTCTTTGGTTTATTTTTCTTCCCACCCCCCAACACCTTTCCCTTTGAGGTTTGTCAATCTAGCAATGAATTTGTACTTCTTAATCCCTTCACCTTTTTCACCCATTCCCCCAACACCCCTCCCATCTGGCAACCAACAAAATGTTCTCTGTATCTATGAGAATGTTTCTGTTCTGCCTGTTCATTTTGTTTGTAGATTCCATTGTCGATAGATATGTATTCATTGCCATTTTGTTTGTTCATATATTTTATCTTTTTCTTCAAAAAGACCCTTCATCATTTCATATAATAATGGTTTGGTGGTGATGAACTCCTTTAACTTTTTCTTGTCTGGGAAACTCTTTATATGGCCATCAATTCTAAATGACAGCTTTGCAGGATAAAGTAATCTTGGTTGTAGGTTCTTGCTTTTCATCACTCTGAATATTTCTTGCCACTCCCTTCTGGCTTGCAAAGTTACTTTTGAGAAATCAGCTGACATCCTTATGGGAATTCCCTTGTAGGTAACTAACTGCTTTGCTCTTGCTGCTTTTAAGATTCTCTCTTTGTCTTGAACCTTTTGCATTTTGATGATGATGTGTCCTGGTGTGGGCCTCTTAGAGTTCATCTTGTTTGGGACTCTCTGTGCTTCCTGGACTTGTATGTCTGTTTTCTTCACCATGTTAGGAAAGTTTTCTGCCATTATTGTTTTTTCAAACAGGTTTTCAATTTCTTGTTCTCTTCCTCCTCCTTCTGGCACCCCCAAGATGCAAATGTTAGCACGCTTGAAGTTGTCCCAGAGGCTCCTTACACTATCCTCATTTTTTTGAATTCTTTTTTCTTTCTGCTATTCTGATTGGGTGTTTTTTGCTTCCTTATATTCCAAATCAATGGTTTGCTTCTTGGATTTATGTACTCTACTATTGAATCTGTGTAAATTATTCTTCATTTCAGTTAATGCCTCCTTCATTTCTGGCTGGTCTTTTTTTATATTCTTGAGGCCCTCACTAAGTTCATTGAGCATCCTTAGAAGCAGTATTTTGAACTCAGCACCTGTTAGGTTGCTTATCGCCATTTTGCTTAGTTCTTTTCTTGGAGTTTTGTTCTGTTCTTTCATTTGGGACCTGTTTCTTTGTCTCCTCATTTTGGCTGCCTCTCTGTGTTTACTTTCTGTGTATTACTTAACGAGAGGTATGGGGCTAGCTGAGACCAGATGATGCTTGTTTGAAAGAATTTAAGAAAACCTGAAGCAGGATCCAAGACAGGCCAATCCTATGGTTAAACAACTGGCAACAGCTTGGGTGGGCCTGATAGTTGGGTGGGGTGGGGCAGGGCCTCAGGGAATCACCAGGGCAGGGCTACCAGTATGAGCCAGGTTGCTGGAGTTTCAGATATGGTGACTGTCTGCTGCCCCAGGGAAGGGCTCACCAAAGGAACAAAGGCCTCTGACAGCACGTTTGTCCCGGAGAAAGCCCCCTCTCCAGCCCTCACTCCAGTACCAAACAGCTCAGTTCTTCCCTGTATGTCTCTGGTGCCCCTCGAGCTGCCTCCTCTCCCCTAGCTTAGAGGGAGTGAGTCCGATATGTCCGTGCATGGGCCCTTTAAGGAGCTGCCTGGGGCTCCAGCCGCATCAGCTTCCCTGAGCCTCAGTTCCCGCTGGTTTTTCCAGCCAGAAGTTATGGGGACTTCTCTTCCTGGCACTGGAACCCTGAGCGGGGCACCTGGTGTTCGACAGGGACCCCCTCAGTCCTCAGAGAGGACCTTTCCAACCGAGGTGTCTTCCTGATTTTTATCCGCCACACGTGGGTGTGGGACCAGACCATCCACCTCCGCCCCTCCTACCAGTCTGGATGTGGCTGCTGTTTTAATTCTGTAATTGTAGGACTTCTGTTCAGCTTGATTTCAGGTGGTTTTGAATGATGATTGTTCTATAGTTTAGTTGTAACTTTGATGTGGTTGTGGGAGGACGCAATACCGCGTTTACCTACGTCGCCATCTTGACCGGAAGTTCATGTCAATGTTTCTCTCTCTCTCTCTTCCTCTCTCTCCCTCCCACTCTGTCTGAATAAAAAATGGAAAAATGTCCTCAGGTGAGGATTAAAACAACAATAGCAACAAAAACAAAAACAGAAAAAAATAGCCAAAATGTGAGTATACTTGTACAAGCCTTTTAGTTCAGAGTCTCCTTGTCAAAACCAAATTAACACCCTAAGCACTCCCACTTTTTGGTGTCATAGAACCTAAGATGTAAATTCAACTTTCTTCTTTTCTGAACGTATAACTCCTCCTTAGGATTTTCCTCAGAAGTAGCACAGTGTCCTTTGTTAACTTATATATTACCCACTTCTTTTTACACTCACAGGCCCGATTACTAGCAGTCCACCCTGAAGCCTCTTGAGGCTGTTGAATGTGCAGTTCTCTAGGAAGGGGTCTACAGCAGAGCGGCTGAAGCCCCAGCTATCTAAAGATATGGTCATTTAACAAAAGTGACCATATTCCTTGCCATGCCAAACAGTGTGGATACAGGCTATCCCTGATTCTCTTTTCCAGATCCATCATCTTTCTCTTGCTCCTTTTTCCACTCCTTAGCTGCACCAAGCCTAGGGACAAACAGGATCTCAACAAATGGCTCAGTAATTTCAAAAGAGATAATTTCTAGTTCCCAATATAAAGGGAAAAGAGAACAATATGGAAAAACTCAATTCAGGAAAATAGCATCTTACACTACTGTGTGACATGCGTAGAAGCAAAGTTTATAATATAATCTATATATTAAATGTCAAGTAGTGATATGTGTATTCTAAATGCTATAGAAGTTCAGAAGACAGCTGCATAATGATGGAGTGTGATTGTGAGGGGAAACAATTAGCTCAGTCTTAAAGGGAATGTTAAAAAGAAAGAAAGAGATAGGCAAAACTATGAATAGAAAAGTCAAGATGGGAGTCATAGTGTACATGCACATCATGCATTGGGAGACAAATTTAAATAAAGTCAAATTAAATATGTTTGTAGAGACCAGACAGTAGAGGGCTTTGAATACTATAGAAGACTTTTAAACAGGCAAAGTGAAATGGCCAAAGCAGTATTTTACAAAAATTAATCTGACACGGATGGTTAGAACAGACCAAAAAGGGAAAAGAAATAACACAGAGAGAGCAATAACACTATCACAGTATTTCAGGCATAAGGTACTGAGGATTTGAACAAGTGTAGTGACATCTGGAATGGAAAAGAAGTAGATTTAAAATCATCACTAAAAAATAATGAACAAAACTGGGTCACTGAATGAGAGTGAGAGTAGAAGATAAGGTTAAGGATGGAGTCAAATATGACTCAGGCTTATATCTGGATAACTGGTAGAATATTTCCATTCACACAAGGAAACCTTTGGGCTTCTTTATATTGAGTTTTTATCAGGGTTCTTGTGATAGGCAGAAATATGGCCTTCCAAGGATGTTCATGTCCTAATATGTTACCTTGCATGGCAAAGGGACCTTGAAATATGATTAAATTAAGGATATTGTGATGTGGGAGATTATGATGGCCTATCCAGAAGAGCCGAATGTAATCACAAGGGTCCATAAGAGTGAGGCAAGAGCGAAAAGTTAAAGAAATCATGACGTGATGACAAAAGCAGAGGGACTCAAGGTTAAGTAATGCAGGGCCAGGAGCCAAAAAATGGTAGTAACCTCTACAAGCTGTTAACCTAAAAAGGCTAAAGTGAGTGACAACAAGTATTTATTTGAGATCCAAAAAAAGAATAGCTATTTGGGAAGCACTGATTCAAGCAGAAGCCCCAAATAAAGGGAAACAATTGCATCAGTAGAAGGAAGGTATTTCTGTTGATGCAGATAAGCTATCACAATGATGCTAATTCTTTTTTGTTGTTTTTTTATTGATTTTAGAGAGAGAGGGAGGAAAGCAGAGGGAGAGAGAAGCATTGATCAGCTGCCTCCTGCACACCCTCTGCTGAAGATCAAGCCTGAAAACTGGGCATGTACTCTGATCAGGAATCTAACCAGTGACCTCTTGGTGAATGGGTCAATGCTCAACCTTTGAGCCATACTGGCTGGGCACAGTGACTCTTTTTTTTTAATTAATTTATTTTTGCTACAGATGTTTCTTCTTTTTCCCCCATTGACACCCTCCTTCCAACTCCCCCCCACCCCACCCTGTCCCCAGCATTGTTGTCTATGCCCATTGGTTACGCATACATGCATATAAGTTCTGTGGTTTATCCCCCACCCCCACCCCGCTTCTGAGGTTTGTCAGTCCAGGCACAGTGACTCTAATTCTAAACAATGTTTTGTTTTTTTCTCTTTCAATTACAGTTTACTTTTAATATTATTTTGTATCGGATCCAGTTGCACAGCTTAGTGGTTAGACAATGACATATTTTACACAATGTTCCTTTCAACCTTTCTAGTACCCAACTGGCATCACACATAGTTATCACAGTATTACTGACTTATGTACCCTGTTCTTTACATCCCCATACTATTTTGTAACTTTCAATTTGTGCTTCTTAATCCCTTCACCTTTTTCTCCCAAATCCCCCAATCCCCCTCTCCTCTGACAATCACCAGTCTGCTCTCCTCTTTGTGACTATGAGTCTGCTTTAATTTTGTTCACTTGTTTATTTTGTTCTTTAAATTCCACATATAAGTGAAATCTATGGTATTTGTCTTTCTCTGACTGACTTATTTCATTGACCATAATACCCTCTAGACCCATCCATTCTGTCACAAGTGGTAAGATTTCATTCTTTTTTATGGCCAAGTAATATTCCATTGTATGTATATAATACCACTTTTCTACCCACTCGTCTATTGATGGGTACTTGGGTTGCTTCCATACCTTGGCTATTGTAAATAATGCTGCAATGAACATAGTGGTGCTTATATTCTTTCAAATTAGTGTTTTGGGTTTCTTTGGCTATATACCCAGAAGTGGAATCACTGGGTCAATATGCTGTACACCTGAAACAAAAAATAATAATAATATTGAGGTATCCATAGGTATCCATAAGCTGTCAATCAAAATAGATCCAGAGACATGGAAGTAGGGAACAGACTGTCAAACCTCAGAGGGAAAGTGTTTGGAGGGGTTGGGAAGGGATAAACCAAAGAACTTATATGCATATGTGCGCAATCAATGGACACAGACAATAGTTCATGGAAAGCAGGAGGCAGGGGTGGAGTGGGGAGGAGGGAGGTCAGTGGGGGAAAAATGAGGGGACAGCTATAATATTTTCAACAATAAAAAAATTGTAAGTAAACTGTAATTGAAAAATAAAATATACAGCCCTGGCCAGTTTGGCTCAGCGGTTGAGCATCGGCCTGCAGACCAGAGAGTCCCAGGTTCGGTTTCTGCTAGGGGCACGAACCACAAAAAAAAAAAAGAAAGAAAGAAAAATAAAATATATATACACACATATATATACATATACATAGATAGAGATTAGGTTAAAAACAAAGGAAAAGTGAAGAGGTATAATAAAATTAACTTAAATTATGTAACTAAAAATGACTTTTAACCAGAAAATAAATATTCTGAACATACTACAATGTGGAGTTTGGCAGACTCTTTGGTCTACGACAATTCTACTACATACTCTATACAGAAACAAATAAATGCTGAAATTTTAAAGAAGTAATCTAGGCCATACAAAATTTTCCTCATCTACTGATGGACAAAAATTTGTTAAAAGTTGTAAGTGCATTAATTTGTGTTGAGGATATGAATAGGATGTGAACATTTCTGACTCTCAATAGAAATATGTTTCAGTACAAACTCAGTAGCTTTTGGAATGATGATAATGTTCTGTGTATTGATGTGATCTTGGCTACACAGTATATACATTTGTCAAAGCTCATTGACCTATACAGTTAAGATTTGTACATTTGACTATGTATAAAATGTACTTTGATAAAAATTAAGTTGGAAGAAAGGGAAAAATGACAGAGACTGGCGGAATGGGTTAAAAACACATGACAAAATTATATGCTGTTTACAAGAAACTCACTTGAGATCAAGACACAAACAGGTTGAAAGTGAAAGTATGGAAAAAGAGATTCCATGAAAATACTAACTAAAAGAGATCAGGAGTGGCTATAAAAGTATCAGACAACCCTGGCCGGTTTGGCTCAGCAGTTGGAGCGTCCGCCTGCGGTCCGGAGAGACCCGGTTTCGGTTCCCGCTAAGTGCACGTACCTCGGTTGCAGTTTGTCCCCGGCCCTGGTTGGTCGTGCGGGTGGCAGCCATTCAATGTGTCCCTTTCACATCGATGTTTCCCTCTCTCTCTCTTCCTCTCTCTCCCTCCCACTCTATCTGTACAAAAGATGGAAAAATGTCCTCGAGTGAGGATAAAAAAAATAAAAATATCAGACAAAATGAACTTTAAATCAAAAACAGTTACAAGACACAAAGAAGAATGTCATATATTAAGAAAAGTTTCAATACAGCAAGAAAATATAATAATTATAAACATTTAGCTACCTAATGAAAGACCACCAAAATATATGTACTAATGATAGGCCATCAAATTCTTATTGTACACCAAAAGACATTATTTACAGAGTAAAAAGGCAACCCACAAAATGGCAGAAATATTTGCAAATCATATATCTGATAAAGGATTAATATCCAGAATATATAGAGAACTCCTCAAACTCAACAACAATAAAACAAACAACCCATTTGAAAAATGGGCAAAGCACCTGAATAGGCCTGTCTCCAAAGAAGATATACAAATGGCTAATAAACACATGAAAAGGTCTCAACATCACTGATTATCAGGGAAATGCAAATCATACTACAATGAGATACTACCTCACACACACAGGATGGCTAATATTAAAAAAAGAGAAAACAACAAGTGTTGACAGGATGTAGAGAAACTGGAACTCTTATGCACTGCTAGTGGGAATATAAAATGGCACAGCCACTGTGGAAAACAATATGACATTTCCTCAAAAAATTAAAAATACAATTACCATATGACTCAGCAATTCCACTTCTGGTATATACCCCAAAGATTTGAAAGCAGTGTCTGAATGAGATATCTGTACATCCATGGTCATATCAGCATTATTCACAATAGCCAAGATATAAAAACAACTTAAACATCTATCAACAGATGAATGGGTAAAGAAAATGTGGTATATACATACAATGGAATACTATTCAGTCTTAAAAGGAAGGAAGTTCTGCAATATGTTGCAACGTGAATGAACCTTGGCAGTACTATGCTAAGTGAAATAAGCCAGGCACAAAAAGAGAAAATGCTACATGATTCCACTTATATGAGACACTCAGTCAAAATCATAAAGACAAAAAGTATAGTGGTGGTTGCCAGGGGCTAAGGGGTAGAGAAAATGGGGAGTTATTTAATAGGTATAGAGTTTCAGTTTTACGAGATGAAAAGCATTATGGGAATGGAGGGTGGTGACAGCTACACAACAATGTGAATGTATGTAATATTACTGAACTGTACACTTAGAAATGGTTAAGATGGTAAATTTTATGTGTATTTTGCCACAATTAAAAAAAAAAAAAAACACCCATAAGTCGGACCAGGTTACCCACCAGTTCAGTATCATTCAATAGTTTCCATTTCATTCAGAATAAAAGTCAAAGTCCTTATTATGACCCACAAGGCCCTTCATGATTTGAACCCTCACTCTTTTTCACTCCAACTTCATCTTACCATCTACCTTTCCCACATTCTGTTCCTGCCTCACTGGCCTCAGACCTCTGCACTTGATATTCATCTATTGGAATGCATTCCCCCACAGATAACTGATTGGCTCTTTTCTTTTATCTCCTTCAGGTATGGTCCTCCTTAGCCACCATACCTAAAATTGCAACAATCCCTACCACACACTTCCTATCCCCAATCTCTACTTTATGTTTCTATTAAACATTTATAATCTAATGTGCAACATTATTTTGCTGATATATATTCATTTTTTTATTGACTATATTTCCAAACAGAATGTAAATTCCATGAAGACAGGGACTTTTGTCTAAATTATCTATGATTCACATAAAATAATCAACAAATATTTGTTGGATTAATGAAAAAATATGGTTTGAGAAGTTAATCCACATTTTTTACATATATTCAAAAATAATTCATCTATTTTTACCAATCTATGTAATGTTTTTCTGAACTGTTTACAGTTTCTAATGTAGCCTGGGCTTGCTAATTATAAACTTAGAACTCTGCCTGCTTCACTAGATGTTCTCTTCTCCTCCATACCCTAAATGAGGCTAAATGAAGTTGGAGGCAAAGGCTCAAAATATATAGAAGTGCATAGGCTTTGGATTCTGACAGGTCTGGATTCATATGCTCCACTTGAGAGTGTAGGGTTTTTAACCTCTATGTGCCCCCATTGTTATAAAAACAGTGTGAAATAGTGGGGAAAGTACATTAGTTTAGGAATCTGAGAGTCTTGGATTCTAATGTAGTTGCAACTTTGGGCAAGTTATTTAATATATCGCTCAGTCTCAATTTCTTCTTCTATCAAGTGAGGATAATATCTTCTTCATAGGGTTCTTGTAAAAACCTATAGTAAAGCACCTAACAAAGAGGGTAACCAATATAAGATAGTCATTAATTTTCTGCCCAAGATAATAACTGTTCATTGATAAGAAGACATCCATCCTAGAGGTTTTGTTTTTTGTTTGTTTCATGACTGCTACCATCCAAACAAATCTAGGGTAATTGATTGTGTTCCAATACTCCATATCACTAAAGACTAAAGCCAGAAGCATATTCCTATTAGTGAGATTTACCCACATATATACATTCCTAAGGGAATGGAAGACAATAGAAGCATTGCCTGCTTACAAATTCCTTTTGCATCCACTTTCTGTTTTCTATTACAGGTGGAATCTCATTTTAATTAATACCATTTTAAACATCTGTTTCTACATAGGGAGGCTATTTTTGTGTTCTAGCAGATGGGCCACAGGGACTATGCTTTGTTGACTTTAAAAATTCTAAAAAAATTAAAACTCTTTCTTTATAAGTACTGTCCATGCAGAAACAAGTACGTTAATAAGAGGTAATTATCATTTTTGTAAGTGTTATACCCTGACCTAGGATACCTCCAAGAAAACAGAACAAGAGCTGGGTGGGTGGGTGAAAGGCAAAAGGAACTGGAAAGCAAGAGAAAATAAGAGGGAAATGGAGCAAAGCCCTCAGGTGAGATCTGTTAGAAAGTACAAATCTCAAGCCAGAACTCCACTTATAAACTAACCCTTCTTCCAAGGGATACTTCACATACCACGTCTTCTATAAAGCCTTTCCGATTCCCTCTAGACATATAACTCAGTTCTGGTCTCCTGTACTCCTACTTGTTCTGAATATGTGTTGTACCATTTACCAGTGTTCATTTTATACCTGTAAAGATAATTGTTTTGTGCTCTGTCCCTTTCCTTCACCAAGACTGTGAGCTCAGATCTCTAAGACAAAGATTGATTCAACTTCCTATGACCAATACATAGACGAGAGCCTAATACATAAGAATCATTTAATAAGTTATCATTGAATTTAATCTATATTTAGAAGTATTGACATGCTTGTGTTGAGCATTTTTGCCTATCCTGGATGCTCCTTGAGAGCAATAAATTCGGTTTCATTTCCATGGGATCCGACATACAAGTGCTCATTGACATGCGTTTCTTTGAAAAAAATCATGGAAATCAGTAAACCAAAATTGGTAAAAACCAAAGTAAAACTTTTGACCTTTAATTTCTTTCAGGGTTTGGATGTATAAATAAATCTACTAGATGTTGCTAAATTAAATGCTAATAGTGACTAAAATATACTGGGTGCTCTGGGGGAGACCCAGTTTATGGTTCTTCATCCTCGCCATAGAGGGATTACGTCGGGTGGAGGACAAAGACAAAGGCTTACCAGGGCAGGGACTTGGAGGGCTTGGCCCACCCCGGGGTTTGGGGGCTGCGGAAGTGGTTTACCTCAAAAGAAGCAGAGGCTAGAACAGGAACTGCGGAAACGGACTCCACGAAGCCCGCTGGAAGCACAGTGGAAATCTTGGTGCCCTTCCCTCAGATTACCTCAGCCCAGAGGCCGTGCCAACTTGAGCCACCATGCCAAATGCGGACCCAGCTTCCGACCACCCAGCCCCAGTTTACCGCGCTCGTGGCTGGCTTCGCGCCGCCTGCGCGGCCCAGGCTTTCGGGCTGCCGAGCGCCAGCTTCCCGGCGCGAAAGCGCAGAGCGCGCCTCGCCTCCCCGCCGCGGGAGGGCGAGAGCGATGGGCCTCCGGGGTCCGCTCCTCCCTGTCCCTGGCAGGGCTTGCGTCTTTCGCCCTTCCTGCCGCTCCGGCAGCTCCAAACCCCATGCGGGAGGAAATGCCCCGGTTCCTCTCGCACCTCTGAGATTGGCAGCCTCCATGGATTCTCCTGCTGGGGGTCTGAGTTAGCGACTTGTCACCCATTTTCGCCCTTGTTTTCTCTCGCTCCTTTTCCTTGGCACCCACTGGGCTTTCTAGTTTTTGAGGAGTCGAAGACTTAACGCCTCTGACCTAGGGTTCCTGGAGGAGCGTGTGCTTTAGTGACTCCTTGGGTTTGCTTTGCCCTGTTTGTAAGGGAAAGGCCTTAATTCTTTTTTTTTTTTTTAAGATGAAGAAAATACTAATTCTAAATTGAAAAGTTGCTCTATTTTGTCCTTCTAGAATGGCCTTTGGAATAATGAAATAACCTCTTTCCCCTCTTCCTTACATCTGAACACTCTGGAAAAAAAATCTTATTTTCTACCACGTGTAAATTAAGGTCAAGAGCCTCTCCTTCATGTATGTCCATACTTTTGCAGGGGCTGTAATGGTAATGAAATGTAAAAACACTTTGGAGTACAAAGTACTATCTATGGCTAACTTATTCCAAAATTAAGATTTGCTGAACCTCACAAAAGAATAAAACATATAACATGAAAAAAAGCAACCAATTCTACTTATAATCAAATGTTTTTCAAAAGGCAATTCATTTTTTCCACTGTTAAGAACGTGTATTCAAAGTTAGTATTCTACTCTTGAACCTCTATTTATACTTTTCTCTGAGTATATGCCATGTAAAAATTTAATTTTGAGCCTATCTAATGTGCCTAATGAACAAAAAAAGAAAGTTCAGAACTGAGGAGGTGGTACAAATATAATACAGTTGGGTAATGTAGAATCAGATGGACCTAAGCTCACTATTTATTAGCTGTGTATGACTAAAACAACTTCTTTATCTTAAATTTTGTTTCCCTACAACTAAGACCCTCAGGCAAGGATTGGGGTACAAAGAACTGTATTTGGTTCTGTGTGAGGTTCTTTGTAAACCATGGTAAGGAAGTATGACAAGGAAGAAGGGAGAAGAGCTGATAAAAAGTATGTTCATGAGCAAATTACCACAGAGGGCAAATGAAACTCAATTCAACTGGTGATACTTGAGAGAGAGACTACATAGAAAAGAACTCAGAATTGTCCCACTGAGTTATTTTAAAACTGGAATATTTACCTGCTAATTCCTTTCCCTCAACAACTGAGGAACACTTGGGAGTGTTAACTCTCTGGTACTTCCCTTGGAAACCTTCCCAAAGTAGCATATACTTCTGCTGCTAGAGAAAACCCTCAGACAGAAAAACAGTTGAGATAGGAAGCTATTGGCATGGCATTATGGGACTTGCCATTGTAGCTGGAGGTAGCCTCCATGGTGGGTCGAGGGATATAGGCCAGGCACTAATGATGTCTGATACGTTTATTCAGCCTTGTATCTTTGTAAACTAGAGATAATAGTTAGAGATTATAGCTAGAATGATGTTAAGTTCCTAGCCCATAAAAATAGTCAAGAATATTATTTGAATATGTTAATGTAATAATGTTGTATAGTAATAGGCACCCCTTTAAAAAATTTTAGCATACATTAATATTTGGTTGTGGTGCCACTCTATTTGTGGAACACATGCTTCTTTCCTCTAGTTTACTGCTTAGCTGTCACATTGGATGCTTAACTGTCACATTACCTGGAAGATATTCCTGATTCCTTAAAACCCTACTCCTTCCCCTAGAATTATTTATAGCTCCCCACTAGACCATAATGAGAACAAAGACAGTGTAATTTATACTTTAGCAGAAATGTATAAAGCACTATGACAGACTAGGGAACATAAAGATTAAAAAGGAAAACCCTACTCTCAGGAGTTTACAATTCAGGCTGGGTCTAAACCCAAAATCAAACAACTAAAATACATTAAGATACTCTGATAAAGATATACCCAAGGTTTTTGTTTGTTTGTTTGTTTGTTTTTGCTTTTTAAAATATGTTTTTATTGGATTTTTAGAGTGTGAGGAAAGGAGAGAGAGAGAGAAACATTGATGTGAGAAAAACGATAGGCTGCCTCCTGCACGCCCCCTACTAGGGACCAAGCCCGCAAGGCAGGCATGTGCCCTGACAGGGAATCCAACAGGGATCTTTCAATCTGTGGAATGCGCTCAATCCACTAAGCCACTGAGCCACACCGGTTGGGCAAGATATACCCAAGGTTTTATAGAAACCAATAGAAGGAGTTAACCCACCCTGTCTTATGAGGGTCAGAGAAAGCTTTCCTAAATTCAGCTAATGGGATCAGATTTTCGTAAGACAGCATCATTTTACCGTTATTATTTTTACTACTTTCTTTAGCAGATTTTTCCAGTAGCATTTTTTTACTGATATGTAGAATTTTACAAAATAATTTTAATCATAATTAATGATTTACTATTGAATAATAAAGTGATTTAAAACATCTGCTCTATTATGTTATGGTTGTCTTTTATTATGCTTTTGGGTCAAAAAAAAAAAAGAGAGATTAATATGAGTGCTGAACTAGACTACTTATATTGGGCAGTTACCATCTTCAAATTTAGAACAGACCCAATACAAAGAATTTAATTTATTAAAGTGTTAGAAAAGAAAGTGATTTTATGATGTTAGAAAAGCAGAGTTTAACAGAAAATGTAAAACATTGGCAACAAAAATTATAATTTGAATATTTTAAAAATCACTTTATGAGGTAAACAAAAAGAATATCAGTGAAATCATAAAAGCTTCTATTTTAAAAAGATAAACAAGGAAAAAGAAACTCAGTTCTACTTTAACAGAAAAAAATGATATTTTTGGAAATTAAAAAAAATTTGAAATACAGAAGTATCAGATTACATGCTATAAAGAAATTTTAAATTATTTTTAAATAAGAAAGAAGGGAGTTGAAAAGAATACCAGTCCAACATTAAATATTACCAATGTGATCTGACATACATAGATCGTGACTGCATTACTGAAAAAGACTTAGTAAGCATCAGCCAACTAAGTTCAGCCAACTCTCTTCAGGACAATGAAAACAATGATTTAACAGTAAAAATGAAATAGATATGTTTTTAGTACATTGCTAACAATTTCTAAAGATAATTCATTAGCATTTCAGAACATAGAAACCATATGATCTGTTTAAATCAGTGTATTTTTTTTAATGTTGTATGTGTTAAAGAGAAAAAAATCCCACTGTGTTTTATTTAAAGCATGTCATGGAGGTTTATTTAAATAGTTTAATAAATGGTAGAAGCACTTGGCAAATAGTCTCAGAAAATTCATTTACCAGAATTTACTCAAAAGAGAAAGTAAAAGTCCTTTATCCTTCTTAACCTCTATGAAACAAAAAAATCAACCACAGTTCAAAAGAGTTACCAAGTTACAGAAAAGTATAGGTTTGATTATATAAACAGTAACTCAAGAAATCTTTGTAATAAAATGAATAATAGATTTTGGAATTTATTCATTTTATTTTAAAAAGCAAAGGTAGCCCTGGCCAGTTTGGCTCAGCAGTTAGTGCATCAGGCTGCGGACCAATGAGTTGTGGGTTCAATGCTGGTCAAGAGCATGTACTGCGATTGCAGTTCATTTAGGCCCTGGTCAGGTTGTGTGGGAGGCAACCAGTCAATGTGACTCTATAGCATTGATGTTTCTCTTTGTCTGTCTGTCTCTCTCCCTCCCTCCCACTCGATCTGAAAAAATAAATAAAAAGCAAAAGTAGAGTGGCAGTTTCAGAATCTATTTAAGAAAAGCTAAAATCCTATGTTCACTTAAATTGACAAACAATATGAGATTTAAATATGATCATATTATGGAATCTCCAGAACATTTTTTTTTTTTTTTTATCCTCACCCGAGGACATTTTCCCATTTTTTTGTTCAGGTAGAGTGGGAGGGAGAGAGAGGAACAGAGAGAGAGAGAGAAACACTGATGTGAAAGGAACACATTGAGTGGCTGCCACCCCCACGACCGACCAGGGCCGGGGACAAACTGCAACCGAGGTACACGCCCTTAGTGGGAACTGAACCCAAGTCTCTCAGGACCACAGGTCGACGCTCTAACCGCTGAGCCAAACCGGCCAGGGCTCCAGAACATTTTGAAAGAATTTCACCCAGATCTACAAAATAATGAGTTCCTATGGCCAAATGGAAGATGTCACAAAATAATCAAAAGTTGTATATGATATAATTAAATTAATAATTGGCAGGTATGAATCACATAAGGGACAGGTATCTAAAGCAAAAAATATTCTGGAAAAGAAGAAAAACGTAAATTTAAAAATGTGATTTGTAGTCAACATCATAGTTGAATTATTACATTACATCCAATAATACAAATATATAAAAAAGAGTAATCACCACATTTATTGGAAAATTCATGACAGTCTCCAATCAAGTTGACTATATTACTTAAAGCTAGAAACACTGTGATGTCATAAATATATTCTTTTTATTTAACTATAGAATTGTGGCATCAAGGGAAACACAGGAACGTTTTTCACAAATGTAAAGGATAATTTTTTCTGATGGATTTAAAACCTAAAGACCAAGATGTCTTTTTTTTTTATCCTCACCCGAGGACATTTTTCCATTTTTTGTTCAGGTAGAGTGGGAGGGAGAGAGAGGAACAGAAACATCGATGTGAAAGGAACACATCGAGTGGCTGCCACCCGCACAGCTGACCAGGGCCGGGGGACAAACTGCAACCGAGGTACATGCCCTTAGCAGGAACCGAACCCGGGTCTCTCAGGACCGCAGGCCGACGCTCTAACCGCTGAGCCAAACCGGCCAGGGCAAGGCCAAGGTGTCTTATGCCAGATAAACAAGATGGGAAAACTAATAGTTAATTTTACATACTCCTTAATGAGATGGACTACTTACCGTCAAAAGTGAACTTTCACAAGCCTGTTCCTTCGGGTACCCTAAGTAAAAGAAAGAAGTGTTGCACAGGTGAAGTTGCAACAGTGACTGTTGGTAAGCTTTAGAGCACAGTGTTTTTCCTCTATATGAGTGCACATTGTTAGTATTTTTTATGTTATTCCTTAATACTCAAAGATTTGAACAAGTAGTCTAAGGCTATATATTTGTTCAGTAACTTCATAGGATAGACTTTTGAAAGTTAAAAAGTTGTCCAGTTTTCATTATTTAGGCTTATGTCATTGCATTGAAAAACATGTCAGGTTGGTAGAGACAAGTTTCTGGAGACAGTATTTCTCTAAGTGTAATATAAGAGAACTATCATGGGAATATTGATACCTGACACTTTCTTACATATCTTGAGTGAGAAATGAAGGATCAAAGTACTTTTCCCCTCTCCCCAAAACTTCTATCAATTATGTGTGTGACAGTACTGCACATAACAGGGACTCCTTTACATAAGAGTTTAAGCAGAATATGAGGGAATCTCACAGTGAGGTTATAGCAAGTCGTCTTTTTTTTTTTTTTATCCTCACCCAAGGACATTTTTGCATTTATCTTCAGATAGAGTGGGAGGGAAAGAGGAAGGAAAAGAGAGAGAGAGAAACATTGATGCGTGTGAGATACATCAACCGGCTGCCATCCATACAACCCCAACCGGGGCCCGGGGACAAACTGCAACCGAGGTACATGCCCTTAGTGGGAACCAAACCCAGGTTTCTCTGGTCCATGGGCCAATGCTCTAACCGCTGAGCCAAACCAGCCAGGGCATAATATTCTATCAATAGCTCTCATCTAGCATGCATATCATATTCATATTCTTTAGTAGCATGATTTTTAGATATTTTTATGCTAAAAAAGCATCTGTCTCTACTGACCTTGAGTTACATTGCAAAGCCCTCTTCTGTTAACTTTGCCTTCCAAGGTGCCATACCCAATTGCCTCTTCCTGATTCTTGTGTATTTTTTGTTTGTTTTTCCTTGAGTGCAGAAAATAGGGAGTGTAGTGAAGGCACTCTGCATCTACTGTGAAAGAATTTACATCTAGTAGAAGGCAGTACATTCCAGCATTGGGAGCTCCTGTATTTCCTTAAAGAAAAGGAGCTGAAGAATAGGCATTCTGTTTGGAAGTGACACTTAGAAGACTTGTCTTGAACTTGAGCCCACTTAGCAAAACCATAATTTTTAGATTGTATGACAGTTTGGGTACAGGAGAATTAAAATTAAGAGAGAATTGAAGTGACCAAACTTCCTCTGAAGCTACCAGTATCTTTCAGGTTCCAGTTCTGGCCTTATGTCACTTTGTGAGATAGATACATGAAGGAGATAGGCTGATGATTATAGATAAACTACAAACAACCAAGGTAGAAGGAAAGCAATAATAATTCCAACTGGTGAAATCTACAGTAGCTTCATAAAGAAGGTGGCATATTTACTAAACCTTTAAAAATAGGCAGGCATGCCTGGCCAGTGTGGCTCACTGATTGAGCATCAACCCATGCACCAAGAGGTCACCAGTTTGATTCCCGGTCAGGGCACATGCCTGGGTTGGGGGCCCAATCCTCAGTTGGGGACATGCAGGAGGCAGCCAATCAATGTTCTTTCTCATCGATTTTTCAATCCTTCTCTCCCTCTCCCTTCCTTTCTCTCTAAAATCAATAAAGAAAATAATAATAATAACAATAATAATAATAATAATAAATAGGCAGGCTTTTGCCCTAGTCGGATTTGCTCAGTGGTTAGAGCGTCAGCCATGGACCAATGAGTTGCATGTTCGATTCCAGTCGGGAGCACATACCTTGGTTGTAGTTCGGCCCCAGCCCTGGTTGGGGTCATGCGGGAGGCAACCTTAATTGATGTATCTCTCTCACGTCTATGTTTCTCTCACTTACTCGCTCTCTCTCTCCCACTCCGTCCCACTCTGTCTGAAAATAAATGGAAAAATATCCTCGGTTGAGGATTAAAAATAAAAAAAAAATAGGCAGGCTTTCAACAGGCAAAACAGTGAGTGAAAAGCATTCCAGAAGAGTGGAACTAGGTAAATGATGACCAAAAATGAAAACCAGGACATATTCAGAAAGTGGTGAGTAGTATTCTGGTGTGAAAAGCATGTATATATCTCAAGCAGATGCATTGGGAGATAGTTGAGGGGAAATATAATTTAGTAACTAAGGTAGCAATGCTGCTAAGTATTGAAGCACAGATCCTGTTTCTCCATATCCTACATTCATTCCTTAGACCATGTTGCCTGACTGAAAATAAGGAATTAGTAATGTCTTGGCACATTGTATGCTTTCTTTATTCATAGAGAGATCTGGAATCCTATGCTATAGTTTGAACTCTAAGGAGATATTGAAACTATTTCAGCAGGATATTTTTTCCTGCAGGCATCATGTATCTCTGCTTCAGGGATCTCTTTCTACTGCAAATTTTACAATTGTGGGGTTTTTTCCTCCATGTGTAAAAGTAATTAACAGCTTGGATATCTTCATTATTCCCTTAGTGGACCCTGAGAAAGGAAGTACCTACTAAGAAGGGCTCCTGGTGGCTAACTAGGTTCAAATTATTAAAAACAAACAAAAACAAAAACAGAGCCTAGCAACCATTTCTACACAGGGGCCTCTCACACAAATTGCACGTCAGAAAGAAGCTTGCACTAAGCTGCCAGCCTCCTGTACTGAACTGTCTGCCTGCACTGTTTTCCTGCCATCTGAACATGCCCTTATGAAGGAGTTCATGGAATCCTGTTTCAACCAATAGATTGAGGCTCTCCCCATCGAATCGGAACCATGCAGCTTTGACCAACCAGGAAGCTCTATTCTGACCAATCAAGACAGTTCCTTTTGGACCAATTAAACTGTGAAGATTTGGACTCCTCGTAGAGACCAATCATGGACCAGGAGTGGGGACTTCTGTCTTTATAAGCCAGCTCCCCTCTGGCTATGGGAGCACTCTTTCATCTCCCACTGAGGACTGAAGCCTGCGTTTCTCTGGCTGAGCTGAAACACCACAGATGTCTTGCCAGAGTGGAGCAGACCACAGCAGAGCAGAGTTACCAGTGCAACACGAAGCCAACCTGCATGGAACACAGCAGAGGAGGCCAGTGAGGAGCTGAACAGAACTGTCTAGTTGGAGAGTCGCCTGGCCTCAGGGGGTCCTGGTCCCAGGGTTGCCTCACCAGCTGTGCTGTTTCCACAGCAGCTCTGTATCAAAATCGAGCTTTTTTTTTTTTTTCTTTTCAATTTTTATTAATTTATTTTTGTTGCAGATGATTCTCCTTTTTCCCCCCTAGACAACACCCTCCTCCCCATTCAACCCCCCCCCCCCCGCATTGTTGTCTATGTCCATTGGTTACCCTTACATGCATGTACGTTTTTTGGTTTATCTCATCTATCCCCTCCTCCAAGGCCCCCTCCTCTGAGGTCTGTCAGTCTGAACCATACTCCTTTCTATATCTCTGGGTCTATTTTGTTCATCAGCTTATTTTTTTCATTGTATTCCACAAATAAGTGAGATCGAGCTGTTTTGTACTGAAAAAAGTTCCTACTTCACTGCATCCCAAACTGGGGATTCCTGTTGGCACTGAATTAGTGTCAATGACCATCGGTTGACACCTTGAGACTGTCTTCCACCTCAGCTCTTCACACTCTCTAAAGTTTAAAAAGGTGAGGTGAGTTGGTGGGTAGTTTGAGTGTGATATACCCCTCAAAGTAAATGTAAATTCTGAAGAAAAATACTGTTAAATTTTTTTGTTTCATATGAAATGGTGTATTCATTTTTGACTGCTACAAATTTAGCATCTTAAAACAACACAAGTTTGCTATTTCACAGTTTTGATAGGTGACAAAACTAGCAATCAGAATGTAATGACTAAGACTAGAGACTTTATAGCTCAAAGTAGACAAAAATTTACCTACAACTGAAAATATGGTGAAGGAAGAGCAAAAGAAATATATGCAGCAAACAGAAACATTTTCTTAGGCTAAAACTATTTTACGATGAAAACTTAATCTAGTTGTAGATACTTCTCTTAGTAGCAAGTAAATCCCAGTTTACTGTCAATCTTGTGTATATTTTATATCTAACATAAGGTAAGATGGTGCTCACTTCAGCGCCACATACCACATAAGATATGGCATTGGAATATTACTAAAATAAACATTAAAAAGATAATGGCTAAAACTTCTTCCTTTTCAAGTTGTAATTATTTTGGAGTTCTTCTTTGGAGATACGATAGGGAGCATCAACAAGGCAAAATGGAATCCATTAGGTGAGTATGTCACCAACTCTACAGTTTCTCAAGCTGTTTTTGCTATTCTATCCCTAGATTGATGTCTAGTACAAATAATAGGATACTTGTGACAAGAGTATATTTAAAAAGTAACCCCAACACTAGCCCAGCTAATTAACTATTACATTTCCTGATGGGGATCACAGGATAACCAAAAGAATAACTATCAAGTATTATAACTCTGTTGACAGTACCATTTATTAAATTATTTAACATTTCCCAGCCTGACAAATGTAATGTGTCAAGTTTTCTTGCATATAGCTCAATTTTTTAATAATCTCCATATGTTGTGGAACAGATTAGTCTATTTTTTCCCTTTTATTCTTTTACCAATTTTTAAGAGGTTAATTTATAGTCATATGATCATTTCAGAATGTATCGTAAGTTTAAATACCATAATTGCTCCTTCATTTCAGTGTTTCTTATCAGGATTAGAAAGGAATGGTACAAAAAATGGTAGTGGTACTAAAACAGTGATAATGTTTCATGGCGTTGTAAAGTGGAGTTCAGTTAATTCAGTAAACAATTTACCATGGAAACTAGGAAAGTAGAAAGTCACATTTTAGGTGGCAAGCACCAATCTTAGATAAAATGTTAATTTAAGGTTGGAGAGATTTACAGACTTGAAATTGCTAAAGTAGTAGCAGCTATTCAAAAAATCATTTTTAAAAAAATTATTATTATTATTATTATTATTATTTTATCCTCACCCAAGAACACCTTTCCATTTTTTGTTCAGAGTGGGAGAAAAAGAGAAAGAGAGAGAGAGAGAGAGAGAGAGAGAGAGAGAGAGAGAGGAGAGAGAGAGAGAGAGAGAGAGAGAGAGAGAGAGAGAGAGAGAGAGAGAGAGAGAGAGAGAGAGAGAAACATCGTCGTGAAAGGGACACATCCAGCGGTCACCACCTGCACTACCCAACCAGGGCTAGAGACAAACTGCAACCGAGGTATATGCCCTTAGCCGGTACCAAAACCGGGTCTCTCTAGACTGCAGGCTGACACTCTAACCACTGAGCCAAACCGGCCAGAGTTAAATTATTTTTATTAATTTGTTTTTGTTACAGATGTTTCTCCTTTTTCCCCCATTGACACCCTCTGCCCCATCCCCCTACCCCATCCCCAGCTTTGTTGTCTATGTCCATTAGTTATGCATACATGCTTAATGAGAGTCTCCAGGGCATTCTTACGCTTCAGACGCATAAGAATGCACTGGAGACTCTCTTCTAGGCTGGCTAATCCCTTATCCTGTGCTTGAAGTTTTATTCTCTGTGCCCAAACAGTAGTTTTAATTGCTCCTCTGGTAGGTACTTGGTAACTTCAGAGTTCCCTTCTTGGTTCATAAGCATTAGATTTCTTCCTTCTTTATACTTACTCTTAGGGTTCCATTAAATTCGGACTTAAGTCCTACCTCCTTTTCAGTTTTTTGGTATAATAAGCATTCTTAATGTGGCAGCCATGTGTAACATCTCTGATATTGAAATCTCTGGGCTTTGGGGGTCTTCAATTAATCCCATTGCCGTGACTTTGTCATTGTTCTCTTGAGACCCTTTCGCTTATACAGGTGTCCTTGGGAAGCAGCAACATCTGTAATTAAAAGAGAATAGATTTCAGAAATAACACTAATCTCCAGCTTTCTCTTATATGTTCTATTATACATTATCAATACCTATTCATGTGATTGATCTCTAAAACATCCTATAATAACTAAGGATCTTTTCTGTTTGTTTTATAAATTATAGTATTTTTTTAATCATTTTTGTATCACTCATTAGAAACTTATTCTTAGATAACTCACTTTCCTTTTCTGGTTGGCTTTTTAATATTTTGAATGGATAATAAATGTACATGGAGTAGAAGCCAAAAAAGATAAATAGCCACAATTAGAGAATTTAAATTGCATGAGAAATTTATCAGTAGTAGTGTCAGTATTATTTTTACTTTTGTAATTGCATATCTCTCAGATGATTATTTAAATTTGATGATAAGCATTAGCATAATGCTTTCTGAAGTTGATAATTTAATGAAAATAATGAAGCACTACATGTTTTATTCCTGTCCTAAATGCTCTAAAATCTATTTCTCAAAAACTATAAAAGCTTTTCTCAAAAGTTATTAAATAAATTAATGCCCACCAGAGGATGCTGCAACTGCATAAAGAAAAGCAAACAATGGTCTCAAGATATTACACCTGTCTAATTCAAGTTAGTACTGTAAAAAATGACCCCAGTGATTGAATTGGTGAAAAATATAGTCAATATGTCTTTGCTGACAATTCATATCTTTTTGTGGATGGTAGTATGAAGATACACATTATCTTGAAGTATCCTTTCCAAATTCCACCTGGTTATTAGGCGATTTCCTCAAGACCTTTAACACTCTTATTTGCTAATGTGTTTATAATTTGTTTATCTTTCTTATTTGCTTATGTGTATCTTATTTTCCTATGTGTTTATTGTTTGTCCCCCCCCCCCCCCCGCCACACACACACACACACTAAAATATGAGTCCCAGGACGCTCCTCTCATTCATCACTATATCAATGGCTTCAGAACAGTGTCTGGTACTTGGTAGGTACTCAGTAAATAATCGTGGAATTAATGAATACCACTTCCATTGTGTGACAGTTCTTCAAATGGTAGTATGAACCATGCATAGTTAAATCCCTACTGTGTGCTATGATACAAGCAAAATTTAAGGATTTTTTTTTTTATCCTCACCCGAGGACATTTTTCCATTTTTTGTACAGGTAGAGTGGGAGGGAGAGAGAGGAACAGAGAGAGAGAGAGAAACATCGATGTGAAAGGGACACATCAAGTGGCTGCCACCCGCACGACCAATCAGGGCCGGGGACAAACTGCAACCGAGGCATGCGCCCCTAGCGGGAACTGAACCTGGGTCTCTCTGGACCACAGGCCGATGCTCTAACCACTGAACCAAATCGGCCAGGGCCTAAGGATATTTTTAAAAGAAGGGTCAAGAGCCCTAGCTGGTTTGGCTCAGCAGTTAAAGCCTTGGCCCATGGACCAAAGAGTCCTGGGATTGATTCCAGTCAAGGACACCAACCTCAGTTTCTGTTCAATCCCCAGCCCTGGTCAGGGTCATGAGGGAAGCAACCAATTGATGTGTCTCTCACACATCAATGTTTCTCTTTTTCTCCCTCCTACTTTATCTGAAAATAAATGGAAAAATATCCTTGGGTGAGAATTAAATAAAAATAAATAAATAAAGTGGCAAAGGATACAAGAGGGTATAATTTATGGCCCTTTCCTTTGAAGTACTAACAAAGTTCTGGCAACTTTTTAAACTGTGTACCTTTCTTACTTTTAGAAAGGATATAAAGTAGTTTTCAGCAAAAGTCACATAAATAGAACTGATAGAGATATAAAAGATAGAAACTAAAAGGAAAAATGGAAAAGCCATAAATTTAAAATTTGAGTATTTGAGTTTACATAATTTCCATAGTCAAGCATGAATTTTAGATAGAACTTTTTAGTATTGAAAACAAAGAAACACTGGGTATCTAATTCTTATTATCTGAAAAATGAACACACTGTCAATTGGTCTGAAAAGAATGTTGAATCCTTATAAAAGGCATTTATATAAGGATTCAACATTGGATAATGTAGTTTCTGTTTAGATGATTATTCCCTATACAATCATTTATTTCTTATATCCTTGCTATAAAGACATAATATTAGTGTTTGGCTGGAGGGCTTGGTGGCCCTGGGGTGGGCTCGCCCGTTATCTGGCTCTCAGCAGCACCAGCCTTCAGGAAACCGAGTGAATTCCTTGGACTCTTAGCAACAGACAAGGGATTGGCTGCGAACTGAGGGAGAGGCAGCGCAGTCCAAATCACTCAGGCGCTAGCCTGCACCTAGGAACCCAGCTCAAACAGGAGCTGAAAACCAGAGCTTGGAAGAAGCAGCAGGAAATGGCCGAGGAGGCGTTGTTTTCGCTTGTCCATAAGGAGGTGGTGTCAGGAGTGTACAGATCCGGGGAGCAATGGCAGATGGGAAATGGACACTGTATTACCAAACTGGAAAACATGGGGTTTGGAGTGGGACAAAGATTGATAGAAAGGTTTACAAAAGATACCACAAGGCTCAAGAATGTTAGATATCATGAAGTTCATTTGTAAAGATTTCTGGACTTTCAGGAAACAAATTGACCTAAGGACAAATCATGAAGGCATCTATGTACTTCAGGACAACAAATTTCATCTGCTTACTCAGATGCACAGGCGTCTAAGTGTTTAGCACTTACATGTGGCTTAATCAGAGGTGGCTTATCAAACTTGGGGATAAAAAGTATTATAACAGCTGAAGTGTTTTTCAATTTCTGCCTGTGTTGATACAGAACTTGTAGAACATACTGAAATGCAAGGCTTAAATAGTGTAAAGAGTTAAATTATTTGTGTATGAAGCATTTCAAGTAGCAATGATTTCATTACATCGTTGGACCTTTGTGTTGATATAAGCTATTTGCTAAGTTGTCTAGTGAAAGCTGTACTCTTAAGCAGGAGTAAGGTTGTATTTTATCAATTTAACATAGACCAAGTTAAAGCAGAAAAAGAGACATTTTACCTAGACATACACTTTACTGAAACTACTAAGAATGCAAAAACCTGCCCTGGCAGGTTTGGTTCAGTGGTTAGAGTGTCGGCCTGCAGTCTGGAGAGAGCTGGGTTCCATTCCTACTAAGGGAACGTACCTCGGTTGCAGATTGTCCCTGGCTGTAGTTGGGTCGTGTGGGTGGCAACCACTCGATGTGTCCCTTTCATGTCAATGTTTCTCTCTCTCTCTCCCTCCCACTCTATCTAAACAAAATATCAAAAAATATCCTTGGGTGAGGATAAAAACAAAACAAAACAAAACAAAACAAAACAAAACAAAAAACCTGATTTCAAATAAACAAACACCTTCTTTTAAACATTTTTATTTTCTCAGAGTGCTGTGTATTTAACCACAGATGGAGGAGCAAAACTCGGGGTTTGATAAATTAGCATAAAGAAAAGTATGCACCAGGAAAAATAATTTGTGTAAGAATGAACAAATTTTGATTTTTTAAAATGAATTTGTTTTACTTATTTAAACAGCAAACAGCAAAAAAAGACATTAAAACATAACATTCAAGAAATTTCTATAGAAATACTTATCTATTGTGGCTTAGATATATTTTCTAATAGTGTCACTTATTGCAAGAAATATTTGATTATATAGCCTTACTAAACTTATTTCAAGTTTCATTTGTTTGGACTGACTTTGTGAGGGGCCAGATACTTGTCAGTTCAAGATAACTGTCTGACAAGGATTCAAAGTCATTTTTTATTTACTGAAGAAAAAATGTATTTTATGTGATAGTTATACAAGTAATAAAGTATATAATCTGTTCTGCAAATTAAGGACATTGACTTTTATTCTTGCCAGATTAATATATTTGATAACTTTTTCAAGCTTTAATATGTTTTTCATTCAACAGCTAATTTAATCTTTCCAAACCCACCTAAGATAGATGTAGTAAGATGGCTGGATCTATGGTAGCTCTAATTTTAATTTTTTGAGGAAATTGCGTACTGTTTTCCATAGCAGTTGCATCATTTTGCATTCCCACGAACAGTGTACTGCAATTTCTCCACATTCTCGCCAACACTTACTGTCTTTTTGTTTTTTTAATGGCCATCTTAACAGGTGTAAGCTGATATCTCATTGTGATTTTGATTTGCATTTTCCTAATAGTTAGTGATGTTGAAAATCTGTTCACATGCCTATTGGCCATTTGTATGTCTTCTTTGGAGAAATGTCTATTCAAATCTTTAGCCCATTATTGAAATTGGATCATTTGTTTTTTTGCTATTGGATTTAGTTTTTATATTTTGGAAATTAATTCCTTATGGTTTGCAAATATTTTTTCCATTCTGTATGTTGCCTTTTTACTCTGTTGATTGTTTCCTTTACTGTGCAGAAACTTTCTAGTTTGATATAGTCCCACGTGTTTATTTTTGCTTTTGGTGTCACATTCATGAAATTACTGCCAATATTTAATGTCATAAAACTTTTTTCTGTTTTCTTCTAGGAGTTTTGCAGTTTCAGAAGACAGTTGTTTTTTGTATATTGTTCTTGTATCTTGCAATCTTGTTAAACTCACTTAATTGTTCTACTTTATTTTAAATTCCACAGGTTTTTCTACATGATGATCATGTTCTTTGGGTTTCTTGGTCTGTTTGAGCTGCTATAATAAAATACCACAGACAGGGTGGCTTATAAACAACAGAAATTTATTTCTCACAGTTCTGAGATTAAGGTACCTGCACGGTCAAGTTTTTGTCTGGAGAGATCCCTCTTCTTGCTTATTGCTGTGTCCTCACATGGTTGGAAGGGGCTAGGGAGTTCTGTAAGATCTTTTTCATAAGAGCACTAATCCCATTCATGAGGGCTCCATTCTCATGACCTAAGTACCTCCAGAAGGCCCTACCTTCTAACACTCATTGAATACCAATGTCATATTGGACATTAGGTTTCCAACATATGAATGTGGGGAGCCACAAAAGCATTCGGACTATAACACTGAGAACATAAACATTTATTTCTTTTATTTATTTATTTATTTATTTATTTATTTATTTATTTATTTATTTATTTATTTATTTTTATCCTCTTCCGAGGACATTTTTCCATATTTTGTTCAGATAGAGTGGGAGGAAGAGAGAGAGAGAGAGAGAGAGAGAGAGAGAGAGAGAGAGAGAGAGAAACATCGAAGTGAAAGGGACACATTGAGTGGCTGCCTCCCATACAACCCAACCAGGGCCGGGGACAAACTGCAACCGAGGTACGTGCCCTTAGCGGGAACCGAACCCGGGTCTCTCTAGACCTCAGGCCAACACTCTTACCGCTGAGCCAAAATGGCCAGGGCTATTTCTTCTTCTTAAATCAGGATGCACTTTATTTCTTTTTCGTGCCTGGCTGGTTGCACTGTGCAGAACCTTCAGTGTGGTGTTGAATAGAAGTTGTGAGAGTGTACATCCCCGTATTGATCCTGATTTTAGGAAAAAAGCATTAAATCTTTTACCATTAAGGCTGATTTCTTTTTATAAATGGCCTTTATCAGGTTGAAGAACTTAATAACTGGGATAGAGTTTCCCTTCTATCATAGTTTGCTAAGGGTTTCGTTTTTAAAATCAGAAATAGATGTTGGATCTTATCAATTTTTTGTTGTTAATCTTCACCTGAGGATATTTTTTCCATGAATTTTTTTAGAGAGAGTGGAAGAAAGAGAGGGTAAGGTATGGGGGGGGGAGAAACATCAATGTGAGAGAGACACATCGATTGCTTGTGCCCTGACTGGGACCTGGGATCAAACCTGTAACCCAGGTACGTGCCCTTAACTGGGAATCGAACCCACAACCCTTTGGTGCATGGACTGACACTCTAACCACTGAGCAACACTGGCCAAGGCAAGATCTTATCAAATTTTTTTGTATCTATTGACATAGATCCATATTGATCATGTGGATTTTCTTTCAAACTTGTTAATGTGGTATATTTCTTTGATTGGTTTTAAAATGCTAAACCGAACCAACATTCTTGGGATAAACCCCACTTGATCATGATGTATTATCCTTTTAATATAATATTGTATTTATATGCTAAACTATTGTTTAGAATTTTTGCATCAATATTCATGATACATGGCCTAGACGCATGTTGCATATATATTCAATTTATAATTTCCTCTCTTTCTCTTGATCTTCTTGTCTGGTTTTGGTGCCAAGGTAATGCTGGCCTCATGGAATGAACTGAAAAGTGTTCTCTTGTATTTAAATTTTTGGAAGGATTTGTGTAGAATTAGTATTATTTTAATACTAATAAGTAGTTTTATTTTAATACTAATTCTTACTTAGTACTAATCCTTAAATGTTTAGTAGAATTTACCAGTGAAGCCACGTGGGCATGGAGTTTTCTTTGTAGGAAGAATTTTTACTAAAATTTCTATTTCTTTAATTGATATATTTCTGTGTATGTTACCTATTTCTTCTTGAATTAGCTTGGAAATTTATGTCTTTTAAGGAATTTTTCCATTTCAGATAAGTTATTAAATGTATTTGTATAAAATTGTTAATAATATTGCCTTACTATTCTTTTATTATCTGCAGAATCTGTAATAATGTAACCTTTCTAATTTCTGATATTGGTAATTTGTGCCCCTTTCTAAAGGAAAATTTTCATTACTCTTATGTACAGAAAACTCGATAGTGTACACTTAGCCCAGGTTGGGGGCCATTTCTTTAGTCTTTGCCTTTTTCAGCTTGGAAACAAGCCACCGACTTTGGACCCAGGACATTGCCTATCCGGTGGCAGCAGATCTCATAATATCTGACATTGTAATTGGTCCAGATAACTTCCACCAGCTTAGCCAGAACTCCTTTGTTTTCTGAGTTAACCTGAGTGGTGGTGCAGGTCTTCCTGTGGACGAGACACCCCAGCCTGGCCTTCCCCTTAATAATGCAGTAGAGAAACCCCAACTTATAGCACAGGGCAGGCAGGAAGACAAGCAGCTCAGTGGGATCCATATCATGTGTAATCACTTCCTGCAGGGTCTTCTTGCTCTTTACCAAGGTGGTAACAGTGTTAACCCTTGCTAGAAGGACAGGTGGCCTCTTGGTGGAGATACTCCCTTTACCAGGAGCTTTTTTCTCAGCCTGAGCCAACAATCTCTGCTTCTTTTGCTTTGTCTCTTGTCTGTACTTGTGGGCCACCTTAAGCTGTTGGGTAGCTGTTTGGCAGACCAAAACCTGAGTGAACTGGTTAATCACAAGAGGCACCTTCAGAGACTTGAAACTAGCCTTTTGCCCCTGCAGCCAAATGTAGCAGGACCATTTGACAAATGGGTGAGGTTCCCTTTGGGCTGGATGTCCTGTCCAGTGCCAGAATTCTTGGGCCTTTTCTCAAATGGGATTTACCACCTTCTTGGCTTCCTGCTTCTCCTTAGCCTTCTTTCCTTTCCGTATCTTGGGCGGTGGTAGGAGAGACCCTTTTTTCTTTTTATTGGTTAATCTAGCTAGAAGATTTTAATTTTGTAGATCTCAAAGAACCAGCTTTTGTTTTAATTGATTTTCTCTATTATTTTTCTGTTTTCTATTTCACTGGTTTTCACTTTAGTTTTTAGTATTTTTTTCTTCTGTTTATTTTGTTCTACTTATTCTATAGTTTTTAAAATTATTCACACATTTTCTTTTCTGATATTGCAGCTTTTTGGTATAGATTTTTCCCCCCTAAGTACTGCTTTGATGGCATCCCACAAATTCTGATGTGTTGTGTTTTCATTTTATTTGAGTTGAGTGTCAGTTAGATTCCTGGTGGCACATGGCTCCCAAAGTTCCTTTTGGATCATCTCCATCCCAGTTAAGCCTAAAGGAAAAAGAACATAGAGAAAGGTGCTTTGGAGCTTTTTATGACATCACGTCCACTCAAATTCCATTGGTTAGAATTCAGTCACATGGCTTCACCTAATGGTATGGGAAGCTGGGACATGTAGTCTAGCTTTTTTTGGGCAGAAGAGGAAAATGTATTTGGACAAACAGCCAGCAATCTCTTTCTATTTTCTGGAAGAGCTTGTATAAGATAAGAAATACTTGAATCATGGGTATACAGTAGAAATTATAAAGTTATTGGGGCCTGCTTCTTTCTTTGGGGTAAATTTTGTAACTGCTGATTCAATTTAATGGATACGTGTTCATTTAGGTTTTCTATTACTTCTTGAGTCACTTTTTCTAAGTCATTTTTTAGGAATATATAATAATTTAGTATAAGTTTTAAAACAGATAAATTTGTTTAAAGTACTTTATTTTAATCTATGCTAAAACTGTATGTTCATTCTTCATTTTTAATGTTATTTTATTTATGCCTTCTTTTTTTATTTGGTCAATCTTAGTACAGATTTGTCATCTTATTAGTCTTTACCAAAAATCTTAATTTATATTTCATTAATTTCTGTTCTTTATTTCCTTCTTCTACATGATTTAGGTTTATTTTGCTGGTCCTTTTCAACTTGTAACTTGAATGCTAAGCTCATTATTTTTCATATTGTATGTATGTATTTAGGGTCATACGTTTCCCTTTAATTTGGATCCAGCTTTGTTACTGCAAGTATTTATACAGAGTACTTTCACTATTGGTTAGTTCTATGTATTTCTATTGACTTCTTCTTTAATGAATGAGTTATTTACACGCGATTATAAATATCCACAAGTATGGAAGGTTTAGAGTACATATTAGGTTATTAATTTCAAAATTAATTGAATTATTTTCAGAGAATGTATTATTTGTAATAATGATTCGCTAAAACTTGTTTACTCTTGCTTTATGGCCTTATATATGCAGGTTAACTTTGAGATGTCTTCCCATTTATTATGTTATTAATTCTATGCAACATTATCTTATTTATTTCTTATTCTAATTCTGTGAGATAGATAGTATGACTCCCGTTTTTCTTATTTTATTTTATTTTTCAATTACAGTTTACATGAGATAATATTTTGTAATAGTTTGTAATTTGTACACCATATTTTGTGTACAAGTATTTTGTACACCATAGTAGTTAGACAATCATATACTTTACAAAATGTTCTCCTCAATATCTCCAGTACCCACTTGGCACCATACATAATTATTACAATGTTATTGACTATATTTCCTATGGCATATTTCACATCCTCACCATTTTTCAGATAAGGACATTAAAATCAAATCAACATAATAATTACCTTTTCCAAGTTTACAGATCTAGTCATAGATTTTTAAACCTAGGACAAGGATTCATTCTTATTTAAATGGATTTTTACCCCTTGCTTGGTGCTTCAAATAGTATCTCATACGTATTTGGTGTTCAGTAGATGTTTGTTGAATTGGAATAAATCTGAAACTGAAATCTGAAAAAAAAAAAACAAAAAAACCCTAAAGTATAATAAATGGGTAGTTTGTGAATAATAAAAAAATAAAACAGGACATGTAGTTCTGATATAATTGCAAAAAATAATCTGAAAACACTCCTGATACAGATACCCAATATTTCTGGTTAAAGATATAGATATAGCCCTGACTGGTGTTGTCCAGTGGTTAGAGTCAGCCTGCACACAGAAAGGTCTCGGGTCTGATTCCTGGTCAAGTGCACATATCTGGGTTGCACGTTTGATCCTGGCCCCAGTCGGAGTGCAAACAGGAGGCAATCAATCGATGTGTCTCTCACCTCCATGTTTCTATTTTCTCTCTCTCTCTCTCCTTCTGCCTCCTCCCTTCCACTCTTATCTCTAAAAAAGATATAGATACAGACATATATGTATATATGTAATGCCTATATTTATATCTATTTATAACTTTTATGTATCTATATATCTATTCACACATCCTTTTACATACCTATATAGATATAAATAAAGGATTTATATTTATACCTAGATATAGATATATATGTTAAAGGATATGTGGGCAAGAGAGACTTACAAAGTCAATAAAGGCACAGAGTAAAGGGAGGAAACCAGGTAAATTTAGGTTACTAATGCCAAGATGAGAGAGAGAGCATGGTCAATAGTGACCTTTTGATTTTGTGTTAATGAAGTTATTTAACAACCTTGGAAACAGAAGTTGTGAAGAAGTAGATACTTTCATTTTAAGAATTTTGGCTGCAAATGGTAAGAAAAAGATATGTTGTAAGCTGGAGAGTGTTGTGGGAAGAGAGTCTTTTTTTTTTTAAGATGGAAGAATTATGACCTGGTTTAAGACAATCTTCTTTAGCTAGCTATCTCTTATTCATTCCATAAGATTCAGTTCAGGTGTGTACTTTGGGAAACCGTTCCTGGTCAAATTGCCCCTGCTGTCTTAGCACTATCATAGATCATTATCATAGAACCTAGTATATTTTAATGAATATATCAGTTTAAATGCCTTGTCCTCTCCAGACTGTAAACTCTATGATCATGTATTTATCTTTGAATCACCAGTTCTTGGCAACAGAATATTCTCAAACAATGTTTAACTCAACTATGGGGCCTTTTTGATTTCAAACTTTCCCCTATCTTTTTAAAGATATTTCTGCATCTGTATTTTGTACTTATTTCTTCCCTTATAACACCTGTAATAATTTTTAATTGCAATTATTCCTTTTCACACAACTAAACAACATATTTATATTATTCATTTTTATAATACTAACATCTTGCACAGAGCTTTTCATTCATTGACTATTCAATTATTTCTTGAGTAACCAGTCATTATTCTAAATTCTGAGAATAACAGTGAAAAAATAAAAAGACATTTTTTTGTAAAGGAAATAAGACAATAAACCAATAAGTAAATAATATTACTTATGATAGCAATTAATAAAAACAAAGAAATGATGATATGATAGAATAGCTTGTACAAGTGGGGAGTCATAACTTCAGATAGGATACTTAAGGGCAGAGTCAAGAAAGTAAAAATACTACTTTTGCATATAATGTTTCTTTATAATATGTATTAACTAAATCTTCAAAGTGAGAGGGGATCTTAATGATCTCAGTGTTAAGCCTTTTCATTTTATAGATTGATTTAGAGAGAAAGGTCACTTGTTGAAGGTATTTAGCAGATACGTAATTTATCTTTCTCTTCATAAAGTGGTTTAGAAACATTTCTTTATACCTCATTGGAATTTTCCTGAGATGTAAATGACTCATTTAAACCAGGGACTGGGATGGTGAATGGTGTACTAATCACACCTATTTTTCTTTTTCTTTTTTTAATTTAATCAATTTATTTATTTTTGTTACAGATGTTTCTCCTTTCCCCCCCACTGATTTCTCCTTTCCCCTCCCTCCCCACCTGTCCCCAGCTTTGTTGTCCATGTCCATTGTTTATACACACATGCATATAAGTTTTGCACGCCTATTTTTCTTCCCTAATGGAGAATATTTTTTTAAAAAGTGTAAAGAGGAGGACAGTGATCTTCAAAAGAAAATTAATTTGGCTATAAACACAGTGATAACAATAGAGAAGGTGCTACAAGGAGACCTGTAGTATCTAAGAACTCAGGAATTCTATATGAAGCTTCAAAAACTGTTTTCCTGATTTTTCTAATATATTTATGGTAGGAATTTTGAATATACAGAAAAGTCTGGAGTGGAAAATTGTAATTATAAGCCCTCACCCCAGAAATAACTAGGGTTGATTATTTCCTGTATACAAATGTTTCTCCCTTTTTCTCTTTTTATAAATTAAGACCATGTGGTTTTCATATATATATATTTTTTAAATTCTCACCTGAGAATATTTTTTCCTTTTATCTTCAGATAGAGTGGGGGGGGGGGAGAGAGAGAGAGAGAGAAACATCAACATGAGAGAGAGAGACACCGACTGGCTGCCTCCCACACAACCCCAACTGCAACCAAGGGCTAGAGACCCAACTGCAACCAAGGTACGTGCCCTTGACTGGAATAGAACCCGCGATTCTTTGGTCTGTGAGCCGACACTCTAACCACTGACCCAAACCGGCCAGAGCATGGTTTTTGTACTTTTGAATTATTTGAGAAAATAAGAAAAGTGAAAATTCAAAAGATAACAAAGAATAAAAAATTAGACAATATATAATTTTCTAAATGGTCATCCTGATAAATCTCATACCCATCTGACATCATATATAGTTATTAGAATATTGACTATATTTCTTATGCTGTACTTTACATCCCCATGACTATTCTATAACAACCAATTTGTACTTCTTAATCTCTTCACTTTTTTGTCTCTCCTCCTAGCCCCCCTCCCATCTGGCAACCAACAAAAAGTTCTCTGTATCTATAGTCTGTTTCTGTTCAGGTGTGTTCATTTTGTTTGTAGATTCAATTGTTGATAGATATGTATTTATTACCTTTTCATTGTTCATATTTTTTTCAAAATATGTTTTTATTTATTTTTTAGAGAGAGAGGAAGGAGAGAGAGATAGACATAGATGTGAGAGAGAAACATCAATCGGCTCCCTCCTACATGCCTCCCACTGGGAATCAAGCCCACAACCCAGGCATGTGCCCTAACCAGAAATCAAACTGGGACCTCCCAGTCCCTGGGACGACGCTCAATCCACTGAGCCACACCAGCCAGGCTGCTTCTTCTTCCTCTTTCTTTTATCCTCACCCAAGGACATTTTTGCATTTATCTTCAGATAGGGAGGGAGGGAGAAAGAGAAACATCAATGTGAGAGAGACACATAGACTGGCTGCCACCCACACGACTCCAACCCAGCAGGGGAAAAACGGCAACCGAAGTACCTGCCCTTAGTGGGAACCGAACCTGTGACTCTCTGGTCCGCGAGCCAACGCTCTAACCACTGAGCCAGACTGGCCAGGGCTTCTTTTCTGTTTTCTTTTTTTTTTTTTGGCCTTCTTTTTTACTTATTGCTGTTCTGATTAGGTGCTTCTTGCTTTCTTATGTTTCAAATTGCTGATTTGATTCTTGGCTTCATCTACTCTACTGTTGATTCCCTGTAAATTATTCTTCATCTGTTAGCGTATCCTTCATTTCTGACTGGTGCTTTTTTTGGTTTCTATGTCTTTTTTCATGCTGTTAAAGTTCTCACTAAGTTCCTTGAGCATAGTTATAACCACTGTTTTGAACTCTGTGTCTGGTAGTTTGCTTGCTTCTATTTCATTTAGTTCTTTTTCTGGAAATTTCTCCTGTTTTTTCATTTGGGACCTGTTTCTTTGTCTCTGCATTTTTGGCTGGCTTCCTATGTTTGTTTCTATATATTAGGTAGAGCTGCTATGTCTCCAGGACTTGGTAAAGTGGCCTTGTGTAGTAAGTGTACTGTAGCACAGTGGCAAAGCCTCCCTAGTCACCCAAACCCCTGTGTGGGCTGTGTGTACTGTCCTGTTGTAGTTGAGCCTTGATTGCTGTTAGTGTCACTGGGAGGGATTGACTTTCAGGCTGGTCAGCTGCGAGGACCAGCTCTGACCACAGAGAAAGAGCTATTGTGCAGGAGCTGATCCTATGGAGCAGGACTTGCTTCAATGGGGCTTTGGCCCTCACTGAGTCCGCCCCTTGAGTGTGTTGGTCATGAGGTGGTAGGATTGTAATCTGGCATGGTCTGAAGATATCTACTGGGTGCACTGGCTCTGGGGTCTCCCAGGAGGCACAAGGTCAAGCCACCACCTGTGCCCTGCCTGGGGCCACCTGGCATGAGCTACAGAGCAATCTGCAGATGACTGTCACTTGTGCAGAACTTGGAAGTGCCAAGGAGAGACCAAGCTGGGGACCAAGGCCTGCTGCCACTAGTGCAAGGCTGGGGCCACTTATCAAGAAGTACAGGGTACACAGAGGCCAGATGCTGCTTGTTTGAGAGATTTTTGGAAGTCCAAAGCATGTGGCAAGAGACTATTTGTATGTAATAGCCACTGGAAAAGACTTCAATAGGCCTGAAAGTTGGGTGGGGCAGGGTCTTAGGCAATTACCAGGGTGGGGCAAAAAGGGTTAGCTAGGTTGATGGAGATGAAGATATAGCACCCACCTTCCAGCACTGTGGAGGAAGGGAGGGTCTCAGAAAAAGAATAATGGCCTCTGCCGGAACTTTTGTCTGGCAGAAAGCTGCCTCCCAGCTCTTGTCCTGATGTTGGACAATTCAGTTCCTCCCTGTATGTCCCCGGTTCCTTTCAAGCTGCTGCCCCAGTGCTGAAGCTCAGAGGGAGTGAGTCCAAGTAAGTTTGTGCACAGACCCTTTAAGAGGAACGCCTGAGACTCCAGCCAGTTCTCCATCTCACTCAGCCACAATCCCTGCTGGTTTTTACAATCAGAAGTTATGAGGACTTCTGCTCCCAGCCCTGGAACCTGGGCTGGGAGGCCTGGTGTGGGGCTAGGACCCCTCGCTCCTCAGCAGGGACCTCTACAGCCAAGATATACCTTCCTATTTTTATCCACCATAAGTGGGTGTGGGTCCAGCCCATTCTGTGTGTCTGCTTCTCCTACCAGTTTCAATGTAGTTGCTTCTTTAAATCCCTAGTTTTAGGACTTCATATAGCTAGATTTCAGGCAGTTCTGAATGATGGTTTTTTGTAGTTTAGTTGTAATTTTGATGTGGTTTGGGTAGGAGGGCACTACCACATTTACCTATGCTGTCATCTTGACTGGAAGATATTCTTTCTTATTGTTATAAAATATTTTGTTTTCTTATATCAGTTAAACTTTTTAAATTTATTCATTCATTAATGAGCGTGTGGGCAGTTTCCAATTTGTGGCTCTCTAATAGTGATGCTATAAACATTTTAGTACATTTTCTTAAACATATGTACATACTTCAGTTTGGTATATATCTAAGAATTGCTGGTCATAGGACATGCATATATATTCAGCTTTACTAATAGTGCCAAACAGTTTTCCAAGTTACTGTACAAAATTACATTCCCATCAGCAGTGCTTGAAAATTCAGGTTACTCTGCCTCCTTGGCAATACTTGATATTTTCTGTCTTTTATATTTTAGACATCATATAAAGTTGTCATAATTTCTCATTGTGGTTTCATTTGCACTTCTCTGATTTTTTTTTTTTTTTATCTTCACCCGGGGACATTTTTCCATTTTTTTGTTCAGATAAGAGTAGGAGGGAGAGAGAGAGAGAAACATCAATGTGAAAGGGACACATTGAGTGGTTGCCACCCACACGACCCAACCAGGGTTGGGGACAAACTGCAACCGAGGTACATGCCCTTAGCGGGAACGGAACCCAGGTCTCCCTGGACCACAGGCCGATGCTCTAACCGCTGAGCAAAACTGGCCAGGGCTGCACTTCCCTGATTATTAATGAGGTTTTAATATGTTTATTGGCGATTTAGATTTTTTAATGATACCCTTATATATTCACCATTCATACATAACTGTTTTTTTTTTCCTAACAAATCTAAAGATATTCAGTGACTATTCTTAACCCAATCTACATAAGGAAGGACCTTAGCAATTTTTATTTTTATTGTTTTTTATAATCCTCACCTGAGGATATTTTTCTATTTATCTTCACGTAGAGTGGGAGGGAGGGAGAGAGAAACATCAATGTGAGAGGGACATATCGACTGGTTGCCTTCCACAGGGCCCCGACTAGGGCTGGGATGAAGCACAACCGAGGTACCTGTCCTTGACCGGAATCGAACCCGCAACTCACTGGTCTGCAGGCCAGTGCTCTAACCGCTGAACTAAACTGGCCAGGGCACCTTAGCGATTTTTAAATTACTACTGTTCTGTCACTTACCAGTTGTATGCCTTTAAGCAAGTTAACCTCATTTTGCCTCATCTATTTCCTCATGTGTAAAGTGGAGAATTAATAGTACTTAACTCACAAAGTTATGAAAAATAAATATTTATAAAACATTTTGAACAGTGCCTGGCATATAGTATTTGCTCTATAAATATTAGGTATTATTATTATTGTTATTGGTGAAAGGATGTACAACATAGATGAAGGGAACAGAATAGAGAATTCAGAAATAGACTGACACAAATATAGTTAATTGATTTTTGACAAGGATGCAAAGGCAAGTCAATGAAGAAAGGATAGCCTTTTCAACAAAAAGTGTTGGACCACTGGATATACATATAAAAAAAAATAAGAACTTGCCCTGGCTGGTTTTCTCAGTGGTTAGAGCATCGGCCTACAGACCAGAGAGTCCTGGGTTTGGTTTCCACCAAGGGCACGTACCTTGGTTGCAGTTTGTCCCCGGCCCCATGGGGTTGTGCTAGTGGCAGCCAGTCGATGTGTCTCTCTCACATTGATGTTTCTTTCTCTTTTTCCCCCTGTCTCCCTCTCGCTCTATCTGAAGATAAATACAAAAATGTCCTCGGTGAGGATTAAAATAAATAAATAAGAATTTGATCCACACCTTGTACCTTATGCAAAAATTAATTCAAAATGAATCATAAATTAAATGTAAACATAAAACTATAAATCTTTTATAAGAAAACATAGTAGAAAATCTTCATGACCTGGGCTAGGTAAAGAGTTCTCAAATGGAATCCTATAGCATACTCTATAGAAGAAAAAAGTTGATAAATTGGACATCAACACATAAAGTTTTGCTCTGTGAAAGGCACTGTTAAGAGAATTGGAAAGCCAAGCCACAGACTGGGAGGAAAAAATATATATATATATATATATTTTTATATATATATATATATATATATTTTTATCCTCACCTGAGGACATTGTCCCATTTTTATTCAGATAGAGTGGGAAGGAGAGAGAGAGAGAGAGAGAGAGAAACATCAACGTGAAAGGGACATATCAAGTGGCTGCCACCTGCATGACCCAACCAGGGCCGGAGACAAACTGCCCTTAGTGGGTACATGCCCTTAGTGGGAACCAAACCCGGATCCCTCTGGACCACAGGCCGACGCTCTAACTGCTGAACTAAACCAGCCAGGGCAGAAAATATTTCTTTTTCTTTTTTTATTTTATTATTTTTTAAAATTATATCTTTATTGTTGAATGTATTACAGATGTTCCTCATTTTTCCCCCATTGGCCCCCTCCTCTCCACTCCCGCCCCCCTCCTGCCTTTTCCCACACTGTTGTCTGTGTCCACTGGTTATGCATATATGCATATAAGTTTTTTGGTTTATTTCTTCCCATCCCCTAACCTCCCTGCCCTTTGAGGTTTGTCAGTCTAGCAACCAATTTGTACTTTTTAATCCCTTCACCTATTTCACTCATTCCCCCACCTCCCCTCCCATCTGGCAACCAACAAAATCTATGAGATTTTGAGAATGTCTCCCTCTATATCTATGAGAATGTTTCTGTTCTGCTTGTTCATTTTGTTTGTAGATTCAATTATTGATAGCTATGTATCCATTGCCATTTTGTTTGTTAATATTTTTATCTTTTTCTTCAAGAAGACCCTTCAACATTTCATATAATAATGGCTTGGTGGTGATGAACTCCTTTAGCTTTTCCTTGTCTAGGAAACTATATGGCCATCGATTCTAAATGACAGCTTTGCAGGATAGAGTAATCTTGGTTGTAGGTTCTTGCTTTTCATCACTCTAAATATTTCTTGCCACTCCCTTCTGGCTTGCAAAGTTTTTTTGTTTTCTTTTTTTGAGAAATCAGCTGACAGTCTAATGGGAACTACCTTGTAGGTAACTAACTGCTTTTCTCTTGCTGCTTTTAAGATTCTCTCTTTGTCTTGAACCTTTTGCATTTTGATGATGATGTGTCCTGGTGTGGGCCTCTTGGGGTTTGTCTTATTTGGGACGCTCTGTGATTCCTGGACATGTATGTCTGTTTCCTTCTCCAAGTTAGGGAATTTTTCTGCCATTATTGTTTCAAACAGGTTTTCAATTTTTTGCTCTCTCTCTTCTCCTTCTGGCACCCCCAAAATGTGAATGTTGGCACGCTTGAAGTTGTCACAGAGGCTCCTTACACTATCCTCATTTGGGGGGATTCTTTTTTCTTTTTGCTGTTCTGATTGGGTGTTTTTTGCTTCCTTATATTCCAAATTGATGGTTTGCTTCTTGGCTTTACCTACTCTACTATTGAATCTGTGTAAATTATTCTTTATTTCAGTTAGTGCTTCTTTCATTTCTGACTGTGCATCCTTCATTTCTGAATGGTCCTTTTTTATGCTCTTGAGGACTTTACTAAGTTCACTGAGGTTTTCACTAAGTTCATTGAGCATCCATATAAGCAGTATTTTGAACTCAGCATCTGTTAGGTTGCTTATCTCCATTTCGCTTAGTTCTTTTCCTGGAGATTTTTTCTGTTCTTTCATTTGGGACCTGTTTCTTTGTCTCCACATTTGGGCTGCCTCCCTGTTCTTGTTTCTATGTATTACTTAACAAGAGGTATGGGGCTATCTGAGACCAGATGCTGCTTGTTTGAAAGAATTTCGGAAAACCTGAAGCAGGATCCAAGACAGGCCAATCCTATGGTTAAGCAACTGGCAACAGCTTGGGTGGGCCTGAAAGTTGGGTGGGGCGGGGCCTCAGGGAGTCACCAGGGCGGGGCAACCAGTGTGAGCCAGGTTGCTGGAGTCCCAGATATGGCGACTGTCTGCCACCCCAGGGAAGGGCTCTCAAAAAGAACAAAGGCCTCTGACAGCACGTCTGTCCCGGAGAAAGCCCCCTCTCCAACCCTTGCTCCAATGCCACACAGCTCAGCTCTTCCCTGTATGTCTCTGGCACCCCTCGAGCTGCCTCCCCTCCAAGCTTAGAGGGAGTGAGTCCAATAAGTCTGTGCGCGGGCCCTTTAAGGAGCTGCCTGGGGCTCCAGCCACCTCATCTTCCGTGAGCCTTAGTTCCCGCTGGTTTTTCCAGCCAGAAGTTATGGGGACTTCTCTTCCTGGCACCGGAACTCTGAGCGGGGTGCCTGGTGTGGGACAGGGACCCCTCAGTTCTCAGAGAGGACCTTCCCTGCCAAGGTGTCCTGCTGATTTTTATCCGCTGCACGTGGGTGTGAGACCAGCCCTTCCAGCCTCTGCCCTCCCACCAGTCTCGATGTGGCTGCTTCTTTAATTCCGTAGTTGTAGGACTTTTATTCAGCTTGATTTCAGGCAGTTTTGAATTATGGTTCTGTAGTTTAGTTGTAACTTTGATGTAGTTGTTGGAGGACGCGACACGGCCTTTACCTACCGGCCATCTTGATTGGAAGTCCTGGGAGAAAATATTTCCAAATCACATGTCTGACCAAAGACTTGTACTCAGAATACATGAAGAATTCTAAAAAATTAGCAAAGATTAAAACACGTTCTTCACTGAAGAAGCTATATGGATGGCAAATCAGCACATGACAAGATGTTCAACATCATTATTCACTAAGGAAATGAAAACTAAAACCACAATGAAATGCCCCAACACGTGTTAGAATGGCTGAAATAAAATGGACACTATGAAGTGGTGACAATGATGCAGAGCAACTGGATCTATTGTGTACAGCCACTTTGGAAAAGTTTGGCAGTTTCTCATAAACTTAAATACAGACTTGCTACCTGACACTACTGAAATAAAAACTTATATTTCAACAAATACCTGTGCAAGTGTATAGCAACTCTGGAAACAATCCAATGTCTCTCAGCTGGGGAATAACCAAACTGTGGTACATCTATAGAATGCAATGTTACTTAGCAATAAAATGATACAACTATTGATACATGCCATAACATGGATGAATCTCAACTGCATCATGCTAAGTGAAAAATGCCAGACTCAGAAGGCCACATATTGTATGATATCATTTATATGAAATTCTGGAAAGGCAAAAGTGTAAAATTGGAGAATATGGATGGAAAATAATCAGTGGTTGCCAGCAGGTAGTGCTTGATCCCTTACAGGCAGTGTGAGGAAATTTTGCAGGGGTGGTGGAAGTGATCTGTAAGTTCATTGTAGAAGTGATTAAATGCTCTTTGTATTTGTCAAAACTTATAAAACTGCAAACACATGCACAAAAGTGAATTTTACTATATGTAAATTTAAATTTTTTAAAATTCAAATATTAGGTTGTATCTCTGATCATTGCTTCTCTGCTACTTTTCTTTTAGAATTCTTATTAGCTTTATGTTACATACTCTTAATATTTTCCAAGTATTGTAACTTATCATATTTTTATTTTTTTATGTAATTAGACAAAATTTCTCAGTATTATCTTTTATTCCATTAGCTGTGAAGAGTTACTCCTTACTAACATTTAAAAATTTTTATTTCCAAGATTCCTCCTTTAGTCCACTTTTGGTCTTTTATTGGTGGCTCAGGAATCCCTTCCCTAGACAATTTTAATATCATCATCATTCATTGTACCAGAGGGTGGTTTGGTCTAGGTCTTACCTCAATGATTTTCTTGGATTCTTCCAGCTAATTCTTGCTTCCACATCTCACTCAATACCAAGCATGGCTGTGGTTTTAGCCCCTACTTATTTCTCTGTTGCTTTTATTCTTTTGTCCATAGAGATCCTTATCTTCTTATATTTGAGTACAATTATATCTTTAAAATTTTTTAAACATGGGTTTTATCTATTTTGCTTTTATCATTTAATACTATCTGACATTTTATACCACTATGTCAGTGATTCTCAATTGGAGGCACTTTTGCCTACCCCTCAGAATTCATTTGTTAATGTCTGGAGACATCTTTGGTACAATGCACAGAATAGTCCCTACAACGAATTATCTGGTTCAAAAGATCAATAGTATTGAGTTGAGAAACCCTGCACTAAATAATTAAAGAACACTATATTTTTCTTTTATAATACCATCATAAGTCATTTAATTCCTAATGTGGACATTTAAAGGGGTTTTTTAAATTATGAGTATCACTTTGAGAAATAGCCTTATATAACTTTCTTGGTACCATTAATTCCCAAATGTAGATGAGAAAAGTAAGGTTTGAGAGGCTGAAAATTAAGAAAAAAACTAAGATTCTTAGAAGCCTGAAATTACGTAGGAAACAATTAAATTATGGGAACAAAATCTTTATTATGTCATATCCCTACTGAAACTTATATGTTTACACATAAACATCTTCTGTTAGTTTTATACTTAAAAATTTTTTTATTTCCAAATAATACACTCCTAGGTTAAGGCCCTTCAAGTTCCATACAGCTTTCTGTGAAAGTTTTCTACAACTCGCTTTTTGCTTAAGTAGCAGATTTTAGATTCTTTTTAAAAAAATTAATTTATTTATGTCATGTCGATGTTTCTCTCTCTCTCTTCCTCCCTCTCCCTCCTGCTCTATCTGAAAATAAATGCCAAAAAAAAAAAAAAAAAAAAATGTCCTCAGGTGACGATAAAAAAAAAAAAGAAACATTTGAAGAAATAATCACCAAGGTCTTTCCAAAATTGATAAAAGATAGCAATACAGATTCAAAAGTTTTAGGATAACTATGCCCAGATACAATATAGCAAGATAGCTAAAAATTAAAGAAAAAATACTAAAAGCCTAAAAGCACCCAGAAGAAAAGAAAGCATTCCATTTGTGTGTGTGTGTGTGTGTGTGTGTTGGCTGTTGTCATTTAAATTTTTTTTAATTAATTAATTTATTTTTGTTACAGATGTTTCTCCTTATCCCCTCACTGATTCCCCGCTCCTCCTCCCTCCCCACCCTGTCCCCAGTTTTGTTGTCCATGTCCATTGTTCATGAATACATGCATATAAGTTCTGTGGTTTATCTATTCCCCCCTCACCTCCTTTTCTGGTGATTGTCAGTCTGTACCCCACTTCCATGTCTCTGGGACTAACCCATTTCTCAGATGGTTATGTTCATTATATTCCACAAATAAGTGACATCATATGATACTTGTCTTTCTCTGTTTGGCTTGTTTCGCTTAGGATAATACTTTCCAGGTCCCTCCATGTCGTCTCAAAGGATAAGAGATCTTTCTTTCTTATAGCTGCATAGTACTCCATTGTGTATATGTACCACAGCTTTTTTATCCATTCGTCCACTGATAGACATTTGAGCTGTTTCCAGATCTTAGCTATTGTAAATAGTGCTGCTACGAACATGGGGTACATATATTCTTTCTGATTGGTGTTTCAAGCTTCTTGGGGTATATTCCTAGAAGTGGAATCACTGAGTCAAATGGAAGTTCAATTTTTAATTTTTTGAGGTAACATCATATTGTTTTCCATAGTGGCTGCACCAGTCTGCATTCCCACCAGCAGTGTACTAGAGTCCCCTTTTCTCCACACCCCTGCCAACACTTGCTGTTTGATGATTTGTTGATGGCGGCCATTCTGACAGGTATGAGGTGATACCTCATTGTTGTTTTAATTTGCATCTCTGATGATTAGTGATGTTGAGCATTTCTTCATATGTCTCTTGGCCATTTGTATGTCCTGTTTGGAGAGGTGTCTATTTAGTTCCTCTGCCCATTTTTTAATTGGGTTCTTTGTCTTCCTTTTGTTGAGTTGTATGAGTACTCTATATATTTTGGAAATTAACCCCTTATCTGATATATCATTGGCAATTATGCTCTCCCATAGAGTGGGTTGCCTTTCCATTTTGGTGGTTGTTTCTTTTGCTATGCAAAAGCTTCTTAGTTTGATGTAGTCCCATGTGTTCATTTTCTCTTTTATTTCTGTTGCCTTAGGTGATGTATCAGTGAAAATTCTGTTGTGTATGATGTCTGAAATTTTGTGGCCTACATTTTCTTCTAGGATTTTTATAGATTTATGAGTCACATTTAAGTATTTTATCCATTTTGAGTTTATTCTTGTGTATGGTGTAAGTTGATGGTCTAGTTTCATTTTTTTTTTTTTTTTGGCCTGTAGCTGTCCAATTTCCCCAACACCATATATTAAAGAGGCTGTCTTTACGCCACTGTATACCCTTGCCACCTTTGTCATATATTAATTGAGCATATTGTCTTGGTTTATTTCTGGGTTCTCTATTATGTTCCATTGATCTATTTACCTCTTCTTGTGCCAGTACCAGAATACAGTGGCTTTGAAGTATAACCTGAAATCTGGTAATGTGATCCCTCCAACTTTGTTCTTCTTTTTCAAGATTGCTGTGGCTATTCAGGGTCTTTTTTGGTTCCATATGAACTTTTGAAGTATTTGTTCTACTTCTGTGAAGTATGTCATTGGGATTTTGATGGGGATTGCATTGAATCTATAGATTGTTTTGGGCAATATGATGTTAACTTCCAATCCATGAACAAGATAAGTGCTTCCACTTATTTATGTCTTCCTCTATTTCTTTTTTCAATGACCTGTATTTTTCTGCGAATAGGTCCTTTATTTCTTTGGTTAAGTTTATTCCTAGGTATCTTAATTTTTTTGCTGCGATGGTAAATGGGATTGTTTTTTTAGTTTCTCTTTATGTGACTTCATCATTGGTGTATAAGAATGCCATTGGTGACACATCAGATAAGGGGTTAATTTCCAAAATATATAGAGTACTCATACAACTCAACAAAAGGAAGACAAAGAACCCAATTAAAAAATGGGCAGAGGAACTAAATAGACACCTCTCCAAACAGGACATACAAATGGCCAAGAGACATATGAAGAAATGCTCAACATCACTAATCATCAGAGATGCAAATTAAAACAACAATGAGGTATCACCTCATACCTGTCAGAATGGCCGCCATCAACAAATCATCAAACAGCAAGTGTTGGCAAGGGTGTGGAGAAAAGGGGACTCTAGTACACTGCTGGTGGGAATGCAGACTGGTGCAGCCACTATGGAAAACAATATGATGTTACCTCAAAAAATTAAAAATTGAACTTCCATTTGACCCAGTGGTCCTGCTTCTAGGAATATACACTAAGAAGCCTGAAACACCAATCAGAAAGAATATATGTACCTCCATGTTCGTAGCAGCACTATTTACAATAGCTAAGATCTGGAAACAGCCCAAGTGTCCATCAGTAGACGAATGGATAAAAAAGCTGTGGTACATATACACAATGTAGTACTATGCAGCTGTAAGAAAGAAAGATCTCTTATCCTTTGAGATGACATAGAGGGACCTGGAAAGTATTATCCTAAGTGAAACAAGCCAAGCAGAAAAAGACAAATACCACATGATTTCACTTATATATGGAATATAATGAATATAACAGTCTGAGGAATAGGGTAGACCCAGAAACACGGAAGTAGGGTATAGACTGACAAGCCTCAGAAGAGAGGGTAGTGCCTTGGGAAGAGATAAACCATAGAACTTATATGCATGTATGCATAACCAATGGACATGGACAACAAAGCTGGGGACGAGGCAGGGCGATGGGGAGGAGGGTGTCAATGTGATAAAAAAGGAGAAACATCTGTAACAGAAATGAAAAAATAATAATAATAATAATAAAGAATGCCATTGATTTCTTTGCGTTAATTTTGTATCCTGCTACTTTCCACATTTATTTATTATGTCTAGTAGATTTGTGATGGAGTCTTTAGGGTTTTCTACGTATAATATCATGTCATCTGTGAATAATGACAGTTTCACTTCCTCCTTTCCAATTTGGATCCCTTGTATTTATTTTCCCTGTCTGATTGCTGTGGTTATGACCTCCAGTACTATGTTAAATAAGAGAGGCAAAAGTGGGTATCCCTGTCTTGTTCCTGTTCTTAAGGGAAATGCTTTTAGTTTCTGCCCATTGAGTATGATGTTGGCTGTAGGTCTTTCATATATGGCCTTTATTATGTCGAGATATGATCCCTCTATTCCCACATTGCTCAGTATTTTTATCAGAAATGGGTGCTGGATTTTGTCGAATTCTTTTTCAGCATCTTGATATGATCACATAATTTTTATCTTTCATTTTGTTTATGTGGTGTATCACATTTATTGATTTGCGAATATTGTACCAGCCTTGCATTCCTAGGATGATTCCCACATGGTCATGGTGAATAATTTTTTTGATGTATTGTGGGATTCGATTTGCTAGTATTTTGTTCAGGATTTTGGCGTCTATGTTTCTTTGTAGTGCCTTTTTCTGGTTTTGGAATTAGAATTATTCTGGCCTCATAAAATGAGTTTGGAAGTCTTCCTTCTTCTTGAATATTTAAAATAGTTTGAGGAGAATGGTAAACATCCACTGAATGTTTGGTAAAATACCCCATGAAACTGTTAGGGCCTGGGCTTTTGTTTGCTGGGAGAATCTTGATTACCTCTTCAATTTCTTTTGTTCTTATTGGTCTGTTTAAGTTTTCTATGTCTTCCCGGTTCAGTTTTGGGAGACTATGTGTTTCTAGAAATTTGTCCATTTCGCGTAGATTGTCTAATTTGTTGCCATATAATTGTTCATAATATTTGTTAACAATCCTTTGTATTTCTGTGGTGTCAGTTATTATTTCTCCTCTTTCATTTCTGATTTTGTGCATTTGGGTTCTCTCTCTTTGTTTCTTGGTGAGTCTAGCTAAGGGTCCATCAATCTTGTTTATCTTTTCAAAGAACCAGCTCTTTGTTTTATTGATCATTTAAATTGTTTTTGTTTGTTTGTTTGTTTGTTTGTTCTCCATGTCATTTACTTCTGCTCTGATCTCACTATTTCCTTCCTTCTACTTGCTATGGAATTTTCTTTTTGTTTGCTTTCTAGCTCTTTAAGTTGTGAGGTTAGATAGTCTATTAGAAATTTTTCTAGTTTCTTGAGGTAGGCCTGTAGTGCTATGAACTTCCCTTTCAGAACTGCTTTTGCTGCATCCCATAGATTTTGTGTTGTTCTGTCTTCATTTTCATTGGTTTCCAGGAAGTTTTTAATTTCTTCCTTGATCTCCATGGTAACCCATTTGTTCAATAACATGCTATTTAGTCTCCATGTTTTCAAATGTTTTTGCATATTCTTGTTGCAATTGATTTCTAGTTTTATGCCATTGTGATCTGAGAAGGTGCTTTATATGATTTCAATCTTCTTGAACTTGTAGAGACTTAGTTTGTGCCCTAACATGTGGTCTATCTTTGAGAATGTCCCATGTGCACTTGAGAACAATGTAAATTCTGCAGTTTTGCGATGTAATTCTCTGTAGATATCTATTAAATCCATTTGATGTAACGCTTCATTTAAAGTCTGTGTTTTCTTGTTAATTTTTTGTCTAGAGGACCTATCCAGTGATGTCAGCGGGGTGAAGTTCCTGCTATGATTGCATTGCTATTGATTTCTCCTTTGAAGTCCTCTAGAAGACTTTCAATATATGTTGGTGCTCCTATATTGGGTACATATATGTTTACTAAGGTTATATCTTCCTGTTGGATAGATCCTTTTAATATTATGTAGTGGCCTTCTTTGTCTCTAGTTATGACCTTCATTTTGAAATCTACTTTATCAGATTTGAGTATTGCTACCTCAGCTTTCTTTTGCTTTCCGTTTGCTTGAAAGATTTTTTTCCATCCCTTCACTTTCAAACTATGTGAGTCATTTGTTGTGAGGTGGTTCTCTTGTAAGCAAGATATATGTGAGTCATACTTTCTTATCCAGTTCCCTACTCTGTGTCTTTTTATCAGAGCATTCAATCCATTTACATTTAAGGTGATAATTGATATGTACTTATTTATTGCCATTTTTGTTTAGTGTGGTTATATTTTTCTTCCTATTTCTTCTACTAATTACAGCAGTCCATTTAGCACATCTTGCAGTGCTAGTTTGGTGTTAATATATTCCCTTAGCCTTTTTTTTTTTTTGTCTGGGAAGCTCTTTATTTGACCTTCTGTTTTGAATGGTAGCCTTGCTATACAGAGTAGTCTTGGATTCAGAGCCTTGTTTTTCATGACCTTGATTATTTCATGCCACTCCCTTCTGGCCTATAGTGTTTCTGTTGAGAAGTCAGCTGAGAGCCTTATGGGGTTTCCTTTGTAGGTAACCTGTTGCTTATCTCTTGCTGCCTTTAGGATTCTCTCTTTGTCTTTAATTTTTGGCATTTTAATTACTATGTGTTTTGGTGTGGGCCTGTTTGAGTTCTTCTTACTTAGGCCTCTCTATGCTTCTTGAACTTGAATGCCCTCTTCCTTCCCCAAATTAAGGAAGTTTTCTGTCACTATTTCTTCAAATATATTCTTTAACACTTACTCATTTTCTTTTTCTTCGGGGACTTCTATGATTCAAATGTTATTACGTTTCCAGTTGTCCCACAGTTCTCTTAAGCTATCTTCCTGTTTTTTAATTGTTTTTTCATTTTGGTTTTCTGATTGGTTGATTTTTTTCTACCCTGTCTTCTAATTCACTGATCTGGTCCTCAGCTTCCTCTACTCTGCTGTTTAGTCCTTCCAATGTGTTCATTATTTCTGATATGTCATTCTTCATTTCTACTTGGTTTGTTTTCAATGTTTCTATATCTTTACTCATGGTGCTGATGTCCTTACTCATGCTGTTGAGCTTCCTCAAGATCATGGCTCTGAAACTCTGCCTCTGATAATTTGCTTAACTGCATTTCATTGATCTCATCTTCGATTGAGTTCTCTTGTTTTTTCATTTGGGATTTGTTTCTTTGTTTTACCGTTTTGGCTATCTCAGTGGGTTTTGGAGCCTGCCAAATTGTCCCTGTGGGTGTTGGTATTCTGCTGTTTGTGGCTTCCTCTACTGAGTTTGGATGAGCCTGGGTGGCCCATGTTAAACACCTCTGTCAATTCTTACTTTCCTGGGTAGATTTGCAAGCCCAGGAAAGGTTCAGTTACCCTCTAGTTTTTTCCTGGAGGCTAGTAGTCTCAGTTACTCGGTGCCTTGGAATGTAGCCCTGGTGTTCTGCACAAGAGGTTTTCCAGAGGGTGGGATAGATGCTGGTTGTTAATGAGCCCCAATTTGTGTTTCTTTGCCTCACCTGGGAAAGGCTCACTCTCCTGGGGTGGGAGGCTACTGCTTTTCCCCACAGCTCTGGGAATGAGCACACTGGCCACTGTCCTTTGTGTCTGCAACTCAGCAAAAACTCTGAGTGCCCTCCAAATCCTGGGTGTTTCCACAGAGTTCCAGCCCAATTTGCCTTGCCTCTGCCGCAGCCCCCAGGTGAGTAGCTGTGGCTATGTTAGTGCTCTGTCCTGGCTCTCTACGCTGTGGAGCGGGCTTGGTCTTTATTCTCCAAGGCTGCTGTTCAGAGCTAAGACTGCTGCTGTCTATGGGCTCCCAGCCCACCATCCTCTCATGCCTCTGCAGGTCCTACCAGTGTCCCTGGTTATATGGTCCTGTCCTGCTGCTTTTCTGTTGCTTTTTTCTGAGGATTTGTCTTTATTTTAGTTGTAATTCCCATTTGGTCCTGGGAGATTGTCTGTGTAGCTTCCTTTCACTCTGCCTCCATTTTCTCATCCTCTATGCCTATCTTGTGCACAGCTGGGTTTCACAGGCCTCTTTGGTGCCCCGGCACCCTGCAGGTCCTGCGGGTAACTGGATTTCACAGTCCCTTTGGGTACCTGGCTCTACGCCTATCTTATGGGCTGCTGGGTCACATAGACCTCTGTGGTGCTTCAGCACCCCGCAGGTCCCGCAGGTTACTAGATCACAAAGTCCCTCCTGGGTCACACAGGCCTCTCTTGTGCTTCAGCATTCCACAGGTCCCACGGGTAACTGGATTGCACAGTCCCTGCTGGATCCCACAGGCCTCTCTGGTGCCCCCACACCCTGAAGGTCCTGTGGGAAGGCAGCTGGATTGCACCAGTCCCTCTCAGGCTCTGGCTTCCCACCGCTCTTGTGAGCTGCTGGACCGTCCAGGCCTCTGTGAAGCCCCAAGTCCTGCCGCTGGAGGCTGGGATGGATGTCTGCTCCCCAGCCTCTGTTGCTGGATGTATAACTCGACTCTGATTAGGCTGCTATTGTGGGGGATGGTGCTGGGCTCCCAGATGTCAATGGCTTCCATGACTGGCACCTTGGGAGCTCCACTACTGTGCACTGGTCGGTGTTGACACAAAGTGTCCACTGGTCTGATGGTGACAGTTGCACTGGTGGGCTCAGGTTACTAGGCCCTAGTCACTCCCACTACCTCCTCCCAGGGAAGACCTGGGATCTTCCAAAGTGGTGGGAACTCCCTGTAGCGCTGGGAGAAGTGCCCTGAAGAGCCACTTACCATGATAGCTGGCTGTTCCCGTCCACAGCACAGGAACCTTCTGCTCTGCATCTCTGCACTGCAGGAGTTTGATCCTCCACCTTCACGTCCATTCACACTCTCTCACACACTAGCTCACTCTCTCACACACTCACCCTCGCTCCGGTCCGGCCTGCCGCCATCTTCTCTCTAGCCAGATTTTAGATTCTTAATGACTACTTGATTAATCTGACTAATTACCTTTCTTTATTCCTATTTATTTTAAATACATACCAGCATTAAGATTGTTGAACTTCCGGTCAAGATGGCGGCATAGGTAAATGCGGTATTGCATCCTCCTACAACCACATCAAAGTTACAACTAAACTACAGAACACCCATCATTCAAAACCACCTAAAATCGAGCTGCATGGAAGTCCTACAACTATGAAATTAAAGAAGCAGCCACATCGAGACTGGTAGGAGGGGCAGAGGAGGAAGGGCTAGTCTCACACCCACGTGCGACGGATAAAAATCAGCAGGACACCTTGGCAGGGAAGGTCCTCTCTGAGGACTGAGGGGTCCCTGTCCCACACCAGGCACCCTGCTCAGAGTTCTGGTGCCAGGAAGAAAAGTCCCCATAACTTCTGGCTGGAAAAACCAGCGGGAACTAAGGCTCACGGAAGATGAGATGGCTGGAGCCCCAGGCAGCTCCTTAAAGGGCCCGCGCACAGACTTATTGGACTCACTCCCTCTAAGCTTGGAGGGGAGGCAGCTCGAGGGGTGCCAGAGACATACAGGGAAGAGCTGAGCTGTGTGGCATTGGAGCAAGGGTTGGAGAGGGGGCTTTCTCCGGGACAGATGTGCTGTCAGAGGCCTTTGTTCCTTTTGTGAGCCCTTCCCTGGGGTGGCAGACAGTCGCCATATCTGGGACTCCAGCAACCTGGCTGACACTGGTTGCCCTGCCCTGGTGATTCCCTGAGGCCCCGCCCCACCCAACTTTCAGGCCCACCTAAGCTGTTGCCAGTAGCTTAACCATAGGATTGGTCTGTCTTGGATCCTGCTTCAGGTTTTCCGAAATTCTTTCAAACAAGCAGCATCTGGTCTCAGATAGCCCCATACCTCTTGTTAAGTAATACATAGAAACAAGAACAGGGAGGCAGCCCAAATGTGGAGACAAAGAAACAGGTCCCAAATGAAAGAACAGAAAAAATCTCCAGGAAAAGAACTAAGCGAAATGGAGATAAGCAACCTAACAGATGCTGAGTTCAAAATACTGCTTATATGGATGCTCAATGAACTCAGTGAGAACCTCAGTGAACTGAGGGCCTCAAGAGCATAAAAAAGGACCAAATGAAGGAGGCACTAACTGAAATAAAGAATAATTTACACAGATTCAATAGTAGAGTAGGTAAAGCCAAGAAGCAAACCATTGATTTGGAATATAAGGAAGCAAAAAACACCCAATCAGAACAGCAAAAAGAAAAAAAAATCCAAAAAGATGAGAATAGTGTAAGGAGCCTCTGGGACAACTTCAAGCATGCCAACATTCACATCTTGGGGGTGCCAGAAGGAGAAAAGAGAGAACAAGAAATAGAAAACCTATTTGGAACAATAATAGCAGAAAACTTCCCTAACTTGGTGAAGGAAACAGACATACACATCCAGGAAGCACAGAAAGTCCCAAACAAGATGAACCCCAAGAGGCCCACACCAGGACACATCATCATCAAAATGCAAAAGGTTCAAGACAAAGAGAGAATCTTAAAAGCAGCAAGAGAAAGCAGTTAGTTACCTACAAGGGAGTTCCCATAAGACTGTCAGCAGATTTCTCAAAAGAAACTTTACAGGCCAGAAGAGAGTGGCAAGAAATATTCAGAGTGATGAAAAGCAAGAACTAACAACCAAGATTACTCTATCCTGCAAAGCTGTCATTTAGAATTGATGGTCATATAAAGAGTTTCCCAGACAAGAAAAAGTTAAAGGAGTTCATCACTAACAAACCATTATTATATGAAATGATGAAGGGTCTTTTGAAGTAAAAGATAAAATATATGAACAAACAAAATGGCAATGAATACATATCTATCGACAGTGGAATCTATAATCAAAATGAACAGGCAGAACAGAAACATTCTCATAGATACAGAGAACATTTTGTGTTGCCAGATAGGACGGGTTTGGGGGAATGGGTGAAAAAGGTGAAAGGATTAAGAAGAACAAATTTGCTAGACTGACAAACCTCAAAGAGAAGGGGTGGGGGGAATAAACCAAAGAACTTACATGCATAACCAGTGGACACAGACAACAGTGTGGGAAAAGGCAGGAGGAGGGGCAGGAGTGGGGAGGAGGGGTCAATGGGGGGAAAAATGAGGAACATCTGTAATACAGTCAACAATAAAGATTTTTTTAAAAGATTGTTGATATTAAGATAATAGAAAAAAATTAGAGGACTGGCTTTAATTTCTTTTATTTAGGTTTGACTATGATCTTTTACTCTCTTTGAGATAAAGTGTATATATATATTTTTTCTTTTTTTGTGTGTGCAAATGTTGAAATGTTTGAAGTTGTCCCAGAGGCTTCTTCCTACACTATCTTCTTCTTCTTCTGTTTTGTTTTTTTTAAATCCTCACCAAAGGATATTTTTCCATTTATCTTTAGATAAAATGGGAGGGAGAAAGAGAGAGAGAAACATCAAAGTAAGCGGGGCACATCAACTGGTTGCCTCCTGCAGGGTCGGGGACAACCTGAAACTGAGGTACATGCCCTTGACCACAATCGAACTCGTGACTCATTTGTCTGCGGGTCGATGCTCTAACCGCTGAACCAAACTGGCCAGGGCTTGAGATGAAGTATAGATAAAACGTTAAAAAATTCCTAAGATCTTTATAAATTCCTTATCATTGTTCTTTATTTCCCTCATCTAATTTTTTGTAGTGGTTGGTAATCAAAATCTTGAAGTATCTTGTTTTGGAAGACTGCAAAGAATGATGCTAGAAAAATAACAATTCATAGCTGAACTGGGAAGGGAGAAAACTAGATAAGAAAACAGGCGGTGACAGCTGTACAAAAACAAACAAAATCAAGGTCTCAAATCTGGCAGGGTCAGAGACAAGCACTCTGGGCCCTGATCAGCATGATTAGGATCTTGAAATCTATGAGAATGGCAAAGGAGTAGAATTCAGGTCTCCCAACTAATTAATGTCTTAACACTATACTATATAGTATCATTTGAAATATATAATTTAATTTTATCTAAAGATTGAAGATACATGCATGAAATATTCTTTTATAATTTATTTGTATAGGTTTTTCTAATCACTTAACCTATTTTCTGGCTGCTGGTGCTGTTGCTTTTGGAATTGGTTTCTTTGCTTTTGGGTCAGCTTTGTGGTTCCTGATTTGCAAACGAAGGTAAGGTTTATCAAAATATTTTACTTCTGTTTCTTTTATAAACCCAGTGAAAGACTTTTTTAAATGTTATTAAACTTAAATAACTAAAACAGTATTGATTCTGTAATTTGAGATTTGGTTATAGACCCATTGATTGGGAGGGAAAGCTTTACATGTTTTAAGTAGCCTGAAAAGAGAATTTATAGTAGAATAATTGTCCAACTGGTAAAATAACAGTCTTTTTTTTTTTTTTTTTTAAATTACTCCTTTATTTATTTATTTATTTTTAATCCTCATCCGAGGACATTTTTCCATTTTTTGTACAGACAGAGTGGGAGGGAGAGAGAGGAAGAGAGAGAGAGGGAAACATCGATGTGAAAGGGACACATCGAGTGGCTGCCACCCGCACGACCAACCAGGGCCGGGGACAAACTGCAACCGAGGTACATGCCCTTAGCGGGAACCGAACCCGGATCTCTCCGGACCGCAGGCGGACGCTCTAACCGCTGAGCCAAACCGGCCAGGGCAAAATAACAGTCTTTATGCATTAAAATTTTAAGAAATAATGAGATCTTCTGTATTCTCTAGAAGTCACATATTTGAATTATAAGGCTAAAAATTTAAAAAAAATTTTTTTTACCACTAATAGAGGTTAAAAACATAACTGACAGGAAGACTCCCTTTCTTCAGAAGATACTTAAGAAAAGAATTGTAGTTCTTTGCTAGACACACACACACACACACACACACATAGAAACTTGACACCTAAGTTCCTTTCAACACAAAAATTAGGTGTTTTTCTTTTATTAAATTTATTGAGGTGACATTGGTTAATAAAATTATATAGGTTTCAGGTGTACAATTCTATAATACATCATCTTCATATTGTATACTGTATTCAGCACCACAAGTCAAGTCCCCTTCCATCACTATTTATGCCCCTTTACACTCTTCTACCTCCCCTCAACCCCTGTCCCTCTGATAATCACCATACTGGTGTCTGAGTTTATGAGTTGTTTTTGTTTTGTTTTGTTTGCTTAATCCCTTCATATTTTTCACCCAGCCCCTCTACTGCCCTCCCCTCTGACAGTTGTCAGTCTGTTCTCTGTATCTATGAGTCTATTTCTATTTTGTTAGTTAGTTTATTTTGTTCATGAGATTCCACATGTACATGAGATCATATGGTATTTGCCTATCTCTGACTGGCTTATTTCACTTAGCATACTACTCTCCAGGTCCACCCATGCTGTCCCAAAGGATAAGATTTCCTTCTTTTTTATGACTGAGTAGTATTCTAATGTGTGAATATACCACACCTTTTTATCCACTCATCTACTGATGAGCACTTGTGTTGTTTCCAAATCTTGGCTATTGTAAATAATGCTGCAATGAGCATAGCGATATATATATTCTTTTGAATTAATGTTTTAGGTTTCTTTGGGTATATTTCCAGTAGTGGAATTGCTGGGATATAAGACAGTTCCATGTTTAATTTTTTTGAGGTAACTATACTTCCGCAGTGGCTGCACCAATCTGCACCAACAGTGCACGAGAGTTCCCTTTTCTCCCCATCTTTGCCTCCACTTGTCATTTCTGTATTTATTGGAGATAGCCATTCTGACAGGTGTGAGGTGATACTTCATTGTAGTTTTTTTTAATTTTTAATTTTATTTATGTTTTTTTTTTTCCATTTTTTTGTTCAGATAGAGTGGGAGGGAGAGAGAGTGAGAGAGAGAGAGAAACATCGATGTAAAAGGGACACATTGAGTGGCTGCCACCCACACAACCAACCAAGGCCGGGGACACACTGCAACCGAGGTACACGCCCTTAGCGAGAACTGAACCTGGGTCTCTCTGGACCACAGGCCAACGCTCTAACCGCTGAGCAGCCAACCCAGCCAGGGCTTCATTGTAGTTTTAATTTGTATCCCTCTAATGATTAGTGATATTGAGGTTTTTTTAATATTTATGTTTCTTGGCCATCTGTATGTCTTCCTTGGAGAATTGTCTATTCAGGTCCTTTACCCGTTTTTTTCTTTTAATCCTCACCCAAGGGTACTTTTCCATTTATTTTCAGACAGAGAGGGAGGGAGAGAGAGAGAGAGAGAGAAACATCAATTGGTTGCCTACCGCATGACCCCAACCAGGGCCAGGGACCAAACCGCAACTGAAGTATATGCCCTTGACTGGAATGAAACCCATGACTCTTGGGTCCATGGGCCAATGCTCTAACTGCTAAACCAAATCGGCCAGGGCTCCCATTTTTTAATTGGATGGATTATTGTTTTGGGGATGTTGAGTTGTATAAGTTTTTTATAAATTTTGGAGATTATGCCCTTATCAGATGTATTGGCAAATATGTTCTCTCATTCAGTGGGTTATTATTTTTTATTTTGTTGGGGTTTCTTTTACTATGCAAAATCTTTTTAGTTTGCTGTAGTCCCTCTTTATTTTTTTCTTTTGTTTCCCTTGCCCTAGAGATATATCAGAAAAAAAATATTGCTATGAGAAATGTCTGAGATTTTACTGCCTGTATTTTTTTCTAGGATTTTTATGGTTTTGAGTCTAACATTTAAGTCTTTAATCAATTTTGAGTTTATTCTAGTGTATGGTGTAAGAAAGTGATCTAGTTTTATTTTTATTTTTTGCATGTATCTGACCGATTTTTTCAGCACCATTTATTGAATAGACTGTCTTTACCCAATTGTATGTTCTTGCCTCCTTTGTCAAATATTAATTGACCATATAAGCATGGGTTTATTTCTGGGCTCTCTACTGTGTTCCATTAATCTATATGTCTGTTTTTATGCCAGTAACATAATGTTTTGTTTACTATGGCCTTGTACTATAGTTTGATATCAGGTATTGTGATTTATTGTGATTCCTCCAACTTTGTTCTTCTTCTCAAGGTTCAGGGTCTTTTGTGGCTCTATATAAATTTTTAGAATATTTATTCTAGTTCTGTGAAATACACCATTGTTATATTGATAGGAATTGCATTGGGTAGTATGGACATTTTAATAATGTTAATTCTTCCAATCCATGAATACAGTATATGCTTCCACTTATTTGTATCTTCTTTCATTTACTTCTTCAGTGTCTTATAATTTTCTAAGTGCAGGTCTTTTACATCCTTGGTTAAATATATTCCTAGGTTGTTGTGCATTGTTGTTTTTTATATGAAATTGTAAATGTGATTGATTTTTTAGTGTCTTTTTCTGATTGTTCATTATTGGTGTATAGAAATGCAACTGATTTTTTGGATATTTATTTTGTATCTTATTACTTTACTGAATTAATTTATCAGTTCTAGTAGTCTTTTGATGGAATCTTTAGGGTTTTCTACATACAGAATTATGTCATCTGCAAATAATGACAGCTTTACTTCTTCCATTCCAATTTGAATGCCTTTTATTTCTTTGTCTTGTTTGATTGCTGTGGCCAGGATTTCTAATACTATGTTGAATAAGAGTGGTGAAAGTGGACATCCCTGTCTTGTTCCTAATCTTAAGGCAAACACTCTTAGTTTTTGTCCATTGAGTATGATGTTGGCGGTGGGTTTGTCATACATGGCCTTTACTACATTGAGGTATGTTTTCTCTATTCCTATTTTGCTGAGAGTTTTATCATAAATGGGTGTTGGATTTTATCAAATGCTATTTCTGCTTCTATTGATATGATTATGTGGTTTTTATCCTTCATTTTGTTTATGTGGTGTATAACATTCATTGATATGCGCATATTGTACCAACCTTTCATTGGAATAAATTCCACTTGATCAAAGTGGAAGATCCACTTGTGTATGATCTTCTAAATGTATTGCTGGATCCTATTTACTAATATTTTGTTGAAGAGTTTGGCATGTATGTTCATCAGGTATATTGGACTATAATTTTCTTTCTTTGTATTGCCTTTAACTGGTTTAGAAATTAAAATAATGCTGGCTTCATAAAATGAGCTTGAGAGTCTTCCTTCCTCTTGAATCTTTTGGAATAGTTGTATAAGAATAGATGTTAGTTCTTCTTTGAATGTTTGGTAAAATTCACCTGTGAAGCCATCTGTTCTAGGATGTTTGTTTTTTGGGAGTTTTTATTTTTATCTATTTATTTAAAAAATTTTTTTTCTTTATTGATTTTTAGAGAGAGAGGAAGGGAAAGGAAGAGAGAGGTAGAACTATCAAGGAGAGAGAACACAGAGGATTTGGCCCACAACAGGACATGTGCCCTGACCAGGCATCGAATTGGTGACTTCTTGGTACATGGGTCAACGCTCAACCACTGAGCCACACCAGCCGGGCTTAGGAGTTTCTAAAATTGCTGCTTCAATTTAATTAGTTATAATCGGTCTATTAGATTTTCTGATTTTTTCTGATTCAGTTTGAGAAGAATGTATGTCTAGGAATTTATCCATTTCATCCAGATTGGTCCAATTTGTTAGTATATATTTGTTCGTAATGTTTCCTTACAATCCTTGTATTTCTTTGGTATCAGTTGTTACTCTTTTATTTCTAATTTTATTTATTTGGGACCTCTCTCTTCTTTTCTTGATGAATCTAATTAAAGGTTGGTCAATCTTATATATCTTTTCAAAGAACCAGTTCTTGATTTTAGACTACATCTTGCTTATTTCTGCTCTGATCCTTATTATTTCCTTCCTTTTATTCACTTTGGGCTTTGTTTGTTGTTCCTTTTCCAGTTCCTTAAGTACAAAGTTAGGTTGTTTATTTGAGATATTTCTTGTTTCTTGAGAAAGGCCTGTAATGCTATAAATTTCCCTCCGAGGACTGCTTTCACTGTGTCCCATAGATTTGGGATTGTTGTGTTCTCATTTTAATTTGTTTTAAGGTATATTTTGATGTCTTTCTTGATCTCATTCCCCATTCTTTGGCTGGTAATATGTCTTTGTGTGTTTTTCAGTGTTTTTGTTGTTGTTGTTATTCATACCATTATGGTCAGAGAAGATGCTTGATATAATTTCAATCTTTTAAAATTTATAGAGACTTTTTTTGTGTCCTAACATGTGGTCTGTCCTAGAAATTGCCTCATGTGCACTGAAAGGAATATTTATTCTGCTGCATTGGGGTGAAATTCTCTGAAGATATCAATTAATGCCATCTGATCTATTGTGTTATTTAAGGCCACCATATCCTCATTTTTAAAAATTATTTTTTCTTTTTGCTGCTCTGATTGGGTGTTTCTTCCTACCTTGTGTTACAAATTTCTGATTCAATCATCTGCTTCATCCAACCTACTGTTTGTTTGTTTTTCCTAGAATATTCTTCATTTATGGCTGATTCTTTTTTATGATTTCTATGTATTTTTTCATGCTTTTGTATTTCTCACTAAGTTCTTTGTAGTTCTCACTAAGTTTCTTGAGCATCCTTATAACTATTTTTTTTTTTTACCCTATATCTGATCAACGGCTTGCCTCCATTTCATTTACCTTTTTTTGTGGACATTTCTCCTGTCCTTTTCATTTGGGGCATATTTCTTTATTTTCCCATTTTGGCTGCTTCTTTGTGTTTGTTTGTATGTATTAGATAGATCTGCTAAGACTTTCAATCTTGGTGTGTGGCCTTTTTTGTAGGTGTTTTGTGGGACCTAGTCACACAATCTCCTTCATCACCTGAGCTGAGTGCTCTAGGAATACATCTTTTGTGAGTTATGTGGGCCTTCCTATTATAATGAAGTCTTGATTACTATTGGCCCCTTCATGCATGGGGTCTACCCACAGGCTGTCTGAATGTGGGGATCAACTCCAATCATAGTGTATGGGCTGCTGTGCAGGTGCTAACCACCCAAAGCTGATTGTACTTCAGCAGGGTCTAGTGCATGCCAAGATCACCCTTTAGATATTCCATTTGAGAAGCTAATTGGATCCTACTCTGATGTTATCTGAAGCTACCCTCTGGGTATGTTGGTTCTGGGTTCTCTTGGGAGAAAATCTGGTGCTGGCTAATGTCAGCCTATGCCTGTGACTGGCCCTGGGCAACCTATTTGGAGCTACAAAGCAATCCTCTGTTTGTGGCTGCCTCTGCTGGGTCTGTGCAAGAAGGATCAAGCTGTATGCCAAGACTGGCTTTTACCAGCACCAGGTTCAGGAGCAGGTTAGCAAAAGTCCCAAGGCACCCCAAGATCCACATCCACCTGCCACCACCTGCTGGCTGCCTGATAGGCTTAATCAATGAAAGAGACTCTGGTGGTACTCAAGTTGCATGAGGTAGGTTCTCAGTGAGTCACCAGGTAGGGAATATTGGTGTTCACCAGATCAATACAGGTTTAAACTTGTGTTAATGCTGAGTCTGAGGCCACTCAGCAATTGTCCCAGGATATACCAAGTCTAGCTGCCACCTGGTGGGTGCTCACACACTTTTGTGGTGGGGCAGGGTCTCATGGAGTTGTCAGGGTGAGGCCAGAAGAATTTATTAGGCCAAACAGACCAAGATTTGGCTGTGTGCAGGGAGGGCTCTGTACCAGTCAAGCATGTGAGAGAAAAATGTCCCCAGTCATAGAGCCACACCACTCGATCTGTCCTAGACTCTGCCCAGAGCCTGATATTAGCAGAGTGGGGCTGCTGGGAGTAGGGAGAGTGGGTCTAGCGGGTCTCCTGTGAGGGGATGACACCAGTCTGGTTCACAGATTAGTGGGGGGAATAGTCCCTACCCAAATCCACACAACTCAGTCACAGATACCTCCTGAGTCTGCCCAGACCTCTGTACTCCAGCCCAGGCAGCTGATTCCTCAGCAGAGCACAAGCTCTGTAGGGTGAGGCAACAGGGAGTCCAAAGGGCAAGGCTATTGCATTCCCCAGGCTGATGTCAAATGAGGGGGTTGCTTCACCCAAGAAAGATGGCATCTGCACTATGGGGAAAAAACTCAGCTCAGTGATTCTGGCAGCTGTCCCTTCAGCTTTATCTGCAGAGCCACAAATCCCAGTTCTCCTCATGTGACTCTAGTCTGCTCTGCCCTCCCTTTCCTGGAGCCCGGGGTGAGTGAAAATGAGATTTTGTGCATTTACTGGCCCTTTAAGAGGGCACCTGTGTCTCTAGCAGACTCTCATCTCTCCCTGGCAGACAGAATCCCTGGTGATTTTTACAGCAAGATATTATGTGGGCACCTCTCCCTGGCTCTGGTGCTCTGGGCTAGGAGCTTGGCTTGGGGTTGAAACCCCATGCTTCTCAGGGAAACTTTTTCAGCTGAGATATTCCTTCACCCATGGAAGTGGGGCCAGCCCTTTTCACATTTCCCACCTTCCTACCAGTCTCAATGTGGCTTCTTTTGTAAATTCTTGGTTATAAGACTTTTCTTTGGTTAGCCTTCTGATGGTTATTCAGGTTGAATGTTCTATATTTTAGCTGCAATATCAGTTTGGTCCTGGGAGGAGGTGAGTGTAACATCCATCTACTCTGCCAACATCTTGGATCCTCTCTAAAATTTGGTGTTTTTAATTATGTAATTATTTTGGTGTTTTCTTTGTCTGATGTTTACAAAATATAAATTATAATATGATCTTCCCACACACTCTTCCAGTGTTGTCAATTTCAGCAAATAAATACTTACTATCTATCTACTTGCCAAAGTTGGGAACTATAAATTATTCACTCATTCATTCTGTCAACAAATAGTTACTGCATTCCTGCCACTGTTTTGTGAACAAGTCAGACATGGTTTCTGTCTCATAGAGGATACTGATAATGATGAACAACTAATAATGTGGTCAGAATTTCTTTTCAGATGGGCAGTATTTAATCTGAGAGCTGAGAGAAAGGGTGACAGACATGAAGACTGTATGGAAGAGATTTTGAAGCTGAAGAGAAGATATAGCAAATTCAAAGACCCCAAATGAGAATGATGTTGGTATTGTTCAGTAAAAAGAAAGGCCAATGTGAATAGATTGTACCAAGAGGAAAATGATGACACTGAAGAAGTAGATAGGGGCCAGATCACATAGGAATTTATAGGCTAGAACAGCAATTTTCAACCTTTTTCATCTCATGGCACACATAAACTAATTACTAAAATTAGATGGCAGACCAAAAAATATATTTTTCTCCAATCTGATAAAAAAATAGATATAATTTTGATTCATTCACACCAGACCACTATTGCTGTGTTGGTTGTCATCATTTTTTTTTTAAATCCTCATCCAAGGATATTTTCCCATTTATCTTCAGATAGAGTGGGAGAGAGAGAGAGACATCAATCAGTGTGAGAGAGACACATTGACTGGTTGCCTCCTGCACAACTCCAACCAGGGTCGAGAACCAAACTGCAACCAAGGTACGTGCCCTTGACCAGAATTGAACCCAGTAACTCTTTGGTATGTGGGCCAATGCTCTAACTGCTGCACCAAACCATCCAGGGCTGTTGTCATTTTTTATTTGACAATCTAACGGAAAAGAAATCAGTGCCCCTGACTAAATAGTCAGCTATTGCATTTTTTAAAAAAATTCTTGCATCATACCAGTTGAAAATCACTGGGCTTGTCAACAATAAAAAATTTAAATTAAAAAAAAAATCTCTGGGATTCCAAATTGGTGGCAGAGTAAATGGAAGCTACACAGACCATCTCCCAGGACCAAACTGGAATTACAACTAAAATAAATCATCAGGAAAAAGCAACAGAAAAGCAGCTTGCAAGGACCATATCACCAGGGACACTTACTGGATCCTGTTAGGATTGCGGAGGTGCGAGATGGGGGCTGGGACAGCAGTGGTCTTAGCTGTGAGCAATGCTGTGGAGGTTACACTCCCAAGTGACTCCACAGCACACAACTGGGACAGAGCGCTAACATAGCCACAGCCACTCACCTTGGGCTCCAGCAGAGGGAGGGTGGACTGGACTGGAACTGTGCAGGGACACTCAGGATTTGGAGGGCGCTCAGAGCTTTTGCTGAGTTGTAGCCACACAGGCGTGTGGTCATCTTACTCCTTCCCAGAGCTCTGGGGAGAGGCGGCCCCCTCCCTTGGAGATTCAACCCCACCCAGGTGGGCCATTGAGTTGCAAATTGAGGCCCATTAACAACCAGCATCTGGTCCACCCTCCAGAAATCACCTTACACTGAACACCTAAGGGAGTTTCTCATTCAACTGAGAACCCAAGGCTCAACAAGTAATCGCTACTGATAGCCTCCAGGCAAAAAGCTAGAGAATAACTGAACCTTTCCTGGGCTAGCAACTCTAACCAGGAAAGTAAGACTTGACAGTGGTGTTTAACTTGGGACTTCCCTCACTCATCCAAACCCAGTAGAGGGAGCCACAAACAGCAGAACATCAACACCCACAGGGAAAATTTGGCAGGCTCCAAAGCCCACTGAGATAGCCAAAATGGTGAAACAAAGAAACAAATGCCAAATGAAAGAACAAGAGACCTCTACTGAAGATGAGATAAATAAAACACAGTTAGGCAAGTTAACAGAGCTAGAATTCAGAGTTCTGATCTTGAGGAAGCTCAACAGCATGTGTAAGGACATGAGCACCATTACTAAAGACATAGAAACATTGAAAATCAACCAATTGGAAATTAAAAACCACCAAGAAGAAATGAAGAATGACATAGCAGAAATAAAGAACACATTGGAAGGACTAAACAGCAGAGTAGAGGAAGCTGAGGACCAGATCAGTGAATTAGAAGACAGTAGAAAAAAATCAACCAATCAGAAAACCAAAAGGAAAAAACAATTAAAAAATAAGAAGACAGCTTAAGAGAACTGTCGGACAACTGGAAACATAATAATATTCATATCATAAAAGTCCCTGAAGAAGAAGAAAATGAGCAAGGGTTAGAGAATATATTTGAAGAAATAGTGACAGAAAACTTCCCTAATTTGGTGAAGGAAGAAGGCATTCAAGTTCAAGAAGCACAGAGAGCCCCAAGTAAGAAGAACTCAAACAGGCCCACACCAAGACACATAGTAATTAAAATGCCAAAAATTAAAGACAAAGAGAATCCTAAAGGCAGCGAAAGATAAGCAAAAAGTTTCCTACAAAGGAAACCCCATAAGGCTCTCAGCTGACTTCTCAACAGAAACACTACAGGCCAGAAGGGAGTGGCATGAAGTAATCAAGGTCATGAAAAACAAGGATCTCAATCCAAGACTACTCTACCCAGCAAGGCTATCATTCAAAGTAGAAGGTCAAATAAAGAGCTTCCCAGACAAAAAAAAAAGGCTGAGGGAATACATTAGCACCAAACCAGCACTGCAAGAAATGTTCAAAGGATACAAATAAACTCAAAATGGATAAAATACTTAAATGTGACCCATGAATCCATAAAAATCCTAGAAGAAAGTGTAGGCCACAAAATTTCAGACATCATACGCAGTAGAATTTTCACTGATACATCACCTAAGGCAACAGAAACAAAGGAGAAAATGAACACATGGGACTACATCAAACTCAAAAGCTTCTGCACAGAAAAAGATACAATCATGAAAATGGAAAGGCAACCCACTGTATGGGAGAGCATCATTGCCAATGATATATCAGATAAGGGGTTAATTTCCAAAATATATAGAGTACTCATACAACTCAACAAAAGGAAGACAAAGAACCCAATTAAAAAATGGGCAGAGGAACTAAATAGACACCTCTCCAAACAGGACATACAAATGGCCAAGAAACATATGAAGAAATGCTCAACATCACTAATCATCAGAGATGCAAATTAAAACAACAATGAGGTATCACCTCATACCTGTCAGAATGGCCGCCATCAACAAATCATCAAACAGCAAGTGTTGGCAATGGTGTGGAGAAAAGGGGACTCTAGTACACTGCTGGTGGGAATGCAGACTGGTGCAGCCACTATGGAAAACAATATGATGTTACCTCAAAAAATTAAAAATTGAACTGCCATTTGACCCAGTGATCCCAGTTCTAGGAATATACACTAAGAAGCCTGAAACACCAATCAGAAAGAATATATGTACCCCCATGTTCATAGCAGCGCTATTTACAATAGCTAAGATCTGGAAACAGCCCAAATGTCCGTCAGTAGACGAATGGATAACAAAGCTGTGGTACATATACACAAAGGAATACTATGCAGCTTTAAGAAAGAAAGATCTATTAACCTTTGAGACAACATGGAGGGACCTGGAAAGTATTATCCTCAGCGAAACAAGCCAAGCAGAGAAAGACAAATATCACATGATCTCACTTATTTGTGGAATATAATGAACATAACAGTCTGAGGAATTGTGTAGACCCAGAGACGTGGAAATAGGGTACAGACTTACAATTCCCAGAAGAGGGGGTGGGAGGGAGGGAAGAGATAAACCACAGAACTTATATGCATGTACACATAACCAATGGACATGGTCAACAAAGCCGGGTATGGGGTGGGGAGGATCAGAGGAGGGTGTCTGAGGGGAAAAAGGAGAAACATCTATAACAAAAATTAATTAATTAAAAAAAATTTAAATCTCTGGGCTAGAATATGTAGTTTTGATTTTATTATTTGTGCTGTCAGGATTTAGGCAGGGGAATAAACGTTATGATCACAATAATAGCTCACATTGAGTCCTTACTACATACTAAGCATGTTCTAAGTGCTTTATATGTTATCTCATTTAAATTTCATAAGCTTATGAGATATCAATAATATCCCCATTTTAAAGATAATAATGTTACCTATAGATGAATTAATTTTTATAACACTTCTTAAAATTTAAGATATAATTCACATACAAAAAATGTGCATAGATTTTAAATGTATTATGATTATTTTCAACAAACACATTCCCATGTAACAACAATCCCAGTCAAGATAAGAATTTTTTCATCATCCTGTAAATTTTCTTCATGCTCCTTTTCAGGTATTGCTCCCTATCTCCTACGCAGAGGTAATCATTATTCTGATTTTTATCATCATAGATTAATTCTACCTATTTCTGAACTTCATATAAATGGAATCACGTGGACTTTATGTCTGCTTTCCTCATTTAACATATTTTTGAGGTTCATTTATGTTGTATTTATCTGCTGTTCATTCATTTTATTGATTACTAGTATCCCATTGTATGAATATACCCAAATTTGTTTATTCATTCTTCTGTTAAGGGACATTTGGATCATTTCAAGTTTTTAGCTGTTAGGAATAAAGCTGCTGTGAACATTCTTGTATAAATATATCTATATGTGTACTTTCACTTCTGTTGAGTAAAGATCTAAGAATAAAAGTGATGGATCATATGATTAACTTTATAAAAAACTGTCTGTTTTTCAAAGTGGGTGTACACTCTAACCAGCAATGTATGAAAGTTCTGATTTATACTTTTAAAATATTTTTCTTGTCTGTGAAGCCTGGATTTTAATGGAATAACGATGAAAGCAGAGAGACAAGTTAGGAGGCTTTACATAGTCCAGGTGAGAGGTGATAGTGTCTTGGACTAATGTGGAAGTAGAGGAGATGTAAAGAAGAAGTTGGATTTGGAATATATTTTGCAGGTAAAATTAGCAGGGCTTAATGAATTGAATGAGGTAAGGAAAGATAAGTGAAATGACCAAATTAATGCTAACACCTATGTATTTACCGTGAGTAGTTGTTCATGCTACTTACTATGATAAGGAGATGATTAGAGGAGAGAGCAAACTGGGGGATTAGTAATAAACTAGGAGTTGTATTTTGAATGTATTTTTGAAAGCCTAGTAGACATCCAAGAAGAAATTTCAAATAGACAGTTGGATATGATATATATGAACTTTAGGAAAGAAGTAAAGGCTGAAGATTTAGGTTTTCTAAAGTTATAAAACTGAATCAAACTAACCAGGGAGTGATTGGTTGTTTTTGTTTGTTAATTTACTGATTGATTTTAGAGAGAAAGGGGAAAGGAGGGAAGAAGGGGGAGGGAAAGAGGGAGAGAGAGAAAGACATTGATTTGTTGTTTCACTTATTTATGCATTCATTGGTTGATTCTTGTATGTGGGCTGACCAGGGTTCAAACCCACAACCTTGGCCTATCAGGATGATGCTCTAACCAATACAGCTACCATTCCAGGGCTTGGGAGTGACTGCTGAAAAATATCCACAGGGGAGGATTTAAAAAAAAAAAAGAATTTTGGTTGAGTGATAGGTTCAGAAGTTTACCTTTGAATAAAACACAAGAGGTGAGAAAATTGAGACAAGTATAAACATCTCTTTCAAGAAGCTGTGCGTGTGTGTGTGTGTGTGTGTGTGTGTGTAGAGGGAAGTGGATAAATGGGGCAGTAGCCAGAGGAGAATGTAGGGCAAGGAAGGGTGGTTTTTCCTCTAAAGATGGAAGATATACTTGATATCTCTCATACCCTTTACCATCCCCACTAAATATGAACCATCACCAAGTTCTTTATTTTTTTTTATCCTCACCTGAGGACATTTTTTTTCCAGATAGAGTGGGAGGGAGAGAGAGAGAGAAACATCGACGTGAAAGGGACTCATCGAGTGGCTGCCACCTGCACGACCAATCAGGGCCGGGAACAAACTGCAACCGAGGTACGCGCCCCCAGCGGGAACCAAACCCAGGTCTCTTCGGACCGCAGGCTGATGCCCCAACTGCTGAGTTAAACCAGCCAGGGTTATTTTTTTATTATATATTTTTTAATCCTCACCCAATGATATTTTTTCCTTTTTCTTCAGATAGAGTAGGAGGGAGGGGGAGAGAGAGAGAGACATCGATGTGAGAGAGACACACCGACTGGTTCCCTCCCACAGAACCCTGACCAGGGTCAGGATGAACCGCAACCAAGGTACATGCCCTTGGCCAGCATCGAACCTGCGATTCATTGGTCCATGGGCCAATGCTCTAACCACTAAGCCAAAGTGACCAGGGCAAGTTCTATTTATTTTATGTCATAAATTTCTCAAAAATATCCATTTCTCTTCACTACCACTGCTATTACCTTATCCAGGTTATCATTATCCCCCATACACAGATTACTGCAGTAGAAGTTATAAGTGAACCCCTACTTTCTTACTTAATCTCTTCTCTACACTTAAGCCAGACATTGTCCAAATACAAATCTGATAAGTGACCCCACCTTGCACCCTATCCCCACTATATTATTAAAGGAGTTCCCATTTCTTTTAGGATAAAGACAAAATGACATGACTTTTAAGTTTCTACATGATCTTCCCATGCATATTCCCCAATTTCATCTCCCACTTTCCCTCTTACTTTCTGTGTTTTTGCTATACTGCTCTAATCTGGCCACTAGGTCTTTAAACTTGATATTCTCTCTGACTAGAATATTCTCACCCCCACATCTTTCCTCCTCTATCTAATAACTACTACTTTTTCTTCATATATCCAGTTCAATTATCTCTTCCTCACAAAAGCCTTCCCTGATCTCGCTAACCAGATTAATTCCCTTTGTTATATAGTTCTCACACAGTACCAGGTAGCTTTCTTTGATACACTTTCCACAGCAGTAATTTTTCATTTTCTTGTGATTATTTTACTGTCTGTCTGCCTTACTAGTGTTTAAGTTCTACAAGAGCAATGACAGTTCTATGAGGGTAGTGACTGTGTTTATTTTCCTTTGCCACTATATATACAACACTCAGCACAATGTGTGACACATAGTAAGTCCTCAATAAATACTCTTTAAGTGAATGGAGTTCAATGAATGGATAAACCCTAATTGTTATAACCTTACTAAATTACATAATATAGACTCTTGAATTATTTTGGAAATTCTCTAGTATCTCTGAAAGAAGAAATGGCAAATAACATGATTATTTCAATCATTAAATTTAGAATGACTGTTAGAAACTATATCCCCATATACATAACTGTATTTGATTATCTGGGGTTGTACTTAAGGCATTATTATTTTAAACCCTCTCTCAAAATTGTTTGTGGTTATGTGGATAAAGATCACAAGTACTCACCCAGCCAGTGTGGCTCAGTGTTTGAGCATCAGCCCACATACCAAGAGGTCACAGGTTCGATTCCTGGTCAGGCACGTGCATAGGTTGTGGGCCAAATCCCCAGTGGGGGGCATGCAGGAGGTGGCCAGTTGATGTTCTCTCTCATCAATGTTTCTCTCTTTCTCTCCTTTCCCCTCTCTCTAAAATCAATAAGAAAAAACTATTTTTAAAAAATGATTGGAATGTTAAAAAAAAAAAAAAAGATCACAGGTACTCTTCTTTTGTAAGTCATTAGTTTCAATTCTGTTTCCTTCCACTTACTTTTGTCAGCGATGTTATTAAAGTTGACCATTGAGTTTCACTTAATTTAATTTCCATTGTTATTAAAGGCAAATTTATAAAAAGGCTAATTAACATTAAAGTCAATTAAATATCTCACAACCAGAAAGAAGGATATCAAAAACTCATGGTTACATATGATTTTACTTGTATATGGAATCTAAAGAACAAAATAAACAAACAAAATAGAAATAGATTCATAGATACAGAAAACAGACTGATGGTTGACAGAGGGGAGGGAGTTTGGAGACTGGGTGAAAAGGGTGAAGGGATTAAAAAATACAAATTGGTAGTTACAGAATAGTCACAGAGATGTAAATTACAGCAGAGGGAATATAGTCAATAATACTGTAATACTATGTATGGGGCCAGGTGGGTACTTGAAATGTTAGGGGGGGTGCACTCTGTGAAGTACATGATTTTCTTTTTTGTTGTTGTTGTTCAGATAGAGTGGGGAGGGAGGGAGAGGGAGAGAGAGAGAGAGAGTGAGAGAGAGAGAGAAACATTGACGCGAAAGGGACACATCAAGTGGCTGCCACCCGCACAGCCCAACCAGGGCCAGGGACAAACCGCAACTGAGGCACGTGCCCTTAGCGGGAAGGAACCCGGGTCTCTCTGGACCGCAGGCCGACGCTCTACCACTGAGCCAAACTGGCCAGGGCTGAAGTACATGATTTTCGAAATACTATGCATACATCTGAGACCGATACAGAACAATACTGAATGTAAACTGTAATTGAAAAATTTTTTTTAATTTAGAAAAACTCATGGTTGATCTTCAAACTGTAAATATTAACTCTTCATAAGAAGTGGCTTAATTTATATTCTGTGAATAAAATAGGTATAATGAAATCAGTAACATATGAAAAGGTAATATATAAATTGATTTGTACTTTTAAAAATGAATATGTAGTAATATATTTATTCTGAGTGTAAAGCCTTATGTATAACTATTGGAAACAAAATAATTTTAATTGGTTTGTAACATAATTCATTTTAATAACATTTCTATAAAATATTTTTCAGAGAAATATTTCAAAGTTCAGCTGATGAGGGATGCAGCCAAAAACCATCAGAAGTGGAAAGTAAATCTGATTCTCAGTGTGTTTTTATTTCTCGAAATTTTCATACTGGAATATTCCAATTACAGGTAGAGTGCAATCTTTTACAAATAATTTTTTGATACCATGTCATTAGCATTGTTGTCTTTCAATTTTGACAGACAGAGAATCTTCTGTTATTTTTCAATCTGAGGGACGATAACATGAGCTAAATTTAAATGTCCCAAATTTAGTTAGGGTTTACATTATGGGACACTGAAAAACTAAATGAAAATGTCTCCTATAGTTGCTTCACTATATCTCTAGCCTAAAAATCTACATTCCCCACATTGTGATTGTTGCAGGGTGAAGATAAATGGCTAAGAAAAACAAAGCAAAATTACCAGGCCTATCAAAGGAAAGATATATGGAGATAAGAGGATAATCAGATAACCAGTTAATCTAACAGAACCAACTAATTAAAATTAAAGATTTATGCCCTGGCCAGTTTGGCTCAGTGGTTAGAGCGTCAGCCTGCGGTCCAGAGAGACCCGGGTTCGGTTCCCACTAAGGGCACGTACCTCGGTTGCAGTTTGTCCCTTGCCCTGGTTGGTCGTGCGGGTGGCAACCACTCGATGTGTCTCTTTCACGTCGATGTTTCTCTCTTCCTCTCTCTCCCTCCCACTCTATCTGAACAAAAAATGGAAAAATGTCCCCAGGTGAGGATTAAAAAAAAAAAATTATAAAGATTTATTAAGGCTTCATTATATTTCAAGTTCTGCTCCTCCTCATTGAGGTTAGTAAGATATGACCCTACATTTGAGGTGCTAGCTAGTATAAGTGTGAAAGGCAAACACATAATTAACTTTTAAAATATAAGTGTCAAAAACTGCCAAGTAAAACAAGGGAGAGACCAGTAGAAACTTAAAACTATGATATGGCTAAACAAAACAAATACTTTAGTGGTTTTATAACATTAACAGTAAAATAGCAACAAAATTATAAGACGTCAAAGTTTCATTATACATCTTGAATATTGAACTCAGTGTTTATTCATTTGTCTATCAAACATTTTTTGAGTGCCTTAAATATGGCAACACTAGTTTTGGCACTTAGTCGATATAAACAAATAAGACGAGCCCAGACCTAGATGATCCCAAAGTTAGTAGAGAAGAAAAAACATAAACTAAAAATTACAATGTGGCAAGAGCCACAAAATCAAAGAAATGCAGACAAAGGAGCATAAATTTTAAAAGGCTTCACAGAGAAGACATTTTTAGCTGGGTTTGAGAAGTGAATAGAAGTTTGCCAGGAGGAAAGAAAACAAAGGTCAGTATGTTCAAAGGCTTGTAGCTATGAAAGGAAGAAACATGTTCAGAAAAAAATTTATAATGTTTGGAGCCTAGGGTTTATAGAAGGGAGTGGTGGAAAAAGATCCTGGTGATGACATTGTAAGGAACCTTATTTGCAGTTTGAAGATTTTGGATTTTACCCTATAGGCTCTACAGATCTACTGAAGGCATTATGGGATTATGGTCAAGAGCATAGACTGAAGAGGTAGAATCCTTGCTCTACCACTACTAGCTCTGTCATTTTAGGCAAGTTACTTAACTTCTGTGTCTCGGTTTCCTCATCTGAAAAATGAGGATGATTTCATCTCCATATAATTGTTATGGGAATTAAGTGAATTAGTATATAAAAGGCACTCAGAATAGTACCTAGCTGCATAGTGAGTACCATACAAGTATACTGTTGTTATTACTGGAGAGCTTTAAGCAGGCAGGTTTAATGATCAGATTAATTCTAAAGATTATTAAAGAAAGCTCTGACTTTCAAATGAAGGATAGTTTGAAATAGAGATAGCATTGCAGAGAAAAAATTGTTTCTATGTATGTATTACTATTAATTGAATTTACTGATACCCATCACATGCTAGGAATTTTGCTAGGTACAAATGATATAATGGTGTCTTTATATCCAATGGTGGATACATACAAAAAGACAATTACAAAAATGTCATGGGTGCTATGATAAAAAAAAAAGTACATATATAGGGGTACTAAATTTTAATTAAGTTGTTTATTATGCATTCAGCAAATATGTAATAAGTGCTTATGTGCCAGGCACTGTTCTAGGCAACTGGAAATTTGTAGTGAACAAGAGAGAGGAGTCCCTGCTCTCATGAGACTTAGAGTCCAGTGGGAAAGATAAGTAAACACAAATTCAGGACTCTTGATAGTCAGTGAAAGGAACCTAATTCAGAATAAAAGATATAATAAAACATAATACAGCTAGTGTTGACCTTAACCACAATCAGTTTTGGTATATAATGAACTCTTTTCATATTGTCACTCTTTTTCAATCTCTGTGTATTGGTCTCTGTCTCTCCTACTACAATAGATAAGCAGGAGGACTAAGATTATTTTTAAAATATGATTTAATTAATATAGAACTACAGCTTGGTTTCTAAAAGAGTTTTATTGTGAAATACAGCATACATACAAAATAATATACATACACAGTTTAAAGAATAATACATGGAATTTTTATACCCACCACCCAGAATAATAGAGTAATAGCAGTACCTTTGAGGGTGTCCTAAGTCTTTATCTCTTACATCCCACACCCTCACCCTTCACTGAAGGACCCACTATCCTGCAATGGCAATTAACTATTTCCTTACTTTTCTTTATGGTTTTACCACAAATGTTATAAATCCTTGGACAATATATTATTAAATTTTATATGTTTTGGAACTCTATGTATAATATTCTCTTACCTTTTTGTGCAATATCATGTTTCTGAGATTCATCTAGGTTGGCATATATACCCATAGTTCATTATTTTTACTGCTATATAACATACCATTGAATGGATATATCAAATTTTATGTTGTGGATGTTTAGGTTGTTTTTACTTGTTTTTTAAGGAAATTTCTATAGAGAAAATATCTAATGGTAGAATTGCAGATTTATGGAGTATGTGCATGTTCAATATTATTAGACAATTCCAAATTGTTTTCCAAAGTAGCTGCATCAATATACATTACCCCAAGGCATAAATAAGTGTTAGGATTGCTCCATATCTGCAAAAAAATTTTGATATTTTTAAGCTTCTAAATTTTTGGCAAGCTGATGACAGTGTAGTAGTATCTCACTATAGTTTTTTTTTTTTAATAGACTTTATTTTTTTAGCAGTTTTTTAGGTTCATAGCAAAACTGAGTGGAAAGTACAGAGTCCCATATACCCCTTGCCCCCACACCCTCTCACATTATCAGCATCCAGAGTTGTACATTTGCTACAATTGATGAACTTGTATTGATACATCATTATCACCCAAAGTCCATAGTTTACATTAGGATTCATTCTTAGTGTTATACATTCTATGAGTTTTGGGGGGAAATATCTATATGTATCATATAATATATATATAGTCAAAACCATAGTTGCAGGGGAGAGAGAATGGGAGAAGGGAAAGGAAGGGGAGGGAGGGGAAGGGAGGGGAGGGGAGGGGAGGGGAGGGGAGGGGAGGGGAGGGGAGGGGAGGGGAGGGAGCAATCTACTCATTAGAGTATTATACAGAACAGTTTCACTGCCCTAAAAATCTTATTATTCTTTGCCTGTTCATTCTTCCTTACCCTCTAACCCCTGGCAAGCACTGATCATTTCAATATTTCCATAGTTTTCCCTTGTTCATAATGTCATATAGTTGGAATCATATAGTATGTAGCCCTTTTAGATTGGCTTCTTTCACTTAGTAATATGCATTTAAGGGTCTCCCTGACTTTTCAAGGCTTGATAGCACATTTCTTTTTAGCACTGAATAATATTCCATTGTATGTATATATACCACAGTTTATTTATCTACTCCCTTACTGGAGGACATCTTGGTTGCTTCCAAGTTTTAGCAATTATGAATAAAGCTGCTATAAACATCCATGTGGAGGTTTTTGTTGGACATATGTTTTCTACTCATTTGAGTAAATACCATGATCATAATTGTTGGATAGAATGGTAAGAGGTGTTTAGTCGTGTAAGAAACTGCCAAACTGTCTGCCAAAGTGGTTGTACCATTTTGCATTCACACTAGTAATGAATGAAAATCCCTGTTGTTTCATCTTTACCAGCATTTGCTGGTCAGTGTTTTGGATTTTCATCATTATAATAGGTAGATAACTGTATTTTGTTGTTTTAATTTGCATTTCCCTAATGACATATGATGTTGAACATCTTTCATTTGTTTGTTTGCCATCTGTATACTTCTATGGTGAGGTTTCTGTTTAAATCTTTGCTCATTTTTAATTGGTTGGTTCATTTTCTTATTGTCAAGTTTTAAGAGTTCTTTATCTATTTTAATAACAGTCTTTTTTCAGATATATCTTTGCAAACATTTTTATCCAGTCTGTGACTTGTCTCCTCACTCTTGTGATAACTCACTATAGTTTTACTTTATTTTCCTGCTAAAAAATGAGGTGATTGTCTTTTCTAAAGTTTATTGGTCATTATGGTTTTCTCTTATGTAAAATGCCTGTTCAAATATTAGCTCTTTTTCTATTAGTTTGTCTTTTTATTATAAAACTTTAAAAGAATTATTTATGCTGGATAACTAATCCTTTGTCAGTTATGTTAATTTGTATATGTTAATTTAGTCTGTGGCTTTCCTATTCACTATTTTTATGGTATGTTTTGATAAACAAAAAATTATTTTATTTTTAATGTAACCTAATTTCTCAGCCCTTTCTTTTATGATTTATTATTTCCTTCCCTACTCCAAAGTCACAAAGATACACTTCTCTATTGTTTTTAAGAGTTTTATATTTTTGACTACATAGGTCTTCAATCAATCTGGAATTGATTTCTTTGTTTGGTGCAAATAGAAATCCAATTTCACTTTTTTTCCAGATGTTTGCCCAGCTGTCTAGCAGTATTTACTGAAATTCTTTTGGAATTTCAAGGGGAATTAGAGCACAGTTTTAGGTCAGTTTTGAGAAAAGCTGATTCTTTACAATGTTAAGTTTTTAGTCCATGAGCATGATGTTTTTCTGTTTATCTTTAATATCTTTCTATAAAGCTTTATAATTACCTTCATAAAAGTCTTGCACATCTTATATTAACTTTTATCACAGGAAAATTTATGTGTTTATACTTTCACATATGTTTTTTAAGTTATTTTTTTATTTTGGAATAATTTTAGATTTATAAAAAAGTTGCAAAAATATCTGGAAACAGCCCAAATGTCCATCAGTAGACAAATGGATAAAAAAGCTGTGGTACATATACACAATGGAGTACTATACAGCTGTAAGAAAGAAAGATTTCTTATCCTTTGAGACGACATGGAGGGACCTGGACAGTATTATCCCAAGCGAAACAAGCCAAGCAGAGAAAGACAAATATCACATGATCTCACTTATTTGTGGAATATAACAAACATTATATTCTGAGGAACGGGGTAGTCCCAGAGATGTGGAAGTGGGGTACAGACTGACAATCCCCAGAAGAGGGGTGAGGGAAGAGAGATAAACCACAGAACTTATATGCATGTATGCATGAACAATGGACAACAAAGCTGGGGACAGGGCAGGGAGGGTGGGGGAGGGGGTATCAGTGGGGGGAAAGGAGAAACATCTGTAACAAAAATAAATAAATTAAATTTTAAAAAGTTGCAAAGATAATATAGAGTGTTATTATACCTTTCACCCAGTTTACCCCATTGTTAAAATCTTAAATTACCTTGGTACATTTGTTAAAACTAAGAAACCAACATTGGCACATTGCTATTAACTAAATTCCAGACTTTAGATTTCACCAGTTTTTACACAAATGTAGTTTGCTCCTTCAAGACCTAATCCAATATACCATATTGCATTTGTCTCTTTAATTTCCTTTGCTCTGTGACTGTCTTCCTTTGTTTTACCTGACTTTACAGTTTTAAGGAGTGCTGGTTGTGTATTTTGTAAAATGTCCTTCAATTTGTGTTTATCTGATATTTTTCTCAGTATATTGGGGTTGTGAATTTGGATAAAGAATACCTCTGAAATGAAACTGATATGAGTTTTAAAATATTTTATTGATGTGAATTACCTGCAATAGAATGCAAAGACCTTAGATGTTCCACTCAGTGAACACTAACAACTGCATATACATTCCATCAACATCCAAAACAAGATACAGAATATTTTTATCATCTGAAAAAGTTCCTTCATGTCCACTCTACTTTTCTCAGTTAAGCACTTTCTGAGTTCTGACAAAAAAGTTTAGTTTTCATCCATTCCTAGATTTCATACAAATGAAATCATACAGTACATATATTTTATATCTGGCTTCTTTCACTTAACACAAATTTTGGGGATTCATCCATGTTATTGTGTGTATTAGAACTTTTTTTTCTATTGATAAGTAGTATTTCATTGTATGAATATACAATGGTTTGTTTATGTATTCCTTTGCTGGACATCTGAGGTTTTTTTTAGTTTTGACTAGTATGAATAAAACTACTCTAAATATTCATGTACTTCTAGTAAACATATATTTTCATTTTTCTTGGGAAAATACCTGAAAATGAAATTGGTGGGGCTTTATAAGAAAATGCCAAACAAGTTTCCAAAGTGATTGTAACTTATTTCATTCCCATTAACAACATCCTTGCCAACATTTAGTGTTATTAGTATTGAAACCAAGTGGTGGTGTTCAGGTTCATTGTCTCACAAAATAAAAAATAAAAAAGAGTCAGTTCACAGACCAAGGGGTAAGTGAAAGGAAAGTTTATTTAAAAGATAGACTCCCTGCAGTGGGGAGGGGACCCATGTGGGTTGCTGGTGAGGCTCCTGTGTCTAGGAGTAGATATATGTCTTGCTAGCCTTCGATTGGTCCTTTCAAGGAATTCTGCCTTAGCAACATCCATACATTTTAAAACTTGTGTTTCCCGCCTGACTGGGTTCATCCCTACGTCATCCATAGGGGCCTTAGTGGCTTCCCTTTTTTGATAATTTCAACTTCTCCCAGACTATTAGTGAGGAGGAGGGGGAAACATCCTTGGAGCAACTCTATGCTTGCTTTTGGTTTCTCCCTCAAATCCAACATTGGTTTCCTATCATCCTTTCTATGGTAACCTGGCTTTCTGCAATAGAAACACACACTATAGTTTTGCAGCAGAACTCACTCAGCAATCCCGTTGCTTAGCTTGAAATCTATGTTTCTGTGGTTTGTTTTTTTTGGGTTTTTTTGTTTGTTTGTTTGTTTGTTTGTTTTTTTGTTATGTAATTGCCCTGTGCTCCTTCCAGGATTCCAGAAGCTTCTATTTTTTATAAATGGGGCTGGGAATTTCTGGCCCCGGAGACACAAATTTCCATGTTGATTTTAGTTTCATTGTGAGATATGTAGAGTCTGAATAAACATCCAGATATACTGTTTACTGGGTTCTGCTTGTGTTCTGCGCTCTAAGTCATCTAAAACTTTGCCATGTGTCTCAGCCTTCCCTTCCCATGGCCCTGTTCCTCACTGCCTAACCTGTGTCTGTCGCAGTATTTTTTATTTTAGCCATTTCAATGGGTGTGAAATGGTATTTCAATATACTTTTAGTTTACATTTCTCTGATAACTAAAGAAGTTCATGTGTTCATTGGTCAATCATATATTTTTTTTTTGTGATCTGCCTGTTTAAATCTTTTGCACACTTTTAAGTTGGGTTGTTTGGGTTCTTCTGTTTGTCTTTTAAATTAATGATTTATAGTTTTTAATACAAGTTAGATACAAGTCTGTTATGAAATATATATGTTGTAGACATGTTTTCACAGACTGTGTCTTGTCTGTTCTTTTTTACACTGTATTATTTGATTGGCAGAAAATTTTAATGTTGATGAAGTCCAATCTATGACTTTTTTCCTTTTAAAAAAATGTGTATGCTTTCTAACAAATATTTATCTTCTAAGTTTGCATTGATATTCTCCTGTGTTTTATTTTAGTTGCTCTATAGTGTTGGGTTTTATGTTTAGGTCTATGAGGTAGAGGTCAAGGTCCATCTTTTTCCATAATGATACTCAGTTGTTTTAGAAAATTTTGTTAAAAAGACCTTTATTTCCCTATTTAACTAATTTGTCACTTTGATTGAAAATCAATCTACTGTACATATGTTGGTTTGTTGACCTCTGTATTCTTTTTAGTGCAGTATTTGTATGTTGTTAAATAATACTATACTGTCTTGCTTACAGTAGCATTATAGTGAGTCATGAAATTAAATATTGTAAATCCTCCAACTATATTCTTCTTTGTTCAAGAATCATTTTGCTATTCTAGGTACTTTGTTCTTCCATATACTTTAGAAAGAAGCTTGTTTAGTTCTTTGAAAAGGCCCATTTGACTGGCATTGAATCTATAAATCAATTTAGGGAGAATGGACATCTTAACAACATTGACTCTTTCAATCCATGAATATAGTATTCTACTTTTATTGAGGTCTAATTTTTTAAATTTATTAATTTAATTTACTGTGGTTTTAAATTTTAGTTTATAGTTTTAAGTATAGAAATCTTTTATATTATTTGTTAGATTTATTTATTTTTCTAAGATATACTTGTATTAATTTTTTTAGATAGAGAAGAATGGAGAGAAGGAGAGAAGTAGAAACATCAATGAGAGAGAAACATCGATTGGCTGCCTTTTGCACAACCCATTACTGGGGACCGAACCTGCAACCTGGGCATCTGCCCTGACTGGGAATCGAACCTCTCAGTGCATGGGCTGACGCTCAATCCACTGAGCCACACCAGCTAAGCAATTTGTTAGATTTCTTGTAGGTATTTTTATGCTATAGTAAACAGTATTGATTTTTAAATTTTATTTCCCAATTGTTTGTTGTTAGTATAAATACAATTTATTTTTTTTAATTATTTTTTTAAATATGTTTTTATTGATTTTTTGGGGGGGAGAGAGAGGAAGGGAGAGAGAGACAGAAACATCTATGTGAGAGAGAAACACTAATCAGCTGCCTCCTGCACACCCCTCATCAGGGATCAAGCCCATAACCCAAGCATGTTCCCTGACCAGAAATCGAACTGGGACCTGTCAGTCCATGGGACGACACTCAATCCACTAAACCACACCAGCCAAGCTTATCTTCTTATTCTGGACTACAGATCAAGAAGTTTTTTTAAAAAAATTATAAAGATGTCCGGTGTAACCATCACCCACTTCCCCTAATGATGACATCTTACATAAATAAACTTTACCAAATGTATACTTTCTACTTTATCATAAATGTACATTATTCAAACCAGGAAATTTATACTACAGACCTTCCTCAGATTACCAGTTGGCATGTATTTATCTTCTTGTTGTCTTTGTAGATAATTCTATATCACTTTATTATATGTATAGATATGTATAACTGCTTACCATACTCAACATACAGAATGGTTCCATCACCAGAAAGGAATTCCCTCATGCTATCCTGTATAGTCATTACCTCCTTCCTTTCCCTAATCTCTGGCAACTATTACTATGTTCTCCATCTCTATAATTACATCATTTACAGCATGTTACAAATTGAAGCATATAACATGTGGCCTTTTGATATTGGCTTGTCTTCATTTACCATAATATTGTTGAAATATCTCCAAATCGTTCATGTATTAATAGTTTTGTGTTGTTGTTTTTTTTTCCTTTTCTACTGCTGAGCAGTATAGTATTGTGTGAATGTTCCACAGTTTGTTAAACCATTTACCTGTTAAAGAATATTTAGGTTTGTTTCCAGTAGGAACTATTACAAAATAAAGATGCTATGAATATTTGTGTACAGGTTTTTCTGGAAATGTAAGTTTTAGTAACTCTACAGTAAATGCCCAGGAGTGCAGTTGCTGGGTGATATGGCATGTTTAATTTTTAAAGAAACTACCAGCTTCATTTCCAAAGTGACTGTACCATATTATATACCCACTAGTAATGAATAAGAGGTTCATATTTTTCACATCCTCACCATCATTTGGTACTATCAATATTTCATCCATTCTAAAATATGTGTACTGATATTGAACAGCTTATTATATCTTTATTTGCCATCCATATATCTTCTTTTGTGAAGTGTCTGTCCAAGTTTTTTGTGCACATAATCGGATTACTTATTTTCTTGCTGGTGAATTTAGAGAATTCATTGTATATTCTAGATACAAGTCCTTTTGTAAGATATGTGATTTACTAATTTTCTCTCATTTGGTGACTTGTGTTTTTCAAACTTTTAACAGAGAATTTTGCAAAGCATAAGTTTTTAATTTGGTAAAATCCAATTTTTTTCATTTTTCCTCTTTAGAATATGCCCCTCGCGGGAACCGAAACTGGGACTCTCTGGTCCGCAGGCCGATGCTCCAGCCACTGAGCCAAACTGGCCGGGGCTCATTTTTCCTCTTTAGATCATGCTTTTAGTGTCATGTCCGACAAGGATTTGCTTCTGTATTCTCTTCTAAAAGTTTTCTAGTTTTAGGGTTTTTATTGATTTTTTTAGAGAGAGTGCAAGGGAGAGAGAGATAGAAACATCGATGTGAGAGAGAAACATCAATCTGCAGCTTCTTGCACGCCTCCTACTGGGGATTTAGCTGGCAACCCAGGCATGTGCCCTGAGTAGGAATTGAACCAAGTCCTCTCAGTCCATGCTCAATTCACTGAGCCACACCAGCTGGGCTGTTTTGTTTTTTGTTTTTGTTTTTTATCCTCATCCGAGGACATTTTTCCATTTTTTATTCAGATAGAGTGGGAGGGAGAGAGAGAGAGAAACATTGATGTGAAAGGGACACATCGAGTGGCTGCCACCCGCACGACCCAAGCAGAGCCGGGGACAAACTGCAACCCAAGTACGTGCCCTTAGCGGGAACCAAACCCGGGCCTCCTGGGACTGCAGACCGACGCTCTAACCGCTGAGCCAAACTGGCCAGGGCTGTTCTGTTTTATATATAACAGCTTTATTGAGATATAATTCACATACCATAAAATTTGCCTTTTTAAAGTGTATAATTCAGTGGTTTTTAGATATTCACAGAGTTGCATAGCCATTTTCACAATTAATTTAGAACACTTTTATCACCTCAGAAAAAAATCCCATACCCTTAGCAATCACTGCCCCTCAATTTTCCCCCATCTGTTCCAAGCCTAGAAAATCATTAATCTACTTTCTACATCTCTAGATTTTTTTGCTTTGGACATTTCTTATAAATAGAAGCACATAATACATGGTCTTTTGTATCTGGCTCTTTCATTTAGCATCCATGTTATTGCATATATCAATACTTCATTCTTTTTTATAGCTGAATAATATTTCATTGTATGAATATAGCTGAATAATATTTCATTGTATGAATATAACACATTATGTTTATCCATTTATCAGCTGAAGGACATTTGAGTTGTTTATACTTTTTGCCTATATGAATAACTACTATGAACATTCATGTACAGTTTTGTGTGGAGAGATGTTTTCATTTCTCTTAAATATATACCTAGTAATGGAAATGCTGGATTATATGGTGACTCTATGTTTCACCTTTGAAGAAGTGGCAGACTTAATTACTGTAGCTTCCTAGTAAGTTTTAATATCAAGTTCTTTAATTTGTTTTTTTTTAATATATTTTTATTGTTGAAAGTATTACAGATGTCCCTTTTTCCCCCTTGACCCCCCTCCTCCCCACTCCTGCTCCACCCCCTCTACCTTCACCACACTATTGTTTGTGCCCACTGGTTATGAATATATGCATATAAATTCCTTGGTTTCTTTTCCCACCCCCCTCCTCCCTTCCCTCTGAGGTTTGACAATCTGTTTCCTACATCCATGTCTCTGGATTTCTTTTGTTCATCAATTTATTTTGTTCATTAAATTCCACATATAAGTGAGATCTTATGATACTTGTCTTTCTCTGACTGGCTTATTTTGCTTAGCATAATACTCTCCAGGTCCCTTCATGTCATCTCAAAGGATTAGAGATCCTTCTTTTTTACAGCAGCATAGTATTCTATTGTGTATAGGTTCCACAGCTTTTTTGCCTTAACTCATCTTGATCATTGAATGTATTGCAGATGTCCCCCCTTTTTTCCTCATTGACCCCCTCCTCCCCAATCCCACCCCCCTCCTGCCTTCCCCACACTATTGTCCATGTCCATTGATTATGCATATATACATATACATTCTTTAGTTTATCTCATCCTGCCCTCCCTCCCCCCTTCCCTTTGAGGTTCATCAGTCTAACAACCAATTTGTACTTCTTAATTCCTTCATCTTTTTCACCAATTCCCCCAACCCTCACCCATCTAGCAAGCAACAAAAAGTTCTCTGTATCTATGAGTCTGTTTCCATTCTACTTGCTCATTTTGTTTGTAGATTCAATCGTTGATAGATATGTATTAATTGCCATTTTATTGTTCATTCATATATATATATTTATATATATATATAAATATATATATATGTATATTCCTCACCCAAGGACATGTTTCCATTTTTTGTTCAGATAGAGTGGGAGAGAGAGAGAGAGAAACATCGACGTGAAAGGGACCCATCGAGTGGCTGCCACCCCCACGACCAACCAGGGCTGGGGACAAACTGCAACTGAGGTACGTTCCCTTAGCAGGAACCGAACCCGGTTCCCTCTGGACCACAGGCTGATGCTCTAACCGCTGAGCCAAACCAGCCAGGGCTATTGTTCATATTTTTGTTCTTCTCCTTCAAGATTTCATATAATACTGATTTGATGGTATCAAACGTCTTTAGCTTTTTCTTGTCTGGGGAACTCTTGATATGCCCATCAATTCTAAATGATATCTTTGCAGGACAGAGTAATCTTGGTTGGAGGTCTTGCTTTTCATCATCTTGAATATCTCTTGCCACTCCTTTCTGACCTGCAGAGTTTCTTTTGAGAAATCAGCTGACAGTCTTATGGGAGCTTCTTTGTAGGTAACAAACTGCTTTTCTCTTGCTGCTTTTAAGATTCTCTCTGTATTTAACCTTTGGCATTTTGATGATGATATGTCTTGGTGTGATCCTCTTTGGGTTCATCTCGTTTGGAGCTCTCTGTGCTTCCTGGACTTATATGTCTGTTTCCTTCACCAAGTTAGGGAAGTTTTTGTTATTATTGTTGCAAATAAGTTTTCAATTTCTTGTTCTCTCTCATCTTCTGGCACCCCTATGATGCAAATGTTGAAACACTTGAGATTGTCCCAGAGGCCCCTTACACAATCCTCATTTTTGGAGATTCTTTTCTCTTTTTGCTGTTCTGATTGGGTATTTTTTGCTTCCTTATATTCCAAATCAATGGTTTGCTTTTTGGCTTTACCTACTCTACTATTGATTCCCTGTAATTTATTCTTTATTTCAATTAGTGAATCCTTCATTTCTCACTGATCCTTTTTTGTGTTGTTGATGTTCTCACTAAGTTCCTTGGAGGTCTCCTTACATTCACTGAAGGTCTCACCAAGTTCCTTGAATATCTCACCAAGTTCCTTGAGCATCCTTATAACCAGTGTTTTGAACTCTGCATCTGATTGATTGCTTATCTCCGTTTTGTTTAATTCTTTTCCTGGAGTTTTGTTCTTTTCTTTCATTTGGGACATGTTTTGTTGTCTTCTCATTTTGGCTGCTTCCCTGTGATTGTTTCTATGCATTAGGTAGAGTTTCCATGTCTCCTAGGCTTTGTATGGTGGCCTATTGTTGTAGGTGTCCTGTAGTAGGATCCAGTGGTACAGCCTCCCTAATCACTCCAGCTGGGCCCTCAAGGTGCACCCCTCATGTGGACTGTACACCCTTCTATTTTAATTGAGTCTTGATTGCTGTTGGCATGTCAATGGGAGGGATTTACTCAGGTTGATCAGCTGCAAAAACTGGCTGTGCCCACTGACCACTGGCCTCTTACTACCTTGGAGGATCAGCTGTGTTGGGGTCCACCACACAGAACAAGGCTTACTTCATTAGGGCTCTGGTACCCACTGAGTCCACTTATTGAGTGTGTCACTTGTGGAAGTAATTGGGTGGTGGTGGTTCAATGTGGTCTGAAGCTGTCCACTGGGTGTGCTGGCTCTGGGGCAAGGTCAGCCACCGCCTGTGTTCTATCTAGGGCCTCTGGCATAAGCTACAGAGTGATCTACAGATGGCTGCTTCTTGTGCTGGGCTTGGAGGTGCCCAGGAAAAGCCAAGTTGTGAACCAAGGCTGGCTGCTTCTAGTGCCAGGCCTGGGGCTACTTAACGAGAGGTATGGGGCTTACTGAGACCAGATGCTGCTTGTTTGAGAGATTTTAGGAAACTCTGAAGCAGGATCCAAGACAGGCCAATCCTATGGTAAAGCAACTGGCAACAGTTTAGGTGGGCCTGAAAGTTGGGTGGGGAGGGGCCTCAGGGAATCACCAGGGTGGGGCAAACACTGTGAGCTAGGTTGCTGGAGTCCAGATGTGGCAGCTGTCTGCCGCCCCAGGGAAGGGCTCACCAAAGGAACATCAGCCTCTGCCATCATGTCTGTCTAGGAGAAAGCTACCTCTCCAGCCCTCTTTCTGAAGCCAAATAGCTCAGTTCTTCCCTGTTTGTCTCTGGCGCCCCTCAAGCTGCCTCCCTTCAGAGTTCAGAGGGAGCTGATCTGAGTAAGTTCATGCTGGGGCCCTTTAAGAGGAGCTGCCTGAGGCTCTGGCAGCTGCACCCTCCCTCAGCCTCAGTTCCCGCTGGTTTTTCCAGCCAGAAATTATAGGGACTTCTCTTCCTGGCACTGAAACCCTGAACTGGGGTCCTGGTGTGGGATGGGGACCCCTCACTCCCTCCAGATTTTTATCCACCACGCGTGGGTGTGGGACCAGTCTGTCTGCACTTCTGCCCCTCCTACCAGTTTCGGTGTGGCTGTTACTTTAATTTCATAATTGTAGGACTTCACATCAGCTCAATTTCAGGTGGTTCTGAATGATGATTGTGTTGTAGTTTAGTTGTAATTTTGATGTCGGTACCACAGCTTTTTTTCCACTTATCTGTTGATGGACACTTGGCCTGTTTCCGGATCTTAGCAACTGTAAATAGTGCTGCTATGAGCATAGGGGTGCATATATTCTTTCTGATTGGTGTTTCAGGATTCTTAGGATATATCCCTAGAAGTGGGATCACTGAGTCAAAAGGTAATTTTATTTTTAATTTTTACTTTGTTCTTTTTAGAGATTTTTTTTTTTTTTCGTTTTTTTTTTTTTTTTTATCCTCACCCGAGGACATTTTTCGATATTTTGTTCAGATAGAGTGAGAGGGAGAGAGAGAGAGAGAGAAACATCGACGTGAAAGCGACACATCGAGTGGTTGCCACCCACACGACCCAACCAGGGCCGGGAACAAACTGCAACCAAGGTACGTGCCCTTAGCGGGAACCGAACCCGGGTCTCTCCGGACTGCAGGCCAACGCTCTAACCGCTGAGCCAAACCGGCCAGGGCGAGATTATTTTGGCTATAATAGTTTAACCTTTTATATTTCTATCTTTGATCCATTTTGAATTAATTATTATTATTTTTTAATCCTCACCTGAGGACATTTTTCCATTTTTTGTTCAGATAGAGTGAGAGGGAGAGAGAGAGAGAGAGAAACATCGACGTGAAAGCGACACATCGAGTGGTTGCCACCCACACGACCCAACCAGGGCCGGGAACAAACTGCAACCAAGGTACGTGCCCTTAGCGGGAACCGAACCCGGGTCTCTCCGGACTGCAGGCCAACGCTCTAACCGCTGAGCCAAACCGGCCAGGGCGAGATTATTTTGGCTATAATAGTTTAACCTTTTATATTTCTATCTTTGATCCATTTTGAATTAATTATTATTATTTTTTAATCCTCACCTGAGGACATTTTTCCATTTTTTGTTCAGATAGAGTGGGAGGGAGAGAGAGAGGGAAACATCGATGTGAAAGGGACACATCGAGTGGCTGCCACCCGCACAACCCAACCAGGGCCGGGGACAAACTGCAACCGAGGTACGTGCCCTTAGCAGGAACTGAACCCGGGTCTCTCTGGACCACAGGCCAGTGCTCTAACTGCTGAGCCAAACCAGCCAGGGCCATTTTTAATTAATTTTTATATGAAGCATGAGGTTTAGATCAAAGTTCATTTTGGGGGCTATTGGTGTCTAAGTGTTTCAGTACTGTTATTGAAAAAGCTGTCTTTCCATTTAATTGCTTTCACAACGATTGTCAAAAATCTGTTGGGCATATATGTGTGGGTCTATTTCTGGATTTTCTATCTGCAACATTGATTTGTATGTCTTTGTCCGCCAATACCACACTCTAGCTGTATAGTAGGTCATGAAATTGAGCAGCATGTTTCCTCTAACTTAATTCTTCTTCAGCATTGTTGTAGCTATTCTTGTTCTTTTGCCTGTCATATAAAATCATAAAATAAACTTATATCTACCTACAAAACCTCTTGTCGAGATCATAATGGGAATTCATTCAGTTTATAGATGAGTGTTTAGTGAATTGCCGATTTTACCACAACTGACCTGTGTTTATATTGACCTGTGTTCTGTGACCTTTATAAATCAAGTTATTTATTACTTCTAGTAGTTTATTTTGGGGACTCTATAAGAGTTTCTTCATACACAATCATGTCATCTGCAAAACACATCAGTTTTACTTTTTTATTCCAATCTTTTATTTTCTCTTTTTTTTTTTTTTTTTATCCTCACCCGAGGACACTTCCATTTTTTGTTCAGATAGAGTGGGGAGGGAGAGAGAGAGAGAAACATCGACATGAAAGGGACACATCGAGTGGTTGCCACCTGCACGACCAAACCAGGGCCAGGGACAAACTGCAACCGAGGTACATGCCCTTAGCGGGAACCAAACCTGGTCTCTCTGGACCACAGGCCAAAGCTCTAACCACTGAGCCAAACTGGACAGGGCTTATTTTCTCATCTTATTCCATTGGGTAGGACTTCTAGTATAAATATGAATAGAAGTGTTGAGAGCAGATATCTTTTTTATATTCCTAATCTTAGAGAAAGTACATTTAGCTCCTCACCATTAAGTAGAAAGTTAGTTAGCTATGGGATTCTTATAGATTTGTATTGTTAAATTGAGGAATTTCCCTTCTATTTTTAGTTTACTAAAAGCCTTTTTAAAAAATCAGTAAGGAATGCTGATTTTTGCATCTTTTGAAGTTGTTCACATGGGTTTTTTATTTTTATTTTGTTAATGTGGATTACACTGAATTTCGAATGTTAAACCGACCCATATTCCTAGAATAAACCTTATTGAATTTGGTTTGCTAATATATTTTAAAGAATATTTGCATCTATGTTCACAAGGGATATTATTCTGTAATTTTCTTATCTTGTAATATCTTTGTTAGATATTAATATCAGTTATTCACAAAATGAATGGAAGGTGTTTCCATTTTTTTTTTGTTCAGTTTATTGACATAAAGTTTTTAATAGCATCTTCTTATTATCCTTCTAATATCTGTAGAATCTTTAGTGATGGCACTCTTTATTTCTGATTATATTTCTCTTTTCTTTAATGCGATTGCTAGTTTTCAATTTGATTATTCTTAGACTTTTTCTTTTCTAACATACACATTTAAGATTCAGATTCCCTCTATGCACTACTTTTGCTACATCCCACAAATTTTTATTTATTTTTTATCATTATTCAGTTCAAAACATTTTAAATGTTCCCTTATTAATTTTTCATGATGTTGACATTTTTTAAAAAGAATATAGGCAGTTATTATATAGATCATGGACCGTTCAGTTTGGCTTTTACTTGTGATTACATTATTTATCACATCTGGAGGAATACAGTGTTCATCTGCTCTTCACTAGTGATTTCAGTTAATCACAAAGATGATGTCTGTTCTTCCCCATAATGTATTATTCCTATTTTTACCCTAGCAATTAATAAACAACCTGTGGTGAAAATTTGAATGTAAATATCCTTCTTTTCATCAAACTCTATTAATTACCTATAGAAATTATTCTTGCCTGAGCCAGCCAGTCTTTACAAAACTATAGCAAAATGATTTTTCCAATTCTACCATTCCCATTTACATTTATCATTTGGCTTCTACTGTGAGGAAGATGCTCTTATCTCTTTCTTATTTTATTTATTTATTATCAATATAAACTCATGGATTTCTATTTTATTTAGCAGATCATAATCCATTACTATAATTTTTTTTAATCTTCACCCAAGGATATTTTTCCATTGCTTTCTACATAGAGTGGAAGGGAGGAAGGGACAGACAGAAAAACATCGATTTGAGAGAGACATCAATTGGTTGCCTCCCATACAACCTCCACCGGGGCTGGTGATCAAACCTGCAACACAGGTATGTGCGCTTGACTAGGAATCGAACTCGAGACCTCGGTCCACAGGCCAGTGCTGTAACCTCTGAGCCAAACCAGCCAGGCCACTTCTTTTTTTTTTTAATCCTTACCTGACGATATTTTTCTATTGATTTTCAGATAGAGTAGGAGGGAAGGAGAGAGAGAGAGAGACATTGATGTGAGAGAGACACATGGATTGGTTGCCTCCCACATGACCCAAACCAGGGCCAGGGATTGAACCACAACTGAGATAGGTACCCTTAACTGGAATAGAACTCTCAACTCTTTGGTCTGCTAATCACTGAGCCAAACTGGCCAGGGCTCATTATTTTGATGTTCAAATTTTCCTAAATTTAACCCTTTTAGAATTGTTCCTTTTTTATATATGTCCCCATATGTTTGGAGTCCTTATTTCGGATACTATAGCAACATTTTTTAATAGTTGGAAAAATATACGTTATATTAGTATCTATGTATCAAAATACCTTTAACTATTTCCTTACTCTTAGAATTTTAAATTGCAGGTTTTAAAAATGTTAAACAATGCTATGATTAGCATACTACTAACTAAATATTTACACACAAATATTAATTATTTGGTATAATTAATTTCTAGAAGTAGATTTATTAGGTTGCCCTCTGGAAAAATTCTACCTGGTTATATGTAGCAATATATAAGAATACCCATTTTGTCATTCCCTTAGTTTGGGTGGAATTTTAATCAGTCTATGGTTTTACTCTGCAGTTGCCAGACCAGCCATATCAGTATTACCTGGGAGCCTGTTAGAAATGCAGAATCTAATGGGTTAGAATATGCATATTAACAAGCTCCCAAGATAATACATAGGCACACTGATGTCTGAGAAGCAGTGTTCTAATATAATTTATATAGGAGTCACAAATTGAATTGGTCCTAAATTCAGACAAGGTAAGAGCAGCAGCTTATACTGGCATTTATATTAACAAAAGGTGAATATGACAAAGAAGTAAAGTTGGCTGTAAAAAAGTGCTTATCACACACACACATATATACTGTGTATGTATATTCTAAGCAAGCCTATTGGGGGGGGGGGGGGGTGAACAGGACAATGCAGATCAGCCCTAACACTGTTTCCCCAGAACATGAGAGGCAATGTTCTCTCTCCAGCCTCAGCTTCACCTTTCTTAACGCCCTGTGCACTAGCTCATTGTTTTCTGGTGGTCGAAGGATAACCTGAATCAGACCAGTTGTGGTGTGTTATAATGCATATTTCCAGAGAATATGTTTCAGTAGGGTTTGATATTATACCCAAGAATCATCATTTTAACAAGCACACCAAATGATTCTGATGCCCTAAAGTTTGAGAACAACTACACCACCATACTTCCTACAACACACCTGGAATGTATTGTTTCATCAAATGTTTTATTTGCTTCAAAAGAATGGTTGCATTTTTTATAAAAGCCTTCACCAGAATTCACTTTGTTGTAGTTATTGTTATTGGTTAATGGAATGAGTAAGTCTAGGAATTCTAATTACTTTGTTAGCCCTCTCTAGTTTTACCCAAGTGACTATGAGGATGGAGAGAAGTAATCCTATTGAACTCTATTTCACCTTTTCATTCCCTATCCTGATGACTGCCTTTTTGAACCAGTTCACATTGTTTTCAGATGATACCACAACACTTTTTTTCTATCAATATATTTTGGTGAAATAAATACTTATTATGAAAAAAAATTATTCTGTAAAAAATTTGTGTTAAAATATATTATTCTTAAGTATATAAGTCAAATATAGTAAAGAAATTATATTAAAGCTATTCTATTTTTTAAATACAAATAACTTTTTTATATAGGAGGAGCAAAGAAAAAAGGAAACAGCACATATAAAAGGTACTTGTTCTCAACAATTTATTAAAATAAATTGTAATCAACTTAGAGTAATTCACATCTTTAAAAAAAATCCAGAGCCTACCCTAAATGTTATCTAAGTATTTTTAAAAACCATAAAAATTCAAGGGAATCATTAATTTATTAGTATGTGAATGGGCATATATTTTTTAGAAAACAAAACTTGCAATGTTATATCTTAAATTAAAATGTGAAATTTTAATTTTTGTCCCTTATTTATAACCAAAGGTGTCATAATCATTGCCATATATTAATGTCAGAGGGTCAAAAGAGTTGAGTGTTTTATAACCCTTTACTGTAGATAGTACATATTATGTCTTAGTATCTCAAAACATCCATCCTCCTACATAATTTTAGAAATACTGAATATAAAGTTACAAGGTATTTAAAACAGCTTTAAAAATTAATGTTACAGATTAGTATCAAAAGTTAATATGTAAAATGTAGTAAAAGATGTTTTATGATATTGTATAAATGTGATCTCTTCTAAAACAACATTTTTTTTTCACATTAACTGTCAGCATGAATAATATAATAAGAGAAGCATGAGACTTGGAGTAACAAAAATCTAGATTGAAGTCCACCTTGTATTTCATCTAAACAACTGAGTTGTTTCTCTAATTATCAGTCTTCTCTTTTGTAAATTGGTGCAGATAATAACTAACTTAAAGAATTACTGAAAAGATAAATGAGATGTGTCTATCAAACTGCTTTGTAAATTGTAAGACACTATAGGAATGTTAGTTGTTGCTTTTATTGGTATAAAGCCAACTCACAGGCCCTTTCCACTATGGACCAAACATTTTTTAATCTGCCTATTCAAGGAGTCATGTATTTTTTAACATTTACTTTTAAAATAAGGCAATATTTAGTTATAAATAGTTAAGAAACTATCTGTCTTTTCTAATTTTCAGGGATATTCCAGAACCAAGATGTCTAGCCTGTTTAGAATCTTCTTCTGTTTATAGGTTGATTTTATTTAGAATAGACTTTTCTACTCTTGATTATCATAAAAATATTGCTAATTCCCATTTATATATTTAACATTGTACATATGATGATAGCAACTCAGAATTTTTACTATATCATCATCCTATTTTAATCCTAAAAACATTCTAAATTTTTTATTTTAATACTCACCCAAGGATACCTTTATTGATTTTAAAGAGTGTGGAAGGGAGAGAAAGAGAAAGAGAGAGAGGAATATCAATGTGAGAGAGGAACATCAATTGGTTGTCTCCCGAATGCACCCAGACTGGGGATCAAACCCGCAACCTAGGTATGTGCCCTGACTAGGAATCAAACCTTTCAGTATATGGGATGATGCTCCAACCCACTGAGCCACACCGGCCAGGGCAAGATTCTAAATTTTTAACACAAACATTGTCCTTATAATTAAGATTTGGCTCACGAATATACAATATTCATAGTAAATCTAATTTTCTTTTACAGCAAGTAAAGATCACTCTAAAGATGAATTCTGCTTTGCAACAAAAAAGGTCATTTGTGACCCCTCAGAGACTAGCTCAGCAACAAATAGCAGCAATGTAGCCTTAAGCTTATCAACAGAACCATCTGAGTCTTATTACAGCGAAACTATAGAAGCAGCTGATGACTGGTTTTCTGATGATTCTCTAGTGAAAAAGAGCTCTCCAGTGCCTTTTCTCAGGGAACCTCTAATGGAAAAAGTAGTTTCTTACTTGTCAACCATTCCATTAGAAGAATGTACTGAATATGACACTTTATGATGATCAAAAAAGATGACAGCATTAAAGAAATATTTTCAGAAAGAGGTTGAAATATAAAACTTTCAACAAATATTGAATGACTTTCCTTTCGAAACTTTGTATACACTAAAATCAGTAAAGTTAAAACTGAATCACCAGCTGCTGAGTCTCTTAACATGTCCATGCTAATATTACTTTTCTTTTTCTTTACTGTAGAGTGGTCCTACTTCCCTTGTTGATTCTTATTTCTAAAAACAAAATTATAGGAACTAGAGTGATAACAATAACATTAAACTTAACTCCTTGTGTTTCATCAAAGGACATAACACAAAATAATGCAAATGTATTTCAACATACAGGAGGAATACTTTAAAAATCTTCAGGACAGGTTTTTGTTGTTGCTGTTATTGTTTTCTAAATTGATTTTTAAAGGGAGAGGGAGAAAAGACAGAAACATCGATGTGAGAGCAAAACATCAATCTTCTGCCTCCTGCAAGTCCCCCACTGGGGATAGAGCCTGCAACCCGGGCATGTGCCATGACCAGAAATCCAACTGGCAATTCTTCAGTGCATGGATGATGCCCAACCAACTGAGCCAACACTGGCTAGGGTGATATATTTTTTTAATAAAACATTCACAGCATTTTCTTATACATTAGATATTTTCAGTTTAATTTCAATGTGGATAGGCCTAGGTAGAATACCTCCCTCAGCTTTTTCAAATTTTAAATACATAAACCACCTACCATTCAAATATTACTATATTCCAATGTTGGCAAGCAATATAATTTTTCTTCTCTAAAGGAACCTGGAACAATCTGAAGACTCTAAAAAACGTAATTTTCTTTCTCCTGTCCTGTGTCTGTTTTTCAGAGTAACCCCTCCCCCCTCCCCCACTATGATGAAAACGGGAGCAGCTATATTCATAGGCACCTGACTCAAGCTAGATGAATCAGACCGAGTTCCCCTCTAATCTGAGAGACCCTTGGCTAAATTTCTACTTATGTTTCTCAGGGATTTCTTACACCCACCATATAATTAATCTTTTTCCTTTCTTTCATCTAAATACTCTCTATTTAATTAGTCTTTTTTTCCTTTCTCTTGGGAAAAACAATTAATTAACAAAATATAATATTATCTATCGTCTGTGTTTAAATTACTCATATCTTCCCAAGAGATAAATCATACCTATTGCAATAAATGAAGAGAAACTCGTCTCAAATAAGACAGCAACATTTTCCAGGCCTATCATTTTTGTCCCAGCAGAAATGTTAAGGATTAGAACACCTCGCTCTTTTGAAGCACTTGGTCATTTCTACTTAGTATATTTATGGTTTGTGAGAACATCTCCCTATATCCACCCCTAAATCTAAGTAAGGCTATTTCAGCTCAAGGTCTTTAAGGAGCACTAAACAAAAAAACAACAAACAAACAAGAAAGGAACTAATCTTTGTCTCCTAGTGTTCTACAACTTCTGTTTTACTGGCTATCTCAGAGAAGGAAGTCATCTCTTATTTTAGTAAGATCCTAAAACTATTCTAGGAATTTCAGTTAGAGATTAGAGATTCTATCTTTGGTCTGACTAGTCATTGGGGAGCTATGGGCTGCCTTGTCCCACTTTGTGATTTGGGTAGGAAAAAAACAAAAATTCTGCAGTGAAAGACCAGTGAACATTTGCAAAGTGAAAAGCAGAGATGAGAGATGAGGAGAAAATGATTCCTGGCTTTTGAAAAGTGTTCCATTCCCTTCTTTTAGCCCTTCACAGGGCTTGCCTAGGCTTGGTAAAGCACCCTTGTATCCTAATTATGAACTCCCCTTTTTGCTTAAGCTAGTAAGATTTGATTTCTATTACCAGTTACCATACCTGAAGCCTGTTTTTAACAGTTGTTCTTGGCTTTGGTAAGGTACCCTTATACTTTTATAATAAATTCTCCTTTTTTTTTTTTTTTTTTTTTTTTACCTAAACTAGAAGTATTGTTTTTATTACTATAACCAAAGCAACCTAACCAAATTCTTGTCATTACAAATGAGAAATAAAGAGATCTATGCATATAACTTAATTGCTATACTATAATGATATAGTAAATTGCATTTAGTCAAAACAACACATTTACTTGTTTATTAAAATCTTACTCTATGTCATAGGTGTATACTTTGTTCACTTTGAAAAGCCCAGTGACCAGTACATATGAAATTACACTAGTCTAAAATTACTTTTAAGGTCTGAGAAGGAGCTGAGGTTTCGCTATCCATGCAAGCTGACAAGTTGTATACTGTTGGTGGAAATGTAAATCGGCTCAGCCACTGTTAAAAGACAGTAGGGCATTTCTTCAAAAATTTTTAAAAAGATCTAACGTTATGACCCAGCAAGTCCACTTATGGATATCTATCTGAAGGAAACAAAATCACTATCTTGAAGAGATATTTGCACCCCATGGTCACTGCAGCATTAGTTTCACTAGCCAATACTTGGACCCAATCTAAATGTCCATCGACAGATGACTGAATAAATAAAATGCAGCGTACACATGTGTGTGCACGTAGACACACACACACACACACACCCCACAATGGAATATTATTCAGAAGGAAATGCTGCCATTTGTGACAACATGAATAGACCTTGAGGGCATTATACTAAGTGAAATGAGACAGAAAAATACTGTATGATTTTTAAAATTCCACATATAAGGGAATTGATGAGGGAAGGTCATCAAAAGGTAAAAACTTGCAGTTATAAGATGAATAAGTTCTGGGTGTAATGTATATAGCATGGTTACTTTAGTTAACAATACTGTACTGTATATTTGAATGTTGCTAAAAACTTATATCTTAAAAGTTTTCATAACAAGAAAACATTGTAACTGTGAGGTGATGAATATTAAATAAACTCATTGTGGCAATCATTTCACTATGTATACATACATCAAATCATTACATTGTATACCTTAAACTAATACAATGTTGTATGTCAATTATATCAACAAAACTGGAAAAATTTTTAATAAAAATAAAATTTTAAAAAGAGGGAGTTGTGAATTTGAAGGTCATTTTATTTGGGGTTTCACCTGCTATAGCTCCCTCTTTTCTGGAATTTCCTCCTATCCTAGATTTTCAACCACTCTGGTAGTCCCAAATTCCCTTTTTGACTGCTCATGTCAATAAGTCTTAGCTTTTCCCTTTCAGTTCTAGACTTCAGGTACTGTGGTACTACAAAGATTCAGGAATACTCTCAGCAACAAAGCCTATTAAACATAAATATATCTTACCTCATGTAGCTTCCTTCTTTCAAATGCTAAATCTACAGTTTCTGCTGCCTTTTGGCTGCCCTTCAGTATATAATTGTTATCTGCAGGAGAGTTCATTCCATATAAATAATTGTGCCGTTACTGGGATGCTCCTCTTTAAAAAAAAAAAAAAAAATGCAGTCATTTCTAAGATGTATTGTTGACAGTGACATGTCAATTGTCTTGAAACTAAAGTTTCAATTTTATATTTTTTCTGACTTAATTGACTTTTATTTCACAGTCATAAACTTTTTGGTCTTTGATTTGATATTTTCTAAAGGTTACACAAGCATTGGTCAAACCAATATCAGAAAACTTTACCCTTGTAAAAACTAGCAAGCAAGGAGTGCTAAATTTATCTAATGACGAGATTTCAGACAAAAGAGGAAGTCTTCGATGCCTGTTTTCATTTCAAAATTGACTGATCTCACAGCAGGTGTGGAAACTAAGAAACGGAATTGAAAAGAATGACCCATCACTATTATTTTAAAATATGTCTTTATCATCGTTTACCTTCAAATGCTATAACAGTATATTTATATACATTGTTTATATGTAGTGTGTGTGTGTGTGTGTGTGTGTGTGTGTAGTACATAGTGTAAGAATCTTGTAGCAGATTTCATTTTTCTCCTCCTACTACTTTATTTTCCCCTTACTATTTTTGTGCTTTTGTTCTCATGCATTTTACTTCTTCTTTTGTTTTAAATGCCATAGTACATCATATTTACTTTTGCTTTAAATAGTAAATTATACCTTAAAGAGAATAAAGGTGAGTCTTTTCACCCATATATTTATAATTTTCAGTGAACTAAACTTATTTGTGTAGATCCTTATTTCCATCTTGTATCATTTTTCTTCTGCTTAAAGAAGATTTTTTAACATAGTGCAAATCTGCTGGCAATTAATTCTCTCAGCTTTCTTTGAAACTAATTTTTATCTAGCCTTCAATTTTGAAAGATAGTTTCGCTGGATAAAGAATTTTAGGTTGACAGTATATTTTCTATCAGCACTTAACAATATTGTTCCATTGACTTCTGGTTTGCATGATTCCTGACGTGAAGTAAGGACTCATTCTTATCTTTGTTCCTCTGTACATAATATTATGGCTTTTGTTCTGATGCTGCTCTAAAATTATTTTCTTTTCTACTAGTTTCCAGCACTTTGTTTATAGTGTTCCTTTAAGTCATTTATTAAGGTTGATTCTGCTTGCATCTGTGGATATACAAATTTTCATCAAATTTAGAACATTTTGACCAGTATTTCTTGATAATTTTTTCTCCCTTCTCCATCCCGTTGGATTCCAATTACACATATGTTAGACCATTTAATTTTGTTCCACAAGTTTCTAATGGTCTTTTCTCATCCTTCCCCATTCACCACCACCCCCCACCTCACCCCCCCCAACCCCGCCTACTTCCTCTTGGATAGTTTCTATTGCTCTGTCTTCAAGTTTACTTTTTTTTCCATCCTCACCCGAGGACATTTTTCCTTTTTTTGTTCAGGTAGAGTGGGAGGGAGAGAGAGAGAAACATTGATGTGAAAAGTACACATCGAGTGGCTGCCACCTGCACGACCAACCGGGGCTGGGGACAAACTGCAAACGAGGTACGTGCCCTTAGCGGGAACCGAACCCGGGTCTCTCTGGACCGCAGGCCAACACTCTAACCGCTGAGCAAACCAGCCAGGACCAAGTTTACTTTTTATTCTTCAATGTCTTATCTGCTGTTAATCTCATCCCATATATTTATATATATATATTTATATCTAAAAGTTCCACTTGGGTCTTCTTTTTTTTTAATCCTCACTGGAGGATATTTTTCCGTAGATTTTCAGATAGAGTGGGAGGGAGTGAACGAGAGAGAGAGAGAGAGAGAGAGAGAGAGAGAGAGAGAGAGAGAAACATCAATGTGAGAGAGACACATCGACTGGTTGCCTCTCGTACGACCCCAGCCAGGGCCGGGGGCTGAACCACCACTGAGGTATGTGTCCTGGAATCGAACCCACAACTCTTTGGTCCATGGGCCAATGCTCCAACCACTGAGCCAAACTGGCCAGGGCCAGTTGGGCCTTCTTTATATTTCTTTTCTCTCCTTTGTGTTTCTCTACTTCTTTGAACATATGAAGCATATTTGTAATAACCATTTCTAATATTCTGCTCTGTTGATACCGTCATGTCTATAATTTCTGTGGCTGTTTCTATTGATTAATTTTTAAAAATTGATTATAGGTCCCATTTTCCTTGCTTGGTAATTTCTTATTTGATACTAGACATAATTTTTGCATTATTAGCTGGTGGATTTTTTTGTTTTCATTTTTAAAATAGTGTTGGACTTTGCTCTGTCACACATCTAACTAACTTAAAATCACTTAAATCCTTTTTTGAGGCTTGCTTTTAAGATTTGTGAATACTAGGAGTGACATCAAAAAGATGGCAGAATAGGAGTTTTTTAACATCATCCTCCACAGAACATCAATTTTGGCAGTCTCTCAGAGATGAGGGTTTTTTTGTGGAGTCTAGGAGTTCAACAGAGAAGTTCTCACAAGTTGAGAAAAAAACAAACAAGGGTAGATGCATTGAAGAGGATAAGAGGAATGGTTTCACTTTTCCCGTGTCACCTCTCCCCCAAGGAGGCAGGGCTTGGTGCCAGGAAGACCCATAAGCTCATGATTTCACCCAAAGGGCAAAGTGAGAGCATGTGAGTGAGTGCACCAACCTCCCCCAGCTGTGCAAGATGTTGCTCAAGATGTTCACTTCTTTCTCACCTCACCCATGTTACTGAGGTGATCTGCAAGGCTGAGGGGTTAAGAGAGGCTGAGAGCACAGTAGCCAGGGCTAAGCATACATCTAAAGGGACACTACTAACCAATTCAAGGTTCTTTTTGCCAACCAATCCATGGATTCCATCAGGAAGCCTGCCCACCAGACACTGGGGGGTACCTCGCTCTAAACGGCCTATGCATCTCACCCATATCCCTGACACATACACATACCCCTTCCCCATGGCTGGCTCCCCATGGACAGTTGAGAGCTAGCCTTTGCAGATAGCTAACAAGTAAGTGCAGAAAGCCAGCCAACTCTGCAGAATAAGGACAGGCTCATAAACAAGAATTTCAGGTCACTGCCCTGGGAGGAGGGGGCTATGTTGGGGGTGGGGGGATGGAGGCTCTCATCACACAGCACACAGACACTGTTTTTGTAGGATTGAGAAGTTATATAATCTTAAGAATTCCTCCCCAAAAGGGAGTAAGAAGTGTAGAGCGGACACATCCATTGAAGGGGTCTTAAAAAGCCACAGAATACCTACCTGGTTTGACAGGTGGAAGTATCTCTCTGCTAAAGCCAATCAGTAAAGACTGGAGGAGGACTCTTCCTCAGATGACATCAATGCAAGACTTCAAAGAACACTAAAAATCAAGGAAATATGATACCACCAAAAGAACACAATAATTTTCCAATGAACCCCAAAGAAGTGGAGATCAACAAATTGCCTGATAAAGAATTCAAAATAACTGTTTTAAGGAAACTGAGTGAGCTACAAGGAAACACAGACAACACAATGAAATTATGAATCATGTGGAATTTTTTTGTGTGTAAGTCAAATTCATAGTAACAGATAGTAAAATGGTGGTTGCAAGGGAACAAGGGTTAGGGGAAATGAGATGTTGGTCAAAGTGTACAAACTTTTAGTTATAAGATGAATAAGTTCTGAGGATCTACTGTACATTATGGTAGCTTTAGTTAATAATACTGTATTGAATCCTTGAAATGTGCTAAGCATAGATCTTAAGCATTCTCACCACATACACTCAAAAGGTAACTATGCAAAGTGATAGATTTGTTAATTTGATTATGGTAAATATTACACAATGTATACATATATCAAATTATCACATTGTACACTTTAAATATATACAATTTTGTCAATTACACCTCAATAAAACTAGAAAGAAAACTAAATTTTCCCAAAGCCATTGCATTAAATTCTACAAAAACTGTCAAGTGCTCTTGAAGATCATGACAGTATCTTCGTTGACTGCCCAGAAATTAAAACAACAACAACTAGAGAACAATAAGACTTTTGATCATCAAAAAGACAAAGAAAAAAAAAAAGACTTTTGATCTCTGGTGAGACTCTCTGTTTTTTGTTTGTTTGGTTGGTTGATTTTTTTTCTGTATTTTAAAATACAGATAAGTACTATGAAAAAATAATAAAAATCTGTATGTGAATTCTCAGAATAAATATTGATATTCTTCCCCCACCCCACCCCCCAAAAATAAAAAAGATTTGTTAGGTTGCATCCAGATCAGCCTTTAGTCTAGGCCAAATTGAGCTCCACTTACTAGGCATTCCTCTTCTGCGAACTCTATCTGATGCCTTGTGTATCCTTCCACTCTGACTTTGCACACAAAATATTCCCAGCACTGGATGAGCTGTGGTAATTATTTGGCCTAGTGCTTTCTAACATTTTTTTCCGCCAGCCTCAGGTAGCTTCCTCATTTGCATGCACAGATCAATACGGAGCCAAAGATTTGGGGAACCCTCTGCAGATCTCTAATGCTGTTTCTTTGTGCTGTCCCCTTCTCTCTGGCACTCTGCCTCACAAATTATAGATGCCTTCACTTCCCCAAACTCCAATAGCTCTCTCCTAACCAAGGTCACCAGATAAATTTCCCTTCCCTCCTCTTCCAGGGAGCAAACTGAGAAAGTCAAAGGGTTTGTTTCATTTGCACTGCCTATTGCTCAAAGTCTGAAAACAATGTTTCATATATGTATTTTGTCTGGTTTTCTAGTGAAATGGAAAGGTAATAGAGTCCCTCTTACTACCTCAAGGCTGGAAGTGGAAGTTCCACCTACCTCTGGTTTTGCATTCTTCAAATCTGTCTTCTTCCTTATACGTCCAGAGTGATATTTTATTCATATAAATCTAGTACTGTCACTTCTCACTTAAAACCCCTCAATTGCTTCCACCTGACACTAATCCACTTTTTAATTTTTAAATTTGTATTTATTTAATTTTTTACTAATCCCTTTCTTAAATTCTGAGTTCCAGTCATCCTAAACGTTCTTAGGATTCTCTAGGCTGTTTCATGTACCTATGTCTGTTTTACTTTTTGCTCCTTTATCCTATGAAAAACAGCACTGTGTGGTCAAAGGATACAAACTTCTAGTTGTAAGAAGAAGAAGTTCTGGAGCTCCAATGTACACCATGGTGATTATAGTTCATAAGTTATATACTTGAAAGTTGCTAAAAGCATTGATCTTAAATGTTTCTACCACAAAAAAGAAATGGTAATTATATGATGTGATAGAGATGTAGCTAATGCTATGGTGGTAATCATTTTGCGGTATATCAGAGTATCAACTTAACACTTTATACACCTTCAACTTATACAATGTTATTATATATCAATTATATTTCAGTTAAAGTGGGGGGGGGGGAGACAACTCTCTCTGTCCTTTATGAAAACTTCTATAACCACTCATTGCATTCAGACACAGCCAATTCCTCCTTTGTACCTGCATTCTACCTAGCACTGAAATTCAATTGTTGTTATTGTTAACTCTATTATTATGTGTTCACACAGTATTAAAATTATTTGCATATCTATCCCCCCCCCCCACATCGCTTCTCGACTTTTGGCTAAGATCAAGTGCATATCTATCCCCTTGCTAGATTATGAGCTCCTTAAAAGTAGGACCTGTCTCTTTTTAATGTTTCTATCCCCAGGACTTAGCACAATTCATAACACATAATAGATGCATAATAACCATTTGAGAATTCAGAATTAGTTCAATTAGCTCTACCTCCAAAATGTATCTCAAATTTATTCTCTTCATCTATAGCAACTCTAAGTCATTATTTTTTCTTGCCTACATTACTTCAAGTCTCACAAACATCTTCTTACCTTTTTTTCTTGCTTTGCAACATTTATTCACTAAACAATGTCCAGGGTAATATTTTGAAATATAAATCAGATTACCACAGTCCCCCTCTCAAAAACTTCCAATGTCTTTTTTTTTCTTTGATTTTAGAAAGAGGAAAGGAGACAGAGAGTGAGAAACATTGATGAGAGAGAACAACAATTGGCTGCCTCCTGCATACCCCCCTCCCCCCGCCCCCTGGGGATTGGGCCTACAACCTGGGCATGTGCCCTGATCGGGAATTGAACCAGTGACCTCTTGGTGCATAAGGTTGATGTTCAAACCAGTGAACCACACCGGCCAGGCCCAATGTCCTTCTATTGGACTAAAGTCAAGTCCAAACTCCTTACCATCTCCTATACAGCTTTATACGAGGCAACTCCTTTCTGCCTGATAGATTTCATTTCAAACCACCTCCCTGTAGCTCAGTACATTCCAGCCACCTGACTGTTCTGTTTTTTTAATATACCGCACTTAATTCTGCCTTAGGCTTTTGTACTTATTGTTCCTTCTGCTTGGAATGGTCTGCTTTCTAGAGTTTTGCATGGCTGACTCCTACATATTATTCTTATATTATTCTAATTTTATTTCAAATATTATTTCCTTAGAGGGTCCTTAGCTGAACTTCATGCAGAGTAAGACCTTTTTTTTCACCCTACTTCAAACTTAGAATATTTCATCCAGTCCTATATTGCCCTCTATATAATAAGTTCTATAGTATTTTCTTCTTTCTACTTTCTTTACTGTTACTCTTTTTTGTAACTTTTAAAATTTCACGCTTTGTTCATTAATTTCTAATCTTTGTTTTATAATGTATTCATTTAAGACCATAAATCATACAAACAATCTTTGACAAGAGTGCCAAGACCACTCAATGGAGAAAGGACTGTCTGTCTCTTTAACTAATGTTGCTGGAGGAACTGGATACCCACATGCAAAAGAATGAAGTTGGACCTCCCCTACACAATATATAAGAATACACTCAAAATAGATGACGACCTACATGTAAGACCTAAAACTATAAAACTCCTAGAAGAAAACATAGGGGGAAAGCTCCATGACATTGGATTTGGCAATGATATTTTGGATATGACACCAAATGCACAGGCAACAAAAGAAAAACTTGATAAATAGAACCATAGCAAACTTAAAATGTTTTGTACATTACAGGCACAATCAACAGAATGAAAATGCAACATATAGAATGAGAAAATATTTGCAAATCATATATTTGATAAGAGAGTAATATCCAGAGTATAAAAAGAACTTTTTTTTTTTATCCTTACCTGAGGACATTTTCTCATTTATCTTCAGATAGAGTGGGAGGGAAAATGGGAGGAAGAGAGAGAGAGAAACATCAGTGTGAGAGAGACACATTGACTGGTTGCCACCCATATGACCTCAACCAGGACCAGGGACAAACTGCAACCAAGGTATGTGCCCCTAGTGGGAACTGAACCCAGGTCTCTCTGGACTGCAGGCCGACACTCTAACCACTGAGCCAAATCAGCCAGGGCACAAAGAACTTCTATAACTCAACAATAAAAGTACAAATAATTGAATTTAAAAATGGGCAAAGAAATTTGAGTAGACATTTCTCCAAAGATGATATATAAATGGCCAAAGAAACACTAAAAGATGTTCAACATCACTAATCATTAGAGAAATGCTAATAAAAACTACAGTGAGATATCACCTCACACCCATTAGGATGGGTACTATGGAAAAAACAACAGAAAATAATGTTTTGGTGAGGTTGTGGAGAAATTGGACCACTTACGTATTGTTGGTAGAATATAAAATGGTGCCCCCACAATGGAAAACAACATGGAAGTTCTTCAAAACTTAAAAGTAGAATTACCATATAATACAGCAAACCCAAAAGAATTGAAAACAGAATCTCAGAGAGATATTTGTGCATCTATTTTCCTAGAAGCATTAGTCACAATTGCCAAAAGGTAGAAGCAGCCTAAATATCCAGTTACAAAAAGGCAAATACAGTATGATTTCACTTATATAAAGTACCTAAAGTAGTCAAATTCACAGAGACAGAAAGTAAAATGCTGGTTCCCAGGGGCTGTGGGAAGGGGGCTGCTTAATGGCTATAGATTTTTGGTTTTACAAGATGAAAAATTTCTGGAGATCTGTTGCACAACAATGTATATATACTTAATACTACTGAACTGTACACTTAATAATAGGTAAGATAGTAAGTTTTATGCTATGTGTTTTTTTACCACAATTAAAAATAAAAATAAAAGTGAGAGAAAAAAGTAATGGTGCAAACAATACTGGTGCTTTTAACCTATGAAAATTGTAATAATAAAATATCAACAAAAATAAAATAAAATAAACACTAACTTCTTGTTACTGTGTTAAACACTACACATATACTAATCCATTTAATATTTCAAACAACCCTATAACATGGGATCTATTATTATCTCATTTTACTGGTGACAAAACAGGCACAGAGAGGTTAGCTAGCTCACCCAAAGAATGAATGGTTTTAAGATTTTTCAAATAACTGACAAAGAAGTTAAATGGATACTTTAAAAAAATTTTTTTTTTTCTTTATTGATTTTAAGGAGAGAGGAAGAGAGAGGGAGAGATAGAAACATTGATGAGAAAGAACATTGATCGTCCATCCCCTGCATGCCCCCCACTGTGGGGGATCGGGCCCACAACCTGGGCATGTGCCCTGATCAGGGATCAAACCAGTGACCTCTTGGTGCATGGGTTGACACTCACCCACTGAGCCACACCGGCCAGATTTAAATGGATATTTTAGTTGGCCAGTCACATGAGTGGTGATGCCAGGCATAAAAAGAAGTTGGAGGAACTGATAAACTCAGTTATAGAAAGAACCTGGAATCTTCACTAATTTTCAGTATGCAAAGCAGTGAAATACTTAAATGATTTAATTTTTGAGTACTCTTGGAATTATAGTCTTCATATTTGATGTATATCTTATACATTGATACTCTATAAGATTGTATACAAAACAAAAGCCATGTAGATAAAACTTTAATTAGCATTTTAAAGGGTAATTTTGAGTAAGTGCAGTTTTTGGTTTAGGGCTGACTTTAAATACAAGTATTCCCTCTCCCCATCTACCATTAACATAAGATTCAATTGTATCTTTATCTCTTTCTCCCTAAAAGAGTTTTCATTTATTTTGTTATTTTTTTAGTATGTGCGTGAAACAATTATTTCCTGGAGCATTTATTTTCTAAAGAGAAATGCCAGTGTTTATTTATTAAAGTAATAGTAATACTGTTTAAAGTACTTACCAACTGGGTCCTGACCGGTTTGGATCAGCGGTTAGAGTGTCGGCCCATGAACTGGGGAGTCCCTGGGAGTCCAGGGGAGTCCTGGGGAGACCTGGGTTCAGTTCCCGCTAAGGGCACGTACCTCTGTTTCAATTTGTCTCTGGCCCTGATTGGGGATGTGCAGGTGGCAGCCAGTTGATGTGTCTCTCTCACATTGATGTTTTGCTCCCTCTCTCTTTTTCTCTCCCTCCCGCTCTATCTGAAGATAAATGCAAAAATATCCCCAGGTGAGCCCTGGCCAGTTGCTCAGTGGTTAGAGTGCCAGCCCACAGTCCAGAGAGACCTGGGTTCGGTTTCCTCTAAGGACACGTACCTCGGCTGCTTGTCCCTGGCCCCGGCTGGGGTTGTGCAGGAAGTGGCCACTAGATGAGTCCCTTTCACATTGATGTTTCTCTCTCCCTCTCCCTCCCTATCTGAACAAAAATGGAAAAATGTCCTTGGGTGAGGATAAAAAAAAAAAAATATATATATATATATATATATATATATATATATATCTCCCCAGGTGAGGATAAAAAATAAATAAATAAAGTACTTACCAATTGTAACTAGAACTATATATTATTTTTCAGATTCTCATTGGGTTGACTTTGGCATGACTTTGCTGGAATGTAGATAATATCTTCACTCAGGTTAATGTGAATAATAATAAACAAATGAATGTTTGTTTAAATAATACACATTGTAAATAATACATATTAAAATGCTAAGATGAAAGAGTAGGAGACATGACAGTCATACCTAAGAGATTTGGAAGTGATATTTATAATGATTGTACACAAGCAAATAAACTTCTGCAAAAGAAAGCATTATGTTGTCATTGTTCGTCATCAAGGGGAAAAAGGACAGTATAACATTATTATCATTATACAAAAACATAGCATATAAAGTCTTGAAGGGAATGGGAAGAAAAAGAAAATACTTGCTGAGCTAGGGTTTAGGGATTGTTTTTATTTTAATAAAATCGTAAGAGTTTAATTAGAAATAAATAGTAAAATTATTCTACTTTTAAGGTAATCTTTATTTTGCCATGTTAAAGAGGGAAATATTAAAAATTTTTAAAGAATATTAAAAATAACAGAAAACAAAATCTTTAAAGCATTCTTTTTTTTTCAACTGAATTTATTGGGATGACATTGGTTCACAAAACCACACAGGTTCTAAGTGCACAACTCAGTAAAACATCATCTGTACACTATATTGTGCACCCATCACTCCAAAGTCTCTTTCTATCCCCATGTTGCCCCCTTTGCCTATCTCCACCTACCCCCCAACACCCTTTCCCTCTGGCTATCACCACTCTGTTGTCTGTGTCTAAATATATACATATTTTTGGCTTAATCCTTTCCCCTTATTTCATCCAGTCCCCCAGTCTCCCTCTCCTCTGATACCTCTCAGTCTGTTCCCTGTGTCTATGCCTCTGTTTCTTCTTTGTTTGCCAGCTGATTTTGTTCACTAGATTCCACATATAAGTGAGAGTATATGGTATTTGTTTTTCTCTGACTGGCTTATTTCAGTTAGCATAATAATCTCCAGGTCTGTCCATGCTGTCACAAAAAGTAAAATTTCCTTGTTTTTATTATGGCTGAGTTGTATTCCATTGTGTAAGAATGCCCTAAAGATTTAACCAAAACACTAATACATCTAATAAATGAATTCAGCAAAGTAGCAGGATACAAAATTAATATTCAGAAATCAGTAGCATTCTTATACATCAATAATGAACTCTCAGAGAAATTAACAATCCCACTTACTGTTGCAATGACAGTAACAAAATAAGATACCTAGAAATAAATTTAACCAAGGAGACAAAAGACCTATACTTGGAAAATTATAGCATACTGAAGAAAGAAATTGAGGAAGGTACAAATTGTGGAAGCATATACCATGTTCATGGATTGGAAGAATTAATATAAGTAAAATGTTCATACTACCCAAAGCAATCTATAGATTCAATGCAATTCCTATTAAAATACCATTGGCATATTTCATAGATCTAGAACAAATATTTCAAAAACATATATGGAACCAAAAAAGTCCCTGAATACCCACAGCAAAATTAAGAAAGAAGACCAAAGTTGGAGGTATCACAATATCTCATATCAAACTATACTGCAAGGCCATAGTAATCAAAACAGCCTGGTATTAGCATAAGAACAGGCATATAGATCAATGGGACAGAACAGAGAGCACAGAAATAAACCCACACCTTTATGGTCAATTAAAAACATTCTTAAAAAAACACTTCAATCAAACAGTTTTCTGTTTATTTTTTATTATTTTTTTATCCTCACCCGAGGACATTTTTCCATTTTTTGTACAGATAGAGTGGGAGGGAGAGAGAGGAAGAGAGAGAGAGGGAAACATCGATGTGAAAGAGACACATCGAGTGGCTGCCACCCACACGACCGGGGACAAACCAGGGCCGGGGACAAACTGCAACCGAGGTACATGCCCTTAGCGGGAACCGAACCCGGGTCTCTCCGGACCACAGGCAGACGCTCCAACCGCTGAGCCAAACTGGCCAGGGCTGTTTATTTTTTTAATACATAATTTTTATTGTATCTTTAAAATATCACAAATAAGTCTGAGGAATCATCTGGCACCTTGCTCTTTCTGTAGCTGAATAACTTAGAATTTATTCAACAGTTCATGTGGAACTAACTACCTGTTTCTTTTTCAGAAATATAAATACCATCCCCCAAATTTTCTAATATCCTTGTTTTTTTTTCTTTTTTTAATTCAATTTATTGGGGTGACATTGGCTAATAAAATTATATAGGTTTCAGGTGTACAATTCTGTAATACATCATTTGTATATTGTATTGTGTGTTCATCACCCCAATCAAACAGCTTATTTTTTATTAAATTTATTGGTTAATCAAAGCAATTGTTGCTCTTCCTCAGGGATAGGAAGAAAACATAGGATTTAGATGAAACCACTCTGATTTGTCCAGAAAGGATTTAAGCATTTAGAAATGCCATATGATTTTATAACCTTTTGAATTATTTAGTCTTATGTTCCTTGGCATAGTTGAAACTTCCATAGCTGGACTTCATAAGAGGTGTGTGTCTACTTTAATAGAAGAAAGGAACAAGAACTGCCACGTTCATTTTCTATTTTGAATACTTTTTAAAGGGCTTATAATGCTTTTTTTTCTTTATTCAGCAACTTTCGAGAGAAATTTTGCAATTTTTCATTTTTAAAAGGTTAAAAATAGAGTCTTGGATGGAAGGTTTGAATTATGTAATAAACAATGTCAACTTCTCAGAGCCTTAGGCAAAAAAAAGAAAAAGAAAAGAAAACTGCTGCCAGGACCCAGGGAAGAAGGGGACAACGGTAATAACCTCAAACTCATGCAAAGCTCAGCTACTGTCGTCTCTCCGAAGATCCTCACTGACCCAGAAAGTTGATCACTGTCCCCAGTCACAAAGACTGAAGAACATGCCTTTTTCATTTTGGCATTCTTCTTTGCCTCAGTTGAGAACTTCCAGAGCTATCCCTGTTCTATATTTGGGGAGGTGAGGAGGACAGGAGTTTGGCAGGGGGTTGGGAGATAGAGGAGACTTGGATTACACTGTTCCAGTTTTCCTGGTAAAATGCTGCAGTGAGGACGTACCTGGAGAGGGAGACAGAAAATCCCCCTTCTCAAATGGTGAGAAAGGCAGGTGTGGCGAATGTGTTTCTATGTGACTGCAGAGCCCTTTTCCCCTTCTCTAAAATTACCCACTCCCACCAGGTTCAGCCCTTGCTTTAGGGGTTAGGTGGCCATGACTATACAAGGTGACCTCCTCCTTAACATCTTTTTCACTACAACAAAATGGATCAGAGTTCACACCTGGTCTAAGTTGAATCAAATTCTTTTTCTCTTAGAAATTTCCAATTGGATTCAACTGGGGAAACCAAAGGTAGTCTGAATGTATTCCAGAACTGGAGGTTGCTGGGTTTTTTCAGGATGTCTGTGTTAGGGTGAGGGCAGGTCAGGGCCATTTAAGGCCTGGCATTCTAAATTTGAATTCTACCTCTGCCACTTATGTGACGTGAGACACTGGGCACATTTATCTTCCCCAAACTTAAATTTCCAAGTAAGGAAAGTGCACTTAAAGGGTTCTTACCTCATAGTACTGATGTGAGAATTAAATGAGGTAAATGATGTGAAATCATTGTGGTTAATCATGGGCAGTGTCTTTGTAATAAAATAGAAAATATCAGACTGTATGACACAGAGTAAGGGTTAGTATTGTTTCTGGAAAGTTGTGTTTCAGATATATATATGTATATAAATATGTATGAACTAGATCATACTGTAAAATGTATTTCTTAATATAGGTTGTAGTATTTGTTTATGTTTAAAAACTAAACCAGTGTTGTTCAACATATGGGCCAGAGACACCTACATTAGAATCATCTGGATACCTGCTTAAAATACAGATTCTTGAACTCCACTGCCCAGAATCAGACTTTTTTTTTAATCCTCACCCAAGGACATTTTTCCATTTTTTGTTCAGATAGAGTGGGAAGGAGAGAGAGAGAGAGAGAGAGGGACAGAGAGAGAGAGAGAGAGAGAGAGAGAGAGAGAGAAGCATCAATGTGAAAGGGACACATCGAGAGGCTGCCACCCACACGACCCAACCAGGGCCAGGGACAAACTGCAACAGAGGCACGTGCCCTTAGCGGGAACTGAACCTGGGTCTCTCTGGACCGCAGGCTAACGCTCTAACCACTGAGCAAAACAAGCCAGGGCCAGAATCAGAATTTCTGTGGTTAGAGATTAGGAATCTACATTTCAGCTGTATCCCCAGATAAGTCTCTCACACACACTGAAACCTGAGAACTAGTGTTTTAAGCCTACAGAAATTATCCAAACATTAACTATTATTATATAATTAAACTAATTTCTTCATTCAAACACTATTTATGGAACACAACTCTACTAGGAGCTCTGTGGGAGGCAAAGAGGAGGGGGTAGTTCACCTGTTTTGAGTAATGTAGCATCGGTAGTGTTCTGGTATTTTGGTTGGTCTGATATGTTTTGTTACATTTGACTTTTATATATAAAAGACAACTAACTCTATCTAAGGCAGGAATTCCCAACCACTATACCTCAAAGAGTTTACAAAGCTTCCTAAAGTATTGATCTCCTCAACTCTCAGGAAGTTGAATTATGAATTACTTCTAAGTGTGTCATTTTTAGCAGCACTAGCAAAGTCATAGGATAGTTAAAGTTTTTGTAATTAATAGTCAAATGTAGATTAGAAATCGTATACACTAATGCTTACTGCTCAAAATGTGGTGCACAGACCAGAAGCACTGACATCATCTGGAAGACTGTTAGAAATGCAGAATCACAGGTCCACCCCAGACCTACGTTAATGTTAGAGAAGCACTGTACTAAAGGAAACATGAAATCAGTTACCTACCTTTTGGTGTTTTATAGGTATTGCTTGTTGACTATAAAATCATATGATCATTGTAGAGATTTTTGAAAATTCAAAAAGTGGGGAAAGTTAGCCTTTATATAAAATGTATTCATAATTCCATTCTCTTTTCTTCTGTAAACATAAAAATGTACATATTTTACAAAATTGGAATCATACCATAATACGGGATGTATATCTTTCTCTTGTCATTTAATTTATCATGAGTATTTTCTTTTTTTTTTTTTATCCTCACCTGAGGACACCGTTCCATTTTTTTTGTTCAGATAGAGTGGGAGGGAGAGAGAGGAAGAGAAAGAGAGAGAGAGAGAGAGAGAGAGAGAGAGAGGAACATTGACACATTGAGTGGCCGCCACCCGCATGACCCATCCAGGGCCAGGGACAAACTGCAACAGAGATACATGCCCTTATCAGGAACTGAACCCAGGTCTCTCTGGACCGCAGGCCGACGCTCCAACCACTGAGCCAAACCGACCAGGGCTATCATGAGTATTTTCAACAGTGCTTTAAAAAAAAAAGTTAGAGTGGTACCTAGGTAAGATTTCCTTAGTATGGATAAGGTAAAATGCTGAATGTAGGCAAGCCATAAATGTGATATCCAATTCTAAAGTGGCCAAGTTAAAAGAGGCCTTAGATGTCTTTTGTTTAAACTCTTTAGGTATAGTTGGAGAAATTTACACATAGGAAGCAAAAGTGTCTCACCGAAGATAATTTACTTAGGTAAACAAATGTATTGATTTAATTATTATTATGTATCAGACCTGCAGCAGTGTAACCAACTGTCCAGTAAGTTGCCTAGAACTGTGGGGTTCCAAAGACGTGGGACTTTACGGCAAAAATTGGAACACCCCCAGGCAAATCTGGACGGTTGATCACCCTATTGCTAAGCGTTAGAAGCAGGACAATTTATGAGATCTGGCCTCTGTTCTCAAGTGTGAGAGACACTTTTGTGAACAGATCATTACAATATGGTATGATTAAGTACCAGAAGAGCACCCAAACTGTGAATGGGGCAAGACTTCTGGGATCCTGAAAGCTACAGGAAAACAAGGAAGTTAACCAGATGAAAGCCAGAGTAGGAATAAGGCAGTTTAGAAAGCATATAATCTCCACAACTGCATACATTTGGATTTGTCACACGAGTGATGAATATGCCATTGGAGGGTTTTAAGCAAGAGAGTAATGTAATTGTGTACTTTTAATATAAAGGATTATTCTGGCCATATGTAAAGTGCTTTTTAAAAACTCCACTACAGCCCTGACCAGTTTGGCTCAGTGGTTACAGCGTCGGCCCGTGGACCAGAGTCCTGGGTTTGGTTCCTGCTAAGGGCACATACCTCGGTTGCAGTTTGGCCCTGGCCCTGGTTGGGGTCGTGTGGGTGGCAACCAGTCAATATGTCTCTCTCATGTTGATGTTTCTCTCTCTCTCTCTCTCTCTCTCTCTCTCTCTCTCTCTCTCTCTCTCTTCCTTCCTCTCTTCCTCCCTCTCTATCTGAAGATAAATGCAAAAATGTCCTCAGGTAAGGATAAAAAATTAAAAATTAAAAAAAATCCACTACATAGGTTCTCTTTTGAAATACTTTTAACTTAACATCATCACCCAAGGCCAGTTCCATAAAAAGGATTCCAAGTTCCCAATACAGTTTAAAACCAAATGAAGACTTCTGTTCTGCCTATTTCTTCTATTTCTTTCTATGTCTTTTACTGGCTTTCTACCAATGTACAATGTTCAAAATTGTGTAAGGAAATCATGTTGTTACGTTTTGTAACAGGGGCTCCCTCTGTTGAATGTGTGGCAATAAAACAGCAACCGTTTGACCTCCAGCAGAAACAATTGCTTTCAATGTTTACAGTAATTTTTTTTCTTTTTTCCAGGAAAATCAGAGGTCTTTGCCCCTAAATCACAATAATTTATAAAATATTCACGTACATATATGACCCATTTATTGGGTTACGTTTAAAACCAAAGAAATATTTTTATACTTGCAGTCACCATTTTCACTGTCATTATTCCATTTCTTCATCAAAGAGCCATTTTCATTCATTAAACTGAACAGCTATTTGAATTTCACAATAGTATTATCCAGGCTTTCATTTCCTATTATGCCTAGAGTCATACTAATGAACTTCATTATTATAAATTATCAGTAATAATCACTCATTAGAAATGTCATTTCTTTACAACTAAGTTCCAAATGAATTCTTGGCAGAACCTGCAGTGAGAGCTCCACCATGTGGCACTTGCTCCTTTAAGACTGTAGACAGAGTCATTCACTCATCCAACAAATACCCAGCAGCACTTGCTCAGAACCAGCTGTGTGCTCTGGAGACGAAGAACAAAGATCCTGATCGCAAGAGCCCTTTGGTCTCTAGTGAGGGAGATATTTAACATCTAAAGCATCTCTAACTTGAAGTAGACCATAAGTATAATTACAGTGGTACACCAGCCATAAAGGCGAAAGGAAATATTAAATATGATTGAGAGAATTCAGGCAGACATCTTGAAGAGAATACCATTTGGCCTGAATAGGACATAAGTTCCATGGTAGCAGGAATTTTTGTCTGTTTTGCTCTCTGCTATATCCTAAGTTCACACAACTGTGACTGGCACATAAGTAAATAGCTATTGAATGAATGAGTAGATTTTTGAAGTCAATAAGAATGTTACTGACAGAAAAAAAGCAAAGAAAAAGAATTCCCCTTTTGAGAAGGTTTATCCTCAAAACCATCAAGATTATTGCCTTTTGTTTGTTTAACCTGCCTAAACCCTTCCCTTGGCTCTTCATTATTTTTAGGATAAAATGCTGTCCGCTGTCCACTTCTCCAGAGTCATATCCATGTACCCCCCAACCCAAGCCATTAGGATTTCAGATGTCTGATGTGGAACTGGAACTTCTGTATGAATAGCTCATGTGCCATGTAAAATATAATGCAGGTTATTAATGAACATACTGATCTTGTGTATATGTTTCAGCTTGGGATCCATTCAGTTTCAAGTAATAGAAAATTCTATTTAAATTGGCTTAACTAATGAAAGGATTTATTGGCAAATATAGCTGAAAGTCAAGCAACAGGGCAGACTTCAGGGCAGTTCAATCAGGGCTTCTGAATTGCTCTTCATCTCTGACCTATGTATGTGGTTCTTCAAAATGACTTTTCCCAAGGACACAGATTAGCAGCTGGCAGAAAGGAGGTTATATGCTTCCTTGTTTACATGCAGTGGGAGAGAGCACTGTTTCTCAAAACCTATGAATGAAAGTCCCAAAGTTGACTTAACCTACCCCTGAACTGTTTTCTGTAGTCACAGGACTGCCATCTTTGACTGATTTATACCTGATTTACCAGAGCAAATCATTATGTGAAGGGGAATAAGATTACTCTACTTGGCTTCTGTTAGTCAGAGTTCACCTCTAGAGCTGGGGTTGGAGTCAGTCACACTGGGAGGGAGGAATAGCTCCCAGAGGAAAATAGGAGCATGGTAAAGAAGGGGAAAAGGGAAGGGAAATGCTAGATAGGCAACTAATGAACCTCTAACATACATAACTTTTTGGATTGGCAAATATGTATAAACTATTACTAGTATTTGTATTGAGGTCATCTAGAATTCCTATTGGCTGTGAAATTACTGGCAGTTCTGAGCTGCTTTTACCACTACTTCATCATGTATTCAACTCTCTCTCCAGGAGCCCCCTTTTGTCCAGCAAACTCTTGTTGACCTTTAAGATTACTCTTTCCCGGGATGGCTTCCCTGACCTTCAGTCTGGTTAGGCACCTACATAAGGCTCTCATAGCCCTCTGGTTCTCCCTTCAGGCTAGCACTGACATGCTGAGATGTGACTTCTGTTTCCAGGTCTGGCTCTCCCACAGGCAGGGAGGTCCTCAAAGATAGTGTTAGCTTTGGGCTGTAAATAACAGAAACCTAATGCAAATTGACTTAAACAATAAGAGAATTTATTATTTCTCAAAATAAAAAATCTATGGATGGTGCAGGCTCCAAGACTGCATTGACCAGTGATTCAATGATGACATCAAAAACCTATGTTTTTTCCCTCTCTCTGTCATCTTCAGTGTTCATCCTCAGGCTGTTAACAGATGGCTAAAAAGTTTCAGGCATTACATGATCCAGAGGAAGAAGAGGAACTTTCTATTTTTGGAATAATGATACATTTCCCAGAAGCTCCCCAGCAGATTTTCCCTAATCTTCTTGGCTACCCCTACATTGGTCACCTGTAAGGGGAATAATATTACGACAAAGAGTCTAGGCTAATCATCCAAGGTTGGGTGGAAATTGGTAACTAGTTGTGCTAGTCACTACAACAAGGTCTTACTGTCACTCGTCAGCCCCTGGACTCTGATACTCTGATAGGCATCTGCCTTTGTGACTCTGTTTCCCACCCCACCCTGAAATCCACTACCATGTACCCTATTCTTACCAATAAATGCATGCCTCCATGATTTCAGTTTCAATTATCTCTGACCTCCTATATTTCCACCTCACTTTCTTTACTACTCCAACTCCAACAATCTTTCAATCCCACAGGGACTGATGATTCTACTACCTTTTCACTGTCCATCACCCCCTTCATGTCCTCACTTCCCTCCCTACCCAACTTAAATTTCATGGTCAATCATTATAATCACTCCTTGTATATACTATCAGCTACCTTGCCCCACTTCATTTCATGATTCTCTTTCGATAAGACTACAGCCCTGCTCATATAACTCTCAGTTTATTCTGTGCACCCCTCAGTATGACTAGAGAAAAACACACAATGTTAATTAGTCTGACTCTACTCTTAATGAATCTTTCTGCTGAACAGTAAAGCTGCTCAGAAATCATAATTTACTAGTGCACTTTGTCTTTCATTATACTAGATGACCTCCCATCAGATTTTCAGTCTCCTAAAACCTCCTTTAGTGTACTCACTTTTAGCTGCTTTCTCTGCTTCTAATTCTACTGAGAAAGGCAACTAGAAGAGAACTTTCTTGGGTCCCTACCACCACATCTAGCCACCTAGCTGCATCTGTGCCACACTCTCTGCTTTCTCTGTTAAGGTGGATTCACAGTCTTCGGAACTAGCAGAACCATTCCTTTTTTTTTAATCCTCACCCGAGGACATTTTTCTATATTTTGTTCAGATAGAGTGGGAGGGAGAGAGAGAGAGAGACACATCGACGTGAAAGGGACACATCGAGTGGCTGCCACCCGCACGACCCAACCAGGGCCGGGGACAAGCTGCAACCAAGGTACGTGCGCTTAGCAGAAACCGAACCTGGAACTCTCTGGACTGTAGGCCGATGCTCTAAACTTTGAGCCAAACCTGTCAGAGCCCATTCCTCTGTTTTTGGCAGTAGATCCCATCCCTTCTCACCAGCTCTAGGATGTTGCCCGGCAATCCTCCCATTCTCTATCCTGCATCACCAATGTTTTTTTAAATCAGAGATTCTCAGCCAGAGGTGATTTTGCCCATTTCTCTCCCTCCCTCAGGAGACATTTGCCAATATCTAGAAACCCTGTGCTTATCACAACTTGGGAGGTGGGGGAATTCTACTGCCATCTAGTGGGTAGAATGCCAAGGATGTTTCTAAAGTTCTAACAATGCAAAAGGACAGCCCTCTACAACAAAAAAATTATTTTGCCCACAATGTTAATAGTGCCAAAGTTGAGAAACTCTAAACCAGATTATTCCTATAAGCATACACACACACACACATGCTGGTATTTCTCCCATCTTAAAACACTCTCCCCTTGCCCTGGCCGGTTTGCTCAGTGGTTAGAGTGTTGGCTCTTGGACTGAAAGGTCCTGGGTTTGATTCTGGGTCAAGTGTACATACCTTGGTTGAAGGTTTGATCCTTGCCCCATTCAAGGTCGTGAAGAAGGCATCCAAATGATGTGTCTCTCTCATATCGATGTTTCTCTCTGTCTCTGTTTCTCTGTCTCTGTGTCTCTCTCGTCCACTCTCTTTCTAAAAAAAATAAAATAAAATAAAATAGCCTCAGGCCCTGGCTGGTTTGGCTCAGTGGTACAGTGTCAGCCTGCAGACCTATGAGCCATGGGTTCGAATCTGGTCAAGGGCACATACCTCGATTGCAGTTCACCCCTGGTCCTGGTCAGGGTCGTGAAGAAGGCAACCAGTATATGTGTCCCTCTCACATTGATGTTTCTCTCTCTCTCCCCCTCTTTCCCTCCCACGCTATCTGAAGATAAATAGAAAAATATCTTCAGGTGAGGATAAAAATTAAAAGGAAAAGAAAAATAGCCTCAGGAGAGGATTAACCAACCCCCCTCCAACTCTGACCTCACATCCCCTTTCAATTTCAACCCTATTTCCTGCTCTCCTTTGTTACAAAAGTCCTCAAAAGCCTTACCTACTCCTACTGTATTCACTTTCTTTCCTCAAAATCTCACTTAAACTGTCTATGCCCCCAATATTCTATCAGAATTTCTCTTGTCAAGGTCACCAGTAATGTCTATATTGTTCAATCTGACAGTCAGTTCTCAGGCGCACATGATTGGGTTGATCACTACCATTTCCCAAAAACATTTTCTTCATTTTATTTCTAGAATCTACCCTCTTCTGGTTTCCTTTATGTAAGTTCTCCTCAGTCTCCTCTTCTGGTTTCCATGTCCTGACCTCTAACTATTGGAGTGTCCAGTACTCAGCATTCAGTTTTTGGACTTTTCTTGTATACATTCATTTCTGTGGTGGCCTCATGTGGCTTCAAATATCATCTATATGCTGATGAATCTCAAATTTTTATCTTTAGCCTGGACTTCTTCCCTGAACTCCAGATCCATATATCCAATTGCCTACTCATCATCTCCACCTGAATATTACATATGCATAGTATAAAGCATGGTATTGCCAAACTGAGCTCCAGATCTTTCTCTTAAAACTTGCTTCTTCCTCAGTCTTATTCATCAAAGTAAATCACATTCTTCCATTTCCTTAAGGTTAAACCTCGGTGTCACCCTTGACTTCACTCTTTCATTCCAATTTGATCCATCAGCAAACTTACCAAGCTCTACCTTTAAAATATTATATGTCAGAATCAGATCTACCTTTACTGCTACCATTCTGATCCTAGCCATCATCATCTCTTCCCTAGATTGTTGCAAAAGTCTCTTAACTGGTCTCTCTACTTACACTCTTATCCATTATCAACACAGCAACCAGAATGAAAATGTGGCATCAGAAAATAGAGTATATCACTTCTTGGTTAATCATTTTTCTCCAAATTAGTCAAAATTCTTGGTGCTTTTTCCCTCTGGGGAGCAGCCTGCACCATTTCCTTCCCCCTCACCTTCTCCCTCTTCTTCCCCCACAGGCACACATCTCCTAAACTCTAAGGGTCCCCACTAGGAGAACAATGGGCAGCAGCAGCTCATCCCAGGCTAATGCCCTGAACGTGTTCTCAAGGCCCTTTTTTCTCTGACTTCCCAAGAGAGCTAAGGCAGCCCAGCCTAGGCACTCCTGTTGCTTCTTCTACCCTAAGCCCTTCCTTGTTTTATTTTCCCCAACTTTGATAAAAGTACCCTCATAATCACCTGGCCTCATGTTGTGAAATTTTTTCTACACGGAGTCAAGAACGCACCATTAAATTTTTATTTAAAAATAATTCTTAAAATGCTCACTCTACCCTGGTTACATTGGCCACTGTGCTATTCCTGGATCACACCAAACACTCCAGCCTCAAGGCTTGTGTACTTGCTCTTTCCTCTACCTGGAATGCAAATGCAGGTCTTTGCCCATATACCATCTTCTTAAAGGGGCTTTTCCTGACCTCTCTAGCTCAATAATACTTTCTGTCTCTCTTCCCTGCTTTATTCTTTCTGGCTATTAGCACATTTTAAAATACTATATTTTTTTTCCCTGACGGTGGCTCAGTTGGTTGGAGCAGCATCCCAAACACCAAAAGTTCGCAGGTTTGATTCCCAATCAGAGAACATATCTAGGTTGTGGGTTCAATCACCAGTCAATTCCTGGTTGATTCCCAGTTGGGGTGCATATGAGAAGCAATTAATTGATGTTTCTGTCTCACAATGATGTTTCTGTCTTTCTCCCTCTCTTTCTCTCTCTAAAATCAATAAACATACCCTCGGGTGAGGATTAAAAAAAAAACAGCCCTGGCCGGTTTTGCTCAGTGGTCAGAGCGTTGGCCTGCAGACCAGAGAGTACCGGGTTGGGTTCCTGCTAAGGGCATGTATCTTAGTTATAGTTTGTCCCTGGCCCTGGTTGGTGTCATATGAGTGGCAACCAGTCGATGTGTCTCTCTCACATCGATGTTTCTCTCTCTCTCTTCTTCCTTTTCTCCCTCCCACTCTATCTGAAGATAAATGTGAAAATGTCCTCAGGTGAGGAAAAGAAAAGGAAAGGAAAGAAAAGAAAAGAAAAGAAAAGAAAAGAAAAGAAAAGAAAAGAAAAGAAAAGAAAAGAAAAGAAAAGAAACCACAACATTCTCTATAAGAATGTTTTTAAAAATTAAAATTAAATATTATATGTTTTACATATTTGTTTGTGTCTTCCCCTAATAGAATATAAGCTCCATGAAGCCATGTCTGTTTTGTTTACTGTTGTATCCCCAATGCTTTGAACAATGTCTCACATATAGTAGGTTCTCCATACTTATTTGTGGAAAGAATGAGCCAACCACAATGACCACTACAGGGAAGAACTGTGCCTCACTTTTATGTGAATCCCTGGTGCCCAATAGCAGCACAGAATAGGAACTAGTAAAATAAATGAATCTTCATTGTTGTTTTGAATAGTTGTGCCTCTCATGTGTTTCAGTGCTTTCTGGATTCTTATGGGTAACAGTGTTTCCTCTTTTTCCATCCCTCAAATATTCCTGTGGGGAGATAGAGATCTCCCTGGGCACTCTTCCTCAGTCACTTGGTATCTGGGATCTATTTCCTTTCTCCTTGTTCCTGGAACTTTTACCCTAGAACCCCGGCCAAGCCCTGGGTATATATGACACCATCTCTCCCTCGGGCTCCATTTCTGGATTACCTGCGCTTTCCACCTAATTTTAAGTGCCTGACACCCTTATCAGACTGATTTCTCCTTCATTGAAAAATAATATTTGACTTTGCTGTGTCCCCAGTACTTGGGATAGGGCCCAAAACATACTAGGCACACTATAAATGGTACTTGGACTAAATCTTTGCCTACTGCTAAATAATTTCCTATTATTTTATAGTTCTCATTCTTTCCATACTTCCATGTAGCCACCATAATACCTTAGTAAATTTTTTAGTACACATGTGTCTAAGGTGTTGTGATTAATAAGCATAGGCTTTGGAATCCAATATGAGTCCCTGCTCTGCAACTTACTGATTATATAACTTGGGGCAAGATACCTAATGTCTATAGCATCTCTTTTTCTATTAGTAAAATGGAAATAATAATGCACAGAAAGTTCTGGCAAGATTAAATTTAATAGTGTACACTAAATCCTAGCAATCTGGCACATAATAGCTCAATAAATAATAACACTATTATTCTCTAACTACTACTACTACTACTAGTAGTAGTAATAATAATAATAATAATAATAATAATAATAATAATAATACTCAGTATCTTGAGGTTCAGGGACTGTATTTCTAGCATCTGAAGATTGTAGACCTTGTAAGGGAGGGAAGTGATGAGAGATGGGGCTCCTGATGCCAGCTGGAGCCACATTATGAAGGGTTAAGGAGTTTAGCCTTTATTCTTCAGATAATGAAAAATAATCAAAGAGTTATGTAACACCTTGCCCGGCCAGTGTGACTCAGTGGATTGAGGGTCCTCCCAGGGACTGAGAGGTTTCAATTCAGGGCACATGCCCAGGTTGTGGGCTTGATTCCCAGTAGGGGTCATGCAGGAGACAGCTGATTGGTATTTCTCTCTTGAAATTGATGTTTCTATCTCTTTCTCCCTTCCTCTCTCTCTAAAAAAATCAATAAAAATATAATTTAAAAAAAGAATTATGTAACACCTAAAGCAAAGAACAGGCTAAAAATGCTATTTGTGAGTAGCAAATGAGGAGAGCCAGGAGAGCTGTGTGGGGCCATGTTAACAACTCATTGAACTTCATGGTGACTGACATCAGTAATGCATTCAGGCTATAGTTACATGATGTCAGCCTTTCAGATGAAAACAAAAAACTTCAGTCAAACATCTGGTTGTTTAGTCTACCCAACATCAAAGACCTGGCTGTTCTGAAACTTTGAGATGTTTGGCTGAAAGGTTTAGTTTTCATCTTCATCTAAGGAGACTGGTAGACACAATCACTATGATTTTTGTCAGCTCTAGGCTCGAGGTTTTCTTTTTTTAATTATAAAAACATTTTTATGACAACATAAAAGGAATTTATTTTTTAAAGAAATGCAAAACCTCCTTAACTCTACCTCTTAAAACAACTGGTTTCATATAGTTTACCTTGCTTTCTCACAATGAACATATGTCTGTGTCATTTCTTTGCATTTGGTATTATATAGTGATATTTACATTTTAATATAATTCATATTCAAAAATAATTATTATATAATATTATCAACTGGATACACTAGACTTCTACTGAATTTTAACATCCTGAGACTGTTGAAAATTTTGTTAACTCTAATTTTTTATTAAAATGAGTATATTTTATTCATTGATTCTTTTTCTCTAAATAATTTTAAAAGATAACCAATTAAAGTTGAAAATATTTTTATGACTGAGTATAGGTTCCCTATTTCACCACAATCTTATCAACATTGATGTTATAATCACAATGCTTTAAACTTTGACCAATTGAACCAGTTTTACATAATAACATATATGTAATATATTATAATATTAAATATAATATGCATTATATATTATATGTAACATATGTTTTATATAACATAATATATTATAATCTATATATGTGCTTATCTCTTCTCCTCTTCGAAAACGTCAATAAAATGAGAACAAAAATAAAATCAGTACAAATGATCATTTTAAAGCTGTCAACTCATGATGAAAGAGAATGCAAGAGAGTGTCAGTGGACATAATTTTAGAAGAGGAAAAAAGTAGCAGAGTTGAGAAAGCTAAAGTGTATGCTAAGAGGAGATTCCAATGGGATGCTATAGAAACTAATATGAATAAGAATAATGTTGTATTATTATATATCTTAGTAGATATCAGGCATTGTCCTAAGCATTTTACATACAGTATATAATTCATTTAATCGTCACAATATCCTTTGAGGTAAGCACTATTATTTTCACCATTTTAAAAATGAAGAAACTGAAGCATGAGGTCAAATACTTGTCTAAGATCACATAGCCAAATTTCAAACCCAGGCTATCTGTTTACAAAGTCCATCCCCTTAACTACTACATTGTACTGCTTCTTGAGAAAGGTTCAGTAATTTGAGGCACAGAGCATTGTGGGAGGCAGGGGTGAAGTCTGGAGATTGGTTGAAAGTCTGTGTAGAGATAAGCTAGATTTGCAGGTCCCTTTTCCCAACTCATCCAACCAGACTACTTTATCTCCCTACCCTGGCAAGAGATTTGATCTACAGAAAAATTGCATCTGAGAGGCTAAAGCCCAAATAAATTAGGCATTGTAATAGGGGGAGAGAGGTGCCAACTGAAAACAAGGGAATTAAGTAAATGTCTGCTTACTAAATGGTGAGTCCTCTAGCCCCTTATTCTACTTAGATTAGAGTTCTTGGATAGCCAGACAGCTATACTATCTCTGCTACCCAAAGGAAGAGACTGCAGAAACTGAGCACTTTCAGAAAAAAAGAACTGCAAATAGATGTTTTGGGGTTCTCCCGACAAAATGGTAAGATAACCTCCTTTATCACCCTACGGCAGCAATGTTTAACCTTTTCTATCTCATGGCATGCATAAACTAATTACTATATTCTGTAGCACACAAAAAAACAGGTATACTTTTGATTCATTCACACCAGACGGTTATTATTGTGTTAGCTCTTGTCATTTTTTATTTGACAATCTAAGGGAAAAGAGGTCAGTGCCCCTGACTATATAGTTATTGCAGGTTTTAAAAATTCTTGTGGCACATTGGTTGAAAATCATTGCATTTCAATGAAGACACCAAACAAAAAGTCCTGTCTGTTCACACAGTACTTACAATCAACTTTTTAGTACTTCACTACTTAATATGAAGGGCTGCAAAATTTCTCCAAATGTTTGAAAAAAAAACTCCAAAATGAGAGAAGCCAAAAGAAAACAAACAGAAAAATGGAATTCAAAGGAAACTGACAAATTAAGGAACAGAAGAAAAATGTTAAATGATCATCAGTGTACTTAGATAAGAATAGATATTGCATTCATGAAGCAAGACCAGGATGCTTTCTTTATTTTTATTTTTTTATTGGTTTTAGAGAGACAGGAAGGGAGAGAGAGAGAGAGATAGAAATATCGACAAGAGAGAACATCAATTGACTGCCTCCTACATGCCCCCCACTGGGGATTTGGCCCACAACCTGGGCACGTGCCCTGACCGGGAGTCAAACCAGCAACTTCATGGTGCATGGGTCCATGCTCAATCACTGAGCCACAGCAGCTGGGCAAATATATATATATATATATATATATATATATATATATATACACACACACACACATATATATATATTTAAATTTATATATATACACATATATATATAATTGATTTTTAGAGAGAGGGGAAGGGAGAGGTAGGGAGAAATGGAAACATCAATGAGAGAGAATACTGATTGGCTACCTCCTGCATGGCCCCAACTGGGGATTTGACCCATAATCTGGGCATGTGCCCTGACTGGGAATCGAACCAGTGATCCAGTAAGCCACACCAGCCGGGCTTTATATTTTTTTAAAACAAATCATTTTCATTTGAATTTTCTTCATTGAAAAATTTTATCATGCGTTTCTGTACTGACTGCAAGTTATTTTAACAAGCATTTATGTATGTGTTAGGTGTCTTGCCTGGCACTGGAGAAAAATAAATGAGCAGAATTAAACCTTTAGCCTTAAATAGCTCTCAGTATAGGTGAGAAAGGTAAGTAATCAAATAGTTATTAAACAGGTGACACATGCTATAATAGAGAGATATGGAGGGCATTATAGGAGCAGAAAGGACTGCATATCTGACTTTGCCTTGGGAGAAGGGGATCTGAGCTGTATCACAGAATGGAAGGGGGAGCTTTTCCAGGCAAATGGAATTGATGTGAAAATGGTTGGAGGTGTCAGCAAGTTTCCGTTGTCATGTTTGTCAAGGCTGGAAGGCAGAATGTGGCATTTGCCTCAGCCTTTGTTCTATTTTATTTGGGTCGGGTCAAGTTCTGTGACCTTTGGTGGACATTTTAAAAACTCAGAAATGTGCCTGTTCTTAAAATGTAGCTGGGGTTCTGTCTTAGAGGTAGAAATAATGCAAACAGCTATAAGTGGCACAGTGGCACAAATAGGAAGGCCAAGAAAACACTCAAGTATTCAAACTCTTGGTATGTTTTCACCAACAGCCTCAGTGTGTTTGATTTGCCCTGTAAGGGAGATCCCTGAGTTGTAGGCAGAGTTCCCAACTTTCCAAATTATGAACACATGCTTTTTATCCAAGCCTCTCCAAGCAAATAACAGGCATCATTTAATCATCTTTCAAAATACTATGCCCAATAGGAAATAGAGATTAGCTATGAAAATGAACACTAATCCAACATATTCCTTGGTTCCCTTTCCACCATTTCCACTACACCAGCCTAGTTCGGGTCTAAATATCAGACCATTGCAAATAAGTCCTGAAAACCTTCTCTACGCCTCCAGTTTCTTTCATTCAATCCATTTCTCCTTGCCACCAGATTATTCTTTCTAAAATACAGACCTAATCATGGAACTCCTTTGATTAAAAAGAAAACAGAACACAGAAACAACTTCAGTGCCTCCCATAGCCTATTAATTATGTGACCTTGGACAGGTGACAAAACTTGTTTCTATATCTATAAGAAGAGGGATAATATCATTTATCTGACTGAGGATTCAGTGATAATTTTCCTTTGAGGTCCACCGTGGTCCTGCAGATAAGCTTAAAACACTTGGCAGGCACACATATCTCTCCGCCATCTGGCCCTTTTCTACCTTTCCAGCTTCATCTCCCCAATTCTCCTTTGTACTTGCTGCTTCAACAGTTTTGAAGTGCTTGCAATTTCCTAAGCTGTCTAGGTTTTTTAATTTTTGCACATACTATTCATTTTGTCTGAATAATTTTTGCACATACTATTCATTTTGTCTGAAGTACCTTTCCCTTCGTGCCTACTTAGTTCTTCTTCATCTTCAAAACTCATTAAAATATTTATTGAATACCTAGTTATATATATTCTATGTTCCTCTAATCACTCAACAAATGTCTAAATCCCATCTGGAGTAATCCAACTGCTCTTAACTGCATAGGAACTGAAAATCAGAACTATTAAGACCCTTAGATCTCACCTAACCTAGCTGAAGAAATAGTTCTAGGGAGAAGAATCTGACCCAAGGTCATGGAGATCTCAGTTATCACTATTGTATAACAAAACATCTCAAAGTTTGTGGCTTAGATCAACGAACACTTTATTTCTCACTATTTTAAGTCAGGAATCCAGTTAGGGCTAGGCTAGTTACTTTTTCTGTGCCACATGGAGTCAACTGAGGTCACTTAGCAGTATTCATTTAGCTTCACTCACATACTTTGAGCCTTGGAAGGAATGACTAGAAAGCTGGCTCCATTTGGTCCCCTCTCTCCCTCTAGAAAGTCTCAATATGGTCTCTCCAGCAGGGTACATGGTGGCTCAGGGCTCAAAGAGACAATGTTCCCTAGAGACGGGGAGTGGAAATTACCAGTCTCTTAAGACTTAGGCTTAGAAACTAGCAATGTCACTTCTGGAGAAATCTATTGGTCAAAACAAAAATAGAGCCCTGGCTAGTATGGCTCAGTTGATTGCATGTGGTCCCATGCACCAAGGTCAGTGGTTCAGTTTCTGGTCAGAGCACATTCCTGGGTTATGGGCTCCATCCCTAGTAATGGGCATGCAGGAGGCAGCCAATCGATGCCTCTCTCTCTCTCTCTCTCTCTCTCTCTCTCTCTCACACACACACACACACACACACACACACACTGTCTCTCTAAAAAAAAATCAATAAAAACATATTTAAAAAAAAAAAATCATAGAGCCCACCCAGACTCCACAGGAGGAGACATACATCCCACCTGTCAATCACAGGAAGATCAAAGAATTTATAACCATTTTTAATCTGTCAGTATCTGCCATCTGGCTACAAATTATTTACATTCTTTAAAAATACATTCAAACACACACACAAAGTATTTTTTAAATGGAAAAAAAATAATACATTCACCTCCTCATAGGATCTATCCCCCAAAACTAAGCCTATTATAGCATCAAACTCAGGATTAAATTTTACAATCTCATTATCTAAATAAGTTTCAGGTGTGGATGAGGCTCCGCAAATATAATTCCTAGGATGTACCTTCTTGAGTATTATTCTGTCAACCTGAAGATCTCTGAACTAAAGAGATAAATTATCTTCCCCTTAACATACTTGACTACAATGGTAAGTCAGCCATAAGATAACTGCAATAGACACTACTGTTCTAAGAGATCTGTGGTGGTGGTAGATAGAGGGAATGGAGGTATCACATAGAAATTACTGGTGCATAGAAATTCTGAAAGCTAGCTAGGCACATGTTACCAGTTCCTTAACTAAGTTCTAGTTCTCCTCCCTGGGAATGAGTCTCTGTGATTTTTTTTTGATTTTTTTATCCTCACCCGAGGACATTTTTGCATTTTTCCATTTTTTGTTCAGATAGAGTGGGAGGGAGACATAGGAAAAGAGAGAGAAAGAAACATCGACGTGAAAGGGACACATCGAGTGGTTGCCACCCACACAACCCATCCAGGGCCAGGGACAAACCGCAACCGAACCAGGGTTTCTCTGGACCACAGGCTGACGCTCTAACCGCTGAGCCAAACTGGCCAGAGCAGTCTCTGTGATTTTTGTTCTGTTCCCTGAGTCATCCTTCTTTTTCCATAAGAAATCACCCATTTTTATAGTTGAGTAGTTTTCTCAGCCTTCTCTCTGCCCAAAGTAGATTAGGAGTCCAAAGACCTCTTTTAAGGTTGTACTGTCTCTGCTAGCTTCAGGCCAAGTTAATGTGATCCTTTTAAAATGTGGAGAGTTTCCTGTGTATCAAATTATACTTTACTCCATTACCCAAGAGACATGCCCACAAATTCTCTTTCAGAAAGCCTTTCTCACCTTGGGCTCCTATAAAGCTCCTGTAGAATGACACCCTTAGGACTTAGAAACCTTATTATTTAATACAGAGGATCCATGAGGCACAGCATTAAGATCCTCAGAATTTTTTCCTCCTGGGAATAATTTTTAAAGGATTTGCGACACATTGCCTTAAACCTTTCTGAGGTCTTAACAAAATATTTTACAGTTGCATCCTTGACTTGTCTTTACCCTCTGATCTCATTTTGCTAACAATACCTTGGATTTGATCTTAACTATGAGGCCATTTGTTCCTTTGGGATCCTTGTGCCATCTGGAAATACTACCCTGGGCCCTTCTTCGGTTTACCTATATCTTCTTACATTTTATCATAGATAGCTAAAAAAAAAAAAGAGAGAGAGAGAGAGCCCAGAAGACATTTTGTACTTTCTGCATGGAAACTCACCAGCCAGATCCTCAAGTTCATTAGGTAACTTTCTATTTTCCATGTTACAAGTAACCATGTTGCCAAACCCTCCTCCAGCTTCCAATATCAATTCCTTGACTGTTCTAGAAGTCCTCACCAATGATCTTCTCCAGGCTTTTCCAGCTTTCACTAAAAGACTCTTCAAGGTCCATAGCTAACATCATACTCAATGGTGAATGATTGAAAGCTTTTCCTTTAAGATCAGAAAAAAGCTAAAAATGTCCACTTTCACCACTTCCATTCAACATAGCACTGGAAGTTCTAGCCAGAGCAATTAGGTAAGAAAAAGAAATAGAAGCATCCAAAGGATAAGGTAAAATTCTATTTGTAGATGATACAATCTTATATGTAAAAAACCCTAAAGATTAAAAAATATACATACTGTTAGAACTAATTAATAAATTCCACAAAGTAGCAGGATACAAAATAAACACATAGATCAGTTGCATTTCTATATACTGACAATGAGCAATTTGAAAAGGAAATTACAAAAATAACTATTTAACAATAGCACCAAAAGGAATAAAATACTTAGAATTAGCTTAGCCAAGAAGGTAAAAGACTAATACAATAAAGACTATAAAACATTGCTGAAAGAAATCAAGACAATAAATGGAAACACATCTTATGTCCATGGAATGAAAGACTTAATAGTCACAAAGTATCAATTTTACCCAAAGCAATTTACAGATTTGATGTAATGCCTATTAGAATCCCAGCTACTTTTTTTTTTTTTTTTCAGAAATATAAAAACCCATCCTAAAATTAATTTGGATGGAATCTCAAGGGACCCAAAATAGCCAAAACAATCTTGAAAAAGAAGAACAAAACTGGAGGACTCGCACTTTCTATTTCAAAATTACTATGAAGCTACAGTAATCAAAACAGGGTGGTCTTGTCATAAAGACAGCTATATAGACCAATGGAATAGAATAGAGATCAGAAATAAACCCTCACATATATAGTCAAATGATTTTTTACAAGGGCACCTAGACTATTCAATGGGGAATGGACAATCTTTTTAACAAATGGTGCTGGAAAAAAAATGGATATGCATACACAAAATAATAAAGTTGGACCTTTAGCTAACACCACAAAAAAATTAGCTTAGAATGGATTAAAGACCTAAATGTAAGCTCTAAAACAAGACTCTTAGAAGAAAATGTAGGTCAAGAGCTTCACAACTTTGGACTTGGAAATGATTTCTTAGCTATGACACTAAGGGCACAGGCAATAAAAGAAAAAACTTGGACTTTATAAAAATATTTTTTGATTGTGCAACAAAAGATACTATCAACAGAGGGAATACCAAAATGAGATAAAATACTGGAAAATCATATACTTGGCTAGGAATTAATATACAAAATATAGAGAACCCCTAAAACTCAACAATAAAAAACAAATAACACAATTAAAAAATGGGAAAAGGACTTGAATAAACATTTCTCCAAAGAAGATGTATGAGTGACCAATAAGCACATGAAAAGATGCTCAGCATCACTGATCATTAGATAATACAAATAAAAACTACAGTGAGATACTATAAACAGTAGAATTTATAAGCCTCTAACCAGGCTAACTAAAAAGATAGAGGACACACAGTACTAACATTAGAAATTTAAAAAGTCTCTGGCCAGTGTGGCTCAGTTTGTTGGTGTGTCATCCCATATACTGAAAGGCTGTGGGTTCAATTTCCAGTCAAGGCACATACCTAAGTTGTAGGTTCGATCCCTGGTTGGTTACCTATAGAAGGCAACCAATCAATGTTCTCTCTCACATGGATGTTTCTCTCTCTCTCTCTCTCTCTCTCTCTCTCTTTCTGTCTCTCTCTCTCTGACCCCCCTCCCTCCCTACCCCTCTCTCTAAAAATCAATAAGCAGCCCAGCTGCTGAGGTTCAGTGGATTGAGTGTCATCCCATGGACTGAGAAGTCCAGATTCAATTCCCAGTCAGGGCACATGCTCGGGTTGTGGGCTTGATCCCAAGTAGGAGGCATGCAGGAGGCAGCTGATCCATGTTTCTTTCTCACATCGATGTTTCTATCTTTCTCACCCTTCCTCTCTCTCTAAAAAAAAAATCAATAAAAACATATTTTAAAATAAATAAATAAAAACTTTAAAAAATAAAATAAAATCAATAAGCATATCCTTGGGTGAGGATTTAAAAAAAAAGAAATGAAAAAGGGACATCGCTATAGATCCTATGGACATTAACAGGATAATAAATGAGTGCTATGAACAACTCTGTGCCCACATATTTTATAACCTAGATAAAATAAATGAACCAAATCCTTGAATGACACAATCTACCAAAACTCACAGAAGAAGAAATCGATCATATGAATAAGCCTGTATCTATTAAAAATTGAATCAATAATTAAAAACCTTCCAAAACAGCACCATGCCAGATGGGTTCACTGGTAAATTCTTTCGAACATTTAGGAAAAAAGTTATTCCAATTTTCTACAATCTCTTTCAGAAGATAGAGCAGGGGAATACATCCTATTGCATTTCATGATGGCAGCATTACCCTAACAGCAAAACCAAACAAAGACATTACAAGATAACTACTGACCAATATCTATCATAAACATAGATGCAAAAAAATCCTCAACAAAATATTAGCAAATAGAATCTAACAATGTAATAAAAGCAATTATATACCAAGTAAGATTTGTCCCAAGTATACAAGGCTGGTTCAACATTTGAAAATCAATTAATGGAATCCATTACATCAATAGGCTAATGAAGAAAAACAACATGATCATATCAATAGATGCAAAAAAAAAAAAAAAAAAAGCATTTGACAAATTCTGACACCCATACATGAAAAATGCTCTAAGTAAATCAGAAATAAAGGGGAACTTTCTCAACTTGGTAAAGAATATCTACCAAAAAAAAAAAAAAACCCCAACTACAGCTAGTATCATACTTAATAGTGAGAAACTTGAAGCTTTCCCACTAAGATAAGAAACAAGGCAAGGATGTCCCCTCTCACTACTGCTTTTTCACATTGTACTGGAAGTCCTAGCTAATGCAATAAAACAAAAAAGGAAATCATAGGATTGAGAAGGAAAAATTAAACAAACTTTGCTCATAAAGGACATGATCATCTATGTAGAAAATCCAAAAGAATCAACAAAAACACTCCTGGAACTAATAAGGTAATTATAGCAAGATAGCAGGATGTAAAATTAATATATAAAAGCCAATCACTTTCCTCCAGCAATGAAGTAGAATTTGAAATTTAAATTAAAATATCATTTACACTAGTACCACTCAAAAATGAAATACCTATGTATAAATCTAATAAAATCTATACAAGATCTATATAAAGAAAACTATAAAATTTTGATGATGAAATAAAAAGAACTAAATAATGGAAAGATAGTTTGTATTTATGGATAGGAATACTCAATATTGTCAAGATGTCAATTCTTTCCAACATAATCTATAGATTCAATTCAATCCCAATCAAAATCCCAGGAAGGTATTTTGTAGATAACAACAAACTACTTCTAAAGCTTTTATGGAGAGGCAAAAGACCCAGAATAGCCTGCAGATAATAAAAGATGAAGAACAAAGTTGGAGGACTGATGATGTCCAACTTTAAGACTTACTATAAATCACAGTAATCAAGACAGTGTGGTATTGAAAAAAAAAAAAAAACAAATAGACTACTGGAACCTAGATAGTCCCACACAAATATAGTCAACTGATTTTTAACAAAGGAGAAAAGGCAACACAATGGAGAAAAGAGTGTTTTCAACACATGTACTGGAACAACTGGACACCCACATGCAAAAAAATTAATCTAGACACAGACCTTCTACCCTTCACAAAGATTAATTTGAAATGGATTACCTCTAAATGTAAAACACAAACATATAACTCCTGGAAGATAATGTAGGAGAAAATCTAGATGACCTTGGGTTTGGTGATGAGTTTTTAGACACAATCCATGAAAGAAGACACTATCAAGAAAATGAAAGACTAGTAAGAAACATTTGCAAAAGACATCTGATAAATGATGTTCTCTAAAAAATATAAAGAACTTAAAACCAATAAGAAAATAAACAACCCTCTTTTAAAAACGGGCCAAACACCTTAACAAACACCCTATTAATTAAATATATGCTAATGGAAAATAGACATATAAAAGGAAAATTTCAGCCCTGGCCAGTTTGGCTCAGCAGTAGAGCGTTGGCCTGTGGACCAATGGGTCTTGGGTTTGATTCCAGCCGAGGGCACTTACCTCTGTTGCGGTTCGTCCCTGGCCCTGGTTGGGCTCATGCGGGAGGCAATTAGTCAATGTGTCCCTCTCACGTCGATGTTTCTCTTTCTCTCCCTCTCTCTTCCTCTCACTCTATCTGAAGATAAATGGAAAAATATCCTCAGGTGAGGATTAAAAAAAAAGAAAATTTCAGGGAAATGGAAATTAAACAATTAGATACCACTACACAATTATTAGTATGGCCAAACCTCAGAACACTGGCAATATCAAATGCTGGTAAGGATATGAAACAATAGGAATTCTCATTCACTGATGGTGGAGATGCAAAATGTTACAGACACTTTGGAAGACAGTTGGTACTTTCTTACAAAACCAAACAAACCCTTACCATACAATCCAGCAACTGTGTTCCTTGGTATTTACCCAAATGAGTTGAAAATTCATGTCCACACAAAAACTTGCAAACAGAATGTTTGTGAGACTGTAAAATGGTACCATTCCTGTGGAAAAAAGTATGACAGTTTCTAACAAAATTAAACATAGAATTACCATATAATCCAGCAATTCCACTTCTGGGTAGAAAACCAAAGAATTGAAATCAGGGTCTCTAAGAGATATTTGTACACCCATGTTCATAGCAACATTAATCATAATATCTAAAACATGTAAGCAACCCAACTGTCCATCAGTGGATGAAGAGATAAGCAAAATGTGGCATACACATACAATGGAATATTATTCAGCCTTAAAAAGGAAATACATTTTGAAATATGCTGCAACATGGATGAAACTTGAAGACATTATGCTCAGTTATGTAAGCCAGTCACAAAGGACAAAACTGTATGATTATACTTAGATACGTAAGAGTAGTCAAAATCATAGAGACAGAAAGTAGAATGGTGGATGCCAGGGGCTGGCAGAAGGGAGAATAGGAAGTTATTGTTTAATGGGTAGTTTTGGTTTTACATGATGAAAAGAGTTCTGGAGATGGATGGTGGTGATGGTTGCACAGTATTATGAATGCATTTAACACCACTGAACTGCACACTTAAAAATGGTTAGGGTGATAGATTTTATGTTAAGTGTATTTTATTTTTATTTTTTCTTATCCTCACCCAAGGACATTTTTTTTTTTTTTTTTTTTTGCATTTATCTTCAGATAGAGCAGGAAAGAGAGAGGGAGGAAGAGAGAGAGAGAGAGAAACATCGACGTGAGAGAGACACATCAAGTGGTTGCCACCCACACGACCCCAGCCAGGGCCGGAGACAAACTGCAACTGAGGTACATGCCCTTAGCGGGAACCAAACCTGGGTCTCTCTGGTCTGCGGGCCGACACTCTAACCGCTGAGCCAAACCCGCCAGGGCTGTTCAGTGTATTTTTATCACAATGGAAAGAAATGGGGGGAAATACCCTTTACTCTGATTTTATAGCAGTTTTATTGATAATTCTCCAAATCTGGAAGCAACTAAGATGACCTTCAGTAGGTGAATGCATAAGTAAAATATGGGACTTCCAGAGTGTGGAACATAATTCATTGCTAAAAAGAAATGAGTTATCAAGCCAAGGATAAACATGAAGGAATCTTAATTGCATAATACTAAATTTAAAAAGACAACCTGAAAAGGCAACATGCTACATGATTTCCACTATATGACATTCTGGAGAAGGTAATACTATGGAGACAGCAAAGAAATTAAGAGATTGCTAGAGGTTAGGGGTGAGAGAGGGATGGATAGACAGAACACAGAAGATTTTTAGGGTAGTGAAACTATTCTGTACGATGCTATAATGGTTGATACATGTTGTTATAAATTTGTCCAAACCCACAGAATGTAAAACACCAAGAGTGACCTTAACATAGGATTTTGTAATAGTGATGTGTGCTTGTAGGTTCATCAATTGTAACAAATGAACTATTCTGGTGCAGAATATTGATAATGGGGAGGCTATGCCTGTGTGGGGACAGGCTGTATATGATAAATCTCTGTACCTTCTGCTTAATATTGATGTGAATCTAAAACTGCACTAAAAAATAAAATCTATTTTTTAAAATCTGGTTCTCATATCTGCTTTGCATTAGATCTTCTGCTATCAGAGAAAACCAGAGCTAGACAGAAGTTAAAGTGGTGAAGGCAAATTTTATTCAAGAACTATTGCATTAAGGAAAGAGTGACCTCAGACTAGAACTGCACTTCATTCTGAATACAAAAAGGACAAGTGGGGATTTATGGATAAAGAACAAGGTTCGGGGTCAGTAGATGCAAAATTACTAAAAGGAAACATTAGGGATAAGGAGAATTCTAGCTAAACCTACTTGATAGAATTTTTACTCAAGGCAGGTCAAGAAGGTCAGATAACCACTTTGGGAGATTCTAGCTAAACTGACTCACCTAGATTCTTGCTAAAACTGGAATAAGTGGGCCAAGCACAGAACCCAAGTTCAGGGCCTTTAAGGCTTAGAGGACCCTGGCAGAGTTAGGTCAAGGAGAGTCTTTGTCACTGCAATAGTTCTGGTTACTATTTCTGATTTTAAATGACATTTTGTGATTAGGTCACACTCTGGTCTGTAGGGCATTTCCCAAGGGCTACTTTCTAAATCTGGGTTAGAAAGAGAGATCATTGAATAGCTACCTCCTTACAAAGGTTTATGCAAGCTGGGACAGTGACAAAAGGGCTTAGGATAGAAGAAACCAACAGGCCCTGGCCAGTGTGGCTCAGTTGGACGGAGCTTTGTCCTGTGCACTGGAAGGTCTCGGGTTTGATTCCCTGCCAGGACACATGCCTAAATTGCAGGTTTGATCCCCTGTTGAGTGCTCGCAGGAGGCAGCTGATGGATTTCTCTCTCTCTAAAAACTCTCTCTCTCAAATAAATAAAAAATAAAAAGAACAGAAAATTTAAAAAGTGAGCCTAGGCAGGGTTGCTTTGGCTCTCTAGAGACATTATAGGAAAAAAATGTGCGAAGGTGGACTGCTGTTGGCTTACTGGAGTCACAGAAAAGGGGGCCTTGGAGACAGGTTGAGGGGATTAGCCTGGTACCAGCTGCAACTGCTCACTGCCCCACTGGTTGCAAGTCTTGTGGGGATCCTTAGAGTTTAGGAGAGAAAAGAGGCATGCCTGAGAGGGAAGAAAGGCATAGGCTGGTTCCTTCGTTTTGAGGGTTTTGATGTATGGGAGTTTAGGGGAGGACTTAGGGGAGGATCTCAATAGAATATTCATCAGCTTTATGCTGATGTGCCAAAATGAGCCCGGCCAGTGTGGCCCAGTGGTTGAGCATCCACCCGGCACCAAGAGGTCACCAGTTTGATTCCCAGTCAGGGCACGTGCTCAGGTTGTAGGCCCAATCCTCAGTGGGGGGCATGCAGGCAGTGGCCAATTGATGTTCTCTCTCATCAACATTTCTATTTCTCTCTCCCTCTCCCCTCCTCTCTCTAAAAATCAATAAAGAAAAAAAATTTTAATGAGATTTATTTCCTTAACTTCATCTGTCTTTGGGTGTGGTTTGCACAAGTGGCACTAATTGGATTTATGTTGTCTGTCTCCCTGAGTATGTGATTTAAGCTATTTACCCTCTGGTTGGAGAAGAGAAGTGTAAACCATTTACTATTAAGTGTCCTTGGTTAGGGAAGATAGGATTTTTCGATTTACTAGATGGCTGTAAACTGCTTGGCTGTTTAACTGTCTCAGTTTCCTATTCCACTTTCCTGGCTTATTGACCTATCTCAATGTGAAGCCATGTTTCTGTTCCTACAAAACAATGCCAATACATACTTTTCAGGACTCTCATGTGTCTGGCTCATGCTAATAAATGGCAGTTATGATTATATATATTAAAAATTGAAATATTCATATATGATATGTAGATATACACAATATAATACAGTAATAGATCCCATTTTATATTGTCACATATATTCCAATAAAGTGAAATCAAGGATAGGTACGTAAGGAAAGTGGTCTTAAAAGATGGCCGAATTTAAAAAAAATAAAAAGAAGATGGTTGAATTTTGCCCTGGCCAGTTTGGCTCAGCAATTACAGCATTCGCCTGTGGATCAAAGGGTTGTGGGTTCGATTCCGGTCAAGGGCACATACCTCGGTTGCAGATTTGATACCCAGCCCTGGTTGGGGTCACGCGGGAGGCAACCAGTCATTGTGTTTCTCTCACATTGATGTTTCCGTTGCTTTCTCTAAAAATCAATGAAAAAAGATCCTCAGATGAGGATTAACAACAACAACAACAAAAATAGATGGCTGAATTTCAACAGAAGGGATAGCATGTCAAATAGTCAGATGTGGAAAAGCATAGTGAAAATTGAGGGCATGGCAAGTAATGTGATGTGGCTAGAGTGTAAGGATGCCTAATTGGAACTAGAAATAAGAATGGGACCAAATGGTGCAAGGCCTTAACGCCATGCAAAATTCCTGAACCACAAATCTATGAATGCTCTCTGATCACATTTCTTATGGCAGTGGTGTGGAGAAAAGATTGATGATTTAGAGGCAAGGGCTTCATTAAGAAGTTGTTGCAATAGTTTAGAGGATACAAGGAAAATAACAATGGGGAAAAAGAAGCATGTGCCTGAAATTTTCTCCCCAAAGAATCCAATGATTTCACTTTTCTAAATTAGAGAGAATTAAGCAATCATTTTGGGCAATGTGTGAAAGATTTTGATGCAAACATGGCATAAGTTATACACCTATTTTAGGTGGGAGCTATTAATGGGAAGGAAAGCAAGTCTTGGAGAAAAGGGCATACAGCAAAAGGGTTATATTTAATATGGAATATGAGTGCATTTTAATAAGATAGTGGCCTGGCTGGTGTGGCTCAGTGGTTGAGCATCGACCCACACACCAAGAGGTTAACGGTTTGATTACCGGTCAGGACAAATGCCTAGATTCTGGGCCCAATCCCCAGTTGGGGGCATGCAGGTGGTAGCCAATTGATGTTCTCTCTCATCGATGTTTATCTCTCTCTCCGTCTCTCTTCCCTTCTCTCTAAAATCAAGAAAGAAAAATAAATATTAAAATAAGTAAATAAATAAGATAGTGATTTTGCAGATTAGGAACTCCAAGAATCCTTTCAGATCCTCACCCAAATGGTCTAATCACTCTCCTCTGGATCTTCTAAAAACCTTTGGTAGGTGAGACAGAGGACTTATCTGTTTGTCTTCCCAGCTGGACTCTGAGCTCCATCAGCAACAAGCCTGGGATGGTAAATCAGTTTTCCTAGGGTTTAGCATAGGGTCCAGAACCCAAATAAACAAATAATTTAAAATAAATAGCCCTGGCCATTTTGGCTCAGCAGTTAGAGCATCAGCCTGTGGATCAGAGGGTTCAGTTCCCACTAAGGGCACATACCTCAGTTGCAGTTTGTCCCTACCCAGTTGGGATTGTGTGGGTGGCAACCAGTCATGTGTCTCTCTCATGTTAATGTTTCTCTCTCTCTCTCTCCCTCCCGCTGTATCTGAAGACAGATGCAAAAAATGTCCTCGAGTGAGGATTAAAAAATAATTAAAAATTAAATTAATAACTAAATAAAATCAGTAAATGGTATATAAAAGAAAGGGAGTCAAGACTCACTTCTTTTTGTTGAATGAATATTTGGAGCATTCTCATCTTTCTTGATGCCTTCCTTTGCATACATTATTTTTTGAGTTTTGTTTATCCAACCAAGAAGAGAGTCCACTCTACCTTAGGTAATGTGCCAGGGGAAGGACAGATGACTCAGCTTGATTAGACTACGACAGAGAAAAACCCAGGGACTGAAAGCACAGAGAATGCAACTAAACAGGACTGGAGGGTCAGTAGAGGCTTTCCAGGAGAAATGAAGTGGAGTCCAGGAAGGCTGAGGGGAAAAAATGGTTAGCCTGAGGGAAGTAGAAGGTCTGGAGTGAGTTTCTATTAAAGAAACAATGTAGGTAAAGGCTGCAACCAGGGGGAACAGTTTTCTAGATAACCAAAAGTATTTAGACAGCCTAGAGATTAGAATATGTGAGAAGACAATGCTGCTGAGATTAGGGAGACAGGAAGATTTGTAAAACATTTAAGAATTAATACTTAGTCATAACAATATTGGGAAACTATTGAAGGTTTTAAACAGAATGACATGATCAGATTTACATTTTAAAAAGATAATTCAGCCCTGGCCAGTTTGGCTCAGTGGTTAGAGCATAGGCCTGCGGTCCAGAGAGACTCTGGTTCGGTTCCCACTAGGGGCACGTTGCAGTTTGTCCCTGGCCCTGGTTGGGTTGTGCGGGTGGCAACCACTCTATGTGTCCCTTTCACATCGATGTCTCTCTCTCTCTGTCTCTCCCTCCCACTCTATCAGAACAAAAAAGAAAGAAAAAAGTGTCCTCTGGTGAGGGTAAAAAAAAAAAAGATAGTTCAATTGTGCAAATAATGGATTGGATGAGGCAACACTGAATGCAAGAACAGCTGTGAGAATACTGCAATAGTGTGGGCGAGAAATGGTGGTGGGAAAGCAAAGAAAGAACACTCTGATACATACAGCTGGAGGCAAGATCTCTCTGGCTGTAATGCAGGAGGATGAGGAAGTGACTGGATATGTAGGGAAGGTTCATTAACGACTTCAAGGGATGAAGGGGAAGCCATTTAACATTTTAATCATGGAAGTGATAGATTCAGATATGGGTTTATAAATAGATCACTTGGCAGAAGGTGGTGAGAAGACCGTCAGAACAGTGCACAAGTAAGAGCTGAGACAAGCGGGGAGAAGTGGCTGTGAAGAGGCACGGAAGACTTCAAACGTTTCAGAGCCAGTTACCAAACCGGCAAAGAGTAAGCAGAAACAGACGCAGCCCAGGACCAGCGGAGGGAAGTTGGGCCGGGGAGGGGGGAAGGGAGGTGCAGCCGGAGCTGCCCACGCCTCCCGGCGCCGGGGGCGGGACCAGAGCACGCACGGCGGCATGACGCAGGGCCGCAGCTGGCCTCGTTTTGGCCGCCGCCGCCGCTTTGAGGCGGAGTAGGATGAGGCCCGCGGCCGCGGCTCCGGCGTCTGCAGGAGCAGCAGCAGCTGAGGCAGCAGCTGAGGCAGTCGCGACGGTCGCGCCCCCCCCCTCCTGACCTGGATTAGGCCCAGCAGCTCCGTGGCCGCCGCCGCCCCGCGGGGGGGCGGGGTGGGGAAGTGTTTCGTCTCCCCGCCCGCCCCCCCCAACACCGCCTCGCTGGGGGCTACTGTCGCGACCCCGCCGGAGCCCGCGGCCCAGCCTTGAGCCCCCGCCCCCGGGGGCTGGCATGAGCGGCCCTTCGGCGGCGCCGGGGGGCGGGGGAGCCGCCACCGCCTGAGCCCCGGCCTGCCGCCCGACCCCACCTCTCAGACCGAGGCTGACCGGGGAGCTCACGGAGGACCCCGCCACTGCTTTCTTCCCACCCCTCCCCCACTCCCAGATCACACACCCTAGCCCCGGAAGATGGGGAACTGCCTCAAATCCCCCACTTCGGATGACATCTCCCTGCTCCACGAGTCTCAGTCCGACCGGGCTAGTTTTGGCGAGGGGACGGAGCCGGATCAGGAGCCTCCGCCGCCATATCAGGTAGGGGAGGGTGTGTATTGGGGAAGAAGGGGTGCGAGGAGTAGAAGCAGCTTCGGCCGAAATTAAGGGGGCTTCGAGGCTGTCACTACTCCCTGGCCTCGGCAAGGCCTGGCCTGGGGGGCGTTGACCTGCTTAGGGCTGGATCTGAGGGTGATTGCTCCCCACTCCCAGAAATGCGGGATCTTCACCTCTTCTCAAGCACGGCGTGGGGATGGTACTCCGTCCTTGAGTTGTGGGATCCGAGTACGTGATCATATCCCCGTGGCCAGCTGCTGGTGTTTTGCTTGTGGAGTTGGGAGTGACAGTCTCCTGCCTTTATGCCTGAATCGAGAAGATTCCTCATCGCACCGCTAACTGGGTTCTGGGATGGGTGGTTGCCCCCCACCCCATTTACGTTTTTATTTGTGATCATCCTGTCCTCTCCCTCCCTGCTCTCCTTCCTTGTTTGTGTTAACTGGTTCTGGTAGGTGTTCATTTCTCCTACTTGGGAAAAGATCTTCAAGTGGTGATTTTAGTTCCACCGTATCAAGAGTTACTTGTTTGTGTGTGTGTGTGTGTGTAAGAATTACTTGTTTGCATATGTATATATTCATTTTTAAACCCTTCTTTACTCCACCCCATGACACATCTTTTAAATGCTGTGACTTAATAAAACTTGATGATCTTGAACTTTGGAAACCTTTAAACCTGACTTGAGAAATACCTTCTGTTACTCGTGGTTCTCCCTTTGTATCAAAGACTTTCTCCTAAATAGTTTCATTGCTTTTTGTACAGCAATCAGCATCCCCAGATGTATTTACACAATTAATAAAAAGCTAAGCTCTCTTGAGAAAACTCAGGGTAGGTATGTAGATGTTATAATTCATAATATATGCAAACCTTTTCTCTACTTCAGATTCAAGTGATGTTGGCTAAAAACTTTTTATCCAGAAGTACTTGCACATTAGCTTAATTTTTTTCCTGAGGGGGTTTAGTTTTCTAATTGGGCAGTCTCCTTTGTTATTTCATGGTGACATCATTATTTAGTGTTATTCTTTTCTCATTCCTTTGTAAACGAGTGTCTCATGACACCAGAAAAACCTGATTACACAAGCTGGTTTTCTGAATAAAACCCTTCAGGGGCTTTTCATAAATACCAATAAAGTCCAGTCTTAATTGTAGCATACAGAAACCTCCATGACTTATCTCACATTCTGTATTCCAGGCTTATCACATACACCAGCCTGTTCATACCTCTCTGCCTTTCCTCTAGTTGCTCCCTCTTCTTGGAGCCCTTCCCCCAAGGTCGACCAGGTGAACATCTAATCCTCTTTGAGGACTCAGCTGTCCTGTCACCTCATATCTGGAGTCCCTACATTCCCTTCCCTCCTGCCCTGAATCTATCACTCCCTGTTTGTGTTCCCCTGAACCCTCAACCCTCCCATAAACAGCACATAGAACACTTGAGTGTTAATGTCCTTGTTTAGTTAGATGTATGTCTCATCCTTGAGGCATTTTCCTCTTCCCACATTGTAAACTGCATACAGGTAGGGACACTGTCTCCTGTTTTCTGTTGTATCCCCAGCATCTGGCTCATAGTAGATACTCGGTAATTGTGGGGTAAATGAAGACTATAAGCCTTGAGAACAGAATATATGTACTCAATGCTTTGTTCAATTTCAGGCACAGAAAAGCACTTAAATGTTGAATGAATTAATGAATTTGAATGCAGAACTATGTTTTGTAAGCTTACACACCCATTTCTTCCAAAGAATTGTCACCGGAAAGTATCTTTAAAAACCCAAGCTAAATCTGGATGTCTTTTTGAATCTTTAAAGCAAGCAAATTGTTTATATTTCACTTTTCATTTCCCTCAAAATACTGTAAGACTGTATATGTGCTTATTTCTGTTTCATGAACAAACTTTTGTAGAGGTATGAATTATTTCAAAATCTTTCATGTTCCCTAGCCTCTTTCCAGGCAAATTGAGTATCTTTGACTTAATTGCCCTTTTTGTCTTATCCTTATCATTACATAGTGTTGAGAATTGTATTTGTCTTTTTCAGGAAGACTGGATGATAATGAGAGGTGTGTTTTTTTTTGGTATCATGGAGGAGCATTCTTTGAAACATGTTATTTATGACAGTGGGAGTTTTTTGTGGTGTTCCTTTCCTGAAATGAATGACCCAGATATGCAAATTTGGTTGGTATCAATTGAAAGAAAATAATCTTTTTAAAATGGGAGCATAAAAAAGAGAAACCTTAGTAGGAAAAAAATTGCCCCCCATGAAGGAAATAAGATTTTAGAAATGGCTTATTTAGATGACCTGAGAAATACCAATCTAAGGAAAATGATTTCTATTTTCAGTGGACAGAAGTAACTCCCCCCCTCCTTAAGTAGTATATAATTAGCAGAGTTATAGGAATATTGCCTAATTACTTTAAAGGATAGCCTCAGCTATAATAGGATTAAACATGTTTTTTCATAAAGAAAGTAACTGATTATAAAGGAACACACTGGTATTTTTCTGTAGTGAAAAGAGATTTTTGTGTTTGTGTTGCACAATGTAAATATATGCCAAAAGTTCTATACAGTAGACTTTTTTTTATGAATTCTGGTTATTTTCTATTAGCAGAATCTGACAGATTTTTTTATTTTGCTTAAAAATAAGTACTGCGCCCTGCCTGGTTTGGCTCAGCAGTTGGAGCGTCGGCCTGTGGACCAGAGAGTCCCGGGTTCAGTTCCCGATAAGGGCACGTACCAAAAATAAATAAGTACTGCACCATTAGTCAAAGTTTATAGGAAGTATATATTTCTCTCCTGGGTTTCTTTAGTAGCCTTCTAACTGCCCTCTCTTGCCTCCCTAATAAGTTTGTTCTTTTAAGATTTTTTTTTTTAGAGAGAGAAGGGGGGAGAGAAAGAGAGACATTGATGTGAGAGGGAAACATCAATCTGCTGCCTCCTGCACACCTGCTGCTGGGGATTGAGCCTGAAACCCAGGCATGTGCCCTGACTGGAATTGAACCAGCAACCCTTTGGTGCATGGTCTGACACCCAACCAACTGAACCACACTGGCCAGGGCCCAATAAGTCTGTTCTTGATTTAGCAGCCAGAGTGATTCCGATAGAACAGATCATGGCACTCTGCTCAGCCTTCTGTGGATCCCCATTTCATTCAGTGTAAAAGCCAAATTCCTTACAGTGTCCCATAAACCTTATATGATCTATTCCCTCTGCCCCGCATACCTCTTATACATCCCCCCCCCCCCCCCCCCTTCCCTGTAGCCTTTCTGGCTTCCTTGTTTCTAGGATACTCCAGGACCTTTGCTCTGGTTTCTGTGCCTGGAATGCTCTTTCCCCAGGTATCACTGTGGCTGACTCCCTCACTATCTTCAAGTCTTGACTCAAATGACACCTTCTTAAGCCCTCTCTGACCACCCTTTTAAAAATTGCAACCTGCCACAACATCCTGGAATTCTTCCTTAGTCTGTTCTGTTTTTTTCCCCTTTAACTTTTATCACTTTCTAACACGCAGTCTTTACTTATTATGCTTATTATCTGTCTCCTCCCACTAAGTGGTAAGCTCCCTGAGAAAAGGGGATTTTTAAAAAAATTGTTTTACAAGTACCTAGAACAATGCCTGATTCATATTAGGCACTCAGTTTATGGTTGAATGAATGGATTTCTTCTAAATGAATTAATATATTTTGAGGCAGGTGCATTTGCATGTACATTCCTAGTGCCCTTTTTTCTTTATTGTGGTTCATTTTTAAGGATTCAATTCTAAAAATCAAACCTCAATAATATTAAATTTAGGAGTCGGTTTAAAATACGCCCTGGCCAGTTTGGCTCAGCGGTTAGAGCGTCGGCCTGTGGTCCAGAGAGACCCGGGTTCGGTTCCCGCTAAGGGCACGTACTTTGGTTGCAGTTTGTCCCCGGCCCTGGTTGGTCGTGCGGGTGGCAGCCACTCGATGTGTCCCTTCACGTCGATGTTTCTCACTCTCTCCCTTCCTCTCTCTCCCTCCCATTCTATCTGTGCAAAAAATGGAAAAATATCCTCGGGTGAGGATAAAAAAAAAAAAATAAAAAAAAAAAATAAAATAAAATAATTATTGACCCAGCCAGTGTGGCTCAGTGGATGAGCATCAACCCATGCACCAAGAGGTCATCGGTTTGATTCCCGGTCAGGGCACAGGCCTACATTGTGGGCCAAATCCCCAATGGGGGGCATGCAGGAGGCGGCCAGTTGATGTTCTCTCTCATCAATGTTTCCATCTCTCCCTGTCCCTTCCTCTTTCTCTAAAATCAATAAAGAAAAAAATTTTTTTTTAAATACACATTTAAAAAAATAAAATAATTATTGATAATTTAGATTTTTTTTCACCCTGTATATATTCTATAACGAACTTTATTTTATGAGAAAGTACTTGAATGCTTGTTCTTAAAGAAATGGGAAGGAAGAGGTTAGAGCTTTTCTTGAATTAGAAGGTAAAAACAAAGAAGTTTGGCATACCCTTTATTCTCTCTTTCTGGAGTGTTTAGAAAGAATACAGAGGAAATCTTCCTATCAAGGACAGTCTTAGAAGGGTTGTGAGAGGGAGGATAAGTCATGAAAGAGTAGAGAATGAAGGTCCTTAAGAGGAAAGGGCCTGGTAGGTAGCCCAGTGCCCATATGTGAACAGGTTGAGATACCACTGTTATCTAAGACCTGTGTGTCATGCTAATTCAAGAGTGGCATTCTATTAAAAGAGCTTAATATACATCGAACAACAGAAGCCACTCAACAGTATTTCTTTCTGAATATATATAAATACTGGTTTCTCTTGGTTTTGTAATAGTTAAATAATTTGAGATTTACTAATCTCCTCCCCCCCATCTTATACTTTGTGATTAATACATTTGAGGTTTTAAAATCAGAAAATTAGATATTGTTAATACAGCAGTGAATGCAGGTGTAGCTCTGGTTTTGGAGTCTGATAGATCTGAATTCAAATTCTGGTTGTTAATGTAAAATATGAGGAGAGTTTATTAGATTATGTTGTGTTTTGAGGAGCATCCTTCACAAATAACAAAACATAACATTTTAGATATTTCAGATTATGACTGAATAAAGCTTTCTTCGAGATACTTTAAAAAAAAAGGCTTGATGTCTCCTATAGAACTCATTAAAAGTAACCCCCTCTTTGAATAGTCTATACTATAATACAATAAAATGGTTATTTAAGCACTAATATGCTATTAATATCTTGTTTTTTCTGATACCTTCATGATGTTAAATTCAATTAATTGAAGCTGTTTTTATGTTTTAGCATTTTGTTTACCATTTTGGTGGAAATTACCTCAAAATGTAGTTCAGATATCTTTTTGTTTGTTTGTTTTTTGTTAATCTTCACCAAAAGGATATTTTTCCATCTATTTTTAGATAAAGTGGAAAGGAGGTGGGGTGGAGAGAGGGAGAGAGACAGAGAAAGAAACATCAATTTGAGAGAGAGACATTGATTGATTGCCTCCTGAATGACGCCCAACCAGGGCTGGGGCTGGGGATGGAATCTGCAACCCAGGTGTGTGCCTTTGACTGGGACTAAAACCCTCAACCCTTCAATCCATGGGTCTGCGTTCTAATTGCTGAGTCAAACTGGCCAGGGCTATATTGGTCTTACTGAAAAAATTATTTAACTTTTAAAAGTGTCCTATGTATAAAATTTTACCCTTGTTCACTGAGGTGCAGATCAACTCCAACCTTTTTTTTGTTTTTATCCTCACCCTAGGATATTTTTACATTTATCTTCAGATGGAGCAGGAGGGACAGAGGAAGGAAGAGAGAAAGAGAGAAACATCGATGTGAGAGAGAAACATCGATTGGTTGCCACCTGCACAACCCCAACCGGGGCCAGGGACTGCAACTGAGGTATGTGCTCTTGGCCAGAATCAAAGCCGGGACTCTGGTCTGCGGGCCGATGCTCTAATCACTGAGCTAAATCGGCCAGGGCCAACTCCAACCTATTTTAAAAAGCCTTCCCTTGCCCAGCCAGTGTGGCTCAGTGGTTGAGCGTCAACCCATACACCAAGAGTTGCCAGTTCAATTCCCGGTCGGTGCATATGCCCAGGTTGTGGACCAAATCCCCAGTGGGGGAGCATGCAGGAGGCAGCCATTCGATGTTCTCTCTCATCAGTGTTTCTATCTCTCTCTCCCTCTCTCTCTCAAAATCAATAAAGAAGAAAAAATTTAAATAAATAAGTAATAAAATAAAAAAGCTTTCCCTGACCATTTTGTCCCTTCTCACTCCTGATTTTGTTTGTATTATTTATCTGGAAATCATATATTACCTTATAAGTTAGCTCTGGTACTTTAACAGTTATTATCTTTCCAGATTAGTTTTCCTTAAAAATCAGAATGATGTAAGATTTTAGAATTTCTTGGTGGAGTAGAATGGTACCTTACACATTGTGGACACCCAGTGACTAACTTAGAACTATGCCATCTCCCTCTTATTGTCACCACCATAATTGAGGTCCTCTTTACCTCTCACAGTAATCTAATTGACATCTCCTCTCCTCCCCATTCACTTCATTCCTTACTGCTAGACAAATTCTATCCAGATCATATCCCTTGCATCTTAATCCTTAATGATTCTTCATGACTTATCATTGAAGGTCTAGCTCTGTCTTAATTCTCTGTCAGAGTCATAATCTGGCTCCTCATTTATTTTTCCAGCTTTTTTTTTAAAAAAAAATAGGTTTTTATTGATTTTTTTAAAGAGAGATAGAAACACAGATGTGAGAGGGAAACATCGATCAGCTGCCTCCTGCATGCCTCCTATTGGGGATTGAGCCCGCAACCTGGGCATGTGCCCTAAATCCATGAGATGACACTGAATCCACTAAGCCACACCGGCTGGGCTATTTTTCTAGTTTTTTTTTAACAGTTTGCTATAATCTAATATACACCTTCTCCTTTCCATCCTCTGCCTTTGCTCATTCTATTCCAATTGCCAGGAATGCTTTCCCTTAATTTCCAATGTAAATTCTATAGCCTGGATCCTTTTCTGATCTCCCCCCAACATGAACAATTTCTTAATCTGAACTCCTTTAGAAGTTTGTTTACCATTTTTAGGACACTTTATCCTTTCTATTTGATTTTAATTAGTATTTATAATAATGTCACATACCCTCTACTAGAATCCAAGTCTCATGATTCATCTTTGCATTGCTAGAACTATTCTTTTCACATAGTAGGCACTCAAATACTTGAGTAAATGTGAAAATCAGTTATTTCATTTTCTGTAAGAGTTTTGAAGTTTGCTTCTTTTTTAAAAAAATTTTTATTGCCCTAGCTGGTTTGGCTTAACGGTTAGAGCGTTGACCTGTGGACCAAAGGGTCATAGGCTGGATTCCAGTCCAGGGCACATACCTGGGTTGCAGGTATGATAACCTGGCCCTGGTCAAGGTCATGTGGGAGGCAATCAATCAAAGTGTCTCTCTCACATCAATGTTTCCCTCTCTCTCTCCCATCCATTCTCTCTTAAAAAAAAAAAAAAAAAAAAAAATCAGTGGAAAGAAAAATATCCTTGGACGAGGATTAACAAACAAAAAATTTTTATTCATTGATTTTAGAATGGGGCGCTGCGGGGAGACACACACACGCACACACACACATCAATTTTGTTGTTGCATTCGTTGGTTGCTGCTTTTATGGGCCCTGACTGGGGTTGAACCTGCAACCTTGGCATGTGGGGGTGATGATCCAACTAACCTACCCGGCTAGGGTGGTTGTTTGCTTCTGTATAAATTGTTCCCAGAATCATGTACTTTAGTGTTTGGCCTTTGTACTTTAAAGGGTTATGCTATTTTCTTCTCCCACATTCACTATTTTTATCTGACTATTCAGTTTTGTCCTGTCAATTCTAATTTATAAAGTGCATGAACTTTGGGAAAGTTAATCTCTGCATCTTTTTCATTTGAATTTGGTTTGTGTTCTATGTCGTTTAGCTTTCCTTGGTCTTTTTTAAATAAATAAGCAAAGATTATTTGTTTGCTTATTTACTTATGATCTTTGTTGCAAGGGTTTTGTTCGCTTATGCCTGATCTCCCACTCTGAATGTCCTATAAGTAAGGCTGATTCTTTGCCGTTAAGCATGTATGCACCTTTAAGAGTAGGGCAGTCTGTGTGTCACTTTAATTCTAGAGCTAATTATAGGGTAACTTGAGAAGTTGGGGTAATAAGTTACTTGGTACATAGGATCTGAAAACTTTGACTTTCTTAAAATATTTTTAGTTAATGCTTTCTAGAAAGTACTTATATTTATTGTAAAATTTAGATCTTTTAAAATCTTAATATAGTACTTTAGAATCGGATTCTTATTTTTTCAAGGTCTTAATTTTATTTGGTTTCTTCTAAACAAAAATTGTCATGGATGGCTACTATAGGTTCTCCTTGACTTTTTTTTATTCAACTTGCACCCCTTCTTTCTACCTTCTGTCTTTATTAAGCCTCAGCCGAGTTAAAATCAGGAAATGAGGAGGGGAGTGAAAGGATGATTCTAAATACAACTGGAATTAAATGTTACATTTCTTTGTCATCTTGTCTCAAGCCATTTTTGAATATAGTTATTTTCTGTATATTACCTTCTTTCAAGCAAAGAGATAGGGATGATGTATTTCTATCATTTATTCAACTAGGTTATTAAATAGGCTAGAACAAATTTCCAGAAGTTGATGCCTTACCAATAACTTTTTTTTCCCCTTCACTGAGGATATTTTTCCACTTATTATCAGATATAGTGGGAGGGAGGGAAGGTGAGAGAGACAGAGAGAAACATTGATGTGATAGAGCCACATCGACTAGGGCCCGGGATGAACCACAACTGAGGTATGTGCCCTTGACCGGAATTGAACCCAGTCAGGGCACATACCTAGTTGTTGTGGGTTTGATCCCCAGTTGGGACGTGTATGGGTGGCAACCAACTAATGTTTCTCTCTCACGTCATTGTTTCTGTCTTTCTCTTCCTCTCTAAAATAAATTTAAAAAAACAACAACATATCCTCAAGTGAGGATTTAAAAAAAAAACTTTGAGCTTAGTTTAACATGAATGCACATATACCTATCTTTTAATTAAATAGCCAACCTGAAGGGTAATCCCAGAGGCCAGTTGAGTAATTATCTTGTTACTTAATGTAGTGAGCATACAGTAAGGTAACTAAGGGATCTGAAAGTGTGGGAAAGAAAACAATCCTCCAGATATACTTGTTTATAAATTTATAAAATTTTTTAAATTTCTTAAGAAGCTGAATGGCTTTAAGAAGAGATACTTTTATAACTGACCCAACTAGTTAAAGTTACATATAGTTTTGTATAACCATTTAATTCTTATATTTGTGGTGGGAAGAAGAAGCAATTTACTATAAATTGAATTGCAAGGCTTTAAGCATAAAAAGCAGGATGCTTGATACCTGTTTTCTGTCTGTCAGCAAGTATGTGTTAGCCACCAAGGGGAAAGGAGAAATGAGTCCTTTACCCCTGAAGAGCTACCATTTTAGTTAAGGGGACAAGATTAATGTATATACATGAAGCATTTATTAGTTCACTGTGAAATAGTGTATGATCGAGTATTACATTGTTTGATGTAGACTTTGAAGTTGGAGGATCAATTTGTGATAAGGCAGTGAATCACAAATTTACTTTGTAGGTTCTGAAGACTTTAAAAGAAGTCCTATGTTAAAAATGAGTAAAAGCGCCCTGGCCTGTTTGGCTCAGCGGTTAGAGCATTGGCCTGTGGATCAGAGAGTCCTGGGTTCAGTTTCTGCTAAAGGCATGTACCTTGGTTTCAGTTTGTCTCCAGCCCCATTGGGGTTCTGTGGGTGGCAACCAGTCGATGTGTGTTTCTCTCTCTCTCTTCCTCCCTCTCTCCCTCCCGCTCTATCTGAAGATAAATGCAAAAAATGTCCTCAGGTGAGGATTAAAAATGAGTAAAAGCAAAAGAGCTGCTCTTATTAAACTATGAGTGAGGTAGTTTGAAGCCAAAAGAATAATGAGTAGGTGGTGAGCATGAATTTAGAGAGTTGTATAATCTTATACAGTTAGAGTGTAATATATAGGGGTGGGCAAGGTCAATTTACAGTTATAGTACAAATAAATACTACAAAAATAAATAGTCATACAAGGATAAACTGTGTTTTGCATACTCACAAGTGTAAACTGACTTTTGCCCATCCCTGTATATGTGTGTGTAAACCTTTTTATTGTTTATATACAATAAGCGGTATATCTTTAACAGTATCTTAACTATATAATCTTGTGAACTTTTACATATTATAATCACTATCAAGGTATGAGCCTATTTCCACCCCATCCCCCAAAAGACTCCCTCATACCCGATCCAACAGTCAATACCTCTTCTGCAAAGGTAACTGCTATTTTGACCTCTTATAACCATAATTTTGTTTTGCCTAGTTTTGAAGTTAAATAGAATAATTTGTTCAGCATTGTGAAATTCATTTGTGTTCTTATATGTATGTGAGAGTAGTTCATATTATTTTTATTGCTGTACAGTATTATATAAATGTATTTTTAGGTTAATTCTGTTAATGTATGCTTGGATTGTGTTAGTTTTTGGCTGTCTAAATCTGCTGTGAACATTCCTTTTATGTACATAATATATATAAGCACCTGTTTACTTTTATTATTTTTTTGTTTTGTTTTTGGTATCAAACTCGGGACTTTCTGGTCTGCAGGCCGACGCTCCAACCGCTGAGCCACACCGGCCAGGGCAGCACCTGTTTACTTTTAGTATATATCCAGGAATGGAATTGCTTTGTAATGGAGTAGATATATATTTAGTTTTTCCCACAACATTTTATTACAGAAATTTTCAAAAATACAGAAAAGTCGACAGCCATACTCCCACCACTTATATTCTGCAGTTAACATTTTGCCGTATTTGTTTTAACACATGTCCATCCCTCTATCAATGTATCCTGGTTTATGATGCATTTCAAAATAAGTTGCTAAATAGTTTTCCAAAGTGGTATCACCGATTACACTCATACTAGCAATGTATGAATGTTCTGTTTGTACTACATCCTTACCAGTACCAGGTATTGATAGTCTTATTTTATTTTTAAAAATTTTTATTTATTGATTTTTTAAAGAGAGAGAGAAACATCAGTTTATTGTTCCACTTATTTCTATGTTCATTGGTTGATTCTTGTATGTGCCCTGACTGGGGATCACACCCTCAACCTTGGCATATTGGGACGATGCTCTAATCAACTGAGCTAATCCTACCAGGATTGTTAGTCTTACCTTAGACATTATGATGTGTCTAGAGTTATTTCATTGTGGTTTTAATTTACACTTCCTCAATAAGAAATGCATCTCAGTATACGTACTGATATGCATTTGTTTGTTTTTTGTGGCTGGCCTCTTTCACTTAGCATGTTTTCAAGATTTAGCTATCTATGTTGTAGCATGTATCAGGATTTCATCCCCTTTTTTTGTTACTCCTCACCCAAGGATATTTTTTTCATTTATTTATTTTTTTTTGATTGATTGATTTATTTTAGAGAAACATAGATTTGCTATTCTACTTATTTATGTGTTTATTGGTTGGTTCTTATATGCCCTGACTGGGGATCGAACCCACAACCTTGGTGTATCAGGAAGATGCTCTAACCAGCTGAACTACCAGGCAAGGGCTTCCACTGATTATTTTTTAGAGAGAAAGAGAGAGAGAAGAGGAGAGGGGAGGGCAGAGGAGGGGAGGAGAAAAAGAGAAACATCGATATGAGAGAGAGGTATTATATTGGTTGCCTCCCACATACACCCCAACTGGAACAAGGAACCTGCAGCCCAGGTATGTGCCCTTGTCTGGGAATTGAACCTGAGACCCTTCAGTGCATGGGCCAATGCTCTAACCACTTAGCAACACTGCCAAGGCAGGACTTTATTCCTTTTTATTATAAAATATTCCACTTTATGGATCTACCTCATTTTGTTTAAACATTCTTCAGTTGATGGACATTTGAGTTTCTACTCTTTGGCTCTTATGAATGCTACTATGAACATTTGTGTACAAGTTTTTATACAGATATGTTTTCATTTCTCTTCCACACACCTACTAGTAGAATTGCTGTGTCATATAATTCTGTGTTTAACTTTTTGAGGAACTGCCAAATTGTTTTCCAAAGCACTTGTACCGTTTTATATACGCACCAGCAGTGCTCAAGGGTTCCAATTTCTGCATATTGTCACCAAAACTTATTATCTGTGTGTGTGTGTATTTTGTTTTGTTTTTTAATAATCATCCTAGTAGCTATAAAGTATCTCATTGTGGATTTGATTGCCTATCCCTAAAGGCTGATAAAGCCGAACATCTTTTTGTGTGCTTGTTGGCCATTTGTATATCTTCTTTGGGGAAGTGTCTGTTCAAATCCTTTGCCCATTTTTAATCGGGTTGTCTCTTTATTATTGAGTTGTAAGAGTTCTTTATATATTCTAGTCCCTTGTCAGATAATATGATTTGCAAAAGTTTTCTACCATTTTGTGAGTTGTCTTTTCACTTTCTTGATGGTGATATTTGAAACACAAAAGTTATTAATTCTTATGGAATCCAGTTTATTTTTTTCTTTTGTTGCTTTAGCTTTTGGTGTTGTGTCTAAGTTTGCCCAAGGTCACAAAGGTTCACTCCTATGTTTTCTTCTAAGAGTTATTTTTAGCTCACATAATTAGTTATATGATCCATTTGGAGTTAATTTTTGTGTATAGTGTAAGGAAGGCCCAAATTTATTCTTTTCTGTATGACTGTCCTATTATTATACCCCCATTTGTTGAAAATAGTATTCTTTCCCCGTGTCTTGGCATTCTTGCCCAAAATCAATTGTTCATAAATGTAAGGGTTTATTTCTGGACTCTACAGTTAATGCTTCATTGATCTGTATATCATCCTTTTGCTAGTACTACACTATGTAATAAGTTTTGAAATCAGGAAGTGTGAATCTTCCAACTTCATTCTTATTATTGAACATTGTTTTCACTATTCTTAGTTTTTTGTAATTTCATATGAATTTTAGGATCAGCTGTCAAATTATGCAAATAAACCAGCTGGGATTTTGATAGGGCCACATTTGAATTTTTTAAAATGAACCTACATTGAAACATCATTATCACCCTAAGTTGATAGTTTACTTTAGGGTTTACTCTTGGTGTTGACACTCTATGGTTTGGGCATTATGTAATGACATGGTTCCATCATTATAGCATCATACAGAATACGTTCCTTGCCCTAAAAATCCTCTGTGCTCCACCTATTCATCCCTCCCTCTCCCTAACCCCTGGCAGCCAGTGATCCTTTTACTGTCTTCATAATTTTGCCTTTATCAGAATGTCATATAGCTAGAATTATACAGTAAATAGCCTTTTCACATTTTACTTAGTAATATGCATGTAAGATTCCTCTGTGTCTTTTCATGGCTTGATAGCTCATTTCTTTTTAGCACCAAATAGAATTTCATTGTCTGGATGTACCACAGTTTTATTTATCCAGTCACCTATTAAAGGATATCTTGGTTGCTTCCAGATTTTGGCAGTTATGAATAAAGCTGCTAAACACACCCATGTATAGGTCTTTGGGTGGACATAACTTTTTAATTCCTTTGGGTAAATAGCAAGGAACACAATTGCTGGATCATATTTGGAAAGAGTATGTTTAATTTTGTAAGAAACCACCAAACTTCCACAGTGGTTGTGCCATTTTGCATTCCCACTAGCAATGAGTGAGAATTCCTGTTGTTCCACATCCTAAATAGCATTTGATGTTGTCAGTGTTTGGGATTTTCACCATTCTAATAGGTGTATAGAATGGTATTTTTTATTTGTTAATTTTAATTTGTAATTCCTAGTATTTGTCAGTGTGATAACCCCCACCCTCCTCTTTAGGTGGGACAGGATGGCAAGAGGTGAATGGGATTGGATATTTCTTTTCCCCACATGGAAGGCTAGAGCCAGCTGTATTGCCCTTTCCTCTGATAAAACCTCAATAGGTTGGCTCTGACAAAATAGTTTCTTTTGAGGGCAGGCCTTATTAGAATAGAATGCTCTGGTACATGACAAAATGGTTCCTTTTCTCCTCCCCCTTTTGGAAGCACAAAGAGATTTTTCTCTGATATTCACTGTAAGGATCTGCTAAAGCTCTTAGAGGTAAAACTTAAAGAAGTGTGAGGTCTCCCTGGAGTTTGTAACTCCGACTTGTCTTCTCTGAGCCCCCAGCAGTCCATCAATTACAGTTCAGGTTTTCCTACCCCAGTAATGGTTCTGCTAATGTTTTCTGCTCTGGTAAGTTATGATTTTCTGTATCTACCTATCTGTCTCTCTAATTTTTGGATCAGTAGTCGCACTGTGACGTCACTTCTTTGATTGATCAAGAAGAATTGTTGATTTTTCAGTTCATTCAGATTTTTAAAATTTGTTATGGCGGAGTGGTGACTTATAAACTCCTTATAGGCCAGAAATGAGATGTTCTTAATTTTCATTATAATTCTGTGAAAGTGATTATTGTTATTCCCATCTTATAGGTGAACAAACAGGCTTTGCAGTAGAATTGGGCATCTTATGAGAATTGAGTCTTAGACAGTAGAGGTAATTGCACAGTGTGCCAGAGGAATTGTAGAACAATGAAAATGGATATGATACACTAGATTTGGCTCAAAGTCAGTCATTGGAACCTGGGAGCCCATTTTCAGTAAAGTGAAATCTGTCAGAAAATGGGATATTGGAATTAACTGTTTTATACAGTGATAATTGAGTTAATGAGACTTCTTTTTACAAAAAAAAATTTTTTTTTATTGATTTTAGAGAGGAAGGGAGAAGGAGAGAGCAATGGAAACATCAATGAGAGAGAACATTGATTGGCCACCTCCTGCATGCCCCCCACTGGGCATTTGGCCCACAAACTGGGCATGTGCCCTGATTGCGAATCGAACCAGCGACCTCTTGGTGCATGTGTCAGCATTCAACCACTGAGCCACATCGGCAGGGCGAGTTAATGAGACTTCTTTATAATGAAGTGGGTTTAAAAATATTTCATAAGTCATATAATGGAAGGTTTTATATTGCACAACAGTGTTCTGCTATAACAGAAATATCCCTATGCATAACATTCGTTTTGTCATTTGAAGATGAGCAGAGCTGCCACTCAGCAAAATGCTGAAGTTAGCAAAGTATGTTTTTGGTGTTCCCTTGTCCTCTTTTCTATCTTCAATTGGTGATTCTCCTTTTATCTTTTTTTTTCCCCTTAAGAGATCAGGGCTCCCTGTCTAGCCTTTCTCTCCCAAATCAAAATAAAATATGGTATATTTATTATTAATTGATATTAAAACATCAATTCCTATCTATTAAGATTGATTGTAGTACAGCAGGTCCTCTAATAACATTGTTTTCTTCTGTGTGGTTTCATTATAACAATATTGAGGGGGGATAAAGGATTCCCTAGCTGGGACCACTGTCTTTGTGGAGTTAGCACATTCTTACTTCTGCATGGTTTTCTCTGAGTATTCCGGTTTCCTCCCACATCCAAAGATGTGCACATTGGCTTAATTGGTGTGTCTCAATTGCCCTAGTATGAGTGAGTGTGGATGTTTGTGTGAGTGGCCCTGCCATGGAAGGGCATTCTTTCCAGGGTGGTTTTCTGCCTTGTGCCCTGAGCTGCTGGAATGGGCTCTGTTCACCCTGGACCCTGAACTGGAATAAGTGGATTGGAAAAGAATTATCTTAATCTTTCTTAAATGTAAGGAAAAATTACATTTATTTAATGTTTAATATTCAAAGTGTTTTGGGTCTTTATTTAGAATTTTGATAATGTTTTTGTGACCAAACATATGCCAAAGGAACTTAATTCTTATTTATATCAATTAGCCTATGGTAAAATTGGCTTCTTTATGGTATGTTATTTCATTTAAAGTTGCAGTTTCCCAGAACCCATTGACGACATTAAGTGGGAACTCACTGTATGATGTGCATGTGTTTTATTTAGCATTATCTCCACTGGTCATTTGTATCCTACTCTCTTGCCTTTTACTGTAATAGTTTTTAAAATGTAGAAAGTAATAGTAGTAGATTTGGAGCTAAGAGAGCCCTAAAGTCATAGGTACTGATAAGTAGTCTATTCAGAGTGTTGGAGGAGCAAGGATGTCCAAAAAACAGGACTCATAAAAAAGTGAAAAGGGAGGATGGGGTATTAAAATCACACAGAGAAGCTAATGGATTTAGTTATAGAAAGTACAACTGCAATTAGATTTAAGTGAAAATTTCCAGTTTAAACAGGATTTATTACGGATAAAAGAAAAACTTTCAAAAATATAAATTTTTACAATACCTTTGTCAACGTTTTTTGTTTCAATACACTACCTTTGGGAATAGTGTCTTACTAAAACTGATTCTCACTGGGTCCTTTTTCAAAGTTTACAACACTCACTTTTCATTCTTACTCCTACCATAAATCACTGAAATATTGACTTCCTAGCAGATTTTCATCTCATTTTATTGATTCAGAATTGTTAGATTAGTTATTACACTCTGGAAATAATAGAATCGCACCTCTAGAATCTTGAGTTATGTAGGACTATTTGTGTTACTGGGTGAAGTCAGTTCTGCTTTTAAATCTTGTACCTGTTATGTATGTATGTATGTATGTATTTATTTATGTTATTTTATTTATTGGTCTTAGAGAGAAAGGGAAAGGGAGAGAGATATAGAAACATCGACTGGCCGCCTCCTGCATGCCCCTCATTGGGGATCAGGCCCATGACCTAGGCATGTGCCCTGACCGGTAATCGAACTGGCGACCTCTTGGTGCTTGGGTTGACGCTCAACCACTGAACCACACTGGCTGGGCTTGTACCTGGTTTTAATCATTTTTTTCTCATTGTCTTTTCCCACTGTCAGATGGTTCTTCATCTGCTATTAAAGTATCTGTACTATAGTACCTCTTCTAAAATTTTGCATATTGGAAAATGAGATAATCAAGCTGGTCATATTTCCTAGCAGCTACCAATAGAGAGATCCCAAAGGTAGTACCTATGAGTAAAGAAGCATTTTTATTTGTGAATAAACTATTAGGGAATTTCATACATGGGCACCTTCTTGTTTTTAAGTTTAAAAAATTTATTTTTAAAGTTTTCTTGGCACAGATTTACTTAAGTAAATAAAGTCAATTATAGCAGATAATCCACATGCTTTTGAGAGTAGGAAAAGGTAAAGGAAAGAAACCTTTAATATTGAGATAAGCTTATCAGTGTTTCATTTTTCACATACCTCTCCCCCATTGTATTTCATCATCTGGAATTTTCTCTAGTCCCTAGATTTTGTTTCTCAAGATGGTTTTTATTTATTCCTTAAAACATTTTAATTAGCTAGAACTCCTTATAAGATCTAAGTTCTTAAGAGCAGTGTAATTTTTTTTAATCCTCACCCGAGTATATTTCTCCATTTATCTTCAGATAGATAAGGAGGGAGGAAGGGAGAGAAAGAGAGAGAGAGAGAGAAGCATCAGTGTGAGAGAGACACATCGATTGGTTGACTCCACAACCGAGGTACATGTCCTTGTCTAGAATTGAACCTGTGACTCTGGTCTGGGGGCCGATGCTCTAACCGCTGAGCAAACTGGCCTGGGCAAGGTTAGTGTAATCTTTAGATTGATGAATACTTAACCCTTAGGTCCACAGATCCCTATAGGGTCAGGGATAGAACTGCATTTCAGTATAACTGATTTCCTTGGTAATCTTATGTATTCATTCAAAAACAATATCCAAGAAGAGGTCCATAAATTTCATCAGATTGCTAAAGATTTCCATGCCACAAGGAAGGTTAAGAATCCCTGAGAGGCAGTCTTTGAGTTGCAGGTCATAAGCTCATATCACTGCTGCCAGAAACCACAAAGGCTTTGTGGTTTGAGCCACAGAGTTCTAACAAAGGTATGCGGTACAGGAATTCAGTTAAATTTTGCTGTTGCAACACTATTAGGTAGATTGTCAGACTTCATTTAAGATTAGGTAGCATGATATGGGGCCATTTTAAAATGGCTAAATTCTGAAATCTGTTGAGAAAATTAAGTTGAAATATAATTTCTTAGTCATAGATGAAAAAAATTTTGTATCACATTCTCAAAAAAAATTGCTAAGACTTTGGGCTTGCAGACATTTTTTTTTTTTTAATTCACAATAAAAAATACAGTTACACTATGCTCCAGTTTATGAAACTGGAAACAAGTTTCATAAAACAGTATTGACATTTATTATGTATTCTTTATATTCTATTTTATATTTTAAAAACTCCTAGCTATAAGCCTCTGAAATTGATTTCATAACCTACAGGTAGGTCTTGACTTGCAGTTTAGAAAACATTTCATGATGCAGAGCCAATGACAGTGAAATAATTTAAAACATTTTGTGGCCTCCATCTCAAACAAGGTCTTTTAAGAATCCAAACTTGCCTCTCTATAAAAGTGTTTTAGAGCCCTGGCCAGTTTGGCTCAGCGGTAGAGCGTCGGCCTGCGGTCCAGAGAGACCCGGTTCGGTTCCCGCTAAGGGCATGTACCTTGGTTGCAGTTTGTCCCCGGCCCTGGTTGGGTCGTGCGGGTGGCAGCCACTCGATGTGTCCCTTTCACGTCGATGTTTCTCTCTCTCTCTCTCTCTCCCCCCCTCCCCACTCTATCTGAACAAAAAATGGAAAAATGTCCTCGGGTGAGGATTTAAAAAAAAAAAAAAGTATTTTAGAGAAGTGGGTACATGTTTTTACCCTGGGGATAGTCACTAAGATGCTTGTGCTTGGTCCTTTACATTTATTTTATTTATTAAGGATTTTGGACTTTATCCTAGAGCAGTAGAAAGCTAGCCACTAAAGGATTTGGGGTGGGGCTGGAGGAGTTATTTAAATTAGAGTTGCATTTTAAAAGATCTCTGAAAACAAATTGGAAGGGAATAGTGGATATGAAAACACTAGTTAGGAGGCCACTGTGTTAGATGTAATGTCAGCTAGGGTGTTAGCAGTCGAAATGAAAAGTTATGAATGAATTCTGTTTATATTTAAGAGAGAAAAACAACACAATTTAGTAATGGATTGTATGGACAGAATGTGTCCAGGAGATGAGGATATAGACACATCAAGAACAGATTGTTTTGGGAGAAGATTGGCTGTAAAGGGGTGTAGGAATAAAGGCGATAATGGGATGTGGAATTGAAGGTAGATTAGTTTGTTTTAATGAGAAAAACTTGATCATGTTTATAAACTGATAGGAAGGATCCAGTGAAAAGAAGGGATTGAAAAGGGCCAGCAGCAAAACTATAGGAGGGTTGGCCTACATAAAAGAAAACAAAACCTTTTTTTTTTTTATCCTCACTGAGGACATTTTTGCATTTATCTTCAGATAGAGCCAGAGGGAAAGAGAGAGAAAGATCTATGTGAGAGAAACACACCAAGTGGTTGCCACCCACACAACCCCAGCTGGGGCCGGGGACAAACTGCAACTGAGGTACGTGCCCTTAGTGGGAACTGAACCCTGGCCTCCCTGGTCCGCGGGCTGACGCTCTAACCACTGAGCGAATCAGCCAGGGTGGAAAACAAAATCTTTAAAATTATTTTGTAGCCTTGGCTGGTTTGGCTCAGTGATTAGAGCATTGGCCCATGGACCAGTGAGTTACGGGTTCGATTCTGGTCAAGGGCACATACCTCAGTTGTGATTTGTCTGTGGCCCTGGTTGGGATCATGTGGGAGGCAGCCACTTGATGTGTCCCTTTCACGTCGATGTTTCTCTCGCTCTCTCTCCCTCCCACTCTGTCTGAACAAAAATGGAAAATGTCCTTGGGTGAGGATAAAAAAAAAATTATTTTGTAATAACTATTAAATAATAGTACATTCATGTAGCCAAATTCTACAGGAGTACAGAGATGTAACATCCTCTGTTCGCCAGGCACTGAGTTAGTTCCACATCCCATCGACAGCTAATTTTTTTTTTTTTTTTTTGCATTTATCTTCAGATAGAGTGGGAGGGGGAGAGAGTGAGAAACATCGATGGGAGAGAGAGACACATCGAGTGGTTGCCACCCACACAACCCCAACCAAGACCGGGGACAAACTGAAACCGAGGTACGTGCCCCTAGCGGAAACTGAACCTGGGACTCTCTGATTTGCAGGTTGAAGCTCTAACCGCTGAGCCAAACCAGCCAGGGTTGGACAGCTAATATTAATGTGTTTGTGTACCCTTCAAGAGATTTTACACACATGCAAACAAATACAGATAGTCCTCCCCCACCTCATTACACAAATGTAGCCCACTATATACACAATTCTGCACCTTTTTTTTTCACTTACTGTATCTTGAAGCTGTTTCCCAATCAGTACCAAAAAAAAGCTTCATTCTTCTCTAGGGCTACATACTATTTATTGTATGTACCATTTCCTTATTTGATGGACATTTAGGTTGTTACCGTTCTTTTGATAGTGCCTCTTTCTTAACAAGATGAAAAAAAAAAAAAAACTAACGAAATAGGTAAACATGTAGGCAAGGCAGGGCTGTATGTTTGATTCTAGAAGTTAGGGGACTCAAATGATCTGGGTTCAGAGAGCTTGGTGGTCCATTTTGGAGCCAGCAGATAGAAACTGAATATTTAGGCTAGACCTCCTCCCAGGACCAAACTGGAATTACAACTAAAATATAGAATAGTCAACCTGAATATTTAGGTTAAAGAGCTGATATGTGGAAACTTTTTTGATCAAATGAGCAGGAATTGTACCTCAACTAGGGCAATCTGGCCAGGCCAGTAAACCAAATGGTGGAGAAGAGTCATTGAACCAACGTCGGAGACAACAGTTTCAGGAAAATTCCTGAAATTACATGTCTTGTCAGTTGAAAGTCACTTTCAAAAGACCCTTCTAGTAGAGAAGGATTAGGACTACTTTTGGTAGCCTCTTGTTGGGACCCTTTGTTCAAGGTAAAAGATCTAACCCATCTGGAGGGCAAGGAGTCCTCTTTACGGAGAAGAATGTTTTGGGTTCAGAAACTCTATAAGAAGACATTACTGCCTAATTTTCAAAGAATTTGTTTCCTACCATTGTTTTTCAGTTTTAGAACTTGTAATTTTAATCTAAAATAGAAAAATTCGTTAAGTTATAAACTTGTTTGCAGAGTGAATTAATTTTTTCAACAATTTTTTGTGTGTCTGTGCTGTCACACTGTTGGGTACCATGGGCCAAGTATAAGATAGAAATATGAAACAGTGCACAGTCATAGGGGTGACAGTTCTTAGAGGAGGCTTGAGGTAGGAGAGCTAACTATTTTTAAGAGTTATTTGAAAGGGCTTTTTGAGGAACTGTGGGTGTTCAAGCATCAAAAATCAAGACTTCCCTTATTCCTTTGTTTGGATTTTTTCCATATATTCCTTCAAATGTGAACATAAGTTTAATGTTTCTTAACCTTTTTAAAAAATGTAGTAACTCTTGAGAATCCAAAAATCATAAATTCTCTTCCTAGGAAGATGCACAGACTTTTGTATGCAATTTTAAGGAATTTATGTACTCCCTTAAGCCCTGGACCTCAGACTAACAATCTTTGGTCTAGTATCTCAAACTTCTGTTCCTACCATCTTTCATTGCCTTTTTCAGTATATGTTGTCTACCACTGTCAGGTAGCCTGTTAAAATATAGCCTTTATGTTACAACTCTTCAATGATTTTTTTTTTTTTTTTAATCATCTGAGGACATTTTTCCATTTTTTGTACAGATAGAGTGGGAGGGAGAGAGAGAGAGAGAGAAACATCGACGTGAAAGGAACACATCGAGTGGCTGCCACCCGCACGACCAACCAGGGCCGGGGACAAACTGCAACCAAAGTACGTGCCCTTAGCAGGAACCGAACCCGGGTCTCTCCGGACCGCAGGCCGACGCTCTAACCGCTGAGCCAAACCGGCCAGGGCTTCAATGATTTTTCAATGCCTGCTACTTAATATAAGGGCCAAATATTTAAGAACAGTTGATGTCCTCTACTCTTGGAAATTTGACTGAATGGATGTGACAAGGTCACACCGCTCTTTTGTAACATCAGACTGAGCCAGATTTTCCTGACTTACGGTATACAGCATGTTCTACCATTGGATTTCATTACATAATTCTGAACTAAGAGTAGTTTGTATACTTTAAAGAGATATTTTGAAATTTGTTAACAATCTGTCTTTTTCTTTTGTAGTTTTACACCTTTAAGTATAAAAAAACAAAGTTAATTTCTATACCTTTGCATTCCAAGTTGCATTGTTGAAACCAAATACTGTTTAGTTAATAAGTAGTACCCTACGTGCAAGGAACTCTCAAAAGAATATTGGACTAATATATAATACATGGATGGGCAAAAGTAGTTTTACAGTTAAGTACACAAAGTGCAGAGTTTATTCTTTTATTATTACTTAACAATTGTTGTATTATTTATTTGTGTTACAACTATAAACCTACTTTTGCCCTCTCCTGTAAATGTGTTAGACTGATTCACTATGTCTTTATTTTATTTATTTTTTTAATCCTCAACAGAGGATATTTTTATATTTATCTTCAGAGTGGGAGGGAGGGCAGGGTGGGGGGAGAGAGAGATAAACATAAATGCAAGATAGACACATCTATTGGTTGCCACCCGCACAACCCCAACTGGGGCCAGGGACGAACTGCAACCGAGGTATGTGCCCTTGGCCAGAATTGAACCCAGGAATCTGTGTTCCGCCGGCCGACGCTCTAACCGTTGAGCAAAACCGACCAGGGCTCACTATTTCTTTAAAATAGAGTTAATACATGCTACAACATGGGTGAACCTTAAATACATTATACTATATGAAAGAAGCCAGACACAACAGGTCACATATTGTATGGATTCATTTATATGAAATATTCAGAATAGGAGCAGCTTGGTGGCCAGAGGCTGTAGAGAAGGGGAATTGGGTGGTAACCACCTAATGGCTACAGAATTTTTTTTTTGGTAGGTTCCCCTAGTGGGAACCGAACCCAGGACTCTCTGGTTCTCAGGCCGATGCTCCAACAGCTGAGCCAAACTGGCCAGGGTTTCAGATTTTTTTTTTCCCTTCCAAGAGATATCCTGACAAGGAGGTGGCATTTTCTGTATATTTCTCTCTCTCTCTCTTTTATTTTTTTATCATTTTTAAATTTTTCAATTACAGTTAACATACATTATTTATATTCATTTTAACTAATGGGTACAGAGTTTAATTTTCTAATGTTGAAAGTGTTTTGGAAGTAGATAGAGATAGTGATTGCAAAACATTGTGAGTGTACTAAAGGTCAGTGAATTGTCCTTTTTTAAATTGGTTAATTTTATATTACGTGAATTCCACCCCAATTTAAAAAGTCAGCAGTAAAAGTCATATTCTTGGCCGAATTAAATAAACATTCTGACTTACCTCTATTTTGCTTTCATTTTCTATTTGAATTATAAGCTAAATTTTCTTAAGATAACTTTTAAAATTAGGTATTTACTTAGTGACACCAACTTTACAAGGTTCTCTTTCCTTTTAGTAAGTTGCAAATTAAATACAATTACATAGAAATAAAAACTATAACTCATCTTTACAGTGCTCTCATGAAACTGCATTTAACATTTCATTCTATATATTTTTTTCCCCCAAATGCAGATATTTTTATTTTTTTGTTATCCTCACCTGAGGACATTTTTCTATTTTTTGTTCACGTAGAGTGGGAGGGGGAGAGAGGAACAGAGAGAGAGAGAAACATCAACGTGAAAGGGACACATCGAGTGGCTGCCACCCGCACGACCAACCAGGGCCAGGGACAAACTGCAACCGAGGTTTGTGCCCTTATCGGGAACCAAACTCGGGTCTTTCTAGACTACAGGTCGATGCTCTAACCACTGAACAAAACTGGCCAGGGCCCAAATGCAGATATTTTTAAATATGTGTGTAATAGTACTCAATAATATTTTGCATCCTTTTAATTATTAGTCATTTTATAAGTATTTTCTTGTATTACTACAGTCTTTAGAGCTCTAATTTTTAAACCCATAAATATTAAATCTATATTGTTATTCTGTATATTAGGCTATTTCTTGGTAACCCAAGGTAAATTTTTGATTCCTGGTAGAGGTAGAGGAAATAGTAAGATGTATTTATTATCCAGAAATCATGCTAGGGACCATTTTATGAAAAAGTAGTATGTTCACAGTTTCACTATGAAAATAACTTTTAAAAAGCTGGCTGATGGGCCCTGGTCAGTTTGGTTTGGTTCCCGCTAAGGGCGTGTACCTCGGTTGCAGTTTGTCCCTGGCCCCGGTTGGGGTCCCGTGGGTGGCAACCAGTGGATGTGACCCTCTCACGTCGATGTTTCTCTCTCTCTCCTCCTCTCTCCCTCCCGCTCTGTCTGATGATAAATGCAAAAATGTCCTCAGGGAAGGATTTAAAAAAAAAAAAAAGCTGGCTGATGGGTAGATAGCCTTGTTTAGAACAACTTTATATTTGAGTTCTAAGATTAACTCTGTATTAATTTTAACTTTTGCTTTACTTATGTGTGAACTACTGAGATCAGGTTAGGAAACTTCTTTTTTTTTTTTTCTCTTGAGGTACATTACCAAAAGGACTTAAGCACTCTGTATTTCATGTTCTACTAGTTTCTATTTCTTTTACTAGTTAAACAGTTTACTGATGACCTGACCCTGGAATTGAGCTTGAGGAAGAATCTAAAGACTAAACCTGATTTTCTACTTCCAGACGTGTAGGTGCTGACATATGACACAGTCTGAGTCAGTAGACAGACAAATGTCAGCATCGCATTCTGGCTAGTGTGGCTTAATTGGTTGAGCATTGCCCCATGCCCCCAAAAGTTGTGGGTTCGATTCCCAGCCAGGGCACATACCAGGTTGCAGGTTTGATCCCTATTTGGGGTGCATATGGAAGACAACTGATGAGTGTTTTTCTCTCTTCCTCTTCTTTCCTCTCTCTCTAAACAATCAATAAAAACATATTTAAAAAATATATAAGCATTTTACTGTTTATTTAGTACAATCTTAATGTTGAGCTCTAGGGCATTCTTAGTATCTATGTCTTAAAGAAGATCATCAGAAAATAACTATAATTTTTATTGTTTCCTATATGAGAATGTGTTACATGAAACAATATGAACAGCCCTGGCTGGTATGGCTAAGCAGTTAGAGCATTGGCCACGGACCGGACAGTCCTGGGTTCAGTTCCTGCTAAGAGCACATACTTCAGTTGCAGTTTGTCTCTGCCCCCGGTTGGGGTCGTGAGCATGACAACCACTTGATGTGTCTCTCTCACATCGATGTTTCTTTCTCTCTTCTTCCCTCCCTTTGACTCTATCTGAAGATAAACGCAAAAATGTCCTCGGGTGAGGACATTAAAAAAAACATGAACAATTAGAAGGCAAGTATTAGAGATACGGTATTGAATTAATAGTGCATTTAATAAAAAGGAACCACCTGTATAGAAGCTGCAACAATTGATCTAACTAGATGATGTAGAAAAACTACTTGGTTATACTAAGCTTAGGCCTCTTTCAGCTAAACAATCTTATAAGATCCTTACTCTTTTCACCTCCACACTAAAATATTTCACTAGGCTTCTAGGAAAAATGTCATGATAAAATGTAGGCTTTTCAGCATCAGGCCACAGCAAGCCCCATGCCTCTCGCTAAGTGGCCCCAGGCCTGGCACTAGAAGCAGCCAGCCTTGGTTCATAGCTTGGTTTTGTCTGGGCACCGCCAAGCCTGGCACAAGAAGCAGCCATCGGCAGATTGCTTTGTAGCCGCGGGTAGAACACAGGCAGTGACTGACCTTGCCCCAGAACTAGCACACCCAGTGGGCAGCTTCAGACCACGCTGAAGCACCACCACCCACCCACCTCTATAAGTGACACATTCAAGGAATGGACTCAGTGGGTATCAGAGCTCTGCTAAAGTAAGTCTGGCTCTGTGGTGGGACCCTGTAGAGCTGATCATCCAAGGTAGTCAGAGGTTGGTGATTAGTGGGCACAACCGGTCCTTGCAGCTGATCAGCCTGAGTAAAACCCTCCCACTGACATGCCAACAGCAATCAAGATTCAGTTACAGCCCTGGCCGGTTTGGCTCAGCAGTTGGATCGTCGGCCTGTGGACCAGAGATTCCCAGGTTCAGTTCCCGCTAGGGGCATGTACCGAAAAGAAAAAAAAAAAAGATTCTATTACAACAGAAGGGTGTAAAGTCCACACAAAGGGTGCACCTCGAGGGCCCAGCATGGTGACCAAGGAATCTATGCCACTGAACCCTACAGGATACCTAGTACAACAGGCCACCCTAGGAAGCCTAGGAGACATAGCAACTCTACGTAAATACATAGAAACAAACACAGGGAGGCAGCCAAAATGAGGAGACAAAGAAACATGTCTCAAATGAAAGAACAGGACAGAACTCCAGGAAGAGAACTATATGAAGTGGAGATAAGCAGTCTAAAAGATGCAGAATTTAAAACACTGCTTGTAAGGATGCTCAATTAATTTAGTGAGAATTTCAAGGAACTTCGTAAGACCTTCAAGGTACTTAGTGAGGACTTCAAGAACATAATAAAGGATCAGTCAGAAATGAAAAGATAAACTAACTGAAATAAAGAATAATTTATAGGGAATCAGTAGTAGAGTAGGTGAAGCCAAGAAGCAAACCATCGATTTGGAACATAAGGAAACAAAAAACACCCAATCAGCAGCAAAAAGAAAAAAGAATCTAAAAAAATGAGGATAGTATAAGGAGCCTGTGGGACAACTTAAAGCATACCAACATTCGCATCATGGGAGTGCCAGAAGAAGAAGAGAGAGGGTAAGAAATTGAAAATCTATTTGAAAAAATAATGACAGAAAATTCCCTAACTTGGTGAAGGAAACAGACATACAAGTTCAGGAAGCACAGAGTCCAAAAAAGATGAACCCAAAGAGGTCCTCACCAAGACACATCATCATCAAAAGGCCAAAGGTTAAAGACAGAGAATCTTAAAAGCAGTTACCTACCTACAACGGAGCTCCCATAAGGCTGCCAGCTGATTTTTCTAAAGAAACTTTGCAGGCCAGAAGGGAATGGTAAGATATATTTAAAGCGATGAAAAGCAAGGACCTACAATCAAGATTACTCTATCCTGCAAAGCTATCATTTAGAATTGATGGCCATACAGTTTCCTAGACAAGAAAAAGCTAAAGGAGTTCATCATCACCAGTATTATATGAAATGTTGATGGGTCTTTTTGAAGAACAAGAAGATAAAAAAAAATATGAACAATAAAATGGCAGTAAATACATACCAACAATTGACAACAAACAAAACGAGCAAGCAGAACAGAAACAGACTCAAAGATCAGAGAACTTTTTGTTGGTTGCCAGGTGGGAGGGGGTTTGAGTGAAAAAGATTAAGGGATTAAGAAGTATAAATTGGTTGTTAGACTGATGAACCTCAAAGGGAAGGGGGGGCAGTGGGGCGGGAAGAGAGAAACCAAAGAACTTACATGCATATATGCATAACCAATAGACACAGACAATTGTGTGGGGAAGGCAGAAAGTGGGTGGGAGTGGAGAGGAGGGGTCAAGGTGGGGGCAGGGAGGGACATCTGTAATTCATTCAACAATAATACGTTTTTAAAAAATGAATAAAATTAATTGTAGGCTTTTGCAAAACAATTTTCTACAAATGGTACTGGGACACATGTATATCCTCATAGTACAAAGAATGAAGTTGGACTCCCTTTCTCACAAAAATTAACTCAGTGGCTTATATACCTAAATGTAAATGCTAGAACTCCTAGAAAATATCAGCAAGTCTCCATGACCTTGGATTAGGCAAAACCTTATTAGATATGATACCAGAAGCATGGGTAACCAAAAAATAAGTAGGTGGACATCAGCAGAGTGAAAAGACAACCCATAGAATGCAAGAAAATAATTGTAAGTCATTTATCTGATAAGGGGCTGGTTTCCAGAGTTTATAAAGAACTCATACAACTCAATAAAGACAAAAGCCAGTTTTTAAATGGGTAAGGGATCTGAATAGACATTTCTGCAAAGAAGATATAAATGGTCAATCAGAGCGTAAAAAGATGCTCACCATCATTTGTTTTCAGGAAAATGCAAATCAAAACCACTAGGGTGACAAAATAAGCCCTGGCCAGGTAGCTCAGTTGGTTGAAGCATCGCCCTCTACACCAAAAAGTTGCAGGTTCAATTCCTGGTCAGCATGCTTTCTGGGACTGGAGGGGTAGGGGGATGGCTAACCGATCGATGTTTTTTTTTTCTCTCTCTCACTTTTTCACTTTCACTCTCTTTTCCACCTTTTGTCTCTCTAAATATATCCTCAGTGAGCATTGAAAAAGAAAAGACAGTAAGATTTGGCAAGGATGTGGAGAAATTGGAAGGAACCCTTGTTTGCTGCTGGTAGGAATGTAAAATGGTACAATTGCTTTGGAAAAGTTTTGTTAGTTCCTCAAAAGATTAACATAGAATTATCATATGACCCTGCAATTCTGCTCCTAGTTATATATCCAAGAGAATTGAAACATATGTCCAAACAGAAACTTGTACATGAATTCTCATAGCAGTATATTTATAATAGCCATTAAGTGGGAACAATCTAGATGTCCCATCAATTGATAAATGGCTAAACAAAATGTGGTGTATATATATATATACACACACACACACACACACACACACACACACACACACACAATGCTATATTATTCAGCAATAAAAAGGAATGAGGTTCTGATACATGCTACAACAACATGGGTGAAATTTGAAAACATGATTTTATTTATATGAAATATTCGAAACTGGCAAACATATACTGACAGGAAATTAGTGGGTACCTAAGGCTGAGGAATTTGAGAACACATGGGGAATGACTGCTAATGGGTATATGGAGTTTCTTTTGGGGATAATGAGAATGTTCTAAAGTTGTGATAATGGCTACATAACTTTTAACATACTAAAAGTCATTGAATTGTATACTTTAAAAGGGTTAATTGTGTGAGTTATATCTCAATAAAGGTATTATATTAAATGTAGGCCTTTTGCCATATAGTGATATCATATTTTCTCAATGCTGAGATGTACTTTTTATAACTTTTCAATGCTTTTTAAAATCAGAATGTATATTTTAATTGGTATGTACATTTACTGGGCTGAAATGGTTTTCCATTTAGCCTCAGAAACTTAAAAACCAAGAAATATACTTCCTAAAGAGTTATTTTGCTAAATTCTTTCAACCTAAGTTCAACAGTCTTTGAAAGAAATGAATTTTTATTAGTGATGTTAGTCCTGGTCCTTCAAAAAATAACTTTAAAAAAAAAAAGAGTGGGAGGGTATCTGTTAGAGAACTTATTGCAGTAAACGTAATCCCAGACTTCCTGAGCTCCAAAGCCAATCCTTGGCAGCTACGGACATATTCTTTTTGGATTTAATACCCCCCTTTTAAGCTTACATCTTTTAACTCCTTAAAGGCTACATATATTCTGACTCTGGTTGATTTTGCAAAGATTTTTGGGCTTATTACTCTTAGCTTTCAGATAGGAATATTATATTTGCATATGCTCTTTAAGGATGAAAGAAATTATGAAATGCATACTCTTATTCTTTGAGCTGGTAAAATTCAAAGATAGGATGCTTAAATGAGAAAAATTCCAGTGTTTTTTGGCTGTAGCAAAGAAGTAGTTCCAACAATAATTCATGCATTTAGTCAGAGGAATATTTCTTGGTCTACAACTAACCTGGAGATCTGCCCCATAGGTAAGCAATTCTTTTTCAGTAAGTGGGTGCTATTTCCCATCTGGAAATGAGTTTGCTTGGTGAGAAGGAAAAGGTAGTTTAACTTAGGGGAAAAAAGGGTGGTGGTGGTTAGGAGACTCTTGTCTTAGACAAAATTAACTCCAAGGTACTTATTTTAATGATACACATGGATTAGAATTAGAAAGCTTTCAAGCAACGGAGACCCATCTCTTGCCTAGGGGCTTTGGGGCTTTTCATTTGTGGCTCTCCTAATGTCTGCTTCACTCAGCATTTCTAATCCATCTTTAATGCTGTTAGTTTCCTCATAACCTCAATTTACACATGCCTCTTATTTACTGCTTAATGACTTTCAAGTCAGTTGATTCAGTTTTCCACCTCTAATTCTAAAAGAAGAAAGAATCTGATTGGTTCAGTTTTGTTTCACCAGTCAAATGTTGGCTAAGCCTATGGGTCAGCTAGAATCTGTGCCTGTCCCAGAAGTTGCCAAATCATGGAAAATTTAGGAATAGTAGGAGCTGTGGGTGAGGTAGTTATCTTCGTTGCTTACTATATCTGTATCCCCCTACTATAGGGGATTTAGGCTTCATAAAGACAGAGACCTTATCTGTCTTGATCAGTCTCTCTCTCATTTGCCTAAAACAGCATTTAAAATGTGATTGGGTGTTCAAGAAATACTGTAATTGATGCCTAGGCTCAAAATGTGATCTTGATTTCAGCTGCCTTGAGATTTAGATGGACGAATAAGCTTATCTAATGACTCGCTAATGCTGAGTGCCTATGGTGATAATGCCTACCAAACCCTCCTTCGATTAGGATACTGTTTGTAACCCTGTATAAGTGGTAAGTGAATATTTATGTAACAAATGAAAGAAGCCAACTTTTTCATTTCTTTAAAAACCAAGCAAATAAATGTCGAACTACCTTCTTGGAAGAAGTTTGTTTATTTGTTTGTTTGTTTGTTTGCTTGTTTGTTTTTCCCATGCAGATCTCTCTGGTTTGTATACTTTCTCATTAAATATAACATCATGTCATTTGTCAGCATCATAGATGGGGTGCTGGCTTTTTCCCCCCTCTATATGTATAACTGTATAATTTATGTAAAAACTATCCTTTATGGTTTAGGAACTGCATTAATACTAATCTTTGGGGTTTTGATTGATTGGTTGGTTTGGGGTTTGTTTGTTTGTTTGTTTTGGTCAAGATTCATTGAATAGCAGTTAGAATATGCATTGAGACCATCTATTCCAAATCCTCCATTTTATGGCCTTGAGTTTCAGTCTGGCAAAATTTAGAGAAAACATTCCCAGTGGGAGACTGCAGCTGGGGAGGGGGTGGTGCCAGCAGCAGCTTGTAACAGGCTGTAAGGAAAAAAATCAGAAGAGCTGCCTCTTAATTCCTACTGGAGGAAAGGATACAGCTTTTGGTGACAAGCTGCATTCTTTAGTAGTGACTTTATTTTTCCTTCACCACAAACCAGACTTGTACTATTTCCAGCCTCAGCACATTATTTAGGCACTTCCCTACTGCATTGTTTTAGTTTTCTGAAATTGTATCATATTCCCTAAATTCAGTCCATCTTTTAATGCAGTACCTTGCAGATAGACACGTTTATACTTTGATCTGTTTCTTTCTTGGCTTTTAAACTCCCTAGGATTGGGGCCTATTATATTTTTCACAACTGCCCATCATTTTGTAGGTGCTTCATTATATATTAACAAGCAACTGTATGCTTCAGAGATTTTTCTCATGAGAAGGTCAGACCTTACTTTTTTGTGTGACTGACCCTGTCTTTTTCCTTTGCTTTGCCTCAGCATACTTTTTAATCCTTTGTTCCTTTTTTGTTCTGCCTCCCTCCATGATACTGCATTTCTTTTCCTAACACACATTTTAATTTTAAATTAATCACTTTATTTAAGGTAAATGTTTTCCCTTGGATTCTTTTGTTGTTGTTTGCATGGAGAATTAAAGACATAATTAAAAGGGAAACATGTTTAAATGTATTTTAAATATATTTACTTCTTTTATTTTGAATTCTCCTTTTCAAAATTTAACTCACAGGGCAAGTACATGTGTGTCTTCTATCAACATTGAGGAAATAATAGATACAATTATAATACTTTTAGCCTGGCCAGTGATGCTCAGTGATTGAGCATCAACCCATGCACCAAGATGTCACCGGTTTGATTCCTGGTCAGGGCACATGCCCAGGTTGTGTACCAAATCCCCAGTAAGGGGCATGCAGGAAGGCGGCTAGTCGATGTTCTCTATCATCGATGTTTCTGTCTCTCTCTCCCTTCCTCTCTTTCTAAAATCAATAAAGAAAAAAAAATTTTTTTATAGATTATAAGACTTATGTAGTTGATAGGGATAAAGGGAAGAGGGGAAGAAAGAGGAGTCAGGAAGGATGAAATGTCTACCTTGGATGACTAGTGATGTCAATAGAGGAAGGCCCAAATATTGAGCCCCTATCTTGATAGGTACTTATATTTTCTTAGTTATTCCTTATAACACTCTTTGAAGATAGGTATTCTGTTCACTTTTCTGATGAGGAACCTTATGCTTAGAGGTATTATGGTCACATACCTGATAAGTGCCAGAGCTGAAATTCCCTGAAATGTCTATGTTCTTTCCAGTATACTTCTCTTATCATTAACATAGATAGTGGGTATAGGTAGTCTGGATTTGAGAAGGATTGTGGAAGTAGAGGAGATAATTAGTTTGGTTTTAGGCATCTTGAAGTTCCTGTGGGATATATAGATAGAAATCTGAAAGAGGCAACAAACCAGTTATTTTCACTTGAAAAGTCTTGGTTGTAATTTATGTCAAGCTTTCCTTTTTGTATTGTGGCTTAATCCAAGTCACTAGCAATTTTTTCATAGCATTTTTACAAAATTCTAATACAAATATATGACATGAATGACAGAAACACGATGAATGCTTTAGTTTAAATCACTTAGTTACCCAATAATTTTTGTTGAGTCCCTACTATGTTTCAGATACTGTGCTGGGTAAATAGTGTACATTGGTAAGAAAACAAACATAGTCCCTACCCTTATCAAGCTTTTAGGCTATAGTGGTGAGGAAATACATTAATCAAATAACCACACATAATATATATAATAACCACACAAATAATCACATACGTTTTTAGCCCAAGCAAAAAATACCTCATGAATTATATTTATAGACATAAAGTTGAGGGCAACCAATTGAACCATCCTGAAGATGCCAGCATTTATATTAATTCACAGTTTAGTACATTGGTGATTTAGATTTTTATAAACTGATTCATGGATGATATTCCTTTTTGTACGAAGTGCCCTTGTACATTGGAAATGATTAGTTTTTGTTCTTTTTTTCATCCTCACCCGAGGACACTCTTTCATTTTTTGTTCAGATAGAGTGGGGAGGGCGAGAGGGGGAAACATCGACGTGAAAGGGACACATCAAGTGGTTGCCACCCGCACAACCCAACCAGGGCCAGGGACAAACGGCAACCGAGGTACATGCCCTTAGCAGGAACCGAACCCAGGTCTCTCTGGACCACAGGCTGATGCTCTATCGCTGAGCCAAACCAGCCAGGGCGGAAATGATTAATTTTTAAACATTATTTTGCATGGGTCTTTAAAGTCAATTTTAGGGTTTGCATTTGGGAGCAGTGGTGGAGGGTAGGTATCATTATTATCAGTCATTCTTATAGAATATACTTAGCAAAACAACAGTATAATGGCATGTATCCTAACTTTATTAAGTATCTAACAATTGGCAGGGGGTCCCAGAAAATGGAAAGAAATACTGGAGTAAGTTAATGGGTAACTAGCATTTGTAGGAAACATTTTTAGTAGACCATTTATTCATCTTTCTATTCAGTAAGGAGCAAAAACAGACAGTTCTTATCAAGGCAAACATTCCAATGATAACCATGTATAAAATTACATCCATGACAAATTCTGTAAAAGAAAGTAACTTGGTATATAAGAACCTATAATGTAGGAGAGTGGTTAGTTAGGAAAGGTTTCTGAGAAAGTGGAAGTTGTTCAACTGAGCTCTGAAGGAAGAAAAGGAGGTATTTAAGCAGAGTGATGATGGAGGAGAATGTTTCATGCAGAGAGTACATATAGAGTACATATGACTTCATATAGGAAAGATATGAAAGAAGGCCAGTGGGGCTAGACAGCAGTGAGTGAACTGTTAGATGAGGAAGGAGAGGTAAATAGGTAGGTTACCAGACTTTGGAGATCTTGTTAAGGACTTTGGCCTCCATCCTAACAGCAGTGAGAAGCTATCAAAAGAGTGTTAAGGTGTGTATGAGGAGGGCATATAGTTGAATTTGTTTTGAAAGGACTGCTGTAACTTCTTGGTAGAGAACAAATTGAGATTTTGCTAGCTAATATTGTATACCAGAGAAGAAATGGGAACTTAGACTGGAGTATTGGCAATAGACATAGAAAAAAATGAACAGCTCTGGCTGATTTGGCTCAGCAGTTAGAGTGTCGGCCTGTGGACCAGAGTCCTGGGTTTGATTTCCACTAAGGGCACATACCTCGGTTTCAGTTTGTCCCCACCCCAGTTGGGGTTGTGTGGGTGGCAACCAGTCGATGTCTCTCTCTCACATCGATGTTTATCTCTCTCTCTTCCTCCTCTCTCCCTCCCACTCTATCTGAAGATAAATGCAAAAATGTCCTCGGGTAAGGATAAAAAAGGAGGGAGGGAGGGAGGGAGGGATTTGTGTCAGTATTTCAATAGAAAATAAACTCACTAGAACTTGGTGGTGTGTTGAATATGGGAGGGTAAGGGGGACAGAGGTCCCGAAGATATCTCTGTCTTAAAGAACTAGAAAGAAAGTGTCATGCACTAAGATAGTGAAGTCTTGAAGAGGACCAGATTTTGGAGGAGAGTTCATTTTGGAGGGGAGGCCATGTTGAATTTGAGGTATTTTGGGGACATTGCATTGGAACTGTTAAGTGAGCCTAGAATTTAAAAGTGAGATTTAAACTGGAGTATATATTTGTGAATTGTTTATATCTAGTTGGTAATTTTAGCTGTTAACATGGACACAGTTATTAGGTGAAGAGTATAGGGCAGAAGAAACCAGGACAAAACCAGTCACATTTGTGACTCCAAATAGTAACATTCTGAGGTACTGGGGATTGGAAATTCAACATACGGATTTATGGAGACAATTTAGCCCATAACAGCATCTCTATCTCAAAAGTGGTTTTCTCTGTGCTAAATAATAAATATTCAAAATACTAGTTCCTTCAGGGATCTTTTTAAATTTACTTTGAGAAAAAGAATAAAACACAAGTACTGTGTAGCTACTGTTGTTACAACATACCTTTTTCACAAAGGAGCATTTCTAACAAATGTCTCCAGATACACAATTTGAAAACAAAGAAGTCAATGCAGACACTATTCCTCACTCTGAACATTAGAATGTTCATCAATTTCATTGAACTTGGGACTAAGTCATGGGACTTAGCATATAATTATAATCATTTAGACACAGTGAGCCATCAGTTAGGGAATGATGAGAACTGTCCTGGTATCTAAATTGTAAATACTATGGTTTCTGTATCTCTGTCTAATCTTCCATTCAATAGCTTCTAGCTTATATTAGAATCAAGATTCCATTTGCTATCTAGAGAATACTATTGGATCTCTAGTTAGTAAACAGTAATTCATACATCACGCCTTTTTTGTTGCATTTATCTTCAGATAGAGCAAGAGGGAGAGAGGAAGGAACAGAAAGAGAAACATCGATATGAGAGAGACAAATCAACTGGCTGCCACCCGCATGACCCAAACCGAGGCCAGGGATGAACCACAGCTGAGGTACATGCCCTTAGCACAAACTGAACCCAGGACTCTCTGGTCTACGGGCTGATGTTCTAACCACTGAGCAAACCTGACCAGGACACATCAGTCCATTTTTAACAAATATGCTGGCAATTAAAATTATATATGTGTGGTAAGAAGGGTGAGGCCACATCCATCTTGAAAATATCAGTTCTTAGTCATTTCCTTCCCTCTATGGCTTTCTGAAAAGTTGCATATAAACTGAAATTAGAATGTTGAATCACTTAAAATATCTACATGTGGTATTTAGAGGGTTTCTTTGGTTTAACAACAACAACAAAAAATGACCAAAAAAGAAAATGCATCCATAATGTGAATTATTAAAAGATAGGGTTTTAATTTTAATGTCTATTAGTGTGTTTCTTCATAAAGTTGAGTTTTCCTTTTCTGTTGTCTTAATTGTGTTCTCTGTGCACAAAATTGAACTGTAAGACTGAAGAAATCTAGCCTCTTAAAAAGTACATGCTTAGAAATACTACTTAGAAACAATTTAGTTCTTTTTGTCTGTAGTAGGTGTGTTCACTGATTGTGGAGTTCCTTATTACCATAGTCTTGCACCAGTTGTTCCAGTGTGACTTCATATGTGTCATATCTCGGTGCAGATGCAGCTCATCAAGACTGGTCAGCTGGACTCGGACTGGGAGTAGGGAAGGTAGTTTAGACTGGGCATGGTAATCCAAGGGTTGAAAAACTCAGAGCTGGCAGGGGTCACAACAGAGGCCAAAATGTTTCTTGTACTCAAGGAAAAGCCAAAAAGCCAGGACCAAAGCCAGGGACAATAGCAGTTAGCTTAAAGTCTGCAAACCAGTCATTTGATGATGGGGAGAAAATTAAGAGTTAGGATACCTTACAAATGTTGACATTTACAAAGCCCTTTATGTTATCTTATATACAAGTATATCATCACGCTCTAAAGTGCTGCTATTATCTCCTGTAGTCAAAGATATGAAGAGACTTGACTCAAGTCACCACAATAAATAGCAGAGACTCCAATCTTTTAATTTTTAAAAAAAATGTTTTTATTGATTTTTTAGTTAGAAGAAGGGAGGGAGGGAGGGAGGGAAACATCAATGTGAGAGAGATACATCAGTTGACTGCCTCCTGCACACCCCCCACTGGGGATTGAGTCCACAACCTGGGCATTTGCCCTGACCGGGAATCGAACCGGGACCCTTCTGTCCATGGTTTGACACTCAGTCCACTGAGCCACACTGGCTAGGCACAGTCTTTTAATTTTTTTGGTTGAAAATCCTATATTCTTAGATAAAAGTGTTTATTAAATTGTATTCTATTGATTCCTAGGATTCCACCTAGGTTAAGGGATGGGGTGGGATCGGGACAGGGATGCTCACCCCTTTAGGTGACATTCCATCCCAGCTCCATTCACCAGAGTAGCTCAGTCTTAAATATTGTGATTATAAATAAGATTCCTTTGATCAGTAGTGTTGCTTAAAAAACTCAATGAATTAATAAGCTATGTTACCTTTTTAGACCAGGTAGTTTATGAAAGTGACAATGGAGACTAGAAATTCCCAAAGTGATTGCAAGGAGAAACTGTCCTCTGGTGTTTTAAAACAACTTTCTAGCTTAGGTAGCAGCAGAATCTGATTTTTCCCCAATCTTACAAACTATCTGAACTAGCCCACAGGAGTTCCAGTTGAATAACAGAGGAGTTATGATTAGACTTTAGAGTTTATTTTTCTGTCAGTGATAGAATCTGTTTTTACAGGGGCAATTTATAGATGGATTGTGTTCTTCGAAGTTCTTAAATTCTAGACATTATTGGAATTATAAAACCTTCATTGCAGATGAAAAACCTTTATAGAACCATTTATTAGAAATGCCTTATTTTGATGGCTTTTTTGAAATGTTATTTCAATGTACTGTTCTTCAAAGTGATGTAAATGGACAAAGTCCAAATTGTTTAACTTATTAATCTTCTTGCTATCTAGCAACCAAGTATAGTGTAGTGAAAATTACTGGCTTAAAGGGAGACCAGAATTCTTTTTTTTTTTTTCAATCTTGACCCGAGGATATTTTTCCATTGATTTTTAGATAGAGTGGAAGGGAGGGAGACAGACACATCAATTGGTTGCCTCCTATACAACTCTGACCCGAGGCTGGGTATCAAACCTGCAACCTGTCCTTGACCAGGAATTGAACCTGCGACCCTTCAGTCCTCTAGCCGACACTGTAACCGCTGAGCCAAACTGGCCAGGGCGGGAGACCATAATTCTAATTCCAACATTGTAGGTAATTATGTGACTGTAGGTAGGCAAGCTTGGGCCAATAAAATGGAAGAGTAGTTGGTCTTAGATACATTTTAAGATTACTTTTGGAAAAGTTTTGTTTACCTCTGCTAATCCATTTCTTTTTTTAAATTAAATTTTATTTGAATTTTAGCTTCATTGAAGTACGATTGACATAAAACTGTAAATCCAATTCATTTCTTAAAGTAAACATTGGAATACTGTTCTATAATCATAATATTAGAACTGCAATAATGATAGCTAATATTTATATGAAGAGCCTTTATATGTTTGTATCATGTTGTATCAGAGACACTTGAAATTCCCATCTAATTCTTAGAGTGGTCTTAATACTTTACACGTAAAGAAACTGAGGCTCATAGATGTTAAATAACTTGGTCTAGATCTGAAAGCTAACAAGTGGCAGAGCAAAGGTCACTTTTTTTTTAAGTCTGATTCATGAAACTTTTTTGCATTGAAAGCTTGCCTAGTAGGTATAAAACCTTGAAGTGGTGACTGTCTAAACCAGAGATGAAATGGCCACATTTATGATCATTAATAACTAAAGTTGTAACTTATATGTGTACTGTAAAGCCTGATTAACAAAGTTACTTTTCTAGTGCATAAAATAGGGCTTTAATATATATGTTGTATATAAAATATTGTATCAGTTTCAGCTACAAACTGAAAAATTTTGTATATGTACAAAGCTCATTTAAAAGGAAATACTGGCCCTGACTGGTTTGGCTCAGTGGTTAGAGCATCAGCCTGCAGTCCAGAGAGACCCGGGTTCGGTTTTCGCTAAGGGCGCGTACCTCGGTTGTAGTTTTTCCCCGGCACTGGTTGGGTTGTGTGGGTGGCAGCCACTTGATGTGTCCCTTTCATATCGATGTTTCTCTCTCTCTCCCTCCCACTCTAAACAAAAAATGGGAAAAAAAATGTCCTCAGGTGAGGATAAAAAAAATAAATAAAATAAAATAAAAGGAAATATTTTTTTTAAATATCTCTTTTGGTTTTTTTATCCTCACCCAAAGACATTTTTCCATATTTTGTTCAGATAGAGTGGGAGGGGGAGAGAGAGAGAGAGAAACATCGACGTGAAAGGGACACATCTATTGGTTGCCACCTGCATGACCCAAGCAGGGCCAGGGACAAACTGCAACAGGGATACGCACCCTTAGGGCAAACTAAACTCCGGTCTCTTGGACCGCAGGCCGACGCTCTACCGCTGAGCCAAACCGGCCAGGACTTAAAATACTTTTTCTTGCCCTGGCCAGTTTGTTTCAGTGGTTGGAGCATTGGCCTGCGGACCAGAGAGTCCCGGGTTCGGTTCCCGCTAGGGGCACGTACCAAAACAAATAAAATACTTTTTCTTTATAGATTTTAGAGAGAGAGGAAGGGAGAGGGGGAGAGAGAGAGAAACATCAATGAGAGAGAACATTGATTGGCCACCTCCTGCATGGGGATTGGGCCCACAACCTGGGTATGTGCCCTGACCGGGAATCGAACCGGCGACCTCTTGGTGCATGGGTCTACACTTAACCACTAAGCCACACCGGCCAGGCAGGAAATACTCATTTTTTAAAAAATAATTGTTTATAAAGCAAAATATTGCCTGTGTCATATTGTTGTAGTTACACAGGGATGAAAGAAAGCTTTCAAGCTGTACCAGAGAAATACAGTCAGTTGGGTATTTACCTTCCTCTGTGAAAGCTAGAATTGGGTGGATGGGGGGAAGTATAGGGGGATAAATGGTGATGTATGGAGACTTGACAGGGGGTGGTGAACATACAATACAGTGTACAGATGATATGTTTTAGAATTGTGACAGTGTACAGATGATAGTTTTAGAATTGTGCACCTGAAACCTATAGAATTTTATTAATCAGTGTCACCTCGTTGAAGTCAATAAAAAGGAAAGAAAAAAAGAAAGAACAATTGACAGTCTTCTCACTTGATGACTGCACATGTAACTGAAGTTTCCTGTATCTGTATAATCTTTCCATATAATTAAGCTGAGGCTAGAGGCAGAGTTTGTTAATATTGGATGCCAAGGAGGAAAATTGGGAAAGGCTTTATTCATGTCAACAACCTACTGGACAGGGTAGAATTTAGACCAATGAACCTATAGGGAAAGGTTAAAAAAAAAATAGCAAGAGTGCCAGGCTGGTGTGGCTCAGTGGCTGAGCGTTGACCCATGCACCAAGAGGTGCATGTGCCTGGTCAGGGCACAGGCCCAGGTTGTGGGCTCAATCCCCAGTGGGGGGCATATAGGAGGTGGGCAATCGATATTCTCTGTCATTGATGTTTCTATCTCTCTCTAAAAGTCAAAGAAAAAAGAGTAAAGGCAGTAAGATGAAAAAGCATGGAACTTATAGGAAACAGTTAGTTTCCCTGCGATATAGCTCTTTGAATGTAATGTGAATGGTTATATAACAACTGCCATTTGTTGAGTTCCTGCAGTTCCAAGGTTCACCAGCTTCCTCATTTAAGCCTTGTAACAACCCTATAAGTAAGGTAGGATCTAATCCAGATAAGTTAAATAGTTTAAACATGGTCACTCTGTTAAGTGGCAGAGAAATAGCCATACTTAATAATATGATGTCTTTGCATGTGATATGCATGAAATAAATATTTGGATAAAGAAATAGTTTTGATAAGTATTCACATGCTTATTATTTCCTAAATGGCAAGAGAGAAGTATGAAAATACTTAAAGTAATTATTAATGAATTTATATGGAAATTTATAGAACGCGAAACTTTGAACTTCTAGCATTTTACTTGTGCCAGAGAATATACTCTTAATTATTTGATAAAAGATTTACTGGGTTTGAACTCTTTAATTATATATTTGTTCTGAATCTCAGAGAAAAGAAATATTTAAAGTCTTGAACTATCTTTGACCGGAAACTCAGTAACTCCTGTCAGAAAAGAAGTTTATGAAGATAAGGATAATTTAAAGGAGCATAATGGTATCTTTAGGAGACAATGTGGAAGTATTTTTTTTCTTGAATTAAATATTTCAGTATTTGAGCCTAGTTCATATCTATCTGAGGCTTCCTCCTAAAATTTCTCTGTGAAAAGGATATTTATACTTGGGCCCTTATAAATTTTCATTGTGGGTGCTCTCTCAATTATTTTATTTTGAACCACAGAAGCCATTAACTCAAGACAGCCTCAATTGATGCTAGCCCAGGATGATTATGGAGGTTATTTCATAGAATTTTAAAAAAAATCTTAACATAAATTTAGCAGTTATTCCTGGAGGCAAAATCTCACAGTTGCAAATGTTGGCTATCATTGTAAACAAGTACTTTAATTGTAGAGATTGTCAGTGATCCTACAAGATGAATGGAAATAGTATTTTCTAATGTAATGTAAGTAGTTGTGATTTGACATTATATTTTCCATGAAAGTTTCATACATGGATTCAAAGTGTTATGTCTCAGTCATTTTATTCAGTAGAGATGTTCTCTGGAAAACATATTAAGTGTCTCAAATAGTTCTAGCCACAGTGAAATCAAAGACTATCTTACTCATACTTCATTGAGGTGTCTTCTCAAATATCTCATCAGAGAGGTTTTCCCTCAGCATCCTATCTAAAGGTGCATCTTTCATCATTCTAGCAACTTTATTTTGTTTATTCTCAATACCCTATCACCTGACACATGATAGATACTCAGTGAATATCTGTTGAAAGAATTTACGAACAGTATGAGTAAAATTATTTTATAAATGTGAGTAGAAAAACAATATGGCAATATGTCTAAATTACTATATTTTACTTACATATTAGTATATGTAAGTAAATGAATGTGATAAGTTGATATTTGGCTATTTAATTTATATCCTTGAAAGCTATGTATTCTGTTTGGGAGGAAAGATGGCCTCATTTTGGCTCACCCAATTTTCACATCCAAATATGTATTCAAAAGCCTAAAAAGGATTTTACAAAAGTTTATTGCAAAAGTAAACTTTTCAAGTAAATAATAATTTTAAGGTTGCTGTCTATGTGGAAAGAAAAACTAAGTTTGCAAATAAGAGTCTTTAGTGGCCAGTTTTAATGTAAATAATGGTATACTGAGGCCACAAAACTCCATTGTGACCTACAGAATATCGCATATAATTTGTTAGCTTAATTAATTATATTGATTTATGTATTTGCGTATCAGGAATGAATATGTCTGGGTTTTATGGTCTTCATGGAGAAATATTTCACATAACATTCCATTTTTTCAGGGAAGCTTGTTTTTACTGTATATCCTTCAAAGTAGGTCAGATATGCTAAAGTTAAAGCATAGTAAAACAGCCCTGGCTGGTTTGGCTTAGCGGCTGGAGCATCAGCCTGCAGACCAGAGAGTCCCCGGTTCGGTTCCCGCTAGGGGCACGTGGGGGGCGGGGGGTCAAAGTAGAACAGAATCTTATACTACTACTATACACTATCTCAGCCTACCTCTCCCCAAGCCCACCCCCAGCCAAAAAAGAAGAAACACGCCCTGACCAGTTTGGCTAAGTGGTTAGTCGGCCCTTGGACCAAGGAGTTACAGGTTTGATTTCGGTCAAGAGCATGTACCTCGGTTGCGATTCGTCGTCGTCCCCCCCCCCCCCAGTTGGGGTCCTGCAGGAGGCAGCTACTCAATGTGTCCCTTTCACATCGATGATTCTCCCTCCCTCTCTCTTCCTCTCGCTCCCTCCCACTCTATCTAAACAAAAAAGGGGAAAAGACCTCGGATGAGGATTTAAAAAAAAGAAGAAGAAACAAAAGGAAAATATAAACCTAGAAAGAGATTTTTTTTTTTAATCTTTATTATAGAATGTAGAATGTATTACAGATGTTCCACATTTTTCCCCCATTGACCTCCTCCTCCCCACTCCCATCCACCTCCCGCCTTTTCCCACACTATTGTCTGTGTCCATTGGTTATGCATACAAGTTCTTTGGTTTATTTCTTCCCACCCCCCCCAACCCCTTTCCCTTTGAGGTTTGTCAGTTTAGCAACCAATTTGTACTTCTTAATCCCTTCACCTTTTTCACCCATTCCCCCAACCCCCCTCCTCCCATCTGGCAACCAACAAAATGTTCTCTGTATCTATGAGAATGTTTCTGTTCTACCTGATCATTTTGTTTGTAGATTCCATTGTCGATAGATATGTATTCATTGCCATTTTGTTTATTCATATATTTTATTTTTTTCTTCAAAAAGACCCTTCATAATTTCATATAATAACGGTTTGGTGGTGATGAACTCCTTTAACTTTTTCTTGTCTGGGAAACTTGGAGATTTTTTAAAAAATAATTCTTTTCTACATTTCTTAAAATTTAGGAACAAGTTCCAGTTCCAGTCTATCATCCAACACCTAGCCAGACTCGCCTAGCAACTCAGCTGACTGAAGAGGAACAAATTAGGATAGCTCAAAGAATAGGCCTTATACAACATCTGCCTAAAGGAGTTTATGACCCTGGAAGAGATGGATCAGAAAAAAAGATCCGGGAGTAAGTTTCAATAAATTTATACATGTTTTAAAGGTCTATTTTAAGATACTTTCTTTTGAAAAATATTCTCCTGTATTATGGAAGTCAGATAATATAAACAGTTAATGAAAGAGAGTATTCAGATGTGGCAATTTAAGAATAATTTTCATGTAAAAATAGCTTTTAAATGATGGTGTGAATTCTGACCATTTTATATGTTGCTTGTGTCTATTTGGATGAAAGTTGATGTCAGTTAAAAAACAATTGGTCTGTGTAAATATGAACTAGTACCAACATTGCCTTGTCAGCTGGGAAAGTAATTTGGCAGTGTGTCAAGGACCTTCAGATTTATATCCTTTGAAACAGTTAATTGCAGAGATCTATCCCAAAATGTTACATCACTGTAACTTCTATAGCTTTATGCATAAAGATATTTACTGTAGTTTTATTTAGTGAAAAACAATAGTAGAGGTATAGTTAAGTAAATTGTGGTATAGAAATACTTTGGTAGGTTATTTAGCCATAATCTGCTGGCTTATTCTTAGAATTTTTGATATATATAAATAAAAGCTATCAGACTGAAAAAAAAAATTATTTACCAAGGGTTTTCAGTGATATGAGGAAAATTTTATATCTGTTCTTAACTTGTGGAATAATTGTGTTAAGCCTGGTGAATTGAATACAAAATTTTACTTCTGGGAGTTTTTGTCCTCAGAGTTATTGTCTGAGAGTTTCAAGTGAAGACAGCCATATTCCTTTTAGGTTGAAAGTGGTCTTGCCAATACAGGCGTGATCTAATGTACTGTGTTGATGTTTGACTGTTTGAGCCATAGCACCATTTAGTGCTAGGACTTAAGATCATAACCTATCTAGAACACTGACTTTTTTTGTTGTTGTTAATCTTCACACAAGGATTTTTTTTCCATTGATTTTATTTATTTATTTATTTTTCTTAATTGATTTTAGAAAGAGAGGAAGGGAGAGGGAGAGAAGATAGAAACATTGATTGGCCACCTCCTGCATGCCCCCCACTGGGGATTTGGCCCACAACCTGAGCATGTGCCCTGACTGGGAATTGAACTGGCAACCTCTTGGTGCGTGGGTTGATGCTCAACCACTGAGCCACACCAGTTGAACTCTCCACTGATTTTTTCGAGAGTAGAAGAAAGGGAAGGAGAGAGAGAGAGAAAGATCAGTATGAGAAGACGCATCGATTGGTTACCTGCCTCCTGTACAACCCCAGCTGGGGCCAGGGATCGAACCTACAACCCAGGAATGTGCCCTTGACCAGGAGTTGAACCCTGGACCGTTTGGTGTACAGGCAGATGCTCTAACCACTGAGCAACACTGGCCAGGGCTAAACACTGACTTTTGAAACACTGCAGAATTGGGTTGCTTCTTGAACATACAGAAAAGTGCAGGGAACTTGAAATGGGTTGATGAAGAGAATTCCAGCCTGTAAGAGCCCAGTAAATAGGCTGAAATTAGTGGTTCTGTTTTTATATATGTATAGTTATTAAAAGGAAAACTATTTTACTCCTGGACTTAAACTAAAAACTCAGTTCGCATAAACGAAGTTTATCTAACTGGTGGTTTCCTACCTAAAGCATCACATTCTTTCAGTGCCTTCTACATGTAGCTGTTTTACAAGCACAGTTCTAGCAATGGACTTGATTCTTGTGTGGTCCATTTCTCTTGTTCTGATGATTGCTCTCAAACTCTGCATATTTCTAGGGGATTGAAATAATAGATTGTAGATGGTTTAACCATTATAGGAAAAAATTTCAATTTGCTTTGGTGGTAGGATAACTGGCAAGCCATTTTTACCTGTTCAGATTAACACTATCTTTGTAATGGGATTTTAAAGAGTATTCTAGATAGATCGCTTCTCTAAAATTGCTTTCTGGTTTCTCTCTCTCCCAACAGGTGTGTGATCTGTATGATGGACTTTGTTTATGGGGACCCAATTCGATTTCTGCCGTGCATGCACATCTATCACCTGGACTGTATAGATGACTGGTTGATGAGATCCTTCACATGCCCCTCCTGCATGGAGCCAGTTGATGCAGCACTGCTTTCGTCCTATGAGACTAATTGAGCCAGGGTCTCTCATCTGACTTCAAGTGAACCATCATTTTTGGTGGTTTTGATCTTTTGTCACTGAGCCCAAAGAGCCAGGGATTAGGAATTAAGATCATGCACAAAAGTTTCCTAAAAATTCCTGAATGGCTGCAGATGTTGAGGGAAAGTATGTCATATTTTAGAAATGTTAGGGGGAAAAGTAGGATGGTATTTTTATGTAAAGCCTTGACCCAGTGTTTAAAAATATATAATTGTATTTAGGTCTTGTTATTGCTCCACTACATAGGTAATTGTGTAAAGTGTTACAGCAGCTGTATATGTTTAAATTGTGTGTGAAGATTAGGAAAAAGATAGTGGTTGTTTTTCCTAAATGAAATAACTTTTCCCCACCCAAATTCTTTTCTGAAGTTGCTGGCATTTGGGTCAAGGTTTTATTAAAAGCTACATTTTATAACACTGGCACAAAAAAATAAGTAGTTTTAAGCTTGTTTGCACAGTTCTTTTTTTCCATTGGAAATGGAATTCATTGCCTTAGGTCTTTTTAAATAGTGTATTATTATCGTTGGGGCTGGCTCTATGCTTGAAAACCAGTTTATTTATAACCTGTTATAAGTGCTATATCTGTTTGCAGTTAGGAAATGCAGAATTCAAAGTGATCTCCTAGCTTGTAAGCAAACTGAGATGCACTATCCCTTTCTGTTAAAAAAAAAAAAAATTAGTTTAATGTGTCAAGAAACAAATTCTGGTGAAGTGGGGTTTAATATTACCCTTTCCTATGTGTTTTATCTAATTATTTTGGTTAATATGGTGATAATTAAAAGTCGAGGTAAATTTTAAATATTAAGATTTCTGATTTATTGAGCTTGAATTATGCCACAATGCTTATGTAAAAATGACAGTGGCACCATGGTGAAACAGAGAAAAGTTTCTCAGTTTTAGCAATTATGATTTATTCTTTCTTGTGACCTCCTTCCCTGTTGTCTTGAACCATAGCAAAAGGATACTGCATCTCTTATTATTGTAATGCTGAGGTTATTGAAGTTATACGAAACATATCTCAGTCTCTGTTTCTTGGAAAGTCCTGCTAGCTGACTGATAAGTCTAGTGAGCAAGGAGAATTAAGATATATGTATTTCATGTTTTGCACACAAATGCAGAATTTGTATAACTACATGACTTCACAGTTGTGATCTCAAAAAGGAAGGAATTTCTCCTTTATTTTTTTTTCTTGCAGTTAATGTAAGAACACTGAATCTCTAAGCTTCTGAAGTGGTAGAGGTAGAGATGGTCTAGTAAAGATGTAGTTGTAATGTTTTATCCATTTAGCATGTGTTTATTTTTCGTTATGTACTCAAAGGTGGTTTATTTGTTCAGCTCAGTGATATTACAAGGTAAAAAAAAATCATTCATTAGCAAAAGGAGAAACAGTTTCAACCTAACAAATCAGAAATGTTTCTTATTATTTTATATTGAGTTGAATTTTTGACTCTAACACTTTTCTACATACAAAACACAAATATCTTGAAGGTTCTTCATAACTGCATTATAGAGGAATTTAGTATGTCATAAGTACTTCTTAAAGATTTGATATTTGACTGTAGTATCCATATGTTGGTTAATTTTATTATGAGCCCCATAATGGAAAGACTTAAAAAGATGAATTTAAGAAAAAAATGAAAGGAATTAAATTGTCAGGTTTTGTTAAATTGTTACATGTATCTTGCTTAATTTTTGTTCATTAATTTATATCCACCAAATTACATAAAGCAAATTTGGAGGAAACACCTGAAGTTGTGCAATATTTTTAGTGATATTACTGTTTTTATCCTTGTGTTTTCTACTTAAACATGATGTCTGTGTTATCAAGTATTATAGACATACTTTCTTTTTTTCTAGATCGTTAAATTTGGTAAATGAACTTTTTAAAAAATCATTTGCTATGTTGCTGTTAGTCTTTCTTTATACAAGACTTCTTTCACAGAAGTTTGGTATTAATATTGAGGGAACCAGTATTGAGCTGAATGTTTTTTGTTTTTTTTTAAGGTACTTTGTATTCCTTGATTTTGATCTTCACATATCATGTTAAAAACCATCAATTTTGGCTTTTACTAAGTTAAATAAAGTTGCAATACAGTTGTAAAGGGCTAAAGTTAGAGTTGATTACATGACAATATTTCCCAAGTTATCTAATCTTTTCTTTAAAATAGATATGTATAGATTTAATTAATTACTTTTAAATCTCTACATATATATACTTTTGGGAAAGTATTTTTATGGATTAGCATTTAATACATTTAATCATAAATTTAGAAGTTTGACAGCTTCAAATTTTCTAAAGCCAAATAATAGACTCAACATAATTAGATTTGAGCAAGATGTGTTCATGCTTGGCTATAGGATTTAAACTGAAAAGCTTGATGAGGAAAAAATAAAAGAGTCTTATTCTTTTAAATGTAAACCCCCCCAAATTGAAATACTTTCAGATACTTTTAGTTTGGTTCACACAAACCTTTTAAATTCTACGAGTGTTCTTTATAGACAATCTCTTAAACCAGGTATTATAACTCTCTCCCTACTGTTAGTATACCGTGCGATATTAAAACAGTATGATTTTACAGAATATAGTGAGCATTAAAGTAACAAATTCTCTATGTACAAAGCTCTTTCATAAGGAAGCATGCGTTTTAATAGAGGAATAACAATAAAATAGTCGAAAGTAGAGCTGCCTATGGTCCTGAGACTGAACATGGGAGACAGAAAATGGTGAGTTTTTTTGGCATAATTCAGAAATGTGTGCAGTTTGGTAGCTACCTCTGCTTACAAGGCATTATATAATTTCTGAGTCAACTGATTCACTTTTGTGTAAATGCATCATAGCTGACATAATAACCTCAACTGATTTTTTAAGCCTTTAATTTTGAAATTAGTGGACATGGGAAAAGTTGGATTTTTGGTTAGTAGCTCATGTTGTAATATTAAATTTACTGACCTGAATTTAAAGATCATGTACTTTTTTATTGGGCGGGGAGAAAGCCAGAAAAGATAGTTTGTTTTAGCCCACCTCTTATACCCTCTAAATAGCCCCCTGCTCTAGTCATATACTGTACTCACCTAGACCTCCCTAAGACAAACCTGGCTCAGGATGTTCCCATCATGGGATGCATGGGCATGAGAGCCAGTCTTCTACTGACTACATTATATTAATCTTTTGTGGATTTTGCTGAATTCCTTCTTCTTTTTTTCCTGCTTGGTCCCAGTTTCTAAGAATTTTGCCATTGAGGTCTCTTGTTTCCATTAACTTCGTGCCCCTGTTCTCACAAAGGTTATTTGATGCTCCTGCTCCCTTTGAAAATGAACTGGTATTACAGGCTAGCCTGCCTGTTAAAAGTTTCAATCCACCCATTTATTTCTTTAAGTACATTTTTTCCTTAGGAAGATATACTCAAAACCTGGGTGCTTAATAAGTGCTTGTTAAATAAAGTATAGAGTAAAAATTTCCAACTACAAAATTACATCATTACATTGAATATAATTAAAGATTGACCCACACTGTTAGGTGAGATTTTTCTGAGAGCTATGAAAAATAGTTTCTAGAAAAATTTTTTCTCAGTTCTGTATACATCAAAATATGTATTTGTGCTCAGGGAGTGATTTAATGTTCACAATTCAGATTTAGACAGGGCTTTAGTTTGTGATGATTTAAGTGAAACAAGGGTTTAATGGAGTAACTGTAAATGTTCAGTTGTATTGCATTATATAAACATCCTAAAATAGTGCTTTTCCTAAGTGGTTTAAAAAATACAGTAAGTTAATTTTATGTATTTAGGGAAAACTTGCTGCACCATTTGTTAGCTGTGCACATACAGTATTTTTAGCTAAAGAAAAATAACCATCTACTTTTTTTAAGCTCCTAGGAGTTACATTATAACACATTAAGGTTTATATTAAAATAACATATAGAAGTTAGTAAATGGATGAGGCACATATATTTGGGGAATATTAATTTAAATATACTTTGTAATTCCTTTTATGAGAGCCTCTGACTAAAAGCATCCCACAAAAAAATTTGATTAGCCCACTTAATTCTAACCAGTCCTTTTTAAAATCATAAACAAGGGATAGGTTAAAAAATAACAATAGTGCTGGGCGCTCAGAGTTTCATTATTCAGGTAAGTGTATCCAGACTTTGCTTTTCTATTTGTCCTTTGGCTATTTTCTTGTTCTTTAGCATGGAAATAGAAAATCCCAGATGAATCCCTTTACAGCCCATTAACTGATTCATAAAATTTTTGTGAGAGGCATTAGTGAAATTCTATAAAAGGGGTTTGGATTTATCTGCACATTTTAATTGTCCACATTGTTCTTGTTTGCTTTATTACCCTGAGCATTAGGCATTAGTTCAGGGCAACAACTAGAACCATCTAACTACTGTTACTGATAAACTAAAACCATTTACCATTTCATAAAGTTTTTAAGGAAACTTTAGGAGCAATACTAACTTTCCTTTACATCTTTGTTTCTTGAGAAAAGTTGCTGTCCACTGGAAGATTTAGTCATCTTTGGATGGTTTCCACAGTAAGTTTGTTTTTCTCTGCATATGAATGAAGAACGAAGCAGTATTAATAAGGTACACATTTTAGGCATCTAAGACTGATTGTGTTCAAAGGAGCAGCAGCACCAGTTTGCTTTGAACTCCATCTATAACATATAGGCTCCAGATTTCTTGGCACTGAAAAAAAGAAGTTGAAATAGGTAACTGAGGATTTGCTCAAGAGTCTGGTTATAGTGGTAAACTGAATGCTTGTAAAAAGATTTGGTTGGCTTTGCAGAAGTGATGAGTCCAGCTTTTCTCTGGGGGTCACATAGTAGTTAATTTAGTTATTTGGGATCCAAAGGCATTGTGTGAATTGGGAAGCCTCGACTATGCTGTCAGAAAGGCACTGAGATTGGCTTCTTGCACTGTACAATAGGCTACATTCTTCCAGTTCCAGAATCAGAGTCAATCCTTGAGCTTTGACACTGCAGAATCATGATCTTCTGTCTGTAAGGGTAGCTGAACTCAGCAGATAAATTATAAATTAGTAACTACAATTTTAGGATGTGGAGTATGTGAGGAAGCAAAATGGTTTTTCACAAACCATTTATCTTCATGGTCCTTGCAAGTACTGTTCTCGGGATTATTTATTTCTTAAGCTTTGAGTTAATGGCTTTGAAGATAAATCTTTTTTTTTCCCCCTCACCCAAAGATAATTTTTCCACTGATTTACAGATAGAATAGGAGGGAGAAAGAGAGAAAGAAACATTGATGTGAGACACTCATCGATTGGTTTCCTCCTGAAAAAGACATACAGTGGATACATGTTGTTTTTGTCTGGCCAGTACCGCATTTTTTTTGTAGTAATAACATCCAAGTGGCATATGACACAGCTGGACCAATTGTAGTACCCCACTCCCTTTCTAAAGCAGTGTGGTTCTCAGATCCACCTGGAGGGCTTCTTAATTTTTGTTTTTGTTTTTTATCCTCACCCGAGGACATTTTTTCATTTTTTGTTCAGATAAAGTGGGAAGGAGAGAAAGAGAGAGACAACGATATGAAAGGGGCACATTGAGTGGTTGCCACCCACAGGACCCAGCCAGGGCTGGGGACAAACTGCAACCGAGGTATCTGCCCTTAGCGGAAACTGAATCCCGGTCTCTCTCGACCACAGGCCAGCAGTACAACCACTGAGCCAATCCAGCCAGGGATGTAGGGCTTTTTAAAATTTAGATTACCTAGCCTTACCCCTACAGTCTGGGTGGAGTCTGATCATTTGCATTTCTAACAAATTCCCTGTTGATCTAATGCTGATCTGGGGGAAACATTGGTCTAAGGGATAGACATTTGAACCAAGCTAGATTAATCAGATTTCTTATTTGGGATTTTTCGTACTGGAGGCAGGAAAAGCAGCCCATTTCTTCTGGTCACAAAGATGTAAGGATGTTGAGGTCTGAACTGCCATGTACCCCTGCCATGCAGAGAAGCCAGTTCAAAAGAAATCTAACAAGAACAAAGCCAAGAGATGGAGAAGCACTAGAGACCTTGATTTAGTTATCCCCCAGGCCAAAACTACACTACCTGCACACAGTATATGTGGCCCAATAAAGTTACCACCTTTGTATACTAGGGTTATGCTAGGCTATTTTCTTTTTTGTTAATCTTCACCCAAGGATGTATTTTTTCCATTGATTTTTGTGCGTTTTTTTTAATCCTCGCCCGAAGACATTTCCACCTTTGTTCAGACAGAGTGGGAGGGAGAGAGGAACAGAGAGGGAGAGAAACATCGACACAAAAGGGACACATCGAGTGGTTACCTCCCGCACGACCCCAACCAGGGCTGTGGTATGTGCCCTTGACCGGAATTGAACCCGCAACTCATTGATCCGCAGGCCGATGCTCTATCTGCTGAGCCAAACTGGCCAGGGCTGATTTTTTTTTTTTTTTTTTTTTTAGATAAAAGTGGATAGGAGAGAGAATGAGAAACATCAATGTGAGAGAGAGACATTGATTGGTTGCCTCCCACACGACCCGACCAGGGCCAGGGATCAAACCTGCAACCCAGGTATATGCCCTTGACCAGGAATCAAACCCAAGACCCTTTGGTCCATGAACTGATGCTCTAACCCCTGAGCCAAACCAGCCAGGACATGCTAGGCTGTTTGCATGACTTCTTTTTATTCTCAGCAATCCTGGGAAGCCATTGGCATCAGCCCCATGTTATGGTAGTGTAAGCTGATTTTCAAAGCAGTGAAATAATTCCAACTAAATTTGAATCCAGTTTGTGCTTTTTTTCCACTACCCCATGTAATTAACAGAATTTAAAGTTAGTATTTTTAGTAGACCAGGCTTTTCTCTTACTGTGAATTTTCTCACAACCTCTTTGCATAGATATTTATCTGAAAGCTGTAGTCCGGGGGTGACAAGATTTCTGGCCCATGGACCACTTTGACCCACATATGTGATGTGTTGCCAAACTTAAAATTGAGCACCTCTCGCATGTGCGTCCCAGTTTTCAAATGTTTCTACCTCTTATTATTTTATACCAAACCTATTCTAGCATATGGTTTGCTACCCCTCAAGCCTCAGTCCAGGTCTGAGCCTCTACATGTGTTTGGGCCTCACTTCTTATCTCTGGAGTAGCTGACCAGACTCTACCTATCCATCTGGGGATTAGATCATGCCTTTTCCTCCAATATCACTTGATTTTATGAGCAAATACTGTTGCTTAAAGGTTGCCTTATTTTCTTTTTTTTAACTTTTTAATCTCCACCCAAGGATAACTTTCTCTCAAATATCTTCAGATTGGGGTGGGGGGAGAAACATCGGTGTGAGAGGGACACATCGATTGGTTGCCTCCCGCACGACCCCAACCAGGGCTGAGGATGAACCATAATTGAGGTACATGCCCTTGGCTGGAATCGAAGCCATGACTCTGGTCTGCAAGCCAACATTCTAACCACTGAGCAAAACTGGCCCAGGGCTGCCTTTTTTTTCTTTTGGCTTTGTCCATGTTAGACTCTCCCTACCTCATGAAGCCAGGTGGCCTGGGGAAACTGACACACAGACATACGCTCTATGTATTCCAAGCCAAGGATTTCTAGTATTTGAGTTTTTATCCACTTTAACAGTGGCTCAAGTCACAATAAATCAGATCCAACTTTAAGCTGATCATCTTAAGCTCAACCAGCAGTTTAGCAAAGACTGGGCTTTAGAGTTCCACTACCTAACTTCAAATCTTTATACTGCATAGTAACTGTCTGATCTTAGGCAAGTTATTTAAGCTGTTTCAGTTTTCTCTTTAAAATGGCAGTAATAGTCCCTACTTCATAGTGTGGTTATGAGGATTATAACCATGTAAAGTGCTTAGACTAGCAACTAGTAAATAACGAGCACCTGATATTAGCTATTTTTCTTCCACCCAGAGTATATAGTGTCTGGTGTTCAGAAGTGTTTGTTAATGATGTGAAGAAAAACAAGACAACCCAGTCCAGTCGTTTGTGAGGTGTTAGCTCTGATGTGTCTGATTAAACTTGAATGTCAACTTTAAGAAGTCCAAAGGGACCTTCAGTAATTGTATGTCTTCCCAAAGGAAGGACTCTATTACATTTTGTCACTTGCCAGTTGACTTTATAGAGTGGAGGCAATTCATAGATTGCTAATTTAGAAATGAATTTTTTGAGCCCCCAAATGAGGCTCCCTGTTTGTGGACTCACCCAGTAGTGAACTTTGCACCAGATTTCCCAGGAGCTGTGCTAAGCCAAGCAGAAAGGCACTTTCCAATGTTGGAAAGCTGCACCTGGGGACGGGGGTGAGAAGTTCCCCTTTGCTACATGGTTTTCAGAATCCAGGCACCTCTCATTTATTACTGAATTAGTGTGATGGTGCAAAGGACAGAAGGAAAGAGTTGTTGAAAAGGCACACTGTTAGGCTTTAATTTTGAGGCAAACGAGGACTTGTTCATTTCCCATCATTTTAGAAGAAACAACCTTGGGAGTAACTAAAAAAAAATGTCATTGGATTTTATTCCTTTGTTGAATGATTCTAGTACTCACAGGCTAGGGCTTTCTAAAAACCTCCTGGTGCTATTCTTCAGTTGCTGGGAATTGCCCACCTGGACCTCAGCCAAGGGGTTGGCATTGGCCCTTGAGGGTCCCAGGCTTTGCTGTCAGGTTCTGGCTTTTTGCTGTGAATGACAACAGATGTCTTGGAAACACTCCCATTCTGACTTGAGAGATAAGGAACGGGGAATCCTGCCAACACATGGGAGAACTGATAGGGACCAGCCATCCCAAAGGCCTCTGACCAGTGAGAGACAGAGGTAGACTTTCCGTTGTCAAGGGCTTGTTCAGGTCATGTTACACGGTTGCTACTTCCTAACAACAGAGTTTCTCTGTGGCACAGGATGTACACTTGCCCCAAATGAGGATTATTTGTTTTCTGGGTATCCTGGGCTACTTTCGAAGTCCCTGATGGAAGAAGCCTATTATTTCTGGTGAGTAGATTGGGCTCACAAAGCTTTGGCAAAAAGTAGAGTTATATATATCTGTTGCCTCATTTTTGTACATGAAAACCCACCAATAGACTTGACCAGAGTTAGAACTGTTGACAGCAGGAAAGAGAGTAATCTAATACAAATTACTAATTTTTAGAGGGTCTATGACTTTCCAAGATTACTCTAAAAATCAGTAAGTAGCAAAACAGGGACTTAAATTCAAGTCTCCTTATTTCTAGGCCAAAACTGTCCACCGGATCAACTACCTAAATAGAGCAGTTATGCTGGAAAAGTCTGTAAGAGAAGTGACGAGAAATGGCTCAAAGAAGATGCAGTGAGAAGCCTGTAACAGAAGTTTCACCTTCAGAGGCCTCTGCACAAGGATATGGTGTCAGATACCCAACATGTTCACCCTCCTTCACTTACGTGTTTTTCAGAGATTATCTTTCTGCAGATGGGATAAAGGAGACAAAATCCACTGATTTCCCTTATCAGCCAGACTGCAGCCAGGGCAGCAGAGGTAAAGGTGACGTAGGCTAATTAATGAAGCCCAGCAAGAAATCAACAACAAACACTGACAAGGAAACCATCTGGCATAAATTTTAAAATACAAGCAAAAGTACCTAAAATGTTGGAATAAATGTTTTTTATAAACTATTTTGCAAATTATATTTGGTATCCTATGACCAGTGCTACTTTCATACGGCAGTAGGTAGAGTTCTAATATGTGGGGGAGCCACAAAAGGCTATCTTCTCAGCCTGCCCTGCCCAACAACCTATAAGCAGACTGGTCTCCCAGCACCCAGGCTTTGGAAGAGAGAGCTCGCAAAGGGCTGCTCTAGTTCTAACAAAATGTGAACTTTTTTCATAACATTTGAGCTCTGACAGTACTAGGTGCAAAGGAGGACCTTGAATGAGGGTTTTCTGCTTTGCTTTCTTTCCCTAAGGAGAATATACCTTACCTAAAACCCATTACTTCATTCAGTATCAGTCATAGGAATTTGGCTGACTGTATATTAATAGATTAACCCACCCAGCCACTGGCACGATACTCAGAAGTGTTTGCTAAATACAGCAGTGCTGGAAGATTGGAAGAGTTGTCTGTGGTCCTTTCTTTACAGAAACTGCATTCATGTATTTGAGGAGTCACATGTTCGTAGATGAATATTTTTACTGTGTCCGTGGTTTTTGTTTGTTTGTTTGTTTGTTTGTTTGTTTTTGGGTACGTGCCCCTAGCGGGAACCAAACCAAGGGCTCTCTGGTCCATAGGCCGATGCTCCAACCGCTGAGCCAAACCAGCCAGGGCTGTCCATGGTTTTTCTAGGGAAATGGTTAACTTGAAGTACGCTGTCATGAGCTTGTGAATGGTAAAACTTGGTGTTGACCACTGAACTGGAGTTCTCATTTTAACAGCCCCAGAGGTTGCTAATGCAGGTGCTTTTAGTGACCAGAAAAGTAATAAAAGTATTTGAAGTAGCCTCTGCTCAGCTCCAGCTGATGGTTGCCTTGCTGCCTTATGGTAATGAGGCCCAGTACTGCCAGATTTTTTTTTTTTTTTTTTTTTACCATGAGGCCAGAAACCAAATTTTTTGTGAAATCTCCCCATTTTTAAATGTTAACTTTTCTAAAATATTTAGAATATCATGTTGTCTAAGTAAAACATAGCTGGGCCATATGGTTTCTAATCCAAACTTTCTGCCCTGCCTAAAAATTTAAGGAACACATATTTTACTGAAATAGATGTTGCATGATCTCTTAAGTATATGTTTTATTACCTAAATATCTATTTTCTCTTAACTGGAAAATTTTAAAACATAAAATATGCCAAGAATTACCATTCTAAGAAAAATGCTGTCAGTAAATAAATGTACCTCAGAGTGAAGTACAGAAGATTTTATAAATTATTCCCAGTGGTTTCAGCCTGAGGAACCCCCCACCCCCAAATTTCTTGAAAGAGCCACACAGCTCCCAGTCCATCATATCTGGGCATCCCCATTCCTTACTGGTGGAGATTGATGTTTTGTTTTTTTTCCCCTACAGATGGACTCAAATGAAAATTATCTGACTAAAAAGAAATGTTTGATATTTTAAAAATTGGGACAGATATAAAAGGAGTTAAAATGAAGTATAAGAAGTAAGATGATGGGTGTCTGTGTACAGCCTCTGTGTGCAACCCCAGGAGCCTTGAAGCCTGAGGTGCAGATGGCCCTGAGGGTCCTTCCAGCCCCAGAAGCTGAGACCTTGCTGAAGTCTGAAAAGCAGTTTGGCCTCTGGCAGCATACAGATTTACCTCCAGATCAATATGAGTTAAAGCAAAGATTTACAGGTTGTTGGTTGGTGGTTTTTTGAAAAGCCAACTATGGTCCCATCATTGTATTTCTAAGTAAAATGTGAACTGTTCATACATTCTCTTAAACGTCACAGTGAAAAACAAGTACCCGTATATGTGATAGGGCAGGCAGAGGGCTCCACCTGCTCTGTCCTTGGCAAAGGACCTTGGCCACACTGGTGAAAATGCCGGCTTGGCTTCTTCATGGATACTCATGTAGTGCCATCCCACTGGAGCACCGGTGGACCCCCAAGGCAGGGCAAGGGTGGGGATCAGTTTTGAAATGTTTCCAGGAGCTCTATCCAGCTGTCTGTATTCCTGCCTGGGGGTTCTGCACCAAACTACAAGGACACTGGTGAGACTGTGGATCTGTTGCCATTCTCTAGAGAAGACTTGGCTTGGAGTGTGGCTGCCTGGATTCGAAAATGTGTCCTTGACTCCATGGAGTAATTCTTGTAGTTCTGCCTGGAAGAGACCAGAGAATCAGATAGATGAGCTGCTCCAGGAATTGCTCTTTCTTCATTCTAAGCTGTGGGAGTCCACCATCCAAGAACAAGTTGTAGAGGCCTTAATCCCTGTCTCTGTCTAAAGAAAGTTGGGCCTGCCTAATAGGGATTAGCAGAAAGGGTGTGTAGCCCCTCACCCAGATATGCCCCCTGGGACCATTCTTGGTCCTGATGGGTTCCCAAACTTGAGGTTTCAAGGGGTAGATCTATGGGCTGGAAGGCAGGACACTGGGGTCTTCACACAGCCCAGTGGCTGACTTGTGTGTGACCCTGGACAACTAATTTCCTACTTCTGGGATTTTAACTCCTCATTGGTGAGTTGAAGAGGAAGCCTTCCCACAGTAGGTGAGAGCTGGGTTCCTAGGGACACGGGCCCGGCCTCTGGACTGCCATATTGTGCTTGCCAGAACCCTCCCTCATGATGCCTGGGCTCTCTCTCCTCAACCTGAGCCCAAGGGGAGCAAAGAACTCATCAAGGTTAATCAATCCTTACTTGGCAGTTTCCAAGAGTTTGACAGCCTCTTCATTTCTGCCTTGCTCCATAAACAGCAGGGCCAGCTCCAGTAGGGCATTTGGGATCAAGTAGTGGTCATATTTAATCTTCTTTTCACTGTGGGACAGAGGAGGACATGGCTTACAGGCTTTGCCCTTGAGATGTCCATCCGGCTTCTCCTCCCAGGTCTTCCCCAAATGGGAGGATCCAAGCCATGCCCTCAAGTGGGCTTTCCAGCTCTGAATTCCAACTTGGGAAGGTTCCTACTACCTAACCCTAGAAAGGCTTAGGATCCACAATCCCTAACAACCTGTGGCTCATGTCATATCCTTAGCCCACTCCCACCTCAGTCCCCCAAACTCCCTTTTCCAGGTTGAATGATTTATTACATTGGGAAGTGTTCTGCCTCCAATCTAGCCCCTCTAATCTACCCACCATCCTGCCCCAGGAGCATCTTTTTAGAACCCAGATCTGCCCTGCCTATTATCCTTCCTGGCTCTTTTCTGTCTGCAGGCTAACGTTCAGTATTGTAAGCAAAACAGCCAGGCCCTTCATAATCGAGCCCCCTGCCACCTCATTTCATCTGCAACCCTTTCCCTCTATAATTTTACCCTGGCTGGGCAAGCCTAATCACTGTCCCTCCAACCTCAGGCATCTCTGTGTCCAAGTATTTGCACATGCTGCACCTACTCCACTTAGAACTCTTCCTCCATTGCTTTCTCTGACTAATTAACTTCACAGTTTAAACAGCATCTTTCAAACACCTTTCCTGGTGACTTGCATTAGGGTTAGGACACCTCCTGTCTTCTCTGCTTCCCTCTGCCATAGCCCTGAGTTGCCTGTAGCTGTCTATCTGTAACATTTGTGATTCCCAAGGGCAAGGGCAGAGTTGATGAATTACAAATTGAGGGGCACCAGTCACATGAAATTCAGTGTGGATGGGCTCCTGTGGTTGAGCAGTCTGGTGGCCCTGGGGGATGAAGTCTGAATGATCTGTGCCCAGCAAGAGCCCCGGCACAGAGTAGATACTAGTACACACGGAGTGCATAGGGGAAGGCTAGGGCCAGGAACTGGAATGCACATGAAGGAGAAGCAGCCTTGAAAATTCTACCCAGGAGAACCAGGCCCAGCAGTAGGCCATCTGGATTGGGAGCAACTACAGGGGCACTCACTTGGCAGAGATGCTCCTGAAATTCTCCTCAGCCTCCTGGACACGGCCCAGGTATTTCAGACACAGGCCTTTCAGCAACTTCACCAAGCACTCATCATCCACTGAGTACTCATTCTCTGAGAGCGGGGCAGTGAGAGAAGAAAACAGGCTTGTTCATCTCTGTAACACTCGTGGTATCCCTACCCTGTGCTGGGCCCTGGGGACACAGGTGACTCACACATAGTCCCTGTCTTCGGGGAGCTCACATCTGGGAAGGAAAGACAGATACTGAGACAGGACAATACAGTGAAATCAAGGCTGACTGAAGGAAGCCCAGGAGCTATGGGAGCCCATCAGAGGCCTTGACTCTACCTGGGGGACAAGGGACAGCTTGGAGGAGCTGTTGTTGAAGCTCAGTCTAGAAAGGCAAAGGTCAGTTACCAGGGTAGAGAAGTAAGGAAAGACATTTTTGGTGGAGGGAAACTTCAACTGCAAGTCCTGTGGTGTGACCCAGCCTGGTTGGTTCAAGGGCCTGGAGGAGTCACCTGGGCCCTTTTCCAGCATTTCTTCAGCCTTGGTGATAATCTCAAGGATCCCGTCTGTGAGTTCTGGCTGCTTCCCAATCACAGCGTAGCCATTCCAAATGTACATCATTTCCTGAGGGTAGGGGAGCAAGTCAGTCCTAGGTTTCCTCAATGGGGCCTCAGTTTCCCCATCTGTAAAATGGGCAGCTCGGATCAAAGGATTACTAAAGGCCCTCTAAGCTCCTAAATATTGGGGAAATAATTTATTTCAGCACTTCAGGATTTCCAATAGAGTTTAAGACTGTCACCATTCTTGTTCTCCCAAGGTGCTGAGCTTGAGTTACCATCATGAAAACCATGAAACATACCCTGATTCCTTTTTCTGCCTTGACCGCTAGGAGGCTCAGAATACTAATGTGTTCAATTCATAGTAATTCTGTTAGGTTAGCATTTTCTAACCTATCAAACTGAGTAATAGATGTGAAAGTGATTTATATACATAAAATTCTAGAAAGACATTCTTGTTATGGTTCTTGTTACTATGTTCCAGGGAGGGAATTTAAGTTTAGACCATTATTTCTGAAAATCATTATATGGTCCCAAGTTAGCAAATAATTCCATTTAAAAAAAAGTTCTATGGCCAAATGAGTTAGGGAAAAACTGTATTCAAGCTTCTTGCAGACTTACCCTACTGACTGGTATATAAAAGCTCTAAGATCTACATTATATAGACTTTGTTTAGAATAGTCTTACCCAACATATTTAATCACAGAAATCATTTTACACATAAATGACACTTTTCAGATTATAGTCTGGGAAATTATCTCCTAAATTTTGGGAATCGATGCTTTCCTGCCCTTCCTTACAACCCCCCCCCCACACACACACGCACACACACACAACACACACGCACACAACTCAATGATAATAGCTTTACTTTATAAAATATTTCTAAATATATTCAGGATACAAGTTCTAAGGAAATTCTATAAATATTAAGCTTATTTATAAAGTGTCTAACATTTTATCAGCTGATTCTCATAACTGTTCTATGAAATGGACCAGGCATATACTATCCCCATTTTACATCAAGGGAAGGAGGACTCTACCCAAAGTCACACATTAGTGAATAGCAGATCCAGGACCAATAAAAGGTCTCTGAAGGTCTTTTCTACATTTCTAGCTGCCCAACTATTTGTATAGCAAGGACTCCGACTCCTAACAAACTGGAACCTTCTCTGATGCCTGCTAAAATCATGCATGGAATCATAACAGTGGTCCTGAATGTGGGCTCAGGAACCAGACTATCTGGGCTCAAATATTGACTCTTAACTTACTAGTTGTGTGACCTGGACAATTATTTTATCTTTCTACTTATACCTTATCCCTTTATGTGTTTTTACTTGTATTACTTATAGTAGGACTTAATATCCCCATCTGTAAAATGGAAATACCACCAGCACCTGCTCATAGGGTTACTGTGAGGATCAGATGAGGCCGTGGGTATTGGGTGTAAGGAAACTTGAACACAGCAAATGCCCAAGAACAATATCATCTATTATTGTTATTTCAGAGTTGACTATAACAGTCGACAGAAAATCTTGGTCCAGTGAAGGGAACAAGTGTAAACAACAATTACAATCATGTGACAAGACTGAAACAAACAGGGTAGGAACACAAACAGCTGAGTGATGCTTCTGCGTGGGGACAGGGTGTGGGGCTGTCTAGGAGGGCTGCTCACTTGTCTCTCCACTCATAGCCCCACCCCCAGAAGACCAGTACATTCTCAGAGGCAAGGGCTGGCTCAGCCTCATCTGTCCCCCCAAATCCTAGGTGAATGATAAAATCCTCTCTAGGCCCCTGAGGCACGAAAGTCTATCTCCCTCATCCATTTCCTCTGGGTCCATGGTTGTATCCCTGGCTCTCAGCTAATCCCTACAATCCCAAACTGGAATGTAGAGCCAATAAAGACCCTCCTACCCACCAGAGCAGGAATTGGCAATGAGATAGGTTTGGGGGAGAGGTAGCGCCTGGACTTCCGGATGGCAAACTTCTCAGTGGGTAAAGATTTCCCAGCAATCTTGAGTTTCAGGCCTGGCACAGCTCTGCAAAGGAGATGAGGAAGGTGGGGGAGAGTGAGAAAAAGCAAAGAACTGAGAGTCCCCAAACTGCCTGTGTCTGCGTGGCACCTCTCTGGGCCTCAGTTTCCCCATCTATACGATGATACTGTTGGACTCATAGCCTATGGCTATGGCCTTATTTCACAGGTCCTGTCCCAGACCTGACCACTTCCTGTGGCGAGGCAAGGGGCTCCATCCACATCAGGGGGCAGAAGTGAGAATATACACAAGTGCGCCCACTCCCCAGGCCCCATTTCTGGAGAGCCCTGTGGGAGTCTGACCCCATTCCACAGGAGAGACTAACACCCAGAGAAACGAAGGGACCTGCTCAAGACCGCACAGCTCGAACCTTTAACTCTTGCCATGGGAGCGGTGGCCTCCTCGGCCGTTTCCAAGGGCAGAGTAAAATGTGGTATGCAGTTAGGCAAGCCTCCATTTCTGGGGCCTCGCCCACTCAGCTCCATCCCACCCTCTGATTTCTGCCACAGTCGCAGGGTGTGGCTGTGATCCTCAAGCCTGAGCTGCTCAGGCCCAGGAAACAGCTGGACCTAGTTGTGAGGTCCCCCCACGAAATGCCTCCCCTGCTTATTCATTGTCGAACCTCTCCGGGCCTTTTTTCCCATTTCTAAAATGGAGATAATGATATGAAGGGGAGCAGAATTTGTCAGCCCACAATGTGCCTCTTTGGCATAAGGATTTAGGCTGGTTATTTTTAAGAAATAGCAGACATAGGAAAAACTCTTGAAAACCTGGAAGTTACCTTTTGTGAGAGAGATTGATATTTATAAGGGAAATCCCCATCTGTTAGGGTATCTCCCTCTCTGTCAGGAAGAGGAAAATGACTAAATTTCTAGAAACTTACCAGTGGAGAAGGTAGAGACTTAAATCTGTGTAATGACCATACCCTCCTTTACTGTGTTTTGTCTGAAAACCTCTGTAAGTGACTCCCCATCCCAACATCATTTTTTTTTTTTTGGTACGTGCCCCTAGCAGGAACTGAACCCGGGACTCTCTGGTCCGTAGGCCAATGCTCCAACCACTGAGCTAAACTGGCCAGGGCCCAACATCATCTTTTGTCTTTAGTTGGAGATGGTATTTAGGCGGTGGCTTGGGCCATTCAGGGAGTTATCCAGTTTTTCTGGTCTCTCCCACATATACAGGAAGCATACATGTTATTAAACTTCTGTTTGTTTTTCTCCTATTAATCTGTTTTTTTATTAGAGGAAGAGAGGAAAAATTATCTTCCTCCCCCACAAATACTTATTGTCATAGGCTTTCTTGGAGAGTTATGTAAGATGGAGGAACAGAGGCACTCAGTAAGTGACAAACACCCAATAAGGTCAAGTTACTCCTACTTCAAGGCCAGTCCTCACCACAACTGGAGGAAGGCCCTAAACTCCATCTCAAACTGCAAGGCTGAGCCCTGCTGTGGACCCTTTGCAGAAGCAGAACAGATAATAACAGCCACCGTTTAGTGGCTCCAGGCCCTACACCGGGCTCTTTAAATATATTCTCTATTTGATTTGCAAAACAAGCATCTATTTGATTCTGCAAGGCAGAGATTAGCGTTTTATAAACGCTAAAATTGTCCGAGGTAAGAAAGGCAAAGGCTGTATTTAATCCTGTTCGCTCCAGTTCTTCGGCTCTACTGTGCTGCTCTGAGTTATCAGGTTAACCCAGCAGAAGGGACATCTCTGGACCTCAGTGTCCACATCTGTCCTACTGACCTGATGAAAGATGTTGACCTGGTGGAAAGGATGTTGACAAAACCACTTTGGTGAAAGAAAGCCTCTGAACAGATTCAAAGGGCTCTAACAAGTAGAAGCAGGAGAAGGTAGTGATAAAAGGGAATGACGGACATGTGGGACAATCCTGGGGGAGGGTCAGGGAGCTCAGGGCCAGGGGTGATGACAACCCCACCACCGCCCTCCCTGGTACTCACAGTTGGGTATCTGGATAGAGCCTGGCTGAGGCCTACAATGGGGGTGCAATGGTAGGACTCACCTAAACAACTCCACTTCGTCATCCCCGAACGGCTTGTAGTCATCCTTCCCAAACATGCTGAGGTAGGCAGCCTTCATATAGATGTAGGTAGCCTGTGAGAGGCAGAGCAAGAGTCAGGTGTGAGGACCCACCTTCCAATCCCAGCCAGGACTGCATGGTGAGGCCCCAGCTGTGAGGTTTGCTGAGCTGCAGACCACATTTTCCTCTGCCCGTGGAAACAGCTGAGGAAACCACAACCCACGTGGCAACTCATTTGGACCTCGTTTGGCACAAATACCTCATTTGGCCCAGCATAGGAGCTAACATTATCCTCAAGCCCCAAGGGAGAAACTGAGGGACTTGAGCTGGGAGTTAAATCCAGAACAGGCCCATGTCAAAGCAGCTGCTGTCCTCTCCACTCCCAAGCAATGGAGAACGACTCCAATTAGTGGATGGAGGCTGGGCTGGACACATGAAGACTGGGCAGCAAAGGCTTCTGGGAGGCAATTACTTCAGATGGGGCCCTTGCATGCCGACAGGAAGATTCAGAGACCCTGAGAGTGGACTTTCCAGGCAAAGGGAACAGCCTGAGCAGAGCCTGTGTATAAGCAAGAAACAAATAGGGATATAAAGAATGGGGTGCATAAAAGAAGAGGTGTGAAGCCAGAAGAGTGAGCAGGGCCCGGGTCACAGCTCTGTTCGGGATCCCTTGGTGGTGCTGCCTTACTGTGTGCTGGGCACGTTACATCCATCACTTCCCTTGATCCCAAAGACAATGACAGAAAGGAATCTGTACCTACCCTCTGCTTCCTGGGACCGCAAAGCTGCTGCGGGCAGAGCTAGGTAGGGGTCACCCTCAGGTTTGTGTAGCTTTAAGGACCTTGTCCACTGGATCCACAGCCGCCCCTGGCAGGGAAGGTGCGGCTGTGCAGAACCCTCCTTCCTCCCAGGGACCCTGAAAGCTGCACCCCTTCACCCTAAGTCCTGTGCCCGAGGAGCCTGGCTCTGTCTGCCCTCCAGTGGTCGAGCCTTGAAACATAGCTCCTGCCGCCCCGCTCTGCCATCGGCCTAGCGAAGCGTAGTGGGTGGAGGAGGAACCGGAGCAGGACATCCTGGAGTTTAGTCTCTGGAGAAGGTGGAAAGCAGCCACCTGGTGGCCTCACCCATGCTGAAGCTCAGGGCTCCTCCCAGCTCTACTCTGGCCTCCACACCTCAGTCTGCCCTTCACAGATGTGAAAGAGCTGGTTTTTGTGGGGGTGTGGTCGGAAGAATCTCCACTCCTTGAAACTTGTTCCCCATCCCATCTTCACCTTCCTGGTGTCATCCTTGCCTTCTCCCTCTTCCCCATCCTGGGACTGCGTCACTAAGTCCTCTTGATTGTACCTCGCATCTAGCTCTGATACCACTGGCCTTGCCCTGTCACTCACCTCAATTATTACACCAGCCTCCACACTGCTCCCTGCTCCAGGCCACCAGGGATGTCTTTCTACTGCCCTAGTTTACATGGTCTCCTAACTGATCTTCCTGCTCCCACTCCTGTCCCCTGCCAGCCACTTCCCACACCATGCCAATCAGATCTTTTTAAATCAAATTACATCAGTCCATCCTTGAAATGTGCTCATAGTATCCCATCACACTTAGGATAAAACAGACCCCCTTGCAGGGCCTGCGAGGCCCCATCCAGCGCCCCCTCCCCCATTTCCCCTCCAATTTCATCTCCCACTGTGTCCCCCTCCCTCACACCATTCTAACCGCACTGGTCTCTGGGCCATTTCCAAAGCACATCAAAGGCACTCAGCTTCAGGTGGGGGTGCCCAGTACCTGCAGGAGGGATTTCTTAAAGCCCAAATCTAAGCCACAACCATCATGGGCTCCTTTATGGTCAGACTAAAGCCCCAATAGCCACTCAGGGCCCTCTGTGACCTGCTGTTCTGGCTCCTCTTTTGCCAGTTACTTCCCATCACCCCTTAAACTCACTCCAGGCCTTTGCCTGTGTTTTTCCTCCACCTAGGATGTTGTTCTTTCTCCACAAGGCTTATCTGCTGGCTTCCTCTAAGAGCCTTCTCCTACTCTTCTGGACATCTTATCCCCCGAGTCACGAGGTGATCCAGTGGATGCAGCGACCCAGAGTTGTGACACCACGGACATGGAGTTATCAAGGGATTATATGGGCCACATTGATGGAAAACAGTAACCGCCTCCTCTGAGGGGAGTCCTATCTCCCCAGAGTATCTAACTGTTTGCCCATTGATTCCAGACATTTATTTTTCTGGGTTACTCTACCAGAGTCTGTGCAATCAAATACGTCCTTGTCATCAAAAGCTACAGCAAGTGGCCTAAAGTGGATGGTTTTTCCATAGTCCCCCTGCACTTCTACCCACGACCCTTCACCTGGTGACACAGAACCTCTTAGGAGCACCTGGCTTCCGAGCCTTTGTCCTTGCTGTTCTCTTGGCTCGGGGTGTCCTTGCACTTCCTCCACCCTCCACCCTAAATCCTCCTGTCACCTCTTCCAGAAGCCTCCCTTGGCTTCACAGCTGGGCAGCCCAGGGCTGCCTCTGAGCTCCCGTCCCCCCATTGCAGCACTGAGCAGTGTCACCACCTAGTTTCCGGCCATCGCAAGCTGAGGGAAATGTAAAGCCTCCCCAGGGAGGTGTACCCCGGCAGAGAGGATGCCACAGCCATAGAGCTGCAAGTTGGTGGATTCTGTGGTGGTCAAAGCCTGGAGATTAGGAACTCAGGGTGCTACAACCCCCACTTTCACAGGAAACCCTTCTGAGGAAAGCACTGGAGAGAGGGGAGTCTGACCACCCCAAAGTCACACAGCAAGCTGGAGACTGCGCTGACTCATAGCCACACTGCCTGACACCTGGGAGGCCTGGCCCGCCCTCTGCTCACAGCAGCTGTGCACCATTCACACACCGCTTCCCCACGTGGGTGGACCAGCTGCCCGGCTGACTCCACAGGAAGGCTTCTAGGTCACTAGTTCAAAAGTTCCGGGAGTCTTTGCTCTTACTGGGAGTGGGAAGAGATGAGGAATGAAGGCCAGGTCCACAGGGGCTGGGGCTGGGGCTGGGGCAGCACCTTTAACAGCAGGGTGGTCTCAGGGCAGGCTGGGCCTCCTCGGGAAGACTTAAGGAACAAGGGGAAAGCAGAGGCCTTTGAGTCACACACAGTTGTCTTCAAGTCTAGTGTCTGTCACCAACTGCTATGTGGGCCAGGAAAGTCACACACCCTCTCTTAGCCACAGTGGCCCGTGTGCCCAATGGAGATAACTTCTACCGCGCTGGGTGTGGTGTAGAGGAAATGGCAGGTGCTGGGCCCTCGGTGAACGCCTGTCCCTCCCCCAGCCTCACCTGCCCCACACGCAGAGAATTCCCTTTCAGAGTGGTCCCCAGGCAGGGGTTCTGAAAAAGGACTTCTGTGCAGAGGTGGGGAGGGATGAGGACTAGGGACTTAAAGACACTGAGACACCTGCTATGTATTTGCCAATATTACCAGATTAGATGCTCTCTGATTATCTAGATGATTCTAAAACTCTTTGTTCAGGATTCTGTGCTAAGATTACTATGATGATAATGGCTAATATTTATTTCACCACTTTTCTTGATGTTATTTTTTCATCTGTGGTGGGCACCTGTTTTGCCTACATGGCATCTTTAAAAAAAATTTTTTTTTTCTTTATTGATTTTAGAGAGAGAGGAAGGGAGAAGGAAATAGAAACAGCAATGAGGGGGAACATCGACTGGCTGTCTCCTGCATGCCCCGCTCTGGGGACCGGGCCCAAAACCTGGGCATGTGCCCTGACCAGGAATCAAACTGGAGACCTCTTGATGCATGTGGATTGATGCTCAACCACTGAGCCACACCGGCCAGGCTACATAGCATCTCTTTAATGCTCCCCTCCCCACAATGCTTCTTTTGGGGACATCACCTCACCTTTCTTCTGGGGAACCGCCCCTTTTCTGCTCCCCATCCATTAGTCTTCCCACCCTTGTCTCCAGGCATTGACATGCAATCTATGCAGACCAATGAGGCTCTATTGTGGGACTTTGGTCGAAACCAAAGGGAAGATATGAATTAGGAGCAGCTAGCCCATGGCCACCCTGCCTGTCACATGGAGAGAACCTGCCTGAACAACAAAGATGTCATAGAGGAGAGCACATCACAGGTGGAAAAACCAAGCCCAGATGACATAAATGGAATTCCTGGATCCAGCCCTACCTGAAGTCAGTTTGCCTAGAATTTTCTATTGTATAAACCAACGAGCCTTTTGTATTCTAGACCCACAGTCCAATACAGTGGCCACTAGCCCATGGGACTTTTAAAATTTATATATGAATTAAAATTAAATAAAATTGAAAACAGCTAGTTTCCCTGTTGCACTAGGAACATTTCAGGTGCTCAGTGCGTACGTGTGGCTGGTGGCTACCATACTGGATGGTGCAGAAATAGAACATTTCCACAGAGCAGAAGGTTCTACTGGACAGCACTCACCTAGACAGTGGAAGCCATGTTTCTGTCCCCTGTGACTAAAAATCTTGACCGACACATTATAGTTCTTAAGTTTCTCTCTTCTTCATGGTCTTTAGTTCCCTCCAACCCTGCGTCCTATTAGATGTTATGGCCCTGTTTAAATTCCAGCTGGGACATTGTGTTCAGTTAGGGATTTGGCCCTTGGTCTGAGGGCGCATAAACAATCTGAGTTGGCCTGGCCCCCCAGTGTCCCCAGCACTTGGTGTGACCCACCTTGGACCAGGAGTTCTCCTTGCTGAGCAGGTCGGCGTAGAAGTAGGCCATCTTCCACTGGCCCTTGTAGGTGAAGCACCACATCAGCTCCCAGTAGCACATGTGATGGAACTGTTTCCAGTGCTGCTGGGCTTCACAGCACTCCTCGAACCGCCGGACAGCCTGTGGGCCCCTGCTGGTCAGCGCCCACCCCTCTCTGCACCCTCTGCAGCAGCCCAGCTCTGCTATAGGCCCAGCGTCCTCCAGCACACGGTGGTCTAGCCCTGTGCCAGAAGATCGGCCTCCAGTCCTGACAATTCCCCCTAAGTCTTACATGACCTTGGGCCCAGTTACTGCCCCTCTCTGGGGCGCTAGTCTTTCGGTCACAAAGTGAAGGACGAGATAGAGCTATAATAATGCAGGGAGAACAGGCAATGGAAAGTATAATAAAGCGATATAATAATGTGTGTGCCTCAGAGCAAACTCCAAAGGTTTCAGTGCCTCCTACGAAGTGACCTGGACCTGGAGCATCTGTCCTGATGCCTGAGAAGTCACATCCAGGCCAGCGGGAGACCCCAAAATTCCACACTGTGGAGTATGTCCTGGGCCTTGGCCTAGTATTGGGGTCTCTGCCAGGACTGTGATCCTCCTCTAACCCCTCCGATGGCTCCCTCCCACCTATGGAGTCCTCACTCCCTGGCACCGGGCTGCACTGCACTCACCAGGCTCCAGCCTGTCACCATGTCCTGAATAAGTGGGTCTTCCCATGCCCTGCCTCACTCGAACACCTCCCTCTCCAGGAAGGCTGTCGTCCTAGCCTCCCCGTCGCAGTCCTACCTGACAATGCCCCTTCTCCCCATCTTCCCAGAGTGCCTGGAAGTGCCTCTCCCACTCCTGTTCTCCTGCTGGTCCTCTCTTGGGGCGTCCCTCCCCGCAGCTGGCCCTGTCCCCAAGTATATCTGTGTGTCTGACTTCTGCTGGCCTGCAAGGCCCCCAATACTCACCGCATCAACGTTGCCTTTAATGGCTTCAATCCGCCCTGCAAAGAACAGGAAGATGGCGCCCTGCAAAGACATACATGTGCGTCCATGTGGGCCCATGGGGTACACGTGGGCTGGGGTGTCTGGCAGGAGGTGAAGCTCACCTTTGGGTATCGCTTCAGGTAGGGCTTCAAAAGCTTCTCTGCCTCCTCGATGTTGACGTTCCCGGTGCCTGAAGGAGGTGGGGGTACAACACATGTCACCGCCACCACCCGCTCCTGTGATCTTCCCAGTGACCTACCAGGGGCTTCTCGGGGCCTCTTTCTCCTTATGTGAAATGGGGATAATATTCTTCCATCTCCAGAGTGATGTAAGGATGAAGTAAGAGCACAAATGTCACCCTGAGCATATCACAGGGCTCAATGACTAAGAGTCCATGCCCACCAAACTGTGCCTAGAACCCCAAGGAGCTGCCTACAGTGTCCTCACACCCTCTACAAGGTGGGCATGAGCATCCCCATTTCACAGATGATAAAACTGAGGCCAGGACCCAGTCAAACTATGAGGAAGTGAGGGGTCAACAGGCCCCGGGACAGCTGCTGTGCTCTGTTGTTTGTGGTTTCAGCGCCCCATTCCCAGTCTCAGAGGCCCAGTCAGGGTATGTAGCTCCTCGCCCTCCTGACCCCTGCCCTTAGAGCCAACCACACCCCAGAGGCCCCCGCACTGACCCAAGGGCACTCCTACCGAGCACAAAGGTGAGGAAGGTGTGGTAGCACAGCAGCAGCATGACGCAGAGCACCGCACGGAAGCTGTGCCCAGAGGCGCCCTCCTCCAGCTGCAGCAGCCCATAGTCCTGGGGTACACAGGGACAGGCTGAAGCCAGCTAGGCCTGGGCTCCCCAGGGCCCACCCTGGGACCCATGGAGGGACAGAGGCCTGGAGGTCACTGGACATCTGTGAGGGCAATGCTCCTGGAGCTGGGGGCAGGGCAAATCACTAGACCCAGGAGGCAGGGTCAGCTGCCCCCAGGCTGTGCAACCCTGGGCAAGGGGCTGCCCTCCCACTGCCTTGGCCACCTTCCTGGGGGGAGCGTACACTGCTGCCCAGGCCAAGGCAAATCTTGGGTCTGGGTGTCCCCACCTCCTCAACAGCCCCTCACCCATTCCTCCCTTTATTCACTTGCTTGGCCTATGGTGGGTGCTGAGGCCCTGAGCAGCCCCAGGTCTGGTAAAGGGAGGAGGAATGACAAGGAGGCAGATAATCCTAACCACAGGCTCAGAGCATAGATGGGATGACAAAGACTGTGGTCTGGGAAGGCTTCCTGGAGGAGAAGGCTTCAGAGCCTGACTGGGGAGGAGCAGAACCACCTCCTTCCCCCCTCGTATCATGTCTGAAGTCTCTGCCTCTCAGTCTGTCCTCCAGGGTGTTCTTGTCCCTTCTAGTATACCAATATGACCTGCTTCCGCCTTGCCTCAAACCCTCCATGGCTCCCTGCTTTCAGGATGAAGACGGGGCCAGAGCTGGTGCGGGAGGTCTCTCCATTCTGGCTTCGTCACCCTCTCTCCCTGGCCAGGCAGGCTACATTGTCCCACTTCTCGGCCTTTCTCACACTCTTCCCTCCCATCATCATCCTGAAATCCTTCTCATGACCCAAGAGTGCTTTTAAGAAAGACTCTGGCCAGTGTTTCCCCGGCCGAGGCCATGGACCACATGGCAACGGAGATTTCAGAGGTCCACAGACAGGCGTGAGGAAGCAGACGGTCCCACGCAAGGGTCTTCCCTTCTTGGTTATCTGTCTGTCTGACGGTGTCCGGAAGAACACCTCAGTCCTATACGGTGTGTGTTCACCATCGCTCTGGCTCTGAGCTCTCTTCCTCATGAAGGGGAACAGCCTAGACAGACCACACAACCGAGCTGGGCTTTCGTAAGCTTGTTTGGTACTCACAGTATTTACTGTTATGACTATACTCTTATCAGTGTAGTATATTTACCTTAAATAAATTCAAATAAAAATTATGAGCTACTTTTGAGAAAAAAAATATATAAGTAATAATAATATAGAGGTCCCTGGACATGGCAATTATCAGCAAGGGCCAGGAAAAGTTCTTCAGAAACCCGGACCTGGTCTTAAAAAAGCCCCTTGTTTTACTGAAACTAGAGTCACAGGGAGAGGGGGATGCCTTCTAGGCCAATGCTCCTTCCGTCATGCCAGGCCTCCTCCACCAGGGAGCCCTCCCTGATGTGCTATCTGGAACTCAGGTTCCTGGCCTCAGTAAAGTCAGTCTGGTTTCTGCCCTCAAGGCCTGATGCATAGTAGGGCTTCTGAGCATGTTCCAGACCAGAATATAGTCCCAGGGGAAGAGACTTGCTCCAGGTCTTCTGAGGGGAGAAGAACCAAGTTCCTGACACCTGTCAGGCTCAGAGAGCAAGCCCCCAGGCCCCTGCACAAGGCTGCCCTTCACACCCACCCTAGCCCCAGAGCCTCCAGCCTGTGAGTGGCTAGCCAGGGATCACTGGTCCCACTTGACTGGAGAATAGACTGAGGCCCAGAGAGGTTTGGGTCTTGTCCAGGGCCACACACCCAGGGAGCTGAGCCAGAACTGGCACCTCGGTCCCGCAGCCCCTTATCTGCACCTCGTCCAGCTGAGCTCGTCCTGAGGCTGAGGGGGTCGAGGGCCCCAGAAGCACGTAGTTACCTTGTTTCCTGAAAACCCCACGAACTCCAACAGCCGCAGGATCCTAGTAGGAAGCATGGACAGCGTCTGCAGGAACAGAGGCAGGTGGGCACATGGAGGGGTGAGCTGCTCCTCCCACTCCCCAAACCCCCAGAGTCCTGGGGGTGACCCTGAGGCGCAGGCCCTGTAACTGAAATGCCCCGGGTTTGCTGGAAAGCCAGCTTCCCCTGACAGAAGTATCAGCGCAACAGGAGCAGACTGCGCCCAAATCTGAGTCTCACACTCCCAGCTGGGTCACCTTGGGCAGGTGACATATCCTCTCTATGCCTCAGTTTCCTCACTTGTGAAATGAGAATAATAGCCCCTACCTCATAGGGGTACTGTGTAGATGGACCAAATCAATATACGTAAAGCACATAGTAGGGGGCCTGCACATAACAGTTAGCTATTGTTGTTACACTGAATCCCTACTCTGCACCAGGGGCCATCATTGCAATTGATCCTTAGAACAGTCCTGCACAGAAGGGTTTACTGACCCTTTTGACAGATGAAGAAACAGGTCAGTGACAGGACATGTCCAAGGCCCCAAAGCTCATCAGAGGTGGAACCAGTTCTTGAACCCAGGATGGTCCAACTATAACCTGCCGCAGCATCCAATGCACTTTCAAGCTGTATTTCTCAGCATTGGTCCAGGACCCCTGCTCCCATTTCACATATGAGAAAACTGGAACTTAGAGCGGGACAGGGACCCCTCCCCCACCCCTGCTCTTGGAACAGGTTTTGCCTGAAGTGGAGAAACCCGCTCCCACCCCCTATCCCACCACACACACCACCACCACCATTTTTGGAAAGGTCCCCAGGCCAGGAGACAAAATTGTCCATGAGTAGTTCCTCCCAGGAGCAGACACGGCTCTTCTGAGCCTCTCTGCCTCAACTCACTGTTCCCTCAGCCTAGAATGCCCTCCCCTGCCTGGAAAGCTTCCCCCACCTATAGATGCTTCAAGATCCAGCTCAAATACTACCCTCTCCATGAAACCTTCTCCAACTCCCTCAGGAAGGAGCTTGGCTCTCTGGTCCCTGTGGGTCATCAGCTGTTTCTGGGCCTGTCTCCTCCCCTGCCACTGGTCACGGTTTACCCACCAGCTCTCCAGGGCTGCAAAGGCCCTGATTTATTGTCTGTACATTTCTGGTGCTACATATACTGCCACTGTGTAGATTTTAAGCTTTCAACTTGACCTGGGAAGAAAGGCACAGAAGGGACTCTGGAGCCAGCGCCAACTCCCACTCCACCCAGCTGTAAGTCCCCAGGCTGCACCATGTCTGCTTCATTGCTGGGTCCCAGGGTTGGCACAGGGCCAGTACAGAAACCCAGCAACCATGTGTGCAGCTGGGATGTGCAGGGGAGATTAATCTTGAGCCCAGACACTGGACATGGGAGGGCATTCCCACTCACCAGGTTGAAGGCGCCCACACCGAGCTTCACACCTCCTTCAAAGTGCCTGTGGTTCTCTCCCTTGCAGTACTGTGAGGACTGCACAAGGCTGTCCAGCTCCCTGCAGAGGGAAGCAAAGTCCTGTTTCAACCACGTATTGGGGGCTGGGTCTCATTCCAGCTGGGCCTAACACTGCCCGTTCCCAGCCGGTCTCAGAACTCACTGGTGGTAGATTTGGAACAGTTCCAGCAATCCGGAAAGCTGACACTCAGGAGTTTCCAACATATCTCCCACCGTAATGACATATGACATACTCCTTGCCCATAAATATCAGCCATAACAGCTACATGCACCTGCCTTGTCCAACATCTAAGCATTTGTTTGTGCTGTGCATTTTGTCTAAAACACTTTTTCAACCTCAGCACTACTGACATTGTAGGCTGGACAGTTATTTTGCGGGGGAGAAGCTGCCCTGTGTATCATGGGCTGTTTAGCAGCATCCCTAACCTCCACACACTAGATGCCAGTTGAGACAACCAAAATGTCTTTAGACATCACCAAATGTCGCCGGCAAAACTACCCCCAGTTGAGAAGCACTGGGATAACCCCAACACCCCTTCTTTTAGGAAGTCTTCTGGGGTCTCTTGGTTTGAATCCAGCCCTCTATTCCCCCAGCTACCAACTGTACAAAGCCCACACCCCCGCCTGCCTGGGACAGGACAGAGGCTTTAAAGATGTGCCTGCTGCCCTGGGCGGTTTGGCTCAACAGTTGGAGCGTTGGCCTGTGGACCAAAGAGTCACGGGTTCAATTGTTGTGGTTTGGCCCTGGCCCTGGCCCTGGTAGGGGTCACGCAGGAGGCAACCAGTCGATGTGCATCTCTCTCACATCGATGTTTCTTTCTATCTCTCTCTCTCCCCCTCTATCTGAAAATAAATAGAAAAATATCATCCGGTAAGAATTAAAAAAATAAAAAAATAAAGATGTGCCTGCCTTCTACCTCGCCACGAGCATCTTGAGGGCTTTTAATCAGCAAACACTGGGCCGGGCACTGAGGGACAGCAGGGAGGGACAGCAGGGAGCAAAGCCACCAAGCTGCTACCCTCCCAAGCCTCCCACTCTAGGGGACAGACCCCTATCGAGTCACTGTGAAGGTAAGGAGGGCCTCAAAGGAGAAGAACCCTGGGGTCTAACCTGGTCTGGGTTCAGGCAAGGCTTCCCTGAGGGGCCGACATTTGAACTGAAAACTAAGGGATGAGCCTGGACAGAAAGTGCTCCTGGCAGAGAGAACAACATGTCCAAAGTCTGTGAGGTCGGAATGAGCTTGGCATGGTAGAAGGACTGAAGGAGAGCCTAAGTCTAAGGCAGAGTGGGTTGGGACACGTGGCAAGGAGGGCAGGGGGCTCTCAGGAATGACTTGGCAATGACCCAGGACTTGGCGCTAAGAGCAGGAAGAGCCTCGGGATTTGGCAGAGGCTTGTGCTTTGGAAACATCACTCTGGCAGCTGGTGGGGAGACTGCAGGAGCCAGAATGCTTGTCTGCTTTCCCTTGCACAATTCCAGCACAGACCCCACGTTTGTGGTGCCCACTGCATGGCGGGTTACACCCAGCAATACCTTGCCGTCAAACTCAAAACATCTCTGCTGGGAAACGGTCACATTAAATGGGGTAAATAGAAATGATAAATATTCCCAAGTCAATTCAATTTTTAATGGAAACTGATTTTTAATGCCAAACCTGGAGCAGGCTAGGGGGTGCGGTTTCAGAGCTTTTTGGATTTTGGAATGATAGATGTTTCTGGCACCATGTTAAGTAAAAGTGCTCTATGTTGAGCATAAACATGGCCTATGACTTGCCCAGGGCTGAGATGGCACAGAAATGATCTGGCCCTTGGGTAGCCCCCATCTGAGGGCAGGTGGGCTGTGAGGGTACCAGCCCTGTGTAACGGAGAGGTCAGGGAAGCTGCGCGGGGAAAGTGGCAGTTGGACTGGGCCTTAACGCATGTGTAGGAGGAGTTCTGTTGCTATTCTCAAAATAACTTTCTCTCCTCCTGCCCCCACCATACCAAGCTGTTTGTGAAGAATCTTTTATGTTTCCTTAGTTCAAGGTCAGGCACAGAGTGAACACTCAGGGGAATCAACAGATACACCCAAGAAAACCAGGGGAATCCTATTCCAGAAAACTGAGGTCCTGAGGGTGCAGAAATCTGCCTGAGATCACACCGCATTCTAGGCTTCCTGCCTCCAGCCAGTGCTCCTACCTCCCACAAGCAGCCTGAGAGGCACAGGGTAGTAGATGCCGTGTCCCAGACCCCTGGCCAGCCCCACTCACTTGTAAGTCTGGTAGCTGTTGCGAACTTTGATGCCGCCCTTGATGAAGCTCACCATGTTCTCATCCTGCAGGAGGGAGAAAAGCTAAGAGCTGGGCCTGGGTGGGTAGCCAGAGGCTTGAGAAAGATTATAAAAGGCTCTGAGCCCTGCCTTCTCCTCCCTGGGTCCAGCTCTATGAGAGACCCTGGTGGGATGGGGTCAGAGGTCAGCCAAACTAGGCCTCCTTACCCTTGAGACTTGAGATGATGGTCTTGCTTATCAAACAAAACCTCCAAAATGCCAGGGTTTGACCACAACCCGCCCTCACCAGCTTTGCACAAACGCATACTATGTGCTTGGAGAAAGGCCTAGAGGAGACGCTCCCCACAGTTCACCCGAGGTTCAGGTGAGGAATGTGGGAGAGGAGGAGGAACGCTCATTTTTGAATAGTTTGTTTTTTACAAGGCGGTACTTACCACATTTGTAATTTAAAGCACTAACACCTGTAGCCCGCCCAGCAGTCCCACTCCCGAGTGTACACCCAAGAGAAATGAATGAACACGGGCTGTGGAAGTCACCTTCGAGGACGTTTACAGCGCCACTGTTCACGGCAGCCAAAACCCAGAAACAACCCAAATACCCTTCAGCAGGAGAATGAATAAACAAACTGGTATATTCCCAGAAAGAGCATCACGCAGCCACATAGGATTGGGTGACGAAAGCAAGTCCCACACAGCTGAGGCCTTAAGAAGCTTGAAGCCAACTAAAAAAAACTGTTCAGACATGAATCGAAAGATGAAAAAACTAGTTTTTAAAAGTAGGATGGGAGATGATAAACAAAACTCTAGCTAGGGGTTTTCCCTGTGGAGGGAGGCAGGGCACAGGGTGGAGAGGGGTGGCGAGGGTCCCAGAGGGGAGGGAACCAGCAATGTTCTGTTCTCCACCTGGGCGGGGGATTCATGAGCATTGTTTATTATATGTGATACTAGAATAAACAAATGTAATTATTACAAGTGATCCTAATGAAGGATTAGAATTAATCCAATTCTAATCACCAGAAGTCCAAAAAGATAAAAAAAAATAGTGAACAAAAATAGCATTCAAACAATAAAATTTATATGTGCTTTTCCACCCTGATAAACATATTTACATGGTGATTACATGTGATAATTATAACCCAGACTCTTTGGTAAAATCATGAGATGATGGTTCTCAGAATTTACACTATGTGGTAAGAAATATAGGCTCCTAGTTGGCCAGACTGGGTTCAAATCCCAGCTCTGCAATTTGCCAACCACGTGACCTTAGGAAAGGGACTCCTTCCCTCAAACCCTCCCTTTTGCAAGCCTGTGAGATGAAGATTAAATGATATATGTAAATGTACATAAAAACAAACATACAGTGTGTGAAAGGTATGTAAAACCACATACCTGTGATGTATGCACAGTCTGGTACGTTGTAGATGCTACAAGTTAACTTTTGGAACGAATCAAGTCAACTTGCTTATTGAATAAATGAGGTATAAAGCAGGCTTTGTGGCAATGCCTGTCATCCCACGTGACCCTTAGCAAGAAAACAGCAGTCACGAGGTGGAAGCGCACCCTGGTGGTGGATGAACCCGTGCTCAGTGTGGAGGGGTAGAGCCTCTCTCTCTGCCACTGAGCCTGGCCAGGGCTGGGAGTGTTGGGGTGACTGAGCCTCAGTCCTCACTTGAACCCCATGGGGGCTGATCGTGGCTGCTATAGACCCTCTGTCTCTGACATGGTGACATGAAATTCCCCGGCTGCTGGGCAAGCAGAAGGTTACTACCTGCAGGAAGGTCAGGGCTGCTCGCTGTAGCAGGCATTCTGCGTAGCAGACCTCAGCATGGATTTCCTCTGTGGGGAGAAAACCAAAGCCCTGTGGCCTCCTGCGACACTTGGCAGGAGGCCCGGGCCAAATCCTCCCCACCCCCACTTCCCAAAAGGCAAAGGGAGCCTGAGTCAGCACCCTCCCCTCCCCCCTGCACCCCATCACTCAGGTCAGGTTCTGCAGTGCCCACCCTGTGCTGTTCTGAACCAGCTAACAAGTCCTGCCCCCTGGCTTCCCCCTGGCTCCCCCACCCACCACCCAGAGGCTGGGCACAGGGCCCTTGGCCTGCTCCTGGTTCTCTAGAAGTGCTGAGGCTGTCTCCAACACCCGGACAGAGCTGAGCAAGGGGAAGGCGCTGGATGAACGGATGAACAAAGAAGCCGTGGAAGGGAGGGAAGGAGGCCTAACACAGCCCAGGAGTCAGGGACAACTTCCAGAAGAAAGCACATTTGAGTTGAAAAAGGAAAGAAGAATGGGGCAGGAACAGTTTTCTAGGAAGAGGTCCAGAAGAGTCAAACAACTCCGATGTTTGGGGCCAGCTGAGGCACAGAGGTTGAAATGGGGCTGAGGTGAGGGCAGAAAGGGGACAGGGAAAGAAGAGGAGAGGCGGACAGCCGCTTTCAGAGGGCCTTGACCACGGGCGGAGGTCACCGATAGGTCCTGTGGGCAGCAGGGAGCCGTGGGAGGGGTGCAGGGGGGATGGCACAGCAACACCACATGCACTGCTTGCTGCCGGGACCGTCCAGGGCTCTCGCGTGGGGAAGACCACTCACTCCCGTACTGAAGAGCCCCAAATTGTTCATGGCTGCCTGCTGCTACCCCCGGACTGCCATGTGTGGCACACAGCGCCACAGCTCCGGCAGCCCAGGCCATCTCTTCCCCTTTCAGCTATCTCGTCCTGGTGTGTCCGCTTCTAAAACCACACTCCCTCGGGGCACCTGAGATCACTACTATGTATAATCCAACCAGTAAACCCAACCTCGCACACAATGCTAAGCCCACCCCAGCCTGAGGAACAAAGCACATAGACCTAATGACAGCTTTGTCTTTCCTGGACTTCCAGGACCTCAGCAGGTGATGCTCCCCGCTCATCTGAGAGCCACTCCTCCAAAGGCCCAGGGTCTGGCCCGTGTGTGTCCCCGCATCAGGCCAGAGCTCAGCCCCTCAGGGAGACTAGGCTGCTAACTGCTCCTTCCTGCCCCTCCTGGGGCCTGGAACTGGGCTGCCTGGGCCAGCAGGGTTGAGAGGACATCCCGGATGCCACACCTTCTGTGAACTGGTCCATGGTGGGGCGGTGCACGAGGTTGCTGAAAGAATCTGTTACTGAGGACTTCTTCCGGTGCCTGAAAAGGAAAAAGGGGCCTCTGATCATTCAGGGAAGGTGAGTGAAGGTCTCAGGTGGGCTCTGACCACCTCTACTGCCCCTTCCATAGGTCTCCACATACACTGAAATCCTGGCAACTCCCTCGATTGAGGGCTTTCTCCCACCCGTGCCCTGCTGTTACCTCTGCTTGGAGCCCTCTCCTCCCCCTCTTCTGCTCCTAGTCATCCTCACAAACCAGCTCTGGCATCACCTCCTCCAGGAAGCCTTTCCTGCTCCTCCGGCTGAACCCCACAACCCCTTGAGCTTCCCTGCATCACGCTGGGATGTCACTGTTTATGCCTGTCTTCCCACCAGTCAGTGTGAATGTCAAACCGATCCTGGTCTGATGATTCCCTGGGTGGCCAGTACCCAGTACAGAGCCTAACCTAGGGCATGCATGACTATGTGCCCAATGAATGACGCCCTCCTGCACACAAACACTCAAGGTCTATTGGTTCATTAATTTAAGCAGTTAACATGTACTGAACACCAATTACACACTAGGTCCTATGACTGGTATTTTTATTCAGTTCCCATGACAACCTTATCATCATGCCCATTTTATAGATGGGGAAAGTCAAGTCCCCAGAGGGACTTGCCCAAGGTCAAAGAGTTATTAAGTGACAGAGCCAGAATTCATCTCCTCCCAATCAGGCCTACCCCTGGGAGCCTCTCAGTGAGTGGCTCAGACAACAAAGTTCCTGAAGCAATGCCGACAGGGACAGCTGTTAGCACCTGGGGACACATCCTCTTAGCCGAAAGGAGCAGCACTCATAATGGCATTTGAGGCACTGGGGTAAGTCGGGGTGATAGAAGGATGGGCCTCATGATCCCTCAGCCCTGCCCACCACCTGGCCCGACCTCTGACACAACAACTGCGCCTCCTTCATCATGTTGCCCGCAAGCAGGATGTCCTGAGGGTCAAAGGTCATCATGGCTTGCATCTCCAGGATGGTGGCATACGTCAGCGAGTGGTACATGCTCTCCTTGGTTCTGCCAGAGAGAAAGGACATGAGAGCTGCACCTCCTAAAACTTCGGAGACAGCTGGCCCTTTGTCAACCGCCCACCATCCCCTCTCCCATTCTGCATGGGACAACAGGAAGTCCAGGGAGGGAAGAGACTTGCCCAAGGTCTAAAGACCTCAGGTTCCAGCTGAGTGGCTTTAAGTGATTTTCCAAATCTGAGCCTCAGTTTCTCTTCTGTTCTGTAAAGGCAGCAGTAACAAGGCTGCTCTGCAGACTCCAAACTGGCCTGAGGCCGCACCTCCCCACACTCAGTCTTCTCTAGCCTCTGCCTCACCTCCTGCAGGCAGAGCCCAAGCCCTGTCTGTGGGATCCCTTCTCTCTTCAAGCCCCACCCCTGGGCTTGTCCAGTGCTTGTTCCCTGGACCTCCTCACTAGCCTCCACCTCCTGCCTCTTCCCATTCCTCCATCTGATCGTGTCGCTCTCCGTTAAACCCTCCATAGCTCCCGCATCCCATGAGATGACACTTGGACCTGCGGCTCCACACCACGTAGGCCCTGCCACCTCTCCAGCCCAGCTCACCTCTTCTGCTTCTGCCCTGTGACCTGGTCACATTCAAGACTGAACCGCTCATGCTCTCCTCAAAAAAATTCCAGTCTCCCTCCTCCCAGGTCTCTGCACATACTATTCTTTCAGCTTGAAATGCTCTTCTCTCCCCTCAGGTCCCCTGACTGTCAAGGCCTTCAAATGCCTCAAGGGCCACTGGGAATCCAGGGCCCCTCCACAGGGAGCACATGTAGGCTCGCACTGGACTTGTATCAGCAGGGGCACAGTTTCCTCCCAGACTGTGGGTACCTCACAGACAGAGCTTGTGTGGGGAGCCTCTGTCCTCAGCACCCATGTACAGGACCAAACGAGCCTACCTCCAGCCTCCTCAATAACTGGAATAAAGGGTGTGTTGGGGCTGGGGTGCGAGGTGGGGAACATTTAGTCTAACACATGGAGAGAGCAGCAGGCAAGAAGGGATGAGAACAATGCCAGTCCCTCTCTGTACCTGGGGAAGTCATAATGTGTCTGGGTCTTGATTTATGTTTCTGCAAAATGAGGAAGATAATGCTGGTCTGTCCAGGTCCTTGTGGGGCTGGCTGGGAGCACCCCTGCCTGGCACATAGTAGGTGCTGCACTGGTTCCACTCCCTTCCCTACGTCCCCTCATTAACTGTGCATGACACCCCTCGGTGCCAGGCTTATGCTGGGAACTTTAGGGCAAAGAGAGATGATTAAGGTTTATAGACTATTCTATTGAAAATTCATGTCACTTTACCATTTTCCTGCTTTTCTCATTCACAAAACACCTCTGTAAATTAAGTTGCTCTTTTGCTTCTGGGTGACCTTCAGATGAGGGAGTCAAAGGTTTTGGAGGAAACCAAAGGCTGCTCCACCTGTCACCAGACCAGCAGCTGTCAGGACACCTCTCAGATTGTTGCTAGAACTGTTTAATCTGAGGGCAGTGGCTTGTGGAAAGGAGCCCATGGCCTGCAGTGGGGGCAGAACTTGGGCTTCTGATGATCAATAAATGTGAGTCGCTCCATGTCCTGCCAGGGTCAAGGGTCATTGTCCCGGATAAAACCTTTCTCCTTGAAGAGGGGTTTCTGCCATAGCACACAGACCCATGCCTCCTCAGATACTCCCCTCCCACCAGGCCTCTCTCTCTCTCAAGCCCCCGCCTTTCTCTTCCTCTCCCTCGGAACCCCCCCACCCCACTCCAGGCCTGAGGCCAGGGACTCAGCCCCACCCACTGAGCCCCACCTGCTGAGCCCAGTCTGGTGCTGGGCCCAGAAGGAAGAACAGCCCCCCTGGGCAGCTGGCAGGCAAAGTGGAATTTCCAGTCTGAGGCCCGAGGCCACGACATGCTCCTGGCCCTCCCCAGCCCACCACCTGCAAGCTCCCCAACTGTGGTTTGCACTGGGATTTGGGATACAGAAGTACAGCAACCTCCCTGACTTTAGACACTCCACAGAGAAACCGTTTGTACAGACAGCACCCAGGCCCCTGAGAGCAACAGCCCCTCGCCCCTGAGCTAGACCCAGCTATGGGACATGATGCCCACTGGCTCGTGTTCAGACCAGCTATCAAGGTGGGGAGGGCACTGGAAGAGCCCTCAGAAGAGCTGGTGTTGGAACCAGGGACTCCTTGGCCACCAGGAGGGCAGCTAAGCCCAAGCCTCCAGCCCTTCCCACCTCCACCAGTAGCCAAAGGCCTTGTTAACTATTTGTCAGCCAGCCTTGTCCCATCATCGGGGCCTCCTGACTCTGACCCAATCCCCGCTGATCCTTCCTGGGGTACACTCACACCTCAGTCCCAACCTAAGACCCCACTTCTGAGGACCTCCCTGGGCTGGGCCACTCTAGGCTGGAAGGCAGAGGCACCCACACACCCCACTTTCAGGTCCCCTCTGACCCCGCCTCACTGCCCTCCTCTCCAGCCCAAGCACCTGCTGGGGACTCATACCCCATGCCCACCTTCCATGGCCCAGCCTCTCCCTTCTGGGACCTGCTTCAGCTCCCTTACTCCAACAAGGCCAAGTGTCTCTGTCCCTCCATCCATCACTGCCAGGCCTTTGCACAATCTGTTCCGTCTACCTAGAAATGTCCTCTCCATTTGGCTGACTCCTTCTCATCCACACCATGAAACCAGCCCACCTCAGCTTGAACATCATTTCCTCCAGGAAGCCCGAGCCTTGCTCAGTACTGCAGCCCCAGAACCCAGCACACTGTTGGGCACACGGGGGAGCTCATGAGGGTTTGCTGAGTGAACCAGCAACAGGTGCCAATCCCATGGCTCACACCTTGACCTCATCATCATCCCACAGAATGGCTCTGCCTCTGGAGTCCTAAATGATGCCACCTACCTCCCAACCACAACCTCCCCACCTTCCTGCTTTGGCTCAGCACTTGCACTGCCTCTCCCCCACCTCCAGCCTCTCTCTTCCTGACGTCCCAACTTACTTCTTCCTACCAGCCACTCTCTTGTAAAATACTCATTGCCGAGCCTTCCAACCTCCTGCTGCACCCAGTTAGGAACCCTGACCACGCAAGTGCCCACTTTACCCCCCACTAACCCCGAAGGAAGTCGCCAGCCACACAGACAGGCACACTGAACAGGGGCCACCAACCCCAGCTAGGCCTGCCACACTGAAATGTTCCCCTCTCCCATCACTCCCAACACCAGCCTGGCCCCTCACTCTCAACAAGGGACTTTGACTCTTCCCTCAGAGGAATGGGGGACAGGGTGGACACACCACACCGGGAACCTTCTGCCCCTCACATGCTCTGCCTCCTTCCCCTCCCTCATGGTGGGGAGGGGGAAGGGGACGGGAGGCAGGTAACGACCTCCACCTGCTCCAGATCCAAGACAGCCCCAGAGGTCGTGCTGGGTGGGCCTGTCTCCGCCACTTATCAGCCGTGATTGTTCCTTCATCAAGAAAAACCGGATGGAGTAGCCACAATGTGGGTACAATGTGGAGCACTAGGATAGCAATTATATGATAACAGAAATAAAGAAAAGTCAGTACTAGAAGGATATAATGATAAGATTGAGGAGATCTCCCAAAAATCAGAGAAAAGATGAAGAATTTTGAATTAGGGGTAGGGGGAGATAGGAAGCTGAGAAGAGGACTGATACAGGAAGTCTGAAATCTGACTTAAAAGAAGCTCAGGAAAGGGAAACAGAACATGGAGGGCTCATACAAGAACTGAAAGACAGCCCTGGCCAATTTGGCTCAGCGGTTGGAGCGTCGGCCTGCGGTACAGAGAGACCTGGGTTCGGTTCCCGCTAAGGGCATGTACCTCGGTTGCAGTTTGTCCCCGGCCCTGGTTGGTCGTGCGGGTGGCAGCCACTCGATGTGTCCCTTCACGTCGATGTTTCTCTCTGTCTCTCTCCCTTCCTCTCTCTCCCTCCCACTCTATATAAAAAAAAAAAAAAAGAACTGAAAGACAGAGTCTCAAATAAAATGTACCAAATAAAAAAGACCTACATTCCAGCATAGTGAAATTTCAGACTTGCAGGAATAAAAGAGAAGACCCTAAACTTTTCTGGAGAGGGAATAAAGGTCACATGCAAAGTAAGAAGAATTAGGGTGCCCAGGGATATAGTAGATGCTAGAAAACATGGCACAATGCCTTCAAAATTCTGATAAGAAAAAATTATATTCATGCAAAAATTTCTTAAGAAATTTCTAAAGGACATGTTCTAGTAATATGGGGGAGGAGACTAGAGAAAAAGCTGGGATCAAGCAAAGAGGAAAGAAGCAAAGGGAGTGCTAGGAGGCAGGGGAGGTGGCCAGGGGACAGGTTTCCAGGAAGAGAGGAGGAACTGAGTGCTTACCTGATATGTCTGAGCATTGATGGGGAAACACTGATCTGATAGAGTGGTTATAAAAAGTTCAAGGCCCTGGCCGGTTTGGCTCAGCGGTTGGAGCGTCGGCCTGCGGTACAGAGAGACCCGGGTTCGGTTCCCGCTGAGGGCACGTACCTCGGTTGCAGTTTGTCCCCGGCCCTGGTTGGTCGTGCGGGTGGCAGCCACTCAATGTGTCCCTTCACATCGATGTTTCTCTCTCTCTCTCTCTTCCTCTCTCTCCCTCCCGCTCTATCTGAACAAAAAATGGAAAAATGTCCTCAGGTGAGGATAAAAAAAATTAAATTAAATTAAATAAATAAAAAGTTCAGGAAACATGTATAGTAAATTAGGCAAATGGAAAAAATGAGACAATGATCAACTCTAAAAACAAATGTAGTCTTACAATGTTCGGCATGTCTCTGAGATGAGCATTAACTACATAGTTATAATAATGTAAACATTTATTATTGATGTAGCCAAATATGGTGATATAATGATAAGAAGAGGATGAGAAAAAGAGATGGGACAGGCACAAGAAAGCAAACTTCTGCCCTGGCTGGGTAGGTCAATTAGTTAGAGTGTCATCCCAATATATCAAGGTTTGGAGTTCAATCACCAGTTAGGGCACATACAAGAATCAACCAACGGATGCATAAATAAGTGGAACAGCAAAAAGATGGGTATTTTCTCTCTCTCTCTCTTTTTCTTCCTTCCTCTCTCTCAAATCAATTAGAAAAAATTTTTTAAAAAGCTAACTTATTTACCAATAAATGATGTTTAAAATTAAAAAGTAACACTAAATTTTATGGTATCTGAATTTAATCTCAATTTCAGTTTTTGAAAAACTGAAAAAAGTTTAAAAAAGAGCAGTATAAGCATGTTATCTAGAAATAAGACGGTAAGCCCAGCCGGTTTGGCTCAACAGTTAGAGCATCGGCCCACAGTCCAAAGAGTCATAGGTTCAATTCTGGTCAAGGGCACAAACCTTGGTTGTGGTTCAGTCCCCCGCCCTGGTTGGGGTCCTGCGGGAAGCAACCCATAGATGTGTCTCTCTCACATCAATGTGTGTGTGTGTGTCTCTCTCTCTGTCTCCCTCCCACTCTGTCTGAAAATAAATGGAAAAATATCCTTGGGTGAGGATTAAAAAAAAAAAGAAAGAAAGAAAGCTGTAAATGTTAAAAGAATTGGCTAAATGACTAACTGTCATTATTTTCCTTAAAGGCTTGAGTAAAGGCAACTCAACTCTTTAGCACTCTGGAGAAAAATAAAGAAAAGGGACTGTGTTAACTGATGGCAGAGAAACCCCAGTAGATTCAGTGGGAACAAGAAATCAGAGTAGAAGAAGCGGAAAGAACCTAAGGGGAAGGAAGTCACAGTGACCTTGGGGAGGGCCTGGCTGCTCATAGCTGTGGAATGGGAAGCCTGAGCCATTTTTATGGGACTCTCAAGGGTCACGGTGACCCAGAAGGTTAAAGACATTCAGTTACATGGGGATCCTCTCACAAACGACCTCAGGTTCTCCATGACTCCAAAACCCCCACCGCTACTCTCACACGTGAGCTCACACAAGCACACACACACTCATGTCTCCTACCCCTAACCTGGGCTTAAGCCTCACCTGGGCTTGAGGTAGCTGAGTGCTTCTGAAAACTGGTTGGTGAGGAAGAGGTCCAGGGCGGTCATGCACTCGTCCAGGGCCTCATGGAGGCTGTTCACAGGAGTTCTGATGAGAGAGACACAGGGTGTGATACAGGAGATTTCAACCCCACTCCTGGATGGAACACAGCCTCCCAGGGACCACGTGACCTTCCCGGTGGGCCTTGGATGCCTGTCACGAGCTCCTCCAGGCTGCCCACTGGGACACAAGGAAAATTTGGACCCACCTCTAAGTGTTCATAAAGGTGGGAGGAGAGCAGAATGGGGTGACATCTGAGATCTGGTGGAGAGGGTTGAGGGTGCCAAGGAGAGGGGGGCAAGAAAGACTCAGAAATAAGTTGATCTTACCTATCACAAGGGTAAAGAGAATCTTTGTGGCCCTTCTGACCCATTGGGCTTTTCTGCCCCCCCCCCCCGGGGGGCACAGCCCACCCACTAAATTCCACTTCAGTCCTTTTCTTCCTTCTTCTCTAGGCCTTCTACCCGTCTGAGGCTTGTGCTCTAGAACTCAGAGACACTGTCACAATGGGCTCTAGTGGGCGGCGGACCTGTAAGAGCTGCCCAGAGCCTTTATTGCTCAAGGGTCACCTTCTCAATGGCATCTCTGATATATTCCCGTCCTTACACTTCTCTATAGCTCTTATTACTTTCTAATATATATATACATTTTTTTTTTTTTTTAATCCTCACCCAAGGACATTTTTCCATTTTTTGTTCAGATAGAGCGGGAGGGAGAGAGAGGAAGAGAGAGAAAGAGAAACATCGACGTGAAGGGACACATCAAGTGGCTGCCACCCGCACGACCAACCAGGGCCGGGGACAAACTGCAACCGAGGTACATGCCCTTAGCGGGAACCGAACCCGAGTCTCTCTGTACCGCAGGCCGATGCTCCAACCGCTGAGCCAAACCGGCCAGGGCTATATACATATTTTTTTTAATTTATTTTTTTTATTTATTTTTGAGTTTATGGTTGATCTCTTTCCACTAAAATATAAGCTTCCTGAGGGCAAAAATCTCTGTTTTGTTCACTGCTATATCTCCAGCATCTAATATCTGGTACATAATGAGTTTTTGATAACTTTTTGTTAAGTGAGTGAATGAATGAATGAATGGTCTAGGGCTGGGAGAGCAAATTCCTGACCTTCCTGGGCCTCAGCTTCCCCATTTGAAAATGAGAGATGAAACTAGGAGATCCCAAAGTCCTAGCTAATGATTTTGAGAATGTCTCTTCTCAGGAGGTCTTTTTTGAGTGAGAGAAGGTTCCAAAAGGGCCTTGATGATTTGCTGAAAGGAGATCCTTTTTCCCAAAAGTTAGGAGAAAGTCCCTTCACCAGGTACACGAACATATACGTTACCCAACTCTAATGTTTCCTCTTCTGTGATGCATCAGCAGATCTTCCCAGGCCAATGAAAACGCGTCTTGTTCAAAAACTGAACTCTTGTTTGTTCTCCCCCAGCTCCTCAAGCCAGAAATCTGATAGTCATCCTTAACACATCCCTCTCCCTGACCTCCATCATGAAGCCCTATCAATTCTCCCTCCTGAACATCTCTGAACCCACCCCCTTCAATTCCCAGTGCCTCCCAGGGGAGACCACTATCATATTTACCCAGGTCTGATGGAAGATTCCCCTTCCACTCCTGTCCCTTCCTACCCCTTCTCTCTCTCTCTCTCTCTCTCTCTCTCTCTCACCATCTTATTTTATATTTCATGTCTCTTAATTCTCTTCTTTGCTACCTCATAGACACTCTCTGTTAGAGTCTGAGAAATTTCTTTAGACCTCCCATTTCACTAATTCTCTTTAGATGTATCTAATCTGCTACTTATCCTGTCTACTGAGTTCATTTCAGTGGTCATATTTTTCATCTCCAGAAATTCCACTTTGTTCTTTTTCAAATCTGTTTGACCATTTGGGGCAGTATTTTCTTCCCTGCTTATTGTTTCAAGTCCATCTTTTATTTCTTTATACATTTTAAACACACAACTATTTATATTCTGTATATAATTCTAGCATCTTAAACTCTCAGAGAAACTAATTCTGCTATTTCTTGCTTCTGGTGCCTATAGCTCACAGTGATTGGTTTCCTTCTGTGTTTTGTAATTTTACCACGAGCTCCTATTTGATGGATCCATTTGGGATGAGGACACATTCCTCCAGGGAGGATTTTCATTCACTTCACCAGGTTCCCTGGGGCACTACCATTCTGAGACCACTTAAGTTACTTTTTTAGCTCAGCATTTTCAGGACCACAAAGATAGTATGTATTCAAACCCAAAATTTGTGTGAGGGTAGCATTTATCATTTTCTAGGGAACCCTTTTGTCCTCAACAGAATTGTTGTCCTCCTTGGCGGGTGGTAGATTTTTTTTTCTGGTCAATGCCCCTATTTTCTGAGGACACCCTTTGAAGGTCCCAGATTCATGTGTGTGGTAGGGAGGCTATGTTCTAATTCCTCGCACTGTGGCTGGGCAGGGCCAGGACCTTACTTCCCACCCCTGGAGTGGCTGTTAAAATTCAAGTTTCTTTAAGCTATCACCCATGGGTTTCAGGCAACCCACTTAGGTCTCCTCTTTTAATTGTAACGAATAAAGCAGGGTACAGGGAAAAAAACCAAAAACTCGGGGTTCTTGGTTTCTGGAACTTGTAAATACTCCCAGGGTTGCTGTGGCTTCATCTCATTTACCAGCCTGATTTCAGCTCCCTCTTTACTGTTGGCTTAAGAGGATTTCTGTTACTTCCACAGAAACTCAGGAATGTATTTTAAAAGATGTCAGATGTAACCCATCCAGCCTCTAGGTAGTTCTGTAAAACGAGAATGTTGGAAATAATATTCCCTCTAATCTGTCACTCTCATAAAAGCCAAACTGATCTTTAAAAAAAACCAAAAAAACAAATATTTTTACTGATTTTTTTTTTAGAGAGAGAGAGAGAGAGAAACATTGACGTGAGAGAGAAACATAGATCAGCTGCCTCCTGCACGCTCTCTACTGGGGATCGAGCCTGCAACCTGGGCATGTGCCCTGATCAGCAATTGAACCGGGACCTCTCAATCCACAGGATGATGCTCAGTCCATTGGGTCACACTGGCCGGGCCAAAGTTATCTTTTTTAAAATCCAAATATGACCATGTCTCACTTCTGGACTTGAACTCCTTCACTGTCTTCTCATTACTCATTAAGATAAAGACCAAGTTCCTTTCTGTGGCCAAAAAGCCCCCACCGGAAACAGCCCCTGTTCCTCTCTTCTTAAGCGGGACAGTGTCTTCCTTTGTACCCAGGGCTTAGCCTGTGTTCAGTCCACCCATCTGAGTTGGACGAATCAATGAAGGGGCAGTGAGGACTTATGGCCTCAGGTATTTAACTGGCATTCTCTCCTTGAGCCCTCACTAAGCTCTGTGAAGTGGGGTTATTACCCCACTGCAGATGAGGAGACTGAGGCACAGAGGTGAGGTGACTTGCCCAAGGACACATGCCCAAGCATGGCTTCTAACCCAAGTTTCTGCCTGAGACAGTGCCCCAGGGAGTCAGGTCCATTATCCCGGCTTATGTCCATCTCTACACAATTCCAGAGCAAAGAGCCTGCCTCTCATTTGTGTACCAACCTCCCTGCACCACCACCTCCACCCCCACCCCCCACACCAAGGAAGAGGTTCTGCCTGTTTGGATAACCTGGAGAGAAAGAGGCACAGACAGATGGACAGACAACACAGAGGCACATACTCCCCAGCACCTCTTCTACTTAACTGTAGTGAGGTGGGTCTGAGGTGGCATCTCCAGACAGGAAGTTGCCTGGGGAGGCCCTGGGACTGATTTCCTCTCTCCCTCTTTCCTTCCCACAAATACCCACTAATCTCCGGCTCTGGGCCAGGCCTAGAACACAGAGCAGACGCAGGCCTAGGCCTGCTTTAAGGAGCTCATGGTCCGTAGGAAGGGCAGATGCAGGCAGAGGCCGTGACAACCAGAGCCCTCATGGGAATCACAGGGGCTGAGGAGGCCCAGAAGTGAGGGTGGGACACTCAAGGGAGCTTTCTGGAAAAGATGGCACTGAACTGAGGACAAGACAGAGACAAAAAGTCCAGGAAGAAGAGAGCGTGACCAAAGGGCTGGAGGCACACCACAGTGAGGGGGAGCAGGCGCCTCTGGGCCAGGCAGACGGCAGAGGCTCTGGGAGGCCTGCTGGCTGAAAGGGTGGAGGTGGGGGCTGGCCGGCTGGGGAGCTCGGAAAGGCTAGAGACACTGGCTTCATTGACTTAATAACAGCATCCCCATCGCCACCACTAAAATATCACTTCAAGTTATCTAAATTGATGACCAATTATTTCACTCAGTCCTCCCACTAGCCCTGAGAGGCAAGTGCTCTTATCTACATTTGAAAGATAAGGAAGTGAAGACAGGAACCCAGTCTCCTCCTCCCAGGAGCCTGGAAGAAGACAGAAATGCCTTCTGCAAAACCTTTCTCCTCTCCTAGCTGACTGAGGTCCCCATTTGTCCACAGGCTTTCTCGGTGTCTTCTAGGTCTTTCTGCTCCAGGAATATATATAATATATATTTAATATATATTCCTAATATATATTATATATATTCCTGAGCTCCCAAGTGGTGTCAGTGGCCTTGTCACTCTCCCTTGAGGAAACAGAGGATTGGAGGGGGCACAAATCTAGATGAAGCACGAAGCAGGGCTGGTGCCCAATGCCAGGAGCCTTGGCATAGTTGGGGAGGGGGACTGAGGTCAAGATGAGAAGGGAGCTAGAGGCTGAGGAGAGCAGCAGACAGCTTGAAGCCGCCCCATATTCTTATTCCCTGATGGGCAGGACTCGGAGGAGCTAGGGGACCCTCAGATCCCACTAGGGACAGAAAACCCCCCTGCCCTGACACCAGTCAGCGTAAGGTGGGAGTGGGACCGTGGAGGCAGGGCAAGGTCGTCACTCAGGGAGCAGAGGGTAGTCAGAGCTGGCTTTTTACTCCCTGCTTCACTGTTCAGAGGGAGCTATGGGGACCTAGCACTTCCAAAGTGACCTTTCTAAATTGCAAATATGATTGTGACTCTACTTCCAAAGAACCTCCCTTAGCTCTGCATAAAGAGTGTCATGGAGTGAGGTGGCAGGGCCTAGTGCAGCATGACCTTCAAGAGGTTTGAAAGTGGACAACCCTGGACTTGAGCTGCAGCTCAACAATTAGTTACTGGGGAAACCTGGTAAGGTGCTTTAACTTCTATGAGCCTGTTTCCCCATCCATTAAATAGGAGGTAGGGAACTACCCTACTTCCCTGTGAAGAACAACTAAGACAATGTAAAGCACAATTAAGAAGTACTCAGCTTGCCCTGGCCAGTTTGGCTCAGCAGTTGGAGTGTTGGCCTGTGGACCAGAGAGTCTCAGGTTCGGTTCCCGCTAGGGGCTTGTACAAAACAAAAAAAAGAAGTACTCGGCTTATATGCATGTATGCGTAACCAATGGACATAGACAACAATGCTGGGCTGGGGTAGGGAGTGATCAGGAGGAGGGTGTCAACAGGGGAAAAAGGAGAAACATCTGTAACCAAAATAAATTAATAAAAAACATTTAAGCCCTGGCCGGTTTGGCTCAGTGGTTGGAGCGTCGGCCTGCGGTACAGAGAGACCCGGGTTCGGTTCCCGCTAAGGGCACGTACCTCGGTTGCAGTTGGTCCTCAGCCCTGGTTGGTCGTGCGGGTGGCAGCCACTCGATGTGTCCCTTCACATCGATGTTTCTCTCTCTCTCCCTTCCTCTCTCTCCCTCCCGCTCTATCTGAACAAAAAATGGAAAAATGTCCTCAGGTGAGGATAAAAAATAAAAATAAAAAAAATAAAAAACTTTTTGGACTTAAACACACTCAGCAAAAGAATAAAAACAGATAAAAAATGATAAAAAAAATTTAAGGATGGCAATTACATCTATAGAGGTAAGTTGGGAGGAGGTCACAAGAGGCTACAACAGTCACTGCCATGGTTTATTTCTTTAAAAAAAAAATTATGAGCCCTGGCTGGTTTGGCTCAGCAGTTAGAGTGTTGGCCTGCGGTCCAGTAAGACCTGGGTTCGGTTCCTGCTAAGGGCACATACCTCGGCTGCAGTTTGTCCCTGGCCCTGGTTGGGTCATGCGGGTGGCAGCTACTCGATGTGTCCCTTTCACATCGATGTTTCTCTCTCTCTCCCTCCCACTCTATCTGAACAAAAAATGGAAAAATGTCCTCAGGTGAGGATAAAAAAAAATTTTACAAAAAGAAAATTATGAAAGCCCTGGCCGGTTTTGCTCAGTAGTAGAGTGTGGGCCCGCAGACCAATGAGTCACGGGTTTGATTCTGGTCAAGGGCACGTACCTCGGTTGCGATTCGTCTCGGCCCTGGTTGGGGTTGTACTGGAGGCAGCCACGGAATGTGTCTCTTTCACGTCGATGTTTCTCTCTCCCTATCTCTTCCTCTCTCTCCCTCTCTCTCCCCCCCACTTTATCTAAATAAAAATGGAAAAATTTCCTCGAGCGAGGATAAAGAAAAAAAAAAGAAAGGAAACTATGAAATAAATGGAGCACAATGTTACTATCTGGAAAAGCTGGGTAGCAAGGGCATGGAGTTCATTTTATTACTTGCTATTTTTTTTCTAAAGGCTTAAAATATTTCATGATTTTTGAAGTGGTACAGATTGAAAGCTTGGTTTGTTCTCCACTGACCCTTATACACAGGGCCAGGCCCAGAGCAAGCCTTGTTGAGTGACTGAATGAGTGTCTACATGAAGGTGGCACTGTTTTGCCCCTGCTCTGCTCAGATCCCACCAGGATGACACTGACCAGGGGCAGGGGCAGAAGCAGACAGACCTGCGTGGCCTCAAAGAAAAGTGGGACCTGGAGGGCATGCAGGGGAGCAGGTACGGTTCAGTATGAGGAAGACCCACCAGTGCTGGAAAAGTGAACTCACCACCCTGGAGGCCCACGGTGGGCCAGAGGAACCTGGAGTTGTAGAGAGGGCACTGGCTAGGATGTGAGTGTGCAAGGAAGAGGGATGAATCTGGCTTCTAGCCTGGGAGTTCAGAATCTTTTGCTAGGTGCCCTGCTCCGCCTGCTTAGATCTGGAAACCACTTTTCTGGACCCAGTGGGGTTGTACTCCCTGGGGGCTGGGCAGAAGAGACCTAACTAGGTTCCAGATTTACAAAGACCAGCCCAGAGCAGGAAGAGAGCAGCCAGCCCAGCCTCCTAGTATTTTCTGAAGGAGGGATAAGAAGTCTAGGGAGCAATGAACATAGGTGTGCATATATTCTTTTGACTTAGTGTTTCAGGCTTTTTCAGATATATTCCCAGAAGTAGAATCGCTGGGTCATAAGGCAGTTCCATTTTTATGTTTTTGAGGGAACTTCATATTGTTTTCCACAGTGGCTGCACCAATCTGCATTCCAACCAACAGTGCATGAGGGTTCCCTTTTTTCCACATCCTTGCTAACACTTGTTGTTTATTGATTTATTGATGATAGCCATTCTGACAGATGTGAGGTGATATCTCACTGTGGTTTCAATTTGCATTTCTCTGATGATTAGTGATGTTGAACATCTTTTCATATGTCCATTGGCCATCTCTGTGTCCTCTTTGGAGAAGTGTCTATTCAGGTCCTTTGCCCTTTTTTTTTTGGTATGTGCCCCTAGTGGGAACCGAACCCAGGACTCTCTGGTCCGCCGGCCGACGCTCCAACTGCTGAGCCAAACCGGCCAGGGGTTCTTTATTGATTTTAGACAGAGATGAAGGGAAAGAGAGAGAGAGAGAGAGAAACATCGATGAGAGAGAACATTGATTGGCCGCTTCCTGCATGACCCCCACTGGGGATCAGGCCCACAACCGGGGCATGTGCCCTGACTGGGAACCAAACCAGCGACCTCTTGGTGCAGGGTTGAGGCTCAACAACTGAGCCACACTGGTCGGGCACCCATTTTTTAATTGAGTTGTTTTTTTGTATGTTGAGTTGTATTAGTGTTTATTAAACTGTGGATATTAACCCCTTATCAGATGTGTCATTGGCAAATATGTTCTTCCATTCAGTGGGTTGTCTTTTCATTTTGTTGATGGTTTCCTTTGCTATGAAAAAGGTTTTTAGTCTGATGTAGTCTCATTTGTCTATTTTTTCTTTCATTTCCCTTACCCAAGAAACTCTATCAGAAAAAAATATTGCTACGAGAAATGTTTGAGATTTTACTGCCCATGTTTTCTTCTAGAAGTTTTATGGTTTCGAGTCTAACATTTAACTCTTTAATCCATTTGAGTTTACTCTCATATGTGGTGAAGAAGGTGTTCTAGTTTCATTTTTTTGCAGATACCTGTCCAATTTTCCCAACTCTATTGAATAGACTATCTTACCCCATTGTATGTTCTTGTCTCCTTTGTCAAATATGAACTGATCATAAGATATGAGTTTATTTGTGGGCTTTCTATTCTGTTCCATTGATCTATATGTCTGTTTTTATGTTAGTACCATGCTGTTTTGATTACTATGGCCTTGTAGTATAGTTTGATATCAAGTAGCATGATTCCTCCAACTTTGTTCTTCTTAAGATTGCTGTGGCTATTCAAGATCTTTTGTGGTTGCATATAAATTTTCGCAAAATTTGTTCTAGTTCTTTGAAGTACACCATTGGTATCTTGACAGAAATTGTACTGAATCTATAGATTGCTTTGGGTAGTATGGACCTGGAGAGTATTATGATAAGTGAAATAAGCCAGTCAGAGAAAGACAAATACCATATTATTTCACTTATGGTATGAACAAAGCAAACAAACAAAACAGAAACAGACTCATAGACACAGAGAACAGACTGACAGCTGTCAGATGGGAGAGGGTTAGGGGTCTGGGTGAAAAAGGTGAAGGGATTAAGCAAAAGACAAACAAAAAACTCAGGTAACAGTAGGGTGATTACCAGAGGGAAAGGGAGGTGTGGGGAAATAGGAGAGTTAAGGGGGACATAAATAGTGATGGAAGGAGACTTGACTTGGGGTGATGAACACACAATACAATATACAGATGATGTATTATAGAACAGTACACCTGAAACCTATATAATTTTGTTGACCAATGTCACCCAAAAAATTCAATTAAAAATACATACATACATAAGTCTAGGGAGGATAACAGACTTAGCCACAGTCATACAACAAAAGGTCAAGACTCACACCAGTCTACCTTCCCACAGTCCAGGATGTCCCCCAACCACCCAACTTCCAAGCCCTCAGCCTGGAACACATCCACGGGCCCTGTGGAGGCTTCCAGCTGCTGGCTGACCAGCCTTGTCACCTTCCTGTTCATGTGTTAGCACTGAGGCCCTTGGCAAATATTGTCCCTGGTGGTGAGGCTGCAGGCAGGGCTGGCACCCCTCCCAGCTAACCTTGGGTTCTCCACCCAGCAACCTCCCAGCAGCCCCGGCTCCCAGCAGCTGTCCCCTACCCACCCGGGGCTAGGAAAGTCAGAGTTGCTCCTTATCTCCTAGCAATTAGTAGCTGTCTCTGCTACAGGGGCAGAGCAGGGGTCCTACAAGATTTCTCAGTGGGGTTGGGGGATGGGGGTTGGCAGGAGAGCCACGTTGAAAGTGACAACACCCACCTTTACTTCCCCGGTTCCTGCTGCGCCCAATGGGCTTTGGCTGGTTCATTTCTTAGCCTTTTAACTCCTCCAAGTATCCCTGACGATGAGGTAGTGTGGCCTGCAGGTGGGGGCTTTGGCATCAAATGGAGTTGGGTTCAAATCCCAAACCCAGCTCTCACCTCCTGGGTGACCTAAGACAAGTTACTTAGAGCTGTGCCTCAGTTTCCTCTTCTGCAATGGAGGTGATAATGAGTCCACCCACAAGTGTAAAACCACTAGGGGAGGAAGGCGGCTCCGAATGTAGTGATGGCCTGTTACTACTGATTCGTGAGAAAGTTGGGACCCAGAGGGGAGTGACGACCACGGCCGCCCGCGCCTCCACTCTCCTCGCGCAAGTTCCGCAGCCCTCTCCCCGCAGCCGGCGGCGCCGCGCTGGGCGGCGGGCGGGCTGGGGGCGCGGGGCCGCCGGCAGGGGGCTGGAAGCCGCAGTGCGGGCCGCGGGCGGGTGGCGCAGGGGAGGCCAGCGCGGCGCCCACCCCGCGCCCCGAGCCCAGCCCAGCCCGCCCGCGCCCCCAGGCCAGCCCGCCGCGCACTTACCCGGCGGGCAGGGCGCCCGGGGAGTCGGCCGTGGTCATCGCGGAGGGGGCGGCGGCAGCGTGCCCCGCCGGACCCAGCTGCGGCCCAGGTGCTGCCGCCGGAACCCGAGCCGGGCGCTGTGCAGTGCAGCTGCGGACGCGGCGGCCGGGGAGGGGCGCGCCGGGGGCGGGGAAGGCGGCGGGGCCGGGCTGGGCCTCGGGCTGCCCACCCGCGCAGTGGGGCCACGGCCGCCGCCCGCCCGCGGAGTGCGCCCCCACCCCCCGGCTCCGACTGGTGAGAGGCCGGGGCGCCCACGGCCTGCCTGGCCCACGCCCGGGTACCCTCTGTGCGCAGCCCCCAGGGACCGGGAGCTCGCCCCATCCTCACACAGCCCCACCTATTTGGGGCCAGAAAGTTCTGCTAGACCTCCGGTCCCTCTCCCCTCCTCCACAGCTCCCGCCTCGCAGCGGCGACCTCAGCCCTTCCTCAGCCTACTGCATTCATTGGTGAGGGGCATTCATGCGGAGAAAGTCGCGGCCTCTAGAGTCAGGCTTGGATTTTAATCCCACCCACTTGCCCACTGGTGATTGCGTTTGAGGAGACAAAAAGACGGAAAATAATGCGGTTTAGCACCCACTGCTAGCCAGCAGGTCACACTCGCCTTCTCAGATAATCCCCATTGACTTCCATTTTACAGATGGGAAAACTGAGGCACGGAGGTCGTGTGACTTGCTCAAGGCCACTCACCTAATAAATGGCAAGTTGTGATGGGAACCCAGCTCTCCTGACTACAAAGTCCACACTCTTGCCTCTTACTCCCTTGGCTCCCTCTCTCCTGAAGCCCCAGTGCCTATGGGAGAATCACTTATAACACTCCTCAGATGCCCACTGTGTGCCCAGTCTGAGGTATATGTCTAGGGCCAGGGTTGAAGCCCACATGGTCTCCTGGCAGAAAGAACCACTGGCCCACGAGGAGTTAACCAGCCACCACCCCCAAGCCCCAGATGCTCTTAATCATGACTCATCAGACCACGTGGCTGCCATTAGAGAGGTCCCTTCACAAAGGCAGGGGACAGAAGGAGGAGGGACTCTACCACCAGATCAGCCCTGAGCTCAAGGATGTCAGAAAAGGAAACAGGAGGAGCTTACAGAAACAGCTGTGGTGGGAAGAGGCTTGGACTAGGTGGACAGCCAGGCAGATGGGGCCTGGTGGCAGAGGGGAGAGGTTTAGGAGTGCTGTTCAAATCTAAGCAGGCTATCTGCAAAGGTAGTGAATTCTTATCCTACATATGAGCAGAGGCTAGATGCCCACCCCTGGGATTCTCAGACATAGGCACAAAAAGATTAATTATCTGTAGTTAATTACTACAAGGAGCAGGCTGTGATGACATCAGCATTGGCTATAGAAATTCAGATAAAGGAAAGTGCTACGTGGGCTGGAGGGGTCTGGGGGCTTCCTGGAGAAAGTGGGCACAGAGTTGACCCTTGAAGTGTGTATTATTTATATACAATAAAGTCATGGAAAGAGTGCTCCAGATGGGAGAACAACGTGGCTGAAAGCATGGAGGTGGGCAAAGGCACACTGATGACAGCTGGAGTTTATGAAGCTGGTGAGAAGACCAGCAACATAAGTAAAGAGGGGCCTGGGTGATGTGACTGAGGTGTCCCTATCACATGCCATTCACTTTCAAATTTCTAGGCATTTGCACATCATGTTCCCTCTGCCTGGAGCACACCTCCCTCCCTTCTCACTTATTCATCCATTTAACCATGGGTCAGTCTAGAAGTTTACAATTGAAAGTTGTCAGGATCCTCCAGAGCCTTAGGAGGAACCAGGTGAGTGAAAGGTTCTTTATGCTACATTAACTTCAAGGTAAATCCTGTGTTCAGCCAACATTTACCAAGAACCTGCCATATGCCAAAACTCCTACTGGCCCTGCAGGTTTTAGTTCAGAAGCCGCCTCTCCCAGGGGGCCCTCCCTTCCTGGCTGGGTCAGAGGCTCCCTGGGCACATACCGCCCTAATCCCCTTTGACCTACCCTCATCAGCCTCTGCTGACACGGGCTGTGTGGTGGTGGTGGTGGAACAAGGACCATATCTGACTGTCTCTGCCATCAGACTGGGAGCTTCTGGAGGCTCAGGTCTGGTCAGACATCCCTGTGTCAGTGCCTGACTAATCACTAAACATGAATATTGGGCGGAGCACTTTACCGTTTCCTTCTGAGGTGATGATTATGATAATGATTGATATTCATCAAAGGCTTATTATGTGTCACACATGTGAAGTGTATAACAAAGATTGACTCATTTAATGCTTGTAACCACCTCTCTGAGCCTCAGTTACTTCAACAGTAAAATGCAAATAATAACATTGCCTACTTCAATGGGTCCTTGTGAGGATCAAGATTCATGCATGTAAAATGTGCAGAATCGTGCCTGGCATGTAGCACAGTGCTGTGTAGGTACTCTGATGATGAGGGCAGGGGCAGATGCTATTGTTCTCCCTCTTTTACAGATAACAAGTGAGGCTCAGCAAGATAAGTAGTCAAACTGCCTTCAGAGCTGGAACTGCCCACACACAGTGACAGTGATGCTGGAGCCACATGTCTGATGAGTCAGAGCATCAGAGTGGCCCACCCCTCAGGAGGACTCCACCAGGACAGTTCCCAGCCCCCAGGAACTCTGGCCCAGTACCAACCCTGAGGAAGGAGCCTGTGACTCACCATTATTTCCACCTCCCAACCCAGGGGACCCTGCTCAGCTCACCCTCAACCTGAGCGGACAGCCAAGCCCTGGGGACCAGGAGAGCATCCTGAATCCTGAGTCCCTTCCTCCCCTGCCAGGGAACCTGTTTCCTGGTGCTTGTACCTGGGAGATACCAGGCCTGCTTTTTGCCCTCATTTTCTCCCCAACCTGCAAGAACAAATCACTGGGCTCTCACACTTTTCCATGGTCCTAAGGATCTCCTCGCATGGACGGATTTCACCTGTACCATCTCTCAGGGTAAGAAGGTCCTCAATAAATATTTCTTTAGTGAAACCTCCTCAGAATGCCCTAGAAAGCTCTGTAGTAGCTTTATTTCCCATCCTACAGGTGAGAAAACAGAGGCTTGTACCAAATGTAACTGGGACTCGGCCTAGACATAGCACAAACCCAAGTCTTCACTATTTATCCTATGGGGAAAGTGTGTGGAAAGGGGGGGTCACAGAAATGGGGGTGTAAGCATGTGAAAAGTGGTGCTATTGTTGTAGAAAGAGCTTAAGCTGTGAAGTCAGTGCAGCTTCTTCCTCTCTGAACCTTGGTCTTTCCATCAGTAAACCTGGGATAAATGTCCCAACCTCTCAGGGATATTGAGAGTTTACTGTGCATTACTTTGGGTGACCTCTTGTCTCCTTCCCCTTCTCAGTCCCTTCCTCCAGGTTTTTCCCTGGCATGAAGTGCCCTTGTCCCCATCCCCACTGTCTCTACCAGCCAGAGCTCCCAGGGCCCTCAGCCTCCAGGGCCCTCCCAGTCCAGGGGAGCTGGTGACTGTAGAGAGGGTTGTCTTCAAGTGAGTGAGCCCCACCCAGCAGGTTACAGGCTTGTTAATAATTCACAAGCAAATTGGCTCCTCTAAGGGCTCTTGAAGAGGGCTGTAAGTCACAGCTCTTAAATACCCCTGGAGAGGGGCCCTTGGGGAGGATCTAGGCCTGCTCCTTGGGCCAGCCTCCTCCCACCTTACCAACACTGACTCCCACTAGCTGTGTAACCTCGGGCAAGTTACTGTCCCATTCTGGCCCTTAGTTTTCATCTTCCTGCCCCATATAAAGAGGAGAGAAGACTGGACCAGGACCTCAAGGGTCCTCCCTGCTCTGATGTTCTCAGTTCTGGGACCTGAGCTCTTCTACCAAAGTCTGGTCCCCAGGAGCTGCTAAGGGTGGGTCTAATGAAGGAGCCCCAGTCAGGCACAAGGGACCAAAAATAGTTTTGATCAAAAAGAAGAGACATAGCTCTAATGAGGGATTTCTGTCATTGAGTGACATCTTTTCAGGGGTTAGAACTTGGGGTCCAGAGACAAGAAGATCTGACTGGACTCCTGGCCCACCATGTCTAACTGTGCAGCCCCAAGCACGTCACCCTACGCACTTGAGGCAAGGCAGGGAGTGGTTTAGAAAGCAGGTTTGCAAGCCAGGACCTACACTGCTGCTCTAACACCCTGACTTCATCTCTGAAATGGGGGTATTGATGACACCAACCTCATTGGGTTGTTGCGAAAATTAAATAAAGTAATATACATAAAGCACTTGGAACAGGGCCTCATCATTATTCTTTGATCTTTTGTTTCCTGACCTATAAAGCAGGGACAACAGAATTATTATGAGCATTAAATAAACAAATGGATCTGAAAGAGCTTTGGAACCATGCAAGGCTGTCTAAAAAGAGGGATTTCCCCTAAGATGTGTACCTAAACCTGGCCAGGACCACAGGTATGCAGCAACATGCATTGGACACCTACTATATATACATTCAGGGCAGACATGATACATCACACACTGCTGGCCAAAGTAGAAAGTGGCACCCTCTTTCCAAGGCAATTGGAGCTATGGATAGAAAGCTTTAGAAAGATGACCCCATAATACCTAGGCAGTAAATGTATCTGAAACAAAGATTTATGGTATAAAGATGTTCATCAGAGTGGTATAAAGATGTTCATCAGAGTGTTTTCTATAATGAAGACACAGCTGGAAATAACCTAAATGCCCATCAATAAGGAATTAGTTCAATGGATTATTGTGAATTTATTCGTAGGGTGAACCATTTGCAGATACTTACATTGTGTTTATTTGCCTGGATTACTGCACTGTCTCCTAACTAGTTTCTCTGCTCCTACCTCTGTCCCCTTATTGTCTTTTTTCCACACAGCACCTGATCCATTTGATCAGATCATGCCACTCTTCTGCTCAAAACCCTGCACTCTATGTTTCTTAGTACAAAAGCTAAAGTCTTCACATGGCCACGAGGCCCTGCATGACCTGCATCCCTATATCTCTCTCTGATGTCACCTCCTTTTCTTCTCTCTCTTATTTAGCCATGCAGGACTCCTTGCTATTCTCCAGATAGCCAGCAGCTCCCACCTTGGACCCTTTGCACTTGCTATTTGCCTGAAATGCTCTTCCCACAAACACTCACATGATTACCCCTCACCTCCTTCAGATGTCAGTTAAAATTTCACCTTCTCCATGAGGCCTTTTCTGACCATTCTTTTTAACATGGAACTCTTTTTTCCCCCCTTTTTCTACAGAGAGAGGAAGGGAGAGGGAGAGAAAGAGATAGAAACATCGATGAGAGAGAACGTCGATTAGCCACCTCCTTGCATGTCCCCCACTGGGGATTTGGCCCACAACCTGAGCATGTGTCCTGACTGGGAATCGAACCAGCGACCTCTTGGTGCATGGGTCAACGCTCAACCACTGAGCCACACCGGCTGGGCTAAAATGGAACTCTTGCCCTCATACTTTGAATATCTTTCCCCTATATTATTTTTCCTGTCTGACATCCTGTATATTTTGCTTATTCATATTTTCTCTGTCTCTCCCCATTAAGTTTTACAGTTCACATGTGCAGGGATTTTTTTTTCTTTCTTTCATTTTCATTTTCTATTTCCAGTGCGCAGAACAGTGCCTGGCACATAGTAGGTACTCAGTAAGGTGAGGAAGGATTTCACCTAAAAGGAATAAATTTCTGCACTGCTGTTCACCTGAAAAAGGCTGATCTTGGAAAAGGAAAGGAAATCTTGGGAGTCTTGGGTTAGGACAGAAATTCCCTCCTCTCTCCTGGGAAGTAAAATGCTGGAAGACATATATTTGGCCCTCCCAGAAGTGAAAGCTCTTCAGGAAGACTCCTCCCAGGATGGCTGAGGGGCTTGGAGAAGGGACATAGAATCATAAAAATCTTGTTACTCTTCCCTGCCTCCTAAAGTACTCATAAGAGGCAATGGGTTATCGGAATCCTGGGATCAGAAGCTTCAACCTTGTAGAATCTTGAAATTTAAAATGATAAGTCTGGTAATCAATTCAAAGGATCTAAGAATCAAAGAGGTGAAAACCCAGCACTGGCCTCGAGTCCAGATCCAGTCCCAAGAAAGAGACACAAAAGTTGCCTAAGAATTCCAGTCACCAAACTAAAAACTCCCTACCTGGAGGCATCAAAGCTTAGGCTCAAGTTGAGAGCAAGAATTCTAGCCCCAGCAGCCCCAGCAGCCCCAGCAGCCCCAGCAGCCCCAGCAGCCCCAGCAGCCCCAGCAGCCCCAGCAGTCTTCCATTCTCCCTCCGTTCTCCAGGAGGCCCGTCCCTCCCAGAGCAGCTCTGCCACTTAATTGCTCTCTCAAAAGCAATCTGCCTGCCCTCACTTTCCCCTTTGTTCCTGGTGCTGTTTCCTACAGGAGCAGCCACAGGTGGGGCTACTGGTATGGCTGGGAAGGGGCCTTATTTGTAGGTCAAGTAGGTAGTGGTCCATATTGTATAAGATGCATGGGTGTTATTTCCCTCTTGTAACAGTTCCCAGCTGCTGTGGAGCATGAGAAAGACGGTATCTACTGAGAATGGCTCCTGGTGGCTAACTGGGCTCAAATTTGAAAAACAGAGCCTAGTAGCCATTTCTTTCCTTCTTTTTTTATTTTAATCCTCACCCGAAGACATTTTTGTATTTACCTTCGGATAGAGCAAGAGGGAGAGAGGGAGAAAGAGAGAGAGAGCAACATCAACGTGAGAGAGACACATTGAGTGGTTGCCACCCACACGACCCCAGCCGGGGCTGGGGACAAACTGCAATGGAGGTACATGCCCTTAACAGGAACTGAACCCGGGACTCTCTGGTCCATGGGCCGACGCTCTAACTGCTGAGCCTAACCAGCCAGGGCTAGCAGCCATTTCTATACAGGGTAAACTGCACCTCAGGGAGAAGCCTACTCTAAGCTGCCTGCCTCCCGCACAGAACTGCCTTGCCAGCACTGTTTCTGCCATCTAAGCCAGGTTTATAAAGGATTTCCTGGAATTCTATGTCAACCAATAGGACTGAGGCTTTTCCCATCAGGTTGGAGCTACACAACTATATCCCCATCAGTTTCTTCACTGACCATTCAAAGCAGCTCGATTCTGACCAATCAGGACAGTGCCTTTTGAACCAATTAAGCTGCAAGTATTTGGAGTCCTTATCTGCATGAGGATGAACCAATCATTGACCAGGGGCAAGGACTTCTATCTATATAAGTCAGCTCTCCTGTGGCTCTGAGAGCACACTTTTCCTTTCTACCGAAGATTTAAGTCTGCTTTCCCCCTGGCTGGAGTCTTGCTGGAGCAGAGTGGAGTAGACCAGTGCAGGGTACAGCAGACTGGCACAGAACAGACCAAAGCAGGAGCAGAGCAGAATTGTTCAGCCAGAGAGGGCCCTGGCCCCAGAGCCACCTAATCCCAGGGCTGCCTAAGAGCCATGCAATTTTCAGGGCAGTGCTATATCTCAATTGAGCAGTTTGCACTGAATCAAGTTTCCTTTTTCACTGCACCTCAATTTGGGGATTCCCATTGGTGTCAAATTGATGCCAACAACCTTCAGTTCACACTGTCTAATTCTGGTGCCAAGAATCCCATAATTGGCTCCCAAACCTCTCAGAAATCCCCTCTGTTCAATGAAGGGAGGTTACCTCATACCAGTGCAAGAAGGAAGTGAACTCACGTTTACAGAACACCGACCAAATGTGTCCCAGTGGCTGTGTATTAGGTCCTTTACCAGTGTGACTTCATTAGGTTTTCCCATTGCTCAGTAAGTAGCTATTATTTTTTAGCTGAGTACAGGGAGGCTCACACAGGTCAAGTAACTGAATCAAGGTCATAGAGTCAATAAATACGTGGCAGAGCAGGGTCTGAGCACTATACCAAGCTCTCCACCCTTTGGCCAGGCTGTGGGAGACAAGGCAGCATGGTAGGTGAGGGGTGAGGGTGGGGAAGTCACAGGTCCTAAGCTGAGGACATAGAAACCTGGGTTTATGCCTCAGGTGTGAGTCCTGGTGGGGACAACTGGAAACAAAGAATTTTCTGGGTATTTGTGTCCAGTAAGTTCCCTGAAGTATAAAAGCACATGTGTTCAGTCCCTCACACATACTCCCTCACATAGCCCATGGAGGGATACAGAGGACTGTACTTGGCCAGAGTCCCTCTTCTTCCCCCTCCTCACTTTCTCTCACCTCCCTCCTATCATTAGTGATTCTGGACCTCACCTGCTAGCCTGTCCACTCACCATTTCTGTTCTTCTGTCTTAGTTTCTTTCCCCCCATTCTACTAATCCACACTCAGCATGTCCTGGGCCATCACACTAGCCTCCCCTCCGGTCTCCCTGCCTCTGCACTGTGACATGAGCAGTATATATACATTTGAAATTCAGAATGGTGCCTAGAGGAAAGAGCACAACTGCATTCTTACAGGTAGGACAGGCTCTGGGCAAGAAATCCATCTGGACACAGCCTCTCCTCACCACCCTAGCCAGGGGATCTCACCCTCCTCAAAAATCATTCCCCCATGCCCTCATCAAAACTGAAGCATACTGTAAGCTCCATTCTGTGGTAGGCTCTGGGGATGTGGGGGCAGATGAACCCTGTCCTCCCTTCATGTGTAGTGGGGAGACAGAAAAGGGTGACTGTGATCCAGTGTTGAAATGGTCTGTCTGTGCACAAAATCCTTTCTCCCTGGAGTAGCAGGATCATTATTAATTATGTAAATCCCCTCCCTCATGCCCTCTAGTGGCTTCCCAACATACTATGAAATAAACTCCTTGCTCTGTTTGTTCTGGGCAGCCAGACTCCGGGATCCCATCCGGCACTGACCCTCAACAACCCACCCCCTTTTCTGCTCCTTAGGCACACCTCAGGCTCAGACATGAGCTGTCCTCTCTGCCAGGAATGCTCTGGGCATGGTCAATTTTACCATTTATCACATCACCCCATTTTAAGCCTTACACCGCATCTATCTGGTGTTGACTTGTTTATTGCCTACTAGTTTAATCTCTTTTGCATTAGAACATGGTCTCCTGAGAGGAGGGGCTTGTATGTGTGAAGTAATAGCCAATCTGCAGCACCTGCTACAATCGCCTGGAACATGGTACATGCTCAACACTATTTGTTGGAAGACTGAATGAGAGCCATGAGAGGGGAGCAAAGATGCTGGAGCCCAGAACACTTCTGAGCCTGGGATCAGAAAGCCTGTTTAAAAGAGGTCACCTAAAGTTGAGTCTTCAAGAGTGAATGTCAGGAGTGGAGGATGGCACCCAGGGCAGAGGCACCCTGGCAGGCTGGCACAGTGGTGACAGCACTACAAAGCCAGCTGGTGTTGATGGACCAGAGTGAGGGTCAGGGAGTGATGGGAAACAGGCCTGGGCGGGCCACAGCCTCCCTGCTTGAGAGCCTTGAACTTTAACCTCTAGGTGATAGAAAGTCATGGAAGGATTTTAAAGCAGAAAAATGACACTGTCTGGTTTGTGTTTCAGAAGAGACCAGTCTGATGTGTGCGTGAAAAGGAGGAGACCAGAGGAACTGGGACAGTCAGGGGCAGTTGCGATACTCCAAGTGGAAGGAACAGTGTTGAGAGACATCAGGAAATAAAATCAGTAGGACTTGGAGTTCGGGGTGGAGGTGAGGAAGGGAGGTGAGCGGGATGACTCCCAGATCTGGGCTTGGGCAACTGGGTGGATGACTGTGCCATCCTCTGAGATAGGAAAACAGGAGGAGGAACAGGTTTGGGGGTAAAGATGTGAAGTTTGATTTAGGGCTTGCCGAGTATGAGGTGTTCATAGGACAGTCAGAAGGAGGCATTGGGGGAGCAATTGGATTGTCCTTTTCCAGGGGGTAGCAGGGCAAATTTTAAATATGTAAGGGAAAGGAACTGGGGGTCAAGACAGCTCAGAATAGAAGTCAGGGCTGTCTCCTCTTCCTCCTCTCATGGGAACACATCTAGAGACACCAACTTATCCAAGAGGTGGGGACTACAGGGAAGGTGGAGGTGACACACAGGAGGCATTGACACGTCTCTGAAGGGTTGACCTTGGAGGATCTGTGGTGTATACAATTCCACCATATGCCAGAACTGGGACCCGGGATTTCCTCCCACACTGCTATCCCCAGATGTGGACAATCCTTCGGGGGAAAGTGTGCCTGCTCTCACGTGTCTGGGCACACAGGGTGCCCACCTCTTCACTCATGCTTCCCTGGGGAGGACCCGGTGCACGCCCGGCACCGGAGGGGAGCCGCCCCGCCCACACTGCCTCCCAGCCCGCCGAGGTCCCGCTCACCGAGCTGCACTTGCAGGTGGCCCACAGGTTGCAGCAGGGGAAGCAGGGCGTGAATGGGACCAGGATGGGGGCCGCAGCCCAAGCAGGGGGTTTTGGGGGTGTGAGAAGTGCTGGACTACCCCTCTCGGGGCCCTTCCGGCCGTCACCCAGCCCAGCAGCCCGCACACCCGTCTCCAGCTGTGCCCCTGTCCCTGCCGTCGTCTCGGTTGTTCCCAGCCGCCCCTCAGCTCCATCCGCGCCTCTCGCCGAGTCCCCGCCCCGCCAGGTACCTGCGGTTGCTTTTCCCAGAAGCTGCTCCCTTCCAGGCGGTCAGAAAGGCCATGGACACGGCCGGACGGAGCGGGGCGCGGGCGGCCCCTCGTGGCGGCAGCGGCTTCGGGGGCAGCACCTGGACGGGGCGGGCGGGGCCCGACCCGAGGCTCCTCCCCGGCCCGCCCCGGTGCCTTCCTGCTCCACAAGGGAGTCAGTGTCCCCTCCCCCGAGCGAGCAGACCTAGGGTTCCAGGGCAAGACCACTTCAGTCCAGAGCCATCAAGACCATTAGTTACAAGAAGAAACTGTGGCCCAGGACAGCCAGGGATTTGCTCAAGGTCACAGAGAGGGTCAGTGGTGGATGCGCCAGGACCTACCCTAGGCCTCTCTATTCCCAGTCTAGAGCTTGTACAGATGGACCATGGTGTCACCAATGCCTTTCCCTTCTGCCTAAGTACAGGACCTGCCTTGCCAGGACGGCACCTGGAAAGGGTCAGGGGCTTGGGACTACTGCAAGTGTTCGGTACTGAACAGGAGCAGCAGGGGCCAGGCCAAGGGGAAGGGGGGTGCAGAGAGGTGGAAGAGGCTGCTGACCAGGCAGGGCACTGGGCCATGACCCTGTTCGCAGACTTTTGATTCCCAGCACCCTGGTGAGAGATTGTGGTCAGAGGGGAATGAGCCACAACCTGTCTCCAGTACAAACTTTCTTTGAAATTCCATATTTTGCTTAGGTCATGTGCATTTTAAAATTTTATTTTAAATAACTACTAGCAAGTAGAAGAATCAGCTCTGGAGCAAGGGGAGCCCCTGGCAGTGAGGTGCAGTCCAGCAGGCTTCTGTGGGAGGCTCAACTAAGGACAGGAAGCAGGAGAGTGCATGGAGGAGGTATCTGGAAAGGATCACTCCAGCTCTAGCATAAAGGATGAATCCAGGGGCCTCTAGAGAGTTCCCTCAGGGAAGGGGGGGGGGGGGTGAACACTGGGCAAGGGCAGGGTGGCTAAAGGACCATTTCTGTCTCCTTTTGGGCTGGGTTTGTGTCCTAGGTACTTGTGCAACGCAAATTGTGTGTCTAAATGGTGACTGGTTCTGACAAGCAAGAGACATTCTCTAATGTGCCAAGCCCTAAGCCAAGTGTTTTACACAAATTCTTATTTAATTTCATCTTACGAAATTTTTACAGTTGAGGAAACTGAGGTTGAGAGAGGTTCTCTGATTTCCCTGAGACCAAGCTGTGGAGTCAGGTCTTACACACGTCTGTCTGCTCCGTCTGGGGCTTCCCCCACCCTGCCCGTGGCCCACAGGTGGGCTGAGCATGGAGTGGGAGGCCTGGGCAAAGCAGAGGGCAGAAGCCTCAGGATCATCTGGACAGTTTCTCTCACTTTTACTTGGTAGGTGGCAGAGAAACTATGACCTTTCCCCCTTTCTCATAGCATTCATGTCATAGTCTTGGATCAATAAGGGCCCGAGAATGCTGCCTATCTGACCACAAAGCTAGAGCTTCCAGATCTAGAAATTCCAGTTACAGTACACCCAGGGGCCCAAACCCCGCTGCCCACAGAGCCTTGTCCTCTTGGCAGCACTGGGCACTGCAGACAGCCAAATCACAGGCATGGATGGATACCACAGCGCCTCAGACGCTTGCTCTCTTAAAGGCCCAGAGCCCAGTCTAATCCCAGGTGGGATTAAAGTCCCACCCAGCCTCTGAGCCCACAGCCAACACTACTTTCTCCAGGAAGCCCTCCTGTATCTCCCCGATGGAGGAATCACTCCCTCTTTGGAGGTTACATTTTTATTTTTCTCATAGTTTTTAGCACATTTTAAAAATCCTTATATTAGTTATCAATGATCAGATTAGTCTCACTCTTCAGATTTCTGTCTCACATCTGTGTCTTCCATGGACCTAACACCATTGCCACAGGTAGTAGGTGCTCAGTGTTGAGTAAATGAAGAAGGAACTAAAAATTATTGAGTTTCTATTCAGTGGCAGGCACTATTCAGTGGCCTTTACACTACTTCTCATCCGAACAACAACTCTGTTTTGAGAATATTTGAGTCAGAAGTGTAGAAATGTTCCTGAGATCAGATTAGGAGCTAGGATTTGGTCCCGGAGTTCTCAGACTTCAAATCTTGTTTCTTGTTTTCCTTCCTCCTTTTCTCCTTCATCTTTATCATCTTATTCTCCATTATCACCATCATTTGTTTAAAACTGTTAGGCATTATTCTAAACCCTTTACATATTTCATCATCAAAACAACCCTACCAGGTGTTTCCTTTTATAATCCCAATTTCTACAACTGAGGAAGTGAGGCAGAGGAATAATTTGCTCATGATCACAAAAGCTACCTAGGTAAGTGGCAGAGCTAGGACTCAACCTAAGCAGCCAGACCTGAGTCTTTATCTTAACCCCAGCCCTAATCTGCTTGCCACACAAGCTCGTAGAATGCATACAGCATTTATGAACCACTTTCCCAAAGCTTATCTTAGTCTGAAGCTCGTAACAACTTTAAGGTTTTATTCTTGCCTTTGCTCTCAAGCCAGACTGCCTGGGTTGGAATCTTGGCCTCACCATTTGATAGTTGTGTGTGACTTCAGGCAAGTTATTTAACCTCTGTTTCCTCATTTGTAAAATGGGAATAATAACAGCACTTATTTAAAGAGTTATGAGAATTAAATGAGTTAATGCAAACCATACAGAACAGTGCTGGATACACAGTGTGTGCTAAGTGCACCTCCTACTATGTGATAGTTTTATCCATAAGCAGTGAATGAAGTGTTTTGGATCAATAAATTTTCAAGAAGTTTATTCCCTTTAATCATAGACATTGTCCTAAAATGTATCGCTAGCTTTTCTGTCTTCTTAAACATGGTCCTGACAGCTCTTAGTGAATTATCTGCCACATAACAGGAATGAAGACTTTGTATCCATCACCTTTAATCCTCACAACAACCCTGTGAAGTAACTGTTATCCCCACCGAGGACCAGAGAAGGGTTAGGAGATTTAACCAAAGTCATACAGCTAGGAAATGATAAGGCTAGAATTTAGAGCCATGTTTTTCAGACTTCAAGGTCTGGGTTCTTTCTATAAGGTCAGGAAACCTCTCTCTTTTTTTATCCTCACCTGAGGACATTTTTGCATTTATCTTCAGATAGAGCAGGAGGGAGAGGGGAGGAAGAGAGAGAGAAACATCGATGTGATAGAGACACATTGACTGGCTGCCACCCACACAACCCCAACCGGAGCCAGGGACAAACTGCAACCAAAGTACATGCTCTTAGCAGGAGCCGAACCTCGGTCTCTCTGGTCTGTGGGCCAATGCTCTAACTGCTGAGCCAAACTGGCCAGGGCTATTATTATTATTTTTAATCCTCACCCTGAGGGTATTTTTTCATTGATTTTCAGATAAAATGAGAGAGGGAGGGAAAAGGGGAGGGAGGGGGAGAGAGAGAGAGAGAGAGAGGGAGAGGGAGAGGGAGAGGGAGAGGGAGGGAGAGGGAGAGGGAGAGGGAGAGGGAGGGAGAGGGAGAGGGAGAGAGAGAGAAACATCAATGTGAGAGAGACACATTGATTGGTTGCCTCCCACATGACTCCAACCAGGGCCGGGGACCGAACTGCAACTGAGGTATGTGTCCTTGACTGGAATCAAATTCACAACTCTTTGGTCCATGGGCCAATACTCTAACAACTGAGCCAAACTGGCCAGGGCCCAAAAACAAATTTCCAAAGTCAAATATTGAGTCATCAGTTCTATACTTTCTTCATATTCAACGCCCCCCCTTTTTTTTTTTAAATGAGTACACCCAAGTTCCTTAATCTCATGCTGTTCCAACATGTAACAAGCTAAAACCACACTACCATGACAATCCCCTGGGTTCCTTTCTCCATCCTGATTTCTTTCTCCTACTGGTCCTCAGACCACCTCTCACTCCCTCCTGACAGTCAGTTACAGGGATCTATGCCTTACCCAGCCAGTCCCTCCTCCATCTTTCCAATCAGTCCAGCCCACACCCCTGATCCTGGAGCAGCATGGACAGCTTCCATGTTCTAGTTCTGACCCTGCCAGACGGGAGCAGGGAGAGGGCTTGTGGGCAGTGTTTATAAAATCGACAGTAGGCACAGTGGTGTCCTTGGCCTTCACCTTCACTCGCCACTCACTCTCTGACTCACCCAGAGCAACTTCCAGTCCGGCAAGCTCCATTCATGGTAAGGGCTCTACACAGGGGTACCATTTTGTGTGTGTGTGTGTGTGGTTATTAATCCTCATCCGAGGATACTTTTCCTTTTTTTTTTTTTTAGATAGAGGAAGGGAAGGAGGGAGAGAAACATTCATGTGAGAGACATTGATTGGTTGCCTCACACATGACCCTGACTCAGGCTAGGGATAAAACTTGCGCCCTGGCCAGTTTGGTTCAGTGGTTAGAGCGTCGGCCTGAGGTCCTGAGAGACCCGGGTTCGGTTCCCGCTAAGGGCGCGTACCTCGGTTACAGTTTGTCCCCGGCCCTGGTCGGTTGTGCGGGTGGCAGCCACTCGATGTGTTCCTTTCACATCGATGTTTCTCTCTCTCTCTCTCTGTTCCTCTCTCTCCCTCCCACTCTACCTGAACAAAAAATGGAAAAATGTCCTTGGGTGAGGATAAAAAAATAAATAAAAAAATAAATAAAATCTGTTTAAAAAAAAAATAAAAACAAAAACTTGCAACTGTGGTACATGCCCTTGACCAGGAATTGAACCCATGACCCTTCAGTCCCAGGGCTGATGCTCTAATCACTGAGCCAAACTGGCCAGGCCATTTTAAATATTTTATACCATAGTTTTACTGTACTTTTTCTATGTTTAAATACACTTAAATACTTCCCATTATGGTACAATTGCCTACAGTATTCAGTGCAGTAACATGCTATTCAGGTTTGTAGCTTAGGAACAATAGGCTATACTATACAGCTCAGCCATGTAGTAAGCTATACCATCTAGGTTTGTGTAAGTACACTCTATAATTTTGTGCAATGATGAAATTGTCCAATGACACATTTCTTAGAATGTATCCCTGTTGTTAAGTGGTGCATGGGTGTAACTTAGTCCTCCCAACTTCTGACTCCAGAAGAAACAGAAAGGAGAGGCTGAAACTAAGCCCTTAAAAGTCTTTCTATATACATTTATTGAGGTGAGAAAGAAAAATGTGCAGGGTCTTTCAGCAAAGACACACCTTCCCCTCCATGAGATAATCTTTATATTTTCAACCTGGATATATAACATTATGCCCTACATTTCTTACTTGGAAAGATGTTTAAAAAAACAGTGATGCTCTTCCCTCTTGCAGCCATCGTAGAAGTGCCAGCGGTCAAAATGAAGTTCAATCCCTTTGTGACTTCCGACCGGAGCAAGAACCGTAAAAAGCATTTCAATGCATCTTCCCACGTTCGCAGGAAGATTATGTCTTTTCCTCTTTTCAAAGAGCTGAGACAGAAATACAATGTTTGGTCCATGCCCATCCGAAAGGATGATGAAGTTCTGATTGTTCGAGGACATTACAAAGGGCAGCAAGTTGGCAAAGTAGTCCAGGTTTACAGGAAGAAACATGTTGTCTGCATTGAACAAGTGCAGCGAGAGAAAGCTAATGGTGCAACTGTTCATGTGGGCATTCACCCCAGCAAGGTGGTGATCACTAGACTGAAACTGGACAAACAGCGCTGAAAGATCCTTGAACGTAAAGCCAAATCTCACCAAGTAGGAAAGGAAAAGGGCAAATACAAGAAAGAAACAATTGAGAAGATGCAGGGATAAAGTAATCTTACAATTTTCATTAAAACTTAAAATGAAAAAAATCAGTGATGACCAGCTGGTGTGGCTCAGTGGACAGGGGGCGTGCAAAAAGCAGCCAATTTATGTTTCTCTCTCACATCGATGTTTCTCTCTCTCTCTTCCCCTCTCTAAAAATCAATGAAAACATACTTTAAAAAAAAAATCAATGACTTTCAGACATTTTATCTTGTGACCCCCACAAAAAAACAAATTCTATTTCATGATTTTGAAAATGCTACTCATTATCATACTGAAAAATTTGATTCACTAAAGTGATTTCATGACCCAACTAATGTATTACAACCTTTAGAAAAGTATCAAGCTAGAGAATAAAGTTTTGGATACTTTAAAAGGATTTCATACTCTACAGTCAGATTAGGGGTGCCTTCATTTCTTTAAAGTAGTATTTTCTCAAGATTTGTTTAAAAGGAAGAAAACCAACTTGCATGTTCAAGCCATTACTGATTATAAACACCAACCAGAATTAAGGTTATGAAGGAAAAGCCTTCTGAGGCGTTAGAATTTTAACCTGAGTCTGATGGGTATCAGGGGCATCTTTTATTGTAGGAATGATATGGACAGGTTTTAATTTTAGAAGAATCTGACTGCAGCATGAAGGATGGTTTGGAAGCCTGAAAAAGAGATGGTGAAGACCTGAAGTGGGGCAGTGGCACAGACTGGAGATGGCAAGAGATTTGAGAGAGATTTAAAAGCACAGAATTGTGCCCTGACCAGTTTGGCTCAGCGGTTAGAGCATCGGTCTGCAGTCCAGAGAGACCTGGGTTCGGTTCCCGCTAAGGGCGCGTATCTTGGTTGCACTTTGTCCCCGGCCCTGCTTGGTCATGAAGGTGGCAGCCACTTGATGTGTCCCTTTCACGTCGATGTTTCTCTCTCTCTCTCTCTCTCTCTCTCTCTCTCTCTCTCTCTCCCCCTCCCACCATCCCTCCATCCCTCCCTCCATTCCACTCTATCTGAACAGTGAAAAAAATGTGAGGATAAAAATAAATAAATAAATAAATAAATAAATAAATAAATAAATAAATAAATAAAAGGCAGAATTAAGACATGATGATGATTTGAGGGAGAATGGGTCAGGGAGAAGGCCTGGCACACACACTCAACAAGTAAGATGATCAACGAAAGGGTGGAATCAGAGCCCAGCAGCTGAGATGCTTCACTAAGAACTCAGACACTGGGGAAAGTAAAGTCTGCCTTGGACGGAGTTAAACTATAGAATCCACATACAATGGATGAAAGCAAAGATAAGCAAAATCACTCCAAAGAGACATCATAGTACCCAACCAGCCAAACCAGATTGTAAGCTGATTAAACATATTAATCTAAAAAGTGTACTCATCAGAGGGATCCAGGCAGCACTGACCGGCGAACGAGGGGTCTCAGAGGCAGAAGGCATCCAGGCACTGGCAAGGGGAGGTGTCTGTCTTGTTCAACCAACTGTGGGTATTCCAAGCCCTGTGGCAACTTTTTTATTTTTATTGATCTTAGAGAGGAAGGGAGGAAGAGAAACATCGGTGTGAAAGAGAAATAAAGATCAGTTGCCTCCTGTTTGCGTCCCAATGGGGGATTGAACCCACAACCAGGGTATGTGCCCTGACTGGGAATTGAACCTGCCACCTCCTGGTATATGGGACAACACTCCCAACAAACTGAGCCACAAGGGCCAGGGCCCCCATGTCAACTTTTGCTGGAAACTGACTTTCTTGTCTCTACATGAGTCCCTATGAACTTGCTTAATGGGAGCTGTTGTTTTTTTTTTTATCCTTACCCGAGGACATTTTTCCATTTTTTGTTCAGACAGAGTGGGAGGGAGAGGAAGAGAGAGAGAAACATCAACGTGAAAGGGATACATCATCCAGTGGCTGCCACCCGCATGACCAACCAGGGCCGGGGACAAATGGCAACTGAGGTACGTGCCCCTAGCGGGAACCAAACCCGGTCTCTCTGGACCCCAAGCCGATGCTCCAACCGCTGAGCCAAACCGGCCAGAGCTTAATGGGAGCTGTTTTACTGGTGAAAATTGGGTTTCTACAATTGAAGGTCACAGTTTGGACCCCACTGAATTCACTAAAGTAATGGACGCCTACATGAGGCCTCCTGGAAGACTGTTTGCCTTTTTTAGTCAACAGAGCCTTGATATCAAACAGGGTATGGTCCTGTGAGAGGTGTACTATTTTTATTTCAACAGTCACCATCTATGCTTTTACCAATGATAGGAGCAGAATACTGTGCCATCTTGTAAACACCTCCTCTGGAAAGCCTTCCTCAATCCTCTAGGCTAGAACTATTTTCTCCTTCCTCTGAGTGTCCCAGCATCCTGATCATAATCCTCAGTAAACAATTTTGTGAGATTAACTGTAGGTAGACGTCTATCTCCCTTATCATACCACTGTTCACAGGGCCCTCTTACGAGTCCTCTCTTGTTCCTGGCCCAGAACACAATACACCTTAGTAAAGGTAAATGAGAATAACAATGACTTTCTCACTGCATTTCCAAAACAGACAATATAGAGCTTTTGGAGAACAAGAGGTGTATTGTAGGTCCATGCACCAGAAGAATTTTAATGTAAGGTTTTTTTTATTTTGTTTTAACAGAGCAGAGTGATTGAGCATAGGTTCTGGGGCCAGCTGCCTGGGTTTGAATCCTAGCTCTGGCACTTTTCAGCTCTGTGATTTGGGGCAAATTATCTAATCTTTTTTGTACCTCAGCTTTCTCATCTGTAAACTGGTAATAACAGTACCTAACTTAAAGGTCTGTTATAGAGATGAAAATGAATCCATATACAAAAATGCTTCCAACAGTACTGGCACAAATAAGTGCTTTTAGCTCGCAATTATTATTTTTATAAACTATTCACAAAAAATATTAGAGGTGCTTTACACTATGAGGGAGAATCCATAGGTCAATCCACAGAATGACCAGGTGCCACAGCATTACAAACTAAATGAGCAGATTTAATAAAACTCACAAGTTAGCCTCTACTCCAGTAGTTCTCAAAGTGAAATCCCTGGGCTAGCAACTGTAGCATCACCTGGGAACTTGATTTTTTGGTCCCACTCTCTACCTACTGAAATCAGAAACTCGGGGAATGGGGCCCACAACCTGTCTTTTAACAAGTCCTCCAGGTGATCTAGATGTTTGTGAACCATTTCTTTCCCCTCACCACCTACCTCTAATCAGACTCTAAGGGCTGATAACTCTCCTGAATTGGTCCTGTTCTCTCAGGCCTCAGCCACAGCCACATTTTAGATCCTGAGCATCTCACTTAAATGATTCCAACAACCTTCATCTGCTTTCCTTGCCTTACCTGGTTTCCTCCTAAAACAATCTTCCAAATTACTACCGATGAGATCCTTCTTACACATAAAAACACAAATACTTTACTCTTTTGCTCACAGACTACTTAAATTCTTGCTGCTTGCTAGCACATTACAATCCCTGTCCTACCCATTTGTCATTATACATAACCATGGCCTCTACCTAGAATGACCTGTCCCTTCATCTGTGAGGCAAACTTGAAAATCTACCTTTTTATTTACATATTTTTGTATATGATAATCTTTATTGTAATTCACAAATATATTAGAAATGGACCTTTAATAAAAGACATCTAGGTTGTCATGGGCTTCTGCTTTATTTCATTTAGCTATGTAATTAGAAAACCAACTTTGAAGGTTAAAAAGGACAAGTAACATCTTAGTTTCAATTTTTCACCTCAGGGATCCTGAAAGGGTTTCTGGGCCTCCAGGTCCAAGGACCTAACTGTCTTAATAGACTTGCCCATACTCAGTGCCTTCTGTAATTCCTTATAAATTTCAGTGGATCACCTGGCCAATGGAACACTCTATTACTCTATCAAGTTTTTTTTAAATTTATTTTTGTTACAGATGTTTCTCCCTTTTTCCCCACTGATTCCCCTACCGCCTCCCTCCCCGCCCTGTCCCCAGCTTTGTTGTCCATGTCCATTGTTCATGCATACATACATATAAATTCTGTGGTTTATCTCTCCCCCACCACCTCTTCTGGGGATTGTCAGTCTGTACCCCACTTCCACATCTCTGGGACTACCCCATTCCTCAGATTGTTATGTTCATTATATTCCACAAATAAGTGAGATCATATAATACTTGTCTTTCTCTGTTTGGTTTGTTTTGCTTAGGATGATACTTTCCAGGTCCCTCCATGTCGTCTCAAAGGAGAAGAGATCTTTCTTTCTTACAGATGCATAGTACTCCATTGTGTATATGTACCAAAGCTTTTTTATCCATTCGTCTACTGATGGATATTTGGGCTGTTTCCAGATCTTAGCTATTGTAAATAGTGCTGCTACGAACATGGGGGTACATATATTCTTTCTGATTGGTGTTTCAGGCTTATTAGGGTATATTCCCAGAAGTGGGATCACTGGGTCGAATGGAAGTTCAATTTTTAATTTTTTGAGATAATACCATATTGTTTTCCATAGTGGCTGCACCAGTCTGCATTCCCACCAGCAGTGTACTAGAGTCCCCTTTTCTCCACACCCTCGCCAACACTTGTTGTTTGATGATTTGTTGATAGCGGCCATCCTGACAGGTGTGAGGTGATACCTCAGTGTTGTTTTAATTTGCATCTCTCTGATGATTAGTGATGTTGAGCATCTCTTCATATGTCTCTTGGCCATTTGTATGTCCTGTTTGCAGAGGTGTCTATTTAGTTCCTCTGCCCAATTTTTTTTTTTTTAATCCTCACCTGAGGACATTTTTACATTTTTTGTTCAGGTAGAGTGGGAGGGAGAGAGAGGAACACAGAGAGAGAGAGAAACATCGATGTGAAGGGACACATCGAGTGGCTGCCACCGCACAACCGACCAGGGCCAGGGACAAACTGCAACCGAGGTACATGCCCTTAGCGGGAACCGAACCCGGGTCTCTCAGGACCGCAGGCCGACGCTCTAACCGCTGAACCAAACCGGCCAGGGCCCTCTGCCCATTTTTTAATTGGGTTCTTTGTCTTCCTTTTGTTGAGTTGTATGAACACTCTTCTATATTGGAAATTAACCCCTTATCTGACATATCATTGGCAATTACGCTCTCCCATATAGTGGGTTGCCTTTCCATTTTCATGATTGTATCTTTTGCTGTGCAGAAGCTTTTGAGTTTGATGTAGTCCCATGTGTTCATTTTCTCCTTTGTTTCTGTTGCCTTAGGTGATGTATCCGTGAAAATTCTGCTGCGTATGATGTCTGAAATTTTGTTGCCTACAGTTTCTTCTAGGATTTTTATGGATTCATGAGTCACATTTAAGTCTTTTATCCATTTTGAGTTTATTCTTGTGTATGGTGTAAGTTGATGGTCTAGTTTCATTTTTTTGCATGTAGCTGTCCAATTTTTCCAACACCATTTACTAAAGAGGCTGTCTTTACTCCACTGTATGCTCTTGCCACCTTTGTCAAATATTAATTGAGCATATTGCCTTGGGTCCATTTCTGGGTTCTCTGTTCTGTTCCACTGGTCTACATGCCTGTTCTTGTGCTAGTACCAGTCTGTTTTGATTACAGTGGCTTTGTAGTATAACCTGAAATTTGGTAATGTGATCCCTCCTACTTTGTTCTTCTTTTTCAAGATTGCTGTGGCTATTTGAGGTCTTTTATGGTTCCATATGAACTGTTGAAGTATTTGTTCCTGTTCTGTGAAGTATTGGTATTTTGATGGGGATTGCATTGAATCTATAGATTGCTTTGGGTAGTATGGACATTTTAGGAATGTTAATTCTTCCAATCCATGAACAAGGCATGTGCTTCCATTTTTTTATATCCTCCTCTATTTCTTTTTTCAATGACCTGTAGTTTTCTGCGAATAGGTCCTTTATTTCTTTGGTTAAGTTTATTCCTAGGTATCTTAATTTTTTTGCCGCAATGGTAAATGGGATTGTTTTCTTAGTTTCTCTTTCAGTGAGTTCATCATTGGTGTATAAGAATGCCGTCGATTTCTTGACGTTAATCTTGTATCCTGCTACTTTGCCAAATTCATTTATTAAGTCTAGTAAATATTTGATGGAGTCTTTGGGGTTTTGTACATATAGTATCATGTCATCTGCAAATAATGACAGTTTCACTTCCTCCTTTCCAATTTGGATCCCTTTTATTTTTCCTTCCTGTCTGATTGCTGTGGCTAAGACTTCCAGTATTATGTTAAATAAGAGTGGCAGAAGTGGGCATCCTTGTCTTGTTCCTGTTCTTAAGGGAAATGCTTTTAGTTTTTGCCCATTGAGTATGATGTTGGCTGTAGGTCTTTCATATATGGCCTTTATTATCTCAAGATATGATCCCTCTACTCCCACATTGCAGAGCGTTTTTATCAGAAATGGATGCTGGATTTTGTCGAAGACTTTTTCGGCATCTATTGATATGATCATGCGGTTTTTATTTTTCATTTTCTTTATGTGGTGTATCACATTTATTGATTTGCGGATATTGTACCAACCTTGCATCCCTGGGATGAATCCCACTTGGTCATGGTGAATAATTTTTTTGATGTATTGCTGGATCTGATTTGCTAGTATTTTGTTCAGGATTTTGGCATCTATGTTCATCAGGGATATTGGCCTGTAGTTTTCTTTCTTTGTAATGTCTTTTTCTGGTTTTGGAATTAGAATTATGCTGGCTTCATAAAACAAGTTTGGAAGTCTTCCTTCTTCTTGAATTACTCTACCAGTTTTTAATACAGATCTGAGAACTTGCATTTCTGTCCTCCCATTCCTTTTTACTCCAAAGGGCAAACACTATCTTCCAAAAATAGTATCACCACTTCACCAACTCTCCCTGTCAAATAAAGGACCCAACATTGTCAACTGCCAAAAAGTTAGGTGAGATTCCTCTTCTCTCTCCAAATCAAGTTATTTGGAATCTTAAAGCATATGAACGCAGATCAAAACTCCCCTTGCTTCCGCCCCCACTCCCCGTGCCCCCTGGCCTTTTTGTATGTTCTTTCCAGAGCTTTGCCAACACTGAATTTTTTTTTTCATTTTTGCTAGCCTCATGATTTAAAAACGCTTCTTCCTTTATTAAAAGCAAGGTTGGTCAGCTCCCCTATATACTTACTTATCACGTAGGGTAGTATTACTAACAATGGTTGAGGGCTTTCATGTCAGAAACTATTCTACATCCTCACTATTTACAATAGCTAAGATCTGGAAACAGCCCAAGTGTCCATCAGTAGACGAATGGATAAAAAAGCTGTGGTACATATACACAATGGAGTACTATGCAGCGGTAAGAAAGAAAGATCTCTTATCCTTTGAGACGACATGGAGGGACCTGGAAAGTATTATCCTAAGTGAAATAAGCCAAGCAGAAAAAGACAAATACCACATGATCTCTTATATACGTAATATAATGAACATAACAGTCTGAGGAATACAGTAGACCCAGAAACATGGAAGTAGGGCACAGACTGACATCCCTCAGAAGAGGAGGTGGGGGGGTGGGGTGGGAAGAGATAAACCACAGAACTTATATGCATGTATGCATGACCAATGGACATGGACAACTAAGCCAGGGATGGGGCAGGGGTGGGGTGGGGAGGGGGGTGCCAATGGGGTAAAAAAAATAAAATATCTGTAACAAAAAAATAAATAAAAAGTTAAAAAAAAAAATAAATAAATAAATAATAATAATAAAAAAAAACTATTCTACATCCTGGTAAGAATTACATAGGAGAATGAATAGGAAAATGTTATATAACATGCCACATGCTATGTGTAGTAGGTCTGTTTCATTAATCCTCAAGAGCAGAGATTACATGTATTATTCTAATTATATTTCTCCTTTGGCTTCTCACCTTTTTTTTTTTTTAATTTTTTTTTTTATCCTCACCCAAGGACATTTTTCCATTTTTTGTACAGATAGAGTGGGAGGGAGAGAGAGGAAGAGAGAGAGAAGGGAACATCGATGTGAAAGGGACACATCGAGTGGCTGTCACCCGCACTACCCAACCAGGGCCGGGGACAAACTGCAACCGAGGTACATGCCCTCAGCGGGAACCGAACCCGGGTCTCTCTGGACCGCAGGTGGACGCTCCAACCGCTGAGCCAAACCGGCCAGGGCGGCTTCTCACCTTTAACAAGTATAAAAGTAATGGTTAAAACTCTGGAGCCAGTTCTCCTGGGTTCAAATTCCAGCTCTGCTGCTTACAAGGTAGATAACTGTGGCCTAGTTAGGGTTCCTCTTCTGTAAAATGTAGACAACAATAGTCTCCCTACATTATATGGTTACTATTGTTGTGAGGAGTAAGTGGACTAATAAATGCAAAGCATTAAGGATCCTGTCTGGAACTTAATATATGTTACTTATTATTATTTATCATGTTCTGTTCATAGCATTTCCTATAAGCAAAATTTTTTTCACACAAAATGAAACAAAGCATGGTAAACTGGAAAAAGTATCATGTTTTAGAATCAGGGAGACCGGAGTTCAATTCTTGGCTCATCTACTTATTAGCTGTAGGTTATAAAGCCCATTATTTTAACTTTTTTGAGCCTGTTTTCCCATTTCTAAGATAGAGGATAATTAATACACCAGTTAGGGCTCTTGTGAAGATTAAACAAGAAAACACAGATAAAGTGCTTAGTACAGGGCTTCACATATAATGTGCATTCAATAACCAACAGCTATTTTCACTATTAATAATAACATGACTGAATTTTAAAAATTAAAATACAGTTGGCCCTTGAACATGGGGGTTAGGGGCACCAACCCCCTCACGCCCAACCAAACCACCATACTCAGTAGAAAATCACAGATAACTTAAATCAGCCCTTCGCAGATATGATTACTAACTGCAGATCAAAAATACAGTTTGAGCCCTGGCTGGTTTGACTCAGCAGTTAGAGCACTGACCCAAGGACTGAAGGGTTGCAGATTTGATCCCTGGTCCTGGTTGAGGTTGTGTAGGAGGCAACCAATTGATGCTTCTCTCTCACACCAATGTTTCTCTCTCTCTCCCTCTCTTCCACGCTCTCCAAAAAGCAATAGAAAAATATCCTCAGGTGAGGATTAACAACAAAATACAGTTGACCCTTGAACACAATGATTCAAACTGCATGTGTCCACCTGTATTATTAAAAAGTTGTCAAAGGCAAATCCTTTAGAACAATCTGGTATTATGATGTTCACTAGATGAGGAAAATAAAGCTCAGGGAGACTAAATAACTTTTTCAAAGTCATCCTTCTCTAAAATGGCAAACCAGGGATTCAACTTCAGGATTGTATGAAATTGTTTTACACTACAGTGGCCCCCTAGAATCCATGTCATAAACCCTCATTCAACAAATATGTTTATTCTACACCGGGTACTATCTCAAGCACTTTACACATACACCTGATTGTATACCTACCGCTCCTTGGGCACAGCACCGCCATAACAGAGAATCATGCAAAACTCCATTTCAAATAAGATGTATGGATAGTATGTTTTATTATTACTTAAAGTTTATTGTTCTCATAGTTACAGGCTACAATTTAGAAGTTTGAAACATAAAAGAAAATTCTATAAAGAGAGAAACCTGAACAAGTATGTAGAAGATAGTTAACACTTTGTAAGTGGTGCCACATGGATCTCAGGAATACTTATCTGTCCTTTTTAAGCACAGGCTCTGGAGCCAGAGTCAACAATGTAAAATATAATCAAAAACAACTCTAAGACATTCATCCTACACAAGTGAGCATAAAGATAGAGATATATATTTATATTTATATAATATATACATACTTTAATATAATAATGGTCCACTGAGTATATATATTTTAACAAAAGATAAGAATTCATGTAATCCAGTTAAACATACATAAGATTAGGGTACACTTATTACATCAAAAGTTGGTGTTTATAAGTTATAGATATTTAATATTTTCCAGAGTGTTATTTTAATTAAGAAAAATATTTTTCAAACATCAGTTCATTTAACCAGTGCAAAAGAAGGTTGTTCAAGTCGACTTACCTTTTTCCTGAAGTGTAAGGGGAAGAAAAAAACCCAAAACCGCTACCTATCACAACTCCCAACACTACCTTCTCAATCAACTTTTGCATATATCCTTGGTCACCGGATTAGTTTATCAAAATTAAAGCCTTATGATTATGATTCAGCCCTTGCTTCGTATGCATGACTTTATGCTGAACTGTTTCAATTTATAAAAGTAGAAAAAAGTTAGCAGTGCAAGAAAGTGGTTTAAGTTTGTCTTAAACTACAGCAGTCCAATTGTGTGTGGAGAGAAAAAAAGCACCATTTCAAGATGAAGTGAATTGGGTATTTTGGGAATTTATTCATAGGCCAGGGAATATGTTACTCTGGTTAACACAGATCAACACCACTTTAACATGGTGACCAGAGAGACTTTACATTAGTTTTTAGGTGCATTTTTCTCTATCTTGGTAAATAGGTATTCAATATATTACCTAAGTCAGTAACTGAAGTTAAAAAAATTAAGGTTACAATTTACAGCCCATTTCACAGTCTATTTCAAATTCAGCTTGTTTGCTAAGTCAGTTTTACAGGATACAGGCTTTTAAAATATGAAGAGTTCTAATAATTTGGCAGGTCTCTCCAAAGTAAAAAAAACAAAATTTCTTTTTTTCTTTGCAAGCCTGCCAATAGGCAAAAAACATGAAGAAAATAAACTATTTTAAACCACAAAGATGGGCAAAAAGCAATAATATGATTGAACACATGTCACTTTTTTCATTTGTATTCAGCGAGTTTTTACATTTCAAGTAAGTGAGCCTTCATTAAAGAAAACAAAAAAATATATATACAAAAAGTTAAAGTACCTTCCAGTTCTAGCTTGCTAAAGTTTCTTCTGCAAAAGTAAAAAAATAAACCTGCATGAACTAAAAAGGACAGTGCCATAGCAATGGCAGAACAACTGGCATGTTACAATTTCTGCCTACCTTCTATTGATGGGTATAATTTAGGTGATACATTTTCTCCACTGTCTAGCACTTAAAATTATGGAGAGGTATCTGTTTATCTAAAATACTTTAAATTCAGGAAAAAAATTAAATATATTTCACGTTTTTATTTATGAAAAGATTGAGTCTGAAGCTGTAATTTAAAGCATTCCTTTTTCAATAGTGAAGTCAATTTATGCAAAATATTTTTCCTTATCTATAAAAAACAAATTAAATAGTATTATGATTCTATGGAAACACAAACATGCACTTTAAACTAGCCAATCTGCATTATCATAAAAGAAATAGGATGTTCCTTCCCTTCCCCTCCCTCATCCATTTAAATCAGGGAGAATACTGCACATTTTAAGAACACCACTGGCTATCATCAGAGTAACTTCAGAACAAGGGTAGCACAGGGGTGAAGCTATTTTCTCTATACTCCAGAAGGAGAAGCTTGGGTGCTCTAGCTTTACAAGTCAGAGTAGCAGAGGCAGGCAAAAGCGCACAGTAAATGCACACCAGAAGAGGGACCTAGATGAAGCTGTCTGACTGGGTTACTGCTTTTCCAAGGGGGGCAAAAAGACAAATCTGAAATGAATTAAAAAACAACTTTTGTCACATTTACAGGAATCTCAAACCTTTTGTATTCCCATGCTCATAGGTAGTTTCGATACACACTGTAAATAGCTTCAGTATTTAGGAAGAAAAGTATTATCTGGTTGACAAAGGACAGGAGAATTCCTCATGCTTCTGAAATCTCAGATTTGCTGAGTGCAATAGCCAGTTCCAAGTCTTCTTGTTCTTGCTGATTCAGTCGGGCAAGCCTCTGCTCTTCCTCTCTCTCACTTTCCCTCTTGGCCCATTCAATCATATCTTCTTCAGAGGGATACTACAATGTAAAAGACAAATGAATGAATAAATCAATAGATTAATGAGTAAAACAAATAAAAAGAAAGGAAAAATAGTTTTTTACAAATGACATTAACTATTTGTTTTACTGGAAGGACTCTGGGAACAGTCTTCTTACTTATTAATTTTTTCCCCCCTGAAAACATCATCATTTAGTTTTACCAGTTACTAAATGTGATTTTATTTTAAAAATTAATGCAGTTTACTATAGAAAGTCTATAAAACTAAACATCAAAACATCACTTTAAAAAGTATATGCTTAAGGTGAGTTAGTAAATTTACAAACGGCAGAGGGCTAGCCTTTTTATCTAATATAAAACATCTACTACTTCATCTTTAGTAAGCATCCTCACATGATAAATCATTTTCAACTTAATCCTGCTGGTGATTCCCTACCTTATCCTAACATTCAGGTACAAAAAAACTACAAAGCAAAGAATATAATGATTTTGCTATACATAAAGTAGGAGTACTAGGTATGCTACACAAGGTGCAGACAAATTTTTTTTTAATGCATTATTGAGATTTTGGCAGGCACTGAGAACTTTTTGACCCAGTCTAAATAAAACCTTAACTGGTAATTAAGTCAGGGAACTATTTTTATCCATCCAAAAAAGCAATCTCGGCAGATACCAAATAAAAAAATTCTTGCTTTCAAGTTCTGTCATATAGAGGAATACCATAATAGAATGACTATCATAATACGATGAAATGAAAGAAATTGTCAGTCTTTTTAAGAATGATAGATTTTCCCCAAGGAATTAGAGCGACTTTAAAATTTTTAATACTTAACAAATCTTTCATAATAAAAAAAGACACTTTTATTAAGAGCTGCTTATATCATATCATACTGAGATTCTGGAGTATGAAATAAGCAAAATGCCTCAGCTATTGTTCAAGACTCATTCCAAACAGGTTTTGACTTGCTGAAATCATATTTAAGACTAAATGCCACAAACTGTCAGAAGGTTATTTTATATTAAGAGGATTATAATCTAAGAAGAGCAATTATTGATTCTATGCTTGAAACAACTCTAATTCCATCTAACATAAGTCAGTATAATTCTAACATTCTATTTTTCAATAATTAAGATACTGATTCCTATTCTGCTCCTTCATGTTCGTACGAAGCCACTGGTACTTAGAGTACAGATTCAAAATCTGGTTAGCTATTTAATTCATCTGACTTAGTTGTATGCAGATTCCTGCCTACATTCTTTCTAACTAGAAATGGGATAAAGTAACCCAATGCTAGCTACACTGAAGGTGACATTAGGAAGATTGGTCAGGGTTATCCGGCCACTAGATCTCCTACTTCCAAAATCACCTCAAGGGCTTAAGGTGGTAAGCAGAGAAAAATTCCTTTATTATAGAATAGTCGGCAATAATGAAAGTCATTATCACTGAAAAATAATCTTGGAAAAGAAAACTTTATTAAGCTACACTAATAATTTTATTTTTAAAAAAGCCTTGTTTCACCCGGCTGGTGTGGCTCAATTGGTTGAGCGTCAGACCCATGCACCAAGAGGTTGCCTTCTCGATTATGGCAAATGCCTGGGTTGTGGTGTGGGCTCGATCCCCAGAAGGAGGCGTGCAGGAGGCAGCCAACAGATGTTTCTTTCTTATTGATGTTTCTATCTCTCTCCCCCTCCCCCTTCCTCTTTCAGAAATCAATAAAAACATTAAAAAGAAAACAATTTTAAAGCCTTGTTTTTTATTGAATAATGGTGGAATATGTTATTGTTTTATGTTGTTCCAGAGTGACACCTCCATAGTTGGCTTTCTCATTTCTGTGATATTATAGGCTCTGCCTGTGCCATCATCACAGCATTGTTCCATTTGTTTTTACTGGCTACCTTAGTCAGCTCTGGGAGAATGCAGAGTAAATACGGAAGGCTAGTGAATTAGAGCCCTCCAAACAATTAGATTTGTCTAACTCTTGACAATTGTATTTATTTCATAAAACTGACATTTACATTAAAAAACACTACTATATAAAACCAGAGTTTTATTTTCTATTCAAAGAGAGTCCCAGGCCTTATCCTGTCATATAACAGCTATTGACTGGTCTCCAGAAATCTAAAAAGCTTTATACACAAACACACATACACAGTTACAAATACACAAACTCATTATTGGCCTTATTCATCCAGTGGGCAGACAGCAAATAACTGTCTAATGGCCCATCATCCATAACAACTTACAAAATAATAACTGTAAGGGTTTTATTTATGTTGTTTACCCAGACAAAGAGAAAGGTTTACAAAACAGCTGGTATATATCACAAGAACTAAAACTACTAAAATCATTTGTGCAATGAAATAATTTTAGAACCATCCTAACAGAAACAAACAAGTTTTGGTTGGGGAAGAATAAAGATCACTTTTAGTATGTTAGTAAATTTAGTTGGAATGATACAAATTTGGCAGATTCCAAAGTAATCTTTGAAAAACCCTTCAAACTGTAAATGGAAAGATTCTCCCCCAAACAGCCCATTCACAGTACTTACAGCACTGAAGTTAGCAAAATTGCTTGGGTCAGCCTCTTTACTGGTAGTGGTAGTAGTAGTAGAAGTAAGATCGCAAAACATATCGGGATCTTTTTCTTTGGGGCTATCATTGCCTGGGAAAGGCTGAAATGGATCATTCAGTTTAAAGGGATCTGAAGAATCCAATTTGTTGATTGGTCTTTTCCCTGGATCAAAATCATTACAATTAACTCAACCAGCAATATGGCAAACACAAACACACAAGAACATGAACACAGAAAGCACTGAAGAACTGCGGGTAGGGGCAAGGGGTGAGTGCCTAAAATACATTCTCAAAACTGTCTTAAATGGCGACACCAACAGTCTATCCTCACATTTTTCACACATAACACCTCAACTACATTCCAACTCCATGTAGGTAAATAAAAAAATAGCAAAGAGGAAGGAGATAGACCAGGACTACTATTTTTGCCTGAGAGTAAACCTTTCTTCCTCAAAAGAGCATGTTCCCAAGCAAAGAGAGAAGAAAAGATATAACAGGAGAATGACAAAGAATATCAATGGCCTCTGCTATTATAACCTCAGCCTGATATAGTAATCCACTCGTGGCAGTAAGGGCAAATGACCTTTGCAAAATGCTGATATTCTTCTGATTTTTCTCTGGATCTATATATAATACCCAGGAACATAAAATTAAAAATTACCTTGCCATCTACAGTATATCAAACTGAAGAATAAAGAGAGTATTTTGAAGCACAGGACCTAAATCTTTATGTTTGCTGACAAACTACTTTTTTTGACCAAACAACAGCATACTGTTGCTCATTAATTCATCATTTTCAAACAAGTTCTCAAATTTTAAAGTCTTAAATTTAGTACTTCTTGAAGAAAAATAATAGGTGTTAAAAATCTTCAAATATATAGTTTTCCTAAAATGTGTTAAACTGGTAATAGCAATCATATCAACAGAGTATCACTTTTTTTTTATTTTTTTTTTATCCTCACCCGAGGACATTTTCCCATTTTTTTGTTCAGGTAGAGTGGGAGGGAGAGAGAGGAATAGAGAGAGAGAGAGAAACATCGACGTGAAAGGAACACATCGAGTGGCTGCCTCCCACACGACCGACCAGGGCCGGGGACAAACTGCAACCGAGGTACATGCCCTTAGCGGGAACCGAACCCGGGTCTCTCTGGACCGCAGGCAGACGCTCTAACCGCTGAGCCAAACTGGCAAGGGCAGAGTATCACTTTTAACAGCTTACAAAATATGTCATTTCATACCTCAGTGGATCCTTACAATAGTCCTGTGAAGGTGGGCAAAATTAGAATTACTGCCACCATCTAACAGCTCAGACAGCTGAGGCTCAGAAGTTACAGTCAAAATCACAGAGCTAGTCACAGCATATCCAGAATTAGAACCCAAACCTTTGAGCTCCCAGTCTAGTACTCTCTCCAACAAACCATCCTTTAGTTGATATTTCTAGAGTGAGACATACTCACTAGGCTGAAGATGTAAAGCATTAGTATATCATTTTATTTAGGACTTTAAAAAAAACTTTCACTATTGGCATTATACAGGTCTAAAAACTGAATCAGCAAATTGACTCTTACTTGTTTAATATAGTCTGACAACCTTATCTTCTAGCAATATATGATATAGGCTACTTTTCCTTGAAAGATAGAAATCACTTGTTTACCTGATTTTTCAACAGATAATTGAGTATTAACAATTGAATATGCAATTTCTTTAAATTAAAGAAGAAAAAATAACCTTCTGAATAAATACCATAGAGAGATTATTATGAAAAGACAAGAATAGTAATCTACAGCTGCTCTGGCTTAAAATTTCCCAAGGAATGATATATGATTAAAAGAACAATTTACCAGATGTGTATTTTCACACAACAGCATAGAACCACAACTACTCAGGAGACTGCTTTTTTTCCCACTTCTCATGAGCTTTATCTTCATTAAAAAACAACACCCCACCCCTAGCCCCCTTGTCTTTCGATAGTGCTAAAGATAGAAAAAATTTCAAGAATTTACTCCTGGATCCCCCCAAAAATAACTTTTATAAATTAAATAAATCTCTTATTAGGTAATTTCTTCACATTTGTCAAGAAAAGAATGGGACTTCAAACTAACCTTTTTTATAGAAATTAATTAAAACATCAAAGTGCAGGAAACTATCGTTCAAATGGCAATCAATGTTACTGCCTCTCTAAAATGATTTAAAAAGAAATTTGCTTGTGCCAGAAGAGTAGTTCATGATAGTTACATATGCTGGCCTTTAAGGCACATACTCTTATTTGGTATCTGGGTCAGAAGAGAGGATAGCAGCAGGTTTCTGCCATGTTTTCTTGACTTGTTTTGTTTAAGGCCCTTTAGATAAGTCTATAAATAAGACCCACACAATATTTTAAGAAAAAGAAAAGCATCTTGTTAATTTAGGAAAGGTACCAACTCCATACCAGGTGGTGGAGGGCAGGGCCTTGTTGGAGTTCCGATCTTCGGTGGCAGGGCAGGGGGTACATCTTCATTTTTGACTGGTGCTTCCTCCAGCACATTTTTTGTAAGGACCACATTGCTGGCAGAGTTTGGTGTGGCTGAACTAAAAGGATCTTCACTGTTGACCTTTGTTTGCAAAGAAATGTTTAGACATGGTTATATATTGTATCAACCAAACTGTATATGGCCATATAACATTTGGAAGAATGGTCTTCAGTATTATGCAGCTTTATTTATTTCAATTTTGAGCAATTACATTTTAACTTTTGCATTCAGGGCCAAAGGGAGAAAAAAATTTTTATTGTTCTGTATGAGTGGTGATTATAATATCACTATTTTTTTTTTTTTTTTTTTGGTTTGAGAAGTATGTGTGGTCATTGCAGGGCCTCCTGGCCCCACCAGTGGTCAGAGCCATCCCCCCACTCTAGATGACAGTTGTTCCAGTGTCTCGGGTCTTGGGGGTGTTCACATCTCCAGTCCTGGCCCTCCTGCTACAGATCATACCAAAACAAGCCAACTTTGGATCAAGATTTGTCAAGCTTCAGGCAATACAAAGTCACAAACAACCTGAGGCGATTTTAAAAGGACTATATATCTTCCCTCAAATGAATATCTGATCTGAATAATAAAAAAAAAAAGATTCCACACTTTCCAATGATCTTAAATATAAGAAAGATTTAATAAATGCCAAAGAAAATGGCATCTTAAATATTAAAGACAACTTGAAAGTCAGTTTTTATTTTTTTATTATTATTTTTTTTTATCCTCATTCGAGGACATTTTTCCATTTTTTTGTACAGAGTGGGAAGGAGAGAGAGGAAGAGAGAGAGAGGGAAACATCGATGTGAAAGGGACACATCGAGTGGCTGCCAGGGACAAACTGCAACCGAGGTACATGCCCTTAGCGGGAACCGAACCCGGGTCTCTCCGGACTGCAGGCGGACGCTCTAACCGTTGAGCCAAACTGGCCAGGGCGAAAGTCAGTGTTTAAATCAAACTGATCCCATGGAATCATAATTTGAGTCTTAATGTGAGTGTGAAGACCCTGTCTTTCTAATGCATGGAGTAATGAAAGATTCACTTTTCTATAATACATCAGATGTCATGATTTTAGCTCTATTTTGGCCAATGTTTTTCTGCAGTAGCACTATTGACATTTGGGGTTGGCCATAATTCTGTGTTGGGGAGGGGTTGGGCAGGGCATTTGTATGCAGGATGTTTAACAGCATCCCTGCTCTCTATCCACTAAATATGAATAGTCCCCCTACCTAACTGTGACAACCAAAAATATCTCTAGACATTGGCAAATGTTTCCTGGGGTTGGAGGAGGGAGGAAATAACACCCAGTTGACAACCAATGACACAGACTCTAATTTAACTCTTTTGGCTTCAGTAAGTCCTAGAGCTACAATGGAAAGTAGGTAGTAGATCTATAAGTGCTAGACTATGTATATTAATTATATTAATATAATCTTAACAGTCTCAGAACAAAAAAATCAATTAACCAATGCAGAGAAGATAGAATGAATTCCCAGATTATACAGCTACTGACCCAGACAATTAAGAGGAGAAAAATGTAGTTTAATTGGAAGAAACATATTTAAAAAGACATAAGACTCTTAAAAATGAAGTTGTTGAACTAACTTGTCAGTAGAAAACTATAATTACCTATATCATCACCATTGTCTTTATTAATGGAAGTATGTATGTCTACTTTAATTATATCTTATCCTTTATTTCTATCTGAAATCAACATTTGCTGTGATTTATTGAAATCAAATTGCAAAGTCTGTGAGAGGATTATGTAATTGAAAGAAAGGACTACTCTTTTGGTGGAAACAGCATATTTTACCTTCCCACTAATCACTTCGGATTACCTTTGACAATGTGCTGAAGTCAGCAAATCCATCTTCAAATGATTCATTTCCAAAAACAGAAGCAAAGGGGTCTGTGGCTAAAACGAATTAAGAAAAATCAATGCAATAGGTCAGAAAGACATCAAATTTCATGTCCTCCTTTGGCTGGTAACATTTCAGACAGGTGAAAAATATTTATCCCAAATATTGTTTCCTGAATTTCTGAATTAAGTCCACAAAGACAGTGAGCATACTGATATCCCAATAAGATAAATGCATTCTTTTGTATAAATCAACTGATGAATAATGTAAGATTAAAAACAGGTAAACTAATTCTAGGTAAAGCATTTATGACTTTGGAATACATGTCATATAACACAGCTCCCATGCATTAAAAATATTTCTAATAAAGACATCAATAAGTAAAAAAAAGCAATGCTCCATTAATTCTACATTTCACACCTTTCCTTTAAGGCCCATTTTGAATACTACTTCATCCACAAGGTTTGAAATAACCTAGGCATCACTAATTCCAAGAGCAAGAAGTGATTTCTTTCTTCCTTTGTGGCACTGATTGCATTCTAGTTTGTACTATAGTTATCTATGATTGGTATATTACCTTACTAGATTTTAAGGTCCTCAAAAACAGGCAATAAGTCTTAGCCAATGAAAAATGAATGGTCAAAAAACATCTGCTGACCATATAGCAAATCCAGGAAAATAAAAAAAATATAGTTCCTACCCTTGGAAAGCTGTCTAGTGAGAGAGATGTCAACAAACTATAATAAACAATCTTAAATGAGCTATTTGAGATATGAAAAATCTATTGTAGGAGTCACGAACTGTCTGGGAGAATTAGGTCAAGTATCAAAGAAGCCATAATATTTGAGCTAGGTCTTTTAAATAAGGAATGGAATTTACCAAATAGATGAAGGTGAAGGGAGAAAGAAACCTATTCCAGGCAGAAGGCACAGTAATTGCAAAAGCAATTACTTAGCCACTGTTCCACAGGCATGAGAAATTATCTGTTCCATCACAGTGCACTTACCACATGGACCAACATTTCCAGTTGGAATGAACTGATCTACATTGAGATAGGCTTCACCTGTTCAGGCATAGGGCTAACAATAAAGTCAAAGAATGTTTATAGAAATGTTTGCTTCATATAGGAAAGTAAAAAGAAATGAAGGGAGGAGGGGAAAGGGACCTACAAAAGAGAGGGTAAGACAGAGCAAGCAAAGAGGTGCAGAAAAATTCTCCTTGTCCTTCCTTAATTAATCTTTACATCAAATCAGTTTTAGAACAGTGTGCCTACCCATCTATTTAAATGTGTAAAGTGTGCCTTTACTCTAAAAATAAGTATACCATAGACATAAACAGAAGACTGGCAAGGAAGGTATACAGGGGTGGACAAAAGTAGGTTTACACGAAACACAGAGTTTCTTCTTGTATTATTATTTAATAGTTATTGTACTATTTCTATTACAATTGTAAACCTACTTTTGTCCACCTCTGTGTATTATTTTTGTTTGCTTTGTCACCAAGACAGTCATGGGGTGAAGGAAGTATAGAGGGGTGGTTAGACACACAGAAAACCAGTCCTTTGGGGATACCAACAACTCTGAGCCTGAAGAGGATTTTGAAAGTCCAGGGTTAGAGGAAATCCTATAGCTTTAGCTATGAAAGATGCTTTATTACTACTACATATCTGATGAGTCCTACAGCCTGGGGCCCCGCCTAGTCATTGGTGTTGTTTCAGGCTTTCCTTTCCTTCTCCTCCTCTTCCAGTTATTCCTCATACCATAGCAGCCAAGACAATCAGGGTGCAGATGTTCTCAATTGGTTTACAGGCGATGAGGGGAAAAGGAAGTTGGGTTCATTTCACTGGAGGAACTGAAAAATCTGCTTCATGCATTTTCTCTGCCATTGTCCCACAGCCTTTACAAGAGTCATAACACGTGTGGCAATAGTGCTGAGTTAGGTCAGGTTTGACTGAAATTTTGTGGAGTGTACACCGAGAAAGAAATGAATAAAAAAAAAAAAAACCATGACAGCACATGAAGCATATGCTACTGTAGCTTACTAGAGTTTTTCTGCACTTTCTTCATCAGAATAAATGACCTATTCGGCTTTGGTCCAAACACTGGGAAATGTATCCTGGATGAACAACAAAGCATTTTTGTCCAAATAGGGGAATTAATAAGACTTTGGCTAGAACTTTCTCAGACACTGATCATGCTTAACATGAAGCAGAGGCCTGCCCAGAGACTGGAAGGAGTCACTGTGTGTGAACTTGTTTAGCTCATGTGTGAGACACCTGCTGAAAGGTCCCAGAAATAATACTTGGAGAGGAACTCTGCAGGTGGCTTTCTTCCTACTGACACATGCAAGAGCTATTGGCCAGCAAAATCAGGTTTTAAATATAAATATGACCTTAATAACACCCTCTTCTCCCCAAGAATAAAGGTAATGAACACTCTGGAAAAATAAATAAAAGCATAATAAAAGATGTCACTTATAAACTCATTTAAAAAAAACCTGTACCAATATTTTAGCATACTTTTTAAACTGCTTTTTATCCTGTTTTTTTTTTTTTTTTTTTTCATTACATATTTGAGATCATACCATGTTGACACATTTTTTGTGAAGTGTGACTGATAAAGCTACATTTTAGGCATATTACTTTTTATCTCCTTATCCTTAATTTATAGCATTCATCAGTACCTAACATTTTATATATTTGTTTATTGCCTATCTTTCCCATATAAGCTTTATAAAGACAGGAACTTTGTGTTCACCATTGTATCTTCAAGGCATAGACCAAGGTCTGACAAATAGGAGATAACTCATAGTGTTGAAAATATTGAAGAAAAAAGAGGAAAGAAACTGTCTATTTATCAGGGATCTTCCAAACAGATATCACATTTCTTAGCACAACCAGATGAAAAACAAGGGACAAGTGAACCAGGTTTAAGGCTCACCAAAAATTCACATAGAACAGCTGCCTACCAGAGAATCCTGGGAGAAGGAAGAAATCTTTTCTTCCTCCATGACCCATTTATGACCCACAAGATAATGAAGCTCAAGCTCACTGAAAACGTTCAATAGATACTCATGAATAATCTGAGGTGTAGGTGCTGGTCATTAATAAAGGATCCATTTTCTCAAGTTAATTTTCCATTTTTCCAAAGGATCCATTTTCTTCAATTAATTCACTCACTCACCCACTCACTGACCCACTTATCCACTCACATTTACTAAGCATCTAGTACAAGGCTTGGTACTAGGGATTCAGAGGGAAATAAGGCACAACACCTACTTTCAAGGAACTCAACATTTAACTAAGTGATATACATGTACACAACTGCTACACAATTAAGTGTTCAAACTCAGAGAACAAAGAAGCAACACCTAAGTTTATGAGGAGGAGACAAAGAAGACTTCACAGAAAAGTTTTCACTTTCTTTTACTTGTGAACAGAAAGGAAGTAGGAGAAGAGAGAGATATGCACACATATACACACCTGCTCACATTTTTCCATTAAAAAATTAAGTAGCCTTGAATAGAAAGTCATGACCTGTAGTTTGTGGAAACAGAGAAAATCAGAGAAGAAACATGAAAGAAAGCAGGGTCTAAGAATCATAAAATATGTGAACATCCAGGTCCTTAGCCTGAGTCACTGCCTGTAACAACAAAGACCTCCTCTTGGCATTTTACTACTGCTAGAGCCAGAGGCTCTGGGGATGCCATGTACTCCTTTCTAGTCTTCAGGATATTATAAAGCTTTAATTAAGAGTTGGAAAGACTCGCCCTGGCCAGTTTGGCTCAGCGGTTAGAGCGTCGGCCTGCGGTCCGGAGAGACCCGGGTTCGGTTCCCGCTAAGGGCATGTACTTCGGTTGCAGTTTGTCCCCGGCCCTGGTTGGTCGTGCGGGTGGCAGCCACTCGATGTGTCCCTTCACGTCGATGTTTCTCTCTCTCTCTCTCCTTCCTCTCTCTCCCTCCCACTCTAGCTGTACAAAAAATGGAAAAATATCCTCGGGTGAGGATAAAAAAAAAAAAAAAAAAAAAAAAAGAGTTGGAAAGACTCTACATTTTCTGTCAGGAGTTAGTAAAATATTCCATGCAAAAAATTTTCTGGCACCAGAAACTAGTATCACTTAAAATGAAGGAGATAAAGAACTTTACAAGTTGAAAAAAAGTATGTGTAGAAACTAAATAATCTGAATTTTCTTGCTTCTGTTTTCTTATAGTCTGAGATGTGTCTACCCACCAGTAGGAAAAGCTAAAAAGATTCCAATGTGAGGCAAAATATTAAAAAATTTTAATGTCCTTCTATTTCTGTCATACCTACTCTATGTTTTTATTTTGAAAGCTTATAATTCTCCTGGTCCTTTTAAAATTTAATTCAATTTTTGTTTTTCAATTACAGTTGACATACAATATTATATTAGTTTCAGGTGAACACCCTAGTGATTAGACATTACATAACCTACTAAATAATCCTCCCGATAAATCTCATACCCATCTGACACCATAAATAATTAGAATATTCCTAAGGCTGTACTTTATATTCCTATGACTATTCTGTAACAACCAATTTGTAATTCTTAATCCTTTTACCTTTCCCCCCCATCCCACCAAGCCCCCTCCTATCTGGCTACTGTCAAAATGTTCTTAGTATCTATGAATCTGTTTCTGTTCTGTTTGTTCATTTGTTTTTTAGATTCAATTGTTGATAGATACGTATTTATTGCCATTTTATTTTTCAAAAATTTTATCTCCTTTCTTCTTCTTTTGGAAGAAAACCCTTTAACATTTCATGTAATACTGGTTGGGTGGTAATGAACTCCTTTAGCTTTTTCTTGTCTGGGAAGCTTTTATATATCCTTTGATTCTAAATGATAGCATTGCTGGGTAAAGTAATCTTGGTTGTAGGTCCTTACTTTTCATCACTTTGAATATTTCTTGCCACTTCCTTCTAGCCTGCCAAGTGTCTGTTGAAAAATCAGCTAACAATCTTATGGGAGCTCCCTTGTAGGTAACTGAGTGCTTCTCTCTTGCTACTTTTAAGATTCTCTCTTTGTCTTTAACCTTTGGCATTTTAATTATGATGTGGTCTTGGTGTTGGCCTCTTTGAGTTCATTTTGTTTGGGACTCTATGTACTTCCTGCATTTGTATGTTCATTTCCTTCACCAGGTTAGGGAAGTTTTCTGTTATTATTGTTTCAAGTAGGTTTTCAATTTCTTGTTTTCCCTCTTCTCCTTCCATGATGCAAATAATGGTACACTTGAGGTTGTCCTAGAGGCTCCTTACACTACCCTCATTTGGGGGGATTATTTTCAGTTTTTGTTGTTCTGATTGGGTGTCTTTTGCTTCCTCATATTCCAAATTGGTAATTTGATTCTTGGTTTCCTCTACTCGACTGGTGATTCCTTGTAAATTATTCTTCATTTCAGTTAGTGTCTTCTTCATTTCTGACTAGTTCTTTTTTATGGTTTCCATGTCATTTTTAATGCTATAGAAGTTCTCACTAAGTTCATTGAGCATCCTTAAAACCAGTGTTTTGAACTCTGCATCTAGTAGATTGCTTGTCTCCATTTTGTTTAGTTCTTCTTCTGGAGTTCTGTTTTGTTCTTTCACTTGGGACATGTTTCTTTGTCTCCTCATTTTTGCCACCTCCCTGTGTTTGTTTCTATGTATTAGGTAAAGCTGCTACATCTCCTGGGCTTGGTAGAATGGCCTAATGTAGTAGGTGTTCTGTTGGGACCAGTGGCACAGCCTCCACAATCACCCAAGCTGGGCACTCCAGGTGCGCACTCCCCACCATGTGGGCTGTGTACACCCTTCTGTTGTAGTTGAACCTTGATTGCTGTTGGCACATCAATGGGAGGGGTTTACCCCCAGGCCTATTTACTGGCTCCAAGAACTGACTGACTGTGACCACTGACCATCGTGGAAGATCAACTGTGCAGGGCCCATCACATAGAGTTGTAGTTTCTTCAGTGGGGCTCTGGTGCCTGCTGAGTTTGCCCCTTGAGAGTGTTACTTTTAGAGGTGGTTGGGTAGTGCTCTGACATGGTATGAAACTGTCCACAGGGTGCACTGGCTATGGGGCCTCCTGGGAAGTGCAGGCCAAGGTCAGCCACCACTTGTATTCTGCCTGGGGCTGCCCAGCATAAACTACAAAGCGAGCTACAGATGGCTGCTACTTGTTTGGACTTGGAGGTCCCCAGGTGAGGTCAAGCAGCAAGCCAAGGCTGGCTGCTGCTACTGCTGGGCCTGGGGCCACTTAGCAAGAGGTATGGGTACACAGATGGCAGATGCTGCTTAGCTCATGTCCAAAGCATGAGCTAAGACAGGCCATTAGAATGGAAAAGTCACCAGAAACAGCTTGAATGGGCCCACAAGTTGTGTGGGGCAGGTCTCAAGGAATCACCCGGGTAGGACAAACAGTGTGAGCCAGGTTGATGGAGACTCAGATATGGCCCCCATCTACCAGCTCTGTGAGGGGAGGACTCATCAATGGAATAATGGCCTCTGCCAGCACTTCTCTCTCTCTCTCCCCCCCCATAATCCCTATTTCAATTGGAACTAATAAACAGTACATTACAAGTAATGTTAGTCTGCATTTGGAAACCATGAAACCAAAAAGTAGTAATAATAATTACAACAACAACAATAGTGCCCTGGCCGGTTTGGCTCAGCGGTTAGAGCGTCGGCCTGCGGTCCTGAGAGACCCGGGTTCGGTTCCCGTTAAGGGCGCATACCTCGGTTGCAGTTTGTCCCCGGCCCTGGTCGGTTGTGCGGGTGGCAGCCACTCGATGTGTTCCTTTCACATCATGTTTCTCTCTCTCTCTCTCTGTTCCTCTCTCTCCCTCCTACTCTACCTGAACAAAAATGGAAAAATGTCCTCGGGTGAGGATAAAAAAAACAAAAAACAAACAAACAAACAAACAACAACAAAAAAACAATAGTAGCTACCATTTACTGTGACAGGAACCACAATAAATACTTTAACACATTTAATCTACCCAATAAACCCATGAGGCATAATTGTTAACACTTCATTTATAGTTTAAAAAACTGAGACAAAGAAAACATAAGGAACCAGCAATTTTTTAAAACAAGTTCAGGCAGTGGGACTCAAGTACCCAAGTCCTAATCATGACAACTCCTCTTTAGACTATTTATGTTTCTATTCAATTCAAAATAACACTATGACAATGCAGCAGATTTGAGACAAATCACTTATTCGTTTCTTCAGAAGTCAACTGGTAAGCCTCTGCTATGTCTGAAAGTCCTGGGGTGGGAGAGTCGAGATGCAACCTAGCATGACTGCCAGGTCTTTGCTTGGGCAACTGACTAAATGCAAATACTATTAACAGAGATGGATGTTTAATATTGTTTTATATTTCATAAGGTAGACAACTGTACATGTATATACATACATGTAATATAAATAATAATATATAATAAAAATAATAAACATTATATACACATATCTGGAGCACAGGGCTAGTGACTTAGAATTGTGGTTACTGATGTGACGAAATGTTAAAGACACTTCTGGCAGTCATGTTGATAATGGCTTGGCAAATAAGACTGGAAATAATTTAGTATCATAGTCCAGATCAAACATGATGAGAACCCAAACAATGCTGAATATAAAGAAGAACAGACTACTAGGGGTTAAAATAACAGGAGGTGGCAATTTACTGGAGGTGAGAAATGACAGAGAAGTCTAGGATAACTGGTTGAGGGTCAATAATAGTGTCTTTGGTATAGAAAGAAGAATGTAGGAGGAGGTAAAGATTTGCTTTTTTTGTTTGTTTATATTATACTTTGCAGGACAGACCAATTGGAAAAGATGATTATTTCAATGTCAAGCATTGCTGAGTTTGACACCTAAGGGGAAATATCCAGCAGATAACTTGAAGGTATTGGAGGTTCAGGAGAGAGTTCAGGCCTAGAGGACTAAGTCTATAGGTCATCAGGAAAAGACGATAGTTGAAGGCACAGAACTGGCCACCACCACCACAGGAATGTGTATTATGAGAAGAGCATAAGCACCAGGCTAAATACAGAACTAAAAAAACAGCTTCAACTCTTCAGTTTTTTTTTTTCCCCCTCTAGGACACTAAAATTATTATCTTGTTCCTATTTTGAATAAAAAGGAGACACCTGTCCTGGACCACCTGGGAGCAAGCTGTCCTGAGGGAACAGAGAGACCAGCACAATATTGGGCAACAGGAAAATCTTTTAGAACATATTAGATTAGCAGTTCTCAAAGTGTGGTCCATGAACCCCAGAGGTCCCCAAGACCCCTTTAGGTAGGTCTATATGGTCAAAATTACTTTTAGAACATGAAATTGTTATCTTTCTCACTGTGTTGATATTTGCAGCAATGTAAAACCAATGTTGGGTAAAACTACTGGTGGGAATCAAAGCAGTGAAACCAAACTGAACTAGTTGGTACTCATTGTATTCTTCACCATCACAAACTTGCAGGGATAAAAAAAAACGCCGGTTGCACTTAAAAATGTCTATCCTTCATGAATCAATAAACATTATTGTTTTAATAAAGCATGACTCTTGCCCTGGCTGGTTTGGCTCAGCGGTTAGAGCATCGGCCTGCAGTCCAGAGAGACCTGGGTTTGGTTCCCACTAAGGGCACATAGCTTGGTTGCAGTTTGTCCCCAGCCCTGGTTGGGTCGTGTGGGTGGCAGCCACTCGATGTGTCCCTTTCACATCGATGTCTCTCTCTCTCTGTCTCTCTGTCTCTCTCTCTTCCTCTCCCTCCTACTCTATCTGAATAAAAAAATGGAAAAAATGTCCTCATGTGAGGATAAAAAAAAAAAAGCATGACTCTTTATACACATCTTTTTAAAATTCTGAATGACAAAATGGAAAATATACATACTACTCATACATTTTTTAAAAATCCTCACCTGAGGATATGCTGAGAAACAGAGAGAGTGAGACAGACAGCGACAAAAAGAGACAATGTGAGAGAGAAACATCAACTGGTTGCCTCCTGTATGCTCCCCAACTGGGGATGAACCCGCAACCTTTAGTTTGTTTTTTTTTGTTTTTGTACGTATCCCTAGCGGGAACCAAACCTGGGACTCTCTGGTCCGCAGGCCAATGCTCCAACCGCTGAGCCAAACCGGTCAGGGCAACCTTTTGGTGTATGGAATACTAATCTAACCAACTGAACCACACTGGCTAGTTTACACATACATTTTTAAACAAGAGTATTACAATCTCGGAATAGTTTAAGTAAATTTTTATTCAGAGGTTTTCACAAAAGCCATTGAACTTGACAGTACTTTAAAGCACCAATGCACTCTAATATGTTAAAATCTGGTTTGTAACATACATAAATGCATATACTTAATTAAACTTCAGTTTTTAAAAATTTAAAGGCACGTAATACGTGAAATTAGAATCTGCCAACACCTGAAGACCTCTCTGGAAGCTAGTTTCAAGGAAAATAATGTGAAAATTCTGTGATAATATGAAAAACCTTAGCACATCTAAGGTTCCAACCAGCTCTAACAAAGGCATTGCAAAACTTCAGAGAAAAAAAAAAAATCGGCGGCATCGCCCCACTCCAATTTTTATAATGTCGGGACTGGATGAGAACATAAGGCAGAGGCATTATAACAAAGTGGCTAATAGCCCTGGCCGGTTTGGCTCAGCGGTTAGAGCATCGGCCTGCGGTCCAGAGAGACCCAGGTTCGGTTCCCACTAAGGGCATGTACCTCGGTTGCAGTTTGTCCCCGGCCCTGGTTGGGTCGTGCGGGTGGCAACCACTAGATGTGTCCCCTTCACATTGATGTTTCTTTCTCTCTCTCTCTTTCTCTCGCTCCCCACTCTATCTGAATAAAAAATGAAAAAATGTCCTCAGGTGAGGATAAAAAAATAAATAAATAAATAAATAAACAAAGTGGCTAATAGCATGAGCTCTGAATTTTAGAAACTGAGCATTGCTATAGTTTTTGTAAACTTGGGTAAACTGCTTGTCCGGAGTCTCATTTTCCTCATCATTAGTGATCTCACTTCTAGGAATATATCCTAAGAAGCCTGAAACAACAATCAGAAAGAATATATATACTCCTATATTCATAGCAGCACTATTTACAATTGCTAAGATCTGGAAACAGCCCAAGTGTCCATCAATAGATGAGTGGATAAAAAAGCTACGGTACGCCCTGGACGGTTTGGCTCAACCGTTAGAGTGTCGGCCCATGGACCAATAAGTCGTGGGTTCGATTCCTAGTTAAGGGCATGTACCCCAATTGTGGTTCGTCCCCGGCCTTGATCAGGTTGTATGGGAGGCAACCAGTCAATGTGGCTCTATCACGTTGATGTTTCTCTCTCTCTCTCTCTCTCTCTCTCTCTCTCTCTCTCTCCCTCCCTCCCTCCCTCCCACTCTATCTGATGATAAAAAAGTAAAAATTTAAAAAGCTATGGTACAGCCCTGGCCGGTTTGGCTCAGCGGTTGGAGCGTCCGCCTGCGGTCTGGAGAGACCCGGGTTCGGTTCCCGCTAAGGGCATGTACCTCGGTTGCAGTTTGTCCCCGGCCCTGGTTGGTCGTGCGGGTGGCAGCCACTCGATGTGTCCCTTCACGTCGATGTTTCTCACTCTCTCTCCCTTCCCCTCTCTCCCTCCCACTCTATCTGTACAAAAAATGGAAAAATGTCCTCGGGTGAGGATAAAAAAAATAAATAAATAAAAAGCTATGGTACATATACACAATGGAATACTATGTAGCTGTAAGAAAGAAAGCTCTCTTATCCTTTGAGACAACATGGAGGGACCTGGAGAGTATTATGCTAAGTGAAACAAGCCAACCAGAGAAAGACAAATATCACATGATCTCACTTATTTGTAGAACATAATGAACGAAACAAGCTGAGAAACTTTAAAAGAGACCCAGAGACATAGAAGTAGGTGAAGACTGACAAACCTCAGAAGAGGCGAATGGGGCGGGGTGGGGGAAATAAACCACAGAACTTATATGCATGTATGCATAGACAATGCTGGGGGCGGGGGAGGCGAGATTGTGAGGAGGGTGTCAATGGGGGGGAAAAGAAGAAACATCTGTAACAAAAATAAATAAACATAAAAAATGAAATAGAATAGTGTGTCTTATACAACCATTGTAAAAAGATTAAATGAGAAAAATGCAAAAACTAAGTTTGGATGATTTTGCATATGGCTGTTAAAATAAAATTAAAAAGGAAAAGAAAAAGAAAAATTCAGATTTCTGATATTCCTAAGTCTGTGGAATGTCTGCGTAACTTAGACCCAAACACCACTAATAAGTAGCCCATTTAACTCTAAATAATTTTTTATTCTAAGATTCTCATTCAAATCAGGACATCAACTAGATGGCACACTAGGAAGATACAGGATCTCATTTTGTATATAAAAATGGCTCATCATAGAAAAGTCAACCAATGTAATATACCACATTAACAGAATGAAGGAAAAAAAAACCCACATGATATCTCAATTGATGTAGAAAAATGACAAAATTCAACATCCTTTCATGATTAAAAACAAAACAAAACACTAAAAAAATTAGAAAAAAGGGACTACTTCAACATAATAAAGGCCATATGTGAAAAGCCAAGAGCAAAAATCATACTCAGTGGTGAGAGACTGAAAGCCATTTCTCTGAAATCAGAGACAAAACAAGGATGCCTACTTTCACCACTTCTATAGAAGTCCTAGCTATAGAAATTAGGCAAGGGGGAAAAAAGCAACCAAATTAGAAAGGAAATGGTAAAATTATCTTTGCAGATGATACCATCTTATGTGTAGAAAACTAAAGATTCCACATACAAAAAAGTGTAGAACAAATGAATTCAGAAAAGTAATAGGATATAAAAATCAATACAAAAAACAGATAGGATTTCTGTATACTAACAATGAACAATTTAAAAAGGAAATTAAGAGCACAATTTCATTTAAAATAGCATCAAAAATAACAAAATACTTAGGAAATCACTTAACCAAGGAGGACTTGTACACTGACAACTATAAAACATTCTGAAAGTAAAGAAAAACAAACAAATGGAAAGACAGATCATGTTCATGGATTAGAAGGCTATATAAAGATGTTTAATATTATCCAAAGCAATCTACAGATTGAATGTAATCCCTATCAAAATCCCAATGACATTTTTTTGCAGATTCATTCTAAAATTCATATGGAATCTCCAGGGACCCTGAGTAGTCAAAACAATCTTGAAAAAAAGTAACAAAGTTACAGGTCTCAAACTTCCTTATTTTAAAACTTATTACAAAGCTACAGTAATCAAAACAGTGTGGTACTGGCATCAGACAGACATTTAGACCACTAGAAGAGAATAGAAATAAACCCTTGCATATATAGTCAAATGATTTTCTGCAAAGATGCCAAAATACTCTATGGGGAAAGAATAAGTCCTTTTAACAGATGGTGTTGAGAAAACTAGACATCCACATGAAAAAGTTGGACCTTTACCTTAAAACATATGTAAAAATTAACTCAAAATGGATCAAAGACTTAAATGTAAGATTTAAAACTATAAAACTTACCCTGGCCAGTTTGCTTAATGGTTAGTGCATCAGCCCAAGGACCATAGAGTCCCAGGTTCAGTTTCCACTAAGAGCACGTACCTTGGTTGTGGTTCATCCCCGTCCTCGGTTGGGGTTGTGTAGGTGGCAACCAGTCGGTGTCCATCTCACACTGATGTTTCTCTCTCTCTGTCCCTCCTTCTCTCCCTTTTGGTCTACCTGAAGATAAATGCAAAAGTGTCCTCAGGTGAGGATTAAAAAAAAAACAAAAAAACTATAAAACTCTTGCTTAGCTGGCATGGCTCAGTGGACTGAGTTTCATCCCACAGACTGAGAGGTCCCAGTTTGATTTCCAGTCAGGGTACATGCCCGGGTTGTGAGCTCGATCCCCAGTAAGGGGTGTGTAGGAGGCAGCTGATCGATGTTTCTCTCTCACATCAATGTTTCTCTCTTTCTCTCCCTTCCTTTTTCTCTAAAAATCAATAAAAATATATTTTAGAAAACTATAAAACTCTTAGAAGATAATATAGGGGAAAGCTTCATAATGCTGGATATACATAGCTACACTTTCTTACATATGACACTAAAAGCACAGGCAATAAAGAGTAGATAAATTGGACTACATCAAAATTTAAAAGTTTTGTGCACCAATGGACAGTATGAACACAATGAAAAGGCAACCCATGGAATGGGAGAAAATATCTGCAAATCATATGTCTCATAAGGGGTTAATATCCAGGGTATATTAAGAACTCCTACAACTCAACAACAAAAAAGCAAACAACCAATTTAAAAAATGGCAAAGTACCTGAATAGACATTTCTTCAAAGAAGATATCCAAATGGCCAATAAGCCCATGAAAGGATGCTCAACATCAATAATAAGTAGGAAAATGAAAATCAAATCAGTAAGATGACATTTCACACCCTTTAGGATGGCCATTATTTAAAAAACCCAGAAAGTATAAAGTATTGGTGAGGATGTAGAGAAATTAGAACCCTTGTGCAGGAATGTACAGCTACTACGAATAACAGTATGCTAGTCCCTCAAAAAATGAAAAATAGAATTACCATATGATCCAGCAATTCCACTTCTGGGTGTATACCCAAAAGAATTGAAACCAAGAACTTAAACAGATATCTGTATACAATATGAAGAGCAATATTAGTCATAATAGCTGAAATGTGGAAGCAACCCAGCGTCTACTAATGGATGAATGGATAAATGCACAACAAAATATTATTTAGTTTTAAAAAGGAAGGAAATTCTGATACATGCTACAACATGGAAGAACCCTGAGATTATATTAAGTGAAATAAGCCAGACAAAAAAAGATAAATGCTACATAAATCTACTTATATGAGGCACCTAGAGTAGTCAAATTCATAAATACAGAAAGTAAATGGTGGTTGCCAGGGCCTGGAGGTGGGGTTATCGGGGAACTCCTGGTTCAACGAGTACAGAGTTTCAGTTTTGGAAGATGAAAAAAGTTCTGGAGGTAGATGAATGTGATGGTTGCATAACAATGTGAATATACTTAATACCACTGAACTCTATACTTAGAAATGTTTAAAATGGTAAATTTTATGTTATGTATATTTTACCACAATATATATTTTTAAAAACCCTTATCAGAACAAAATAAACAATATATCCCATCCCCAAGATTTTCATCCACTGGGCTCCTATCATACGCTCTGTGAGGAGAGTAACTGATTCATCCATTCATTCAGTAATATTATATGCCCAGGCATGGTTTAAGGTTCTTGGAATATATCAGTGAATACAAAGATCCAAGTTCCTGTGGAACTTAAAATCTAGTGGAAAAAGGAGAAGACAGATAAGAAGAAAACAAAGTCATTCATATAGTATGCTGGAAGGTAATCAGCCATAACAAAAGAAGAAAGAGTAGAGCATAGTAATGTTGGAGTGCTAGAATGGGTGGTGATGCTTGTAAATGTTAAATAGGGTGATGTCACTGAGTGACATTTTGGCGAAGATTTGTTAGAGGTAATGGAGATCATCATGTGGATAGATAGAGAAAGACCATCCCAGGAATAGGGAACAGTTAAGGGCAAAGAGCATAAGGAACACCAGCCTGTTGTTTGAACAACAGCACAAAGGCCATGTGGCTGGAGCAGAGTGAGTACAGTTGTCCCTCGTTTATGGCGGTTAATCCGTTCCAGATTCCAGCAGTTGCATCTGGTGTTGAAGGATTCCTGGGGTGCTCAAATACATAGGCCTACAGTCTATATGTATAGTAATTTTAATTTTAATTGTAATACAGAGGTGTATAATTGACTCAGACAACTGAGTGCACACTGTATCATTTTCACTGTCTCAATCAACTTTTTAATGAATATATTTGAAAAAACCGTGGTAAAGCCATGAAAGTCGAAGCGCAAAGTGGCGAGGGACGATTGTAAAGGGAATAATGATAAGAGATACTAGAAAGGTATAGGCCATCGTAAGGCTTTCACTGGATGTAATTTGAAGACAGAGCCAGTTAAGATTTCCTGACAGACTAGGGATAGAGTAAAAGAAAAAGAAAAACCAAGGATGAGTCTGAGGTTTCAGGTCTTAGCAATGTTAAAGATGAAATTACTATAAATTAAGATGGGGAAAGCGGTAAGAGAAGCAGATTTGAGAAGAAAGAGTAGGTATTCGGTGTTATTATACATGTTGTGTTAGATATAGCTGCAGATATTTAAGTGGAGATGTCAAGAGGTAGTTGGGTATATGAGTCTAGAGTTCAGGAAAAAAGATGTAGCTGGAGCTGTAAATCAGCACATAGATAATATGTGAATCCATGAAACCAGATGAGATCCCCAAAGAAGTACAGAAAGAGAAGAAAAAATGTCCCAAGTCTAGGTCCTAGAGCAACACAACATAAAAAAATTAGGTAAAAGAGGAAAAATCAGCAAAGGAGACACAAGGAATAACCAAAGAAGTCAGTGGAAAGCCAGAGATCTCAAGTGGACCCCACTGGGCCATCTTTTAACCTTGTGAAAGGGCTTCACAAGTGAGACTCCAATGAGATCAAGTATGGAAAAATGGTTAGCATATGGAGTGCGGGAATTATGCAAATGCTCAATAAATAGTATCATTATTGTGATTAACAATAAATCTTAGCCCCTCCCAGGCTATTATAGCAATTTATTCTACCACTTTACATGAAATGAGCTAGAAACTGGAATCGAAAGAGAAGACTAACAAAGGCAATAGAAACCTTCTGCAGTAAGACTGCAATCTGCCACTTCAACCTTAACCTGACTATTCCTCTACAGGTTAAGTTTTATCAAAATGTGTTTTTCCTTGAACATGCCCTATATTTTCTGCCTCTATTCCTTGCTTATGTTATTCTCTTTGCTTTATATTGTCTCTTTCCATAACTATTTATTAAAAATCCTAGCCCAGCCCTGGCCGGTTTGGCTCAGCAGTTAGAGCGTCAGCCTGCGGTCCAGAGAGACCCAGGTTCGGTTCCCGCTAAGGGCGCGTACCTTGGTTGCAGTTTGTCCCCGGCCCTGGTTGGTCGTGCGGGTGGCAGCCACTCGATGTGTCCCTTTCACGTCGATGTTTCTCTCTCTCCCCCCCACCCCACTCCACCTGAAAAAATGGAAAAATGCCCTCAGGTGAGGATTAAAAAATAAATAAATAAATAAATAAATAAAAAATCCTAGCCCATTCTTTCAAAGCATACCACAAAAGCCATCTTCTGTTTTATGTTTTTGTTGTTGTTGTCAATTATTTTTTTAAATAATTATTTATTTATTTTTGTTACAGATGTTTCTCTTTTTTTCCCCATTGACACCCTCCTCCCATCCCCCCACCCCATACCCGGCTTTGTTGTCCGTGTCCATCAGTTTATCTCTTCCCTCCTCTTACCACCCCCTCTTCTGAGGGTTATCAGTCTGTACCCTACTTTCCACGTCTCTGGTCTACCCAATTCCTCAGACTGTTATGTTCATAATATTCCACAAATAAGTGAGATCATGTGATATTCGTCTTTCTCTGCTTGGCTTGTTTCGCTTAGGATAATACTTTCCAGGACCCTCCATGTTGTCTCAAAGGATAAGAGATCTTTCTTTCTTACGGCTGCATAGTACTCCGTTGTGTATATGTACCACAGCTTTGTTATCCATTCGTCTACTGATGGACATTTGGGTTGTTTCTAGATCTTAGCTATTGTAAATAGTGCTGCTATGAACATGGGGTGTACATATATTCTTTCTGATTGGTGTTTCAGGCTTCTTAGGGTATATTCCTAGAAGTGGGATCACTGGATCAAATGGCAGCTCAATTTTTAATTTTTTGAGGTAACACCATAGTGTTTTCCATGTGACTGCACCAGTCTGCATTCCCACCAGCAGTGTACTAGAGTCCCCTTTTCTCCACACCCTCACCAACACTTGTTGTTTGCCACCTTCTGCTTTAAAATCATTCATGATTTACCCTAAGTGGAGGTGCTCTCCCTTCCCTTTAAATTTTTGTAATTTTAATGAACCTCATGGCACTTACCATTCTTTAGTGTGGGTAACCAAGAGTTAATTATAAATGTATTCACTTTTCATTTTATTTTCTTAGGTTATCTTTCTAATTACATAATGTCCATAGCAATATATTAATCCATCAGTTCAAAAAGGAAAGTCTAAAAAAAAAGGTACTTTATAAAGATATAACTTAACAACTGTTACTACAATAAGCCTTTTAAAAATCATATTTCTCTCATTCTAAATTTTAGTTTAAATCAATACCTGGTTACTACACTAAATCTTGTTTTCTACATATCTGCTTTTTACATTGCTCCTTCTTGCTACTCATGTTGGAAGTCAACTTTCAACCTGTAAATAAATAACGCACAGTGCTAAATTTCATCTTGTTACAATTTGTACAAGAAATCCAAATTGTGAAGCTATTTCTATTAGCTTCTTCTGTGCTCATAATCCTTAATTTGTCACAATCAACAAACATGTATACTGAATAACTCACACTATTTCCATCTAAAAAATAAGGCATTCTCTTAAGGAAAATATCTGAGTGTATTGTGTATCTTCAGTGAAATTCCTTTAGATGAGCTTAAATAGCCATATGGTTCTAAACTTACTAAATGTAGAAAATTCAACTTAGCTTTACTTCTTTCATTCTTAGGAAAACAATCTTCATTTTGTTGATTAACTTTCATTTAAATGCTTATTTTATACCGTCTTCATTTGGACTATGTTTCATTAAGCCTCAATTTCCATTAAATTTTGCTTGTGTCTTAAAAAAATAAAAATAAATAAAAAATAAGGAATTCTATTTTTGCATGATAGTGAAGTACTGACTTGTGTCAGTCCACTTCCCTCTAATTCCCTGCTCTCTTACAAAATAGCTGGTCTGTTTGTTTTAAGTCAACAGTGAAAAAGAAACAGGGTTAGTTAAGAAAGCTTTTAAGACTCTGTCAGACTTAGGTTTGAATCTGGGCTTCACCTGGCTCAAATCTAGTAAACTTTATAATCTTGATTAAGTTACTTAGAGTTCTGGGTCCTCAGATTGCTGACCTTTAAAATGGGAATATTATAATGAACAAAACAAACTGATGAACAAAATAGAACCAGAGACATAGAAGTAGGGTACAAACTGACAAACCTCAGAAGAGTGGGGGTAGGGAAGAGATAAACTACAGAACTTATATGCATGTATGAGTACCCAATGGACATAAACAACAAAGCTGGGGGCAGGGTGGGGTGGGGGGTTGGGAGGAGGGTGTCAATGGGGGGAAAAGGAGAAACATCTGTAACAAAATTAAATTAATAAAAATAATTAAAAAATAAATAAAATGGGAATATTACTTAAAAGGACAAATAAAAAATTAGATACCATAAAACATGAGAACTGGATGCTAGAATAATATACAGCTTTTCTCTGTCTTGTTACAGGACCTATTCACTTTTGGAAAGCTATTATCATTACCTATTGGAAGCTACTAATTTTAAAATTTAGGCCAAAATCCATAATGCTGCCTTTGAAACTGCCAAACAACACTGCTTTTAGAATGGAAAAAAATGTTATTGGTCTTACTGATATTGACTAGAGTACATATTGTGGTAAGATTTTCAACATGAACAATAAATGAGATAGAGAATAATAAGAAAAGTAGAAAGTGATATGTAAACACTTGTCATCATCATTATTATTGGTAGATTATAATTGGATGCAACTACACAATAATTTTAAAGTCATACATAAGTAAATAGGACAAATACATTTGGAGACCAAAGAAAAGAAGCGTAAAGAAAAGGGTGACGCTTACTGTTCAAGAAATTGATGTTATTTTCTTACCTGAATCACTAACTGCAACAACTGTTCCGCCGGGAGCAAAAGGATCATTGTGTTTCAATGTTTCTACCTAAAGAAATTATACAAAACCATGACTGAGAGAGGCAACATTTCATAGCTGAAACTTCACTGCCACATCAAAGAAAATATTCCTTACAAACTCTAAATTCAGAATACAATGCATTAGGAACAAATGTTTCCCTCTATTAATTTGCAATCTTATTAAATCAAAATGATATATTTCATTTTCTAATCTCCTTTAATTGTGAAATATAACATCCATTCATAAAATTGTATAAAACTCATGTACAGTTTAACAAATAAGTATCAAGTGATCACCTCCCAGAAACTGTCAATACCTCAGAAGTTATGTGCTCCTCTCCAATCACTATCCCATCTCTCCTCTGTAGAGGTAATTATTATCTTGACTTTGGTAATATTCATTTCTTTTCTCTCATAACTTTGCTACTTGAATAGATGCACACTACTTTAACTTTTTATTTTGAAATAACTTTAGATTTCTAGAGCAGCTGTTAAGATAATACAAAGTTCCTATATATCCTTTACCCAGCTTCCTCTAATGTTACTATCTCATATAATCATAGTACAGCTATTAAAACTGAAGAATTAATACTGATACAAAACTATAAACTGTCGATTTTATTTGGATTTCACTCGTTTTTCCATTAATGTCCTTTTCCTGTTCCAGGACGGCATGTCACATTTAGGATGCATACTATTCTAACTTTTAAATATCCTAGTACTTAATATCAGAAAACACTAGATTTCCATTTTCTATTTGTTATCTAAAATAATTTAGCATTCTTCCCCTTAAAGAAAACATGTACTTGTGCATTGAGGGGAGGGAAGAAAAGGGAGAGGTGAAGGGAGGGAGAGAGCAACGGAGGCAGGAAAGGAGAAAGGGGAGAGAGAGCGCGCTTTCTGCTAAAAAGATCCTGCCACTTTCAAATAAGCCATGTAAAACTCTGAATCAAGTAGCAAGAGTAAGTAGTTAAGAAGAGTGAAGACTTTACCAGAGTCAGTTGTCTTCCTACTTTACTTTAGTTTTTAATCATAGTCAAACAAATTGTATCTTTAGGAAGACAAATGAACCTTTTCTTTCTGGCATCAGGCTCTTTTTAAGAGGCCATCCAAAAGCCTTGGCAGACAAGTGAATGGGGCATGAAAATAGTTTTGCAATATTTATCTCCTACTCTGACTCATGGCTATCAATGTCATCTATTTCCAATCATCAAGAAATTGGATATTATAATTGAATGTCAAAGGATAATGCAGAGCTCAACTGATAAATTCCCAAGTAAAATAAATGTATTTGAAAAGAGATAAGTAATGCTGAGACTTATATTTTCTGTTTATAAAAGAGGACCCATTAAAACTATTAGCAGAAAGAAGTAATTATGACTGATGAAGTTTTGGGACTGAAAACAATAGTACTTATTTTAACGGATGCCAATGATATTATTTATAAAACTAGCACACTAGCTTATACTCTGATTATATCTGTTGAATGAATGAATGAATAGCAATCCAAGAAAAAAGTTAAGCTGCTCTGTATAGCAAATAACTTTCCATGGATCCTATATAATCATCAAAATATTAGTGTGAAATAGTCACTGACATGTCATCAACTATTATTGGTCTTCTCTTGACTTTGAGGGAGGAAAAACAACCAGGCTGGTTTTTAATAATAGCTTACAAGTTTTGTGTATCATGAAGAGAGAAATAGAAAATGCATGCCTACATGCATGTCATGTTTAATTTCTATTCCTTTATCAAACACTATACAATCATTCTAAAAGGCCAATGGGATAACAAGGGGAACAAGATGCACATGTAGCCCATGAAGAAATAAGTGGCCACAAAACTCTCTGTTATGTTCAGTTAGATAATTAAGCAATTTAGTACAAAAAATAATTTTCATAACTAAAATCCAGATGGTATTTTATAAAACTAATGCTCCCAAATCCTCCAACAAGGTCATCTAACTTATCACTGAAATTCTCTCTTCTATATTAGCCATCCACCTCCCACTTTGACAGTTTGACTTAGCACCCACACAATGCTACTATACACTAACTACGATTGCAGGAAATGGCAGTTGTTTGTTTTGGTTTGGTTCTTAAAATTATGTCCCTTTGAGAGCAGAGACCAGCTCTGTGGAAATAGAAAACAACTTTTGGGGAGAGACTTCGTGACTGGAGGCATAATCAGAGGCCTGTTAAATTTTCATTTTTAAAAAGGAAGATCACAAAACCAGGTATTTTAGAACTATGAAGAAATAAAGTTCATTTAGACTATAGTAGTGAAGACCTTAAGATTTTTGAGCAAGGTTTGAATTCAGTTCTGTCATTTACTAACTTGATTATCACTTAACCTCTATAACTCTCATTTACTTTATCTTAAATCTGGGGATAATAACATGAGCCTCAAAGAATTATTGTGAAGGGTAAATGAGGTAACACATGAAAAGAGCTTTGTACCATGCCTAGCACATAGAAAAGATTAGGTAAACAGCTATTATTATATTGCCAATTAGTTTTTTTGTTTTGTTTTGCTTTTAACGGAGAAATTAAGAGCTGTCAGCAGGGGTTAAGTTGCTTTAGAAAACTGGGGAGAAAAGAGGAAAAGTAGAACTAATGGCAGAAAAATTTCACCAGTGTATAGGAACAAAACTTGTTTATTTTTAAATTAGAAAAAGCTTCTTTGGCTTTCTTGCTCTTTAAATGATGCAAGTGAAGAATGAGAGGGTAGAATAAGGTGAGAGGAAAAGAATTCAGGTTACAGCCAATTTGAGAAGAATTTGGCAAATGGGTCCACACTGCAAACTATGTGCTGTAGGAAAACACAGTATCCAGTAGCCTGTGGAAACCACAAATATTAAATTACGAAGGCATTTGCTCAGTTTTACACCAATGGAAAATACCAGTTGTTGGCCAAGTAGCTCCTTACCAAATACAATAAGGAAGCAATTCAAGAATACCAAAATATATTGTCTTTTTTAAAAAATATTTTTTCATTGATATTTTTAGATAGAAAGAAAGGGAGAGAAAGAGATAGAAACATCGATGTGAGAGAGAGACATCAATGGGCTGCCTCCTGCACAACCTCTACTGGGGATAGAGCCTACAATCTGGGCATGTGCCCTGACCAGGAATTGAACTGGGACCCCTCAGTCCATGGGAGGGCACTCAATCCACTGAGCCACACCAGCTGGGCCAAAATGTATTATCTTTAAAAGAAACAATTACTCTGGTAAGAAGGCATTCTTTTAAAAAATTTTTTATTGAATTTATCAAGGTGACATTGGTTAATAAAATTATATAGGTTTCAAGTGCACAATTCTGTAATACATCATCTGTATATTGTATTGTGTTCCTCACCCAAAGTCGAGTCTCCTGTCATCATTTATCTCCCTCTTTACCCTCTTTTACCTCCCTCCACCCCCCTTTTCCTCTGGTAATCACCATACTGTAGTCTGTGTCTAAGAGGTTTTTCTTTTCTTCTTAAGGAAGTATTCTTAATCTAAGAGTATTAAAAGACAATATTTTTGCTGTCACGCAACTGATCCTTTCTGGGTCTGGTTTACATATAAACATAAAAATCCTGCCTCAAACAATAAGCCTCCAAATAAGATTTTTTTTCTACAACTACAAAATTACTCTAAGTATTGAAATTGAATGACAGATACATAAAAGTTTGTTAGAATACTTCATTGTATTACTCTATTTTGAATATGTTTAAATATCCATGATATAAAAATTTGTTTTTAAAGCCTCTGGATGATAAAGCACTTAGTTATGTGACCTTGGTTGTGTTAAATTAATTTTTCTGAGACCCTGTGCTCTCATTGTTAAAATAGAAACACCAAAGCCTACTTTGCAAGTTTGAGGTAAAGATCAGAAATGTAAAGCACACAGAAGTATCTGATCATAGTATGTGGTTATTAAATAGTGATTTTTGCACTATGTATGTTCTCAAGAGTCCGAAATTTAGTGGGAATTTGTACTTCTTTACAAGATTAACATTCCAGACATATATGTATATATGTCTATAACATAAATTATTTTATTTTTCTAAAACATCAATGTTGTTTCCTTTAAAATGATTTTCATTATTTCAGTAATGCGTATCAAACATTTCTGAAAAATCTTTAAGACTGGTATATGGATTTCTAATAATTTATTTTTAATACCCCCAATGGAACAATATTTTTAATATCTCCAATGGGACAATATTTGAAGGGTAGACTTGATTTTGGATGATTAAGTTATTCTAGTTAATTCCAGTGGGCAATCGGGTTGTAAAATATTGCTCTGAATCAAAACCTAGATGGGTTGAAGAAAACTAAAAATTTTATATGGCACATCAGAAGAAACCTAAAAGAGGATTCTTTCACCACTGTATATTCACAAAACGTATTACCCATTTAACAGTTTTTAATCCTCCCACTTACCGATGTATTACTGCTATTGCTGGCTGCACTGAAAGGGTCGGTACTAGAAGTGGCAAAAGGATCAGTAGAAGATTGTTTGAAGAAACAGTCAGATGCAAATGGATCTGAACCTTTGAAAGGATCACCTCCAAATGGATCTAAGAAAATACAGCACAAATATGAGAGACTAAAAAGCTATTACACTGAATTTCCTGTCACCTGAAGGCATGACAATTACAGTAATAAAAAGACATTTTGAGCCCTGACCGGTTTGGCTCAGTGGTTGGAGTGGCAGATGGTGGGACCAAGGAGTTGTGGGTTTGATTTTGGTCAAGGGCACGCACGTTGGTTGTGGTTCGGTCCCCAGCCCTGGTTGGGGTTGTGAGAGAGGCAACCAATCAATATGTCTTTCTCACATCACTGTTTCTCCCCACCCCTCATACTCTATCTGAAGATAAATGGAAAAATATTCTTGGTGAGGATTAAAAAAACAGAAAGACATTTTGAATTTGTACAAAATCTAAATTCGGTACTTTCTATTATGATCATTGATCTTAAAAAGAAAGTATAGACAGTTCCATCTAGTTACACAGCTTTTTTTTTTAATCCTCTCCTGAGGATATTTTTCCATTGATTTTCAGAGAGAGAGAGAGAAATCGATGAGAGAGACACATCAATTGGTTGCCTCACACATGACCCTGACCAGGGCCGGGGACCGAACCACAACCGAGGAACATGCCCTTGACTGAATCGAACCCCCAACTCTTTGGTCCTCGGACCAACGCTCCAACCACTGAGCCAAACTGGTGAGGGCTAGTTAGTTATACAGTTTTAAGTAACATTCTTTCCTACTTGTTCACCATTCACCTAAAGGACACCAATAGTTCCAATACTTACTATACAAATGTTTCCTGTATGCTAGGTTTAAATAATACTTGTAAGCTGGATCTAACTGGGAGTGATTCTGATTGGAGGAGGGGGAACCACAGATTCTGTTATGGTTTTGATAAAAGACAAGAGTCTTTTTTTTATCATCCTCACCCAAGGATATGTTTATTGATTTTAGAGAGAGAGAGAAACATTGATGTGAGAGAGAAACATGGATCAGTTGACTCTCTTACATGCCTCAGTTGGGGATCAAACCTGAAACCAAGGTATGTGACCTGACCAGGAATTGAACCTGCAACCGTTTGGTATGTGGGTCAATGCTCCAACTGAGTCACCCAGTCAGGTTAAAATATAAGAGTCTTTTACTTAATAAACTTATTTTTTAAAATTAGTATGTAATTTCAAGAGATGCCATTTTAAGATCCTTATTCTATACTATCATTAACTAAAGAAACAACAAAAATTTTAAATGTATTTCTTTCTCTCTAAATGTATTATTTCTCTCAAGGATAACAGCCAATAGTTTGGAGCAGTTCTGCAAAGCATAACTAAATGGTACAAAAAATTTGCTTTATTCTAATGCAAAACTCCCAGAAAAAGAATATCTTAAAAAGCCTAACATTTAGTAATTCTTTAAGATGTTTTAATTCCTCCATTCACTGGAATAGACTGTACTTTTAGGAAACAAAAGTTCTAAACCCTGTAGTAATGTAACTCACTATATTCACCTAATCCTTGACTAATAAGGAGAAATCAGTGTAAATTTTACTAAAAGCATCAAAGTATAAACACTAGTATCATTTTTTACAAAGTAAAGCTAACAGTTAAGTAAAAATACCAGGCACATACAACATCTTAGTGAGATCCTAGATTAGCTTCCAAACTAAATAAAAGCTAAGTCCATTTCCTATAACTACCCAACTGTGATCTCTCATTCCTAAATACAGCATAAGCTTATAATTAATTAGAATCAAATTAAAGCTAAGATAAAACTCAATAATATACTAACCAATTTTTCCAAAAGGATCATCCTTGAAAGGATCACCTGTTATAAAATAAATAACCAGAAATCAAAATATTATTTACTATTATGGCATCATTACTTAAAGGTAACTTCAAAACAAAACCAGTTTCTTAAAGCAAAATCTGTTTCACTAATTCCACCTCAAAGTAGATAAAACAATGAATGCCATCCACCTTTAGGAAATATTTTAAATAATAAACAGTAAAGGTAGAACATCAGTATACCTCATAAAAGAGGCAAATTTGAATCACAGACAACTATACTTACCTCTTGATCACAAGTTGAAGTTACAGATGGATGAGAAAAGACAGGCATGACAGTCAAAATTTTGCTAACAAAATCTGTACTCTTCACAACAGTATGGAATGGGTATTACCATCACCACTTCAGAACAGACATTGAGCTTCACTGAAGTAAAAAAATTCTTATAGAATCAAGTTCAGAAATAAACCCTTACATTTATGGTCATCTGCGTTTTGACAAGAGTGCCAAGACAATTAAATAAAGAAAGGATAATCATTTCAACAAATGGTGCTAGGACAACTGGATATCCACATACCAAAGAATGAAGTTGGACCCCTATCTCGTACCATATACCAAAATTAACTGAAAATGGATCAAAGACCTAAATGTAACAGCTAAAACTATAAAATTCTTAGAAGAAAATATAAGAGTCAATCTTTATGACTTTGGATCTTAGATATGACATCAAAAGCATAAGTGACAAAAGAAAAAAATGAATAAATTGGACTTCATCAAAATTAAGACAACACAGAATACAAGAAAATATTTGAAAATCATATATATGATTCAGGACTTGTATTCAGAATATGTAAAGAACTCTTGCAAGTCAACAATAACAAGGCAAACAACCCAATTAAAAATGGGCAAGTGATTTGAATAAACATTTCTCCAAAGAAGATATACGAATAGTCACTGAGGCTCACAGAAAGATGCTCAAAAACACTAATCATTAGGAAAATGAACAACAAACCCACATGAGATACCACTTCACACTACAATATGAGTGAACCTTGAAAATATTATGCTAAGTGAAAGAAGCCTGACATAGAACACATACTGTATAATTACATAAATTTGCAAATCTAGAGACAGAAAGTAGATTAGTAGTTACCTAAAGCTGGGTGTTAGGGGAATGGGAAGTGACTTCTAATGGGTACGAAACTGTTTTATTAGGTGATAAAAAATGTTTCAAAATTAGATTTTGGTAATGATTATACAACTGTGAAAATACTAAAAACATTTAACTGTATACTTTAAAGGTTCAATTTATGTATCTTTTAACACTTTATATATTTCAGTAAGATTTTTTTTTAAAGAGTTCTAATATCTAGGTTCATTACTGTCATGACATCAAGCCAGTTAGTCTATGTGCCTCAGTTTCCCATCTTTAAAACTGATATAAATTGATCTATCAGTTTCACAAGGTGAGTTTAGAAATAAATAAAATGCAAAAATAGCTTTAATACAAGTAGTATTTAGCATAATTTAGAGTGACATTAGATATTTTAATTTACTAAACTTAGGTTTTTTTTCAATAAGACTGTAAGAACCTTAAAGTCAGGGTTCAAGCTACTAACCAACATAGCCTCCATTGTTTTAAAAGCACAGTGTTGGCACTTCTAGTAAATGGCTGCTGATTAACTTAGGAGTGTTCAATCTCCTCTCCTTTTGATCCCTATTCTGAAGAAGAAATATAATCTTATTCAGGGTTCCTAAAACATAATCAAAGGATTAGTCCTAGGATTTAGTTGCCTAGAGGACAAATACTAAAATCTGAGCATATAAAACCTTACTCTCCACTCAATTTTTGTTATAAGAAGTAGGCTCTCAAAATTGAAGCCCTAATCCTTATATAATTTATCTATTTAAAAGCCTTTTTTAAAGTAAATCTATAATATAAAAATTAGAGTACTTACTGCCAACAAAAGGATCAGACTGGAAAAAATCCAAGTTTGTATCTGCAACTGGATCTGTCAGTGAACTTGATTCTACAGTAAATGGGTCTTCCTAAAAATAATTTTAAATAAGAAAAAAAGAGTAACATTTTAAAATAAAATAACATACTTGAAAAATCAACTGATGGTAATATTAACAAATATTTCTGTGGCATAAAGTTCATTTAACACATTTTTCTCTTTCCTTAGCATAAAATAGTATATAACCCTTCTTGGAAAACAAACACTAAGAGCATTAATATATAAAATTATTTTTACCTCTTTTGAATGGCTGTCACTATTAAATTCAGGACAAACTTTTTCACTAACAGCTGTAGTAACCACTTCGTTTTCATCAGTCACACCAGAAGGCAGTATTTCAGGGCTACTTCTTGCCTACAAAATATTAATGCCACATGGACTAACAATTAATTTTCTACTTGGCAGAGGAAACTGACAAAGAATAACCAAAAATTACTAGAAATAAAAAAACAAGCAGAACATATTCAATGAGTAATTTCTATAATCTTTCTTGGGAAAATGGTATCACCAACCATTAAAGTCACTCAGGTCTTCCTTAACCAATTCCCTTTGGTAATCCCTCAGTTATACTCCATGTCTTAGTGAATCTACCTCCTATCTCTTTCTCAAATTCTTCCTTTCTTTTCCATCCTCACTATCACTATCATCCATATATATCATTTCTGGTCCAAATTACTATAGTAGCCTTCCAACTGCTTTTGTGCCTCCAATATGTGCCCTTCCTATCTATCCTCCTTAAAATAATCATAGTAATAGATCAAAAATATAAATCTAATCTTTTAGGAATATACCCAGAAAAGCCTGAAACACCAATAAGAAAGAATTTGTGTACCCCCATGTTTGTAGCAGCACTATTTACAATAGCTAAGATCCGGAAACAGCTCAAATGTCCATCAGTAGATGAATGGATAACAAAGCTGTGGTACATATACACAATGGAGTACTATGCAGCTGTAAGAAAGAAAGATCTCTTATCCTTTGAGACAACATGGAGGGACCTGGAAAGTATTATCCTGTGCGAAACAAGCCAAACAGAGAAAGAAAAGTATCATATGATCTCACTTATTTGTGGAATATAATGAACATAACAGTCTGAGGAATGGGGTAGTCCCAGAGACGTGGAAGTAGGGTACAGATTGACAATCCCCAGGAGAGGGAGTGGGGAGGGGAGAGATAAACCACAGAATTTATATGCATGTATGCATGAACAATGGACATGGACAACAAAGCTGGGGACAGGGCGGGGAGGGAGGGGAAGGGGGGAATCAGTGGGGGGAAAAGGAGAAACATCTGTAACAAATATAGATTAATTAATTAAAAATAAATAAATAAATCTAATCTTAACCCTTCAGGCTAAATGTCCTTCAATGGCTTCCCATTGCTTTCCGGATTTATAACAGTAGATAATAAGGTTTAAGAAGTGGCAGGGACAATCTCCATTTAGGACCACCTTATGGTCTGGATGGTGTGGCTCAGTGGTTGAGCGTCAATCCATGCAGAGATCACTGGTTTGATTCCCGGTCAGGACACATGCCCAAGTTGTGGTCCTAATCCCTAGTGGGGGCATGCAGAAGGTGGCCAATCGATGTCTTCTCTCATCGATGTTTCTATCTCTCTCTACCTCTCCCTTCCTCTCTCTAAAATCAATAAAGAAAAAATAAAAGATCACCTTATGTCTCTGAAGAATAATGTAGTAATTTTACCTTTCGTGCTTAAAAAAAAATTCTATAATGTGTCCAACACTGTACTGTCTAAATAAAATCAAGTCTGTTAATTTTACATCTCTTACAGCTTAAGTTTAGGCTAAAACAACTCTCACATAGACCATTCAACAGTCTTCTTAATATGTGTCCAGTTCCACTCTCCAATCCATTTTCCACATTTTCTAAAAGGCAAATCGAATCCTGTCACTTCTTGCTTAAAATGCTTAAATGTCTACTCACTGTAGTATGATAAATTCCCTAACGCTTCAAGATAAATCCAAATTTCTTACTCTTCGGCCCTTTCTGACCAAAAAGTGGTTATTTTTATCCAGTGACACATCACAATCAGCCAGGGAATTTGTTTTTAAAATATATGTATCTGGCTCTATCCCAGAAACTCTAGCTCAACAAGTTTGGAGTGGGGCTCAGGCATCTATATTTTGACAAAGTACCAGAGGTGATACAGGTGCCTACTAGGAGAGAGCCACATCTCCTACCTATACTCTACCCACTGTCACAAGATAACCTCTGAAAACTTCCCAGGACCCTGTGCAGCATGTTTTCTGCCATTTCATACTGATGCTAATGCTGTTTACTCTGCCGAGAAAGTACCACCTTCTCCTCTGCTTACCCCTTTCTCACTTTGAAGTTCATTTGTGAAGTTTTCTCTACATCTTCTCTGAGCCCTCTTGAAGCAGAATATCCCATGCTTCCTTTGTCACAGCCCTTTCACACAGTGTTACACTACTAGACTGTATGCTGCTTAAAGGCAGAGTTCTTTTGTCTTTTGTCTCTATAAGTCTCACACATAACACAGCAGCACTCTTGGCACATAGTTGGTTCTCTCTAAATAATGTAAATAAATGTCCTCAACATTAGGAAAGAAAGAATTACTTTCAACTTTGGGTGAGAGTATTTAAAAAATGGTTTTTGAAAGTTATTATCTAAAGAACTACTGTTTATTTTTATCCTCACCTGAGGACATTTTTGCATCCATTTTCCGATAGAGTGGGAGGGAGAGAAACATCAATGTGAGAGAGACACATAGACTGGTTGCCACCCGCATGACCCCAACTGGGGCCAGGGATGAACCACAACTGAGGTACATTACATGCTCTTAGAGCAACTAAACCCGGGACTTTCTGGTCCATGGCCAACGCTCTAACCACTGAGCAAAACTGGCCAGGGCTAGAACTACTGTTTTGAAAATATGCTATTTAACAAGTAGATCAGTTAAATCACATTTTAAAATTGTTAAAATTCTTTTTTTTTAATTTTATTTTTGTTACAGATGTTTCTCCTTTTTTACCCCATTGACACCCTCCTCCCAACCCCCCACCCCACCCTGTCCCCAGCTTTGTTGTTATGTCCACTGGGTACTCATCCATGCATATAAGTTCTGTAGTTTATCTCTTCCCTACCCCTCCTCTTCTGAGGGTTGTCAGTCTGTACCCTACTTCCATGTTTCTGGGTCTTTCCTATTCCTCAGACTGTTATGTTCATTATATTCCACAAATAAGTGAGATCATGTGGTATTTGTCTTTTTCTGCTTGGCTTGTTTCACTTAGGATAATACTTTCCAGGTCCCTCCATGTCATCTCAAAGGATAAGAGATCTTTCTTTCTTACAGCTGCATAGTACTCCATTGTGTGTATGTACCACAGCTTTTTTATCCATTCATCTACTGATGGACACTTGGGCTGTTTCCAGATCTTAGGTATTGTAAATAATGCTGCTATGAACATGTGAACATGGGGGTACATATATTCTTTCTGATTGGTGTTTCAGGCTTCTTAGGGTATAGTCCTAGAAGTGGGATCACTGGATCAAATGGAAGTTCAATTTTTAATTTTTTGAGGTAACACCATATTGTTTTCCATAGTGACTGCACCAGTCTGCATTCGAACCAGGAATGTAAAAATTGTTAAAATTCTTAAAACTGCTGAATTAGTACCCACTCTGCCTCTCAAAAAAGAAAATCTCAATTGTCCTCAGATAAAGCAAGGCCACATATTTAGATCAGGTATGATGTCAACAAAACTTTGATATGAATCAATTTTTTTCCTGAAGTTAATTATGAAGGTTACGGAGCTATTAAACTCACTGGAGACTCCTGGTGTATGGGCTCAGACTCTAGGTTGCTCTGGACTTCAGCATGCTCATTCAGGTTGGCTGTTTCACTGCTGCTGGTGCTGAGGCTGCAATAATCTATAGCACCGTTTACAAGAATGCTGTGTGGGCTACTGCACCAATTTAATTGATTATTATGGTTTTCCAACTCTTTCATTTCCATCAGTTTCACTTGCATCTGTCAACACAAAGTAGAAGTACAAAACAAAATTTATTACCAGAAAGACATGCAAAGTAAAAATGACTATACCCCTACACTTGGTTAAAGATAAATTTGCTTCCATAAGGAGACTATGCTGAGAATGAAGCATGGCTTAGAGATTTCAGTAATCCATCCTAGTAAGTTCTCCTCTTGAAATTCCAGTACATATGGATTTGCTTTTGTACACCTTTGGAAAGCTCAAAGAACTCTGATTCAACTATCTGTATACTGGTAGTCCTTTAGGGTATAATTAGAAAAAGAAGGGTCAGGGTTTTGGGGAAAAAAGAGCAAAGTGACAGAACAAGAAAACATTTGTGGTGAAGCTTTAGAAGAGACAAAAGAAGTTGAAGGAGAGTACCTCAAGGCTTTGGAGCCATCAATACTCTCACTGGGAAGGAGAAGAATATAGACAAAGATAAAATGAGCTCTGGAAATTCTTACTAATGGGTTAGAGTTCTAGGAAGTAGCCTCTAAATCTAAGCTATGCCAAACATGCTAAATAAAAGGCATTCAAAGTTTTGTGGGTTTTTTAATCCTTACCCGAGGATATTTTTCCATTTATTTTCAGATAGAGTGAGAGGGAAAGAGAGGGGAAAAGGGAGGGAGGAAGGGAGGAAGGGGGGGGGCAGAGAGAGAGAGAGAAGGAGAGAAACATCAATGTGAGAAAGACACATCGACTGGTTGCCTCCCACACAACCCCTGCCGGGGACCGAACTGCAACCGAGGTATGTGCCCTTGACCGGAATCGAACCCATGACTCTTCGGTCTGTGGGCCTACACTTTAACCATTGAGCCAAACCAGCCAGGGCCACTCAAACTTTTTTGATCCCAATATCCAAGTGACTTTATACTCTTAGGACAATTGTGAAACACAGAGGGTAGAAGTCAAAAAATTTTCACACACACACACACACACACACACACACACACACAAATAAGTTGAGGCCAAGTGGCAAGAAAAACAGCTTATTTATATCCGGCTGGTGTGGCTCAGCGGTTGACATCGACCTATGCACCAAGGTGTCGCCAGTTCGATTCCCTGTCAGGGCACATGCCCAGGTTGTAGGCCAAATCCCGGGGGGGGGGGGGGGGGGGGGGGGGGGGGCAATGGATGTTCTTTCTCATCGATATTTCTATCGCTCTCCCTCTCCATTCCTTTCTCTCTAAAATCAATAAAGAAAAGAAAAACTTTTTTAAAAAGCTTATTTATACTAACATCCGTAAAGAAAAACAAATTTACAAATAGCTTAAAGAAACTGAGAAGGTAGAATCAAAAAATGTTTCTTAGTGAAAAGGAATATGCTAATTTTTCATAAAGTATATATATTTTAAATGACATTAGGATTCCCTTTATTTATTACCATGCTATACCTTTTGCTTTTAGCAAATGTAAAAATGACCTATTGACATATCATAAATCAAGGCTCTCTTTTCACTTAGCCTTATTTTCCCCATAAGGTTTTTAAGCTGCTCAATTTGAAAGCTGTAATTTACCACAGATCTTTCAGGGTCATAACTGGGGAAAGAACACTATTTTGGATTGGGAGACAGATGTAAATCTAACTCTGTCACCTTCTAGTTAGATGATTTTGGTCAGAGTAACCTCTCCAAGTCTATTCCAAGTCAAATCTAAAAGGGAGTAATAATCACCTATTATATGAAACAAAAGATATATTTGCAAGAACTCTGTCAAATGTAAAGGACTATGTAAATGATGGACAATGTGTGTGAAAATCCCTAGCACACTGCATTTCCCACTCCTATAGCACTTTTTTCCTCTGTTACTTTTCCACTAATTCACCACCCCCCCTTTTTCAAAAATCCTCACCTAAGGATTTTTTTTTTAATCCTCACCCAAGGATATTTTTCCATTTATCTTCTGATAGAGTGGAAGGGGGGGAGAGAGGAAAGAAGAGTGGGAGGGAAAGAGAGAGAGAGAGACATTGATGTGAGAGAGACACACTGACTGGTTGCCTCACAAACAACCCCAATCAGTGCTGGGGATCAATCCTGCAACCCAGGTATGTGCCACTCTTGTCTGAGAATCGATCCCAAGACCTTTCAGTCCATGGGCCAACGCTTTAACCACTGAGTCAAACAGGCCAGGGCTAATTCACCCATTTTAAAAAAGTTAAAGATCTAGTCTATGGCCATACCACCCTGAACATGCCCAATTTCATCTAAAAAGTTAAAGATTTTGAGCTCTTTGAGGGTAGAGACCGCAACTTCTGGTATCAACTTTGTATTGCCAACATCTAGCACAATGCTTAATATATGTTCACTTAATGAACCCAAGTATTGTGCTTATAAATTTAAACAGTGGGCATCAGGAAGCATATATATCTACCAAATTGGGTACTATACATTTGTAACACACGGCATATATGTGCCTTGTATATTCCTAGTGCTATAGAGCAGTGGCTTATAAACTTTTTTTTTTTTTTTTACTTTAATCTATATTAAGAAATAGATTTTATATCCTAACTCATTAAATATATATGTGTATATATTTGGAAGTCTCCAAATATATATGTATATGTATACATAAATATAAACACACATATATAATACAGACACATAATCATATGTAGTTTATATATGATTTTACACACACACATATGCACATATAGTGGTAAAACAAGTTTCATGAAATAATACTTATCCTTACTACATGTAATGTACCCTGGTGTTTCCTATTCTCTATTTCATTTAAAAACATTTTTTGCCTGGCTGGTGTGGCTCAGTGGTTGAGCTTCGACCCATGCACCAAGAAGTCACCAGTTCAATTCCTGATCAGGACACGTGCCCAGATTGTGGGCCAAATCCCCAGTGGGGGTCATGGAGGAGGCAGCCAATCTATGTCCTCTCTCATAAACATTTCTCTTTCTCTCTCCCTCTCCCTTCTTCTCTAAAATCAATAAAGAAAAACTAATTTTAAAAAGAAATAAACAAAAAACACACACAAAACTTTTGTTTATCATGACCATTGAATCAATTTCAATACTAACTATAACCTTGCCATTAAAAATTTAAATTGACAAACTGTTTTCCAAAGTGGCTGTACCATTTACACTAAAATAATACCCACCATACAGATGAAGTTGTAAGTAAAAACTCTAGCCTATTAAGCAATTCTGTTTAGGACAATTTGTTACTCGTGGTTATTTCTGAGACAAACAGTAGAATCTTGAACAGAACAAGGCATTCTTGTGTCTGGTTCTTTCATGCAACTGTCACTAAGCCTGTGTTCTTCCTTAGTCTCTAAGTAAACTTAAGGAATATTAAAAAAAAAAAAAAGTCATGTAACACAAGCTCTTTATAAACTGTGCAAGAAAAGTGCAATAAACTATTAGAACACCTTCAAAATACTTGGATAAAAATAGAATATATTTAAAGTCAGAGGTTCTTTGCTTTTTTCTTGGTGCAAATACTAGGTAGAGAGTAAAAATAAAAATTCAGCGAGTTAGAAAAACTTTCTTCAGTTATTTCTTTGTTCAGAAAAGCTGTATTTTAAGTTTCAGAGAGCAATGAAAGTCTCAGGCTAGTTTACAACCAGATTTTCATTTTTTACAGATCCATGGGAATATATACTGTCTTCTGTGGGAAAGACACAATTAGGTGTGTTTATTCTTTTTTATTTTTGAAAATTTCAATTTAAAATGTTATTTATGACTTTCTTAATAAAATACATTTAATTGCAAAAACAACTTGTCTCAGAATACAGTATGAAATGTTTTACCATACGTGCCCAATGTGTTTATTCTTAAGGTTTGGTGCTCAGATGCAAGGATCTAATTCCTTCCACAGATACCAAATATATTCTGGCATACTTGGCAGTACAGTATACTAAGGTTATTTGTCTTGCTCACAAACAATTTTATTTTCTGAATGATAATACCAAGTCCTTTCTTCTTTTCTTATTTATGCTCCTTCCTTTGAAAGAAGTCCTCTTTCAAAAGTCAAAGAAAGCAAAAAGACAAGACCACAGATAAAGAGAAATTATTTGTAAATCAAGTATTTGATAAAGAACTTATGTCCAGAATATATATTTTAAAAACCTGTAATTTAAATAACAAGACGAGGGATGCGAAAATGGCAGTGGCGTCAATGAAAGCTACACAGACAATCTCCCAGGATGAAACGGGAATTAAAACTAAAATAAAGACAAATCATTGGAAAAAAGCAACAGAAAAGCAGTGGGACAGGACTATATAACCAGGGACACTGGTAGGATCTGCAAAGGTGCGAGAGGGTGGTGGGCTGGGAGCCCACGAACACCAGTGGTCTTAGCTGTGAGTAATGCCCTTGGGGATAAAATACTAAGATTGCTCCACAGCACAGAGGGCTGGAACAGAGCACTGGATTGGCTACAGCCACTCACCTGGGGCTCCAGCAGAGGGAGGGCAGACTGGACTGGAACTCTGTGGGGACACCCAGGATTTGGAGGGCACTCAGAGTTTTTGCTGAGTCCTGGCCACAAGGGACGGTGGCCAGCTTACTCCTTCCCAGAGCTGTGGGGAAAAGCAGCAGCCCCTCCCTCGGAGAATCAGCCCCTTACAGGTGAGGCAAAGAAATGCAAACTGAGGCTCATTAATAACCAGCATCTGTCCCACCCTCTGGAAATCCTGTTAATGCATCACACCAGGGCTACATTCCAAGGCCCTGAGTAACAGACTACTAGCCTCCAGGGCAAAAGCTACAGGATAATTGAACCTTTCCAGGGCTTGCAAATCTACCCAGGAAAGTAAGACCTGACAGTGGTGTTTACCATGGGCCCACCCAGGCTCATCCAAACTCAGTAGAGGGAGCCACAAACAGCAGAATACCAACACCCACAGGAAAAATTTGGTAGGCTCCAAAACCCACTGATAGTCAAAATGGTGAAACAAAGAAACAAATCCCAAATGAAAGAACAAGAGAACTCTATTGAAGATGAGATCAATGAAATGCAGTTAAGCAAATTATCAGAGGTAGACTTCAGAGCCATGATCTTGAGCAAGCTCAACAGCATGAGTAAGGACATCAACACCATGAGTAAAGATACAGAAACACTGAAAACCAACCAAGTGGAAATGAAGAATGACATAGCAGAAATAAAGAACACTTTGGAAGTACTAAACAGCAGAGTAGAGGAAGCTGAGGACCGGATCAGTGAATTAGAAGACAGGGTAGAAAAAAAAAAACAATCAATCAGAAAACCAAAAGGAAAAAACAATTAAAAAACAGGAAGATAGTTTAAGGGAACTGTGGGACAACTGAAAACGAAATAACATTTGCATCATAGGAGTCCCCAAAGAAGAAGAAAATGGGTATGGGTTAAAGAATATATTTGAAGAAATAGTGACAGAAAACTTTCCTAACTTGCTGAAGGAAGAAAGCATTCAAGTTCAAGAAGCACAGAGAGCCCCAAGTAAGAAGAACCCAAACAGGCCCACACCAAGACACATAGTAATTAAAACACCAAAAATTAAAGACAAAGAGAGAATCCTAAAGGCAGCAAGAGATAAGCAACAGGTTACCTACAAAGGAACCCCCATAAGGAAATCATCTGACTTCTCAACAGAAACACTAAGGCCAGAAGGGAATGGCATGAAGTAATCAAGGTCATGAAAAACATGGATCTGAATCCAAGACTACTCTATCCACCAAGGCTATCATTCAAAATAGGTCAATAAAGAGCTTCCCAGACAAAAAAAGGCTAAGGGAATATATTAGCACCAAACCAGCACTGCAAGATATGTTAAAGGACTACTGTAATTAGTAAAATAGGAAGAAAAATATAACCACACTAAACAAAAATGGCAATAAATAAGTACATATCAATAATCACCTTAAATGTAAATGGTTTGAATGCTCTGATAAACAGACACAGAGTAGCTGACTGGATAAGAAAGCATGACTCACATATATGTTGTTTACAAGAGACCCACCTCCCAACAAAAGACTCACATAGGTTGAAAGTGAAGGGATGGAAAAAAATCTTTCAAGAAAATTGAAAGGAAAAAGAAGCTGGGGTAGCAATACTAATATCAGATAAATTAGATTTCAAAATGAAGGCCATAACTAGAGACAAAGAAGGCCACTACATACTATTGAAAGGATCTATCCAACAGGAATATAAAACCTTGGTAAACATATATGCACCCAATATAGGAGCACCAACATATATTTAAAATCTTCTGGAGGACTTCCAAGGAGAAATCGACAGCAATACAATCATAGCAGGGGACTTCAACAACTGCTGACATCACTGGATAGATCTTCTAGACAAGAAATAACTAGAAAACACAGATTCTAAATGAAGTGCTAGATCAAATAGATTTAAGAGATTTCTACAAAGAATTACAATCCCAAACTGCAGAATTCACATTCTTCTCAAGTACACATGGGACATTCTCAAAGATAGACCACATGTTAGGGCACAAACTAAGTCTCTACAAGTTCAAGAAGATTGAAATCATATCAAGCATCTTCTCGGATCACAATGGCATGAAACTAGAAATCAATTGCAACAAGAATATGCAAAGACATTTGAACACATGAAGGCTAAATAGCATGTTATTGAAGAATGAATGGGTTACCATGGAGATCAAGGAAGAAATTAAAAACTTCCTGGAGACCAATGAAAATGAACACACAACACAAAATGTATGGGATGCAGCGAATGCAGTTCTGAGAGGGAAGTTCATAGCACTACAGGCCTACCTCAAGAAGCAAGAAAAATCTCGAATAGACTATCTAACCTCACAACTTAAAGAACTAGAAAGCAAACAAAAAGAAAACCCCAGAACAAGTAGAAGGAAGGCAATAGTAAAAATCAGAGCAGAAATAAATGACATGGAGAACAAAAAAACAATTCAGTCTGTTCAAATTCAAAATAAAAGGAATGGGTTATGGCCAAAAAAAAATAGAGCCACTTTAAATTGAGCCATAGCTGTCATGCCAGAGGTACTGCTTTGCACATCTTATGCCTCAAACCTCTGGAATGTTAAACAGGGCAAAATAACCTTTGGACTGGGCCTAGGTGGTGTGTGTCCCAAAGAACTGTCTGCAAAGATAACAAGAAAGTAATTATTATGACTACTGGACCGATGGCTATTGGACTGAAAATTAAAAACAATGTTTAAGGGGAGGGCGTGGTGGGGGCTGGGTGGAGGTGAGTAAAGGCAGGGAAAATGGAGGTCATATGTAATAGTGTCAACAATAAAAAAAAATGTTTAAAATTAGCATCACTATGTTAATGTTATTTGCACCAATAGAAATGCCTTCCTTCTATTGATGTAATTATTCCCCCTCTGCTTCTCATAAATACCCATTTGTCTCCTAATAAGAACACTATGTAGGCTTCTGCCTAAATCACCATGTTCCAAATAGCTATTCTTACCAATCTCAAAAAAATGTTTTTGCTTCTCACTTTGAAAGGTCCTTTTATTTTTAAGTTAACAGCTACATGATCTCTATCTAACCATCCTACTATCATTCAATAAAATATTCTCCATTTAGGAAGGCCCAGAAATAACAAAGCAAAGGATCTATATGCTGGACACACCACAACAATGTACATTTATCTATATAAAAAACAATGTTCTGCCCTAGCCGGTTTGGCTCAGTGGTTAGAGCATCGGCCTGCGGTACAGAGAGACCCGGGTTCGGTTCCCAATAAGGGCACGTACCTCGGTTGCAGTTTGTCTCCGGCCCTGGTTGGTCGTGTGGGTGGCAGCCACTCGATGTGTCCCTTCACATCGATGTTTCTCTCTCTCTCTCTTTCTCTCTCTCCCTCCCGCTCTGTCTGAACAAAAAATGCAAAAATGTCCTCGGGTGAGGATAAAAAAAAACAATGTTCTGCTCTGGCTGGTTTGGATCAGTGGTTGGAACAATAGCCCGCAGACCAAAGAGTCGTGGGATCAATTCCAGTGTGGTTGCAGTTCGTCCCCGGCTCTGGTCGGGGTCATGTAGGAGGCAACCAGTTGATGTGTCTCTCTCACAACGATGTTTCTCTCTCCCCCTCCATCCCACTATATCTGAAAATAAATAGAAAAATATCCTTGGGTGAGGATTCATTTCTCTTTTCATTTCATTTCATTTTTGCTACATGCCCCTAGCTGCTAGGGCCTAATGGGAACTGAATCCAGGATTCTCTGGTCCACAAGGTGATGCTCCAACTGGTGAGCCAAACTGGCCAGGGCTCGGGTGAGAATTTAAAAACAAACAAGCAAAAAAACAATTTTCTAATTAAAAAATTAATGGTTTCCAAATAAGCAAAGCTGATTTCAAAATCAGAATCACAAAAAGAAAGATTCTGGGTTATTATTTATAAAAATAAGCACACTTATTTAGCATTTATGTATCAAACACTATGCTAAAATGTCTCACAGGTTTTGCTTCATTTAATCCTCACAGCAGCCCTGGGAGGTTGAGGTATTGTTAATTCTCCAATTTTAAAGATGAGGAACCTGCCCTGGCTGGTTTGGCTCAGCAGTTGGAGCGTCGGCCTGTGGTACAGAGAGACCCGGGTTCAGTTCCCGCTAAAGATGAGGAACCTGATGCTAAAGTGATTCAGATAGTAAGTGGCAGAGCCAGCAGTTTAACCTAAATCATCTTAACCATACACAAATTATTATCACACACACAAAATAAGTGATAGTTTGTGACATATGACAAGAAACCTGCTTGTAGGAAATGACTGAAAAATGAATAATAAATTAGGCAGAGAGAAGGAGCAGAAGCCGAGAAAGTATTATTTACTAAAAGGATATGTAATGCTCACTTGAGTGTATTTCTCATATTTCTTGCTGCTGCAAAAGACTTACTGAACTGATTTCCTGCTGTGAATCTTGCAGGTGCTGCTGAAGAGGTCCCAGCTGGGCCTTCCCTGACTCCACACTCTCCTCCAATTCTGCTGTTTCTTGCTGTAGGCGACTCAGCTCTTCCCTAGCTTTTGCCAGCTCTTCTTCATATGTAGAGATCTGTGATTCTTGACTAGTTAATTCAGCTTTCAGGGATGAGATCTATTATATGGAGGTGAATGAGAAGAAAGGGGGATTAAAAAAAAAAGATGCCATTAAAACATTCCATAATACAATACTTTAATTTGTTTAGTTTAATATTTTGGTATTTTTTAATGTAAATTTTTGATAGAAAAGAGCAATTAGGAAACAAATAGTTATAGGCACAGGTACCATACTTCCAAATAAAATTCGGAAAAAAAGTTCATTAAGTGCCCTATTTTCCCTAAAGAAGGCCTGTAATTTCTGAATGAACCATGTTCTATTTCCTTCATGTGTCCAGTGTTGATTAGAGATTGCCACCTAACAACAGCACTTACCAGCTGGGCTTCCTCAGCGCATTTCTTTCTGACTTCCTTGAGTTGTTCTTCCAGCTGGGCTTTCTGCTCATCCAGTCCATCAAGGAGTTCCTGTACTTGCTGTTTCTGGGCCTGTAGTTTTTGCAGATTAGTATTCTCTCTCTGAACTTCATCTTGAAGATCCTGAAATACAAGAAAAGGAACATATTTATTCTCTTTGGAGGCAGGGGAAGATTAAGTCAACAATTTTTAAGAGCCTATCTTAAGGGAAAATAAAGTCTTGTCTTTTTTTTTTTTTCCTTTACTGATTTTAGAGAGAGAGGAAGGGAGAGGAAGAGAGAGTTAGAAACACTGGTGAAAGAGAACATCAATTGGCTGCCTCCTGCATGTACCCAGCCAGGTGTATCCACAGCCAGGGATGGGACCCACAACCTGGGTATGTGCCCTGGCTGGGAGTCAAACCAGCGACCTCTTGGTGTACGGGTCATCGTTCAACCACTGAGCCATACCGGCTGGGCCAGTCTTGTCTTATGAAGTGTATTGTGTTGGTGGATTGGAGGACTCATAGCTTTAAATACAATCTTTACTTGAGGACCTCTTCCCTAGATTCCAGATTCAGATATCCAATTTGCTTACTCAAATCCGTCCTTGGATGTATGAGGACTTTCACTAATATGTCAAAATCATAAGTCCTGACCTCCCCTACCCCCAAATCTGCCTCAGCTTCATCCTCAATCTCCCCCCTTTTCAGTTTCCTTTGACTAAAAAATACATCATCGTCTCTGACTCTTCTTCTCCTTTAACATCTCAGCTCCAATCTGTCAGTTTATTTTCAGTACAGCAGCCATTGTTAAAAACGTATGTCAGATGATGTCACTCCTCTACTCAAAACTCTACACTGACTCCCCATCTCCCTCACGGTAAAAACCAGTCCTTACAATAGCCCTACATGATCCTACCTTCCAACTTCATTTCATACTGCTCTATTTCTTGCTTGCTCTATTTCAGCCATACTGGCCTCAAATGCTTCTCAAACATGCCAGATATGTTTTCTTTTCAGGATCTTTCACTGATTATCCCTTCTTCCTAGAAAGTTCTTCCCCCAAGTATCCACATGCTCAATTTCTTGTCTCTTTCAAGTTTTTGCTCAACTGTTACTTTCTCAGTGAGGCCTTCCTCAGCACCACCACTACCACATCCCTCCCCTCCTCTCCTTCATATATAGTATATAATATTATTTACTTTCTGCAAGAGCTTTATTGAGATAACTCACATGCCATACAATTCATCCACTTAAAGTGTACAATTCAATGGTGTTTAGTATATATACAGAGATGTGCAATCATCACCATCACAACAATTTCAGAACATTTTCATCACCCCCCCCCCCCCAAAAAAAACCCATATATAGCAAATCCTGATCACTCCAAAAAAATGGAATCATACAACATGTGCTTTTTTGTTACTGGCTTCTTTTTTGCTTAGCATGTTTTCAAGGTTCACCTGTATTGGCGCAAATAATTATTTTTTTAAACTTTATTAAGGTATAATTTACATACCATAAAACTTGCCTGCTTTAAGTATACAATTTGTAAGTGTTAATGAATCTATATAGTTGTGCAAACATCACCATATTCCAATTTTAGAACACTTACATCACCTAAAAAGTTCCTTCATACTCTTTTTCAGTCAACCCTTATTCTCATTTCTAGCCCTAGGCAATTAATGACCTGCTTTCTATTGTTCAAGTTTTGCCTTTGTAGAAACTTCACAAAAAATAAAATCACATAATATGTACTATATGTGGCTCCTTACACCTAGTATAATATTTCTGAGATTCATCTGTGTTGTTGCATGTATAAGTAGTTTGTCCCTTTTATGGATTATATTCCTTTGTATGAATATACATTTGATGGACATTTATTTAGATTGTTCCAGTTTTTGGCTCTTATAAGCAATAAAGCATAGAATTTATTTTGTTTATGTTTTTGTTGTTGTTGTTAATCCTCACCCTAAGATATTTTTACATTGATTTTTAGATAGAATATAAGGAAGGGAGGGAGGGAGGGAGAACGAGGGAGAAACCTGCAACCCAGGTACGTGCCCTTGAATAGAACTGAACCCTCGACTCTTCTGTCTGCAGGCTGATGCTCTAACCACTGAGACAAACTGGCCAGGGCTTGTTTATGGGGTTTTTTTTTGTTTTGTTTTGTTTTTTGTTCAGGTAGAGTGGGAGGGAGAGAGAGGAACAGAGAGAGAGAGAGAAACATCGATGTGAAAGGAACACATCGAGTGGCTGCCACCCGCACGACCGACCAGGGCCGGGGACAAACTGCAACCGAGTACGCGCCCTTAGCGGGAACCGAACCCGGGTCTCTCAGGACCGCAGGTCGACGCTCTAACCGCTGAGCCAAACCGGCCAGGGCTTGTTTATGGTTTTAATCCTTCCACTAGAATGTAAGTTCCATAAGTCCAGGGATATTTGTGAGTTTTGTTCACCGCTGCATTCCCAGTTACCAGTACACAAGAGGTACTCCATACATATTTAGTGAATGATGAATGACATCACAAAGATGTCAATTATCTCCTAATTAATCTATACATTCTAATGAGAATTCTAACAAGGTTTTTCAAGGAACCTGACAAAACATATTACGGCCCTGGCCAGTTTGGCTCAGAGGTTAGTGTGTTGGACCATAGACAGAAGGGTCATGGGTTCAACTACTGGTCAAAGGCACGCACCTGGGTTGCAGGTTTCTCCCTCCCTCCCTCCCTCCCTTCCTCCCTTCCTCCCTCCCTCCCTTCCTCCCTTCCTTCCTCTACTCTATCTAAAAATCAATGTAAAAATATGCTAGGGTGAGGATTAACAGAAATAAAAATAAAAACCTATCTGGAAGAACAATGAAAAAAAAAAAAAAAGGCAGCATTATAAAATGTAAAAGAACTTACCCTACCAGATATTATGAATTATTGGAAAGCTAAAATAATAAAGACAGCTTGGCATTGATTCAGGGATAGTCAAATAGACTAAAAGGAAAAAAAAAATTTAGACATGACTATAGGCATATACAGAAAAAAAAATGATGCCAAGGCATGACATTTAAATTGATTGGAAGAAACGAGAACTATTCAGTAAATGATGCTGAAATATCCATGTGCTCCCCCCCCCCAAAAAAAATTAAACTATGTCTCTAATTGATACCAATCAGAAAATAAATTCCAGGTACACATTTAGACCAAAATGTGAAAGACAAACTTTAAAATGTATAAAAGTAAATACAGATCTCAGTGTAGGAAAGGATTTCTCAAAACACACACACAAACAAATGATTTTGGAAATGCTATACTTATCCATTTATCTATGTTCCAGGCCTTATGTTTAATGATAAAAACTACAGAGATTTTTTTAAAAATACAATGGGGCCCTGGCCAGTTTGGCTCAGTGGTTAGAGCATCGACCTGCGGTCCAGAGAGACCCAGGTTCAGTTCCCGCTAAGGGCACGTACCTTGGTTGCAGTTTGTCCCTGGCCCTGGTTGGTCATGCGGGTGGCAGCCATTCGATGTGTCCCTTTCACGTCGATGTTTCTCTCTCTCTCTCTCTTCCTCTCTCTCCCTCCCACTCTATCTGAACAAAAGATGAAAAAATGTCCTCGGGTGAAGATTTAAAAAATAAAATAAAAATACAATGGGAAATCTCTGTTATCTTCTGCTTAATTTGCTGTGAATCTAAAATTTTTCTAAAAACTAAAGTCAATTAAAAAAATACAAGGGAGATAGATGAAAGCAGCCATTGTCATCATTACCACCATGAAACATAGTAGCGAAAATAGACTGATATCCTCTGACAATTGCATTCCTCATCTGAACCACAGAATGGTACATTACTAGTATCTCTGTGGATGTACATGAGAGAGGTTAATTCGTTATATATAAATGATTCCATAGGGAATTAAGACTTAGTTCTCTCCAGGAACCATAGAAGAAAGAAGAGGAGATTGATAACTCTAAGACACATTGGCAAGAGGTGGGCCGAGATCTCAAAGATGGTGAAGAAAAGTTATAAATGCAAATTTTTAAAATAATTTTAATAACATACTATTCAAAGGTCCCAATAATTATTTATCAGAATATCCAAGAACAGAAGAAAAACTTGGAAAATTTCTGGATTATTTCATTTTATTCAAGACAGCACAGCATCATCATAATAGCAAACACTTTCAATAGTGCTTATAATGTACTAGGTACTCTTCCAGGCTTTTTACATATATTAACTAATTTATAATCTATATGACAGATCTATAAGGTAGGTATAATAATTATTCACATTTTACAGATGAGAAAACCGAGGCACAGGTGGTATACTGTCTGACGTTACAGTTAGCAAGAGACAGATTCAAACTAGGTTCTGCCTCCAGAGTGCACTCTTAACCACTATGTTATACTGTCTGTCTGTAGACTAAATGTCTCATACATGTGCCACTATTTTTCAAATACAGGCATACCTCAAAGATATTGCATGTTCGGTCCAAACCACTACAATAAAGCAAACGTTGCAATAAAGCAAATCACATGGTTTTTTTGGTTTCCCAATGCATTTAAAGATTATGTTACTACTATACTTCAGTCTATTAAGTGTGCAATACATTACGCCTTAACGAACAATGTGCATATCTTTTTTTTTTTTTTTTATCCTCACCCGAGGACATTTTTCCATTTTTTGTACAGATAGAGTGGGAGGGAGAGAGAGGAAGAGAGAGAGAGGGAAACATCGATGTGAAAGGGACACATCGAGTGGCCGCCACCCGCACGACCAACCAGGGCTGGGGACAAACTGCAACCGAGGTACATGCCCTTAGCGGGAACCGAACCCGGTTCTCTTCGGACTGCAGGCGGACGCTCTAACCGCTGAGCCAAACCGGCCAGGGCCAATGTGCATATCTTAATGTAAAAATACTTTTTTGCTAAAAAACGCTAACCATCATCTGAGCCTGTTGGAAAAATGGCACCAATAGAATTGCTCAATATAGAGTTGCTACAAACCTTCAAATTATAAAAATTTTAAAAAATGCAATAGCCCTGGCCGGTTTGGCTCAGCGGTTAGAGCGTCGGCCTGCGGTCCGGAGAGACCCGGGTCGGTTCCCGCTAAGGGCACGTACCTTGCTTGCAGTTTGTCCCCAGCCCTGGTTGGGTCATGCGGGTGGCAACCACTGGATGTGTCGCTTTCACATCGATGTTTCTCTCTCTCTCTCTCTCTCTCTCTCTCTCTCTCTCCCTCCCTCCCTCTCACTCTATCTGAACAAAATATCGAAAAATGTCCTCGGGTGAGGATAAAAAAAACAAAACAAACAAACAAAAAAATGCAATAATATGTGAAGCGCAATAAAAGGAGGTATGCCTGAATATGTAGATGCTTCTGTGATTAAATAAAATTTTGAATAATGCTTTTTATAATTGCTTTTCATCTTATGCTTTCTCAACCAACTCATTAAATCTAAAATGTAACTATCATACTACTCTCTTTAAAAACTTGATTTAAAAGGGCCAGCACAATGATATCATCATGAAAGACTTGTCTAAGTGCCCTCATTCATGAGTCTATGTGATTACAGATTCATAATGGAGAGCACTATACTTTATCATTAATTTACCAGCAGCACCTAAATTTTTCTCAAGCCTAAATTTGTAACCTTACCTACACTGTTAACTGATCCATAGTAAAATTCAGAGATACTGCTTTATATATGCAACTGGCAATGGCTCTCAATAAACACATCCTAGCTTTCACTGTCCCTCCCTTGATTCATAATTGTTTTTTCGGCTTCAGTTTCTTCCTATTCCATATGTCCAACTTTCTTTTAAAATACCTCATTGGATATGAGGATTCTTCGATCACTCTGCTACTTCAAAAATATATGATGGTTTCCTCTTATCTGCAGAATAAACTAAAACTAGCTACAAGACATATTAGAACCTTCAAATCTGGACCCCAAGTTACTCTTCTTCTACTACCTTCTTTTTCTTACATTCACCTGTGCCCACCCTCAAAAGACTCTCTTCCTTTTCTAAGTCATTTTCCTCTCCTTTTAAGGCCCTTCCCCATCACTAACTGGAAACTCACTAACTACTCTTAAATTTGGCCCAGACAAATTTAATCTCCTCTGACCCACCTTGAACTTCTTTTATTTTGTGCTCTTACAGCAGTTTGTACCTAACCTCTATTATCACGCTTAGTATACTGTATTATAAATTGTTGAAGGACAGTGCCAATCTCTCAACCTTTTTTGGGGTTCCACCTCTAGTACAATGCCTAGCACATTCCAAACAATGATTAAGAAATGACTGATAACTATCACAAGGATTCTAGTATCTGGGAGAAACTATTGAGAAATGTGCCTGAGGCTGACAGAAAGAAAGGATGTGTTCTTTTAACATACTGGGAAAAGTTTCACTCTCTATTCAACCTATAGCTAAATATTAATACTAGCCTCAAACTGATCTATTGATAAAATGCCCTTTTTATTTATTTATTTATTTTTAATTTATTTTTTTTTTATCCTCACCAGAGGACATTTTCCCATTTTTTTGTTCAGGTAGAGTGGGAGGGAGAGAGAGGAACAGAGAGAGAGAGAGAAACATCGATGTGAAAGGAACACATCGAGTGGCTGCCACCCGCATGACCGACCAGGGCCGGGGACAAACTGCAACCAAGGTACCTGCCCTTAGCGGGAACCGATCCCAGGTCTCTCCAGACCGCAGGCCGACACTCTAACCACTGAGCCAAACTGGCCAGGGCTAAAATGCCCTTTTTAAATTAAAATACCTAAATTCCTATTCATGATTTTTATAGTGTGTAGATGAAGACTGATTTGATATTTAAAATTCCCATTATATGGAAATAATCTTTACTGCCTTAGCATGTTACTTTGTCATATACCTTTCTTGTGTTTTTAACTTTATACATTTGTTTTATACATTATATTATGGACTATTCTTACTCTTTAGGAAGGCAGAACAACTGCTTCACTTTAACACAGTAGCTTGAGTAACTACAATGATTTGAGCAATTCTTATAATTCAATTATAAAAGATTTTAAAGATTTAAAAATTTTATTTATTGATTGATTTGAGATAGAAATATCCGTTTGTTGTTCCACTTATTCATGCATTTGTTGGTTGATTCTTTTTTTTAAAAATATGTTTTTATTGATTTTTTTAGAGAGGTAGGAAGAGATAGAAACATCAATGTGAAAGAGAAACATCAATTGGCTGCTTCTTGCACGTCCCCTACTGGAGATCAAGCCTGCAAGCTAGGCATGTGCTCTGACCAGGAATCGGACAGGGAATCGAACAGGGACCTCTCAGTCCATGGGAAAACACTCATTCCACTGAGCCACACCGGCCAAGCCAATTATAAAATATTTTAAGAGTGCCACCTGCCGCCCTGGCTGGTTTGGCTCAGCAGTTGGAGCATCAGCCCGCAGACCAGAGAGTCCTGGGTTCGGTTCCCGCTAGAGGCACGTACCTCGGTTGCAGTTTGTCCCCAGTCCTGGTTGGGGTCATGTGAGTGGCAATCACTCGATGTGTCTCTCTTGTATCGATGTTTCTCTCTCTCTCCCTCCTGCTCTATCTGAGGATGAATTAAAAAATGTTCTCGGGTGAGCCCTGGTCGGTTTGGCTCAGCGGTTAGAGCGTCGGCCTGCGGTCCTGAGAGACCCGGGTTCGGTTCCCGCTAAGGGCATGTACCTCGGTTGCAGTTTGTCCCCGGCCCTGGTTGGTTGTGCGGGTGGCAGCCACTCGATGTGTCCCTTTCACATCGATGTTTCTCTCTCTCTCTCTGTTCCTCTCTCTCCCTCCCACTCCACCTGAACAAAAAATGGAAAAATGTCCTCGGGTGAGGATAAAAAAAAAAATGTCCTCGGGTGAAGATTAAAAAAAAAAAAGTGTGTCACCTGCAAATCTAAAGTAATTTTATTATTTTGAGAATAATTCATTGTAAGTGCTTTATTATATTATATATAGCAAATATATAGTAAAGTATATAAACTTATTATATAGTTTATATATAATGATATGCTGGCTCAAAAACAATTTTTAAAAATACTGGGGAAAAAAATTTTTTTTTCCCTTTCCTTTAATTAAAAATGTTCAGAGGTGGAAATAGAAAAAATATGTTACCTATCTCTATCCTCAAATATTATAGTCTGATTTCCCATCCTCTCCTAAACCCCCCAAAAAAACGTTGGACTTCACATCTGTAATAATATGTATCCTTTATAATTAGATGTAATTTGATATCTCTACTTTTATTGTAAATCTAATAAAGAAAAATAAAATTTACCTTAAAAAGTCATATAATATAAGAAAAATGTCTAGGACATAATGCTATTTCTTAATAGCTGAATACAAGGCCTGAATCACAAATATAAAGCCATTTATGTATACTCAGAAAATACAAAAATATTAATGGTTCTCTCTAGAATGTGAAATTGTGGACTTTTTTCTTTTTATATTTTTCTGTATTTTACAAGATTTTTATGCCACTGCCCCCACCCCCCCACCCCCATGACTAGGGCAATGGCAGGTACTCCTAGCAAACATATCATCTATTGCACTAGGATAATTTTATCTTTCCCTTATGATAGCCCATTGGAAAAATTCTCTCCTGAATCTGCACAATCTCAGCACTATCAAATGTCATCTCATCCAGTGAGTGACTGATAACATTTGCAGATGGCTTCATAGGTAGGCTCTATTTTATTTCTTCTTCTCTTTTTCAAAACATTTCTTTATTGCCCTGGCCAGTTTGGCTCAGTGGTTAGAGCGTTGGCCTGCGGTCCAGAGAGACTTGGATTCGGTTCCTGCTAAGGGCACGTACTTCGGTTGCAGTTTGTCCCCGGCCCTGGTTGGTCGTGCGGGTGGCAGCCACTCGATGTGTCCCTTCATGTAGATGTTTCTCTCTCTCTCTCCCTTCCTCTCTCTCCCTCCCACTCTATCTGTACAAAAAATGGAAAAATATCCTCGGGTGAGGATAAAAAAAAAACAAAAAAAAACATTTCTTTATTAATTGTTTAAATTAGAGTTATTTTCTTATTCATTGCCATTCTTTGCCCCCCCCAGTATATCTGAGAATTGTTTTCATATTGTGTTGTACAGCTATAGAAGTTACATTTTTACCTTGCACTTCATGTAATATTTATTTCATTTTTTTGTAGTTTATATTTTGGTTCCTGTATTGCATTATTAATGATATTAATGAATTTTCTCTTAAAAGAGAACTTTGTGTTTAAGGTGAACCTAAGACATGGTTTAAAATAGGTTGACACTGACAAACTTAAGGGCTTTGAAGATTTATTTTTCAGACAATATTATTCAAATTCTTAAACATTAAACAAGGTCTGTAAAACTGGGCTTCATCTGAGTCTCCCACTTCTTCTATCTTAGCTGTTTTGCTATTCTGATAATTTAGAAAAGTGAAATGGTGTAACTAAACACGTTAATGAAATTCATCTAATGTCTTCCTGTCCCCCCTAGGTTCTAAATAAAAAAAAGCTAGCTTCACCCTGGCTGGTGTGGCTCAGTGATTAGAGCATGGGCCCTTCCTTCCACCAAAAGGTCATGGGTTTGATTCCCAGTCAAGGGCATGTAGCTGAGTTGCAGGTTCCAGCCCTGGCCCCAGCACATGTGAAGGAGACAACCAATCGATATGTCTTTTACATCAATTCTCTCTCTTCCCCCCTCCTTGCCTCCCTTTCACTCTCTCTAAAAGTCAATGGAAAAAATACTCTCAGGTGAGTATTAACAACAAAAAAAGAAGTCAGCTTTATCAATAAAAACTTACCTGGGCAAAACTTGCCTTAGCAAAAATAATTTTATAAGTTGAATTAAAGGATCCTGCAACTTTTGTCTATAAGAATCCCGTATGAGCCCAGCCGGTGTGGCTCAGTGGTTAAGCATCGACCCATGCACCAAGTGGTCGCTGGTTCAATTCCCGGTCAGGGCATATTCCCATGTTGTAGGCCCGGTCCCCAGTGGGGAGCATGCAGGAGGAGGCCAATCGATGTTCTCTCCCATCGATGTTTCTATCTCTCTCTCCCTCTCCCTTCCTCTCTCTCTAAAAATCAATAAAGAAAAAATATTTTTAAAAAAAGAATCCCATATGATCTAAAATGATCCTTCACATAGATAACTTTTATTTTTTCTATTATATAAATTTTATGTAAGTACTCGCCTGCTGTACAAAAAAAATTAACAGTACAGTTAACTGAATGTTCCCTTGATCATTCCTCCTATCCTAGACCCTTTCCTAAAAGCAACACTGGTCAGCAGTTATGCCCTATTTTCCATGATCATGCCTTACTTGCCTACCTGTGCCAGCAAAAGAAAGAAGGACAGCAGCACTTACAGAATGGCAAAGATGAAGTGAACAAGACTACTGAAATACAGTTCCAAGGTTTGTTTTAGATAAATACCAAAACTAGCCACATCCAAGGTTCTTCATCCAGGAATGAAGAAGTCCTTGAGATGGAATCTTGGCTTCATTTAAAAAGAAAACTTCAGCTCTGGCTGGTTTGGCTCTGCGGTTAGAGCATCGGCCCATGGACCAATGAATTGAGGGTTTTGAATTGAGGGTTTGATTCCAGTCAAGGACATGTACCTTGTTGCAGTTCGTCCCCTGCCCTGGTCAGGGTTGCACAGGAGGTAACTAGTCAATATTTCTCTCTTTATCTTCCTCACTCGCTCTCTCTCCCTCCCTCCCTCTCCATCTGAAGATAAATGGAAAAATATCCTCAAGTAAGGATTAAAATAAATAAAAAGAAAATTTTAGCCCTGTTCAGTTTGGCTCAGTGGTTAGAGTATCAGCCCATGGACCAAAGAGTCGTGGGTTCTATTCTGGTTAAGGGCACGTACCTCGGTCGCAGTTCAGTTTCCTGGCCCTGGTCACGATCCTGCGGGAGGCAACCAATTTCTCTCTCTCTCTCTCACCACCCCCCCCCCCAAAATATGAAGATAAATGGAAAAATATCCTCGGGTGAGAATTTTAAAAAAAAAGAAAACTTTAAGGAAACTGTCTAGTTTTCTAGAAATCACACAAGTTACTGAAAACTCATTCCCACCCCTCATACCCCATGATGTACTACAAGTGTTGTGAAAATAAAATTAAAACAAATACATAAAAACTTGTAGTTAAACAGTAAATTAATTCATTTTAGCAACTCTAGTCAGTTATATAATTGAAAAACATAACTTAAGTACTAAATTCCACGAAATATTAATCACACAAATATGTTTGTATATTTCATATAAAATACAGAGTAAAAAATAAACAAAAGGACACTAATTTATGAATAAAAAACTTACTTATATTTAACTGATTAAAAAACTTTATAGATTAAACCAAAACTAGAAATTAGATACTTTCATTATGTTGACCTAATTCTCAAAATAAAAGTTACAGAAGTATTTTTAATATAAACAATTATCAACTGTACTGAAAGATTTTAAGTCAAGGAATAGAAAAGGAGTCTATTAAACTAGGATGGGTGTTACAAGACCTCACTAACAGCCTACCTTTATTTCCCAATCATATGCTTCCCAGCATGTTCTAAGAGCATTATCACTAGGAAAAGAATGGTGAGCTCATGTATCTAATTTTATTTCCACCCAAAATAAGTCATCCCTCTTCATCTAAGAAAATAAACACACAGCCCTGCCCAGTTTGGCTCAGCGGTGGGAGCATTGGCCCGTGGACCAGAGAGTCCCGGGTTCAGTTCCCACTAGGGGCACATACCTCGGTTGTGGTTTGTCCCCGGCCCAGGTTGGGGTCGTGTGGGTGGCAACCACTCGATGTGTCTCTCACATTGATGTTTCTCTCTCTCTCTCTCCCGCCCCCCTCCCTCTCTCCCTCCTGCTCTATCTGAAGATAAATGCAAAAGTGTCCTCGGGTGAGGATAAAAAAAAAAAAAAGAAAGACATAAACAACTAACTGAATTAAAATAAAAAAACAAGCCCTGGCCAGTTTGGCTCAGCAGTTAGAGCGTCGGCCTGCAGTCCAGAGAGACCTGGGTTCAGTTCCCGCTGAGGGCATGTACCTCGGTTGCAGTTTGTCCCTGGCCCTGATTGGGTTGTGTGGTAGCAACCACTTGATGTGTCCCTTTCACGTCGATGTTTCTCTCTCTCTATCTCTCCCCCCCCCCACTCTATCTGAACAACAAAAATAATAAATAAAAAAACAAGAACCATGGACAGTTACTATAAATTACTGAACCTTTACTGATAAAGTATAAATAATTTGGAGCTTCTTTTACATGTGGGTAATTCGAACACAATGAAAAAGTCTGACTCTTCATAACATGTACTGTGCTACCAATCCTTTTTGTCTGTGGTTTCTGAGTGGGACTTGTCCTGTTTTTAACTTCATGCATAAAATTGAATGTATTAATTTATATTGCCAACTGCTTCCTTAAAATTATCTCCATGTAACACAACCTTTTTAAAAAAAATCATTTTAGAGAGAGAAGGCGGGGTGGAGAGAAACAGCAATATAAGAGAGGCTCAATGATTGCCACCCCAACTGGGGACCAAACCCAAAACCTGGGCATATATGCCCTGACTGGGAATCAAATCTTTTGGTGTATGGGACAACACTCCAACCAACTGAGCCATACCAGCCAGGACCCATTTAACAATATCTTTTTTTTTTTTTTTTTATCCTCATCTGAGGACATTTTTCCATTTTTTGTTCAGGTAGAGTGGGAGGGAGAGAGAGGAACAGAGAGAGAGAGAGAGAAACATCGACGTGAAAGGGACACATCGAGTGGCTGCCACCCGCACAACCGACCAGGGCCGGGGACAAACTGCAACCGAGGTACGCGCCCTTAGCAGGAACCGAACTCGGGTCTCTCAGGACCGCAGGCCGAGGCTCTAACCGCTGAGCCAAACCGGCCAGGGCAACAATATCTTAATCAAATACAGTAAAAGATGTGATCCAAGGTACAATTTCTAAGCTTAAGGAGCTCATAATACAGGCTAGAAGATACTGGAATCTAAACACATACACACTGAAATAACAAAATATGGTAACATACTGAACATGTCATAAAGCAGATATACTCTATAGTGGAATTTCCAACACAGGAAAGACTGGTGTATACTGAAGGGACAGAGAAGAAAAAGCTTAAGAGAAGTGGTGGGATTTGAACTGGGCTTTAAGTTATGAGTGGAACTCACATAAGCAGAGAAGTAGGAAACATTTTAGATTGCAACAACAAAAAGTATAAGAATGGGAATAAGAAAGAATGTGTAGGTACACAGTGCAAAAGCAGAAAATAAAATAATAAGTAGTGCCCAGCTGGTGTAGCTCAGTGGTTGAGTATCAACCCATGCACTGAGGGTGGGACAGGGGTCGCTGGTTTGATTCCCAGTCAGGGCACATGCCCAAGTTGTGGGCCCAATCCCCAGTGGGGAGCATGCAGGAGGTGGCCAATTGATGTTCTCTCTCATTGATGTTTCTCCCCCCCACCCTTTCTCCCTCTCTAAAATCAACAAAGAAAAAAAAATTTTTTAATAAATAGTAAAAGAGGAGGGTATCTCATCTTTTTTTCTACTTCCAACACACCCATGAGGTATGACATTCTCCCATCATTAACAGTAGCAGTGGCAGTAAATATTTTCACATATGAGAGCCATGATACTAAAATTAGTTCAGGGCCCCAGCCGGATGGCTCAGCTGTTTAGAGCATTGTCCATACACCAAAAGGTCGTGGGTTCAATTCCCAGTTGGGGTGTGTATGGGAGGCAAACAACCGATGCCCCCCCCCCCATAAAGCAATAAACATATCCTCAGGTGAGAATTAAAAAATAATAATAATAAATAAAATTAGTTTTGGAAGAAGGCAAGAAGAGGATGGGATAAGCACTTATGCTCTGACTTTAAATTTTTAGGTGTTAGGTGCTAACGGTGGCAGTAGTGAGAAAGAAAAACATTGGCAGAAATAGTAAAGTCTGATGTGGAGCTTGACAATGAAGGGAGAGTAATAATGAGTTGACAGTATTATACAGAATACTGTGAATAGAACATCTACTAAACTTTTACCCAGTGCCAATCACCGTGAAACACTTTACCTGCATTATCTTATTTTATTCTTACAGCAACCCTAAGTGTTTGGTGTTTTTATTATCCCACGTTACAGAAGAGAAAACTAACTTGTAGAGCAGTTATTTAGATATAAAAACCTAGAAAGAGCCAGAACTAGGAACTAAATTCAAGTCTGTTTGATACCAAGTTGTTCCTATAAACGTCTATGCAAAACAAGAAAGCAGACATATGAGGGTGAATTTCTAAATATTTGCTGACTACTCAGAAGAAAAAAAATTTTTTTTTTTTAATCCTCACCCGAGGACTTTTTTTTTCATTTTTTGTTCAGATAGAGTGGGAGGGAGAGAGAGGAAGAGACAGAGAGAAACATCGACATGAAAGGGACACATCGAGTGGTTGCCACCCACACAATCCAACCAGGGCCAGGGACAAACTGCAACCGAGATACGTGCCCTTAGTGGGAACTGAACCTGGGTCTCTCTGGACCGCAGGCCGACGCTCTAACCACAGAGCCAAACCAGCCAGGGCCAGAAGAAAAATTTTAATAAAATTGTATATAGGTAGTTTAAGGTAGAAAAATTAGAAAATAAGCACTAGGAGTTACAATTACTTCCAGATTTTAATTATCCATGTTATTACTACCATCTCCTCTTAACAAGCCCAAACCATAAACATTTGAGATAGAACTATCTTTTATAGCCTTTCCCCTTGGATCACTTTGAGCCTAATTTCTCCATAGCACATGATAAATTAGCAGTATACCTCATGAGTCAAGAGCAGTCATCTCATAAAATTTAATTTGAGGTTAATCACTGGCTTGGTTTCCAAGGAAAAAAATCTTGAACTAAAAGTTTTCAATATGTATAGTTCATGGGACTACAGACATAAAACAAAAATTTAGAATTTAATTATGTAGCAGATATCTTCATTTTACTGAATTAGGAAGACTATATAAGTGCAAAACAAACAAAATGTAACTGGTCTTTTGGCCCTTTGGTCACACATAAAGAGGCTTTGAAAATTTGGTTTGTAGCTTAAGATATGAGCTCATATAACTATTTGTGACTTTATAAAGAGATAAGGCCCTGGCCGGTTTGGCTCAGCTGTTAAGAGCGTCGGCCTGCGGTCCAGAGAGACCTGGGTTTGGTTCCCACTAAGGGCGCGTACCTCGGTTGCAGTTTGTCCCTGGCCCTGGTTGGTCGGGCAGGTGGCAGCCACTTGATGTGTCCCTTTCACATCAATGTTTCTCTCTCTCTCTCTCTCTCTCTCTCTCTCTCTCTCTCTCTCTCTCTCTCTTTCCCCCCTCTTTCTCCCTCCCACTTTACCTGAACAAAAAGTGGAAAAATGTCCTCAGGTGAGGATGAAAAAAGAAAGAGATAAGCAAGAACACTCAGAAAAACCAAGTGTGAATTAGGCAGACACTCACTGATAGGTCAAAATGTCCTTACTTCCCTGATGCCTTCATTCTGGCACTTCTCATTAGCATCTACATTATGAAAGTGGGGTCAGAAAGAAGCAGTGAAGTTCACATTCTTTAATTCTGCTATTAATAGCTCCAAAAACTGTCTTTTGCCAGAGAAATTAGAAAATAAGCACTAGGAATTATAATTACTTACAGATTTTATTTTTTATTTATTTATTTTTTATCCTCATCCGAGGACATTTTCCCATTTTTTTGTTCAGGTAAAGTGGGAGGGAGAGAGAGGAACAGAGAGAGAGAGAGAAACATCGATGTGAAAGGAACACATCGAGTGACTGACACCTACACGACCAACCAGGGCCGGGGACAAACTGCAACCGAGGTACGCACCCTTAGCGGGAACCGAACCCAGATCTCTCAGGACCACAGGTCGAAGCTCTAACCGCTGAGCCAAACCGGCCAGGGCTAATTACTTACAGATTTTAATTACCCATGTTATTACTAGTCTGTGCCTCGTTACCAATGGGTAAATCAGAGTTAATCCTATAGGTAATGAAATTTACATATTACCACATCTGAGTAAGTTGTCTTGTGCTTCAGAAAATTGAAAATGATCACTAAAATAAAAAGTTTTAATTATTTGTAGATGTCAATTATCCATGTCATCTTAGTCTAGTGTCTCATATTGGAATGGAATGAGTAATAGATCTACTAATGCAAATGGAATAAGTAATAGATCTACTAATGCAAACTCAGTATTTTTATTGATTGATTGATTGATTGATTGATTGTTAATCCTCACCTGAGGATATTTTTCCATTGATTATTAGACAGAGTGGAAGGGAGTGTGTGTGTGTGTGTGTGTGTGTGTGGTGGGGGGAGGCAGGGAGAGACATCGAAGTGAGAGAAACACATTGACTAGTTGCCTCCCACATGACCTCCACCAGGGCTGAAAATAGCAAGCAAGATATGTGCCCTTGACTGGGAATCGAACCTGAGATCCCTTCGTCTGTGGGCCAATGCTCTAACTGCTGAGCCAAACTGGCCAGGGCTACTAATGCAACATTTTAATCCAGCATTCCTTTGCTGTGAACATATGTTTGACCATTACAACTTGGTCTGTGCCAACTATGCTCCAAGATGTCTTTTATTTATAGCACCCAAAGCAAAAATTCAAAAATTTAGAATTCTTATGCCAATTATACATCTAGATTTAGCAAAGCTTACAGTTTAACATATACCTTACCATCACCACTAAGTAAAGAAGGATAAGCAAATCACAAAGAAATTTTGACTGACAACAAAATTGTAATTACAAGAAATCAAATAGTCAAGGATAGCACACTTAGCCTAAAAGGAACATTGTAAATTTTAGTATTTGTCCAAACTGGCTATTTAATTCACAGCCTCAGCCCTGGCCAGTTTGGCTCAGTGGTTTGAGAGTCGGCCCGAGGACCGAAGGGTCTCAGGTTTGATTCCCAGTCAAGGGCACGTACCTCAGTTGCAGATTTGATCCCCAGCCCCATAGGGTGAGGGAGACAACCAATTGTTGTGTCTCTCTCACATCAACATTTCTTCCCCCCCCACCACTCTATCTAAAAAATCAATGGAAAAATATCCTCAGGCAAGGATTAACAAAAAAATAAATAAAATAAATTCACATCCTCAAAAGATGCAGTAGGGAAAACCTATAGGTAGATGTATACAAATAACAAAATATTGTCTATCAAAATAAACATTATCTGGTTACATTTATATGCTGTCAAAGATTATATCAGAAACTGTATCTATTTCTTCAGAATGAGAAAACTTCTCTCAATTATTTTATAATCTTAAACTATTTTTAGCAATAACTGTTCAAGTCTGTGACTCTTTTGCATTTCTGAAAAAGCTAAAAATTTGCACTAAAATAATGTAATAGAGGTAATTCCCCATTTCACAACCACAAAGAGAAAAACATTAGTGATGATCTCCTGACTTCTGCATCACCTTTAGGAAAATCCCAGTGTATGTAATAAATACAGTCTTCCAACATAAGCATCAACTTCCAATAAAAAGTCTCTCTGGCTTCTTCCTCAATACCTCAGTAAATCATTCTCCTCACCCAAGCACAGTCCACTGGTAAACAATCTCTGGTGAATGTCTCACATCAGAACAAAACAATGGATCTAACCATTTAGAGCTTTTACCCATTTAAAACTGAAATAAGCAGGGAAATCCAACATACGAGTAACATGTTAAGAAATGCCCATCTATGAGCTGTTACTGGCAACTGCTACCAAAGCTTTTACACCCTACGTCCTGTATGTACTGGTGCAGCATTCAGGAAACAGTGCCCCAGTAACATGGTCACATGCATTGCTTACTGTTCTAACTGCAATACTGCCCAGTTTTCTGTATTTTTAATGTTTGAAATACCCCTTTTAGTGTCATTTCCCAATCAGAATCTGAGATTTTATTGTCTTTTCTATTTTATTTGAAAAATGAAGCTACTTAACATAGCACTTAGTGAAAATGAATTAAACTGCTTTATGCCAAACTTTAAGATATCCTGGCTACTAAGCAACTTATAAAATATTATTTTAAATTGTTCCATGCAATTTCTCATCCTACCAGTATTATGAGAAACAGATCTTGAAAATAGTAGGTCTCCTAGCTAACAAAATTTCATTTCTCTGAAAAAACAATTTGTGTTTTCATGATGATGATGATGACGACGACGACGACAATAATTTCACTTACTGAATTTTATTGGTGTGACAATATTTACATCTTAAGTCATTCAAACTTAGCTTTAATAATATAATATGCAGTTAAATATTATCTTTAAAATACTTGCACAATTAGAAATTTATGCTGAAAAAATACTGCTTTCTCACTGCAGTAATTTCTCTTCAGGCCAGAATTCAAAGAAAAACACATAATTTACAAAAGATAACTATATCATATATATAATCAGTATTTCTTGATCTATTCACCGACATCAGAACCATCATATAGTAAATGACCCTATACATTTAAAATATATTCTAAATCAGAAATGTAATACTGAATTTCACAGCTCACATACCTGAACCTCGCTTGTCCTCTGTTTGAGAGTATCTTCTTTCTCCTTAAGGTCCTGTTCCACATTATTCTTTTCCCTAGAAGACCAGCAAACAATGCAAGAATATTTGAGAACATCAGCTACAGCTGGTATGGTTATCCAGCCTCCTAATCCTGAATCGCTTTTTAAATACATAGTGAAACATTCACTTTTTAAATGAAGGGCAGATTTTTCTACCCTCTTTTTATTTATGGAACAGAAATAAATATAAGCTCTGTTTGTTAAAAAAAAAAAAAATCGCTTTCTCACTAAAATGTGGTGAAATGAGAATAGATTAAAAAAGACAGAGAAAAATAATCAATGAAACACTCAGGTTTCACTGATCTCACTGTTGCTAGGAAATGCTGTCCAATGAAAATTGCTGGTGAAGAAAAGGAGGGGTTGCATCAGTTCTGTAAGCTTAACCCTTAAGTACAACTGCTAAATCAAATGAAAATGGCTAACAGAAACAGCCAACAATATTAAGGAAAAGGACATTTACTGAAGTGTAATGTCCCCTTAAATTACTGATGTGTATCAATTTTAGAATAAAATATAGAGAAAATGGAAAGGATTGCCAATAAACACATAGGCCATTTGCTCTAGCAAATACATCTGCTAAAAAAAGCTATTTTAGATCACTGATCAATTCAAATGATCAAATATATAGAACAATGTACACTAAGTGAAAAAGGATGACATTAGCATTTATCTTGCTATTCTTCAGAAAGAACAAGCTAGGATCCCCTTTTACTCTGAAACATCATTTTCTAAATTCATACATGATCCATCAGAACTAGATTCCTAATGAATGAATCCTAGCAATCTTAGATTCAGAATTACAAAATAAAGCTATTTCTTTCAATGTAATAAATTTAACTGCTGTTTGTACTGAAATCACACACACACACACACACACACACTACTCCCTTTTCTTTCTTTTCCACAAAATGAGAGAAAAAGCCATAGAACTCTCCAATAATACACTTTTGGGGTGGGAGAAAAGGTAAAAGAAGGCAACATGAAGACGGGAGGATGGCATTCAAGAAGTCCTCCAGACTAGTACTGCCAAGTTTCCCCTTAAAGCTTCATGAAGGTATTTCAGTTTCATCTCATATATAACCCAAACATAAGCTCAGGCTCCACTAAACTGTAGCATAAAGGAAAATGAGACAATTACACCAAAGAAGATACTTAAGGGGCAATTGCATGCTACATTTGTATTTCTCACCTTTTTGAGGTGAGATTTTAAATATAGACGAAACGCAACTGTTTTGAGTATGTAGGTACAATGTTCTTAAGATTTGTGCGGGAGAAAAAAAGTACAAGAACAAAGCTATTTTTATACTTTTACTTTTAAACACTTGAGATGACCAAGGAGCTCACTGTTTCTCAGATGTGTCACAATGTGGGTCACAATGTCGTGGGGATTTTAACAGTCCCTAATGATCATGGCAGCCCATTCTTCCCATACCTCAATCTACTTATTATACAAAAGTCATATCCTACTACCAAGCCTTATTAAATTAGGCAAAGTTGAGAAATAGAAAAATCTAAACATACCCCACAAAATCTGCAAGCTCAATCCTGAATGTTTTTTTCTTTCCTCCATATATGAAAAGTGTTTCCAGTCCTACTGCAGCATGTCAGAGAGAAGTCATACAAAAAACTAGCCCCTTTCCCCCATCCCACATCCTCAGGCATTCCACACAATGTCAACATCAATTCAGCTTCTACTTTCCAACAGTAGGAAAAAAAGAAAAAGAAAACATTACAAAAAAAAAAAAAAAACATATCATAGATCAGCAATACATACACTAATGTGGGTGTTTGTACTCAATCCTTTCTGCTCTGCTGTTAACTGCTTTACTGGCTGTGTCTGCTCAGAAAATCTAGTGTACATGCATAAAAAACAGGGCTGCAAGAAGGCAGCAAGCTGACTTAAAGTAGCCAAGATACACGAATAGGAGAGCAAAAGAAAGAAACTTACTTGGTGAAAAAAGGAAAACAGATAACAAAGGACTCTTAGCTCTAACAGGCAAACACAGTCTATGCTTGGGTAAACTGAAGGAAGCTTAGAAAGTACAAATTCCTCTTCATAATTTTGGGTGTGGAAGGGGTGGGAAACAGTGGCAATGTCTACAAACAGATCTTGAAAACCATTCCCAACTAAATACAATATGATTAATTTAGGCATTGATTTCTCTTAGTACTGAAATCAAATTTAACCTGTGATCTACTTTTATCTAGTAAAATTCTGGTCTCATTAATTTCTTTTATTATCAAAACCAAGTAGTATAACATACACTACTAAACAGAAAATCTAAAAAAATAATAAAATTGCCAGCTATATTGCTTTCTATAAAAAACATTACAACTGGGGAAGGCAGGAAGGGGTTGGGAGCGGAAATGAGGGGGTCAATGGGAGAAATGAGGGTTGGGAGCGGAAATGAGGGGGTCAATTTTTTTATCCTCACCCGAGGACATTTTCCATTTTTTGTTCAGGTAGAGTGGGAGGGCAAGAGCAGAAGGGAGAGAGAGAAACATCGACGTGAAAGGGACACATCAAGTGGCTGCCACCCGCATGACCAACCCGGGCCAGGGACAAATTGCAACCGAGGTTTGCGCCCTTAACAGGAACCGAACCTGGGTCTCTCTGGACCGCAGGCCGACACTCTAACCACTGAGCAAAACTGGCCAAGGCTGTAATACTTTCAACAATAAAAAAATAAAATTACAAGTGAAAGTCTGTCTTATAAATCAGACTGACAATCAAATAATTTCCTCATTAACACAGATTATAATTTCAGAGATGCCAAATTGTTATTCTGTAGTATTCCACAGACTCTTAACCTCTATAGCTATCCTTCTCATTTCGGGCAAGTAAAAGTCTGTAAGCACATTTAGGTGCACTAAGAATGTTTGGCCATATGCTTTACTTCTTTCAAATGAACACATTTTTCAAAGATCATAGACACATAACCAATGCAATGAATTCTGTTTAACATTAGTAATTTAAAAGTTTAATTCTTTTCAAGAGTCTGCACAATAAAAAATAATATTTATATGCAGTTTTCTAAGAAGCCCACCAACATATATGGATAAGAAAGACACAAGAGCCCTGGCCAGTTTGGCTCAGCAGTTAAAGCATCAGCCCACAGACCAAGGGGTCTCGGGTTCAATTCCGGTCAAGGGCACGTACCTCAGTTGCAGTTCAGTCCCGGGTCTGGTCGGGGTTATGCAGAAGGCAACCAATCCATGTGTCTCTCTCACATCGATGTCTCTCTCTCTCCCTGCCCCCCCCCCCCCAACACACACACTCCATCTGAAAATAAATTGAAAAATATCCTTGGGTGAGGATTAAAAAAAAAAGACACAAGATATATTCCAAAAATAGGTATGTGAATATTTTGCTCAGAGCACAACTCATCTTGGATGTCATGAGAGGAAAAGCTATTGCCTTCACCTTAGTAAATTCCAAAAAGGAGAAATGTAATGATCCTACACATCCTCTATTTTAGACTATCTTTCTGGCCCTATTCACTCCAAGATGCCGGTACAACCTATGGAATCCAGGAATACCAAAGCCATAAATAAAGAAAGGCCAAGGATAGAGCTCCCTGGTGTTCCAAAGGCTGACTATTCTCATTCTGTGGAAACTAGTATCTGAACCAGCAAGGATAGCAAAGCCCAAGCTAAACTTTCAAAAGTATAAAGTTATAACCACATAAACCTACTATGAAGTAGTCAAAAGCTATTCACAAGAACAGTCAGGCTCAGGACCCTGACTTCATGCAATTCACTTCCTTTTGTCCAGGCTCTGTTTATGGGAAAAAGGAGTGAGCCACCTGCCTTAATTTTTATATAATACCAACATTTTCAGAGAAACAGAATTAAATCACCTTCAAAGTCCTTTCCAGCTCTGGCCCAGTGGCTCAGTGATTAGAGGGATGGCCTGTGCCATGAAGTGTCTTGGGTTCCATTCCCAGTCAAGGGCACATACCTGGTTGCAGGTTCAATCCCAGGCCCTGGTCAGGGGGTGCATGTGGGAGGCATTCAATTGATGTGTCTCTCTCACATCAATGTTTCTCTCTCTCTCTCTCCTCGTCTCTCCCTCCCTTCCACTCTCTCTAAAAATTAAGTGGAAAAAAATATCCTCAGGTGAGGATTACACACAAAAAAAGTCCTTTCCATATATACAGTTTTATGTTTTTTTCCCCTAAACATAAGCATCTATTATTTTCCAACCAGAAAACAATAAAAACTAGAAACCAGTTGAAAACTAGAAAGTTGTGAAACACATGAAGGTATATTTTTTCAATCCTAAGACTTACATATAAAAATCATATGAGGTACATTTAACTTTAAAGATACTCTTATTATTGAGTAGCTTAATTGACAACAAATCTCTCTAGCAAGCAAACACAAAAAAACATGCTATTCTCATTATGTAGTCTTCAGTAACGCATGAGGGTCTTATGAAAAGCAAGTAAAATGGGCTAAAACTGGAGAACTGGATTCTAATCTGCTAGGCTGTGAAATAGGTTTACTGACTCAATTCAGGTCACATAAACTTTCATTTTCCTATTTTTCATTATGAAGATGCTAATATCTCTATCATCTTAAGATTTACAAGACAAAATGTACAAGATGACATGTAATTAGGGAAAAAAGTAGGCTTTGAGCTTATGCTCTGGTTGCTTTTTACTTGTACTAAAATTACTTTTAATTATAAATAACATTGATGGAGTAATTTTTAAATTTATTAAAAGGAATTATGAGTTACAAAAGAGTTTAGAAAATGATCTAATACACAATTATAGAATATGTAATTACTGAATCTCTACCCCCAAATCTTGTCTAAATATTCAAAATAATCCAAGGACTCTCTACTATTAGCAACTCATTGTATGATTTTCAAAGCATAAGACTTAGAGTAAAATAGTCCAGAATTCAAATGCTGACTCTGCCATAGGAAATAACATCTGGCTGTGAAAACTAGAGGGGATTCTGTCCATTCTGTCCTCCAGGGAGAGAGAGGAATCAGCTAGAAACGCAGGTGCCCTCTTAAAGGGCCAGCGCACAAAATCTTATTCACAGCCACTCACCCTGGGTTCTGTTGGAGGGAGAGGACTGAAGTTATGTGAGGACCAGGTTGTGTGGCTCCAGAGAGAGAGCTGAAGGGACAGCCACCAGGGTACCTGTGCTAAGTCCCTCTCCCACTCCACCAACAGACATCATCTTCCCTGGATAGAGCACTCCCCTCCAAACTGAAAGGGCCTGGAGAAATATAATAGCCCCTCCCTCTGACTAGTTCATGCCCTGCAGAGGAGTAAGCTGCCTGGGCCCTTGCTGTACACTTTTCTTGGAGGACTCATAAGGGCAAACTCAGGGGGTTTCAGAAACTGAGTTGTGTGATCCTGGGGTTTGGGGGTACCAATTCCACCCACATGCACTGATACTAGTGCCAACCCTCTAAAAAAGATCCACTAGCCCCACTCTCCTGATTCCTGGTGGACCTAACCTGCAGCCCTACAGAGGAGTCAGCTGGCTGTGGATAACTTGGGCCCTCAGGGCAGATTCTCATGAAAGACTTTCCAGGAGGGAAAGGCTGAGCTGTGTGGCTATAGGGCAGGGGCCATTTTTCCCTTGTACAACCAAGAACACTACAGTTCCTGTGCAGAGCCCTCACTTCACATTGCCAAATCTTGGTCTTTCTGGGTCTCATGCCCTCACCCTGATGAATCCTCAAGACCCCAACCCACCACAAAGGTCTCCAGGCACCTAGCAGGTGGTGTCTGACCTTGGTATACCCTGAAACTCTTGCTGAGTGGCCTCAGTCCCAGCACTAGTACCGAGTTTGAATCTATATCAATTTAGTGAACATCCCTCTGCCCTACCTAGTCACTCACTGAGAACCTACCTCATACTACTCTGTTTCAGTGATTGAGCCTAATAGGCAACAGGCAAGCCAAGGTTGATCTCTGGGTGCCTTAGGCATTTTGCTGACCTCCTTGGGCTCAGTGCTGGTGTAAACCAGCTTTGGTGCCAACCAGCTTTGGTGCAGTTTGGCCCCTCCCACATACACTCAGGCCCAGCAGAGGCAGCCACAAATTGCAGATCACTTCGTAGCTCCAAACAGGTAGCTCAGGGCCAGTCACAGACAGTGCCTGATATTGACCTGCACCGAAGTCCCACCCAAGAAGCCCTAGAATCAACATATCTGGTGGCAGGCTTCAGACTACATCTGAGCATGACCCAATTAGCTCCACAAGCAGTATACACAAAGGGAGATCTCAGCAGGCACAAAACCCTGCTGGGGAAAATTCTGCTTTGTGGAGACAACCCCCACACAACAGCTTGTACACTGTGGTCAGGGTCGTACACTGTGCTTAGGGTCAATCCTCATAGGCAGCACGAGGGTCGATCTCATCTGCAAATGGGCCAACCACAATCAAGAATCAACTACAGCCCAGCTGGTATGGCTCAGTGGTTGAGCGTAGACCCATGCACCAAGAGGTTGCCAGTTAGATTCCCAGTCAGGGCATATGCCCAGGTTGTGAGCCAGATCTCCAGTGGGGGCATGCAGGAGTCGGTCAGTGGATATTCTCTCTCATCGATGTTTCTATCTCTCTCTCCCTCTCCCTTCCTTTCTCTCTAAAATCAATAAAAAAAAATAAAAAAAAAAGAATCAACTACAACAAGAGGGTTCACATAACCTACACAAGGGACATTCCTTGAACACCTAGCTCAGGTGATCAGGGAGACTGCATCACTGAGCCTCACAAGACACCTACTACATAAGAACACCATACCAAGATTGGGAGGCATAGCAGACTTACCTAATATACAGAAACAATTACAGAGAGGCAATCAAAATAAAGGAGATAAAGAAACATGTCCCAAATAAACAAAACGAGAAATCCCCAGAAAAAGAACTAAATGAAATGGAGGCAAGCAATCTATCAGATACAGAGTTCAAAAACAGTGGTCATAAGAATGCTCAAGAAACTTAGGAGAAGAATAAATGTATTCAGTGAGAACTTAAACAAATAATAAGCATAAAAAAACACACAGAAACCTTAAAAATGTCAGAAATAAAGAATACAATTCTGGAATGAAGAGTACACTAGAAGAAATCAATAGCAGGTTAGATAAAGCAGAGCATCAAATTGGTGATCGGAAATACAAGGTAGCAGAAAACGCCCAATCAAAGCACAAAACAAAACAAAAAACAAAGCACAGAATTTTGAAAAATGAGGACAGTATAAGGAACCTCTGAGAAAGCATCAAGCATAATAACAGCCGCATCATAGGGGTACCAGAAAGAAAAGAGAAGAGAGAGCAAGGGATTGAAAACCTATTGGAAAAAATAATGACTCAAAACTTCCCTGACCTGGTGAAGGAAGAGAAAGACACCAGTCCAGGAAGCATAGAGAGTGCCAAACAAGACGAACCCAAAGACGTCCACACTAAGACACATCATAATAAAAATGGCAAAGATTATTTTATTTTTATTTATTTTTTAATATGTTTTATTGATTTTTTTTTTTTTTAGAGAGAGATAGAAACATGCCCCTACTGCATGCCCCTACTGGAGATCAAACAGAGAATTTTAAAAGCAGGAAGAAAAAGACAGTTACCTACAAGAGAGCTCCCATAAGACTGTCAGGATTTCTCAAAAGAAACATTTTAGGCCTGAAGAGATTGGCACAAAATATTGAAAGTGATGAAAAGCAAGGACCTACAACCAAGAGTACTCTACCCAGCAATGCTATCATTTAAAATTGAAGGAGAAACAATGGAATATCACATGGCCATAAAAAAGAATAAATCTTACCATTTGTGACAGCATGGATGGACCTACAGGATATTAACCTAAGTAAAATAAGTTAGTCAGAGAAAGACAAATACCATATGATTTCACTTATATGTGGAATCTAAACAACAAAATAAATGAACAAACAAAATTGAAATAGACACAGAGGACAGACTGATGGTTCCCGAGAGGAGGGGATTTGCAGGACAGGATAAAAAAAGTGAAGGTTAGATTAATAAGTACAAACTGGTAATTACAAAGTAGTCACAGGCAAAAAAAGGCTAAGGGAATACATTAGCACCAAACCAGCACTGCAAGAAATGTTAAAAGGACTGCTATAATTAGCAGTAGAAATGGGAAGAAAAATAGAACCACACTAAACAAAAATGGCAATAAATAAGTACATATCAATAATCACCTTAAACGTAAATGGATTGAATGCTCCCATAAAAAGACACAGAGTAGCTGATTGGATAAGAAAGCATGACTCACCTATATGTTGTTTACAAGAGACCCACCTCTCAACAAAAGACTCACATTGGTTGAAAGTGAAGGGATGGAAAAAAATTTTCCAAGCAAATGGAAAGCAAAAAAAAGCTGGGGTAGCAATTCTCATATCTGATAAAATAGATTTCAAAATGAAGACCATAACTAGAGACAAAGACAGCCACTACATAATATTTAAAGGATCTATCCAACAGGAAGATATAACCTTGATAAACATATACGCACCCAATATAGGAGCACCAAAATATATTAAAAATCTTCTGGAGGACTTCCAAGGAGAAATCGACAACAATACAATCATAGCAGGGGACTTCAACACCCTGTTGACAGCACTGGATAGATCCTCTAGGCAAAAAATTAGCAAGGAAACAGAGACTCTAAATGAAGCACTAGACCAAATGGATTTAATAGATATCTACAGAGAATTACACCCTAAAACTACAGAATACACATTCTTCTCAAGTGCACATGGGACATTCTCAAAGATAGACCACATGATAGGACACAAACTAAATCTCTACAAGTTCAAGAAGATTAAAATCATATCAAGCATCTTCTCAGATCACAATGGCATGAAACCAGAAATCAATTGCAACAAGAACATGCAAAGACATTTCAACACATGGAGGCTAAATAGCATGTTATTAAACAATGAATGGGTCACCGAGGAGATCAAGGAAGAACTTAAAAACTTCCTGGAAACCAATGAAAATGACCACACAACAACACAAAATCTATGGGATGCAGCGAAAGCAGTTCTGAGAGGGAAGTTCATAGCACTACAGGCCTACCTCAAAAAACAAGAAAAATTTCTAATTGACTGTCTAACCTCACAACTTAAAGAATTAGAAAGCAGACAAAAAGAAAACCCAGACCAAGTAGAAGGAAGGAAATAGTAAAGATCAGAGCAGAAATAAATGACATAGAGACCAAAAAAACAATTCAAAGGATCAATGAAACAAAGAGCTGGTTTTTCGAAAAGATAAACAAGATTGATGGACCCTTAGCTAGACTCACCAAGAAACAAAGAGACAGAACCCAAATACACAAAATCAGAAATGAAAGAGGAGAAGTAACAACCAACACCACGGAAATACAAAAGATCATTAACAACTACTATGAACAACTATATGGCAACAAATTCCACAATCTAAGCGAAATGGACAAATTTCTAGAAACACGCAGTCTCCCAAAACTATTCCCGGAAGAGATAGAAAACTTGAACAGACCAATAACAACTAAGGAAATTGAAGAGGTAATCAAGACTCTCCCAGCAAACAAAAGCCCAGGCCCAGATGGCTTCATGGGGGAGTTTTACCGAACATTCAAAAAAGAACTAACACCCATTCTCCTCAAACTATTTCAAAAAATTCAAGAAGAAGGAAGACTTCCAAACACGTTCTATGAGGCCAGCATAATTCTAATTCCAAAACCAGAAAAACACACTATGAAGAAAGAAAACTACAGGCCAATATCCCTGATGAACATACACGCCAAAATCCTGAACAAAATATTAGCAAATCGGATCCAGAAATACATCAAAAAAAATTATTCACCATGACCAAGTGGGATTCATTCCAGGGATGCAAGGCTGGTACAATATTCGCAAATCAATAAACGTGATACACCACATAAACAAAATGAAGAATAAAAACCACATGATTACATCAAGAGATGCTGAAAAAGCATTCAACAAAATCCAGCATCCATTTCTGATTAAAACGCTCAGCAATGTAGGACTAGAGGGATCATATCTTGACATAATAAAGGCCATATATGAAAGACCTACAGCCAACATCATACTCAATGGACAGAAACTAAAAACATTTCCATTAAGAACAGGAACAAGACAGGGATGTCCACTTTCGCCACTCTTATTTAACATTGTACTGGAAGTCTTAGCCACAGCAATCAGACAGGAAGAAAAAATAAAAGGGATCCAAATTGGAAAGGAGGAAGTGAAACTGTCATTATTTGCAGATGACATGATACTATACATAGAAAACCCTAAAGACTCCATCAAAAATCTACTAGACTTAATAAATGAATTTGGCAAAGTAGCAGGATACAAAATTAACGTCAAGAAATCGACGGCACTCTTGTACACCAATGATGAACTCACAGAAAGAGAAACTGAAAAAACAATCCCATTTACCATCGCGCCAAAAAATTTACGATACCTAGGAATAAACTTAACCAAAGAAGTAAAGGACCTATTTGCAGAAAACTACAGGTCATTTAAAAAAGAAATAGAGGAAGATATAAAAAAGTGGAAGCACATACACTGTTCATGGATTGGAAGAATTAATATCATTAAAATGTCCATACTACCCAAAGCAATCTATAGATTCAATGCAATCCCCATCAAAATACCAACGACATATTTCATACAACTAGAACAAATACTTCAAAAGTTCATATGGAACCAAAAAAGACCCTGAATAGCCACAGCAATCTTGAAAAAAAGAACAAAGTAGGTGGGATCACAATACCAGATATCAGGTTATACTACAAAGCGACTGTAACCAAAACAGCCTGGTACTGGCACAAGAACAGGCATATAGACCAGTGGAACAGAACTGAAAACCCAGAAATGGACCCAAGGCAATACGCTCAATTAATATTTGACAAAGGTGGCAAGAGCATACAGTGGAGTAAAGACAGCCTCTTTAATAAATGGTGTTGGGAAAATTGGACAGCTACATGCAAAAAAATGAAACTAGACCATCAACTTACACCATACACAAAAATAAACTCAAAATGGATAAAAGACTTAAATGTGACCCGTGAATCCATAAAAATTCTAGAAGAAAATGTAGGCAACAAAATTTCGGACATCATACGCAGCAGAATTTTCACTGATACATCACCTAAGGTAACAGAAACAAAGGAGAAAATGAACACATGGGACTACATTAAACTAAAAAGCTTCTGCACAGCAAAAGAAACAATCATCAAAATGGAAAGGTAACCCACTGTATGGGAGAACATCATTGCCAATGATGTATCAGATCAGGGGTTACTTTCCAATATATATAGAGTGCTCCTACAACTCAACAAAAGGAAGACAAAGAACCCAATTAAAAATTGGGCAGAGGAGCTGAGTAGACACCTCTCCAAACAGGACATACAAATGGCCAAAAGACATATGAAGAAATGCTCAACATCACTAATCATTAGAGAGATGCAAATTAAAACAACAATGAGGTATCACCTCACACCTGTCAGAATGGCCACCATCAACAAATCATCAAACAACAAGTGTTGGCGAGGGTGTGGAGAAAAGGGGACTCTAATACACTGCTGCTGGGAATGCAGACTGGTGCAGCCGCTATGGAAAACAATATGGTGCTACCTCAAAAAATTAAAAATTGAACTTCCATTTGACCCAGTGATCCCACTGCTGGGAATATACCCTAAGAAGCCTGAAACACCAATCAGGAAGAATATATGTACCCCCATGTTCATAGCAGCACTATTTACAATAGCTAAGATCTGGAAACAGCCCAAGTGTCCACCAGTAGATGAATGGATAAAAAAAGCTGTGGTACATATACACAATGGAGTACTATGCAGCGGTAAGAAAGAAAGATCTCTCATCCTTTGAGACGACATGGAGGGACCTGGAAAGTATTATCCTAAGTGAAAGAAGCCAAGCAGAAAAAGACAAATACCACATGATCTCACTTATATACAGAATATAATGAACATAACAGTCTGAGGAATACAGTAGACCCAGAAACATGAAAGTAGGGCACAGACTGACATCCCTCAGAAGAGGGAGTGAGGGGGTGGGGGGCTGGGAGGGTGGGAAGAGATAAACCACAGAACTTATATGCACATATGCATGACCAATGGACATGGACAACTAAGCCGGGGACGGGGCGGAGGTGGGGTGGGGTGGGCGGTGCCAATGGGGTAAAAAGGTAAAATATCTGTAACATAAAAATAAATTTAAAAATTCATAAAAAAAAACAAAAAAAAAACGAAGTAGTCACAGGGATATAATGTACAGCATAAGGAATATAGTCCATAATACTGTAATAACTATGTATGGTGCCAGATAGGTAGTACAAATATCTGAGGGAACACTTTGTAAAGTATATAATTATCTAACCGCTATGCTGTATACCTGAAGCTAACACAAAATAATAGTAAATGTAAACTGTAACTGAACAATAATTTTTTTTAAAAATGAAGAAATTATGATATTCTCAGATAAACAAAAGCAGGGGACTTCATTGCCATCAAACCTGTGGTACAAGAAATGCTAAAGGGAATCCTTTGGTTGAAATAAAAGAATGTTATTAGATAGTAACTCAGTCATATGAAGATATAAAGATCTCTAGAGGTTTTAAATGTTGAATCATTCACTTTATGTGAAACTGAAGTATACTGCCTCTTTATTACTAAATGCACACGCCAACCTTGTGCTTCAATTACTTAATCAGTAACACCAGCCCAACCAGTATGGCTCAGTGGGTTAGAGTGCCGTCCCGTGCACCAGAAGGTTGCGGGCTCGATTCCCAATTAGGGCACATACCTGGGTTGCCGGCTCAATCTCCTGCCCTGGTCGGGGTGCATGCAGGAGGCAACCAATCAATGTTTCTCTCTCACATCCATGTGTCCCTCCCTCCCTTCCTCCTTCCCTCTCTCTCTCTCTCTCTCTCTCTCTCTCTCTCTCTGAAATCAATGGGAGAAAAAAATACCCTCAGGTGAGGATAAAAAAAAACTCATTCTTGAGTTAGTCATGATTAAGACCTTCTAGTATCAGTACCATAGACCTTTATAGGGCCAGAAACAGATAGGGTAGAGTATATAAACAAAAGAGCTCCAGAGTCAATAATATAAGCAATGCTTTCTCCAGAGCTAAAAGTTTCTAATGGCATTTGAACTGAACTAAACCAGAAACACAATTAAAAAAAAAAAATTCAAAATATATGCTAACACTGCCTTATATATCTTTTTAGAAAAATCAGCTCTCAAACATGATTGAAGTGGAGATCTATATATTTAGGAATATAGATCCTGGATACATAGTTCCTGTCTCTCTTCAACTAGGAAAAGAGTGTTCATTCAGCTATTCCAACTAATGTTTGCTGAACCCCTACCTATTCAGTAAATGCTGTGCTCTAAGTGTGGAGCTGGGTGTTTAGGGATGATGATGATTACAAACATGTATTGAGAATTTACTATGTTCCAAGAATTGTACATGGTATTATTCATATTTCCATTTTACAATGAAGAAACTGAAGCACAAATAATTAACTAAGTAATTTGTCCAAGTCATGTCAGGAGGCAAACCGGAATATCTAGTTAGAAAATCAATGCACTGAAATACTACACTGCATTGCTTTACTACAAATAAGAGACATTCTGTGTTATCACACAGAACTCCTGTGGAAAGAAATATAACCCAGTATTGTTAAATGTTCTGAGAGAAGGAAATTGAATGCTCTCTGAGCTGAGGTGTGTGTAAGGAAAGGCTTCTTAGAAAAAGACCAGCCCATTCCTCATCTGAAAAATTGAGATAAAACTACTTACCCTTCAGCAACACTGTAAGAATTGAATAAGAGAATTATATAAAGCAGGCAGAGCACAATGTCTAATAATTATTATTGTAATTATCTATCCTGTTTACTGGCCCAAGACCAGGATAACAAACTGGCCTGACAGGATGTAGCTTTGACTTCCTGATGTTCTTGCTAAAAGGACAGAGACAGGAAGGAAGAAGAAGCTGGTAGAAGACAAACAAATATTAACTCCTGCCCTCAGCATAATTTACCACCACCACACTAAGTGAGTAAAGCAATTTCTCGGTATGTTTTGCCTTTTCACTGCCAAGAACTTCTCTGTTTGAGCCACTTTACTTTCAGGGCAAGGGTTCTTGAAAACAGTTTCATGCATAGATTTTAAGAGTCCGGGAGCTCCTGAAGTAAATGCAAAATGATGTAGATAGATCACATTTTTTTTTTTTTTCTGGGCATAGTCTAATAGTCTTCAACAGATTGCCAAAGGATTTCCTTGATACAAAAACAAGTACTCAAAATATGAAAAATCAGCGCACTAATCTCATGTCCCTATGAGGATTAAAAATCCTTTTGTCTAGCCCTGGCTGCTGTGGCTCGGCAGTAAGAGCACTGCCCGCAGACCAGAGTACCAGGTTCAATTCCGGCCAAGGGCACGTACCTTGGTTGTGGTTCGTCCCTGGTCCCGGATGGGGCTGTGCGGGTGGCAACCAATCGATGTGTTTCTCTCTCTCTCTCTCTCTCCCCCCCTCCCTCCCTTCCTCTATCTCTATCTGAAGATTAATGTAAAAATGTCCTCAGGTGAGGATTAAAAAAATCCTTTTGTCTGTAAGATCCTCTACCATAGTCTTCTAAATAAGCTTTACTGAGAAGCTCTTTTGCCTTATTTCATCATTTAACATATGGCATCTAGTCTGCCATAAACTTTGTAGGAATTAAGTCTCGGAAATATTCTAACATTTATAACGTACTCTAACTTATTCATTCAACCACCTAAATTATACTGAGATCCTATGGTTTCAGGCAATGTGTGCATTCATTTTTAAACCTATTCAAATGGTCTGAAGGCATTTCAAAAAAATTTTAAGGGATATTTTTTATTTATTTATTTATATTAATTTTTTTCTTTATTGATTTTAGACAGAGAGGAAGGGAGAGAGAGAGAGAGACATCAATGAGAGAGAACATCAATTGGCTCCTCCTGCATGCTCCCCACTGGGGATTTGGCCTACAATCTGGGCATGTGCCCTGACCGGGAATCAAACCAGTGACCTCTTGGTGCATAAGTCAACACTCAACCACTGAGCTACACCAGCTGGGCTAAAGGCATATTTTTAAAAGAACACAATAAAATGTGGTGAGTATTATTCTAACTGACTAAAGTTTCAAGAAGTAGAAAGGAAAGAGCAACTAGCAATCAACATTTCAGAGAAGATTTGACAAAGGAGACAGTATTTAAGCTGAACCTTGAAGCATCAGTAAGTGAAAGTGTACAAGGCAAAAGGTGTCTCAGGCAAAAAGGAACAGCAGTATCAGAGGCAAAAAAAGAGTAAAAGTAGTGGCATGTTGAGGTGAGAGGTAATAAGCTCACCCACCATTTGGCTGGAGAATAGGGATGAAACTAAAATAGATTAGAGTACTATGCTGAACACTGAGAGTACAAGAGCAAACATATTGTGTCTGCTCTCGAGAAACTTTTCAGTATTATCAGGAGATGACTGATTCTACTTTACTGCTGGAGGTGGCTAAAACAGAAAAATGGTCAGGATGCCAAGGAAACACCACAAAGGAAGAGTCTTTATGCCATCCTCAGAGAAGTGAATTGGATCCAGTTGGGAATGGGGAGTCACTAAGGGATCTGAGTTGTACTTTATACATCAATTGGAGGTAGGATGGTTATGAAACTCAAAGCAAAGAGTCCTTTGGAGGTTTTAACACTGATCCAGATAAGAGATAAAGACTAGCCCTGGCTGGTTTGGCTCAGCGGTTAGAGCGTCGGCCTGCGGTCTGGAGAGACCCGGGTTCGGTTCCCGCTAAGGGCACGTACCTTGGTTGCAGTTTGTCCCCAGCCCTGGTTGGGTCGTGTGGGTGGCAGCCACTCGATGTGTCGCTTTCACGTCGATGTTTCTCTCTCTCTCTCTCTCTCTCCCCCTCCCACTCTATCTGAACAAAATATCGAAGAATGTCCTCGGGTGAGGATAAAAAAAAAAAAGAAAGAGATAAAGACTAAAACTAAGACAGAAACAGAAGAAAATATGTACAGATTTCAACAAAATTGAGCCAATTATTTTTTCATCTATTACATAAGCTAAGCATTAGAGATACAATAGTGAACAAGTAAATAGTCGCTAAGCTTAAAAAGTACTTAATCTAGTGAGAGATCCAAACAAAATAGACAATTACAACAAAGTACAGTAAATGTTATGACAAGTGTAAATATTAAAACCATGTATGATAGGCTGTTATATGAGATTTGACAGGTACAGGGTTGGGACATAAAGTAGTCAGAGAAGGCTTCCCCTTTTGGAGGAAATGATGTCTAAGGTGAGTTTTTTACAGGATGAGGAGGAGTTAATTAGGCAAAAGAGATGGGAAGATAGGAATGATTCCAAGAAACATTTCAAAATAGATGAATAAGATGAGAAGAAGAAAAATCTCAGGTTTGTAGTTTGAGTGATTAGATGAACAGTGATGTCACCAAGAAAGGAAAATAAAAGAGACAAAGACAGCGGTCAGGGAAAGATTAGAAAGTCATGTCCTACTGGGCATTCAGATAAAAACATTGGTAGGCAATAAAAAGTATAAATCTGGAGCTCAGGTGAAAGAGCCAAGTATTTTATAAGATTATATTACAATCATTGCTTTTCATTTTTTAAGTTAAAAACAGCATACTAATTTAATGATTGACATATATAAATCCCTATGTAGCAAAAGCTGAAGGAGTCAGTGACCTAATACAGACATTTATAAAAGAGAATTTTAACAACCATAATTTTAGCACGGGTAGATGAGTCTCATTATGACATTACTGGAGTTGAATGATTGAAGTATGCCTACATTGTAGATCTCACCTAGGAAAAGTATTTTCACAAATGTCAAATCATGTATAAATGTATTACACATTCATAAAATATGACTACAACTTAAAACCTAACAAAGTTTTGGAGCTCTATGATTTTCTTAATAAGACAATCACAAAATGTTAGATATGCTTTTATGTTAGCTATGAATCACTAAACAACACTGTCACTAGTATAACTTGACATTAGGATTACTAGAAGTTAGTGAAAACCCAAAATATAACTAATAATTGAAAATATTTGTACCAGCAAGAAGATTTTATGTATGATGCGCTACTTCCTATTAAAACTCACAACAGAACATTTCATGCGTTAAATAACTACTGTTGAAGTCAAGCAAGTCCTAGAATGTTGGGGTATGTGTCCATTTTCATAGACGTAAAAGGCATAGAAGACAAGTATTTTTCAAACTAAATACCATTTAATGTATATTACACAGAAGGCAAAAAAATGTTAATGGACCATTTATGGACCATACGAACATGAAAAGTCTACACACCATTACAGACTCAGTAATCAAATATTTATTCTCCTATTTTGAACCAAAGCAAAAAAAATTTTAAATCTTAATGAGAGGCAGACTAATATAATAGAAAAAATGCAGAAGTAGAACTTATACAACCTTGGTTTGGGTGCCAGCCAGTACAGTTGATGACTTTATGTGTGACTTTGGATTTGATTTTTCTTCACCAGTAAAAAAGAAAGTGGGGCGCTGGGCAGTTTGGATCAGCGGTTAGAGCGTCAGCCCGCGCACCAGAGAGACCCGGGTTCGGTTTCTGCTGAGGGAATGTACCTCGGTTGAGGTTTGTCCCTGGCCCCGGTTGGGGTAACGTGGGTGGCAACCAGTCGATGTGTCTCTCTCACGTCGATGTGTCTTTCTCACATCGATGTGTCTCTCTCCCTCTCTCCTTCCTGCTCCATCTGAGGATAAATGCAAAAATGTTCTCGGGTGAGGATAAAATGAAAGAAAAAAGAAAGTGAGGACTTCTGGTCAAGATGGCAGCATAAGTAAACGTGGTACTTGCCTCCTCCCACAACCACATCAAAATTACAACAAAACTGCAGAACAACCATCCTTCAGAACCGCCTGACGTCAAGTTCAATGGAAGTCCTACAACTACAAATTAAAGCAGCAGCCACATTGAGACTGGTAGGAGAGGTGGAGGAGTGGACACGCTGGTCCCATACCTATGTGTGGCATATAAAAATCAGGAGGATAGCTCTGGCCAGTTTTGCTCAGCGGTTAGAGCATCGGCCTGCGGTCTGGAGAGACCTGGGTTCGGTCCCCACTAAGGACGTGTAACTCGGTTGCAGTTTGTCCCCAGCCCTGGTTGGGTCGTGAGGGTGGCAACCACTCGATGTGTCCCTTTCACATTGATGTTTCTCTCTCTCTCCCTCCCTCCCACTCTATCTGAGCAAAAAACAGAAAGATGTCCTCAGGTGAGGATAAAAAAAAAAATCAGGAGGATACCTTGGCTGTGAAGGTCCTCTCTGAGGAGGTGAGGGGTCCCCGTCCCACACCATGACCCCCAGCTCAGGGTTCCAGTGCCAGGAAGAGAAGTCCCCATAACTTCTGGCTGTAAAAACCAGGGGAAACTGAGGCTGAGGGAGGCTGAAGCTGCTGAAGCTCCAGGTAGCTCCTCTTAAAGGGTCCATGCACGGACTTATTCGAACTTTCTCCCTCTGAGCTCCAGCGCAGAGGGGAGGCAGCTTGAAAGGCACCAGAGACATACAAGGGAACTGAGTTGTTGGCATCAGAGCGAAGACTGGAGAGGCAGCTTTGTCCTGAACAGACATGCTGGCAGAGGCCATTGTTCCTTTGGTGAGCCCAAGCTCTTTCCCCACTGGGCAGGCAAATGGCTGCCATATCTGGGACTCCAGCAACTTGGCTCACACTGTCTGTCCCACCCTAGTGATTTCCTGAGGCCCTGCCCCACCCAACTTTCAGGCCCATTCGAGGCGTTTCCAGTGGCTTTACCAGAGGATTGGACTGTTTGGGCTCCTGCTTCAGATTTTCCTAAATTCTCTCAAACAAGAAGCATCTGGCCACAGCAAGCCCCATACCTTTCACTAAGTGGCCACAAGCCTGGCACTAGAAGCAGCCAGCCTTGGTTCACAGCTTGGCTTCACCTGGGCACCTCCAAGCTCAGCACAAGCAGCAGGAATCTACAGATCGTTTTGTAGCTTATGCCTGGTGGCCCCGGGTAGAACATAGGCAGTGGCTGACCTTGCCCCAGAGCCAGCACACCTAGGAGACAGCTTCAGACCAGTCAAGGCACCACCACCCAGCCCTGCCGGTTTGTCAGCGGCTGGAGTGTCCGCCTGCGGATCAGAGAGTCCTGGGTTCAGTTCCCGCTAGGGGCATGTACCAAAAAAAAAAAAAAAGCACCACCACCCAACAACCTCCACAAGTGACACACTCAAGGAATGGACACTCGGGGTACCAGAGCCCTGCTGAAGTAAGTCTTGTTCTGTGTGGTGGGTGGGCCCCTGCACAGCTGATCATCCAAGGTAGACAGAGGTTAGTGGGCACAGCCAGTCCTTGCAGCTGACCATCCTGAGTAAACCCTCCCATTGATGGGCCAAAAGCAACCAAGATTCAATTATAACAGAAGGGTGTAAAGTCTACATGAGGGGTGCATCCCTGAGGACCCAGCTGGGTGATCAGGAAGGCTGTGCCACTGGACCCTATAGGACACCTACTATAAGAGACCATCCTAGGAAGCCTAGGAGACATAGCAACTCTACCTAATACATCGAAACAAACACAGGGAGGGAGCCAAAATGAGGAGACAAAGAAACATGTCTCAAATAAAAGAACACAACAAAACTCCAGGAAAAGAACTAAATGAAATGGAGATAAGCAATCTAATAGATGCAGAGTTCAAAACATTGCTTTTAAGGACACTCAATGAACTTAGTGAGGGCCCCAAGAGTGTAATAAAGGACCAATCAGAAACGAAGTATGTACTAACTGAAACAAAGAGTAATTTACAGAGAATCAATAGTAGAGCAGGTGAAGCAAGAAACAAACCATCAATTTGGAATATAAGGAAACAACAAACACCCAATCAGAAGAGCAAAATGAAAAAGAATCCAAGATAATTAGGATAGTATAAGGAGCCTGTGGGACAACTAAAGCGTACCAACATTCGCATAATGGGAGTGCCAGAAGAAGAAGAGAGAGGGCAAGAAATTGAAAACCTATTTGAAAAAATAATGACAAATAACTTCCCTAACTTTGTGAAGAAAACAGACACACAAGTCCAGGAAGAATAGAGAGTTCCAAACAAGATGAACCCAAAGAGGTCCACACCAAGACACATCATCATCAAAATGCCAAAGGTTAAAGACAAAGAGAGAATCTTAAAAGCAGCAACAGAAAAGCAGTTAGTTACCTACAAGGGTGCTCACATAAGGCTGCTAGTCGATTTCTCAAAAGAAACTTTGCAGGCCAGGAGAAAGTGGCAAGAAATACTTAGAGTGATGAAAAGCAAGGACCTACAACCAAGATTACTCTATCCTGGAAAGCTATCATTTAGAATAGATGACCATACAAAGAGTTTCCCAGACAAGAAAAAGTTAAAGGAGTTCATCACCACCAAACCAGTATTATATGAAATGTTGATGGGTCTTCTTGAAGATAAAAAAATATGAACAATATAATGGCAATAAATACACATCTATCAACAATCGAATCTACAAACAAAATGAGCAAGCAAAACAGAAACAGACTCATAGATACAGAGAAATTTTTGTTGGTTGCCACATGAGAGGGAAGTTGGGTGAAAAAAATAAAGGGTTTAAGCAGTACAAATTGGTTGTTAGACTGATGAACCTCAAAGGGAAGGGGGGAGGTGGGGTGGGAAGGGAGAAACCAAAGAACTTATATGCATATATACATAACCAATAGACATAGACAATAGTGTGGGGAAAGTGGGAGGGGGGACGGCATTGGGGAGGAGGGGGTCAAGGGTGGGGGTAAGAGGGACATCTGTAATCCATTCAACAATATAGATAAGTTTAAACTTTTTAAAAAGTGGGACTATATGATATCCAAAGGGTTTTTTGTTTTGTTTTTTACTTCTAGGATTCCAATATTAGAGGCTTTATGTACTAGACAAAGGCCAATTTGTGAGCAGGAAATAAGAATTTGGTAGAAGGCAGATATGCTCAAAACTAAACAATGACATTTTAAAAAGGAACCCAAACTAAGTTTATAGAATGTCAAGTCATATTGTTCAAAGAAGCTGATCACTGAAATTACTGGTGATTTAAAGCAATACTGTCTTCAGCAGACATTTACCTCCCCAGAATTCATTTCTCCATCTTGCAGAATTTTACCTGGGGGACACCCTCTCCCCCACCTTCACGTGGTGTCAGTGACAAACTACCACCCACCACTCCCGGGACAGAGTACTTGAAAAATCACACTATATACATCCCGGGCCACTGATTGTTTCAGTGGTAGGCATGGCGCTAAGCCAGTCCAATCAGGTTGAATCTTAGGACTTTTGCTGGAACTGCCAGAGGAGAGGCACTCCATTGGATCTGAAATTAAATATACATGAGGCTAGGTGTGTGACAGCACCCTTGACAACACAAAGGGAAAACCCATCTGAGAATGAATCAACCCAGTGGAAGTGAAAACAAGAAAGGGAGAGACTAAGAGAACTGATTATATAATTTGAGCCACACATAAAGCTATGCCTTAAGCCATTACTATCTCTAAGAGGTCTTAGTTTCACAAATCAACAAATTCACTCTCACTCAACATGAGTTGGTTCTTTCTTGCAACTGAAAATCAAAATCACAACTAAGTTTCTCTAGATCAATCTCAATGTAGTCTCATGAATGAGAAAGTATCATTGCCAAATTCTTCCCATATAGTCCAGATAAATTATTTAATGCTTTTTGTCTCAATACCATCAATAAAATATCACTCATTATTTGCATCAAAGTGTTGTGAAGGTAAAGAAAAAAAGAGTTTGTGTAAATGCAGTGATATTTAAATATAGTGTCTTATATATGGAAAAAAGGTCTTAACTTTTTAAAAGTAATTTTAGGAGATAATTTCTACAATGAGTTATTACCATAAAGTTTCCAGAGAATAAGAAAATTAAGGAAATCAACAGATTATAATCAAATCTAATTGTACTCAAGTCTGTTTTACACAATACCTATGTAAAGAAAGAAAATTTTACTCCAAATCAAGTAGTCCTGAGATTAGGTATTAGTTCTACTGTTGACAGGTTTGCATGCCTTTGGACAAAATAACCTCCCTAAGCATTTAACTCCTAACCTACGAAACAAGAACAATATTATCTCTCAAGTCAAAAGGTTTTTGTGAGGATCAAATGAGATAACAGTTATAAAAGCTCTTATTTGGCATGGTCTCTGCATTTAATATTCCTTCCACAAAATGGAGTGCAAGCTATTCTTACAATAGCTTAACAGAATATGCTCTTAAACAATAATGTTTTTCTAATATGTTATTCAAATATCTAAATTTGGAGGAACACTGTATTTCATTCATTCTAAGATACACATTTTTCACTGTCTGAAATCAAATAGTCTTATAGTTCATGGCAAGCCGTTGTTTATTTGGTGGTGATTTTTCTTTTTTTAGTGGTACGTAAGAAAATTGTGCATCCTGCAATTAAAGGTTGCCTTAGATTTTATGAAATAAGGTACACTGATTCCCAACTGAAGAACCATGGTACTTAACCAAATAAAGTAGTATTTACCAAGAAACAGAAAAGGTGCGTGGGGCAGAGGGGTGTGGGGGCTGAAATAGACAGAGAGAGAGAATTTACACAGGCAGCTGTAATTTTTACTTCACATACCTCTGTAAGTCAACCAGTTCATTGTTAAGGGTATCTAGCTCCTTAATAGCAGAGAAATCTGCAACAGGACTTGATCCTATAATGTTCTAAAAACAAAAAGTTCACAATTACGTATTACTATAAAATTATATATGGCAAAGCATTTAAAATGTTTAAAAGCATTACATGGATATAGAGTATGACATTTTTTATGATATTACTAACAATTTTAATTCATTTAAGAACATCATATTTAGTGCAATTTTAAACACACACAGTTATATACTAAGACATTTTCCCTTAAATTCTCTAAACACCCTTGTTCTCTATTATGTACCATCACTTCAGATCCCAACGTGTTTGTCACTAGGTGCTAGCCTGTCCAGAACCCTGCAGTACAGCAGATATCAGATTCATAAAGTAGTTCCTCCACTGAAGTGTACATTGCTTGTGGAGATGAATGGCGATTTATTTGTATTTGTTTAATCTTTTTTTTTTATCCTCACCTGAGGATATTTTTCGATATTTTGTTCAGATAGAGTGGGAGGGGGAGAGAAAGAGAGAAACATCGATGTAAAAAGGACACATCGACTGGTCGCCACCCACACGACCCAACCAGGGCCGGGGACAAACTGCAACCGAGGTACCTGCCCTTAGCGGGGACCGAACCTGGGTCTCTCCAGACCACAGGCCGATGCTCTAACCACTGAGCCAAACCGGCCAGGGCTGTATTTGTATAATCTGACACAAAGTATGTACACAAATTTTTGTTGAGTATTAGAATTATAATGGGGGTTGATCTTATTCAATTCAACAAATACCAGCTTTTGTTAAATACTTTTAGTGTCTACTCTATTTAAAGTAAAACCTACTGCTCAGGCATATTCCATAGTAAATATCACCACATATGAAACTATTTTCATACAAGACATCCTTTACATATGGTTCTCTTTCACTGATGAAGGTGTCAAAATTGGTCTCTAAATACTTGCAGTTAGAAAATCTAGCTGTATTTATTGCATGATCTTTACTGTAAAACAGAGAAATAATTTCTGCTCTGCCTACTTTAAAAATTAAATTAAATTAATATTATATGTGAAATCTCTCTACAAACTTTATGTTTTATAAATGTGAGCTATTCTTATAATTAACTTCCTCAACAGAAGATGTTCTTAAAAGATGGATGGCTTCCCAATGAGTTACTTCCACCTTGGCTCAATCTCCTCTGTGAAATGACTTCCACACCTCTTCTACCATTCTAACTCAAAAAGAATGACTCGCAATTACATTCACTATTAAAAATATCATCAAATAAGAGTGAGACAAACAAGTTATAAGGTGATACCGCAGATGACTCCAGAAGAAAGATTAGTGTACTGTAGTTGGTACACAGCTTGTGTCACTCCTCAATTGTTGATACAAACATTAAACTCCCACACTAAAGCAATAAAATGATATGCAACTAGGAAGCATGGGGAAGTTCATTGAACAGTATATGAAATATAAGAAGAACATACAAAGAAAAATATAGCATGTCCCTATCTTTCAAAATATTTTCTCTCTTTTCCTGGTTGGTTTGGCTCAGCAGTTAGAGCATTAGACCACAGACCAAAGAGTCTCAGGTTTGATTTCCAGTCAAGAGCACATACCTCAGTTGCAGGTTTGATCCCCAGCCCAGGTCGGGGTCATTCGAAAAGCAACCAATTGACGTATCTCTCTCACATCCATGTTTCCCTCTCTCTCTCCTCCCTCTCTCCCTTTCACTCTATCTAAAAATCAATGGACTTCCGGTCAAGATGGCGGTGTAGGTAAACACAGTATCGTGTCCTCCCACAACCACATCAAAGTTACAACTAAACTACATAAAAACCATCATTCAAAAATGCCTGAAATCAAGTTGAGTGAAAGTCCTACAACTACGAAATTAAAGAAGCAGCCACATGGAGACTGGTAGGAGGGGTGGAGGCAGATGGGCAAGTCCCACACCCACGTGTGGCGGATAAAAATCAGGAGGCTACCTCGGCTGGGAAGGTCCTTCCTGAGGACTGAGGGGTCCCCGTCCCACACCAGGTGCCCTGCTCAGGGTTCCAGTGCCAGGAAGAGAAGTCCCCATAACTTCTGGCTGGAAAATCCAGCAGGAACTGAGGCTCAGGGAGGCTGAGGCAGCTGGAGCCCCAGGCAGCTCTTCTTAAAGGGCCCGCATACGGACTTATCGGACTCACTCCCACTAAGCTTGGAGAGGAGACACCTCCAGGGGCGCCAGGGACATACAGGGAAGAACTGAGCTGTTTGGCATTGAAGCGAGGGCTGGAGAGGGGGCTTTCTCCAGGACAGCGTGCTGTCAGAGGTCTTTGTTCCTTTGGTGAGCCCTTCCCTGGGTTGGCAGACAGCCGCCATATCTAGAACTCCAGCAACCTGGCTCACACTGCTAGCCCCGCCCTGATGATTTCCTGAGGCCCTGCCCCACCCAACGTTCAGGCCCACCCAAGCTGATGCCAGTTGCTTAACCATAGGATTGGCCTGTCTTGGATCCTGCTTCAGGTTTTTGTAAATTCTTTCAAACAAGCACATCTGGTCTCAGCTAGCCCCATACCTCTCATCAAGTAATACATAGAAACAAACACAGGGAGGCAGCCAAAATGAGGAGACAAAGAAACAGGTCCCAAATGAAAGAACAGAACACAACCCCAGGAAAAGAACTAAGCAAAATGGAGATAAGCAACCTAACAGATGCTGAGTTCAAAATACTGCTTATAAGGATGTTCAATGAACTTAGTGAGAACCTCAGCAAACTTAGTGAGGGCCTCAAGAGCATAAAAAAGGACCAGTCAGAAATGAAGGATGCACAGTCAGAAATGATGGAGGCACTAACTGAAATAAAGAATAATTTACACAGATTCAATAGCAGAGTAGGTAAAGCCAAGAAGTAAACCATCGATATGGAATATAAGGAAGCAAAAAACACCCAATCAGAACAGAAAAAAGAAAAAAGAATCCAAAAAAATGAGGATAGTGTAAGGAACCTCTGGGACAACTTCAAGCGTGCCAACATTCGCATCTTGGGGGTGCCAGAAAGAGAAAAGAGAGAACAAGAAATCGAAAACCTATTTGAAACAATAATGGCAGAAAACTTCCCTAACTTGGTAAAGGAAACAGACAAACAAGTCCAGGAAGCACAGAGTCCCAAACAAGATGATCCCCAAGAGGCCCACACCAAGACACATCACTGTCAAAGTGCAAAATGTTCAAGACAAAGAATCTTAAAAGCAGCAAGAGAAAAGCAGTTACCTACAAGGGAGCCCCCATAAGACTGTCAGCTGATTTCTCAAAAGAAACTTTGCAGGTCAAAAGGGAATGGCAAGAAATATTCAGAGAGATGAAAAATAAGAACCTACAACCAAGATTACTCTATCCTGCAAAGTTGTCATTTAGAATCGATGGCCATATAAAGAGTTTCCCAGACAAGAAAAAGTTAAAGCAGTTCATCACCACCAAACCAGTTTTATATGAAATGTTGAAGGGTCTTTTTGAAGAAAAAGATAAAATATATGAACAAACAAAATGGCAATGAATACATATCTATCGACAATTGAACCTACAAACAAAATAACAGGCAGAACAGAAACATTCTCATAGATACAAAGAACATTTTGTTGTTTGCCAGATGGGAGGGGGGTTGGAGGAATGGATGAAAAAGGTGAAGGGATTAAGAAGTACAAATTGGTTGCTAGACTCAAAAACTTCAAAGGGAAGGGGGGTTGGGGGGTGGGAAGAAATAAACCAAAGAACTTATATGCATAACCAATGGACACAGACAACAGTGTGGGGAAAAGGCAGGAGGGGGACAGGAGTGGGGAAGAGGGGGTCAATGGGGGGAAATGAGGAACATCTGTAATACATTCAACAATAAAGATTAAAAAATAATGATAATAATAATAAAAATCAATGGAAAAATATCCTGAGGTGAGGATTAAAAAAAAAATACACACACACACACACATTTTTTTCCCCTCACCCTGTTTTGTACATTACACAAAAATTCCACTTTAATGATTTTAAGTGGATTAGAGAGCCTAGGAAAGGCAAGTTAAAATGCACACAAGGATCAAGTGACAGACATGTGACAAAAGTATGCTGTTTAGCTATTTTCTCTGCATCTACTTTGCTGCATAAAAATTCTCTAACTTCAAAATGTATCTTGTAAATCAAAAATTCTAAAATGCTAAAAAGGACATAAAGTAAAGCTCTAACCTTGAGAGTGTAAAGAAATTGACAGTACAAGAAAGACAAAAAGCAGAGTACTGCAGAATGGAAAAAAGAGTCCAAACTAAGAAAAACACAGAAAGAAAGCAACATTCATAAAAAGATTAGTCAAAGCTGCAAAAAATGCGGTCCTAAAAAAGAAAAATCAGATTATAGAGACAAAAGATTATTTGAAAGACAAAAAAAAGCTAATTTTAATTTTTTTTTTATCCTCACCCGCGGACATTTTTCCATTTTTTGTTCAGGGAGAGAGGAACAGAGAGAGAGAGAGAAACATCGACGTGAAAGGGATACATCGAGTGGCTGCCACCCGCACAACCGACCAGGGCCGGGGACAAACTGCAACCGAGGTACATGCCCTTAGCGGGAACCGAACCCGGGTCTCTCAGGACCGCAGGCCGACGCTCTAACCGCTGAGCCAAACCGGCCAGGGCTAATTTTAATTTTTAAGGTTAAAATTTTTATTACTAGGTGAGAAACAGTAATAAAATCCCATTTTAATGAATAATACTGATATATGACATAAACAGACAGGGGTGTCTATACTCTAGTGAATGAACTTCAAATAAATCTATTACATTAAAAATTCTATAGAGTTGCCCTGGCCGGTTTGGCTCAGCGGTTAGAGCGTCGGCCTGCGGTCGGGAGAGACCAGAGTTCGGTTCCCGCTAAGGGCACGTACCTTGGTTGCAGTTTGTCCCCAGCCCTGGTTGGGTCGTGTGGGTGACAATCACTCGATGTGTCGCTTTCACGTCGATGTTTCTCTCTCTCTCTCTCTCTCTCTCCCTCCCACTCTATCTGAACAAAATATCGGGGGAAAAAATGTCCTCGGGTGAGGATTAAAAAAAAAAGAATTCTATAGAGCAGATACAACTTGAAGTGTCTGCAATTGTCACAGAGACATCAATGAACAAAGACATCAATGAACAAACATAATTTGCTTCAGCAAGTTCTGTCACGTCTGTAATTTGTGTTGGTGGGAGACCAAGTGAATATAAGATGAAGGCAGCAAAGGAAAAAAAATAACAACCTACATAAGTTAAAAAAAGGGTGAAACAACACAGCATTCCATAACTGAGAGTTATAGATAGCAGAGGGCATAAATATAGATTTGTAACCTTTATCTTTTCTGGGTAGCATCACTTTTAGCTTTTTCCACAAGTTGGGGAACTCAGGTCCTGCATCATAAGAAATCTCAAAAAGTTCATAAAATGTTCCCCGAAAAAACTCATGAAGCACATAATCAAATACTTATTTTATTTAAAAATAACAATAGAAATTCTTTGAACTAACTTCTATATCTGATGGCTCTAAGTTTCCATTTAAATGACTTAGAAAAAATCCAATTTTGACTTTTATGAGGTTTGTTTAAATGGGATTTTTGAACCTACATGATAAAATTAATGCAAAACCAAATAGCACTAGAGTGCTTTCCTCATACCACACATCTGAAAACTATAACTCACCACAGCAATGATAACTGTATAGGTCACAAGAAACTTGAAGGTTCAGAGTATGTTTGAGTATGTATTTTTAACAGCAAATAGTCACTAAAGCATGTAAATCCTTTTAAAACTCTATTATGGCCAAGATATTGTAAATACACTATACTCAGAAGGGTTTCTAGATGAGGGGGAAAAAAAAATCAAGGCACAATATGGCTGAACAATGTAGTCTTGAAAATTTGTACTGTTGGCCAGAAATCGAAACAGCAAAACCTGTTCCTAGCTGTACATGTATCAGATTCAGCTGTATGCTCAAGAATAGACTGTCATCTATATGGCAAAACCACATAGATTTTTCCTCAACGTTATGTTTCTCTTATTTTTGATTTTTTAAATAAAAAATTTAAAACTGATACCAAGCAATTATAATCTCCTTGATTTTGTTTTCAAAATTGTATTTTTTTTTTTATCCTCACGTGAGGACATTTTTGCATTCATCTTCAGATAGAGGGGAAGGGAGAGAGGGGGAAGAGAGAGAGAGAAACATCAATGTGAGAGAGACACATCGTGTGGTTGCCACCCACACGACCCCGGGGCCAGGGACAAACTGCAACTGAGGTACGTGCCCTTTTGCAGGAACCGAACCCGGCCTCTCTGGTCCGTGGCCAATGTTTTAACCACTGAGCCAAACTGGCCAGGGCCAAAATTATATTTTTTTAATAAGAGTGAATCATCAAATATAACCCAGTAATTTAATTCTTATGGATTTCAGTTAAATTTTATACTCTATTCATAAAAAATTAATCCACAAATCCAAGAAGGGGAAAAAAAAAAGACATTTTTCCAATTTTGAGACTAGAAAACATGGTTGCCATATGTGTAATGAACAATGGGGTAAATGAGGGACAGCCCATGGATGTCATACGTGCATTCAACATATTTATAGTCACAAATAAAACCACAAATAGTATACAGCTCTGCTCCTAGCCAGATATATTTTCTCCACAGTTCTATCCAAATCGAGTTTGTCATCTGACATAGCACTTGTTCCTTTCTGTTAATGCATTCAGGTTTTCTTTTAGGTCATCTTACCTTTTGTAAATTGGCCCTGTCTGATGGTGGAATCATCTCAGGAGTAAGAATGTGAGGCGGATCAATGCCCTTTATTAACTTCTGATTGATTAAGTGAAAAGCCAAGGCAAACTGATCCTTTGAAAGCTTCCCACAGTCCTTTGTGTCACATAATGCCCTGTACAAATAAACAAAATGAACAGTATATAAATGCCACAACTACCACTCTAAAAACCTAACATGACTATGTAGCTTTTTACAAATGATCAGTTGAATTAAAAAAGAAAGTCAGCCCCGCTGGTGTGGCTCAATGGATTGAGCATCGTCTCACGAACTGAAAGGTCTTGATTCTATTCTGGGTCAGGGCATATGCCCGAGTTTTGGGCTCCATCCCCAAACAGGGGCAGGCAGGAGGCAGCCAATCAATACTTCCTCTCACATCAATATTTCTATCTCTCTCTTGATAAGAACATATTTTAAAAGAGAAAGTCATACTAATTTGTGGCTTGCCCAAACTCATTCAAATGTTAGAAATGAGAGATCAAAGAAAGAGAGAGAAAGACAGAATGTTCACACTGGTGCTGAGCAGAGGACTCTAATCTGAGTTTGTTTTGTAACTTTTCTTACAAATTTCCACAACCACTCCTGCGTAAAAGTGGTAGTGGAGCAAAGAATCCCAACATTGTTTACTCCCAACACTTCACATTAAAAGATGTAAAAAAGTGAAATGTTAAGTTTCAACAAATTTGGTTCGCTGGTGGTATTAGAATGATTCTAAAACAAGCAAAAATTTCCATGAGAGCTTGCTTCTTGCAAGTTGGAGTAGGAGGGTATAAGGATCACCAAGTCAAAGCAGAAACAACAGCTGCAAATTGAGATCACATGTGGAGAAAAGGCAGCAATCCGGAAACCTTTACAAAATCACTTGAAGAGAAATAGCAAATGTTTTATTCTATTTTCTTTTTCATAAGCTTAGCTTTCTGAAGTCCTGATCTGTTTGATCCATTGAAAACCAGTATGGCCTGATGAAAAAACTATAGGTTACAGTGTCAAAAAATCATCGAATTCCAGTTTTACTACTTATTTATTCTTGTGACCTTAGCTAAATTTTTTAACCTCTCCAAGCCTTAATTTCTTTATCTATAAAGTGGAAATAAGAGCCCTTACCTGTGTTGTTCCGTGGTTAGAGTGTCAACCCATGCACCAAAGGGTCTCGGGTTTGATTCCCAATCAAGGGCACGCACCTGGGTTGCAGGTTTGTTCCCTTGCCCTGGCTGAAGCACGTATAGGAGGCAACCATTCGATGTGTCTCTCTCATATCAATGTTTCTCCCCCCCCCACTTCCACTCTCTCTAAAAATCAATGGAAAAAATATCCTCAGGTGAGAAGTAACAAAAATAGAGATAACATCCATCTTGCAAGATTACTATGAGAATTAAAGACACAGTTCATAAAAAGTGTGGGCATAATGCCACATCCATGACAACTGTCATTTTACTGAGCATAGTGCCTAGCCTAGGCACTCAAAAGTGGCAGCTATTATTAGTTGTGCACATAATCTTCCCCAGTATTGGGTTCTTTTCCTTTTAAGACAGATCTACTGTTCTCCTTTAGTCTTTTCTAAGTTTCTCTTTTCAACTATGTGGTTCCACTTCTAAATGTTTGCTGCCCCTTGAAAACCTCAAGGTAACTTCTGCTAGTCACATGAACTGGCAGCTGGCACACTATAAAGCATTTTCATGTACACTGTCTCCTTTAATGTGACATTCACTAGAGACACTAATGCTTGTCTTTTTAAGGACCAAGTATGTACTTCCTATGTGAAGGTATAAAAGTACACATATACCCTACAGAATTATAAAAGTATGCCTTGAAGACACTTTAAATTTCAATTTTGGATTCTCCCTTAAAAATTTAAGTTTAATGAAATGATATAGATGCTGCATTTTAACATTCTAATAACAATTAACTGACACTGTCAATCTTACAAAACTTCAGATAACCCATCCTCAAGCTTCTGTCCATTATAAGAAATGCTGTTTTAAATTTTTCTATAAAGAATTCTAAAACAAAAAGTTTCCTATTTACAAATGCCTAAAAATAATAATGCACAAAACTTGATTTAATGTAAAACCATATTTGTTTTATAAATCAATTTAAAAAATTTTATTCATTGATTTGAGAGATAGGGAGGGAGGGAAGAAGAGGGGGGGGAGAGAGAGGGAGAGAGGGAGAGGGAGAGAGAGAGAGAGAGAGAAAGAGAGAGAGAGAGAGAGACAGGGAAACACTGATTTGCTATTCCACTTACGGATGCATTCATTGGTTGTTTCTTGTGTGTGCCCTGACTGGAGAATCAAACCCTCAACATTGGCATATCAGGACAATGCTCTAACCAACTGAGCTACTCGGCCAGGGTAAATCAATTTAAATAAAAGTCTTACCAAATATGGGCTAGTAAGGCAGAAGGTAAACCTGTCTTCAAAAATATTTCACGAACTTCCAATCCAGACACAAATCCATCCATATCTTTATCAGTTTTCAGGAAGATTTCATCATATTTAGCTTTTTCTGCAGGCGATACAACCCACTACACGGAAAAAAAAAATATATATATATATATATTTATACACACATACATACATACAAACATACAGTATTTCTGCCAAAATGAAACAAAACTTTGAAGTGATATCATTGAACCCATGACAGTATCTGTCACAAATTCTGAGCAATTCTACCTCACTAACTACTACGTACAGCAACAGTATATCATTTTCATTACAACCCCAATCAAAACGCTATGGTAAAGAGAACATTATAGAAGAAAAATATAGGTCATTGGGACTACATTTATAGATGCCCATTTTACTTTTTTTAAGTAATGAGTAAATTCAAGCACAGTTAACTCTTGGTAATGACCAGATGAATACAGGTAACTGGGAGAGTATATAAACAAAATATTTAGATAATTCTCAATCTCCATTTTTTAGAGTTTCATTCAGCATTGTTAACTATAGCCAAATTTGGCTGATTTGCATGGCCTGTCATTATTTCCCTTTACGCAACCTGACAAAAAGTAGGTTGGAGGGAAAAAAGGCCTTGGAAAACCCAAAATTGGATCATTTGAACCCAAAGAATCAAGAGTTAACTAGAGAGTAAACAAACAAAAACACCTATTAACTATGCCAAGGCAAGCATGCCAGATTAGGATGGAGTATCTGCTACCTCCAACTTTAATTCTAGGTAAATCAAAGCAAAGCCAATGAACCTAAGTAAGGCCAACTGCAGAAGGATTATCTATTTTCTTTGGGACATCACATTATGCAGATTCAACCAGAGGGAGCTCTAAATCTTGATCCCACTGATTGTTTCTTCAATCTTCATCAAGCAATCAACTGTTAAATGCCATGCACTTTGTTTTTAAAAAAAAGTTGTTTAACACTGATAAATCTATACCTGTCTTAACGGTGCTTTGGTAGGTAAAATGCCTACAGGTGGTAAGAAGTGGTAAGATTCCTTTGCTGATGCTGATGTGGGGATCAACCGCATAGAGCCTGATATACTGACCGTTTTCCTCTTAGAAGGTGGCACCAAGGCTGGAGGCAAGGACATTGGCACAGGTTCTTTCTCCAATGCGCAGTATACCAAAAACATGGCCTTCAAAATAGATGAACCAGGGTCATATATATTAAAATCACTTAATAACATCCACCCATTGAATTGACTACTGTCCAATAACAAAACATCTTCAATCTGTCTCAAATCCCTTTTTAAAGAAATTAGGCTGGGAAGAAAAGAAAGTGGAAAAGAGGAAGAAAGTAAAGAAAGGAGGAAGAAAGAAAAATAAATCAAGGCTAAGCAACTTTTAGGAAGATAATCTGAGTAACAAAAACTTAGACACACATCCTTCAACTAAAGTTCTTACAATGTCAAAAGCAAACAACCTGGGGAAAAAATATTTGCAAAGAAAAATCTAATCTGCCTAATTATATAGAGTTCTTAGAAATTAACAGAAAAACAGCCCTGGCCAGTTTGGTTAAGTGGTTAGAGCGTTGGCCCGCGGACCAGAGAGTCCTGGGTTAGGTTCCCGATAGGAGCATGTACCTAGGTTGCAGTTTGTCCCTGGCCCCGGTTGGGGTCGTGTGGGTGGCAACCACTTGCTGTGCCTCTCTCACATTGATGTTTCTCTCTCTCTCTTCCTCCCTCTCTCCCTCCTGCTCTATCTGAAGATAAATGCAAAAATGTCCACAGGTGAGGATAAAAAAAATTAAAAAAAGAAAGAAATTAATAGATAAACAAAACAATACCCACCAAAATCCAATAGCAAAATAGGCAGAGTATGAACAGATATTTTACAGAAAAATAAACACTACAATGTTCTTATTCTTTAACATAAAAAAATGTGCTCACTTTCACTCTCAAGAAAAATGTAAGTTAAAATTATACTAAAATACAATTTTCCACCTAACTAGCAAAAATCCAGAGTTTCATAATGTACTTTGTTAGCTAGACAGGGCAAACAGGTATAGTGCTTGTGGGAGCTCAAAATGGTACAAAAATTATGAAAGGCAAATTGACAACATTTACCAAATTTATTTATGTCCCCTTTGGCTCAGCAATCACACATCTGGAAATCTATCCTCAGATTTACCTGCCTACATAGGAAATACTGTATGAAAAAAATTAATTACAGAATTTCTTGTATCAGCACCCAAGTGCTCATCAACAGAAGATTGGTTAAAAAAAATTATAGTATATCCATAAATGAAATACTATGAAACAAAAAAAGGGGGGAAGGGGCATTCTGTATCCTAACTGTCGTGGTACCTTCATAGGTATATACAACTGTTAAAACTCATCAAATTACATACTTAAATGCAGTTCATTGTATATGTAGTCCACAATAAAGGTGACTAGAAAAAAAAAAAAATCATGGAGCTCTCTGTATGAAAAGATATCCAAGACACACTACTAAACATGAAAAAAGTAAAGTGTTGAACAGTATGTATACTGTGTTATCTTCTATGTTAAGGGGTAATAATTATTCATATTTGTTTATATTTGCATTAAGAAATTCCAGAAGGATAAACAAGAAACTAAGAAAAGTGGTTCATTATGGAGTAGGTGTAAATGGAGCAGTTGAGGGCAATGACAGGACTGAGATTTTTTTCCACTGAATATATTCTTATATTGTACTGATTTCTGAACCATGAGAATGTATTATCTATTAAAATTATTTTAAATTATTAAATATATAAAGCACTTGCACAAAGTGAGACAACCTTCATAGACTGTGCCAGGATATCCCTTCCACTCTGAATTCAAGGAACCTTCAAGACTTTCAAAAGATGAAATTTTCCATAACTATCTTCAAACATATGAAATTACTCAGAGCAATTTGGAACCTCCACAAAGATTCCAATAACAACTGGAAGGAAGCTTTAATATTTCTTAATTTTTTTTTCTTCCATTACAAATGGCAGTTCTTCTCAGAATAAGTCTGCTTCTAATTCTAAGTTTTGTGGAGGATTCAAATCAGCATTTATTGAGCACCTAATACAACCCATGATTTCTGTGATTACTAATATCATTTTACAAATGAAGAAACTGAGGCTAAGAGATGCTAAGTAACTTGTCTGATATATTTTTAAGAAGTGATAAGGTAAGGTTCAAACCAAGACCTTCTGTTTTATTCCAGATTTGATCAGCTTTATGAGGAGGACACATGTACTTTTATAATATGATGCTCTCTCGCTCTGGCCAGTTTGGCTCAGCATTTGGAGCGTCGGCCTGCAGACCAGAGAGTCCTGGGTTAGGTTCCCGCTAGGGGTGTGTTATCAAAAAAAATATATGTATATGATGCTCTCTTCTACAAGCAATAAAACTAACCTTTAACCCATTGGTACCCAAATTGCAACAGGCATCAGAACTACCTGGATAGCTTGATAAAGTACAGATTTCTGGGCCCCACTCCCAGAATTCTAGAATCATTAAGTCTGCAGTTGGGCAGGAGAATTTGTATTTCTAGGAAGTTCCCAGGTGATGATGATGCTGTTTATCCTAAGACCACATTTAACCATTTGATCCAACCAACAATTCTTCAACTTGAAGAATTCAATTTCAGTTTTATTTTATTTATTTATTTTTCAATTTCACTTTTGGAAACACACAAACTTTCTATCTCCAAAAGCTCAAAACTCCAGAAAGTAAACAATCTGGCTAGCACATACTTTCAACCAAATTCACAATATATATAATACCATCAGATTGACACTAAGCTAAAAGAAGCAACTAACATGCACATTAAAGGTCAGCATTCTTCTTGCTGCAGATCGGAGTCATTTCCTGGAAAAGCGAACATGAAGCAAATAAAGCAACATCAGCCATCTGCTGCCAACAGACAACACATTTTCTGAAAGTTAAAAAAATTCTATATTATTAATTTCATGTTGTCTTGAAAATAGTTTCCTTGACAAAAATGAAGTCAATTTTTCTACCAAACAAAAGAGAAAAAGTGAACTGTATACCACTGGGTTGTGACTTTATTTTCTTATAACACTGTACTTTATCCTAATCAAAGTCTGCCACTGAAACAAATAACAGCATTGAAACAAATACAGCTACTAAATCAAAGGATGCACCATATACACACACACACATAAAAAGTACCTGGCCGGTAACTAGTTTTAAAATTAAATGTATTAGCAAATGCATTTACACAGCCAGAAATAGACACTTAACTAAGAAGCATTTAGAATATCTTTTTTATTATTTCAATGTAAAAATATCAAAAATAAAACTAAGCTTACCCCAAGTTAGCAGAGAAAAGGACAAAGAGAAACTAAAAAATAATAAAATTGATATAGTGGATTTGCAGACATCTAAAATATTCTGAACAGAAATGTTAGCATATCCAGAGAACATACATAAAAATCGATCATGAACCTAGCAACAAAGAAAACCTTAACAAATTATTTTAAGCAGATATTTTAAAAACCATATTCTCAAATAATAATCAGCTAAAACTATATATAAAGGGAACAAAAAACAAACACACATACTTACTTTGAAAGTATGAAACATTCCTAAACAGATGATCAAAACAACTAAAAATTATCTAGCCCTGGCCGGTTTGGCTCAGCGGTTAGAGCGTCGGCCTGCGGTCCAGAGAGACCCGGGTTCGGTTCCCGCTAAGGGCATGTACCTTGGTTGCAGTTTGTCCCCGGCCCTGGTCGGTTGTGTGGGTGGCAGCCACTCGATGTGTTCCTTTCACGTCGATGTTTCTCTCTCTCTCTCTGTTCCTCTCTCTCCCTCCCACTCTACCTGAACAAAAAATGGAAAAATGTCCTCGGGTGAGGATAAAAAAAAAAAATAAAGAAAAAAATAAAATCAATAAAGAAAAAAAAATTTTTTTTTAAATTATCTAAAAAGTAGTGAAAAAAAGAATTCTATGTATCAATATCAATGGAATACAGTTAAACCTATATACTGGGAAAAAATTGTTCTTTAATTGCTTTGAATATTAAAGATAAAAATAAAGGGACTTAGAACTCATCTTCAGAAATTATAAAAAAAAACTAGGAAGATGGAATTAAGATAAAAGTTAGAAAGAATAAAAGTCAAGACATAACAGAAAGAACAAAGAAATCCAAAAGACATCTCTATTTAAAGATCATTCTAGATAAAATCCAATTAAACAAAAACGAGAGGGAGAAAAAAATACATAAGATTTGGAATGAAAAAGGAGTACAACCCCAAACCAAGATGAAAAAAATAACGTAAATAAATCTGTGCCAACAAGTTTGAAAGTCAAAGAAATGGATGGTTCCCTAGCCAAAAAAAAAGAAAAAGAAAATTTGAACAGACCAATTTTCAAATAAGAGATTAAAAGGGGGATTAGAGATTTACCACTTGTGAGTTCACAACAGAATTTTACCTAACCTTTAAGAAAGAGATGAATATACTGCTATTTGAAATTAACCACTCAATTACTAAGGATAACATGTCTTCAGATAAGATGTCAAAACTTCCACAACATATATAAATGAAGTGAAACTAAAGTGTTATTCATGTTTTCCTTTAATAAAATACATGAAAATTTGGGGGTATATGTTAAGTAAAATTATCCCATAGCAGAAGCAGGTACAGAGATGCTTGGTCAATTCAGGATACAAAAGATACTACTACTCAGCATCTTTACAGTGCATTATCCAAAGTATATATCTGTATGTACCTTAAAGTCAAATAAAATGAAGATAGCAAACATATACTTTTTCTATTACCCATTTGTTTAAAAATAGTTATTGATTAACTACAAATTCTAGGTAAAAATATTCATACCAACAATCTTAGGGAAATAAGTTTTCCTATAAGGATGAACTAAAAGGGGAAAAGTAAGCTTGAGAAAACCATTAAGATGTTTAAGATTTTAAGAGTATTTGGTTACTTACAACTGCAAACTCATCTCTGTCAAGCATTCCATCATGGTCAATATCACTCAGCTCCCAAACCTTAAAAAGAAAAGAATTGAGAAAGATAATGTTCTTTCATTTAATGTGCTACATGTAAATACCAAATATGAAAATAGAGGTAAATGTTTCGCCTAAATATCATATTTTTTTCTGAGAAATTTCAATTATGCTGACTACTTTATTACATTGCTATTATATGCTATATTAACATTACTATAAAAAGAAGTAATAATTCAATTAAGTGTTTTTTAAACAGAAATTCTTTTACAAAATTTTTAAACTATTTTCTTCCTTTCAAGTTATAAAACAATTATGTACATAGTATTTTAGACAACTACAATGCTTTTTCACAAATATCAACTCAGTTAACTTATGCAACAGTTCCATGTGGTTCCATTTGTTTTAGACATGAGACTACATGACCTATCTAGGATCATGCAACTATTATTAAGTAAAGGAATAAGTTTTCAGTGTGAAGATTTTTCCATTATTGTCTTCCCTACACTACAGAATCTCCAATCAACTAAAAGAAATATGCAATACTATGTTATGAATCATTAGCCAGCTAATGTCCAGGGCTTACAAAGAAAAAATAAAATCTAAAAGGCCCTGGTTGATTTGGTCTAAATCTAGAATAAATTCCATAGTTTTGGACCAGCTATAAAACCATGTTAAACCCTGAGATGAAGATATTCAAACATTCAACAAAATCTCACTTGAGGCAGGAAGAGAAAGTGAACTGAAGAGAGACAGGAGTGGAGATAAGCAAGTACCTGATCATTAATGCCTTAAAAGGAATCTGGACTTCATCCTAAATGTAATGGGAAGCTACTAAGAGGGTTAGGTTTACATTCAAAAAGAGATAACAGGCCCTGGCAGGTTTGGCACAGAGGTTAGAGCATTGGCCTGTGCACTGAAGGGTCACAGGGTTGATTTCCAGTCAAGAGCACATACTTGCAGGTTCAATCCCTGGCCCTGGTTGGCGTGCATGCAGGAGGCAACCAATCAATGTGTCTCTCTCACATCTATATCCACACACCCCCACCCCGACCCTCTCAAATCAATAGAAAAAATATCCTCAGGTGAGGATTAACAAAAAAATATAAAAGGATTATATTGTAGTTTAGAAATCTCACACTGGACCACACAGTGGAGAAATGATCAGTGAGATACAATACTAGAAAATGGCTTTTATATCAATATTTATTGAGCACCTAACCTATACAACACTGATCCAGCAGTAGTACTGTTGGTGGTATGGTAGTAGTCATTATCATCATCATTGGCTGTGTTAAGTAGTATATGCTAAGTACTTTACATACATTATCATATTTAATCCTTACAACTCTATAATCTGTGAATCATACTCATTTTAAAGATTAGAAAACTAGCCCTGGCTGGTTTGGCTCAGCGGTTAGAGCGTCGGTCCACAGACTGATGAGTTATGGGTTCAATTCAGGTCAAGGGTACGCACCTCAGGTGCCGTTTGTCCCTGGCCCTGGTCAGGGTCACACGGGAGGCAACCAGTCGATGTCTCTCTCTCACATCGATGTTTCTCTCTCTCTCTCCCCCTTCCACTCTATCTGAACAAAAATGGAAAAATGTCCTCATGTGAGGATTAAAAAAAAGATTAGAAAACTAAGACATGCTTTTCTAATGATTTGCCCAAGATCACACAACTAAGAAGTGGTGCAGTCAGGATTTGACCCCACAGAGTCTGATTAAGCAAGGAATTAAAGAAAGGACTAGAGGTTTAATGAGAATAGATAAGGTTAAAATATGAAAAGTGGGGGAGAAAAATCACTGTGGAAACAGTACAAGAGTGGCTGGCAGTAAGGAAAGCCCAGCTGAAGTGGGTGATCATGAAATTATGACAATACCAATCTTTATTAGATTTTCTCAGTAGTCCATATGCAACCGCAGAGAAGGTAGATACTTAGCTTCATGCAAAGCTGGATTTTCACCACACAAGCAAGAAGTTAGAAAATGGTAAAGGGAGCTAAGGATACTGACATGAAACTGTGGACCATAAAACTCCAAGTTGGATGAGGAAAAAAGTAAGTTCAAAAAATAGAGAAAGTAAAGGAGTCTGAGATTTAAAGATCTTGATGAAGTCAAAGAAGCAGTCTTGCAAGTATCTAGGAAAGAGTTCTAGAAAGGCAAGAAGTTCTATTTAGAGAACAGAATTTATGATTTCAGAGATGAAACTATTCCTTATGACAAGGCCCCATGATACAGCCATGGAGTAGGTGGCAGATGAAATTAAGTCAAGGAATTGAGAGGTCGGAGTGTACAACACAAATAAAAAAAGACCTACTTAAGGCGCTTCTAGATAGAGCTAATTGCAAACACACATATTTTAGAAGGAATAACCAAATAAATAAATAAATTGGCAATGATTTTATGTATTAAGTCAGAACACAAAATTCTATAACACAACTTCAAAATAGGATCTGTGCATTTTTTTAACAATGAGCTGTAAGTGTTCCTGGTAGATACAAAATTAAAATACATATAAATTACAGTTAGAAGTTAATAATATCTTACTCTTCCAAGGATATCCACAGGTAACTTAGAGTTAAGCAACACTGGTTTCACTTTATCACCAGACAGAAATCCATTTGCTGGGCTTAAACTATCAAAAATTGCATCATACTTGGCCTTATCTTCAGACTATAATATAAAAAAAGATCACAAATTAAAACAATAGTGAAAATAATTTCACTGAAGTTAAAAAATCAAGCCCTCAAAGAATGAATAGCATATTTTAAAAAACTCATTATTTAAAAAACATTTTTCACTTTTATCAAAATACATTATAGTAAACGGTAATTGAAGTTCCTCCACCCAAGAGTTCAGTATCCCCTCCATTCCTTTTGTAGATGGATCACTATCTTTGCTTTTCTAATGTTTAGAATCACAAGATTTCAGTGATAAAAGGGCTTTCAGAAAAGCACTCAGTCCAACCCTCTTACTTAAATAGATCCATAGCAAGGAAGTAACTTCTATAAAAACACACATCAAGCCCTGGCCGTTTTGGCAGTTAGAGCACTGGCCTGCGGACCACAGAGTCTTGGGTTCAGTTCCCATCAGGGGCACATACCTCGGCTGCGGTTCAGTTTGGTTCAGTCTGGCCCTGGTCGGGGTGGTGTGGGAGGCAACCAATTGATGTCTCTCTCTCTCTCTCTCTTTTTTTTAAATCCTCACCAGAGGATATGTTTTTATTTATCATCAGATAGAGTGGGAGGGAGAGAAAGAAACATCAATGTGAGAGAGACACATCAACTGATTGCCTCCCACACGACCCAATCAGGGCCAGGACTAACCGCAACCAAGAGACATGCCCTTGACCAGAATTGAACCCGTGACTCATTGGTCCACGGGTCAACACTCTAACCACTGAGCAAAACTGGCCAAGGCGTGTCTCTCTCACATCAATGTTTCTTTCCCTCCCCACTCCCACTCTATTTTAAGATAAATGGAAGAAAATCCTCGGGTAAGGATTAAAAACAAACAAACAAAAAACACAGCTAAATAGGGACATTCCAAGACTTTCTAAACACGGTGTAGTTGTATTTCAAACTCAAATAACTTTTAAAAAGAAAATCACTTCCATAGGAATAAACATCAAGTTTACCCCATTTTTCCCAAAGCAATATATTTTATCAATAACAAGAATTATCTAAACTCCTGGAAAGTTACTTGTATAACATAAAAAAATATGTTCTTGATTTGTCAAGTCCAAATCCCTACACTTTTTTTTTTTATCCTCACATTTTTTTGTTCAGACAGAGAAGGAGGGAGAGAGAGAAAGAGAGAGAAAAACATCCACCTGAAAGGGACACATCAAGTGGCTGCCACCCACATGACCTAACCAGGGCCAGGGACAAACTGCAACCGAGGTACGTGCCCTTAGCGGGAACCAAACCCGGGTCACTCTGGACCACAGGCCGATGCTCTAACCGCTGAGCTAAACCACCCAGGGCCAAATCCCTACACTTTTTTAAATTAGTTAAGAGGCCCTGCCAGTTTGGCTCAGCCATTAGAGCAACAGGTGGACCAAAGAGTCCCATGTTCGATTCCAGCCAAGGGCATGTACCTTGGTTGTGGTTCATCTCTGACCCCAGTTGGGGTTGTGTGGGAGGCAACCAATTGATGTTTCTCTCTCTCTCTTTCTCTTCCTCCTTCTCTCCCTCCCACTCTATCTGAAGATAAATGGAAAAATATCCTCAGGTGAGGATTAAAAAAAAATTAGTTAAGAGTACACAACATACATACAAACCGAAATGGTTTGCTGACAAAACTGTACATATTTATTGAAGGACATTGATCTGCTATATTCTAAAAGTATTTTAAAATTAAAGTTTTAAAAATCCGATAAGGCCCTGGCCAGACAGCTCAGTTAGTTAAAGCATCATCCCAATATGCCAAGATGCAGGTTGGATCCCTGGTCAGGGCACATCCAAGAATTGATCTCTCTCTCTTGTAAATCAATTTAAAATATATATATATATATATATTTTTATCCTCACCTGAGGATATTTTTCCATTTTTTGTACAGATAGAGTGGGAGGGAACCGAACCCGGGTCTCTCCGGACCGCAAGCCGACGCTCTAACCACTGAGCCAAATTGGCCAGGGCTAAAATATTTTTAAATAAATAAATTGTATTTTAAAATAATCTGCTAAGCCTGGCTGGTGTGGCTCAGTGGATGGAGCATCATCCCACGGACTGAGAGATCCTGGTTCAATTCCCAGTCAGGCATGTGCCCCAGGGTCAGGTCCGATCCCTAATGGGCGATGTGCGGGAGGCAGTCGATTGATGTTTCTCTCTCACATTAATGTTTCTATCTCCCTCTCTAAAAAAATCAATAAAAACATATTTACAAAAATAATGATTTGATAGATAGCTATAACCAGTGTGATGTCTCCAAATACCTATAAAGCAAAATACCCATTTCAGAAAATAATTTCATAAAGAATTGCTTGTTTTATAGCTCTACAAACAGTACTTACTTAACCAGAATTTTCCAGCCACACATAACAGCAGTGGGGTAAACTAGACATAATACCAGTGGGCTAAAATGTTCATCAAATATTTTAGTTAGTACAGGATTATATCACCGTTTTTAGTTTACACTATAACAGGAATGAGATTAAGCGAATACTGTCACAAAATGATTGACACTGCTGTAAGATCCCTCCAAAATTTTTTAAGTACCAGTATTTCCCAAACAGTAAAAAATAAAAGTCTAATGAAGATTGCAATATATTTCGAATGTAGACCGAGAGGATGTTCTGGGAAAAAAGCAGGGGTAAGGAGAGAAAAGTTACAAAGTCTACTTACTTTTACAGCCCATGGCAGCTCATTTGCAGAGGTTCCACTGATTAGCAAGGGACTGCTGGTATCATGCTAAAAAGGAAAATATAGCACGTGAAGGGCTGAAATCCTCACATCAATAAACAATGAAGAAAAATAAGTCCTTGCGTTTAAATACATTCATATAAAATGTTGGCTCTCAATGAACACACACTCTATTTTACGTTAATCCTACTAGACCACCTAAATACAAAAGAAACAAAAACAGTTAGCTGAGTTAGCTGCATAAATGAATGTGGAACACTAAATAAAACTTAAGTATTACTAAAGAAACCTAATATAACTGACATCAAGATAAGGATATGTAAATGGAACAAAAATATTTACTGCCCTGTTAACTTATGACTTCTTCCAAGCATTCTTTAAGGAAAGCCAACTGGGACAAGAACTAACTTAAGATTTATAAGTTAAAAGTACATAAATCTACCAACAGCATGCCCAACTAATTATGCTTATCTGCTTGTAGAGACAGATAAATATATGAGCAAATTTTATAATAATACAGTTAGGCAACAAATCCCTAAATTATCCCTCTGGCTCCATGACTCCAAGCCTAAACTCTGAAGTGCAGAAATTCTTAAAACTAAGGTTAAATTAATAATATTCAGACCAAACACTTTCAAAATACTGAATTTAAAAACAAGCAAGAAGAGTCATGAAACTTCTGAAAAAAGGAGTAGGGTAGACAAGCCTAGCCTTATCAGATATAAAAACAAATTACCAAATCTGATCATTAAAAAAATGCCAAATTAGCATTATGGATAAACAAATAGATCAATGAACAGAAAAATCCAGAAAGAAACCAAAATACATATGAAAATTTAGCACATGATTGAGATGGCATTTCAAATCAGTAAGGAAAATATGATTATCAATAAATTGCATTAGATCTATAAAGTAGCCATCTTTTAAAAAACATAAATCTGAATTCATATTCATACCTTACATCAGGACTAACATAAATGTGATAAAAGAAACCATCAAATATTTAAATCCTAATAATTCATATACCTAAAAAACAATGATCTCTTTATAGAAAAAAGTCACCATAAACAAAGTAAAAAGACAAATGACAAACTGGGAAAAAAATATTTGCAATTCATATAGACAAAGAGCTATTTTCCTAATATATCAAGAACCTCTAGAATTCAATTAAAAAACAGACCAAAAGGCACAAAAGGCTAGGCTATAAACAGACATTTCAGAGAAAGGCTATGTAAATAAATAATAACCATGAGAAAAACTATTCAACCTCATTCCATAAAACCAAAAGGACAAATTAAAACCACACACTCCATTTGTTACCTATCAAAATGACAAAGTTTGCCCTGGCCGGTTTGGCTCAGCGGTTAGAGCATCAGCCTGCGGTCCCGAGAGACCCGGGTTCGGTTCCCGCTAAGGGCATGTACCTTGGTTGCAGTTTGTCCCCGGCCCTGGTCGGTCGTGTGGGTGGCAGCCACTCGATGTGTCCCTTTCACATCGATGTTTCTCTCTCTCTCTCTCTCTTCCTCTCTCTCCCTCCCACTCTACCTGAACAAAAAATGTCCTCTGGTGAGGATAAAAAAAAAAAAAAGATATTCAAAATGACAAAGTTCCAAAAGTTTGACAACAGTATGTTAGCAAAAATGCACTCAACCAATTGCTGGTGGGAGAATGAACTAGTGCAACCACTACAGACGACACTGATATTATATGTAAAAATTACAAATGTACAAACTTTTTTTTTTATCCTCACAGGAGGATATTTTTCCATTTTTGTTCAGAGTGGGAGGGAGGGAGAGAGAGAGAAAAAAAAACATTGACGTGAAAGGGACACATCTAGTGGCTGCCTCCCACACAACCCCAACCAGGGCTGGGGACTAATCGCAACCGAGGTACATGCCCTTGACCGGAATCGAACCCACAACTCATTGGTCCGTGGGCAACGCTCCAACCACTATGCCAAACCGACCAGGGCACAAACGTACAAACTTTTGAAACAGCAATTCCATTTCTGAGAATTTACATATATAAATACATTTCTGCATATAAATAATAATAAATATTCAAGGTTATGTACTGCAGCAAGTTTAAAAAATATTTTTATTGCCCTGGCCGGTTTGGCTCAGCAGTTGGAGTGTCGGCCCTTGGACTGATGAGTCATGGGTTTGATTCCAGTCAAGGGCACGTGCCTCAGTTGTGGTTTGTCCCCAGCTCTGGTTGGAGTTGTTCAGGAGGCAGCCAGTCAATGTGTCTCTTTCACATCAATGTTTCTCTCTCTTTCTCTGTCTCTGCCTTCCTCCTCCCTTCCCACTCTAACTGAGGATAAATAGGTAAAAAAAAAATATCTTCGGGGAGAAGGGAGAGAGAGAAACATCGATGTGAGAGTGAAACATGGATTGGCTGCCTCCTGCACACCCCCCACCAGGTATCAAGGCCCCATCCCAGGCACGTGCCCTGAACCAGCAACCTTTTGGTGCATGGGATAACACCCAATCAACTTAGCCACATTGGTCAGGGTGCACTGCAGCATTTTTTAAAATAAAAGAGTAGAAACAAGCTAAAAGCCTATCAATAGAAAGTTAAATAAAGTATGGTGAATAGAAGCAAAAATAGAATGCAGCTATAAAAAAGAATGAGGAAGCTTTTCAGCAATGATATATAAAGATGTCCAAAACATATTGTTATTAAAATAAAGTACATAATCATGTACACAGTATGCTACAATTAATATAAAATAGGAATTATTTCTTTATATCCACATATAATAACTCTGGAAGGACACACAAGACACTAATAACAGTAGTAGCCATTATGAAAGAAAAGTAGCTGGGTGATAGAAGTTGGGGGACTTTTTTTAATACAGTAGTTTGTTTGTTTTTTAATCCTCACCCAAGGACATTTTTCCATTTTTTGTTCAGATAGAGTGGGAGGGAGAGAGAGAGAGAAACATCGATGTGAAAGGGACACATCAAGTGGCTGCCACCCGCACAACCCATCCAGGGCCCGGGACAAACCGCAACCGAGGTACGTGCCCTTAGTGGGAACCGAACCCAGGTCTCTCTGGACCACAGGCCGACGCTCTAACTGCTGAGCCAAAACGACCAGGGCTAATACAGTAGTTTAAAAAATAAAATTTAAATTTAAAAGCATTTCTTACAAATCTTGGTGGAGGAACAGCCAGGTTCAAACTACTCAGTGAAACCTCCAATCCATTCTGGGCACATGCCACAAGACGCAAAGCAACAAAGAATTCCTGAGGAAGAAAAATATGACTGTAAGAGCATTATCTACCTATCTATCCATTCATCTACCTACAGACATACTTATAATCTGAAAATACAAAACAATTCACAATTATTCCACGGTTTTTACATAGGAACAAATATAATAGCACATTTGCTCAAATAACACTTGCTTTGAAATTGAGAAAAGATCTATGTACAAAGATGTCCCCAGCATTATAAATAGAAAAAAAAAGTGTTAATATAAATGGGAAAATACTTAAATAGTGATATATACAGATACTGGAAATTAAAAACTAATAATCATGCTTCAAAGAATATTAAATGGTGTTAAGAAATACTTTTTATCACTTAAGTGAGGAAAAAGAATCTGGGAGGTGGAAAAAAAGCCCAGAAGAAAGTAATACCTAAATATTATCAAAAGTCATCTCTGGATTTAAGATTATAAATTTTGAAACTGAATCAATCATTCAAGTGACTCAATCATTGCTATTCCAGAAGAGCTACAGAGAATAACTGTGCAGCTTCTAAAAATAATTATATAACTGCCTGAATTCAAAATACTTATAATCAGTCTAAAATTTAATAAATAAATGCAAAGATGCTGAGGCAACTGGTTTTCAGTTAAAGTTGGGCCTGGGAATAGACATAAAAGACTTTGTTCCAGTTATATAACTTACAACTTGTCAATATGCTCTAGTACAATTACTGTTACAATCAATCCTTCACTACTTTTCTCAAACTCCCTATTCTCACCTACACCCTTCATACCCAATTCCTAACCTATTCTTAGAAACTTGCAGGTTGGCTGTTATATATAATACCTTGCCTTTACTCATAAATTTCTCAAGAAAATGCTGTTTGTTCCCTGAAGCTTTCCTCCCCTCCTCCAACATAGCTTCATAAGGCTCTCCCGGTACTCCTCTGTCCTTTTTCAAGTCTCTTCTGTTGAAGTCAATCTTTAAATCATCCAACCTCTAAATGCTGGTATTCTTACTAAGTATTCCACTGTTAACCCTCTTTCTCTTCTCATTCTACGAGATTCAATTACTCTTAGGAATCTGGTCCACCTCCAAAATATAGATGGGCTCTAAAATGAAATAGTCCTGAAATAAATTCTAGTTCTGCTACTTAAAGGTGTGAAGCCATGGGCAAGTGAAATAAAATTATTCCATAAAAGCGGAGCTTTGTATTATGGGAAACATAATAAAAACCATACAATAGGAAGTAAGCAGTCATTTTTGGCACATCGAAACTTATAAGTATAGGTTTATTTTCCTTCTTTCTTTCATTTTAATTCAAAAATCTATTCCCCCAATGCAAACATCAAAGTTTAACTGCAGACCTATAAATCCAGCCACCTAAATGTAACAAAGACAACTTAAACTCAACATCCAAAGTCAGGAATATCAATGTAGAATTTCTTAAATGGTAAACTCATGAAGATAGGAACCACATCTGTCACATTCACCTCTGTATTTCCAAAGCTTGGCTTAAAACAGGTACTCAATATTTGCTGACTGAATGCAGACTCTGGGTACCCATATGGATTTAGTGTTCCTACATCTCTAATGTACCAAACTGGCCCTTCTGTCCAGGAGCTCCAATGGGGACTACAATCTAGCCACTGAATCTTTTTTTAAATATGTTTTTACAGATTTTTAGAGAAAGAGGAAAGGAGAGGAAGAGACAGATAGAAACACTGATGAGAGAGAAACATCGATCAGCTGCCTCCTACATGACCCCTACTGGGCATTGAGCCCGAAACCCCAGCATATGCCCTGACTGGGAATCAAACCAGAGACCGCTTGGTGCATGGGACAATGCTCAACCACGGAGCCACACGGTCTGGGCTAGCCCTGCAATCTTAATTAAAAAACTGGGTGTTCTGACCTCATCAAAAATTTTCCCTTCCCTTTTCTGAGTTTAAGTCTGCTTCAGCAGTCCCCATGAGAAGGAAGGGTTAAGGGGGATTAGCTTTGAGTAGCAGTGCTCAACCAATGTATCACCAAGTAGCAAGCTTTGACTCCAATCCTGTAGAACTCTGAAATCCATCCCCAACAAGCAGAACTTCAAAGTATACTGATAGTGTCCAACACCCATAACCATTTTCATGAATTTCTGGTCTAGGGTTTACATCTAGCCTATAAATCATTTTTTGGTTTATAGGTCAGAGGTAAGACCTGGACCAGAATATTCAGGTTTGATTAGTCAAGAATTTCCTTTCAAATGAATGAGACAATACCATCTTAACACTTAACTAATAAAATTTATGTTTATTTATAAACCCTATACACATAAGAATTTTAATTAATAAAATACAAAGAGCAGTATCTCTATGAATGAATGAAAAATAATCCATGCTATTATTTGATGTATCCCCCAGAATTCTTATGTTCTAATCCCAACCCCCAAAGATGAAGGTATTAGGAGATAGGACCTTTGGGAGATGCTTAAGCCATCCTGGGAATCAGTGTTAATGGGATTAGTGCCTTATAAAAGAGGACCCAGAGAGATCCCTAGCACTTTCTGGCATTTGTGGATACCACAAGAAGTCTGCAATCAGGAAGAAAGCCCTCACCTGACCATGTTAGCACCCTAAACTGAGAATTCCAGCCTCTAAAACTATGAGCAATAAATTTCTATTTATAAGCTACCCAATCTGGTGTGTGTATGTATATATATATATATATATATATATATATATATATATATATATATTTTTATCCTCACCCAAGGACATTTTTCCATTTTGTTGTTGTTATTGTTCAGATACAGTGGGAGGGAGAGAGAGAGAGAGAAATATCGACATGAAAGAGACACATCGAGTGGTCGCCACCCGCATGACCCACCCAGGGCCGGGGACAAACTGCAATGCGCCCTTAGCGGGAACCGAGCCCAGGTCTCTCTGGACCGCAGGCCAACACTCTAACCACTGAGCCAAACCAGCTAGGGTCAATCTGGTATTTTTGTTATAGCAATCTGAACAGACTAAGACACTCCAGTAGAACAATGTCACCAAACTAACATTAACCTTTGGGAATTAGTTACTTTAATGCCTACTGATTAGAAGTATTTTCATTGTTAGGACACTTGTCCTTGCAAAACTCTAATGCTGGTATGAAGCAATTCTTAGTTTAAAAATACAAAAAACTGCTGGCTATTTTTTATTCTGAATCATTCAAAAAGTTTCTCATATGAATCTCTGAATCTTACTTGTTTGCTCAGGATACCTTTGCCATCTGTGTCAGCTAAATCCCAAATCTGAAATTTAGAAGAATAAAAAGAATCAGTCTATATTTTAAACAACAATCATTGTAAAAATAAACTAAATCCCTGTAGTTTACAACCTCATTTTTTGAGGTAACACCATAGATTTAAGATTCAGATTTAAGAATCATAGAATTAAAAGTGGAAAGAAACCTTTGGTAATCAGATTTAAGAATCACAGAATTAAAAGTGGAAAGAAACCTTAAAGATCATTTAGTGCAATACTAAGGCCATTAAAGTTACTTAAGAACACTGATCAGGGAAAGAACCAAAACCCAGGTTCTAACTTTCAGTCCAATGACTTTTTCATTAACCCAGGTTCTAACCCCAAGTCTAATGCTCTTTTTACTAAAACATATTACCTTGACTTTAGATCCTTACTAAGATGATATTCTTTCTTATGGGCAAGTTGAAATAATTAATGTTTATTTGTGAATAAATTATTAATGATAACTTTTCAGGGTTTGGAATACATATCATGTATAGAGACTTGCCAGGATATCAAGCCAGCAGAGGGACTTTCCACCATTTTGTGCTTTTTCTTAAGCCTCTCATCCCCCACTCTATTCACCACATATAAAACGCAGTTAGAGACAGTTATAATAGAGGAAGTAGAGATAGAGCCAACCCTCTGAGTGGGTGGCAAAGTTCCCAGTCTGCAGCACTGTTTCTCCCCACAATACCCGAATGTACTATTACTTCCTCATTTCATCCTACTAAAATGTACTGAAAAACACCTTACTTTTCAAATTCCCTCCATCTCATTACTATAACTGCCTCTATGACTCAGTTCTAACTTCTAAGTTTCTTGATGATATCTTTCTGAATTTGTATCCAATTTATCTATACTGCTAAATATTCATTATAATCTAGTCATAATGAACAAATACTACCTTTCCAAGTATCAAGTCTGGAAGCCCTGATTTTTTCAGGAAAGCAGCAGCATCAGAAGCCAATACTCTTCCAGTATTGCCTGTATCAACCTGAAAAAATACAAATGGTAAGCTGATATTAACACAAAGATAAAATTATTTGCCTTCCTTTCTGTGACTTGGGAACTGACTTTTTCAAGAAGGGAATGGGAATCCTTTGACTAAACCAAGGCCAAGGAATATATGCATAGTCATGTAAGTAGAGTACCATCTAGACAGCACTGGAAATTTATAAAGTGTTTTTTATTGTGTCCATTACACAAATGAGAGAACTGAAACTCAGAGGAGATAGAGCAAATTAGTGGAGCCATAATATTAACACATTATCTCCTGACTCCCGGTCTTCTATAGCTGCCTTTTAAATTCCAATAAACTTAAAAGGCAATAGAAGGAAAGGGGCACATTTCATAAAGAAGTCTTAGCTGCATATGTTCTCTGTTTTTTCGAACACCTTAAAATCATTAACTTCTACTTTTATACTTACTGTTAGAAACTGCAACACTTTATTAAAAAGTCAAAGCAGCTCTAAAACCAACAGTGATTCCATAATAAACTTAAGAAACATTTAAAAACAGTTAAGCTCCTAAAGCACACTAAGGTTAACACATCATTTTAACTGAAAGGGATTTTCCTTTAAGACAGAATGAGGTCAACAAGAACAGAAAAACAGTTAAAAAAAAAAAAAGAAGAAAGAAAGAAGAATGACTCTTACTTCTGCAAAGATTTCCTAAAGTTCAATTTATAAAAATAAAAAGTAAATTTTAAAAAGTTATGGGAAAGATGACATATTAGGATATTTTTGAACTATTTTTCCAGTTTAGTTAAAAGACTGTAAGTTTGTTGTAAACATATACAAAGCATTCTAGACAGGCCAATCCCAGCAAAGAAGCAAAAGAGAAATCCTTTCTTTCAAGTGCTCAGCAAAAAAGAAAGAACTGCCCAATCCAAATTTGGGATAACAAGGAAGTTGGGAAACCTGCCTCTAGAATTTTTCAGAATTCCTTTTCTTTCCCCACTCCTTGACCAGGGTAGGAGAAAAAAAGAACACCTACCCCAGCATAGTCTAAGTATAGAAGCACTCAAGGGAAACAATCAAACTCTTATGAAATATTTATGTACTGTATTCCAATTAAGAATTTTACTATCTTCCATTCTTTTGGTTACTAAAATAAATTAAATTAAACACAGCCATTTAGGCATTGTCATATATAGGCAGTTTCTGTTGTACTCTAATGCTTGCCTAAAGGCTTTGCTATAAGCTAGCAGATACAATTATGTCTTCAACAAAGTCTCAGAGCCTCATCTAAACGACTATACCCTGTACTATGAATTGTTAACACTTCAAAATATAGACTTTTGGGTAAAGACTTCTAAGCTGACATCAGTTAAACAACTGGTGGACTACGTCAGAATTTCTAAGACTCTGTGCAGTCGAGAAGTAGATCTATTTTATAAAAGCAGACCCCTGACTCAAGATGCAGGAGAACAAGAATTATACAGGACTAAATGAACTGTTTAGTCCTAAATTACTAAATGTAATTATAGTTGTTTACTTGGAATACTGTTGGTATTATTTTTAATATTCTATTTTATAATGGTATGTGGGAAGGCCCTTTATTTTTCTTCTTACACTATTTCTAACACTCAATTTAGTAGGCTCTGTGTTTGTAAAATGAATGAAATCATTTTCAATGGTATCTGATTCTGACTCTTCAGAATTTAAAAACAAATCCTTTGCTCTGGCCAATGTGACTCAGTTGATCGGGTGTCATCCTGTGTACCAAAAGGTCACCAGTCTGATTGCCAGTCAGGGCACATGCCCAGGCTTTGGGCCCGATCCCCAGCAGGGAGCATGCAGTAAGCAGTTGATCAATGTTTCTCTCTCACACCAGTGTTTTATCTCTCCCTCTCTCTTCCTCTCTCTCTCTCTAAAATCAATAAAAACATATTTAAAAAAATAAATCCTTTAACTGAATGCCCTTACTTTTTATGGCAATACAGTAGTTATTACATAGGTTAAATCAAAATTTGGTCTCCTTTGATATAATTGAGAAAATCGATAGTGCAAAATAAGGTCATATTTGAGAATGATTCTCTTTTATTCAGCTAGAACAAGGCGCTATTAAGGAACAAGAACTGACTTTAGCTAGAGGGGATCCCAATGCTGCAAGCCTTGGTGGGGAGGGGAGACTTAAAATAAAAGAAAAAACAAACAAAAAAAACTGACTTTATGTGGAGCCAATATCTATAAAGCCCTCCCAAGAAAACTGGCCTGCAGCCTAATTTATAAGGTCCCAGTCTCTCAGATAGTAAAGCAAGGTCACTTAGCAGACTAGGAACCTTAGCAGATATGGGAATCCTCGAGATCAGATAAATTCACTCAAACTTGTATGTACTGCAGGTAAAATATGGGGGTAGAATTTCTAAGGTTTGGACACTAGCCTCAAAATAGAGGAACAAATAAAGAGGCTTTATACAGTATAATCTGAGATTCTTTAAATAAATTTCAGGCAGAAATTAATTCTCTGGCCTTAGAAGTTGTTAAATAGTAAATGTATGGCTCTAGATTTGCAAGTCATACCCAAGGAGACCTATAACGGTTCCTTAATGCTTGCTGTACTATGTAAATAGCCAGGTAACTAAGCCAGGTTTATTAAATAGACCAACCTTTTTAGTGATTATGACCACAAGGTGAGATGATTATTAGGAAAAACTATCCAATATTTGGAAATGGGCAAATGAGATTGTCTACACCCTTAGGAGATGACCTGATCTACAGTATACACAGTTGTTTGACTTCTATCAACCAGGCTATTTTATCCGTACTGGTTAAATTATAGAAAACTGATAACAAAGCAGGTGATTCTTGTCCATATCAATGAAATAAATTTTGTCTGGAGAATATAAAGCTCTATAACTCACATTCTCATTTTTACATTACTGGTTCTCCCAGTAATTAATGAGTTGAAAAAAATCCTTGACACATGTTCATTTTACATTTGTATAAGAGTCGTGGTTTTAACTTTATAATATTAAAAACTTTAATAAGTCTTAAAAACAACTAAAAGTCATTTCCATTTGGCTTATAAATTAATTTTTATATGTATAAAAATTTATTTCATTGGTATGGACAAGAATCACCTGCTTTATTATCAGTTTTCTATAATTTAACCAGTACGGATAAAATACCCTGGTTGATAGAAGTCAAACAACTGTGTATACTGTAGATCAGATCATCTCCTAAGGGTGTAGACAATCTCATTTGCCCATTTCCACATTATAAAATAATTTGTATACTTTTATCCAATGTTATACGGGTTTTTTGTTTGTTTGCTTTTTATCCTCACCCGAAGACAATTTTGCATTTATCTTCATGAAGAGAAACAGAAACATTGATGTGAGAGAGACACATCGACTGGCTGCCACCCACACAACCCCTTGGGGCAAGGGACAAATTGCAACTGAGGTATGTGCCCCTAGCAGGAACCGAACCCAGGACTCTCTGGTCCACAGGCCGCTGCTCTAACCTCTGAGCCTAACCAGCCAGGGCTGTTATATGAATTTTTAAGATACATAAATATTTGAGACAAATGTTTGGGGCTTAATTATCTTTCCATCATTTTCTGAGAGCTTGTCAAAAGTATTAAGTATTGTGCCCTGGCCAGTTTGGCTCAGCAGTTAGAGCGTCAGCCTTTGGACCAGAGAGTCCTAGGTTCGGTGTTAGAGGCACATACCACGATTGCCCAGTAGGGGTTGTGTGGGTGGCGGCCAGTCAATGTGTCTCTCTCACATAGATGTTTCTCTCTCTCTCTTCCCCTCTTCTCCCTCCTGCTCTATCTGAAGATAAATGCAAAAATGTCCTCAGGTGAGGATTAAAAAAAAAAAGTTTTAAGTACTGAAAACATGAGGCTAAAGCACAAAAAATTGAAAACAAGATATATCAAATTTATCCAGCTAACTGGTAATCTACATGTATATAATCAAGGGTGGAAAATATATTTTATGTTCAATCTAGGAAGACAAACAAAAACCTTACCTGTCTATAGTATTTTTCATATACAGGATTCCCACTTGATAACTAAAACAAATAAATAGAAATTAAATGTTATTCAATAACGTCTATTAATATATTTGCATCCACTCAGCAGATATTTGAAAAATAAAAACAAACAGGATTAAAATATCCTTCATTTCAAAAAGTTTGGTTTTGTTTCTTTTGGGAGGAAAGAGGGAGTAAATAAAGGCAGCCACATAGATTACACTAAGAATCAGGTACAAGAAATAAAACAAGATTTTTAAAATTACTCTTGATATCAGAACTCTTTTCCTCACGCAAAATTTTACCCTAAACCCAACATATAGCAAATTAGGGGTGAAATGCTTGCCTTAGGCAGTCATCCTCTACCCAAGTGACCAAAGTACCTATAAATACAATTCCAAAACCACATCAATAAAATAATAAAATGAATAAACCAATAGATGTACAAAAGGACGATGCTATGATCGGATCCGAAATGCTTATAGGCAGGGAGTACCATTCAATTCATACCATAGTTCAAAGGGTTCCTTGGTCAGCTGATGAACAGACATCATCTCATCTGAAAGGCAGTTTAGAAGTATCAGTGTTTGAAGGCTCAGGTTTACCTAAACACAAATGTGTACAAGTGTTCTGGAACCAGGAAGGTTTCAGGGGGGTGATATCTGTGCAGGAATGTGAAGTATGAGTGGGGGAAGAGGGTGATCCTATATACAGGTAATAGCATGCACAAAGGCATGCATGCAACAGAAAGCTCAGTTATGATGAAAAGAATCACAAGGAGTTCTGAATGGTGATACAAAGTGAAGATAAGGTTGTAAAATTTTGTATAAGACAACTTATGAAGAGCTTCATCTGCATGGTAAAAGAAAATGAGGATGGAAAAAGGGTACAAATTCAAGAGTTATTAACTTAGTATTAGTTCTAGGTGATTATTTATATGTGAAAAGGAAAAGTAGAATGGAATGTAGAGTACTACATAGGAAATAAATGTAATGGCCCAGTGAAGGACCCTAACACTGACAATAGTAGAAAAGAAGGCTGTGCTTTAAGCATCAAGATTGGGCTTAGAGTTCTTAATGGGTACAAGACTGGATTAAAAAACCAACATCACTGAGAGCCTACTTTGAGAACATATTATGCTAAATGCTTTATAAATACTTCCACACTTAATCCTTGTGAGCCACATATTTTCATCCCAGTTTGCAAATGAAGAAACCTAATGTGAAGGTTAATTTTATGTGTCAATTTGGCTAGGCTATGGTACCCAGTTGTTTGGTCAAACACCAGTCTAGGTGTTACTATAAAGATATATTTTTTAGATGTGATTAATATTTAAATCAGTAGACTCTGAGTAAAGCATAATGTGGGTGGACATAATCCAGTTAGTTGAAGGCCTTCAGAGAAAAGAATGAGGTCCCCTGAGGAAGGAGAAATTCTGTCTCCAGAATGCCTTCAGACTCAGCTGCAACATGAACTCTTCCCTGGGACCTCAGCCTGCTGCTGGTTGCCCAGCAGATTTAGGACTTGCCAGCCTCCACATGAGAGCCAGTTCCTTAAAATCAATCAGTATGTGTATGCATGCATGTGTATGTCCCCTGTTGGTTCTGTTTCTCTGTAGAATCCTAATATACCTAGTCTCAGAGAGGTTACTTGTCCAAGCTTTTAAATGGCAGAGACTGGACTTAAATGCAGGTCTGTCCCACTCCCAGCTCCATGCTCTTTCACAAAACCATGCTGCTTCCCATATGCCATGGCTTGGCTCAGGACTGTCTTAATTTACAATCTGCTGTCCCAGTAACCCATCCAGATTACCATTTGCCTCAGATTTCTTATTTTCTTAAATGAATTATTATTATTAATCACTACATTAAAACAAACCAAGATGGATTCAGTACACTTCTAACTGTATACATCTAGCTTCTGGTCAATGTATCAGCTAACCCTGTGTAAGTGCTTTAATCACTCGAATAAGTAATGAATTCTAAAGGAGAACTAGTGACAATTCCATCTTTCTCTCCCTGATCCTTTACAGAAATGCCATAACCAACACCTTCTTTTCAAGGACAGCATGCAGAAGACTCACTGAGAAATATCCTCAAATGCAAGGACACTAACTGCCTTATAGCCTTTCAAGACAGCTGGAAAAGTATTTGACACTGGTGCTCCTGCTGGCTGTTTGGTGTGCCAGTCAGCACAGTGACGTGTGCAATGACCTGCAAGATGCACCAGGCCACCAGCTGGCTAAGTCAGTGGGGAGGGAAATTCCAGATTAGGTGCAAGGAGTCAAGGCTGACAACTCTCAAGGTGGCTTTGTGGTTGTGTCATTTATTATAGAGCATTAATCTACAGTTGCTTATTTAGTCTGTTGTTTGGCAATTACTTTTTATTATCCAATAAGCCCTTTCAGTAGCAATGAGCTAAAATGAAGAGACTGTATATTTAATACAAGATTAAGTACTAAATTGCCACTTCTGTAGAAAATGGATAAACAGACAATTTGCATAAAACTTTTGAGGCTATTTCTATTTCAAATGGAACTCTAGAGACATCACTGTTAATGAGTTAGCTGCAACTGTCAACATTTACAAATGTTTTCATATATCCACAGTTAAATTTTTTTTTTTTAATCCTCATCTGAGGACATTTTTGCATTTATCTTCAGATAGAGTGGGAGGGGGAGAGGAAAGAAGAGAAAGAGAGACATATTGACTGGTTGCCACCCACATGACCCCAACTGAGGCCAGAGATAAACTACAACTGAGGTATGTGCCCTTCTTCGCAGGAACTGAACCCGGACTCTATGGTCCGCAGGCTGACACTCTAACCGCTGAACAAAGCTGGCCAGGGCAACACAGTTAAAATTTTAAGGATAAAAAGTTTATCAAATACAAAAAAAAAAAACAAATAACTTCAACATGGCAATATGTGTGATCTACTTACAACCTATCATCAGATTTTAAAGACTGGAATATTTGAAAAACTGACTTTATAAATCTAACCTAAGTGCCTCAGTATTGAATCTTCTTGAAAACAAGTACTCTAAACATTGGTTGCATTTTGTTCAAAACCAGTCAGAAATCTTTAATCAAAAATTAAAGTTCAATTAATAAAGCTAAAAAAAAACCAAAAAACAAAAAACCTCTAGCTTTGAAGCTTTTAGCAAATACCAATTATTATAAACAATATTTGCCAAGACATTAAAATACATGCTTCAAAAGCAAGAAAAGCCCTGGCCAGTGTGGCTCAGTTGGTTGGAACGTTGTCCAGTACACCAAAAGGTGGTGGGTTCAATTCCTGGTCCAGGCTCAGGTGGGAGACAATCAATCAGTGTTTTTTTTTCTCTCTCTCATATCAATTTTTTAAAAGAGGCAGGGAAAGAACTGAACAAATTAAATGATGAGAGCTTAAATAGTATATAAGATTTAATTTTGAAATTCTATAATTATACTTTGTAATGAATTATAGGAGTTCCACCGAAAGAGTATTCCTATTTTTTTTGTTGTTGTTGTTCAGGTAGAGTGGGAGGGAGAGAGAGGAACAGAGAGAGAGAGAGAAACATCGATGTGAAAGGAACACATCGAGTGGCTGCCACCCGCACAACCGATCAGGGCCGGGGACAAACTGCAACCGAGGTACATGCCCTTAGCGGGAACCGAACCCGGGTCTCTCAGGACCACAGGCCGACGCTCTAACCGCTGAGCCAAACCGGCCAGGGCGAGTATTCCTATTTTTAACTGAAAAAAATGTATAGTTTGTACTGAAATTAAATGACAGAAAGCCTACAATTTTGTAGCATCTAAATTTATTTATTTATTTTTTTAATCCTCACCTGAGGATATTTTTCCATTTATCTTTGGATAGAGTGGGAGGGAGGGAAGGGTGAAAGGAGGGTGAGAGAGAAAGAGAGAGGGAGAGAAACATCAATGTGAGCCACAATGATTGGTTGCTTCCTGCACAACCCCAACCAGGGCCAGGGACTGAGCCACAACGAAGATACATGCCCTTAACTGGAACTGAACCTATGACTCTTTGGTCCGCGGGCCAACGCTCTAATCATTGAGCCAAACAGGCCAGGGCTGCAGTATTTAAATTTAATGGAACATGTAACATAATCATAAACAGGGACAACTTATATGACAAGATGGTCTTATAGAAATATTTGTCAAAAAGAGCACCTTTAGCCCTGGCTGGTTTGGCTCAGTGGTTAGAGCATCAGCCTGCGGTCCAAAGAGACCCGGGTTCGGTTCCCACTAAGGGCGCGTAATTCGGTTTGTCCCTGGCCCTGGTTGGTCATGTGGGTGGCAGCCACTCGATGTGTCCCTTTCACGTCGATGTTTCTCTCTTTTCCTCTCTCTCCCTCCCACTCTATCTGAACAAAAAATGGAAAAATGTCCTTGGGTGAGGATAAAAAAAGCACCTTAAGTGGGGGTAAAAAGACACTGCCTGTAAAATTATTGAAGCTAATAAATTTATAGTTTTCAATAAAAAAAATAATGAGAATTAATAATATTCTCCGGTTAGCAAAATTTTTCCTGAACTAACCAGGCACATCACAATTTATATAGAAAGTATATTAGCAATTTAAAATATTACTGGTTACAGAGAGTCAACTGTAAGGGTTAATAAGAACAATACATAAAATGTAACTGAAAAATACTTCAGGTTGTTTTATGAAAAAATTAAAACTGGTTAAACTATATTAGAAAATAGTTACATTGTTCAGAAAAGTATTAGAGACAGATATGATTAAGAAACTGATTTAAAATCTGATTATTACCAAGAATAGTGTTTTTAATATTCTTATAATCAACGTAAAGACTTTACTTTGTTGTAATATAGAACAAATGTTTCAGAAATTTTTATTTTTGAAAACAGATTTTGAATAGAACTGTTTTAGTGATCTACCAATGTAATAAAACCATTTTGATGGCCAAAAATAAGTATTTTTTAAAACTTACAGAATTGAAAATATAATGTCCCTTTCATTCCCAGAAATGTCTCAGTTTGAATGAAAAATTATATATTCACCCTGTTTATAAGCAGAGGGGTAAATACTTTGCTAGAGAAAGTAAATGAAATATGTTCCCTCAATAATGAAGAATTAATTTTTAAGGACAATTCAGTTGAATTTTTACAGCCCAGGAAAAAAAAACAACTCATCATACTAAGAAATCCTGAGCTCCAAACTGTACATTTTTTTTTTATTTATTTTTTTTATCCTCACCCGAGGATATTTTTCCATTTTTTGTACAGATAGAGTGGGAGGGAGGGAGAGGGAGGAAGGGAGAGAGAGAGAGAAACATCGATGTGAAGGGACACATCGAGTGGCTGCCACCCGCACGACCAACCAGGGCCGGGGACAAACTGCAACCGAAGTACGTGCCCTTAGCGGGAACCGAACCCGGGTCTCTCCGGACCGCAGGCCAACGCTCTAACCGCTGAGCCAAACTGGCCAGGGCCAAACTGTACCTTATTAATCATCACATTACAAACTCATTGGGTTACTACATAAACACATTGGAGAAGGCATGAGCTCACTAAAGTGTTCTAAAGTACACCTTGTGCTGATTACTACACCTATACGATACAGCTACGTGAGAATGGAAAAAACCATCCAAGTTGCCAATTCACTCATCAAGCAAAATGACCAGAGTGTTTTTGGTGTATCTCAGTAAAACTGGCTTTTCCCCCCCACTGAAATATAATCATTTTAGAGTTAAAAAATATCACAAATGCACAACACACATAATGACTGTATAGAGAAAAAAACTTGAAAGGTATAGCTAAAATAGTAATGATAATCATGCCTGGATAATGGGATTATAATGGGTCTTACATTCTTTGCATTACTCTGTGTTCTCTGAATACTTTTTTATAATAAGCATGCCCTACTTTTATAAGTAAAATAAAACAATAAAGCTATTTTCAATTTGGGGAAAAATATAAAACTCCAAAAATTTGAAATCAGTATGCAAAACTGTGTATGAATTTTTAACAACTAAATACTATTCTAAAGGAAAACTTTTTGTTGTTGTTAATCCTCACTCTAGGATATTTTTTCTATTGCTTGTTAAGAGAGAGTGGAAGGGAAAGAGGGAGGGAGAGAAAAAAAGAAACATCTATGTGAGAGAGGCACATTGATTGGTTGCCTCCTGCACTGGGGCCGAGGATTGAACCTACAACCCAGGTACATGCCCCTGACTGGGAATTGAATCCACTATCCTTCAGTTCAAGGGCCAACACTCTAACTACTAAGCCAAACTGACCAGGGCTCTAAAGAAAAAATTTTAAACTAAAGTTGTCACAATCAAAATCTGACCTCTTAAAATTAAAGTAATTATTTATTCATTAGCTATATCATAAACTCTTACCAGTTGACATAAAGTAAAAGGGAGGGCTGGCCCTGGTCGGTTTGGCTCAGCGGTTAGAGCGTCGGCCTGCGGTTCTGAGAGACACGGGTTCGGTTCCTGCTAAGGGAACGTACCTCGGTTGCAGTTTGTCCCCGGCCCTGGTCGGTTGTGTGGGTGGCAGCCACTCGATGTGTCTCTTCACGTTGATGTTTCTCTCTCTCTCCCTTTCTCTCTCTCCCTCCCTCTTTCTCTCTTCCACTCTATCTGTACAAAAATGGAAAAATATCCTCGGGTGAGGATATAAAAAAAAAAAGAAAAAAATCAAGAAAAATCAAGGCCCTGGCCGGTTTGGCTCAGCAGTTAGAGTGCCGGCCTGCGGTCCAGAGAGACCCGGGTTCGGTTCCCGCTAAGGGCGCATACCTCGGTTGCAGTTGGTCCCTGGCCCTGGTTGGACATGCGGGTGGCAGCCACATGATGTATCCCATTCACATCAATGTTTCTCTCTCTCTCTCTCTCTCTCTCTCTCTTCCTCTCTCTCCCTCCCACTCTATCTGAACAAAAAATAGAAAAATGTCCTCGGGTGAGAATAAAAGAAAAAAATCATGTAAAGTATAATAACTTTACTAAGAAAAAAGTTATTACAAAAGTATAGCATAGTATTTATCATCCTATGGTCTGGTAGGTTATATTATAATTCTCAATCATTTATTCTCCTTTTATAAGAGTTGTGACATCCTTGCCTGTTGCCATGTCATTTGTAGTGCCTCTCTGTGGGAACCCTATTGTTGACTTGGCCATGTAACTTACTTTGGCCAATGAAATATGAGAAAGTTCCAGTTCCAAGTAGAAGCTTTAAGAGCTATTGTGTGTGTTTCCACCAACTCTTGCTCTTTTCTCTCTGCCAAGAGAATAGTATATCATAAATAGGGGGGTGCTCCTTCATCCTGGATCCTGAAATGAAAAAGAATTGTGGAGTAGAACCATAATAGATTACTAGAGAACCTATAATGTAAGCAATATATAAACCTTTGTTATTGTAAGCACTAATATTTGATATTGTTTCCTAGTGCAGCATAATCTAGCAAAAGTTAACACACAGGTAATCTAACACCAAAGTGCACCAGGTAATTAAAAAAAAAAAAGAGGTGCTGGTTATTGGAAATTCATAGGCTAATAAATGAATGCTGAGATGCTTCATATAAAATTTTCTATTTCATTTTTGAGGGTTTTTGTGGAAGGGGAAATGCTGGATTATATGACTTCAAGAGCCTATGATTCTATAGTGCATACGATGAACTGAAACTTTAGTATTAGGTTTACTGTAAAAGGTATAGTACATGTGGAAAAAAGTAAAAATATAAAGGCATTCTCTAAAACATAATGCAATCTTTTTCTATTAATCACAAGATCATATGATACAAAGAATAACCAGTGAATAAATTAATAAAATGAAGAGGGGAGTAGGTATAAATATAAAGGAGTAGCATGGAGGATTTTTGTGATAAACAATTTATCATAATTGTAGTTATAGTTACTTGAATCCACAGACAATAAGATTGCATATGCATAGTATATACACAAAACCAAAAATAAGTATTTGAATAAAGTCTGAAATTGCCAATGTCAATTTCCTGGTTTTGCTACTATACTATAGCTAGAGGAGGTGTTACAATTAGGGACAATTGGGTGAGGGGTATATGGGACCTTTTTATACAACTTTTTGCAACTTCCCACGAAAAGGTCATGCTTCAAGACCACTGTGAAGTAGATAGAAAGTGGCAATTCAGACAGAAAGAACACTGTATATAAAGGCAAACAAATACAGAAGTCTAGGTAGTGAAAAGAAGACAGTGGAATAGATTTCATTCTTTCAAATAAACCATTCAAAATCTTTTTAGTTTTGTTCTCTCTAAAATTTTAAGAAAATGAGTAACTCCTCAGTACTAGCAAACATAAAAAATAATGTTACAGCCCGGACAGTGTGGCTCAGTAGTTGAGCATTGACCCATGCACCAAGAGGTTGCAGGTTCAATTCCCAGTCAGGGCACATGCCCAGGTTGTGGGCCCAATCCCCAGTGGGGGGCATGCAGGAGGCAACCAACTGATGTTCTCTCTCATCGATATTTCTCTCTCTCTCTCTCTCTCTCTCTCTCTCTCTCTTTCCCTTCCTCTCTAAAATCAATAAAGAAAAAATATTTTTTTAAAAAGATAGTGTTATAATGCACATACTTTTCTGGGTAATTTGCCATACAAATATTTTCAATATATTAACACATAAAAATTCAACAATTTAGAATTCAGCTTTCTTATACTCCATTTTCAAGACAGCTTACAAAGTAGAAGGGGAACCAGTCCTTACATCCTTAGAATTCTTCCATCACAACCACTTTAGTGGTGGAACAGTATAACCAGAAGAGCCTATGCTTTTATACACATATGTTTATCCCTGGCTGGTTTGGCTCAGAGGTTAAAGCATCAGCCCCATGGAGCAATAAGTTGGGGTTTCGACTCCGGTCAAGGGCACATACCTCAGTTGCGGTTCATCCCTGGCCCTGGTAGGGTCAGGCTGGAAGCAACCAGTCAATGTCTCTATCACATCGATGTTTCTCTCTGTCTCTCTCTCTCTCCCTCCCTCCCACTCTATCGGATAATAAGTAGAAAACATCCTCAGGTGAGGAATCAAAAAAATACTCACACACACACACACACACACACACACACATTTACATGATGTGAATGGCTTGTAGGATAGGAGACTAAAACCTTCTGCAAGGCTTGTGGTGTCAAAGCAATAGTCACCAACAGCAATCCAAACTGACAAAGGAAAGAGTAAACAGAAGCTGTCTGAAAGTCAAGAGAAAATCAGTAATAAACTTTAGAAAGGAAAACAACTCTGAAGCAGATTAAGAGGGTGGATAAAAGCAAGTCATCTGAGCAGTTCTCACCCTTAGAGTTACTGGGGTGGGGTTCGAGAAAACACAAGCAGGGCAGCTCCCTTAGAGAATGCACAGTATTAACCCTCAGCTCTATTATTCACAACTCTTTTTTTTTAATCTTCACCTGAGAACCTGTCTCCATTTACCTTCAGAGAGTGGGAGGGATGGAGAGAAAGAGAGAAACATTGATGTGAGAGAGACACATTGACTGGTTGCCTCCCACACGACCTCAACCAGGGCCAGCGACCAAACCGCAACCACAACCACAACCGCAACCGAGATACATGTCCTTGATCAGAATCAAACCCGCAACTCTTTGGTCAGCAGGCCGACACTAACCGCTGAGCCAAACCGGCCAGGGCCACTACTCATTTAATAATTTAATAAACATGTACTGAATGCCTTCTAGGAACAGAACAATAATAGGTTTAGGTATCTGAGGTTGCAAAAATCATATAGGGCTTCTGCCCTCACAACAGATTATATTCTAGTAAAAGTTGCAATGCTTCATTCTGTAAACATGCTAACATCTGTTTGTTCTAGAACAAACCAGTATAAATTGATAGCATAGTTAGCAGGCGAAGACCTAGAAATACTCTAAATACAGTGCTATATGGAAAGCTGTCAAAATTTGAATCTAAGAATACATCCGCTTTGGAGATGATCAGAAATAAAAGATTAAAGGGACTTTAAGTAGACAAAAGTAAAAAAAAAATACAATATATTTGTACACACTGAAAAACGAGGTGGAAACAGACCATACCAGCAACTCAAACCAATAATGGACTAGCTTTTGTAAAATCCAATTTAACCTGATCAAAAATCTAAGTGGCAGAATGGCAAAGAATGAATACAAAGAGTAGCTTTGATCTCTCATCAGAAAACATGAGTTTTACATATGCCTTTCTAGCCAACACAAACTAAACAGAAATTACTGAGAGAAGCATCATCTTTAAGCATAAATCATATGTGAATTTATAAAATTTTATATAGGGAATAAAACAAAAATAACTGTCTCCTGCATTTGGACAGCATTTTACCTTTTATAAAGGACATTCACAACTTCATCTCTCATGTCCTTTTTCTATACTAACCCAGATGATTACATCAATTTCCATGTTTCAGATACCACACTTATGCTGATGAATAACAAATTGTTATTGGTAGTTCAGACTTCTTCTCTGAACTCCACACTTTTATTTCATTTATTTAAATTAATTTATTTTTGTTACAGATGTTTCTTCCCCCCTCCCCCACTGAATTCCACACTTTTATATCGCCACTTGGATGTCTCCAAAACATCTAAAGGAACTTGTAATTTTTTTTCCTCTAAAAACCTATTCCTCTCCTACCATCAGCCACCTAAGTGTATAAGCCAAATACCTATGTCAGCCTGTCCCTCACTTTCAACTTTCAATCCATCAGCAAGTCCTATAGCTGAGTTCTAAAACCTATGTTGAACTCATCCTCTCTATATTTTCATCCATATCTTGTCTTGACTATAACAACCTTACATCCATCCTCTCTGCTTTTGTTCTTGCCTCTCTATTTTTATCTCCATACAGATTGCAGAGTAGTCATTTAAACATATAAATCATCTGACAAAAATAAATCCAAACTCCTTGCCATGGCTCCAAGTCCCTGCATGATCCAGCTTCTGCTGGCCTTTCCAGCCTCACCTAAGGCAACTAAAACAGCAAACTCTGTCCCAACTCACAGCCTTTGCACATGGCATTCTCTCTTCCTGAAAAGCATAGTTGGTGTCTTCATTTTCTTTAGGACTCAGCTTAAATGTTACCCAGAGACTCATTTGGATCATCATAAAGTAGGTCGTCTCTTTTATTTTCTCCCTCAGCTTTGTTTCCTTCAGAGACCTTATTACAATTTATTTTTATTTGTCTTTGTGCTTTGTCACCATCACTATAATATGAGCTCCATGAGAGCAAAAACCCATAGCTATCTTGTTCACCATCATATCAATACCTAGCACAGTACCTACATGTGGAAGCCCTCAGTAAAAACATCAGTTGAATGAATGATCATTAGTGAAATTCCTTCTTACAATTCTAAGAATTCCTTCTTAGAATTCTTACAATTCTCAAAAATTGTTGAGAGTATAAATTCATTTATTCAACATTTATTGACAAACTATTACTTGCCAAAGATTGAGCTAGGCACAGTGATGAATTATACGACGTCCCAGCTCTTCAGGAGTTTACTAGTCTAGTGCAGAGAGAAAGAAAAATGTAGGAAAGTCTTTTTTCCCCTCAGTCTCTTCTGAGAATGTTCCCTCTAACTCCTGGTCCTCTCCTGAACAGAAAGCCTGGCAATCTTCAACTCCCTATTTGAATGAAACTCAGTCTCCAACTTCCTTTGTGGTCCTCTCAAATGGTAGCTGTCCAGTTTTAATAATCTGCCTATCTCAGGTTCTAGAAATAGGACTAAAATCCTCTTTGCTCAACTGTGCAGCTTGTCCACATTATACTCCTCGACTTGTTTTAAAACAAAGACAAAAATAAAGCTCTAGCCCTGGCCCATGTGGCTCACTTGGTTGGAGCATAGTCCCATACGACAAAAGGTAGTGAGTTCAACTCCCAGTCAGGGCACATACCCAGGCTTCAGATTTGATCCCTGGTCTGGGCACATACAGGAGGCAGCTGATCAATGTTTCTCTCTCATCAATGTTTCTCTCCCTCTCTATTCCTTCTTATCTCTAAAATCAATTAAAAAATAAAAATAAAATAAAGCTCTACTCTTTTGAGGGTCTTATGTTTCAACAAAAATATTCTCTCCTCTTTCTTATCACTGTCATCTTTTAACCTCATGGTCCCTCTACCTCTTTCATCTAAGGTTTTGGCACCTGGTAGATTGTCTCCCTCTCTACCCTGAACCTCCATGAAACTGGATGACTTCACCTCAGACTTGAACAATCCATCCAGTAACCTGAATTCTTACCTCCTTGACCTCCTTAATTCCAATACTCTTCAAAACACAGTTACACAATGCATCACAAGTGTGGACATATGTTATGACCCAGTCATCCTCTAACTCCCATGGTAACATCCTTCCTGGCCCTATACATTTACCCAAAACTACTCTACTTTCTAAGTCACTATTTCAAACATCTTGTTCTCCAACCATAACCTCTTCTTTTTATCATCCTTTGTGACCTTTATAAGACCTCTGATCCAAGGTCCCTTTCATTTTGATTCTAATCCATCAGAGCCTCTCTTTACTTTCCTCCTCATTCAGTTTATGTATTTTAATGAAACATATGCTTTTTTTAAAATGTTTTTATTGATTTTTTTAGAGAGAGGAAAGGAGAGAAACATTGATGTGAGAGAAAAACATAGATCAGCTGCCTCCTGCACTCCCCCTCCTACTGGGGATTGAGCCTGCAACCCAGGCATGTGCCCTGACCAGAAATTGAACTGGGACCTTTCAGAGCCACACCAGCCAGGCTCCTTCTCATTCAATTTAGAGTACATGATGCATCATTTCAATAATCCTCTTGCCAATAACCTAAATTCCCTTGTTCCTCTTGTCTTTTGGTCACACCAATATAGCAAATTCCCAAACATGGATGAACTCAACTATCCTTTTTTCTTTTTGCCCCTTGAGGCTGCAGCTGAGAAAGTCATTCAACAGGAAGCTTGGTATTACTAGAAATCCATGATCAATGAATCAGTTTGCTAGGGCTGCCATTAAAAACCACCATAAATTAGGCGGCTCAGAAAAACAGAAATTTATTGTTTCACGGTATGAAGCCCAGAAGTCCAAAATCAAATGTTCACAGGGCCACACTCCCTCTAAAGGCACAAGGGAAGGATGTTCCAGGCCTCTATCCCGGTAGTTCTTCTGGTAGTTCCTTGGCATGTGACACCATAACTCTGATCTTCAAATGGCATTATCTCTAGATATGTCTATGTCCAAATGTATCCTTCTGATGAGGACACTAGTCATATTGGATCAGTGGTCCAACCTACTCCAGTATGACCTCAGCTTAACTAATTGCATCCGCAACGACTCTATTTCCAAGTAAAGTCACATTCTGAGGTACTAGAGGTTAGGGCTTCAATACTCTTCACTGGTATTTGGAACCATATAAACCTAAATAAAGAATGTAAACCAACAGAAATCTTTGCTATTTCAATTCTATTCCCACTGCAGACCCAACATTTAAAAAAGTATATCCACAAAACCTTACTTTTTTATCTCAGGTATAATTTAAAATAAACACTATTTCCTAAATAAATTAATTTCTTAAAGTGAACTGAGAAAACACACTTTTGCATGTCTATTAGTTTTCTATTTCTCATTTTCAAAACAGCAAAGACTAGGCTGGCCAGTTTGGTTCAGCGGTTAGAATGTTGACCTGCGGACCAGAGAGGCCTGGGTTCGATTCCCACTAGGGGCACGTGCCTCAGTTGCAGTTGTCCCTGGCCCAGGATGGGGTTGTGTGGGTGGCGACCATTCAATGTGTCTCTCTCACATCGATGTTTCTCCCCCTCTCTCCCTCCTGCTCTGTCTCAAGATAAATGCAAAAATGTCCTCAGGTGAGGATAAAAAACAACAAAGACTCTGATAAAAAGAATACTTATCAATGTAATGACTTAGAAACTGGGAGCAAGGGCAAACCTGCAATTTACCAATGACACCCAAATGGATGGGATGATTAACAGCCCAGAACTAATAGATTTTATTAGAAGTTGACCTGTACTCATTGAGGGTAAATAAAAACGCTGAAATAGAGAGAAATGAAAAGTAGCTTATTCAGGGGAACAAAACATAAAGTTTGCACAAATAAAACCAAAAAAAGGTTCACAGTTAATGGGGTATGTAGAAACTCCAAAAAATCAGCAATGAGTTGTTGCTTTTTTTAAAAAGGCAAGTTAAATTACAAAGTATGAACTTAAATAAACTACATTTTAAAATCATGCAAACACATAGTGTTTTACAATTTCATATTAAGTAACATACTGAATCCTTACTGGCTATCTCCTATACTCTAAGTACTAGTCTTCAGCACTGGACAAATTAAGCCAATTTAACCTGAAAAGGTACACATTATTATGTCCATTTTACAAATAAGGAAAATGAGACATTAATAGAATGACTGACTCAAAGTCACATACTTATTTAAGTGTTCACATCAGTATTCAAATCCTTTAAGTCTAACTGCAGGACTTTTGCTCTTGACCATTAGGTTTGTTTCCTTTATCATCAATGTTATTATCGTCACCATTATCTTACTAGAATCTTTCATATACATTGTATCATTTGAACCTTCATTAATAGTCAGAGAGGTATTTTCCAATTCTAAGACACCTTTAGTTGTACTTCAATTTAACACAGTATCAAAATAGATGATTTTAAATAACATTTTTATTAACCCACAATTGTATACATTTATCCACCTTTTTTTTTCTAGTTTCACAATCAAACGGTATGCCAAAAGAATGTTTTGCATTTTCATTGTTTTTTGCCCTCCCTTAGTTAAATTTACTCCTAATTTTATTCTTTTTTGATGCTACTATAAATGGAAATTTCCTTTGTGAATTGTTCACTGCAACTGATTTTTGTGTTTAATTTTATATTCTACAACTTTGCTAAATTTGTTTATTGGCTCTATTGGTGATTTTGTGGAATCGTTAGGGTTTCTACATATTAAAAAATCATGTCGAAACAGCATGGTGGCTCCTCAAAAAGCTGAAAATAGAACCTATGATCCATCAATCCAACGTCTGTGTTTATCCAAAAGAACTGAAATCAGGTTCTCAGAGAGATATTTGCACTTCCATGTTCACTGAAGCATTATTCACAATGGTCAAGAAGTACAGACAACCTAACTGTCTATCAACGATAAATGGTGAGGAAAATGTGGTACCTATATCAAGGGAATATAGTTTGGTCATAAAAAAGAAGGAAATCCTGTTATATGCTACAACATGGATGAATCTTGAAGACATTATTCTAAGTGAAATAAGCCAGTCATAGGACAAACATTACATGATTCCACTTATATGACATTTCTAAAGTTGTCAAACTCACAGAAGCAAAATAAGAATGGTGGTTGTCAGGGACTAGGGAGAGAGAAGAAACTGTGGAGTTGCTGTTCAATGATATAGGATTTCAGGAATACAAGATGAAAAGTTCCAGAGATCCATACAACAGTGTGCTCATAGTTAACAATTCTGTACTATACACTTAAAAATTCATTAATGGGATAAATCTCATGTTATGTGTTGTTTACCACAATTCTTTTTAAAATAATGTCATCTACAAAGATACTTCTTCCTTTTCAATTTGGATGCCTCTTTTTCTTTTTCCTGCCTAACTGCTCTTGCTCGAACTTCCAGTCTTATGCTGAATAGAAGTGATGAAAGTGGGAATCCTTGTCTTGCTCTTGAACATAGGGTAAAATTTTTCAGTCTTTCATTTAGTATGATGCTCGCTATGGGTGTTTCATACATGGCTTTATCATGTTGAGAGTTCCCTTTCTCGTTAGTTTACTGAATATTTTCATCATAACAGGGTGTTGAATTTTGTCAAATGCTTTTCTGCATCAATTGAGATGATCATGTGTTTTTTTTCCCTTCATCCTATTAATGTGGTATATTAAACTGACTGAATTTTATATGAATCATACTTGCAAGTGTTTATCTTTTCCTGAAAATAATCCAAAAGTCTGGAAATAAAAAGCACTCCTTTCAGCCAAATGACAAAAACTTTGGAAAAATAATGACAGTTTACCTATATTATAATGTGAAAAGATCTGCTGCTTTTTAATCCCCAGTTTAGCAAAATATGCTAGCAGGATGTTACTTTCAGCCATACACGCTCCACCAATTTGTCATTTGGCCTACTCCTTTTTTAAAATGCAAAAGTTGCTTGGAGGATTGTCTACTAATCACTGATGCAGACTCTGAAGATCATTACTTAGACCAAAAACTGTAATTGCTCAACATCTATCTGGAAGATACTAGGAACAAGAATTTCTACTATAAAATTGGAGAAGAGTATGATTTTGTTGCATGGGTACAGAGATAATACTCAGCCAATCTGAATTTCAGTATTCTGTATAATTATTAGACCATAATGTTTCAATTTATTGTTGAGAAAATACAATAACTCTGGCTGGAGCACTTTACATAAACACTTGATAACATGCTGATGAGGGAAAGCAGCTAGCAGGGTTAAGAATATTTAAAATGACCTATTTTGCTTAAAGATCCTAGTTCAGGGTCTATTGAAGTATTATGCAATTATGCATTACATTATATAGTCTGTGTGATTCAGTAAAAGACTCAATATAAACCTACAAACATATCATTCATTTATTCAAACAACTGTTGATCTACCATGTGTCACTGTGCTAGGCACTTCTAATACAGAGATGAAGAAATAAGATAACTTCTTTGCCCTCCTGGAACTTAATCTTAAAACAGAAAAAAGAAATTATAATACAACAGCTAAATGCAAAAATATATTTGGTGCACTAAGCTGACTGACAGACAAATAAGAAAGTAGTCAAAGCTCAGCCAGTGTGGCTCAGTGGTTGAGCAGTGACCTATGCACCAAGAGGTTGCCAGTTTGATTCCCAGTCAGGACACATGCCCAGGTTTCAGGCTCAATGCCCAGTAGGGGGAATGCAGGAGGCAGCTGATCAATATTGATGTTTCTATCTCTTCAGTATTTCTCTCTCCCTCTCCTTCCTTTCTTGCTAAAATCAATAAAAACATATTTTTTAAAAAAAGAAAGTATCCAAATAGAGGGACATCTGTAGTCCTTTCAACAATAAAGATAAATAATAATAATATTTAATGACACATGAAAATTACAAAGTGCAAATTTTACTGTCCACAAATAAAGTTTTATTGGCTACAGCCACATTCATTTTTTAAAAAGTATTTAAATAAATTGTACTTACTATCATTATTACCAAGCAGAAACAAAATACAGACAGAAATACACTGAGGAAATATAAAGCTGAAAAACTCATTTGTTCATTTGTTATTCATTCATCTAGAAATGTACTGTACAGTAGTCCCCTCCTTATCCATGGTTTCATTTCCTGCAGTTTTAGTTACCAAAAGTCAAACACTGTTCAAAAATATTAAATGGAAAATCTAGAAATAAAAATTTCCTAAGTTTTAAATTGTGCACAATTCTGAGTAGTGTAATAAAATTTTGCGCTGTCCTGCTCCAGCTTGCCCAGGACATGAATCATCCCTTTGTCCAGTGTATCCACACTGTTAAGTACAATAAAATATTTTGGGAAAGAGAGACCACATTCACATAATTCTTGTTACAGCATAATTTTATAATGGCTCTATTCTATTATTACTGTTAATCTCTTTCTGTGACTAATTTATAAATTAAACTATCATAGGTATGTGTGTATAGAAATAACTTAGTATACGTGAGGTTCAGTACAATCCGAGATTTCAGGCATCTGTGGATAAGGGGGACTACAATTGTATATCTGCAGGCCGAGATACTGAGAATACCAAAATAAGAAACTACAGTCTGACACTGAGAACTGAGTCTAGTGGGAAAAACAGACAATAACAAACCATTGTGATAAGCGCAACAAGAGGGAGCAAACACAGTTGCTATGGTATCAGAAATACCTAAGGGAGACAGAAGAAGAAAAGTCACATCTGAATTATTTCATAACAAATTAAGATGGGAAAAGCTGAAGAAGTCACTTACAAATCTTTTTTTGGTGCACAGGACGATGCTCCAACCAAATGAGCCACTTGGCCACAGCTATCTACAAGTCTCAAAGGAAGCAATCAAGCAACTGCAAAGAGCACTCTTTTTTTTTTTTCCCCCTCACCCGAGGACATTTTTCCATTTTTTATTCAGATAGAGTGGAAAGGAGAGAGAGGAAGAGAGTGAGAAACATCAATGTAAAAGGTACACATCGAGTGGCTGCCTCCCACACAACCCAACCAGGGCCGGGGACAAACCGCAACCGAGGTACATGCCTCTATTGGGACAGAACCTGGGTCTCTCTGGTACCCCTAACAGGAACCGAACCTAGGTCTCTCTAGACCGCAGGCCGAGGCTCTAACCGGTGAGCCAAACCGGCCAGGGCAAGAGCACTCTTATCTTAAGGCCCCTGGCACTTGCTGTTGCCTCTATCTGGAACATATCCATAGAGAGTCATATGAATCACTTTTTATTTCATTCAGATCTCTGATCAAATATAAATTCCTAAGAAGGGTCTTTCTGATCACCCTGTCTACAGTATCTTATGGTATTCTCTTCCCTTATCCTGCTTTATTGTTCTTCCTAGCTTTTATCACTACCTGACATTTATGTCTGTTTCTATTGGTTTCCCTCACTAAAAGTATTAACCCATGGGGCTAGTGACTTTGTCTTGCTCGTTATGTATGTAACAATATGGACAGCAGTCCTTTGCAGAGAGTAGGTACTCAATATTAATGATGCCAAGGAGAGGATGAGAAATTCAGACAGCACAGCAAGAAACACATACAAAAGAAAAATATGAGAAACGGGCCATGCTTAGTGTTCTTGGTCAATAATAACTATGATAGCAAATATTTATATTTACTAAAGACTTACTTATGGGACAGGCACTATCCTCAGCATTTTACTTATATTATCTCATCTAATCTTCACAACTCTATAAACTAGATACTTATTCACATTATACATATGAAGAATCTGAAACACAGATTAAATAAATGCCCAAATTCAATAAAATGGTAGAACTAGATTACAAGCCATGCAGTACAATGCCAGGACTCACTCTATCTTTTTTTATCCTCACCCAAGGACATTTTTTGTATTTTTTGTTCAGATAGAGTGGAAGGGAGAGAGAGGAAGAGAGAGAGAGAGAGAGAAACATCAACATGAAAGGGAAACATCAAGTGGTTGCCACCCGCACAACCCAACCAGGGCCAGGGACAAACTGCAACCGAGGTACATGCCCTTAGTGGGAACCGAACCCAGGTCTCTCTGGACTGCAGGCCAACGCTCTAACCGCTGAGACAAACTGGCCAGGGCATGGACTCACTCTTTAACCACTACCCAAAATCACTGAAAATTGACAACCTCTCAGTGTTGTTTCGACATTTATTTAAAAAAAAAAGAAAATACCCACTATAACCAGTCTTTATGAATATTACATGCTTCATATACTTAAAACCCTATATGTGTTACTCATTAGTAGCATTAGATTCTTTAAAACATGAACCACATTTACCAAGCAAATGGCTAAGTAAATCCCCCACCCCTAAGTTTCCCATTCTGATTCAGAGACTGGAGTGAGGTCTAAGAATTTACATTTCTAAGAAGCCAGATGATGCTGACAGTACGGAACCATACTCAAGAACCCCTGAGCTACATAACCAAAATGTGAATTAAACTTCTTTCAAATAATACTAGGTTTTCTGAACATCAATGGCTGAACTAGGCACCTTCAAAGTACTGAAAATATATATGCATGCTTTGCCCCAAAGATCAGGAACAAGTGTCCAATCTGGACACTTCTACTCAACATTGTACTGGAGGTTCTAGCTAAGAAAATTAATTAAGAATGAGAAACAAAGGGCATCCAGATGGGAAAGAAGGACATAAAACTATCTCAGATGACATGATCAGGAAATCCTACAAAATTGACTTCAAAAATTATTAGAAGTAATAAATTAGTTCAGCAAAGTAGCAGGATACATGGCCAATATAAAAAAATTAATTGAACTGTTATATAGTTATAATGAATATTAAAATGAAGTTAAATCAATTCCATTCAACTAGCTCAAGAATAATTTTTTTTTCTTTATTGCTTAGAGAGACAGGAAGGGAGAGGGAGAGAGAGAGAGAGAGAGAGAGATGGAAATATTGATGAGAGAGAACATCAACTGGCCGCCTCCTGCATGCCCCCCAGGGGATTTGGCCCACAACATGGGCATGTGCCCTGACCAGGAATCAAACCGGCGACCTCTTGGTGTATGGGTTGACGCTCAACTACTAAGCCACACCAGCCGGGCTAGAATAAATATTTTTTAAGACCTTAATTATAAATTTAACTAAAGTATAAAACTTACACTCTAAACATTACAAGACACTGTTGAACAAAATTAAGGATATATATAAATGGGAAAAAAGGTTCCTTTTTGAGGTGATAAAAATGCTCTAAAACTGACTGTACTGATGACTACTCACATCTATGAATAGACTAAAAACCACTGAATTGTAAATTTTAAATGAATAAATTGTATTATATGTAGATTGTATATCAATAGGCTGTTTAAAAGTTTAAAATTGTTGGACTTTTTAAAGGAACAATAGGGCAGGAAGTTAAAAGAAAGTCTCTTAACACCTAAAAACATTTTATAAATTAAACATTTTATAAATTCAGTACCTCTGGAACTTCTTAAAATTACTCGATGGCTCATATTTCTAAATGCAGAGTAGTTTTAAAAAATTACCATTAATTTTGACCCAGGGAGTATTTTAAACTAGTATTAGGAATTAACTCAATAAATTTACAATTTGCAGAATATACTTTTCCTTTCCTAGCCTCAAATGAAAACTATAATTAGTACCTAAAAATATTCAATTTTTAAATATTTTAAATATTTATTAAACATGTATAAGTATATGTCATGTCAATTTCGCAGTATTTTTAGAAACAGAAATGCTTTGTGAAGTTTTCATTATAAGGGTTTTTCTGATAAGGTTATAGGAAAAAGTAAGTCTTGTCTACCTTAATCTAAGAACACTGGTACTGGTAAAATTCCTGTACTAAAATAAGGAAGAAATTAGTAGTAAAAAGTTGTGAGAGTATAAAAGAAAAAATCTGCCAAGGACAGAGACAAATCAAGATATTTCAAGCAATTCTGGCTCAAAGTACAGTCAATAAAGTTTTTGAACCATTCTAAAGAACCAGATGGTCCAGAATCCACTCCCCAAATCTTACAAGGCCCTGCATAAAAGTGTGCCAAAAAAACAAAAACAAAACAGAACAGAATGTGAGAACATACTAAGAATGAAAGCATCCCAGCCAGCAAAGGATGAAAACAGTAAGCAAACTGATATTATCCAATCTTCTTCAAGCTCACAACTTTTAATGCCAATTTCCTATACTAAGTGAACTTTATAAATTATAAATGGCCTTTGCAGCCAAATTAAAATATGCTCAACTTAGTTCCTTCATAATAGTACTTAGACATTATTGCTCCTGTCTGAGAATATTACTGCTTTGCCAGTCAAGATCTTAAAAATATAAACTAAACAAAAATCACTCAAGTTTAATTTCAAAACTCAAAGGTATCATAGAAAAACACCTCCATCACATAGTACCATCTATAACTCTACAAAAAGAAATTCAGCAAACAGTGTAACAAAGGTTATTCGCAACAGCATTAATTATAATTGATACATAAATTATCTTTATACAAAGGGGCTTAAATTAAGTAAACTATAAAAATCCATTCAATTAATAAATTCTAAAACACATATAAGTTAGGGAAAACAGAATACAAAAGTATACACATGTGTGAGAGAGGTACAACTAAAAAAAAATAAAAAACACAAAGCAAAGAAAAAAAAGAAATAAAACCTAAAATTTAAAGAATGGGATGGATGGTGATTATGCTTTTTCTTCCTATTTTTCTGCACATTCAAGTTTTCTTTAATGAGTGAAGAATTTTCTAGAAGAAAAAAATTAAAATACATAAGTTCTGCATGTAAGTATCAATACTAATAACAACACTTCTATTTACTGAATGTCTCCTATATTCCAACGATATATATACATCAATATACATACATCATACATTAAGGAAGTGGAAGTTCAGAGAGTCTAAGTAACTTGCTATAGTCACCCTGTGCTCTAGGTTAAAAATTCTTACTTTATTACAAAGTGAAGAAACAGCAGAGAATAAATCAATGCACTAAAATACAATTTCACTTGATTTAAATGTTCCTATGGTTTTGTGTTGTCATTTTAAGTACAATTTAAAATGTCATCTGCAATATCAATCTTGGATACTATAAGATGATAAAAAAAATTAAAACTAAATTACCACAAAAAGTTCCATCATAATAACCACAGGATATTCCACAGCACTCCAATGCCTTACTTCTGTCATCCTTTATCATAGTACTTATCACTCTAGAGTCTGTGTTTATCTCCCTAAAAGACTAAAAGGTACCTCAGTACATGCATCAGGTCTTATTTTCTCTGTATGTCCAAGGCCTAACACAGAGGCAATACACAGGAGGTATTCTGTAAATATTTTCTTAAATAAAAGAGGATCAACCAGCAATAATGGAAGCACCTTTAATGTATGTAAGTTTCATATTTTTAAGTATATACATAATGATATACCTGTGTTGTACCTATAGAATAAAAGGTGGAATGAAGTTATCAATAATCCTTAGTATCAATGATCTATGAAAATTCTAAATTAAGTACAACATTTCAAAAAAAATTAACAGCCCTATAAATAGCTAAAATCCACCAATATTTGTCTATGGGTGGTAGTTATTATCATCATTAATAGTTAAGTTGCTACCATTTAAACTAATCGCATACATTTACACCTATTACTTCACACAATCTTCACAACAAATCCTACAGGTTTATTCCCCATTTTACAGTAAAAAACAAACAGAGGCTAAGAAACTTGTTACACAATCAAATAAAGGAATTAAACCTACGACATCTGACCGCAAAGCCCAAGATCTCCCATTACTTCACCCTCTCAACAATGTTCACATCTGGAGCATCAGAAATCCTTACACCTAGAGGTTCTAGGTTTTATTTATTTATTTTTTTTCTCCTCACCAGAGGACATTTTCTTACATTTATCTTCAGATAAAGAGGGAGGGAGAGAAGGGGGAAGAGAGAGAGAGAAACATCTATGCAAGAGAGACACATCGACTGATTGCCACCCATACAACCCCAACCAGGGCCAGGGACAAACTGCAACCAAGGTACGTGCCATTAGCAGGAGCCGAACCCAGGACTCTCCGCTCTGCAGGCCGATGCTCTAACCGTTGAGCCAAGCCGGCCAGGGCTGTTTTATTTCATAAAGCTTGTTCCTTGGGGAATTTTTCTCTGATACATGGTATCATCTTTAGCAATAAAATATTGAAGAAACTCCAAGTCTGAGTTACCATATCCAAGGGAAATATCAGCTTTGTTTTTTTGTGTGTTTGTTTGTTTTTTGTTTTTTATCTGTACCTGAGGACATTTTCGATATTTTGTTCAGATAGAGTGGGAGGGAGAGAGAGAGATACACTGATGTGAAAGGGGCACACGACCCTTTGTGGTGTTGTTGCCACCCACACGACCCAACCAGGGCTGGGGATAAACCACGACGGAGGTACGCGCCCTTAGCAGGAACCGAACCCAGGTCTCTCTGGACCACAGGCCGACGCACTAACCACTGAGCCAAACCGGCCAGGGCTTGTTTTTAATCCTCACCCAAGGACATTTTCATTGATTTTTAGAGAGAGAGGAAGAGAGAAAGGGAGGGAGGGAGAGGGAGGCAGAAAGAAAAGGAGGGAGGAAGGGAAGGAGGGAAAGAAACATCCATGTGAGAGAGAAAGAAACATCAATTGGTTGCCTCCTGCATGCACCCCAACAGGCTGGGGATTGAACCGGCAACCTAGTTATGTGCTCTGACCAGGCATTGAACCCTCAACCTTTCAATGTACAGGATGATGCTCCTACCAACTGAGCCACGCTGGCCAGGGTAGGGGATATCAGTTGAAAGTAAATATTGGCATAATGTACACTAACCTAAACAGGCTTAGGTTTTCATGAGTTAGAAATTCCTAGAGGTTGTAAAATGTAAAACTACCTTTATAATGTTTACAAAAACCCTCCACTGTAACTTGGTACAACAATCACTTTCTAAGAAATGTAGTCTATGCAATAAGTTGATTTCACATAATAACATATGTTCAGTTATAACCAAGGAACGGCACCATAATTTGTTCTATCAGAACGATTATACCCTTAAAAATAAAGACATTAAATGTATGAGTTGCTTATACTACCTGGGTTATAATCCTGGCTCTACTATTTAGCAGCATCTTGACCTTGAACAAATTACTCCACCTCTGTGTCTAAGTCTTCTCTTTTTGTAAAACAAGAATAATAAGGATGATCCAGTTATCAGATTGTAAAGATTACTGAAAGCAGTGCCTGACACATCATAAATGCTCAATTATTTTCACCTTCTCTCCCTTCTGTCTCTCTCCACACACACGCACCCACTCTCTCAATAATCTGTTACTTTTACATAACAGAGGAATGTAATATCATGTGAATGTTCATTTTCATCCCTAAATTTGTCTGAAATATTGTCAATGATTATTTACAGGAAACAGCATAGCAAATGAGCTTGAGAACAGATGTGCCTGGGTTCAAATCTCAAATCTACCACTTAAACAACCCTGAGTAAGTAATACAGAAGATTAATTCCTACTTGCAGAAAGGCTGTGAAGATTAAGTGAAATAACATATGTAAATCATCTAAAAGTACCTAAAGCTTATCAGGAGTGTAACATTAGTATTCCTCCTTCTCAACAGTGGCATGAGAATGTTATCCTTCCAGGATCTTTGCATTAACATTTAGCCCATTACATAGAATTGTTTCACAACTAAAATAAGACCACTAAGAAAGATGGAGGAATCACACATAAAATTAAGCTCACAATTTACAGATGTCTCACCATTTAAGTGATTAAACCTCAATATTTGTTCACAATTAGTCATTCATGGCTCATGGAAGGTTTAGGAGTAAAAATATGAAGATAAACTATTCCTCCATCCCAAGAAAGCACATACCTTTGTATCTCATATAAGCTTTAATGGGACCACTAAGTTTAAAAAGTATGTATTTAAACCAGTGATTCTCAACTAGGGGCAATTTTGCCACTCAGGAAACATTTGGCAGTGTCTGCAAATATTTCTGATTGTCCCAACTGGGGAGTGCTACCAGCATCTCATGAATGACACTGCAAAACATCCCACAATACACAAGACAGCACTCCCACACCAAATAATTATCTGGCCCAAAATGTCAATAGTGCCAAGGCTGAGAAACCATAATCTAAAAACACCCAAAGTATTATGATAAGAAGTTTTCCCCCAAAACGTATGTTCTTGGTGAAATTCTTATTTATTTATTTTTTTATCCTCATCCGAGGACATTTTTCCATTTTTTGTTCAGGTGGAGTGGGGGGGGGGAGAGGAACAGAGAGAGAGAGAGAAACATCGATGTGAAAGGGACACATCGAGTGGCCGCCACCCGCACAACCTACCAGGGCCGGGGACAAACTGCAACCGAGGCACATGCCCTCAGCGGGAACCGAACCCGGGTCTCTCAGGACCGCAGGCCGACGTTCCAACCGCTGAGCCAAACCGGCCAGGGCTGAAATTCTTATTTTTATTGAAAACAAAAAATGAACAGTTTGATTATTTCAGATGAGAAACTCCTTGTACCACTTAATTCCTATTATAAAATCCCCAACCTAAAGGGGAAGAATGTGAGGCTCACTTTTCTCTGTATATTTGTACCATAATAAAAAAAAAACAAGTTTTGCCCTGGCCGGTGTGACTCAGCGGTTGGAGCATCGGCTTGCGTTACAGAGACCTGGGTTCGGTTCCCGCTAAGGGCACGCGTGCCTCGGTTGCAGTTTGTCCCTGGTCCTGGTTGGTCGTGCGGGTGGCAGCCACTCGATGTGTCCCTTCACGTCGATGTTTCTCTCTCTCTCTCTCTCTCTTCCTCTCTCTCCCTCCCGCTCTATCTGAACAAAAAATGGAAATATGTCCTCGGGTGAGGATAAAAAAAACCCAAGTTTTTAAAACTTGTTTTTTAAAAACAAGCCCAGCCGGTGTGGCTCAGTGGTTGAGCGTCCACCCATGCACCAAGAGGTCACCATTCGATTCCCAGTCAGGGCATATGCCCAGATTGTGGGCCAAATCCCCAGTGAGGGGCATGCAGGAGGTGGCCAATCGACGTTCTCTCTCATCAATGTCTCTATCTCTCTCCCTCTCTCTCTAAAATCAATAAAGAGAAAAATAAAAGATCTCCAACCAGACCTGCAGTGTATTATTAAGCAAATAAGCCAGCCAGAAAAAGACAAGTATCACATGACCTCACTTATTTGTGGAATGTAATTAACAAAATAAGGTGATGAAGAAAATAAACCCAGAGACATAGAAGAAGGGTTCAGACTGACAAACTTCAGAGGAGGGGGTGGGGGGAGAGAAGAGATAAACCAAAGAACTTATGCATATAAGCATAACCAATGGACATAGACAACAATGCAGGGGGGGGGGGTACGAAACAGGAGGAGGGTGTCAATAGGGGAAAAAGGAGAAACATCTGTAACAAAAATAAATTAATTGAATAAAAATAAAAAATAAAAACCATTAACAATACAAAAATTAATAAATTAAATAAAATAAAATTTGGCTGATGAATGAAAAATAAATAAAAGAGCTCCAACCTTTATTTTTTAATTGCACCTCCAATTCATGAAAACATTATTTATATCACAAAGATAAGTTTCTTATATTTCATTTCTATATTACTTTTGTATAAGATATTAAAAAGTTCACATTTGGCCCTGGCCAGTTTGGCTCAGCGGTTAGAGCGTCAGCCTGCGGTCTGGAGAGACCCGGGTTCGGTTCCCGCTAAGGGCACGTACTTCGGTTGCAGTTTGTCCCCGGCCCTGGTTGGTCGTGCGGGTGGCAGCCACTCGATGTGTCCCTTCACGTCGATGTTTCTCTCTCTCTCTCCTTCCTCTCTCTCCCTCTCACTCTATCTGTACAAAAAAATGGAAAAATATTCTCGGGTGAGGATAAAAAAAAATAAAATAAAATAAAATAAAATAAAATAAAAAGTTCACATTTGTGTGATAGAATAGCACAATGAGGCCAACTTTTAACAAATATAATTTTTACATATCAGGTTGACAATGATCAAAAATCTGATAATATACTATGTTGATGAAGCTGTGGGGAAAAAGGCACAAACACTGTTACTGAGTGCAAATTAGCAATATCTATTCAAATTAAAAATATCCTTTGGCCTAAAATTATACCCACTTAAAATTAATGCACATACTCACATGTGCACAAAGATGTGAAAAAGAATATTCACTGCAGTACTGTTGATAATAACAAAAGAATGGAAACATAAACGTCCATCATTAGCTGGCTAGTTAAATAAATTATAGTACGTATATTCTTTTTTTTATCTTCACCTGAGGACATTTTTCCATCAAATTTTTTAGATACAGTGGAAGGGAGGGAGGAAGGGGGATGGAGGGAAAGGGAGCGAGAGAATCTCTGATGGGAGAGAGACACATCAATTGGTTGCCTCCCACACAACCCTGACCAGGGTGGGGGATCAAACCTGCAACTCAAATACATGCACTTGACTGGGAATCAAACCCGACACCCTTTGGTGCATGGGCTGACGCTGAACCAAACCAGCCAGGGCTATAGTATATTCATATAAAAGAAAATCCTGAAATTTTGACAATAATGAAGAAGATCTGTATGTGTTGGTATAGAATAATCTAGATCAATTAAGCTTAAAAAAGAATAAGTAATGATAATAATAAATGAGCCAAAAAACAATATGCAGCTTACACAAAAGATAAAAAAATACACATACTGTACATATAAATATGTATGTATTTGCATGTACATCACAGACTGCTGAAAATACACACAAGAAACTGGCAAAAATGACTGCCTCTAAGAAGAGGACTGGTTTTTTACATAGGTTATTACTGGCTCTTTTATTTACTGACTATAAATTTTAAACAAGTCACAAATTCTAAACCTCAGCATTCTCCAATTTAAAATGATGTTAATAATAGCCTAGCTCTTTGGTTATTATATGAGATCAAATGAAAGAGAATAAAGTGCGCCCTGGCTGGTTTGGCTCAGTGGTTGGAGCATTGGCCTGTGAACCAGAGAGTCCAGGGTTTGGTTCCTGCTAGGGGCATGTCCCCCTGCCCTCCAAAAAAAGCATAAAGTGCTTTGTAAATTACAAAGTAGAACATAACATTATAAATTAGTCCTCCCAATGAATTCTCCAAACCAATTACATTAAAAATTATTATTATCATTCTTCTGACCAATTTCTATAAACCCAAAGATGGAAATGTTTAAGATGAAATGTGAGTATAGAAGTAATCTTAGAACACAGATTGTTTTACTTTACCTATAGTTATTAACTTCAATTCAAAAGAGTAAATTTTCAAAAAGTTGTCAGAGAAATGCTAAATCAGTTGATTACAAAAGGAATACATGCTCACTATTGAAAAGAAGGTAAATAAAGACTATAACCATGATATTATAAAATCTTGGGGATTTTTTTCCCTCCAGTCTTTTTTCTATGCATGATTAACTGGATTAAATTATTTGACTAAATAAAATGTTTCCATTTTACTGTAATATAGCATTCAAATTTAACATTCCGCAGATTATTACAAGCTTCTAATAAACATTATTTCTCATGAAGGCATAATATTTTATCTTCCTGATGAGAGCTTAACCACTTAAAAAATTTTTTTTTCTTTATTGATGTTAGAGAGAGAGGAAGAGAGGGAGAGACAGAAACATCGATGAGAGAGAACATCGACAGGCCGCCTCCTGCATGCCACTGACTGGGGATCTGGCCCACAACCTGGGCATGTGCCCTGACTGGGAATCGAACCAGCGACCTCTTAGTGCATGGGTCAGCACTCAATCACTGAGCCACACCAGCTGGGCAAGAGTTCAACCACTTTAAAATGAAATTCCAGGGTGTGGGTCTCCTAATAAACTCTGTCTGGATTAATTTTTCATTTATTTCTCCAAGTAACCAGATTACCTATCCTTCTCTCTCTGTTCACCACCTCCCCCACACCCAATCCATTTTCCAGCTTTTGGTTTCCCAGTGTTCCAATTTTACTAAGTCCAAAACTAACAAAACAAAAAAGTATACAAAATGTGTTTATAATTTCTTGAAAAGGAACTATTAATGACAGATTGAGCCCTAAATCAGACAATCAGTAAGAGAGGTGATTAGAACTATGATTTGTTGATAAATAAGGATGCTCAATCTTTTTCTACATGTTAGTCTGTTATCATTCTGTCTGCAAAGGCAGTGAAAACAAAGGAATACACTCAGGTTATTCCTGGGAAACCCACTATTGGACAAACCCAACTGTTCCTAATTAATTTGAACTATGACAACTCCTCCCAAATGCTGAACATTCCAAGCCATTTTTGAGAACAGTTAGCTATCGCTCAAGGAAGAACGAATTTCCTGAGAATACTGGATTGTCATTTTCATATTCTGTCCTGAATTTACTGTCATAATTGTTAAACCAGCCCACTAAGGTGATACATTTATTAATACAACTGTATAATTTTTTAAAATGAAAACTGAAAATACTAGAAACTAAAATTACGAGATTTCTTTCCCCTCCAATTTTCAAATTTTCTATAATGCAGTCATGTCACCCTTACAATACAAAAAAGCATTAGAAGGAAAAGTATTCTTATAGCATTTATTATTTTAGACCTTATACTAAGGTTATTTTAAGTCCCATTCTAAGGACATTTTTTTTTTTTTTTATCCTCACCCGAGGACATTTTTTCATTTTTTGTTCAGTTAGAGCGGGAAGGAGAGAGAGAGAGAGAGAAACATCGACATGAAAGGGACACATCAAGTGGTTGCCACCCACACAACCCAACCAGGGTCAGGGACAAGGACAAACTGCAACCAAGGTACATGCCCATAGCAGGAACCGAACCTGGGTCTCTCTGGACCACAGGCTCTCGCTGTAACCGCTGAGCAAAACCGGCCAGGGCAGGACTTTTTTTATTGTTAAAAAAATAGTCCTTGCTAAATTAAAACAAGAAAACTTCTGCATAAAGCTGACCAGCTGGAAGATTACTTGAAATACTCATATCATGCCTATTTCAATAAAATAAAACCTTTATCATCAAGAGCACTACTAGCCACCCACAACTGTACTGTCAAGATACATGAAAGACACTGGAGATTCAGAGGCACAAGACACAGCTGCCATTCTCAAGTTTACTACCTAATTAGAACAACAGGGCACACACTGAAAAAGAGAATAAAAAAATACAAGGAAGGCCCTGGCCGATTTGGCTCAGCGGTTAGGGCATCAGCCTGCAGTCCAGAGGGACCCGGGTTCGGTTCCTGCTAAGGGCACGTATCTCGGTTGCAGTTTGTCCCCGGCTCTGGTTGGGTGGTGCAGGTGGCAACCACTCGGTGTGTACCTTTTACGTCGATGTTTCTCTCTCTCTCTCCCTCCCACTCTATCTGAACAACAAAAAATGTCCTCGGATGAGGATAAAAAAAAAGAAAAAATACAAAAAAGCATTGGATATGCCAAGCATCTAGTACACATTGAAGTATAGTGAAATAAATACCTTTTGCTGGAGTCCTACAGACCTTGGTTCAAATCTTAGATCTACCACTTTCTAGTTTATGTAAATTACTTCCCTCATTTGTAAAGTGTTAGATTAAGTAAAGTAAAATTCCTAGCATATAGTAACACCCAAAGAGAAGGTAACAGTATTATTATTACTAATAAGGATACAGGCTTGAGGAAGAAATGGTCAACTGGAAAAAATTTTTAAAAGAAGTATTAAAATCATTTTTGTAATCTATCACCATAAGCAAAAATCACAAGATCTTTCTCAAGTTTTACTTCTTGCTGACAAGAAAAAAAATGAACATCTAGTGAAAACAACTGAAATTAGAAAACACTAAGGCTATACAGCACTGACGTACCCTGGGAAAGTCACCACTAAATCTACAAATCATAGAATATGATCTCTAGAAAAGAATGTTACTTGGAAAGGTCCTTAGATCAGCTAATTCAAACTCCCCTAGTAGAATGTAAACTCCAAGTTTTGTCTCTAAGTTCCAAGATTGGTATTTATTTTGTTCATTAGGATATCCTTAGTACCTAGAATTATTCCTAACACATAGTGAATGCTTAACAAATATTCACTGAATAAACATTAAAGTTATGAAAACTGAGGCCTGGGGACTTGGCAGAGTTGAGAATGGAACTACCTATCCTCTCTTGAAGCTGGAGTATGATAATTTAGATAATTTATTTTGGTGGCTGGGGAGTGGGAGGGATGGTCGGCAGGCAGGGGAAGAGAAAGGGAGTAAATTAAAACATTTTTCATATTTTCCCCCAACTGTCAGTTTTGCTTAATTGATAAGAGGCAAAAAAATGTATAAACAAGACAATCCCAGCACAGTGCCCAACACTTGATAGGTACTTAACAAACATTTGTTAAACAAATAAATCTACTCCAAAACCATTATTATCTCATGACTAGAGATGGAAATTAACTTCAGCATCTGTTTAATTTTTATAAATGTCATAAAGCCCTTTAGAATTTTCAATCATACAAAAGACAAAGTTATTAATCACTTTCTTCCAGATGGGCACTGAGGGAGGAGGGATGAATTAAAATATGTCCCTGCTCTCAGGGAGAGAGAGAGAGAGAGAGAGAGAGAGAGAGAGAGAGAGAGTGTGTGTGTGTGTTTTGGGTAAAAGGGGTTGACATAAACGTATTAATAATAAATGTTAAAACCAGGTTGCATTGTTATTTCAGTTTATTGCCTCAAGCAGCTAAAAACTTAAATTATAAAATACACACATCAGCAAAGTTTCAGAATAACAAGGAGGCACATTAGGGTATATTAACACTTGTGCCTTTACAAAATACCTTATTGCCTCTTAAAATAAAAATATTCTAGCCTGGCCAGTAAGGCTCAGTTGTTGAGCGTGGAACCATGCACCAAGAGGTCTTTGGTTTGATTCTCGGTCAGGGCACATGCCCAGGTTGTGAGCCTGAACCCTCATGGGGGGCCATGCAGGAGGCTACCAATCAATGTTCTCTCTCATCGATGTTTCTATCTCTCTCTCCCTCTCCCTTCATCTCTCTCTAAAATCAATAAAGAAAATAAATAAAAATATCCTAAATTGACTTATTTGAATTGTCAATATAAATGAACCATCAATATATGTCCTCTCATATGTGAGCCAGTGAAGAATAATACTCCTAATTCAGTATTAACTCTGTGTACATGTTAAAATTTAAATATATAAAAACCACAAGAACATATTTAAATTATTTAACTGTCTATAAAACTGACAGAGCCTGAAGAAATCCTCCAGAGATGAATGCTAGTAAACAGAAACTAAAAACATAGTATTACCCAGGAAGAGAACAAAGTAGGCACACAGCTGAGAAGTATATCTATAGAAGTCTTCAAGAGAACAAAATCTTCAAGAGGGGAAAAACTCCTGCCCGAACTGGCCAACAGAGCCAGAGAGCAACAGCCTGCCAACAGGATCTTGTTTAATGCAAGTCACTAACTAGCCTCATAAAAAGTGAACACCCAAAAGTCAATGTTGCCATTCCTGGAATATGGGTTTCAGGGGGACCCTTCCAAAGAGATTCACCACCAAGATTAAATCACCACATTCCAAGGATTCTTCCCCATTACCTGCTTGTCAAAATAGGATAAGCAACACAAAACAAATTGGAAAATAAACAGACTTCATTTATGAAACTGGTAATTCCTGCAAACTGAAGCTAGTTATTTTACCTGAAACACATGTTTATATGTGATTCCTGGTTCCCAGGGAGTTATTTTTCCTGAAGCACATGTTTCTATGTGATTCCTGGTTCCCAGGGAGAACATTTTCCCCTCACTCTATCCTAGAGTGCTAGAAAGAACACCCCAAAGCCTCTTGATCCCAACACTGAAAACTCTCCAGCCCAAATGTATACCCTATTTCAGTGTTAAAGTCTTATAAGCACTGCCAAATCCAGGCCAAGGAGACTACAAGGTGGCAGGAAGACACTACAAGGCAGACAGGAAGGCTAGGGTGGGCCCCGAGGGGGAAGTACCTGGCCACCAGCTCTGGAGAGAACAGGCTGAAAAGTTGAAACTAGGGTAAGTTTTGGTCAGAGGGGTGGGAGGGGACTGACAGGTGCAAGTCACCTCCTCATCGTGGACATCATAGGAAGATTATAATTGGCTTTCTTTACAAAGAAGAGGAACGAGGCTCCCAGCGTGAGTGATGCTGAGAGGTTTTCTGGCTAGCACAAGGTCAGGGTTCTGAAGGAAACAGAAAAGGAAGAGGAAAGACCCTGAGAACCAGTTTCGGCGAAGAGTCCCCCAGGATGAGTGATCTCTAGGGCCAGTTCCCAGCACCAAGACTGATGGAACCACCACACCTGTTTAAGGCTGTTTTCCTGTTATCCACTTGGACAGCAATTAAGTGAAAGTCCACCAGGTAGGAATGGAAGCAGACTTTAATAGGAAAAGACTAATCGGGGGTCTGCCCCAGGAGGAACCTGATCAGGAGGGGAAGAGGCTAAATTCAGGAAGGGTAAGTACTTGGGTGGGATGAGACTTATCTGGAATAGACAGTGACTGGAGGAAACTGCTGGGGAAGGGTGGGCTTTCGTTGGACTCCAATGAGAACAGGCCGGCTGAGAGGAAAGACGCCGTGAGCGTCTGGCTCTGGAAGGTGACTCTGACTGGAGGAAGCGCTCTGCCCGGCCGAGGACTGACCCGGGGGTGAGGCTGATCCGCAGGAGCTCAACAGGCACTCACCTGGGACAGTCTGGCCTGGAAGGAAAAAACTTCCTGGGACGGTGAAAGCTGAGTGGAGGGAGAGGGGCCGAGCACCGGCTGTGCGGAGCGAGGGTCACGGTCAACTCGGCCGGGGCACAGAGGGGTAGGGAGGTGGGGAGCGCCGCGAGGGCGGGGCCGGGGCGCCCACCGACCCCGCGTGGGGTCGCAGCTGCCGCGGCGGGGCAGCCGGCTCGGGATGGCGCCCTCCCTTCGGCGCACACGCTCTCGCAGTCCACCGCCCCGCCTGGGGCCAAAAGAAAATGCCCAGGTCGGTGAACCCTAGACGGCGGTGGGGGAGGGGGCTGGCCGGGGACACCGGCCGACTGAACCCAGCGGATGGGTTGGCCGCGTTACCTGTGTCAGGGAGAGCTGGGCCGCCGCAGCCATGGTGTTTCCATCATGCACGAGAGGGGAAGGAAGGACGGGCGGACTGGGGTTCAGGGCGGGGAGGAGGCGGAGGGAGAGGCCGGAGGCGAGGCCGGGGCAAGCAGCCGGGCGTCTCCCCTAACTTCGACAACTTCCCTCCTCTCGCCCGCCCCGCCCCGCCTGGCCCCGCCCGCCCCGCGCACGCCGCGGCGGCACGTAAATCCTGGCGCCGGAGTTTGCTTCGCCGGACCGGAGCCTACCACCCCAGGGGCCGTCTGGGAAAACCCGGCATGGATACGTGGATACGAAATTAAGGAGGACGGGCTTTGGAGGCAGAGACAACTCCAGATTGTCCTGTGACCTTTAGGCAGGTCTTCTGCTTCTGAAAAATTGGGGAAAGTATAACCAAAGTCCAGTTTTCTTGTAAAGACTAAGTGATATAATGATATAAAATAATAACAGAACTTTATATGACAAAATCTGTGCTAGATGCCTTTTTCCCCTTTATTGATTTTAGAAAGAGAAGAAGTGAGAGGGAGAGAGAAATAGAAACATCGATGAGAGAGAACATCGATTAGCCGTCTCCTGCATGCCCCCCACTGGGGATTGGGCCCACAACCTGGGCATAAGTCCTAACCAGGAATCGAACCGGCAACCTCTTGGTGCATGGGTCGACGCTCAACCACTGAGCCACACCGGCTGGACTAGATGCTTTATTTTTGAATTGTATAAATGAAGGAACTGAGACATAAGGTGTACAAATGAGGAAACCAAAACATAAATAAGTACCATACCTAATGTCATATAGCTGATTAGATGCCTGGAATAGGATCCAGGTCTGACTCCAAAACCTTTTATTAAACCACATGCTGTTAGGGTATGATATTGAAAAAGAAGACACCCAGGAGGGAGGGGGACAGAATACTTTCTCTGCCTGCTTACTACCTGCCACACTTAGATTATTCAATAAAAGAGCACTGGGACCTGCTCAGTTGCTTACAGTACTCCTAATTGCTCTCATAGTCCACCTGGCAAACTCCTCCTCCTTTGCAAAGCTTCTTCCGGCCTCCCCAAGTCAGAGTTACGCACTCTCCTCTTCTTTTCAATGTTTTTTCTCTATGAAGTCATCATCATCCCAGTGACTGTTTACATCTAGACTGAGAGCTCAATGACCAAGGACTGTTTCTGATATACTTCTATATCCTCAGACCCTAGCACATAGTATACACTCAGTAAAGGTCTTAGTTCCTGCCTGTATAAAACATAATACAAGCCCTGGCCAGTTTGGCTCAGCGGTTAAAGCGTCGGCCTGCGGTCCGGAGAGACCCGGGTTCAGTTCCCGCTAAGGGCACGTACTTCGGTTGCAGTTTTTCCCCCGGCCCTGGTTGGTCGTGCAGGTGGGAGCCACTCGATGTGTCCCTTCACGTCGATGTTTCTCTCTCTCTCTCTCCTTTCCTCTCTCTCCCTCCCACTCTATCTGTACAAAAAAATGGAAAAGTGTCCTCGGGTGAGGAAAAAAAAAACAACAAAAAAAACATAATACAACCTACACTTTCTCATGCTTCCATCTTCAATTAGAATAACTAACAGATTACTTGAAGCCTTCAGTGTTAAAGTCTTGGCTTATATGCTACTTGAAAAAGCCTTCTAGGAACTCCCACCTCACCTCTTAGTTACTCTCATATGTTCCTTATTATACTCTGTCTTGTTCTTAAAAGTGTGTTGACAATAAGATTTTTCTCTCATTACCTAGTCTATCCAATTTTGGCCTGCATCCAGATGTGAAGGTGTAGATATGACAAGGGTATCTGGAATGAGAAATTTAATTTTTGCATAGTTTCTAAATATATCCCTACAGAATGTTTGTTAATAACCATGTAAAAAGAGCAATTTTACAGTACAGAAACCTGGCAGACACCATCCTAATCAAGTGACTAAAATTACCATCAGCAATCATGGGAAAAATTTATGAACCACCTAATATGATGCAATAACAAGAACACAGAGTCTGTAATACTCTGATCAAAATTCTTAACCTAAGTCTAATCATCAGGAAACATTGAAAAAAATCAAACTGAGGAACATTGTACAAAATGCCTGGCCTGTAGTCTATAAAACTTCAAGGTTATAAAAGTCAAGAAACTGATTGAGATTGAAAAAACTACAACAAATGCAACACATGATTTTGGTTTGATGCTTGCTATTAAAAAGAAGGATACTGAGACAATTGGCAAAACTTGAGTGTGATCTCTGGACAAAGGGCATAAGAAAGTTCTCCATACTATTCTTACAATTCTTCTGTGAATATGAAATTGTTTAAGATAAAATATTATTTTAAGTCACTCTGTCTTCTGTATGGAGAGTAAACGGAAGCAGACCAAAAGTGGAATGAAAGAGACCAGTCGAGAGCTCTAGTTGAGCTCTAGTGAAGACATATTTTGAGATAAAATCTAAAGGATTTGTACATAGACAGGATTGCATGGATAAGCATTAGAGAAAGTATAGAGGATGACTTCTAGGTGAGCTTGGTTAAGTAGGTGGATGCGTCATTTACTAATATATGAAAGAATAAAGGAGGATAGGCCTGATAGGAGACAGGGGAAGGGTATAAAATCATGAATGTGGTTTGAAGCATTAGTTTAAGGCTTGTCTGAAACGTGCTAGTGGATGTGTTCAATAGATAGTTTGACTATGGACTTGGAGCTCAGAGGAGAGTTTGTATTATCTTCCAACTTGAGTTTCTTTAGAATATGTTATGTATTTTTTGGATACATTATTTGTGTATATATGCAAAATAAAATTGCTTATATTATTTTTTAATGAGTTGAGGGTTTTTTATGTGCCCCCACTAGACTGTAAAATCTTTGAGTAGAAGGTGCTGACTCATGACTACATCCCCCTCACTGTTTAGTCCCTCACAGAGTAAGCCTCAATAAATGTTTTTACCCAGAATTAGTCTTTCTTTCTCAGTCATGGTGGCTTCCCACAACAATAAACCACAACTCTATCAGACTCACACCCCTGTTACCATTATCATAGCAGTCCCCATTTGACCCACCAGGAAGACCAAATAAACAAGAAGACCCAGGACTGAGTTAGCCCCACCTAAGTTTTTAGGCCTTTGCCACTACAAGAGAAGGGGAGATACTGTTTTAAATTACTCCACCTTGGTACCTCTATCAGCTATAACTACAACTGATGTTTCTACTTGAATTTTCTATTTTACATTATCATATTGTACTCTGAAAGGTAGTAATCACCCACTTTATAAATGAAGTAACTGAAAGTCCTAGAGGTTAAATTATTTGCCCAAGGTTACACAGTTCATAACCAAAGCAGTATAGCACAGTGGAATAAACAGGGCTTGGACATCAGAAACATCCAGGTTCCAATGCTAGCGCTATCATTTTCTATAAAATAACTTATATGAAAATACCTAAAGATGTAGATATAGGTATTTAGTTAAGAAATTTGAAAATCATGGAATAAGTTGTTATCTGGAGTACAAATTCAATTATTATTCAAGAAGACTCCTGCAAACCATATGAAATACAAAATATTACTCTTGAGTGAACAGATTGGAATCCCAGGTGTATGGAGTTTCCTAGAAAAGCAATGTGGGTTAGTAAGGAGACTATTGGAGTCAATTATAGTGTGACCCCAGACAAACCATTTAACCTGTTTCAGCCTCAGTTTCTCACATATAAAAATAAGCAAATCAATGCAAAAAAAAATTTTTTTTTATCCTTACCCGCGGACATTTTTCCATTTTTTGTTCAGATAGAGTGGGGGGGGGGGGAGGAAGAGAGAGAGAAACATCGACGTGAAAGGGACTTATCGAATGGCTGCCACCCGCACAACCAACCAGGGCCGGGGACAAACTGCAACCGAGGTGCGTGCCCTTAGCAGAAACCGAACCCAGGTCTCTCTGGACCGCAGGCCGACGCTCTAATCGCTGAGCCAAACCAGCCAGGGCTCAATGCGAAAAATATTGAGAAAATATAATGAATTAATGTTATAATTAGTCCTTAATTATCAAGTCAAAAATAACACAGGTTTATCCAGTATTGCTTTTCAAGTTTATAAATGTTTTTACATACAGCATCTAGCGCAACTCCTGGAGTCAAATAGACACATAAAGTTTGTTGAACTGAACTGAACGCATAGTCTCGTGTAGCTATTATTTGGATGCTCATTTTATCCCCATTTCAAAGTTAAAAAATCAAGGAACAAATATTTTATAAATAACTTGTTTAAGTAAGGGTCACTTAAAGCATGTCTGGGACTTGGTTAAAATAATGATGATTATTATTACTTCCTCAGCAAGGAAAAGCTATAGGTAAAAATTACTAAATGGGAATTGCTCCAGGTCCCCTTCCACACAGCCAGTAATTTTTACTGGCTTCCTTCTGCACTCATTGGCTCTGGTTTAAAAACTTGACCTGTGGTGGAGGATAGCAATGATGGTCCAAACTCTCAAAAATGCCTATAACTTCTGGGACTGGATTTTTGTAAATTACACACTAATGACAGTTTGCAAATGCATGCCCCAGATCTCATCAAAGCACTGGGTCATATCTAAAATCTATTTTAGGAAAGTAAAATATAGCTAATGGAAGATATGTTATGATCTAATTCACTATGACAAAAATGAGCTTCATGGAGCAGACAAAAAGGACAAGGGCCACTTAATGTCTATCGGTCTCCACACCTCATATTCCTCATGTATACATTGGAGATAATAATATCTACCTTGTAAGGATTGTGTAAGGATTAGAAATCATTAGAATAATAGTCAATTAGAGGTAACTATAAAGATACCATTCTTCAAGATCACTTCACCATTTAACCATCCACCCCTTAGACAACCCTCCATTTACTAAGTCAGTTTTGCAGATATATTGGCTATGAGACTGGAGTGCCTTGAACAGCTGACACACATATCCCTGTCATCAGAAAAGTAGATGTTCCCTAAGTAAACAAAGTTGTGTCTGATGACTTAAATCTGGATATTGATAAACAACAGTTGCTGCTTTTATGTACATTATTTCATTTAATCCTCACAACAACCCTATAGAGATTATTGTTAATTTTATTTTACAGAAGAGGAATTTGTCCAAATTTATGGTGACAAGACAAAGAATTATACACAGGTCCTGTAATTCAAATGCGCTTTTTACTAGGGCATGTTGCCAGTGTCCTGCAGTTATTGATCACCCCCAAAAAGACTTGATAAAATGGTGCTTTTGACCATCAAAAGCTGAAGATGAGGCTCTGCATTTAAAATAATCCTAAACCCAAGATGATCCTAATGAGGAAAATTTAGACCATGAACAGTTTTTTCACTGGTTTATCATTCCATCTTTCTATCCTACTCTATACTCCTAGTCTTCCTCCCCAACTCACCCTACAGGGAAGCTACAGCTTCTTTTTTTATTCTTTATTTTCTAACTTTTGGAGATGACTGTCATATCAGCTCTTCATAAACTGCACATCTGTGATGTCACCATTTACAAATGCAGAATGATTGGTTGAAACTATGGGGAAAGAAAAAACAACTATGAGGAGCTCTCTGAATGTACAAAGAACCAATTTATTTGCATGAGACTGAAAAAGGCCTTCCATATAAATGGTGCTAAGTTACAAAAAAAAATTATACTACAATTGTAATGGTAATCTGGAGCTCATGCTTTCAAGATGCTGGTTTCATAAATATAACCCACTATTGTTCATGTTTGCCTAGGGCAGAAAGAATATGCGAGGCTGCACAATAATAACAATTGTGCTACACAAATAACTGCACCCATGCCAAGGACTGAAAAGAACAAGCAGTAGGAGATTTTTAAATGACACACACACTCAGGGTGTGATAGGACAGTTCAAAATTGTCATTGTTACTAAATTTTGAGTGCATTGAAGTGTTCTGGGAAGAGCCTGAATTTAGGACTGGGAAGGCCCAACTTGATCTAGTGCCCACTCTGCAACTTCCTAGTGTTGTAACCTTGGACAAGTCAATGAACTATACCAATCCATGCTTTCCTCCCGTAAGCTGAAAGTAGTAATAGCACCTACCTGATAGTATATTATGATGATTAAATGAGGTTTCATGTGAAAGCAGTTAGCCAGATAACTGGTATACAGCTAGATAAGTGTTAGCTCCTTTTTCTTGCTTGTGGAAAATATTTAGGGTTTAAGAAGCTAGAAACAAAATAGAAATCATTTTTAAAGAGCACCAGTGGTTTTCCAAAGGTTACTTTAGTGATTTTTTGAAAAAAATTTATTCATCTATTAGTAATATTTATTGAATACTATAGAGCAGTGGTTCTCAACCTTCCTAATGCTGTGACCCTTTAATACAGTTCCTCATGTTGTGGTGACCCCCAACCATAAAATTATTTTTGTTGTTACTTCATAACTGTAATTTTGCTACTGTTATGTCTTAGGTGACCCCTGTGAAAGGGTCGTTCGACCCCCAAAGGGGTCCCAACCCACAGGTTGAGAACCGCTGCTGTAGAGTGAGGGAGATTATTACATTTATGTCCCAAAAGTTCCATTGGCTTCTAGTGAACAAGCAAATGCAGTTTTACACTTGCCTTATTTACTTCATTTTTCTTTTTTTTCTTTTGCTTTCCCTATGAAGGGTCCTGGAAGGTATAAGAAACCAAAAAAGAAAAAGAAAAAGAAAAAAACGTGAGAAAAAATATTTGCACTCAAGGCTGCAGGTCCTTTCATCTTCAGATTTCAAAGCATTGTCTCCATCACTAATTACTAGCCCTGCTTAACATGTGGGAATGCTGAGACACCATCAAATTAAGAAGCTTGCCCTAAATCACAAGGCAAGTCAGAGGATGGACTGCAGACAGAACAAAGATGTCCTGTTTGCCAGCCTTGGTCTCTAAAGTAGGGCACATGAAAGTAAACAGAGTCTTCAAGTAATGAGGAGAAAAGTTTGGGGAATTTTTATTCTGAACCTTTGAATCACTGTAGTGACAGAAGCATGGGCTTTGGAATCAAATTTGACCTCAAATCTCAGTTAAGCCCCTTCTGACTGCATAACCTCAGTCAAATTACAAATTACATCTTAGTTTCCTAAATTCTTACTTCTAAGAGTTTGGGGAAATTAAATGATGCAACTTTTGTGAGAGAGTCTAACACAGTGTCCTGCACTTAGCAGATTCACATTGTTGAAGAAAACTAAGACAATCTTCATATAGACATAGTGACAAATAGACAACTCTTTCAGTAAAATATGTTTGAAGCCAAAATCACAGTTTAAAATGATGACTGGGTCTTGAACATCTCATAATACAAATAAAGGATACCTTGTTCAGGCCTTCATCATTTTTCTTCCTTAATACTGTGTTTTCTTTCATAGCCCAAGTCCAAACTATCAGCAAGTTTGTTGACTCAACCTCCAGTATATACCTGAAATTCCAATTCTATTTTCAAAATATATTCCAGATCTCATTTCTCATTATCTTCACTGTTACCCTTGCCTCTCTCCCGGACCACAGCTAAAGCTCTTTAACTAATCTCCCCAATTGCATATTTGCACTTATGTCTATTCTCCTTATAATAGGTAAAGTGATCATTTTAAAACATAAGTTAGATCTTATCATTGCCTTGTTTAAAACCCTCTGGGGCCCTGACTGTTTTGGCTCAGTGGTTAAAGCATCGGCCTGCGGTTCGGTTCCTGCTAAGGACGTGTGCCTCGGTTGCAGTTTGTCCCCGGCCCTGGTTGGTCGTGCAGGTGGTGGCCACTTGATGTGGCCCTTTCACGTCGATATCTCTCTCTCTCTCTCTCACTCTCTTTCTCTCTCTCTCTTCCTCTCTCTCCCTCTCACTCTATCCGAAACAGAAAATGGAAAAGTGTCCTCGGGTGAGGATAAAAAAAATAAAAATAAAAAATAATAATAATGAAACCCTCTGGGACTTCTCATCAACTGCCTACAATGGGACCAGGTCTTTCCAGGTGAAGTATGCGTCAGCAAAGCACTAAAAAGCAAGTATGTTCTGGGCATGCTGAGATGTTTGATGGAATGGAGCATGTTGGGGATGGAAGAGGGAGTATCTAACAGTGAAGAATGGAGAAAGTGTTAGAAAATGCCCAGAGGGAATCATGGCTGGGCCAGAAGAGGCTTAAAGAAATGTATCTAGAGATTCTCAGGCAAGTAAAATTACTCCTGGAAGCAAAGGGGACCATAATTGTTTTGTGTTGATGGCATTTTCAAATCTAGTGGCCTTGACTTTTAAAAAGCACAGTCAGGAACCTATTTTAACCTTTCAAAAAGAAGTCAGGTTAATAGGCCAGGAATCCTAACATCAGCATAATGATTAAGAGGATGATAGGCTTTGAAATCAAACAAATTTTAGATTGAATCAAGGTCCTCCATTTATAAGCTATAACACCAGGGACAAGTTATTAAAAGTCTTTGAACCTCAGCTTTATACAAACTATATCAGTGTGATAAAGAAGATTAAATGGACAATACTTATAAAGCACTCTGCACAGTATCTTGCACATGGGAGTAAGTGCTCAACTAATGGGGACTATTGCATTACAGTTATGACAATGACGATTAAGGATTTGGTTACCTTTATAACTGTCCTGTGTTCGTTAGCTTTATTAATAAACACTGTCTGTGTCTCACCCTTAATAAAGATCTGAAATAAATGTGTTCAATTTTAAAAGGCTGAGAAGAGGCTGGCTGGAGAGGCTGGCTGGGTAGCTCCGCTGGTTAGTGTTATCCTGTTACGCCAAGGTTGTGGGTTTGATCCTGGGTCAAATGCGTAAATAATAGGAACAACAGATTAATGTTTCCATCTCAATCTCTCTTTCCTTCTCCCTCTCTCTTTCTCTTTCTCTAACCCCCTTTGACATAACACCCAAAGCATGAGCAACAAAAGGATAAATAGATCAATTGAATTTCATCAAAATTAAAAATGGAGCCCTGGCTGGTTTGGCTCAGCAGTTAGAGCGTCGGTTTCCATTCCCCGAGAGACCCAGGTTCGATTCCCACTAAGGGCACGTACCTTGGTTGCAGTTTGTCTCTGGCCCTGGTTGGGTCATGTGGGTGGCAACCACTCGATGTGTCCCCTTTTATGTCGATATTTCTCTCTCTCTCTCTCTCTCTCTCTCTCTCTCTCTCTCTCTCTCTCCCTCCCCCACCCCCCAACTCTATCTGAACAAAATATCAAAAAATGTCCTCAGGTGAGGATAAAAAAAAAAAATGGTTGTGCTTAAAAGGACACCATCAGAAAGTAAAGACAATCCAAGGAATGGGAGAAAATATTTGCAAATCATATATCAGATAAGCAAAATTTTCCAGACTGTAAAAAGAACTTTTACAATTCAACAATAAAAAGTCAAATAACCCAATTGAAAATGAATAAATCATTTGAATAGATATTTCTCAAAACAATATATACAAACAGCCAGACAGTACACAATAAAGATGCCCAACATCATTAATCATTAGGGAAATGCAAATGAAAACCACAATAAAACACTCTTCACACCCATTAAAATGGCTGGTTTTTTAAATGGACAATAGCAACTGAATAACCGCATGCTAAACCATGAAGTTGTTGCAATTGTTGCGATATCCAGTGTTAGCAAGGATATGGAGAAATTAAACCCCTCACACATTGCTGGTAAAAATGTAAAATGGCACAACCACTTTGGGAAACAATTTGGCAGTTCCTTAGAGTTAAACATAGAGTTACCATTTGCCCCAACAATTGTATTCCTAGGTATATAAGCAAAAGAATAAAAATCATATATCCACAACTTGAGTATAAAAATTCATAGTAGCATTATTCATAGTAGCCAAAAGTGAAAACCCAAATGTCCATTACTGATTTAATAGATAAACACATGTGGTATATCCATACAATGGAGTATTATACAGCAATAAAAAGGAATAAAATACTGATACATGCTACCACATAGATGAACATTGGAAACATTATATTAAGCGAAAGAAGCCAGACATAAAAGACCCCATGTTATATGATTCCACTTAGGTAAAATGTTCAGAATAGACAAGTCCATAGGAACAAATATAAATTAGCTTTTGCCAGAAACAGGGAAGGAGAATTGAGAGGGGTGGTGATTGCAAATGGATATAGGGTTTCTTTTTGGAATAATGAATGTTCCACAATAAGATAATGGCATGTGCCACGGTTGCAGTGTGTCCCCGGGCCTGGTTGGGTTGTGTGGGTGGCAGCCACTCAATGTGTCCCTTTCACGTCAATGTTTCTCTCTCTCACTTCCTCTCTCTCCCTCCTACTCTATCTGAACAAAAAGTGGAAACGTGTCCTCGGTTGAGGGTTAAATAAATAAATAAATAAATAATTACCAACAGAAGGTCACTGCCACCAATCCAATGCTGACAGAAGTCCCCAATCTGGGGTGCAGTAAAAGGAGAAACTTTATTGAGGTAAAATAGTTTGCAAACTAGGGAAACAGCATCCAGAGGAAACCAAAACTGTACCATTTACATAGAGAAAGTACCCACCCAAAAGAAGGAGGCTCATTTATATATGGTGTCCATCATGGTCCCTGATTGGTCCATTTTTATGGAAATGAAGAATTCAAATTTGCAGTTTGATTGGTCCCAATAGCACTGTCCTGTTTGTTTGGAATCATGTGTTCTGATTGGTCATTATGGAGCTGCTCTGATTGATCAGTAAAGATGCGAAGGAGGATATACATAGCTATTCAGCTCCAATTGGATGGGGCAGGTCTCAGCTCACTGGTCAAAATACGATTCCAGAAACTCCTTTATAAGGTGTGGCTCAGCTGGCAGAAATGCTCAGTTTGTGGCTTTCCCCTGATAAGCGGTGTGAGAGGCCCCTGTAAAGAATGGCTGCTAGATTCTGATTATGAATTTTGGGCCTCATTAACCACAAGGAGTCCTTTTTGGCAGGTACATTCTTTCTCGAGGTCAACAAAAGAAATGTCTCTGCGTAAAGAATGGAACAGTGGGGTCAAGAAGGCTTTAAAGAGATACAGGTAAGAGTTATTGGGGCCAAATTTATAGCAGAGGCAGACTGGTGACAGACTTAACAGGATTGATTATAGAGATATAGAGAAGGCAGTACTACAGTGGTTAAATTTGTGAGCTTTAAAGGATAACACATCTTGATTCTAAACTCAGCTCTGCCATTTAACTAGTTGTGTAATTTGAGGTAAGTTGCTTAGTCAGTCTCAACCTCAGTTCTCTCATCTATAAAATGGAGTTGATAAAAATAGAATTTACCTTATAGTTTCATGAGAATTTGCTCATTAATTTAAAAAATAGTTATTCAGCCCTGGCCAGTGTGGCTCAGTTGGTTGGGCATTGTCTCATGCACTGAAAGGTTCCCAGTTGTACTCCTGGTCAGGGCACACGCCTGGATTGCAGGCTGTGCAGGAGGCAGCTGATTGATGTTTCACTATCACATCGATGTTTCTCTCTCTCTCTCTCTCTCTCTCTCTCTTTCCTTTCCCCTCCCTCTCTCTCTCAAAATCAGTAAAAGCCCTGGCTGTTGGCTCAGTTGTTTGGAGCATCATCCTATACACCAAAAAGGTTGTGGGTGTGATCCCTATTCAAGACACATACAGGAAGCAACCAATTGATGTTTCTGTTTCACATCTGTTTCTCTTTCTCTCTCCCCCTTCCTCTCTCTCTCTTTTTTTATTCCTGACCCGAGGATATTTTTCTATTTATCATTAGATAGAATGGGAGGGAGGAAGAGAAAGAGACAGAGAGAAACATCACTGTAATAGAGCCACATCGACTGGTTGCCTCTGCATCACATGACCCAGCCAGGGCTGGGGACAAACCACAACCGAGGTACATACCCTTGACCGGAATCGAACCTGTGACCCATTGGTCTGCAGGCCAATGCTCTAACCACTGAGCAACCTTCTGAGCCAGGGCCCCCTTTCTCTCTCTAAAATCAATAAAAACATATCCTCAGGTGAGAATATCAGGGAAAGATGAAAGAATATATGAGAAGGGGAAAGGGTTGAGGTTTTAAAGGTGGTCAGAAAAATCCCCATAGATAAGGAAATACTTGAGAAAAGACTCCAAGTAAGTAAGAGAATGACGAAGCATGTATATATATATATATATATATATATATATATATATATATATATATACACACACGGTGGGGTGCAATCAAGGCAAAGGAACAGCAGATGCAAGGCAGGGCTGTGCCTAGAAGATCAGAGAAACATCAAGGAAGCCAATATGGCTGGAGCAGAGTTAGGGTGAAAGGGAAATAAGGGAGGTTATAATATCCCATATTAAGTGGGGTCTTGTAGGTCATTTTAAAGACTTTGCCTTTTATTCTGAATGAGATGGAAACAATTTTGAGCAGAGGAATAACATGGTATAAGCTTAGGTTTAAAAAAAGATTATTTGAACTATTATGGGAAAAATAGATTATAGGCCCTAGGTAAACAAGGGCAGAAATCAGTAAAACAAATATGAGATTGTTTCAATAATTCAGATATGATAATGGCTTGGAGCAAAGTGTTAGCATTGAGGGTGTAAGGGGAGAAGTGGTAAGTAGTGGTCAGATCTGTATATATTTTGAAGGTAGGGCTTACTGGATTTGCTAAAGGATTAACTGTGTGGTATGAGAAGTAGAAAAGAGTCAAGGATAGTGCTATGTTTTTGCCTGAACAATGGAGTGATGGAGTTGTCTTTAACTGAAATAAGGAAGATTGTGGAAGAAACTAATTTGGGAAGAACATCAGGAATTTGGTCTTGGGCTAAGTTTGAGATATCTTTTATACATCCAAGTTGAAATGTCATACAATTGAAATAAGAGTCTGGAGGTCAGGGAAGAGGTCTGAGTTGGAGATAGAAATTTGGGGGCATTTAAAGTTAGGAGGCTGGATGAGAGAATCTATATGGTGAATGTCAATAGGTCCAAGAATTTCAACTCCTGAGCCCTGGGTCACTCCTATGTTAGAGATGTGGGAAATGAAGAACTAACAGAGGAGACTGAGAAGGAGCACCAGTGAGTTTAGAGCAAAACCAGGAGAGTATGGTGTCTGTCCTGGAGCCAAATTAAGAACATTGTTTCAGGAAGGAATGAGGAAGGAAGAAGTGAGCAACTGTCAAATATGATCATAGAGCTAATTAGATGAGGATTAAGAATTGACCTGCAGATTTATCAATATGGAGGTCATTGGTGACCTTGGTAAAAACAGTTTCAGTTAAGGAAGGGGTTAGCTAAAACCTGATTAAAGTAGGCTTAAGAGAGATTTAAAGGAAGTAACTTAGAGTCAAGGAATATAGATCATTCTTCAGAGGTTTTAGCTGAAATGAAGAGCAGAGAAACAGTGTGATAGGTAGAAGGGAAGATGGGGTCAAGAGAGCTTTCTTTTTTTTAAGGTGAGAGATACAATAGCACTTTTTTAAGCTGTGGCATGATCTTTTCGAAAAGGAAATATTGATGATGTAAGCAAGAGAGACGGTTGCTGGAGCATAGGGAAAATTATTGGCTTTCAGAGTACCGAAGAGAGGACTGAGTGTGCAGGCATGGATGCAGGTGGGTGGGTTATCTGCTAAGAGGGAAAAGAAGGAGAAGGCATTAGAAGTTTAAGAAAAGAAAAGGTATAAAACAACCATCTAGGGAAAGTTTATGGACTTTTAAAATAAACTGATTAATAGAGAGCACTAAAGGTCCACTTGAGGTTAATGGTGATGCATTTTAAGAGTCCAGTTGACATTCTTGTGGGCTTTTCTTCATCTACTTTCCCAAAGGAGGAGAGCAAGAGGAAGCAAGAGAGAAGAGGACATGTCAAGGGAATTATAAAAGTGAACCTTAGAATTTAAGTGGATAAGAAGAGAAGTGAGAACATGAGGTAGGTGAGGAATGATGAACAGGTGTTGGAATCACTGACTTGTAGGACCCAGTGTGGTATCAGAGAACCGTGAAGTTGAAATGTTGGAAGAGTGAGCTGGAAAGACAGGAGAGGATAGAAAGATAAGACAGATTATTGGTAGATTATTAATAAATGGAAACAATCCCTAAAATAATAGTAGCATTGAGACCCAGTTCAGCCCTGGCTGGTTTGGCTCAGTGGTTAGAGCATCGGCCTGCGGTCCTGCTAAGGATTGGTTCCCGCTAAGGGCACGTGCCTCGGTTGCAGTTTGTCCCCGGCCCTGGTTGGATTGTGGATGGCGACCACTCAATGTGTCCCTTTCACGTCGATGTTTCTCTCTCTCTCTCTCTCTCTCTTCCCCCACTCTATCTGAACAAAATATCGGAAAAAAAGACCCAGTTCATGCCCTCATAGTGCTCACTGTGTAGTGGGAAAGACAAGGAAGAAATGAATGCTAAAGATAAGTACAGGTAATGCCTGAGGGAGCCAAAAGGAACCCTCAAGTAAATGTGAAGGTCAGAACAAGGAAAACATCCAAGTAACATGGCGTTTTAGGTGAACCCCGAAAGGGAGCAAGTGCAGAGCAGAGCAGTTAAACTATTGCAGCCAGAGCTCAGAAGGCAGTGGCTGAAGCATAAAATGGGAACTATGGCAGGACTTGAAGCTAGAGAGTAGGCTGGGGCCAGGTTATGAGATGTTTGAGATGCCAAGCTAATGCCCGAGTATTTTTCTGTGGGTAACAATGAAGTCAGGGTCCCTTCTATGTACTTGAGCCTACTTATTAGCACAATGTGATGTCATATTGGTTTCTGTATCTTGATCAGTCTCAAGTTACCTTCTCTTCCATTATATACTTAGGTCATATTTAGAGTTTTTACATTTCACTAGGATTTTCTGTTTGTCCTTTTAAGATCACCTCCACTCTACTGCTCTGGTACTGTTAAATTTTCCAATGTACTTACCCGTGCCCATTCACTTTCTTTTCAATGGTCTTCAAATCCACCCTCCAGTGTTGGCAGGAAAGTCTAATATGTGACCCCTTAGGGTCCTGCCAGAAAGGGATGGGAAACAGTTTGAATGTGATCATAACTAAGCTGTCCAGAGCATAGGACCAGTTGAAGTGGATAAGAGTTGAAGGTGAATAGTTACATCTTCCCAGGGTAGAGGAAGACCCAAGGGCATCATCTTACAACTGAGGTGTCACATTTTTTCCCTATGAACTCAGTATCAACACCAGTGATGGGGTTGGTCTCTTTGCAAGTTATATTTAGGATGTTTTTTGAAGATGTTATGACCTCTGTCTTTACTGACTAACCAGATGAGTGTTGAAACTATTACCTTCTCTACCATGTCATTGTGGCTTTGGCCAAGCCCTTTCTCTCCTCTGGACCCAAGTTATATCAGTAAAATAAGAGGGCTAGATTCATCCTTTTTTAGGGTTCCTTCCAACTCTGACATGCTCTGCTTTTTCTGCTATCATTTATTTTTTATTAAGTTCATAACATGTGCTTGGCATTTTTCCAAGCATGAGACCCTCTCTCTCACCCTTCATTCCTTTCCACAAACTCCTGTTATCAATTATGTTGGGCTTTTCTTGTTTAAGCAGAGTTGAAAAGAGTGTTAGAAGGTTTATTTCACACAATACATTTGAAAGAAAATCATGTAAAGGGTTTGGTTTTGTTTCAGCAGCTGAAACAATAAAACCACCAGAATGACATGCCGCATTTTGTACTGCCCTCAAGTGGTGGCCCAAATGTCCCTTCCTCCTAGTTTAGGGAATAAAAGGTGTTTTCAGAACAGTTCATGGTGTCTAAAAGTAAGAGAGTCTGACGGCCTGACAGGCAAGGGTATCTGATCAATTCTCTTCTTAAAAAGGAGAAACTGAAGCCCATCATTGTTTATAGCTACAGAGTACAAATGTACTCTAGTTTCTCTTATCTTTATTTTTAAAAATATATATATTTTTTAATTTTAGAGAGAGAGGAAAGGAAAGGAGAAAGAAAGAGAGATATAGAAACATCGATGAGAGAGAACATCAATTGGCCACTTCCTGCATGGCCCCCACTGGGGTTTGGGCCCACAACCTGGGAATGTACCCTAACCAGGAATCAAACCGGTGACTTCTTGGTGCATGGGTTGACACTCAACCAGTGAGCCACATGGGCCAGGGATGGTTTCTCTTATCTTTAAAGAGCTAGTATTTTATAACCCTTACTCTTTCTAGTCTATTTCTCTGCTCTCCTTCATAGTCAAATGCTCCAAAATTATCTATATACTGTTTCTGTTTCTTCATCTCCAATTTATTTTTTAACTTTTTACTTTAAAATAATCTCAAACTTCCAGAAGATTTGCAAAAGTATTACAAATAATTCCCATATACTTTTCATCCAGATGTACCAGAAGTGAACATTTTGCCCCAATCTCTTTATTTCAGGGTATAGTGCATGTGTGTACACATACATGTATATATGGAGAGAAGTATGTTTTTTTCTGAACCACTTGAATTGTAGTATTTACTCCCACTATTCTAAGTATTTCAGTATATATTTTCTAAGAACAAGGACATTCTTTTCTATACCTACATACACACCCCCAGCCCCAGTATGATGATCAAATTCAGAATATTTAACACTGATATAATGCCCTGGCCAGTTTGGCTCAGCGGTTAGAGCGTCGGCCTGCGGTCCGGAGAGACCCGGGTTCGGTTCCCGCTAGGGGCACGTACTTCAGTTGCAGTTTGTCCCCGGCCCTGGTTGGTCGTGCGGGTGGCAGCCACTCGATGTGTCCCTTCACGTCGATGTTTCTCTCTCTCTCTCTTCCTCTCTCTCCCTCCCACTCTATCTGTACAAAAAATGGAAAAATATCCTCCGGTGAGGATAAAACAAACAAACAAACAGAATATTTAACACTGATATAATATTTATATATAGCTCATATTCAAAGTTCACTAATTGGCCTGATAATGTCCTATATAGCAGTTTCCCCTCCAATACAGGGTCCGATCCAGTGCCTTATTCCCTAATCATGCTTTGCATTTAACTGTCATGACTCTTTAGTCTAGAACAGATCCCTAGTCTTTCATTGTTATTTTCGATATTGAAATTTTTGAAAAGTACAGGCCGGTGTTTTGTAAAAGTTCCCTCAATTTGGTTTTGTTTCATGTTTTCTTACAATTAGACTTTTTAGGGGAGGGGGCAGGATACAATGGGATATTGTATCCTCAGTACATCAGATGAGGAGAAACATGGTGTCACTTGATCCCATTATTGATGGTGTTCACTTAAATCAGTTGGTTAAGGTGGCATATGCCAGGTTTCTTCATTGTACAGTTAGCAATTTTTCCTGTGTAAATAATGAGTAATCTGTGGAGAGGTCCTTTGAAACTATGTAAATATCCTGGTTCTCTTCAAAAATTTTGCCCAAAGCTTTCAATATTTGTTGATAATTATTGCCTGAATCAATTACTATGATGATTGCAAAATGGTGATTTTATAACTCTATTACTCCATCTACATTTTTTAGTTGGCATTCTACTGTAAAGTAAGATCTTTCCCTTCTTTCTTATTTATTTATATATTTATCAGATTCAGTATAGACTCATGGATTCTTATTTTATTTAATAGTTTATAATCCATTCCTGTCATTATTCATTTTAATGTTCAACTTGTCCTAGATTTGGCCAGTGAGAGCCCTGTCAAGCTGGCTCTGGTATCCTTTTGAACATGCTATTATTTTATTTATTTATTTACTTACTTACTTATTTACTTATTCATTTATTTATTTATTTATAGCATTTTTTTGCTTTCTGGAATAATAGATATTCCAGGTTCATCACTGTAATTTCCCTGTCTTCCCTGGAAATCATCCATCTCTCCAGAGAGCTCCCCATTTAGTGGGGAATAGTATTTAGAAACCAAGATCTGGGTACCAGATTGGTCATTGCTACTGAGGCCCTTTAAGTAACAGAACCCCGGGGTAAAAATGGCAACTTTATCTAGTTCAACTATTCTTAACCATAAATTTACTACTGATTCTTCTAATTCCAATTCAACACCACAGGGTTCTTTCTCCCATTCTTTATTTGCATGTCCCTATTCCCACATCAAGAACTGTGGCTCTCAACAGCATGAAGGTCTTTTATCATTTGCTCATTGTTATGATACACACACAATAATTTCAGAATTGCTACATCTATTCCACTACTAAAAACAATCTACTAAGTGGGGTACAAGATTTGTTTGCAGTTTTGTTTTTCAACTAATGGTGTATATTCAAAGTACTATGTTCAAAGTTTATTTATTTATTTATTTATTTAACTTTCACACTAGTTATCTTACTTATTTAAATTTAGTTAGGTTTATTTGTTTCTGTTTATATTTAGTTTTAGGATCCCTTTCATTCTTGTTGATTCAATTTTCTTTTTGAATATGTAAAAGCTAGCATTATCCAAAAGTCAAATCCATATATAAAACATATGAAATGCTTCACAGATTTGTGTGTCATCTATGTGTAGGAGTCATGCCAAATTCTTAGTATTGTTACAGTTTTAGTATATTTGCTGTCAAAGCAAGAACACCTCCAATTCATTCATCAACCTATTTGATGCTTACCTATTTCACTCATACTACTCTTGTCAATATCATCAGTGACCAGTATTTTTCTATCCTTATCTTATTTGACCTTTCTACACTCAGCTGACCTCTCTAATTTTCTTGAAACTCTCTCCTCTTCTGCTTTTTCTCTCTTCACAGGCCTCTCCTTATTCTTCTTGTCTATTTGACCGTCATAAAATCTGTTGCTCCTCAGAACTCTTGGCTTCTCTCTCTGCTCTCTGTACACTTTCTTCCTAGATAATCTCAACTATTTCTATGTCTCCAAATGCTCGTTATGCTAGTAATTTCTAAATTCATATCTTCATCACTGACCTCTCTTCTGGTCTCCAAACTTATAACCAACTACTTAATTAACATTTATTTGGATATCTCACGGACATCTTAAGTTCAGCATCTCTGAAATAGGACTAATTTCCCTGTCAAATCAGCTTCCCCTAGGCTCCTCCCTCTCAGGAAATGTCACCTCTATCCACCTGGTTTGTTTTGTTTTTGTTTTCCAACTTCCTTTCTTACCGTCAGGCATTACACATCCTTTACCTTAAATACAGTACTCTTCTTCCTGGCTCCTTCTCATTCTTTAGGTCTCACTTAATTACCTGTTCTGAGAGAACTTTCCTTACCATGCTATTTCTTAAGTAGTTCCCTTCCTGGCATGTTCTATCTTGGCTCCATATTTGTTTTCTTTTTAGCCCTTAAAACAATATGTAGTTATTTATTTGTTTGTTTACCTGTTTTGTCTCTCTTCCCCACTAAGATTAAATGCTGTGAAGGCAGAGGCTGTCTCTTAATCATGTTTGTATATTCAGAGCCTAACACAATGCCTAGTACACAGAAAGAACTCTAGAAATATTTGTTGAATAAACATATATTATCTTCTTCTATTTCATAGCTTCTGTTTACTCATAATTTCTGCTTCCTTATCAGTTTGTCATAGCACAGACTCTGTCTCCTTCCACACATAGTCCCACTCATGTTTCTCTACATCCTTTTAGTCATAGTTTTTATTACTACTAATTGTCTCAGTTACCTTATGTTTCCTAACTCAGATTCCTGAGAGAGAAATATTGATTTGTTCAACTCATTTTTTAGGATCCAGGCCACACTTACAAATTACCAGCAAGCTCATGGGTTTCTTGCCTCAGGTCAGATTTAAGAGATTAGGTCACTGAACCAAAGTTCGAGATCTAGTAAACAGCAGTGCTGGGATCCTAATTTAGATCTGTCTGACTCTAAAACCTATCCTTCTTACATTGTATCTCCTTTCTCCTAATCAACTGTATCACTTTGGTCAAGTAACTCAATTTAAGTGATCTATTTCCTTATCAGTAAAATTGGAATATTATTATCTAATTCATAAGATTATGCTAGGTTTATGAACAGCTGTGTGGTAGAAGAACCTATCCCAGTAAATATAGCAAGTACACACTATCAGTTTAGTCTGACTCTAAATCATTCATATGTGAAAAGAACCAGAATTATCAACTCTGGTTGCTTATGAAGAATAGGATCGCTCTTGTGAAACTATCCTGCTGGGTAAGTATTACTTACCAAATTCCAAATTCCAAAGACATCAAGCCTTGAGGAGGACAGCAGTTATTCTCTAAGGAAACAGGAGCAATTCAATCTACTTTAGAGATGAGAAAGAACCTGCATTCAACTTAGCCATAATGTAGCAGAATGGAAATCATTGTGTGATAACAAAAGGGATTTGAATCTGTGTCTGACAAGTTTAAGACTTTCTCCAAGGCTAGGGTATTTTACATATAATTTTACCTAATCCTATCACAGGTTTAAAAGGTAGACCTTCCTATGACCTCCATTTTTCAGCCTCAAATTGTTTAAGTGATGTGGCTATAGTCACACATCTAATTTGAGGTAGAGAAGGAACTGGAGCCCAGTGTGGTACCATTTTACCAAACTTTCAGCTGTGTGCTGCTGTCTGGTGTGTCTACTAGCAAGTTACCCAGCCCTGCAACATTTGGATTCTTTGGATAGAAACTGACTTCTGGGTCAAACATAATCCTGACATCATGCCCATTCATTATTCTTAGAAAAAAGGAAATTCTATGGGCATCAGCACAATTAAGGGAAAATGCTAGCTAGAATGGTACTTCTTTATGCAGCAATATAGATAAATACCAACACTAAACAAATGATGTAATATGATGTGAGGAATGCAAAAACAAGAATAATAACTAATCCTGTAAATCACTTCATGATTCACAAGGGACATTAATATCTAATACCCAATTTGCTTTTCACATCACCCCTTGTATAGATATTATCATTGCCATTTCACAGATAAAGAAACTGAGACCCAAAGAAGTTAATTTAATATGAAGAAGTGGACATGTGTTATTTTATGGTCTCCCAGTCTCCATTCACCCCCTCCTTTTTTTTTTTTGGTAAGGGTACCTATGTTTCCTTGGAGATCAAATACCTCCCACCTCAGCAACAGTGCATGGATCAACATGAGAACATGATACATCAGATCTTTAAGCATCAAGCTTAGAACTTTTGTTTGGGCTTTTATTCAAATCGTTGAGATAGATGAACTCTCATAAATCCATGAATAGGAGTCTGAAGTTAATGGCTACCACCACAGGAAAAAAAAATCTTATGTATACATTTTAAACCCATAGAAGACAATTCAGCTTAGTCAATGGAAAGCAGAAATGGAGGTTAAAAATAAAAATAATGAGCCTTGGACGGTTTGGCTCAGTGGTTAGAGCGTCCGCCTGTGGTCCAGAGAGACCGGGTTCGGTTCCCGCTAAGGGCATGTACCTTGGTTGCATTTTGTCCCCGGCCCTGGTTGGTTGTGCGGGTGGCGGCCACTTGATGTGTCCCTTTCACATCGATGTTTCTCTCTCTCTCTCTCTTCCTCTCTCTCCCTCCCACTCTATCTGTACAAAAAAATGGAAAACGTCCTCGGGTGAGGATAAAAATAAATAAATAAATAAATAAATAAATAAATAAATAAATAAATAAATAAAATGAATAGTAAATGGATGGTAAGACTAAATCTTTTTATTTATTTATTTTTTTGCATTTATCTTCAGATAGAGCAAGAGGAAGAGAAAGAGGAAAACAGAGAGAGAAACATTGATGTGAGAGAGACACATTGAGTGGTTGCCACCCACACGACCCCAACTGGGGCCAGGGACAAACTGCAACCGAGGTATGTATGTGCCCTTAGTGGGAACTGAACCCGGGACTCTCTGGTCTGCGGGCCGATGCTCTAACCACTGAGCAAAACTGGCCTGGGCCTAAATCTTTTTTTAAATATTTTTATTGATTTTTTAGAAAGAGAGAAACATCAATGTGAGAGAGAAACATTGATCGGCTGCCTCCTGCACACCCCCTACTGGGGAATCACATGCCTGAAACCCAGGCATGTGCCCTGACTGGGAATCTAACCAGGACCTCTTAGTCCATGGAATGATGCTCAATCCACTGAGCCACACTGGCCCAGCAAGACTAAATCTTATATAGTAATCACATTAAATGCAAATAAGTTAATCTTGCCAATTGGATCTTTAAAAATTACATCCAACAGCCCTGGCCGGTTTGGCTCAGCGGTTAGAGCATCGGCCTGCGGTACGGAGAGACCCGGGTTCCGTTCCCGCTAAGGGCATGTACCACGGTTGCAGTTTGTCCCCGGCCCTGGTTGGTCGTGCGGGTGGCAGCCACTCGATGTGTCCCTTTCACATCGATGTTTCTCTCTCTCTCTCTCTCTCTCTCTCTCTCTCTCTCTCCCTCTCTCTCCCTCCCACTCTATCTGTACAAAAAATGGAAAAATGTCCTCAAGTGAGGATGAAAAAAAAAAAATTACATCCAACAATAAATTGGCTGTAAGAGATGCTGTTAAAACATAAAGATAGAAAGATTAAAGATAAGATGAAAAAAGATACACCAGGAAAATATGAACTAGGTTGTGATCCTAATATCTGGCAAAAAGGAATTTTAGTCTCAAAAGATAACAAGTGATAGTCATTATATACTCATAAAAGAAACAATAGGCAAGCACATAAATGCAAAGCAAAACACATAGATGCATCTAATTATATAATATTAAAATATACAGAACTGCAGGGAGACATAGATACATAATTGTAGCTAGAGCTTTTAATATCTCCCTTTCAGAAACTAATATATCAAGGTTTGAAATATAATTACCACATTTCACAATTCTACACCTTGTACAAGGTTGAACTCTAGGAGAATTAAAGACATAATAAATGTAAAAAATAAAATTATGAAAGAAAAATATATAGTTTACGTCTGAGGAAAAAGAAAGGCAAAACTTCAAAAGTACAAACTATAGCCCTGCCGGTTTGGCTCAGCGGTTAGAGTGTCAGTGTGTAGACCAAAGAGGCGCAGGTTTGATTCCAGTCCAGGGTGTGTACCTAAGTTTCGGTTCAGTCTCCGGCCCTGGTCAGGGTCATGTGGGAGGCAGGCAACCAGTTGATGTGTCTCTCTTGAGTTATGCAAACATCCTATGAGCTGCAATTCTACTCCTGGGATATATAACAAAGAAGTTCTTAGGCAGGCATGTAAAAGGTTATACATTAAAATATTCATTGCTGTGTTATTTATGATGGTGGAGACTTGGAGACAACCTATCACTGAGAGGCTTGATAGCTAAAATATGATAAATGTTATGTCATGAAATATTATGCAGCAATCAGAAATAAGGTTATATATATACATATATATATCAACATGAATGCGTTTTAAAAACAGTGCTCAATGAAAAATATGAATAAACAAAATGAGATTTAAACACTATACCATTTACATAACAGAAATATAACCATGCAAAATTTTGTAAGAACATATACAAACAAAGGAATATATATCAAATAGAATTTAGTTGCCTGTGTGAAGAAGGGAAAATAAATAAAAGGGAAAAAATAAATAACAGAATTTTAGAGTGATGATCACCCATTAAAGATAATAAAGTGCCATATACTATGGAGTGTGATTAACTAAACCCTCTCAACTCAAAATCAAACCAACCAATCAATAAATGAACACAAAACTGGAAGGAAAGACAACAGAAACATTGCACAGTTGTCTCTGGGTTTGGGGATAATGAGAAATATTTGCTTTCTTCATAATATGTTAGAAGACTCTAAATTTTTTTACATTGAACACCTGACATTTTTGAACATTAAACCTATAATCAGAATTTAAGGGGAGGAAAAAACCAGTGCGCCTGGAGGAGCATGTTTCAGTGGCAGATTGGTGGTGTTTAAAAGACAAATCCTGGAAGGAAACATAAAAAATTTCACAGTGCAGAATGGGTGGAGTGAGGCATGACTCTTTTTCTTGTTAAAGTACCTTAATTTCTGAAATAAAGTTTGTACCATCAATCAAAATAAAGGCAAAAGAAAATTTAACCACGGTAAAGGCAACAGCTTAAATAAATTAAAATGTGTCCTGTTCTACATGAAAATTAATATCTTTGGGGATATTTGAAAATATGTAACAATTGGTAGAACATATGCCTGGCCAAACAGAACAGACATTGGTAGTAAATAATGCTATATCAGACTAGCATCCCTAAAGTATAGATCACCCCACACGCCAGCCCTCCAGCTCCAAGACTATGTTCAAACTCAGCACCTGAAGCCTTGCTCTTTTTCACAATGGGAAGACTCTTATATTATGGAAACAGGTATAAAGGTGAAGCGTGCCAAAATATACCACCCCCAACAAATGCCACTTTAGCATAATGATTAATTTCAGCTAAAGGCACTTGAAAAACAGCAGATACAAAAGGGCACTCTGATCTCCCCTTTTCTGCCTGAAAACAGAAAATTCCCACGTGAGAGCTGCCCTCCATATATCAAGAAAGAAACATTCTTTTTTTTTTAATCCTCACCCGAGGACATTTTTCTATTTATCTTCAGATAGTGTGGGAGGGAGAGAGAGTAAGAGAAAGGGAGGAAGAGAGAAACATCCACGTAAGAGGGACACATTGACTGGTTGCCTCCGCACACGACCCCAACCAGGGCTGGGGATGAAACACAACTGAGGTACGTGCCCTTGGCCGAAATCCAACCCGTGACTCACTGGTCCACAGGTCAACGCTCTATCGCTGAGCCAAACCCGCCAGGGCAGGAAAGAAACATTCTTATCACCAAGGATGGAAAGCTGAGACAGAGAATTCTGCACAAACAGACCTTCTTGAAATAATTCTTATCTTCCTTTAGCCTCTCTGTATATTTTAGTTAGTTTCCACAATTGCCTCTCCTTGTTCAACCTAGTATTAAAGCATTTAGGTGTTGCCACTTCTTTGGGTCTTTATTTTCTTATGAGGGCTCCTGTGTCACATAAAACTTACATTATATAAATTTATATGCTTTTCTCCTATTAATTTGTTTGATGTCAATTAAATTCTGAGGCCCAGCCAAAGACCCTAAGAGTAAAGTCTTGTCTCTCTACAAAGGCAAAATTTCCAAACCAGAATATTCCAAAGATTGTAAGGCCCAGAAACTACACTGGGCACCAACCTACTGGAAAGAAGGAATAGTTCTTGCTGCTCCTCTCTGACCTCATCACCTACCGGCTGTCATCTGGTGCCTACTCTTTGACTTTAAAATTCGGTCCACACATCCCCTTCTCCATCGGACACATTTTTATGCATTCTATAAGATCTGGCTCAAAAGTCACTTCCTTCATGAAATCTTCCCTGAAAAATTAGCTAGAGTTTTGTTTATTCTTTCAACTAATATTTATTGAGCACTTATTAGGTTCCAGGCCCATATTTTTAGCCACGTGCTATCAAATGACAGCTATGCCTAGGCCTGACTCACCAGCTAGACTTGGAATAGTCCTTGGTGCACTTCTGATAAAACAAAGGAAGGAAGCAGTCAGCATTTAATCCTTACAGCTGAGTTTGAAGTAAGTCCCTTTATTAACCCAATTTCACAAATGTGAAAAATGAGGCACTAGGAAAGTTTCCCAAGATAATACAGCTGGCAAGCAAATAGAGCCAGGAACCAACCATGGTGGCCTTGAACAGCTGTCAACCTCACTAGCAGTATCACTTATTAGTATGTAAAGGTGGTCACACTTAATTGCTTGTTTGTAGGTTTGGGGTTTGGGGTTTTTTTTGTCATTGCTTGCTGAGAAATGTTTTAAAAGAGGGAAATTTCTTTGTGCTTATTTTCCTTAGAATGGGGGTATTTCTTCCATGTGGGACATTGCCTACTATCTGTATTCAATAGTAATAGATATTCACACACTCTTTCAACAGATTAAGGCAATGGAAGGATAAGCTTTGGAACCAGACAAACTTGAGTTCAGATACTGGCCCTGCACCTTAGCAGCTGTTTGACCCTGAGCAAGTGACTTGTCCACTCTGAGCAGTTTCTGCATATGTAAAAAGAAGATAATAAGGGTGTTTTGTACAATGGCTGCTATGAGGGTTAAATGAGCACACTACAGGAACTCCTCAATTTTAGATTGCTTTGCAATCTGTCAAGAGCTACATGAATGCATATATGATAATGATATTGTGAGCAGGTGGGACAGAAAAGATAAATATAAGACCGGCAAAGAAGTAATAATTAAAAATTAGTGCACAAAACAGCAAAGAAGTAAAAAGACTTTCATAAAGTATCTTTCTTTATGTTAAGAAATCTGGTTTTTGTGTTTTTTTTTTTAGGATTTTATTTATTTTTTAAACTTATCTTTATTGTTCAATGTATTCGATGTTACTCATTTTTTCCCTATTGACCCCCTCCTCCCCACTCCCACCCCACTCCTGCCTTTCCCTACACTGTTGTCTGTGTCCATTTGTTATGCATATATGCATATACATTCTTTGGTTTATTTCTTCCCACCCCCCTTCCCTTGGAGGTTTGTCAGCCTAACAACCAATTTGTACTTCTTAATCCCTTCACCTTTTTCACCCCTTCCCCCAACCCCCCTCCCATCTGGCAACCAACAAAATGTTTTCTGTACCTATGACAGTGTTTCTCTCTCTCTCTCTTTTTTTTTTTTTTTTTTTATCCTCACCCAAGGGCATTTATCCATTTTTTGTTCAGATAGAATGGGAGGCAGAGAGAGGGAGAGAGGGAGACAGAGAGAGAGAGAGAGAGAGAGAGAGAGAGAGAGAGAGAGAGAGAGAGAAATTGATGCAAAAGGGACACATCAAGTGGCTGCCTCCCGCACGACCCAACCAGGGCCAGGGACAAACTGCAACCGAGGAATGTGCCCTTAGCGGAAACCGAACCCAGATCTCTCTGGACTGCAGGCCGATGCTCTAACCGCTGAGCCAAACCGGCCAGGGCTATGAAAATGTTTCTGTTCTGCTTGTTCATTTTGTTTATAGATTCAATGGTCGATAGATATGTATTCGTTGCCATTTTGTTTGTTCATATTTTTGATCTTTTTCTTCAAGAAGACCCTTCAACATTTCATATAATAATGATTTGGTGGTGATGAACTCCTTTAGCTTTTCCTTGTCTGAGAAACTCTTTATCTGTCCATCGATTTTAAATGACAGCTTTGCAGGACAGAGTAATCTTGGTCGTAGGTTCTTGCTTTTCATCACTCTGAATATTTCTTGCCACTCCCTCCTGGCCTGCAAAGTTCCTTTTGAGAAATCAGCTGACAGTCTTATGGGAACTCCCTTGTAGGTAACTAACTGCTTTTCTCTTGCTGCTTTTAAGATTCTCTCTTTGTCTTGAGCATTTTGCATTTTGATGATGATGTGTCTTACTGTGGGCCTCTTGGGTTTTATCTTGTATGGGACTCTCTGTGCTTCCTGGACTTGTATGTCTGTTTCTTTCACCAAGTTAGGAAAGTTTTCTGCCATTATTGTTTCAAATAGGTTTTCAATTTCTTGTTCTCTCTCTTCCCCTTCTGTCATTCCCAAGATGCGAATGTTGGTATGCTTGAAGTTGTCCCACAGGTTTCTTACACTCTCCTCATTTTTTTTGGATTCTTTTTTTCTTTTTGCTGTTCTGATTGGGTGTTTTTTGCTTACTTATATTCCAAATAGATGGTTTGCTTCTTGGCCTTACCTATTCTACCATTGAATTTGTGTAAATTATTATTTATTTCAGTTAGTGCCTCCTTCATTTCTGACTGGTCCTTTTTTATGCTCTTGAGACCCTCACTAAGTTCATTTAAGTTTTCACTAAGTTCATTGAGCATCCTTATAAGCAATGTTTTGAACTATGCATTCATTAGGTTGCTTATCTCCATTTCGCTTAGTTCTTTTCCTGGAGTTTTATTATGTTCTTTCATTTGGGACCTGTTTCTTTGTCTTCTCATTTTGGCTGCCTCCCTATGTTTGTTTTTATGTATTATTTAATGAGAGGTATGGGGCTAGCTGAGACCAGATGCTGCTTGTTTGAAAGAATTTAGGAAAACCTGAAGCAGGATCCAAGACAGGCCAATCCTATGGTAAAGCAACTGGCAACAGCTTGGGTGGGCCTGAAAGCTGGGTGGGGCAGGGCCTCAGGGAATCACCAGGGTGGGGCAAACAGTGTGAGCCAGGTTGCTGGAGTCCCAGATGTGGCGGCTGTCTGCCGCCCTAGGGAAGGGCTCACCAAAGGAACAAAGGCCTCTGACAGCACATCTGTCTAGGAGAAAGCTGCCTCTCTAGCCCTCGCTCCAATGCCAGATAATTCAGTTCTTCCCCCTATGTCTCTGGTGCCTTTCAAGTTTCCTCCCCTACACCAGAGCCTGGAGGGAGTGAGTCCAAATAAGTCTGTGTGTGGGCCCTTTAAGAGGAGCTGCATCGGGGCTCCTGCAGCCTCAGCCTCCCTCAGCCTCAGTTCCTGCTGATTTTACAGCCAGAAGTGATGGAGATTCTCTTCCTGGCACTGGAGCCCTGAGCTGGGCACCTGGTGTGGGATGGGGACCCCTCAGTCCTCAGGAGGACCTTCCCAACTGAGATATCCTTCTAATTTTTATCTGCCACATGTGGGAGTGGGACGAGCCTATCCGCCTACCAGTCACGATGTGGCTGCTTCTTTAATTCCATAGTTGTAGGACTTCCATTCAGTATGATTTCAGGTGGTTTTGAATGATAGTTGTTCTGTAGTTTAGCTGTAACTTTGATGTGGTTGTGGGAGGACGCAATATCACGTTTACCTATGCTGCCATCTTGACCAGAAGCCCCTGGTTTTGTTTTTAAGTGCTTGATACATCTGCAAGAAAAAAACATCATAAACCACAACTACAACCATCTGAATTACACAGTAAATACTAAGAAATACAGATATGTAAACAAAATAAAATTCCTGGATATACAGTGATACCTCGGTTCTCGAACATAATTCGTTCCAGGAGGACGGTCGAGAACCGAATTGTTCGAGAACCGAAGCAATGAAACCAATAGGAAAGCGTGACTCCACAAAGCTTGACTCTCTCTCTGCACTCACACTGATGACGCGAGCAAGGCGCGCTGGGCCCAATGAACGCCATTCGGCTCAACTCGGAAGTTCGAGTTCCAAATATTTGTTCGGATTCCGAGACAAAAGTTTCTCGAATCCTGATTTGGTCGAAAACCGAGGCGTTCGAGAACCGAGGTATCACTGTACCAGATAAATTAAAAGTGAGTATCAATTTTATACAGAAGCTTACTTACCAACGATTTCATAAACACCTTGGTAACAATAGTAGTAATAGCTACCATTTGTTGACTGTATATTTATATCAGGCACTTTATACTCATATCTCATTTAATCCTTACAACAGCCTCATTACATAGGAATTATCACTCCTTTTCCATTGACAGAGAAATAAAAGCTTCAGGAAATAGAAGTAATGTGACTTTCCCAAGGTCATATAGAGCAAAGGAGGTGGGGTAGAAATACAAATTCAAAGTTCATTCCAAAAGGGCAACTAATTTTGCTCCCCAGATTTTGCCAACCTCACAAACATTTCTCCTTCTGAGCAACTTCATTTACTTCTGAGTATAACCATTTTACCCAGTTATAGTTCATCCTTCTGGTAAACATGGACTTCTTTATTTTTACCCAGAAATGCTCTTTCAGCACCAGCTTCCTTCATCTGCCTGTCATTTCCTGGTTCCTCAGCAAAATCCTCTTCATTTCCCTCTTCATCAGTTCCCCAGATGTCATCTACTCTTTCCTTTCCTCCTCCTTTTCTCTTTTCTCAGCTTCTTCTTCTTCCTATTTTCTTTTTTCCATTTCTTCAAAAAAATGCTTCTCTACATCCTGTTTAGAATGTAGAATTTCAAAATAATTTACAGATGGTATAAACAAAGTTAACCCACTTTAGAAATTTCTGGCATCTTTCCACACTCTTAAAGATTTCTGGGATGATGTTTATTTACATACAAAATTTCAGTATGTGTGGGGTGGAGAGAAGTGTGTGTGTGTGTGTGTGTGTGTATGTGTGTGTGTGTGTGTGTGTGTATGTAAATTTGTTCCTAAATAACATTGGCTCAGATTCAACAAGCATTTACTGAATGCCTCCAGCATTGCTAAACTGTGTGCGAGTCAAGCTACACACATTATTTCTATTCCTCACAGCAATGTATGAGGTAAGTGTTACTAGGCTCACTTTCTAGAAGAGGAATCTAAGGTCCAGACTGATTAAATAATTTGCCCAAACTATATAGCTAGTGGGTGGCATAACTAGAATTAGAAACGAGGTTTTCTGGCTCTTGAGTTTGGCCCTGTTTCTGCTATATCACAGTAACATGATTTTTAAGGAACTCTTTGAATTTGCTTTTGAACTGTGATCAGTAAAACCTTGCATTAAGTCAGAAATGGGACTCTGAGTTCTCTAATGTGTTTATCCAGGCCCTAGTATCTGATCCCTAGAACCATCTTCATAGATTTTTCTATTCAGAGGGGCCTTAAAGAAAGGACACACAGTACAAATTCCTTTGGGGCTTTAATCCTCACCTAGAGCATCTGGGTCAAGAGACCTTTTACCAGTCTTGGTGGACAAAGCTAGATTGAAAACCTACATGCTCAGTAGGCTGGGGCCTGCTAGAATCCTGCTGGGAGCAAATGCTTGACATCTTGTTGTGTTTCCCACATTATTGGGCAGAGGGGGGCACCTCTCTTTCATTCAGGCCTACATTTTCTTCTGCCTGTAAAGCACTGATCCCCATTAATGTCTCTGTTTCTTCACTTCCCTCTCATTACTCTACTCATGGATCTGTTTCCACCCTCCATTGTTTACCGAACTGCTCTTGCCAAAGGTAACTGATTTCACCAATTCTTCAACTCTACTTGGACCTACACACTACACTGAACCTATCTCCTTTTTTTAATCTCCAAACTTTCAGAGAAAATTTATTTAGAAGGTCACAGAGGTAGAAGAAATAGGCTCAGAAAAGAAGTTACAGAGGCAAAAGAATGGTCCTTGGAGCTTAGGAGAGAGAAGGGTAAAGGTAATGCACCTAGGAGGTAGGGGATGAAGGGGGAAGGCACAGGCATACTCCACAAAAGGAGAGCACCAAACCTATCTCCTTTTCATTAGACCGCAACCCACTCGTGTCCCTACTTTTCTCCTTTCTTTATTTTTGTGTGATCAATTGCTTGCAAGCATTCTCAATTCCCTTGTCCTTCCCTCCCTTAATCGAGCAAACCCTCAACATTGCTTAAGTCCAGCTCTCCATCCCTGCATCTGAGCAGAGAAAGTGGCTAGAGAAAACAATACAACCAAGCAGATTGGTTTCATTTTAAATTCATTATGACTAAACTGAAGCGAGACCTTCTGCAGTTGATCCTCTCCTTAGATAACTATTTCTCACCTTTTTCTCCTCAAACTTCCAACACATCTTTCACAATCTCATACTAAATTGTTGGCCTTACTTCCTATTTCACAATCACTAGACATTTTCCACTTACTCTGTGGCAGCCATGGAGGTATGCCACTTGGACTTTTCTTGAAAGAGAACTTGTAAGTCAGCTATGTGGAACGCAGTGAGCTGCAGCACCTGGAGATGCGCTGCAGCATCTGAATCCAGGACATGCTGTTCCAAAGCAGCCCCCAGCCAGTGACTGAGTATGGAAGTCTGGCCATTTCCAAAATGGTTCTGCTCTGTAGTCAGTCTTCCCACTGGAGCCCTGTTGAGTTAGTGAGATTTCTCAGAGCTGTATTGCACTTGGCAGCAATTCTACCCAATCCTCCATCTTTGACAAGTGTCAGACTTTTCTGCCTGTTCTCGTACCTTCTACCCTTCATATTTCCCAGGCACTATCCCCATTTCTTTCTTTTGTAAATCCTCACCTGAGGACATTTTTACATTAATCTTCAGATAGAGCTGGAGGAAGAGAGGGAGGAAGGGAGAGAGAGAAACATGGATGTGTGAGAGAGAGACACCAATTGGTTGCCACCTGCACAGCCCCAACCAGGACCAGGGACAAACCACAACCAAGGTATGTGCCCTTGGCTGGAATCAAACCTGGGACTCTTTGGTCCATGGGCGACACTCTTACTGCTGAGCCATACAGTACTGGCCAGGGCAGTCTCCTACATTTCTAACTCCATCTTGGTGTCTACTTCCTAGAGAATCAAACTGACACATTTCTACCACCTCATCTACCCAGCTACTTGTATCTATTCTCATATAGTCATTCTTAATTTTTTCAAATTGATTTTAGAGAGGAAGGGAAAGAGAGAGAGAGAGACATTGATGTGAGAGCACTACATTGATCGTTTTCCTCCTGTATGTGCCCCTGACCCGGGGATCGAACCTGTAACCTAGGTATGTGCCCTGATCTGGAATTGAATTCATGACCTTCCAGTTCATGGGATGCTACTCCAACCAAATGAGCCACACTGGCCAGGGCTATAGTCATCCTTTACTCCTGTGATTACCAATGAAATGTCTATACTCCTATGGAAAGCTAACCTATCTTCTCCAGCAGTAGATCTTATCCACTGTCCTATTCTCAAGAACATTGCTCCAGAAATTCTCCTCTTTCTCTCTTACATTGTTTCTGTCTTTATTAGAGCATTCCTATTAGCATACAAATAGGCAGGAAGATTTATATGTAAAACAAAAACTTGACCAACATTTCCCTTTACCTACTACCTCCTTCTCTCTACCTTTTTTTTACAGCGAAACTTCTCAAAACACTAGTCTATAGTTCCTGTCTCTGGTTCTTCTTTCATTCTTTCTTGAGCCCGTTTTTGCCTATACTTCTCCACTGAAATTGCCCTAGTCAGAGTCACCAATGAACTCCATGTTACTAAACTCAGTGGTTCATTCTTGGTCCTCATCTTTCTTGACCACTTGACACCAACGATCATTCCTTTTCCCCTTAAAATACTTCCTTCAATTGACCTACAGGATACTATTCTGTCTTGGGTCTCTTCCTTCCTTGCTGACTATTCTTTTTGTCTCTTTTTGCTGGTTTACATTAGATCCCTGATTTATAAATCTTTGGGTGCCCTAAAGCTCATCCTTGACTTTCCTTTCTGTATATACCCACTCCTTAGGGGATTTCATCTAGCTATATGGGGCTTTAAGTATTACCTGTAGGCTGATGACTCCCAAATTTATGTCTCTTTTCCAGACTTATATCCAATTGCCTCCTTGAAATTTGGATTTATATAATCAGATCTGACCTAACATTTAACAATTATGTTATTTATTTCTGCCCTCCCAAATATACTTCTCCCCTTTTCTTCCTTACCTTAGTAACTCCATTCATCTACTCATTTAAGTAAAACAACAACAACAACAAAAACTTTGGAGCCATTCTTGTTTACTCTCACTCATATTCCATATCTAACCCTCATTTCCATATTTCATATCTAATCACTCTTGTGAGTTTTGCCTTCAAAATGGATCTAGAACCTGAGCATTTCTCTTTACCTCCACCACTACCACCTATTTCTGACTTGTAACACTATAGTCTTTTTCTATTCCTATAATCTTTTGCAACATAGCAGCCAGAGTAATACCTTAAATTGTGAGCCAGTGCATATCTCTCCTTTACTAAAAATGGCCCCAATGACATTTTACTCAGGGATATGGTGCCAACTACTCTCATTCTCTCTCACTCAGTTCTAGTCCCACTGGCCTTATGGTTTCTTGAACAAGCAAGTTATGCTCCTACTTCAGGGACTTTGCATTTGCTGTTCTCACTACCTAGAAGGCTTTTCTTCAGGTATCTGCATGGCTTGCTCCTTACTTCCTCCAAGTCTCTTAAATGTTACTTAGTGAAGTCTGCCCTGACTACCTCTATATAAAAGAGCAGAATCGCCCTGGCCGGTTTGGCTCAGCGGTTAGAGTGTCGGCCTGCGGTCCGGAGAGACCCGGGTTCGGTTCCCGCTAAGGGCACGTACTTCGGTTGCAGTTTGTCCCCAGCCCTGGTTGGTCGTGCGGGTGGCAGCCACTCGATGTGTTCCTTTCACGTCGATGTTTCTCTCTCTCTCTCCCTTCCTCTCTCTCCCTCCCACTCTATCTGTACAAAGAATGGAAAAATATCCTCGGGTGAGGATAAAAAAAATAAAAATAAAAAAAATAAAAGAGCAGAATCCCTGTTATTAGAGTCCACTCTTGCTTTATTATTCTCCATCATCTATTTCACACTTTCGTTAACATATATTTACTTCTTTCTGTGTTTCTTCATAGTCTCCAACGAAGGTAGAATGCCTCTGTTTTATTTCATTGATATATCCCTAGCAACTATAACAGTGCTATGAACAGGCACTCAACAAACATTTGTCAAGTGAATGTATGGTTTAATAATAACAGGTATCACATGTTGAGCACTTACTATATGCCAGGAACTTATAAGATAGGTGCTATTATCATTCCAAATTTAAAAATGAGAAAACCAAGACCAGAGTGGTTAAATAATTTTCCAGTCATACAGCTAGTAAGTGATAGAGCCAGGATTTTAACACAAGCAATCTAGCTCTAAAACTCACTCTCTTAACCAATATGCAATATTGCCTCAACAAAACAATGTCAGATGATAACCCAAAAGTAAAAGCAAAATATAACCAGACTAAAAAGCATAAAAAGTCTAATAAATTTTTTCATGGTGACTACTTCAATGCTTCTTTGGAAGTATTAAGTTTCAAAGTTCTCTCAAAACATTTTTTTTTTGTTGCCTGTGATTTCCTGGCACTCCAAGCATGAGCTTAGTCTGCCTATTGGGTAATCCCACACTGGTTATAAACCTGCTTGAATGGACCTTCTTGCAGAACCAGGAAGCCTAGATGGAGGGTGTCACCATCATGAAGCCACTGTTCCAAATATCACTCCACCCATAAAATAGTTCTAGGAGAGAGGGAAGCTGGTAAACAACACAAACACCTTCCTTCTTTCTCCAAGTCATCTATCAGAAATGGGTTCAGTGGCTCCCTTCTAAATCACCGCACTGTGAGCAGGGAGAGTGACACAGAAAGAGAGTGAGTCCTGACCCAAGTTAAAGGCTGTATGTGACTTTGGGCAGTTTATATATACTCTCTGTATCTCAGTTCCTACCTAGGAAAAACGGGAATAATACCTGTCTTGCTGCATTGTTTTAATGGCTAAGTGGTATAACTTTTGGAAAGTGCTCACAGAGTTAAGTACAAGTTGTAGATGTGCAATGAATGTGAGGTCCTTCCCCCACCTTACAGGGCCATGTGACCAGCAAATAAGACAATGACTGTGAGGCTGATTTTTTCAATGTAAAGTATAGTGTACAAATGAGGAGTTAGACACCTGGAATTCAGGATTGGGGGCGTATCTTACCTTTCTTATTCCCCAGGTCTTATTTCCAACCTCTTCAGCAAACTGTTCATCACTTGTACGAAGGAAATTGTCAAAGATGCTTCCTGATTTCACCTGTAAAATAAAAACAATGGGATTATTAGAACTAGGTAATAGGGTTTTTAAAAAATCACTGGAATCCTTGCTAAATGCATATTCCCAGGCAATGGGAGCTTTTACTCAATACTCAAGGTGAAGTGAGGAAATACAAAGGTGATTAATAATACAGAGGGTTCAGGATGCTGTACCACCTTGGTTGATCTGCTCTAGAAAGAAGTTAATTTAGTCCTGGCCGGTTTGGCTCAGCGGTTAGAGCGTCAGCCTGCGGTCCAGAGAGACCTGGGTTCAGTTCCCACTAAGGGCACATACCTCGGTTGCAGTTTGTCCCCGGCCCTGGTTGGGTCGTGCAGGAGGCAGCCACTCGATGTGAAAGGGACATGATGTGTCCCTTTCACGTCAATGTTTATCTCTCTCTCTCTTCCTCTCTCTCCCTCCCACTCTATCTGAACAACAAAAAAAAGAAGTTAATTTACTGTTTCCTGAAGTTCTGCTCTCCCCAAGTTTCTGACCACGTTTTAGAGGGCTGGGGAAATTTTTTCATCACTCTGCTAGGCTCCAAATTGCTACCCAGTGGCTCTTGTTTCAGCGCAGATTAACAGTACCTACTTCTGATGCCATTATAAATGCCCTTTGAAAGATTCTCTCCTAATATAATCAGAAAAACTAAAAGAACACAGGGAAAAGAAAAGGAGTGCTAGCAGAATTTAGATTCTCTACTATATTTCTCTATTTTCTTTAAATAACATGTTTAGTATTTATAATTAAAGGAAAAATGAATTCATATATATGGTATATAATAATTTCAGTGTTTGCTGATTTAATAATAAAGAAACAAAATAGAAAGAGCACAAGTTATGGATTCATACCGACCAGCTCAACCACATACTAGCTCTGTGACTTTAGGCAAGTTACTCAACTCCTCTGAGCCCATTCTCTCATTAAAAAAGTATTGAAAATAATAACCCCCTTGCAGTGTTGTCATGTGAGTTAGAAATAATATATGTAAAGCACAGTGTCTAACAGATACTAGTCAACACGTAGTAATATTTATTATCATACATTTTCAGTATCTGGATATGTTTTAAAAGGAACAAAAAGAGGGTCATTCTGTGTTTGTTTTTGTTTTTTATGTTAGCAGTATGTTATGTAAATCAATAAGTTAATTGTGTGGGAGCATCTGTATGACCAAGAGATAGTTTGCAGCATGAGTTATTTATATGTCCCTCCTCCAGGGTTTGAAAAAGTTTTGTTTTGTTTTTAAATAAGAAAGGCTTCTATTTGGCTTACATCATCCCACCAACCCTGCCTCCAACAGAAAAAATAAATAACAAAATAGCCACTTTGAATAGAGATTATTATTTTGCAGTGAGCCATATAAAAAAATGGTTTCAATACTTCTTTGTGCAACTTTAAGATTTTTTTTTCCTTTTGCGTTATCAACCATCTTGGTTAGAGAACTGCTCTTTTGTTGGCTCTTCCATTTTCCCTACAACCTTGAGAAATGTTTCTAATCTCCCCTGTTCTCTTCATTGTCCCCTTACCTCCATTCCCCTCACATGAAACACATGGCTCTGCCTCCAGCTAAGAATCAGGACCCGAGGGTCAGTCCTGCTTCCTAAAACTTATAGGGGGGTGACTTCTCTGTGCCTCCATGTTTTTTTTTTGTTTTGTTTTTGTTTTTTTTTATCCTCACCCAAGGATATTTTTCCATTTTTTGTACAGATAGAGAGGGAGGGAGAGAGAGGAAGGGAGAGAGAGAGAGAGAAACATCGACGTGAAGGGACACATCGAGTGGCTGCCACCCGCACGACCAACCAGGGCCGGGGACAAACTGCAACCGAAGTACGTGCCCTTAGCGGGAACCGAACCCGGGTCTCTCCGGACCGCATGTGCCTCCATGTTTTCATCTGGAAAATGGAAGAAAATATACCTTCCCTGCTTTCTTTTTTTTTTTTTTCCCCTGGCTGGTTTGGCTCAGCAGTTAGAGTGTTGGCACCAGTGGACCTAAGGGTCACAGGTTCTACTCCTGGTCAAGGGCACATACCTGGTTGCAGGTTCAATCCCTGGCACCGGCCAAGGTCTTCCCTACTTACTTACATAGTTCTCAGAAGAAAAGAACACATGAGAAAGAGCTCTGTTAGACTGTAACGCCTGAAATGTTCATTCACTTAGAATTATCTGGTATCCTGTGCTATCTCACTTGAATCATAAAATAGAAAGAGTATAGGTTTGGACACTTATTACCTATGGGATCTTGATAAGTCAAGTCACCTTTTTGAGCCTTTGGCTTCTTTGTCAGTAAAATGGAGATGGTAAGTCCCACCTTTCCAGCCTCACAGGGCTGCAACACACACTTTATGACTTAAGGCATGTCAACAAGCTGTGCATTATGGCTAGGCTATACTCATTGCATTTTGTGTCACAAATCCTTCAAAAGTCATAAGTACCAAAGGTAAAAGAAAGAATTTTCTGTTTGCTGCCATCTTTTCCCAGTCTCTGTCTTAATGAAAGGATGCAAACACTTCTGTCTAAGCAAAACAAAAAGCAAAGATGTCAGAACAGAGGGCAGGAAGGGTCAGGGACTAGGTAAGAAAGTGAACCAGCTTGCTTAATAGGCTAGGACAGACCATGTGGGCAACTGGGCTTAAAGAGCATCTGAAGCTGAAAACCCAAGTTGGGGCAGGGCAGCTAAGAAAATTCCAGCCCATTTCCACACAGAGAGTCACTACGTTTTCTAACAAGGCGCAGGGACCCTGTGGTAAACTGGATTTGCCAGATTGGCTGACTGGGTAGAGTGGAGTAGTAGGACCTGTGTGTGCCAGACCCAGTTAGAACTAAGAAGAAAAGTATGCTTGCAAGAGTGATGTCACCATTGTGCAGAACTATATCACCAGGAAAAAAAAAAATGCTAAAGAGATAATGCTGGAGTTTTAGAAATGTAGTCTTTCAGGCTTCATCCCAGACCTGTTGAACCAGAATTTACATTTTAATAAAATCCCTGAGTGATTGGTATGCACTCTGAGAAGCATTCCTTCTGAATGATGTAAATATTCAGTAGAAAGGTATGCCTGCTTGGAAAAGTTAATAGAACTCAGGGCAATTAGTGCCAAATCATTTAAAAATTCTGTAGATGAGCCCAGCCAGTGTGGCTTAGTGGTTGAGCATTGACCCATGCACCAAGAAGTCACCCGTTCCATTCCCGGTCAGGGCACATGCCCAGGTTGTGGGCCAAATCCCCAGTGGGGGGCATGCAGGAGGCAGCCAATCAATGTTCTCTCTCATTGATGTTTCTGTCTCTCTCTCCATCTCCCTCTCCCTTCTTCTCTCTCTAAAATTAATAAAAAGAAAAAAAATTTAATTCTGTAGGTGAACAAAGGAACAGTTTAAAATGTGTACTTTAATGTTTGCAGTGAAAAAAACCAACAGCAATGCATCTTGAGAAAAAATTAAGATTAGGCATATTAATATGACCATATATTTTTATAAGATGTAGGAAGTTCCTATTATTTATTAAGAAGGGGTAACCAAAAAGAAAATAGATAACAATGAAAACTTGTGCAAACTGTATCCACATTCTTCAGATAAAAAAGGAAAGAAGGAAAGACATAATGTGTCTCCTTTCTTTTCTTCCTTCTTTCCTTTCTTCCTTCCTTCCATCTTTCCTTCCTTCTCTGCTGAACCCTACTGTGCACATGGTAATTTATGTACACCATCTCCTTATATTCATATGCTAGTCTCACTGAGCCAGGAAACTAAGAAAGTAAAAATAAAGTGAAAAATGAATAAACTAAGAAAGCTTCAAATAGGGGATGTCTGTCCAAGAGACCCTTGACGGCCCTGAACCGTAGAAAGCACTGGTCAAAGACAGAAATATCCCTGGCCATTGGGACCTTCCAGGATACACCCAAGGACAAGTGGCTGCAGTTTACAGGGGCTCTGTTATAGAATGGGTGTAGTCAATAACGCAAGACCTGCAGAGGCAGACAGACCTTTGTTTGAATCCTTTCTCTACCTTGCACAAGCTGTGTGCTCTTAGGAGTGTCACTTAACATTTCTGAGTCTCAATTCTCTCAAATGTAAAATGGGGTGATAATAAAGAATAATAATACTTACCTTGCAGAATTGTAAGAATTAAAGGATGTAATATAGGTAAAGCACTAATCCCAGGCCAGTGTTTAACAAAAGTGAGTTCCCTTCCTCTCCAAGGGAATTCCAAAACTAGGTAGATTGCAGTTTCTAAGAGACCTCCTGGGCTGACCTTCATTCTGGGGCCTGTGTTTGAGGTGCTCTATTTTCTCCTGAGTTCGGGAATAATTCTCTCCACCTTCAATACTTGGTCTTAGGAAAGAGAGAGCAACTCTAGAAGGCCCAGGTGTCTGAGCCCTCCCCTTTCTCTTCCAATCAGAGCTAGGAAAGATAACTGGTAAAGAGAGGGAGGCTAAGTCAGGATTTGTTATCATGGCTGGGACAATCACCCCTAACATCTGTCTGTGGATGCTAATATTTCAAAGTTTTATGACATCTCGGATTCCCTTCTACTCCCAGAACCATCCCTAAGAATCATGTAGGACCAGCAGAGCAATGTGAAGTATTGGAACCCTGAAACTGGCCTCAGAAAGGCCTGCATTCAGATCCCAGCTTTCCTGCTTACCAGATATGTCTTCAGGCAAATGACTGATTTTTTCTGAAATTCAGTTTTCAAACTAGAAATAGGAGATTTCATAGTGAGAATTAAGTGGCATTTGCAAAGTCTCAAATATAGTACTTGGTACATAATAGGGACACAGTAAATTTTAGCTATTATAATTATCAGGGCAAATACAATTAGCCCCATCTTAAAGGTGAGCAGTTTGCGGCTTAGAAGGATCATGGCTCATTCAAGACTTGTGATTTCCAGCTTGGAGCTCTTTCCACTTTGTGAAAACTTGAGAGGGACTACTGATCAGGGGCTCTGAGCCCAGAGAGCTTTACCTGCCAAAGGTCCTGGCTGAGAGCACTGCTCTTATAATAGTGACAGATGGTAGGGTCGGGCTTATGTTTAGGATTGTCTATTTCTAGGTTAATTCACTCCCCCTGGTAATTGGGCTTGTCAATGATTTGAGGTTTCCATTGTCCTTAAGCAAAGAAACAAGAGCAAACATGACATTAGTATTTTTTCATTCTTCAATTTATAAGGACAATTGTATGTTAGGCATAAGGATTCAGAGCAGGATTCCCTGAACTTCTTTGCCTTTCTTCAAGCTAATGCACAAGACTTTTCCAAGTTCCCCTGTCTTTCCAGAGAGAGCCAAACAAGGTGGCAGAGACCCATTCTGAGCCTAGTCCCATTTCTCTGCTTAAGAAAATGTAGCTTCACAAGGATTTGGCACTTGGGACCATTCTCTTCCTGTTGTGTAGCACAGGAAACTGAAGCCAAATAAAATCATGCTTGCTTCAGTCAGTTTTATCTCTGGACCATTCGATACCTCTAGTTCCCTCTTGCTTCTGACATGAGGTCAAGAGTTAGACCTTAAAAAGAAGTTCCCTCATACCCCAACACCTTTGGCTTATTCAAGTGCTATGCTTTCCCTTTCTGGACCATTTCTGATTCCTGACCCCAGACCATTTCCTGTTTTGACCATGTTCCTTTGGCTGCTTTCCACCACCATGAATAAATGCCTAGGGCTGCCTGGACCTCTGCCTCCCAGCATTGACCTTTGCCAGGCAACCCTCTCCCAAGTAGGCACAGCCCTGGGGGACTAAGGAAGGTGGTACAGACCACAGGATCTCAGAGTTTCTGTTTTATAAGTCAGAATTTACATATTTTCTGTTTCATTTCTCACACCTATTGGACAGAGAGACCTCCTCATTTATTACTTCAGGTTTGGTTTCAAGGGCCCTTTCCACTCTCCACCCATCACCTCATTCCAGGCCTCTGGTTTTCTAGAGTCTGGATCTGAGATGTACTCAAAGTCCTCCCAGTCCTAAAACAAAGTGTTTCTCCTTGAGGATGGATGGGTAGGTTGGGATACAACTGGGATCCAGAATATAGTCAGGCTGGACCTGTTCCCTACTCGTGCCACCCTCCAGTCCTTACTCCTATGAAGGCCCAGTTCAGAACTCTGCAAACAAACCCAATACAGGAAAGAAACAGCTTTAAGCAACTCCACCCCCTCCTCGAGCTCATTATCACACTAACCTGGAGTACTTTAAGCTCAAATAAGATGGGAATCTCCCTTGTTTCTGACCCTTCTCCTCCCCCAATTATATGCCCCTATTAGAACAGGTCTTCTAGCCTGGGTCCCTCTTCCAGAGGCCTCTCTTGGTGACCTACCTTATACCCCAGCACACTCCCAGAGCTATTTCAGTCCTCCCTTGTACTCCAGGTCCCTTCTATTTCTCAAGACAGTCACAAACAGCCTACCCCCAACATTTCTTCTGTGAAGCTTCCACAGAGTTTTCCTCTGTTTACCTGGCAGCTCACCTTGGTGCTGATCATTTGCCCAGACTCACTGAAGGCTGCAATGCCCAACCCACCAGATTCACAGTCATTCAGCAGCATTACAACTTGGAGAGTTCACTGGTAGCTGGGCTATCTCAGCTGCTTTGTGATTCCTGAGACATAATAGTCAGCATCCAATCCTGGAGGCTATTGTCTTGACAGAGCCCTGCCTATCTAACTAGGTTCCATCCTCTCCAGATTCACTCAGCAGGGAGCATAGAGAACTACAGTATCTCCCCTCTCCCCCAGGACTTCAGCCAACCCTGACTACAGCAGGGGCACAGTCCTCACCAGGAGGTTAGTCTTGCTGCCCTGAGCCTGCTTGTTAGGCCTGGAAGAAACCTAGCCCTTAGTTTTCTCATGGTGTTAAAGGCCCAGCCACCTGGTCATCTGCTTTAATTCCCTGACCACACTTTCTCCCCCTGGGATTGGAGCTCTTTGCTAAATCCTCAACACATGACTGGGCCACTGGCTGCCTCTTTGCAGGTCCCTCCGTATGACTGGATTCCAGCTTTTGGGTCCCATGCTGCCCCTTGCTGAGCCCTGAGCATCTCTTCTGCTTGAGGCTGAATCTGCTCTGACCTGTGGAGTAGTAACGTAGTAGGTAAGGCCTTTCATGACCTGGTTCCAACAGACCATTCCAACCTCCTCTCCCACCACTCCCCACCTTGAACTTTATGCTCCCAAATTACTAAACTGCTGCTTTCAGTTCTTCACACAACCATGTTACTTCCCACCTAACTGTTGAACCTTGTTCTTGCTCTTCTCTGGGTGTGGAATATCTTCCTTCCAATCCAATTTTCCACTTCCCTCCAGTGAATTCATGGTTTGAAATTAAGTGCGTCATTCACATTTAAATGCTGTATATTAAGGACGTACTACATACCAGGCACCATACTATGTATATAAATAGCTCATTTAATCTTCACAACAACCTTTGCACACAGGTGTTATAATAATCCCTGAAACTGACTTTCACGGCAGTTTTGTTCCTTTCCCAAGGTCTAACTGTTAAGTTGTGGTCTCATAGTTAGTAAATAGTGGAGTTCAGATTTCAACCTGTGTCTATCTTATCTCAAAGTCTATGTTTCCAGTCCCAAGGTTAACCCAATCACTCAAGCACTGCCTCCTCTTTCCCAGACCATTGCCTGTATCCTAACTCAGGCTGGGTTAGGAAACTTTTTGGGAGCTCCCACGGAATTTGGCTTCCCTGACTTCCAGCACTAATTACGCAGTATGACCTTCATCTGTGCACTTGTCTGCATTCCCTACTGAATCCCAGGAGGAGTCTGAATCACTGGATTGTCCTATTCAGAGCTATACCCAGCACAGCTTTCCAGTGAATAATAATGAATCAATGAATATACTTTACACACATCCTCTGTCAATACTTTTGGAGTAAAAAAGAGATCCAGATTCCAATCTTGGTTCTAATCAATGTGTGCTTGGGCAAATCACTTCATTTTTTAAGTGTCAGTTTCCTTATCCATAAAATAGGGATCATAGCACACTGCTCACCAGACGGTTCAATAGATCTTTAACAAATGTGAATTGCTTCCTCTCTTCTCTCATGTCTTTTTGGGTACCAGTATTTAGCTGGACACCTCCTTGAGGGATTGATGCCCCCAGTCTCTGCTCTATTTTTCCCAACCTCCTTTTCCCATCCTCACACCTGAATCTCCACCTGCTTCCCAGCCAAACACCCTCTGACTTCAGGTTTCTTATCTTCAGTATCCTCTACTTGCCGATGTTCATCCCATTTCTTTGGTTTCTGGGCATAGGAATCTTTTATCTTCCTGGGAGGCAAGAAGTTTCAATTGTCCTCCAGATTCCCAGCAGCTACTTGCTTGTTGTCAATTTTGACCTCGTAAGTAGCACTGGGATGAATGATTAGAATGTATAGGTGAATGTCTTTATTGATCTAGAAAGGGAATAGAGAATATTTTGGTTCCATGTTGGACATCTTTAGATCTCAAGCATTAAATGCACCACCTAAAACAGACTCTTTCGGTTCCTGAATGCCACCACCCACATATTCACAAACACACTTCACCATACCCCTCATCCCAATAAAGACTGTGAGTCTCATTCTCCTAAGTACACACTCCTCTGGTTTTCCCTGGCTCCCATCCTTCTCTACATCACAGCTCTGGTCATTCTCTGATCTTGTCTTTTTTTATGTCTGTCCCACTGGACCGTGAGTTTCTCAATGGCAGGGCCCATGTCTGATTCATCTGTTGTGTCTGGAGCTTCTAAGACAAGGCCTAGCCTAGAGGAGGACCTCAGGGAGCCTCTACGGAGAGAGGAGAGAAGAGGAAGCATGTAAAACCCCTGTACAGTCCTATTAGGGAAGGCCTTGAGTCTGAGCACAAGATCTCCAATGACTCAGGCCCATGGGCTTCTCTAGACTTAGTTCCTGCCTCTCCCCTGTACGCCACCTGTACCAAACTTTTTGCAATGTCACTCTTTCTTAAGTTTTCTAGACTTTTCTCACTTGATTACCTCTTCCAGGAATTCAATCCTCGCTAAAATTATCATACTCCTTTACTAGACCAATTCATGTTCTTTCAAACTTCAGCACAGGAGGAAGCATTTCCTAAGCCTCCAGAATGGATAGGGAGTCTCCTGTGTGCTTCCACAGACCCTGATCATACCAGGTGGTCACTCTCCTTTGCATGACTCTTACTTTCACTGGACTGTGAGTTCAGTGAAGTCAGGGGCCATGTCTGGCTCACTCTATTCCCAGGCTAAGGCCCAACAAAGAGTTGGTATTCCTATTGAGTTGCTAATAAAATCCAGAAATCCAGCTATTATCCTCCAGCCAACCTAGATCTCTCTACCCTGATGTTATTAAGATAAACCCACCCCCACTTTTAAAATTCTTTAAAAAGTTTTTTCAATTATAGTTTATATTCAATAGTATTTTGCATTAGTTTTAGGTATACAGCATAGTGGTTAGACAATCTCATACTTTACAAAGTGTTCTCCCGATGTTTCTGATACCCACCTGGCACCATACATAGTTATTATAATATTATTGACTATATTTCCTATGTTGTATTTTGCATTCCCATGACTATTTTGTAACTACTAATCTGTAGTTCTCAAGTCCTTCACGTTTTCCACACTGTCCCGCAAAGCCCCTTCCCCTCTGGCAACCATCAGTCTGTTCTCTCTCTATAAGTCTGTTTCTGTTTTGTTTGTTTGCTTATATTGTTCTTTCGATTCCACTTATAAGTGAAATCATAAGGTATTTGTCTTTCTCTGACTAACTTATTTCACTTAGCATAATACCCTTTAGGTCCATCCATGCTATCACAAATGGTAAGATTTCATTCTTTCCCACCCCCATTTTTAAGCCCAGCATTTCCCACCTGCCTCATCCTTTCCAAACTCTAGCAGTGGGGTCTAGGCCATGCAAGCACTGTTCTAAGTGAGGACCTTATATGTCTTCCTAGACTTTTGGGTCAACTGCTCCTAGGTGAACTCCTGTAATTTATAGCACTTTTCTAGGTCTATTTTTTAATCTGTAGAATGGAGAAAACAGTATTTAATTTATGGGGGTTTTGTAAGGATTAAATGACATAACATATATTAAAATGTTTTTTCTTCCCTCTAGGGTTCTTCCCTTAGCCCACACACTCACCCTGCACTTGATGGTCTTATTGTTCTCATGGTATTTCCCTTGGTAATGAAGGATCACCTGTACTTTTTTGTTGCCAAGCCACAGATGTCAAGGCCTGGAAATTAAATCCCAATGCATAATTTTACATCAGTTTTAGGCAGTTTTCTTTGTCTAAGGCCAAAACAAACATATCCTGTGTATTAATCAGGGTCCCAGTAGGAAATAGCACACTCAAATTTAAGATTATTTGAGGAGAATTTAATAAAGAACTATTTACAAAGGTGAGGACAGGACATTGAGAAAACAAGGAATAGTGCTGTGCTCTGGGCTAGCAACAGTAGGGCTATTCCTACCCCTAAGCCTTGCAAGGGCAAGAAGTGGTTACCAGAGCCCAGAAGAAAAATAGTCCCTTGGAGAGGGCAGCCAAAAAAGAGGCTATGACTTTCAGTTGAGAGATACAACTCTCTTCCCTCCTGATTTCCTCCCAGGGTTGTTGTTGTTGTTATTATTATTATTATTATTATTATTATTATTATTTATCCTCACCCCAGGACATTTTTCCATTTTTTGTTCAGATAGAGCGGGAGGGAGAGAGAGAGAGAGAAACTTCGACGTGAAAGGGACACATCGAGTGGCTGCCACCTGCACGACCCAACCAGGGCCGGGGACAAACTGCAACCGAGGTACGTGCCCTTAGCAGGAACCGAACCCGGGTCTCTCTGGACCGCAGGCCGATGCTCTAACCGCTGAGCCAAACCGGCCAGGGCCCAGGGTTATTATTGACCAAACTCAACTGAAGCTCCTCCTGTGCCAGAGATTTTGTCTTTTAATTCTCACAAGTAGGTGTTACTATCTCCACTTTTAGCTGGAAAAATTGTGGCTCAGAAAAGTTAAACCTTGTCCAAGGTCAAACAACTAATAAGCCGCATTGCTAAGAGTAAAACTGAAGCTTACTTAGAAACAGCCTGAGGCTCTTTCTGCTTTGTGAAAACTTTAAAGGGAACTGTTGATCAGTGGCTCTGAGCCTAGAGAACTTGACAAAGGTTCAAGAATAGGTTGTATGTCCAACTTAAAAATTTTTAATTGGATTTATTGGGTTACACTGATTAATAAAATTATATAGATTTAAGGTGTACAATTCTATATCATCTTTATAGTGTATTTTATGTTCACCACCCCAAGTCATGTCCTCTTTCCAAGAATAGGTTTTAACCTAATTTTTCAGTTTCACTTCCCATTTGCTCTGTGACTATCCTAAAAACACACACACAGATGTGCCCTAGCCATGCTGGTTTCACTGTTTTTCTGCTTGCCTTTGAATTTCATGCCTCTGAGCCTTTTCACACATTGTTTCCTTTGCCCTCATTACATTTCCGCCATCTCCTTTTCTGCTTATTAAAATCTAACTAATTCTTGCCCTGGCTGGTTTGGCTCAGTGGTTGGAGCGTCGGCCTGTGGTCCAGAGACATCTGGGTTCAGTTCCCGCTGGGGGTGCGCACTTCGGTTGCAGTTTGTCCCTGGCCCTGGTTGGGTCCTGCGGGTGGCAGCCACTCGATGTGTCCCTTTCATGTTGCTGTTTCTCTCTCTCTCTCCCTTCCTCTCTCCCCCTCCCGCTCTGTCTGAACAAAAAATGGAAAAATGTCCTCAGTGAGGATAAAAAAAATCTAACTCATTCTTCAAAGAACGATTACTATCTCCTCCCCAAAGCCCCCAGTTGAACTGAGTCATGCCATCCTTTGTGATCTATAGCAACTCACCAACACCTTTTTCTTTTTCTTTTTTTTTATCCTCACCCGAGGATATTTTTCCATTTTTTGTACAGATAGAGTGGGAGGGAGAGAGAGGGAGGGGGAGAGAGAGAGAAACATCGACGTGAAGGGACACATCGAGTAGCTGCCACCCGCACGACCAACCAGGGCCGGGGACAAACTGCAACCGAAGTACGTGCCCTTAGCGGGATCCGAACCCGGGTCTCTCCAGACCGCTGGCTGACGCTCTAACCGCTGAGCCAAACTGGCCAGGGCATCCAACATCTTTTTCAAAGTATATCTTTCATTCAGACTTTTAAAAGTTATTGACCTGCCTAAAAGAGTGGAGTAAAAAAAGCACAGGCTTTAAAACAGTCTGGATTCAATTCCTGACTTCCCACTTACTCACCTTAAGCAAATCTCTTGCCTCTGTTTCCTCATCTGTAAAATGGAGATGATAATAGTCAAACTTGTTGGATTATTTGAGCATTGAATAAATAATATTCACATGAAAAGAAAAAATCACACTTTAAAAATTATTTCCAATTTTCCAACTACAGCTATCATGTACATATGTATAAACTCCTTATTAGATAGGTGGATTCTGAAAAAAAGAGAGACGAACACTCAGAGTGCTATATTGCTCTCTATATGAAATAGAAAGAAAGAGAATTGGGGGAAAGGAGGTGCAGGCAGAAAAGGGGCGAAGAAGCTGAAGAGAAAGATTTGGGCAAGAGTTTGAGGGAGATATCTGAAGTTCCATGAGGAAAAAAAAAATATTTAGAGAGAATTTTAAGAAAATTTTGCTGTATGACCTGTAATGTAACCCTTTCCTCTTTGTACAAAAATACTCAGTAAAATCCACATTCTTCATCAGTGCTTTGGGAGTTGGATTAGTTGTTGCTGTTTGTTGATTTTTCAATAGCAACCACATTAAAACTGGATTGATATTTGGAGCTCAGTAAGAGCTGGATTGCCCCAAGGAGGCCTAGTGACATATTGAGAATACGGATGCAACACTCTAGAATCAGTGGTTCTCAACCTTCCTAATGCTGCGACCCTTTAATACAGTTCCTCGTGTTGTATGTGGGTATATCTGCATATGGGCAGACCCACCTGGGGACGGATAGAGGAGCGGTGTCTTGGTTCTGAAAACCATTGGAAATATGTGTTTTCCGATGGTCTTAGGCGATCCCTGTGAAAGGGTCGTTTGACCCCCAAATGACCCACAGGTTGAGAACTGCTGTCCTAGATGCTTAATAAAGGTGATCCCTGACCTCCTTTTCTCACTTCAGAGCACAAAAGCTAGTTGTAACAGTTACATTTTAAAGTGTCTAGCAGTTTATGACCCCTTTCTCCTTTTTTGAAAACTGGAGTCTTGTTAATATCATGTGCCTCTCCACCTCTTTGGTCTATTTATGTTAACATTTAAGTTTAGCGTTGCTTTTTATTTGGTCTTTGAAGAGTCCTCCAACATAGAGCAGTGGAGCTATCACATTAGAAATGTCCTGTTCAGGTCAGCCTGAGCCTTTTTGACACCTGCAGTGGCTCTCATTAAGACCTCTGGGTTGCCTTGGCCCATTTGGCCTGAGGTTAGAGTATCAGCCCGAGGACCAAAGAGTTGTGGGCTTGATTCCAGTCAAGGGCACATATGTTGGTTGTGGTTTGTACCTGGCCCTGGTTGGGGTCATGCGGGAGGCAACCAGTTAATATAGCCCTCTCACGTCCATGTTCCTCTCTTTCTCCCTATTTCTCTCTCTCCCTCCCTCCCACTCTATCTGAAGATAAATGGAAAAATATCTTCTGGTGAGGATTAAAAAAAAAAAAAAAAGACATCTGGGCTGACAGGGATGCTATCAGAGGGCTTACCAAACATGATGTAATACATGATGTAAGACTCTGAATGCATATCCTCCTGGTTCAGGGTGTCAGGAAAGAGTCACATACCCACCACCACAATCGATGCCTTGCTCATGTTTTACTGAAAACTGAACCACCAGGGTCTCATTCTGATTGCTAAATGGCTTAAACCTGGTTGAAAGGGCATAAACCTTGGCATCTTCGCTGGTTTGGAGACCTGGTAGTAGACAGCACAGAATCATGAGGCTTATAGACCCGAGGAGCAGCCAGAGAGACCTGGCACTTGGCCTTACCAACTGCTAGAATTTTCATACACACCTACCATGTGCCAGGTGATGTCCTGGATAGTTTACACACATTACCTTTTTCAAGCCTCAGAGCAACCCACACATTGGGTATTATCTCCACTTTACAAATTAGGAGTCTGAGTCATGGGAGGTGAAGTGACCTGCCTGGGGCCACATGGCTAATAAGGAAGTAAAATGGGATTTTAAACCATGTTTATCTGATTCTTTCTTTCTCCTATACTACAGCACTCCTGATTTTCAAGAGGTACTTGAATATGTTTTTGCAGCTTCACAAAGCAAGGCCCTGTTTCTGCTGAGGACCCCTGGTTGGCCAGAATCAAGCTCTGCCATGCTCTACTGCTGTGGTAGAAAGAGGCTCAGCACTGCCTCTTAGGACAAATAATAACCATTGCTAATATTCATTCAACATGTCCTCTTTTCAATATGTATTACTGTTCTAAATCCTCATAATAACCTTGAGAGGTGGGCTCTACTAATATCTGCACTTTGTCATGAAGTCATTGAGGGTATTTCACTTGCCCAGGATCACATGACCAGTCTAATTCCAGAACCCCTGTGCTAAGATTTTTTTTTTAATCCTCACCCAAGGGCATTTTTCCATTTTTTGTTCAGGTAGAGTGGGAGGGAGAGAGAGGAACAAAGAGAGAGAGAAACATCGATGTGAAAGGGACACATCGAGTGGCTGCCACCTGCACGACCAACCAGGGCCAGGGACAAACTGCAACCGAGGCACGCGCGCTTAGTGGGAACTGAACCCCGGTCTCTCAGGACCTCAGGCTGATGATCTAACCGCTGAGCCAAACCGGCCAGGGCTGTGCTAAGATTTTACCTCTTCCTCTAGTCTAGAGAATATCAGAGCTGTAAGAGGTCTCAGGGCTTTCTAATCTAACTACATTACTTTGAAGATAAGGAAACAAAGCTCCAGAGAGGAAGAGTTACTTAGCCAAGATCATACAATCACAAATGACAGACATATGAACCAAGTCTCCTGATTTCCAGGCCAGTGGTCTTTCCATTATTCCCTGCTGCTGTCCAGCTAACTGGTTATGACTCTGTCACTCTAACTCTCTGGGCTTCAGTTTCCTCATCAGCAAAATGTGGATAATTATTCCTACCTCATAGGTTTCCTGTGAAAGTAAATGGGTGAGAGATGTGAGAAGCACTCTGTAAACTGTCAATATAAAATGCAAGGGGTTATCATTTTCATGCTTGCTGAGGGTCCTTCCTTCATGAAGCTCTCTGTACTTCCCTGCATCACACTAGGTTACAACCAGATTTATGTCAGTCTCTTTGAATAAGTTTTAAGCTCCAGGGCATCATTTTATTCCCAGCATCTAAGACAAGGCCAGGCATAGAGGAAATGCTCAATAAATATCTGTTGCATGGCACAGAAGGATCACAAGTCCTGACTCAGATGTCTCTTGAGCATTTATTGCACACCAGACTCTGGCCAAGCATTTTCATGTCTGATATTGTGTTAGGAGCCATCTGTATTTTAAAGAGTATGTTTACTTCCCCACAGACCTCTAGAGTAGCCAGAGAAGACGTCTCTGGAGGAAGAATGGGCACAAGGGAAAGAGCACTGAACTTGTAGTCAGAAGACCAAGTTTTGAATCTCTGCTCTACCAAACTTTGCTATGTAGCCCACTCTTCTGAGCCTCATTTGTTCCCAAGAGAACTTCTAGACAACCAGGGGGAATCTAAAGAACCTAAGTGGGCCCTGGCTGGTTTGGCTCAGCGGTTAGAGCGTCGGCCTGCGGTCCTGAGAGACCCGGGTTCGGTTCCCGCTAAGGGCGCGTACCTCGGTTGCAGTTTGTCCCCGGCCCTGGTCGGTTGTGCGGGTGGCAGCCACTCGATGTGTTCCTTTCACATCGATGTTTCTCTCTCTCTCTCTGTTCCCCTCTCTCCCTCCCACTCTACCTGAACAAAAAATGGAAAAATGTCCTCGGGTGAGGATTAAAAAAAAATAAAATAAATAAAATAAAATAAAATAAAAAATAAAATAAAGAACCTAAGTGGGATGAGATGTGGGGAGCAACAACCAAGAAATCAAACTGAGGGGATGGGTGGCTGTGCAGACTGCCTTCAGAACCACTAAGAAGCAGGCCTCCCATGGGTCACTCAGTCTCCAATTCTCTCTCCCCTGGAAACAATTTTCCAGATTGGTTTTAAATGAGATTTGAAATGCTCGAGCTAGTTCATAATTTTCCCCTTTAATAAACATGAAAATGAGATTCGTAATAGTATCCAGGAGAGAGAAGATGGGAAATCACTCCAAAGGATGATCAATAAATTCTATTAATAGGGCAAAAGCTTTCTCAGACAAAGAACCCTTTCCTGTAGACCTTGCCCTTAGGAATCCTCCTCCTCCGTTAATATCATTTGCCTCTTACAGCAGCCCAGTCCAATAAGCATGGCAGGTGATGATTATTATCTCCATCAAGGCTCAGAGAAGTTAAAAGACTTGCCGCTAGAGCAATATTTAGAGGTTATACAGTGTTTTTATCCTGTTTCAAGTGCAGTGTTATATAAAAAATTCTAGGGTTGGAAAAAGCAGTATAGTCCAGTGATAATACACATAGTCCTAGGTCAGACCTAGAATCAGATCTCAACTCTGCTTCTTTCCAGCTGTGTATCATTGGGCAAGTTCCTCACCTCTCTGAGGCCTCTCTGCATGACTGACAACATAATAGTAACCATTTCATGAAGTTGTTAGAAAGATTCATTGGTATAATGCATCTAAATGGACATTATTATTTTTGTGGAGTTCATTCTTCATTTACTACTTTCTTTTAATTCTAAGAAAGAAAGATGAATTGGTAATTATGGATAAAAACAATTGTGTAAAAGTCAGAATTTTTCTAGTCAATTAGTACATTCTTAAATCCCAGTATTTACCTTTATCTTTTTCTCTTTTTCCATAAAATTTTCCTGCAGTAAGCCAAAGTTCACCATAATCCAGCCTATATTTAGATTCCACCCATCATTTTTTCCATCCATTTATGAGGTTAAGAAGAAAAAAAGCAACATATAGAAATTATTTGTGTTTTCTGAGAGACAAAAATATGCAGCTAAGGCTGTGCAAGACTTACAGGAACAGTAAGGGACTATCAGGCGATAACTTCAATGTTCCTGAAACACTTCTCTCTGTCTGATGCCTGAATCCCATCATTTGTGTATTGCTATGTGGTGTGGATGGACTACCAAATAGTTGAGCCACTAATACATTAATGTTCCAGCCCACCCTCCTCTATGAGATTTAAGTCCTGAGAACCACCATGGGAATGTATACTTGAAACTCAAGAGGCACTCTCATTAAAGTATATGAAAAAAGTGTGGCTAGGGGGACTAAGCCCTTATACATATTTATGTTTAGAAAAATAAAATAATAAAATCAGCTCACCAACTAAAGAGATTAGCAATACTATTTTACATTTCTTGAATTAGTAATGATGATATTGAACAATCAATTTCCATTTATCCTTTTTTATTGCTTAAACTTTTTAGACTCTCCCTTGCAGTTTCAAGGAGATGCTGATAAATTTGTTTTGCTTTGGCAAAGATGGCATGTAGACAAAGAGGCATTCTTTTTGGGACCTGGCACTTCATCCAAACATTCAGTGCCTTTCTGATTTTATGCCTCAGAGTTGCTGACTCTAACTTCCTGAGCCTACCATAGTCCCAGAGTTACAGGGAAAGTTGGCAACTTGAGATGGAAGAGGCCTTGTGGGTAGCCTTTATTTCATCTCCTCCCTGCAGTTGAATGGCTGTTTCTCAAATGCCACTACCCAATATCAAAGGCTACTGCTTTAACTCTATCCATGAAAACTCCACATTAACACACATTTAATTAAAGCACCCTGAGCTTGCTCTGTCATCTCCTGCTACTTAAGTCTAATGACTCAGCTACCTTTCCTCATGAGCCCCAGTGGGTGGGCTTAATTTCTACGGTCTTCCCTGTCTATCCCCAGATCTGTGTTAGATGGACCAGGAAGTCTCAGTGACTACTTCACCACCACTTCTGAGGGTAGGGCCCCAAGAGGTTCTTTCTGGCTAAAGTTGCTGTGGTTTGAATGTACTTTCAATCCCTATACTACATGGCTTTCCATAAGGTCATGCATGTGAAAAGCCCTTTATAAAGAGTGTGCAGCAAATGTAAGCTACTTTGATCAATTGGTACTTTGCAATTTATACTTTACAGTTCATAATTGATAAAGTTTTTTGTGTATAATTTGAGTAATATCTTTCTTCCTCACCCCATTACTGTGTTCTGGTATCCAGCACAGAGTAATCACCAAAAGATTTGTTAAATAACTGAATGGTTGCATGATCATGCCTTTTGTCTACACCATAAGATTCTCAGCCCTACAAATGGATTGACTCACTTATTAATCCATTTGACAAATGTTAATTGAGCCTAACAAGCATGTAGAAGTGGTTGTACAACTTTGACCTTGAACTTTACAGGAGAGATCAGAACAGAACTCATAACTTCTTATAGCTAATTATTTTTCTGATGAACAGTATTGACACACATAAAATCTGACACAATTTAAGATGTCTCAAAATAAGGAGACTTTCTTATTTGAATAATGTCACATGGTTAATAAAGTCCCACTTTAATTTTTCATACTTTTCCTCTTAACATCATAAAAGTCTCAGAATGACCTTTAGTGGTCATTTAATCTGACCTCATATTACAGATAGGGAAACTAAAGCCCAGAGAAGGAAGTGACTTGCTCATGGACATATAGTTGTCAGTTGCAAAGCAGAGACTAGAATCCAGTTCTTCTGTACCCTGGCTCTGGGCTCATTATTTCTTCATTTAACAAATATTTCTTGAACATTCAGTTTGTGCCAGGCACCAGGCATAGAAACATGAATCTGACAAGGTCCCTTCAGGGACTTAGGAGCTTCAGAGGGAGCTCAGAGTCTGGTGGAAGATACACACAAGTAGACAATTACAATACAGGCAAGAGCAGCTGTAGAAGGAAGCACAGGATGAAATTCAGAAACTTACTGACTCCCTACCCCCCACTCCGCAGTCAGGGTAGAATTCAGAGAAGGCATGCCTGAAGAAGTAATAATTAAAAAGTCAGAAAAGGTGAGGAGTGGGTGTTTCAAACAGCATGCAAAGGCCTACAGGCATTAAATAGCATGGTATTTCAAGGGAAATGCAAGTAGTACTTCAGGTTTTTCAGGGGAGAAGAGAATAGACAGGGGCTAACTCAAGGAGAGCTCTTCTTAACTGAAAGCAGTGTATTAACCAAGGTCGGATGCTATTTTCTTTCTTTTTTTTTAATATGTCTGTATTGATTTTTTTAGAGAGAGAGATAGGAACATCAATAAGAAAGAGAAACATCGATTGACTGCCTCCTGCACACCCTCTACTGGAAATGAACCCCGCAACCCTGACCGGGAATCAAACTGGGACCTCTCAGTCCATGGGACGACCCTTAACCCACTGAGCCACACTGGCCAGGTGGACACTACTATCTTTTTCTTCTGCTAAATCTTTCCTTCAAATTGGTCAAATATTGTATGTCCCCAGAGATTCATCCAACAAAAAATAATGGGTATTTGGAAGTTGACACATTTAGCTCATAAACACACATAATCACACCCAAGTCTGTAGAGTTATACAGGGCTGGGCAAAAGTAGGTTTACAGTTGTGAGTATGCAAAACAGAGTTTATTCTTGAATTATTAGTTATTGATTATTGTATTATTTACATTTTTTTCTTTATTGATTTTAGAGAGAGAGGAAGGGAGAGGGAGAGAGAGATAGAAACATCAACGAGAGAGAACATCGATTGGCTGCCTCCTGCATGCCCCTCATTGGGGATCAGGCTCACAACCTGGGCATGTGCCCTGACCAGAAATTGTACTGGTGACCTCTTGGTGCGTGGATCAAAGCTGAACCACTGAGCCACACTGGCTGGGAAATTATTGTATTATTTTTCATGCAAACAACTGTAAACCTACTTTTCCCTACCCTGTAGAACCATGGAGCCCACATATCCATGATTCCTCTGTCAAATGAATTTATCTCCACATTGCACTTCCCAGCATGTTTGCTTGTAATATAGCTCAAATCTAAAGATTGGGCTTAGGGACTCAGCTCTGCCACTAGCTTTAGCAGTACCTTTAACCTCTCTGAGACTCAGTTTCTTCATTTATAGAAAAAGGTTAACTAACTCATAAAGTTTCTGGGAGAATTAAATGAAATAGTATGCGCCCTGGCCGATTTGGCTCAGCGGTTAGAGCGTCGGCCTGCAGTCCGGAGAGACCCGGGTTCGGTTCCTGCTAAGGGCACGTACTTCGGTTGCAGTTTGTCCCCGGCCCTGGTTGGTCGTGCAGGTGGCAGCCACTCGATGTGTCCCTTCACGTCGATGTTTCTCTCTCTCTCCCTTCCTCTCTCTCCCTCCCACTCTACCTGAACAAAAAAAAGGAAAAATATCCTCGGGTGAGGATAAAAAAAATAAAATAAATGAAATAGTATGCAACACAGTGTCAGGCATGTTATAACTGCTCAAGACTACATGAAGCTGAATCTGTATATATGTATACAAAGATATATAACATCAAAGGTAAAGAGAAATAAATACTTTTAGCTTTGGGTAAAAGTTGTACCTTCCCCACTCAGCACCTAGTTCTGAGCCTGAAACAGAATAAGTCCTTTAGAAAATGCTTGCATATTTAGATGAAAACACACATTTGTTGCATTTATTTGACATCATCAGAATGTATGCTACAAAAGAGAACTTGCTAGGTAAACTAAAGCTTATCTCTTCAGGTGCCAACATTCTGTCTAGCATTTCAATGGAAAATTTTTGTAGACATTATAAAAAAGCCCAGCCTCTTATATAGAGAATCCTAAATAAAAATTAAATTTATTGAAGACTCAAGCTCTGTATTAGACTGTAATGTACAGCAGAGGTGTGAGCTTGCTTTGAAATTTTTTGTCTCCACTGTCCCTGTTCTGCTGTGAGCACTCACTTCTCCCTGAGGTCAATGTGTTTGCCTCTAGCAATCCAGCCAGCTCTCATGAGACCAATGGACCCATCTCCCTACTTATCTGCCTGCCAGCTTACCTCCCGACTTACTATTTTTATTTCTGCTTGCTAGTCTGATGTCTGCTACATAGTCGCTTAAATATTTATCAACTGGTAAACAGCACTGGATAAGATTTTAAGCCTTCCCACCTATTTCTGCATTTGACTTGAGACAATCACCTTTCTGAATCTGTGTTCTCATCTGTAAATAAGAATTATTTTAAAACTCTTTAAAGAAATGAACATTGTATGCATAATAGGTGCTCAATAAATGTTTGTTGCATAACAGATTGTCATGATGACCAAATTAATTAAGATAATAAAATTATTTTTGCTGTCACTGAATGGGTGCCTCGTGGGTGGGGTCGACCCTCCATTCATTCTGTAGGTTGTCATGTCTAATTGACTATACTCTAGGATAACCAAGTTTGTTTTAAAAGTGTGCATTAATAAGAACCTCTATGTCAGAAGTAGAAGAGCATACAAGTCATTTGCTTAAATATTTATAGAGCAACTATACTGTGCCTGTGTTAATGCTAGACACCAGAGTACTAACAAGACATATTTCCTTAAGCCCTCAGCTCTCAAGGAGCTCACAGTCTAATGAGAGAGACAAGCAAATAAAGTGTCTGCTTTTTCTTATTTTATATTTCTTGATTTTTTCAAAGTAAAATAATTTATTATAGAAAATGCAGAAAGCCCAAAGGAAGCAAATAAGCAATAAAAACACCCATAATCTACCTCGCAGAGATGACCATTGTCAACATTTTGATATATTTCTCTCCAGACTTTTTTTTTTTCCTGTAAGTTAATGATGGCCCCTCTTGCCTCCATATCCCTGCAGCTTCTGGAGAGATCCTTGCCATCTGGAGAGAATTTGTACTTGAGAGCTGGAAAGGCAAGCTGGATCAGGCCTCTTTGGTCTGGGCATCTGTCCAGGATGATTTTTCTCCAAGGCCAGCTTGTCCAAGTAGCCACGATCCACAGATGATCCCAATCACTTATCAGTCTGAGGCCTGAACAGCAGACTGTTCCTTAGCCCTGCTGGGCTGTCCTCAGTGGGTCTGAGCCAACTGGTACAGAGGCCTTTTGTCTCAGAATGCCTCTGTAGCCAAGTTTTCATGGTCAAGTCTAAGAGCTGACAGAGTTAACATTCACATACAAACCTTGTGACTTCTGTATCATTCAGCCCCCATCTGAATTCCAGTTTCTTTCTGCCTGATTTTGTAATGTTTACCATGGCCACTGCCATCACCATTAATCCTCCTCTCATACTTATTTGTATCACTAATTCAATGATTCTCTAATCAACCAACATTTCTGCATAGTTTATTGTAGGTTGTAGATAAACTAAAGCTTATCTTTTCAGGTCCCAACATTTTGTCTACCATTTTCAATGAAAATTAGTAACCTATATAAGGCCTGGGAATCCTAAAGCTCATGTTGTCCCTGAGGCCATTGGTATTATTACTTGCTGGCCACCTGGCACTTGGCAGCTTGCAGCAGTGGTCAATGTATCATTTATGGAGATTAGAGACCTGGGTTCAACAAACCTTTCTGCCACCGACTCACTGTGTGACTTTGTGAAAACCACCTTTCTTCTCTGGGTCTCAGATTCCCTATCTGTACAAGAAGGTTGGATTCTAAAGGCCTGGCACACCCTCTGGTTGCTGCGCTGCTCTGTGGCCTAGAATAGTCTGGAAAAACAGCAGAAAGCAAGGAGCCTGAAGCATGCTCAGCCATAAACCTATTAAATGACTGCCTTGTCATATCCTCTCCCTGGACCTCAGTTTTCTCTGTAAATGTGGAGAAGGAGACCATTTGGGTCTAGCACCCTTTCAGTTCTGACATTCAAAGAATCTAAGATTTACCTTCCTTGAGGTTACTAAGCACTTCAAATGTGAGTGAACAAGCCTTCAACATACTAGACTTATGGGAGGTAGTGGGGTGAGGAGCAGGAATAATGTAAGAAAAATCAGTTCAATCTCACACAGTCCTGGGTTCAAATCCTGACTTTGCCATTTAATAGTTGTGTGGCCTCAGACAAACTATTCAACTTCTCTGTGCTTCAGTTATATCTGTAGACTGGGAAAAAATAGTAACTACATTGAAGGGTCGAGGTAAAACTTAAAGTGTGTAAAGCATCATACCTAGTGATAATACTGGGCTTACGAAGTTACTTAAGACATCAGATACAGCTCAGATATAAAACTAGAGTTTCAAATGAGTAACTTCAGTTCCGAGAAGAAATGGAAAGACAGAATAGTTCTCTTAATTTTTAATAGTTTTTTATTAAAAGAGTAATACAAGTTTACTATAGAAAATAAAACAGAACATAAGAAAAAATTAAAGTCACCTGAAATTCTATATTTACTATTTACATTGTGGCATATTTTCTTCTATTCCTTTTTTCTATACACAAATATATTTTATATAGTGACAATATATACCTTATATATAACTTGATAACTTTTACATGAATTTGATACCTTTTATCATTACCAGAGACTACTTCACCTCTGATATCTCAAATTCAAACTCCCCTCCCCATGATTATGTCCTCCCATCCTCCAATTCTCACATTTTGCTACTTGAAATGCACCTGTTCTTTTATCCCCTCCATTTCTTTTCAGTCAATTGGCTCCTTCTTGTCTAATTCTCACAGCCCCTTCCTTCTTTCCACAAACTTTAAAAAATATATATGTTTTTATTGATTTTTTTAGAGAGAGGAAAGGAGAGAGAGATAGAAACATCGATGTGAGAATCATCGATCGGCTGCCTCCTGCACGCCCCCTACGGGGATCGAGCCTGCAAGGCAGGAATGTGCCCTGGCCGGGAATTGAGCTGGGACTTCTCAGTTCATGGGATGACGCTCATTCATTCATTCAATCAAAAAATATTTTTTTGAGCAACTACCATGTACCTGTTCTAGGTACTGTTCTAAGGGCTGCAGATATAGCAATGAACACAACAGAGAAGCACTGTGTTCTCTGAAAGCTAATCTAAGGGTGAGATAGACAGACAATGAATAAACATACAAAGGAAATGTATCATATAGTGAAAAATATTCTAAAAAAATTAAGCATGCAAAGGTTCACAAGGGAACTTTTAGGGATCATGGAAATGTTCTATATATTAATTGTAGTGGTGATCAATAGGTGTATACATTTTTCAACATTCAACAAATGATAGATACACTTTAATTAATTAATTAATTTATTTATAAATACCTTATTGATTTTTTTTAGAGAGACAGGAAGGGAAATAGAGATAAAAACATTGATGTGAGAGAGAAACATCAATCTGCTGCCTCCTTCATACCCTTACTGGGGATCGAGCCTGCAACCTGGGCATGTGCCCTAACTGGGAATCAAACTGGGACCTCTCAGTCCATGGGACGATGCTCAATCCACTGAGCCACACTGGCTGGGCAATAGATACACTTTAAATGGGTGCATTTTATTATATATAAATCATATATCAAAAGGTCGATTTTAAAAACATTAATTCATATAAAGGGATAGAGTATAACTATATGTGGGGAAATAATTTTTGATAGGGAAAACAAGAAAAGCACCTCCAAGAAGGAGATGTTTAAGCAAAAACCTGAATGACAAGAAGGAATAAACCTCATGAAGATCTAAGAGAAGAATATTCCAGGGAGAAATCACAGCAAGTGCAAAGGCTTGGAGATGGGATTGAGCTTAGAGTATCTGAGAAACAGAAAGAAGGCCAATATGGTTGTAATGAGGAAGCAGGAGATAAGATTGGAGAGGTAGGTCCTAGCTGAGTAGCTCAGTTGGAATGTCGTCCCATACACCCAAAAAAGGTTGCAGGTTCAATTCCTGGTCAGGGCACATACCCAGATTGTGGGTTTGATCCCCAGTCAGGGTGCGTACAGGAGGCAACCAATCGATGTTTCTCTTTCACATCGATATTTCTCCCTCTTTCTCAAATTAATTTTAAAAAACAACCAAAATATATCCTCAGGTGAGAATTGAAAAAAAAAAAAAAGATTGGAGAGGTCAGCAGGGTTCTTGTTGGTCACAGAAGTTCTTTTAGGTCATGGTAAGAAGGCTGGATGTTATTTTAAAAGGCATGGAGGTTTTTAACTTCCTAAATGATACAATTTGATTGATATTTCAAAAGGATCATTCTGCAATTTATGTGAGCAAAGACAGGGGAAAGCAGAAACAGAAGCCATTTAAGTCCAGATGAGAGATAATGATGACTTGAACTAGTGTAGATAGCAATATAGACGGTAAAATATCATATTCAGAGAATATTTGAAAGTTAGAGTCAATTGGACTTGGTGACAGATTCCATAAAGCAGGACAAAATAAAGGAATCAAAGATAATGCTTAAATTTTTTACCTAAACAACCAGATAAATGTTTGGGTCACTTACTAAGATGGGGAAGACCAGAGTGAGAGCAAGTCTGGAGTTTGTTTTGCAAACACAAGAGTTTGTTTTAGACATGTTAAGTCTGAGATGCTCATAAGTTTATGGACATCGGTTTATATAACAGCCTTCATGAGTTTGGTAGAATGATTCAGTGCCTAAATCTTCCCAGCTCTGGGTTCCCAACAGTATTGTATTTCTGGATTTTCTAAACTAAAGATGAGCCTCAGTACCCTGGTGACCTCACTAGTCAACCTTCCACAGCCAATGAGCATCATCAGCCCCTCAGCATATCCCTCTGACCTTTTCCCTTTCAGCATAAAAATTACATTTGGGGTTGATTTCTTTAAGATAGGCACTTGACTTCAACAATTACATGTCTCTAAGACTTACTGCCAGAACATTCTTGGAATATCAATTCTCTTCATGAGATATGGTGTGTGTGTGTGTGCGTGTGTGTGTGTGTGTGTGTGTGTGTGTGTGTGTAAAAGTTCAGTTCAGTCATTCAATAATCCTTTACTGGGCACTGTCAAACATTGACTTTAATGCTGGAAACACAGAGGAGAATCAGGCAAATGAACAACCATGGTGTGAGCAGGGCTGACACAAAGGAAGCACAGATGTTGTGGGATATAAGGGAGGCCTCGGCAAAGCTTCTCGAACGAGGTGATATCATGCAGAGCAGCCATTTTGCACATAAATTGCTAGACTTTGTTCATGATTTTGGCCTCCTCAACTATCTTGGGGCTTGGGACTTGAAGCTCCTTTTTCTTTGATTTCAAGGAGTACTTCAGAAATATTTGTGACAACACCCTTAGGCTTTTCACTCCTGCCACACTGGGCAAGAGGAGTTCAGTCCTTGGGGAAGTGACTGTAGGTCTGTGCATGTTCTCTGCCTTCTGAGAGAAGGAGAATACAGCCACCCCAGGCAGGTGGGTGGGTGTAAGAGCTAGCAGTCAGAAGCTTAGCCTCACAGGACTCACTGCAAATGATGGCTGAGGTCAATCAGGAAATGGGGACCATCAACCTACTATTCCAAGAGCATCGTCCAGTGCACCAAAAAGATGTGGGTTTGATTCCCAGTTAGGGCACATTTCCAGGTTGCAGGTTTGATCCCTGGTAGGGGTACGTCTGGGAGGCAGCTGATCGATGTTTCTTTCTCACATTGATGTTTTTCTCTTTCTCTCCTTCCCTTCTTCTTTCTCTAAAATCAATAAACATATCCTCAGGTGAGGATTAAAAAAAAAAACCCTGATTTCTAGGCAAGTGCTTTATCACACACACACACACACACACACACACACACACACACACACACACACAGTATTTAGCAGTCTGAAACAGTACCATTGAACATCTGTCCTTAGATAAGTAAACTCTGCCACAATTCTCTATGATGTTTCCTGAGGCATTCCAGGGAGAGGGCTGGGAAAGGTGACTTTCAAGATCCTCTCAGCTCTAATACTTTATGAAACACAAAAAATTTCATTATCACAGTAAGTGCTCACATTTTCCTTTCAGAGTTCACTTATATTTTAGAATGAAGGAAACAAAAATTGATTGCCCACCTACTATGTTCTAGGAACAATGTTTTACATACTTTATCTCATTTAATTCTCAGAACAAATTTGCAAAATCCATGTTGTTGTCCTTGTTTTACAGAGAAGGAAATTGAAATGCAGACAGGGTAAGCTATTCACCCAGGGTCACACAGCTAGGAAGGGATGAGCAGAATTTGAACTACCGATCACTAAAGCAGGTGATTGACAAGGAGCAAGTAGAATCTGGTTTCTCCTCATCCATCCCTCCACCTTCTACAATCCCACCACTCCCACCCAGGGATTCCCTGCCCCCAGCCTGGTTTCTTACCCCTATCTTCAAAGTCCTTGAGGATGTAGACCCAGCGCTGCTTCTGTATCCCCAGGGTGCAGGTAAGCAGCAGCAGCGACAACAGTGGCAGCCCCTTCATCCTGTGGAGACCAGCGTCCCTACGTCCAACCTCAGAGAGCCACTAGCCTGGCCAGGCTTCTTGGCTCCAACTGCCTCTGCCTGGATCCTGTGTTGACGGCTGAGATCACCTGCCCCTGCACCTAACTGCCTCTCAATGAGGCCTTGGGCCTAATTAGGACCCCAGCCAATGGTTGAGGACCACATGCTGAGAGTGCTAGAGGTTGGAGGTGAGAGGGTCCCCACTAAATGTTGAGGGAGCTACAGGGCAGAGTCCCTAGGGAGTAAGGGAATGGCAGGCCAGCTGAGGTTGGCTTCTAGGGTCCCGGTAAGCCTGCTCAATGTTGGTGTAGCCAGTTTCAAAGTACTTTCACATGCTTCCTTCTATCATCCCTTCTGTCCCTCTATCCCTTTATCCTTTCTTCCTTCCATCCATCAACTGGTGGCCTATGCAGAACAATAACAGTATAATATCTGCTTGTTTTAACAGAAACAGTTAAGACCTGTGAAGGCCCAGAAGAGGCACTATTTCACCATGATATCGCAGGAAAGGGTTTTTGGAGAAGGTGACATGGAGATTAGCCAGGCAGTGAAGAAATGGGGCAAGCAGGGATAAGAGCAAAATAAATACTATGGGCAAAGGTCCAGGGGAGAGAAAATTATCACTTCTACAACAACCCCAAACTACTCAACCAGCATTATATCACCTTTTGTGAGGAAACTGAGGCTTTAAAAGGGAAAAAAGCACCAATCATTTGTTGATCACTATACTGTGTACTAGGCACTATACCAGTCACTCAACATGCATTATATCATTTAATGCTCACAGCAATCTTGTGAGTTCAGTGTTATTATGCTCACTTTACAGATGAACAAACTAAGGCTCTGAGAGACAAAGTGACTTGCCAAGCTCACACAGAGATGGAATAGGGACTAGAACTCAGGCCTTCTCATTCCAGTGCCTTCACTACATGTTCATTACACTATTCATTTATTCAATATCTATTTATTGAGGTTCTACTATGTGCCAGGCACTGGGATAGGTGCTGAAGATATACTGGGGAACAAGGCTGGCAAGTATCCTTCTCTCATATGATTCATTTTCTAGTTGGGGAGACAAAATCATCAAGGAAGCAAATAAATCTCAGATAATGATATACATTCTGAAAAAGTAAAACAGGTTATGACTTAGAGAGTTAGAGAAAGTTAGGGGCAGTCTGGGAGAGGGGAGGGAAGTGCTCCTCAAGGTGACACTGGTTGAGGTCTGAATGAGAAGCCATGTATTGATCTGGGAACAAGTGTTCCAGACAAAGAAAGCATTAAGTGCAAAGGCTCAGAGAAGGGGAAAGATGACCAATGTGGATTGAGCACAGTGAGAAGGAGGACAATGTCAGGAGGTGAGAAATCAAGACCTCAAACAGGCCTGTAGGCCATGGGGAGGATTTATGATTGGTACAATGGGAGGCCCTGGAAGGGAGTGACATTTGATTTATATTTTATAAAGATTGCTTTGGTTTCTGTGTGTTGAGTATGTTAATATAAAATCAAGTAGACAGTTAAAATACATAAATCTGGCCCTGACCGGTTTGGCTCAGCGCTTGGAGCATCGGCCTGTGGTACAGAGAGACCCGGGTTCAGTTCCCTCTAAGGGCATGTGCCTCGGTTGCAGTTTGTCCCCAGCCCTGGGGTTGGTCATGCGGGTGGCAGCCACCCGATGTGTCCCTTCACGTCGATGTTTCTCTCTCTCTCCCTTCCTCTCTCTCCCTCCTGCTATCTGAACAAAAAATGGAAAAATGTCCTCGGGTGAGGATAAATAAATAAAATACATAAATCTGGAGTTCATGGAAGAGATACTAGCTATAAATATAAATTTTGGACAGTCCCTGGCTGGGTAGCTCAATTGGTTAGGGCATCATCCTGATACATACACCACGGTTGTGGGTTAGATCCCAGGTCAGGGCACATATAAGAATCAACCAATGAATTCATAAGTCAGTGGAACAACAAATTGATGCTTCTTTCTCTCTCTCTCAAAAGAATATTTAGTATAGATATAAAATTGAGGGCATGTAAGTGGGATTTTAGGTCACATAGCTAGATGAGATCATTCTAAGAGGGAAGGAAGATTACTGGCCAAGAATCATGCCAAGTACTTCAGCCCTGAAAACCAGAACTGTGAAAGGCGGGCAGAGAAAGTGGAGGCAGCAAAGGAAACCACAACTGTCTCCATAATAAAGAGGTTCCTTTAGAATTCTAGATTTTTTATCTATTGGCAGGGTGGTCTTCTCTTAAAGGGAATGCTAAAATTACAACTCAGCTAATATTTACTGATCACCTACTGTTGACAGGATGCTATGCCAAGTTCTGGGGAGACAGAAGCTGATTGGACCCAATCCCTGTCCTCCAGGAATTCCTGAAGCAGCTGGAGAGATAGACCTTTAGGTAACTAACTTAGGACCACAGAAGCATGAATTTGGTGCCTTAATAAAGGCAAGGAAACCAAGAGCACAGGAGCAGAGAGATGTGCCAGTGTCCAATGGCTTCACTTGTATCACCTCATAGAGTCCTTGAAATAACAATAACCAGTGGTATCCCCATTTTACAGAGTCTTAGAGATATTGGGTAACTTGCCCAAGGATATGCAATTGACAGGTAGTAAGGCTGGATACACAGCCAGGTCTGCCTGACTTCAGAGCCCAAGTGCTTAATGTTAATCATGCTTTAAAATTTCGTGACAGTCACGCTGGCCAGTTTGGCTCAGTGGTTAGAGCATCGGCCCATCCTGGGTTTGGTTCCCGCTAAGAGCATGTACCTCAGTTGCACTGGCCCCCATTGGGGTTGTGTGGGTGGCAACCACTTGATGTGTCTTTCTCACATCAATGTTTCTCTCTCTCTTCCTCCCTCTCTCCCTCCCGCTCTATCTGAAGATACATGCAAAAATGTCCTTGGGTGAGGATGAAAATAAAAAATTTTGTGACAGTCTAATAGGGCTGGAGCATAAGGTTCCTGGGAAGATGGAGGGTCCAGAGAATAAGGTACAAGGGGATAAAGTGAAAAGGTGGGAAGGGTCAAATTGGTCCAGATCTTGAATACCAGCAGAATGAGTCTGGATTTGGTTCTTCCAGCCAACGTTTTTCAGCCTCAGCACAATTGACATTTTGGGCCAGATAATGCTTTGTTATGGGGGACAGTCCTCTGCATTGTAGGATGTTTAGCAGCATCACTGGCTTTTACTCATTAGATGCCAATAGCACTACCCCACTCCCCAAGTTGGGGCAACTAAAAATGTCTCCAGACATTGCCAAATACCCTCCCACCCCCCTGCCCAGGGGTGTATATACAAAATCGGTCCCCAGTTAAGAACCGCTGCTCTAGGCACTGGTAGGGTTTTTGTTTTTTTTATCCTCACCCGAGGACATTTTTTCCATTTTTTGTTCAGATAGAGTGGGAGGGAGAGAGAGGAAGAGAGAGAGAGAGAGAGAGAGAGAGAGAGAGAGAGAAACATCAATGTGAAAGGGACACATTGAGTGGCTGCCACCCACACAACCAACCAGGGCCAGGGACAAATTGCAACCGAGTTACGTGCCCTTAGCAGGAACTGAACCTGGATCTCTCTGGACCACAGCCCGACGCTCTAACCGCTGAGCCAGACCGGCCAGGGCGGGTTTTGGGTTTTGAAAGGAGTGTGACATGATGAGCACGCGGAGTGCTCTCTTAGCACTAATAACCTCTACCACTGTTATGCTTATAATGTGAGAAATTGTATCATATTTCATTCTGATAAGTCAGAATCACCTGTACCACTTTGGTAACATTCCTGCAGAGTCTGTTCATTTGTTGTGAAACAAATAGATTAAGTTGACCGTGTGTTCCTCAAGGGCAGTGACCACTGTGGCTTCTCAGTTCCTAGAAGAGTGAAAGTAAAATAAATGGGTAAATTTTTAAATTTTCTTTTAAACATAATTATATTTATTTTTTTGATATCAGAGATTTGTCAGAAATCTGATAGATAGTATTAGATAAGTACCTTTGTTTGCAAGCAAAGAAAGATGCCTCTCTTTGATCCCAAAATTCTAAAAAGTGATAAAATGCATAGACTTCATTGACAGATTTATTTTCCAGATGGGAAAGGCCCACATCATTTTTACAGAATCTACAGGATTTTCTTCAATCTGTAACACTATACTGTTAATTGTTCACTGTATAAAGCACTTTGGGAAGACTCTATGCAATTTAATTCAGCATTTATTGAGCTACCCTTGTGAACCAGGCAATAGGACAGGAAAAAAGGCAGAGTTTCCATTCTCTAATCTAATCAAAAGGGATGTCAGGCTTACCAGGGCCTGCAGGACCTTGTTTGTCCTGTTCCTTACCAGCAGTGAATCTTCGACCAAACAGGGTCATATTATACTTTTATAGGCCCTAAACAACTTTGCCTTCATGGCCCCCTTCCTCCATAAAAAAAAGTATTTAAAGATGTATTTATGGTACTGACCGGTTTCGCTCAGCAGTTAGAGCGTCAGCCTGTGGACTGAAGAGTCTCCAGTTTGATTCTGGGCAAGGGCACGTACCTCGGCTGAGGTTCGTCCCCGGCCCTGGTCAGGGTCCTATGGGAGGCAGCCAGTTGATGTGTCTCCTTCACATCAATGTTTCTCTCTCTTTCTCTCTCTCTTCCTCCCACTCTGTCTGAAGATAGATGGAAAAATATCCTCAGGTGAGGATTTAAAAAAAAAAAAAGATATATTTATGGCTGTATTGGCATAAAGACAAATATAAAGCAAACTGGGTTCATTATTATAAGTATATTCATTATTATTATTATATTCCCTTTTCTTCTCATTTTAAAAGAAATTAATGTTAAAACATTTTCTTGGGCCCTAAGCACTGTGCCTAATGGATAAGTTGGTTCTTGGGACAATTACTGACCTCATCTAGTGCTCATTTCCTTCTCTTTAAAATTCCAGTTTTGAAGCACTGTTAAAAAAGATTATTTGAAATACACGCTGCAAGAGGGTAAATCAAGTTTGATTTGTTATCCACTGTGCACTTAGAGCACTTAGCATATAGTAAGCACTCAGCAAGATGAATGTGAAATTATCCACACAGTGCCAGAATACAGTAAACACTTATTAACTATCAGATTTCTTTCACCAGTCACCCTAGGGAACATTTGAGGACATACATATTAGATATCAGAAAGCTGAAGTGTATGATACAGATCTGACTGTAACAGGAATTTGGGTCAGGAAGAACTGCACAGGTTAATAAATTCACATGTTTCTTAATTTTTATTTGTCATTGCATCCATCCCCTGGGTCCACTTAATTATATCATAACACAATCTATCATTAGCTATATAGATAAGAAAAGGGAGTATTGAAAACCATGAATTTTACACTCCTGTATGGTATAATGGGGGAAGAGAGAAAGAGTTGTATCAGCATTGCCCCGTGTCTCCAAATCCTCTGCAGATTTAATTACAAGCTACAAAGTGTGTGCATAAATTATGCACCAAGACCATGTTTTGGAAATCACTGTGTAGTCTTGGGAATTAGATAGGAGGTTAGATCTTTGTGACTGATATGCTCCCACTTAAGGATTAAAATCCTGTGGATCTGTGAGAACTTTTTTCAGCCTAAAGACAGTGTATCTGCAGTTCTGCAGGCTAGCTGGACATTTAAAATCCAAACAGTAGATATCAGAAGAAGAATTTTGCAAACAGTTATCCAATCCAGCCCTCTTTAGCCTCATCTCTCACCATGGGTTCTCTGGTTCTCCGCACCCCACTGTATCTGGAAGATATGCCATTTTCCAAACGCACAATACATAGTCTCAAGCCATTGTGTCTTTACTTGTACTGTTCTCTTTGGAATATTCTTCCCCTCTTTATTCTGGGAAACTCCAGAGAGAATGCCTATTCCTAGTAGCTACTCTATAAGTGTTAATTTCTTTTCCCTGAGGAAGAAAGCAAAGGCTTCAGGTTGGAAGCTCCTTTCAGATGCTACTCCCTTTGGAAGCCTTCCCTACCTTCCCTAGGAAGAAGGAAAGAAAAGGAATGCACTTGTGCTAGACACCAATTATGTAGAAGCACTATGTGCTTACTGTCTTATTTAATTCTCAAGGCAATTTTGTGTGGAAAATGTTCTTTTTTTTAAAAAAAAACTTTTATTTTTATTTTTTTAATCCTCATCCGAGGACATTTTTCCATTTTTTGTACAGACAGAGTGGGAGGGAGAGAGAGGAAGAGAGAGAGAGGGAAACATCGAGTGGCTGCCACCCGCACGACCAACCAGGTCCGGGGACAAACTGCAACCGAGGTACATGCCCTTAGCGGGAACCGAACCCGGGTCTCTCCGGACCGCAGGTGGACGCTCTAACCGTTGAGCCAAAACGGCCAGGGCTGGAAAATGTTCTTATTCTCAGTTCCCAGGTTAAGAACCTGAGGTTTAAGAGGTTAAGTATCTTGCCTAGGGTCCCCTGCTAGTAAAGGATGGAGGTGGAATTGGAATCTAGTTTTGCCTGTTTCTCTCAGAAAAATCAATTCCATTGTTAGATCTCTCAGTCTTTGTATCATACCCGTACCCTAACACATGTCTCTTTGAATTTATTGATATATCTTCCTAATCTGTCTCCTTTGCTAAGCTCTTAAATCAGAGACCAATTCTTACTTCTTAGTGTATCTTTAATGCTTGGCACAATGTCTTACAATGGGTGCTCAAAACACATTGAAGGAATGAGGTGAATGACAACAAAGCACTTTACAGTCTTCAAGCCATTTTCAAATGTATAATTTTACTTAACTATAAATAAGCAAAAGATAAAATCCATACCCTTGGAAGCTAGCAATATAAATGAGAAAACAAGCTATATGAAGGTATAAAAGATAATGAATAAAGTTGTATTAGGAATAACAATGTTATATTCAAATATAATGAAATAAATTAACTGAGGCCAAGGAAGATGAGGACTGAGTAAAAGAGTTTTCGATTTGGAGAGAAAATAATCTTAGAGCTCCATTTAGGGAACTTGGTAGGACATTTTTAATACCTTATCTTATTTCATCTTCACAAAAAGCTATTGAGTGATATTGCCTTTATTTCCCAGAAAAAGAACAAAGTCTCTTTTTTTTTCAGAGGTTAAGTGTCTTGCCCAACATCACACAGCTGGTTTATAGCAGAGCCTGTTCTATATTTCAGTCTCTAAGAGCCCTCTTCTTTTTCAAATGCTAGCTGGATTATTCTGTGCGAATATTTTAGAGGATACTAATAATTTATATGTTACTCTTTACAAATAATAAAAACATTTTAGCAGGGGTCTTCTGGCTAAAACATTGTGGTATAGTGGAATGAGTATGTGTCTTGGTTTGGGTTTGAATGCAACTTATTTATGATGTGATGTCAGGAAACATGGTGGGAGTAGAATAGTGAGATGGGAGTAAAGAGACCCAAAAATGTATACATTATCAAGATAATTACCATGGTAGCTAACTGAAACTCAATTGTGCTGGGGAACTCTGTGAGACAGTGGAGGACATATTCAGGATATCCCAATGGAAGGGTGAGGAACGGGGGTACTATTCACCAACTTACCTTCCATCACTGAGTTCAGGGCTACTCCTGGTGTCATTGAATCTCTGAAACTCCCAGCCTGCTCTGCACAAAAGCCAAATATGGTCTCTGACCATAAAGAAAAACAACAACTTTCAGGTAAAGAACTGTATGTGTTCCCTGCAAGTGGCCTTCAGTTTTTAGAAGTGAATGCCAGGAAAATATGGACAGCAAACTTAATATCTGCTACAGAATGTAGTGGGATACAAACCCTTCCTCTAACACTTCATTCTACATTCAAAAGAAATGTATTAGGTATTTACTGTACATTATATGCTAGGTCAGGGATTAGTAAACTATGGATTGAAGGCAAATCTGGCCTGCTGCCTGTTTTGTAAATGAAATTTTATCAGAACACAGTCATGTCCATTCATTTATACTTTTGCTCTACAATTGCAGAGGTAAATAGTTGTAATAGAGAATGTCGAGCCTGCAAAGCCTAAAATATTTACACTTTACAGAAAATGTTTGCCAACTCTTAGTGCTAGGTACTTGGGATACTGAGATGAATAAGATTATTCTCTTGTCCTTAGAGAGTTTATAATCTAATGAAAAAGACAGACATGTAATCCAATAAATGCAAGAAAGTTTTACAAATGCTACAGTAACCATTCAAATGAGGGAATGGTGATTTCTAATTACTTGGGGGGGGGGGGCGGTGAAAATGAAGTTGTTTTTTTATAAAAGATATGACAGATACTTCAGCAGAACCCTGAAAAATGAGTAGGTATTTTTTAGACAGAGGATGCAAGACATTCAACACAGAGGGAGCAAAAATAGCAAAGGTGTAACATAGATCAACAATAAGATGAATTTAAGAAAAAGTGTCACATTTGGAGGTGGGAAGAGGAGTGACACAAAAAGTAAGATTGGAAAGTAACAAATCACATTTATCTTTTCTTTAGAAATATGAATGGCTCTCACAGCTAGTATGAAGGCCAGATTGAAGGGGGCATTATTGGAGTTGATAACTCCAAGCTACTGTAGCAATCCAAGCATGCGATGGTACAGGCTTTAGCCAAGGTGGTAACAGTGGACACTGCAAGGAGAGGCTGCTTCTTGTACAGACTGAAACAGTCTATCCTGTCACTAGGCTGTCTTAGATACCTCTTCTGTGCTCCCTTAGAACTCTTGCCCACCTCTGGTTTAGAATGAATCACCCTGTGCAGCAATACATTGTGTTTCCTGACAGAGTCTGAGCTGATTGAGGACAGGATCTCTACCTTCGGCACCTGGTCTAGGGCTTCACACACAACTGTGGCTCAGGGAAGGCCACTTACCTGAAAAAAAAAGTGAATAAATATACTGCAACTTCGTGGAGGGGGGTGACTTATGTCTCAGTTTGCAAAGTCGACACGCTGCAACGTCAGCTCACATGGAGACTTGGATACAGAATGAGGAAGAAGGCATAGGAATTCAGCAGGGCTTCTGATTGGGACAGAAGGATCTAAGAGTATATCACTTTTGATATACTGACACTTTGAACTGTGATGCTTGTTTATTCCAGCTTCTGAAGAAGGCCAGTGTATTATGATTATATAAATGGCATTTGCCTGGCAAATTCAGAGCTGACATAATTATCTAGTGGTATTTTTTATTACATATTTTTATTCCTTTTCAAAATGGCATCCCCCCTCGTTATATATACAGTGACTTACAGAAAATTTGGAGAATACAAAAGAAATATAAAGAAAAAAATAAAGCCCGCTGCTGTGGCTCAGTGGTTGAGCATCGACCCATGCACTGAGAGATCACCAGTTTGATTCCCGGTCAGGGCACATGGCCAGATGGTGGGCCCAATCCCCAGTGGGGGATGTGCAGGGAACAGCAAATCGATGTTCTCTCTCATTGATGTTTCTATCTCTCTTTCCCTCTCCCTTCTTCTCTCTAAAATCAATAAAGAAAAAATAAAATAAAATAAATAAAGTCAATCACAATTTCACAGATTACAAATGTTTTTCTGTGTATCTTTATAGTCTTCTGGAAAAATATGTACTTTTTAAAAATAAAATTAAAATCATACTATATATAATTTAAGACCATTTTATACGTGTGTGTGTGTGTGTGTGTGTGTATGTAATTATTTTGCATTATCATTATTTCATTTATTCAAACAAATTTTCAACTTCCATGTAAATGAAGTATCTGGCATGGTGGTTTCACAACTGCTTGACTTCCAGGACTCCTGTAATCTAGACCTCTCCACACACTTTTAGCTCTGCATTCCTATGCCTATACCCTCAACTTCCCACCACCTAAAGCTGTTCTACCTCTGAAATGGAAAACTTTCTCCAGTCTCTGATTATAACCTTTATTAGCTCCTCTAAGCTAACCCAAATAAATACAAATATAAGTAAAAACTGTATTTCCAGCAAACCAGCTTCCCCTCCCCCTTTCGTCTGGGTTGCCTATGCTGCTTCCACTGTTCCATACTGTCCATATCAGGCACTGTGCTAAGTTAGAGGAGCACATATGATCAAGTTCTCAAAGAACCCACTGTTGGGAGGGGGCACTCAGACTCTCAGAACCACTAAATGGCCCAGACTCAGATATTTGTTCAGAGTACAGGTGGGGCACAAGGAAATGACAGGTCCATTCCATCTGAAGGAGAGAGGATGTTTGAGGAACGTATACAGCCCAGGGTAGCTGGGATGTGGGTCTCCCAGGGGACATTAGAAGAGGAAGGCAAAAGATGAGTGCATTCCTCTTTTCTCCCCTTAGAACATGTACAGAGCCTAGATCCCCTAAAGTGTTTTCCTTTCCTTCCCTAGCTCCCTTCTGCCTCAAAATCGTAGCTGAATTTTCCTAAACTTGATGTTTCACTTTCTTGCTCTGTGGCTAGAGGAAAGGGTTTGTGGACAAAACAGGCTATTTTTTTTATCTTGTTTTCCCCTTATTTAAGCTTGATCTTCTGTTTCCTCTACATCTAGCAAAGGGCAGTCAAGTTTTTGTAGGTTTCTGTGTTTTGTCTTAAGAAGATAATATTTTGTAAATGTTGTTTTATTTGCTGCCCAACAACTGCCATTTAAGAAACCTGACAACAATAACATCAATAACAAAAGCAGTTGGTAGGAAGTATAGGAAAAGAAGGCAGGAAACCAGCAACAACAGAATGCATTTTGAAGCAATTTGCACCTAAAATCTCAGCTGTGAAAAAGTTGGAAATAATTTTTGCTAGAAACTAAAAGAATAAATTCTCATTGCTAAACAGCTTGTAAAGGAAAGAATCTTCCTACTGAGAAACACAAGCCATTTATGTTTTTCTTTAAAAAATATCTCGATTACTTAAATAATCATTCAGTTACACGAGTCATTGGTATTGTCTCCGCTTATTCCCTCCTCATTTAGTTCCATTGTTTAGTGAGTTTTAAAATCTTAATTCTAAAATGCTACTAAATAAATATACAGTACAGTGTCTTTCCCACTCTCCATCCCGGCTGTCATTGTCTA